>NC_135269.1:25328081-27828081 GCF_051311805.1 Agelaius phoeniceus | reverse complement strand
CAACAAGGTTTCTGAAAGAGGGAATACAAATGAAAATTAAAAACATGATGAAACTTTTGATATACAGAGACACCTTAATGGCATTTTTATCTCAACACTTTCAAGATGTTCTCCTTAAAAAAAGCCTAAAGCATATGTCTGAAAAGTAAGTGCAAACATTTGAAAACATGAAAGGAAAATGGTAACTCTCCTGCAGTGTTGATCAGCTGGGCTGGGAATCCTGTGGGCAAATGAAGACATGCATCTTTTACATCCCTGGTCCTGAGCTAGTTTCCTTAGCAAAGATAAGCTGATACTCTTAAGATTCTACTTATCTCATCCTAAGGCAGACATTTGAAACAGGTCACATGGATCATCCTGTAAAAATGTCAGTATATCTCTGCTGGCCACACGGGGAGGTGTGACAGAGCAGGTCAGCCTAAGGTGTCCGTAATGTACAATTCTGAAGGGAGGTAAGTTGAACCACACTCAAAGCAGCCATTGTTTTCATGTGAAGGTTATTAAACCCTTGCTGACTTGTCAAGAAATGCAAACAAATTTTCATGGAGACTCACCCTGAGGGTTATTGACCGAGGTGGTTTCTGAGGAGGATCTTCGTGAAGCCTGTCTCCCAAAGATGCCAGAACACGCTTCCGGTGGCCAATCAAGCTAATTTTTAAGACCTGAAATAATATCAAAAATCCATCATTAAAAGAGCACATGGCAACCATTACCTGAACATCCATTCAGATTGAAGCCATTTTCTCTTTAAACCTTTTAACAAATTAGTCCTTTAGACAGGCTGAACAGACAGTGAACTGTGCAAGGCAAACAATCAGCAGAGAAAATGAGAGGTGAGATCAGAGGAAAAACACTGTAAAATGAAGGAAGAAACTAGAGCATGTATAGGTGTGAAAAACTGCAAAAAAACAGACTCAAACATGAGTAAAGAGGAAACAAAAATGAAATGAGGAGAAGGCAGAAGAGCAGGAAGAAAAAAGGGAAGGGGATGAGAAGACTGGAGAAGGAAATGCAAAGGCGCATGCAAACGGTGAGTGATGAGGATTAAAGTGATTCATGGGATGGATGAGGAAAAGAGTGAGAAACAGCCAGTGAATGCTTAGAGGAGGCAAGAAGGGAAAAAAGGAATTGTAGTATGAGTAAATGTTACAACTTCTAAATCTATTAACCATGCCTTTAACAGTGTTGCTAGGAAAGGCTTAAAACTGCAAGATTTGGCAGAGGAGGAGGGAATAGTTTCTCTCAAAGTCACCTTGCAGCCGGGAATGCTAAAATTGTTGGTGTGGGAAAACTCCATTTATTATGCTGAATGTTGTTCATACTCTGCCTGTTTTGAGAAGTGGAAGCCCTGTGGAGAGATAATACACTCTCACAGACATGGGGGAAACCTTGTGTTATAGAGAGGCAGAAGCCCTCCCCTCCCCTCCTGCCAGCTAGAATGGAGCCCTGTCCCTCTGTCACCTGGTGTGGTTAGCAAGGTAATGAAATAAATTCATCCTTTGCATTTTGGCTGTGGCTTGAGGGTTGCCCTTGGTTACCTGTATGTGTAGATTCACACAAAGTAATCTCCAAATATCTCATACAGTTTGTGTTATTATGTAGAATCATCCTTGTGTAAGAAACACCGGGTGGACAAACTTTTACCCTGGAGTTATATTACTTTTTTTATCAGATGCAAAATCTCTGTTGCACAGAAACGGGTCCATCAGTGGATACATTCACACACCTCATGCTTGCCCAAACTCCCAGAACACTGCCAAAAAGTTGCCCCTAATTTACAGCAACTACTCCTCATTTGTATTTCTCTGTGTCCTTGCCTCGTACAAAACCACTGCTCTCAGGAAAAGAGGGAGAGCAGAAGCAGCCAGTTGGAAATTTTAAGTATTAGTGGGAAAAAAAAAGCATATTTCAATGGTATTCTTTAATGGCTACAATGGCTGTGGTGTAGAGTGTATAGCAGCACTAATTGTAGCAGCAAAGCCTCTGCTCTGCAAACAGCAGTGTCCTTACATAACTCCTCCAGACTGTACATGTGGTTTCATACTCCAGAGCTGCCTCCATTCCCTCTCAGAAAACAGTACTTCCCACTATATTTAGGACCACCGTGTGTCAACACCCTTCAGCTGAGAGGAAGTTCTCACTCAACCTAGAAAAAGTAATAGTCCCCAAAAAACCTGGAAATGCTGCATCTTAAATGAACAACTACCTCAGCTTAAGTGGTAGCACTAAGAACTGCGATTCATGAGAACAAACAAAACCCAAACCCCAGCAACTCCCCTGCTACATCTCTTAAATGCAGGATCTCAAAACATGGTACAGCAACATGCTGTCATTATTCCAGTATCCATGCCTACCCATCCACGTGCACGTTTCCTCTGTTAGATGTCTCTGTGCTATCTGGTACTGTTGAACATCAATAACCTCTTTGCTGCCCACGCCTCCAGAGTGATGGGCTATGACATGGAGCAGATGGAGGCCTTCCTCTGAGAGGCAGCTCACAGGGCTGCTGCAGACCCTGCAGCTCAGCAGCGGGCACAAGCTGCGGTCCCACAAACCACCCTGCTATGTGCTGTCCTTTCAGTCTAAATCTAGAGAAGCACGAGCAAAGCTGAGATAAGGCAGCAACAGAGAAATGCCTGAGGCATGCAGGAGACTTAGTTATGTATTCAGTTTACACTGAGTGTTAAACAGAAGGGTGCACAGTTTATCTCTGTATTTAACTATGTGAAACACGTGAATGAACCACAGCTGCTTTAAACATTACTCAAGTAATGCACTTCAGTGAACTTGTTTTTTTCATAATGCTTCCCCATCAACAAGATCATTTATCCAGAGATTTTTAAGCCAAGCTTAAAAGTTCTTTGGGTCGTTTCAAGGTCCTCAGCACTCTGACTGCCTTATTAGCTATATCAAAGCACACAAAGCAATTTTCTTTGACTTCACAGAGCTGTCGAACAATGGGAGAGAACAAGGCATGGGTCTTGAGGGACTACACACATAAGAGATCAGCAGACAGGTCTCAATGACTGAATTATTTCAAAAACTGTTCCCAATTGGAAGGTAATACAGATATTTAAACACCATAGGCCCTGCTAAGCTTACTCCACATTTTGTTTTTCTATTATAATGGTGGTTGCCCCAGATGTGAATGGGAGGGAGTTAACGATGCAACCTACAGAAACATATGGTCCCCAGGCAACAGGCAGCTGCACCCCAGTCTCATCTGGAGCACATACTCCATTAACTGAAGACAGCTGTATTCTTCTGGAAATTACTCCCTAGCAATTTTCTTACTTGGAAAACCTGTTTCCCAATGTAAAATACTGTTTTCTGAAACACTTCTATATTTGAGTTATGAGGGTTTAACAAACATCCTGAAACTCTGGAAACTCGTCCTGCGATGGATTATCCTTGACAGTATTTATCAAAAATGTCAAATATCACAAATATAGGTCAACAGTGTGGAATGCTACAGCTGCCTAAAGCAGTACCATAGAAATATGTTACAGTTGAAAGTCTTGCACTAAAACAGCCCACAAGTTAGCTTTCCTGGTAAATAATTTCTATAAATCAGGTTACAGTGAACACTGAACTAACACTGAATACAGTCAATACAGCGCACATAAGTGTCATGCAGTGAGGCATTTTGTCAAATGGATTGTAGCCCACTTACTACACAACAATGAAATGAGTGTGGAATCAGCAACAACGTGTTGTCAAACTGCTCAGAGTAGCTCAAGGCTGTCCACAGTATGTTATTTCATCACTGGGACAAAAGGGAAAAAAAAAGAAGCATGTACATGACATGCTTCTTTCCACACTGATGGCAGGATACCTGAGACAAGAATGATATTACTCCATTTCATGTATTTGATGTTGCAGTACAATTAAAAGAGAATGGGGCAAGTCATTCATCCAAAGCACTGACACATGCACAAAAATTTAATCTTATTTTTACTTCTGTACTCTGCAATGATTAGCATACAAAATGAAATTCCACTAGGAAATGTAAGAAATCCACAAATATAGCCAATGTAACACTTTGCATTTAGATCTCTGGCTTAGTTGACAGATGTTTCAAAAGATACATGTAGCCCAATAACTCCCTGATGACTGTGTATGCGCAAATGCTGGAATTAACAAGTTATTCCACCTAAAAATGAGCTTTATTTCTGCAACATTCTTCTGCCTGATCTTTTCTCTAATTGAATAAAAATATTCAGTACTGTATGATTCTATTTTTTTTTCCAGAATATTACAAAGAGTACTGAAATTCAAGACATTAATTCTCCTTCTTTTGGAATAATCTGAAAAAAATTTGTACGGACTAAAATTAGGATCATAATAGCACAAGAGGTCTGGACTAATTGTGTAGCAGCAACTGGACACTAGGAACCACCTACAAAATATAAAATTGAAGAGCGATCAGAACAATGCTAGTGATTCTCCAGTAGCAGCATCAGACACCAGAATTTGAGAAAAAAAGGTAAATGCAAGCCAAAAAAGTGGGATCTTCCTATTTCTGCAAGAAAACAGCTCAAAACACTTGCTAAAAATCAATATTATTAACCATTTTACTGCTGGTCATATTGGAATAAACTCCAAGCTATCTGGAATTACAGATGAAGGGATACATTTGATTATTACCCCTCTCCTGCCACAATGCTGCCCCACAGGGCTAATCCTAAAACATGGCAGGGCCCAGAATAGCCAGAAAGTGACCCCAGATCAACTGTACTGCTCACCTAACCAATGGAATTGAAAATTACAAAAGGATTAAACTTACTTGTATAAATTTTCAGCATCAATTTTACAGATTTTAACTACAGAACTGCTGTCAATGTTAACAGTTAAAACAAACATACAAACAAAACCCACCAATCTAACAAAAAAGGTAAAAAAACTCTATATTCTGCATACTGACCAAGATTACTTGGTGTAATAATTGGTATATTTTGAAAATTAAATAGGCCCAAGTAATCTATGATACTTAAACTCAAAGAGGGCAGGTTTAGACTAGATATTAAAAAGAAATTCTTTACAGTGAGGACAGTGAGGCACTGGAGCAGGTTGCCCAGAGGAGTTGTGGATGCCCCATCCCTAGAAGCGCTCAAGGCCAGGCAGGCTGGGGCTCTGAGCAGCCTGATCCAGTGGCAGGAGGCATGTCCATGGCAAGGGGCATGGAACTGGGTGCTCTTCAAGGCCCCCTCCAACCCCAACCACTCTGTGATTCTGTGCATGCCCAGGGGCTTTAGCAGCACCAGACAAAGCCAAATCCAGTCAAATCATACCAGACTTCTATTGCTTTTTTCCCACGGGGGTACTTTATGCCCTTTCTCAGCACATGGCAACAGAGAAGCACCAAAGCATCCTGCTGGCCAGAGGCTTGCTGCAGCTCCTCTGGTGTCCACATTTGCAGGGGAGGCAAGTGTTTATTATGCCTAAGAAGACACCTGTAAGAGACTTGTTATTTCATATCATAATGATTTCACATCATAAGGATATGAAATATATGTCACAATCCTCTGGAATTAATTACCCAACTGGAAACCAATGTCAGTTGTCTTGATGACACAATTTCACAAAGGCCAATAACTGTCTTGCAAGTCCCATTTCTAGATGTTATCATGAGGAACTGATATTTGTTTGGTCCCCTATCACTCAAATAAATTACTGAGATGCAGATTTCCATTTAAGGGCATTGAGAAAGCAAAGGCCAAGAGTTTCCTCCAAGTAAATAGCCACTGCCATCCCAGGTCAGACTGAGAGAATTCATTATTTTTTGTAGGGGTTCTCAGGAAAGACTTTGTCCTGACTTGGCCAATCAAGCCATTTTTATCATTAAAGTGTTTTCCAAATTTGTAATTTCCAAATACCAGGTGCTAGTATTTTGGCTCCACTAAAGGTAAAAATAGTAACAGTAATTTTGTGCTTGTAATCAATAAACATTAATATTTCAGTGAAAAAAAATCTATTTAATATTTCCTTTTAAAAACCCAGTAAAATGCAGTGAAATAAGACTTGGCTGAAACTGATAGCTGGCCACTTTGACTCCTGAGGACGTGTCTCAGGTTGCATGTTGGACTGTTTCTTAAAAACAATTTTTTAATTAAAAAGTTAAATACACAGCTTCTTAAGAAATAAGTCACAGTTCAATCATTTTACAAGCCTCAGATGTAATGATAAACATTACATATGTGCATTTTTGTCACATTAGTCTCAAACCCCCATAAATCAGAAATCCTAAAGATCTGTTGTACGTACAAACACCAAGATTGTTACAATAATGATTACCTATTCTAACAGGAAGGGCTGAAAATATTATTTATGTGCAAAATGGCAAGCACTAAGCAGGTCTGTATGTAAAGGAAAGCATTCCATTTTCACAGGAAGTAAGTAGAATATTAGAGAATTTGAAAAGTGGACCACATTCCCAAATGTGTGCTAGAAGACAGACTGTTCCCTCCACTGAGGACTTGCATTTTCACCTGTGTGTTGAGCTAATGGTAGATCCAGTTACTGGTTCAGATCAGATCTGAAGAATGTGTGGACACAGAGACCAGAAGCACTTACTCCTTGAGGTCTTCAGTGTTAATCATGTGGCACTACAGGAGAGCAATTGCAGTACCAATATGTTATCCCACAACATTTTGCAGGATTACTTACACAGCAGATAAATTATAATTAAAGTTACTGGTACTATAACACATTTCATAATGAGCTAATAATTTATTTATCTATTTTTAATAGGCAATTATCAGCAAAGCACATTAATCTGTACACAAGCATGAAATACAGCTCATGTAATGAGAAATAAGAGATGAAATAAAATCTCTATAGAAAATTTTGATAGCTCTAAAATGGATCCTTTTTTTTCTGATTTTGATCTATTTTCATTGCAGACTTTATTCCAAGCAAAAAGAAAAAAACCCAAACATTCAAGCCCATTTAAAGAATGGGACACTTTTCTACTAAGTAAATGGCTTTTTAAAAAAACCTTCTAATAACACAGAGTAATAAGAGTTTTTACTGTATCAGAAGAAGCAAACAGCCATTCACTGTCTGGAGTAAAAAAGCAGATTACTCTAGCTCACCGTCCTAACCAAGGCTGTCATGAAAAGGTAAGCTCTGCAATATATGAATATTATCAGTTAATTATAAAGATATTAATATATTAGGATTGGAAATTGTTTATTTCTATATAATGCAATTATATAATCTGATAAAAATTGCAGCAAAAATAGTGAAGAACCTAAGATGGTGTAATATCTTCTACTACTAGAGTTTAATGGAAGTCCCTCTATGTTTTTTTTTTTTATTTTTCTTTCAAATCAGCATTATTTAGATATAAAATGATTGCAGAAAGACTGTTATCAACATACACAAGAAAAACCCAAACACTGGAGAGAAGAACCTGGACTGAGGATCAGAAGTAATGTTGTTAAAGAAATGCTATTCAGAACAGATCTAGCTTCTCAGTATATTTGCCAGTTACCAGATGTATGCATGAAGACCTAATTACTATTGCATCATAATCATTTCAGTTTAGTGAAACTATTTTTCTGTATTGTAAAACATTCACATTAAAAGCATTGATTCCACTCCTGAATAGATATTCAAGCCAGATCAAAGTCCAAGCCAGATCTATGCACAGAGGCTGTGGCTTCATTCTGGCTCTGCTATCACAGAGCCACAGAATCATGGAAATCATTTAAGTTGGGAAAGGCCCTTAAGGCCACCGAGTCCAACCACAGAACTAAAACTGCCAGCTCCAACACTAGACATGTCCCTAAGTGCCACATCTAGATGTCTTCTAAATATCTTCAGGAATGGTGACTCCACCACTTCCCTGGGCAGCCTGTGCCAGTGCTTGACAATGGTTTTGGTGAAGAAATTTTTTCCTAATATCCAAACGAAACCTCCCCTGTTGCAGCTTGAGGTAATTTCCTGTTGTCCTGTCACTTGTAACTTGGGAGAAGAGGCCAGCCCCCACCTGGTTACAGCCTCCTTGTCAGGTGGTTGTAGAGGTCAGCAAGGTCCCCCCTGAGCCTCCTTTTCTCCGGACCAAACACCCCCAGCTCCCTCAGCCACTCCCCATCAGACTTGTGCTCCAGACCCTTCCCCAGCTCCACTGCCCTTCTCTGGACACAGTCCAGCATGCTATGGAGTGGTTCATACTGGACATCCAGCAATCCAAAATGTACTCATCCCTTACAGCAGTATATATCCCAGAGTTACAAACATGACAATGCATTATTGTTCTACTGGTAACATTAATATTTACCACTTTTTAAGGGGAAAAATTGTAAAAGAATTATCATAATAAAAATCTGAAAAGTGTTTGGAGGCTTTGATACAAGCACTGGTAATGTCAGTACCCTACAACTATGAACTGACAGCATGAAGCTGAGGCCACAACCCATCCCAATTCACTGCTGAAATACAGGTGCATTGTCCTATAAATCTCATGAAAACTGTGTGGAACTGCTTCCTTAAAAGAAAGATCTGCAGAAAGAAATACCAGGGTTTGGTCCAGCAGGAGGGGTTCTGAACTGCAGTGGGAGCAGTTGCAGCAGAGTGACCTCCCAGGAATCTCACTCCTGGGATCCCATTCACTCCAAAAATGGACCTGGGATATGGGCAGGGAGCAGCTCTCTGCATGGCCAGCTCCTCATCTCCTTTGTTCCTTGATCACAGAAATGCTAACATTGGCACAAGTAAATGGGCTGGAAAGTACAGCCAGAGATGTAGGAAAGAAGAAAGGGTGGAAATTTCATTTTCAGCAGCTGCTTGTGCTTACAGCAGCACAAGCCAAACACAAGATGAACCCACTACAGGGAAACTGCAGCTTCTTTCACAACAGACCACCCAAAAGAGAAGGGCAGCTAGGATTAAAAAGACTGCAAAGAGACAGAAAGCAAATGCTTTAACAGAAACCATGGTCTATAAGCCCATGCATTTGAGTACTCAGCAGCTCCCGTCTTAACAATTGTAAGTGTGGACTGACCCTAAGCAGAGTGTGGCTGCTTACCCCCAGCCATACCCCTGTCGTTGAGTGTTTGGCACACTGAAGGAAGAATACATTTTGTGACATGCTGGTGATAGGCAGCTTTAACTTTGTTTTAGGGCACCATGTGTTTTGCCATCCAGGAATGCCACTACTATCAAGATCTTAATTTCATTAATCTACAGGGAATATGCACCAACAGATATGTCATGGTGTAAAGAGGATCCTCAACTATTGCTCTACCTGTACTGCAGGAACAGCCATCTGACCAATTTCATCACTTTTCTTCCAGCAAGGACACTCCCTAGAAGAATAAACTTTGAATAACTGATAAACTCAGTATAGGTTGTGACATACAACCTTAGCATAAAACTAATTAATAAAAAAATTGTCTCCATCTAATTATTTTTCCAGACATCCTTTACTATCTTGGTTTGTAATCTTTGCTCACTAAACAATTGTTGAATTAAATGCCAGCCTCTCTCCCCAAGTTTTTCATGTTGCCATCCACCTTCATCAACCTCACCCTTTAACACCAAATGGAAGAAGCTACTGCATACATAAAGGCTACCAATTAATCTCAACTCCAGCTAAAGTAGTCTACTGATTTCTTTCAGGTAGTCTGATTGATTAGCTGACTTTAAATAAATTAAGAGGAACTCTGACTAATCTACATTGAGTTTGGATTGTGACGCTGCTTGCCAGATTCTTAACCCCAAATCTTGTACACTTTCCAAATACATGATATGGCGTTAAAAAAGCTATTAGTTCTCCCTTATATCCTGGCTTTGTTCGTATCCTTAATGCTGTCACAACAGTATCAATGATAGTCCTTATCTTAAAAAAGGCAATGGCCACCATGGCAGAGCAGAATCATACATCACAGGCAGAGCCAGCATCATCCTGTACTTTGACTCTTAATCTGTGAGGAGGAAGCACCATGGGTGGGAAAGAACAGGCTCTATAAGCACAGCAGGATGGCTGGATTAACTCTGCCAGGGGCAGCAAGGGGACAGCAAAAGCATTTCTCAAAATATCTTTTTCTTTCATGCTTTGAGGTAAGAGGAGGAAGGAATACCATCAAAAAGTGGCATTACAAAAGGATACAAATAAAGTGGCAAAAATATTCATTCGTCCATAGCTCAAGTAAATTCTTCCCACGTGGCTCTGAGCAACACAACAAATTCCAGCAGAAAAGATTATTGTCTGCATGATTTGAGAGAGATCGAAACCACAAGGCAGTTCAGATCTTACACATCTTAGGCAGATTCCTTCATTAAACATTCAACATTAGTCTGGCTTAAGAAAGAAACATTTTTGTACATTACAAAATTAGAACAAAGCAAGCTGTACTGAAGAGCTCTCCAAACAAGAGGCTGATTTTGTACTATGGTTAAAAAAAACATAAACCAAACTCCTTAATAACAGTGAAAACTGGCAAAGTTTTGGTGATCTCAAACTTCTTGTCCTTAAAGTTATTTTATAAATGAAAAAGAATATAGATGTATGCTTCTGAGTCCACAGTTTGGGCAGATCCATTATTAATGAAGCATTCTGACAAAACCCACCAATGAATGGGTTGTCATGGGAAAGGCTTTCTTGCTACAAATTCTATTTGAATTTTCTCAGTGAGAAGGGCTGTACAGGACTGACTACTTGTACAGGGTAGAGCAGCGTGTCTTCTACACCTCTACTCTTTCTCCTTTTTCTCTTCAGCCTTATCAAAAGCCCCCAAAAAAGCAAGGTTCTCTTCAAACGGATGACAAACATCACCTCCATGGCTCATGCTTTGATTTTCTTCTTTTTTATCCTACTTCCATCCAACCCATAAAATAAAGTCAAAAAAAGGAAAGACAGTTCCAAGAATTTTTCCATCAGTAGCAGTAACTTTTCCCACCAGTAGCAGTAACACCAGCAGGTCCTTTTTTGCAGAGTGTTACATGAGGGGATATTTGGACCTCCATGAAACCAAAAAGACTTATCAAACCTGTGGGTTCAGCTAACTGCAGGAGAGTTGTCCCAAGTTGCAGGAAGTCAGATGCCCAGAATCACATCTATAATGATTTCCAAACCACACTGAATGTTGTCAAGAATCTCTCCAGTCTCTAGTCATGTCTTTTTATAATTCTAAATATTGTAATTCAGCAAATATCTTGGCAGTATTAACTTGAATTTAGCATTGTTAGCTTAACAGTTAGGCTCAATCATATTAGAGGTCTTTTCCTACCTAAATGATCCTATGATTATAAATATCCTTAACGCAACAACTAAACCCTCTGATTCTTGAATTATGTTTTTTGTTAATATTTAACCTAAATGGTCACTTCTGTATCTCTTGTTCTGTCCTCAGTGATTTCGGAAAATAATTCATCATTATGAACAGTTTTACTTTCTTCTGCAAGTCATTGTAACATGCATACAATTTTGCAAAACTCTCCTACCAAGAACAGAAATTTGTTTTCTTTTCCTAGTTTGTTTTAAGTGGACATAAAGAATACAATGTATAAACATATTATCCCAGGTGAAATATGAAGGGAACTGTGCTAGGGGACAGAAATCTACAAGTTTTTAAACACACTCCTCTTGCTACTATGCACAACATTCCCTTTTTTGTGTTCTGTTGTTGACTGATGCTCAGTCAAATACACAGTAGCTCTTGTCCTCCTGCCTAAATTATTCCCCCATAGTGCTGTTCAGTGATATACTCAGAGCTCATTATATTCTCATGTGATCTGTACTTTCAAAATAAATCACTTTCACATTTCTTCAATTAAATCTTATATAACTGATTCAGCCCATTTATGCATTATGAAGATCATACTCTATTTTAATCCTATTTTACAAATGTTACTACAGTGTTAAATAATCACCTTTCAGATCAGAAAAAATGCCACGAAAATCCACATTTGCTTGGGATTACAGCAAAAGAAGATATTAGTTTACATGTATGTTTATATCTCTTAATTTATAGTATTAGATGTAATAGCCAGAGGCATTATTGTGAAGACAATTAAGTTTCTATATGATCTTGTCACAAACGTGCACTACTGTACAGATCACATTAACTCACTACAAGAAATCCTGTCATGAGCATTTTACACCAAATCACCACATGAACTGTGATTAATGATGAATCAGAAGAGTAGATTTAAATAAATAACAAGCAAAGAGAAAAAAACTCTTATTATGGACAATTAGATGATAATGTAACCTACATATTTGCTATGTTCTAATATGCAGCCACCTAGGGTATGTTCACATGACTTACTTAAAATGTATTTCTGAGTTGTACTAGAGAATTAAATAACATTTTGGCTTTTCAAATTAGTCAGTAAGCCTAAATTTAGTCACTGTTAAATATAGTTTTAGAAAGACTACTATTCAAGCATACATCTCATTTATGTGGGTTTTTTAATTCTTCCTGTATTTGTGATCCAGATCTGGACCGAGAAGAGTGTAAGCTTTTACTCATTTTAAGAATCCTGACATTTAAACTTACTTGTTCCTGCTGTAAGATCCTCTGAATCATAGAATATTTTCCATTCATATTTTGTGTCCATATTTTCCTTTCAAACAGATTTTTCACAGATACTCAACTGCATAAGTAAACCAAATTTCTGAACAGAATTGTAAGGAAATGACTGTGTTGATTTAAAATATGCTTTTGAAATGTTATATTATATTTCTACATTAAAAACCACAGGCTTACTTAGCAGTGGGAAGTTTCTTCATTTGCAGGAATTTTCACCCTAAACTTGGTCCAGTGATCTCTCATGAATGAACACTCTCCACAAGGAATTTACCAAGTGCTGATGTTCCCACTGAGCGCCTGGAGCCGGGTGCCCTCCCTGCCTATGGGCCCAAAGGACAGAACCAGCACAACCTTGCTGCAGGCAGGTGTTTGCCATCAAAGTGTGGCATGGATGGACTGGGAAAAATGCTTCAGATTCTTCACACTTGAAGATCGAGAATGATACATAAAATTAGCAAAGCATTCTCAAATCATAAAACCATAGGATAAGCAGAGTTGGAAGGGACCCATGGGGGTCATTGAGTCCAACTCCTGGCCCTGCACAGGACACCCCAAGAGTCACACCCTGTGCTGAGAGGAGTGTGGAAACCCTTACTGAGCTCTGTCAGGCTGGTGCTGTGACCATGTCCCTGGGAAGCCTGTTCCAGAGCCCAGCCACCCTCTAGCTGAAAAGAAAACACTGCATGTACTGGCTCTTCAGGATTGCTCAGGATATGAAAAGGCATATTTCAGTCTGGAAAACAGGGAGCAGAGCACAGTGCACTAACTAGCTCCCTGGAATTTCAAGACCATTCCCAGACAACAGCAATCAGCTGGCAGAGCCTTTTGGGGACTGACACAGAAGCTCCTGTTCAAAACCAGGATGCTGGTAGGTTTAGGGATGGAGGAGTTTGAAGCACAGTGGAATGCTAGAGTGCACAAATTTTCCTACCACCAGCCCAGTGAGCCCTTCCTGCTTGGAGCTGCTTCGCTGCCATCCTGCAGCTCCACTGCTGCAAACAGGGTCATGCTGAATGCATTGCTGCATGCTTCATATCTCTGGCTTCATCTCAGGCATCAAGGAATGCTCTTGTCTTCTCTCTAGAGAGAGCTAGGACTGTGGAACATTACAATCTACATTTGCCTTACAGACCAACAGGAAATAAGACCTTGTACAGGCCAGGGATTCCTCCACATCCATGCCTGGGGAAAGCAAACAGATGACAAAACACCATGTGCAAATCATAAATGAAAAGATGGTGAGAGACACCACGAGTTACAATTAAGTACTAACAGTACAAGGAATTATATCTGTTGAGAACTTAAAATGCAAATGTAAAGTTTTGCTAATCTGCTCCATAACTGCAGATACAACCAACGCAAGCTCCTGAAATAATAAAGCAATATGAGAATTTGGAACCTACGAGAGATAAAATGAGTGCCGGAATTTTAAGAGGATGAATAACATGGGAGAAGAATAGGAAGACCAGAAAATGGGTCATTATAGTATTTAGATGAGAAATAGCTAATGGAAGGATTAACATTTTACAATACAATTAAAAAGCAACTATTTGAAGGATATCAGTAGGTGACATCAGAAGGCATTTGTGATAACCAGAGTAGATTATTTTATCTGCCTCTTCTGGCTGTTCGGGTAACTTTCCTATTTTGTTCTTTGCAAATTCAACTTCCTTCCCTCTCTGTCAACCTTCTCCCTCTCTCTCCACATCTTATTTTCAGCTCAAGAAACCCTAAATTCCTTTTCCTTTGCAGCTTTCCTCTAGGTCCCCTTCATTTCTTTACCACCCATCACCCACCACCCAGCTCAGCAACTTATCTGCACTTGCAACCATATTCCCACCTCCTTCAGCCAACCACTGCAGAGGTGACAGGGAAAAATGACAGCAAAAGACGAAAAAAATGATGAGCAAAAACTGCCAACCAGTGAATAAGGCAAAAAGTCCATGGAAAAATGGAAAGGAAGCAGTTGGATTAATAATAAAATCAGATTTGATTTAATGGCATCTGCTCTCCTCCATAAGCAATGAAATAACAACTTAATGAACATTTTTAATGTATGTTTAACATCTATTATATATGTTATTTACAGGATAACTGCTCAGGGTTGCAGAAAAAGACTGCCTCATTCTTCAGCAATCTCTGTCCTCATTTTGCAACTCTAGGATACCGTGGAAATGAAAAGCACAAACACCCACATAGGTTTCTATTCTTTCATGGTCTGTGCAGTCTTGTACAAGTGGTGCTGCAAGGAGAACTGCAACCACCTCCCCTCATCAGCTGCGACCTAGGACGACTGAGTTTACTACCACACATAGTAGGATTGCTTAATTCTTTATTGAGATAAAACATAGAGAGAACACAATGTTTTACCAATAGGAAGCATTTTGCAGAAGGGCTGGCTATTCAATAACGTTTTGAAAAAAGGACTGATTTTGTGAACATGGGCTCCAGCTATGAAATATTATTTGTATAATATTGCGTATCTAAGTTTTAGTTATTTAAAATCCCATGAAATCCCCTCACCAGGATACATTTTCTTACTGTCTAAGCCAAAAATTATTACTGTGTCATGATACAGGAAATACTTAGAAAAGATAAAAGTTCACTCTTGTATGTTATCGTTGTATCATTTTGATAAAAAATTTCATAAGCCCCCAGGAACAGGCATGTAAGTTAAAATCATCTAGGGTCATCTTTAATAATTTACAAGCTTCAGTGGTTCAGAATTTCATTTTTTTAACAAAATATGGCATGTGTTTGTATCAGCAAGTTTCATCCCCCATTATCCATTTCCCTCCTACACCTTTCTAGTATAAAAACCCCTTCTGCTTGCTGACAGAATACTAATTTGGCTTCATTTAAATGCTAAAGCAATGTAGTCCAGCTATCCCATTTAAAACATATGTAAAGCTATGAAACAACTGACAAACGCAATGAAGAATGTCTACCATAAGACTTGCAAGGAATTATTTTTCAATAGGTGCTAAAAAGCCAAAAGCTTATCCTAACCATCTTTCCCCCCATATATCTCTTAAAATCAGGGAAGGGAAAAGGGCAGTATATCCCTCACAGCTCACCACTTCATATGACCTGATAAGATTAAAGGCCAGGTGATATATATACAGAATACATGTGTATATATATGTAGGTTTCTCTTTGTGCAAGGGCAGTCATTTATTCTTTAAAGTTCAAGCACATTTTTATTCTGCTTGTGTGATAAAGAAATGTGCATTAACAAAGCCTGCATCAAAAATAAATCGAGGGCAGGAAGAATTTCCATATATGAAGAGTATAAAAACTCTAAGTACAGAGTGCTCGCTCTATGGATAAGACCTGGGCTGGTATCCCTCAGAGATACCTACTTGTGACCTTCATTTACAAATGTCTCAGACCACCCTCCTCTTAAAAACATAGTTTTAAGGCATAAAATGGAAAGTACAGTGAATCTTGCACTGGCCTGATTCATTGAGTTGATTCCAAACACTTGGTGTGCAATTATGCGGGGTTTAAATAAATACACCCACTCTTCAGTAAAAATGCGTGATGTGTGTTCCCATCTTTGTACATGTGCAATGGCTAGAAAGCAGGAAAGAAAAAATGTGCAAGAGACCCCTCATACTACTGCAGCAGAGCCAGCCACAACAAGCCTGAGAAACAGAGACCCCCAAAGCCTGGACTGGAGTAGCATCAATATCCTCCAGGTCAGAGAAAACAGGGAGGTAAGCCTCATCTTTCTGGGGTACACAACCTAGGAATTACTCATTCAGATGTTCTCATAGAGGCTCACACAATCTATTTTAAATTCAAAGTCAAGGCAGCTTCCCCCACCCCAAACAAAAACGCAGACACAAGCTACAGTGCTAAAATGTTCCTCACAACAGCAGAGAATGTACATGGACAAGTGAGATAGCAAAACCTGATACAATTTACAACTGAGATTAAGATGAGATAAAAAAAACCCTTTTCTCTCTAAAACCTCTAATTCTTGAAAGGTTAAAAAAAACCCAGATATTTATCTGCAGAAGAGTCACTAGTAAAAATAATTTCTTTCAGAGAATAAATATAACTTTTGTTGTGCAGGTTACAAGAAGACAAAAGCCATTGTTGGACACACCTGTATTTCTAGATATAATAATCTCATTTACAGTTCAGCACTTTAAAGAAACGAATATATGGAAGACCTGATTGCAGGTCTAAACCGGTTTTGTGCAAAAGACTAATGCAAGACTGACATAAGAAGCTGACCCATATACTGAAAAATAGGATCTAAAATTAAATGGGAAAATGTACATCATTATTTTAACTTGGCTCAAAGTTGCACAGCTAAATCTCTGTGCAGCAAACTGAAAAGTTATCTATACTCTGCAGATTATTATGCACCCAGTGAACACACATTTAAATAATTTTTGCTATGTTAGTTACATTGAATTTTTCATGCGTTTTAAGGTTGGACAAATGGTTAAAAAAATAATTCAATAGGTCAGGTGTTTCATTAACTTAAATATTAACAACAAAACCCTCCAAGCAGAATCAAAATGCCATTTCTGGTTGGTTTTTTTTTGCCCCTGCCCGTGGATCCATGTGCTTTTTGCAGGGCAGGAGAACCCAGTGAGAAGCCTTCTCAGCTTGCTGGAAGTACAAGGGTGCTGGACATCTGGGGCTGTGCAACCTATAAACCCTATAGAAACTGCTCAGGTTTAGATCCGAGCTAACACTTTATCTTTTGTCTAGATTTACACTTATGTTCTTGGTCTGAGGCGCCCTGTTCCCAAAGGAATCTTTGCTTTGTAAGAATTTCTGAATGTACACTGAATACCAGCTTGACACTGTTTAATAACAAAGCATACACACACTAGAATTTTGAAAGCACTTAAAATATTTTCCACAAGCTTATAAATGACCTGCCTGCAATGATCTAATGCCAGTGAAAGGTTCCCTTTCAAACACCACGTACTGGTAACAAGGATGAGAACCTGGTTTTCTTGATGTCAAAGTCAAAATACCATTGACTGGAATGAAGCCAGTGTCTCACTTGGACATGCTGTACTCCAATAAAATAGGGATTACGCTGCATTGCAGAACTGAAAAGGATGGGTAAAGTCACAACGAAATGGTAGAATGAAAGCTGACCGTGTAAAAATAGTATTTTCTTATTCAGCAGACCTACCCTACAAATATATTCCATCTCATAACTGCTTATACTCAGAGCTAGAAAAACATCCTAGGATTACTTTTTATTTCAATTTCAGAGATGGCCCAGTTATGGTGAGTAAGCAGATCCTGTATATTGTCTTTCACTCCTGTGATTTCATCACAAGTCTCAACAAAGCCTATCTGCTTCCCAAAACCACAAACTTTTGAATCTCAGCTTTGTTTGGAATACAAATGCACAAGTCCCATGACCGCATGGACAGTTTTACATTATGTAATTTTTTTTCCCTATGGTATTTCAAGCCCTGAGGTTAACTAGTTTTTCATCACATAGATAATCACTAATTAAAGGACAACTGAACTTTCACATTCTACACACAGGAATAGTCTGCCTGAGCTGGAGCAGCCCTACTGTAAATTGCCACCTTATTACTGTATAAGGGCAAGACCAAATTGGACTTTCAGGCAACATGCATATTCTAATTAAGAGAAAACTCTTATTTCCAAACTTGACAACTTTTTCCTTTTGGTTCACAAGACAAAATGAACAGGGCACTTTGTAATCCTTCTCTGAAGCTTCAACTTTTCACAACACTGGGTTGCCAACAATTCTAACTCACTGAAGTTCAAGGAATTCACAATCTCTGAGGGATGCAAAGAAAAGCTTGGACACAAGTGAAATCAAACTACAAAACCCAAAACCATATGCAAAGAGGAGAGAAGTTGTGTGACGTTATCTCTCCCTGACTGTGTTCTGTAAAGGGTTCTGTTGAGACTTGGGTGTAAAGGACACTGCTGTCAGTGCTAATCCCCTCCTGCCAACCCACTGCTTCAGTGTGTAAAACAGAGGCAGATCTGAGACAAGCTGGGGACAAGCTGCAGTTCTGATGTGTTTCTCCCTTCTCTACAGGAACTCCGCCCAGGCTGTCAGTGCTCAGAGCACAGATAGCTCATCCCAGTCACAACTTTAATGATATGCTAAGATGAAGATGTTAGCAACTTTTACTAATAGCTGCTCTTGATCCTATATTGTCAACTCAACATTTCCAGTCTGCT
Source organism: Agelaius phoeniceus (assembly GCF_051311805.1). Lineage (NCBI taxonomy): Eukaryota > Metazoa > Chordata > Aves > Passeriformes > Icteridae > Agelaius > Agelaius phoeniceus. The sequence goes on along the minus strand of NC_135269.1, from coordinate 27,809,335 downwards.
CTGTGAACACCCACACTTTTTTACAGCAGAAGCTTACAAGGATCTTGGGTCTCAATAAGAATTACACCCTTGGTGAAATTAAGACAACTGGACACATCCCATTTGCTAGGATTTGTCCTTGCATCTCAGGCATCCAGGACTTCTGCCACTCCAGGGAAAAGTATAAGAGAAGACATGGGCCATCAGGATGAAATGAAAAAGGGCAGTAAACTGAACATCAAATGAGTTTAGAACTGCAGTGCAGGGCACAAAGTACAAGCACTCAGACACAGCCTCCTGCTTCACTAGATAAATAAGAATAGGGTAGAGCAAGGTGATTTGAGAAGAAAAATATGACACAGTATGTTTTATTCCACAGCATGCTAAAAAATGATTAAAGAAATGTGAAGAAGAATAAAAGACTTGTTCTTTGAGCTTTACTTTCCAATACAGCTATATAACACAGAACTATTCTGATACACGGCTGTATGCATCATTTCTACGTCTATTATCCAGCTTCCTAGGAAAAGGAAATCCAAACCTACACATTTTATCTTACAACAGCAGCACAGGTTTTGTGGAGTGAGAGCTTATGGTAAAACACATATTTAGCACAGTGAAAAACACAGTCCAGGCTCAGGGGTCTATTCCCACTGCTTTTATACACTTCTAGTATTCTGGAAAGTTGGTAGAAGCATTAGGAGTAGAATAGACTACTGTGAAATGAGCTCACAAATTAAATTAAGAGAGGGAGAGAGCTATGAATAACTGAATCCCCTGAGCCAGAAGAATGCCATGCTGGAGTGTCACGGAAGCATATACAATATGTGCTTCTGTGCACCCACTTTGCAGTGGACCCATGTAATTTATTAACCTGACAGCAATGCCATACATACCCACAGGCTCTTCCTAACCTCCCTCCTGCCCATCAGCATGCTTCCACAGAGAACTGCCAAGGAGACTGACACAATGAAAATGCAGTGGGTTTGGCTGCTTTTCAACCTTCTATATACCCTGGAGACATAAGGATTACTTATTATTAGCAATTAAGAAATTTAATCCACTATCCTACATCGCATATGATCAAGCTTTATTGTACTCTAGTGAGTCTTATCATAGTACAAACATCAGGCTCTAAGCCCATTTTTTAATGCATTGACTTTAATTTTATATAGAGTCAACCTTCCCTGTTGCAATGTGGTCACTTGATTCCGTATTGCTGATGAGAGTGTGGCTCTCGAGTCTTTGAATAATGCAAGTGTATGTTTCTATCAGTGCAGAGAGGAAAAAATACTAACTTGATTTCTCTTTCCTATTTTCTTTTGAACAAATGCAAACCTGAGGATTAACTGAAAAATTTGAGGCTGCAGGTGAAACTTGGCATACTAATAGGAATGAAAACCCTATCTTCTAAATCCTAACACCATGCCTTATTCATGAAATCATCCTGGATTTACTTGCTGTATCCACACAATCAGAATGGGTGAAATACGACCATTAAAAAACATCTACCATGTATGCAGTCTGGCCAAGCACTGTAAGAAGTGATTCACAGTCTTCACTCTCTGGAAGCCTAAAATCAGATGTTCCACACTATTTTCTTATAGTGGTCTTTGTTCTCATTAACTAATGATAATATTTATGAAGGTAACAACACTCTTTCTCATGGAATACTAGTTTAAGTGAAAAATTATTATGCTATATAACAGACATTGCATTTTCTGATCAAAGATATAAAGAAATTCCAAATCAAGGACTGTCCAACATTAATCCTTGTAAAAAAAGTAAAACATCTAATTGAAAATACATGAGAAAGCAAAAGTGAATTTCTAATGTCACCATCTACCACATCACTCCACTGCCTTCCATCCCAGATAGAAGGCATATTTATCTGCCTTTGCCTTCCCAACACATACATCAAGGAACTTTCCCACCAACCATGGTATTCTGCTCAATCCAGCTCCAATCCTTTCTCCCTGGGCAGAAGACAAGAGTACCACAGACAAGTGCTGGTGGCTGTCATCAGTCAGGGTGCACTATTGCAGTGAGAAGAGCAGTATGAGAAGTCACCTGTAATTGACTGCTTTTATTTAAGCCAACATGCCATTCATCACACAGTGAGTTGTTCTAAAAAGCCAACTGGTGATTGACCAGTACCACCAGCAGCATCAAGAACAGCACATTTTCCTATGGATTTTCATGCCTGTCTCCACAATCCTTCCCTTGGCCCACAGCAGAACTCCTCCTCTCTCTGTACCTCTTTCTCTGTATTCTTTTCAGCTTCCTCCATCCTCACTGTAATTTCAGCTTCCCACCTCGGCTTTACTACTCAACTGTGCTTTTTCCTACCCTCAACAGTGCAAGACACAATATCCCCACCACAGAGAGGATATGAAAAGAGCTCCCTCTACTCACTTCCATGAAGGTCGTGGGAACTTAATACCTCTGAAAGAAACCATTCTTCCAGCTCAAATGGCCAAACAGTTTGAAAGATCAACAGAATAACTGCAAGACCATACTTCATTAGGTTAAAAGTATTCTCCAAAAGGCAACTTTAATGGAGTAAATCAGTGACCAAAAATGCTAAAATATGTGTCTTTTAATAATACAGTTCAGAACAAGAACATCAAATCTTATTTCTTATGTAACTTTACATAACTGCAGTTATTTAATTACACTCCACCTCATTAAATAAGAGTATCGTGCTACTCTTAATATTTTTTGCTTAAAACCAAGAAGTTAAAGCATTCCCAAATTTAGATTCAATTCCATCCTTCTGCAACGATTAACACAAGTCAGCATAACAAAGCTGGGCTGTGCACTCATGTTTACTTAAATGACATGGCATTCATGTAGAGTGAATGTCATTCCATGCTCCTGTCAGAACAGTGATTAATTAAGCAACTGTCTTCAGTGATTCTTCTCACCTTAGCATACACATCCAGAATTTATATACAGCATTCTTTTGACACAGATTAGAAAGAGACATCTGATGCTTAGGAAGTGCAAGAATCAAACTGATTTCTGAGCTTATAACACATCTACACTAATATATTAAAGTATTTTGAAATCCGAAAAATTCCAGTTCTTTGATGATTTATCCAAAAAGGAAAGCATTTTTACCAAAAGAGCCATACAGGTGACCTCCTATTCAGTGAAGAACCAAGTCATCAACCCAGCTGCTCAAATAATGAAAACATCAGGCAGGCAAATGTTGTCCTCTGTCAGTATCATAACTACTACTGGGGAATTTTAAACAGCAATGAAACACAAAGCTCACTAAATCTGGGGAGTTAAGAAATTCCTACAGTCCATGCTAGTGTGCCTCTGATGATGATCCAAAAGTTCTCTAGACACTCCCAGCGCCAAGATAAATCAACACCGAGCTCTAACGCACTACACAACTGGTGCTGTCAAAGAGGTGAAAGTGAGGTGAGGATGGTCAGACAGGCAGTGTGACCAACCCTGAATGTATGTTTCCTCAATGCATAACTTTCACTTGATAGGACATGAAAATGTAAAAAAAAAAAAAAAATTTCTTCTAACTTTAAAATAACAGAATTGTATATACTGTAGTCCTTAAGTCCTTATCCAGCAATGGTTCCATATTCCTTCTTCTTCTGATGATCTACAGAAAAGAACCATCCTTATTCATCCTTTTGACTCATGCTGAAGCATAACAGCTGCTCTTTTTTATTTATTGCAGCATCCATTTTCTCCCATTTGTCCTTTCTGTTTTCCTTTTATTTATTTTGAACTTCTACACTTAGAGATGTAGAAACAGTTTTCTAAATGTTATTCTTTTTAACCCTATTGTGCTTTGGCTTTTCTTTTTCTTTTCTGCAACTTTTCAGGAAAGCTAGGTACTGTCAAAGTGCCATTTTGCCTTGTTTTATTTACTCATTGTTTTTGCTGAAATGGAAGCCAAAAAGACAAGGAACACTTTAGTTCTTAAGACACTGTCCAAGCCTCCAGCTATTTACTTATGAAATGATTATGGCAATGACTGTGTTAGAAGTCATTAGAGCTCTAAGGGAAAATGTCAAGTGTGATACAATACAGAAACTACAACAAAGCTGCAATGTTACCCACAGCTGCAAACATTTCTTTGCACAGGTAAGGCACATTGAAATAAATTTTGCTATCTCTTCTATCCTGGTTTTGCCTGCCCATCAACTGTCCCTTGTAGGCTAGTCTTGGTCTCCATCACAGACTGCTAAATGCCCCATTTTATTTATATTAAGCAGGATCTTGCTTTGCAAAAAGAACCCCAACAAAACAACAAAACAGCCTGATCAGGACTACAGATTAATAGCCTTTTTAAAGGTAAAACCACCAGGGTAAGAAAATCTCTATGAGTGGAGTGGAGGTGAACTGCAACTTTCTGGAGCTGTATGTGAATATCTGGAACAAAAGTTGAAAGTCTAACAGGTAATCCTGCAGGTTAAAAAGATTTGCAGCTGCTAAAACTGAGGAAAAAGCCAATGTTTACTGTACAAAGAGCAGAATTATACACGTGATTTATTATGAAACTTCAGTCCTTGCAAGAAGGAAAGGTGTCAAAAATTTAGGCAAGGGTGACACAAATTGAAGCACAGGGCCAGGCACTGATCTTTTGTCTTTGGTTATTAGTGACAGTACCCAAGGGAACAGCCTGAAGCTGAGTAAGGAGAGGTTCAGGTTAGATATTAGGAGAAGGCTTTTCACCCAGGGGGTGTTTGGGCACTGGAACCACCAGGGAAATGGTCACAGCACCAGCCTGATGGAAATCAAGAAGCATTTGGACAATGCTCTCAGGCACATGGTGTGACTCTTGAGGATGGTCCTGTGCAGAGCCAGGAGCTGGACTTTGATGATCTGTGGGGGTCCCTTCCTACTGAGGATATTCTAGAGTTCCATGAATCCTACTAAAAAATGTTCAGCCATACCCCAATCACTAATTGGCTAATGCTGAAGACAACTTTCTTCTGAGTCAATACGGCTTCCACCACCAAGAAAGAACAACTGCATGTTTCTGCTTCAGTGTGACCACAGAAATCCTCCTTCATGTACTCAAAAGTCCTCCTGCATCCACGGACTCTTGTGAGACCTGGCATCTCACATAACAGGGATGAAGGTGCTTACCTGGCTAAGAGTAACCTGACCTAAGAGGAGCAAGCATCAAGTCAACGGGGACTCCACCAGGACTCCACCAGGACTATGCTTTCCTCTCACAAACAGCAGCAAAACTGAGCAAGATGAACAGCAGTGACATTTTGGCCATGGACACAGCATCCAGCACCACCCAGTCAGTCGCCGTGCCGGCAGTGGCAGCAGGTGGCATTAGCGTTTACCCTGAAGGCAACTGCGACCATTCTGAATTTCCAGACTTGTGTGAGAAAGGAGGCAGTGGAGTGGCCTGGAGACCACCTGCCAGTCTTCTTGGAGGCAGAACTGAGCTGGCAGCCTGCCACAGGAAAGGAGCCAGCTTCTGCCCTGGTGACTGGCAGGTTTGGCCTTGATCCCTGGAGGAAAATGTATTGCTGCTGAAAAAGCAAGCCTGTCTATGAAAGGCCAAAAAAGCTATGAATGGACAATTATAGCTACACCTTATAAATCCTCTTATTTTGGTAGCACTTTACTACTTGTTTTGTACCTGAAAGAACCCATTTTAAGACACTAAAGAAATGATACAGATTCTGGTGTTTTACTAAATAAATGGACATTCTTAGTAATTAAGCATTTATTCTACACAGTAGAAGGAAATATTCTAATGGACTGATTATATATTTTTTCCATGGTATGGAGCACATAAAAATAAGCAATTTCAATAATCATTATTACTGCTCCAGTATATATTAATACATTTCAGATAAATCATTGCCTCCACTATCAACTCAGCTACTGCTCCTGCAAATAAAGCAATACCTTGTTACCTAGCAACGAAGCAAGTCCTTGCTATGGTGCAAAAAAATACATAAAAAAGGAAATATATATATTTGTATATTCCCGTCATTTTATGTTGAGAGAACATCCATAAAGAACAAAGAATAATCCACTCAAATGCCCTCAAATTCAATACTTGAGTAAAATGTTTGATCATCCACATTTCATGAGTATTTTCAGAAGCTCGGTCTTGATTAAACATGCATAACCTCTTGCCGACAATATAATGTTCTTGCTATGTATTTCTTGGAATATTTTAATGCATACATAAGTACACAGCCATAACACATATAAGTCATGACAGGCTCTTAATGCTACATCTGATCTGTAACAGAATAGGAATAGGTATCACAGGGCTTGTTTAAAGTTCGTTTGCTTGTGCTAAATCAGTTCCTCTCCCATTTAACATAGCAGTGCATAGTATCGCCTCTTACTGATGCAATATCTCTTTTTAGGGTGCTGTCATTTGTACAAAATGTTCCTTGAGTTGCATTTAAAAAGAAAATTTACTAAAAGCCCCACTACTTTGTTGCTTTATATTTCATGTCTGTTTCTGACAGATTGCCAACATTGTGTGGACAAAAACAAATAAGAGTAGCTCAGGAGTGCTACTCGTGTGGATGAGCTACAGAGTTGGGCAATGTGCAAATCTGACAGCAGCCTCTGAGCTCTGTGGTTACCAGCATGTGTCTGGTACGTGCTTTACTCAGAGCTGAAAGAGGCAGCACAAGGATTCGTGGCCCCATGAGCACAAAGTATGAAGGTATATCCTTCCCTATGACAAGGACTGCAATTAAGCTTAGGCAGTAGAGAGAATATGAAGTCATGAAAATTGCTGTCCTGAAGGCCTGCAGTTTCATTAGTAGGTTCCCACATCCAATATTGTCTAGGTCATCACATTGCCCCCAGATACAACATGAGATACATCTGAAGATAATGCAAATTCCACTTAAAACTTGGTGGCTAATCACATGCCACTACTTCTACTCACAAATTAGAAGATCAGTAAACACCATACAACAATTTTGAATGTTGCTCTAGCTAGCAACATCTTTAGGGAAAGCATTCCTGAAATATTCTGTTAATGTTCTCTTGAAACTTTTTGAAGTCACCTATCTCTTAGCATGCAAGGATATTGGCTCAGTTAATCACAGCACAAAGGTATACACAATCCATATCATGCTGCCTCGAACATCTGCTGCTGCTGTAATCCCTGATAATTCATAGCAAAAATATTCAGAAAATTGTATGCTTGCACCCAAAGGCACCTTAGTTTTTGTGGCCCTTGCCATTATCTCTGAGCTTTATATACCAGTTGGAAATTTTTTGCAGCTTGGTGTTGCCCATTTTTTACTACTCTTGCAGTCTTGAACAACCAGGGATCACAGTTCACCTCTCAGAGGAATGTGTGGAGTTCAGCAAAATGCATTATGCATACAGAGGGGGCAAGGATGAAGTATCAGCCACTGTGGTGTTCAAAAGCCTCTTGCAATAAAGATTTTAGGAGTTAGTGTAACACTGGAACTTATACATATCAGAAGGATACAGCAAACATCAGAGACCGTACCCTACAGGCTTTGCATGACGAGGTCTGTGCATATTGTCTCTCCCTCTGGAACGCAGTCTTCAGTGACAGATGGCACAACCACTACCTACAGATGGCTCCAATGGGGGCTCCATAGCTTTGATAAATACTGCAATCAACTCCTAGGATAGGTATGGTTCAGGCAGCAGAGCAAACACAGGGAATAAATCCCTCAAAAATGTAACTGTATAATAATCACACACATAGTATTATCCTAAACAGACAGATGAAAGGCCAGGGCTGTTACTGAGCTGACAGAAATTCAGGACTGCTTAAGAGGAGGTCAGTAGTGTAGGATAAAAGTGTATGAAATGAGCATCACTAGATTTCTTATCCACTTTATCCAGAAAAACATTTTCACTTTCATCATGGACCAAGTGCTCCTGGTGAAATATTCTTGCTTTCCAGTGGGATTTTACTTTGGAGGAGCAATCAAACCTATCACCAAACAAAGCCTTGGTTTGGTTGGTAGAAAACATCCTTGCCCCAGATGGATGATGCACTACAGTGAACAGAAGTATGTGAATCTACTACTCTAACAAAATCAAAAGTCATAGACTGATACTGAAGCTATTTGTAGCAGACTAGCACAATCTTTTCTAATCTTCTAGAAAAGGCTTGAAATAAGAGCAACTGGAGTGATTTCATAAAGGAACATTTGCTTTAGTTGAGCCAATGCCTCAGAGACCCTGCTCTCTCACTCCTTACTGCTCAAAAAACCAAAGATGACTTTGCAATATCTTTTGTGGCAACACAGAGCTACTGATGAGCCAGATTTGCTACAACAGAATCATAGAATATTTTGGGTTGGAAGGGACCTTCAAGAACATCTACTTCCAACCCCACTGCCATGGGCAGGCAACCCTCTACTAAATCAGGTTACCCAGAGCCTCATCCAGCCTGGTCTTGCACACCTCCACTGATAAGAGTCCATAACACCTCTGGACAATCTGTTTCAGTGCCTCATCACCCTCACATTAAAGAATTTCTTCGTAATAGCCAATCTAAGCTTGCCATCCTTCACCTTAAGGTCATTCCCCCTTGTCCTATCACTATGTGACTTTCATGAAGAGTCTCTCTGCAGCCTTTTTATAAACCCCCTTTGTTGTTGTTACCTGTCTTCAGCCACTCACACTTTTTAACATTTGGCATAAGAGCTTTCTACCAGGTAGCACCTACCAGAATGTTCTCATTGACCAAGCCTTGCAATGCTATGGACACATATGCAATTCAGAACACACCAATTCCATACATTTTAGATATTCAGTTAAAGAATAGGAATATTGCATTTTCAAGCTGATGTCTGAGATGCACTCTGTAAAAACTGACATGCCCTTTGCTCTGATTTGCATAGTCCATGTAATTTATATACCTAAGAAAAACGTAACCATGCAAATATCTCCCTGATACATTAGGGAGTGTGGGCTCCAGTTCCATAGGGAGTCTTTGGATTACACAAGTTCCCCAGCCCGCACCTGGAGTATTACAGAGAACAATGTCTTTACAGAATCCTTACAAATGTAGCCCAGTAAGTCTTGTATCCCAGAAAATAAAATAATTTTACCCCATTAGGAGGCAGTATTTCAGTCTTTCATACCAGACCTAGCAAAATCTAAACAAGAATATGACTACTGAATTCTTGTCTGTGGAAGAAGATACCAGGATACAAATAAAAACTCTAATAATTTAAACCTTGATTGATTATGGTCCAATTAATACAGTATCCAGAATCAGTCCTGAAGACCTGAAGGTTCTATTCCATTCTGCCATCACTGTTTTCCAGATTCCAAACACAAAACTTGCTGTTTTCAACTATTCCTGTTCACAATTTAGCAAGTTCCCTAACTTTCAACCTTCAAAGCCTGTAAATACAGTGTACTGTAGAGTGAGGAAGAAGTCCTCTTTGTCATAGCTTAAAGAAGTAGGAAAAAAACTCCTTTATCTAATTCTTTTATGATGATTACTAACTCAACTTTTATCCCTTTTCAGATTATAGAAAACCATGACTGACATTGTTCTCTCTGAAAAACTGCTGTGTAGAAAAAGGGAGACAGAGACTGCTATAATGTCAATGTAATTTCTGAATGCATCACACAATCTTTTGTAGCATGTCAAAAGCATAAACAAAAACACTCCATGTGTCACAGTCTACAAAGGGTATCACGTTTGATAGCATAATAATGCATGACAGGTCTCTTAATGCTTCCGATGTATCAGTAATTATGTAAATGCCTTCAAATTTGATTATACACTCGCACACACCATTAACGTTTGAGCCAAATTCAAGCTGCTTTATCCATGACTTCAGCAACATGAAGACCTTTAAACCAAACTCAGTTATGTCAGTTTTCATACTGCTGGGCTAGACCCTCTGCTCACCACAGCAATGTGTGACAAAGAGCGACTTGGAAGTTATTCTGTAATGCCCTAATCCTTATCTTGACTCTGTAGGATATGAGGATGCCTCAAGATTGGGTTAAGTTTCAACCACCTGCTTCCTCCCATGGGCAGGGAGATTTCAGAGCTTTGTCTCATCACTGGGGCCCTGTGCTGAGGTAGGAAGTCAGGAACAGGAGGAAGAACAGGAAGCCAAATGGTGAGATCCATCTTGGAGACCATCAGTCAAAAGGATTCTCCACACGCACTTTGGAAGGGCAGCACCACCTCTCCTTTGCCCATGGAGCAGCACAAAGTCATCAGGGCAAAAGATCAGGATTTGGTTTTGGGAATGGCAGAGGTGAATAATGAAGTACAAGATCCATAACATAAAAGTATAAACTTAGACGAAAAAAACAGGGGGGAAGTAGAAGAAAAAAAAAAACAACTAAAAAACCAAAACTGCTAAAGTCCACTTAGTTTAGACATTCAAATCAACCTCTTTAGGAAGACCTGACTGGTAAGGATTTGCTACATTCCTAATGAACTAAAATAATACTTCAGGGATATTATTAGTTTTTAATAAGCCCCCTCACTCTCTTAGTTATGTCATCACTGCATTAGGATCAACATAACAAGGTTTTAAGCAGAACTGGGCTGTAGTGGCTGAAATAAGATATTCTAGAAACAAGATTTATAAAAATGTGACACATCAGCCCCTAGCAATAGCAACAATACCAGATATAGCTTTTGTATAATGCATGAACACAGGATTACTTCCATGAATCAACAGTTTTGCATTAAAGAATAAAATCACCATCACATATGGATAACTAAAAATGAAGATTGCTTAGAAAAGAAGAAATTTTATTTTACATGAATATTTGTACCTCCAGTATAGAAAGAGATTATGAAGGTCAAAGAACAATCCTATTACTTAAGTTACATAACTCAAAGCAGGGTGCATGCCAGTGTAAAAACAACATGGAAAGATGACTGCTGGTTTGTGTTTATTCACTGCTTCTAACTCAGATTGTTTATTTTACAGTACTTCTGTTCTAAACTACTTTTGCAAAAGAAATTTTTTCTACTGTAAGTCAAGAAAGACATTTTTAAAAATCAATTCTATGCGATGCTCTGCAGATAAAACAGGATCTTTCTCTTGCAAAAATCCCAGCATAGATTACCAATCTCAGACATCAAAGAGTGAGCCACTGGGGAATCACCTCCCAGTCTGACCAAGCTACTGTCCTCAGCTGAGGTGATCTGACCACTATGGGCACCAGACCTATGAGATGGTGCACAGTACTGAGAGTCAGCAGAAGCAAGTAGCAGCTTTGCTTTATTTGTGGAAGTATTTAGGAAACTGTTCAAAAAAGAAAGGAGCTTGTAAATTTTCTTGTAACTACAGTAGTCTTCAGTCCCTCTAATAACCAAAAACTGAAATCTCAATGCAGTCAACTGTTTAAATGGGGAAGAAGATTGCTATTTTGGGGAGCTATGATTTGCTCTCTAGCTTACGTTTTAAGCTGCGTATTTAAATGAACATTAACAATAATTTTAATGAACATTAACAATACTTTTATTACAGAAGTGTACGCCTGCAATACTACCCTTAAAATATCAAGGCCAAAGGATTTCAACAAAATTTTCAACCTAGGAACACCACTTGCTTGCATATACAGTAGAACATGTCATATTTAGTGAAATATACTTCAAAGGGAAACTTAACACTCTTCAGCCAAGCTTTCCAGATCAGGACCACCTAACTTTAGTTTCCAATTTCCACAGCTGAGCATTTACAGAGAATATCAATTATACTAACACTTCCTCTAAAGGCACCTTTCCCTTTGAAAACCACATATCGAGTTTCCTCTTCAACATTTCATTTTCTTTGAAGTTTTAGCCAATTAATTGGTCAATGCAAATGAATCAAGAAGTAAATAAAATCACGTTAAAAGATGGCATCTTTAGCAAGACCCCACAGGGCTTCTCTCAGTGTCAGAGCTCTCATGACTGTGATAGCAGCAGGAAGATTCTTGCTATCTTCCAAAAGGTATGTGTGAAGCAGGCCAAATGCTTCTTCACCACAGCGATAACTGAACATATTCCATTGCTTGTCCCTCTTCCCAGTATCCAGGAAGATTATTTCTGACAAGGTACCTGAGACATGCTCTTCAGCCTGTGCAGTCAACAGAATCAGTGGTGCTCTGACAATTTTCACTAGCTGAGAACTGTGTTCAAAAGCTCTGAGTGCAAACCCTTCAGGGTATGTGACACCTCCTTCTGCCCTACGCTTCCCAGTGCGCATCATCGCTGCAGAGCTGCTCTGCTTAGCCCCAGACAGCTCTGTAAGGAACAAAAATGGTAACAGCAAGGAATGGGCACAGCCAAGAACTACAGCTGTTTCATCCAGGGCATGTTTCATCCAGGCAAGCCCAAAGATTATCCTGCACTGGTTGCACAGGCTTATGAAAGGAACATGATGCAGACAGCATTAAACAATTAAACTTGCTATTACTGTGCTGTGACTAACACATACACAAAGTACTTAAAGGACAAGTATGGAGCTGTCTGGTGGCATGCTGAGATGGTTCAGTGCAGGCAGTGATTTGGCAGCACTCAAGTCCCACCATCACATGATGATTCCAAAATCTGTATCTTGTGCTAAGGGTCACACAAGTTAAAGATACTCATGCCAACAACAAAAATTAGGATCAACAGAACTCAAGCAAAAAATAACAGTTGTAATGTTTCATGTTCTTTCCATATTTTAATGCTTAAAGAAGTGCAACTTTGCAGTATAGAGACAATATTAAAGATTTATTGTCATTTTGCATAAGTATGTAAAAGTGACATGGATAGTTAATTAAATTAATAAGCAGTGGGGAAATCCCTAGGAAATAGTTAGTGCAACAGGTTTTTAATCCTGTCAACACCTGTTAAACATAACACTTTCATGTGAATTTTTAACAAAGATGAGGTTTGGAAGTTTTCTTATAATGTGCTTCTTGTAGAGCCAATCTTTGCTTCTGAAATACCCAAGCTGGGCATAACATGGATTAGTATTGAGAAGTGCTCACAAAAGCCTATGGAAATCCTTGAATTCTTGTTTCTTGCTAGTGCTAAGAGCCAAATCCCTACTACACTCAGATTTTAAAGAAAAATAATAACTTACATCCAGTTTATAATGACTTCATTAAAAATACAATGAATCATACAATAATTCCCTTAGGTTTTGCTAAAGTATTTTTCTGTGTGACTATTCACTTTAATATCCACTTACCTCTGTGGTGGTTTATTAATATTGGTACAGAAAACTGAAGTTCTATGTATTTTGATTGTATAATAATAACACAGGTGCTTCACAGACCAATTGCATACTCATTAATAATGTACTTTCCAGGTGGCTGCACTACTAACAAAGTAACACTTTTCCAAGGTTCTATAACCATATATGAAAATATTCCTGGAAAACAAAAGCATTAACAAAGCACAACAGCAGCATAACAGCTCTTTGATTATGGGATCCTGAAGGAGATAATTAGCCAGTTTTCAGGTAACTTAAAAAATAAGTGTTTTAACTATTTGCAAACTGGCATTTACAGCATATCTCTTTACGCTGTGACATTATCTAAGATTGTATAAACAGTAAGAATTTACTAGATTATTTTTACACACATTTTTTATGATTATTTTCAAAATTATTGAGAGCTTTAATATCACTTTCAGTGGGGTAAAATGAAGCTTGAGAACACTGAGATGATCATGCATTACAACAGTAAAACTTCTAGAATTTAAATTATTCCTATTATACATGCATATACACATACATAAACACACATTTTAGTATTATATAATAATTCTTGATGAACACTGTAACTGACTTTGCATTTTCCTATACTGGTAATAATTACACCCAAACATTTTTACAGCTCACCAATTTACCAGTGGCTTGTACCATCATTGTATTGAGATACTTAAAGATATTGTGTGTAATAGTGTTCTTCACTGAACAGATACATGGAGAAGAAATAAATTATCTTCAGTATACCCACGGTGAAAGAGTCATATATTCCCACTGATATCACTGCAAAAGCCTTACTTCAAAGTACACAGAACCAACTGAGGCAGCATACATGCAAATACCCAGAAGCACTGAAGGTCTGACCCCAATCTGCACCAGGAGGACCAGTCAACTAACTGAAGAGTTCAGAAAATTATCTACAGTTGGACAAGCAAAACAAATGTTTATCACCTTCCCATTTTGTGACATTTAAATGTACTGCAAAACAAAATGCTTATTCTTTGCTGTAGAGAAGCACTTTCTGGAAAAAAGAACTTCAAAATTTAAACAATGGTCTAAAATCTTCTGTCAAAGAGGCAAAACTCCCTGCTGACTTCATCTGCTATTATTGCAGCTTTTATTAAATTTAGCCTTTTTACAGCCTCAGAACTTAAAACATTCTAAACAATAGAAAAAACTCTCTCAATGTATGATGACTGCAGGAAACAAGAACAGAATGAAGAACAAACCAATTACACGTAACAAACGTCGTATAAAACACGTTGGATTTCCTGCATCAAAAAGCTGAAAAAAAAGTAAGAAAAATTACATATCTTTCCTTAACATGTCCCAGTTTCTTGTTTCTAGAAAGAGGAAACTCCAAAGACAAAGGCCTGGGAGAAAGACCTTTCATCTCAAGCTTCTCAAGACCCCAGCTGACACTTATTTCAGGCAGCACCGATAAGCCTACAGAACATGTGGTACATTTAGAAAAAACAGGATGGTTACAATTACTTAGTTCTGGACCAGCTGGAATTTTCAGTTGGTTTTCCCAAAGGAAAGGTACTCTTCTTTTAGCAAGGGATCATGCAAGCCTTGGAAACAAGCCAAGATATGAATATCCACAAGGGAAAAAAAGTACAATCTTAACTGTCCACAGAGTGAGTACATTCCAGTGCTGAAGACTGCTTTCTAACATTGAGCAAGTGCCCTCAAGTGATAGCACAGCCAGAGATTTTAGAAGGTCCTCAGATACACTGTCACTGCTCATTACCTCTTCTCTTGATCAAGCTGTGTTTCAGGCATTTGACTTTAACCCAAACTCAGTTCTCAGGGCACAGATATTCTGGGATTTGAGTCCTAATGAAAAAAGAGACCAAAGCTGGGTATTGTTAACACTGATAACCCTGTGTTCTTGTTATTCCTCTCAAGACACCACAAAGATGCTATCCAACCCCAAAGGATGTGCCAAGCAGGGACCAAATATCATTTGCCTTTACAAAAGGCATCACAAAACTCTCAAAGATGTTCCTCAGTCCACAGAGTTAGAAATAACCCACCAGCAAGAGGATCAAGGCAATAAGGAAGGAATGGAGGAAGAACAGATCCTGGGTTTTCTATGTGCTTGGGCATTTTCATGACAACAAGAACCTCTTTGTGATCAGAGGACAGAGAACAATCTCCAAGGAGATGTACCAGCACTCCTCAACCAAGAATGACCATTCCTTTGTCAAGGAAGAGAGACTATCTGCCTGGTGATTTTCTTTGGTGAAGGTTTGTTCAACACCAGTATCATCGCTTCCTTAGGCCAGACATAATAATTGCTATCTGCAGCTAACATGAAGCCATCTGAAATGTTGCAAGACACTTCACTTCAGAGAAATTAACTGCAGGGTGACAATGTCAACAAGATCCTTTAACACTATGCTCAAGTTTGTCAGAGTGAATTCAGGCCAAATTTGAGGGTTTTTTGAAAATGAAGAATCTTTGAAGAGAGGAAAAAATGTTTCTACCTGACTGAAGGACTTTTAGAAAAATTCTACTGCTCCAGAGTACGTAAACAGAAAAGAAGGAAAACAACCACAACTGAACACCACCAAGAACACTTGGCAGTATATAAGTCCGTATCAGAAGCAATATGACCACTAAAATTGACCCAAGAATGCCCCACTGTGTTTACATGTAATCCATAAAACAAGACAATTTTAAGAGCAATTCAAGGTGCAGACTGGTACTCTATTAGAGAGCTAAGCAGTAAAAGGTATGTGAAGACCTGCATCTTTGAACTGCAGTGCCCAAAATACTCTTTTTTGGGCATAACATGCTGAAACCCTCTAATGAACTTACCACCTTTTGAATCTTTTCTCCTCATAGGCAAAAAAATACAGAAAGTCCATGGATAGAGACAGCAAGCAAACGAAGACAATGAAACAACTTTCCTTGCTTAATTACCTTGTCAAAGCCATCTTTATCTGAAGCATAACCCCTTGAAACTTGGAACCATGACTACTGTCTTGTAGACAAGCTGGCATAGTTGGCACATGGACTAAAAGACCAAGCACAAGCAGCCCTCTGTTATTGCCTACACAAAGGGAAAAATTGCATTGGATCATAAAGAGTGCCAGTATGGTACAATTTTCTGAAGGTGTTATTCTCCAGAATTTGACTGTGATTTCTTAAAAATAAGCTTGCAGCTCGTAGAACTGTGAAGACAACATTGAAAATGTGAGCTAGCATAAGCCAATATGTTCCCTAATGTACAAACACAAAAATCACATATCTCAGAGTAAAAACTGGCCAGTTCATCACAGCAAGTGTTGATTTGGAAGATTATTATAAAATTTCAACATTTAATAAGCAAAGCATTATGATAATAGGATCATCAGAAAAAAAAAAATCTATTCATGATTGGTATTTGGCAAATGAGTAAGCGGGACCCAGAATGATGCCATTCACTCTCATCTCTGCTTTAACCTGTAGTCTGCATGCAGAGCAGGTCTCAGGACCAAGAGCCAAAAGAGCTTAAGTCCAAAGCTTGACAGTTTCTGAGTCTGCCCAAAGCAAGGTGGGAATTTACTATTTGTGAGGAATATTATTCGCTATGCCTATCACTAACATGCAACAAATAAATACAAAGATCCTTACCAAAATGCCAATTGTTCAATGTTAAAACAAAGCAAAGCCTCCATCCTTCTGAGCGATGGAAACAAATTAAAATTAACATTTCTGAAATGGAATTCTGATTCCTTCAACAATAAAGTGTCTTTTTCTTGGACTGTTAATGAAATCATGACTGACCCAGGTCACAGCTCCCTCTTAAGTTCCTCAGCAGCAAAACTTTTGCCTAGAGCCAGTTTGCTTTAGGTTCCTACTTCAGTGCAGCCACCTTTGATGGCAGCTTCATTGCCAGTTCTGCTCCCAATTTTCACATTCTCTACCCTGCATTTTTAACTCCATGTGCCCACTTCCAGTTAGGGGTGTCATTCTTCCCTCCCCCCTACCCAAGAAAAATGCAAAGAGAAAAAGCAGCAGACCCTCAGCTTTCTGAATTAATTTTGGGGTACTGCATTTCAATGCCTCCTAAGTAGAATGAATATGTACAGTACATTTTAATTTGCCTTCTTTCTAGATAAATTTATATCTTCCTGACTATCACATCTCCTTTCTCTGGAAAAAAAAAAAAAATATAAAGGAGCTCACCAACAGTACAGAAAGCAGAGCTTACTTAGAATACATCAGCGAGCTCTTCCAGATCTCATCTGTCAACCATTTGCAGAAACTCTTGAAATGGAACTTCTCAGGTGTGTAAAGTTAAGAGGGTGTGTGAGCGACAGCACAACAGCAGCTTGTATGTGTTATATTCACGTATCAAGAAGAACAAATCTCTTAGCGAGCAACTGCCAACAGACCAAAATTTTCTGCTAAAATAACTTACTCTTCATTTTTTTCAGAGCACGACTGAAATTTTTAGAATGCTACCAGAATGAAGCTTTAATTCCTTATCCTAATTACACACCATAGGACCAAGGCTTTATACTGAGCAAACAAGTATCAACTTCGCATGAGCGCTTACAATTTGTGATCACATTTATACAGATGTGATCACGTATCACTATCTTTATAAAGATAGTCATACGAACAGCCTTCCACTGAGGTTTTTTTTCTAGCAAGTGACTATATATTATATTTTGGCATATACAGAAGAGGACACAAATTGGTCCTTAAAGTGCATTCAAATGGCAAGTTACTATCCATCACGCCAGGGTCTAACAGCATTTTGTGCCTCGTTAAAGGAACGAGTTAAAACGTTCTTTAAGATAAGATATGGTCTATCAGTAATCCTGTCAGATAGACACTGTAGCCTCCTCATTAGCACCGCTGCTCTTAACGGCATGGAGTACACCTTGATTTTGGGCACGTTGGCACACATTGCCACTGCTCGCATAGCTTAAGGAATTTTGCAAGGCACATGGCAACATGCATCACTCCACATGCTAAAAATGCTCAGGAAAACTGTTACTGCACGTGTGCAGCAAACTAAATTCCAAATTAAATTCTCAGGTACCGTTTGTCTCCCAATACTGCATTCTCGCCGTACAGTACAATACCTGCTCATTACTGTGTATTTTTCAAACATGAGTCTTTTCCGAGATAGAGAAACATAAACCATCATTCTGATCTTTACACACTTCTGCTTTTCATCCCTTTTGTTTTCCCCCCGCCACAACCGTAACATTTCGCCCAAGCAGCATTCCTGAAACACCGAGCGGACAACCAGCGGTGCCGTGAAGGCGAAACCTCGCGTAGCAAGTTTCGGACCAGGGCACACTACGGCCAAGTTGCCAGACCCAAGTAAGCAGAGCTTTGCAGGGCGCACACGGACACGGCCCCCCCGACAGCCGCTGCTGCGGACCCTGCGCGCCGCGCTGCCGCTCTCCCGTGCGGCACCGGAGGCGGGTGCCCGCCTGCCCGCTCCCCTGGGCTTAATCACTGCTCCGGACGGCTCGGAGGGAGCGCACCGGGGCGGCCGGGGCGGCTCTGTTCCCGCGGCCACGCCGGCCCGGTGAGAACTCACCAGCCGCGAGCACCGGCTCCGTCGGGCGGCTCAAACTCCGTCCGCCCCGCCGCCCACCGCTGCCCCGTGGCCGCCTCCCCGCCGACCCCCGCCCGCCCCGGAGCGCGGCGCCCCGCAGCGCCGCCGGGCGGGAGCTGCCGCCGCCGCTCGCCCCAGCGGCTCCGGCGAGGCGAGCCTTGACATAATCCTGCTAACGCAGCAACCGCAGGCGCCGCCGGCTCCCGCCCGCCCGTCCCCCGGGGTCCGCTCCCAGCGCTTCCCCGCGCCCGGGGCCGGGGGGGAACGACACCCGCTCCGGGCCGCGCGGCGGGGCGGGGGCGGTGCCCGGTGGCCCCGTGCCCGGCCCCCCGTGCTCGCCCAGCACCTCCCCTGGCCCCCGGTCTCACCTAGGAGCGGCGGCGGCGGCGGCGGGCTGAGCTGCCGAGCCCGGCGGGGGCGGGGAGGGAGGGGAGCGAGGGGGGCCCCGACGTCTGCTCCGCAGCCGCTACCCCTCCACGCTGAGCATCTTCCCCGCGCCCCGCGGTGAGTCAGGCAGGGAGAGCGCCGCGGAGCCGCGCACACCGGAGCCCCCGCCGCCCTCCCCGTCCGGCCGCCGCCGCGCGCGCGCCCCCGTCGGCCCCCCCCGAGCCCCCTCCCGCTTTCCCCGGGGCCGCGCGCGCGCGCTCCCGGCCGCGCCGCCCGCGGGGGGGGGGAGGGGCGGAGCGGGACGGGCGCGCGCGCGCGCTCACCGCGGCTCGGTGCGGTCCCGGCTGCGGCGGGCGGGAGCTGCCGCGGCGCCTCCCCCGGCCCCCGCCGTTACTATGGATATCTATGGATAGCGGCCCTGCGCGCCCCCGCGCACTCCGCGCGGGCGGGGCGCTCCCGCGCGGCGCCGCTGCCCCGGGCCTGGCGGCGGCCGCCGAGCGGAGCCGTGGCGGCGCGGGGACCGGGGGAGCCGCCGGCGAAACTCCGTCCCCGCCACCGGCTGGCGAGCGCCTTGCCTCGTTCCCTTGGCAGAGCCACCTTTTTTTTTTCTTTTTTTTTTTAACACGAGTGTCTACATAAATCACATCCGAGCTCGAATTTCTGCGTTAATACGAACAAATAAGCATCCCACGGGATTATTTACTTCAGTGACTGCATCCCATTAAGCAGCACCCGCGCTGCCTAATAAATGAAATAAAATACAGAAGATAATGCCCCTATAATTTAACTTTATAAAATGTCAGAAGACAGAGTTGCACTTTCAGTCCCCCATGGCGGCTCTTATCTCTTACTCTGCTTCCCTGAGGAAGTTACACACTTGATGGCTGAGCACATTATCTGACAAGCTCAGCCGGTGGAGACTGGAAGAAGCATTTTACCAGGTCAAAAAATTTTACTCAGTTACAGCAGGTGAATTGATAGGGAGGCTGTGGTTAGTAATGCCTGCTGCATTTCTCCAGCCCGCTCCCGGCAGATCTATCCAAGACATCAGCCAGGCAGGTGCCTCAGGCCCCAGTCCTGCCTTTGGAGGCTTTCTGTCTTCTGTGAAATAAAATCCTTAATAAACAACTGGAAGAAAAACAAAGTGTTTCTCTCTGGGCAGCACAGCTTTATACAGACAAGTAATAGTTCTGAAATTCAGTATCATTTTCAGCCCTGCAAGAAGAGCAGGGATGGATGATGCAGTAGCTGCAGATCCAGCACACCAGCAAGGCAAACTTTCCAGGTGCAGAAGTTCATAGTCAGTCAGACTTCTCAGGGACCTCACACTGATTAAATGGAGAAACCTAATTCACCAGCCCTTTCGTCTGACATGTTCAACTGCACGTGCTTATATAGAACTTCAAGCATAGATGGCTTTGAGCACCAAAATAAATCGTACTTGAGGCTCTGAGTGTATGTCCCTCAGAGCATTAATTAGGTCTCAAACTAATGCTAAGCTGCATTTTTTCCAAAGCAAGTCTTTCAAGGAGTAAACGATCATATTTACGAATGGTTCTCTTGGTTACAGAGAGTACAGATAACATGCACATAGCCACGAGCTCAGCGACGTGTAGCGGTTGGACTGACTCAACCACAAGATAGTGCTGACTTTGAATGCACTGCTCCGTGTGTGAGTAAAGGCAGCAGTGTTTGCCTATGAATCACAGAGATCAACTGCTGATTATTTAAGAGTTGAAAGGAATGCTTAAAGTAGGAATGAAAACTAGAGATCCAGTTGTCTATATCATAGCTGATTTCATCTAATTACTCCTGCCAAAATAATGTTGGGGAACTCTAAGCATTAGCTCTAAAGCACATTTTAGAATGAGATTTGGAAAATTATTTTGATTTTAACTGAGTACTCTCTGCTTCTTTGCAGAGCTCCATTGTTTAAATAAAATCTTATAGACGCGGTCTGGTGTTTATACAGATTTGATGTAGCCCATCTGGAGAAGGGCTGAACAGAATACAAAAGTTTAGTTTCATCTTGAATCAGGAGAAAACATAAACATTTTGCAACATATCCTGAACAGAATTCTAAAAACTGAGTCTGGAAATATGAAAATGTCCATTTCAAAACATTTCTTTTTCATCTTTTCAAAACATGTCAATGCAGTTTAAATTTTAACGTCTACATTGTCAGTGCCACTTTTGTTAAAGCAGATGCTTTGGCAGCATTTCCTTAAAATGTTGAATGATGTTTATAGATTTGTCTATACTTTTCCAATACCTTGGGTCTCCACATCTCTATCCCTATAACTAACAAGGCTTTTAGCACAGTCTGAACTTGCTTTGTCCTGGATTTTGTGATCTGCATTTTTAAATTGAAATCAGATCTTTAGAATAGGTGGGATGTGATCCATTAACAACTGTCTGAGTTAGGAGCAATAATTACATGGAATTGCTAAGCCAGAGGAGGAACCAGTTAAGGCTGTCAGCATGAGGCCAATCTGATGATGGCAGAGCATAGTGGATGTGCCAGCCAGTTTCTATACCTGCCATAAACTTCATTACTTCTATTGATTGCAACATATTCCAGCCTAGAGCAGCGCTCCATGAAGGAAAGAAGTGTGTAGCACACAGCAAGTCCTAGGAAAGGATGAAGGTTTCTAGCAAGATGGTGAAAGAAAGGACATTTTTAGACATTTAGAGGCTTAGTGAAGAGGCGAACATGAACCTGGATTTTGTCATGTTTTGACAGGGAAGATCTGCATGATTTCACCACTAGGTACATCTCCCATTCAGCCACTCTGACCTTCTTTTTGCCTGGCTTCTTTTCCAGCCAGCAGCACTTTCCCTAAGGCCTGCCCACCCACAGGTGAGCAGGTGCCATGGCTGTGTCAGTGGTGAGTGAGCCAAGTCTGCACCTGCAGGCTGCCACTTGTACCTGGTGCTCACCCTGCTCCTGTGATGGAGCTGAAGAGAACGCTGGTCACTCGGCATCCTGACAGGGCCAGATGAGTAAAGAGAAAAATCAATGACGTGAGAGACCTGTGTCATAGCAGGAATGTTCTTTGGGATACCTCTCAGTCTGTTTAGAAGATCTGTTACTGTAAAGGGAGAAAAAATTTGCCTCTCTCATGGGCAGGAACAGGCCATTTCTTCAGTTGGTGTTTTTGTGGGTGTTACAGGCTGGACTGAGATGGGGTGTGAGACCAGAGACTCTGGACAGACTGCAGTCCTGGCTTGAGGGCCATGTGAGCCATTCTATGTTTCAACAAGTGTGATCACTGTCTTTTCATAAAGGCAGAGTAAGAATTTATTTTAGCAATGGGAATCTAGGTAGAAGAGAGAGGGATCCCTTTAATGAGTTTTATAAAATATTTTTTAAGCTTCAAAATCTTGGATGTGTACGTTGAGGCCAAATTTTGTCAGTGGTTGTATGAGTGGATCTGATCACAAATATAATTTTCTTTTCTTAGAAGATCCCTGTGATTTTTCTTGAACTGATCAGCAAAGTATGCTGATGTACTGATCACAATGATCAAAGCCTGGCCCAACACTTCCTTTATCTGTAGATCTGTGGATCACTACAAGGAGCTGCAATGGCTTTCTCCTTTACAGCAAAAAAACAACCCTGTCAAATTGTTTGGTTTTGTGAATGGCTTCATATTATTTTTGGGTGCCATTACACATTCCTGCAAGCTTCATCCATTGTGGCTGATTAGAGGCAAACTCCTAGGAGTTAAAAGCTGGAGAACAGTAGACAACATGCGATTCTACTGCCCTGGGAGTGGCTCAGGCTGAGCAGCAGTGGTTCTACTTGGGTGTCTTCAGCAATGTCAGATGAGGAGCACGAATTGCTAACCAGCCTCATGGCAAAAGGCTACCATTGCTGTCTTTGCCTGAATGAAACTTGTCTGACCAGTAGGGCACGATAACGAGGAAGTCTCCATTCCCAGAGAATGGCTAGAACAGGATCTGCTTTCTTATATTCAGCTGGTATCCAGATATGCCTTAAAATCAGGCACACTGGGGAATTCCTCGTTGTGGAAACCACCTGTGGGCAGCAACATTCCATAGATTCTAGACATGAGTCACCTCCACGTGAAAGTAGCAGAAATTTCTTCTACAAATGAGATTGCAGAAATGGGAGGTTTGGATTATTTCTGGAAAAGGATCACCCTAACCTATAGCATAAAAGACAGTTTTAAATAAAGAAACCAGTTACCACATGCATACAGTTACTTACATGCAAGATTTCTCAGGCTTATCACCACACTGCACATTGATGAATAAGTCAAAACAGACCTAGATTTTTAACAAAATGTCCCCTAAAAGTTATTTTTTCTGCTGAGAAACAATGCTACGTGAATTTCACAGAAAGTGAGATCTATTGAAACACAGGGAGGAAATCTGTTTTCTGCTTAAAATTCATTGTTAATAAACACTTGATTAGCTTCATACTGGAAGTTTTAGTCATACAAATTAATGTCTTTTAGCAATGAAATTTATTTCTGAAAATAAGTTGAAACAGCTTCTTCTTAGTAAATAGAAGTACTATATCCTGATTCTTCAAATAATGTCTCCAAAGGTTTGTGCTCATTTATTTTCTTTCACAAGTGCTGCAAAAGTCTGCATTATAACAACTCGATTCTTTTTTCTTAGAGATAAGTACTTGCTAATTGAACTGCTTTGCTGATGTCCCTACTCTTACTAGTTTATAGTCTATCAACGGGTCCAGTGAGTTAAAGCAAGATAAAATTAAATCATGTTTTCAAGTAGAGAAGTGATCTTCATTAAAAAGCAAGATAAAATGATTGAAAATATTTAACCAGACTGCTTTTATAATCTTTTTCCAGAGCCATGTTGATTTTGAATTTCCTGAATTGGGACTGAGCAGATTGGCTTTATACCATAGGTTAGCAGAAGTACACATAAACATAATAATATTCAGATATTGAGTAAAGAAATTGTTTACATATGTTTACTGAGAAAGCATCATCATAACATGAATCTAAGAGATAAACAGAATGCAGATTTGAAAATTTTACTAGTAAATTACACTTGACAAAACCAGCCCCTCTAGCTGGGGTACGTAGCTGGGGTCCCTGTAGCTGGGAGCATCCAGGTGAGAAGGGACACATGGAGAGTTGCAAACAAGAATCACAGGAATTCTCTGCACTTGGTAAAATCTGCTTAGGTAATGCCCATGCTATATAACTCGACAGAGGCTGTAACACTTGCACCAGGGCTGCAGCAAATCAGGACAAAGGGAATGCAATAACTGAAAATAGATGGAACAGCTGTGTTGGCTCAGTAAGGAGCAGGGACTTAAGTTCAAAGGAAGGAGGAAAAAGGAAGTTGTCATTTTTTGAACACAGAAAGGTAACAGAATGATGTTTTAAGCAGGGAAATCTTATAGGGAATTTAAGCCAGTCCTGCTAGCTTTATTTTCAGCTCTAGGTCAGCACTCAGATGATGGGATCTTCCTGCATAGGACAAACACTTCTGAAAGCTTAAATATTCTAGAAAAAAAAAAAAAGTCAGGGACTAGAAAGAAATTTAGGTATCATACTACATCCAGAGTTGTCTTTATACATTTCTTTTAATTCCAATCTCAGAATAAGGAACTGAAGTGCCCCAGTTTCAAATAATCCATAGTTTATTTTGATTTTTATTCTTAATATTGTCCAGTGTTAGAGAGCATTTAAAAGAAACGGATAAATTTGGACTATACAGTCCCTTTGGAAAGAGCAAGTTCTAAATAAAGTTGTGTGGGCATGCAGTTATTGTAGGAACCAAAGAGATAACTGCAGGTATGTTCTGGAATCACTGGAGTATCTGCAGGACCTGGTCCTATGGTGTGCTGGGGTTTGAGGAGACATTCTCACTGGGAAACATAAATTATGCCTTCTCCTCCCCAGACAATCTCCTAGGTCTATAAAGAAATAAAGTGTTACTAGAATAAATTAATATCTGAGGATCAACTGAATATACACAGAGGTCTTGTCCATACAGACTCAAACAACATCTGGTTCTTGCTTGCTGAGAACTAACAAATATCTGGGTGCCAAAGGCATGGAGTAACTACAAATCCCCTTTACCTGCCTTTGAATGAAGTGTCAAGAACTGATCCTGGTTAATTACCAATGCTGGTGGTGCTTATAAACATGGAATATTTGTAAAGTCAGTTTCTCTGAGAGCAAAATTTCCCTAAAAGAACCACATTGCAACCTGAATTGAAGCAAAAAAAAAAAAATAGAAATAATTTCTAGAAAACTGGAGAATATTTTCCATTAGGAATATTGATATGAATGTAATGTATAATCTGGTTTCAAGTAGGTTAATGGAAAGAAACAAAGAAATCTAGGAAAAGTACATGGATCCATTTTATTCTTGTCACCACAATGGTTATTCTACCTTTGACTAATTAGAAAAGAAAATAAAGACTTGAGTGAAGATATAATCCAATGTGTGATCAGAAAGCAAAGCAATGAAAAAGAGTGAAAATCTGCTCTTAATCTTGATTAAGAAATGTATAAAGTGGAATAATACCTCAGAATGATAGAACAGAATATTTGTTTCCTAGTAATGAGATAATTAACCATGGACCCATGGAGGGGATGTATGTGAATGTTAATGTGCATGTATTTACTGGGACAAGGGAAACAATAATGGGATATTGAAGTGAAGTAGGGAGACACCCAGCTCAGCCATTTGGTGGTTTTTATGTAGAAAAGGAAAGCATAAAATCATAGAAGTAACTTTGTTCTCTTATTTTTCCTGAAAATGTATAACTTTTAAAGCTTGGAAGTCAGAGAGGAAGGAATAAATGCTTCCCAGAGAGTTAGACAGAGAAGGCTACTTGAGGAAATTAATTTTGAGCTGGATGGTATAGTTAGTACAAAAATACCATGAGATGATCAGATTCTAACAGAAAGAAAACTTGACTTTAGAAACACAGGCATATGCATGCAGATTGTATACCAACACTAAATACATGGCTTCAAATATATATATTTACTGTCACTGTAAGATGCATTTAGATGTTTTAAAAAAATCTAAATTCTGAATATTGCTATTGGTGTCAAAGGCCATGCTGCAAATAATCACTGTGTTGTAATGGTGGTCGTATTATATTTGAACTATTCAAATATTAGACACAGTCTATTTATACGACTATTCAGCATAAAATTTCTCAAGATATTACAAGCAGATTGAGAGGTGGATTATAAAGTAGAGTGATCAGAAGTTGGAAGAGAATCAAAAGATATACAGTATCCTTACTAGGGGGTTTACAAATGCTGTGTTTTGAATAAGTAAAACAAAATTAAATATTCCATATTACTAACTTCTCTCCAAAAAAAGAAAATTATTGACTATCTTTCCAAATCAATGAATTTCTCACAGGATCTATAAGTAAGATTTCTGTGTTTTCCCAGAAGAAGAAAAAGAATCCCTTAAAGTCTTTTACTACAGTACAAGAGCCCTTCTGAACAAATACCATGGTGAATCAGAGGAATGAGTAGACTACAAACTATTATAAAATGTGTCTATGAATACTGATCCCACATGAAAATAAGTGGAATAGTTTAAACTACAATGCTACTATTTTGTTTTTGCCTGAGAATTCAAAACAAATGTCTGTCTATGACCATAATTACGGACATACTATACATGCAGACTATGTTCTGAAAACGTTTTCAGAATACTTTCTCCATTAAATATTTTTGGATTTCAGTTTCTTGTCATGAATCAATTAAAAGACATTTCAAAGTTATAGAGTATTCACTGAATGAAAAATCTTAATATTTATTATTTTAAGAAAAAAAATTTAAAATTTTAGGCATTAGTCAAAGACAAACCCACATTAATGATTCAGAAAATTCCTATCTTTTATGGCCAGAAGGCATTGCTACATAAAAAATGCAAAGCAAAGGTACAGTGACCTTTAGTTCTCTCCCCAGCATCAAATATAAATTTATCCTATATTAATATTTCACATGGCTACAAAAGAGAGAAATGTGTTCTTTTTCTGCATGAAGATACTGGAATGTCAGACTGTAAGTCAATTTATGGCTAGGGAGGGGCAGGATCTAAGGAAGCAGTCTCCCATCCCAGGAACACCTGTGTGCAGGAAGGACAGTAACACACACTCCTCCTGGGCTCAGCAGAACAACAGCAGCTCCTGCTCTTCTGCGGTCACACCTGACTGACCCAGGAGGGAATTTCAGGATTCTCATGGCTGCTGCCTCTCTTAACATCACTCTTTAATTTCCCCCCTAAATTGGCCTCTTCCTCCTGCTTGTTTGTAGGGTTCCCTTTAGGCTCAGAGGTTATTTTTCATTCACTCTGGAGAGGCACAAGGCAAACACTGAGCAAGGTGGCAATCACTCGACAGTGAGTAAAGACCGGGGAATTGTCGAGGGATGCAGTATTTCAGAGGATGTGCTCTGGCCAAGCCAGCTGTGCAGGCTGGAGCTGAACAGAGGTGTTTGGAAAACAAGATCCATGTGGAAATATACAGCTAAGCAATTTCCATCCGGAGGAAAATGACATAACAAGAACTGTCTGCGAATAATTAAAGGCATGTCATAAAGTAGGCCAGATTTTTTGATTAATCAAAGAAGACTGAGGAACTCAGAACTCATTTAACATGCAGAGGGGAAAATTTAGGTTACACGTTAGGAAAGACTGTAGAAGATTTGAACAAATAAGAGTTCATATGCAAACCAGAGTGTGCCATCACTAGCTGAAAGTGAAAAACGGTTCAAGAAGTCTTATTTTCTTTGGGGTTGTTTAGAAATAATTAAATAGACCCTGTGCCTTATAAGAGAAAGCACCAGGTGACCCCTAGAGGTCATCTCAAGACTGAGCAACTCTGCAGCTGCAATCGCCTCTGGCTTTTATAAAAGGCAACAAAACCACGAAACTGATTAATACCTTTGTACTTTATACAGTAACACTGTACTTTAACCACCCTCTGGGTAATTCAGACATCTTCATACTATGTATGAAAACCATTAATTTTCATAAATGGTTTGGTTGAAACACTGTTAGATTAAGGATGTTGGTGTAACCTTATAAACAGAGAGTGGTGATTTATGGGCATAAGTGAATAAAAAGCAGACTGAAAAGCCAGACTGTGAAAGAATACATTTCGTTTTGTCAGCAGCAAGGTTTTCAAGGCTGCTGTAGAAATCAAATCTAAAGTGTTATAACATAGAATTGTACATGACAGTGGCTACTCGGTCCCTAGCATTGTAATTTGCATTGTGGGGAGACAATCACTGCTAGCATGGTGCAAAGTCCAGTGCCTTCCAAATGACATTGGATGTTGCACATTTTCATCCATTAATAAATATTTCCAAGAAATTACTTTTTTCTCTCTTCCCTTTCATAATCCTGCATTTGGAGAGCCTCCAAATTTCTTTCTTATTTCTAATGAGCTTTTGTGGACAATGAGAGAACACTTTTTCCTTTTTAAAAGAAAAAAAGTTTGTTCTTCCCAACTATGTATTAGTCAGTGGCAATTTTAGCAATCACACTTTTGTCAAGGTAAAATCTTGTAGATGCTTCAACTCATTATTTTAAAATAGCATTCATAATTACCTATTCAAATTATTTCTTGAATTTAGCATGGTATTCTGCAAAGGCCAGAAGGGCTGTTAATTATTTTTAAATTAAGCTGAATGTGATAGCTTTTATGCATATTTTTCCAGCATAACATTGTATGTATGCATGGTACATACATCAGTAGGAAAGCAGAAAGGGTCTCAATGACAAAAGTCTGTCAATAAATGAAGATGTGTCATAATTCTGTATCCATTTATTTGTGATAGGGAAGATAGGTAGAGTGGAGGGTGGATTGTTTAGCAAATTCAATTGACTGCCTCAAGGGAGACATAAGCAAGGCAGCCCAACCAGGCCATTTTAGATTTTTGTTATCAAAATTCTGGCAGTTGATAAAGTATCAGAGTTTAGCTGGCTGTAGGACTCAGTTTGATTCACCTGTATGATTAGTTTGATTTACCTGTTTTATGACAGTTTTTAATGTCAGTATTTTATATATATAATGTTTTAATACAATATCTGTATTGATGACACCATTACATAACAAATTACAAACTCCAAGAACAAGCACAGAAAAATGAAACTCTCTTTGGTAATCCATGCTTCTGGAAAATTTAACCTGAAATATTTTTGGTTCAAAAGCCTGAATTCTACCCACAGCTTTGGGGTTCAATACAGCCTCACCTAGAGCAGTCAAAGGGGTTTGAGTTGCTTTTTGTATAAGTTTCTCTCATCCATTCTATTTCTTTCACGTTGTTTCAGGCAAAATACCAGCAAGATGGAGCATGTTCCTGAATGGATACTGCTTTTTTTTTCTTTTTTTTTTTGTAGTCAGCAGAATCTGGGCAGGCCAGAAAGAGACCCTGATTATTTCTTTTTCCTTTGGTAGTGCATAACTTTGATAGTTATTTTTCATTAAAATATGGGAAGATTCACTCGTTACAATCTATAAAGCAATGGCAGGTGGTGATAATGAAATGAGAGCTTTCAGGGTGTCAAAAAAGGTAGCTCTAAGATAATCAGCATTTTCAAGTTGTTTTCCATTCTGGTGCAAGAAATCAAGCAGTTTACTATTGATACAGGCAGTTTTGTTGTTGATAGATAAACCTATATTTTGTAACATTTAAATAATGGATATATCAACAGGTATTTACTCACCAAACCACCACATTCTATCAAATAAATTACATATTTTAGAGGACAAAATCAATTTTAATAATATATTTTCTTCAGCTAAAATGACCTAACTAAAGGTAATCTTAAATAAACATATTGGGGGGCTCAAATAGAAAATTCTAATGACATTTGTAATACTTTCAAATTTGGAACTATTTTTTTATCATTCTTTCTCAAAGGTACCTTGCATTTTTTCTACATGCACAGTACTAGAGATCTCAGCAAATGAAGAATACCGGAATTACAGAGCAGAATATAATTATTCCTTACCAATCTGGAATCTAGTATAGTGATTATAGTGACAAGGGGGCCATGCTACTGGAGCAACCTACTAGAACTTGAAATTATTCAAAAGCAAAACACTTCAGTCTGAGCCTAGAGAGGAACAGAGTCTTCTGGATAAAATAGAGTGGAAAATATGCTAATGGTTCTGTAAAGATGCTCAGTCTGGTTTTGGTAGACAATTAAGGTGAAAATAACTTGTTCCTACAAAACTACTTATTTTTCTCTTTGCTCTTCTTTAGAAGCTACTGCTCTTTTGGGATATTGTAGAAATTAATTCAGCTTTACTATTTTTATATAGCATTCTATAAAAACACAAGTTGTTGCACTATCTGTAATTATTTTTTGTTATCCAGTGTTGCATAATCAGCAGTTGCATAAATCAACATCTCTAAATTCTCTCTTCCTTGTGTTAGCAGCAGGTGAAACAGTGGTCATTGGAATGAAATATAATGTATATTATTGTGGGAAAACTCAGAGTAACTTCTGACACCAATATGTTCAAACCTAACTATAATAGCTCAATTCCAGAATTAGAGTTCTCTTATGGGAAACTTCTGCTGAAGTTTTAAAAAAGTAAAATAAAGTATCTTCCCTTACCTCTTTTAGATGAATGGAAGCATACCAATCTTTCAAACTTGAAAAATCTGATTTCCTACTCTGTATTTTTCATATTCCAGGAGAAAAACTAAGTTTCTTTTCCACCTTTCCCTGTATTCTTTGGTAACTATATAACACGACTGTCTAGTGGCAGATTTCACACATTTCTTTAGTTAGGCCTATTTCCAAACATGCAAAAAATCTCCAAACCTGTAACCAAATAAAACAGCCTTCTGTATTTCAGTGACATACCAGTATATTTACAGCTACCTATCTATTGTATTGAGTAAAAAAAGAAATAAAGAAAAGTATGACAGCATCAGGATAAGATTCCGTCTTAATGAAAAATGTGTGGTCAGCAAGGAATACTTTGAATTAGGTCTTAAGCAGTAAGAGCAGCAGCAAGGGCTGGTAACATTGCTCTGAGCAAAGACTTGCCAAGAGTAAGAAGACCAGGCTAGGGCTGGGGTGGTCATCATGAACCAGAGGGATGACTTTCCAGCAAGGAAATAATCCCAAAAGAGAAACTGGATTATTCATTTTCATGGAAATACTGTGGTTTATCAGGTTTGGATAAATCAAAGGCACTCACATCAAACATCTGATGTTCTTCTTCTCCATGCAAGACTGCTGAGGAAAAAATTCTTTAGATCAGTTAAGTAACTGCTGTTATGGTTCTCCAGTGAAGGCCAGGTTTGAGATAAGAAAGGAAGAAAATCTTCCACTGAGAAGGAACGAGTAAGATGTTTCCCTGAGAAAGAAGTTCCTGATCCTGATGAAAAGACTGGATCAGAAAGACATTTTGTGTTGTAGTAGTGATTTTATTTAATCAAGTAAGACATTTT
Source organism: Agelaius phoeniceus (assembly GCF_051311805.1). Lineage (NCBI taxonomy): Eukaryota > Metazoa > Chordata > Aves > Passeriformes > Icteridae > Agelaius > Agelaius phoeniceus. The sequence continues at coordinate 27,777,743 of NC_135269.1, read as the reverse complement.
GTGTAGTAACAGACATTTTTTTTGTGTGTAGTAAGACATTTCATGTGTGTTAAACAAGGAGGAACTCCCCAGCTCATCTAAGTCAGTGTTACATGAGCATCATTTTCTTACAGCCCAGGCAGCTGTTCACTTCTGCCTGTCTGTGCTGAAAATGTCACTTGGCTGGCAAGTAGCTGAACATAGCTGGTCCTGGAAATGGTGACTCAATCCCAAGCCCCTGTCACATCTTTCTTAGGGCTCTAAAGCATTGATTTAATGACACAGAAATCCCACCAAACCCATGAACGACAAGGTAGTTAGAAAACAGCTAATGCCAACTTCATAAGCAACAGACTTTGATCTTTACAGGATCTTTCCTTCCAGATACCAGAGGAAAGGGAGTTGAGACTGTCCAAACTGACCACTACAGCCTACTGCAGCATGATTAAGGAGATTTCACAGCTCTGAATGAAAATTTCCTTATTTTTAATATATATATTTGACCCCCTTGCATTCTCTCCCTTATAGAGCAGACATCCCTTGCAGTACACTGACAAAACTAAGAAATTGAGATTTGTATCAGACATTTTCTGGGTGATATTTGCCTTCCTGATAGGCCTCTAAAAACTTCTTAAAATTCATGGGTGCTCAGAACTGACCCTACAGGATGAAAATGTTGAAGTGCTTTATAATTTTAGAAATTATTGCAGGTTACAGTCTACTAGAATGTTAAACAGCTTTTATATTTATCATTTGGATTGTGTAGCTGCCAGATCTTAGTAATAGCAGTCCTCTTTATTGTGATGGATATTGTGTAAGGAAAGCCCATTACACTGAACAAAATGCTTCTGGTTGTTTAATGAATGGTGCTTTTCCTTGTGAGTAAATAGCAAAGTAGTACACAAACCACAGGCCATATTATATAAACATGATACCAAACTACTTGCAGTTGGAAGAGGAAAAACACTGTTAAAAGTTTCCAGAAAACACATAAATCTTGCTGATTGACTCTTATTTTGGAAAATTTATTTCACTTTATTCAGTAAATTACCTAAATTCTGTAAGTCTCATACTTTTTTCATTTAATACATCACTCCTCTTGTATCATTATTAATTTTTTCCTGTTATTTCTCCTTCTGTTCCTGCCTATTTGCCACATTTATTTTCTGCACCTTGCATTCTCTGATTTTCACTTAAAACTCTTAAAAACCCCTATTTTAATTAAATAAAACAAGTTTTTAGTGATGTTAAAGTACATATAAAGTGAGTAAATTACAGATAATTGAATGAAATATAATCTTAATTACAAATCAGAATTTATAAAAATTTCTAGTGAGACATCAAGGAATTTGGTGAAAATGTACAAATGTTTTACCATTTCTACTAATTTACTAGAATTTTATTTATTATATTTAACTAGAAGTATTTTGGTAAAGGAATACAGACACTTACAGGCAGATATTCCACCATGACAATCAAAGGATGTGAGATTCAATTTCTGTACTGATAAAAAAAAAGTACTGCTAAAAATCATCAGAGCATCTATATAAAATGTTGGAGAAAGATCAGCAGCAATGAGACTTCACAGTTTTTCTGGGAATAAGCACTGAAATAAACAGGACTGATCCTATGTGTGGTTGCAGGACAGAAGATTAAGGTGGTGACAAATTACCAGCTATAAAGGGCAAATTTCATACATATAACATATTGCTGCAAACTCTGTGTTAGTCTGAAATGAGTTTTTATTACATCTTCCAAACTGTGAGGAGGCTTAACCTCTTGAGAAGTTTTCATTAGTTGTACAAAAAAAAAAAAGTCATCAGCCAGCTCCCTTTTGCCAGTCAAGGATTCTGCTCAAGAAACACTGTGTAGCTGCTGCTTTGATCTTTGTCCCATTATTTCAGTTTCATGCTTCCTCTCAAAGAGTTTTATAATACCCACTTTATGACAAAAATAATTTAACTGCCAAATGAGAACTCCCCTGATAAATCTAGGCTTTCTGGATGTTTTTAAAAACATGATAGAATACAGCAAAAACTACACTAAAACACACCCTTTTAACATCTGAAACAAGCAAGATAAAATTCATTAAAGAACAAAGGATTAAAATGGGCATCTGGGAAAAAAGAGCAATCATGGTAAATATGAGCAAGAGTTACATTAAGATCACCTTAGGAACAGTCTCTCAAGATTTGGTATAAATTGTAAATGTGAGAAGATGCTTGGTAGCAGTGAGAAAGTCTGGCAGGCAAGATGTTTCTGCATCCAAGATACAGTCATTTTCTGTCCAAAATTTCATGGTAGAAACCCTAACAAGGCAATAGTCACAAAAGCCCAAACAGCAGACATTTGAGGCTCATAAATGAAAGGCCCAGATGGAAGCTGGACTTTTAAATTAAGGCATATAAGAGAAAAATATTGCAAAGTGGAATTGAACATACTTACATTTTTAGTATGAAAATCATGTGACAGGGAACCTTATGATTTTTTTTCCCTTAAAGAACATCAGCATAACTATATGTCCTCATAGGTAAGGGCTTGCTCATCTTTACAAACCTAATTTCCATCTGTAGTGCAGTCCACTGGCCAAATGAAGTATTTTAGGGTTGTCTCTCTGGATCTCTAGTTTCTCCTAGATTTCCTAGTTTCTCCTGGTGTTTGCACTTGTGCTTTTCTGACATATCACTGTAATTTGTTTACTTCCCTAACCACAACAAGATATTGCCTCAATGACTTTAAATTTCTATTTAACATCAATATTTCAGGTAGTCTTGCCCAAAAATTGATTCGGAGATTTAGAGCTGGAGAAAATCTTTATTAGTGTCCCATTAAATCTCTGCAAATTCAAGTATATTTTGTATATTTCCTAGGGTTATTTTTTCCCCCCAGACTAGATTAAAAGTTCCCAAATGAAAAAGTTTTGGCTATTTTCACAACAGTTTTTTAACTGCACCTCAATGATGCTTTATGTTACTGATACTGAACTCTCAAGTTTGGTTTTTTTCCTTTACTTTTACTAATGGCCTTTGGTGGCATTTATCCTTTTGTGAATAAATTTATTCTTATTTTGTATTTCAGTCATTTGCACACTATTATGTTACTTCTTGTGTAGGAATAGTTACACAAATATTCCAAAAAGTCTATGCCCTTAAACCAGATCTCTTGAATGCTTTATAATATTTTTATTTAGTCTCTGAAGACCAAGGTTAATTTGCTCCACTATGCTTCCTTTATTTCACTGACAATGCTATTCTCATAAAAATGTTTGATATTATTTTTGCAGCCCATTTCTACAGATGTGGTTCAAAACAAGACACCAGCCTTCCTATATTTATATAATTTCTAATAAAATTTTCAGTTTGGCTTAAGTAAAGCATTTCTAAAGCTTAGTGAAACCCCTGCTTTATCAGATTGCCCAATAAATCCAGTAGCATAAGAAACAAAAACCACAACACCTACCAAAAGCAGAGCCACTGGGAATTGACGGTGACAAAGTGACAGAAGAAGATATTCTAGAAAGTGATTACAAACAGATACTTCCAATGCAAATAGGTATGTTAGATCTGGAGAAGGCAGGAAGGAATAGACAATAGTCCCTAAAAAGCATGCAGAAGGATCATATAAACTGCTGATAGGGAAAGCAGACATCTCAATAAAATCACACTGCACACTATTTATTGAGGGTTTCCTGCACAAAGAAGGCTGTAGAACTTTTCATGGCTTTCCTACATATTCATTTACGTGTCCCCTTTGCCATCCTACTGCTGTTCCCTCTTCCCTGTTTTCCTTCCCCTGCCCTGTGAGCCCAGAGATTCTATTTGCCCATGGTGAACTCTGGCTGCACAAGGGCAAAATAGAAAATTTATGTCCTTGACAAATTGACTGTTTTCAGTGTTCTGGAAAAAATAATGGGAGGGAAGAGGATTGGCACAAATTAGCTAGCTGGATGATAATAATAATAATGAAGTTTAATAGTCTAAAAGTGACAGTTATTTTTGACATGTAGTGGACAGTTGAGGAAAGACAAATGAGGAACAAAGTGCAGAGCCAGCAATTTGTTACTTTGTTGTGCCTAATTACTGCCCACAGCTGATATGCTGACAGAACAGGGAGGAGTCCTGCTGCAACTTCAGGCAGAAGCTGCTTGATAAAAGCATATGAAGGGGCAAATTCTGGCAATTCTTGTAGCTTTTTTTTTTGAGAAGTTTTTCTATTTCTGCCATACCTTTGCATAATCCAAGTAAGTCGCTTCAGTACTGCTGCTTGTTACAGAAGGGAAGGAATATATTCACCTGTCTGTCATACTGAAGAAAACACTTGGGATTTCCCCCAAATTGAAGATGACACAGAAAGACAAAGTGCTGGAAGGTGTTACCAAAAAAGTCATAATCTAGACTTGTGAGGAAATTGTAAGAGAAAACATCCTGGGGTTTTTTAGGACAAATCTTGACTGAAAACTTAATTCCTTGAGAGACTTAATACAATACTGGGCAAAATAAAAACACAAGGACACATTCCTTGAGCCTTTGTTCAAGTAATTGGAAAGACTAAAGAAAAAAAAAGGTGTTATTGGAGCAGAACTCCTTGCAATACCACCCTTGCTGTACTGTATGTGTGGCCACTGTATGGGGGTCAGAAGGATACAAAATGCACCATTGAGCACAGACTTCCAAGGCACCTCAAAACTAGCCAAAGAAAGGTGAGCAGCAACAATATCCTGCAGTAAAGGCCTGTACATTTCTAACCAGAGAGAAGTGCTCTTCAGATGAGGAAGACATTGCTGAGAAGAGTTTTACTACCCAAGCATGCAAACTGCTCAGTATTAACTTTAAAATTAGATTACATCTCTTTATGCTAGCATGTGGACAGCAGAGTAATGCAGTGCTTTTTTTAAATGCCTAGGAAAAAATGTGATATATTTATGAAACTGTATACCAGATTTAAAAAAGGGGCTTTTTCGTCTTTTGGAGAGAAATAATATAGTTTAATGTGAAATGCTGGGGTTTTTTTTTATGGTAAAAGGAGTATACCATTGAATATAAATGGTGCAGTGACACAAAAAATCTTAGCTTCTAATGTATATGCTCAGTATATGCTCAGTATGCTCCCTTCCACTTTAAATTACTTGGGATCCTATGAAAGAAAAAGGGTAGCATAGATGTTAAAGTAACTTAGAGCTGAAGGTATTTTGGTGTTAATTATACTTTAAAAAATAAACTCTAGCTTCAGTGTTCTTAGCTGATAGAAGAATGCCTGTATTTGAATGATGAATTCATACAGGCTGAATTTTGCCTCTAGTTACTCAAGTTCCTTCCTACTGACTCCTTCAGACTCTGGAACTTGTTTAAGCAGGATATAAAGTAGTTCATGGAGTGCCACCAGGCCAATTCATTCAGGGGACTTTATATAATGTCTTTCAATAAGTAAATTATTTGGGGTCAGACACTGATAATTTCTTTAGATTTCAGTGACATTACCACTTAATCTGAGTGCCCAATTACCAAGAGAGGCAGAAGGTAACTTTGAAAAGCTTTTCAGAATCAAAAAAAATACAGGTTAAAAAAGTAATCTTCTTTTTAATTTCATGGAAACATCTGATTTAATAATTAGCAATCATGTTATTCTCAAATTGCTACTCCTTGTAATACCTGCAAGTAGATATGACCAATTATATAATATATTTATGTGTATTATAATTTTTATGTGAACATATAAAGGTTCGCCTATGAGTAAATTATACAAAATTTCAAGAAAACTGTAATATGCAATAACAACTACACTAGTTAAATGACAAGGTATTTGCCACATTAAATTGTTATTGCATGATAATTACCAGAAATTATTGTAACTCAATTAAGATGTTATTCTTTCCCTATAAACCACTCTTGAGAATGGCTACAGCACATTTCCAATCAGCATCAGAATGTATTATTAGGCCTGAGGCAGTAAGGCAGGTAAGCTTCAAGGACTCCTGTCCAAAGAGCAGGAGGGTATTTGGATGTAGGCAGAGGCTGTGTCCAGGTCTGTAACAGTATGAAAACTCCCTGCATACAACACAAAAACCCCAACAAGTCTAAGGAATTTGTCTTTGCCAGTGACCTTTAGCCAAGTCCTGGATATGTCAGAATAAATTATGAAAGGCAAATACCCCTACCTTAATAGATAAATTACTCTTTTCTTTTCTCATTTCAGTAATGTACAGATTTTGTATAAAATTTACTGTGATAATTCTACCAGTATATGTAATTCAAAATACTTTCATGGCAGTAGAGAATCTTGAGAAAAATACCTTGACTTTTCCAGTTTCTATCCATGGGGAAACAACATAACATGCTTTCAGCAGAACAAACTCCTCAGTTTTGTTCATGTATTCTCTCTGTCATGTACCAATTAGCACTGTTCTATCTTTTCCCCAAAAGGCTCAGCTTCTTTGCTGGACTTCATTCCTTTTGAGTCACAACAAAAAGCAGAAGTAACTCCTAAGTTCAAATACACATGCCAACAATGAGCTACTGTTCAAGACAAGATCTGTAACCTTCAGATTGTACTCTTTCACTTCCCTTTTTCTTCAGCTGACTGAGTTAAGTACTGAGGTAAACTGTTATTCAGAGCTCTCAAACCTTAAACTGAGATCTGATTAGAAGTACTCTGTGCAAACACACACTTGAAGCATTGTTCTGTTTATTTTTCACATATCTTTTGGTTTTCGTGAAATAAAATTCGAGTTGTGGAAATGTAGAGCCATTCAGAAGAACAAATGTAGCCATTGACTATAAATACCCTAAAAAAATCAGTCTGAAAATAATTAATGCATCCGGTGGCACAAATAGACCAGTTGTGTGAAATGCAAATTTTAAGAATGCTAGAAGTTATTTCTGATGCATCCACTAGCCTTCCACAACAATTTTATTTTGTGACCTACTATATGTAAAGCATTACTATTACTATTTGATACTTAACAATAATAACTGAAGTATAATTGGAAACATTGGAAATTGCTAGTAAACAATGCCCTTTAAGAATGAACTACATCCCATAAAAGGGAAGCAGTCAAAGCACCAGGATGCATCCTAAATATAAAACCTATTGAGAAAACCAGATAATTTCCTACAGTGGAAAGCATTATCAGTTCCTCTCCACACTCCATTTAGCAGTCCCCTGTTCTTACGATCTTTCCTTTAGAGCTCCCCTTTCAGCAGGGGCCCAGTATCTCTCTCTGGATTTGTGCCTCCGAATGGCGCCCCAAAGCAAGCCAGTGGGAGCCACACGTACTTGGGAACTTGCTCAGCACTTTGCAGAACTGGAATCGCTGAAGAGTTCCCAGGTAAGCACTGGGACAGAGTGAAGTATGGGTCACCATCCCTACAGAGCACCTCTGCACTGACAACAGTGATACGTGAAATTTTATCAGTCATTGAAATCACTCTAGTTTGATTCTTTGGGTTTTGTGGCAGCTGGATATTGGATTTACGCCACATTCTCTCTCTTTACCATAGGAATTGTTTAGAATTGCATAACAGTCAAAGGAAAAGAGAAATATTTTGTGGGAAAACAGTGATTTAAAGGGATCAACCTCCCACTGATGTCCATGGACATGGACTCTGAATGGTCCCTTTTGGACCACACTCTCATCAACTTAGTTTAATTAATTTATTGCTTTTAAAAGGATGGGCAGTGAGTTCTAATTTATTACGTTTTAATGACACTTGCTCTTACTTGGATTGGACATTCCAAATAAAAGCCTCTCCAAAATAGCTTAAACTGAGCAGCAGCATTATAAAGTAAAAGATCAATGGCTTTAGATTGGTAACATTTTTGAACAAATGAGAATCTCCAAGCTACTATTTGTTTTATCTGGAACTAATGCACATGCCATTAGAAAAACAAAAACAACAGCAACAAAAAAGTTGACAGTTGCTCTGTGGCTCACTGATAATTACTTTCCTTGCCTTTTCATGAAGATTTAGCACCACCATCATGCCCAAGTTTCTCAATTTAAAGATTAATTGGCCTGAAGATGCCAAATCCTTAATTCCTACAGGTGAGGAGGTGTCCATATTGCCCAGCAGTAATTCTTCTGGGTAACTACACTGTGTTAACAGGTTCTCAGGAGTTCCTAGATCAGGAGTCAGTGATCAACATTAAAATATTACTTATGGTCTTGTCCACAACAGCAGAAATGAAAAAATAAAGAATTCTAAATCGAGAACTTGAGAAGCTCTTCTGAGGCATATTTCATTACCATTTATTCTGAAAAATTCTCTGCTCAAGTTTTCCTTGAACTTCAGGGGATTACGGATAAATCACGAGGAGCACACAAATGTTGCTTTAGCTTTCTCAAAAAATGAAAGCATAAATGAAAAGTTCTGTCACTGGGGGTAGGAGAGGAAGGGAAAAAGATGACTAAGCCCTGCAGTTCTGGCACATTAAGGGAAGGGAAGAACTGTCCTGAAGCAGGAAAACAATAACCTAAAAAATAAAAAGAAAAAAAAAGTTATTAAAGCACTCAGAAGAATTCTTTTTTTTTATCTGACTCTTAGTTCAGTTCATAATCAGATTTTTTTCTATTTATTTCTGATTGTGAAGAACTGTGGTTTTTATATCAGTATTTTTTCAGTGGGTTCTTTTCTAATTCCAAAAAGAGTTCCAGGGCATGTATTGGCCAGAATGCCACCAAAAAGGACTTCAGTAGTTCCAGAACTTACTCAAGGCCTGGGCATGGCAGCCTTTCAAATGAAATATACACTACCATGCCTTCTTGCAGAAATTTCAGCAACAATCTATGCCTTTGGAAAAAACCATTCAGCTGCTAGCCTGAAAAGAGTTAGTTAGGAAACTACACAGAACACCCTAACAGCAACTAATTTATGGAAAAATTGGATGAACTGCGAAGAATAAACAGACCTTTTTTCCTCAGGACACTTTTTCTAATTAAAAGTAAACCAACTTCCATTTCATAAAGGAGACCGGTTTCTTTAACAGCTATAGTTATTATCAGCCTCATTGCTTGCAATAGAAAATTCTGTAGAAAGGAGTTCAGATGTCATCTCCAAGGAGACTAATTCCATAATGAGCTGATGGGTTTCAGGAAGATATCATTGCTTTTCCTTCCTGTTGCCATGTGCTTTGGATTGTGCTCATATTGAATTACAAAAAATCCCAGTGGTGACACTTATTCTGGAAAATTTTCATATTATTTGATTAACAACTAGAATAGAGAACTGCACTGTTCACACAGCTTTCTGCCAATCAGGTAGTACAGTGTGAGGAAGGAGGAACTATTTTAAAGTGCTCTAGAGTGAAACATCATTTTTCTACTTAGATCATGACTTGAATTGATGGTATTATGTTAGTGCTTTGGCTGACAGTCTTTGATAGCCAGTTTCTCCAGACTTAAGAGAGGCTTTTGAAGTCATTGTGAAAGTGCTTTTGATGGCTGCTCCTGGAAGATTATATTGAATTGTGAAGTTTTAACAAAAACCGAGTCCGTTATGCAGTATCATGGTTTAACCCCTGTTGGGATTAACTCTAATCCAGCCAAAACCAGCACATGCACAGAAATGAAGTGTATAGATAGGATTATGGGAAATTTATAGAGGTCTGGGTTTGGGTTTTTTTAAAATTTAAGTCTTTCAGCAAACGGAATATTTTCTATAAAAATGCAGCTCTTGTCTATACATTGAAGATTTTAATTGAAAAAGTGATAATTTTCACTCTATGTAAAATTAGGCCCTACATTGGTCTATTTCACCCTGAGATAGGTTGTTATTACTATTTCAATCACCTCATCAAGCAGTCCTCTCCACAACTATCACAAACAGATTACTCCACATCTGCTTTGCTCAGAGAACTCCTTGATCCCTTCAACCTATGACCCACCCCATTCATTTATCTAATTTTTACCTATATGTAGACATATTCAAAACTTGGCAGTTGGTAATTCCAGCACAAGACAGGGCCTTTGATGGTGAGTCAGCTCCATTCAGAAGTCCTGTGCCTCCGAACAGGCACGATACAAGATCCTGATGTTTCGTGTCTTTAAGATGAGGCACATTTAACTGTTTCATTGATGTCCTAGCAAGTTACACTTACTGTAATTAATCCTGTTTCCAGGGGCAAGTTCCTTGCCAGTGTTCTCAGGGTGAATTACCAAAACTCAAAGTCAAAATAACCTTTTTCAGTGCACATTTCCATACACGCTGTGTGAGAAGCTGGACCAGATTTTTACCTGGCTGTCTCCACAGAATCATGATGCGTGTTCAGTATTTTGGGTCTGATTTGAAATACATCAAACATTTCCCTGAGACCATGAAAGCCATCAGAGTGCAGCCAAGAGAAATACCTGCTTTTACCTGCCTTCAGCCTGTTTTCTACCCAGTGAGAGTTCCACCATCAGGCACGAGAAAGATAAGTAACAATATTGTAGAAAGTCTCTAATCCAGGAGGTACAAAGTGCTCTAAAATACCAAGTCTCCCATTGCTGCTTGCCGTATAGGATTTGAAAAATTCCGTGCTACCTCTATATTTAGTAAGTAACGACAGGACAAGACTTCAATGTCCTTCAGTCCTCCAGCTGCTTAGGTGTTTTTCTAATGGTATAGCACCTTCAGAGTATTACTGAAGCAAGAAAACAGAGCAGTAAAACCAATAACATTTTCCCCCCACTACACATTTTAAATCCTTTATCTGCAAATCAAATGAGAATTCTCCCATCTTTTCTGATTGGTTTGACCATTTCATCTCTTGTAACTGCTTCTGATCCTCATTTTTCCATTTGGCAATGTAACACATTTAGGAATAAATATTAATGCCCTTGAACTTACCATACATTAGAATGAAAGAAAAAAAGTCCAAGAAATACACTAGCAGAAAATTAACATAAGGTCACAAATTTGGTGCCATACCAAACTTTTAGAGATAATAAGATTTTCTTATACATAAAATGAAATTAAAACTGCACACACTTGAGACTAAATTATTTTTAGCTTTCTTTAAAAAAACATATAAATGCTATAAGCTATTGTTACATAATGATTAGAAATTATTTTTCAGTAAACTTTCACTTGTAAGTAACACTTAAATTTGAGCCTTAAGTGTATATACATCATGATTGCTAATTGGTACAGATATTGCTGCTTCACTTTGCTTTGGAGTTGGGGGTCATAAAAGTTCAAGCAAAGCAATCTAGAGTTTTAGCTGCATGCTATGTAGGTAGTTCTTCCCGTTTCATCACCATCTTGTGGAAATGGAAGTTGTTCCTGCATTTAAATCAGAGTTAAGAGGCAGGACAATGTTTTATACTTCAGGACTTTAACAGCCTTGTGCGCCCCTATTAGTCCTCCCCTCCTAATCATTCCTGCACATCTTGAAAGCCAGGCCTTGAAAGGAACACTGTGGTATTTCCAATGACTCAGCTCTTTCTTCTCTGCCAACTTGTGCACCTATTTTGATCTTATTAACATTCTGGTCAGAATCCTTTTCCTTCTCACACAAAAAAGATAAAGTGAATGGAACCTGAAAGTACATGAATATGTTACACCCATTCCTTCTTCAGGTGTCCTGTCCAGACACTGCTAGTCAGAGTAGATTTGAATCACTGTTTAATGGGTATGGAAATACTGTCCTGCCAAACTAAGCAGCTGACCCAGAAGCCATATCTCATTAATACTATTTTGTATAGTATGAATAGAGATCCTTCAAGAACAGGAATATGTCAGAGACTTCCTAACGATATGTACACTCCTGCTGTCATCAATTTAGTCCAAATTCTTGGAGAAGGAAGAATTGATACTACCCTATACCTCTTATTAATATACTAAGTCATCTATAAAATGACTGAGAAGTAGTATTTCTACAGTTGTCATAAAAGTAGGAGAAAAAACATAATTATAAGAAATAGAAATCTAGGTTTAGAGATTTCTTATTAATATTTCAAATTAACTGTTTATTAACCTGAAATGTGTATTTACATTCACATTTATGAATTGGCAGTCTTGGAAATATAAATAATAAATAAATTCATAAGACTAATAGAGCCTGCCTTATCAAAAGGATTCTAGGGGAAGTTAAATTTTTGATAAAGAGCAGCTGTCTCTATAGCTAGCAAATTCCTCTAACTGGAAGATGCCATAAGACATACAATACCTGTTGAAAAATGGATACATAAAATAAAAAAGAATCCACCATGTTTTCAAAGGGATACAGGATATATCCTTGCAAATTAAGTTCCCATGATAGAACTTAGTCTTTTACTGGTGAGTACAAATTAACAACATCTTTTACACATTTTTAAACTATATCATATGCAAAAGTAAATTGATTGTGTGCAGGGATAAAATGTGCTGCAGCTGCTCAGTGATACTCAGAAATTTGTCTAGACCATTTAAATAGACTAAATATGAAAAAAAACACATTGTACTGACACTCACATGGCATCAAGATGCTGGTCAGGGTCTAGTTTAAACATTTTGGTCTCATGACAACTTCCTGGAATTGATCATTCATCTCAGAGAGAATGGCTTTTCAAGGAACACTTAGATCCTTTATCCCCTGTATAGTAAGAAAGTGGTTGATAAATTTTCTTGTCCTGTTTATGAGCGGCATCTGGTATCACTAGCAGAACACTGCTGGAGGAACGAAGAAACTTTATGTACTTTTTTATCTTGTTCACAGAGAATCAATTAGTAAAACTGTAAGTTATATCTCAATCACATGTTGTTTAAAGGGAAAGATCATTTCTCCAGTGTAATGCAATTTCCCCCCAGTTCAAAAGAATCTGATAATGGCAGCTTATCTTTGGCAGTTTTCAGCTGACAAAAAGGTTAAATATATCTCATTGAACTAGATCTCTTTGTGCCAATTCAAGCACACATGTTGTTCCCTGCTGACTTGATCCTCTATGCCATTATCCTTGCCTACAAAAAGCAGGAAATATTGTTTAACACCTATTGGTCACTCTCAATCTTTATGCCATTTGCTAAACCCTTGTTCTCAGGATGCTGAAGAACTTTTAAGTGCATCTTTCCAATTTGTGGAGTTTTTTTGATTAACAGCATACTTTATTTCTGGCTGGTGCTATCTTCAAAGAAAGGACAGCCTGTCTGGGAAGGGTTAAAATGAAGTTACTCGTCTTACTACTTTTAAATCCTTTGCCTCTGCTTAGAAAGATGTGTGGTAGTCTTTGAAAGGCTATTGTTAGACTGTATTGCAGGGAAAACACTAGAATGAAAAAAAAAAAAAAAGAAACAAGAAACATTGTCAAATCTTACTCTTCTTCCTGGAAAATGCTCTTCAGTAAGGGAATCGGAAATGTTTCTTTCTTTTAGCACCAAGTACAGTATAAAATGAGGTAAAAAAACTGGTATCAGCAGTTAATACCTTGCTTTATCTGCAGGAGATGAGAAAGGGAATGAAAAAGAAAAATCGTATTGCTTTAATAAAACCGAGCTATGCCTCCAAGTTAGCAGCTGCACAAAAGCAGAAAGGAAGAGTTACATTAGAGAGAAGAACAAGACAGAAGAACTAGAAAAATGCCAGAAAAAGTCAAGAAAAGGAAGACTGCACAGAAAAAGTTTCATCCAGGAAAAGATACTGCATATGAAACAGTAGAGCTGAGCTCACTGAAGGACAGTGATTGACAATGCATAAACGTATTGGCCTTTCTAACCCTGTTCTAAAACCTGCTGAGGACACAAGACCTCTGCAAGTCTTCTACTTACATGGGACAGACAGACCCTCCACTTATGAAGAAATAAGAACAAGAACAGCTATGATCCATGGCTGTACAAGTATGCATTCATTCTGCACATTGCCTTTTTGTATGCTACTTTAGTTTTCCAGTCCACTATGCTGTTACACCTCAAACTAGAACAGAGTTCTATTACTCTGGAAGTGCATTTTACTGAAAAATGCCATTCAACTGCATATCCCCTTTAATGAATTTTATCAACAAAATCAAAACAGGCACTATAATGTGCAATAATTTCCTACCCAATATTAACCACTCAAAACCTAAAACCCACTTTACAAATAAAACACAATGTTCTCTTGGTCATGACCCCAAAGCCCAAGAGGACATCTGAAGAACCAGTGTTGCAGCCTCTTGAGAGCATTCTGACAGAATCTCCAGATTTGGTTCCCATCTATCACCTCTGTGTAAACACCTTTCTGATATGCAGGCACTACAAACATCTATCACATGAAATGAGTATCATTCTGTAATTTGGATACAAGTAACATCTTTCAGCATACAAACAGCAGTAATTTTTGTGAAACAGGGAAGCATGAGCCAAGGTGGGTCTTTCAGAATAAAGTCCGAATAAATTATAGCACCACTAATATCTGTTTCAGGCAAGAGTTTCATTATTCAGTGTTTGGAGAAGACTGAAATTTCAAAATGTAATTTGAAAGGGAACAAGGGAACTTTAGGATATTTATTAAAGTTCTACAAGGGAACTTTACAGATATTTATGTTAATGGATCAATCATACCTAATCAACTGGTACTTGCAGTGTCTTCTGCCCAGCAGTGAGAGGTCAAATATTAGCTCAGAGAATCACAGAATGGACAAGGTTGGAAGGGATGGGTCATTTGATCCAACCTTCCTGCTCAAATAGGGTAATTCTGGATCACATTGCACAGGATTGTGTCCAGATGGTTCTTGAGTATCTTCAATGAGGAAGACTCTACAACCTCTCTGGGCAATCTGCTCCAGTGCCCAGTCACCTGCACAGTAAAGAAGTTCTTTCTCAGGTGGAACTTCTGAGCATCAGTGTCTGCTCATTGCCTCTTGTCCTGTTGCTTGGCACCACTGAGAAGAGCCTGGATCCATCCTCTTGACACCCTCCCAAAAATAGTTACAGACAATGATGAGGTCCACTTTCAGTCATCCTTTCTTGAGGCTGAACAGACCTGGCTCCTTCAGTCTTTCCTCATAAATGAGGTTCCACTCCCCTCATCATCTTTGTAGCCCTCCACTGGACCCACTCCAGGACCTCCATGCCTCTCTTGTACAGAGGAACCCAGCACTGGCCACAGCATTCCGAGGCCTCACCAGGGCTGAGCAGAGGGATAGGATCACCTCCCTCAACCTGTTGGCAGTGCTGAAGGGCTGCAGAGCACTCTGGAGCATTGGGCACACCTCACAGCTTTGTGCCATCAGTGAATTTGCTGAGGAAGCATCTGCCCCCTTCTCCAAGTCATTGAGGAATAAGTTAAACAATGCTGAGCTCAGTATGGGACCTTGAGGGACCCACTAGTGACAGGCCTCCCACTAGACCCTGTGCCACCATCATAACCCTTGGGGATCTGCTGTTCAGTCTGTTCTCAATCCACCTTGCTGTCCCATAACCCTTGGGGATCTGCTGTTCAGTCTGTTCTCAATCCACCTTGCTGTCTGCTCATCCAGTCCACACTTCCTGGGTTTGCCTATGAAGACATTGTGAGAGATGGTGCCAAAAGGCTTGCTGAAGTCAAGGCAGGCAATATCCACTGCTCTCCACTCATTCATCCAGGTAGTTGTTTCATTTCAGAAGGCAATCAGGTTGGTCAGGCATGATTTACCTTCAGTGAATTCATGCTGACTATTCCTGATCCCACTTCTGTCATCCATGTGGACAGAAAATGCCTCCAGAATGAGCTGCTCCATTGTCTTTCCAGGGATTGAAGTGAGGCCGACTGACCAGTAGTTCTCTGTGCCCCCTACCTCTTATCCTTTTTGAAAATCAGGATTTCCTTCCAGCCTGTAACAGACACACCCCATAATGTCACCTTTACTAGTTTGCCCTAGTTTTTATTGTGACCCATAAGCTCTTGACTTGCTCATCATCCACCCCAAGAGCTCGATACATTCCAGGTGTTGCCTCACACAGAGGGTAACTCCACCACCACACCTTCCTTGTCTGTCTCTCCCGAGAAGCACTGGCACAACACTGCAGTCACACAAGGATCATTTCACCATGCCTCCATAACCACAACAAGGTCAAAGCCCTGGGACTGCCCATGGATCTGTAGCTCCTCCTGTTTGTTCCCCATTCTGCATGCACTGGTGTACAGGCACTTTATATAAGTGTTTGAAGGTCTTAGGATCCCAGCGGGGTGGGGGCGGCAAAATGACACGCCACAGTCATGTCTTGTGGTTATGTCTTTGGCTGCTGATGCTTGCTTGACTTTAAAATTTACCAACTAAAACCTGTAATTTATCTTTTTTATGCTGAGTTTTATGGCCAGTGCAGGCATATTTTGACTTATCAGAGTATATGTCTATTAAAACCCCTTCAGTGGTTGATTTGCCAACATTAAAATGGCTGATTATAGGCTGATACAACTGGGAAAGAAGTAGCTTGCCAGATGGCAGGGGCTAAACACTTTTTACGAGATACAAAGTGCACTTTGATTACAGCTCAAGCTACAGCTTCATTTAGGTTGTCAGACCTACGTTCTGTGTTCAGACTGCTGTGCCAAAAAAAATAGACTTGTCCCACCAGCTGAAGCCACTGCAAAAAAATATCCTGTAGAAGTAATGCCTGGTCCTACCTCCTTCTCTTCTTGATGCATGAAGGTGCTAATGATCTTCCATGCTTTCCAAAGTCATCAGTCATCACGACTGCTCATCTATTCAGGGCAACCCATTCATGTGAATCGCACTGTTAATCACCGATGTTCCCACCTGCTCTTTAACATAATGTTGAGATAATGTTTTGAAATCTGTTTTGAAATAATTTGAAAATATTGCTAGCTGGGGGCAAAAAATTAAGGAATTGGTGGAGTTTGATTGTTACTTCAGGAATTTTGTTCCGTAGATATCTCAACAATATGTGAAAAGATTCCTTAATGTGTCAATATCTGTTCAGAATGTTATGTAATTGTTCTTAAAGGCATTCCTCAAGAGACACCAGCATCCTAACATCCCAATTTCTAATGAAAGGTGGAGAAATGCCTGAAAAAGTTGGAACTTGGCAAAATTTTAATATAAGTAATCTTGCTGGATATTCCCTAAATAAATTTTTGCTGAGTAAAAAAGTACTAAAATTACTGTCTCATACTGGGACCTTATCACCAGGTATCAATTTATGACTATCACCTTATTAAGAGCTTAAAAAATACATAAACAGACTTTTGTAACCAGAAAAGATACCCTTTTTTAAATAATTTTTGGGTGTCACACAGTAAGTGGAAAGTGAAAAAACTACCTTTAATATTTAAAATAACTTGAAATGTATTTTGCCTGATCCCCTACAAAAAATGCAAAAAAAAAAAAAAGATGATCCAGATATCTAGGTATACAGTACATGCCAGTATAGCTTAGAGAAAAAAAAAAGATTTTAAAATAATAATCTCTCTGGAGTGCAAATAGCAATTAATCATATAGTAATCTTGAGATTTCTCCCTTTTGATCCTATTCATTATCCATTGTCAAGTGAATTGTTCTTTCTAATTTTCCCAAAAGTAATTATCATTCAGTTTATTATAATAATTTTCTTTTTTGTTGTTCGTGTTCACATTTAACTCAGGTTTCTCTTAACTGCTTCCAACTGTCTATGTATTTCATTAAACCTTTTCCAGTCATTTTGCTCATTCTTTCAAGTTCCCAGTCTCCCACTGGAGAACTGTATCAGTTCCCATTGCAAACTTCCCCACAGCCCTGCCAGCACTCATCAAACCATTTTGCAAGCATCAGCTCCACAGACATGCAAATAATTTTGCCTTTGAGTATACATAGTCTTTAACCAACACCACTGACAATTTGTAACAAATATAGAAGCTGGAATGGCAGCCATGAAATACATTTCACATAGTCCACTCCAGAGTCATCAAACAGCAGTATTAACAGCTTGCTATTAACAGCTTGTGTCAGCTTTGAAGGATTTCAGATCCAAAAAGAAAGAGCAGGCTCTGTATGATGCTCCTAATTCCTCATCTTATCTAGATGCAGAAAATATGAATGTGTATGCATGACTCAAAAGAGTTCACTGTTGTTATTCAAAAACCCAATACCCTCATCAGCGCAGAAATACTACCATCATATATTCCCGTACTACACAACTAACAACACTGAGGTTTAAACAAACACAACACTAAATTGTACCACAATTATTGGGCAGGTATTAGTCAGGATAGTCAGCACAACATAAAGCTTGTTCAGAACCAGGGAGTACTGGTTCTATACAGTACTCCCTGGTCCAATATTGTACTTTTCCAATATCTGCTTTTGCCCCCTTTAATTTCTCCTCAAAGCTGGGGACACAGTATCTGATAGTTGTCTCACAGAGTGGATGTACAATGCCTGAAAGACATCATTCTTCACAGTCTGAAGAATCCCTCCTTCTCCCTCACAGCTGCTGGAATAGATCATAGCTTCCCCATGGTCTTAGTGCACTGAGATCAGATTGGTTGGACAGTAGGAGTGAGAGGGAGAAAAACATCTTGCCTATGGCCCTTGAATCCTTGGTGACTCTCTGCCCAAAGATTTAAAAGAACTGTGGTAACTCAAGGCTACCATGATCCATTTCTGTTACCACCTTTATCAAGACAGCATCAAATTATTCAGTTCATTACTAATCCAATGATGTTCCAGTGATGCTCTTCTAAGATACTAATGCTTATCTACTGAGATGTGCTCCATGAGACATTTTCCACAATTATATATCATATCATATCTTGCTACAAGTCCTAAGCCTTAAAACAGGGGCATGGAAACGGGAATAATACTCTAATATTAAGAAACACTCTTTTGTCAGAATTTTTCTTCTTTTAGGAGGAAGAGGAAGTCTTAAGAGGAAACAGAGTCAATGCCTGAACAATGGAATAGATGGAGGTTTTACTAAGGATGTTTTGTTGGATTTCATGTTGATTCCTACTGCCACTTTTCCTCTCTTTTGAAATATTTATTGCTTATCTTTACTCTATTTTTACTTTCCACTCTTATTTCTCAGATGTTCAGTGTGCCACTGTTCTTACAGGTTCTGGAACAACAGCAAAAGTAAACCTGTCAGGGCTGTGCTCCTGTTAACAGCACTTTCCCTTTGGACAGTGATAAAGGAAGGCTCTCCTCAGAGTCATGACATTGGTACCATGCAATCAAGTGCACCTTTAAAAGTCTGCAGTGGCTTATCTCACCGAAGAGAAAAAACATAAACCCCACTGTATACTCAGCAGTATTTATTCTCATTTTTCTGCTTCTCAGTGGTTTGGTTGTGTTTTGTTTTGTTTTGTTTTGTTTTTGTTTTTTTTTTTTTTTTTCCCCAGTTCTACACCCTTGAATGAAAGATTTCTCCCATCAAAACCAAAAAAACCCAACAACAAAAAGAGCTGTCATGGTCACATCTTCCTTTCTAATGAACAATTTTTAGTAGGCTTGGAGTTCTATTGAACTTTGTTTCTTTTCTTGCCCCTACAATTAGACAATAGTGATTTACAATCTCTTTTCTTGCTGGTCCAGTCTCTATGCAACAATGCCTTTCAAACAAATTTTCAAAATTTTACTGTTTTCTATTAGTGTAAGAAATACTAAAATGTAACCTTGCAATTCATCAAAATTATTGCAATCTCAATTAAAAGCAAATGTGAGATCATTCAGAGTACTTGTAAAATAATTTCAGAAACAATTTTGGAGTCATCTGGAAAAAATGGCATGAAACTATTTAAAAATACCAATTTTTACCCTGAGGCAGACTGCACTGAAATGAAATACTTTTACTTTTAAAATGTTTTAAAATTTTTACCATAACTAAATTGACTATTTCTGAATCTTATTTGAAGAGAAATGGAGGGAAAAACAGGAAGGAATAACATTAACAGTGCAACTGAGTAGAAGAATTCCTAAGATTAGAAAAGGAAATGTGCACCATCTGGAAAAGAAGTTTCTAAACTTAGGCTATTAGGTTATATGGTTCATGATTAAAATCTGGCAAAAGCCTTCTTTTCTCTGGCAGAACAGACAGTATCTTGACTCTTGAATAATATTCATGATACTGCTTCAGAGCAGGGAACATTAGTTTCTAGGGATATGAAGTTCTGGATCCCCTGGGAAGAGGCCAATCTCTTTATTGAGTTGAATACATTTCACAGATGAAGGGGAGGAAGAAGAAAAAGATCTTGCCTATTTACCATGGATGCTATCGGTTGGGAAAGCAGTTTGGCAGAGCTCCATACAGTGGGCTAGCAAATATCAATAACAGTTTTATTTCTTTGGTTGAAAGGACACAACTGTTTGAATCAGTCCCCGTAACTATTTTACTTTTTAATTTATCAATATTCATATTCCAAACTAGAGCAATTAAAAGATGGCTTTAAATGTATTAAAAATATATCTAAATTTAGAACTACTTTTTTTAGCTGTGCATCTGTTCCTTATTAATGAAATTATGCAAGACCATCTTGAAAAATCTAGGTATCAGAAGGGATTTAGGACACCTGAGAAATCATTTTGCCAGGTACTACACCAGAATTTCTTCTGTGCAAGGAAAAAAGGTGACTAAAATGAAAAACAAGTAATACCACTCAGAATAATGCATGAAGAAAGAAGATATTTTATAATTGCTTAACTTTACACTTTTACCAGAGAAGAAACCTTTTCAATCATGATGAGACAGCACAACTCAGCACAGAGTACATCAGTGACTTGCAGCATTGCAGTCACACCAGGGAGGGGATTTGCCTTGTCCAACATACACAACTTCTGGGCAGAACAAATTAAAGCAAGCAGAGTGCAATAAAGCAGCTACATGGCTTCTTACTAGGTAAGTTGCCACTGTCTCCTGCAAATGCCCTAGAGGTTAGGGCTGCACAGAGCTCTCTTCCTCAGGGACTTCAGCTCCCTCTAAGGCTATGTTCTGTGTTTAGCTTGATTATTCAAGAAACTGTGTATTTTATTGACATTTGGAAGACCGACATACCCTTATAATTTTTCCATTTTTATAGATGATTTTGCAATAATAATGCCAATTATTTTCTTCTAGTCTTCTAAATTCTCAGTTCACAGATTAAAAATATCCAAGAGAAGATAATCTTGCTATGTTCTACGTTCTCACCCTCAGATTCTAAAGAAATTACTCACAATGGTAGTATTTTCAGTTAAATGAATGTCCTGTCTTTCTTAATCAGTCTCCATGTACACAATAGAATATGAGCATAAAGTGGATTAAAAAAGGTGCATGTGGGACAATTTATTCACCTTAGAGACATTTGGAGAATATGTCTTTTAATACTTAATTATTTTCTTAGATTTCTCAGAGGCTGTGGAATATTCAGGGTCACTTGCCTTTACAAGGAGAACAAGCAGGCCAGAATCCCCTCAGGCCAGGAACTATCAAAAATGAAGAATCTTTTTCTAAAACTGATGTGAAACAAGATAAACCACGACTAATGAAACAGCATGGTAGTCTAAAGTCTCAGCATGCAGGCTGCACACAGGAATTTTCAAGATCATGTATCTGATCGTGAATCAGGGGAATTAGTTCCATGAATTATAAGAGAAGGTTGGACAGATAAGAGATCATAACTGTTACATAAAATTTGTTGAAAATAATTTAGGAAGATTGGTGTCTGATGGTCTGTTAAAAATGTTGGCAATGCCTTGTTCAGGCAGAATGCAGAAGCTTTTTTTCCTTTTGAGGAGGAATGGAGGTTTCTGATTTACTGCAGACCAGCTGGGTGCAGGAGGCACCTTCCTCTAAAAGATGGCAGAAAGCCATTTTTTACTCTATGTCTTGGGCAGCTGATTTAGCAGGGAAGGGAAGAGAATGAAGGTAAAATGAGCTAAAACAGCTAGGAAAGGAGCTTCTAGTGTTTGAATGCAGAAATACACGTACTGCAGCTGTGGCATTACAGAGGCAATTAAATGGGTGTTCCATAATCTTAGCTTGAGTCACAAGCCGAATGGGATGTACCATTTTAAAATTCTGCCTTCATGTGCTACATACGTGAATAAGTGCTGTATAATAATGTTCTAGCTCCAGATTAGTGGAGACAACATGACTAAGCGTGCTATTTTAATCACCTTTGCAACGATGATTACTGTAAGACGCTTCTGAGAATCTTTAATCTAAGACTAGTCATTCATCTCCATTTCTTTCTTGTCACAATCCACCCAGATGCTGTCTAACATGACCTTTCTGCTCCTATTTCACTGTGCTGTTTGCCAGAAGATTATTTTTGATTCCCATGCTACTTTGTAACAAATATGCCTTATTGCTGTCTTTATATAGACTGAAAAATAGTGGTTATCTCAATATCTATGATAATCTGTTTAAAGAAGTAGTGAAAGAGATTGCAAAGGAAATGCTGTTATTTAATTCTGCTTCTTCCATCTGCTCTACCTTGGTTTTTAGAAAGGGAGAAAAGAAGCAGATGCAGGATGTTTTTGTGGAAGAACAGGAATTTTGGATAAAACTGCTTATTTACTAAAGGACTGTCGGTAGGATACCATCACTGCAAAGCAACTCACTGCAGAAATAACCTTTATATTCCCTTTGTGCTACCAAATTTGTATACTGATAAATAACAGTGATCTTTAGCTATTCTCTCAGGATGTGAAGCTCATACAGGAAAAAAAAAATTGCAAAACCTGCATTCATTTGATACAAGTTTTTGCTACATCTTTACTATTCATGTAATAAAATAATGCTGATCCCAAACTGGTGATCTCAGAGGGCCTCAGGTAAGCCAGCAACATCTTTTTATGAGAATTATGTTAAAGAGGCTTACCCAAAATTCAAATGGAGGGCTGTGTGTTATCTTCTGTTCTTTACAGAAAGTGTAGAAGAAGTGATGGACCAAAACTTCCTATATATCTGAGAGTTCCCATTCTGCTATGCTCCAACAGATGGCAGGGCTTCCAGGAATTTCTAGGGATTTCCTGCTGGGATCCTATGTAAGGTATGGTTGTCCCTATGCGTGAAAAAAAGGCAGAAGAACAAGCCATCATAAAGCATAAGGGATATCCTTGTGTTATTTTGCTAAATGAATTTATGTAATTTAAGAAAGAGAAAGCTATAATTACCATTTTTGACTGCTAGATAGTGTTGCTGATTTTTTAAGCACATCTCTATAAATAGCAAAATATAAAAGTTCATCTTGTTCTAAAGGTAGCATTTGTTGTCAGAGCATTACCTGTTCTAAGTGGTGGGATAGCTCTGGAAAAATAACATGCATTTAATGGTGTCTATTAGATATTCAGGATAATAATTTATTTATTGGGAACACCTTCACAGAGTTTTGTGTAAGGTTGTCAGACAGAGCATCTGCTAACTACTTGAAATAAAAACAAGGCCATTAAGATATCCAGGTAGGAGAGAAATAATAGTCTGTGGAAACTCTGGCAATGCGCTGCCCTCAGATCTCTTTTTGTAGTTCCAATAAGTCTCCCAATAGTAGTTACTTTCTGAAACAAGAAGACTGAAAGCAGTACTTGCTCTATGTCTGGAAACAGGGAGTTAATTTCTACCTGAGATTACAGAGGTGAACAAAAATGAAGGTCAAATACCTGCTTCAATAAATCTGACTGATATTATTTAAGACACCACATTACTAGTTGTCTTGCTGGTAGCAGCAGCCCTAAAAATGCTACTTGAAAAGAGTGGCGAGAGATCATTGGCAATTAAGACATATAAATGAATGTTTCTGATGTAGCAAACTTATAGAATCTTAGATTATGTTGAATTAACTCTGTGATACACTTAGAGCTTGCTTTAAAATATATGTAACTTCCTTTCTTTAGACTAGCATATGTTTGATTTTAGTTACCATAGAGAAGGAACAGCCATAGTGGAAATGACAGACAATTTGAAATTCTTACATGTTTCAAGTCTACAGAGAATTTAAGAATATTCTGAATTTTGAATTAGTCCCACTGAAGCATTTTTTAATAAATTTGGTTAGTTATGGTTAAAGTACATGACATTAAATGTCATTATGACCCTAATGGTGTTTGCAGTATAAGTCTGTACTAACGTACTAATGAGCATATTCTTATGCATAACTTCCTTTTTAAATTATACTAACCACTACAAAACTGTGGAGTATGTAATCAATAGATTTTGTTATTTCTGTCTCTACCAAAAATTATTAGAGGTAAAGGGCAGGCCAATCAAATTTTAACGAAGTATTTCATTCCATTATGGAGTGTGTGAATTAGGTAATTGGGCCAAAAGTAACCAGCTTAATTCACCATGATGTATCAGCAAAACTGAACAACTGCCTTGGGGTATTAGTGCCTTAGAGTTTAAATTTTTAATCACTACATATAAATAATCACATGTCAGAAATATGCTTCTGATTTAGTATATAATTTAGAATAACAGACATATATATAGCTCCTAAACCTGTCCTAGAGTCAAGTATAAGTTTAAGAGCTGGTTCCCTTAAGTGGTACCAGAGTAGAAAACCTGTGAATGCAAAAATGAGTATACAGTTGCATCCAGATATTTTGGGCTGGTATTCAGTGCTGATGATATGAACTTGGACACTAAGGGATACTAAATTGCTTTCCTTAA
Organism: Agelaius phoeniceus; assembly: GCF_051311805.1. Lineage (NCBI taxonomy): Eukaryota > Metazoa > Chordata > Aves > Passeriformes > Icteridae > Agelaius > Agelaius phoeniceus. The sequence goes on along the minus strand of NC_135269.1, from coordinate 27,753,273 downwards.
CTACAGCAGACAATACCTCAGAATTGCAAATGAGCTTTCCTCCCTCCCTCCTCCCCCAGTTTGCAAGATCTAAATATTCCCATGACAAAGTTACTTCAAAAAAAGTATGTCAAAGCACATTTGAAATGGCCAGTTCATGAGGTATATATCTACATGAGTGGAATTTCCAGAAATACTTACTTGAAAAAACGCTGACTCTACTGTGGCTGTGTTTAGACTCATTTTGAGGCTAGTTTTTGTGTGCCTATTCAGGCAAATGAGTCAAATAGCAGGACAGTTAACAAAAGAGAGAATAAGAACACAGAAAATTTTGAACTTAGAACATAGTCATAAAAATTTATAAGTTTCTTTTAACCAGTCTTGGAATACAACAATACTATGTGACTCATATATCCAATCAAAGCTCTTTAAAACAGCTTAGATGTTGAATTTAAAGTATGTGCGAAGAATATAAATACTAAAACTTACTCAGAGAAATTTTCTAATGAGTACATTTGAGAAAATTATAATATGTTCATGACAAAAACACATGCAGAAACAGAGCTAAAACTAATTAAATCAACTATTTCCCAGGAATTATTTGAAATGTCTAGTTTCACCAATATCATCAAACTTGTGAAATAAGAGTAATAATGCTTTAAAGCAAGAACACTATCAGTCCCTTTCAACTCACCAAATTCTGTGCTTCTGCAACAGTAGCCTTCTCCAACATTCACACCCTTGCTTATGATGATACTATTTACATTTGTTTTTAGCTATGACAGAATACAATCAGTCATTTTTACTTAGTTTCTCATTTTTATTACACTTGTTTCTGAAAGAGCTCAGTATTGTTACAACTACTGGAAGCATGCTAGATGACTTACAGTACAGACAGAAGAAAATTAATTTTATGTCAATGAGTTTATTCTAAGAATTTTTTTACTTTAGCTTTCTGGCAATTTCTTATCAGAAAACCCAAAAGAGATTGATTATTTGCATATAATCAATGTGTACTATATATTTGGGTAATCATAGGGTCACAGACTTCTGTGCAAACAGATAATGAAGCAGCAAAATAAAAACTTCACTTGTTCAATTTGATATTGTGTGTAAAAATTACTTACAACCCCTAAAACTGTTAATTTAGCATGAAACCTTAAATCATAAGACTAAATGGATATGCAACATCGACCCAAGAGTGTGGCTTTAGACCAACAGCCAATGAATGATCTGCAGAGCTCACTTAACACCCACTAAAATGATTTCCTACTGCTATGTAGTTGCTAGAAACAAAGAAAACAACCAGAGTGAGACAAGCAACCTTCAGATTTGAGATATGCTAATATTTCCCTAATCAATAACAAATTAGTAATGTGATGGTGCTTTGAGAAGGAGCTGGAAATTCCCCCAGAAGAAATATATTCGAGATGTGCTCCACAGGAAAGAGGAAAGTTGTTTGGAAAGTCAGGATTTCAATTTGAACTTTGGGAATAATAGCCCACAGTAGGGCTTTTGAATGGTTTCTTTCTCTAACCAAGAAACTGTGAGGAGGAGACTGCTCTCCCTCAAGTCCACAAATCACAAACAGTTGCAAAGTGGAACAGCTGAATCAGTAGCTAAATAAAATAAAACAGATTTATTTGAGTAATTTTTTACTACACCTTCTGCAGTTTTAAAATTCACATTTGTATTTGAAGTAGATGACTTTGAGGGTGGCCTGAGAGATAAAGTAATGCAGGAAGACTAGGAGGCATGATATCAGGTATATCATACAGGTGGAACCTTTTTGAATGAAAAGGTAAAGAGAGACAGAGAGGGCAGTGCAATGCACTGCAAAGATGATGATTTATTAATGCACTAAATTATTAAAATGGATGTTAGTTGTGAAATGTGAAAAGCAATTGCTTCTATAAATTCAGGGCTGTTCTGTAATTCATTCTTATGATTCAACAATGGACATAAACAGTTACATGAAAAGCTGCCAATAGATTACTTCTCATTTCCTCTTCCTTTTCCAGTAGAAGACAGAAGTATAATATGAAGAGCAATAAGCCTATTTATATATATATTTATATATATTTATCTATTCTTATATTCTAATAAGAATATATTTCTATATTTCATATAGAAATCAAGAAATGGTTTCAGAGAAAAACTAGTCTTTACTCACTAGCAGCAAAACTGTGATTGCCCTTGGTGCTTTGTAACAGTCCTGACATTTCTCAGACAAAAAGAGTGAACCTGTGCTTACCTTTCCTATAGTCATAGCAGAATGAAGTTACCAAGAATTGAAGGTTCAGGATATCTTGGTAGATCTACTTTTATCCCCTGAATAAAGGCCAGCCACACTATGCTGGATGTGTGGTAAACAGCCAGGCATATGCCACTTCAGGCTGGCATGTAATCAGAAAAGCACAGTGTGGACACAAACCCGGGTATCATTCTCTAAGAAGCAAAAATAAATAAAATACTTTAAGGTTCTAAGATACAGACACCCGCGTTTGTATGACAGCAGGAAGGAACGGAGTAGTTTGAGGCTTGTATTTTTTTTCTAAGTTCTTGGAGGAAGAGCTTGGAGGAATTTGCCTTCTGGAGGGTATGGATTCCTCCAGAAGGTTCTCAGAGCTTTTCAGTCTCAAAAAGCAGAAGCAGGATACTCATGGAATATCACATGTTGCAGAAAAAACGGACTGTTATTCACGTTTAAAGAAAATATTTTTCCACATCTGCTTTTTTGTTCTTTTTCCTACCAATTTAACAGGGGACAAAAGTTTTCTGCTTCTCTGCAACTTCAGATTTGATATACCATGCACTTGACCAAGGACACTGACAATTTGGCTAAGTGTTTTCATTTCTTAAAAAAAGTGATCTTAGGAGATTATTTTCTCTCTATCTTAATTTTTTTCCTGCAGTATTTTTTTTCTTGTTGCTACTGATCCCCTTTTTTCAGTACTGTTTTGATATGCTGAAGATACAAACTCTATGGAAAGTCAAAGGGGTTCACATCCTATTTTTGTTTACTCTTTTCCCCTTTCTTATTCTCCTGGGCTTTTGCAATTCAGGCTATCTTCATAATTCCTTGCACAAAAGGAGGAAGATGCCTGAGTCTTCTGTTCTTCTGAAACCTCAGTTGCTATGCAGCTGAGCTCTCTCCTGGCTTCTGCTGTTGTATGACCATATGTAATGTCTTCTCACTTGAAAAAAAAAAAAAAGAGACAGGTATGAGCAGGTTAGCAGTGCTATTGTGTATTCCATTTCTCATCAAGTTTTAGACATGCAATAGGTAAAAGATTGGCATTGAAGCCACTAATTCAGATCCTCTGGGGATCTCAATCTTGGTATTGATAAATCACCTTTATGGAAATGCTCCTACTAAGAGGACCAAATCAGGGTACAGCAATATATAATGCAAACCTGCCTGTTTGATCCTAATCCAGAAGATCCTGTTTGCACTGGTTAGCATCAGTTACAGATTTAGAAGACCTCCTGGCCTCACAAGCTTATGCTATCAGTATTAGTAAATTCAGCAGACAAAGGCAAACTTAAACCAGCATGGGGAGAAAATCTTGATAATGTGAGGTGGCCACCAAAGTATTTACAGATTGAGAACTAAATAAGCAGCTGTTCCAGTTCCAGCTGTTCTAAACATGTTGATCAATTCATTACTAGTAGAGAGACCACAAATAACAAAGTAGGCTGCTTGCTTTCTAGTAAATTGATTTAATGTTTGCTATTTCTTCTTTGGAATACTCACATTCTGCAAGGCATTTATCTTTTGCAGTAACAATGAGATACCATCTTTATTCTGGGAGCTAGCATAGTTCTTACATCACAAGTGAATATTAAAAACCATCAGCTTCTTAAAGTGAAACACAAAACTAGGAAATGGTTTATAAAGGATATTGTGATTGACATATGCAATCATAGAGAGACATTAATGAAACAACACATCAAGTCCTGGATGCTGTCTGCTAAAATTAAAAATATTACATCAATTCCCACAAAAAACACACACCCATAAAAGCTGTGACATTAAAAAGCAAAATACCTTGTCTGGTGGCTTCACTTTTGATAGCTCTCTGTTTCACTTATAGTAAGCTCTCCTGCAGATCCAGAGAGGTGCTTTCACTTCCAGGGGTGCTCTTCCTCTTGATCACCATTTTGAATGCTTTCTGTAATACCTGCCCTCCCCTCATGATACAGGAGATTGTTCTTTGGTGCTGTTCAATAACATGGTAGGCTCTGCAAATGCAAAAAACTTCACAATCTATTCCAAATCATTTAGGAAGAAGCAGATGTATCAGCCTACCACAGAGATTCTTTTGCTTTCCAAACTTAGAAAGACATGGCTTAGCATTTGGTCCCATCACTCCTTGTTGCTGTGACCAACATCTGAATGATGCCTGGAATGCTTGCAATAATAAAGATGAGATGGTCCTCCAAGATGTAAGAGCCACTGCACCTCCTGCTTGGTTGTGGGTTTCAGAAAAAACAGCTTATATAGTAATTACTGACACGTAAATAGGTCTACTGGTCAAAAAGAACCAACACCACCTAGAAATACTGATAATAAAGGTTGCAGAACCCATCTAAGTAATCAGAACTAATTCATTAAGTCTCAAGAGGTAAGCATTTGCCTCCTCCTGGCTCAGGAACAACCTTTGCTGAAAACCATCCAGATGCAAAAAAAGTCATATCCTCCTGGAATCACTGCTATAGCACAGGAGAGGGAACTGGGTCGGAGTCTGAACGAAAGCAGAAGTCTGGGACTGCAGCTTCATATATTCCTGGTGTTTTAAGCTCTTCTGGGAAAGTAGTCTTTTTTGTGCAGTAGGGAAAGAAAGAATTATAGTTCTCATAAAAACAAATACAGGCTGCTGCAAATCTAATTCACCCATTGCACCCAAGAGTAAAAGATCAGTGATCTGGATTTGATTAGCTACTGTATATGTATATATATATATTTTTTTTTTCAAATTATTCTTTCTTTAAATTCACAAAACTGGATTACTTGGCTAAGTTGCTCACAAGTTGCCTTTATTTCATAATAAAATGGCAGTAAGACTGCATGAAAGAGAATAAGTTATAAGCTGGTCTTTTCCTTCCATTTCAGGCACCAGGTTCTGCCAGTGCTCCAACAGAAGGGCTTTCATCAATTTATAATGCAAGGCAAGAAAAGAAAAGCAGCAACCCACTGAACAAGACTAAATCACAACTTGCCTTTGAATCAATGAGCAATGCCCATTAGCAAGCCTGAAGCCTGCAGAGAAAAGCTGCTAATTCCAGCAAGGATAGTTGTTTGTGGCTAAACTGCTCAGTGGAATGGAGCCAGGGAGTGAACCCAGGCACCACACTGCTGATCATACATGTTAATTAACTGATAGCCTTCACCCTGGGATGGGAAATTAGCACTCTCTGTGCCATAATTCTCAGGACAGCCTGCTCCAGGGACCATTCTCACTGGCCAGTTCAGACATCATCACCTGTTGTTTTGGAGGTAAGGATGTGATTTTTGCTGAATAGAGGTCAATCAGCTCATGCCATTTAATTTCAGAACCCACGAACAGTCCTTGACCATGTTCAGTTTGTAATCTAACTCAGCCTCTCTGTGACTACTCTCAAAAAATTCTTCTTTAAATAGTTTCTAACTTTACAAGAACGTATCTTATCCTAAGTCCATCAGCAGAGAATGGCCTTGATGGCTTTCTAAAACTATACACTGTGTCTTCATACATAGGACTTAACTGCTTTTCTTTAATCCTTAAAAGGTTCATATGCTCTGCTATTTTGTCAGTGTTCTTACTGCAGTTAAAAATAGAAAAGAAGAAAATTCAAGTTTTGAAGTTGTAAATACTTCATGATAACTGAAAGTGTCAATCAGAGGATTTCCACAGACCAGTTAGCAGCATGAAAGTTGCAGAAATATCAAACAGTACTACATTTGTTGGAGTCTGTATCCATTTTAACATTTAGGAGTTTCTCCACAACTATGAGATATACAACCTTTACCTGAGTGGAAGTATTTTGCTTCAGAAATAAAATAAGCTGCTTTCAAATCTTTTTAGGTGAAACTTCTGCCTTCCCAATTACCCCCACAACCCAAATTTAACCTCAAAAAGCATAGACTCTGACTCCTCTGGATTTTGCTTGCTTCTTTTAATAGAAAAGAACATTTCTTTGCTCAACTTATATGATATATTTGATGTAGCAGAAACAAGAAGCTACTGGATCACTTCAAGAATGATCAGAAACATTCTAAAATTCTTCCTGCTCCACCCTTCAAATCAGCCCAGAGGATCACCACACCACTCAGATTTGGTGACTCACAAAAGTCAGAAGTTTTCTGGCATATTACTCAACATGCAGTCACTGCTATGATGAGAACATTGCTCTCATCCCCAACCACTGCAGAAGAGATCACTATCCAGATGAAAAGAGAAAATTTTCCAATAGAGCAGAGCTCAGTAACATGGAATCTGGATATCAGCACAATTATATTCCCCATCATACAGTCACCATTGAGCAGTAGAGGTCAAAAGCAAAATTTCAGAATAAACCAACAGTTTAGCATGTGATAATTAGCCATGGGGGGTACCTATTTCCTTCCACTGACCTTGGAGAATGCCTACAAAGTAGCAGGGATACTAATATGCTTATTTTAAAGAATAGAATTACCAAATTATCTATCTACATTTTTGTGAACTTAAATATAACAATAACTAATATATTTGTTAATAATAAGTACAGCATTTCATCCAACATAACTTATTTTCTTGCATTTGCAACTGAAAAAGAACTAAAGGGTAAGAATGTAATATTTTGTGGAAAGTGTCAACTTTCTCCCAGCCTTCATAGTCTGATCAACTCAATTTTTAGAAACCTATGAAAGTTTGAAATTAATTTATATAAGTAGAGGTAAAACAACCCAAACAAAAAGAAAACCACCAAGCTTCATATTCAACTTAGTTAAAGTTAAAAGAGCTGGACTGTCATACACAAAGGAATGACAAGCCAAGTCAGATATCCTAGAAATTATTATCATGTAGAAACATTTAAAATGTTCCTGTATCCTATATCCTGAGGAGTTTCTCCAAAGGCAAGCTGCTACACCTATGCAGTACTGATCCTCAGTAAAGGTGTCTCTGTTATACCCAGATTTTGACACAGAGGATAATGAAGAACAGAGGCTTGCATGGAGACCTTGTAGCAACCTTCCAGTACCTGAACAGGGCCTAGAGGGAAGCTGGAGAGCAACTCTTCATCAGGAGTAAGGAGTAATAGGTACAAATTGAAAGAGAGGAAATTTAGATTAGATATTAGGAAGAAATGATTGTGAGGGTGGTGAGACAATGGAGCAAGTTACCCAGGGAGGTTGTAGATGCCCCAACCCTGGCCATGTTCAGGGTTAGGTAAACCCTTGAGCAGCACGGTCTAGTGGAAGGTGTCCCTGCCCATGGCAGCAGGGGTTGGGACTAGATGATCTTTAAGGTCCATTTCTACCCCTTAACATTCTGTGATTCTATGATATAACCAAGCAGACTACTACATCCAAATCTCTGAATGTGCTGAAAGATCTAAACAACCTCAAATTCCAATGAAAAAGTAGTGATATATTGAAAACTATATAAACAGCAAGGATGTTACATTCTGGACAATTCTAACAACTGAAGGAAGGAGTCACTAGGTTGAATTCAGCTGCTCTACACTTCTGGTGAGGCCCAGAGCACATCCCCTGTGCTGTCCATGGCCTCATGGAGGCCCCCAGACACCACCATGGGGAAGCTCTGCACAACGACCCTGGGGCCATGTCCAACCCCAGCCCCCACACACCCTGCCTGATCCTGACACCCCTTGTGGGCCAATATCCCAGCACAGCCTGTTCCCTTCCCCAGAAAGTGCCCGATCCCTGGGGCTGTCCTGGTCCCCTGCAGATGCCCTGTTCCTGGCTGGAGTGGTGGGATGAGGCTCGGCTGCCAGGCCCTGCCCTGCTGCCCTGGGGAGCCCCCAGTCTTGTGGAACCCTGTCGCTTCTGGACACTTCCTAAATCTTGTAGTTCCTTTGTCTATTCTCAAAATCCATTCCTTTCCAGCAGCAATGGAGAAACATGACTTGAAGTGTTCTGCAAAGCGACTGCATCAAGCAGACGCCGGAGCTCTGTGACATGTGTTACACATCCGCTTAGCTCAGCTTGGAAACACTACGGTTTTAAATAACAGCGCTCGCGACTTCCGTCGGTATCTCACAGAAAGGTTGAGTCATTCCTGGCTCAGACACTGCCAGTCAGAGGGAAGAGGCTGTGGGCAGGAGGCTGCTGTGTGCCCACACCGCCCCACCTGCCAGGCACAGCTGACTGCTGGAGCACTGTGGCACAGCCCGTGCAGCACCAGGCTCCCCCTGTGCTATCCCTGCCCCACCGTGAGGCACAAAGATTCCCAGTGGAAGCAAGCCACAGGCTGAGAGGTACTGAAGCACCAAGGGAACAGCTGCCCAGATGTGTGGCCTCAGCCTGTGCACAGCTACTGACAACACCACACCTGTGGTACCACAGGTTTCAACAGCTATTCCTTCAGATAAAATTCGAGATGGAACAATTCATTTCTAAAGGATACACCGGCTTCCATGGGGTAAGCCAGGATGTATGAGACCTCTGAAATCACACTGTCACGCTGCAGTGCAGGCAAACAGAACCACCCTGGTGATGCAGGACAGCTGGAAGGCTGTGTTTTGCTTGGTTTTTACCTCATCAAATGAAAATAAAATTTAAATCATTCATTATAAAATATGGATAACAAGCTAATTTTTCTTTTAGAATGGACAGACAAACTGATTATGAGTCAGAAAGCCACTGTGCCAAACACTGTGCAGATAATATGGTGATCCCTCCTCTGAGGAGTTTGCAAAGTTAAAGTAGTTATGTCTGCAGAGTGAGCAATGGAAGAAGTAGCAGGCTTTAATTTACAGCTGATGGCTACATTAGAAAGCAATCTGAAAACCTGGGTATCACTGAATGTGAGAGAGCTGACAAGTAGAGCAAAATTGTTGGAAACAAGATAATAATGGAAGATATATAACAGCAAGTGCCTAGATTATTCTCACCCATACTTTGTATCAACTCTTAGAGCAATTTTTCAAAATTATGTATAGTGATAAAGTAAAACACAAGTAATAAGGGCAGGCTGCCAAATAGTACTTAGAATACAAATCAAAGGAGTATGCTGGAGTACACATTAAAATTTAAACCTTTCATCTGCTACTTGTATGACAGTATTGTGAGAAAGACAGAAATGGAAAACTTTTGTCCCTAATTAAAACTCCCCGTTGAGATGCAAGTCATTAGAATTTCATATAAAGTGTTGTTACAGCAAGACAGTAATGAAGATGGGTTTTGGTAACTAAGACAAAGAGGACAGGGAGTTAAAGATAGACATTTGTCATTACAGATAACGGGATATTTTTGAACTGTTTTAATGCATGTACATACTTTATGATACCAGGGTAAAAATCACGCTGAGGGCAAAATTCTCCTGCCTTTTCCAGAATACTAGGATACAATGCAATGAGGAAGAAGCAAAAAAGAATCCTCATTTTTTCAAGCACCTCTTCAGTACTAGTAGGTACAAGCCAAAAGGATACATGGGTCCTTCTGAATGTGTGCTCTAATGCCTGGACACATTTCCTGAACACTGTTTAATTTACTAATATAGACATAACTATGGAATTCACAGATCTGAAGTCACAACTAATTTGGTAATGTACCATAAGCCAGCAAGGTTATGTCTACTGCTTGCAACAAGTACAAATCCACCAGCAAACAGACACACAGAATTAAAGAGGTAGTATCCTGGGAGGCCCGCATGGAAACGAATACAATAAAGGCTTGGAAAAATATGGCTGAAATCAGAATTCTAATCAAAACCATTCTTAAATGTTTTCTGTCTCTAGTAGTTTCCAAAGTCCTCTTGGTGTGTCAAGAACCATCAGGGCAATCTGTAATCTGCCAGGCTAGTCTGTGACATTTTATGTGTTTTCCTGAGAAACAACATACCATAAGAGGTTACTCTAGAAATAAAGCTCACAATGACAAAAAATATTTAGGACATAATAGAAATAGTCTTTTGAAATACCAAGAGAAAAGAAAAATACTTACAGGCTTCTCAGTTCAAGGTCAATTCTGGCAATGCACATTATGAACCATATGAAAAAGCTTTTCATGCCAAAATGACTGTTCCCTGTGTTTTATATTTTGAGCAATAAGACAAGTTTGAAATGTCCAAATGTTGGCAAAAGATTATTTTGTTTTCATAGAACGATGTAAATTTTGTAGATCATTAATAATGGAATTCTCCAAGTATGTACTCTTCCTTTGTTTAAGGTAGGGATTGTGGGCAGAGCTGAGGCAGAGGAGTGTTGTCGCAGCACCAGTATTGTTGCTATTGCACTGCTTAGAAACAAAAGTTAAAAATAATGCTCCTTGCTAGTTCTTCACACTCACAAATGCCTCAGTATTGGTTACTATGATAGTTCCTGGTTATGTCAAGCAACAGTAGTCAAAAGAATTGAAAAGCAAGCTTCTACTAATTGTTAACTCATGAGATTCTGGGGTTTAATCATACAGACTGAGTAGGTTTTTTGTAGTTGAAAGTTATGTCTGCTTCAACTTCACTAAGAAATTCTGGCAGAAATAAATTTTGCAAATTCACACATTTCTGCACCCAGTACTGGCTATTGCATGCCTAATTTCATTTGAGTACAAAGAATTTCTGAATCGCAATATCTAGTTTTAGTTGTTTTTACTAGAATAACCAAGGTCACAAGGGTATTTCAACACATGAATCACAAACAATTGCACATTTGATCTTCTATTTACCTGGTATTTTTAGGTAAGCTTCCTAGAGCTTAGAAGGCATTTACATCACACCTTTGTAATACTTCTGATATCGAGGGTTGGCTATGGCAAGATGAAAGAATGGGTTTGAGCTTTAGAAAAAGTGTACCACTTTTTTTTGATTATAGAAAGATGGAGCTTTCTATCTCTGCCAGACAAATAATTGCTTTTTGAAACATGCCATAGCACTTTTCAGACTGGTTTACTCTTTTTGATGAATGCTTTTTGGATGTTTCAGTCTTTTGAGATCCTTTTATGCAGGGAAATACCTGTACTTCTAGTCTTGTTCAATGGCGGAAGTAGATCTCCATTCTACACCTACCATGAAAAGAAGTAAGAAGATTATTCTGGCAAAGTGGGGCACCAATCCAGTTCCATGCACAGGTTGTGTGGCATGGCATTAGATGAAAATAGCTGATGAGTAGATGATCTGCACCTTTATATTTAACAGAAAAAAGCTTTCTTAACAGTGAGCTAAAGAAAAAGAAAACAGATACCAGATAAATCATAATTATCAGTAGTACATGATATAAGCTCTCATTTCTGGCCTGATGGGAGTCTGTGTTGCACTGTGGACTTGTGTGGGTCTGACAATAATTTCTAGTGTCTCAGTAGGACTATTGTCAATAGGTTTGTATTTGCTGCATATGAACCCACATGCCTACCAGAAACAAGACCACATATAGTGAATGAGTTTAAAAATCATCAGAATTGGTTTTCTGGTGTGCAGACTGGGAATTTATCATATATGTTATGCCTAATTTTCTATATTATTCTCTGTAATATTCCAAAACTCATTCACCAGCATATTAGGAAAATGCAAACACAGCTGAAACAAACTAAGTCCTGTAGTTCGTGGAAATATTTGTAGTAGTTACCTAGCATTAATAACATGAGCCTTGTTTGCAAAAATAACCAACTATGTAACACTAGAAATGGCAAGGAAAAAAAAAGACAGAAAAGCATTTTGTAGAACCAGCAACCCACTCTAAACCTTCTCAAAAGGATAGGATTTGTAGTATTGAAAACCACCTTTTACTAGACCACACTGACATATCTGGGAGAAACAAGTGTTTGGCCATAAGGCCTTTGGGTCTCAAACAATTGCAGCCTTTAAGGAAGAATACAAGTTGAGAATATATAAGCTGCATGCCTGAAGTATATATAAGCTGCATGCCTGAAGTTGCATATCTCAGGCCATCTGAGAGAAAAAGTTGATAAGCATAAAGTGATTTTAATAAAAATATGAGTGACTGCACCAGGCCATAGCAGAGCTCTAGAGATGTGTTTAAATCAACATCCTCTTAAGCAATGACCCGTACAAAAAGAAGGTTCCCCTGGTTGCTCACATTCTGTTATGACATTCCACTTTAAGTATGAAAATGTTTCAAATGTAATAAATGTACCAATTTAAAATTCTACTTAGACTGATGATAATTCCCAGAAAAAATGTAATTCAAAGTCCAATGCGATTACAGTACAAGTTTAAAAATTCAAGGTAACTTTGAGGGCTGAAATAAAACATGGCTCTAGCAGTTTAGATAAATACTAGCAGTAAGATAAATACTACTCAGCAATGGAATTACACATTATTGAAGTCTCATACCTTGGTCTTATTTAACCAAGGGTATTTTATCCTTAATCAATAAATACAATATTAGTGCTAAAATCCAAAATACAACTATATGTTTGGAGTCTGACATAATCAGAAGAGTTAAGAAAACAATCAAGAAAATAAAAAAGTAAAGGCACGGAATTACTGTGCACTAACATTCTCGATCCCTGTTAGAAGAGCACCAGATCCACCTAGTGGAAATTTCCTTTATTACAAGGACTCGAAAATGCCATCTTGTAAGCAATATCACAATATATGCGGCTTGGTGGGAAAGCCAGTATGTGTTATTGTCACTGAATCACAGAATTTAGGGCTGGGAAGATTACTGCTAGGTTTTTCCCTGTCATACAGGACTATTATTCTGGCTTTCACCTACCTTAAATTTATGAGAGGATGATGTTTACACTGTTCATTTAGAGAGAGAGAGTTTTCTAATTTTTCTTATGTCATTAATTTTTTTTTCTTCTAACTAAATTAAATGTGTCTTTTTGTGTAATCTTTTTGTTTTTAAGCAATTGGATACATTACTCTGACAACTATCTGCTTTTAAACTTCAAACCTATAAAGTTCTGTTATGTTCCTTCTGTACTTCACAGCGGTGTTGGTAACAGTATTAAATTCTATTACTGCTATAATTTAAACTCTCTGGTGAACTTTTTCTTTTTCTTTATAATTCCCTAAAACACATAGTTTTATCTTTCTGGGGATATGTGCAAAACTGTACTAAGATGATGCACAGAAATATCAAGGGCACTTAAATATATGTTTTCATAACACATCTTTTTACAACTGTAAGACCATATTCAGACTATTTTGTATTTTAAATTCATCTCAGGAATATGGGCAAGAGTTGGTGATCCTGCATGTATGACTGTCTTTAGCACATAAGACAGCATCATCAGATTTCATTCCTTCTTTGCCATATATATACTTATTTTCTAAGAGAACACTAGAAAAATATTTATAAAGTTTTCTAGGCCTCAAATGTAAAGCAGCTGAACCCACAAGACATGCTGAGCTATACTTTCAGCAACTGCTTGGTTTGACTGCTGAACATAGAATTAATATTTATGATCTTGCTGTGAAGTTTACAAATTAACATCATGTACAAAATTTATCCTTAGGAAGTGCAAATGGGTTCAAATCTGTAGGCATAGCAGTAAAGAGCACAGCCCTTATAAAATCAGGTCTGTGCTATCTGAAAAGTGTTTTCTTGCCTGAATAAAAAAAACCACAGGTCCTGAATAAAACACAGAAATTTAAGACGGAAATTGGAAAATCTGTTTTACATGGGATTATTCTGGAACTTTTCAGTATACTGACTTGTCAGAAAAAATGAGGTTATTAACTTTGTTCTTTCTGTTCGTAACTGGGAGTGTGGATTTAAAAAGACATGGTAAAAGTTGTTCTCTTTTGTGGTACAAATGCCATAGAAGTACGAGTGACATAGTTGCAGGACTGAAAAAGCCAGACATATGATACATGGTGTTCCTAAGGAGTAGGCAGCGTTCAGCAGTCTGGTACATCCAGTGGCTGTTAATGCTAAAACGTGTTGATGATATATGATGGTGTGCTACAATTACTTTCTCAGAACATAGTGAGACTTTCAAGCATGTTTCCTCAAGTAAGAAACAGGTTTCATCTCAGGAGTTTTGATACTGGGACTATTTGTTAATTATTATTTTTCCTGTATATCACAATTTTTAGTCAATAATTTCTATTGTATTTTCTCAAGTAAAAGTCCAAATACAGATTCAGAGTAATATTAATTTTATGGCATAAAAAATGTTCACAACAGAGATCTCAGTACTCATGTAAAGGTCCCTTTAATTAACAGGGAAAAATAGGCACCTTTAAGGCATGACTCATTTGATATAATTTAGGCTTTTACTTTAGGACTAGATGAATCACATAAGAGAAATGGCTGCATATCTTCAATGATTATAGCAAGAAGCTAGACATGTATCTCCTATGACTGAGTTGTAAATATGAATTTCACTGATATAGTCAGAAATTGAAATTTTATCCTTCCACTGTTCCTCCTTTTGCTAAAGCAGAACACAATTTAGCATGTTCAATATAGATCAAAGAAAATATTATTGATTTCATTCCAATTTCAAGTGATCACCTAGGTACATGAAATAAACTTTCAAGATGATTTTTTAAAATATTTAGATATTTTAAAATTATATAGATTTTCAAATACAATTTATTTTTAATTTTTATAATAATTTTCAGAATTTTCTTTTCATAACTGTGACACAGTTATGAAAAAGAGTGTCTGCTTCATAAGACAATTAATTTTAGTAAAAACAAAATAATCTGGACAGTTACCACCATATCCATGGTTGCATAATGTAGGACCAATCATAACAAGGAACTTAGAAATTAACACACGCATAGGGAAAACATAGTTTTTTCTAATTATGCAATGTCTTGCTCCACTTCCACCCGCTTAATGAGTGGAATATGCAAAATAATAAATATAATGGGCACATGAAAGACACAGTTATGAATTTTGCCCAACATTGCCCTTTATAATTATATAGTATTAGTTGCCCTATATAGTTATAGGCCTAATTAGTTATAGTTGCCCTATACAATAATTTAGTAAAGTTGGGCTGTAAACGCTTTTGAACTTCAATCATTTTGGTAATGGCTGGTTAGAAGATGCATTCTAAAATATCAATAATGTGACTGAGGGTTCTTCTGCTTATCCATGAGGAGAGAAACTGGTTGAGTTAGAGCTCTCCAAGAATACTGTTAGCCTTGTTTATAATTGCTTATGCTGTAATATCATATGAAGACTGGCAAAAGAGAAGTCTTAAAAGCCAGGGGACGGAGGCCATAAGTAAATTAAACATAACACAAGAAGCAGATCAGGATAACATATATACATATATAGATATATGTATAATTCAATGTATATATAGATATACATTGAATTATACCACCCTGCTAAATTATTGTGTAATTTTTTTTTAATACTCTTTGTATATAGCTTCACATATCAACTGAACAACTCACGGTATTCTACCACCAGAGACATTTGAGTGCACACATTTTAAAAATTCCCAAGAGCCTCATGGCAAAGTAATACACTGAACAAGCATGCTGGGTTCCTAAAGTATCAATAAGTTTCATGAGGAGATACAGAAGAATTCCAAATTTTCAGCTGCTGGCAAGACAGCTTCGGTGAAAGCGCCGAACCTACAAGACCTCCAGATATGCCCCAGAATGTCCATTGCACTGACTGGTGTTTGTTCTTTCTGCACCACGACCACTTACTCTTGGCATGTCAGCTAAACTGGATTAGAAACTCAGGTAGGAAACTCACAGTGAGAGCAAACGAAGTTCAGAAATGTTTTAATGGGAAACTACCCTTGAGACAAAAAAGATGAAGAGAAAACAAAATAAACAATGAAAAGAATTGATTTCCCACAGTATTTTTCAACTGTCAAAGCCAAGTGTCAGCTAGCTACTAAAATAAATAAAAATGCTACTACTTATTATTATTTTACTAGTTGTGGGTAAAAACTAACTGTGGGTATTGTCATTAACACTCATCTCTCACAATTCAATAAAAGATTTGTTATAAAGATATAGCTCTGTTGATAGATACTTGGGAAAGGTTTTGGGATTTTGTTCCTTATTTTTGTTTGTTTTTAATTTTGTTTCTTTTTTTTACTTGCAAGACATTAGGAGGACATGATGAAGACTAAGTTCAAATACAAGATTTCATATATTCAGAATTATGTGTGTTGTGATTCTAATGGCAGTTTTCTGCTTATCAGTAAACACATTTCTGACCCTCCTATTCATTTAAACTTACCTTGACATTTTCCCATTGGAAAAATTTCTATTTCATAAACTCTGAGTCTATTTAGTGTCTTGATAATTGCTACATGCACAGTCAAACAAAATAGGTGAGTCTCAAGACCAAATAAAAGTCTTCATTTTCCTATTAATTGGTCTGTGTTTAATTATCAGCAGTATCTTCCTTGATTCCTTGTAGAAAAATGCAGCAGCTAATTCCATACTTACATGGAAAAAATACTTAGGTTAACACAAATAAATGGGATGCTAAAATGCTGATGCTTATGGAAAAATAACAAATTGTCAGCAATAAACCCAAAATCTCAGCCATTTTGCTTAAAAGCACCTCCTGCAAAACAGTGTGGGGGTTTTATCCTTGACACATTGGAATAATCTGTGTTAAATCCCTGGGGAAATGCAAAGAAGATAGCAGTCAGATTGCTTCTCTGCCTTATCTGAATTCCAGTGGCCAACAGAAATCTTATGATGAAAAGCTGAAAATCTGCAGGAAAATATTTTACCAAGAACATCAGCTTGAATGAAACATCTCCGAAGAATCTTTTATAAACTTTTAAACTCTTTCTCACATCAAGGCATTCTTGACACAAATCTTACCTGAAACACTATCCAATGTTTTATTTCTTCTATAATATATGACATGTAGTCATCTTTCACATTTTCTGTAAATCATCACCTTCATATCCATAGTATTGTTTATTAATAACACCATAAAAATACTGAGAGAAAGTATAATTTCTGATCATATTTTAGAGAGTGTTCTAGGAGCTTGCTGTCAAACCTTGAGGGTGAATCTCTGATGCAAAGGGTCAGCAAGCTGATTTGATTAAAGAAAAACAGAAAACCTAATTGTGAGAGCAATTTTGAATATTTGAAACTCTCTATGTATCTGTGTAGTCATTTGCTTCCATTTTAAATAGACATAAAATAAGGACTGCCATCTATTTTATATGATACTTAGATACTCTTTGTTTCTTCAAAATACATTTCTAGTCATTCTTGCTAAGCCTATTAGCTTCTCATGGCACTTGTTTCTGACTCTTGACATCTCATCCTTGCATGTATCTCATTTGCTACTAACTCTCCTCAGTTCTCAGCTTCCTCTTTCCCATGCTTCAGTTCTAGCCAATTTCCAAAGCCAACCACTCCATATGCTTAGAGGCATATTAGACTTCTGTCATTTTTTTTTCTCTCACATTGTCACATCTTATGCTTCTGATTCCCAGAGAGCCACAAATTACCAAGAAAAAAAGTGTTCACAGATAGAGCAGATAACCTAAAATAATGATTTTTTTTTGGTGAAGGTCATGTACTAGTGCTACTGTACACTTTGCTATGAAAAGCAGGTGAGAAGAATTATTTCTGCTTGCAAATTGTTGCTCAGCTTCAACGAAAGAAGCAGCACAGATCTATCACTTCTCTTTAATAATGTAAATTTATGAACTAGCCTGGTGTTTTGCCATCCATCCTCCTCAGCTATGGCTTTGATGCTTATCTGTTGCTTATATAAATCTTACATAAATTTAACTTATAAAGCAGGAAGCACAAAATACCTTGCATTTGGTTATGTTCACTGAAAACACAGTAGAACCATATTGTGTGTGGGAACACAAATGTTTTAAATACTTAGCTCTGCATAATTCTTCTTCTTGTGCTTTATGTGTGCACATGAGTGCATATGTATTTCTTTGTGGCTTACTGGAGGGAAAAGTATTTTATAGAAAGTCATTATGACTGTCTTTTCTGTTTTCAAGTAGATCATGCATGTAGAACAGGAAAAAATCCTTAGATGATAGAGACTGAAAGACAGTCATCAGCAGCTCATCTGCAACCACAGAATAGAATTATTATTAAATATATTACTTTAAAGGGGTGCATGAAGTCCAGACCCTGAGAAAAGCAGGATGGCCAGGTGCTTGGTTGATGCCTCAAGAGTGATAAAAAAATGCCATTTGGAAAACTCATATATGTCCTTCCTTTACTGATAAATGTGTTCATACAACCTGATTAGCTCAGACAGGTTCTGAGCCAGCTTTTAATATGTGAAGAAAAGAATATCCAAGGTCTAACTATATTTTTCCAGTAGCTTCTGTCATTAGTGCATCTGAATCAGGCACTTAGTTCATAGATTAAAAAAGCACAGATAAAGCATTCTAATAGATTTTGAAACTGATTTTCTGTTTTGAACCCCAGAAAACTAGAAAGCTTTCTAATTTCCTATTAACAGACTCACAGAGTTGCAATCTATGCTATAATTCATTATCTGAATAACATTTTGAATATCATTGCACAAAAAAACCCCAAGTTCAACTGCATTTTCTCAAATTATTTTTCATATTATTGAAATGCATTCAAGTCCATACACATATTGCTTTTTGGATGAATACAGCATTTTCAAGATCTCTACGTGGTACGAAGAACAATCTTTAAAATAAGCAATGAGTGAGAAAGTACAATCTGAGGCAGGAATCTAAATCAGGAGTTAAATGTACATAACCTTCCAAGGTCTTGATCATTATGAAAGGGATTGCAAGTACATGCCAATAACTATTTCCAGGATGTAAACATTTGGGCTGCCAGTGTGTTATTTACATCTATAGAAAATTTATAACTGGAGAAAATGGTATTTAATTTTGAAATAATGCAGACTGAATATGAAAGGTTTCTTGGCACCAACAGCTATTAGAATTGTGCATTGCCCTTTATGGAAAGTGACTGAAACCTTATTCCTTTGAAAGTTAAAAACAGTGAAAGACTTGAAGATGACTTTAAGGACTCAAGCCCTGTTGGCTGTAGGCTGCAACAGAACCTTTTACAGTTGAGTAAATACTTACTTCCCCCTCAACTTAATTGAAAAAAAGATTAACTTTACTTCTATTAATAATAGAAGTAATAATAGAATAATATTATTCTGTTTTGGAAAAATTTTACTTTACTTCTATTAATAATCTTGGTATAATACTTTCCAGTCTTTTTTGAAATCCAGGGCTGTATCTGTGTGATACAAATGCAGTGGACTGCAGAGATATCCAAAGTAGCTCTGAACAATATGAGACAGGAGAATCAAGCAAAAGACCCAGGGTAAGGCTGCTGTCCTAATTCTGGAACATTAATCACACTGAAAGGTCTATATGGCACAGCACTGCATTGGCTCTCACACTTGAGAATGTTAAAAAAATCTGTTCTAGAGGGAAAAAATTTCTAAAGTATTTCTGATCCTCAACATCTTTATAGTTAAAATGACTGCCATTCAGTCCTCTCTATCTTCAGCTATTGAAATCAGCTGCAAACAGAAGACAAATCATGCTAGCCAAGATCTGATACACTTGGGAATTTTAACTGGAAATATCAACCCTTCACAGTGTTCTATACAGCAATGCAGAAGCAGAAAAAAAAATGGATTTAAGAAGATTTTAAAGAAGAATTATTTCTCCTTTGCACACTACTGAACACAGTATTCTTTGAAAAGCACCAAAATAGTACTGCAGTCCTTAAAAAAAATCATGTAATAAATTCTGCAGCTTTATTTCTTTGAAAAAGGGGATATTTCTTTATGATTTTTATCACTGCAAATTGCTTCAAAGTAAAAGCAGAATTATTAGTTTGCAAAATTAACACAATTATGTTCTTGTTTGCTTTTATGCATCATCACCTTCAAGTATTTTGCATTGACCTTCAATCAACACAATCTGTTTTAAAATGCCTTCAGCTAAAACTATGAGAGGTATGTTTTATGGGCAGAAAATGCAAGCATTTGAAACAATTTATTTCAGCTCAAGTATCACAAATACTATCTAGAAAATAAAATACCCATAATGACATTATTTACAGCACCTATCTTTCACTACAATCAACAATTCCTGTTGTAATGAAGGATGCTATCCTAAGCCTGCACATTTCAGAGGTCAAATTCAAAATAAGATATGTATAAAATTTCTGCATTAATATCAGCATGATCTGAAAAAGGATATGATTTTAAAATGGAAATCCAATTTCCTTGCTGGCTCATAAACACTTAAAAGGTTAAGATGGTAAAATATAATTCTTTATTCAGGCCTCTTCTAAGCTACTGAAGGCAGAACTAGTTGTTGCCTAGGACAACAAAATATTTAGTGACTGTATTTTATCTGTTTTTGTAGAGAACTTGTGGGCTGGCAGAAGAGATTATTTTCCAGGGGTTTAAAAGGAAATAAGAAGTCTATTGTACTCCCTGCAAAGGAGATCACATTCTGAAACTCTAAATATGAACCTTCTAATAGAACACCAAGATTTTAGAGAGAAAATCAAATGATAAGGCAATTTATTTGTTCCCTGAATGGAGAGAGATTTTGTTAAGATACTTCAGAGACATTGCTCTCTCTGGCAATAGATAGAGTGGGTTGCTTCATAATGCAAGATAATTTTTTTAATAAATCAATCATTTGTGCTACCTTGTGTGTTACAGGACAAGAAAATGATCCTGCAGATGGAACACAATAGGTGCTAAAATTGCTCAGCTTTGATTATTAGTGCTAAAAATGACTGCCAATCACTACCTGATTATAATTTGTTTTGAAGAGAGTGTGGGGGAAGAGAAGGAATGAAATAAAAGAGAAAAAGAGGGGGGAAGTTCTGATTTTAAAAATTCTAAGGCAAATGTTTGCCTCAGAAAGGAGGGAAAAGCAATTGCTATCTGCAAATTTCAATGGCTAGATTTACAAATCAAACATAGTGGTTTTAATATCACTTTTAAATCACAAAACAATATTTTTTTTGTTATTGCCATAATGCAAGGAAATAAAAGAATCAGGAAAATTACTTCAAAGTATTTATATCATGTCTTCTATTAAAATAACCTGTAATACAAAATGACATGAGGTGGATTAGAAAAGAATCATTATGCTACCAAAAGAATAAATGTCATGACATTGTTCACAGTGCAAATATTTCCTTCCTTCCTTCCTTCCTTCCTTCCTTCCTTCCTTCCTTCCTTCCTTCCTTCCTTCCTTCCTTCCTTCCTTCCTTCCTTCCTTCCTTCCTTCCTTCCTTCCTTCCTTCCTTCCTTCCTTCCTTCCTTCCTTCCTTCCTTCCTTCCTTCCTTCCTTCCTTCCTTCCTTCCTTCCTTCCTTCCTTCCTTCCTTCCTTCCTTCCTTCCTTCCTTCCTTCCTTCCTTCCTTCCTTCCTTCCTTCCTTCCTTCCTTCCTTCCTTCCTTCCTTCCTTCCTTCCTTCCTTCCTTCCTTCCTTCCTTCCTTCCTTCCTTCCTTCCTTCCTTCCTTCCTTCCTTCCTTCCTTCCTTCCTTCCTTCCTTCCTTCCTTCCTTCCTTCCTTCCTTCCTTCCTCCCTCCCTCCCTCCCTCCCTCCCTCCCTCCCTCCCTCCCTCCCTCCCTCCCTCCCTCCCTCCCTCCGCTCTGAACTCTAAGCACTGCCATGATCCAAAGTGGGAGTGGGAAGAGGTAAACACAAGATGTTTAAAGGAATTGCCATGGTTTATGTCATCTCAAGCTCTTTTGCAAGTAACAGTACAGAGGAAAGAGAATGATGTATTTTAAAAGTATTTTCTTCAGAGTGAGGAACAGATGGAAGCTTGCACATCAAATCACTCCCAGGCTGTAAGATCACTACCTATGCAAAACATTACATGCAGAAACTGCACAGAAGAGTTAAACATGTTACAAAGTTAAAATACTGGCACATGGATTTGTTGAGGATACAGAGCTTCCAATGAGACTTCTAGAGACAGCCACTGCAATACTACAACAAAACAACAGTTTCTAAATTAAAAGTAACATCCACAGTAATTTAGGAACTGAATGATGGAGATATTATCAGCATTCAAAACAGAAACAGTCTGACTGCAGAAAGAATAATTTTCAAATGCAAGATCCAAAGGAACAAATTTAGTACATTATTGCAATTGGTACATCTTTAATTATTGCAAAAGAAACAGATACGCATTATTAAAACTACTTTGAGACCTCTGTGGGTGCCCCGGATAAAGGGAATCTACATAACTCCAGTATATGGAAAAAATGCTATTTGTATAATAGTGCATGGCTTCTTTTGTACATTTAATGAACTTACTGATCCAGTGTCAAAGGTAAATAGAGTAATTTAGAGTGTTATCCTTTGTATTTGAAACCATAGTGGGTAATAGATATGAATGTAATCCAATCTACAGCGTTGTCCTACTAATGCAGGAGGAAATGAACAAATCCATACATATCTTACCTCATGAAGAAGTAATGCATCATGATGAAAGCCATTCAGTTGCATACTCATCTTTTTGATATGAAAAACACAAACAACTCTTCTGTTGTCAAAAGAATGCTCAATATCTGGTTCTATATAATTAATTATATTAATGATCCTAATTAATATAATTAGGGTAGCTTTGAAAATGAAGCCAAAGAATTTGAATGGATTTTGAAATTTTCCTTCACATTTTCTCAAACAAACCAAGGTTGACCATTACCCATTTAAAAATTGTAGTTATTTAATATGAAACCCACCATAAATGTAGTAGAAAATGTTTCCCTGAATGTATTCATGTATCTTATACATAGGTTACTACTCTACTAATGAGCGAGAAGACCCAAAGTTCAGTCTGCCTGGCAGAGAATTTTAAAGATTCACATTAAAATTTCAAAGGCTAGAAATATCAGTTCCTTAGTAAAAGAAGAACTCTTAGTAAAAGTAGATATTGTAGGTGTATTAGTCAGCTAAGGCCTCATGAGAGCTCAGAGCACCAAGTTCAACACAGTGGTTTCCATAACTTAGACCTACAGGCTCAAGCTAGATATGCATAAAGAAATTATGACTTTGAAATTAGACATGTATCATTGCCACTCTGTGACTGCATTGGAGCTGTAAAGGGAAGGACCAGAAAGATACAGAACAAGGATTTCTGGATGCCTGAAATTACTAAATGATGTAAGACTCTTTGGTTTGCAAATGAGACCATTGACAGGAGAAATGATAGAAGTGTGTAAAATGAACCATAGCACAGAAAAGATAAATAGAGAAGGAATTCAAAGATGAATTTGATGTGCTACTAGCAACAATGTGTAAAAACTTGTTATCTGAGGACTGGAAAGTAACAAAATTGATGTCAGTTTTTGAGACTAGTTTCACAGAACATCCACAATAATACTGGCCCCTACACCTATCCCAGGTGAAATAGTAGGAATTTAAAACTGTATACCAGTAATGCACACATGAATAAAGCCAACCAAGAAAAGTTGAAGTGACTGCATGTAAGGATGCCTCATATCTCAGGAACCTACTGGTGCTCCTTGAAGCAGTCAAAATCACATAGTGAAGGCTAACATGTTCCTTGATCTGCTTGTTTGCCCGAACTTCTAAAGCCTTTTGATGAAGTCACTCTGAAAACCCTTTTACAAAAAAATACCCCAAAGGCCACAAAACAGCAGTCATTAAGGATTAAGCATTAAGAAGAGGTTCTTTCATGGAGAAACAGCTGTTTAAACCAGGAAACTGCAGGAGAAATCACAGTTTTCAAGGTGGAAGGTTTCTAGTGAATTCCTCAAGAGATCTATGAATGAACCTCGGCTCAATATATTTATTCATTCTATAGGCAAGAAGACCAGCAGTAAGATCACAAAATTTGATGATGATAGGAACTTATTCCAGCTTAAAAAGTCAAGGACCAGTTGGGCCCAATTTCAGAAGTCCTTGAGCTCAAAACTGTTATTTTAAGAATGCTATGCAAATAATTCATAATATGCTTGTTCATAATATACTTGCTACATAGCCTTCCCTGGTCCTCTGTTTATAGTGATTTTTACAGACATCACAGTGGGTTACACAGACCTACTGATCTGCTTCACTATGGCTGCTGTTAGGCTCTTTCATTCCTACAGTAAAAAACATCATGGGCTTCAATAATCATGTACCTGCTTTAAATAAAACTAAAAGAGTCACTTTTCCATGCAGTATATAATTCAATTAAGTTGTGGGACTCATCAGTGATCTTCTGAAAGGTCCAAAGTATTTAGCTATAAACTAATGGAAGGCAGTCCATTGGTAACTAATTTCTCTCTCCGATATTTTTTGCTCTGATCCTGAACAGCAGCCATTCTATCCTAAGAGAAACCAGGAGTGCAATCTGGGAGAGATATTCAAGGATGCTCCCCAAAAAGTTCAAAGTACGGACAGGAATTGAACCATAGCATAAAGATTAATTTTACAGAAGAAAAAGACTGAATCATCCATGGGAAAGAAGCATGTATGTGAAAAGAAGCTCAGAGTGCAAGATGAACTAATTGAGAAGAAATGTAAACCAGGCCACTTCCATGTAACCCTCCTCCCAGGAGTTCAACTATCTGTGATCCCAGACCTACTTTCAGTACAGCGCAGCTGTGCAACTGTTCTCAGCTTCCTTCTGAGAAAATTGCTAGGGCGTGAGAGGGAGCTGGGAGAGAGTGCACAGGCTGGAAGCATTTGAGATAAGAGAGGTAAAGTTGCAGACATAAGTAAGATTGTTGAGACATGGAAAACTGGCACCTCAAAGATTCAAGGAACAGCACTCCCATGAAGGGGCATAAAATCCTAACAAGAAAAAAGAAAGGGAAATCAGAAGACAGCAGCTCAGCACTACCACAGATCAGTGGTAGTTCAGTGAGCCCCAGAGGCCAGCTCTCCCCTTACCTGAGTGATGACTACTTGCCCATTATACTGAGTGACTCATTTCGTGGGGGTTGATTTAATGCCTAGTTCATTAGTCCTACAAAGTATTGTGTGTTACACGACAAATAATCTGCTTTGTGCTTTTAAGGTGTTTATATCTTGCCTGGAGAATCTCTATGGTAAAAGTTCCCTGAGGAGAGCGAGTCCCACAGGGGGAGGGTTACATAAGTAATCTAGAATAACAGACAAGGATAATATGATTAGTCATATAGAAAAGCATTTATACTTCAAAGCACAGGTGCACAGGAGGGTTAGGGGATTGTAGAACATGCTGGACTTTTTTTTCAGCAGATGATATGTATTTCAGAAAAGTTCCTCATGGCTACAGCATTGAATAAATTATATCTGAATCAGGATACAGAATTTGATCTCTCTAATGAGCCAAGAAACCTGGGAGACAAAAGCAGAAGTGTTGGGAAAGCCTAATCTAAGAGAAGGCATTTTGAATACTTACAATCCCAGGATAAGAAAATTAGAACAATGCTTCCCAGAAAGCACATCACAGAAGGAAATGGATCTGGGAAATTTCTAAATTATCTAAATGAAAAATTAATTGCTGAAACAAAACCTAAATTTCAAAGTCTGACTTGTTGAAGAAGGACTGAGAATGCTGGTGGGAGCTTACAAGAAACACAAA
Organism: Agelaius phoeniceus; assembly: GCF_051311805.1. Taxonomy (NCBI): domain Eukaryota; kingdom Metazoa; phylum Chordata; class Aves; order Passeriformes; family Icteridae; genus Agelaius; species Agelaius phoeniceus. The sequence continues at coordinate 27,727,634 of NC_135269.1, read as the reverse complement.
TGAGTAACTTTTACAATTATTCTTCTGATTCAAATGCTTTTAGAAATTGCCTTTCAAGAAACACATGCTCTATTTACACATAAAAGTTTGAAAGAAACTAGCATGTAAGTTAGAGATGACATTACCTTGCCAGAATAATTTGAAATAACTTTTAGGAATATGAATATTAAATTTGTTTATTAATGCCAGAGAGCTGGCTGGGGAACCAGAAAAGCTGAGGGAAGATGCCCTTTCCCACCAGTGCCTCAGGACATTCTCCTGCTTGGTGCTCTCCTCACAGTGCTTTTCAATGTGCTTATCTAGATGATAATTTACAAGAATAATAAGACTGTGTTGGAAATAAAGTAAGAACTGTTCTTTTTAGGAAGACAAGAAGACTCAAAGTTCTGATCATTCCAGTGTCCTATGGGAATAAAGGAAAAACCATGAAGGAGAACCTATTTAATAGAATCATTTAAGCTGGAAAAGACCTTGAAGCTAATTGAGTTCCACCATAAACCTAACACTGTCAGGTCCCACTAAACCATATCTTTAAGTGTGACATCACACCTACATGTCTTTGAAATATCTCTAGGGATGGTGACTCAACCCTGGTGACTTCTGTGGGCAGCCTGTGCCAGTGCTTGACTACTCTTTCTTTTCTGTGAGGAATCTTTTCCTAATATTCAATATGAGCCTTGAGGCCATTTCCTCTTATCCTACTGTTTGTTACTTGGGAGAAGAGACTGACCTCCACCTTGCCACAGCCTCCTTTCAGGTAGGTGTAGAGTGAAAATGTCTCCTCTGAGCCTCCTTTTCTCCAGGCTGAGCACCCCCAGCTCCCTCAGCCACCCTTCACAGGATGTGTGCTCCAGACCCTTCACCAACTTTGCAGCCCTTTTGGGATACGCTCCAGTGCCTCAACCTCCTTCTTGTAGTGAGGGATCCAAACAGAAGATATTATCTCTAGCACCAAACCTGTTCCTACCCCTCCAGGACCCATGCTTGATTTCCCAACAGTTAAATCCAAAGTAGCACCAAATATGAACAAAGGGATTCCTTGAAGCAAAATAGGTACGGCTTTCATGTCAAATTCAGTGGCTGAAACTATTTAAGAAGCTGAAATGAAGAAGTTATCATTTCTGTAGCCCTTGATATTTTTTTATTGCATATTAGGCATAACTTTAATTTAAATTTCTTGTTCTATCTACAGCTGAGGCATCCAGAGCCTCCAAACCAAGGGTACTCTGAATTATTTTTATGATTCTGAGTCTGTTTCTTTCTCTTGTTTTTCAAATGTCTGGATTTTGACCTACTCAAGAGAAGAGTCCTGTTCCTGAGTTAGTGGCTTTGACCTTTATGCATTCTTTTGTGAAAAACTTTCTGGATAAGATTTTCTTTGCTAACAACTGAAGAAGTGAGACCTTTGAAATCAATTTCAGACAGCAGGACTGCTGGTTGGAGCTAAGTATCTCGTTCTGACAGACTGCACAATGCTTCAAACCAATTTCTTGTCCATTTCTGAAAGATTCCCTCCAAATGAAAAAAAAACCAGTAATAGTAAATACCTTTCTAAGCTACAGATTTTCTCAGTGAACCTAATATCATTACATTGAGCTCCTACTAATTGGGAGGAATCAAATATGGCAGGATTAAAACAGTAATTCTTATAAGGCAAAACTGTTTTATTAACTTTGCTCTTGAACAATATAATTCAAACCTATCATGTGGAAAAATATTTATCTCTATAGATTCCTATATCTATAGAAGTATTTATACAACCATTAAACAGCTTCTTGCAACTCATGGCAAAAGGAGGTGTTTCCCCAAGAAGTACAGGCCTTCAAATTGAATATAATGTTAAGCTTTAAAGTTATAGGGACATAAGGGTTTCATTTATGTAAGTTTTACAGAAGTGTATTCCTGTTAACTTCAGTGCAGGTACTCCCCTTTTCATCAGTTTAAGCATGTTTGGAATCAAACCACAAACCTTTAATGACGTTTTAATGATCCACTTGGGGGAGCTAAAGGGTAATTTGTTTGCAAATTGATTGTGGCAAAACGGGATGCAAAATTAGAGAAAACAGTAAGAGCAGAATCTTCTACTTTTTTCAACTCAGTGCTGATTGATGACCTATATTAGCTTCTGAGGCAAAGGGTCCCCAGTTCTTATTAAAATTCCAGCAATTTAGAGAAAAAAGAATCCCAGTTATAACTAGCTTAGCAGCAGACATCCGTAATGCATCAATCATATCCTGACTGCAATTATGTAGCTACAAGATACATTAAATGAGACAAAACACACAAGGCAGAGTTTGGCCCTTACACTACATTTTTTTTCTGCCAGTTAACATCAACTGTGGCAGCAAGAAAAGAAATTCTAATGTTCCATGGTTTTGTCTTCCAGCTAACATGAATTAACTCCTTTTATGCTTTTCTTTCTTTTGTTTAGATGCTGGTCTCAGGCTACAGACACCTGTGCCATGTGCAGAAGTTACTGTGCTGCAGCAGGGCTTTTCACCATAGTTATGTTCTTTATTTCTCCAGCCTGGGACACAGTGGGAACTGTTTCCTAGCGTACAACTACAGCAGCTGCTTTATCTTATGCTTGATTGACTGTGGTTACTGGTAGCCCTTGGAGTGCTCTGGGACTCCAGCCCTAATCAGAGGCAGAGATGCAGCATCTCCTACACCTGAAGGAAGAGCAGAGCCTTTTGTCTGTGAAGAATCAATAACATATGATATCGGGCTTCTCTCCATGTAGAGGTTGCCCTAAAAGTTAATATAAACTGACATTACAGTTGATTTCAGAAGTCACAGCAAAGCTACAATCCTCAATCTTTTATAAGAGAAAACAACTCACTTTCAGACACATAACTCACATGAAAATTCCTCTGGCAGAGCTGTACTGTCAATGGCTTCACTGTAACATTAGAAACTTCACTATAACAGCACAAACCTCCTCTCATTCCAAATTACCCTGCAGAACAGTCCACATTAAAGTTTATGGTTGCCCATATGTGGGCATCTAATTAAACTGAGTCATGTAAATGAAGTTTCAAGCAAAATTGATGACTAAATAAAAAACGGTATTTTTTTAGAATAACTTACTTACAATAAGGTTTCTTATTTTATGTCTAATTCAGCTGGAGCTATGTGCTTTGTAGCTACAAACTCCCAAAACATATTTTTAAATGTCATTCTGCCTCCTGAAGGCAAACACAATCATGCTGATTGAATACCATGCTAAAGACAATGGCAAACTAAATGGAAGCAAAGGGTACGGCCAACCCAGGTACAGGCATGAAAGGTGTAGTCATTAAGAGCTACAAGATACATTAAATGATACATTGATGATTGTACTTGTGGTGCAAATTGCTTTTCTGCCTTCTCCTTGATGTACAAGGACAAGTACTATGTAATGTATTTGGGAGGAACTACTGCTATAAATTAATCAACTTACATTAATTAATTCAATCTCCCATATTTTTTTCACAAGGTCCATCGATGTATAGCCATTAATTAGAAAGGATTTGGTATAGTCACCCAGTTCAATGGAATCCAGCCATTCAGCTACAGAGGAGGGGTTGTAACCATCGTGACCGATCTGCTTCATCTGAAAAACAAGGATGAGCAACAATTACTGGTGATACCCATTAAACACCTTTCCAAACACGAGTGACACATGCTGTTTTCTTTGGGCCACTTATCTTCTTCTCTGATCAATGGTTAGTAGAACAATGGTTTTAATGGTTAGTAGAACATGAAACAATTTTGTGTTTAAGCAGCAATAGAACTTAGTTTTCGATGCATCTTTTTCTGATGGAATCTTGCCTTTTACACCAGAGTATACCAAGACTGTAGCTGGAGTTCAATTCTTTCTAAACATCAGATAATCCATAAGTGGGGGAAGGCAAAAGGCTAAAAGAGATATTAATATCCTTACTGCCCAAAAATGTCGGATTTTCACCTCAGATTTCATAGAAGGGGAAGAAATTAGACTGAGAAATGGTTCTTTTGGTATCATACTGCAAATGAAATATATGGTCTTGGTTGCATTATTCCTAAATTATCGTTCCTACCAGGCTATATGTTATTTTCTAACAGCTGAACCTGCACTATATTTTTCCATCCCCAGGGAAGGTTTAAAAAAAGTCTCTTTCCTCTACTTGCTCACATTTTTCATGGCATGGGAATTTAACATGTTTTATATTTCTCACTGTCTGGTAAGTTCCCTGAGATTGGACAACTGAATCAGATATTATTGGAATGGAATTGACAGAATACCATACACAGAAGTGCACCACTTACATCTATATAGAAACACAGCCACCTAATGTCATAAATCTTGTTTTCATAAAAAACGAAGAAATACCTCTGGCATCTAATTTTTCTGAATTTTGTTAAGCTGCCAGGAAGTAAAAGCTGCAATTTCTCTTTCACAAATGCCTCTCAGTGACACCAGTGAAGACTTTCAAGATAGTCATTAAAGCTATTAAAGATAAAACTTATAAAGCCTCTACCGGTGCAGTTTGTTACGCCACACTGTTATAATGAATTTTAAAGTAACCTACAATAGTGGCAAAAATAAAAGTAGAATGAGGTAGAAAAAGTTATGAAATAGCCTCAATTATCAACACTATTCTGCACATATTGTCTTTCTATGGAAATGTAACTATTGCTAACTTGAAAATACACTGAACCGGTAAATTATCAAGAAGCTTTAGAGGGTTAGAAATCATGGGTTTTGCATAGGTTCTCCTGACTGTGCAGGGGTCACTGCAAATAGTAAAAGCCAGTCTCCCATTTTTGCCTACTAATATACATTCCTACTTTATGAGAAACAATGGAAGTGTGACAGAAACATAATGCTTTGAGCTTAAACTCTCATATTCACGTTGCAGTGTGCCTGCATCACTCCTCTCTGGCATACTGATTTTACAAAGGGTATGCTTAAATAGACACTTGTAAGGCAAGAACCTGATAAATGGAATAAGAAAAATCTAGTATAGAGAAGTCATGAAGACAGGGAACAGACCCACAGGGAACACATGAGTTTCAGAAAATATAAGGTATTTTTGTTTCCTTTCTCTAACAAAGAAAATTGATGCACCATCAAATAATTTTCAACCTATTCAGATAGGGCATGTCATGCAAAATATTTCTTGTGTTTCTTACTATTTGATCTTTACATTTAATAGATTCTGACTTTAATTTTTTTTTTTTTTTGGCATCCTGATTTGAGAAAACCCACGCAGTCTGGTCCATACTTCTGCTAACCCATCAGCCTCTATGAAAAGTAAACACAACATGGCAAGTTTCTAAATTCTCAATTCCCACTGGAGATCTCCATCAAAAGAATTGTTAAAATTGATATTCCTCTACTACAACAGAGTTGCAAAGGGCTGCAGGCAAGTAAACACAGGTGAACAATACAATAAACAAGAGAACACCTGAAATGGATGTGACAATTTCAGTGTTTGGATTTGGTGCCAATAGACAAAACTGTTATTGGGTCACTCAATAGCCCACATGAAAAAACACTGGTCTGTTGTAGGGCAGCAGCTGATTCTGCAAGCATTTTCCCTCTCCCAGATTTTTGTCTGCTGGTATTCAAGGCCATGCTGCAGGTAGTGCAGCTGCTTAGCCTTGGATCAGATCTGTGTGAGGAAGAGCAGTGGGAAGTTTGGCCAGGGCTTTAGCCAGACCCCACCTTTTGCAGGAGCTGCATCTGAACTCAGGTCCATGTCCTGACACTTAGCTAAGCTATGCTGTAGGTATGTCTGTGCCCAGCCACATTTGTTCCTCCTCAAACACTGACTGACCCTCCAGGGTGACCTTGCCCTGTCCCTATCCCTGTGAGTGTCCTGTTGATTTGCCCTGGGATGTGGCTGCTCACAGTCACTGCCACTGTCCCTGCCCTACTCACCTCTGAGCTCCCAGCTCACCTGCCCTGGCAGGACAGTTGCTACTATCACCAAAAATTAATCTCGGAACTAGAATATTTACTATTGTTTTCAGCACAAAAACATTATTTTGTTTTGTCATGAACAAAGAACAACTCTTTTATCTAAAACAGGCTTTCTAAAATGAAAATTATTAAAATTTCAGTATCTGTCCTCTTGTCTCTTTCTGTTTTTTAATAATACCAACTTTATTAACTGTCATTCATAGTTACCTGAAGGTTTTCCTTTCAAACAATTACTGACAGACATATTGGTTATCTAGATGTGACAGTATCATTAATAGTATCTGCTTTTCATATAAAATGTTATTGAGTTTTTAAATAAAACCACTTTGAAATATCTGTCTGGAAGTGCTGCCCTTTTACTTTGCCAGAGATTCAGTTTAGTTGCATCTTACCCCAATCTTCATTAACAGGTCATGACTCTTAGACTGTATCTTTTCTTCTATGCTGCACTATTATCTTGGACTCCTCTCACAGATAATTTAAACCCCGTAGGCTTCCTTGTTGATTGATGTTTCTTGAAAGAAAAATTCCCTCCTACCTACTGAGTATATTTCCATGGATATTTCAATCATTTTGAACCAGCTACAACACAAGCACCAGTGATGTCAAGCATCCAAGTAAGTTGCACACTGTTTGATTCAGATCAATGTAAAATCTCTGAGCTGCAAGTCATGACAGTGTTTCAAATATTAACTGCTCATAAATAGGGGCACTATTGTTCTTCCACAGACACTACTACCAGTTCACTCAGCTGTTTAGAGAGCAATACCAATGTCAGCTCTTTCACTACAGAAGATTTTCATGTGCTGACTGTGGAAAAGGCTAGGAATTGAAGCCCAAAGGATTTAGAGAAAAAAATATTTAAGAAAATATGATTCAAAAAAGTATGGAGGAAGATACAAAACATATGAAATTTCTCTCCTAGGTCCTAATGATATATCATCAGTATCACTTCCTTTGAAATGAATAGAAAGCAAAAGCCAGAAAGAGCTGTTTCTCATAATAACATAGCAATGTCAAGTAGTATCCTAATGGTTTGAGAAACCCCTCTCAAGAGACTGTCTGCATAACAGACTTTTGAAAAACATATATCACTGCTCTGTTGATAGAGCATTTTACATTAGGATAAAAGGCACTTGAGTTTTTTGTCTCTGAAAGGTGGCCAAATAAACACAAACAGAGCTTCAAAGTAATCACATATGCACTAGAAAAATCGAGGTAAATTCAGTAGCATGGACTGTTACCAGTTTTCTCTGATCGTCACAGACAGATAGAGAATTAATACTATGTTCTCCAAAGGCAGTATCACTATCCAGTGGAGCTTAGTATCACTATCCACAAGCTTTTCATGTGTTGTACAAGGAGGATGAGATTACTTGACTTTCACTGCATTTTAAATGGTGGCTATGATTACTGTGAATTTATGCTTGTGTTCGTTTGGAAGAAAGATCTTTTTAGCAAGCATATATGCAAGCAAGCAATGCTTTCTTTTACACTGCTGGCCCATTCAAGAGATTAAGGAGCATTTTTGGGAACTTACATGAAACTATCAGCTACCTAGCTAAGAAATTTTAGGTGGTTGTAATAGGGGATATAGCAGTTCTTTCTTGTTTCCTGTCTTTGCCAGCTATCTGTTTTATATTACGTACTTCAGAAATGTGGTCAGTTGGAGTCCTATTGTTGGAAGAGGAGATCATTCCTCCTCTAGAGCACCAAAAGAAAAGGCTCAGAAGAGTGACACTTCTGAAGCCCAGAGAGCCTGGCTGGAACAGGGGCACCACACGGAGCTGGTTCCTGCAGTGCCTGGGCAGAAATTGAGCCTGCAGTCAGGGGCAGAGGAGCAGCTTTCACAGGGGATGGGCACAAATGACGAAGGACCTGAGAGGACTTTGCATGTGCTGCTGGTAGAAAGGCACTGAGTGAAACAGGGTCTGCCTGCAGAGAGACAGCAGGTGAGGAAGAACTGTATATAAACTTTTTGGGTTTCTATTCCATCTAGCCTGTCACATATTTTAAAAGTTAACTATTCAAGCTTGTGTTCTATTAATGTTAGACTTTTCTTTCCACTAATCAAAAGCCTTCTGTCTTCTTGTGGAGCTTGCTAGAAAAAGACAGTACAGACACATTCACTTCACAGCAGTGCTTGATTGAGGCAGGATCTTGCCTCAATGCAAGGTCCAGAATACCCCTGAGTTCAATGTTTCCTACCTAAGATTGTCAGAATTGCAGTAGCTATCCATTCTACGGTTTTTTCAGTTGGAATCTGCCTTCCAAATTTAAAGGAAAATAGATGCACACCTGGGGGCTTTTGTTTTTGTTTTTTTCTTTTTTCTGGAGAAATGTAAACCATTCCAATCCAGAAGAATGAAGAAACCTCCCAGTTCTTCATCAGATACAATATGTGGGACAAGGAAATAACAGTTGTCATTCAGTGATAATGTATGCAACAGTTTGGACATATCCATTGCATAAAATGTAATCTTAAGAAGATCTAAAGATGAAATTTGTGGACTAAGTGGAAGCTATGACTTTTGATCTCATGAAAAAGTTTAAGTCAGCTCCTTCAGGTTATCATCCTAGTCCGGTTACCAAAAAAGGGGATAGTACTTCCTCTTATGTAGTATATCTCCTTGCCTGCTGACTATTCTCAGGGCAGCCAGAAGATACTGTGGAGCCAATTGCAAATAAGAAAGTATAAAAGAAGCAGGAAAGTAAATAGGACATCCTGTATGGCAACAGTGGCAGGACCAGCTGCATGCTACTGTTATCTACACGATACAGATAAATGTCAGCATGTCATGTCTAGAGTGGCTCTCTGGTAGGCTCAGATAAGAAGGAAAATGTTTATGATACTTCTTTCATCAGTGAGATTTGAAGGACATGCCTGGAGAAGTCTGTGGGACTAGTCTAAAGTCGGTCTGAAGTAAACACCTGGAACTATATCTTGCATGTATCTAATTGCTTCTACTGATTCATTCCTATTGCGCTGCATTACTTAAACAACATAGACTACCTATTTGTATTTCAGACTTGAAAAATTCATGTGTTATACTGGATTCTAATAGCTTTTTTCTGTCCTTGTGGCTAAAGGTCTTGCAAGTGGCGCAGTAAGCATGTGAGTGGCCTCCCCTCAAACCAGAAAAGTAACATCCAGAGGCATAAGAAGCAGGGAAAACAGCAGAGTAAAAAGCACGTCCTTGGAATCCCATTTTTCATCTTCACTTCCAGCAGACCAGAAACAAGAAGTCAGAGTCAGAGAGGGTCATCAACGTTTTGCAGCACCTCCTAGTTTGGAACCTGCCTTAGGAATGGAAGTGCTAAATGGGAGGTAATCAAACACCAGGACTGGCATCTTGCTGAACTCTGCAATGTCTAAGCCAATAGCAATATGGCAGCAGCAAAGATCACATGATGTGATCTTTCTCTCTTACAGACACAGCATAGTTAATGAGCACATGCACATGTCAGCACAAAGCAGAACAGTCGTTCTGCTTTCCTAAATGCCAGACTCACTGTGCTTGCACAAGAGTGTTACATATGAGTAATAAGTCCAGCACTTTTGGAAGCAGAGCTTTACAACACCACTTGCAGACAGGATGTTCTCATAGCCTGCTCAAATCCTACTTCTTGTCTCGTTCTGCAAAGCACCCAAGAAAAGAGGCTGGCTGCCTGCACACCACTGCTATTCCCAAAGCTGCTTTGTGCTGAGACCTCTCTGTGCAGGAAGGAACAAGCTGCTTTAAGAATAGCTCTGAAGCCAGGAGAAAGCTGCTCTCAGCTAACATCTTTCTTCCATCTGTCAAATGAGAGCATGTGTTCCCATTATATGCTGGGAGAAGGAGCCATACACTGAGCATCCCACACAGAACCAATCCTCTTTCTTGGATAAATTTTGAGATAACCTAGGATAATTGTAATTTAAAAAAAAACAACTTTTGGAAGAACCCACTGAAAAGTCACTCACACATAGGTTTGGGATGCTGAAATAGCTGGCCAATGCTCCTTAGATTTTCTATGTAACCTAAGTGTGACTAAAATTTTATGCCATGACTGTTATTACTTTCTTAGTCAATTAAGCATACACTGCACACAATTCTTTTCTCAGTATTAATTTTTTTCTCAAGGTATTTGCAGCTTCAGTATCTTTTTATATGTTATCTCCACTTCTCAACATATCTGGATTTCCTTTCAATAAAGCATATAACATCCTCCTCCAAAAATTTATTGATTTCATTTTTTCATACAAAAGTCTTAAATGCAATAAACTCTGCTATGAAATTTGCTTTAAGACTGATGTAATGTATAAAATACTTCTATTTCAAGAATTAATTTTGCAAATGATATTTCTACCAGACTGTCTTAACCTTATATTATTAAAATAAGCCATAAAGTGCTCTAGTTAATATTAAGGTGAAACTTGAGAAATTTAAATTACATTGGTACAAGACAAGAATTAGAGCTACAAGCTCTAATCCAATAAAAATGAAGAGTATTTTGGAAAGAAGCATTCTGTCTCAAAGATTTCAACCTTACCTACCTACTGGTGAACATACTATTTTTTCCTCTTATTTCTTCTCAAATACAGAATATAATGGGAAAGAAAACATTTTGAGAAATCCAGGTAAACATACCCTTTTATACCTGCATAACAGACCACAATGCTTAATTAATCTATATTTGGCCAAAATGTGAGGGTTTGTTTTTCCTATTTAAAACCACTTCAAGCTCCAGAGAATGATTCCTAATAAGGATACTGGTTTTTGATATCTAGAAATTCAATACTCTTTAGGCAGGAAGCAGTTATGAGTAAAAAATTTCAGCTACTAAATACCTGCTGCATTTCCAGGCTGAAGAGATGAATATGTATCAGAACAACAAAAAAAGCTTTTAAAAAAGCTATTTTAAAACCTTGATGATAGATTTGTTGCTTGATTTTTACCCTTTTAACTTTTAACTCAGTGCTGCCTGGGGCTTTAAGAAAGTGCTGTTTGATAGGTGTTTTTTAAAGCACTTAACTTCCACCTCAAACTACAAGCAAAAAAGTATCTCAAGATAGGAAACATTATTGGTAGAACTAAAAATAACATCATCAGCAATGTCATTAAGTTAAAAACGCATGGAGTCATCGAGATTTAAATTAAATGAGGAACAGAAAAGAGGTACATGTTCAAAACAAACAAACTAACAGAATTTTTATCTAATGAGATTCAAATTAGTGAGACTCCAATTAAGGTTTGAGGTCTTAATATATTTAGATGGCATGCACTATTTTGAATGCAGGATGACAGAGCTGAACTTATCAACACACAAATAGAAATACAGCAATGTTTAATGGTTTGTTGCAGGTTGTGAAAGTGTTTTATGTATTAGCAAGCTGTTGTGAATACAACAAGGGTGTGTTACATTAGATAAAACTTCCCATGATCCTAATTTTTGGGCTCTATAACCTGCCTTCAAAAGAACTCAGTTTATATAGGAAATTATGTGTTTTTACTGTGTAAGCTCCCTTACATTGCTGAGTCATTTACATGGAGAAACATGATGCACAGCTTCAGCTTGCAACTGCATTTGATTTGGTGTAACATCCTTGCATCAAAGACAAGTTAAAAATGTGGTCCTAAGGGACTGCCTTTTTAGCTCAACAGGGAAGAAGCTAAAAACTATCCCACCATTATTCAGCACATGCTTCAAGTCATCTTGTGTTACTTAACTATCTTTGGCACAGAATTCTTCTGAGTAACTACATAACCATCCTGTTCTCAACTGGTTTCAAGAGTACCTCCAGATCTCGATCCTGTCTCACATCAAGCAGGTGCGATCCTGTCTCACATCAAGATGTTAAAAGGACTGAGGTTGTAGCTTTATAACAGAATCTGCTCTCAGCATTACTAAACTCTCCAAAAGCAGACCATATTAGCAATGCTTTCATAAACACCAGCCACCGAGTGCAGACAGCACTAACATGATGATATATTAACAATAATTTTGAAGAATGTTAACAAAACCACATGAAAGTTGATCTCTCTAAGAAGCATGAGAAACAGTATAAAGATATCATCAGCTACAAGCTCAGCTAAAGATTACAAAATTTTTGTTTGAATGATAGTATTCCTGAAAAATTCATAAATTCATAGATAAACCTTTAATATCTTTTTAAATTCATCAAATGCTACTTTTAATACCCTGCTTCTTGTACCATTTATCTCATTTGTCTAATATGGTACGTGGAAAATGGTTCTTTTTAATGATCTTTGGTGTTTCCGTGTGCAGACTCACATTGCAGTATATATGGATTGACTAACACCTCCAGACACAGAAATTGCTTCACAACTTCTGATTTTCCCATACAAAAGAAACCTTTGTGCTCTTTCTTACAAGTCGTCCATCCAGGAAGCCTTGATGCATCAAAAAGCCTTTTACATGATCTAAACTGAAAAATCCTTTAATAACTCTTGTCATTCTTCAGCATTATGAAACTTCAAGTGGAATAATCTCTATTTACCTCAATTACTTCTGATATGCTGCTACCAGAACACTCAGTGCACTTTACACTTGATTTTATTCCTGCCTTAGCATTTTGCACGAAGTATCAGCATCACATGTGACAGCCTTCTGAGCCCTACTGGTGTCTGCTATTCATCATTCATTCTCCTTTTAAAATTTTCCAAATCAAAGTAGTAATTTTTCATGTTAGGTCCACTATCTCTAGTTTGGAATGGTAGTAGGAGCCTCCAGTGATACATTCTGGTATGCAGAATATTCTATCACTGATTTTAAAATCTAGATTTTAAATTGGTTAGCACTAAAAATGATTGGGAAAATGGCTGCAAGCTCTTCTGTCTGCAGCTGAGAAGCAAAATTCATATACATAGCAGAAAATGAAATATGCAGCCTGCAGGAAGTCTCTGTATGTCACACAAAAGGCAGGTACTAGGAAACAATCTTTCCTCCAATGCTTTTATGAGTACTTATATAAGGGGCAAAGTATTTCCAGGGCAACTCCTATGTTAAGAAAGGCATTCTGGGATTCATGGACAGCCTTATTTACACATGTGTAATGGCAGTCTATAAATAGGCTGAAAGGTCAAAAGGAATTCAAATTCATTCTAAACAGCTGTCAGGTCAAATTACAGATTTTAGTTCCCTTTGCTTTGTCAACTACATCTATGCAAAGGGAGTTCAATACATTGACATTATTTTACACCATATCTGCATACGCAAAAAATGTGTCTACAAAACCAGTAGAGTTACATCTATCTCCATTCCAAAAAGTGTTTTAAATAATGTGAATACTGCAGGGGTTAGTTCCCTCAGTTGCAAAATAACAGAAACTGTACCTTTGGGAGAAGCTGGATTGCTTGGAGTATTCTCTGTCTGTGCCCAGAGTTAAGGATTCCTATTTCCAGGAGATCCTGGTCCTCCATCACGTTGCTTCCCTAAAAATGGGGAAAAAAAGTGGAATAAAAATTGAAAACTTAAAAGATGCCCTCAATACCCTGAAACAGGCCCTTCTGTCACATTTAAAAGAGAACACTTTGCTTAACTTATAGCATGTGACAAGAATAATAAATTACTGATGATTGGATTCATTTTCACAATAATAAAATATGGTGGCAGGTGCTTGAACCCATGGACTATTGCTACACTGCTGGCAGCACTGCTGGTGGAGAAATTGTAGCTCTCACTCAAGCCAAATACCAGATGTGATTGCTCTTTCATTTGGAACCAAGGACATGACTACAGAATTGTTCAGAAACTCTCCATCTTTTCAATTCACCTCCTACCTCAACTATCTATTTATGATGTTCATTTCCCTCCAGACTGAAAAAAAATCAACACAGAATAAGATGAGGAGAGTGGATAAGGATAAAATTATTTAGTTCATTGATAGTAAAATGATGAAGAAAGGGACTGGTGTCAACAAACTATGCAGTCCCCATCCCCCATTTAACTGTACCAGTTCAATCCTAACTTTACTTGTCACTGCTTTTATTTTCCGGCTCGTGGGCAGGTCAAATAGTTCCAAACATTCAAATAGCTGAAAAAGACCATCTGTTCAAATAATACACAAAATAATTGCCCAGAAAAGTCAATGAAATAAACCTCCACAATTCAAGCATCTCTTGATGGATGGCTAGCTAGGAGTTGCTAGCAGTAGGAACTACACAAACAGGACAATACAATTCCTAAATTCAAGGAGTCTGATACCACCTAATAAGTCCAGCATTTGAAAGCTGATGATCTAAAGAGCTGTCAGTGACTATTGAAGGACTCATTGGAGACACAAGAGTGGCTCAAAAGGGGAATTGAAGACAAGGATCAAGTTGGAATAGCTGGCAATCTTGTATTCTTTTTTGAGCTTATCATTTCAGAGAAAAATCTCAGCTTTTTAAAAATATATTTTGTTTTAAGAAAGTTTCTATTACAGTTGAAAATAAAACCTGAAAAAACTGATGACCTGTCCTGATCTCTTACCCTTGTTGGAGTCTCATAACACTAATTGACTAGAAGCAAGAATTCTTACTTGTACTCATTTAATTTGATCACTTTGGCGTTATGAGAGCAAATCCATGAAAACTTCATGTCTAGCTTTCCATTTGGCTTGCTGCTCCTGACTTAGCACAGCTCTTAAGTGGAAAAATGAAAAGCAAATAGGCCCATAACAGAACATGCTTAAATGCTTTGCTCAGTCAGGGCTTAATGAAGGATGTGACTTCTTTCTGAAAATAAAATCTCCTGTCCCAAAGCAGCATGGATTTCCTTCAAAAATCACCCTGGAATATGGAAGACTTCACTCTGTTCAGCTACTAAATTTTCACTGTTTTCAGATAGACTGATTAATTTACAGGTGCACCCCTGAGGATTCTCAAGTGCTACTCCACAGAGTACCCTGCAAAATCTAGGTGATGTCTTTTTAAGGCAATCGAGGAAGCTTTGCAAAGCTATTATATTTTAAACTATACTTTACAGTAATTGGTATGGTTTAAGACTACAAATCTGCAAATCATACCCTGAGACAATCTGTGTGCAGCATTCAGAATAGCGCAGGCAGAAACCTGCTGTACCAGGAGAAGCTGTGCAATGATGCCAGCTTAAGTAGAGCATCTGATATAAGAGTGCCTGCAGCATGGGCTGTGCAACCAGTGATAGTGATTAATGGGGGTAATACCCCCTTCATCTCCCTGGTAAACACACAAAAATATAATTTTCTCTTTCTGCCTTTCTCTTTTAAGTAACCAAAAGGAGGCTGTAAACCTATAGAAAAAAACCATGAAAAAAGCCATCCATTTTGGGCTGGATTCTCCAGCAGCTGGAAATAGCTAGCATAAATGGATTTAAGGGAACTGAGCCAACTGAGGATCCAGTCCAAAACAAAGGCTATACATTTCCATTCATTTTAATAAATGCATCTATTTCGTTTGCAGCTACTGCTTTCACTTCATTTAACAGTTTTTTAGATTTCACCTTCATTACCGCATGATGTTTACACACAATTACGGTGTACTCATCACTGTTTACTGGTGCCAGTAACCTTGGCACACAGCTTCAAATATTACAATGCTTAAAACTCAATTAAACTAACAGGCACAGGAAAAATATTTGCATGTAGTTGCTGCATCGCAGAGAAAGCATTATTTTATTAATTCTTTGCTATTGTTTTTTCCTTATGTATTACTGAATGTATTTTTTTTAAGTAGGTCAAGGTTACAGAAGCAAATATTTAAAACTCAGGAAAGCCTGGAACTCATGTTGCCTCAATAAGGCAACAACCTTGTCTTTGAATGTGCTCAGGTTTTAGAGCTTTCCTGTGTCAACTTTAAGTATCAACAGGGGCAGACACTCATCCCTCCCGTAAAACTGATTTTATTGTCTTCTGCCATGAAACTAAAACAACTTTTCATCTTTCCACAATAGCAAACCAGGGAAATTTAGATACTCAGTATAATCCACTACTGCTTAGTATAGAGGAATAAACTCATGGCAGTAGAAAGCTGCTGTTAGATTTGCAGAAATACCTGTGAAGAGAAAGAAACAGCCTAGCCCTCACAGTCCTATCTTCCAAGTATCTGCTCATGCTACCCCCTTAATCCTATTCCCTGATTTTTTTTTACCTGATTATTCCTCTTGTTCTCTTCCAGTCTCTTTCCACAGGTTCCTACATCAAAAGTGAAGAAAACCTAACTTCCTTCTGCTACAAGGGGAGAAGTTCTTCCCCTGCTCTTAGCTTCCATCTATTATAAGCTGGACAAAATGTAACCTCAATTAACTTTAGAGATGACATGGTAAATATAATTAAAATGAATATGAATGCAAGAATGTCTTGTCACATTATTTCATCCTTAAAAATAGTTGAGCTACATTAGTTGAAATATTCACCAAAAAGAAATTATCCTAGTAGGCACCTAGAGAATTTGAGTCCAAAGATTTAACTTTTATATGCTTATGTGCGAAACAGGTTCTTATAACAGGAAATATGGGTGAACAATCTCTATAGAGCTTTATGCTTTCTATAATGAAAACATAAGAGACTATGTGATACTGCAGTTTCTTAAGTCTACAGGAAAACTTAGTTGGAAGGAAAACTTAGAATTCACAACAAAAATTGCTTATATAAGGACAGGTTCAGATCTCATACACTTCAGCTTACATTGTTGAAATTCCTGTATTAATTATGCACAATAGTCTAATGAACTGGAAAGATCCTGCTTCTGAAGTTCCAGTTAGGAAAGAGTGCATCTGAAACCCTCCACCCCCCAGATCTGTGGTTCTGCACAACTCCCAGGATCATCATCTTTTTCCCTGTAAGCACACATTGGAAGCTCATCTCCTGAGCAAGAAGGCAGTAGTTTCACAGAACAGTTGGGCTCAAGAGCGAAGGAAAAACTGCATGTGGGAGACTGGAGGCATATGAAAAACAACATAATTTTAAAAAATCAGAAATTTTGCCAAATTCTGAGATAGTTCCTATAAATGAGTTCAGAACAAAATGCATAATGATACATTATGAGATAAAGATGTCACTGGCATTTATATGGGTTGTTCAATACAAAATCACCTCTTGCATTCTCCACCTAAATACAGTCATTCCCAGAAATTCTGGATTAGACCTAAGCACCCATATGCATTCTACCTTTTGCAGAAACAAAAGAATGCTGAAGATTTGTCCCATAAGATAATAAAATATTGAACAACATATTAGAATTGCAGGCATGACTGTATGTTTCACATTTCCTTTTGTACCTATGTTTTTAATCTTCCCTGACATATTTTTTGTGCTGGGAACTATCATGAAAAATTCTAATGTCTGGTTCTGTCACCTAAGTAAAATGGTACAGAAGCTTTAAAAGAGTTGGCAGATGTATCACTAGACTTCTCTGGAAATTCAGCCACTGAAGTTGGAAGATATGAGCTGTGGGGAACAAAATGACTGAAAAAAGAAAGAACAAATTGACTTTGAATTTAAAGTTTTCTTTCTCCCCTGCAAAGGAAAAAGATTTACATAAGAAATAGAAGATTTGGGGGACTTCTAGCTTTAGGCTGGCAGTGCCACCTTAATCGATTCTTTTGGTGTTCATCTGTGTCAGCAAAGGAGGAAAAGTAGTAATTCAGGTACCTAAAGCTGTGTAAGTGCTGCTGCTCAACAGATTGAGTCAAAGTCATTTGCTGTGCAGCCATTAATGAAACCCAGGTCTGCTGGAGATATCAAGTGCTACAAGGTAACAACAAGGTAACAACAACTTCTGTTAATGTTTTATGTTTCTAATGTACTGGAAACTGGTTTGACAAACAACAGGATTGGTGTGGACAAGGGAAGGATGACTTCTGAAGTAAGCAGAGGGCTGATGGGGCAGCAGAGGTGCTTGCATCACTCCCAATGTGCAGGGAGCACTTTACACTCTCCATTGTCCCCTCCCAGTCATCCATGTAGTAATCTGCTGCATCACCAAAATAATGAGGTCAGAAGAGACTCTGAGGAGCTGGTACAGGTGGCATTCAGAACACAGCAGTGGGTAGGGTCATGGTGTAAGTGTATGACAGACAAGGTCTGGTGGTGTTTGAAGGGCCTTGCTAATGTCTCTACCAAAGTGTACCACACTGAGCCTCACCCTGATGGACTGAGACCTGGCACTGCAGGAGCACAGCTGGGGCATTTCAGTGGAGCTGGGCAACAGGCCTCATACTTCAGCTTACAGAGCTGCTGGAAATATGGCCTGGCACAGAAAAGAATATCTGCTGGGTTGTACATTTAACTGGAGTGTCTGAGAGTGCCATTATTCCTGTCACTCAGATAAGAGAGGTGGGAGAAGGGCAGGAGCAGATGGGCATGTTCTTCCATTACACATGGTTGGAGACTGGAGTCAGAGAGAGCAGACTCAAGCTCAGATCAACAGCACCAAAAAGCTCTATTCTTTCTTATTTTCTGTGATTCCAGATGCATAACTGGTGAGGGAAAAAAAATTTTCTGCGATTCCAGATGCATAACTGGTGAGGGAAAAATATAAAGCACATCCTCAATAGCTCACTCAAACAAGCCTCCTCAGTTGGAATTTTGGAATTGTTTTGTTTCTCACCCACCTAACCCAAATATCCTTCCAAACTGCATCCTCTTGAAATATTGGACATCTAAATTGTCATCTGTCTGGGAAAAAATTAAAGACATCTCACAATGTAATTAAAAACACACTGAACAACTTTTCTTTTTCATAAGCTAAATTATAAGCCAAAAGGTTTTTTTCAACACAACACAATTTTCCCACAAGATAAAAGAATTTATTTCTTAGAGACTTGCAAGAAAGGACTAGAGGAATGTAGCTTTCAGTAATGAGCATTGCTTCTTATTAGTGCAAAAATTTCAGGCAAACAAGAACTGGCAAATGACCAGACTTTAGCAAGCTTCATTATAAGTGAAAAGGTTGCCTCTCACTAGTATTTCCACTGTTAACATGAAAACAAGATCTGTAAGAATGACTACGGGAGTTAAATGCCCAACTTGTACTTTCAGGTCAGAAAGATTTCAGACTCCTTAAGATACTGCAGACATTATTTAATCTAAAAACCTGACAAGATTTTGTTAGAAAAATCCCCTGCAGAAGCATGGAATTTTGTCTTGGGAGAAAGATATTGATTATAAAATATGTTCAGATGAAAGGACCAAGCAGGTTGCAAAATAATCATTTGATAATATTCTTCCAAAATTAATTTGCTGTAAAACTACTGACACTCATTCTCAATCCTCACCTTGCTCTGTTTCCAGTCTTTACATTTATGACTCTCTTAGCAATTAAAAAATGAACAAAATCAAAGAAACTGAAAGTTTTCCATGTCAGTCCCATTTAGCCAGGAAGTAAAAACAAGCTACTACTGAAATGTTCACTAA
Organism: Agelaius phoeniceus; assembly: GCF_051311805.1. Taxonomy (NCBI): domain Eukaryota; kingdom Metazoa; phylum Chordata; class Aves; order Passeriformes; family Icteridae; genus Agelaius; species Agelaius phoeniceus. The sequence continues at coordinate 27,708,306 of NC_135269.1, read as the reverse complement.
AAAGAGGCCATTTCACTCAAAGATAAGGGTGGGGTGATAGCACTCGTGTACAAATTTGCAACCTGCATAAAAATTGGTGATTTAAGCAAGGTCAGTTTAAAAAGGAGTCTCTACAGACCTGAGGCCCATATGACTAAAGCTTTAAAGATTTCTCTCTGGTTCACATTCAGCTTTTCTAGAAATGAACCTGAAGCAACCAGTGCCATCCAAAGCTTTTCAAATATTGACATTCAAATGATCATACAGTCACAGACCTTTCACACAACAGGAATACTTAATTAAAGTGTAGTGGTAATTAACCAACATGGATAGCTGGGACAAGGATCCTTGTAGGAAGAATTTCTGCTATTTTTATCCCTCCTTCTTGTAGCACTGATTCATTACAAGCAACACAATTGTCACACGCAAATTAGCTGCACAGATAAGGTGGCAATTGAAAAAATTACCTCTGATGTCACACATGGCCCACTTAATTACTAATGCTGTGGACCCAACTCTGTCTACCTATTTAGTCATAACAATTCAATAATATAATTATTAATACTTACCTAAATTACATCTTAATGTCTTCAATGTATATTGTGAAGATAATTTCACTTCATTTGAGTAATGAAAATTCCAGAGAGTCTTTATTGTACCATTATTCAGATTACTTGCTATAAATGCTGCTTAGCTTGGATGCTAAATTTCTCAAAGGACCCACTTTAAAAATCAATATTACTGTGAGCTAATTAACAGACTTCTAAAGTCTCAGAAAAATATTCCTTTCTCCAGTAAGTGTGTAAGGCTGTGGAGTGCTGGAAGGGGCAAAGATAATATTTTCAGACCTACAAAAAATGTTGAAAACCTACTCTGCATGTAACATGGAGTTTTAACCAGCTAGCACTGTGGTATTGTAATAAATAAGGAGGTGATAATCAAATAACAAATTAACTTTTGTAATAAAATTTGGTGCTGATTGCTGCCAGCCAACATGCCTTCACTAAGAGCAAACAAATTTGGTGGCCTTCTGCAATGTGGTTACAGCACTGGTGGATAAGGGAGGGACAACTGATGTTCTCCACCTGGATTGTGCAAAGCATTTGACACTGTCCCACACAACAGCCTTGTCTCTAAGTTGAGGAGGCATAGACTTGACAGATGTGCCTCTCAGTGGATCTCTCAGTGGGTAAAGAATTGGCTAGATGGCTGCATTCAGAGTTGTGGTCAATGGCTCGATGTCCAAGTGGAGAGCAGGGACAAGCAGTGTCCTCAGGGATTGGTGTGGGGATGGCACTGTTTAAGATCTTTTTCAGCACCATGGACAGCAGGATTGAGTGCACCCTTGGCAAGTTTGTCACCAATGCAGCTGACACCGAGGAGAGGGATGCCATCCAGAGAGGGACCTTGACAGGCTTGGGACATGGGCTCGTGTGAACTTCATGAAGTTCAACAAGGCCAAGGGCAAGGCCCTGAACGTGGGTGAGGGAAATCCCAAGCACAAATACAGGCTGGGCAGAGAATGGATTGAGAGCAGCCCTGAGGAGAAGGCTTTGGTTGACATGACTGGGCAATGTGCACTCACAGCCCATAAAGCCTACCATTTTCTGGGTCGAATCAAAAGAATTGTGTCCATCAGGTCAAGCGAGGTGATTCTGCCCTTCTACTCCACTGTTGTGAGATCCCACCTAGTGAGCTGCATCCAGCTCTGAAGCCCTCATCAAAGAATGACTTGAACTTGCAGTTCAGAGGAAGGTCATGAATATGATGTCAGGGCTGGAATATCTCTTCTATTAAACTAGGCTAAAAGAGATAGGGTTGTTCAGCCTGGAGAAGAACTATGTGAATTTTAAGGTCTCTCCCAACCCAACCTATTTTATAATTCTGTAATTCTATGAAATATAAAAACTCAGTTCACCTCTCAGAGTGTCCTATACATATATTTCCTTCCCCATATTTTTATCAACCAGAGTCATATGTTTTAAAATGTGAGCCACCCAAATCACCCCAGAGAGCACAAAATGCAGAGTCAAAGATACTAAAATTCCAGGCAACCTCCACACCTTAAAAATAGGTTATTGCCAGAAGTGGCCTGTCAAATAGCAGCAAGGAAAACATTCCCAACAAAATATGTAAGTTTTCACATACTTACACCCTAAAGTTATGACAGACATCTTCAAGCACTTGTTCACCTCCTGCCTGCAACTGAACCCTGCTCACACTGGTGTCTTTGCCTGTGGGCTGCCTGGTGTTCAGGCTTCCAGTTCAGAGCAGACAGAGCAGCTAGGAAACCCCATCAATCCTTTGTGGGAGTCTAGAAAGTAGGCCCTCCTCTGAAATGTCATCAGGGCTTGATCTGGTAGGAAGTCTCAGAGCATGCCCAAGGCAGAAACAGGAGCACCACATGAACTGCTGCTCTTTCTTAAAATGTGTCAAAAGGAGGAAGAATGGCTTTAGCTTTCTTTCTCATAGAACAGCCCACCTGTTACCTATTCATGCAGAAGGTAGGAGATCAGATTTACCTGTATTTCTCATACTCAAATTTCCTAAAAACAAAGGAAACTATGCAACAACTATCAGGAAAGGGAACTCTGGGGTTGAGAAGGAATTGCTCATTGGTCCTGCTGAAACTAAATTGCTGTGAGGTTTAGTCAGTAAGTCAGAAAGAATATCATCCTTAGGACCAGTGACAGCTGGTTGTGATAAATCAATCTTCTTGTGCTGTTTCTAGAAATATTTCTGGTTTATATCTAGTGACTGCCAAAAAAAAAAAAAAAAAAAAGAAAAGCCAGAAAAAAAGCTAAAAATTCATTACTTTCTTTCATCCAAGTATCCTAATTTCTAAGCTACAGACTTATGCTTGTATTTCAATTTGAAAGAACAATGAAGCAGTTGTCCTTATCCAAAGGGTTGATTCACATGTCAAGATCCAGGGAGCAGGACAGGAATTCCAGCTTTCAAATTGCATCTAATGCAGGGATGCAAGTGGAAGCAAAACTTCCAGATGTAACTCCTGCTTCAAAGAATCTCACTGGCTTCCTCTGCTTAGCATTGCACACCCTTTTCCTCCTTGCCTTTCTCCTCCTGTTAAGTTAAGCAGGGTCTTGTTGCATGTTCAGTAGTAGACATCCTACTGCCAGGAACAGGAACTCTTCAGTCAAACATCATGATGCTCACAAATCGCTGCAACTCACTGTGAATTTATTATGGTCTTGGAGGCCTGACTTGGCTGTTTTTTCAGTGCACTGTGTTCTGTGAAATGGAGGCACCTCCTAACTGTCAGGTGCCCAAATAATTTTCAGGACCTAGCTGCTAGTAACTGGAGGTTGTTAGCTTGACTGAAACTGCTGGTTTGTTTAATATTACTAAATATAATAAAATATGAAGCAGCTCCCAAGAATGACAAATGCCAGAAAATGAATGGTGTTTTCTACACACCACTGATTTGCTATGTTTAAATGTATTTCACAGTCCATCATGCTGCTTTTGATATGCAGCTGTGCAGTAAGGCTAAAAGGTAAGAGACATTGTGAGATAATAAGAAACTGGAATATGCTACCTTTTTCTAGTTAAAAACTAGTGTATTTCATTTGACTGCCAAATATAGTTATTAGATTGAGAATCATTTTAACATATTCTTACAGATTTTGTTTGCTAAGGCAAGCACAAAGGATAGCAGGATAGAATAAGGTTTTCTCATCTCCCACTGCACACAGATACCTTTTACACATGATTTTTCTTATACAAACCTCTGTGATTTATTTCCACAGTATGTACAGAGGTATTACTAGCCAAATCCCTGAGGCCCAAGAGGTAAGCAGAGATGGTCTCCATTTTCTTCAAACCCCTTCTAAAAATAAGAGAACATTTGATTAAGGGTTGACATTTTTCTTTTCTTCCTTTGCTTGTTCTTGTAATTCGTCTCACATGGGAAGTGGGCTGTGTTTTTCTTATCCCTTCCAACTCAGCAGCCAGGAGGCTGGCTTTGCGGGCCCACTCCCGTCACCACGGCAACCAGCGGATCGCTGCGGTGCCATCCCAGGCGCCTTGTGCCACTACACAGGGCTATTGTTCTCCTGGAACCAGTGGGGAGAGGCATGCCAATATTCCCACCAAGGAGGACTGATTGTTGTTCCACTGGTCATCCTGGGCATCACGCATGGACTGCTGCATCACCTTAGGATGTGCTTCACTTCCCATGCAGCGGGAATGGGTAATGACTAGTTTGCTCCATAAAACCTGTGTTCAGCACCAAGCAGACCCTGCTCCTCAGAAACATTGCAGAGAATCTGAGTTGATCCTGCAGTTCAGAAGCATCATAAGCATCATCACCATACAACCACACTAGGTGAGATCAAAGGTCTCCCCAACTCATTGGTTCAGTGTTTCTGCTGTTGGCCAAAACTGCCCAGAAAAGGAAAATATATCAATAGTTTACCTAATGCATATTGTTTTTTTTCACTCTCATCTTTTGGCTCATTTAAAGTTAAGCACATGGGCATTTAGCTACACCAGAGACTGAGTGATATAGATACATCTATATATACCCAGCAGAAGGAAGACCTGATTTTCCTAAATAAAAATCTACCATAAATTTCAAGGGATGCATGAGATCCAGCAACTCTTTATCATTTTGAGGAAACTGATTTACCATGCCTTTTCTAGACTGCAGCAAAACATGCCTGCACTGCAAAGCTTATTTTCTTTTTTTCTTAGTGTGTTGCAGAGATGACAGAAACACAGACTTTCTTTCTTTCAAATTAACTTTGGGAAGATATATTCCACAAGAATAGAAGTAAAAGCTCATCCTTCCAAGCTGTGTTATGATGGCAGACCCAAACTTGTAGAGATCATGGCAGAAAGGATATTTCAGAACCAACCCCCCATACTTGGCACTGGTGAGGCCACACCTCAAATCCTACGTCCAGTTCTGGGCCCTTCACTACAGGAAAGACACAGAGGTGCTGGAGGCAGTCCAGAGAAGGGCAGTGGAGCTGGGGAAGGGAGTACCAGTCTGATGAAGAGCAGCTAAGGGAACTGGGCGTGTTCAGCCTGGACAAAAAGTTGCTCCAGGGGGACATTACTGCTCTCTACAACCACGTGAAAGGAGGCTGCAGCCAGGTGGGAGTCAGTCTCTTCTGTGTTACAAGCAATGGGACAAGAGGAAACAGTCTCAACTTGCACCAGGGGAGGTTTAGATTGTATATGAAGAAAAATTCCTTTATTGGACGGGTTGTCAAGAACAGAGTGCCCAAGGAAGTGGTTGAGTCACAATCCCTGGAGGTATTTAGAAGACACATGGATGTGGCACTTAGGAACATCATTTAGCAGTGGACTTGGAAGTGCTGAGGTAATGCTTGTACCTGATGATCTTAAGAGTTTTTTCTAAACTAAATGATTCTAACAGAGTCATAATCACTGACTGATTTGGGTCAGAAGGAATCTTCAAACATCATCTAGTTCCTGTCATGGGCAGGACAATTTTCATGTTGCTGAAAATGCCTTTCAACTTGATGAATGAGCCCAAAGAATGAGAGAAACACATTCCATGTATGCTAACCTTATCTAAACAGAAAAGGCTCCATTTTGGAAAACAACTGGGTAGCCACTGATATATAAGAAGTGCACTCTGGAGTGATTCACTACATTTCTTTGTATTTCTTTTTCAATTCTGACTACATATTTAGCAGTATCATTTCATGTAGCATAGTCTAGCTACATCACGGCTAATGCAGCAACTGTCACCCAGAACCTATTAAAAATAAAGTCGCTACCACTTTGTAGCTGTTGAGTGGATCTCATATGAATTAATAAATACCACAGGCTTCAAAATAGCTTGCCCACAAATTTCAAGTATCTTGCCATTGAACAATAACATTCATAATTCAAAAATCTAAAAATAAACAAGCACATCCAAAAAATAAACAAATGCAAAATCAGATTTCTGGTTGTGTAAGCCAGATAGCAAGTTGCCTATTTTCTGTCTGCTTTTTTCCTTCATGTCTGCTTCTTTTTTCCTGTGCAACTTATTCCCAGCCCACATATTTTAAGAAACAGTTCTAATATTGTGACCTTTCTTTCTGTACACATTCTCTGCTTTATTTACACCTTTTCACTCTTTTGCAAATGTTCTTGTATTGTTTATCTCAGATGCAACACAAAAGCAGTAATTAGACTACAACAGTTCTGTGTTTTCTACTGATACCTGAGTAGTTAGATGCTACAAATACTCACACAAAATGTCATTTTTACACCAGCCCATAAATTAGTTGCATATCTAATGGCAGACATAATCTCTTATTAACAGTGAATATAAGGAAAAAAAAAATCCATCTAAAGAAGCTTGTTCAAAGAAACGAGCTGTGTAACTCACGTTCAGCCGAAGCAAGAACTGGCTATGAAACCTAAAGGCGCATATTGGCTTCATACACATAGTCCTAGCACCTTGACATAGCCCTCTGAACTCTCCAAACAGTATTTGTCTTCAAGAGTCTTTTCTACAAAGGCAAGCTTCTTCTGCTTTTTGACCAAGGGGCTGATTATACTTCTCACAACACACTGCATTTTCTTAAAAATCTGAATAAACATGTTCAAAATTAATGAGGGGATAGCTTGATATACTCTTAGGATAATGTTAACTGTACACAGACTAATTCAGCTGCAAAACACTATTGAAGGATTCTGCAACGTTGCTACACAGCTGATTTTTAAGGTGTTGGGATACCTACTGTCAAAGTCCATTAATCTGGAACTCTAGTACCTCATTCCTTCAGTCACAAGGAACCTTCATGCAAGAGTCCACCTTTTCTGGCACCCCTCTTCCTAATGTTGTTGTGATGAGTGTTTCCACCAATCCCTTTCTATACAAGGATACTGCATTTGACAAATAACTAGGGGTTCTTTGGGGCCTCCTCCTATCCTAACTCAAGACAAGTCGTTTACTGACACTTTACACATTGCTCCATGAGCTGGATTTTTCTACTTTAATTTTTCTTTGCAGTAAAAAAACTGCTCCTAATAGTCTGGCAAACACTTGTGAGTTTCCCTTGTCCCTCACACCTTGTGGTATTTGGTCCCAACAGACCAGTGTTATCAACAAATTGCACAATACAACAGTATGCTCCTGATCCAGTGAGGGAAGATTGTGGGACACTGTGACTTCACTTGATATAATTTCTAGATTTCAGTACACCTTCCTAAAAGGAACAGTCACTTCAATGAATAAAACAGACAAAACAGGAGTTACTAATCCCCACTACACATTATAGGAATGTCATGAAGCTACAAAATACCAGACTGCAGATTGTTCAACATTGGCTAACTACTCTTCACCCCAGGTTACATATCCCACATGGCACCAAACACACACTATAATTATATTTCTGAATAATCCAAGAATTCAGTACCAGAGGATAGATTGTGCTTGGAAAATAAGGCAGCTGATATTTCTTCTTTTAGTCTTTATCATTCTCTGTGTGGGTCCATGTCTTATATATAGCTTCCCATTGAAGACCTCACCAGCAAGAATGACTCACTTTCTTCAGACTTTTTTTAGACATTCATTGAATTAATATTAGACAGCTCCAAACAATGATTTAATGTATTTTATAAGACTCCATCAAAGCAAGGTGGCAATTTAATATACAGATTATATCCATTATACAGATAAAGAATTAAAGTAGAAAAAATTAGGGCTAGAATTTAAAAAAAAATTACAATATATTAATTCTCAATGCATAAATGCAGATTGCTTTCTTCCATTTCAGTAAGTATTTAGTATCTGCCTACATATGTATTCAAGGGACGACTGTAGTTATATTCAGCTTTAGCTGTGAGCACTCATACTTCAGCAAATCAAAATCTGCTCCTTCCCTTTACCATGTATGTTAAAGGATTTTGAGTGCAACAGTTCTATCAGACAAGTTCGTCACCATTTGTAGTTAGCTGTCCAGGTAAATAAGAAGCCTGAGATACCCTGGAAAATGGAAAAATCTGAATAACATGGAACTACAAAGCATGCTGGAAAGCATGGCCAACGCTCTGCAAGAACTCATCCTAAGCCCAGACAAGGAATTTTTCACTCAGCATCAACTCTGTTGGGTTTGAGGTGCAAGTGACAAGAACATGTGAAAAGACTTAAATGTTCCACTGCTTTTCAACTCAAGTAAAAATGTTTTAGGTCAGTAAAAGAACACAGATGTGAAGCAGACATCTTCAGTTATTTAATCTCCTTTTTTCCTCTCCTTCCCATCTTCTCTTCCTCCCCTGGACCCTCCCTCCTTTGATTTACAGACCAAAGAAAAGAAATATGGTAATTTCTACTTAGGAAAGAGGAAATGGAGAAAAGGAGGACTTAGGCTACACAAGAAGAGTCCAGCCTGCAGGAATGGTGAGAAGAAAGAGATCTCAGAAACCAAATGAATTTTGGGGAAAGGGGTCAGATGTAGAGAACCTCAGAAATAAACAGAAAGGAAGAGTGGTAGCCAGCAGCTCCAGAGGAGACAAGAGGAATGTTAAGAAAGTGTTTCTGCCATGAGTTTGGTTTATGGAATAAAATTCACGACTTAAAGTAATGATAAATTACATTTAGAAAGCTCATATACAGAAAAAAAAAAGTTCCTGATTAATTAAAAAATTTATTAAAATAGCTATTAAATGCTTGTTTGATTCTTCAGGTAATCTGGCTACCTCTGACTCCTTCCTGAGAAAGTGTTCTTCCCAACTAAAGCTACTTAGGAATCTGCATGTCAAAAGTCAGACACAAGCAGATAATTAACCATAAGACAGCTCAAAATACACAGATATTTCTATCCCAGGATCCTCTCTTGATTTCCTATATGTAGGCCAGCAAAGTTATGTAATTTCCCTCCACCAGATAAGGGAATAGAGAGGCATTTTCTCCAAATTCATAATTCAAATAAAAAGATGACCTCAGAGAAGACCCTTAGATATATTGTCCTATGGATTCTCTATGGACCAGGCTGCTTCTGCATGTCCTAGCAAGTTTTTCCTTTATTCTCTTTTCCCCTGAGTCTCCATTTCTTATTTTTGAAGAATGAGGGAAATCAGAATGCTTTTTAAACAAACATATATTTGAAGCAGAGTTAGGAGATAGAGGGAAATCAACCATACAAGGAGTGAGAGCAGAATTTTCTGACAAAAAGCTTGGTATTACTGAGAGTCATAAATTTGTTAGTATGTTGGTTCTTTGGTATAATATACCACTCCACTGCTACATAAAGTTATTTTTCTGAACAGAAAGCGAAGATCTACTATTTCAATAGGCAATAATAAAAGTACTTAAAAATCAGAATGTCAGGAAATAAAAAGCTCATGGACAGAACAGACACACTTCCAAATTCCAAGGGAGATGGAAAACAAAATAAAATAACTTACATCGTCAATTTGTAATTCCTTTCTGGCAACAAGAGGGATGCCTAGGGAGTTCAGAGAAGCTAACAGGGCTATAATATTCATACTATATTTAAAAATGGATCAAGGCTAAACACCAACTCAGTTGTGCCATCTTTTATCCTAATGCAGCATAGCAGCTAAGAACTGCTATTTCTTTTTAAACGCCATCTTAACTTACTTCAAGAAGTGGCCTTTCTATGTGATTAAAAGGGGAGCTGTTTGGAGAGAACAAACCTCAAAAAGTGAAAAAGATGGGAAATAGTTCTGTTCTGAAGAACAGAAGCTTTCAATCATTTCAGAGATTGAAGAGCTGTAACCAGCTGCAACAAATAACATACTTTTTCTTAGTGTAAGCTGTAAGATACCAGTGAATAAACTACAGGCTTTTTCCCTTTCTTTGTGACTGCAAAGGGGGATAGTGCACAGAGGGGCCACTCTTTGCTAATTTTTGGCTGCTAAGTAGGGATTCAGAGAAAATACCATCTGAGATTATACTGGAAGGTCATTTGATAGGTATTTATCCAGTGTATTTTTATTCATGGTATTCTAGTTTTTAATGTTTATTCACTTCTATTTACAGTAAGCTAAGCCCCCCACTTCTGTCACCTGCACAAATACTTTGGCTTTTATATGTCAAAACTTCCATCTAGGTATAGACTTTCGACCAAAAAATATCCAAATAATTATTATCTAATCAAAGACTTTCAACACAAATCTAGAGCAGATATGGTACATCTTGCAAATTTAACCCATTGATGTTCCCATCAATAATGTTATTGAAGCATTCCATTTCCAATAATTTAATAAAATACTGCATAAGATAAGAGTAATAAACATGTGAAATATGAGGTTTCAGTTAAGTCAAGGGTTGCATTTGTAACAAGTGCATGTGCCTTCAGTTTCAACAGTACTAGCCACTCCAAAGTAAATACAGTGTTTTGCTGTATGGAGATTTTATCCCACATGCACAATAATCGAGGTTTAATGGAAAAAATACAGAATAGAACATGTTCCATAGTGAATAAAATGCCTGAAGTGTTTAATGCAGAGTTTTAAGGACTACGGAAGTACATTATTTGGGGATTAAAGTAGCATTTTTATTTCTTGTTTTGCTGAAAATATATTTCAATCTGGATTGGGCTAAGAACAAGACCAGAGAACAGGTGTGAATTTCATGTGTGACCTTGTTCATTGTACCTACAACGAACAAAAGCTTTCAATTAATTCAACCAATTATGCATATGTGGAATAAAATTAATATTTTAGACACAGCAGCTTGCTTTGTCTACACTGGGCCTTTACCTTACTTTCAGTAGATTTAAGAATCTATATTTTGTCCCATGTAAAGTCAAGAACATCAAACTTTTTTATAACTGAGCTTGTGCTTTGACCCATGTGAAGCACAGGCAAAGTTTTTGGAGGTGACTTCTGATGCACAGTTCTCAGCTTCTAAAAAAATTGTGACAAAAGTGTTTCTAACTGGATATACTTATTTTCAATTGTCAAAGTTATAACCTGAAGTACTATAATTTTATGTTTTCTACCTCTTTATAACTCAATTTCTAAAATGCAAATGCATGCTCAGATATGTAGGTATTTTTTTCTAATGTTCCAGATGAACAACACTATGCAAATGTACATCACTTCTGAATGAGAAAAAAAGGCAGTTTAGGGGGTCTCCTTGTTGTTTTAAATGACTACTGGACTAAGGTCATAAAATTCAAGCAATATAGTATTATAAAAACAACAAAAGGTTTTATTTTAACTGATAGTTATTTGAAGTATGTTTCTATGCATACTCAAATCTCAGTACACTTAATGAGAAAGGAATTTTGAGGGGAAAAATTAGTAAAGAAACCTGTGATTGAAGACTATCATAAGGCTTGTGAATGTGAGGGGTGAACTGAGGTCACCTAGGTACTGTAACTCTCCAGTTCTTTATTTCTAAGCATGTGGAATATTTCATTGTAATGAAATTGCCTTTTTGTGTAATATGTGCGTGCACAAACGTGAGCGTGTGTGTGTGAACAGATAGAATGGACAGCATGGTGACAAAAGCTACATGTGTGTCACTCACTGCTTTTGTCATTGACAAGGTTAAAACAGATGCTGGGGTGTCAACACCATAAAAAAGGCAAAACATTCACCAATATGTGGGAAAACAAAAGATTTCTAAACTGAAGGACAGTAAATTTAGACACCCAGGAAATTTAGAAGGAGTTCAGCAAACTGTACCAGGAATGGTTTGCTTGCATGGCAATTCTGGTACATCAGTCTAAGAGGTAGCTTTTAAAAGGTAGCTGTAATTTTACTAGCAAAATTAAGCTTGTCTCCCTTGTCGAAATTTTAGTGGCTTCTGACAGAAAATAATTTCTCATCAAAATGATGCAGGGCACAATGTGTTGTACAGTACATCTGTTTCTTTACTGGTTCCCTTTAAATAGTTCAGCTTCCAACTGCTGAGTTACTTCATTTAGCTTTATTCTCTTCCCATTACATCCCATTGCAGCATTCCATATACTTCCCCATTTTCCCTTCACCAGAGTCAGTGCTAATGACAGCAATTTTCTGTTGACAGTAATGCCACCATACATTTCCCCCTTGATTTAGGCAAAGGTTGTATGGTGAATGGTTGAAGACAAACAGCCCAGGAGGTTGGAAATCTATCCTGAGGACAAATCCTGTGATCTGACACACATATTAGTACTACATCTATATTTTAGTTGTCCTCTAATAATTTATTCATTCTCCAGAAGTTCTCAGAAATGATTGGTAAATGATTTGGTACTTTCTCTTCAGTTTCTTAGAACTCTTCATCAAATATCACCTAACCTAGATGATTCAGATATTCTAGTTAACCAAGTACTCTTTTGTCTGTTTGCAATATGATTATTCTCACTCCTTCTATTCCTCCAATTTCTTAGTGGTTTTCATTAACACTGTACTTGATCAATTATATTTTGTTCTTAATGCAAAACTAAAATGAATTTTATCTAATTCCAGCAGTGGTTGGAGCTTTTTAAGTAGACCTTTTTGCTTTATCATATTGATAAAAAATTTCTCTGAAGGCATTCTACTCACACAGTTGGTGACACTGCATTTTCTCTCTTATTTCTTTTTTCTTTTTTGTATTTTGATTATTTATCTGCTCTTTCACAATGCATTCTTTCTTTATCTTATATTGTTTCTATTTTTTGATCAGCATTAATACTTGTTCATGTAACTCCCCAAGCTTTTCTCACCTCATCCAGTCTTCCTTCAAAAAGGATAACATACCCAAGAAACATGCTTATTTCCAGCTATCTCTTTGTAGCCATTAATCTTTCCCTGAAAACTCCTTCAGAGTCCCACCATGCCATTATCTATAATCAAGCCCCTCTGTACTGCTCTGTCCTTTAACTTAGTCAGGGAAGTCTGTCATTGTTTGAAATTTATCTACTGTTCCAGATTCCATTTAATTGCTTCTTGTTGGACAATGTTTTTCTAATCCAGTAATACACACAACCATATACTATGTTGCTTTGAGAATTTCTTTCATCCTGTTTTTTTTTTTTTTTTTTTTAATTTAATTTTATTAAAAAGTATTCCCCTATGGAATAACCATGAATAAGCTGTAACTTCTTATTACATACAGGACATTTGTTTTAAAACTGTAAATAGAACTAAAAACGGATTGTCCTGTGAATCTTCAGCTTTCTTCCCTAAGGCATAAAAACTCTTAGATTTTTTTGTCTTCTCAAACTTTAAATTTTCTGTTACTTTAAAGAATGTTTACATCCTGTCAAGTTTTCCATAACTTTCATCAGTTATCAATAACATCATCATACACATCACTCTATACACAAACATTTCTAATTCTTGAAGATTTACCATTGTCCCTTTTGGTCAACATAATCAGCTGGAAGGTTTTGCCCATACATAAATACATAGCAAGAACACTTTACTAGCATTACACCTGTTATTTTATGAGTTACTAAAACATCATGCTTCATTCTGGTTATTAGAGTTTTCATCCACTTTATCAAACTAGTTTTCAATTAAATACTTGTGACTAGTTTATCATAAAATCTCATTTAGGGCCCATAGCCAATTCCTCACATATGTAGTCTCAAAATACAGCTCATCAGTGTTTGTACATCAAAATGAGGCCACCCTGTGCACTAGGCAGGCTTTTAGCTTAAACACACTGTTTAACATTAACATTTAACATATTGTTAGAACAGATGGGACTAATTCCAGTCCTCGTGTGTCGTATTCACAGATATATACCATGAAATGGTGTAACTGTTAATGGTGACTGTACATGTGATGGCTTTCAATATCTGGATTTGGCCCTTTGCTGCTAGGGAGGGTATGACTGAGCCCAGTACACTGCTGTGTACCTTGGACAAGCTCTTTCTTCTAAGACTGAACTTAGCAAAATAGCAAATCCACACCAAGTGTCACTAACCTGAATGGCAGAGGTTGAGTGCAAAGACATTCCACTTAAGATACTGGCACCTGGATTGTTGACCAGAACTGCAGCCCAAAGTCCTGTCTCTCTGCCTGGTATGTACAACCTTGCGTGGAACAACATTTAATTGAAGATGGCCAAATATTCCATATATTCCCAATATTCCAGAGCAACTACAGAAACCCTCACCTAAGGATTAACCTAGCAGAATGTAGCATACAGGCAGATGGACCCATTCCTGATTATACCTTCAAGATACAATTGCTTAGACAGGTTTAGATGAAAACATACTCCCTCTGACTCTCAAGGGATCCACCATACCCAGGATGTCTTAATGAAGCCAACAGTCTGTTTGGAGGTGTGTTCCTTATGAATTAACCATTCAAGTGAAATACCCAAAAACTTTGTCTCCCTGTTGAGCAATCATTATTGCCAAAACTTTCATAAAGTCCTTTATCTAGTGCAGGATCACTTTCCAGCTTGCAGTGCTGTGTTTTTTACACACACACATTACATATATAGATATAAAAACATGAAGCAGATTCCTTTAAACTCCCTTCCCACTGGGAAATGAGCACTACCTCTCTTCCATAGCTGCATGCACTCACACAGGATGATGCCAACTTGCCAGAGACCTCAAGAGAGAATGACAGTGCAAGCTATTATTTACACATGCAATACTGGATAGTACATTAATAAGCCCTTCTGTCTCTTGACTAGCTTGGCTTGAGGAATACCATGACAGAAGCATTAACAGAAGCATGTGGAACAGGATTATTTGTTACACTCACTGCTGTTGCAAGATGACAGGCACAATCTTCAACTCTGGCACCCACCTGAGCTCTAATTTGCAGTTTCTATAGTAAGAATTCCTACTAGGATGAAAAAGATCTTGAAGCCTCAGGGCTAGATGTTCTGAGGGAGGAGAAAAAGCTCTAATAAAAATAATTTGTGTTTTGTTTTCAGTGAACTCTGTATGGATTCTAGCCCAAACTGAACCATCATAAATTTTGTGTCTACATTATAGCTTAAGGAGATCAAGTACAAAAGCATCATCAATAGAGCTTAGACAGTGGTTCAGCTGATCAGATGACTCTACTTTAATTTATCCTCAAATAACTACCCTAATAGTTATTCAGCCACCCAGCTAAATTGCATTCTGTGCTCCATTGGCTTTAATGTCTGATTAGGTGCTTCACTTAGTCACCCACAGAAATGAATTTAGAGTCATCTGAGGTGCTGCAAATGTACATCACCTGGAATCTGATTGAAACTCCAGACAGGTATTGCTAGTAAAGTCCAAGCCTACACAGATGTCCCAGACATCTCAATTCCAATGTGAGGGCAACTGAACTGAGTTCTAAACATCTACTGATGTGTAAATGGACACGTAATTGTCTATATCTGAACTTTAAATCTGCCTCATTCACTCTGAGCTAAGGGGAAAGGTGGACCTACAGGTTCAGAGGTTACTGGGGTGAAGGAGAGGAAGACTCAGAAGACATCAGAATGACAGAGTCACTTTACTCATGCAAAAAAAACCAACAATGCTACACTGATACTGAGAGGAGCTCCACATTTTTAATGTTAAGTTCTGTAGGTCTGCCATGAAACTAAAAGAAAGTCCTGGGTATGACAGTGAGGCCTTGATAAGGGGACCAAAACTTGTGGTTCCAGGAATATATTCTAAGATTTTATTACATGTGTAGTAAACCACAGTTTATTCCAGCATCAGTGGTACACAGCTAAAAGTATGGCTTGCTGTATATCACCAACTTATCAACAGCCAGTTTTAAGGTTGCCTTAAAGAGTTCTTAATTTCTGGGTAAAATACGCACAGAGAATGTCCTCTTAATCTTCTTAGAGTCCAGATGATGCACAAGTATCCCAATGAGTCCCAGCAGTAGCCATTACAGGCCTGGAGAGCTGACAGCCTGGATGCTGCAGGGGTTGGCTTGTTAGGAGTTGGCTTCTGCAAGTCACCAAGGTCACTAAAGACTAGAACCATTGTCTAAAATTGGCCTCTTTTTCATCAACATGGTCAACTTAAGAAAGGTGTTGGCAGACTGATGGACTCTTTTTTGGCTTTCATCTAATGCCTAAATAATCAATCTCTGCCCTGGATATTTTTGATGAAAAGATCTGGTGGTCTCCACAAATACAGGACTTGGAGCTAATGTACATAGAGATTTTCTTTTAGGTGCATTTCACTCTAAGGAAATAAAATTGCTTCTGTCCTTTGTACTTGATAGAGTTTAAGATCCTCAAAAGAGATGAAAGGCAAGAAGAACTACTGTGTATTCCAGAGGAGCAATTCCCAGGAATGATGCCTCAGAGAAGAGAGTCTTCAGATAAACTTCAGCTAAACAACCTCCAGAACTAGTGAAAAAATGAAAGAAAAGAAGCAAAGAAAGAAAGAGACAGAGAGGAAGGGAGAAAGAAAAGCCAAAACTTAACTCAAAACTACATCCAAAGCACTCAGCTAAGGGGAATTGAGAAGGTAGACCATGTCTAGCAGTGAGAAACCTTGTAAATACTTTTGCAGGTAAGTCCAATGGATGAATACAAATACAGAAAATAATTAGAAGGTAAAGAAATGCATATGCAAATAAGTGAAAACTCAAGACATCTATGTTCAATTTCTAGGCATGTCACAAACTGTGTGTAATTTAAGATCCATTTCAGCTGTCAAAGCATCAGGACTCTACAGCTGTCTGAGGGGTTTGGTGATATCCCACCTGAACTTGATAATCATGAAGGGCCTGGTTGTCTCTGGTCCTCAGCAATATCTGTCAACCTTGCCTAAATCTCCTGGGTTCCCTATGGTATTTCAATGGTACTAGACACCCACATTTAAGCAACTGACTTGATCTGTTAAGCATTATGTCAGCAGGCATTTTGAGAATTAGTGCCTTTTGTATCAAATGCATAAGAGCTTTAAATCCCACCCCGCAGTGACTCTATGTCTCAGTTTCCCAACAGTGGAAAAGAGAGAATTTAAAAAAAAACCCCCAAACCATTTATGCAATATTTAGACCATTAGGCAATGCAAGCCACATAAGTACTTGGAGCGGTAGAGACGCATGTCTTTTCAAAGCAGCTATGAAAGCCTAGAGTGTAATGCAAATATTAACTGTTGATAGTGAACAATATTTTAGAATGCCAAAGATATAATAAAATGCTTCATATTTTCTGTTAACTCACTTTGAATGCTGGTCCCTGTTTCTGTCATAGTGTGTTTTATCATAATTTTTAAGAGACTTTTTTTTCATCAAACTGCAATAATAAGTGATAAAACTTCAGAATATTTTAAATTATTAGGACAACCTACAAATAGATAGTCCTTATATACAGCCCTTAATCAGAACTAGTCCCCACTGGGCAAAAAATTATTTGATTGAACTGCTTTTATCTCTGAATGCAGAATGGAGTGTTTGATGAAGTTTCACAGTTGTAGAAAACTGCATGAGAGCTTTTAGTGACCCTGCACATTTATATATTTACATCTGTTTCTCTGCAAGTCAACTTTTTTTTTTTCTCAGCATACTAAGTGATGTAGGCCTGCAAGTCTGCATAAAATTATAACTTGTCCCAGGGATATCCATTGCACCTATGCATCAAAAAGATGCATAAGTTTTGTTTACATCTAATTTTACATCTAATTCATATACTCTGATTTATGACTGGTTTAATTGTTTTCTTCGCTTTGGAATTGGTTTACTTGTGAAGTGGCCTTCACGTTAAGAAACTTCAGTATCATCTGCATCTTCAAATACAGAGTATCTGCACAAAGTCACTACAAATTTCTACATCTGAAGGACACTGCAGCCTATTACACAACAAATTATCAAAGTTAAAGCTGATTGCATATCCATACACATATTCAAGCACATGTGAACCAAGACTTGGGACTGAATCTGCCTGGGGCCTACTAAAATCTATGGAAGTGTCATTCCTGCATGACCCTAACAGTGGGTAGGAGCTGCACTTGCTATGTGCGCAAACATGCTGTAAGTAGAATTAAAGTATTTAATGAAAAAACACAAATTTTCTAAATACTATGTTTCAATGCATTTTTAAAACATATATTGATGAAGTACTGAAAAATATTTATACTGTAAAGTTAATAGGAATCCAGCTGGTTCTTCATATGAAGTTCACATACTTCAGGAAAGATAAACAAATATTTGTAATTCTAACCACAGTCTAGTGAGTAACTTTCCTAATGCCCAAGGGAGACTAAACACAAGGAGTTAATTTCCATGATCTAATGAATTATTAACCATGAAATCTTTTTATCAGAAAATCACCTTTTTATTAAAATGCTAATTTAATTAATAGAATTTTGCTGTTGAGAATAGTATATACGGGATATATTTGTTCTCAGATGTACGTTATTCCATGGACATTAATTATAACATTGTGATATTCCCTTTTCTATTCTGAACAGCTAGTAAAACCTGTACTACTAAATCATACTTAATAGGAGTGTGATGGTTGTTGCTTAGGCAACAGAATGAATAAATGCAGGTCAGACTGTGCTTCCAGAAAAAACAAAAGCAGGAATATAGTACAGAATGAATAAGAAATATGTCTTAACTGATTTTTACTGCATTGAACTATTAAGACTTCTTCAATGTAAAGCAGCTAATCTATCTGAAACATTTACATTAATAAGATCTCGAACTCTAGTTTAACATATAAAACTATACCGCTGTAATAAAGGTAAAGCTGTTCTGTCATATTAAGAAAGAATACAATTTACTAAGTTTGGAATAATCTGAATTTTTCTCTTAGCATAGTAGGTGTCTCATTTTCCTATATACTTTCTAAGTTTAATTTTCCCTTTAATATTTTGGCTGGGATGAAAAAGAGTTTTTAAAATACTCGTTTAAATTTTTCAAGAAAGGCTTTTCTTACATAATGCTGATGTATTCAAAGGAGTGATATAAAAAGAAATTATTGGGTTTTTTCCAATAAAATATAGAAAATATTCGATTTCTGGCACAGATAAAAACTGAAATATGCAAAAGCATGATGAATGGTGAAATCAATAAATTGGAAATTATAAACTATTGAAATTATACATTTTTTTAATTACAATACAGTGTCACAGCTCTTTTATTGTTACTGGATTTATGAGTCTAATCTTCCATTCCAAGCATGCTAGCTCAGCTAATATTAAGAGTAATTATGTATTTCATCTGTAATATATCAGAAAAGGCTTAAAATTACCAGAAAACACTGGCTAACAGAGAAGCATGCAAGCAAAACTTAATCTGCCTGATACGTTGGAAGTTTGACTTGCACATTGCATAACAAAATCTTGTATGTAATTTGTATGTTTATATAAGTACAGTAATAAGAGATGCAGGAAAGTCACATAAATTCCCCGAGACCATGGTTCCGGCCCCTCCAGAGCCAGAATATGACTGAAAAGCCCTCCAGGGCAGTTATTTGACTTCTCTGGTGCTCATAATTTACCTATGGTAGGTGCACCCCTCTGCATTTGTCATGCCACCTACAGCCTCTTGTGAACAGTTTCCTTTTGTAGCCTCTTTAAATGATCACCTACTTATGTAACTAATGCTACAACATATATAAGAATATGTAGTTACATTTTGGGAAACTGCAGCATGATACACTTTTTTTTTCTTCCCTATATTGCTGGGCAGACAGCATAGCTTTGTTTTAAAGAATATTTAAAGGTACAGATGACAATGATTTTTATTGATCTAAGCAAATGATCACATGGTAGCCATAAAAACCAGGAAGAAATGTCTACTCTATTGTAATGTGGAAATGGCAGAGATATGTCTCCTAATTTTTTGATCAGTAGTCCAAAGGCATATAATAATGTTGGCAAAATAATGTAAAGAGGAAGGACACAACTCATGTGATGATTTTACAGATAAAATATTCATGCCCTTTCACTTCTGTTTCTTATATGGCAGATAGAAGTTATGAAAAGTTAGAATTGTTCCAAGATATACATGGATACTTAAAATATATTTTAAAGGCATTTTAAAATATTTTTAAAAGACCTGATACTTTTTAAGAAATGCAGTCGGGATTTTTGGAAGAGGCTCAAGTAGGAGGAATACTGAAGCAGGTAGAGAAGTGATTATATAACAGCTTTACAAGTAAGCTTCTCTCTTTACTGTCAATATTCATTACAATGGAAAGTTTGTGCATGACAGGTCTGTTACTTTACACCACATGGTGATATGGTAAATCCTGACCTAACTAAAATTTCATTTCTTTCAAACATTCCTGATAAATGCCTAGAGTTAAAACATTAAAATGGAACAATTAGTAAGAATGCATTACTTTTTCTCTCAGGGCATAAGTTTCAACAAGTGAATCCCACAGCCTGATTATCTAAGATGCAAAAATATTTAACCAAGACATCCAGAATTACTTGCAGAGAGAGTGCATTTCATTAAATAATTTTCTGTTATGAAAATACATCTCAAGGCAAGAATGGCATTGCATGTTCTTTAATTATCATTACAAGTTAATGATGAAATAAAAGTAACAATGTGATGCACTGCAGAAAGGGGTG
Organism: Agelaius phoeniceus; assembly: GCF_051311805.1. Taxonomy (NCBI): domain Eukaryota; kingdom Metazoa; phylum Chordata; class Aves; order Passeriformes; family Icteridae; genus Agelaius; species Agelaius phoeniceus. Next base: position 27,687,895 of record NC_135269.1, on the reverse strand, counting down.
TTTGCAGCTTTTTCATACTATGAAAATTCTGCAATGGATTAAAACAACTGTGCCTTTTTCTTCAATCAGAGGATTGATGAGGGAGAGAAAGAACATTAATACTCAGTTTTTATTTTACCAAATTTCAGGCTAGACTCTTCTGTAATGTGTACAGTCTGGAAGTTTATAAAAAGGCAGTTTATATATTAATTCAGCTACAGATAGGAGAGTGAAACACTGAACAGATCTTAGTGCAATGCAGAATAGCTCCAAGGTTTTACGAGCACATACGAGACAGACAAAAACGGCAGCTACAGTGTATATACACAGCTAGGCACGGAAGATTTCTTACCATGAATTGCACATTGTCAAATCCATTAGCCAGCAAGTGGTTTTCATACTGAGGTAGCCCAATATTTTCCAACCATTGTCCCACTGTCTGGACAGGGCATCGGGGTCCTGTAGGAGGGTGAAGAGGGAGGCGTTTAAGCAACGAATAACCATCCACTGGATAATAGCGGTAGTCCTGGGCTGAGAGGTGGCATTGCCACATCGTGTTCCTGGAAAAGTTGGTATCAAACGAGCCCGCCAGCTTGACAGATTAATGTTTTCAGCAAACAGAAAAGTCAGAAGTAAAACATAGTTTTCAGGGCAGTATATAATGTAAGGTCTGATCGCAGCTCTACATTTCTTGGTTATTAATCTTTACTACAGACCAGTACGTCATACAGTAGAGGAAAAAAAAAAAAAGCATATCAAGCTGTCAGCTAAGCTGCTCTCCGTTATATGTGATTGTTGGAATACTCCACAATGAGCAATGCACTGCCAGCAGCAAGAATTCTTTTTATCAAGTACTCCTACACTCATCAGTATGCAGCTCCATGCTTCTTGCTCCCCCTCGCTCGCTCCCCTTCATTACCCAGCCTAGGCTACACCTCGCATTTTCAATAATAGCCATCAGATAAGGCAGATTTTTTTTTTGTCTGCAAGCTGTAAGCCTGCTGCTGCTGCTTCCTCCTACACACCCATCCAAGCGTCAATCTTGAATGATGAGAGCAGTCAAAACAAATGCAGAAAATAGCAAGATTCAAAAGCAACCTAGAGCACTTAAATCTGAATAGAATCTTCATACCAGCTACGCTTTACATATCTATTTGTTGTAGATTTTTACATTTCACAAGACATTAAGAAACACAGTACTTAAAGCATAGCCCATGGCATGGTTTACTATGCCTTCCCCTTTTCCCTTTTAATGTAAGATAGGTAGTGGTCTGCATCTCTGCTTATATAATAACAAAACCCTTTAATGAATCAATAATGAATATATTTCACAGCTTCTCTCTCGTGTAGTACAGCAAAAGACATAAAAGGCACAACAATTTTAGTCAAAGTAATTAGATTATCTGCATGATTTCTTCAACTGTAAAATTTAAGACACAAGAAAATCTTTATGCTGACATATAATAATTCAAACTGAAAAGGTCACCATTTCAAATGAATAATTAAAAGAATAAAATTGTAAGTTTATATCCTTTCTTACAAAAATGTGAATGATAGCAAGTAGACATAAGATTTGCATGATTTCTAGAGAGGATTTAAATTTTATCAACTATAACTGGAAAAAAAAGATTATGAATTTTAAATGAGCGGAAAATTCATTTTCTGCATAAGAAACCAAATATCTCATGATGTATTTTATATCTACATTTCATCTTTGAGACAGTTTCTCTCGAGATGGAAATATTTTATTCCTTTGTTCTGAAAGGAATGTTTACTAAACTTCTGTTTTTCATAACCATATGAAAGGACTTAGCAAAAAAAGGTAGTAAATAGGTATATTCAGGGTACAATTCCAGAAGGAATCCTGTCAGCAGTGCTTCATTTATTGAGCAAATTAATTACTTTTTTGTTTTTCTTATCCATTGCGCATCTCAAGCAATGACCATCTCAAAGGAGGAATGTAATTCCAGGCATGAGGAAATTATAGATGTTTGTCAAGGGGATAATATGGAACTGATAATACTATGGCAGATAATTGTTTCATAGAAGACCAAACCTACAGTCTGACCAATACATTGTAATACAATGACTCTTCCAGTGCTACACAGGTCTCTGAGCATTCACAGAACAGATTCTAAATATATAGAATTAACAATATTTTAAGAGTTTCAACTCTAATCTGACTAGTCCTTGGACTAAAAGTTGGATGACCTTTCACTTTGATATTGCTGCCTGGATTTTTGAAACATCTCATGCAAATTGAAGTCATAATAATTTTGTAGAATAATTTTAGTTGAGCATAGAATATCTTTCATGAAGTTGGAAAGTTGCTTAAGGTCTCTTATAAGATCCTCTGTTATTCCAGGTATTCTTACTGACTTGATAAATTTACTACACAAAGTGTGAAAGGTTCATTATGTCTGAAAAGAATACTGAACACTTACCAGGCACTGGTAAACCTGCAGTAGCCAAAGAAACTTTTAGTAGTTTTCTTATTGCTAAATGTATTTCAAATAAATGAATGAAGGATTAATTTTTTCTCAGAGAAAGCAGGTATGCCAAACTGATAGGAAATCTAGGTCTGATGGAGGTAGAAATGCATTTGTTCACACAGGTCTGCAAATCATTCCTGTTTTTGAAAAGTTTTCTCTACTATGAATGAATATTTTTCTATATAGACAGATCACAATCCCTTCAGGATAGTGCCCAGGCATGAAGAAGGGTAGGCTATGCTGAGCTGAGATAAAAGAATAAAATCGTAAGTTTATAGGGGACATCTCCCGAGTAGGCAAATTCAAAAGGCTGGGCAAGATCTTCAGAGTGAAAACTGAGAACATAGGTATCTTAAATAATATGAGAATTCTATCCTTTATGATTTTTTCTTAGTTGACTGAGAATTAATAAACTTCTTTTAAAAGGATTTCTGATTCTGTCTTTCCCTTTCCCCTGTAAGCAGAAAAATTGATATCAGAGATCTTGCGAAGCATAATCCCTTTGAACAGTTTATGCATGACTGGCTCCTGTATTTCCTATAAATGCAGAGACACAAATGTCTCTGCATTGTGTTCCCCAACACCAAAAATCTGCTGCCCACAAAAAGGCACACAATAATCAATATACTAGTTTCATGGTCGAACTGCTTCTGCCTTACCTTACTATAAACAGCATGGAAGCTATGCTGCCAGTGATGAGTGCTTGGCTCAATGCCTAGCAACAGTGTAGGCAAAATTCAGTTGCTGAGTGGCTCCCCAGACACATTTCCTCATGTAGCTGTTGGTACTGTGTCTAACTGTCTCCATGGCTCCAGCCCTGGATGATTATAGCACTGCTGGTCCCACTGTGCACTCTCTCCAACTCTGTCCTTTGCCAGTATAACTACGAGGCTGAACCCATCAACACAACATAAGGTTGCTCAGCAAGGGGAAAGAAAGCGAGGAGAAACAGTCAGCTTGCTGCCTAGTCCTCACCCCTGACTATTGTTTCATTGCTAAAGTATCCTGTTATCTACAAGGCTTTTGTTCCCTCCTGCTTCCACCAAAGGTTATAGCAAGGCAAAGGCAGGCACAGAGCCAGGACTGTTTGGATTAGGGAACTTGCAGCCCTTTAAGATCTCCAGATCTTTAGCCACTTCAGGTGTTTTACCTTGGGGGGGCTGCTTGGGCAGTTTTTCCTTGCCAGTGCAATGGGAACCTGGAGCAGATGCTCCTGCTTTGAGACTAAAAGGCTGTCTCTTGATTTTTTTTAAGTCTATGACTCAGTGCCAGCACCACCAGTGTGCTGTTGCAGGCCGTGCCTACACTTTGCCTATGCCCAAAGCTGGTGCTGACATTGAAAACACCCTGCAGGCTATATGAGATGGTCTCACCTCGACACACTTGCACACTACCGTGCTTTCCTGCAATTTCAAATGACAAAAATTCCATGATAATCCTTCTGTGATACCACAATCAAAAAAGATGCATCCATTCCTGACACTTAAGCCTCTTATAGAGATAGCAGTACTTGGCTCTTTCTTCTCCAAGGCAACAGAAGAAGCACACTGAAGTGATGTCTGCAAGAAAGATGCCATCTGGTATGCTATACGATAATTTCTACAAGACATCTTGTTCCCAATGGGATTCAGAATATGTTTATTGTGGGGTTTGGAATGGACTGAATCTGTAATATCAGAGGGCACATGATTTCAAACCTGTTGTAAGGTAGATCTGCTCTAAATGCTAAGTAATTTAAGAGTCTCTCAATTTTACTTTTTCTACTGTTAACTATATGAATTTTTCTTGATTTTTCTTTGGTTTTTTGACTGAGGAGAATCATTATGAACAGAATATTTTAAACAATTGTTTTTTGATATATAAATACCTGTTAAACATTACTAAACTTAAACACTTCTGGTGCTAAGGAAACAAAAAGTGGAGGATTTTAGTAGTGACTAGTAGTGACCAAAAAATTCCTGAGTAGAGAATATGAAAAAATGAATCATTTAGGTAAGCTGGAAGGTAAGTTTAGCAAAGCTGGAAAAGAAATTGATGCTACAATAAGTACCGAAAACTTTTTTTTTTTAATTAAAGCTTTCAGCTTTGTATAAAGCTAAATAGAATATAATTTCTATATTTATGACTTCAGGCAGATACAAAAGTTACCTGTCTACATTGTGACAGCAGTTAGCATGGCAGGGTGTTCTAGTGAATAAACTAACCTAATGCATGTATCCCTGAGAGGAGATAAGGATAGCTAGGAACAGGATGGTGTATGAGAAAAACTACACCAAACATCCAGCAGATTACTACAATTAAAGTTTATTATGCGAGAAGCATCCTAGGTTTCAAGAAAGGTATGCAGGATTCTGGTTTATCTCATGCATTTCAGTTATACTATAAGGCAGCCCCAAAGGTTTAGAGATTTTAAATGATCTTTTTCATAAAACTCTGAAAAAAATGGATGCCTTGCATAAGATCTATAACTTCTGTCAGCAGCCTGGCTCTTTGGATGATGATGGCACTGTGGATGATAATATTTGGTGATGCTGAATATTCCTCTGAAAGTGCTTTTAGAGACATTTTTCATGGTATATACAGAAACAAAACAAAATCAACAGGGACAGCTTGAATTTAAGTAACACTATCTAGTATCTATGATCTAAAGGTTACATTCCATTGCTTATGTGTGGCTCAGAACTCACAAAAATAGCTCTCACATCACAGCTAATCAAGCTAATGGAAAAACCCTCAGTGACTAGGAAAAATAATCCTCACAGCTCTTTTCTGATTTTTATACCAATATTGATTATAACTCTACATTACCACTGTGTAAGTGCTGTATCTTTAATAACTATAACCTCAAAGTCAACAAGGAAAATTCATTTTACTTGACAGATGATTTGTCAGCAGTGACCTGTACTTTGTGAAACACACTGGCCCTTCTACACGTTTGCATTTCTGACTGTTGATGTATTATTTACCCAGGAAGAGCTCAGTCAAAGTACTCCACTGTATCATGAAACATACGTTTATCACAGACACTTCAAAGTTAGAATATTCTTCATGTTCGGTTGATTGCTTTGACAACTTTAATTTAGCCTCCTTCAGAATGCATGCTGTTCAGTCAATGAGGAGCAGATCTTATTGGAAAATTAAAATACCTGTTCTCTAGAGCACAGCCACTGGACTAGGACTCATTTCTATTCAAGAATGTCATTACCATAATGCAGAGAAATTATCTATCTATCTATCTATCTATCTATCTATCTATTGTATTCGGTAACATATATTACCATGCAGCAAGAGTGCTTGAGATACAGTTAGTCTTTCCAGATTTCGATTTTCTATTTTAAATTAATAGATTTTGGGGACTTTTTTTTTCTAAAGACATTGGGATAATCAAATATATATATTATATAGCATTGCAACATGCACAACTTCAGTCAGATGTATATCCTTGGCTTACAATACAAGATGCAGCTACTGAATCACAAGTTAAGAACAGATGGATGTTTTACTGCAAGACCACAGGATCAACTTCATTGGATCAGAACACAGCTTCATTTAGCTCATCTAGCTTCATCATTCATCAGCTTCAATCACAGTGGCTACTATTAGATGACTGCAGAAGAGCATAAGAATAAGATGGACATCCAGCAATCCTTTCCTAGCATTTTCCCAGTTTCCAGCAATTTGCAGTTAAATGTCTTTCTGAAAGAGAAAGTGTCCTTATGCTTAATTGTCCTTTATGTATTTTTCTGGCAGTTTGGTGGTTGAAATATGGTCTAAGAAAGAATCATCCTTATTCTGACTTCAATGGAAGTTAATAATATTTTCTGAAAAAAGGAGTTATTGTCTCAGAGCAATTTCTGTCCTTTTCTTGGGAAGTTTTATGGGATAATAGTAACACTACTCTCACCACCTATGAGTAATCATTTTCACTGCTTTCGTCTAGTAAGGAAAAAAAAATCCCCTTGAAAATTTACATGACACCATGACCAATCAAAATATTTTACTTAATTCAGTAAAAATTTTAGACTACTGTTAAAAGATAGTACACTGAGTGCATATATATAAAAAAGTGTATACTACATAATCTTGCTAAAAATACTAAGGAAGCTCAACCCTTTATCCTATAATTCCTGGCACCATAAACCCAAATTTATGTAATTTCAAATTTGAGCAAGTCTTTTTACAGCTCTGTGCTAAGCAACACCGGACTAGCAAACAAGCAGAACTAGGTAACACAGAATTGGGTAACAGAGAACTATTTGAAGAAACTGTTCAAAAAAAGATATCTGCACAGAGATATCTCAAGAAGTTACATACAGCTGTTAAATAAACCATAGCCTTGATTTCATAGATTTGGTAACTGCTGCAAGGTGCTGTGAAGAGCTGTGGAAATGAGAAACATTTACTGACACATATTTTTGAAATTCTGAATCATGAAATTATAGATGATGGAAGATTAAAGATTTCTCCTGAGGTTATTTTATAAATCAGATTCAGCCTGAGACAGTGTGGCACTTTTTTTTTCTGGTTGCTTTTGCCTAGCTGGGTTCAGAGGCTTCCTTGCCCCCCATGCACCAGATTTCAGAGTGAACTTCTCCTTTGAACAGATGATCAGATTAATTTCCTTCTCTCCTTTATATTCTTTCTAACTTCATTTTAGAATTCATTTTCTATGCTCCCTGGTTATCTCACTTCTTGTTCTTGTAAATTATGGTCATCTGCTCTTTTGTCATCCTTCACCTCCAGCTACTACAATTTATTGTTTTGTTTCACATCAGTCTTTTTCCTTTCCTAATCTTTTTCTCCTACTTCCCCTTTCAAATCTTTCAAAACAGGTTAAAAAAAAGTTCATTTAAAAATGAAATAACTTACTGAGATTAAACTACCCCAAGATTTCTTTCGAGTTAAGACTAGGTTGGATTTGGTATTTCAGGTAATACTAACTTGACTTCAGTGGTCAGTGAAGTGTGCCACCAGCACCTGGCTCTGCCCAGCAGGGGCAGACATCTCCTTGCTTTTTGGGAATAACTATCCATCTCTGTTTCCTGACAAAAAGTCAGGTTCTCAACAGGAACTTGCCTTATTACACACAAACTCTATAACCACCTTCTGTAATATTTATCCCCTGCTAACACAGGCTCTGCAGCACCACAAGAAAACTGCAGCATCTTTCAATGAATAATAAAGACGTTACTTGAGTGGGTGGCATGCTGGCACAGCTCTGGCAACTCACTGGACTGTTTGCATATGGATGAGCTTATATAAACCCAGTTCATCCTGTCTGTGAGCTCCCTCATGCCAACGGCTCTATTCTCACTCTCCCAGCTCTGGAGCCTAGGGTCTTGTTTCAAGGATCTGTGCTGACGTTTGCAACACTGCAAATACCTCTAATGGAATTGTACTTAGTCCTGCATGGCTTTTTGTTTTAGAAATTGGAATGATACAGATGCAACTCTTCGGACAAGTTTCACAAAATGTACTCCAGGAATGATTCCTTACCTAGCTCATTTGTCAAGGCTAAAGGATCTCAGCTTGAGCTCAAGTGGTCCTGCAGGTACAGGTTAGCTGAAAATGCACTGATCAGACTAGTTCCACCAATATTTTATAAATATTATTGCAGGTTAATGATTACTTCCTAAACTACAAAGTAGACCAAAACTAGAGGTGGTTTAATAAGCAAACCCAACACCTACAAGCAGCCTCACATTCTGGTTTAGAGCTGTTTAGCCACATTTCTTGCTACTTGTTTCAAAATTTTCAAGTACATGGATTTTCTTCTTGCATAAATTTGAGAAGAATGGCTGGGCTCTATATAAATGCCATACTGATACACAAATAGGGGGATTTGTGTACTGACAAAATAATGTATTCTTTAGAATAGTGCTCTATGAAACACTTCAAATAGCCTAGCAGAAAACAAAAGTAGCACAAAATAACTGAGATAAGCCATCATACTCTGTAAATAGAAAAGCAAACAGCAGAGTTTGTAAGAAATATTTATCTAAACTCACACATGAAGTGCAAGTATTTATTGTCAACGAATAATAAATACACTTTAGAAGTAGTTTCCAGAACAACTTTAGACTAAACGCTATTTTAGCATTTAATGGAAATTCATATTATCAATCAATAATTCAACCTCAGCCATTCTAAGAATTGTAACAATGCAGTAACCTAAAAGAAAGTAATGGATAAAAGTAGAAAAACAGTTTTGCAAAATTCCTGGTATCATGAGTTACATTGTAGGGCTGGTGAGTAGCATATCACAAATAATTTTTGAAGGATGTGAAGGCATTCTGATGCAGTACCTTCCTGAATACAGGGAAATTAAACAAGAAAATACTGATCCTAGCATTAAAATCATGAACTCAGGTTAACAGTCTGGGTTAGAAAGTAAATGAACTCCCTTTAATAAGTTCAATATTCTGAATTACTTCATTTTCTGTAGGTGGAATGAAAACTAGAAACAATTTGGTGCACTGTAAATTCTATAATAAGCCAAAGATTTTTCAACTAGCATGTGATGTTCTTGTGATTACTCAAAATGTGATTACTAGAAATATTAATCCAAAGATTCATATCTATTTAAATCCAAGGACTACTAGAAGGAAAAATGAGTGAATCAGCTGAATTTTCAAGAAACCACTATTAATACAGTTTTAGTAGACTTAGATCTCTATATCATTTATGAAAGATAAACTTCATCATAGTCTCACTTGCCACAACATCTCCAACCCTAACATATTTTTGAAAGCAACACTCCTAGCATTTCATACAAAACACCACCAGAGATACTGAACAAAGTTTTAGAGATTTGCCACTAGGAATCACACATGAAAATAAAAAACTGATTATTAAAGCCAAATCTGTAAAACCGATTTTAGAAGTCAGGAATATTCTGCTGCCTTTAAAGTATTTTCTGGCCACAGGCTGCAAAAGCCTCATTTTGCATCAGATATTTTTAATTCCATTGATGTGCTGATTCCTATTCTGCATATGTTTTTTCAACCTGGTATTGAATTTGATCCTGCTTTAGAAATAAACACTGTTCAATTTAGTCAAACAAATTGAATAATATATTAACATACATGTGTGTAAGTGGCTAAATAGTTGCAAGGTTCAGATTAGACATCAAGGAAAAAGCTGAACCTAAACGTGTGATTTCTAAAGCTTTCAAGTAATCTGATAATTCTTTTCACATAATTTATCATGTCTTGAAAAAAATATCTCTTAACCTCTGGAATTACAGTAAGATTATTATTAGAGCATTATAGAATAAGGGCATTGTTGGCTTGCTACTTTTTAGGCACACCAGCAAGCACTCTGGCATTAACTTTGTGAAATCCAGCCAAACTGTTTTTGGAAAGTGGAATGGTGGAAAGTGGAAGTGGAAACTTCCCCCACACCATTGTGGTTCAGTGGAGAAACAGGCAAGACCTCAGTTTTACTGGAAATAACTTCGAAAGTGTTTCAATCCTTTTTTTATTTTCAAGTTCTGAATCCCATAATCTTCCTTGGTTGATCCTTTTATCTCTTATCTAGATGGGCAAAGCTTAGACATATATTCAACCCCATAGTGGGAAAAGATCCATTCTATACATCTCAGTGACTTGAGGGACTGGTCTGACAGATGAGAGAATTGACCAGGAATAGCAGAGTGCAGCATTAACATCATCCTCAGAAATGTTTTTAAATCCACCTAAGTGTTAGGAACCCATTTACTACCATTAAAACCCAGGAGGTTATGTGAGCAATACTATTTTTTAAGCAACTTTCACAACAAACTAATTTGAGATCTAACATGATTTTTTTTATCAGTGTGATTTTGTAAGATTAGGGCCCTAGGCAGGTATACCCAAACTTTTAAAGTGAGAATAACTTTTATTCACTTACTTTTGATTTTCTGTGGAGAAACAGACAGTTTTTCTAAGCATTGTCCCCAAACATACTAAAACACCATAATATTGAACTCTCCATTTTACTATTATTTGTCAGTATTTCTGAGCTTCACGCCCTTGGAAGTCACTGAAAATCTGCTTTTCTGTTTTGTATTCTATATATTCGTACCATTCTGCACTCTATCTCAAAAAACATAGTAGAAGTGTATATAATATAGCTCTATATCATGACGTATTAACATACACATCTTCTTTATAACTCAGTATCTCTCACTTCTTCTAGAAGGAAATTATATATATATTTTAAAATATGAGAATATTTTAAAAATACTGAAACAAGGCTTTAATAACAGTGGTAAGCACACTATTTGAATTTCCATAGATTTGAGTAGCATTCAAACTGTACGTAACTGTTTCATGTGTGTGGTCATAAAGACTTCTTTTTTAACCATATTTAACAATAGAATGGATGGATTAGCTATTAGTTTAAGAACAAAATAAAAGAAGACATGGTAGGGATTCAGCATGCATTCCTCTTTCTGAGAATAAGTACTTCTAGAAAATAAAAAAAAACCCTTTAGATCCGAAAAATTTCCCAAAGAAGAATAAATTGTTGGCATTCTGTAAGGGGAAAAAAAAAGTTTGGTATCTCAGAAATAATGGTACAGCAGACTAGACTGCTGATGGTTTTAATTTTTATTTTTTAAAAAGGAGAAAATTTCGTATTGAAATAGGGCCTTAATTTCCTATGCTGTTTTAACAGCATGTTAAATCTGATGTGTACCACTGAAAAGTCCCAGCATATAAGTCAGTCAAAATGACATATCAATCCTCCAGTTAAAAGAGAGTTTGTAGAAGACTCCTCTGTTCAAACAGTTCTGTTGCAGACCAGGTCTGACAGGCAGTAGTAGACTACACCAAAATTGACAAAAATTAAGCTATACATTTACTCTCTGATGGATGTCAATATTTATGACATTATAGTTCCATTTTCTTAAGATTCTTTGTTTGCTATCAATATTCTCTATTCCTTCTAGAAGACATATGACAGAAATAATTTATCCAAGTCTGTGAATATAAAGACCCAATTGCTTTCCAACAGTTTTGGAAAAAGAAGCCTAATGCTGAACACAAAAAGCATGAGCAGAGATAAAAGGTAAATGTTGATTGGCACTCCTAGAGAGAGTGGAAATGTAAAAAGAAAATGTATCAGAGTTAAAGACTACTTTGATAAATATGGTCCAATGACTTACATTTTTACTCTATTTTCTGCTTAGCCTGAGTCTTCTGTTGTAGTAGGCTGTTTCAAAAGAAAAGGTTTATGAAGAATATAGAGCTGAATATTACATTTAAAGACACCACAGGGAAAAATTGCTAATATAATAGGAATACTTGAGTATAAGAAAATAAAATAAATGCCTGCAGCTTTTGCATCCAACTCCCATTGCATTTGTTATAAAACATAGCTAAAAACTCTACAATTATCTTGCAGTTCGCCCAGTTTCTGTAAGGTTTGTTTTGGGACTAAATACATCATTAAAACAGATACATTTTTATCTCTTGTTTAGGTTTTTATGACGTAGAAGTAAAAAAAAAATTACCCCAAATATATGTGATAACTTCTGTAGAATTTGTATGATCTTTAGGTAAGTTCAGAGACATGCAATACATTCAGACTATCATGTCCTCAGTAAATAAATGCTAAAAATATTTCTTCCTGATATTTTATAGCTATATGCCTTCTGTTCTCCACTATTTTATAATCTAGATAATTGCATAGATTTAAATTGCCATTCAAATAATTTGAAATGAAGATATTATTAACAGAAATAGAAAGATTGGTATGAATAATGCAGGGGCAGAAATGCATATGTGAAAACACCAGAAAACACAGAAAACACATGCCTCAAAGAGTTAAAGGCATGGTCTGTACTGATAATCAAGGACACTGCTGGCAGTGGTAAAACACTAGGGAATATGTTCCTGTCAAGAGGAGGAGTGTGCTCTGATAAAACAGCAGCTCAGACAATTTATCAGCAGAAGACCCTGCACTACAGCAACAACACTACAGCACATTGCATGTGATATTCATCTTTTTGTTATTCCAAAAGGATGGCCTAAAATATCTGAGAAAAAACAATGAGTGCCGCTGAAGAAAATTTTGGATCCAAAGGGCCATACCACAGCAAAGGCTGATTCCTGAAGGCCTATGGAAAAAAATTTTGCTTGTCCTAATCAAAAAGAATCCAACAGATACACTAAGAATGCCACAGTCAGCCTACCACAACACACAGAAGTGACCATGGACAAGCAACTTGGCCACACACACATGCACACCTCCTTGCTCCTGGGTTCTGAGCTCCATACAAGAGTGGGACTGACTGAAAACCATCTTACCTAAAAGAAAAGTCATTTCTGCCTTCTGTAACATTGCATATTAACTTTGTTTATGCAAATTCCCCCCAGCTGTTCTGCCATTGCAAATAAAATTCCACATTCCAGTAGTTGACAGGATACAAGGAAGGGCAGACCCAAACACAAATGTGTGGCTCTCTTTCCTGAACTGCAGTCCTATAATTGTTGCTAAAGAGTTCAAAGACTTGCAGCTTAGTAATTTCAGACTGCATGTGTATTTCCTACTGAGGAAGCATCAAACAGCACGGGCAGCAGACACCAGCTGCTGGAGCTGCCTCGTCTCATCAGCTACAGAGGCAGGTTCCTTCTGTCTTTTATGCCAGCTATGAGATTACAGGTATTTTGGTCTTTTAGCACAGCATATCAGCTTCAAAGGGAAGTTGGGAGAGAACTTATTGTACTGTCTGGTTGTTGTGGTTGGCTATGGCAAAATTATAGTTATGTGCTCAAAACTGTAAACTTAAGAGGTGTCCCTCTTAGAGAGAAGTTTCATGGCTCATTTTATTAAAATCTATTAATTAAGTCCACTTTATTAAATATCTTATTTTAACCAAATGGAGATTTAAAAAGGACAAGGTAAATGCTGCAAAACAGGAATTTAATTACAAAAAAAAATATACTTTTAAGTCTATAATGTACCACTGTGAAATCTGCCTTATGCCAACGTGCCTACACATATCCAATTAAAATTCTGCCTTAAGTACTTATATTTTATGTGTTTTCAGCTCTTGGAGGAGGGAGGATATTAACAGCTTTGGAGGAAAACCACTTTGCCAAAACTGCAACCATATGGCAGCAAACAGAAAAGGACCAGCCTAACAAGGCTTCATTTGTTAAAAGAAAACTTGACTTTTCAGTTAATATATTAGCTTTTATAGGCAGAACCACTGTAGGGATGATGAAGGCTTCATGTCTGAGCAGTGGCAGTGGAACAGGGGGAAGACAGGAAACCAAAGCATGTAGCTTCAGGCAGTCAAGGGTTTTGCCCAATTTCAACTGTCTTACAGCTGTACAGGGTGCAACATGAACCCTTACTCTTCTCAGTCAGCTTTGATTCCATCTTTTCCTAAGCTGGTGAAGTCATGTCTATTTTATTTTCCCAACCTTTGTGCTCAAAGTAATTTCCCTCACAAATCTGAAAAGTAAAATTTCTTAAAATTTTCCCTATACTGCAAAGAAATCATCAATAACAGCCTTGTTTGTATCAGTAGAGAAGGTAAATAAACAAAGAAAATAACTTTCATATGATGACTGTCTACAACTTTTATCCTGAGATGGAAGATTTGAGAAAGAACACTACAAAATGTACTCTAATTCAGAGCTCTGTGACCTACTGTCAGTCCTTGGCATTAAGTTTGGATACATGACATTGAACCCCAAACATACAGCGGGCACATTGAGAAGCAATAACGTCTTTGTACAAAAAACTTGACATAAAGTGGAATTGTAGGTTTATTCAGAATACAGCACAATGTAGTGGAGTCCTGCTTTCAAATGAGATACAGCTAATGCAGTCAACACAGGCATAGCCTTCAGTGTTGCAGAGTCCTTCTGGTTTCAAAGCAGCCCTAAAAGAGCCAACTCATGAATCTCTCTGAAGCTGTACACATGGGGATACATACTGCTAAAGTAAATATTCCACAAGATTTGCTAGTTTCCTTGAAAGTCTTTTTTTTTTCTCATGTGGTGTGATTCTGTTTCATATACCCCTTCCAGTAAAATGCAACATTAATCTTTGAAAGGCAAGCACTCAGATTGTGTCATTGAGCAAGGTTTGTAGCCTTGATATTGATATTAAGGCAGAGATGCTGCTAGTGGTGCTAGGATTATCTCCAAGCACAGGAATAGGCACTGCTCTTACAAAAGGGCAACACGAAACCCTGTAAAATACAATCTTCCTAAATGCAATAAGAATTGTTTATTTCAGCTGTAACAAAAAAGTATGACAGTATGTTTCAAAATAAAATTTTAGATCAAGAAAATTAAGGTAATTCAGTAAACTCTACCCTTTCTGCCTCTAGGTGGAACAACGAGAGCACTCAAGGGTAGGTACATTCTCAGCTGACCAAAAATATCCTGACTTGTATACACACAGCAACTGTTTAATGCATTTATGGACAGCATCCAAAACAGAATTTATGATCAGTAGAATTATAAAACTGTAAATCACCCTCCATGTGCTAGAACATATTTTACACAAGTGACTCTTTTAAAAAACTAAAATGATTGTTGACTATTTTGATGTGGAATGACTTTCAACAATTATTTTCTTACTCATTATTTTAACTTCTCTGATTTGACACAATGCTAGCTTTAATCATGATGATGATATGATATCCATTACCTATTTTAGTTTGGTTTTTTTTGAAGTAGATTATTTTTTATTATTCCCTTCCAAGTGATTTGCAAATATAAGTAAACCCTGAGTCACATCTGCACACAGCTACCTGAGACACCTACAAAACAGCTACCAAGCTACAACTAACACAGGTTTACTGCTGTGTATGTCTTGAAAGACTTACTGTTGGAAAAAAGTTGTTTATAATTAGGCAAAGAAAATATGAAATTTTAGTGTGTCTTCTTTTTACTTTACTTTGTAGATAGGCTCCTTCTAAATCGTGTTATCACAGTAGTCACAGAATCATTATGAAATAGACTCAAAGGGGTATAAACCAGTGATCTATTACATTCTGACTCAAACCAAGGTCAGTTATATCCCAACTGTTATTCTTTCTCATTCTAGCAACTATTCAAAAGTCTTACAGATGCTACTGGATGTAACCAAAGTTATAATCCTCCTAATAATAATAATAATAATAATAATAATCTGTTTGGATGCTTCACTATACCACCTTTATAATCTTGTCCTGCAGAACAGAGGGAGATTCACTTTAGGTAGTTTTAGTCAGCTACATCTGAGGAGCTCCTCTAAGACACCAATGCCCTTTTGCATGCTTCAGACATTTAGACATGATGACCAATAACAAAAAAATGCCTGCTTATCTAATTCAGCATTAATGGCTCACATGTGCTCAATGCAGTCCACACTCCAGAAGTCTGAATTTAGACATTAAGAATAAGATTAATCTATCTGACCTACCATTACTTTCATCAAGCTCATGCTTTCTTAATTAATCTGCAAGAAAGACAAATGAGACAGCATCAAAACCTTAAGTGAAGTCCAAATACTGGACATCTACTATTTTCCCTTACCTAATATTTCCTATCCACTCCCAGAAGGGAATTAGATGGCTTTAATAGGTTTGCTCTTGGCAAATCCATATTGTTTATTACTTATTTCTTCTAGCTACTTAAAGAAGTATATCTGTTCATTGACTTGTTTATTAATTGAAAATAATTCCCCACATTCTTCTTTCTTTCCTCTTTTAAAGATAAGATCTATGTTATTCTTATTTAGTCTTCTGGTACCTGATACATCCCTCATGAAATCTCACAGAAAGCCACTAATAGGCCTAAGTTTTGCAGACAGTTAAGAAACCTAATCTATATAGTCTGTTCTTTCCTTATCTACAATTGAGGTTTTAGCTCTAGGATTAACTGTGGATGTCATATATTTACCGACAACCTCTACAGAAAACTCATGTAATAAAAAAATCATGGTGTGCTTTTCCCTTCTCTGCTCCTACTCCATGCACCCTTTCCTTTCCTCCAGGAGCTCTCTAAGGTACTGAACATCTCTTTGTTCTTCTATCTATTAATGCACTAATATAATTATGTTATATTAAATCTTGCTAGTTGCTTCTCAATGAGTGCTTTGGCACTTTTGACACGTCTCTACACACATGGTACATGGTGCTATTCCACCATGTTTAGTTAAGAGAAATTTTCCTCATTTTGCCTAAGGTGGAAGAAGAGATGAAAATTTAGCTCAGCTGGTCTTTTACACTTTCTTTTCTTCACATTGGTGAAGATTGCATTATGGTCTTTTGTAGATTTCTATTGAAGCCCCCACAGATTTGTCTTAAACCTGTGCCCTCTATATTTCTTAAAATTAAATTTCTGAATTTGTTGATATCTACCTTTTTCAGCTTTTTTTCCCCTGGGCAGTCATTGTAATTTCTTACACAAAAATGGCAAATAAAAACCTCCATTTCTATAATGTCCAATGTCTTTGGAAAAAACTCAAGAACTCAAGAACTATATTCTTCACTGCTTCCCTGGACACCAACAGATATTTAAAAGCTCTATCTAATCCTATTTTTGAGATCTCAAAGCAACTGGTTTTGAAATACAAGCCAAAAGTTCCTCTCTTCTTCCCTGCTTCTATATGACTGTACTACTATTGTGATATATATGATAAAGTACCTACAATGTAAATTTTGTTGTAATATTCAATTAATTCTTGTTTTCCTCATTAACTCTTCAGTTATTTCTTCTCTGTTCCTTGTTATTCTACCACTAGCACGCAAACAGCTAAGATACCTTGCAAACTGACCCATGACTTTCTCTAGTCACTTCTTTAATCTTGTTTTAAATCGTCCCAGGGACAAGACCTATGTTCAAGTTGCCTCATTTAAGATAATGATTTTTGTTCTTGCCAAATGGTTCTCATTTTAAATTTCTCTCAGGAGAGAGAAGAGTTACATTTACGGTGTATCTGACTGATGCTAAACTTGGACATTATCTTGAATCTTCAACTTCTTTATTCACTGCCATAGAGCCTGATAAGAGCATTTGATTTGCTAGGATAATTCTTAGCAGAATAATTTTTAGCATTATTATTCTTAGCATTATTATTCTTTATCCTATGCTAATTATTGGTGGAATCCTTTGTGATTTGGAAAAATGTGACTCTCTGAAGAAACACATAAGCCATAATTTAAGTGCCAGGTGTTGTAGATGTTTCCACATCACCTTGAGTAGAAGACCAGTAGCCAGCAGCACCTTTCATTTCCTCTGGGTAACAGGGATTTTTTATTCCTTGGGCTAGTGTTTGGGGCTTTTTTCAGTTATCAAGAGTTGTTCCTACTTGTTTCCTGGTCAGCACTCCTGCTTTTAATTTGTCAGAGGACATCAACAGTCATCTTCCTCTCTGTAGTTTTAAGTTTGCTCCTCCAGTACCTGTTCTGTTACCAAACGGAAAGCTCTGCTTTAATTTTTTTGTTCCTGAATGCATGCTGTGGATGAAATCCTCATGAGCGTACTCAGTTTTGAATCTCTCCTTTTACTGGTCCTCTAATTGCTTCTTAGGAGATTTCCCTGGAGATCCAAGAGAAGTCTTTCCAGATACTACCATTAGGAAAATATAGGCCAAAGTTCTGGCAAGTCTATTCAAGAATTTCATCACAAGATTCATCACTGTTTAATTTTAAATAAAGCTATTTAATTATGAGCGTACAAGATATTTCCTCTCAAATATTTTCCACTAAGAATGAGATACTATGTAGTACAAAAAGCTCTTTATGACTGATCTAGTATTTGTGCTTGAATTTTACATATTTTTGGTTTTATTAGCAGTTCATACTGAACTATAATACTAATAACTATAATACTGAAGCATAATATAAAGTACAGGATTAATCAAACACTAAAATGAAGGATTCCATAGGAAGCTACGTTTACTCTTCAGTATTACCAGGAATTTTGTTGCTTGCTAAAAAGTTATTAGGCAAGTGAAGTTGCTTGAATACAGCGCACAATGATCCAGATGCTTACAGTTCAACAGTGGAAGTTTCTTTGACTTACACACTCTGAACATAAAAATATTATTTTTAAGCTTTACGGATAAGCTTTTTCGACATATATTCAAGTAAAAACTAAAATCCCTCATATTTATACATAAAATGATGAAGTATTTCAAAATTATATTATGTGATACCATACTACTTAATTTTTATTCCTAAGCATAGGCCAGATCGTTACCTTTGATTATGCTATGTTTAAGGAGAAGCCTGCTAGCAGTGAGAAGTAAGAACTCCTTATTTCCTCCTGGATAATCTATTACTTGGTTATTATGCAATAAAAAATAATGTACTTGAAGTATAACATTATAGTAAATCAAGGTGACCCCCGTTACAGGGAGAAATAATGCATCTGACTCTATTGATATTAGAAGGCTAATTAATTATTATATTATAATCTATTATTCCATACTATATTACACTACATTATACTACATTTAAACTGAAACTGCACAAGCACTCAACAAAATCTTGTGACTGTCTGCTGACTGACAGTCTGAACACACACTTGGCCCTGATAGGCCAAGGAAACAAAACACCACCACTCTGGGTAAACAATCTCCATATTGCATTCTACTTTGGCACAACACAGGTGCAGCAAATGAGATAAGAATTGTTTTGATCATTCTTTTCTCTGCTTCTCTCATTGCTTCTCTCAGGTTCCGAGAATGTGAATCCCACATAACACGTTTGATGCATGCAATTCATTTGATTCAGTAATAGTTCCCTTTGCTTTGCTGCCTAAATTGTGTTTGACTAAATCTGGAAATGGCCAAAAGGAATGAAAAGTGGAAGACATACATGTGAAGCTGCATATATTCAGGTCTATAGTAGAAAGACATGTCGTTATTGCAAGCTGCATATAAAGCAAAATTGATAAAATTTAAGGAAAGATAGCTGTACTTCGATTGATCATAACTTGATGTCTTAATTAAGAGCAAAATCAAATTATCATCCTAAACTAGCTAAAGACTGTGAAGAAGTTGACAGGAAAGAAAAAAAAGAAGTTTGTGTTTAGAAAGCTGCACACTGAATAGAAAGTAAGTAAGGACTCAATGTCCACACTGGACATTGAGCAGTGTCTGGGAAAAGAAGCAAAGAGTAGATCTTCTGCCATCTGCAAGGGTTGAAACCCCAAATGCCATATTTCTATGTCAAGAAACAAAAGGTATGCAGTAGAAGTACAAAATGGCTGATGACAAGAGTCGTAAGGTATTTTCTGATCTTAAAAAAGTAATAAATGAAAAGCAGTGGTCAGTCATGGGAACAGACAGAGTAGTATTTACACATCACCAAAATATGGAAATTTTCAAATATGTACTGTTGCTATTGTCTCCCTTTCATGGCTTCTTTTACTTGCTCTGCAGCTTCTTACCCTACATCCAATTTTGCCTTTGGTGCCTGTGTGCTGCTGTGGGAAGCTGACTCTGGCTGGATGCCAGGTGCCCAGCAAGCCATTCCATCACTGCCCTGAGCAGGACAGGGCACAGGAGAGAATAAGACAGAAAAACACCCCTTGGGTCAAGATAAAGGCAGTTTAATACAACAAAAGAAAAGGTCTGTGTGAAACCAAAGGAAAACAAAATATTTATTCTCTACTTCCTATTAGGAGGTGATATCCAGCCTCCCCCTCCTTTTTCTTAGCTTTTATTGCTGTCCAGCCCTGTATGGTGTGAAACATTCCTTTGCAGCTTGAGTCAGCTGTCTTGGATATTTTCTCTCCCAAGGTCTTGCCCACCCTCTTCCCACTGGCGAGGGGGGAATGTTGGGGAGGCAGCCTTGGTGCTGGGTGAGCACCAGGGTGTTTGACAGGTGAACACCTTTCTAGGTACCCATGCAAAGAACTGTGAAGGCTGCTGTTGGAAAGATAACTCCATCTCCAGCAGACCCAGTACAATTACCATGATAAAATATAAGACACAGAAAATCCTGAATTATTTATAATATCTTCAGAAATTATTCACTGTCTCCTAATGTGGAGGTTGTCTATGGACAATTCTGTTTTCCAACGTTGCAAGTTGCACAAAGAACAGACTGCCAGAACAACATGCCTACCATTTCTCATGATATTGCCCCTTACTCTTTTTTAGAAAAAAAATAAGCTGAGTTTGCTTGTTTTATCTGCAATTATATTTGCATTCAAATCAGTTATTTTCTCTTTATCCTAGATCCCCTTTTCACTGTGAGCTACTGTTAAAATAGCTGTGTCAATTATATTTAATTGATAAGACACAGTTTCATCCTGTATATATGTTATATGAAATGGACCATTGTTCAAATATATCCTTTTCCCAATTTTAAGTGATAAGGTACATAACATCCTGCCCTATATATAAACCCAACGCAATTTTTAGCAGGGATGTACCAGTACAGCTGAGTAACACAGCTTTGCCTGAGGACTAAATTATTTGGACATGCAAGGCAGTTTTCCCTCCATGAGTTAGGGAGAAGACATAATAAAATGCTTTAAAAATTCTTATCAGCACAGTTGCACAGGTTTATGCTGACAGACCAACAGGCTAAGCATGACTTAGGGTTCTTAGTAGCAGAGGTTTTCAAATTTTCACATCATTGCTAACACCAGTCACTGTCTGTCAGCAACATTTTCAGCCCTGTCAAATATTTCTTCGAAGCAGCATTATATAATGCAATACTTAAAAAAGTGTTGGCAGTAAATGGATTATATATACTAGAGTTCCATCATTCCATACAAAACCTCATCTGAAAAAGATTGTAAAATACCCCCCTAGAAGAAAGGCTTCAATACAAAGACATTAATGGAGTATTTTTTCTGGTAAGATTTCAAAACAACATTAATGACTCCAATATGCTATTTAAAGCAACAGCTCCAGGACACTGGGCCTAATGCATCTCTAACAGTAAACAACATAGATTCTGTTCATGGTTATTCAAATATCTACAAATTATTTCAACACAGTGGGTTACTTAGCAATGTCTTATCCACATTTTCCCTATGGACAATTACATCAAAATTAAACAATAGTTGCTTGTTTTTCCTTACTTGTAGCATGATCTTTCATCTCCCCCAGTCCAGTATTAATTCCAGCATCTATTGAACTCATGATTTTATCAATCTACAAAAGAGAGAACAGTGAAAAATTTGTGGGATCCCATCTTCAGTATTTTATTTTAGTTTTTCATGCATAGATTTATGGCATTATTACCCTCATTAGGAAAAAAAAATTAAAAATGTAAAAATGCATAAATCAAAGGTAGACAATTAATTCCTCCACTTTGATTTGGAGACTGCAATTTGATTTGCAATTTTGTATGTTAGCAAAAACTAAGGCTTAGGATTAGTATATCTTTTTCCATGGTAGAGTTCCTTACATACTGATGACTCTGGTCATCTAGATATGACCACTAGTGATTTATTTAAGCAGTAATATTAATGAATAAAAAATATTTTGTATGTTCCAAAGTATTTCAAATACACACAATTAGATCAATTGTTCAATTAATATTTCCAGAGAATTTCCTAGCCCCCTTTTCTTTCCATCTGCCCCAAGGGCACTGAATAAGTATGAAACATAGTTGTGTCCCCACATAAAACAGAACAACATTCTCTGTGAAACAACACTGCCCTGATCCCAAAACTTGCTCACATGCGTCATTGAACTTACTAGGTCAAAACCACTGTATCTATTTTATTTTCTGTAAGAACAGGACAAACCAAAAAGTGAATCAAAAGGTTGCTGTGGACTAAGAAGATAGACAAACACTCCTTACTAAGCTTAATATTAGGAAAAGTATATATTAGTCACTGGTGACAGAAGAAAGTCTGGAAATTGACAGAATCTGCAGATTGAGCATTCATACTTTAAACATACATATATAGATATATATATGTATATATATATATATATATATATATATATATATATGGCACTTTTTTACTTTTAAGATCAAACCTTGATGACCATGTAGAAAGGCCAACCTGGGCCTAATTCTAATCAGGATTTTATAATAACATATCCAAGTAGTAAAGATCAAAACCTGATATCCTTAGTACATCTTCACCGAGAGAGTATTTCCCTTACAAAAGTGACTTTCAATGTCCTAACAAATCAGACACTTAGGTTAGCTTGAAACGTTTTCCTAGAAAAATAACCAACCACATAATCAAACTTGGGGTTCTTTCTGAACACAATAGCACCCTGGAGATAGATGAATTTTCCCACTGTAGTAGTTCTAAAGAGAAATTCTCACTTCTCTGTAGGAACAGCAAAAATCCAAACATTTCAAACTCTTAATTTACTTCACTGAGATGGGTACTTCTGTGTCTATGAAGAACCATTTACATTCTTGAAATTCAGCACAGGGAAAAAAGTTAAACATATGGTATCTAAAAATTAATTTAAATTGAATTCTAAACCTAAAATAAAAACCTCTCATATGAGCAAGCATGTGCACTACAAATTCAGTGTGGAAATTTCTGTTAGTAGTTCTGAATTCATTGCTGCTATAAGACTATTCCCAATTCACACAGCAGCCATGTATGTGCCAAGCATTTTGCACATAGGCTACACACTAGTTAGAGGATATGATACATAAGGAGGGTTTGTAGAATGCCCAATCAACTCTCTGTTGCTGCCATTTTCTCCTGGCTCTTGCTAATGGGCACTGCCATGGTGGAAATAATTAGCAAATATGTAAACAAAAGGCACACTTACTAAGGATTTTACCAATACTAATATTGTCAGCGGTGAGGGCTTTAGCAGACAATAATTTCAGTGCCACAAAAATTGCAGAGTTACTTCTGGTTAACTTCATTCACTAGGGAAACAATAGACTTTATTGAGTGGGCAGCATTTGAACAGAAATGCTTTGCATTTTGTGCTAGCTGTTGAACTCTCATGAAGTACACTGTGACATTCACTCTGAGGTTTGCAGTGTGGAATATTCACTTTTTATTTTGTCTCTGAAACTGAAAACAATAACAGTGTCTTCACAAGACCACAGTACTTAAAAAATGAAAAAAAACTTACTTCTTCCCACTCTGACGTGAAGGAAGGTGTTCTCTCCGAATTCCCCTTGGAGCACTGTGGCTTTGGCGTGGGTTCACTCCAATTGCTTCTTGCTTTTTTATCATTTGGTGGATGGGTGATAAGATTAGAATCGGATTTTGAAACATTTTTGCACAAATGCATTTCCAGCAAGGTCTTTGGTAAAGATCGTATTCTGCCCAGCGTGCACGCTCGCTCCACAAATCCCCCAGTGGTAATAACCCATTGTTCACTGATCCTTGGTGCACCAACCAGGGTATGATTTTCTGCTGGTTTATTCTTAGTATGAAATATGGTTCTGTTTACAATTGGTGGCTTTTTTTTCTTAACAGGAGGATCAGAGCTGCTCTCTTTCCGTAGCTGTATCTGCTGCGCTGCGCTCTTGCTCAAAATGCTTTTCTCCAGTGGCCCACTGCACAGGTTTACTTTGCTGTACAGCTGCAGTGGATTTTCAGGTGGGTCACATGCAGGTGATGATCCATGAAGTAAACCTGCAAACTGCTCAGCGGGGTGTCCTTCAGGAAGCTCACTTTCAGTGGATGTTTCACCCTGGCTACGTTGCTCTGAAATGAGAGAGTACTTGTAAACATAAAAGGGTGATAAAATACTGCAAACAAAAAAAAATCCTTACTCCCCTCAAAATTACTTTTTAATGCTGCTTGGTACATTCTTATGTAAAAAAACAAAAGACAACTATGCCATAAACTGATTTATTATTCTCTTTAAAAAAATCTTAAATATGACTATTTTATCCTGACTAAAATATTTGCTGGTAGAAGAACAGCCAACAATGCTCAGTGCTATAAATAAAACTCCATGAAAAAACAAATTCATAAGATAAAATAGGCCATTGCTATTCCATCAGCTTGATGATGTCTCTTTTAGTTTGCTATTGAGCTGAAATGTGCAAAAATTATATAGTTTAGTATGATGAATTAGGTAGGTAGTTTGTAGGTGGTAAAATACATGAAGAATCATTATTGTCACGAATATTCTTAGTAATTTTTCTTTTTATAGCCATTATAATAATAGGGAATTTACACTATGATGCCTTTTTACTGACAGTCTCTAAGGAATAGATTTGAGTGCTGTTTTTGTTTTCGGGAACTTTTGAGAATAGTAATAGTAACCATTGGGAAAAAAGAACACAAAATCAAGTCTTTTCAACCACACTTAATATGTAACTTAGCACATACATAAACACAAAAAACAACCACAGAAAAATGCACTACTTTGGCAAGGTTTAGAGTGGATTATTAAAATTTTATAACTCTTTTTTATGCTTGTTGCTGAAAGACCTGGGGGGGGGGAAAAATGGAGGTCTGAGCTGCCTCACTTAAGGTGTTGGTGTGCTTAACACCACTCCACTAACATGGCATTAAGTCAGCATGTTCTACTCAGAATAACTCTGTCCCTACTAATGGTCACATCTCTATAACTACTTTCTTAAAGATAAATAATTCATCTCATTCCTTCTAGAATTTGTATATTCTAGATGGACTCTAACGGTGGGATTATGAGCACAGCAGTAGCTACCACAAGGAATTGAGCATAGCATCATGACATAATGTGCAAAGATATTGAGCAGTTTTCTCCAATTAACTAAAATATCTGCTGGCAAAAAAAAACCCCAATCAAATCTCAAAATATCCTTTCTAAAAGAAAGAAGTGCTTGACTTTAAAAAGAATAAAAAGAAAGATTTTGGTGTGTACTTCAAAACTTCATCAACTCTTACTAGTCAGCAGCTTAAAAATATAAAATTAAATGTTTTTCTATATTTGATAAAATTTTAAGAACCTAAGAAAATACACATTTCTTCTTTGAGAAACAACCTATTAGAATATACACTTCAGACATTTTGCAACCAAAAGGATGTGAGGTGTTATGGAGAAAGGTTAAATGTAGGACATGACAGAGCTTAAGGGATCAATATACCTAGAAAAATTTGGTTTAGGGGAAATTTCAGGGGAAAAGGAGGACATGGGGCATTCTCTCTTTGATTTCTGAAAGTTGCTGATTTATACATATGTCTGCAATTTTGAAGGTGAATTCAAAATGAGGAATAAATTATGCAAAAAATTAGTGGCTTTGGTGCTTTTCCTTTACATGAAAAACTCAGTAGCTGAGATTCTGCTCCAGATTAAGACACATAATTTTTCTACATGGGTAAGAAGCATGTTAGCTCCCACCATAGTCAGAGATCAGATTAATAAAATGAGTGGAACCTATAACACTCTGTACTCTGTTAACTGTGCTAACTACACTGCCAGTGACTTATGGGAGACAGCATTCAGTTTGTGTCCAGATACCTTCCTGATATATCTGCCATGAACTGAATCCTATTTTGATGTTCCAGACAGGTATCTCATAGCTGTGTATTGAACTCATTGAAGAAATAAATATTTTTGTCAGGACAAAGTAAACCAGGAGGCAATAAATCAAGAAAAACAGAAGCTTACGGAACCTGGATTGCAAGAATTCCACTAGTAGCTTTACATCTATTTTACATCTATTTTACTAAATAGTATTGGCCAACAGCTATGAGGATCTGAAGGAATTACTAGGTTCATGTCCTTTAAGTTAAACTCTCCTTCTCATGACAGAGCTGGTCCATCCAAATAATTACTGGGAATAGTCTCTGGTCTCAGTTATAACTTGCACTGTGCCTGGGCACTGTCTAGGTGGGTCTATTCAGTATTGGCCAAAGACTGGCAAAACCCAAACAGTTTAAGAGTACAGACTGCCAAGCACCAGTGGCATCTGATGCTCTGACTTTCATCAATTTATTTCTGTAAACAAAGTACATTTTTACTGAGAACTCCCATTCCCCTGAGGTCAGTAAATATATATACTGATCACTACAAAGCGTGTGTGTGTGTGTGTCTTTCCAGCAGTGTTACAGTGAGAGCATATCAAAACATTAATTCTTGGTTGTTTTGATAGTTGATGCAGCAGCAAAGACCCCAAATATATTGTATGAGCCTTTTTCAGCTTGATCTTTCACAACTCTTACTGTATTATGCACACATAAGTATATATATTCTACTTTAGGTATAACTTTCATCTTTAAAATACCCACACAAATACTTTAAGGAAGTCAGGAAAAATTAAAACAAAGGTTGCTTGAGCACACATTAGTCTTCTTATGTGTTAGCAAGTAGTCTATTCCACTTTTTATAAGATCAGTACTAGTTTTCAAAAATACCCTATTTCACTTAATGTTGAGAATGAAGTTGCTCAATGAAGAAGAACACCTCAACATTTCCATAGAATCATAGAACTGGTAAGTTTGGAAAAGGCCTCTAAGATCATCAAGTCCAACTGTTAAACCAGTACTGCCTAGTCTACCACCACCACCAATCCATGTCCCTAAGTGTCACATCTTCACACCTTTTAAATATCTCCAGGGATTTATATAAGAGTGGTCCTATTACCTATTTACTGCACAGTATCTAAATTCTTCGAATATCAACTTCTTTAACAGCTTCTCATATTTTTATGATGTCCACTATCTAAGAAGTTCACAGATACGAACTCACATATCCTTCCAAGGTAAGACTGTAATGTGATATTATGCTAATTTGAAAAATGGGAGATAACACAAGGATATAATGCTGAAAATGCAAAAATGTTTAGGCATCTGATTTGAGATTCCTCAAGATTTTCCTTGTTCAGAGTATTAAACATTTTTAAACACAGAATACTTTTGAAGCATGGTCACTATTCATTTCAGTAGATCAAAAAAATCAGACCCCCTAATGTGTCAAATTCGTAATTCAAAACCCAAGGAATATGATTAATGGCTACTTGGGTAACCTTTGGTCTGTCTTGACCAGAGTAAAAAAAGCCCAGGCAGATACAGGGAGACTTTTATTAAAGATACTTTTAATAAGAGCTTTGTTAATTATGTGGCAATGTAAACAAAGATCTTATAGCTATACCTTCTACACCCCATGATTTTGAGCAGTGCAAACCACATCTATACTAGGCAACAAAAAAGACTGGGGCTGTCAGGAAAAAAAAAATCCATGTGGTCATGACGAAGGTTAAGGAGCAGGGAGCACTGCATGCTGCACTGCAGCCCTAAAGCAGGCTATGCAGAGTGGTGCCATCTGCATCCCTGGATGGTTTCAAAACCTGGTTAGGAAAAGACATGTCTGATCTCACGATGACAGTCCTGCTCCAAAGAGGAGGATGGACTAGAAATCCTCCAGATATCCAACAGTTTAGTGAACCAATTATAATTCTGAATATTCTGCCTTTTGAACTGATAACTGTTAAGGTTAATGCTCTTTGAATACTGACTTGCATTATTATTTTAGTTTCCTAAGGCAGTTAATATTTAATACTTTTATGCTGAGCAAATAAGGAGAGCACAGAGATGGACTATAGCACTGCTCTAAATAGTACAGTAGTCTATCACTCCCTGTCGTGTTCTAAAGAAATCACAGAAGGAAAAAATAAACCATACAACAGATAATCGTAAAATAATTTCCTAGAGTATGCTTTTCTGTCTTATTCCAAGTCAGTATTTGTTGACCTAAGACCTGAAATGTGAGATGTGAAATAAGCTCTTCAAACTGCACCATTATCTAAAAATGCAGATTCATTGTTCATGGGAATATCCAAGATCTCCATCTCAAGAACTTAAATAATGAAAAGCTTTACACAGAATAATACCACTACTATGCCCTTGCTAAAATAGGAAACTTTATTTAAAAAAATTTAAATCCTTGCTTTTAATAATTACCCATCTCTGAGATATTTTTTTTATTTGCTGCATATTTCTGTCATAAACTTCAAGAGAAATTATACTGAAATAAATATTTCTCCTGAGGCTTAGTAGCAATGCAAAAATGCGATATTTTATACATTATTTTCTGGTTTTAAACATATAAAATAATTCTTGTCTTGAATATTGCTGTGATATTGAAAAATACCCATGCTATTAAACCACTTATTATTTCTTAATTTTATTTATTATTATTATTATTATTATTTCAACCAACTTAACTGCTTTTTCTTCTCCCAGAAGTTTGAGTAAGCTTTATGAGAAGAAACTTTAGGAAAGAGGGTGAGGACACAAGAGAACATGAGAAGTTCAAGCTCTTGGACTCAATCCCAATGGAGAGAAGCATTCAGCTTATAAGTATTTTTTTTTTCTTTTTGCAAGTACATTTATTTTTGTAATTAAAAAAAAACGCCAACAGAAAGAGATCTTGCTTCCTTACCAGATACTGCTTTTCTTACCACTTTATCTTTTTACTTGTAAATAGTATCATAATACCAAAACATAAACAGATGTCATTTCTACAGAACTTTAGTGTTATTACAAGTGCACGTACAGCTTATCCATCTGAGAATTACTTCTGAAAATCACTGTGATACTGCCATAGCTGTGTTACAAGGAAAACATTTACATTTGGAACCACAAATAAATTCAGTTGTGCCATAATCTCAAAGCCACAGATACATATTGCTATTATCACCAGTTTATATACAACCAAACTGGTATTTAGGCAGCAGATTGCAATTCAATCAGCTATTTATTTTCACAGTGATGCACCCCAGCACAGTTGCTCGTGGTACATATATAGAACTCCATGGAATACCATTTCTCACTTCCAGTATTCGAGAGTTATAATTTACAGATGCTTCATCAAACTCAGATATTTTTTCCTGATTCTGACTCCAAGACTGCAGAACACATTAAGAAAACCAGAAGCATACTGAATACTGTGAGTTTTGCATTCATGTAAAATTGGAAATTGTCTTATTCATATTTGTATCTCAAGAGATTCCATGTTCCTAACTAAAGTACATTCAGGAGACTAACAGTTGTTAATAACACTAATGAAAAGAGCTGTAATAGATAAATTATAATGACAGAGTCAGATCTTTAACAGGCATTGCTGTTGCCATGGCACAATATTTCTAATGTAAAATAAAAATCCACTAGAAAATTGTTCTATAGCTATGGTAACAACTGTATTGTGACATGATTATTCTATTCAGCTTCTGTTTTCATTTGATCCAGAAAGATGTTTTTAGCATCACACTTTGCACATGTGTAATATCTGCCCAAAAATGTATTCTCAACTCCCTTTTCCCCACATTCAGTTGATTGCTAAAACCAACAGTCAGGACTGAGCAATATTTGGAAAGTACCCTCTTATAGAAGGATGGGTAAGCATATTTACATAGTAAAGATTTCTTTGCAAGCACTAGAATACCCTCAGTAGTGAGGATATGAGTTGTATTGCCAAAGCGATATAAAAGGGGATGATCAGCAAGAAAAGGTATAAGATCAAGAAAATTCATAGTATTTAAAAACAGAAGTAGCAATATTCAGGAAGGCTTTATTTCACACAGCAAAAAACGTTGTGCTCTGAGCAAGCTGCAGCTCTTTGATGGCAGCAGATATCTTAGATGAGGCAGAACAATGTTTTCTCACTCAAGTCAAAGTTATAGCAAGGTACAGTGGACCTTGCAATGGATACAACAAGATTACTAAGGAAGTGGTGAAGACTGTGGGCTTCTACTGTCACCAGCAACAACACAGAAGAGGAGCAATAGTGTCCAGCCAGACTGCAGTTTCTTCTTCTGGTTATTCCTAAATCTGGAGAAACCAGAAAAAAGTGGTTGGCAAGGTTGCTGTTGATGGTCTCCAGGCTCTGTGCCCAGGTTCCAACACTGCCAGCTTCTCAAAACCATTCCCTTAGAAATTAGAGTGAGTGTTTCTGTGGGTTGGGAGTTTGCTCTCATAAGCTTCAAAACTGCCAATTCACCCCTTAGCATTACAGTCTGCACTTGACTCTGTAGCGAGGGGTTTTACTGCTTCACTGTCTCTACCTTCATCGTTTCCCTATGACCCATCAGGAAATGAAAAGATGAGAAAGATTTTCAGGGAAAGATACGGAGTTTCCTGAACATTGCTTGCCAGTATCTAACAAAGAAAAAAGCTTTGGGTGAGGAAGGATATTAGGCAGTTATTACTGCTAATTCCAACCACATTATAATGCCTAAATATAGTCCTTGCCCAAATTTTCAGTAATAGCAGTGTACTATGGTACCAAGAGAGTTAATTTTAGCTCTTATTGAGCTGCTTTGTCTCTTCTGTACATCTTCAGGTTTTTCTGATACATGTATATTCTGTATTTGAGGAGGACATAAATGTAATTTTCATAATCACATAAAGGGTTAACCTTTTACTGCAAAATTCAACACAGACAAAAATAAAGAGCTGCAGCTGCCACCTCCATAATGCCGTTTCCATGAGGATTTCTTTCTATGTGACTATATAAGGCTTGGTTCCTAGACATCTTAAAGACAGACAGGCTCTCATGAACCGTCACATTTTACAGCACAAAATTCTGCCTTATGCCTGCACATCAAAATAAGGATTCTTCAGAAAAATAACATGCTAACATTTTTATGGACTAAACATATCAGACTGATAAAATAATGGTCAACATCCCTCAGGTGAAATGCTGGACAAATTCAACATTCACATTCAAGCTAAAATTCTGCTGGAACGCTTCAGCTTTGCAATGCAGCAAAAGCAAAAAGAAATCCTCTCAGTCTGTCTGTAACTTTTAGTGAATCTTTCATAAGAAATTCTGAGAGGTGAATGGCAATGGATGTAAAATGTAATTCTGCAGAGAGATCACATATAATCACACTGAGAAATTCTGTGGGGATCTCTTTTTTCAGCAGAAAGCAGTTGAGTGGGTTGTGGCTGTGCTCAGAAAGTACATGTTAATTTGACAATATAGTACAGCAGGGCAGAGTAATACAAGAGGAAATCTCGGTACACTTAATAACTAAAATCAGTGCAAAGTAATATCAGTGTGATAGATGAGCTCTTGAAATCGTATCCTTTGGTTGAAGACTGTAAAAAAACCCTGTTACATGTTCCACTCCTGGTATTTCACACATCACATGCAAAGAAGGAATGACAAATTCCTCCACCAAGTGGGAAAAAAACTTACAACATACAAGGCAAAAGAAACCGTAAGAAATAGTGGATGATTCTCAAAATAATGTTTCTAAAAGGAGACACTGCACAACAATTTTGTTTAAAAGGAATTATTTGCCCTAGCAACAACTCAGTTTCCCCCAGCATGAGACAAGACCAGAAAGCAAAGAAAGTGTATGTTTTGCCATTTGCACTGACCATACGTTTTTCTTTTCTAACCTCAATATAGAATATATTTCTGACCAGAGCAGAGTTTTTAAGATATTTCAGCTTGTCTCTTTCCTCATTCCATGTACAAGATCATCTGTGCTCTTTTTCAACTTATGTTTCAAATCCAGAAGGAACGGAATTGGTGCTTTCATAAGAAATAATGTAAAATAAAGGTGCCCTACCCCAGTTTTTGCTAAATCTGTTAGGTTGTAGGGACAAAAAAGTGTACAAAAATTAAGAATGTATAGAAAATATCCCTGGCTGTAGAATGGAATTTCAGTTCTAGATATAGGTACATATACAGTCATGGAAAATTACATTCAGATTTTAAGCTCTATGTGGACCATTCACTGAAATTTTATATAATTGCTTACATGTGACGGTATTGAAACTAATCACTAAAAATCATAGTCTTTTAGCAAGCTTGCAGCTTACCACATTTTGTAGTTATAAATACTGACTAGGGAAAATGAGAGAATAAAACCAAATTAACTGCTCCAAATGATTTATTTGGGGGTTGCAAATGTGACAGGATAGCCATTTAAATTCTTTTGAAAAGTATTTACGAAACATAAATGATCTTAAAATAATTGACACAATAATGTGCAAAATAATTTATCTGAGAATAATAACTTTCTAGGCATATTTAATATCTCTAAAAGTTGTTTACTTTTCACAGGTAACTGTATTTACTTTAAAAAGTAGTATTACACACAGGATGCTTAGAAGAAGATGTGAAACAAAGAGCAAAGATTCAAGTGGCTAAACGCAGACACACATGGCCATTTCAGACACTACACGGTATCCAAAGTGACTGCAAAGGCTGACGGGTGTGACACACAACTTGGAAACCTTTGTCTTTCTGGTGAAGCAGCAAGAGCTCAGAAACAGTATTTCTAGTATCCAAGTTGGTCTAGACACCTGGTTTGGCACTAGAATTGTTTCTTAGAGATCAAATGCTAGCAGAGAAGGAGTACTGAGGGTAGACGTAGACAATACATCTCAAAGAATCCTTTATAGTAGAATAAATAATTTCATGTGTGCATATACTCCATTTCAGATGACTTACATATACTTACTTTATATAGGAACTGAAAACTTGTTACTATTTTAAGTAATGATTATTGATACTTCTACCAAAATAGCTATCAAGTTAAGAGTCCAGAACACCTGAGTGCCACAGAGCATGAAAGGCTGGCTGACACCAAGTCGGTGCCAAAAATCAGGTTATGATATTTTGGAAACATATGTGCATTTGGAACATGAAATTAACCTGCTTTAAATCAACTATTACTGCTAGGGGAGTAGCATAGTTAGCAGTCAATGTGTAGCTTTTATTAAGCTCCTAGGATGCAGAAAAGCACATCTCAATTTAGATACAGTTAAAGGAAGAACGACCATTAGACTACAGTTGCTTAGACATGGAAGAGCGGTGAGTAGTTTTGGAAGACAATTACAAACTTTCATGCTCCCCCACAAATGACACTTTACAGAGCTCTCTTACTATACAAATACAACCAAATAAACAAAAATATTATCATGAAAAACTGTATGATTCATCAGCTAGTTGCAGGACAGAAGCTCCCACAGACTGAGAGGCATAATTTAACGTAATTAAAACCCCTCTTACACAACAAACTGGAAAGTCACGCAACACAAATGCTACACATAGAAACTCTGGATAATTTACCTTCATTTAGGATCATATAGGAGTTAGAGGACAGAGTTTCACCTACTGAATAGCTGCAGCAACAGAATAGATTACCACTCACCCCACTGCTCTTCAAACAGAGGGTATCACCGAGCAGCTCCAGGGCCAGAGCTGAGTGTAAGAATGGCTTAGAGGGCTAATCAGCTGCCCCACTTTGGGCAGGCTATTTGAATTCACCTGGTTTATTTTGCTTGAGCTGGATTAAAAGTTCTCACACAAACCCTTCTGCTGAAGCCATACCTGGGGACATTCTATGAAAGAAGTGCAATGATACAGAGGTGCTGGTCACACCTCCAGCTACTTTCACTGAACTCTGCCATCCATGAAAGGATGATATTCTCTGCAAAGAAGGGTCAACTGTTCTCTCTGAAACACAAAGGCAGATATCCCCCAAAGGCACCAAATAGCCCTGCTTTTCAAATATGGTACACCTATTAAAAATAATATTTTCTTAACTAGGGATAATAATGTACATTAATAAACATTAGCAAGGTCTAATAAAGAAGACTAATTTATCAAGCTAAAAGCACTATAATGGTACAGCTTTCAAAAAACATCCTCCAGACTAGTAGAAATATATATATATATATATATATGTTTGTTTAAGAGTCCAGAAACTGTAAATAGGAAAACAGAAACTCAGTCCATGGGATCAGAATATAGACTAGTATTTGTGGGAATGATACCATTCTAGTCCCATAATCTATAGTCCAGATTCTGTTCAGCTAACAGTCTGATCAGAATACCAGGAATAATAGATGGTAGAAAACTCTTCTTTACCAAATAACCTCATCCAGTCATTGGCACATCTTTAATAAGTAAATAAAACTTCTTATGTAATTAGATACTTTAGATTTAGAAAACACCTTTTTTGACCATGAGTTATTTACTTCTCATCCACAATGCTTCAAGACAGGTGGTGACAAGTTCTTTAGGGCCTTGCTCCAGATACATCTGAAGCAAGGCAGATGTAGAATTTTATTATTGCTTAATTGTGCTCTAATTTATTTATGCTACACTTGGCAGCATCAATAATTTTATTTACCTTTGAACTAAGTCCTCAAACCAGGCAGATCTGATCCTTCTATCACTTATGTATTTTTGCTATTTAAGCAAATGTGCTTACATTTCACCTGAGGAGACAACAGATCACTGAGATCTTGTTTTATGAATATGTAGATGGGAAGACTCTCCATTAACAGGGAGGTTCCTTGTAAAAAGCAAGGTGACGAGATATAGCCAGTTATCTAATTTACCCATGAGAAACATACCCATGAGAAATGAGAGTGCAGAAGTAGTCTGTTATGTCAATCATAAGTAACAAATTATTGCAGAAACAATATTTTGATTGTTTTAATTAGCACATTCTTCATTTGGAATAAACTGGAAATCAGACAATCATGGTCTCCCGAGAAACTTAAAACAAGTCACTTTTACTCTCTAAAAGCAAACAAGCATGACTAGCAACTCAAGATATGAGATAGCACTCCAAGATATACCAGAAAAAAAATCTGCAGATTATTTCTTTTTCTAAATTTTATTGTTAAAATAACAAGAAATTACCATGAAAAAAATTTAATCATTTTTCTTATTAAAAGTGGGCACACACCTTTTTCTTGTAAGAATAGGAAAGAGAGAGATGAAAGGAAGGCAGAGAGAGAACAGGAGGAAAGAAAGAAGCCATTCTGATGACCACAGATAGTAAAACAAGAAACTCTTGATTAGGCTTCCAAATTACAACTGTTCTCAAAAAGGACTTTTTTGAATGTGCAATGTGATTTTATGGTTTTGTGTTTTGTTGGTTTTTTTTTTTTTTTTGGTTGTTGTTTTTGTGTTGGTTTTTTTTTTTGTTTTGTTTTGTTTTTTTTTTAATTAGCTGCAAAAATCTCATGAAGACACAAAGACAAAATGTCAAATCTTTAGACAATGCTTGTTTCCTGAAAGCATTTTTATGGAACCACCTATAATGAAGCACAGTAAAATAAAGCAAAGATGGTCACACCTGGAATAGGTTGCCTTGAATTTTATAGTGTTTTTAGCATTTCACATTAAGTTAGTTAATTATTCCTCCTATCTGCACCAACCTAAATGAAAGAGGGCTGATGACAGTGGCAGGAATAAATTACATGCATTAGGTATTTCCAAGGGGAATAACAGCGGTTCTTAATTGAACAGGGAGTCATCTACCAAATGGGACATGGATACTGGCCTCTTTCTAGCCCAGTTAACAGATAACCGAATTTTCTTCAAGTCTTTAAGATGGAAAAGAAGGCACTAAGCTGTTAAAATCTTCTTTGCTCAGAGAATACATGGTGGGCCAGAATTCAAAGGAATTGAGACAGCTACAGTACTGGTAAACAAAGAATAATCTACACAGAGGAAAGAGACATATATATATATATATTTTTTTTTTTTTTCTTTTAAAACAGCTTTCTTTCTTCCAAGCATAACTTGGACAAATTTTAAAAAACAAAAACCATCTACACATATATGAGGATATACTATGTGTTTTCAAACCAAAATTAACTCCACCGATATGAACGTTGATCAGTGAAGTTTAAAAGCAAATTTGTGAAAGTGAAACTTGACTAAAGTTCACCAACAGTTAGTCTATTAATATGAAGCCTAAAAGTCTGTCATTTGTAATTGCTTTCAAATTCTCTAATCAATCTGAATTTCAATTCAGATTGTCATTTGATAGAATCCCAAGACATGCAGTAATCATCACAGAGAAGTACAGAAGTTTCAATCAAAATAACTGCCTGCTTCTTAAAAATGGCATTTTTCTTCTACATCAGGTAAACCACACTTTCTACTGGAGCCAACACAGAAATGTTTATCACAGCAAAGACAAAGATTCAGAATAAGTCAGTCATTTCTAAGGTCTGATTCTTTTTGCCAGTTTCTGAAGTCAATTAGTTGAGGAAGACTATTAATAAAGGAAGACCATCACACTTGTATGATTTTACTTTACAGTCCTCAGGTGAAGGGTGGCAGAGTGCTAATCCTGTAAGAACTCCTGTGGGAAAGTAAGAATTCTGAGCTTTGTGGTATGGGTTCTTAATGTATCTTGGCAGTTAGAGAGCCTGAATCATAGAAAGTAAAAACATTTCATCTTCATTGTGGGGATGGAAGTACTGCTACACACCAAGATGTGAGAGGTCTATGGTGTGGAGGTGATTTTTCCTGTCTGCTCCACTTTGGTGAAACCCTACCTGGATCCAGCTCTGGAGTCTCAGTATAGGAAAAGCATGGACCGGTTGGAGTGGGTGCAGAGGAGGGCCCCAAAAATGATCAGAGGTGGACCGCCTCTCCCATGAAGACAGGCTGAGAAAGTTGGGCTGTTTAGCCTTGAGAAGACTGAGTGAAGACATTATTGTGGCCTTTCAGTAACTAAATGGGGATTAGAAGAAAGATGGGGACAGAATTTTTAGTACAACCTGTAGCAATAGGTCAGGGGTAATGGTTTTCAACTAAAAGAAGGCATATTCAGACTAGATATAAAGAAATAGTTTTTTACAATGGCGGTGGTGAAACACTAGAACAGGTTTCCCAGAGAGGTGGTGGATGCCTCATTGCTAAAAACATTTGAGGCCAGTCTGGATGGGGTTTTCATCTATCTAGTAGATGTCCCAAGCACATGGCACAAGTGCCCAACTGGATGACCTTTAAAGGTGCCTCACAACACAAACTGTTCTACAAATTTTAAAATTAGGCATCAGGAAAAAGTTCCCAGCTGATTAAAGTGGACCAGAGCTTAAGGCAGTGCTGGCCTTTCTTCTTCAGGCGTGGTACAATGCCTTTTAGGAAAACACAACAGTTAGTAACACAAAATAATGAATTTAGGGTCAGAAAGTGCCGTTTCCATTTGCCCTGCACATAAGAGCATAGAATAATAAGGTTCACCTCCCCTGAATACATCTGACACTGAGACACTAAATATGGAGATCAGATTTCAGTTTTAATCATGGGATATTTCTTTAACAAATTAGTGTTTGTTGAAGTATTTTAAAAAAGCAAAGCTCCTACAAACTCACTTTATTTCTATTTTACATTGTATTCCTATATAGAATATACAAAAAGGCTGCTTGAAGATACATGAAAAAGAAACCAAGAAAAAAAAAGAGAAAACTTAAAAGAAGAGCTACCATACCAGAAAGATTAAAAATATTCTAGAAGAGTAAGCAAGAGAGTGAGAGTAGGGAAAAACAGAAGCAGAAGTCAAGGGTGAATATTAATTATACATCTAGAGAGATACATATTAATAGTTCTATATGGTTATATATATATTAATAGTTCCAGGGAGCTCTCACCAGAACTGCACTACTTGACAAGGGCTTTCAGTCTTCCTGCTGCATCTGTCTCTCCTGTCAAGAAACTCCTTTGATCAAAATACTGAAATTAGACTTCTCTGTCTTTCACTTTTTCTATGTTCCTTGCCTGTATTATCACAGCCACATCAACTCTAAATTACTTCCCAGGTAGAAGCTGAGGTTTTCAAGTATTTGTTGAGTGGATACTACTTAGTTTCCTGATTCTTTATACATGAAGAGAATTGCACAGAGTTTTTATTTTTACTGTACACCTTGCCTGAAGTCAATCATATTTAAATGCAACTTTGCTTACCCAAATAACAATGACATTATTTTCTGTATTACATTTTATTTTTCTACTTTATTTAAACCTATAGATTTGTCATTGACAATTTCTGGACTAAGTCATAATAATTTTCTCAGTATCACATCACAATCATGGGAAAACTTAAGACAAAATCGAGGAGAAATTTACAGTAGCTAAAGCACCTTTGAAAAACTGTATATTGACTCAATTAAAAGAAACAGAATAACCCCAAATACCTTTTAGTTATTCATTTTAGATGGGGTTTTTTTTTGATAACTTAATTTTGACAGATGTCTTTTTTTTCTTTATAATTAAAGCTTCCTCACATGTTTAGCTATGCCACAGTGAGTTTCTTAGCATATTCCACATTCACTCAGCAATCCTTTCAGCTATGTCATGTGGGAAGCTTAGCCATGCTGTTCTGAGTTGTAAACCAGGTTGTAAAGCCAAGGCTATTGCTAAGCAAAGATAGCCTTCAGTCATGAAGGCAGAAATTTTGCAGCATCATCAGACACTTTCTCAGTCCTTATATACTTATTTCTTTGGTGTGCAAGTCTTATATATGGCACATGTTTTGACTCCTGAAGGAGGATTAGTGTATTCCTGGGCCTCAGGTGAAAGAGATAAATGTTTGGTGTCACAAGTGTTTTCTTCAGTCAATGTAATTTTCCAAAACAATTTGAAAACAAAGAACCTACATCCCAATCCCAATGAAAGAGTACAAAGCTCAAAGATGGAAGTTTTGGCTTCTGGCACGGTGGAAGTAGGTACCAAGACCATACCAGATTCCTGGACTAACACAAGGAGAAGTCACCACTTTGGAAGAATTCCAACAAAATAAGAAAAACTAAGGGCAGAGGAGGCAGAGCTCAACCAGACAAGTGAAAAGAAGATAGAAGGGGTCAAAGAGAGGGAACAGAATACTGAAAGTATTTTTAGCCTGTTTCATGAACCTATGCCTTTCTTTCAAAACAAAAATTAAAAATCTCAAACACGCATGCCCATTTCTACATAGACTTGTATTTACCATCACAGGTATTGTAAATTGGAAGCTACCAATACACACACACACAGAATGTACTTTTCCTTCTGCTAACTTTAGAGAGAGAGCCATAACCTAAAAATGTAAAGTTGCATTCTAAATCCTCATGGGATTACAAACATATTCATGGAGATTGTACACCTAAGAAACAGACTGGGACGGAGGGAAAAAAGGAAAATAGCTTAAGCAGGTAAAAAAGTCATTGGGTTCTATCGCTTTAAAGAATATTACAAAATCTTAGGATGAATTTCAGCCTTTTCACTACATCTTTCAGCTTTTTGACAAAAAGTTTATTTGATGAGTTAGGAAATTATGTAGCCTATCAACTGCATTCTTCAGAAAACAGAAACACTGCTAATATGCAGATCAAATGTTGATGATAGAGCACAAGAAAAGTTTGGAGGTGTTATGCATGAGATTGCTATCGTTCTGCTTCCTCTACAACTTCAAAGCCAGTTAATACAATTAGGCTCCCACATGCTCTTAAATTAAACGTGTGAATGAGAGAGACTTCTTCCTCGATTTCACGTATAAACACCATGATTGGCTTGGAGGCACTACCCATAACTGAGTGCTAGGTGTGACTCTCATCCCTTAGACACCCTCAACCCCACTAAAGCATACTAACATAAGGATGGCACACAGAGCCTTTCCTGGGGAACTCTCAACGGCATCAGGAGCACTTAATTGACAGCTGTGATTCTAGAGACACCAAGAACAATTTTTTAGCTGTGGTAGATCATCTCTCACATCCCACTCCCGTGACACAGCTGGCAGTGTCATCGGCCACACCGCTACATCTCCACTGGCCTCCAAGCCTTTGCTGCTCATAATCCTGTCTCCACCCCAAAGCTTTTCATCTTCTTACAAAAGAAATTACCTTCCCACAATTTCAGTGGGAATACTGCAGATCTGTCAGTAAGTACATGGTAATTTTTTTTTTTTTTTCATAAATCTGCCATCATGGCAAATTTCCACTCTTCTAATTAAAAAGTATTTTCAAGGTAACAACTGTTTTTTCTTCACAATGTGGGAATGCAAGGGTGCTTATTGGAGGATGGTTTTGCACATGCGACACAGACTAGCTGAGTAATAATAATAATAATACTGATTCAACCACATTCACCAATATGAAGCCATTTTGTGTTGATATTTTTTCACAGCAGAACATTAGAGACCTACTAAATCAAAACTAGAATAAAGATTTTACATATAGAGAAAGAAACTTGATTTTTATATAAGCCACTAGAGAGGAATTGATTTTCTTGAAAGACCTCAAGTATTTATTAGGATTTTACAGACTGTCAAGAATCACATAAATCAGGAGATTAGGATATTTTTCATTTAGTTCTGAAGTAAAATTTTTTTGACGTATGAAGGAACAAAAATTGAACATAATTTAAGCTTCTAGTCTTAGTATCAAACTCAGGCTGAGTCATAAAAATCACTGAGGACAGCTGTGATTATATAAAATTTACTGTGTACCAGCTGTTCACTGAGAGTATTACATTAAGAAATTGCCCCTTCCAAATATAAATTTATATACAAAATATCTGATGTGGTAGTTTCCCTTCTACTAAGGGGACATAAGCTTCTACACAACTCCTTCTAGATACAAAAGAGAATAAATAGACTTTATTTATGAAACATAGAAAATGTATTCATTATGTGGTTTAATGGCAAATTTGCTTCGGGTCTGAAAGATGCTCTAACTGCCAGAAAAAAAATCTAAGAAGTTAAAATTAATTTGAAGGAAATAAGAACATGCATTGAAATTCTGTTAAATACCTGTCTGCTCCAAGTATCAATGCAAGTGTACACTAGAAACAAACTCTGCAATATGAACATTTCAGAACTGTCTTGTTTAATGGCCTACAGAAAATCCACAGAAATCACTTTAATGTAACTTAAATACCTTTGCTTGCATTAAGTTCTCTGATCAGTGAGACTGAATCACAAGGGGGCAAAGAGGAAAGGTCATCAGGAAGGAAAAAAAAACCACAACACCTTAAAGAGACATGAGATGTGACCACACGGCACTGACAATAGCTACAATGTTTTGTACACAGCAAGAAAGTTTTGAAAATACCCTACTTGGTTACAGAAACCTTGCAATATCATTTTGGTGCATTGAATAGGCTGTGAAGCTTGCTCCCACCCTGAGCAAATTAGCCCATGTTATGCTGCACTTCAATACCTTCTCAAGCTGGAGGCAGTTTAAAGATGGCACAATTGTCTGTTTTGCAGAAATATTCTCAACAATTTAGGTAAAATACCAGGGCTGCCAGGAAAGACTAAGGGAATTAGGCTTTGACTCAATTTGCCTATCATGCACAGATATCTTTAAAAATACCAACCTCTTTATTTTTAACTGTTCACAAGAACAATGTTACAAATCATTAAAAGGTATTTTTCTAAATGGAAGACTTTCTACTTAAAGCAGAACAGAATAAAGAAAAAAACCACTGTAGTCCAAACTAAAATCTGCTATATTGCAACTCACGAGCCACTCCTAGCATTTTCAGTTGTTTACCAGGCGAATTTTGAAAATCACTTTAGTATTAGTTTTCCTGAATTTCCTCATCTGCAATAACATCAATCCTTCTAAAGGGCTTTACGACCTGCTAAGGAAAACAGCACTATAGGAAACCTAAGTATTATCAGCATCTTTTAAGATGTTTGTCACACTTCACCATAAACCCTGAGTTTTTCAGAAGTCCTTTAAAAACTCTTTTACTGTGGTTTTATACTTCTCTAATGTTTGTAGGAATCATTTTTAATATGAAAGAAACTGAATGCATGTGGAAACAAATTTAACTACAGAGTATACATAGATTTATTATATATATAATAAATTGAAAAATTGGAGGATGTTTTATAAAGCACTCTGGGTATAATAATGATGTGTTACTCCTAGGCACACATACTTCAAAAGAAAATGGTTATGGTTTAACTCCAACAAAATGAATTTAAAATATTTATAAGATTTGAATGATTAAATATTATTTTGCAAAATGTGATTTTTCACACAGTATGATACATTGGATTTAAATCAGAGGCAGATGGTATCCAGTATTCTCACTGAGAGGACTGGTATGTCAGACAATTTAGTATTTTGCTCTGTTTAAGACAAACAGGATCTCTAGGGTCTTTGAAAGTCATTCTATATTGGAAGGGAAGCTAGAAATATGGTGTTCACTTAAAACATTTATTTACTGCGCAAGGCTACACAGAAAAATAAGGAGAAAAACTGCATCAGGAGTCTCCAATGTTGTCATGAATTCCAGGTTCAATTAAATACCTTGTCCTTTTATGATCTTTCCCACTCAGCCCATCTAACTTTTAGACTTCTATTCATTACCATTTTTTTGGGTAATAAAAACTGCATTCACATGCTTTAATGCTGGCAAGAAAACCCTCACAAAAATCTCCAAATAACCTCTGCAAATATAACCTTATTTCAGAAGCTGCGGCTGGCTCATTAATGATGACAGAGATGAGCACTGATCATAGAGTTTTCTAAAAAAAAATGTGGTATTTTTTGAGAAAAGACATTTTCAAGAAACTTTCTTGGTAACTAGGCTGTCATTGAGCTTACTGCCTAGAGCCTGATATGATTTAAGGTCATCTGAGTAACCTACAGAATTTAATTCCATACGAAAAGTAACATCCCTTGGGATTTTATACCTGCCTCTGTTGTGAGAATTAACCTTAGAAAATATGAGAGTTGAAACTCTATCAATCCAGCTGTGAAACTTCCATTTAAAACACCATTCTTAATCTTCCCACTGCATAGCTCCAGCCTCCAAAACAGGGTGTCAACCCTGTGCCATGAAGCCTTTTCTCATTGCTCCAAGTCATGACCCCAAACCAAATCATCTGCCTCCTCCTCTCCTACACATTCCATCTTTCCAGAAACTGACTCAATCCCTATGCTTTCTCACACTTCTTATCTAGTTTTCCTACCAAGGTAAGGACATTGATAAGCAATGCTGCACAGCTGTGGGAAATGCTTTCTCTAACTCTGAATATAATGTAATGCAAAAATAGAAGCCCAGATGCAAGATACAGCCTTCTATGTCAATATAATTTTGTCTGTTTCATGTGCTCTCTCAGGACTAACAGGTCCTCACATAGGTCTACAGGTTAATTGTTTCTATTTCCTGAATTGCTGGGTTATCACACATTCATTGTACAACACAGAAATACTGTGAAATGGAGACAATAATGGCATCTGTAAGTGGTATGAGAAATAAT
Organism: Agelaius phoeniceus; assembly: GCF_051311805.1. Taxonomy (NCBI): domain Eukaryota; kingdom Metazoa; phylum Chordata; class Aves; order Passeriformes; family Icteridae; genus Agelaius; species Agelaius phoeniceus. The sequence continues at coordinate 27,644,566 of NC_135269.1, read as the reverse complement.
TAACAAAAAATACATGTTTAAGACCCAGATATTTTTCCACTTTTACTACTATTATTAGCGTTAAAGACTATTAAACTATCTTCCAAGCTGTTTCTTTACTGAATACCATCTATTTGCCATTGGATTGAGGGGAGAAAAAGACATTTATATTACCAGAGGATTGCTTTTTTATTTTCAGGTCTCTCTCTTCTGGGTTCTCTAGACCCATTTCTTCTTATTCCCATAGTGGCTAAAACTTCACAGAGAAGATGCTTGTGTTTTACCAAAATTAATTTGTATTAACTACCATCCATTCACTTCAGTTCCAAGAACACACTGATACTCTCCTGGAGGAATACCATCACTAAAGGCTGCACACACCCAGGACGGGGTCACTGCATCTAGTCCTTCCTAAGAACAGGCAGCAGTGCTGAGAACACCGGTCTGAAGAGTTCAGAGACCATCTGTAGACATGCCATGAACTACAGGTCCCCAAGCAGCTCCTCAAAACCATTTAAGACATACAGCACACACAAAAAAAAAAAAAAATCAAAAAATCCCCAGAGCTTGCACTGCAGTAAGTTGGCAGGAGAGATCAAGAATACTTTAGATGTCCTTGGGTCTTTCATGCCCACGCAATTCTTTATGTGAAAATACCCAGAGGATCCTCTGCCATACCTAACATTCATGAAGCTGTTCCTGACTAATCCATATGGTGTGAGCATCTGCCACTTTTCAGTATAATATTCATTTCCAGAGTGCCGCATTTTCCACAGATAGCATGAATGACTAAAAAATAATAATTTTGTGATAATTCTGCTTCTGGGAAAACATGAAATGGTGAAAAATTGACATTATCTTTGGTATTTGCAAAGCCTCCTGAAGTGAATGAATATATGGTACTGCCTCAGCATACATTTAAGGACTATATTTCTTATCAGGAACATTTGCTCAAGGAGTTTGTAGAAAGGTGGGGGCTGGCCTCTTCTCCCAGGAACCCAGAGACAGGACAAGAGGAAATAGCCTCAAGCTGTGCCAGGGGAGATGAGACATCAGGAAGAATTTTTTCACTGAAAGGGTGAAAGCACTGTCACTGGTTCCCCAGGAAGCTGGTGGAGTGACCATCCCTGGAGGTGCTCAAGAAATGCCTGCATATGACAATGGTGCTCAGTCAAAGGTTGCACTTGATGATCTTGGAGGTCTTTCCCACACTTACTGATTCTAGGACTGTGAAGACACAAATGTCTTTAGAAAGCAAATTGTGTAATGGAAGTGTTCAGAACTAGAATGCATGGTTTTTTACATTATTTAAATGCAGCTTATTCAGTTTAAAAATACTGAAGACTAAATAAATCTAATTTTGTTTGATATTTACATTTGAGTACAGACCTTTTTATATGTGGTCTGCAAGTGATTAGTCAGTTTTCCCCTCCAGGAAGTGAATTCATATTAAAATCACAAGTATAAAACAGATTTGTCCAATCCGCATACAGAAGTATTAGAAGGCTAATAATATGATTAAAACCTATGAGCAGTAATTTTGGTGTCAATTTATGCTTTGACAATTACTCCTTAAACATGATGGACATTTCTTAATTTAATTAATAGAATTTTAAAAATTGTGGAAAAGAATTTTTTCAAGAAAAAACCCTTATTACAGAATTCATAGAATTATTTTGACTTTTTTTTTTTTTCCCCCCAGAAAAAGACCAAATTTTTATCCAAATTTATGCATATAGGTAACTTCACTCATTCAAACTGACCAGTGAATTCCAGCTTACATCTGTGTGAGCAAAGCCACATGGGTATGGAACTGGCACACAGACTGCTGTCTCTCTACAGACTGTTTTCTCCTGATACTAAAATAGCTACAAGGCTGCATTTTCAGTTTAGCTGTAAGTGTTACAGAAGACATACCACTTCCACCACCCCCACAAAGAAAGGAAATTTTATACAAGCAAAAAGCAAAATCACCACATATGTTAGCAAAAGGGCAGCTTTCAAATAACAAATTAACTCTCTACATTGTTATTTAGTACCAGAGACATGTTGAACAGTGACATGGCTTTTTCATACTCACACCCATCCTGGCTATGGGAAAAAAAGTTGTGAAGAGCCCCTGCCATTGTGTTTTATTGTTGAGGAGACTGTAAAATATAAATATGTAAAATGTGGGAACTGTTACACTACAGATCATTGTGATGATGGAAGATGAGGAAGGAAAAAATCCTCAAATTCATCATCTCTCCCTTCAGGTACCAGAACTCTACATTAAACAAGTGAGCTAAAAGCATCCAAGTGCCTTATCCAAATGCGCAGAAAAGTTATGCTCCATTAATTTATGCTAAAATCTAATTTTATTTCCTTCACAACTAAAAGGAGTAAAAAAAGGAATAAAATGTTTCATTTTTCCTTTCACTGCATATGAGCATGTTCTTAAAATACCATCTTACTGCCTCAGGAAAAGAAATGTTAGCATAAGAATTTCACCTTTTCTCATTGTATAAACTCAACCCCCCCCAAATATTTCTAAAATATAATTACTGTTTTTGATATTACAGCATCTGATCCATGAGTACGTATTCCAGCTAATATTTTCAATAAACATACTATGGCTATTTTTGATCTTCCATACATTTCAATGTAATTGACTGGTTAAATTTTCCTGTGTATTAAACAAAATTATTGAAATTTTTAATTTGCAGTAGAACAAATCAGACTGATAAATTTTCTTGAAGTACTGGGCCTAGCACTTTCTTTCTGTTTAATCCAAGAGAACGAACAGTTGATTTTTATCTTTTTATCGAATGAGAGCTCAAGAGTGAAAAACATCAATACAACTTCTGAAAATAACCCGCCCAGGAACCCTGCTTCACAGAGCTACCTGTATTTTGGGCAACACTTGATCTGTGTGCAGAGAACATGAAGCTCTTACAAGAGTTTGGGATCTTCTGCACATCTCTATGCTGCATGTTTTATGTGTGTCTCTCAACAGGTCACAGCACTTGTCACTGCTTCAGTTTTTTTTTGACAAATCCCCCTCTAAGAACAGATGGAGGCTCGTGTCCTCAGATATGCACCCTTGGTTCTCTGATTTCACCCAATGCATCAGCTCCAGGTCCATGTTTCTTGGGAGAACCTCCAACACAAAATATCACAGATTTTGTCTAGCCCAGGGGAGGTTGTTCACCTTTCACTTAGTAAAGCGTGATGGGCAATGCTTTCCTTACAGCTCCCAACACTGGGAGCTCACACAGCCCTAACTGCATGCAGGTTAGAACTGAGGAAGGAAGCAGTCTTGGTATTTTACTGGTTGCTCAGGCAACCAGCTCCACTGTGAGGAAACAAAACATGGAAAAAGTAATCTCACTGAATGGAAATCTACTTAATTCAGAATAGGTATCCAGTTTATAAAGTAGTGTGATGTTATGTAAGACCAGAAAAACTGTCCAGATTTGATGCGTATTTTACATCAACAAAATTGTAAAAGAACTGGTACTAACAACTTGTATTATTTCCAAACTGCATTGAATCATCAAATGCATAGAATCACTAAGAAAACTGAATCTAAAACCTGAATTTTAAACTTGCTTTTCAGAAAAAAATACTCACTAATATTCAGTAACATCTTCATATCAAATAAAGCATCAAAATATTTGTGACTAATTTCTGTGATATCTATGCAAGATTTATGAAAGCCATTCCCTTATTAATGTCACAGGAAGTTTTATGTCAGTAAGCAATAATGGACAAGCTCTTCTGAGTTGAATTACCAATCTGATATACTGAACAAAAGCATGGGCTTGATAAAATCACTGCAATCTAAACACTAGTCCTATTGTACAAATTAGGGTCGTCACAGCACAGTCCTGGTACCAGCTTTCATTTTGCTGACACAGTTCAGGTGATCTCTCACAAAAAAATATCCAGTGATCTATGCTTGCACTTTTAATTAATAATGGAATAAAGAATATTACCTACACCATTAATATTACTTTCCCTCCCAATATTTCAGAAGAAATATTTGCCATAGGCCAGCTCTAATTTTATCAGTCATTCTATAGCTGTATTTTACAGAGCTTAGTCTTCAAAGATACTCTGAATTTCATTTGAGAAAAAGGCAAATGAATATCATTTGACCCAAACAGAAATATAGTAAGGGTATGTTAAGCCAGAAGGACAGTACAAGCAACCAAAGAGTTGACATAGTTACACAGCCAAGAACTCAGTAGTTAGCATACTGAATTACATTAGAAAAATAGAAGATGCATGGTCATTCCTTGTATTTTAGAAAGGAGGAAGGGATCCCTCTAAAGACAGAGGATCAGTGATAAAGATGTTAGGGAAAGAGTGATTAATTCCAGGCAACTATGTCTTAGAACAAGTAATTTTCAAAGCATCAAACACACAAGAGAAAGCTAAATCAAAGCAATGAAGAAAATATTGAAGCTGATGCTACAGCTGCTCACAGTTCTTCTTTGCATATCTCAGTTTAAATGTAAAATGCTAAGAGATGGCACTTAACCCAGTTTCTCATTTACAGGCTAAACATACATCCTTGATTTTTATGTATGATTTTCACTAATAAGAAATCCAACAATAATATGTCACTTACAATAGTGGCTGCACTTCATATTTTAGTGTAGACATGAACTTATGTCCCTTTTAAGAGAAAACAAGCATCGGTCTACTGCTGTGTCACAGATTAGCTTACAGTCAAGGCATATTCCTCTACGTTTGAATATAAGCCTTGCATGTTCTCTTTATTTGATATAAATATTCAAGAAGTTCAGAATCCATACTTTAGGTTTTAAGAGAAATTTAAATTAATACTTATGTATTATGTTTTATTTTAAAATAAAATTGTTCTAAGAATTACATCTTTGGCTGCTTTATAAACTGAACTGGATCAATCTCTCAGTTTTTCAGGTTTTCCTCTAGTGTTTTACTGCCAGGCTCAAAAGAAAACAAACCCAGAACAATTGTCATTAAACAGCACCTTCATTTCTCAATATCACAAACTGAAAGGCTTATGTTGTTTGCCTACACAACGCTATACTATGCATACAAAGAAATGCATGCAAAATTCTCTTTGCAAAATAATAATAATTCTCCTTGTACAGAAATAAATTAATATCTAGAAGCACAATCAGTCCCGCAACTGCTCTGATCCAAAGATCATGAAACACATTGTAGCTACCCCTAACAGAGGCAGCTGCCTCTGAAGAACACAATGGCAACCATTCAGCAGACTTATGAGCAGCACCACATCTTTTCCTGCCACAGAAATTAAACAATCCACTTTCTTACCTCACATTTCAGATAGACAAGGATGTGGCCTATATCAGATAAACCTTGATCAGCTTCCAAATGATGCAGGAGCAAGGAGAGAATTAATATCAGCCATAACTGAAGACCTTTTGTTCTTGGTTTGTTTTCACAGAAAGTTGAATTTGTGTGCTGGAAACTCTAGGAAAACATGACCATGCAGAAGCATACATGACCATGCAGAAGCTTAACTTAGAAGATTCATTCTCTGCATTAAGGTTATAGATATTCTAATTAAGGAAGTACTTTTTTTTTTTCCATAGAAGTGATATTTGGCACAGAATGTGCCATTTATTGTATGAATTAATCCTGATTATTATGTCAATAATGCCAAATTAAATCAGTATGTTTCTATTCTTTAATCAAATCAACATCACTTGCCTTTCTTGACTCAGTTTGCATTAAGCACATATCAAACATTGGATAACAAAATTATATGCAAAATTTGGGACAAATAAGTCAAGTTGTGAAGACAGCAAACAGTTTAAAACGGTACATTTCAATGTTATGGAATTTGAAGAAAGGTTTATGTTAGACTGATCAATTATGAAGTGACTCAAATATTTCAAAAAACAATGATGAATCCTTTGATTAAAAATATTTGTTAGAAACTAGCACTGCGTCCAAAGATCATAAGAAAGCTTGCTTAAACTGAAAGAAATGTCTCTATAACTAAATTAACACTGACAGCTGTTTCATAAGGGCATGTTTTTTTACTGATATTTCCCTGAAGAAAGCTCAGTTTCATGATAATACAGCAAAAACAGGTCAAAACTTGAAAGATGAGAATATTATACTGCAAGTTTTTAATGCAGGGTGAGATTAAATTTCCACCTGCAATTTTTATGTTCATTTAATCTTCCCTATAATAAATTACAGTACAAATGTCAGTGATTAGAGTACATTGCAATTTTCTTTTTAAAGATGCAAAAGGAGCTTCATGAACACAGCAACATTTTGAGTATCAATTTAAATTCCTTGGAGTGAATTTTTACCATCTGGGAAATGCTTCACACTTAACTTATTTTCAGTAACTCTTTGCAAAATACCAGGGCAGCACAGTTTTCACCAAATCTTTCTTTGTCACAATTCTATAATTCCAATATGCTATCTAATTATATAAAAATATGCAGAATCACACTTGAACTGTAATTGGAAAAATTGCATCAGTTTTGCTTATTCAGGCTTTGAGCTTCAAAAAGCTTTGGTAAATACTTCACTGGAAAGGTACATTTCTATTGATAAACACACTTTTCAAAAGAGTTTTCATGTTTACTGTGCATCTCTGGATCCAGAAAGAGGATCAAAGTGACCAATAGATGGGATCAAAAGAGAATGCCCTTTAACTTCTTTTTCCTTAACACTACACCCTATACCATTAAACGATGCAAACACCTTTCAGATTTTCTATAAGCATCTTCCAGCCTATTATGTGTCCCCTTACAGGGTATTCCAAAGCTGTATATTCTATTTACTGTTCACAGAAATTTGGGCACACAGAAGAGAATGTCACATGTTTAACATGCTTATTCTCAATTTTAAGTTTTATATCATCAACCAAATTCACCACTGTTTTATGTCGACAGAAGCCCCTATGATGGATCCTTTGAAGGATATGTGTCCTCTCCAGCCCAACACAGGAAGGAATTGTGGGATTTGCATTAGATCTGGGAAGGTTGTGAACAGAATGGTGGCAAAATTAATAGCTTCAGAGATCCAATTTAGGCACTGAAAGTTCTAGAACTATTTCTAGCACGATTCACAGATCCTAGCCTTAGTGATAACGTGTCCTGCATTCACTGTATGTGAAATCTCCTTATAAACCATTCTAACATAAGCAGATACAATTGACTGAATGCCACAGCAGCAGAAATGATTACACCAGAGCTTCATTGTGATGATCTTAAAGTTTTCAAAGGTTGAGAGTTGTGCGGGAAATTGGTAAGAAAATGTTGTGAAAACCAGATAGTAATGGGACTATAGCTGTGATGGTCTGAACTAAGTATCTTTTTCTATGACTTTCTATTTATATACTGCTCTGAATCTACACAGGGCCATACTGTGTACTGCTCCTGATCTACTGTGGATGTGTGAAAGCCTGCCACAAGACCTTACACCAGCTAGCAAGACAGCTGTCCAAAAACACCAGACAGAAACTCTTCCTGAATTCCATGGTAAGGACTGAAGAGATAAACCAATCCTTTTTTTTTTTTCTGGCATGCTACCTCTTACACATCTGAAGAAAAGAGGCAAAGAGGTAACAGTTCAAATTATTTTGCATGAATTTGCCTGTTAAGTAAAAAATAATAAAAACAACAATTTTTTCTAACACCTCCATGCTTTTCTAACAACTTATCCAAGGAGATTCAAGCTAAATTTATTGCTGGCATAACAAACAGTGGACAACAGTCCCAACTCTTTATTTTCCAGAGCAGGTTGTGCCCAGCTGAGAGAGACTTCTTTGATGCACCTCCATCAGAAAAACTTTTGGCTCTGTGCCACTATTTAGCCCATAAAGTTGTCTGGATGTTAAATGTTCAACTTAGAATGCTAAATGTTCAACTTAAAATTAGGAGTTACATATTATTCTATTACTAAAAATGATATTTTTCTTGAGCAGAGATTGACTTCACATCTGAGGAAGCCACAGAGAACAAGTTATTTCATCTACAGGCAGAAATAATTTTGCTTCTGGCATATACTTCAAAGCAATTTTTAGAATCTGAAACAGAAATAAGTGATGTACTGTGCTAAAATGTCCCAAATTGATTGCTAGCCTTAGAAAAACAGGAAGCATGCAGATTTAAATGCCTTTTTAGAGCACAGAATAATCCCAAGTCTTGTCAGTTAAGTGCACCTGTCCAATTCAGATCTGTTTTAAGTCACTGTTCAGTTCTATCCTGCACATGTTCTACTTTAGAATTATAGACTTAGTCCAGAATGATATCCCACTGGTTTTGAACTAATGTATTGCCTCCAGTGTTTTTAGAAAGAAAAAGCTCTTCAACACCAGTAATTTTTAATGTGTTGGAGTCTGATTCCATCTGAAATCCGCTATACTGAGTAAGAAAATTTCCACTATTACCAATACGCTTTGGATGAAGCCCGTAGAGAATCTTAACTGATTATCAGCATTTTAAACACATTTTCTTACCAAATTCCATATATTGTCAGTATCAAATATTCTATGACACCTTCTATAGATAACTATATAGGTATAGTTATGTATACCTATAAGTGTAGGTACCTTGCAGAACACTGTATTTTGCAAAATACATTTGCACATTTTGGTCAAAACAGTGACTTCAAAGAATAATGCAGCATATGTAACTACAGCATGTAATTAAAACTCCTTCATAAACAGTCTAATTTATTTTTCAGGTTATGAATGAATGAGTGATAACATGCAGAATAGTTTGCTATATCCATTAAAAAACAGGTACTTGAAAGTAGGATTTTAAGGAATAGATGAGAATTAGCAATCAAACTGCTGACTATTGTTTTCTCTTTCTTTTCTCTCTCCCAATTTTGACTTATCTATTAATTTTTTCTTGTTCTCTTTCTCATGGTTCCAACATTTCTAAGTCAGAATACAAAATTTCTCACCAGATTTAGCATAATCATATTATGCTAAATTTCTCAACAGATTTAGCCTAATCATATTATAGACATTTACCTAAGAGAAAAACTGGACCTACTGCCATATCTTCAGTTTATTTTTGGTTCTCAGGATTCCAGGGGATGAGGGGTATAAGGACTGCTAAGAATTACATTTCTTTTACAAGACAAATTATTTGCTTAGAAACCTTTTTCCTTTATTTTGTACCATTACTGCCATTATTCCTTGGATTATCAGATTGAGGACTAAAACAAGTGAAAGCAGTGAAATGCAGTTAACATATTTTTTTCTATTTTGTGTATCTTTTCCTAATACTGCTTTAATGACAGTATTTAGTAAACAATTCTTTAATCTTAATTTGCTTACAGATATGATGCTAATTGTACAAGATCTGCTGTCTATGATGCTGAGGCAGAATTTAATTATGCAGAGTGATGGGTGGGTTTTTTATTTGTTCAACACCATTTTAACTCAGTATCAATATCTGAACATGGGGTTTGGAAGTGCAAATGCCCTTACTGGTTGTGACACAGAAGAATGAAACAGGAGGAGAAGGCATATCCAGTAACCAAGCTTGATTTCCAAGTGCTGAGAAGAGTGCAAAGAGCTCCCATAAAAAGAAATAAAGCTCTCATAAGGAAAACACAATATGATATCTAATTACAATGACAAGTTTAGAACTTATTCGAGGCATAATAATCTATGACCATTTAAATCCCAAAAGGTGAAGAAAGGCAACAACTATATGACACTTTCTAAAGTAATTGTACTGATTATTTATGCAGCTGATGTAAGCATTTAAGGCAACTCAATATTATCCCTGGAGTAATAGGAGGCAGAGTAGTTTAGACCAAAATATATGACATTACTAATCTCAAACAGTGCAATTTAAAAATCTAAAATATTGAAGTATGCATTAAGAGTGTTTACTTCATCAGGATTCCAGGTAAACACCATCATGAGATAATCTTGCTTCGATGTGTGTACCTCATTTTGTGATAGTGGTTTGCTTTCACTGACTGAGAAAAAATGTTTCCCCATGGCTACTGTTGCTATAGGTGATGTTTCAATTGCTGCTTTACTGTGGAAGAATGTTCTTGAGAGAAGGAATATATCAGGTCAGAATTTTCTGAAATCCTAAAATTATCATGTGTGATTATTTCCTGAAATAATCATTAAGACACATTATGATACTTGATTGGAATTTGAAATAGGTCTGTTCCAAAATTTTTCTACCAAATTAAATGAGGCATTTAGTACCTCAGTACTGGTCACCTTATCTTTAATTGAGGTTAGTGCTGTTTCTGTTTCCCCCATCATTTTCAACATGTAGCTATATGACAAAAGACAACACATCACTCAGGCATCTTGTAGCACCTTATCAAGAGTTTAAGAGTTTAATGCTAAGAGTTTACGCTTAGCATTCCCACATGGGTCAAAACCAACAGTGTTCCATCTCTATTGCACTGAAGACAAATTCAGCATTTGCCATAGAGTAAAAGCATGAAGATACAGCAGATGGGGGCTGGCTGCTTGTTAAACCACCAAAGCACAGCTGCCTAAATTCTCTCAGAAACTCTTAAGTGATACACAGTCCAAGGAGAACTTCTCCTGACAACAGTAGACACCTCATGTAGGCAGATATGGGCTGTCAGTTCCACTGGCATTACACCATTAAGGGGTTTTCTGCCTATACTAGAGTATGGAATTTTGATATTTTGCAATATGAAAAAGAAAACAGTGATGAACATTTATTATTCTGTGGTCATGATATAACACTACCTCCTAAGTCACAAAAAAACTTGGGGGAGAATAGCTCATGCAGTACATGCTGCTCTGAGAAATGTCTGTTTTTAGCTTTGAGAAAAATGCCTGGTAATACAGGGAAAAACAGTCCTCCCTGTTCCCTGAACCTGTATTTTCAGCACTTTTTTTCTTCTTTTATGTTGTTACTCTATTTTTTTTTTCTTTTTCAGTGTCTCATTTGTCTTGCCTATGAAGATGACATAGAATACCTTTCCAGAGGAGGAGGGAGGGGAATGCAATTTTGAGTATCATCTCACTTTATCTGAGGGATATGAACTAGCTAGCACGTAGGTAGGGGTTATTCTAATTGCTTGGATAGACAGCAAGCGATTCAAATAATTGAATATTTATGGTTTTAACATCTAACTCCTGGAATTGTTCCCAGAAATGAACAGCAAAACAATAAGCTTGGTTATACAAAACCTGTATCTCATAGTTAGTCTTTCTGATGGTAAAAGAGACAATTACAGCTTTTTCCACAGTTGAAACACTCAGAATCTCTCATTTCTCATTGTTTTCATTCATCTAAATTTTTTTCATGGTTAATATGACCTCATTTGTACTGAAGGCTTACAGGTGCATCTTCATTAGAGCTTTACTTTGGCTGGGAAATCTCTCCACAGTTCCTATTTATGGTGGTTTTGTTCACATCCTGGAGCAATCTTGAAGTCCCTTCCTTCTGGGTAAAATTAAGTGGGAATGTGGGCTCAAATGTGAGTGCTATACCTTTGTTTACTTTTACATGATTTACATGGTCTGTTCTTCCATCATTTTTAAGGTGCCACTAGACTTTCAAAGCCAATATTTTAAGACCCAACAAGGATCTATAAGATTCACAGGGTTCATTTGAAGGATGTTTGGTTTTTACTTTTGCCTTAGTAATAGAACATTAAACTGCCTCTTAGAAGACTGCTGTGTAGGCAAAAGTTGTTTTTTTCTAAATTCAACCATTTATCAGAAACAAAAGTCCACAATGACAACCTTATAGTCCTACTCTGGGAAATACCAAATTAGAAATAAAAAAGTAAATTAACTTTTAATAATTTGTTACTGAATTCTTTCTATTAAATATTTAATTCAACTATAGTATTTGCTTATAGTATTCTATGGAATCCAGTGAAAACTAAAACTGAATAAACCTACACCCACCTTTCTCCTAATTAAAATTCATGTAAGCTGAGCATAGCAGCATCACAGAGTCACAGAATACGCTGGGTTGGAAGGGACCCACGAGGGTCAGAGTCCAGCTCGTGGCCCTGCACAGCACCATCCCCAGGAGTCACTCCTGTGCCTGAGAGCATTGTCCAGACACTCCCTGAGCTCTGTGGGGCCGGTGCTGTGACCACTGCCCTGGGGAGCTGTTCAGTGCCCAGACACCCTCTGGGGGAAGAATCTATTTCTAATACCCAACCTAAACCTCCCTGGACACAACTTCAGGCCATTCCCTCAGGTCCTGTCACTGGTCACCACAAAGAAGTAATATTACAGCTCTCAAGCATGCCTACATATATATATATATGTATATATGTATGTATATGTGTGTGTGTGTGTATGTCTATGTGTCTGATAACTTGATATTTTGATAAATTAAAACTAGCTTGGGGAGCATTATATTTGAAGAAAAACTTAAATTTAGATTTAAAAAAGCAAGCATGCTGGTCCCCAGAGATGTATTTAAACTAAACTAGATTTTTAATTAAAGTTGTACTAAAATGGTATGGTGAAATTATTTTTTGCATGTCTTTGTGTTTTCACATATGGATCGAGATTTTGCGTGGAGATTTTTATTTCTTGACAAGTAAACATCTTGCAAACAATTGCACAAGGACATACTTCTCTCTACAGCCACTTAGAGCCTGACTTGTTCCAGAAACATGGATCCCATTATCAAAGCTACAATCTACATGATATTTTAAAGAGAGACTGCAGATGATATTACATCGATCATCAGAAGTGTGATTCAAACTCCTTGGTGTGTGGTGCCTCTACTGTTGACAGAATGGATTCTGGGAGGAAAAATTATAGAGAATCTTGCCATTCTATGAGATATGTCTGGAGGCACCAATTCTTAAATATTTTCTTTAAAAATAAAAATCCATAGAAGACAATTAATATTATTCCTTGTGAGCTGTACAAGTTTGATCCAGAGTCCTTTTTAAGAGGGCACTTCAGCATGACTCAAATATTAAGAAAGCATATATAATGCCACTACAGAGTAAGTCTTCAACACTTTCATCCTTGTAAATACATAAACAATAAATAGCTGCTAATGAGATCTACAAAACACCAACAAAAGTGAAAATAAGACTTTCCTTCTAAATGATTTAGCAAAGGTCTTCCTTTGATATAAGAAAAATATGCATAACTAGGAAAAAAAAACTCAAGAGATCAGATCAGTTGGTCAGAGAGTGCTGCTAATAACACCAAGGTCATGGCTTCAATCCCTGTATGGGCCATGCACTTAAGAGTTGGACTTTATGATTTTTCAGAGTCCCTTCCAGCTCAGAATATTCTGTGATTAGAAAATTATTCTATGTCTCAGGAATTGAGAATCTTAGTTTTATGAACAGTGCTGTTGAAATGCAGAAAATTGGCATGAGATGGTGTCACAATTTGCTGGGTACAAGTGACACAGATGAAAGCTCTAGAACATGAACAGTGGACCCACTTTTTAGCCTTCTGAGTTTTGAAAGTATTATTGAAACAAAAGATGGAACTCCCTCATGGTGATTCAATAGTTAGTTAAGTGTGTAAATCCTTGCAAAATTCCTTGTGGGAACAAAATCTGCATATGGGTTGCATGGAGAATGGATCCATCCACAGGCATACATCTAGTAAGGTTACATAATACACAGGAAACACCCAGGAGGTGCTTGGGCTTAGGAGGACCTTGGGCTGCAAACACTCAAAGGCTGTAACACTCTGAAGAGGTGTCACCGTACTGCAATTACACATTTCCCAAAGGTATTCATAACCAGTCAAATAGGGCACAAGGTAGATAAAACTTTACTCTTACTGAGACCAACCACATTATTGTCTGTCCTTCTGTTTTTAGTAAACTTATGAGAACTTATTTATTTGGGTATCTGACAGTTCTGACATATTTTAAGAGTACAGCTGTGTATCTTCCCCAGACATGGCCATGTGAATTTTTCTTCTCCAAATGAATAAGTCCAAGCTCCCAGTGAACCCTCTGCATAGCTCTAAGAAGACAATTAATCTCTCATGATGTAAAAATTAGAAATGTAAAAAAAATCCTTTCTATTTATTCAACTTTAGCACTAGAGCTACATTAAAATTATAAATATGAACTGAAAAGTCATATACACAACTTGTATGATCAAGTGCTAAATTAGGTGTAATATATAGTGCTTCTGTAGGTTTTCAAAGAAATGTTGAGAGTTTCAATTTTATTATATATTGAATTTGTACAATCAATCATTTCTACCAAAAGGTAGAAATGCTCCTGAAAGCAAGGAGTATTTTAAATTTTTTTAAACCTGCCATTATTTTTTAAATTTCTAATTACAAATCAAACTAGCCACCGTATAAAAGTTACTCAATATAGCAAGAACCAGATGCAAATTATTTAATCTTGTTTTACAGTAAGATCTACTCAGTCATTCTGAAACCATTCATGCAATTGTCTCAGATTTGTTGACCAAATCCTGCTGAAAAAAGGGTTTTCAAGGCTGGAATCAAAATTCTGGAACTTCCAGCATCATATCCATTTTAGGAAAAATGACAGTGGCTATTCCAGAATGAGGGAGACTGGTGTTCAGTTTTCGTCTTTCACTAAATGGCATCAAAGTTTAATTTTCCACAAGAACACTATCATCAGCAATGTACTCTGATATTTGTCATGTTTACATTGTTCAGCTAGAGCTGTTTATAAAATGCATAATAAATTAACTAATGAGGAAGACTGACTCTAGTCTAGTTTTTGGATATCCACCAAAGGTAAAGAAGGCTTGTTTTCCCACCCCCATTTTTTCATACAGCTTGGAATGACATAAAGAGAGAAGATTGTTACATCAAATGATACTAGCATTACAATGGGAGAGCAAGAAACAGAAACAAAGAAAGAAATCTAGTGAGTTGTGTGCAAGAAAGGAAATAAGAATTCTCTTTAATTCCAGAATGGCCTTAGGAGAAAACTTTTTTTTTTTTTTTGTTACTGACTAGTGTGTTATACAAAGAGCTTTTTGTTTTTCTTAAAACTGGACATCACTAATTATACCCAGAGGACTAAAATTTCTTAAAAAAAACAGGCAGATTTTGCTATTTCCTTCAGTTCTAATCATCTCACATATGGCTTGGAAATACAGCTGGTGAGTAGAAAGCTTTCTAAAAGATGCAAAGGAGAAGAAGCAGAAAAGCAATTAAATATGAATAAGAGGACATGACACAGGAAAAGAAAACCAGATTGAAATGTAAGATAGAATATCCTAAATAATGTTACAATCAGTTTAAGTGCATTCACAGGGTAAAAGAAAACTGTACCATAAACAATATTGTGAGGAATTGAAGACTGAGATATCCTAGGGCTCTTTGTTCATTGCCTTCACCTCACAATGGCAATTGTTCTGACTGATGAAGTGAAGAAGTTTTCAAGAGCATCCCTCCACAGCTTGGTCAATCTCATTTACAAAACATCCAATGAAAAGATAAGGGAACAATACAAGGCATGGTGACAGCCTAAAGACTAAAACAATCTCTCTCTGCAAATGGTCCTATTACAAGTTAAAGAGTTATTTTGCTTCTGGCTCAGTAAAAAAAACCAAAACAAAACAGCAAAGCAAAGAGCTGACTAAGATCACAATCAGATAAATATGAGTATTGTCCATAGTTACTCTGCTTCTAGAGATGGCTAAGAAGTGTAAATGACACATTACAGAAAATATTTCTTCTTTTGACCTTACGTGTCAGGATAGCTATTACACCTGAAAAAAGCTATATTAAATGTATACAGATAACATTTTTAATTACATTGCTTCTAACAGCTGCACTCATAACCTCAAAAGAAGGTTCCTCAAAAGAAGGTCCTTAGTCCTTATTGACTTAATATAGTAGTATCTGTTGCTCCTTCAGAGAATCATTTTATGGTTTGATGAAGCACTTATTTATCTGTACTGACACCTCTCAAGAAAGGGGAGGTATACAACTAAATGAAGTGTAGAAGATTTTAATAGCTGCAGATAGACATGTATACAAACACACATACATTGCAGTAAGCTTTACATTATGCTTATTTCAGAGGCAAAAAAGGATCCAGAGAAATAGCTAACTCCTGGACCTGATAGCAATGTAACACACTCCCAAGGATCCTGAGGGAAATTTTCCCCAGTTTTAGGTGAGTATCTAAAATTTTCCTCTCCAGCACCATCACAGCATTGCTCTATCTCCTACCTTCTTCCTTGCCAGACTGAGGCTTAAGAATACAGGCTTTCAAAATTAGTAAAAATACCTTAAGTATCAGAACAGATTTTTCCCCCCCATATTGTAAACAATAGCTAAGTGGCTTTATTCAGAGTAAGCAAATAATGTGAGTGAAAAGAGCAAATCCTGTGAAGAATAGCCATTTGAATAAAAGATAGGCAGGCACATGGCTCAGCACATGCCTTTCCACATGTGGTCAGATGGTTCAGAATTTGATGTGAAAAGAGATAAGCTGCTCATGTCATTCCTTGTTTGATTAACACATCCACTGCTATATCTGACAACAGAGATTCAAGACCCATCTGCAGTTTTATTCCCTCAATATGCTTGCTACAAATTGTTTTATTTTCATATTACTTTACCATTTTTTAGCAATCTGAACGTCCACATATTGAGTGACATGAGACAGTATGTTTGGAGAGCATGAACAACTAAGTGGGTTTAGCCCACATAATTCCTTTAAGCCTGAGAAAGGACTGAATTACAACACTGCAGAGGCATTACTGAAGGGCTGTCATGAACTTTAAGTTGGAATAATATAGTTAATTCCAAGGAGATTACCTTTAAGTTCAGGTGGCATGAGATTCAGGGGCATATTGTATCTAATGTTTCATGAAGGCACTAGCACAAACCAATTTCTTGGAAAAAGGTATACTGTTTTTGACTGGAACAACAGGAATTGGTTTCATCCACAGCTTTCCAGGTATTGCCTCAGAAGACCTTTCTGCCACTAGATTTTTGGGTGTGTTGAAATATTCATAACACTGAGATATAATTACAATGAGCTGCATGAAATTCATTTCTTTGAAACTGGACTGTGCAAGGACAATAGTAGTTAACAAAGAGAAGTTTATAATAATAATCAACCCTACATTTCCCTGCCCCTGTGGGACAGACTGCATATTGCCTCAGATAACTCTGCAAAGGCTGAAATTAGAAGCAGCAAAAAGAAGGGCAACATAAGGAGACCTCAACATGCTACATCTGCTGGACAAGTTAATTAGAACAAAAAATAAACTGTATGAGACAGTACAGAGTACGGTCCCCAGTAGCAATTCCTGGAATAGCTCTACTATGTCTTACTAATTGCATTCAGTTGAATGTAGCTATAAATTATAGGGAAAAACAAATAATTTTTGCAGATGAAAAGGTTCAAATTAACCTGTTTTGAAGAATGCCTTGGCAGAATTTGTTGCATTGTAATCAAGAAGATGATGAAGAAAATTAAAAACCAGAGAAAAGAGGGCCTGAATTTGACCTTCAAAGCCATTTCATCTGGAAAAGAGTTTTCAATCAATGACAAGTTGGTACAGACTGGTAATACCATTTTTTTTAGATATTACCTCACTGGATGTACAGGTGTCTGGATAAAGGAGGTTGGAAAGCTTTATCTACCAAAATTTTTTTATTATTCTTATTTCATTACAAGCCAATATTTTCCCCTTTATCTGTCACTTGAAAACCATGTGTTCTTTTACTCATTAGTGAGGTTTTGTTAACAAAGACAGTGTACCATGAGCTTGCATACAGCACACCCAAAAAATTCACTGGTAATAAAAGTTACTTTCTTCTTCTTGGTATTTCTTTCATTTTCTATTTCACTTCTACTCATTCCAAAACATTTATAATTGAAGAAACAAGGCTTGAAGAGTCTACATAGACATCAGAGTTTGATCTTTTCATATCAGCTCTTAATAAATGAGAAACTTGAATGAGAAAGTAATGCTGACAACTACATGACCTACTTCAAAGAGCAGCTTTGCTATTGTCACATAAAGAAACATTCCTGCACGAGAATAAATTCTGACTGTATAAAGGAATGCAACATAGCCAAGAATTTTAGGCCTGATCTCTGAAAGAAGTTTCTAATTCTAATAGGCCTGTAGTTCTCAATTCTCTCAAAAGAAAAAGACAAAACTACAAGTTCTGAGCTTTTAGGGCTGCTTTTGCTTCTGAAATAGGGCTTGTGAGACAGAACAATTTCATCAGATATGTACTGTAAAGAAAGATCTGAAGACAATTATAGAAGGAATGGCAGGTGTGACTCAAATACCATTTTTTCAAAAGTAAAAGAAAAAAAACTATAGTCTACACATTGAGGATTAAATTCTTGAATTGTTCATTCCAGGCTGGTTTAAGGAAAAATGCAGCCTTCTTAGATGTACTAAATGTCTCTCACAGTTAAAGAACATGGCATATAAAAGTAGTAACAGGTACTTTAAGGTCCTCTCCAGTGGAGACAGCCTTTCTAACTAAGAGATAAACTCAGTAAATACTTCTCAGTACCACAACAAGATGAGAAAAAACTGTATACTCATTTACAATGAATGGCATATTGAACTTATTGAAAATGTACAGATTTTCATGAGCTGAAAATAAAGATTGTAATGAGATTACCTTCAGACATCTGCTGGCATTTTTGCTGCATACATGAATCTGAGTACAAATATATTTTGTGAGCTGAAACAG
This sequence comes from Agelaius phoeniceus, assembly GCF_051311805.1. Classification (NCBI taxonomy): domain Eukaryota; kingdom Metazoa; phylum Chordata; class Aves; order Passeriformes; family Icteridae; genus Agelaius; species Agelaius phoeniceus. The sequence goes on along the minus strand of NC_135269.1, from coordinate 27,625,926 downwards.
AACAAGAACCTCTGCAGAACTGTCTTTTTAATTTCATGGCCCAATTATACTTGGGACAAGAAGACATAATGTAATTATATGGGTTAGAGAAAGATCCATTATTTTGACTGATCAAGTGAAAATGAAAAAGAAAATCATCCAGACTGGCATTTTCAGCTGCAAGCGTTGATTGTGCCAAGCCAATGTTACCAAAAGGCCACAATTTTGTTGCCTTCCATCTTTAAGATTTACAGTTTCAAGAGAACTTGAGGGATACAGAAAACAAGGCAGAGAGATCTCTTAGGCAGGCACTTCCCTGAAAGCCCAGGCTGCCCTCTCCTGGAATGAATAATTTTGCACATCTGTGGTCTTAGCTCACAGTCAAAGTAACATGAGGAACATCTCACAAACAACAATCACCTGATTATCACGTGTTTAATTTTTCATGTGTGTTATCTTACAGAACACCTATTAAATATCTGTATTCAGATGATGAAAGAAATCACATGCATCTTGCTGGGACAGAGTTGCCTACAGAAATGACTCCCTGTGCAATGAAGTGGTCTCACTTTTAGTACAGGAACTTATTATACTACTATGTGTAGTAGCTGGTATTACTGGGATGCACTGGTGTCCAGCTTGAGGTGAAATGCAATGCTATGAAAGCATGACCATGCACTTGGAATTCGAGAATGCTTCTCTGATGTCAATGATCTAGCACCAGACAAAGCCCTGAAAAGAGGTCACACCATCGCTGCATTCACACATTCTGCCCTACACATCCTGGAGGGACAGAAATGTTGCCAACTTGTTGCAGGTTCTTCCACAAGTTAAAGTTCAAAACAAAGGACAGAGCCTTTATTCTTCCATCAGGCAACCTGATATTAAGGTATCTGCTGCCATCCATGCATGCAACATACCTGGTTTGTCTACTTTACTATCTGACACCAAAGCTGAAGCACATATTTACCACTGCATGTGGCCTGTTCTCTGGATAACTAATCAGAAAGGTTGACATATACTATCATTCAGATGATATGTCTCAGATATTTAATAATTCTCTGAAAGTGTTCCATGTTTCTCTATTTGATAAAAATTCACTTCTTAAAAATCAGGACCTCTGTTTCAATTAGGTGATGTAGGGAATTAGCAAACACCAAGAGTAAAACTGTGATCCCCAAACACAAAAAGGAGCCATCAACAACAGGTTGATTCTTTGGTAGCAGACTATCAAAGGTAGTCTAGACCACCTGAGGTAAAGGTAAAATTTTTACAATAATTATTTTTTGTATTCATCTCTTACTTTTATCTGAATTATAATGAATCATTGCAAAAGAAGAAAACATGAAAAGCACTGTAATTGAGTAGGGAAATACTTATGCCTTATTTAGATGGAAGTTTCTGATTTAGAAATCCTGTAAAAAGCATTTAAATTGTTTCACTCAAATGCACACAAATCTTCAATTAAACTAACCAGTATTCTAAGATGCAGACTTTCCACGAATTTTCAGAAGGTTATATTTAGATCATATGAGGAGTTGTATCTGTTGTCACTGTAGATCATGAAAAGAAACAAGGGACCTTTCAGTGAAACAACAGCTATCTAAAGCAGAGAAAAGCTGTAGCAGAACACAGAACAATGTTTCTGCTGCTCCTTGCTGACCATTATTATTCCAGGTTCAGCTTTTAACATTTTTAGATAAGAGACAAGCCTTAAAGACTTTTCCAAGAGAGACAATTTTGATCTGTTCCTTTAAGATTTTATTCTCTTTCCACATTAGTACTTCTTGTCTCTTGCAGAGTTACCATGCATCATCTATCAGTAATGAATCAAAATGAACTAAATGATCAAAATAAAGTGTGGGTTTTTTCATTCAGAGTAATATTGTGTCTAATACAGGATCCCATATATTACTTAATAATTCCAGGATACCAGCTGAAAACAAAGGGCAGAATTGTAATTTTAATTGTAATTATTTAATTTACTAATGACAAATTAAGGATTATTGATGGTAAAATGTACTATTGAAAAGCTTGTTGAAGATGCCCTGAACTTCAGTCATTTTGCCTGTTATTTTTTCTTAGCTTTCTGGGCAGAGATAAAAGGAAATTCAGTTTTCACTCAATCCATAAATCAAATAATCCACAAATTAGAAGCATAAAATTCTAAGGAGCATGACCTTAAAGTCCCAATCTCAGATAAAATTAAATGCAGTAATTAGAAGTTACTGAATGCAGTCCATTGTAGATTCAACCAAAGAAGACAAGAGTCAAGCGAATCCAGATACTCTGAAGAACTTTAACAGAATTGTGCAACAGCAGAAATCTGGAGAAGTGAATTATCTAATGCCAGTGAATGTTCTTTCTGTTTTCTTATCTTTGCTTTTAAACATCAAGAAATATTTAGTATAATTCAACTACCCAGAATAAAATTGTGATTGCTGAGGAGAATTTACAGTAGAAAAAAACCCAGTAACAACAGAAAACAACCAAAACATTAAAGAATCAAATGACCCCAGACCCAGGAATAAAAGATACCATTCAAATTGCTTCCAGTTAAGTTCAAAAATGTTTTCTATATCCTTTATATAAGCACCTTCTTTTCGTTTCAAAGATGACATATATTATCTTTGTTTATATTATCATCCAAAAAACCAGTATGAATAATCTCTGATCATTTCTCTTCATCAGAGAAGATAGGATTTCTCACTCTTATTTCACAATAGTTCCCTAAACATATAGTTTTCTATTGATCTAGCTATGAAATTATGTTTTTAAACTCTACCAACTAGGAATGAAGAGGATTCATCTCATTTCAAGACCAATGCTACAAAAACCAATTGATAAGTTTGCACTGAATTGTAACATTTTTATAATTTTTATTTTACAGTAATCTACTCCTATTTATATTTTAAATACAATACCCTTTTAAACATGATCTGCAGATCCCATAAATTAGCTACCAAAGACATTTCTTTCATAACAGCAGCTTTCCTGAATACTATATCCTTCTGCCACAAATTTAGCCTAAATAAAGCAACTTTTATATGGAATTTGAAAGGACAAAGGTAAATGCTTGTTTTGCTGACAATTTCCCATTCTTGAAGCTTTGATCTGTGAAAAAGGAAATACTTTAATCCTTTTTACAGCATTTTCATTATGTAAATCTCTGTTTACAGATAAAACCTTCCTCGTTCCATCACTCCATTCAAATGTTATCATCAGAGCAAATACAGTGAAGTTTTGCTTTAATGAATCCCATCACTATTGAAGAAACAATCACAGCTTTCCTAGAAATCTTCTCTTCCTCATCTTTACTGCTGGTTATATAATGATTTCTAATTACATTTTTTCAACTTAAAATTCTTATTGGAGTATATTGACCACACAATGATGAAAGTAGATGTATGAATCATCATCATTTCAAAAAATAAATACCTAAATTCTAGGCAAGTCTGGAAATTAAAGGTTTCTTATTCAAAATATAATATTCAGGAAAAAAGTATGCTTCATAATACTGGTCATAAAATTATCAGAACTCTTTGTAGAGTAGTAAGAAAAAAAATCAGGAATAATTCTGTATTTATGATAACAATTCTGTATTTATGATAAATGTATTTTACTACGAAAGACAACAGCAATTACAAGTTAAACCGAAAGACCTAAAGTTTTATAAAGCTTTGTTGACAGACAAAGTAAGTCTTTTTTCTATACCTGTAAGTTCTTTCTCTTCAAGACTGTATTCCAGAGATCCAAAGGAATAATTAGCTGGACTGATTGCAGGAGTAGAAATAAAACTTGCACAGCCAATGGTTGGGTTGATTTCAAAATAATTGTGGCCGTGATTCATTCGGTGAAATTCCAGAGAAGATACTATGGATGTACGTTGCTTTGGCTACAAGAAAAATAGAAAGTTGCCATGAAAAATACCGACTTTTTATATAGTTTTCATCACTTGACATTTAATAAACCTATTTTTCTTTGTTTTTCTTTTTTTTATTTGGCTCAAAGGTTATAGTGGTAAAAATCATTTCATATGACATGCCTACGTGTAGAGATAATTTCCTTCTAAAATCTGGATTAATCTTTATTAGAAAAAATGTGTGTCTTCATTCTAATCAATTTAATTCAACATAAAATAGGCCTTTACAGCCTTGCATATAATAATTTCAATCATCTTTTGATAAGAAAGGGAGCTCTTCACCAGCTGCATTGCTGGGTACATCTTGCAAAACAATTAGACCGCTGATGCCTGTATAATGAAGTTTACTAAATAATATCAAGTGCCCATCACTCGAAAGCCACCCTCTGCTGTTTATTCCATTTATGAATGTGCCTCAAATATTCAAAGACTGAAATGTCTGGAAGCTTAAGGGAAAAGTGTCAGCTTGAAAAACATACATGAAATTCAAACTTTCTGTATGAGTTTTCATGCAATAGTTAAAGAACTTGGCACCACTTTATTTCATATATTTACTTTCAAAGGAAACCTCTGAGGAGACCCCATTTAGTGGTTGTGCTTTGGATTGCAGAGCAGTTTTAAAGCATGAGAAACTAATTTCTTTTGGGTGGATCTACACCATCAGGTGTAGAAATTAAACCTATATAATGTGTTCATCAAGTCAGCAACAACTTTTTCACTTCATGGACTTGTTCCCATTGCACTGCACTATGTACTAATACAGGCACAACCTTAGTGGTCAACATCACAGCTTTTAAGCCACAGATCACTGCTGGTTTGCAATGCCATGCTAAATAGTCTGTTGCAGCACTCATCTGGTTCCATACCCACAGTACCCTAACCCCAGAATGCTCCTTGCTGCCTCAAGATCAATGACCTGAAACATTGAACACGTCTGAAATAGAGGAGGCCCTGCATACACGTTTATAGCTGTCTGTATATTTCACAATAGAGAAAAACATCTCAGGAAATTCTGCCTTGGAAAACCAAACCTGGACAAAAATAAGAAAAAGAGAATAAAAGATGCGTTATCTCTTCTTGTTCTAGCATGTCAGGCTTAACATGTCAGAATATTTGTAAGGGTCAAAATTTTGTTCCTTATTAGTGTCATGACCTAATTATTACCTTTGGGAACATAAGATCCTCATTGGACCACAAAGGTATTCATCATCCCTTATCTCTTAAATCTATCCATATTCCAGTGGAGTGATTTTCAAATTTGTTTTTGATTAAATTTAATTTTCAAATTTTCAAATTTAATTTTTAGGTTACAAGTCCTGCAATGCTTGTGTTACAAATACTGGACCAGGCTGTTTTCACTAAAAATTCACCCTTCATATTGGAATGTCAGACAGAAAAATTCAATAGAATTAGGTCTGTATAATGTTGATTATTTCTTCAAGCTGTATTAGGCATCATATGAATTAGCTGTGTCATGTTAAAACTAAAAAAAAGGAAAATTTTGGTAAGCATCTGGAACTCATCTATGGTCTATTGGGCAGACTTACTTTCTTCAATAATTAAAACCAGTTTCTGCTTTGAATGCCTGACTCCTAGGTCTAGTAATTTCATGGGAGAGTTAAATGAACAGGGACAGACTCCAACATCAAACAGTGTGGTTGGAAATCATTGTTTGGGATCTGAGCCAAAATAACTCTCAGATCAGACCAAAACCATTCATCTGTATTAATTAAATCTAAATGGCACACTTTTGCTAGACAACAGATTCACAAATGACCTAATTATTTCTAAAACTGAAAATGATCTCTGGTCATTTAGAAGTACATTTCTGGCCCTTGCCCAGCAATGGTGGCTTTGCAGATCTGCAGGATCTGAACTCCTGCGTTGAAAAGGAGACACTTCTCTTAACATGAGATGCGGTGTCTGGTTATTTTAAAGCCAAGACAGTTCTTGCCTAAATGAGCAGCTGGAATGGTCCATCTTTGTCTCCCAAAGCAGCTCCAAAGGCAACTGCCCTGGCCTTTGCCTAGTCAGCTCTCCAGCCACCGTTTTGTCTGTGTGCCCCTTTCTTAGAGGCAGAATAGCAGCATCTGATACACCATTTGGCCTTTCACTACCTTATTTTGGACTTGGGCATTATTATTACTGATTGAGAGAAACATATCTCATTTTAAAGTCTTTCCAATCTAAGGCTTCTGCAGAAAACCTCTCTCAGCCTCTAGTACTGCACAGTATTACACTGCTGCAATATATTTGGAGTTAACAAGGTCCATCCATCAACATGTGCCAATAATTTTTCTACATAATTAGTCAGGAATCCAGCATCTAAGCCTTTGTAGCTAACTAAGAAACTAGAGGAACTAGAGGAATTTTTCGCACTTTCGCTGTGTCCTGTAAAATGTAATGCTGTTAAAGTACACTAGTTGCTCATTAATATATGCTATGAGAGCCTCAGTAAACCAGTTTGTGCTGAGTGTATCTCTCTGCCTTTATCACTCTAAAGCACTATTTGCACAAAAAACAAACTAACAAAAAAACCCCCAGTAGAAATGAATCAATCTTTTTTTACAGTTAGGATTAAATTCCATTCCTGATTTCATCAACCAAATTTCCAGTATAGCTATTTACATGCGCCCTAGGTATTTAAGCTCCCAGAGCACTCAGTTGGGATCTAGCCAATAAAATCATGATCTAGTGTGTGTGCCATCAAGAGTTCAGAGAACAATTTTCCTCACCCCAGTCCCCTTGGTATTGATTCCTTTGCCTTAATGCAGGTATCTGCCATCACTGCAGATTCCTTAGGGCATCTCACCTGGCCTCCAGCTGCCATTCAGAAGAGTGCAGGTCTGCCCTGTACAATACCTGCACATGTGCATCTCAAAGACACCTCTATAGCACCTCAAATGACATTAGCTTCCTACTTTTAAGTAACAGAATTTAATCCTGCAACTGTCCTAAGCATGATGGGAGATTAGGACTCTAAATCAGACATAGATTCTTACACACAGAAATGAAAGCAGAGGTGTTTCAGTCCCAGATTTAATCTCACATCCAGCTCACCCCTTGAAACACTCTAGAAATCTTAGAATCCGACATCAAATTCCGGTCTTACTGGCAGTAAATCCTGACTTGGTTTGCTGATTGCCCCTGCCAAAGCCACTGTTTAACTACATTTACCAAGAACTCTTGAGATTGTTTCTGAAAAATTCTGATTATTTACTATATTGAACACCTATAACTCAGTCAAGGGTCAAGATTTCATGGTTGTGAAACACAAATACAAAACTCTGTCCCAAAGAGAATGCTTCCTCCATTCTTCAAAGCCAGCTTTGTTATTACATGCCTTCCTTGTACAACTCCAAAGGTCTGGACATGCTTAGATAACGCTTGTGAAATTCTGGTATACTTTTGGCTTCACTTCACCCCAGTAATTATGCTACATAGAATGCAGATTTTTCCTTAAGTAGATTTTGATTCATTGGATTCATGCGTTTAATCCACTTGTTATGTGTAAATCTATTTAATGACTGATATTTACTTTTATATTATTTCAATTGTCATAATACCAACCTAGAAAACCCTACACCATCCTAAAATAGCATATCAAATCATGCTAATGAATAAATCTTTTCAATGCATAAGAAAAAAATGTCAGTACAAACCTTTAAAGATAGCAGTAAGATTTAAATAACTGTTAAATGAGGTATAATAAAAATATTTTCATGTTCAGTCTGTAGTGAACATATATCAATGAAAGATACCCCTCTGAAACTGCAAACACAGGAAAAGCATCAAAATACACATATTTAATTGCTTTTTTGTTCAAAAGACAAGTAAGAACTTAATCCTTCCATTAATGGAATTTGCATGCAAGTTCTGTAATGCTACCATGACTGGCATGTTACACTATAAGCAGGCAAGGGATCATTCAAATATTTCTTACAACATTTAGCAGAGGCAGTAGGGCAAAACTCCTTTCTGAATTTAACACCAAAATATTTCTTCAGCTTTGAAGTATACTCTGCAATACAAGCTTCTGACTTCACCTTCTTTTACCTTTGGGATTTGTGTACATAGCACTATCATAGTCTTCAAAAAAATTAATTCTCACAGCACTCGGTACTATGGCAGAGCTAGTTGCCCCATTTTACAGATGCTGAGCAAGGGTATAGATCTTTCCCAAGGGACAGATGTGTGTTTTTTTGAAACAATGAGAACCAATGAGCCTAAGGAAATTCTGCATTTGGCAAAACCTGGCAAATTCCAGCTGCCCTATATAATGTAGAAACTCATTTCAGTTGCAATATATCATGCAGAAAATGTATGATAGAAGAGAGAACTGCACCTACATTCTCAAATTCTAGTTAGCACATAAAATAAAGACTTGTCAAAGAAAGCAAGAGGCTGCAGCCCCTTCCCCCAGGCTCATCTCACATATTTAAAACCATGTGAGCACACTTATGTGGCCACTTAAATCCCTCATTTTGATACCTGCCCAGATGATTCAATTCTTTCAATTCTCTGATCAACTCACTTCTTCTTCAGAAATTTCCCTTTCTTCAGCTTCCTTCTAAAATCTCATTCTACACACTCATTTTCCCTTTCATAGAATGCTTTGAGTTGAAAAGAACCTTTAAAGATCATTAGATCCAAACCTTCTGCAATAAGCTGGGACATCTTCAACTAGACCAGGTTGCTCAGAGCCCCATCCAATCTAACCCTGAACACTTCCAGGGACTGGGCATCCACAATTTCTCTGGGCACCTCTCTTCTTTTGTTTTCTCCTATCTATGGTTACATTCCTTCCAAATCTACTTATATTACTCTAAAAAGACCTGCACAGTATCCAGTTGATTCCAGTTCTATTTGGTGTTCTAAAATTTGATTTTCTGTTTTCTCTGTGGTTTTGTCATCAAGGTCTCTCAAAAAGACTCCCTCATGGTCCCATCTCACAATGCCTTTAGGGTCCCTACATCCCTCTCATTATCCTTGAATGCATTCAGTTTTAACCTCTGTCTTCCCTTTCAAATGCAACTTTCACATGACTTTTTTGGTTTCTGCCTTTTGCCTCAACATTCCAGCATACCATCTCTGTTTCTATCTTTGTCCCTTTTGCTCATGTACACTTACATAGAAGCCCAAAACATTCAAAATTTTCCCAGTAAAATACAGTCTGGGACAGGACAGGCTTCCTTGTTTTCTCCTGTCCCCAGTTTGATTTGCAGAAATCACCAGTTCTGATACATTCTCATCAGTCAATGTTGCTGTCAAGAATTATTTGATTTATAGGACCTGAGCTAAGGTGATCAAGTAGCCTTGAAATTGCAAAAACTGGAGATTACAATGCATCTGCGTTTGATTTATCTATGTCACCTAGAAGTGCAAGACTACACTGAATTATTACTAGACTACTGAATCAATTATTCTGTCAAGGTTCAAAATACCATGTTGAACAAGCTGAAGACACATTTTCTTTTTAACATAGTAATATAATTTTCTCTTTTTTCATTTCACAAAACTTTATCGTATATTACAGCAACAATTAAAAATTAAATATAGGCAGTTTCAGCACCCATCTTGACAGTCTTGATATTACTTGTCAACATTTTAATTAAGTTTAAGAGCAGAAAGCAGAAAATACACAGAGGCTGGCACCTAATATATCCCAAGCAGCCACAACAGGAAGCTTGCAGGACCATGAGACTTTAAAAAAAAATTAAAGAAAAATGCTTTCACTGTTTTTACTGTAGATTCTTTACAATACTAAAAGCATAATGCATTCTGAAACTAAATTGATTTTAATGACATCATAGCATCAAAGTCCTAGCCATTTCTGTTTGATTGATTATTAATTTAGAGAAAGACACTGCTTGCATCCTGCATGACCAGGAAGTGCATATTACTTTAGCGTAATCTCATGGTTCCTCAGAATACTTGGATCACTCCCCTGTCAGTGCCATGCTCAGGAATGACACAGACTCAGTTCTTTTGTGTAGCCTGTGGTCAGGAAGCTGTGCTGTATGACTCTGGGGGCCATACAGACACGATGCTTTCTGCTCTCCTCTGCATGTTTTCCTACCTCTGCCTTGAAAGCCTCCCACTGGAGTAAGTAATTAAAGGTCAGAGGGTTGCTGCCCCTTCTACCTGTGGTCTTATCTCAGATGACAAACCACACAGGAAATAAATAAAAGAAAAAGTTGATCTCCCTCGGTTTCTATTTTCCTTGCCTTCTACTTTTATTTTATTTGCAACCATATTGCAGCTGTGGGTTCTGAGGAGCAGCAATCCTGAATGCCAAAAACTGCAACACCGTTGGAGCAGCTTCCCTCCTTGATAGATGTGACCAGATTTTGGAGATACACAATTATACCTATCCTGGGAAAACATTGCTTGAAATGAGATCCAATAGCAAGAGATAAATTTGATAAATAAGAGGAATGATTCCTTCCTCAGATAGAAAAATGAGGATCTATCTTTCACAGATTAAAATAGTGTTATTTTCACTGAAACAGTTGGAAAATGGATGTAAGACCATTTTATTCAAAAAAGCTCAGCTTCCAGTTGCTAGTACCATCCCTCTTTTCACCTGCAGATTATGAAAACTACTTGTATTCTGATATTTCTATATCATAAATTTTGAAGAGTCAAAGTGATGGCTGTTTTTTCTAAGCTGCATGCTACAGACAACATGCATGTGTGAAAATGTGCATTATCAGATGATGATAAAGGGTTACTGCGTAACTAAGGTGCTCAAAACCCCCCCATACTAACAGAAACAAATGAAAATGCTAAGAATATAATGTAAGAAACCCATGAAGGCACAATAGATAAGGCTTTAATCTTCCATATTCTGAGTGTGTTCTGTTGCCAAGTATCATGTGTACTAGGGCAGGGCTACTGGCATGGATTTGCTCACACCCCTACAATTAAACTTCATTAGGTGTCAGAGAAGGGTCTTCAAGGCAAAATTATCTACCAGGAATGGTGCTTGCTCTATTCAAATCACAAATCAGGCCTGACAGTGGATATGTTTGGAGAAAGAAAATTGTACAGTACCAAAATTATACCCGGGACTGTGTCCATAATTCAACAGGGTAGATGACAACCCTGCAGAGCTAAAGCTCATTTTACTAGCAGAGATGTTCCTTTCAGTATCTGAACTACCTTTAAGAACAGTAGATAACCTGTCTGTTACATATAGGAAAAATGTTCTATATTTCAGCATGATTTGTGTTTATATTGAATCAGGAATCGCAAACTAGAAAATTTCTCCAGGTAAGAAACCAATTTCAACCAAGAAAGACCTATGCATGTACAAGTGACATTCTAAAACTTAACACTCCTCACAACAGAGTTTTATTCTGCTTTAATTTATACTTGTGTTTTATTATCCTGTTGAACTGTAATTAAATGCACTAACACACACTGTTTGCTGTTTTCATTAGTTCCATATACTGGGTAGATGTGTTTATGTTTTCTTATTAGACCTAATTAAAATATATAAATAGATTAATGTTTTATAGTTACTTGTCAAAGGAGATCTCTTACAGTGCATCTCTTTAATAATATTTTGTTTAATGTTGTTATTAAGTAGTCACAGAGTATCCATTATGCTCCAAGGAATTTTTTTTTTCCAAATATTCTCCTTTGGAGCTGTAACACATCTTCTGCCCATGAATGCTGTGATAAAACAGGTGAGTGTGGGGGGATGTGCGCTGGGGGAAAGCGGTGTGTAGGAATCAATCCTTAAAGATAATTCCTACCATAACATTTTTTTGTGTTTAGTACTCAGTATTCCAGAATAAAATAATTTCATAATGTCTGTCCTATTTTCAGTCATGCATAGATTAATTGCTAGCCACATCTTAATGGCATTGATAGTATACCTCTTTCTCTGCTTTGTTCCCTTTTTTTCAAGGGCTATTTAGGAGCTTTATTTTTTATTCAACATCATTAGAATGAGAAGACATCAAACTGTGTGCAGTAGATTTGTACAGACATTCCCTGTCACAGAGAGAATAATCTGAAATATATTTACATAGAATCAAGGTCACTGACTGCTGACAACCACCTTAATGTGCTTGCAGCCCTAAGAGATACACACAACATTGGAAACAATATTTTCCAGGGAAAATCTCCATACCAGGCACAAAAAGCATGAGTACTAAATCTACCCATGTGTGGACTGTAGAATATATTTTTATTTCAAAGGGTTTGGAGAATGCTCAGCCCTTCCCAGAAGTTCATAAAAGCATGTACACAGGAGTAGCTTTTACCTTGGATATGATCCCACACAAAATCATTACTCTCAGTAAAGTTGTTTTTTTTAAGTCTTATCTGCCTCTTGTGCTAAGCACAGACAGGGCACCAAAACACAGCAGCAGAAAAAGTGTGCACCTGAACAGGAAGCACCATGTGCCTGCACAGTCTTTCTTCACAGTGATTTTCCTGGTTGAGGAAAATCAACCTGGCTGAGCATGTTGTAAGTGGAGCTAAGCACAGAAAGCAGCTCATAGGACAAAGAAGTCCCTTGCACCCCCGCTGTCCTGTAATCTCATTCAGAGAGTGGAGAGGATTTATTGCATAACATTGTTCTCCAGCCCTCTTTTTTGTGGCAAAATGGAACAAAATAAATTTCCTGTGCATACGTTGCAAAACAAGTTCAGTAGATGCAACATGGAGTTCTCATGGTGCTGTGTACTGGTGCAACAACCTCCAGCAGGGATTTCACCAAGCTGGCAGAGACAGGTTCGTGCCAACTCAAGCACACTGTGACAAGGCGTGCATTTCATTTGTAAACAAGTAAACCACAGCATGGTGCTGGTATAGGGGAGGAACCAGGCAGAAAGAGTTTCATTGTTTCAACATGGGGAAACAGTCACACTAATCCCCTTGAAAAATTCTGTTTATGGAACCATTAGTTCTGAAAATTTATTTTCTGGAACTGTGATTTTCCAGAGTTTCCACTCAGACGATTTTTGTTTGTTTGTGCTCAAAGTAATTCCTGCCCCTACCAGCAAAAAGAATGATAAATAATTTCATTGAATGTAAATTATCATCACTTTTTAATTCAGCTTGGGAGGCTCTGGAGCACACATCTCCAACAGATGGTCTGTCGATTCATGTCCAGGCTGACACAGGGAGTGGAATGTCCTGGTCTTTCCCTGTGCCTTGATGAACCACATAAACACAGGTTTGACAGGCACACTGTGCGTGCAAAAACTGCCATACACCTGGTAGCCCTAACAAGTGGGATAGGTCAATCAAAGGCTACACATGTCCTGCAAGATTCCACTAGAACTTACAGAAAAAGGAGACAATTTCTTTTGCCTACTAATGTTTAAACTATTAGGTGCTACTATATTCATAGATGTCTTAGCCAAATGAATGAGGAGCCATAGATTGAATTGCAACTTTGCTTACTGAGGTTACAAAACAATAAATGGGAAAGAAAAATTTGATTCCTGTAAAGACAGCACATCTATATTGATAAGAAAAAAAAGATATTATGATGAATAGATTATTGCAGATCTTAGCAATAAAACAAGAAAGAACAAGATTATGAAATTTCATCATGTCAGAAACACTGAAATTCTTTGTTCCTTTGTCCTCCTACCAGAAACTCTCTTAACAGCATTGAAACAACACTTTTAGGAAATTGGGTTATTCACATAAAATAGGGGAAATACTAATTCACGATAGATAAAATCAAAGTAACTTTTAAATAATCCACATTTTGACATCAAAAGCTGTACCTACAGTAAGCCATTTTAAACATATCTTAAAAAGACAAGAAGACAACATGCAAATGCTGGACTACATTTAATAACTAAATTTAAAGGTGAGAAGTCAGAATTCAGTTTTATGAGAATTAGCCCAAGACCTAGAAGTAAATAACACTGGCAAAAGAAACACTCTTATAGCGAAAAAGGTGCACTTTCTCCCTCTATGGATATAGTTTATTTTTTCCAATGGAGCTGAAAAAATAAATAAGGAGAAGTTCATTAAATTGAGTAGCTAATACAAAAAATATATGAAGCATCACAAGTAGTTCAGTTTTTTTCAGGCTTCACTTAGACTGAGAACTACAGGAACTGTGATAGAACAAGCTCCATTTTACTGTCACTTTGTAAAATTACAGTCCGATAAGGTGAGTAATATTTTAGTCTATTTACTAAAGTAACTAAGTTAAAACTTGAAGGAGACTTATCTACTTGTTCTCCTACCCCATCTTATTTTGGATCCCATGTGCTGTGAATATACACAGCAGAATATGTCCTTAATTTCAATGTGTATTACTTTCTCAGAGTCTCCATTAACTAGCAATTCAAGAGTTAAAATCTTAGTAAGTCTCATCTGGACAATCAGAAAAAAAAAAGATTAAGCAATTTCCAGACCTGAGCTAAATTCTGTTTACTTCTTTTCTGCATATATGCAACTTTTTACAAAACTTTTTTTTTCAGAGACTGACCATGGGAAAATTTGAAAAGAAGAAATTTATTTGCAAAATACTAGACCACAAGTACAAGCTATAGCTAAGGTGCACAGATAGAAGAGTACACAGATCCCTGTGATACTGTTAAGTATGCCAGCCCCAGGACTGAAGGTAGTAGAGGTGGGTGGCATTGTGGCACTGAACTTAATACTCAAATACCTCCAGGGATGATCATTCCACCAGGTGTGATCCATTCCAGTGTGTAATCACCCTTTCTGTGAAAAAATTCCCCCTTATGTCTAGCCTAAACTTTCCCTGATGCACCTTAAGACTGTGTCCTCTTGTCCTGGTTGCATAGAAACAGTGTTTCTCCTCACTGCTGGTAAACCAGTATATGTACTACCCTAGGGGAAAGATAAGTAAGGCTACAAATAAAAACAACTCTATGTGTTGAAAGACCAGACTTCCCAGGCAGTTCCATCCAAGCTGCTAAAGCCTGCCTCATGCAAACATGGCTGCTGAAGCGTTTCCCATTCTGCCTTTACTGGCACTTTCCTGCGCTGGATGCACAAGACACGAAAAAGGGAAAGAAGTGACAGCTGTTTTGGAAATCTATATGATCCTTGGTTTAGATCTCTTAGAAATCAATTTATTTTGCTAGAAAAATGCAAAGAGGCCCTGGCAGCAAACAGAAAATTAATTATTTTGCATACATTGTGTAACAGTATTCATTAGTTTTACATGAATGGTGAGAGGTCAGTCAGGAATAGAATCCCATTGTGCTACCCTTCAAAGAGCTTGCCATGTAATTGAATGGAAGAAAGGAATTAAATATGCAGGCAGACTGAACACTAATGGTTAGCAAACAGCACATTGCAAATATCTACAGCTTCTTTGTCTAAATTCTTCAGTTGAGGTCTTAGGGGAAGGTGATTAGATAAAAAGCAAAAACAAAGAAAATAACGAATACTGGGGGATGTGCATAAAACACATGAAAAAAAGGAGAAGCATAAGGGGATCTGAATGCTACAGCATATCCAACTTGTTGTGTATTAGCACAGAGACTTAAAACATACATTATGCCTGTCTGCTGCTGTTTTCTGTACAGGGAGCATGCCATGTGTAGGGCCACGTGAGAGACATTTTAGGAAATGTGGTAAAGTTCTGACCATATATATCACAGCGCTAGCTTTTGTTCTGCAGAACGATGAGAACACTGTGAGTCAGTAAATGGAATAATTTAAATTTGAAAATAGCTCCCCCGAATCTGCTGAATCCATTCAGAGTTAACTAGCAGGAGAGCATCACCATGAAGTGTTCTGGGTCCATCTGTTGGCAATATCATGATGGAAACAGCTTTTTAAATGCTATTTTCAATAAGCTATCACACAACAGCTTGTTTCAACAATATTTCATTACCTTTCTGTTTGTTTGCCGCCTATATAAAAAACAGCTTGGAGGGAAGGAGGCATTTCAGTACTATAGACTGATGTAGGGTGGGAGGGACAGAGACACTACAGAAACAAGCAAAATGAGAAACAACTATAAAAATAAAAAATACAAGAAACTGTAATTTTAGACTCTCTACAATCTAGATTTAAACCAGCATGTGGAACCTGAACTGTGGTGGTGTCAGAAGAGGATGGTCTGCACCAGTCTGTCAATTGAATTATTGCAAGGTGACAGTGTCAGCCACAGGAAGCCAGGGGCTCCTAGAGAGCAATGGCAAGTGCACCTAGTAATTGCCTTTAATTCTGCAAGACCTTCTCAACTGTGCACTCCAATGAGAACTGAAAGGAAAAATCACCTCCAACACTGTGACACAGTCTCTTGTGTGGTACCAAAACAACCTGGCCTATACTAGTCCTAGGAAAATATCATGTGTCCATCAGCTTGCTCCTCAAGTAAAACAAGTGCCAGTGACATACTGATGGTACAAAGCCTCCATCCAGAGTGGCTCAGCTGCAGAGACCAGCTTAGCAATAAAGAACAGATGGCTGCACTTGAACCCAAAATTAGTAGGAGATGAAGTTCTCTTGGTTCACATAAAAAAGTTTCACAATTAGTCAATTCAGCATGCAGTTGTCCGAGCTAGCTTTGGCACACCTAATGTCATGGCTTTTTAAACAAGGAAATAGATCATCCCAAGGTTTGTTCTGACTCATCCCATGATCCCACAATTTTAAAATAAACTCCTCTATGCTGATTAACTCTATATTACTGATTCAAGATCTAACATGTATTTACTTTAAAGCTTTGGTTTTAAAGAGATGCACTCCTTAAAGAATTAAAAGGAGCACTCAAGTTTCCCACACATTATGCATCTTGTTTCCCAAACAGTATTAGAAATATGGAAGTTCATAAGCAATATTGCATGGGAAAGTAAAAGAAAAAAGGTACGAAACATTGTAACTTCATGCAAATGGAGATGCAGGGAGAAGAAAGTAAACCTGGAAAATTAATATGGAAATGATACTGATAAAATCAAAGCATAACCTTGAAATAAGAGTATGCAAAAAACCAAAATACTACATAAGAGTTGATTCATTCTTAGCACTATAAGAAATATGTACTAATACCTCTCTGTACATTTGGGCTCATTTATAAAATATTTTATGTTCTTCTGCTACTAAGATGATTTTTAAGACGACAAAGTACTTTGTGTCCTGTTTATGTCTTTTACCCACTCAAATGCATAAAGCCATAACATCCTCTTAGAATATGTGCATCACAGCCTGCTATTGAAAAGAGAAATACAACAAGTAAGAGGATGCTTATGGTGAGCACCTACCTGAGGACGTATGACTTTCACTATGTTTTTAAGTGCAGTGTCTGGTGATGGAGGAGAGCAGTCAGGTGTTGGGCCTGTGGAGCTGTTTCTATGGTTACCAGATCCTGGTGCGGTAATTGCTACCTGAGGTGCATTATCTGCGAATAAAAATAACACCTATGTGAAATTACAAATACTTTGTGCATTTTAAAGTAAAAAAGAACTTTGAAAACAGAAGGTTACTCAGAACACTATTTAAACTTATAAAATCTGATAGCATTTGAATATATTTGTCAAGGAATATATTGATATCTACACTTATTTTTTCAGCCCATACATTCATTCTATGTTAAGACAGGATACAGAATTCTCTCAGTACCTAAACAAAATGAGGTGGAAATCAAGCATGAATATTTTACTTTCATTACCTTGAATTACTGACAGTGAATTCAAATATTATCACTATAACAGAGGTGACTTGAAAAGAAGGTTTATAATGCAACTTCCAGTTCATCCTGGAAAATCCTAACACATATGACCAAGCTCTACATATATCTTTGTGTTACACAAACACTTACTAACTAAGAACATGCTAATACCCATCATTGACAACTTTGCTTAACGTTGTGATCAGCATAACTGACCAGCTAAATTACATGAAAATATGCTCAGTTTGTCAGGTAAAATTTGCATCTTCCATAGAGTTCTGTACTGCAATAACTTCCCTTCCAGCAGTACCTCAGCTATATAACCTACAGCTGGCTTAAAAATACCTGCACACCTGCACGTGTATGGAAAACTGCATGGGAAACTTCTGTTTAGACATATTTTGATTTACCATTTTATAGCACTGGGAAGAACCATTAAAAGGACTTAAAATACCATTCTTACCTTCTCTAAATGTTCTTAATGCTGTTTGATCAATGTAAAGTTAGTGCAAATCATATCAGAGGGTAGAGAGGACTATGAAATACTTCTCAGCTGTGCACTCAATCACTGGAATGACTTAGCAGAAGGCCAAAAACTCCACATTACTTCAGGCCACTAGAATTGTATCAGTAAAGAAATGCTTTAATTCAGATTCTGGGGAAAGTGCCATTGCCTGTGCATGGTTATGGTGGTTATTACATTGTCTGTGAATTTACAGAGCACCTTTCTTTGTGAGTTACAAAGATGTGCTCCATGCTCCTAAATGTGCTGTTACACCTGAAGCACTGCATCAAGACAATGATGTCAAGTCTCATGTCTGTGGGCTTCAACTGACAGCCTGCAGGGTTCACAGAAGAAAGCAAGTTGTGGGGTTTTTTTGTGATTGCGGTGGTTCTCCAATATGTGCTTCCACTCTGTGGACAAATTCACTCCAGAAACACCCAAATATCAATAAACAAAAGCAGGCCTCTGTAGCTGGAGAATTTTTGCCCGACCAACATCTACAGATATATCCATGAGCTCCTCCCTCTGCACAAGTCATAAATGCCTCTCTGAAAGCCATGACAGAAGCTGCTCTCTCAGTCTTACTAACCTGAAAGAATTCTTGGAAGGGTAACAGAAAAAGAAGGAAATATCCAGTTGCATTACCAGAGATAATATAGGATAGAGGGGAATAGTTTCAGGAAAGTAAACTTGATGGCCGTTCCAACTTACAGATACTTTCACAGCATGAGTGGTTCTAGGAAATCTGCAGGATTCTTCCTGCAGAAACACTTCGTAACTGGATGAGGTTTCTAATCAAAGTTTCTAATCAAATACAGTCTGACAATTTAAGTCTTCTAAAACAAATGTTAAGCTGGAATGTTTTAGATTTCAGCGATACTGATACAACACTTAATGAAAGCATAAACAAAAATTCAGATGGCAGATTGACAGACACCTAAAATGGAGACATCCTGTAGATAACCTCAGGTGTTACCTGACAGTGTGAACACTCTCTGCTACAGAAACAAAGAAGTCCAACTTTTTTTAAAAGTATCTCATTGAAATTGCCAGTCCAAAAGGTATGCAGTCTTACCACACAGATAAGTTCTTCCTAAATCATCATAAATGTGTACAGAAAGCTTGGATCAGAAGTAATTTATTTAATAAAGTAATAAATGTGTGTTGATACAATGTATCAAACCAGTTTTAACACAGCCTTAGAAAAGAACTGAAAATGAATTCTCACAATAATATAACTGACATGGAATAATTTTGATAGCATTTCAGAAAGCCTTAAGTCTCATATTCTTTCCTGCCTGACCTGGTGTCTAATTTTATAATGTTGTTCACATGCACCATGTAAATGAGTATTGTGTGATATGAAAGCCCAGCTCATCAAATTAGGGATAGGGATTTGGCAAGAAGAGAAACCTCTAAAGCATTGCCATACTCTGAAAATTTCATAGTGAGGACAAAGGCCAGATATATTCTGAAAATCTCACAGTGAGACAAAGGCTAGAGTAACACCTTAAGTGAGCTGAAAGTCTTCATGTCTTTTGCTCCAGACTATGAAACAGCATCTCCTTTCACTATGTGGATTGACAGAATATCATCAATGAACCTCCCTTATTGAGGAATCAGAGTTGCTCTAAGAGACCCCTGCCCTCTGTTTGGGGAGCCGCCAAACAGGGGACTACACTATTGTCAAGAAATGTGAGAACACAGGCACCATATACAGGAAGGTAAAAAATGAATTCTTGAGTGAGAAATGCTCCACATGAATCCAGCTTAGTGCACTTAGTGCACTTATTTACTCACTGGTGCGAGAAACAAACAGGATGATTGTCTCTGACAAAAAGCTAAAGCTGTAAAGAACACAAACTCCTCCATACTGCAGCAGTCCCTGCCTTTCTGTCCCTATTTCCCTGTGAGCCTGTGCTTAGCACAACTGCCCTTGAGCTACTTAGCACATTAAAGCCTTGCAAGTGAAATCAGGCAGTCTTGCAGATGCAGATATTATCTAGATATCTCAAGGATGGATCACTCAAAGGACACGTCCTAGGAAACACAGATTGGTGTCAATGGTAACAAATGCAGCTGCCTGCCCACCAGTTTATTCTGTTTCAAAGCCTTGTTGATCGTCACCTCAGCTCAGTTTAACCACACTTCAAATATGCAGAAGAGGGTAACAAGGAGTCAAGATACATGAGCAAGTTTTTGGTCTTTCCATAGGAAAGACTTCTTGTTGACCCTGTTCAGAAGTAGCTCACTGAAGGCCAGGTTTTCCCCCTTCATATGTGCCACATGAGTGGCATTGAATCGACTGTGAGTGACAGTATTCCAATATTCTTGGAAAGAAAATTTACTGGAAGGCATACAGGAGAGGGAACAGGGCTGTTACATGCCCCACAAGACACAGCTGAGAAAAAATTCTTAGGCCACAATGTTTGAATACAACCATAAACAATTCAGCAATATACACAATATGCAGCAACCTCAGAGAAGATTAGTTACAGATTTTCTTTCCAAGCAAAATTAGGTAGAAATAAAAAAAAAAAAAAAAACACATTTATACAGCCTAAAACAAAGCTTTTCAAAAAGAAGCTATAAATTCTTTTTTTAAAAATAAACAGCCCAGAAAAAAACATCCAACTGTTCAGTATTTCACACCTTTCCTTCTTTCTCAAGGGGCTAAGTGTCTGACATGTAATGATTTCTTGTAAACAATTTCTTTATTGTGGACAGCTGTTTATTTTCACAGTAGGATGTTCCCATTAGGCAACCAATAATGATTTACTACCTGGGTCTGCTCCATCAGAGAGAGAACAACACCATCAAATTAGTTCCTGCAACCAATTTGTAGGACCTGTTTATGTATACAGTACTTATAGTTTCATTAAGAATATATTTGCATTTATTTTCTTTGGAATTAAATGATATAACAATCATTTTAAAATTTTCCTGGTGACAAAACTAAGGCAATTTTTTCCTTCTTCAGGTAACTATGATGGCAACACGGCAAGTTTCAGAAAAACTGTGAAATAGAGCTTGGAAACTTAAGAAACTACCAAATTTACCTAGGAGAGATTAGCTCTCATGCTGAATTTCTGATAGGTGCTACAGATGGGGGCAACAGGGAAGTATTTACAACTGTCATTCTCTTCCAGTTCCTGGCTCACATTGCAATAATCTAGATGTTTCTGTGTAAGTCACATAACAGCAGGCGCCAGGGATCATCTAGCAGCTAAAAACTAATGAACTGCAGCATGCTCTAACAATACTCCTTCCTTCCTCCATCACACATGAGAAGTTGTCACAAGGTCTATGTAATTTGATCTTATTCTGATTTTTGAAAATGCTTAAATGCTTACTGAGGACTTGACATTCTCCATTTTCTTTATTTCAGGGCAAAGGAAATAGAATAGAACAAGGAAAATGCATTAATGTGGTCTTTTAGTATATCGTAAGAGCAAATGAAGACGTTTTTCTAGGGCTGTCTTCTAAAATGTCAGACAAAAACAAAAATGTCAACTGTTTAACTGAGATGGTAAAAAAAAAAAAGCCATATCAGGGAATTTTGCCTTTTCCTGTGCTGTGTGACATCAGTCATTGGTTTCACATGTCTTTTTTTCTCAGGGAGCACTGCACAGAGAAAAAGGCCCTCATGGATAATAAGAGACCATAACACCAGAGTTCAACAAGTGCTTCATTGACATTTTCATCCCACTATCTATGTGCTGTGAGGACAAGCCATAAATCACTCACTGAAACTTTTCTAAGGGATTTTTTTTTTCTCATAATGCACTCAAAGAAAAGGCACTATATGTATACAATGCCACAATATTAACTATCAGGCAAGACTAAGTACACCAACCAGAACACTTACTGCATCCCAGCAAGCAAAATATCAAAAACCAGACACAGCCCATGTTCCAGAAATATAGTTATAATTAGATTTCACCTCAGAAATAAATCTCTAAAATGGAACACACAGTTAATCTAGTTTTCTACTTTCATTGCAGAAACATGCTAGCATCCTTATCAAAATTTACAGTTATGTCTGTATTAGCTATTATATCAGTTATTTCTACAACTTAGTGTGATGGCAATGGATCAGCAGATCAAAAGTAGTTGATCTGCATGACACTCCATTTAGATTATATGTGGGTTTGAACTTTTAGCACTATCTAGCTACTTATTTATTCTACCAAACACCCCCATCATACACACTCCTCACAACTTCCAGTGTCCAGAAGGACCCTGTGCTTTTGGTGCCCACCTAAAAGGGAGCATCATATCCAGAAGGAATCTGGTTTATGTGCTCCAAAGCTGGCCTGTGACTGAAGAAATTAATAGTAACTGCAAATGATGATTTATTTCATATTCACATCCAGTGCCCTGAGGCAAAATGCAAATTTATACTCCACCTATTTTATTTCCATATTCCAACTATATGTGGAGTCACTTAAACACTATATTCTCAGATTTACAATTTGCTATAAAAATGGAAGAAAAGTGTATTTCACTTTAGAGATATGGACTAGTAATAGCCTAGAACTAGATTATACACTACACACCTAATGCTGTGTTTAAATACATATACTAAATTCTAAAACATCCGAAAAGACAATACTAGGTATGAAGAAAAATACTACACAAAGCCTAATCATTATGACCTGTAGAAATTTATACTACAAACACAGGGCCTGGGCAGGTTTGTTCACTGCAAAACTGGGAGAGAAAAAAGACAAGGGTGGAAAATGAATGTGCATGAACATACATACACATAAATATATAGAGATACACTTGCACACATAAATGGACAACAAATCCAAAGGCACACTATTATTAGCAATAGCTTCCTCAAGCTCTGCTTAGTGTAGAATTTTTAATGCACTGTTTCAAACGACCTGAATGTGGGTCAAAATCCTCCATCTGTTTTGGACACCCCATCATCAGAGATAATGCAAATATGTACATATAGGTCCAGATAGCTCAGTGCCATCTGGACTCAAAATGAGCTTTAGTGTGGTAACAAGACAGACCTAAATTTGATCAATTATAGCAGACTCAATTTGCTAGACTATTATAAAACTCTTATCTATTCTGGCAATTTCTATGGGTTTGGATCTGTCTTTGGAAAAAAAGTTGGAGTGCCTTTGTCTGTATATGTTACATGTCCTCTTAACATCAAATATGTTACATGAAGGCAAAAAGCTTTAAAAAGAACATGGCAATGCTAATGATCTGCCCTGGACAGAAAGCAGTCATAATCCCAATAGAAATCTTGGAAGAGCAAAAAGAAGATACTATGGAAATAGTACTTATTCTAGAGGATCAGTTTGCAGTGACTGAACTTACATATATCTCCTTGTAGAGAACAGAGCCACCAAAATGGCTAATTTAATTGTCTGGTTAAGATATTAACATATTAATGCAGGTCCAATCATGTGGGGTACCATTAGGAACAGATTTTAATGCTCTCTGATAATGGGGAATGGTCATCTACTCCTTCTAAAATCTTCACAGCTGGAATAAAAAAAGAATTACCACTTATAATTCCACTGGAGTGATAGATAAACCAGCAATTTCTGATTCCTATGATAATCAAAGATATGGATGCTTTATCAGGAATATGCTGATACTCTCATGCTGAGGAGACCAAGAAACTTCCCTGATTCCATTTCAGGGAATCTTTGAGCTTGATCCACAAGCAAGAGGGAGACACAGGCCCACATGAGGAGTCATCTAAATCTGACTCTGCATGGTAAAGAGAATTCTGACCCAGTGATGCCCTGAATTTTGTAGAGGGCTCATTAACAACCCTTTCTAAGGCAGAGCAAGGAGAAACCCATTATTCTAAATCCAAACCCACAGACTTCAGTAAAAGTAAGTGTGTTTGTATGAGGACAGGACTTGGGCTCAGTTCATTCTCTGTGGATCACTCTTGGCTGCTGAATTCCAGCAAGAGCAGATTTAAAAGGCAGGAGCCCAAGCCATCAAATAGGAAAGAATTAACATAACCCAAAACTGAGCAGAGCAGGTCACAAAATAGCAGGAACCACACTGATTTTATCTACAGATGCCATGTGTAAGACTTCTTGAACAGCATGTGTGATAAAAATGTGTTGTCCCCTGTAAGTGGGGGACCCATTGCAAAGAGTAACAGCAATAGCCTATAGTAAATTAAGCAGTTCATACAGAAATCCAGAAAAAAAAATCTCCTATTTTGTCAGGGAGATAACAAAAACATTCATGGTACAGAGTAGCCTCAAACAGGACTAAGTAATTTCCCATAGCATAGGATTCAGCTTTCAAATTGTTTTACTTGACTAAATCCTCACAGCAAATCTCTCCTACATGACTATTCAATATGGAATAAATCTACAAGCTACAGATAAGGACAACCGTGTATTTCAGGATTTCAAGGAACAAACATTACCAGAGACATTTCAAAAGAACAGATGGAATAGTGAATAACAGAATCAGTAGGTAGCTACACTGGATGCATAGGGGTAATGGTTGGACTCAACTGTTTGAATTTGCTCTTTTGAATTTGCTTGGTTCCCACACACTTAACCCTGAATAACTGTTGTTCTGAGTAGAATTGTAAATATATATCTGCAACTGTCTTGTTGAAAGCACTCAAAGCTATAACTGCCCCAGTCTTGGATGTGGCAGTTATTTCAGGATTGTATTTGGAATTAATTACCAGTGAAGTGCATTCCAGTGGCAGCAGGGGGTTTGTTTAGTTGTTTCTGCATCATCCAAGAGAGTTGGGTATGACTATTATCAAGTTTTTATTTCCTCTAATCACCCACCTGCACAAACAGACTTTGGAACTGCTTCAAGCCTGCATAACCCTTGTAATACCAGGCAACTGTCTGGAAAAACATCTCTCATTAAGTACTAATGAGAGATGATGGGTGATTTCCACCATTTCCTGAGTAACCTTTTGAGACTGCCTCTGCAAGCTGCTGATGTTTAATTGAGCATTCAAAAACAATACCACACAGTTGCCATCTACCTTTTTTATTTTTGTCTAATAGCTTTTTTGCTGGCTTTTCCATATTTAAAAGGTTTGTAGTGAAATGATTGCACTTGTCTATGACAGGTATTTCACAGATTTCTGTATTTGCCCTGTCTCAACACACAAGCAGCATATTTCTGGGAGTTCAGTGAAAAGCATATGGTATAGTTACATGTGCCAAAATATTTTTTGTTATCTTAGCCATTAACTAAAAACCGGGATGCCTAATAGTCTTGTAAAAAAAATTACCTCAAAAAAGAATGGTAGGTATTGGGGATTTCTGTGCTTATTTTTAAATTTAATTTATCAGTGAGAGGTCACTGAATGTGATCATATGCATGCCTTAGTATTTCATAAGGCTTCTCCTATAAACCAAAGAAAATAACCAGAGTGTGGTGCACAGAAAAAATACTCCACCCTCACAAAGGCAACAGATGATTACTGAATTAGGCTACATTGTCAAATTATTTCAGAAAATAAACTACAGAAGGTGGTGAGAGTAAGTGTTCTCAAATTATTTAAATAATGCCAATGATAGCCACACACCCCAGGGATGAAGCTCAGTTAATAAATAATTTAAGCAGTCTTGAAGATAAACCTCCCAATATACATCTATCTACAGCTACGGTGAAAATCAATTAATGGAAAAAACCTATATTTTCAGTTCTTCTAGGTATCACATAATTAATAAAGCTCTTTGTCAGAATACTGAAGTCAAAGTGCTAACCAAAACATTTTAAAACCAAAGACACAGATATGTTTTAAAATGTTTCACAATCCAGTTATTCCTATTTAAAGTATCTAAATTTTCAAGCAGCTTCAGAGAGATTTAGGAAGCTCAACTCTCACCCTGAAAGTTTACATTTTTGTATTTAATAGACATTTGCACTGAAAGAAGTATCTTGTTAATATGTATTGCATATTGTATCATGTATAACAGTTATATTCATTAAGCATAAAGAACTTGTCCAGCAGATAGAATACACTACAAATACACAGTAAGAATTCAGGGATTCTTTATGGGCTTTACTGTTCAATTTGAAAGAGATACCAAAGCATCTGGACCAGAGAGGACCAGACTGGACCATATAGACCAATATGTTGCCCTGATAGTGTCCAAATGACTTGAAAAAGCGAAAGGAACTACTGTGGATAATTTTGCAATAACACAATCCAATTTTCAACCAGCTAATTTTTGGCAGTACAGCATTAAAGTTTCTAATAACTCAAGACCTCAAAAAATTTGATAGCATTTTTAATTTCTGAATTTTCCATTTTATAATTAGTTTGCCAAAACTTTTTTGCCATATTTTATATATTTCATTTGTACCCATCATTTTCACCTGAAAAATACTAAAATTCTACCCCTTTTACTAATATTCCTGCATTAATTTATTTTCTATCTCCTTCAATTCAGATAAAATGATATATTAAAAAAGTTATATATTTAGACATTATTCATCTTCTGACTGACAAAGCAGGATTTACATAACTTCTCTGAGTGTTTAGAATCTTCTCAACAGATCAGTCTATTGATTGAAACCGTAGGTTTCTCATTTGGGTTTTAGGTTCTGTAAAATCCATACGCTAGCTTTGTAAATTTCTTAAAATTCTTCCCATCATGTTTTCCCACTAATACAACCTACTACACTTATTATAGAGAGCACAGATACCTAATTTGGATAGATTGTTGGAATTTTTGAGGGCTGCAGTTAACTACATAAAGGAGTGATAACATTAGCACAAAACTGTATATATTGAAGAGGTGAGCCATTTGTATTTGCTATTGACAGCAAATGAAAAAATCTCAATTTTCAGACCATGCAGCTTTGGCCTGTTTGGTTGATTTAGATCAGTCCAAATCAGTAGATTTAGACAAGAAGGAGTATTCCAGCACAGTGGAGCAGAAACAAAGAGGGATTACAATAAAATCTATTAGTAAAACTATTGGGAGTTTGTCAAGTTTTATGGAGAAAAATATGGCTTGAATTTTTCAAGTTTCCGTAATTTACAGTTCATAAATTATAACAAAAAATCACAATTAATCACACTGGAATACAGGTAAGAATTTAACTAAAAGACCCACACAAGTCCTGTCACTCTTACTGGCAGAACTCCTAACCAGTAACAACTTCCTACTGCAAATGGCACTATTCCATAAGAACACACTTTTGTTAAATTGATCACTAGCAAATTCTTTTTGCAGTTATATCAGATTGGATGAGAATAACTTTGAAAGACAACTTACATAATTGATTAGAAAAAAGTTTTTTTTTCAAAATTTACTTTCACAATATTCACAGGAAGTTCTGTTATCTTTTCACCATATTGTATGACATAAATAGACATAAAAGTAATGGAAATGCTCTTGGATAAAACTTTAGTGTTAATCCCAGTCCTATGGGTAAGAAAATGGTTTTAATTGTGCTGCAGTATTTATTATGTATCTTACAACATGAAGAGAATGATTTCTGAAAGAAAAAGGACATGGGGTGAACTGGAGCTAGACTGCAAAGAGTATTCTTACTAACAGCTGGTTTTAATGTCATCATCCAGAACAGTTACAACCACATACAGTGCTATACTGCACTACAGAAAGAACACATTCTGCTCTGGAGCCACAAAATATGAAATGGTCTTTTTGAAGACTACCTGTTTTCTGATAACAATAAAGCAGCTGGGTGTGAACATATTCTTTCATATGGGTTCTTCCAAAACTGAGATATTTTAATGCATATCAGGAAAAAAAAAGAAAAAGACTAATTTGATATTCTGTTGCAGTAGCAAATTATTCTGTTATTAGATACTATTAAATATATGCTGCATCTATATGTTTGTGGATAGGCAATAGAAACCCTTTCCCACCCTGTTTTGATATATAGCAAAATCCTACATGACTTGCACACTTCAAGTTTTCTTTTGAGGTGGCATAAGAAGAAAATGGTACGAAAAGAACAAAAATCAAATTTCTGTAAAGTAAGAGAAGAAAACTTTTTGGCAGCAAGCTATACGTTGCCATCAGGACTAGCAAATGTGAAAGGGAGACAGAAGCAGAGAAAATGGAAATAAATGAGTGGTTTAGCTTCAAATAGAATAGGAGGATTTTTTTTAATGCAACACTGAGTACCTTCACTAGGAATCAACGTTTTTCTATTTTTTAATCATTTATTACACTGAATAAAGCAAATAAATCTGTTCATTATGTACAAAATTGGTTTATTTTAGAAATTGCTTAATATTGTCACAAATATTTTGACTTAAACAAAATTTAGCAAGCTATGCCAAGATTTCTGTTTTCCAAATGTACCAAAGTTAATAGAAAAGTTTATTAAAAATTCTTAAAACATATAATTCTTATTAGAAAGAATTCCCAGTGGAACACATTAAAACATATTCAAGTGTTAAATACAATCTCTTAATTCTTTTCACAAAACTACATTTCAGTTGGTTTTTTACTGGCGAGGTTAAGACAGCGGAAATAGGAGTATTTTATTTTTTTTTTAATAAAATCTAGTATTTCAAATCTGATTCAGGCCAATGCTGAAATAAAATTATTAGCATGGCTATTCAGTTGATTGGATGGTATAATATTCCAATTTTGACACAGTCAGTCACCAAAATAAATTCTCCTAAAGACTGCCAATCAGAAGAGCCAGAAAAACTTTTTTAGTTTGTTTGGTGGTGAGCAAAGGGAAGACTTACTGTATGGGGTGTCTAGCATGGAGCTGGGATGCACACAGGATGTATTGAATAGAATTCTCGTGTTCTGAGATACATGTATAGTCACTCATATTATAGTCTGATGCTTAGGGTTCCCCTGATCTTCCACATCCCTGATATGGGGCATAGAAACACAAGGGATTGCCCAGGTAATCAAATCTAATAGCTAAATCAAAGGTAATCACATAACAAAAACTGTGCTACACATCTACTTGCCATCTGCAGCAAGTCACAAGCCATTCCCTAATAAACTGTGTTAAACTTGCAATCTTCAATATAAAAATACCAACAAAGCTGGAAAAACTATACAAGGAGCAGGAGAGATCAGGAGCATTGGTAATGCTGAGAATGTCTAGAGTACCCTAAGATAAGTATATTGTAGTGTCTATTGATTAAACATTTAGAGCTGAGCGGCTTTACCATCTGAAACTAAGAGACCAAACAGCAGAGAAATTAATTTTCCACAAAAGACAGAGTTCTTTGTCTGATTCAACACATACCTCTATTGCAGTTCCAGTGTTTCTGAAAACCACTTGAGCTTTTTTTACAGTACTTGAATGGCACTGCATTATAGACATAACTCAAGTGAAGCACTAGCTCTTGAGCACTGAATCTCTCAAACTATAGGACTCAACTTCATCTTCATGCAAAATAGCACAGTATCTAGTCTTGAATATAAGAGGATAAAACCTATGAGCTCAAGATAACTGGTTCTTCCCAGCTTCTAAAATGGAGTAAGAGTCAAACTGAAAAGCTTTGTAGAAGATCAGGGTAACATTGGCAGAAAATTCACAGGTGCATCAGGAGACATGTAATATTAGCTATATACCTATTAAGATCTATGTGCAATGCTATACCTATTTCAAGCTTATATTCCTCTAGAATGTACCAGATGCATGTAAACTGCAAACAAATTTATAGATGAAGTTTTACTATTACTCCTAATAGTAGCAATTTGGTGAAAAGTATTTTTTACTTAATACTTTTTAATAATATTTTACTTAATACTTTTACAGAAGTATTATTTCCCATTTATCTATTAAGTTACTGCCACTTATGAAAGGCACTGTCATTTACATCTGCTCAATTATCAAACAATCCCATCAGCACTCTGAGATGTAGTATTACTTACTAGAATGGAATATGTTCTATGTGGTCTATATATATTCCAGCCCCAACTCAAAAGTACTACAAAGAACATCGCAACTAATAGTCATTTAACAAAGAAAAACTCAAATCCTGCTAAATAATATTTTCATGTGGGCTTTAAAATGCAAAACAGCCAAAAATAATTATGTTCCTTTGAATTATTGTTTTGATTTGAAAAAGGGTTTTTGTCTGACAGCATGCAGTCAAGTGTATAATGAGATCATTCTAGACAGTAATCACACCAGGATGGATGAAACTGAGCATTGGTCAGAATGAACACACTTTGATGAGCACTCATTTGCAAAAATTGCCAAAAACTCCTGTGAGGGCTGATTTTTTTCAACTGCATTTTAATGAATAATAATAAAACATCAGAAAAATTTTAACATATGCTGAGCAGAAGCCTTTTTCCTTGTGTTGGTAGAGAAAACAGAAGCTAGTCCTTTGGAAAATGAAATTACTTCAAAATAAACATATTTACTGGAACATAATGGATGGGCGGAGAGTGCATGTATTTTGATAATGAACTGATCCCATGGTATCACCACCTCCATGTGTGTTAACTTCAAATATGACAGAGTATTTTTAAGAATAAGATTTCATTCTTCAGGATATTATCAGAGATGCTATCCAGGGGAGCAATTATCCTAATTATATACTAAAAACCTTTTAGAGGGATGATAAGGTTTTAATGGAAAGTACATTAGAGCTGCAATATGTAAGAATTGACACCTCAATTGTGCAACCTCAATGCAGTCTCCTGTGCATAGGCACTCTGAAGAAGCCTTTATGATAATAATGCTGTTTCTTCACATGACTTCTGCTGCATCAAGGTCATAAAAATGTGGGGGAAATGGACAATGGAAGAAACAAAATTATGGTACATCACTCTAGAAATGTGGCAGGGTCAACATTATTATAAACTGAGAGATGAAAAATATTTTCCCGAAATATCAAACAGAAACTCGTAGGATAATATTCCAAACGAATGTTAAATGAGAGTTACTAAAGCTAGAAATTTTTAATCAATATATCTAATTTGTATCCAAGATTTCAAAAAGATCTGGCAAGAATTCATCTCAATAAATGGTGCTGTCTCTTAATAGTACCTGGCATATTGATAAGATTTAAGATTAAAAGGAAGCTAATGGAGTAACCTTGGTCATTATAGGCTTTCAGCCTGAGATCAGGAATAATGGAATAGCTGATATGGATCACCATTAATAATAAATGGAAGGGACACAGGTCATGCAAATTAATGTTATTTCAGAAAAACTGGATCTTTTTAGTTAAAAACCAAGGTTAAATAATATGTAAAGTTTTTGGAATAGAGGTAAGTACTACAAGTAAATTTGGATTAATAAACTTTACTCAAGTGGTCTGTCTTTGCAGTGGCGAAAATTAAAAAATTTTTATACTGAATTCTTCCAAATAATGTGCATGAGAAGAGTGCCCTACCCAAATGGAAAAAAGGTAACAGTTTTACCATCCTTATCCTGCAAACCTACAATGGGTAGAAGGAGTGTCAAAAAGCCTACACAGACCTCATTCCTTTAATGCTCTTTGTCAGGATTCTGAAAGCTGCCAGTTAAATGGGGAAGAGTCAGCCAAGAAAGCACTCTAGAAACAGCAATCACTGAATACTTCTGTCTGTTCCACAGTCTACTTCTCAGTTTATGACAGTGAAGTTTTATTTTAGCCCTGCAGGAAAAATTCCCATTTTTTTCAAAAGTCAAGAAGTGAAAATAATAAAAAAAGTAAAAAAAGGCAGAATTTTTTTATTCCCAACACTGCAAAGAATTCATTTTTATCTTACTGCTTTGGAGTTAGAGTCTGCCACTCATTTGGTGACAAAAGTGGATTATTTCAATTTTCTAGTTATTAATTTGAGAGTTTTATGATAACAAAGGTTTATCCAAATACAAAATTTCACTGTTTAAAATAGAATAACTAATGGAACAGCTGTCTTAGAGGAATCTATGGCTTTATCTCATGCTGCCCTGGACTGCTTAGAGGGGAAGCCAGAGGAAGAACTGCTACTGAAAGTTTCTATAATTTATTTTCCCTCATCTCTTAATTTGTTCTGCTAATACATTTATAATTAGGGTCAAATCCTAATGAAAATGGTGCTTATTTTGTACAACAAAAGTTAATTTTTTTCCTCTCCCTTTGTAACTTCTAACAAAAAAACAACATTTCCTACATTGTGCAGAAAATTGAAACAATAAAGCATGGATATTTTCTTCTTTAAACATTAGGGAGGGGAGATGTGCACTGTGGGTGTATCTATTGACAGCAGGCTACAAGACATGTCAAGAAAGAATATGGGACAGCACCTGTCTACAAAAAGTGAATACAGATCAACTGGGCCTGTTTCTTGGCTAATACCAGAAACCTCCAAACCTGGACAACCTAGGAACAAACTTCACTGTAGAAAGGATTTTCAGGCTGTCTCACTCACCTCCAGAACACTACCCAAATATAGCTAGGGTGGACCACAGCTTCAATATGTTGTCACAACTGGAATTGAAGGAGGTAGTTCACAGGGCAGAAATCAGAGTTACACACCTCACTGACCAGTCTACAGCCACTTCCAACTACAACCGTGTAGCAGATAATTTGAGAGGCATCTTCTCCTGATCTCAGACAAAATCAGAAGGGCAATATTCTCAAGACAGTACCTCATTCTTCATCTCATAATACAAGAGATATTTTCCCAGTCTCATATCAGTACTTAATTGACTAATTCCTAATTCTAATGAAGCACCTTCTTTTGGAAGATGATGTACACAGTGAAAATCTAACTCAACTGAAATCAGTATCAAAACATGTGCTAACATCAATGACATTAAAAATACATTTCAGCCTGAGACTCAGATCACTTGAAGATCTAGTTATTGAGACCAGCAGGTTTATAACCCCTTTGTCAATAAAATAGTGACCAATACAAGACCACAGGTGAACTGTGCTCCTCTAGGAGATACAGTACTTAAAAAGTCAGTAGAAAGCATCCTAATTAAATAATATCAGGAATACAAAAACCAGGTATGAAAATATCATTATGGTAAGACAAAACTCCAAAGCTTCTCATATTTTGGGGATTTGTACTTTAAAAAATTAAAAGGAACTATAAAATTCCAGAAGATACTTTAAAACTTAAAAGAAATTATAAAATTGTAATTTCTGTTATAGAAACAGCTACAGCAGCAAATACTCCAGGCATAAGTTTCAGGAATCTTTTCTGGTTTTGAAGGGTGCTTAAAAAAAAGAACTAGCTGTACTGAAGAAAAAACCCAGCAAAATGCAAGATAGAAGAGCTATTGTATATTTCACTCTTCCATCAGCATTCTCTTGATTTTCATTAAAAGTTCACATGAAACCAAAAAATCTTAACTGTACACACATATTAATGTACTAGACAAAATCACTTCTGATAAATGTGCACTATATCCTGCACTACATCCTGTGGCAGTTGGAATGACAAACACAAAATGTGTCACCACTGAAAGTCAGGAGAAGGGTAGTTTGGTTTCTGGTACTGTGTGCTGGCAAAGATGTGTATCTTGAAACTCTGAATGTGAACCTTACAACATTGTAAATTTACCTGTTAAAACAAGTCAGTTGATACATTCTGTACAATAGCTAAATTATGTCCATTTAGTTCAAACATGGGATAAAGTAAGGAAAAGAATAGGAGAGAAAAACAAAGTATAGGTCTTGACATTAAATTTCACTATTAATAAGTTATTGATCAAAAGTTCAGGTGAAAAATTTTGCTAATTTTCAATTTTTACTTTGAAGTAAATTTTACTAAAAAGCACATAAACAACCAAATCAAACTATTTTCATTTGGACTAAATATAACATTTAATTGAAAAAAAAAAGTATCTGTTTTCCAGTTCAACCACTTCCATTGGTATAAATATTTTAATCCAGATTTGATTTCACAAGAGTTCTTGGAGAGCTCCAACTTCTCCAAAGACAGAATTTTAGGATAAATCTGTCTTGACTGGAGTTGGCCATCAATACACTGAAGTTGGAAATAAGAAGCTTCTTAATACCTAGCACAGAAATCAGTGATTCTAATACAGATGAGTTTGAAGAGCAACAGGCACAAAAGCAAGATATTTTGAAGATCTGTCTTGAAAGGAACTACATAAGGACTAGAATCTAACTTTTCTCCCTTTAAGGGGAATATTGTCATAGTTTCAGGGCACTGTGAGGCTCTCTTGCTCATTCTTTCCATGGCCTATGATACTCTTTCTGTGCTAGATGTAAAGGGGGATTATATCATGCAAAACATCCTGAGAACTGGGAAACTTTATTTAACAATGGGAGCATTTCTCTAAGGCAAAAAATTACTTAAGAGAAGAAAATGCTTGCTGCCTAAGATTTGTTCAGCTATTAGGTTGTTATGGAAACACAACCCTCTTTTGTCAGGGAACCAACTCCACCAAAAGGATGCAGGGCTCACATTATGATACCTATGCCCTGTGCTCTCTAATGACAAGCTCTGAGTGGCTCCTTGCTTCTCCCTCAACATACAGACCAATTACACTCTTTGGAGATAATGTCCCCTTGAGTAATAGAGAGAACAAGAAGGGACATTTGATTAGCACCTATATATCACCGCTGAATCACAGAATATTCTGATAACAATTCCTTGGAAGGGTCAACAAGATCACCAATGTCCAACTCATGGCCCTGCACAGAACAGCCCCAAGAATGACATCAGGTGCCAAAGTGTTGTTGAAACATTTCCTCAGCTCTGGCAGGCTGGTGCTGTGATGTCATGTCAGGTCCTGAAGCACTAGTAAGTTTTAATGGCCCTGATAAGCATTCTGAAGTTCTCTGTTCACATCCCTGCTGCTTAGAAAATTCAGCACTGATGGCAGGAAGGTAGTAATGATTTAGAATATGCACCACAGTATCAAAAGCCTTCATGAACAGCCAGTTGTTTCAGAAACATTTATGTTCAATTAGGCTAAATTTCATAGAGTATTTTCAGCTGGTTTAGACCAACTGTTACCCTGGCTCCTTTATTATGCCCTTCCATACAACTAAGATGATTTTCTTGATCATTAAATATCCTTCGTTGAAAGTATTTAAGCCTGGGGAGTTAGACTGTAGGTCATGTGTTTAAGAGCACTATATCCTACTATCTCTGGTTTAAAAAGCATACTGAAATGAAATACAGCTCTATTAGCAGTCCTGCTTGAAGCAATACAAGTGTGAGTGGCTTTCAGAAAGGTTTGTGTCTGACCCTTCAGATCAATTGGAGTTTCAAAGTGGTGAAGCATCGATGACTAAAGCTACACTCTTGAACTTCTTTTCATTCAGACAATTTTTTATATCTGGCAGTGTGATGGTTCCTTCTTGTGGCCACTTTTCACTGATTTGCTTATAACTAGAAAATAACTGCACAAAACTGAAGGTATAAATTAATCAAGTTAGAAAATATGTATCTGGGATCTTAGTCTCAAACTGGAAAACTGAAGTGTGCAAATATTAAGGATTACTGAAGTCAAACAGAAACTGATGATCTGACAAATAGAACTTTATTTACCAAGCCAAGTATTTGATGATTTTGAAATTAAGTAGAAGACATATTTTAATGTTGATAAAAATGTTATCACAGCTAGGCTCTTTTTTCTATTCAGGTTTCTGGAGAAGAGACTCCTAGATATCTGTGTGAGACTGCTGACACAGTGTTATACAGCTGAGGTGATATGACACACTGACAAGTTTTCAGGTTCATTTTCACTGTAATGACAGGAGAGGGATGCCAGGCTGAGAAAGCAAAAAAAAAAAAAACTAACCCTAATAGTGCAAAGAACTGGCCAGCCTGGGGACAGTTTGGTAGAGTGTATTAATTCAATGTCAACTACTTTTTATTAATTTCCCTGTTGTGATTATGAGGCTATAATAAAAAGGTATGATTAATTACAGATTTATTAACTGCCTGGTCCTCCTGAGGAGTCACTGGCATTTAAGCACAAACCAAGCAATTTTTTCAGATAACAAAACACCCTGACTAACAAAAGCAAGATTGTTTCAAAGTACACTTAGCTGGGCAAAGGAGCAGAATAGCTGCTATCTCTTTCTTTATGTTTCAGCTCCCTGCCTTGCGTTTGCCTGCTTTAGGCTACTGGCAACACAACATGTCTAAGGACAATTTTTATCCCTGATAGAACCCATACCTTTGATATAACTGGGTAGAGTAGTTGTACAAGAGCTATCTTTAAAATTACTGCCTTGAGAGTTGCTGATTGTGCAGTGGCTGAGAGCTCAGCACAAGTGAAGCCCTATAGTATTCACCTTACTTCTCAGCTGGATTTTGCAGCCCACACTGAGTTCTGCATTGCCACAGCTCAGCTGTTTTTAGAGTTGAAGATGGCTCACTAAGGCATCCCTGACCTGCAGCCACAGTGAAGTAACATAATGAAACATAAGAGGTTCTTGAACTAGAATTCTCTTATCCAATGATGATTCTCATGCAGTTGGCACAGAGAAATGTCTCTTGTCATTGAGATGTTTTATTAAAACCTTTGTTAATCTGCATAGACAGAAGAAATTTCCCAAGGAAGGTGGTTGTATTTTTCTTCCACAAGTTATTTGGGACAGAGTTTGAAAAGTTCTATTTCCTGATGATACTCAAGGAGATCTAAAAATAGTTTAATTATTACTGGCCATCACTCACTATTATTGAAAATTTAACATGTGAACTGTCCCCGGGTGTCAGTCATAGGGAGTTTCTGCAGTAGAAATGGTAAAATCCGACTCAAAGAGATATAAATCTCCCTGCTGGGTAGGGACATGCATTTAACTACAACTAGAAAACCCTAATGTAGCTCAGATTTCATTCAATATCTCTCCTAAATAAAATGGATGACACTACGAGGTGCAAGGATGGATTGTGATACAGAATGTCTAAGCTACTAAGGGTACAAGTCTGTAAGGATCTTGGACATCAGAGCCCCAAAGCAGCCCCAATACCTAAATCAGTATTCTGGACTCTATATAAGTGACCAAAACCACACTAACTTCATGAACATAATTTTAAATTCATTTACACCTTCTCCAAGATGATTTGTTCCTATAATTCACAAAATTTCGTTACATCCCTAAAAGCAAAAGGAAAATTCTAATGCATGGCTTATGAACTAATAAAATTTCATTACTATTTTTCAAGGTTAAATATGTCATGTGAACTTTTTAAACAGAAGAGCAGTGTAAAAATTAAGATGAGTAGCAGAAATGCCTACTTTAAGAAATATTGATACTGTTGGATACAGTACATATCCAACAGAACAATAGCCAACAGAAGAATCAGTCAGATTGATTAATGAATCACTATTTTATATTCATTTTATGAGATGGATCTATGAAATTTTAACCCCAAATTTATATTTTACTTAATGGAATGAATGTTCTCAAAGAGCACAGTATTTCAGAATATTCCTATCATGTGTTAACTACTAGTTCAAAAAAAAAAGATGAGAAATAATTTCTGCCAAACTTGTCCTATTACTCTTTTACAGAAAAAAAGAACAGTTTAACTTGGACTGAGACACACAGTCTTTCTTACTCTTAAATCTGTGCTAATTAGAAGCAATTGCTTTAACTGTGAGCATAAACCAATAAATGTAACTGTTCCTCTTCCTATATAAACCTAATTTCTTGCAAACAGACATAAAAGTCACAGAAAATAGGGTTTCAGAAGTAAAGATAACCAACTTTATGACTACTTTTAATTTCTTTCTATTCAGTTTTTCTTTCTGAAAACAAAGAAGCCTTTACCATTTGCTGCATGGAGTTCTCGTCCTCTGTGATTCCCTACCAGTTCAACAACAAGACTCAGGAGAACTACAGAGCAGTCTGTTTTTTCTCCCCAGAACCCTATATATCACATAATACAGAGATCTGAAATAGTATTCCCAAAGTTGGCATGTCTCGGTGACACAAAAACTGAGGGAAATTCAGGAAAAAAACCCATGCAGAATTAGATATTTATTTTAAATAAATGATCTATAATGATATGTAACTTATTCAAGCAATAACTCCATACAACCTAAAGTGGCAGGATGACTTCGCATACAATTACACCTAGAGCTAAATACCTTATAACTGAGATTTATTGTTAGATTTATTTATTATAAGATTTATTTCATTTGGTCCATTTCTAGTGTAAGATAAGAGCTAACATGATTCCAGATATGGCTTGCAAGCAAGGCCAGTTAGATAGCTTCTACATTTATAGCTTAAAATAAAACTACATTTTTCTATACAGCTGAATGTTCTTCCAAATAAAATGCCAAGAGAAAAATATCATAGTGGTATATGGAAAATTAACAGAAGGAATTACAGTACATTTGTATTGTCAACTCATTGATCTGTTAGATCTTCTAAATATCATGCACACCCTCATGAATGTCCTACAGCTTCCTTGGTTATACTCTAGGTGTCTGACACACACTATTTTAAACTTTATACAAAACATATTTACAGATTAAGATATAAAAATGTCCTTCATAGGATCTGTGTTTCTTGCTGATCTTAATGGATTTACTATGCCTAAGAAAAATGCTTATGTTCAGCAGACAGCACAATTCCAAAGCTGGTATTTTAAGTAGTAAAAGCTCCATCTTGTTTTAAAAAATGGGAAGATTTGTTGTTGAGCCCCATTATTAAGAAGACAGGTAATCAACTCCCCCTATCAATTTATTGGGTATGTGTATGGTAGTGTTTCCACTACAATAAATATATTTATAGCAATTATTCAAGTAGAAGTGTGAAAAACAAAGATAATTTGTTATTTTCTTCCTCTACTGAAAAGCAACCCACAATATTGTCCTGCACAGACTAATTTTGTTTAAGACTATCAGAGTCAAAATCATCAAAGTCAGAAACAAGTAGTAGAAGCAAGTAGTCATGCTGATGTTCAAGTCAGATTCTGGTCCATTCTGTGCAGCTATGCTACAAAGATGCTATCCTATTTTGTGCCACCTTTTAGACTGCTGCTAATAATTCAGGTTCCAGCAAGTCTTCTTTAGCCCAAATTGAAAAGAGAGGTAGGAACTACAATCCACTCCACCTTACCTTGCAAACTACAAAGCTGTATCTTGCTATCTGGCCCTCATACACTATGCCTGATACAGCTCTGGCACTCCTTCAATATTAGTTCAGCTGTAAAATCAAGAAGGTGCTTCCCCTCACACAGACCAGAGCAGTAGCACGATGTTAGTCAACAATCATCTGTCATCCTTGTACATTACCCAAATCATGATTCCTAATCAAGATCACACAGGTCGGAAAGTCAATTGCCTGTTTCAAATAGGTCTCTGCTGCTGAGAACTGTCATTTGTCACAGCAGACTCTCAGTCCAATTACTTGGAGCAAAATTTCTCTATTCTGAAATTCCTGTACCAGGTGGTGACTAATGAAGAGTTCAAAATAGGGTAATGGAAGAGATCATATAATTTTGGAGAACACATACACAATTCTTACAGATAATACCAGACTTAGAGATAATATCTGACTTAGCATAATTCTATTAGTATTCTATTAATAATTCTATTCTATTAATAATTCTATTATTGCTTTGAACAGCAAAGAGTTAAAATAGTTTAAAACTATGTATATATAACACAATAGCAGCAGTATATAACACAAACAGCAGTCTGTCAAACTGTCATTTAATATTTAATATTCTCTTAATTCTCATTCAATATTTAATTTTCAAAAATGGATGAGGTATTCTTTCACGTAACATGAAAATGCAGAGTACTTTGAATTTTGAAGTAGTTCCATAATGTTGTAGCTAAGGGGTACTTAGAAAAAAAAGAAACAGGTTGGTTAAAGGATTATTGCAAAAGGCTTGTCTACAAGAAACACTTTCTAATTTGGCTGTTTGAAACCTCGTCTTTATCTAGGAAAGTATTTAAACATCTGCTTTGTTTTCACTTCTACAACATTTTGCTATTAATCTTTATTCGGATGTGAAGCTCTTATAGTAGCTAATGGAAGACTATAATCACACTGTGATAAACAGAGAATTGCATGCTTAAAAACATAAACCTACATATTCTATAGATTAACCCTTACACCAATGACTGTGTAAAGGATTATTTGGTGATTTACCTGGTCTTGAGGAAGGAACTCTTGCTATCTCTAGGGAACAAGGCTTTTTGGTGACTGCTATGTCTATGGAATCACAAAGACTGCTGTCATTTTCTGAAGGAACTGCATCCAGAGGTACAGAAGGTATTGCTTCCAGTGCATAACCTCTCTTCTTTGAATAGGATTCCTGAAATGCAAAAATTTCAGTAGGTAAGAGAGGTATTTCTCAGATGACACAGGAAAAGGACTAGGCTCAATAACTCTGGCCAGCAGGGTTTAGAATTCAGCAAATTAAATACCACATTCTGCTGAAATCCAAACTGTAACAGACCAGAAGAATAACTTGCATGCTAGAAGAAAACATTTATTTCTTTAAATTTTCATATAATACAGTTCTTTTTCAGTTTACAGAAGAACTTCATTCATCAAACTTTTTATTTAATGAAAACTGGATTACTGCTTTTGCAATACCTGTTTTGCTAGCTTGTAATTCAGGGGATGTCTCATTTTCTTTTTTAATTGTATCTCATGAGAGCAACAATTACATTAACCACTACAATTACATTCTCTTCAGGGACAGTTTTACAAAATATTTACATTACATATAAGAAAACTTAAAATATGCCTTGTACATATGGATGGCAGGATCCCAGGCTGTGAATGAAGATGAATTACTGCTCTACATTTGAGCAAAATAATGACAAAAGGTCCCATAACAGCAATCTGTAGCAAATTCTAATGATTAGCAAATGTTGAGGGAGGAGGAAAAAAGGAATTAAAAGTTTTACTGGTACAGTAATCCAATCAAGCAGACTGTTTCTAGTTTTGACCATGAATAAGAAGATAACATCCTGTTTCAACAGAGATTTATTTCTTTAATACCAGCAGAAAGCAATTGAATGGGCAAAGACATATTTCCACATCTTTCTTACATTGGACATATGGATGTCTCTGAAAGTCAAGCATCAGACACAAATCAAATATGATATAATAAAAGGCAAAGGGCAGGAAAGCACCCTGACAGTTAGATATTATCATAGCCCTACTAAGAAAATGACTGAAGAACATAATGTCTAAAACAAAATGTGGAGTAACAATTTCTTCACCAAGAATCTATATTAGCTGAGGTAAGCTATGGCTGTAGGTAACAGTTCCTTTTTGGATAAATGATTTATACTGTTAGCATATAATTACATGACTCTTAGTTTTTGGGGTTTTTTCCTGGTAATTGTGGTCATTTCATCTTTATGTAAGTTCATAGTTTGGCAATAATTCAAGGCTTCTCGAAGAATAGGGTTAAGATGACACCAAGAATAGCTTCACTTCAAAATTATTGATGATTTTGGTAGAGAAAGATTTAAATCACAGGTTAAACTAACAAAGAACTTGAAAATGAGCACTGGTAACAGTGATCAGGAAAAAAAATTGTACAAATAAAAAGAATAATAAATAAATAAATATAATAAGTAAATAATAAATTGAATACTAAGATGCATTTGTAATTTAAAAAAAATTAGTATGTACCAGCAAACAATACAAAATTGTTGGTCAGCATTCAAAAAACATATCTAAATGAGGAATGAGATTGTATCTCTACCTGTTTCTACCTTTCCAGTTTCTACGTAGTCAGATTATGAGCTCTCAGTATTAGTAATCTCACATATACAGACTAATAATAACCAGTTTCAGGTAGTAGACATTATAAGATTACAAAATTTGGCAAGTAGATTTCCTGTAGTTCCAAATATAACTTTATTAACTTAAGCCATGTGATTCCTTAAATGAAGTTAATAGAAAATTACACAGAGGCATCGTAACAGCTGAAGAGAAGAAATCCTTCCAACCTTGAAAAAAAAGAGAATTTTTATCCTGTCCATTTAAGTCTGCTGTAAAAAGGCAGAGGCAAAAATTTATTTACCAAGGCAATGACTAAAACAGGAGACTTCAATCTAATCCTTGTACCCTTCAAGAAACATGCATTTAAGTCAGAATGCCAAAACCCTAATTATAGTAAATCTGCCTAGAGAAGCCCATGAAGAAATACTGCAGCCTTAAAATTGTCACAAAACACCCAAGGGAAATTCTGTTCTGTGCCTGAGTTCAGCTGCATTAAAAAAAAATAAATTAAAAGTTGATACACCAAATGTTAGAACAGACTTTGGAACATACCTTGTGTCACCCAACATTCTACCTGTAAAGGCAGCCAACAGTGCTGACCTAGAGAACAGTGAAACCAGCCTGAGATTAGGTCAAGCCTGCAGTAACTGCTCCTCCTTCTGCAACACCTTGTGGGTCTCAGACTTCATAGTCAAAAGGTGCTGACTTTGTTTCACATGTGTACCAAACCAACTTTCTAGAATTGCCTTCTCCAGTTGCCTTTAGAGCACGTCCCCTTTCATAGTTTGCATGCCTCCATTTTGTTTTCAGCTATCTCACCAAGTTTGACATTGCTGTTTTATACTTTAGATGGCTATAAAGGGCTGTTCTTTACTTATCCCCTCCTTGTGATGTCACAGACATAGACACTTGCCATGTCCTCCCCTTTAGGGACTGAGAAATATTAGCCTACTTGCCCAGCTGTTCCAGGATTTTGACCATCTCTGTCACCCTTCATCCTCTCAGTTTTCAATGATGTGACAGGGATGACTTTTTCTCAGATTTCCTCATTCAAGATGAGGGCTCACCAAGCAGTCATACTGACATAATGATTTTTTTTGTACTCTACTCCTTTCCTAATTGCTCTTAACATTCAATTTGATTTTCTGAATGTTATTCAACATTCTGTAATTAACAGTGCATGAATATAAATGTCAGAGAAGAATAAATAAAAATGATGGGGTTACTCAGAAAATTGTCAGAATGTAAACTACCAGCAATTAAAGTCTTCCTAATTATCTCTCTAATAAATAAAATATAATAGTATGTCCAGCAAAAGTTAAATGAGTTAGAGCCAAAAAAGAATTGTTAATACTTTAGAAAGACAGAAATTCTATCAACCCATTAAGTGAAGATGATATACCTTTATTAAAAAGTGCTTATGTACCAAAAAGAAAAAAGAAAATTTCTCATCACTGACATTGTAAAGTCTTTTGGTTGCTGCAAAATGTTCTCCATTTTGCTGGTCCTGAGCATTTCTAGAAATTTCTAAGATCTAAACTAATTCACCAACTTAAATGTGAGCAGATATTGCTCAGGTATGAAGCAATGTGATTCTGTTCTTTTCTTGAAAGCTCTCAACCAACTGCAACAAGTAACTACAGTCATTCTACATGCCCAAGTTATTATCAACTCCATAATAAAAAATTCTACAAATACTTTTCCTTTATCTTTAGTCCTGAAATCAAAATCAGAGTCTAATTTTTGTTTTAAAAATAGAGATTATTCAATCTCAAATTTTTATTAACCACTCCAAATTGCTGAACATGAGACCTATAACTGACCACCATCATCAAGGCACAATTTATCCTTATTTGAAATTATAACTTCACAAAAATAATGTTCTGGGCTTCTCACACATTAAAATAAGTAGGGTTTTTTTTGTGGAAAGGATAAAAATACATACACAATAGAAGTAAAAAAATACCCCAACATTGAGAGTGAGTGAGTCACTCTAGTGGGAAATCACTAGAGAACAGCCACCCATACTGATCAATGTAAATTAGATCTTTTGTCTTGTAGAAAGAAAGAGTAATGTGACACTGAAGTTGCAGAGCACATGCCAGGGACACACTGCTGCCCTTATTCATAGGCCTGCAGTCAGCTGGTTCTCCTCTGAGCATAAGTTTGAAAGTATAATACCTATGATACACTATCTGAAACCTGCACAAGGGTAAGAGATTGTTAATCAGTGGGAATGAAATTGTTCCTAAAATTATCTATTTTTGGCCATTGCAAAGGGTTAAACAGAATTGTGAAAAAATGTGCCATAATATGACTAAATCTTCAAGAACTACATGATGTTGAGTTGGACCTTTTTTTCCCACGTTTTTTCCACATTTTTTCCTTGTTTCTGCCTTCTATATAGTCTTGCCTTCCTTTTAAGAATAAAACTGAATGATGTATGACTAAGGGCTGAGGTATATGCAAGTTTGCGTTTGTATGAGCTATGAATAGAATGGTAGAGGCTCAGGAGACACCTAATCTGAACTGACACCCTGACCAGAAGATAGAATTTGTACTTTACAGAATTTTTTAAATTCTGTCAATATCCTTTTCTATAAAAATCAAGTCACTTGACACTTTATTACTTCCCTGGAACATGGGACAACACACCAGGGTCACACATGACTCTCTTTTAAAGTAGAAATAATCTGGGAAACACAGAAAGGAAGAATGCAATGTATCTGCCACCTTTAGAAATATCTTTTTCATTTATACAGATAGTGAAGAACAGCTATTAAATTCTGACATACCCCTTGAGATCCACGAGGGTATGATGCTGTCTCCTCTGGCTTGCTGAAGGCCAGAGGACCAGCATCTAGAATCCAGGTGGCTGCCCCTCTATCACAGTATGATCAGTTCTGCCCAGCTGCTCCTTAGAAGAGTACTATGACACTTTATTGATGAAACTTTGAGAGTTACTGATCTTACATGCTCCATCAACCCAAAGCTCCTGATTATCCTGAGAGTGAGCAATGAATATTGCATTTATCCCATGTATGTCATGTAATTATGGAATGGTTTGGGTTGGAAGGCACCTTTAAAGGTCATCTAGCCAAACCCCTTGCTATGGGGAGGGGTATCTTAAG
Organism: Agelaius phoeniceus; assembly: GCF_051311805.1. NCBI lineage: Eukaryota > Metazoa > Chordata > Aves > Passeriformes > Icteridae > Agelaius > Agelaius phoeniceus. Next base: position 27,581,139 of record NC_135269.1, on the reverse strand, counting down.
CTAGACAGGCTGCTCAGAGCCCCTGACCTTGAATGTTTCCAGGGATGAGCATCTACCTCCTTTCTGGGTAAACTATTCCAGTGATTCACCATCCTCGCTGTAAAAAAAAATTTCCTTACATCTAGTCTGAGTGTACTTGCAGACTTGACATTTGTAAACAGACTGATATATAACCTTGTTGGATTGGGACACTTCACACTGAAATATTAATAAGTAACTGAAGGTTGCTGAGAGGAATCAAGAATTCAAGCAAGAAAGAAGTCCTGACCAGTGACTCAAGATAATTAGAACATTTTTCTGACATGCAGCAAGGTGGAAAGGGAAATGTGTGAACCTGAATGGCATTGCACAAGTTTGCCACAATAATGTACTAAGCAAAAACAACTGAAATTATTTCCTATGTCACAAGAATCCAAAGTAGATGGTGAAATTTTTATTTTGACTGCCTTTCTAGTCTAAGATATCAGGAATAGTACTATAATTTATGGCTAGTAAAAACGCATTTATCTATTACTAATGATTTAACCAAATCAAGTTTCATAGTATCACACAATTAGAATATTTTTTCATGAGTCAAACTATCAGAAATGTTCATTGTTATGACAGCTAGAAACACTTGGATGTGTAATCTGTCATAGAACATATAATAAGGTTCATGATATATTACAGAATCTGGAAAATCACCAATAGTCTCATTTAAAGGTAATGACACCAGAGGATCTACTCTGGTCTGCACAAATTATTTCTAGCAAGGATTTTAAAAGAGTAGTATCTTTTACTCTTTCAGCAAACATCTGAAATTGCAGGTTTGCAGTTGTAGGAATAATACATGTACAGAGTTAAGTGAAATACTTATTTCCCACCAACACCTGAAACAGCCTTTTTAAGTTTCAGAAAGCCTTCCACAGAGCTGAGAAAAACATCAGTTTTAAAAAGCGTGTTAGAATTGTTTTCCTTTTTAGTTAGAAATGTAAATACAATGTTTAGTTTTTCAGAAACCACTCAAAATTTAGATTTGCTTTTTCAAACTTGATGTATGAAAAATTGAGCCTTATTTATATAACACCCCAAATACAGGTTTATTTTTCTCTTTTTCCAATGCATAATTTCAAAAATCCACCTTTTAAATTTAAAAGTTCATACAAAAGCTGTACAGACATAAATCCCTGAAAGCTAAAGGTTCATTAGCTAAAGCTAATGCCTTACAACACAAAACTCACTAATATAGCCTAAACTATAAATGTGTGAAGACATGGGTAAATTGTGAGCATAATGAATGCAGTGCTAACCTCAGCAGCAGAAACATGTCACTATATTTTATGCAGTGTTTTCATAATTCTAACTGGCAGATATTCAGCATTTCAAATGAAGCTAGATTGTTGTAGTCATGTTACATGCTTTCCCATGCATTCAACACTCAGGCCATGGAAAAGAGCAGATGCTTCCTCTAATAAATAACTCACTGTGACAAAGAATATACTAAAAGTGTACATAATGTGGTTTATGCAAATGTTAGTGGTTGTGTTTGGTGATGTAGTGTAATACAATAACAGTTTTAATAAACAATTCTCAGTTTAGCTGAAAAAAACCAATTATAAATAAGAAAGCAATTTCCAGTTTAAATATCCTCTTTTTTTTCTATTGTTTTCATGAAAGATATTTTAAAAAATTATGTCATGTTTGAACTTGAAGCTGTGGGAAAATGCCTCTTTAAAATAAAGGCTATTATGTTAAAAAAAAGATAAAATGAGCTTAAACCTAAGCTCCATGGAAACAATACTTCTCTGCAAGATGCTTATGCTCTAATGCCTACGTTTTAAACATACACACACAGCTCCAACAGAAGCAGCAAATATGAAAACTAACTCCTCACATTATAAGGGTAGTAACCATGGAAAATGATACTGAGAAACCTTATATGAAAGTCAATATTAGACAGCAAATGCAGACAAACAGTTAATGCTCTATGTTAAGCAGACTCACATTTCGCACATTTTATAGCTTAATTTCTGTCAACTACTGTGCCATTAAATGAAAAATGTATGTGTTGCTGTGAAGGGGAGAAAAGAACTGAATGCACTTAAGTAAATCCTGAAGCAAAACACAACTGCTCTCTGAATAGCAACCTTACAGCTGTACACTGACTTGATTGGAAAGCAGATAACTTCACTAAAATTATGGGAGACATTATGGGAGAAATCTTCTTTGAAAAGAGAGACTTAACACCATGTTAACATGTGTTAATCCATTATCTATTACAAATAACCTATATCTTTTTAAAAAATATTCTATATCTGCCCCTACATCTTTTTCTGAAGTAAATACTCAAAAATTTGCAAAATGGAAACCAATTAATTGATATCACATATAATGAAATTGATAGAAGAGACAAATAAATATTCGCTACATCAGGAAAGACAATTTTCCATGTTCAAAAGTTTTGACAATGAAGAAAGAAAAATTTAAGTATGTTTGGTATCAAAGTTATTACTGCAATAGCATAAACCAAGACTCTCTTAGAAGAAATCTCTCCTACACATGCTCCCACAGTAAAATAGAAAGAACAAGAAAGTGTTTTTCAAAATACTAAAGTTATGGAGAGTTGTATTGTCAAAGCGAAAGAACTTTGCTGTGAATCTTACTTTTATTTGTTACATAACTGAAGAGAAAAGTGAAATACAAAATTAACAGGAAAAAAGTTTGAGATTGTTCTTTAAAGATCCCAGCAGCATGCAAAGTTTGTGAAAGTTAATACTTCCTAATTAAATAGTACAAAATAAACTTTGCAGATATTTCAGCAATGTGAAAACTAAGCCAAACAGTAAGAGACAGTTGGAGGGAAGTAAGCTACTGTAAGCTAGAAGTGATGCTTAAAAACAGTAAAACAAGTTATTCCATGGCAACAGGGGAAATATGCACATTAGCACTAAACACAAGTTAAGAGGATATTGCCTATAACTCCTATATTCCTAAATAACCCAGTGATTTTCTATTTCATACCGTAGTTCAGAACAGTAGTTCTGAATGGGAACTCTGCTGTTTCCTGGCCACAAGTGTGCCAAAGCCCACTAACATTCATAACAAGGATTTTTAGTTCTATGGATACAAAAAGGTTGCTGTTCTATGGATACATTGCTCAGTGCTATCTCTTCATACTGCCTATATTCTTGGCAATTTTATGAGGGCTGATGTGGCCATGTTGAATTTCAGCAGGTAAGATGAAAATATAAGTAATAATGTTCAATACATGAACATAATTACTTTATTCATCACTGAAGGAAAACCATTCCACTAAAAAACATGCTACTTCCATATGGCACTTTAAACAAGAAATCCCACCTTTTTATGTCAAAGTTCTATTGCTTTAATTGTTGCTATGATGATGTCTTAATTCCTTGCAAATTCTCAGGCCTAGATATTGTGAAATGGAAACAGAATGTAAAGACTACATAAAATGAAATTAATGAAGATTATAAGGGAACCTAAATCACATTTTCAATAACATTTGAACTTAATTTTTTTTCTATAGGTTCTCTGCAAGATTCCAGTTTGGAACAGTGACCACTCTGCCTATTTAACAAGAATTAAGGGCTCTTGCTTCAGGTTTGCAGTCATACTAGCTGCAATGAATACTTTTATTACAGATACTCTCTGTTAATGTTGTCGATTCGTTTATATACAAACAAACTACTATGTCAAGAGTTTCCCAAAACCAAGATGGTAAAAAGTTCTCAGACAAGAACTTTCTCCCTAATAATTCCATTGCTCTAAGTTCTGATTCATTTATTTTCTTATATTTCATCAAATAACAACTCATCTTCAAAATAGCAATGTAAATGCTAGTAGTTAAAAACTCAAGTAATTTGCAAATTCAAGATCCTTTCAAATTTTCATTATTGAGAAAACAGTGTTGTTAAGTAAAAGAAATTTGCTACTTGGAATGCCGGGATGTCACATGAAACCACCTGAAGCTAGACAACAGGAAACTCTTGGCAGTGGGTCTTTCTTCCTGGATCAAAAAATGACATTCTAGCCACTAAAAATCCAAACTGTGGAGTGTGAGGAGTTCTTCTTTGATCTTACAGTCCTGATGAGAAATAACTGTCTGTGGGAGAAAGATGTTAAGATTGCTATCCTTGAGAGGCACCTCAAAAATTGCTCAGGAACGTTACAATAGAACATTATTGCATTCAAAAGAGACTATAAAAAAGATACACTCGGTCTGTCCACTTCGCAAGTGGGTAGGAAGGACTGAAGGAAAGCCTTCTGCTTGGTCAGCTGTGTACCCTAAGTGCCCTGGTGTTTAACTTGCACATAAATTCAGCTCAAAAGCTAGGCATGTGGTCAAAAACATCCCTAAATTCGTATCTCACACTGGCTGGCTCACAATGGCTTCCTGTTCAACAGAAAAGAGCAACCAGTCAAATACCTTCAGAGATGTTGACACTTTCATAATGATACAAGGAGCAAGAATATCCAGATGGGTTTCTGAAGGAACATTCTGCTGTCAATATCTATTTTTCACAATGCAAAACTACTAGCTCTATCAAACCAGTGTGAACAAGGGAGTATTTAATCACCTGCCTATATACAAACACATTACAACAATTCACTAAAAAGGCTTTATGTGTATATAGAACTGCTGTCTGTAGGTAGTATCTGCTAATCAGAAAAGCTAATTAGGGACAAACCTTTTGGTTTGCAAGTAGTTAGACTGTTGGGCTAAAACACTGTCTGAGAGTTATACACCCAATTTTGCTAAATTCAAAATTAGGTAGCTATAAATAGGACTTAGCATTGCCTAAAGGTTTTATTTTCTCTCTTTTTCTTCACAGTATAAAATATTGGGAAACAAAAACTACGGTGTTATAAAACTATAGCATCTCCAAAAATAATAGTTGGCATGATACTATCAATTTATTAATTTACCTCAATGTCTTCACACTTACACCTTTTATCTCAAAAAAATGCAAAATGCCTGGTGGACTGTTCGTATTATACAGACACATTTATAACAAGTTTTTTTAAAAAAAGCTATCTCCACCTTTCACCAAAGGAACACAGCTATTCTCCATACTATTAGGAGCATTACTGTGACTTCTTTTTTTTATAGTAGATTTTATGAAACAAAACTGCTTATTGCTTCTGGAAAGTGAATAGAGCATTTACATTCTACAGCAATACATATGATGAACATCCTAGGTAAAAAAACATGAAACATGAGATTCCCATTTTCTAGCAGAATTGCCTTTTTAAATGACCTTAAAGTAAAAAGAAGTATTTCACTATAATTGGCAGATCACATTTTCTATCCAAAGTAAATCCAAAATACGTTTTCATGAAAACATGAGACAATGTAGTCTTATATATTTCCCTTTGATGTCTTAAATAAAGTATCCCCCAAATTCAGTTTCATTTATTTTACATCCCGTTCATGAGTTCTTCTCAACTACAGGTTGCTAGTAGTGAAAAAAATCATAACAATCAGTTTGGGATTTTAAGAAACTCTAAGTCTTAGACTAGTTTTGAATTTTGGTGAAAATATAAGGTATCTCTTTATAAAGTTCCATTTGTATGGAAATCCAAGTGGGGTTGAGCACATTAATGCTTATACTTAAGAAATTCATTGATTCAGGATCTATCCCATTTTTAGACTCAGTATAATGGATACCATCATTAAAGGTTCTCAGTAAATACAACCACCAGACATGACTTTAAACCCAAGCTATGCATTTCCTTTTGCACTGCAAGAGAGGATTCACAGTTAGATAGTACAAAGTTGTTCTTTTAAAAAGTCCAGCTGCCAGTCAGGTCTTTTCTTCAGAAAGAAATCAGGTCTATAAATTTTACAGACTTCTCATGGACTCACTCTACAAAGACATGATTTTCTGTACTATAAAAACTGAAGTAAGAAAAAATATCCCTCACGGTTCCAGTATTAGCTTAGTTCTCAGATAAATTTTTAACATAATTAAAAACAAACACACAGAAAACCCCATAGAAAATAGGTTTTTATGCTCAAAAACAGTCCCAAAATGTCAAGTGTTTTTAAAAAGCCCTTCACATAAATACAACCTGACACAAAGCTTGACTGCATGGCTAATCAGTGTAACAAATCCATGTCACAATCACCATGTCCAGATATCTCCACTCAACTGATATCTTAAGTCCAGACACCTCAACACCAGCACTTTTGTGCATAAACTCTTCCTCCTGTTACGATGGTAGGAGTAACAAATTCAGTGTATCTATGATGGCTTTTTTTCCCCCCAGGAAACATTAATACTGAACAATTAGTAGCTCCATTTGGTCAGAATAACCAGGAAGATCAACATAAACTTTCAGGTTTTAATATACTGCTTTAATATTTTTGTTATGAAGCAGTTGAAGTCCAAACATTAAGTTTTTAACATTAAGTTGGAATTTCTTTCATGTACAAAACTAATTGTGATGTGCTACTGCTATCTATTCACTGGGCAATTCAAAATAATTTTCCATTTTCCCATAATTTGAGAAGCAGAACTGAAAGCAAAGACATTCCATGAAAGTGTGTCTTCTGGTTGCCACTAAATTTTAAACCACAAAACAATAAAATATAATATAGTTCTACTATGTAAGATCTTCCCAGATTACAATTGTGACATGTTTCAGTTGGTATGTGACAGTGCTCAATTCAACAGTAATTTCTACATGAATTTGAATACCATTAATAGGAATTAAATTTAATCTTGTAAACCACTCCAGTTATCAATATTTCAGATTATTTCTGACATACATCAATAGTTCCAGTACATTTTGACACTTCTCTCCTTTCTTTCTCATCCTGTTTAATTTTGCTGTTTCATGATCACACCAAGAGATAACACATTCCAGCAGTGACCAGATTTACACAGTTCTGGACAGGGATAAAAACCAGTCATTTACAAACTGCAGAGGCAGTCCTAAGCTTTTAAAGAAATAAACTCATCTGAAGTCCCATAGCCTTACAGAGGATTATAGAACATAGGTGTTAGCAACAATGTGAAAGAGATCTCTGGAAGTCATCTTTTCCAAACTTGCAGTTGAAGCAGAGCTTAGGAGCTTGACCAGTCAATTCTGAAAATACCCAAGGATAAACAGACTATAACTTCTCTGGTTATACTACACACCTGTGTAGTGGTGTGTAGATTATACAACAGTAAAATGCTTTTGCAACAAGACACTTGCAAATTTACATGGGCTACTCCAAATTTACACTGGAAATTCAGAAGCTACATATGCAATACATACCACATGCAAGAATAAAACGTTCAGCTTCATTCCTTAAAACACAATCAGAAAATGTAGCATAGCACCAAAATAAACCACAATTTTTTCAATATACTTATTTCCTATCACTGTTCAGCGGGGTATAATCATCACCTGCTGGTTCTTTCTAGGCAGAATACATATTGCACTTTTCAGTAGCTCCTTCACTGTGTGGGTGGTGTGTTCCTGAAATTACTAATAAGACTTAAAATTACTGCAAAAGAGACAACACTGCAAATCAAGAGTTTGACAGAAATATTTTTATGGGTAGTAGAGCTTTCCATATTACTCCCATTTATGTAAATTTATAATCTAATCTACTAAATTAGGAAGAAAAAAATATTTTTCACTGAAGGTCAGAAACTATAGGAAAGTATTACAGATAATATAACAATCTTACTCTGGCTATCCATACTCAGGCATATTTTAGGTCAAAGCTTTCCCTACTTTGTCTATATCCTCAATAAGGAGACAGGTTTCCTCCCCTGTAACATAGAAATTAGATAATGCCACAATACTTTCTGTTTCTAATTTTGGAGAACTTCAGCACTAAGTAAAATGAGCCAAATCTGCTTCTTTACCAGTCTAGTTTGAAATTTGCTTCCACTGAATGTACTGAAAGGTCAAGTTATTAATGGCTTGAAACACCAAGATGAAATATTTTAGCAATTATTGTTTAATTAAAAACATGTTCTTTGATTTTGTCTGTTTTTATTAAAAGAGAGAAGAAATACTTCCTCTTTTATACTACCTCCCCTGCACCAGAGCAGTTTAAAAATTACTTGAACATTCATCACATTGACCTTAAAATCTAAGAAAATTTTTGAGGCAACTGAAGATAGAAGGAGTTCAAACCAAAAGAATATGTTAAAATGAAAAGAAATAATGCCAAATAAAATTCCCAATATTAAAATTCTTCAGAAAGAGATAACAAAGACCCATGCTGCCTCTCTCCAGAGAGTGTCAGTATGGAGGGTTTTTTAGTAGCAGATTTGATCTCTATGTGAAAACTGAGTTAGTGCATTACTAAAATACTCCATTCATCTCTCATGTATCCTGAGCTGATTTTGAAAATGTAAAAATAATTGCAACATAATGATTTTCAATGTCAGGCTTTCTACAGGACAACCTTAACTAGCTTCTACAATACAAACAGTATACAAAAATCTCTTCCCATCAAAAATTGCTTTTTAAAATTTACTAAAAGAAGTACAGACAGACAAAATGACCTTCTGGAAGGCAGACATTAAATAAATAACCCTATTAACAGATGCATCAAATCCCAAACTTTAAATATTCCCACCATAGCCTGTACTGATGAAGAAACTATTGCATACAATTCTCATCTCCTAAAAATGTAGTTAGGAGTCCACTTTTTCTACCCTCCCTCTAAATAAAAAGGCTTTTTGGGGGGAATGTCTCTCTTCCACAGGAGAACCCTTGATAAAGTTGCTGGAGTTCCTACCTCTAGGAATCCTAGAAATATATAAGCAGAATGTTGATCAGTCTTAAAGGGAAATGTCAAGGTCTCCCAGAATTTCATTCCCTCTTGAAAGATGAAAAGTTGACACTAAGCTAGAAACACAGCATTTAAATATTTAAGTAAATTTGCCAGATATTTTTGTGAAGAGCCGTGCTTCCCAGCGACTGGCAACACGAAGATTTATACTTACAGCTTTTGAATCAAAGTTCAATTTTTCCATAGCAACTGCACTGTTCTCTTTACAGACATTATTTTCATTTTGTAACAGAGGTGTAACAAATGAGGGTGTTCCTTGCTGTCCTCATGTCAAACACATGGAATCACTGTCAGGATTTTTAAGTTGTACATACAACACAATTCAAGTCACAGTCCAGTCAAGCTGACCCAGCAGCATCTTAAATGGGACAGAGCTAAACCTGCCTTATCTCACAATTACTTTATATCACAATTAGAAAAATATGCTGGCATGACTGTCAAGATTAAGGTGTGTGAACTGCTTGCTTTAAACTGATAATACTGAAGGGATCATATAGAATCTGCAGCACTCATCTCTTTGACATTGCAGACTGCCCTCTATTTATCTCTGTACATCAGGCCCTGTTTGCCCCCTTAGCAGAGAAATATTCAAGGTATGCTATACATGAAAAAGAAAATGGAATTATATACATACATTCAGAGTATGCTGCTCTATTCTCAAGAAAATGTGAATATGTATGTGGGTACTGAATTTTTGCCCTAAACCAAAGATTAACTCCAGAACAAAGCAACAGCCCAAATTAATCCTAAATCATAACCTACAAATGGAAAACACTCTTTGCTAAAATAAGAAGACAATCAGTCTGTCTCAATTCCAGACTCCAAAAATCCAGCTGCATATTCTAAACCCCTGAAATTTTTACAAGGCACAAAGATTTTTCCATAAAGCTCTTCACCAATTTTGAGACTGTAAAAGAGTTGATTGTTCTGAGAACACCTGTATTACTGCTATGCTAGGTCTTAAGTAACATTTTACGCAGAACATTCTATAATAGCCTTTCTAAAATGACACTTCCCAGCACAATAGAGACAGCAGTAACACACTGCATGCCAGAAGTACCTCCAGACAAGCTTTTTTCCCTAACTGCAAAAAAGAAACCAAGTTTGTCAAGGAGATTACTGCCCTCTCCTTTGGCATACTGAAAACTGTTAGCTCACTAGGTCACAGATGGACATTTTCATAATCTCACCTAAAACTCAATTTCATGTTATCATTGTGCCTCTGACTGTGTATATAAAGCAAGAATCAATCTTTATGTTTGTTCACCTTTGATGTGCAAACACACTATATTTATATGATTGTAAAATCTATTTTTAACTAAAGGAGAAGTGTAAAATGAACTTGAGTCCAAGAGTAACTGATAGAGACTTTTCCCTGTTTTTGAACCTTTAGGAGAGTACAAATTTTAAGATACCATGTCAAATACCCTTATCTCACTGTTTCTTCATGATGAAATCTGCACTTTCTGATATGTTAGTGCACTGACGTATCAGAAACATATTTTTGTACTTTTACCTAAAAAATGCTATTGCACACAATATATAATTTGTTAGACCAATTCCAGATACTGTTCTTAATCCAGAAACTTACATATATACTTTGTGTTTTCAATCCCTTAGAACAAGACCTTCTCTGCTACTTTCTGAAGTAAATGTGAAAGATCCAACAGATTAGCTAACAGCTTGAAAGACTGCATGCACCGATGGCAACAATTTATAAAAAACAAAGTCACGGACTTTTAGTCTGGAGGTTTTTCACTACCTAACTTTTTTCCTTTCTCCCATAAAAAGAAATCAACAAAAGACCAAAACTATCTCTGTCGTTAATTTTTATGGATAGAAGCAATCTAGAAAGGCAGTCTGTCATATCATAAATGAAAGCATAAGAAATATACTCTTTTTTGTATTTATAATTAAAAATCTTATTGTTCTCAGAGCAAGAAGGAAGAGATATCATAAGTCTGAGATTAAAATATAAGTACAATGAATAACACTCATTCAGGAATTGCTATCTTAAAAGTTACATCATAGTTGGAATGACTCTCTTTATAAATAGGAAAGACATACCAACCAACCAAACAACCACACTTGATTACACATTTCAAATGCATCCCTCAATTTTATAGCACCATTTATGTATATCTTACCTAAAGAACAAACAAGGAAAACAAAAATATTTTCTAAAATTAGGAAATAAAAATGGCAAGTATATTCATCAGAGGCAAGTTTAACAATAATTAAAGCACAGGTGATATTTATATAAGAAAAGTTCAATTTAAGAAATACGTTTTGGAACAAATCTTTAAAAATGAGGAATTAGTAACTAGTACTCCGATTGTAAATCGGGATGATTCCAACAATGCCCCACTTTGCCAAATGTCTAAAATGATGGATAGTATGAAGTAGGAAACAGCTTCTGAAAGGGAGAAGGAATATAAAGGCTCCTTATCAAGAGACAGGGCAGTGCTCATTGTTATTCAAGCACATGAGCTGCCATATCCTGTTTCCATTGACTGCAGGGAAGGCTTCAGCATTGACTTCAAACAGGTGCAAGTCCCACGAGACTTAAAGGGAATAAAACATACAGTCACGGTATGAAAGCAACAGTGTATGAAGCGTGGGGAGACAGGATATGGAATTCCAATGTGGTACACAAGAATCTGACAAAGCTATTTAAATGTAGTGCCAAGTAAGGATGCAACTGGAAAAACACCAGCCATTTCTAAACAGAAATTTGGCAGGTCTTCATTCAATGCTACAAAAAAAAAAAAGTGCAGGAAAAATGTTACACAAACGAGAGTGCTAATTTATAGCAGGGGGAGAGAACAAGGGAGACCCAGAAGCAGCAATAAGCATCATCCTGTTCTGGAGCAATACAATATCACTTGTTCAGGACACAGCTGCTGGAATGCCTTGGTAGATACTGTAGACTGGCCTGCTCTGAGAGTTGCTGGGACTTAGACTCAAATATATTACCCACTGCTATTTATTCTCTTCTGTATTATGATGAGCATTTGAAAACGTTTGGGAATTTTTTCTTCAACTTACATAATCTTCAAAAAGAAGTCTTAGGCTATATTCTTACATCAGTTGAGTTATGCATGATGTCCTCAATTAATTCTATAAAGAAAGTAGCTGAGATGTCATTATATTAATTAGAAACTGGTCAAAAATAGAGTACTTATCCCAAAGGAAACTATGCGACTTCAAAATTTCTTTCCAGATGGAAAAGAAAGCTATCCAATACAGCAACTATCTGTCTAAAATAGGGGTAGTAAACACCAGTCTCCATATTAAACTCTTATGAATAATTATTATAGCAGGATGACTGAACCTCAACATTTAATTTTGGAAGCAGCTTTTGACATTAAACTGAAGAGTGAAAGTAGCAATTTTGAAGGGAATCAGGCAAGACTATAAATAACTTTAAAGGTTAAGGCAGAGATTAAGCATCTCTTCCATAGTTACTAAGTTTTATGATGAAAAGGGAATCACATACCTGTGCAAGCATGGGAAATCCGAGGTTCCTGCATCCATTACAAGGTGTGAGTGCCTCCCATAAACCAGAGGGTCCACAAGTATTTTCAGCTGCATCATCATCTTCTTCCTCCCTTGGTGATAAACGCATTGAAGAAGGCCTCTGGGCATAAAGAAACAATACTTTCAAATTAAACACAGTGATATATATTGTAAAGAAATTTTTTATCTTATGAACTTAAGAGCATCCCATCCAGAAATACCAAAAGATAAACTGCTATTTCAATCCAAAGTACCTACTGTTAAACTGTTGAATGAGAATACTTTCTAAGGAAGGTACATATTGAGCTACCTGCGATTATACTTTAAAATTGAGTGAACATATTAATATACCTACAAAATATTTATTGTCTTTATTATCAAGAAATTGGCAATTTCTACTTCATTTTACTTAAAAATTTGCTGTAATATCATTAAGTTTAGGATATTCTACAAAGAATAAAAACTAACATTTGTCTGGATGGGTACAATATTTTTGCAGACAAAAACTACTAAATCAGTCAAAAGATGAGGTTTTAGGTTTTGCATTATATTTATCAGTAATAAATGTGTTATCTTATTTTGTAGGCAAAAGATGTATTTAAAATGACCTGTATTATTTTGCTTTATAGTCTGAAAGGGATGAAAAGTATCAGGAATAATCACTGACTTAGGAACACTGTGGCTTACATAATGATCTGAGTGATAAGGGAAAAATGCTGATTTTTGCTTAAACCAGTATCCTAATTTTCTATGACAGACAGAAATAGGAACAGTGGTCAGTTCCCATATATTTATGCTATTTTGCTACACAGGAAAATCCACCCCAACTGAATTGCACTGGTAATTTTTACTAATTTTAGAAGGAGGAGGAAAGTTAATCCAGTAATGAATGACTTTTAAAATCTCATGTCAACACAAATTGTTACAAGTAAAAAAAAAAAAAAAAAAGTAATTTTCACACACTAATTCTAAATTGGTATATGAAATAGCTGTTCTAGCCTGCTTCAAATTTGCTTGAGCAGCCTGCCTGATACTAAATGCTGTGTTTAAGACCATTTCTTTCAGAAGTGGCTGGACCAAAATAGCACTGTTTGAGACAATGGCTGACCACAGCTATCGATCTGATGGTAACATTAACTCTAAAGCGCTGCTGTGGGGTCCATATAAAAATCATCTTAAAAACCCCAACACCTAATTGCAGATTATTTTAGCCAATAGAATAAAGAAATGCATGGAGTCTACTGCAAGGAAGGGAATAGAAAAGTGAAAGAAAAGTAGGAAGGAAAAGAAGTAGAGAAACAGCAGCAGCTCTAAAGATGAACACAAGCTGATGGAAACTTTGGAAGCAAAGGCACCGCACAGACAGGCACTAACTCAAATTGTGTAACACCTGAGGATCATTCAACTCTTGAGCTAACCTCTTAACACAAAAGTTGTTGGTATACCACTTATTTAAGCAGGGAAAATATTTAGAAATTCTATCTCAACTGATGCATCAAAGATGAGAAACACAATATATCCCACTCCATTTTGCTGATTCCCCTCGGTTAGAAAATGGTTGTTCCCTTATTGCAGACTTCACTCATCTATCCATATCTTGTAAAGTTAGGTGGATTTATTTACTTTTTATTTTAGAAGTCAATTTCTAAAGCATTCTTAGCATGGTATTTCATTAGGTTATTTTGACACTCTAGTAGCACCACAGAATGTGTTGCCATAGCAACCAGTATTCTCACACTGATTATTAAAAGCATCGGGTTAATTCTGCAGAGTGTAGGTCATGAAAGACTATTATTGCTAGGTATTTGCATAGACAAAGGAAGCAGACTAGAGGTATTTCCCCTCTATTTATGACACCATCTTCCATGGTAGCTGCCCTACACTTGTATTTTAAATTTCAGATTTGCTGTACCAGAGAATAAAGCATTTCTTGCCCCCTGGAGTAAAAAGCAAAGAACTGCAGCAGCGCTCAGCACAGGAAAGCAGGTGACACACATTAGCTGTAACCTTACAAGCCAATGGAAGTGAATGAATACAAAAGTCATATAAAAATGTCAGTGCACCCTGTAAAGGTAAAAAACACACACATAAGTGAGAGATTTTCAACACAACTAAAGGAAGATGAATTACAATAGAGTCACTGAAAGGGGACCATATGAGTATTTAGCCATTACAGGAACAGAGTGAAAAAAACCCATGCCAAACAATTATTGAATGGTAAAAACAAAATAGACAAGCAGAATGAGAGTTTTACATTTCCCTTAGATGTATTTTATATAAATAGCCTAAGATAGAGTGTGAATCACAGGAATTTAATGTCAATGTGAATGAGAGGAAGTGCAAAGTATCTAGTCAGATCTCCTGATCATTAAAAAAGGATCAGTCAATGCCAGAGTTCATTGGACATATACTGGAACAAACTGGTTCTGTCATGCAACTAGACAACATAGCTATGAACATGATACAGACTAATTTACTGACTATTGTAGATCAGGGTGAGCTCTTTTTATACTTGTACAGATTTCTGCCACCAATAAGGCACTAAAAAGGCACCATTAGGAAAAGTCAATTTGGAGGGTGAAGAAACAGTTATTGCCATCACCTTTCTCACCCATCGCTGCTTGACAGATGCCCAGTTCCTCCCAGGCAGTGGGAGATACATGGAAATTACTGCAGGGAAAGAAAGCTGCATTTGCAAGGAGGAAGGAAGGAGTTAGTAACTGCATGAGAGAAAAGGGTCACAAGTGCCCCAAATTTGATAGACTGGGGTTGCATACCCTGGGAAGAGGGATGCATCTGGAGGAGGCAAACGAGATACAGAAAAATCTAGAATCCATTCACAGAGTTCAGATTGTCACACAAACCCATAAAACTCCAAACCCAGACCACACAGTTTCCTGTTACTGTCTCACAGCCTTCATTCCTTTCCCAGAACTCCCTAATTTTTCTGTTCTGTTGTATAATTTAATTTTGCCTCCTTAGAGGTCCTTTGAACATGAAAATCTAATTCTGTGTGTGCTACTGGAAAGCCTTGATATAGCCCTGTAGGGAGAATTTGAGTAAAACTAAACTTATTTATGCCCACTTCTCAGAAAATAAATAAATAAACAGAGTAGAAGATATTTCTGTCAACTAAAGAAAAACAGGCACCATTTAGAACCTCTTATTTATGCCTGTTTGGAGTTAAAACAACCCAAACAAATGTAGTTAAAAATGCCATCTAAATCACAGCTACTCAATTAATTGAATTAGACATTATGAAATGGCAAAGCCAATATAAACTGCAGTACTAAGCTTCAGTAAGGGAACTTCTGCCTAAGTTAGAAGAGACGAGCATAAGAAACATATATCCTCGACAGAACAGACAGAAAACCTTACATGATATTAGATATGATATGCAAAAGGAAAATTTGGTAGAGAAATTGCAAAGATATTAATAGAGAATTAAAGCTTTATTAAATTTCTGGTTTTTACTGGAACACTGAATCAAGTATTAGACATTGCTTGCAATAGTAAAAGGCTAAGAAAAGTAATTTCTCTGAGTAAAGAGAGAATAATAATGATACAGCAGTGAGAGAGTAGTAAGATCTAGCATAAGGACATTCTACCACTACAACTAGTGACAAATTTTCTTCAGACACTACTAAGCCTACCACATCACCTCCCATTTTCATACTTCATGAGTACCTAAATCATGTCTTCCAAAATTTAGGTACATAAGCCTTCCTTTTCATGCCTCCATCTATATAAATGGCAAAAATTTGGGTACTAGGACACTGACTGAAGGACACTTTACAAAGAGCCTATTTACTTTCAAAACATGTATGTGCATCATATTGTGCATAATATCCAGTTATTGTCTATCACAATAACTTGGAATCTCTATCCTCATCTAAGAGAGCAAGGCAATATTTATCAACAGAGAGAACGATGAATACAGAAAGAAAAAGCAGAGCAAGTCTGTTCTACTCTTGAAAGTCAACAACAAGAGAAGGTGAGAGTATTATTTACAGTCACCAAGTTCACAGCTCAGCAGTTGTACACCATGCATAAAACATACATAAATACCTTCATGTATGGCCTTCGTTTTATCAAATGTTAACTATCTCCCTCCTAATATATGGCCTTATTACCTAGACAAGTTTATTTAAGGAATACAATAAATTATAAAAGATGTCTTATTTCCTTTCAGTCCCTCCATTTTTCTCAGCTTTTACTGAAGACTGGTCTGCTTTCCGCCTTGATATTTGTAAGCAGACACTGCCAGGAAAAAATATTACTCAATTCCCTTGTTTCAGAATACATAGGAGACTTTCCTGGACTAGTCCAGTGAAACCTAAAATGAAACATCAAAACCTTTACTTCTTGTATGTGGTTTTTTCACAATATCATCCAATTGCAGAAGTATTTCATATACCCTTTCAAACAGTATCTGCTAGAGCCAAACATCATCAGCAAATTATTAAAGGTGCAAAATAACAGGACATTTACTGTTTGCTATTGCATCATAGCTCTGGAGACATGAACATTCGCTTATCATTTATCTTCGTTAGGAAACAATATTTTTAAATGGAGCAGTAAAGATGAAATCCAGAAGGCAATATTGTTCTGCTTATGGGAGGCAGATAGCAACCAGACATTTGATAAGCCAAGTGCTGCCACTCAGTTTGAAACAATGAGGTCAGTAGGAAGTTTCTTCTGTAGAAATGATTTGTCAAACACGTATTTTTCTATCATCCTAACAGAGATGGGCTTCTAACTCTCCTTGGCCCAAAGGACATGTACCTTACACTGTGAAATAAAAGCAAAAAATTACAGGTCTGTTACCTAGTATTCTATTTTGACATTATTATTACTAATAACTAATAGAACAGGAAACTGGTCCTGAATTTCTTCTATGAATTTGGATGAGCAGGTCTATCTCTGCCACAGCTGTCCCCAGCAGCTGCAGCAGTCAAGCCAGGGACAGAAGAGCTGGAACACTGTTCTGCGCTCTCAGTGCTCCCCCTGCTGCTGCCCAAGCTGCTCTCAGGGGAAAATGCCTGAGGTATGCAGAAGAAAAAAGAGCATTAGGGCATGACATATAATACAATCAGTTACTATTTTTCTACAGCAGCATCCCTGCATTAAGCAAGTACACCCTTCTGAGACTGAGTAAGGATCCTGAAAAGGAGGAGCCTCAATTATGACATACATCCTATGTCTCACAGACAGTGAAAGGTTTTGGGAACCTGGGCACATTTTTCCCACATCCCCCAAGGCCTTCTCCCTACTAATGATTTTCTGTTTCCCATCCTCATTATTTTGTCTTTCACCTTACACTGCACATCTGCTGCTGTTCTTTCACTAACATGTTCCAAGTCTGCGTCTCTTTCATTCGCTCTGAGTGTGGGTAGAGTTTTACTGCATCTCCTGTATTCTGCAAAGAGTCAGGAAGACAAAGACAGTCTTGTACTTACAGCAGCAGAATGATGGAGAAGAGTACTCTGCACCTGCCTCTGCCTTAATCCCTGTGGGATGCTAGACATGTCATCTCAACATCTCCAAGATGGTCGCTAAGTTTGTGCTGTTGATCTGCTGGCTATGCTGAAACCGAAGGTGAGTTTGCACAAATCCCGGGCTACATCAGGAATCATCTTGGGAGACTCTGCGTCCATTCTCAGTGGTATATGAGCCTAAGTACCCTGCAAATCCCAGCTCCAGCAGTCCCAGATGTGGAATCTTGGTTTCTACACCACTGCACATCAGCCCAGTTGCATGTGATATTTTCTGACTGGGGCTCCTAAAGAAACACCACATCTGAAGCAGTTACACCCTTGGAACTCAAGATCACTGTGATATCTGATTCTGAGGAGAAATTCATGTCACTTGAAGTCAGTAGAGTCAAGTGAAACGACTGCATGTAGCAAACACAAGATGCATTAACCAGGCAAATGTGATTAATTCACATACATTCACATATATACACAACTATGTGGTTGTGTAGCTGCTGCCCCTCAGTGGGGAAGCGCCATTGACACCTATCATGATGAGCACCCCAAAATAAATCACTCTGTCTCCAGAGCAGGATCTGACAGTATACAGGAAATACATCCTGGAACCAAATGGCAAGTAGAATGCACACTGAATAAGGTCAAAATTGTAAGTAAAAATGAGATTATAAAATGAGTACATCTGGACATGTATTGAAAGTAGAGCAATAAATTCAAAATTTTAATTCATCCTTGCATGTAGCATAAATAACAAATATTAAGATGATTCTAATCTTTGCTCTACTCTCATAGAAAGATGAAACCATTCATAAAACAAAAGTTTTAGAATTTAAAAACCTAATAGGTGATCTGTTTTCTCAAGTGATCAGTTACAGGACCCAAAAAAACGTCCTGAAGTTGTGTCAGGGAAGGTTTAGGTTGGATATCAGGAAAAGGTTTTGCACCCAGAGGGTGTCTGGGCACTGAACAGGCTCCCCAGGACAGTGGTCACAGCATCATCCTGACAGAGCTCAAGACACATTTGGATAACAGTCTCAGGCACAGCGTGTGAGTCTTGGGGATGGCTCTCAGCAGGGCCAGAGAACTGGACTTGATGATCCTTGTGGGCCCCTTCCAACTCAGTGAATTCTGTGATTTAATAAAAGTTATATGTTTAATCTATGGATTAAGCTACTTCTCCATAATATATCAAAACATAGGCACTTCCATAACTTACTCTACTCTAATATATGTGTTTGGGACAGGATTGGACCACCAAATTAATTTCTCTTTCTTAACATTAGCTAAAATAAAGTGAACCTGTGTTTAAAATACTTGTCTAACTTTGAGCACACACCTAATACTAATAAATCAGTCCATTTGCACACTTATTTTAAAATGTTTAATGTCAAAGCATTTTAAGTGCTTTACTTTACCATGAAAAAGAACTTGGCACATGAAGCATAAAGCCCTAAAATAGAATTCACCCAGGAAGTCATAAAGACTGCAAGGACACTCTGCTACAGAATGCATCTTTAGGAATGCCTTTCCATCCCACAGGCATAGTAGATTTGACCTGTGTTGGTATGTAAGGAAGACTACACAAATATGGGCTGTGCAAAAAGGGAAGGAATTTGGTACCTTTATTTTTGAGTCTTGAAATTGAACCACAAGAACAGTTGCAATTAAGTTAATGGAATTTCTCATGTTAATGACAGACTTTTGCGTCTCCCTGAATCAATATGCACATGACTCACTCCAAAATGTGACTCACCGAAAAACTCATGCACCAGATGAAAAAGAAGAAACTGATAATGAAGGGCATAGGAGCCCACAGAAAAACAAAATCAAGTGTTAATAATTTAAAAAATATTAAAGAGAATTAAAGACTTAATTAAATACAGAATATTTGCCCTTGCATACAGGAAAAAAGTCATAATTCAAAGTAATGTAAGCCACTTTTGGCTTTAAATGTCTCAGAGAAAATACTGCTTGGAGAATAGTTACAGAGGCATCTCTGTATTTAACAGGCCTATACCATCTGAATGTTATCATATAACATTTGAAAATCTCAGTGCTATGTAATTGCCATGAAAATCAATTGTAAATCTTGCATTTTTCCTCTTTTAAAATTGTGAAAGAGAGGGTGGGTAAGTGGGTGGCAGTATGATGAAACTTATAGAAAACACATTATTTCTCATGAAATAGAGCAGAAGGAAGAGAAGTTAAAATAGGGAAAAATCAGGTGGCAAGAGAGTAGGCAGAAGTCATCACTTTATTACTCCTCCAGTGCACAGTTTTTTATTTAGCACACATATTCTCAGTAGAAATGTGTAAATGAAAATGCAGTTATTATTCCATTAAGCTGCTGTTGCCTTAATAAAGAACATAAAAGAAAATCATACCTGAATAGTCAAAAGCACTCTAAAGAACTATATGCAGTACTGCATTAGTCATCTGAAGGTGAATGCTGGTTAAGAGTTGACAATCAAAAGAGCTTTGAAAAGCATTTTTGCTATGTGATTTACAGATCCAGCAGTAACAAATTACTTGTGGTTTGCCATATTGGCAGCCAAGTGCTAAACATAATGTAAACACAACACAGTAGAACAGTTAACAGCTGAAATGTCTTAGAAGGCTATAGAAGTTGAAGGCCTAACTAGAAAAGATCAGTCAAAGAATAATCTACCTTTTGTTCTCAGAAGCACAAGCAATGGCTCAGACTCCTCTAGAGGTGCTGAAAAAGATCACACACACACATCCCATCAGAGATGCAGCATACTATCAACTGGAGAGCAGCTCTCAATGCAGCCTGATCCACATGGCATGTGGAAGCAGCATTCAAGATCATCTCCACTAGCAAGGCAAAGTCTTTGCTATGGCCAATAGGAAAATCTGCCAGTGTGAAGCTGACATACTGCAAGTTGCTGCTTTTTTCCTGTCTTATATCATTAAACCAGTGATATCACTGCAGTAATCTCACTAACCACTACTGCCAGAAGATGTAGGACAGGGTGTGCTTTTTCTGTGCTAGCTCATTGGTACTGTTTCCTTTTGCCTGTGGTAGATTCAACGCCACTCATTCAGATCCACTGCAGCACAAGCACACCTTTATGTTCTTTTCCAGACACATTCCTAAGTAGCTGAAGACTTAATATTTAAATTCTTTCTCCAGCCATCCATAATATAATGTCTTAAAGCTCCTATAAAATACAGATAAACAAGTCAGTAACAGGCTTTCATCTATAACTCCTGTGAAGCACTGTGTTTCTCAGGAGATATCAATGACTAAATAAGCAATTGTGAACTGTTAAAATTATTTAGATTTCTTAAAGGAAGCACCACTGACAGAGACAAAAGTGAGGCAATAAATATTCCAATACCTGTAAGTAAGAAACTATTAACAATTGAAAGAAAGACCAGCATAGCAATAAAAAAGTAATTATATTTTAATATGATTTTTGTCTAAGGCAGTATTGAGGCTGCTTCTTTGCAGATTGTGAACAGCCCATGTTTCAGAAATATTAGGTGGAGCACCAATATCAACAAAAATAATAGTGGTAGTATTAATGCAAATTGCTTAATCTCAAATAATTACTCAAGTAAATAAAATTGTAGAACCTCTCCTGAGATTTTTCCCTCATGACACTAAACTGAAACTTACAGTAAGTTTAGGAAGGATAGAGGCCAAGAGAAGAGGAATGAAAATAGATATTCAAAAATTGTGTAAGTCATTCAACCTTCACGTTTCTCTGGAAAAATAAAGAAACTGCTGTAAAGACCAAGACGTGCATCATGTGACACAAAACATCAAGTAAATCTGGCTTCTGATTCTAATCTCAGTTTAAAAACTTATACTAAAGTCACAGAAAAGCAAAGGAGTGCATTTCTAGCACACTCTTGCTGTATGGGCAAACTTTTCTAATGCATAGTAAATATCAGGCAACTTAATTCCTCAAGATATTATATTCTATAGAGGTATAGGAATCTGGTCCAGCATATTTTTCTATTCATTTTCTACTTGCTGAGCTTATTAACAGGGGCTGGAAAAATCTGTCAACAGAATACAATGAAACTCTATGTTATGAATGGTCAACTTTCAAGACTTAAGGACAAAAATACTGAATTTATTTTATATGCCTACTATAAAACAAATCTGCTTGTAGCCATTAAGATAGAATAAAAATTAAATTAAACAAGTAGTCCAAACAAACTGCCCAATGCTCTAATTTCAGCTACTAAACAATTTTTAAAGAGAACATTATTTTGTATTAGCTTGTCATGGGTGGTCATTTTGCCCTGTGAAATATGGCACATTATTTATCATTAACATTATTTGTATACCTCTTACTAAGAAGCAAAGAAAAGAAAGCGAGACTGCAGCTTCTAAGAAAGTACCTACTTAGCCAACTTCAAAAGAATCATTGAATCAAATATACTGAAACCATACACTTAATCCCCACCCCTTAGGATCCTGTAGAAGTTCACATGGCTCTGATGGATTAGCAGGCTCCATCTCCTGGTTATACCATTGGGATAAAATGATGCTGTTCCACTCACCACAGAAAACAACTGAGAAATACCCATACAGTTGTTACTTTTCTCATGCATTTCCTGTCAGATGGTGATCATCAGAGGCTTCACTGCAACTTCCCAGCTTAATGACTTAATTCCTGCACTAATGGAATAGACATGAAATCAGTGTTGACTTGAGTTATATACAAAAATATTTCATTTTTTCCCCTCTACTCTTTGTAACTTGATGTGTAGGTATAACACTCATTTATTCTGAGGCCCCTATGTATTTTAAAGAACAATCAAACCTGCACTGGTACCTGCTGACAACCTGGTACCTGCTGATAAGTGTTCTAAATTATTACAGAAATTCCTATCTCTTAAAATGCAGAAACATCAAAAGCTAAAGTGTTCTAGAACAATGTGTTTTTTGTTTAGATTGCAGGATAGGTTCTCCTTCTTTCCTTATTAACTCAGTTATCTTTTCCCTCAGGTAAATATCTACATATGACTGTGAAAAACAAATCTTCTACACATCTAAGCTCATTCTTCTTATATTCTACCAAAAGCAGTTTTTCCAGAGAGCAAAAAATATGTTTCAGAAATTAAAATCTGATTGTACCTAAATGTCAGCAAAGTCTTTCAAATTCTTTCTAGACCTCTTACATTGCTCCATACTCTATTGCTCAAATGTGATAAACCAATACACCTTTGGAGTATCAGCGTTCCTACTGGTGATGCTCTAAATCACATAGGCAGAACCTGTATTTTGAGAAGACCAAGGAAGAGGAAAAGAACTTTTTGTTCTCTTGTGAAGGAGAATCTGAAATTGTGATTCTGACTGGAACACTAGAGAACAGTCTGAGGACAGGAGAAACCCAAGGGAAATGGAGAGCAGGAGTCCATGAGAGATTTTTTTTGACAAACTTCTAATGAAGTTCAGTTCTTGAGGGAAGCAACTCCGGTTACCAATAACTTAGTGTTCCTGACAATTTGGTTTTATAATAACATCACAAAGATAGAGTTGATGCTAACATTAAAAAAGTCACCCGTCTGGGTGGAAATGTCATGGTATTATCTTCTCATTCTGTTCTCCAGAAGTGACTGAAACTCTCTTGGAAGGTCCCAAATGAATCTGGAGACTGCAGCTTCAGTATGGGCATCATGTTGTACACTACTGAATACTCCCAGGATGACAGACCCTGAGGGTAGCACAAGAAATGAAAGAGAAGGGGTTCTGCTGTGCAGCACTGGCAACAGTGGCACAATGGCACAGACAGCTCAAGGATATTAAAAAAAATCATGAAACACAGATGAGAAAGAAGGCTCTCTAAAGCATTGAGTCACATTAAAAAAAAGATATTTAATGCAAGCAAATATATTTCATATTGGGAAGATGATTTCAGGATCAGTTCTGACAGAGCCCTCAGATGTTGGCTAATCCTACTGAGATTAGTAGATATCCTTGGTGTTCATCTAAGTATAATGAAACAGAGATGACTCTACATATGTGCTCAGTATTCAACTAAAATGGTTCTTGTAAAAAAAAAAATAAGTCTACTGTAGTCAAGTTAATAAAACCTAGCTATCAAACAGAATTTTTGAGTAGACAAAATTTTACTAATCATTGCCACAGCACCCCAAATTTACACACAGCTTTATAACCACAAAAACAAACAAGCTCTTTGATCTGAAAAGCTTGTATTATAATTACTTTATATGGAAAAAATTCTAAACCCATATCCAAGGTCCTTATGTAAAAGATTCAGCTGAGATGAAAGGGTCCACAGCAGGGCAAGTGAAAGTGCTTGGCAGCATGGAAAGACTTACATACAAAATAAGAAAATGCTAAAATTACGTAGTCAGGAAAAGGAAAGCTTTAAGAAAGAACAAGCCTGAAATATTACAAATTATGAAGGGTGGGCACAAAGCATTTGCTCTTTTCTACTCTATCAGATTTTACCATATAAGAATAAATGGAAGCATAAACTCAGCCAATAAGAGAAAATGCCTGTGTCTAGAGCACACATTCTGCAAAAAAGCAATACAGGGTTTTACACGGTGGTAAACAATGTGACAGACTGGAGCAAAAGGATTAGATACCTTTAGGCTTCACCACTGCAAGCTAAACACATAACAGCATTCAGAGAGATACATTTGTCTGTAAGCTATTTTCCTGCTAGCACCTGATAGTCAAGGAATTTGCCACACACACATAATTGCACAGACTGCTTAAATATTCCAGAAAATCATTCTAGCGGAAAAAAGAGCAGGTACTTTTTAACGCAGATTAAATGAATTGGTGGTTTGGCCAGCACATTCCCCTAGTTATACTTAACTCCATGTAGTTTAAATCACACAAAGTGTTGTCATGTTTTGAGATCTTATATTCCTAAACAAGCAGTGGCTTTCTGACAGGGTAGGTCTGTGCAGCTCACAGGAGGATTGGCTAGCAATCTTTCTACCCAAAATCACAGCAGCAGGGAGCTGCAGGCTAATTTAGTCAGCTGTGAAGCATGATACCAGGCAAATAATTCTGTGTAGAGTTCCACATAGCTCCTATTAGGACCCCTCTAACATAAATTTTCACAACACTGTGCTGAAGCATAGCCTAACCTACAGATACAGAACATAATCTTTTTTAATAGCTACAGAACACACGTTAGGAAAGGATACTTTTAGAAAGTCTGAACTCCCCTTCACTACGTAGTAGCCTAAAAGAGGGGGAAAAATTTGTATCCAGTTGGTTTCCTTCTGCTTCTTTGTAATCACTAGCTCATGTTTAAACAGAATTTAGAAATCCTTTCGTAAAGCAGTTTATGGAAAGTATATAATTCCACACTAACCAAGTGGATGTTTGGTACTGGATGTCCCATTATAAATATCTAATGAAAAAAAAGTAGCAGCAGCCAACAGTTCTCAGTGGGAAATACTACTGTGTGCACTAGAAATTGGGAGTAGCAGATGGTTTTTAGTGAGGTGGTAGATTTTAAAATAAATTTTTAAAGTTATATAATCTTCAGAGTGTGGGTAGACCTTTTCAACAAGGGAATCTCAAAAAGTTATGTTTACATATCCTAGGAGAGATGGCCATCATACTTTTACTTCCCATAGAAATAAGAGTCAGTATATGCTTGCAAAATAGGAATTGTAACTGAACTGGGTAAAAGAGCAACTTTCTACAAAATTCTTGCAACATCAGAATTTGGCAATACTAAAGTTATCTAACACTATCATAAAAAAGGAATTCAGTAAAGCAGCAATCTTCCAAACACTGTCTCTCAATACATCATAAATACCTGCAAAATGCATTGAAGCTTTCTTATCAAATTCACCAAATGTTACTATATTAAATGATTTAAATTTATCTGTGTCTGTCCTTGAAGACCCATACAATCAGGCCTGATTATCTTACTATTCCCTAATGAATAAGAAACAAAAATTGTTCTGGAAGGTGTTTTTACTGTATCCTCATTAGTAAGCCGTTGTACATACTTCTGGCTTGCTCATCACTGTGAAATTTTGTATCCATCTCTCAATAATGCATGCAAGTGTGTGGTGTTTTTAAAGGCTCAAGACAGCAATTATTTTACTCAAGCATGTTTGGTCACTCTTAGCAATTATATTTCAATCCAGCCATTATTTATTTAAATTTTATATTAAAAGTAAAAACCAAAATAGTATTCTTGACTAATGCTACTAAACAGTCTACTTCAATATTCAACAAGCTCTAGCAATTACTTTGCGAAATAAAAAAAACCTGTGTTTTTTATAAAAAAATAATTGTTCTTTTCTTTAGAGAAAAAAATTCATCAGAATAACTGACTTCTGAAAAACCATGCATAAATTTTACCCACTCTAATACATTCTCTTAGTCAACTTCTTTCAAAACCACATAATTCTATGATTTTGAATCTCTCCTTAGATATAAACCAGACACGATTATAGTTTTATTGCTGTTATACAGCCTCATATTTCTTGGTATTCTGACATAAGAGTAAAAATGGTGGTTTTGAATATGTACCGTCACTCTTTTCAGCAATCTTATTATATTTTTACATATATTTTTTCCACTCTCTCAACATGCACAAGTATCAACTTCCCATTCTGGATGACAGAAACTGACATTTATATGCCTGTGATGAAATCCAAATCTTTTCCCTGAGACTACACAGAACCTTTCCTCATGTTTAAATTTAAATTACTGCTGCCAGCCTTTATTATCTATTATATAACCGCATTAAATTTAAACAGATATGCTGCTGCCACTTCTGTGAAATCCCTCTGTAGTGCAGTTACTACATGGTTTTACTATCTTCAGTTTAAAAAAAATAAATTGGGGGCATCTTAAGTTTCTCAGTATTTATACCATGTAATTAAGCAAAATCCTTTAACGTACACTCTGCTTTTAAGAACACAGAAAACTCTCAAGAACTCTTTCTTTAATCTAAACTCATGTCACAAATCCAAAGACAGTAAGATATTGCATTTGCACTTGAAAATCAGTAACACATTTTTTTTTTGTTATGCTTCTGAACACAACAGCATAAATGTAAAAGCAAACATTGCAACCACCTACTACAAAAGATTAAAGAGACTGTTCTGAAGAATATACTTCAATGTGGAGCCTCAGTTCTATTGAAGTGGCACATTTTAAAATTAGTTTTAGTTCAAAAAAAATCTCAGGAGTTCTCAAAAAATATGGAATACTTATGGTTTCTACATGAAAAGAAAACCACGCTTTTCAAAATAAAGATGGAAATAAACTTTTGAATACAGAGTAAGATAAAGCCTTTTTAAGAGAGAATTTTAGGAAAACATTTTTCAAATAAAACATCAAGTTTACTAAAGAAAAAGTCTGAGATTTATTGTATCCAACATGTACATCTAGCAAATGTATATTTACACACACAGGCAAGTGGAGAAGTTCTTAATCTCTAGTTTTTGTTTTGCAGTCACAGGTTGGCCAAAGCCAGTAAAAAGTCAAATATTCTTTGAAATCCATAGGAATTTCTAACATGTACAAAAAGCCCATATTTTTATTTTCCAATATTATTTTTTTAAAGAACACAATGTGCAAATACATCGCAATACAGCCAGTGCATTTCTGGGTTTAATTAGAATTCCAAGTCCTGACATGAATACATACACAGGAATCTCACACCTGACAGGAAACTGGCAATGATCTTAGAATGTCACAGACAGAGGAATCTAAAGCAATTTTATTGTGGGTGCTCAGGATTCTCACAATACACACTTTGACAGTCTTCTGTTCATTTTCCTGACACAATTTTTCAGGATCCTTGCTTTGTGCATTATACCTGTTTAAATTTTCTTGCTTGCTGTTCTATTCACACAGATTGTTTGAATGCACACTTGGTGTGTAACCTCTTTGCCATGATACACTTCTAAATTTAGTCCTGATGTTTTAGCTTGTAGTTTTAATGTATGTCATGATGTTCCATACATTTTTCTCCTAGAGGAATTTAAGGTTTTCATTTTGAAGCAGTTTGGACTATCAACTGTGTTAAAATGCATAATTTTAACACAGCAACAAGAAATGTTGGAAAACTCTTATATAAGATGGTTGCTTTTGTTCTTGAAATTACTGAACCAGACTGCCATCTATTGGAAAATAAATATTTTTTTAATTATGCTTTAAAAAAAACAAACCTGAAACTGCAATCACACTTAATTCAGCTTGAAAAGGAAACACCTTTTCAAATGAACTGTGATAAAAATCAAGGACTTTCCTATATTTTTTTTCACCTCACATTTTCTGAAATATGTTTTGAAGCACAGTTGCTTTTCTGACTCACAGAACAATCAAATTCTAGTTTTTTTGAAAGATTTTTATCTAGGGAACATAGAAAAACTGTAATATGTCAGCACTGAGCAAAACTCAAGCATAAAGCTTCCCAAGCTTGCCTGTGCAGCACCAGTCAGGGCTTTCCATGCCTTTGCATACATAGGTCAACTAAAAAGTACATTCAAGTCACAATGGCCAAAATGGGAAAAACAAAGACAAGAACAGGAGGCACAAATCTATGAAGTGACCATCACCCAGCATACAAGTAATTAAGAAATACTAGGAATTGCAACTGAAATGATGCATAGCTGTATGAACACCTTTTGGAGCTCTCCCTGAAGTAGAATTGCAAAACTGTGCTCAATCTGGCCTTTGATTTTGTGGAAACAATGAATAGGGGCTCCTTGCATGCTATGTTGTAATGTACATATTTTAATGACTGGTAAAGGCAGACTAGGAAACATGGCATTAATATCTGCACAACAGCACACCAAACACAGCCAGAGTGGCAAAAGAAAACCTTTAAATTATGACATTTCCAGTGCAGCTTTGACTTCCTTTAGTTTATCCTTAATAATGTACTCTTCAAATTGAAAGATAACATTAACTTACTCTCATCTGACTTTCTGCTGTTAGCATTCAGTCTTTTCCTCCCTCTTCATTAATCATTCCCTCCAATTCAGGCAGCTAAGACAATCTGTTCTTCTGTCACAGTTCCCCTTTCAACTTTTGGAAGGGAAGCATCCTTTGGGGACATTTTCACTCATCTCCAGATCTGTTCCTATTCATGTCTACACTATGGGTGTACTGTTACTGTCCTTACTCCTACTTACTGCTCTGTTGTACTCTCCCTCTCCCAGATGTCATGCCTTTCAGTCCCCAAGATCCTCACCACTAATTTTCCTAGTCAGCTCTTCCATGTCCCAAGGAAATTTAAGAGTCAAAGCTGATTAGTAATTTGGAACTCAGAAGACTAAACCAAAGAGTTTCTTTTTTCATTTTGGTTTTCTTTTTTCACTTAACCTCAGAGCTGTGCAAACTCTGCTTCCTATTTGACTTGAAAATACTGTAAGCACATAAATCTCTGGGGTTTTAATGCCTTGTCACAAATCACACACCTGGCCAACAGAAACATATAATACAAACATGTAATGTTTTCAATGCAAAATTAGATGAAAAGAAGTAGTTCCTTATTACAAACATTCCAAAACAACTTGTTATGTTGTTGGATGACTACCTGTCTAATAACACAGCAAATGGAGGAATGGATTCCATTCTGTCCTTGACCTAAAAGACTTCCAACCCACTTCTTTCAAAGAAAGTACAGAATTCTACAAGTGCTGTATCATTGAGCAACAAACCATTCAAGATGCCTAAGACCAGAAAAGGAAGAGAAAGTTCCTGTGAACAAGGCATCCAAAGTCCTGCTATCCACATTGCACTGGTATTTTTCCAGTGGCTGTACAATGCAGAAACAATACTAGAAGGGATCATAACCTGATGTCTGTACTTTATCTGGGAGACTATACAACCAATGGAAACTCACCCCTATGCCATGGACAGAATTGAGCACCACCTTTCCAGATGGAGCCTTTACTGTCAAGTTACTGTATTAAAAAGCAGGCATTCACACTACCCTTACACTAAACAAAAACTGTGAGCCCCACTGTTTCAAACAATAGAGGTTGGCAGTTAAAATTCAGGATAGAATTCCAGCCTGCGCATTCCGGGTAGATTTGGGACTCCTTTCTGCAGTCCCAAATCAACCATAACCTCATTTAGTCTCAGCAGTTTTGGCCCTCCTGAAAAGAACCAATTGTTAAAAAAAAATGCTTCCTGATGTCTTCTCTTTCCCAAGCCTATGCTATCCTCAGGAGGTGGCTCCTGATGCTCCTTGCTCCAGCTTCCTAAGATTATGATCCACAAGTTACTATTCAAATCAGAAATTCCCCAGTCTTGGCCCCCTATTTCTCTAAACAATAGCATGATGCAAAAAATTCAGATGTCTCCAAGCAGCCAGTGCCTTTGCAGAATCTCCCTAAGGGTCACAAAGTGGCATGACTTAGGATTTGAAAACTTTTCAGATTGCTGAACTACATGAAGTTGAAAAGCCTTCAACAGTCATCGTCTCTGGAATCGACATAAGTTCAGGAAATGGCACCACCTAACACAGTATCAACAGGGACCTAACTTCTACACCTCTTCAGAGCTGATGCCAGCACAGCCAGCAATCAAAGTTAGGAAAAATCTGCTGATTTCAACCTGAATATGAACTGATATGAACCTGAAGTAACTGCTCTTTTGTGGAAGTACACCAAGTGAGGTTCCAGCCCTCTGTTGGAGCTGGCAACTGAGAAAGGCAACACTCAGTCCAGCAGGCAGAAAGAGTCTGTGCTCCACACAGACTCCATAGGGTGTCCTGTGCTGCCCATACTTTCAAAGGGTCTTGGTATGTGCAGTAAAGGCAAATGTGAGGTGAACAAATGCAGACAACAGATAAGAACCCACTTAACCTACTGAGATTCTTACAGAAGCTTCCCATGGAGGAGAAAACTTTAAGTTAGAAAAAGCTGCAAGAATCTCTCTTTAATACATATCCAAGGAATCTATTTCTGACTCTCCACATCTATATAATATACATCTTCACTTCTTTCTCTCTGTATCTTCATGTTCTTATATAAATATTCATTTAAGTTTCTTCAATCATCACTGTACTGTCACACATCTTCCTTGACTACGCTTGCTGGTCCTGCCGCCAGAGCAGTTTGGCAGCATTCACCTTTGCAATCATTTTCAGAGCTACACATATCTCTTCACTTTAGCACTTCTTCCCAATTACTCTTCCATGGCCCCTTACAGAGCATGTTGATTTTCATATCACCCAGGGAGCCTAAACACAAAGGGAAGGCAATACCTGCCCAAAATTAAAAGGTGTATCAAAAATGGAAGCAACTTCCATTTTTTTATGCAAGGTAGCCAGGTAGCAACTGAACAGACTGAATAACCCTAAAATACATTAAAAAATGAAATGGCTGCTTTAGAACAAACAGGAAAATCTCACATCACAGCAAAGAGTCCTCTCCATACAGATCTGTATACCTGGGTTTACTGCAGGGGGAAACATATTCTGCCCTCCATCCTAACTTCATGTTGGGAGTGCACACCCATCATCTTGACTACAGTTTTCTCTAAAAGAAAAGCTGGATGCCCCAGCAGGAAAGCACCATAAAATGTTTCAGTCTCCAATTTCAAAGATTTGTTTCCACATCTAGTTCAATTCAAAATATATGAAATATCTAGAAAATATATTGCCTAATTTACCTTTATATTTCCCTGTCACAGAAATTACAGATTTAGTGTCTGAATACTTTCTATTCATATTGTACTTCATTTAGGCCTGAGCAGACGGATTTATATGGAATACATTTTCTGCAAAACAGCAGCTGAGAAGATTTAAATAGCAGTTAGCACCTAAATTCAGAGAGACACTAGACAAGTGTCTAAAAATGATTAAATGGGATTAGTATCTTGTTCAAATTGAGTTCAATATGAGTTATGTATCTAAACATTCAAACATCTAGAAGGGCTTTTCAAAAGTATCTACTGCATTTCAGGGTAGCTACGCATCTTTGTAAATCTCATTTTGTCTACATATGTCATAATAAATCCTCCAAAACATGAAAGTCTTTAACTTGCCATGGTTTTCCTCACACAAGTGAGCATAATTTTTCTTAACTTATGAAAAACGTTAACTGAAATTTAGAATTTAGCAGTTCTCCTTTGTTCTCTGCTTTATTCCCTGGGCAATCACATTTATTTAGTGTCACAATTTAAGTTTCAGTCTAAACCAGCTAAAACCAGGAAACCTAATAAGGAAGAGAATTCAATTAAAAAAAAAAGCTTTGTTACAGTAAAGAAAAAATGAATCCCAGAGTACTTTATTCATAATATTAGTAGCAATGAAGTTATCTTCAACTGTAGTTGGAAATCACTGAAGTATCACAACCACAATTATCTGTATTAGACATTCAGTCTTCAATACCATTAGGCTACCATGGAAGCTATATAGTAATAAAATGTAGAAGAAAAATAACTGAGGATGTTTAGGTGGTTCTTTTGGGGGCATATCCGACCAGATTCTGTTAACATTTAGCATTCAGTATTGAACACACCGATCTCCACTGATTTCACAAAAAAACCCCTTCCTTGCCCTCGCCATGCTCAAAACAAGTAACCTGAATTAGTGGTGACATGAAATGCCTTTCTGAGGTGTGGTAAGCAATACCTTTGAGAAATGAAGTGAACATTACATTCTAAATCTGTAAGGAGCGCATGTTATATTTTTTTTTATTATAATGTTAACCTTGCACTATTCTCACTCTTTTATTATTTCTTTCTTGAATGTGCTATAAATAAATCAGATGTAACTGAATACATTATCCTTGTATCCCATCTTACTTACTACATTAAGCTTGGTTTGGCTTCCACTGGTCATAAGATCTTCCTCTGATACTTTACTAAAATTTTCCAGATAATGGTCTGATAGTGTATGAGACAGATCTTCAAAAGAGTATTCCTTTTCTTGGCACAATTTGATTTCATCTAAGAGCTTTGATAATTCTCCAGTCACAGCTTCACCTTTAAAAACAGACACACCATTAGTCAGTAATTAGAATACTGGGGTAATTTATGCCTAAAAAGGAAATGCACATTCTTTAAACTTTATCATCTATTATTTTCCATACCTTATCTTCTAAACAATGATCTTCATGCACCATTCTCTGCTCAAAAATAATGACATTTTGTTCCAGGCTAGGAATTTGCTTGAGGCAATCTACATACTTCTGCATTGCCCTATACCTTGCATTTAATTAGGATGAATATATACTTACCCTTTCTATGTTTTCTAATCCTGAAAATTTATAGAAATAGCAACTATCCAAGAATGTAAAATTAATCCAGGAAAAGAAAGTTTCTACAAACATACAAAATCAATATCCCATACTCTGCATCAGGTTCATGTTTGCTGCTGTAATTAATTAATACACTATATAAGCTCTGTAAACTGTGAGTGACTAAGAATGCATATCTCTCCCATCAAAGCAGCTATGCTTCATGAATAATTCTTGCTCACTATCCCAGGACTAAATGGAATGGTGGAAGAATATACTGGGCAAACCCTACATGCTTAAAACATGCCTTCCTACAGCAGTCTATCAGAAACCCACACAGTGCATTCCGCACTGTGTTTCATGTTTTCTCCTTAATTTATCAGATTTCTTAACTACAGAAATCTGCCAGATTTCATGTTTCATGTTTTCTCCTTAATTTATCAGATTTCTTAACTACAGAAATCTGCCAGAACAGTAAGACAATAGGCTTTCTATGTCTACACTGAGGACCACTATTGGAAATAGCAGTAGTAATAAGTACTAGAATCACACTGAGTGCTAACCATTCTGCAAATAATCCACTGGCAGCAGCAAGGCCTCTGCAGACTGAAAAGCTACTCATTATGATCAACCACATTGGGTTCTGATTATGTACTCTGTTTGTGTGTGTTACACAGCTACCTTTAGTAATAGCAATGAAAAATGAAAAAGACCAAGAGTTTCCAGGAGCAAGTAAGAAACCCCTTTTTTAAACTAGGTTTACAACAGTCATATGGTGAAAATTGCAGTGCTTAGACTTGATAAAATACAGATGCTTCCATGTTACTGCATCTTTGGAAATAAAATGCTGAAAAGGAAAAACAGAGTGAGCATATTAAGCTCAGCATACATAAACCAGACTTAAGTACACTCACATAACTACAGAATCCACTGATAAAACTGTATCTCTGCTTGGTCTAGAGCTCTGTTTCATTTTTTTCATAGTTGCTGTTTGCTATGCTAAGTAAACACAAATACTCAAAAATATATTTAAAGTATAACCATGGCCAGTTATTACTAAAATTTTCAGAGACAAGACTAGAAGTTGTGAATTAAAAGCATTTAATCTTTCTACTCTTAGTCAATGGTAGCTTTGCACAAAACTTGTAAATTAAGCAAAATTTTAATCGGGTTTATTTATATTCTGCTTTTTAATTAGTAAATTGAAATTATTCCAGATTAATATTATAACTAAAAATTGGAACTAAAATACCTAAATATTAAAAACTATTCCAAAATCATGATACAGTGATTTTTTAAAAAAAGAACAAGAACTACTGCTTCCTACAGAACTATGTTCATGTCCCTAGTCCCACATTCTCCCACATATGGCCTGCAGTATTTCTTACTGGGCAAGAAGGAGTTCTGTGTGATAAAACTGGACTGACCTGGGTGAGAGTGCACTAGCTGACTGGCTGACTGCAGCCAGAACACATAAAAGACAGATTTTTCCTATTTCTTTCAGGGCAGGTACTAATTAGGGCCTTTAGCCTCTATCCAGCTCCCTATTTTCATGAAAGTCACAAAAAGGTAATTGGTACTGCTATCCCTCTTCCAAAGTTGGTTTAAATTATCTGAAATTAGATTGTCAGTGAATGGCAGACAGATGGATGGGAAGCACGATCAAGTACTATTTCTCTCCTTTAGTAACAGATTACAGAATAGACAAGCAAAAGCCAGCTAGCATGTTTTACATTATTTATACCTTGTAAGAGGAAATAAGGAATGTGGGATCATGACCTTATTATTTTAAAAAGCAAAACATATTTTAAAATTATTTGCTACTTAATTTCAGAACAGACATTTCTATTGCACAGTTGGCTTCACAATCCTGCTAATCTCAAAGGAGCTATTTATCTTCACATACCACATATGTGTTAAGCACCCCAATGGGAAATACTATAGGAACTACAGCATTTGTTCACTATTACTATGAAGATCATAACCTGACATGCATCAGGAAGCTTCATTCTCTCACGAATAAAAACTCTCCCAGTGAACATGTTAAAGAAAAAAGAACATGTTAAAAAAAGACAAAAAAACCCCAACAAACAACATGAACAAACAAAAACACTACTAAGCAAAATAACACCACAACTCACACAACAAAACCAAGGACAGGTTCAGTTATTTGCCAGTAGTCAATTACATTCACTCTGGATGATTACTGAAGGTAGAAGTCAGGTTTGGTTCTACAGGAGGTTCATGAAAGACACCGCACTCAGGACATGCCCTGTTTTAGTGGCTGTGGTGAGGAAATGGTGAATTGGAACATAAAATGAAAGCACATGCACACAAGTGACTGCTACAGTGTATGAAAGCTGTGTTAGAAGACAAATGGAAGAGCAGTACATTTGTGACCTTTGAAAGAGGCTTCCAAACGTGAAACCATTGGTAGATGCACTCATTAGGGAAGATGAAGTAAATTCAATTTTTAACCCAAATGCAAACAATACCTGCAGAGTATTTCAACATATCAAGTATTTTTGTTTTACTTAATTATGCAATGGATAAGGTCAGATAAATTAAAAATATTTAAGATCAAACAATGCAGTACATTGTAATCCATTAGTGACCTGCCCTTTCTGAGAATACAGTTACTTGCTTTTCTATATGACATGGATTACAGTGTATGTAAGTCAAGATAGGTGATTCATGGTAGGAAAAAAAACCCATACTTGATATCAATAACTTCCTTAATTTTTTTTCTACTTTGTAAGTTTGTATGAATGTTAATATTAAAGAGAAATTCAGTACAGCTTTTGCATTCACAGAGTACATGTATTTACTTTTAGCCTTTGGAGATGGAGGAACTTCTGGAGACACAACGCAAGACTGATGTTCTGCACATTCCAGTGGGCATTCCTCTGAAATGCTTGCATTTCCTGTTTCCATATATTCTGCAAGTTAAAGATACAAATACACTTAAAAGTCTGAATTAAGAGGGTTTACTTCAATTGAAAGTATATTTGCTACTTCATTTTTCATAAAAGACTTTTCAAATTTTCATGTTACAACCCTGTAATAATTATTAATCATAACAACATTATTATGAATATTAATATTGTCATTGGCAAACATTACTATCACAACCCTGTAATAATAATTATTCATAAACACTGCTGCAAGGCAGTCATTTGTTGAAAGTACTGTAAAACACTAAAATGGCCAATGCTTCAATCTGTGGAAACAGAAATCTCATTGTAAGGGTAATCAGTTGAGACTATCCCTGTGTTTTTCTTGCCTCCTTGAAATATCAACATGACTGTTCTATTACAATATTACAGTTAAAAGACACTTTTATTCTAAGTTTGTGGAGACTTTTTTGTCAAGATATTCAGGATGTTCAAAATCCATACAAGCATTGATATAAGAAAGCCAAATACTCTGCTTGCAGCACAGATACAGTACATGAGGAAAAACAAAAAGCATCCCTGAAAATTTAGTTGAAAATAGCAGTCTAAAAAGCAGTGTGCTGAAATTTCTGGTTTTTCTCCTTAGAACTTCCCTTGCCCCATGTTCACAACAATGTTTATAAAAACAGAAAAAAAATGAAATAATGAATGTGCTAAACTTCAATTTCATTACTGTTCTTTTCTTATAAATATCTACATGATTTTCCTGTGCTTTTCTACACAAGCTACTTCAATGGAAGACCAAAATGTTAATGAATTGCAGTGCAATACTAAATATGAAATTAATTTCTGCAATAGTGGCACTTTTTTTTCCAACAGAGTAACTGGTTCTCAATTTGGGCAGTTATTCTGCATCTGCATTTTCTTGAGTTTATGAAATTGTTTAAATAATTTCATTGTGATACCAATAATAGCATATGTTGCAACACACAGAGCACCAAAGTACAATAATGTCTTTCATCAATACCACACTGAAGGACTAAGGAGTTTCTGGGAAGTGAAATCTCCCTGATTTAATTTCTACAGTCTATAAATGCACTTGTTAAGCTTGCTGTTACTCATGATTAAATAACAAATCCCAAAACCCAAATACAGTCTGTGATAAAATAGACATCTGAGAAATTGAAATTGGAAATGGCATAGAACAGCAAGCAGTTTCAAAATGCCTTGCAGATTGTTGGGTTGTTTTGGTTTTTTTAAATGGTATGATTTGGAAATGCCATATAAGTTTAATGACTGGCAGTGGTCCCTGGCATTATCTGTCATAAATTTCATCATATGAAAATTTTGTGCTTGTGTGGGTCTGAAAGCAAAGATGAACTGTAGGAGACTATGAGAAAACTAACACCATGACAAAATGCTCTGGAATGTTTTCCAGCTCTGTCAGAGATAGTATTTGTCAAGTGAACGTGCAAGATGGGGATAAGATAAAAAGGAAGCCATACCCAAAGAAAACTAAAAGAAAAAGAAATTCATGAATGAAAAATGTTTGCTTGGTAATTATGCAACTGTCCAAAAGGAAATGTAATTCTATCGGGTGAATGTTACAATTATTAGATTATTACATCTTTAATTAGCAGAGGAAATGAAGGAGATATTGTGAAGAACTCTAACCTTGTTCTCACATAATCATACAAGTCTGTGGTTTTAAAGTAATTCTCTATTTTTGCTCTTTGTCAGTCCAAACTTCCAGACCAATGAACTTACCTCCTGGAGGCTAGTTCTGAAGAGGAAATCCCAGGTTCAACATAAGTCTTAAATACTTACTTTAAAAACCACAGAGTTCCTTCCAGAAAACCTTTAGAGCTGGCTCTCACAAGGTATGGCAGAAAAGGCTTACAACAGGCTGGCTGCCTTACCAATGTTTTGAGGGTACAACCCTTGGGACTTTGGGCTTTTGTGGGACTACTACTCCTAACTTGGTTTATACTATTGAAAATTCAGATACAAACGAGACAGAGCCTCAGTTTAAAGAGGCTTATAGTCCAGGTAAATGTATATTTATCCATAATACTGTCAGAGAAAGAGACACAGAACAGGTGATCTGTATTAAGAACCAAAGAAAAAGCACACAAAAGCACCAGATGCTTTCACCAGCAGCTGCATTTTAATCACCTGCAGCTGGCTATGAATCCATCTGCAAATCCCGCCCAAACTTATTGCTGGGTGCTTGAGGGTGGATCAGAGTGGATCATTTTTCTCAAAGCAAAAAGAGAATTCAGAACAAAGCTAAGCTTAGTGACTTATACCACTTCATGACCAGAACAGTGTCCCTATCTGTGGTTTCACACAACTTTAGAGGAAAACCCATCATTCCTACCCCAGGGGAGAGTAAAGGCTGTTTAGGACAAAACCTGTCAAATTCATAATGGGAAGAATGGACCATTTTACTTCTTCACCTTACCCAGAATGAACTTAACAGCTCAGTGTAAAGAGAGGACTACTGCACTTAATACTAAGTGGACAAAAAACTTGGTCTGTTTAGTAGGATAGTTTTCTTTAGTTACTTTGTCAAAGCCCCACTCAACCTAAATTGGGTGCTGTGCACAAAAAATAATACCATACAAGTGGTCACACAGCAGTGGAAATAGGAACAGTGGGGAATATAACTCAAGCAGGGAACAAACTCTGGGAAGTTCAAACAGTTGGAACTCCAGCTTTCTTAGTTTCTGTAATACCAGTTAGGCCAATGCCAAAGAGATGGAAAAGACTGAACATATAAGCAGAGAAACACAGCTGCCTCTCCAGCATGAAGAGAGCATGGCCCAGCTCAGCTAGAGCTGCTCCTGAACTTCCAAGGAATATAAAAGCACAACTTGCTTTAACTTCAGCTCCTCTTAGACTCTAATTTCTCACTGCGGTGGTAGGGTTAGGAGTTTTGCTTTGTTTACAAACCCTGGCTCTTAGAGTAATGGTTATATTCACCTCAGAAAACTTTTTATTTTAACGGAAAATAAAAACCAATTAATTAATCCTTATTTTTCTTTAAGTATAAGCCAGTTTCTTTTTTTATATACCCTTTATATATACCACAGCCATGCCATGTGGTAGATTCATATAGAGTTCTTTCTAGAACAATTTTTCCCTAGGAAGACCAAAAGGCTCCTTAAAACTCTAAAAAAACCAAAAAGGCCAAATTTGACCAGAATATAAATATGAACACTCACCTTTTTAAGCAGAAGACTCTCCAAGTAACTAGATCAGAGAAATAAAACTTACAGAAACCAGTCCCCTCCATAGCCAATATCCCTGCAGAGGGGTGCTTACACCTCCTTCACATCTTCCTGAGGGGTAGCAATCTTCAAAAAAACCTCTGCCCTCCCTAACATCTTCCAGAACCGCTGTGGGGATTCTGCAGCTCTGTCGAGTCCTGGCCCAGCCAGGAAACTCTCAAAAAGCTCCTCCCAAAACAGCTCACTTGCCCCCATGGTAAAGAAGCCACCTGAGGCTTTGTGACCCAATTCCTTTTCTCTTTAAAGCAGCTGCAGTAGCAGGAAACTGAAACTACCATGGTCGGGTGTGCTAAGGTGAGAGACAAGCTGGGATGGAGGCTGGTTCACTTCAGTCTCCTAAATTTCAGAGGACAATTTCTAAATGATCCAAGTTAAACTGAATCCCAGAGAAAGCTGAAATCAATAGATGTTTTTGTGCATGTGTTCAGAGAAGATAATAGAAACAGGCACTGAAGTACTCCTATGACTGTAAGATAGGTAAGGCTGCGGCTAAACTTTCAGTCACAACAACAGTAGTTAAATTCATGAAAGCAGTCAATGCTCCACAGCCTTTGCACAAGAGCCTACAGAAGTTGAAAAGGCCCCAGAAAAACAAAACAAAATGAACCCATAAACAAAACAAAAATAAAAACAAAACCAAAACAATGAGGGGGAATTGAGATCTCAATTATTTTCATCCCATGCAGCTGTAATTAAATCCTTGACTGAAAACCTATTCCATTCTTCCACCCTTGACTGAGGCTGGCCTTCTGCACTCAACAGAATGGCAAGATCTTCTTGTCCACAGAAAGAGGAGAGAAAGAGAGAGTGAGAATACATTAAAAAAAAAAAAAAAGCCAGTGCTAATGTCACCAAAGCTATTTAAGCAGAGAGGAACAGAAAGGAGTTCTGGTTCTGCAGCTGCTTAAGTATTTTCCATT
Organism: Agelaius phoeniceus; assembly: GCF_051311805.1. Taxonomy (NCBI): domain Eukaryota; kingdom Metazoa; phylum Chordata; class Aves; order Passeriformes; family Icteridae; genus Agelaius; species Agelaius phoeniceus. Next base: position 27,541,020 of record NC_135269.1, on the reverse strand, counting down.
TATGAATAATTTGGTAACAGGTACAATGTTAGGTTCCTAAGCAGCTTCAGCAGAATAGAGGAATGCATTTTCCACTGCATCTCCCTCCATACTGTCTGTGCAGCAGCGTTTACTGGGGCTCCTGCCATTTTTCATCTGTTTATCTACTATCTTCTTTGTTTCGTAATAACGAGAATTCTGCTTCCAGAAATAGTAAAAGAGCAAGATTCTAATAGAGAGCATAGTGGGCTGTGCAGAGAGAGTTGAAAGACGGTGCAGCTCGCACCTGCGTCACGTTCACATGTGCTGAAACTAAAACACAGCTGGTTGGTTTAATTTTAGGCCTACTAGCCTTGGCAACATCCCTTTTATCTCCAATGCCTAATTATAAAAGCCCTAAGTGCCAGTACTGTTAACTGCTTCAGCACTGAGCGCTGTTGTTCCACTGCACCCATGAAATGCATCCAGTAGCTTGGCCTTGCTTGGCACAGAATCCTAATTCTCTGCTCTTCCAGTACCATAGTACTTATATATCTATTTATTCCTTACTACATTAAGAATCTAAACCCTAATAAGCATTTAGCGTTCAATGCTACTCAGATCTGATGAAGACACAGAAAATGACGTGACATTTACAAAAACATAGGGAAAAAAAAAAAACCTGAACTGTAATTTCTATAAATTCAAACTATAATTAACAGGACGTAAAAAAAACATTTAGGTCTTCTATAGCTTACTCAGCCTTTTTCCTGCTGCTCATTAAAGTGATCTTTTAATTTATTTTCCTTCTATCAGATAACGTGCCAACACCTCAAAAAAGGCGGCAGACTTTGCAAACACACACACACAGAAAAAAAAAATTTTGCAGGAACTTCCATTGCTCTTTTCTCAGGATAGTGAGAAAAGATGTAAAATAAAGATCACAAGAATGCTAGGATCACTTCTAAAACCTTACAAGCAAAAGGCCTTGTTTCTTTAAACCTACAATCTGTAAAAAGTAGTTGTATAAATACTCTTTAAAAGAGGGAGAACAATTTCTATCCACAATTCTTAAATTCTGGGAGGGCATTTATTCACAGGTGGCTACCAGCCCTACTGGGTCTAGTATCAGCTCATGGGATTTAGTGTTACTACCTCCATTAACTGCTTCCAAAAACAGAAATTTCTTTTATCTCCTTCAAGGAGTTTCTTATAAATACCCCCAAAGCCAACTGATTTTCTTTCTAAACATTTCTTCCAACTCTCTTATCCCTCTGCATAACAGGTCCACCAGTAATACCAGTCACATAATTTCCTTGCCCATTTCTGCCAGCCTGTTCATATGCAACTATGCTATGTTAATACTATAAACTGTAAAGTGACACTCAAAACAGTGCAATGGGAACCAGAAAAAATTAATGACAATACTTGGTGATAACATCTTAGTCTATCCTTGCAACAAGGTGAAAGAACAAATCAATCCCGCTTTGTCTGCATAAAGCACAAAATTAGCAAGAAACTGAAAAAATTTGGCCAGTAATTGTCTGACATCATTAATTGAATTTCTATTTCCCATATGTCTACATGAAAGAGCCATGTAAGCTGCTCTAGACAACCATCTGAAGACAGCAGCCTTAACAGGAATGTATTTGGAAGCCACTAAATCTCTCTCAGCAATTGCCCTTTCTTAGCATGGAATTAATTATGCATTGAAGTCAAACTCAATTATAGTACATTCAGGATTCCAAAAATTCTAGGGCTTCACTGATTTTTCAGCTACAATAGGATTAATTCCCACACCTTACTGAAGACTATAGTCAATTGTCTTTTAGAGATGGGTAGGTCAACTGCATCATCAGTAGTGCAAGCACTGAACCTTATTTTTTCAACTTCAGCTCATACTTTGATGGATAAAGATTCAGTGAACATTTTGCTGATGAAAAAGAATATATGTAAGTTCCCCAAAAGAATATATGTGAGTTCTGAAGGAGCTCCTCAGGTTGTCTTAGGAGTCAGAATGGCATCTTTGTAACTATTTTTCATTCTTGCACATCACTTCTGATTACAGGCAGAGAGCAAAAATAAACAGCTGCTCATTACAAGACAGCTTCATCACACTAATAAGAGCTGAAACTACTAAGCAGTCATTTTTATACTTCAAGGCACACTTTTGAAAAAGACTGCATGTCAAAGCAACAAAAAGGATTGAAATTAATAGACTTCTTTTTCTGTGTGTGTGTGGTAAAGACTGAGGGCAGCTACTGATCCATCAACATGAGAAACCCATGAGAGGGAGTGTGGTGCTTACTACTCATATAGCAAAAAAACGTTCATCAGTAGGGTTAGAGACTGCAAGGTTATCACAATAAGGATAAAATGGAACAATAAAGAGGTAGTTAAAATTAAAATTACTTTAGTTGGCGATGGGATTTTATGATGAATCTTAAATCAGTACCTGAAGGATGATTGATTTGGATGTCTAAGAAAGTGGGAGCTCTGACTGACCGTTTTCCTGCCACTGAAGAAGTTCCAGGATGACATTAACTCTCTTTTCCTCTACATGGTACCATGTTCATGCTGCAGCTCTGTGAGGACTTAAAGGTTGAAGTTTGAGTCTGACTCAAATTAGAAACTCCCTTCTGCTGACAGGGGAAGCCCTGTGTCCCCCACACATCTCTTCCTTCCCACTTTTCAAAGCACATTACTGTCAGTTACCTGGGACAGAGGTAACTTGGAGACCTGAATCACACAGGAGGCAAGCTAATTAAAACTATAGAAAGTATAGTTCTATGTTTTTAATATTATTTTTCATTATTTTATATATATCATACATATATATTTTGTATTCTACCAGTTTGTGAACTGAATCAAGTCACTTTGAAGTCTCATGTAAATGGGGAATATGTAAGGGAACTGTGTAGGTGGAAGTAGAGGAGGAGGAAGGGGGAAAGTGAGGGAAAAGGCAAAAGAAAATAGAAGGGAGAGAGGGAGACCTCAAGGCAATCTGTTAACTGGTTCAGGTCTAACATGAATCTGCTCCTTACAGGAACACCTGTCCTAGAGCCTGCAAAATTTTCATTATACTTACAGAAACTTTGTATCTTCAGTCCATCATCTTACTAGAAAACTTTATGGAAGCTGGTCAATTCTTTGATGAAGTTTGGAAGTAATTCAGAAGAGAAATGACACAGTATGGCTACATGACCTCATTTTCTCTAAGAAATGTTCTTAGAAAATACAGTTATGAGGGAGCCTGTCATATGTAGAACCAACACTGAACTGATTAAAATGGCTTATTTAATGGTGGGAATAATCAATACAAATCAAGATGCAGCACTGATACCCGCAGGGACCTCCTCTGTCAAATGCACTTAATGAAAGGCTAAGCTGAAAACACAGGGAACAAATTCCATAGACAAGAAGAAATGACGTTTAACACTGAATTATGTTGTAGTTCATGTTTCATCACTTTATAGCTATCTTCTAGAGTAGAAGATTGAAGTAAACAATGAACTTCCATCAACCTTACACCAGGAACGTACGATGGGGAATGAGAACAAATCCATGTACAAAAAACTTATTATTTCTCCTACAATAACAAGAAATACTGCCTGGTTTATATTTTTTTCATTTAAGAAAAATGAAAAACTATAATGAAATGAAAAATTGTCATCATCTTTCAGTCATTTAGTTGCTACAAATCAAGCATTTCAATTGTAGGTTATCGTTACAATTTAATGGAACTGCTACTGAAATATTACAATATGTTGTGGTGTAATGAAGAATGTTAAAAGACTAAGTATAAGAGACACACCATGGTAATGTCAGTGGCCTGCAAAAAAGAAAGAGTTTACTCTGAAATTCAGATATTGGACAACTTATTTTTGTTCAACTAGTCTTTTTAAATCAAAAGACTGCTCCTTTGTGTAATGAAACATTTAAAGATTAGAAATCACAATATACAATAATATTTCTCTGTTGTATCTAACAAATGTGTAATTGAATATGCCTTACCTTGAAGTAGAGCTGCAATTTGGAGAGACTGCTGAGATGGATGCTCTTTAAGTATATCCAAAACTGTTCTACCCAAACTGTCCTTTATGTTGGTATCAATTCCTGAAAAAGAAATGGATCTGTGGTGGAATATTTAACCCTAAATGCTTTGGATTATAAATGTGCTATATCAGACCGAGTTATCTGACAAATTGAAAGCAATGGTTTTACAACTGCATTACAGCTGAAGTAGAGGATACATTTCTGTTTAAAGCTCAAGTAGCCTAAAATTCACCTACTGACATAGATGGTTTTTATGTTTCTGCATATCATGGGGATATAAAGTAACCAAATTCGGGATTATTTTAACAGATTGTTCCTAAAGAACAACCATCCTGAAAAGGATATTTTGTAAAATCAAGAAATTCTCTGAATGTTTTTCCTACATTTCTCTCCAAACTACTATAATTCATTGGGAACTTGAATGAATGTGCTTCGGGAGCAAGACTGAATAAGTTTTTAAGTACATGTTAATAAAGTTGTACTTCATGGCAACATTTTCAAAACTCATGCCATGAATAGACTGAAATATCCATGTGTAGAATACAGGCACTATGAACAGCCACAGGATTTCCTCACAGACCATCCATACTGGTAACAAACTAATGGTTGGGCTTAAACTGTGATTTAAGTTTGAGGCCTGCCCTGGACCAGGACCTGTTGTACTGGGTACTGCATAACTCTACCTTTGCCTTGTAGGCGCTTCCTTGGAAATTTTGCCTTATGGTAGAATGCTAAGTTGTTTTTCAGTTTAGATGTGCTTTCATAAAAAGTAAAGATATGAAATGTCCTAGCAAACAAAGTGAAATTCTTCTCAGGACACTAGAGAAAAATAGAGGAAGCGGGATTTAAAAGGACATTCTGAAGGCATCCAGAAAAGGCTGCAGTTTCCTAACCCTATGGACATTTTCCTAATTTGTTTTGTGATAAACACAAAATTTTTTCACTGAAAACAAAACCAAAATATTACTGGGCTATTTAGCAGTGGCAGTTGACTTTCAGAGGCCAGACATACCAACTCACATCTTTCCTTTGTAGCAGCTACTTATAACATCTTCTGACTCTTTTTTAAGCAGAACTAGAAAAGAAGGGATTGTTAGGTACAAAAGGCAGAAGGTGGGGAGTGTTGCAGAAGTGCAGAGCATTTGGGGTTGAAGGTTCACAGTGAAGATTCTACTCCACTGTCTTGACAATTATATGCTGGTAGAGGCTGTAACATGTATTAATCTGAAAAAGTTGGGCTTTTGCTGTGGTCTAAAGGGCTTCCTATGCTTGTGTGATGTTCTCCAGTCCTTCCTTTTTTAGGAAATAAAAAGCCCTTTTCAAGGGCAGGTAAAGATCCCTTTCAGCCTCCTTCTTTTTCATCCAAACAGAGAAATAACTCGGAAGGACCATTTTTTTTCTGAAAACAGGTTTGAGGTCAGGGATACACTGACCTCAGTTGAGATTGGGATTCAGATGAAGAGCTGTTGAGATTTAGATGAAGAGCTGTGATTAGGATATACCTTCTTTTGCAATATATATGTAACACCGCAAGAACTGATAATAAAGACCAATGAGATCCCTCAGTTTAATGGAAGTTCATGGATCTGCAAGAAATTATTTCTAAGAATTTTCATTCTCATTGGTCTTACCATTTACCTGAGAAGACAGTTTTCTAGATAAGTAATTTACCTACAACAATTCTGAAACTTATTATGCAGTAGATGGGTTGTTTGGACTTTATATCCCTGTTCGTCTTTTCTTTCAGGACAACTGCAATTCTCAGAGATACAGTGTCTTCCCCTCTCTTTGCAGGCACTCAGTTTATCCAGGAAATGAAGAAACAAGCAGAATGGTGGGTATGCTAGGAATAGCTAACTGAAGGAAATAAATGTGAACATGAATCTTCTGGTGTCTACATCAAAGAATATTCTTGGCTGCCTTTCAGAGTGAATAACAAAATTTTATGTAGCCATTTTGTTCTCATAATACATTTATTCTCAGAATACAGTGACATACACTGAGTCATATATGGAATTTCTGAGTCTGAACATCACCTTTGTTCTCTGTGTATAGCAATTTCTTATTCTAAAACACTGTTTTAATGAGAAGTACATGTGATTAGATTTGCAAAGGCTGATAAAGATAACAGTAATTTGTATGACCAAAATTTAAGGACACACCAAATTAGGAAAATTAAGGGTATTTGCTCAGTGTTTCCTGTAAATCAGATTTACCTGTTTCAAGCAAAATGCGTACTACCTCCACCTTTCCAAATAGGGCTGCTTCATGTAGGGCACTCCCTTTTTCTGTCTAGAAAAGAAATATTGTGACATTTAAATACCAATTAATTTTTCTGTAAAGAACACACTTGGAAAATAAATATTTTTTCCCTTCTATTTTACTTATACATTAAAAAAACATGGAACAGGCAAGAATAAATACTAGAATACAAGATTTTTTTTATTATTGTTCAAGACAAAACCAAAAGTGCTATCAGTTCTACTGTAAATTTAAGAACTATATAAGAAACTATAGTAGGAATGGAATACAGCTCCCTGTTAACAAGTCTGAGTTTGTGAAAAATTTCTAAACTCCCATTACAGGCAGTGAAAATCTAGTCAGCACCATCAGTGGAACACGGCTCTTCAGCAGAGTCAGACAGTTTACATTTGGACATCTACAAATAGATATTTTAGTGTGAAACTGGATCACACCCTAGAAGGTCAATTCAGTTACATGTGAGAGATGCCCTAGGACATCCTGGGATCCAGCTGCTGGTCCAGTTGATGTTCACATTTGATCTGCTTCACATCTGCCCCATACAGATGCCATGGATACCCTAAGGCACCCCCAACAGCTTTAGATGCCTATGCTCATGTCATTTGAATTCTAACTTAGCTGTCTGTGAACTTGATTTTGCAGATTTTTTTGACACAAAATTCTTTGTGAGCAGACTTTTGCTCAAATAAAATTTATAGTACTGAAAAACACACTCTCTCTTAACAAGCTAGTTTTCTTTGTATTTTATACTGCTGTTACTGAAAAATCTGAACAGAATCACTTTCCATCCAATAGCATTAGCTAGAGCACTACTAGATCTCACTATCTGACTTACCTCCTTTTTTTTGATGGTAAATTAAATTTTGAAATTTATCTGTGACAAATATTAAAGATTTTGCTGCTTGAATTTGTTTTTTCTGTACTTTACCCAGTCATACTTACTATGGTAGAAAGAGCTTAAAGATACACACATACAAAACCCAATTCTGAAATAAAATAGAAATTCATTATTAATTAGTTGTGTCGGAATGCATCAGAGTTACAGCAATGCAATGACAGGATATTTAGAAGTAATCAGAGATCTTGAGATAGGATGTGAGTACACTGTAAGTGTACATATGTCCTACTACTGCTTAGTACATGGAGGTAAAAAGTAGAGCATGCCCAATGACATCTACCTCCTGCACACCACTTATACTAACAGCATAAAAGAGAGAAGGAAGTCAGTAAGAGAATATACATATGAAACACCTATCTCAAAACAACTTCTAATATTTCCATTTTCAGAAGCAATCCAGTTGAACATTCCCAGGTTTATTTGGAACAAGAAGACTAAATATGCAGATTTACTTAGAGATGGTCTCAGAATCCTTTACTCAATATCTTCAGGATATTTCCAATTAGTGCAATTGACTTCAAAATGGGATAACTCTGCAATGACAGTGCAACCACAGAGGTACACACAGAGATTAATGTGCAGCTCAGAAATTTCTGGGAATGAGAAAAGTTCTCAGAAAAGTCACTGATAGTTATAGCTCTGATTACTGAATGAAAGAGGCTTGACATCAGCAATCTTAAAAAAGCCTATTATTCTCCTGGTGTCATATTGCATTTCCTTTGGATTGGTCACTTACTGGCATGACTATTAGGTGGCTCTGGTACTACTAAGATAAAGTTCTCTGTCATCGAGGAGGAGTGTTAACAGCAGGTCAAGGGAGGTGGCTCCCCTTCTGCTCACTACTGGGGGCTCCACACCAGTTCAGTTCTGGGCTCCCCAGCACAAGATGGAGATGGAGCTACTAGAGAGAGCACGATTGTTAAGAGACAGGAGCATCTCTTCTATGAGAAATGGCAGAGAGAGCTGGGACAGTTTAACCTAGACAAATGAAGGCTTACAGTGGATCTCATAAATGTGTACAAATATCTGAAGGGAGGGTATAAAGAAGTCTAAGCCAGGCTTGGTCATGTCCAGTGACAGAAGAAATAATGGGGGAAAACTGAAACATAGTAGGTTCTGTTTGAACATATGGTTTTTTTGTTTTGGTTTTTTTTTTGTTTTGTTTTTTTGGGGGTTTTTTGGTTTTTTTTTTTTGGTTTTTTTTTTTTTTGGTTTTTTTTTTTTTTTGTTTTTGTTTTTGTTTTTTGTTTTTTTTTTTGCTTTGCAGGCAACTGAGTTCTGGTACAGGTTGTCAAGAAAAGTTGTAGGGTCTCAGTCCTTGAAGATATTCAATTCAAAGGTTGTTTGGACATGATCCTGGGCAACTTAATCTATGGGATTCTGCTTGAAAGGGGGAGTTGGATCTGATGACCTCCAGAGTTCCCTTCCAACCTCAAACAAGCTCTGATTCTGTCAAGGATAAGAATTAGTGATGCACACATAAACAATGAAATCCACAGAGGTTCAATTGTTAGAGGAAGCCAGAGCACTAAATTTTATTTCTAAAAGATTGAACCACAAAGATGAAAACCAGTTGCATCTTGACTAAAATTGTAAATATCATTCTGTACTAATAAGAATCCTTGTTTAATGGAAAAAATTGACTACATTAGTGACAACTGTACCATGATCTGAGACTGAGAAACTTCTGGCATACTGAATCAACAGCTTTGAGGATGAGGAATAGGATTTATCCTCTGATTACCCAGTTAAAGGGGGAAAAGGATCCTGATATGATAATTGGCATGGGCAGCAGTCTTTCTGTTCATCAAAATTCCCCACTGGAGGAAAGGTAAGCAATATTTTCCTTGATGAAAGCACACATCTTGTAAGAAATTGAATTTAAACTAACAGGAAAAGAGGAACTTCCTGTAGATGCATAAGGCAAACAAATCTATCTGGGGGCAACCTAAGAACCAGAAGACAGTTCTGCTATGCATAAAGGGAGTACAGGAACTTAATCCACCTTTACACATGTAATTCATAGAGTTGGAAAAGGAATCCAAACTTAAATGCCATTTTTTTCCATATATGCTTTCTTGCTTCTCAGTCTATTCTACCATAATATTTCCTGTCATATCAGAACGTGATCCTAAAAAGCTTTATAGACATTCCACACTGCCCTGAATTCTAGGGCAATCTGTGCGTTATAACTCTGAGCTATCAGACAATAGTAATGAATGTCACATCCAGGAAATGAGACATATATTATGAACAATTTGTTCAAAAGAGGAATTTAAAAGGCACACCACATAAACAGTGCAAGGATCTGTACACTACCAAAGGTGACTTCTGAACAAGAGGGGAAATATTACCATGAAACTGAACTAAAACCAATCTGAGAATATGGAGATTGAAAGCACACTTGTAAGATGCAGGCATATAATCCTGCATAAGATGTCAGAGAGATGAATGCTGACAGAAATCTTAAAAGCCCTAGGCAGGATTTCATGGTAATGGTGAATAACTAACAAGTGAATCAGATCCCTCAACCCAAAAACTATCCAGAAGGCAGAAATGCCCTTGTTACCAGACAGTTCAGTTACAAAATTCTGCTTTAACTTAGAGGGAATGCTGCACCTCAGGATGAACAGGGCCAAGAGAACTTCAGACTGGCTAAGTAGATGCATCTCTCTTTTTAGATGTACATGTGGCTTACTACTTGAAGGTAGAAGTAAGTTCAGAATGTTTTATTCTTGTGCATTAGAGCATTTCCACAAATCACAAGGATTAAAAAATATAGTCGCAAGTAATTTCTATATATTATTTAAGATGTCCTAGAACTTTTAGATAGCTCTTTTTCACTTATAACAGTGTGCCTGTGCACTAATATATTCTTCTTGTCTATATCACAGCAAGTGAGCTTAAGATTTATAGACAATTTTCACTGCTTTACTTCCTGAATCTTTCATTGCCTTGGATCATATTTTCCTGGCAAAGTAAACACTACCATTATATTTGGAAAGTCTTTCCCAGTGATACTTAATACAGAAACTGCTGGCAATTTTTCATGAACAAAGTGAGCTAAAGTCTACTTGAGTTTGCTCCAATGGATAATATATTGACACTGGCATAATTTTCTGTATATGGAATACAGAGAACTAGAGCACAAGTTGTGCTAAACATAATAAAACAGTCCCTGCCCCTGCTTACTACTAAATACAGGTCAGCTGGACACATAAATCAAGCTAGGACAGGAGGACATTGTCAATAGGCACACCAGAACACCCAGGTCAACTTGGCGTACAATTTGTAGGCTCACAGAGAAGCATCAAGGGTTTTAATAATTACATATTTTCTTTTAATCATGTAAATATGCAAGAGCTTGTAATTAGGTCATTTGTCTAGTCTTTATTCATAGGCAATTTGCTATAGTTCTGACATGGATTTCAGACAGAATCTGAAGGACAGAATGTAGCTTAGCAAATTGATTCACAGAATATCCTTCATATACAGTGAGAGCAAAAAGGAGGGGGCACAGCTTTTGGCAGAACTACCAGTGATAAGCAGTGGAAATTGCCATCATTACTGGAACAGACAGGGAAGGCAAATAGGGATAGATGAAAGTTGGATAAACAGAAGAGGCCAAGATTTTAGGGTATTTATAATTATTAAACTACTGTTTACATGAAACATACTGAACTGTGCAGTGTATCAGTTTACTGAAGGCCCAAAGTCTATCACTCAACCAAAACGTGCATTTTTCATATGTTTCAATATAAATGAATACTCCAAAGCATAAAGAGTTGAAGCAGATTTGTATTGCCCACTCCTAAATAATTCCAGATTGAAGGATAGTGGATAGACCTGGGAAATTAATAAAATATGTGATTAATTAAATAAAAATAATGCTCGCTTTCATTAGTCAAAATTTTTGCTGTGATTAAAAGTGCTCAGGGAGTAAAAAAGAAAGATGGCTAAAGTAAACCTCCCATTTAAATAAATACATCTCTACAACTACAGAGTGATACAAGACAGGCTACTCCTATTATCATCTCTAAATATTCTGAGAGGTCTTTATGGCGATAAACTGAATTTATTTCACATGTTTAAATGTGTGCAAAGTTGTTTATCACATAAGATTTTACTTTGCAAATTGTTCTTTCCTAAACAGTGATGCAGATCAATTTAATTAATAACAAAATAGTTTTAAGTGACAGGCTAATATTTTGTGCTCTCCTCAGTTTAATAAGCTGCCAGTAATCATCAACAGAATTTTTCAGAGGCTATAGAAGTAATAAGTTAATAAGCAAAATTACCAATATGTTAAGTTGCTGAATGAAAAGGAACATATTGATAGAGACTCTGTATACCAGCAAGAAAATAAATAAATGATATTTCCTTATGGCAAGTGGGACAAAGCTCTAAGAAACAAGATAACCTAGTGGAAAAAAAAAACCTACCTCTGAATAACTACAAAAAAACCCTAAGAATATAAATCACTTAAAAGCAATTAGAATAAAAAAAATTAAAAACAAGTAAGCCCTATAATTTTAGTATAGATCTAAAAGATATCACCATTACTAAAAGAATCTTTCATTTCTTAAAAGATTCCAGGCACTGTATTTTTTAAAGTCTAGTGAAAAATTTTTAGTATAACTATAGATAAAAATGGCATAAGAGAATTCACAGTAGTGCTAAAATTATCTAGATTACATAAGAGGAAGAACACATTTCATAAAAGAATTGTGTAATATTTTGCCCTCATGTAACCATCAGTTTGTAAGCGGCCATGACAGAGACTACTTTCCTTCAATTATTCTATTTCTTAGATATCAATTCAGGCACCAGTTTCTTGCTGAATTTTTCCTCATTCTTTTGCTAGAGATAAAAGAGAAATTATACATTCAGAAATATGCATTTGAAAGTTCTATGTTGCTGTAGCATTAAACATTCCTAAATTACTGAAGCTGTAGCAATAGAAAGGGAAGATAAAAAATGAGCTGCTTATATTAACCTTTGCAAATGGCTCTTTCTAGTAAAGAAAATCAAAATCAAACTAAATTGAAAGCTTGATGGATGGCAAATTCACAAAATGCACAAAAGTGTTTCTCTTTAAAATAGTTTGAAACAAGTATCAACACTAACTCAAAATATGAGAGAAGGAATAAAAGTAGTAAAACAATTTTACCACATTTTGCTATGGAAGGCACTTGAGAATATCCACTTTTAATCTTAAAATACATTAATATTTTCTGATTTGCTTTGTTTTGCTGGGTTTTTTTGTTGGGTTTTTTTTTTTTAATCTATCTTTTCTTCCCGACTTCCCATTCTTTTTCTCAGAAGTTGAAAAACATGACCTTGATGGAAGAATCCAGAAATAAAAGTGTATGGAATCCAGGTCCAATCTTTCCATATAAAAGGGAATTTTGCGCATAAAGGAGTTAAACTTAAATGCACCTTAATTAAAGCTTAAAATGGATATAAATTTTAATCAAAGTTTAGACAAAGTTTGCAAGATTTGTTCACAGATTCACACAATCTTCTAAGTTGGAAGTGGCCCAGAAGGATCATCAAATCCAACTCTAAAGGGAATGGCCCATACAGAGATTGAACCCACAACTTTGGTGTTTTTATCAACAGGCTCTAACCAACTGCTAAGTGGTAGAGAATGTCTGAATGTGACTCTAAAGTAAATGTAATTAATTTTGGTTGCTTGTTTGCTTTATCTGAAAATATATATAAACCTGAAACAACCTTAAATCAAAGCATATTTTAAACAGTGAGAGAGAGACAGGAAGGAAGTTACTCCATTTATGAAGATTAAATCCACTCTACAACAAACACAGTGCCATCAATCAAATCAAGAGAAATCATAAGATTGAGGCAACGTTTCAGAACACATAACAGAATCCAGTCCTCCGTAGCTAAAAGGCCTGGACACCTTCCAGTACAAAGAATTGAACAGAAAATCCACTGCTGCTGTACCTTGTGTCTCTTCTCATCTATGTCTATTTTTTTAAAGTTACCCCTTTAACATCCTTATAACTTACTGTGCATAAAACTTGATGCACCAAAGAGCTGACAGGTTGGAGTCAGAAGTTGGGAGAGTGTATTGCTATAGAATTTTCTCTTAGATTTATACAAGAAGTGTTTAGAAATGCAGAAAATCAAAATTGTTATTACTTAGTAACTTGAATTTAGAATGGAATAATAACAGGAAAATGAGCTCTCAATGAAACACTGTTTTAGATTGCTGTGACCATGAAGGGCCATAGCTCTAGAAAATCAGCTCACCACCTTTACAGCCACTCCTGTAGAAAATAAATTTATACATACCTACATGAATAGTTGATATGATTCGTGTATCTACATATTTCAAGACAACATTAAAACATGCACTCAGCTTTGAAGATATGTACCTTTCTTGAGTTATCCCTTTCCACACATTCAGTTGTAATAAAGTTGTATTATATATCACCTTGCAGCATTTCTAATAAAGTAAATGCAAGTATATCTTTAAGAAAAAAATGTAAGAAGTAATTTCATTTAAATCATAGTCTAATGGAGGCGGAAGGAAGGAAAGGGAGAGAGGGAGGAAAGGAAGGGAGGGAAGAAGGGGAGGGAGGAATTACACACTAACTTGGCAGCTGACATCCATTCCAGCCTCCAGAAGCACCTGCACGACAGCTTTGTGGCCATTTCGAGCAGCAAGATGCAAAGGAGTGTGTTTTCTTGTATTACAGTTCATCAGGTTTGGATAGGCTTTGATGATCATTTTCACAACGCGCAGACGTCCATAAAGTGCTGCCAGATCCAGAGGTGTTTCCAGTTTGTTGTTTCTTATTGTGGGGTCTGTGAGCTCTTCTAGCAGAACAGCAACAACTTCTGAATGACCATACTGAGCTGCACAATGCAGGGCTGTTTCATTTTCATTGTTCTGTTAAAAAAAACCCAAAAGCTTCAGAAATTCATGTTTAATCTACAACAGAAATGCTCGGCTTCTATAAATTGCTTCCATGAGATCACTACAGAGGCAGAGGTTTGTAATATAATGTATGGTAATATATGTTAAATGCTTCAAAATTACTCCACTGAAATTTTAATAATAACACATTAATACTTCAGCTTGCTGCTCTCAAGCAGATGAGCTTCTTATGTGTCTACATTGCTCCCAATCCATTTTAACAACATGCCCCTCAAAACCTTGTAGCTCATGATATGCCAAAATCTGTAACCTTCTTTGATTCAACTGTTCCTGAAATTATAATTGAGTACTTCTCTTAAAAACACTCGACAGTGAAGTCTCTCTTCTTGATTTTGCTGGTTTTATACCACAGCAGTTTGTTATTAGAGAAATGGAATTATGGAGTAAAGCTGCAGTGCAAATGCATCAGGCACAAGGTTAGTTTCATGTATCACTATAAAAAGTTACTATCCAGACAACAATTAAAACTCTGAAGAAGACAAAACAGCACCTATACAAATATTTACAAATCACTTAAGCACTTGGTCTTACCAGGACTCCAGAGAGAGGTACCTACGTGTTTTAAGGCATATGAGTATGTGTATGCTCACAAACCTGTATATGAATAGGTTTTTGCTTTATAAAGCAATGCCCTCCCAAGTGTTTCTCAAAATATTACTCAATAAACTTAATAATAAATATTGAGAATAAACATTATATTTTTTAATTGTTTCCTTCCAATTCTGTCTATATACTTGCAACACCAAAGACACAACTTCAGGCAAAGACAAGGGAAATAGTTTATCAAGCTCTGAATTCTATGTCATCTATGTTATTAATATATCATATGCAGACTTCACAAAACTTTAAAATACACTAGATGCTATAAATTGTACAAGTATATACATTAACTGTCTCTTCTGATAAATTATTTATAAAATATTGTGACAGTTTAGGAATGTTGTAAAAATACAAAATCAACAAGCTATATAAAAAAATTAAGATTAATGTAAATTCAGAAAAGATACTAAAGAAGGGTAGAGATATCATTCTAAAGGAAGAAAAAGGGGCAAATCTGAATCCATAGGTGTATTTTTCAAGGAGGCAGCTGAAGAAAGCTCAGGGGAGAGAGAACTGAAAATTGAAAAAAACAATTGCCTTTTAAAAGACAAAGAGTCAGAGACTCAGAGAAATGAGGCTTTGGACTCTTACTCAAAAGCTAGCTAGGATAAGAATATTCATGTTGCACAGTAAAAACTAGAAAGGAGGAAAAGCGATGATTTTTTTTTTGTAATGATGTTTCTAATTCTGTAACCAAGAACTCAACTCTTAGGTTTGTGGTTTTAACAACTTGCCTGTCAGTTTCATCACTTGCAATCTAAGATGACTCAGATGAACTTGGGAAACAGAAGAGACAGATCAATACATTCAGATAAATCAATGTTGCAGTCAAACTCATGGGTGTCTGCAACACCACACAAGATCTGAGACTGGAGCATGTTTCCTGCTAAACTGTAACACAGAGGCTAGAGAAGATCCAGGTGGAGAAGCTTGCACTGGCAGACATGGCTTGATGTCTAGTAAGTATAAATCATTGTGCATCATTCAGACCACCATGTGGGCTTTCTTTATTGCACAGACAAGAAATTCAGATCAAACTATATATACTGTCACAATACTACACTGCTGCAATGTTCCACCAAGTACCTGAAACAAGCTTTTTCTGCTCTAGTGACTTTAATATATCTTTAAATAGGACCAAGCAAAGTAATGTTTTTATGTACAATTGTATGTCCACAGTCACAAGCACAGGTTATTAAAATTAATTTTCAAATTCTTCTATATTTCATGGACAGCTAGATGAACAGGCAATTGCAGCCTGATTTCACATACAATTAAGTATGAACATCAGATAATTGCACACAAAATGGACGATCATGATAATTTTTGCCTACAGTTACTGCATTTATATGTCCAATGGACATAGTTACACAAAGACACATATTACACAAAGTTGTGTAATAACTATACAAATAACTATATTGGCATTCTGGGAAGTAAATAACAAAATAAATGTTTACAATTAAATACCTGTCCAATATCTGCTTATATCTGAGGGTTTCTTCAAGAATTTATGGAAGTACTAATTGAACTATTTCAAATCTTGTGCCAATGACGCTAATACTGTAGCTTAAAAGTATTCTGAGTAAATTTTCAAAGAAACAAAAATTAAATTTGTTGTGGGCCTTTTCTCAAAATGTGATAGACAGATATAGGCACAGAGAGATCAAACAGTAGATGCTGCGGCTGCTGAACACCAAACTGGAATTTGCTCCCTCTGGATAAAGAATATCCAGCTGAATTTTCACACAAAGGCATATTGAAAGGAAAAGTACATTTTAAAACAGCCTGGTGCACAAAAGCAAAGTAACGAATTGTTATTATTTTCAAATGTATATTGTTGAACATTTTTATTTATTCGCCAAATAAAAGCTACATTTCAGGTCATGACCAATTGAACTGATACAAAATTATAAAGAGCTACATATCACTGAAATAAAGCAGAAGAATGCAACCTGGGCAAACATGATAATTAAATTACGTATATATACGCTCTCAAAAAAGCACTGTACATATTGTGTTATCAGAGCTGAGAGGTACTACCTAATTAAAACTTGGTAGTAAAATGTTCTTCCTTCTTCGAAATGCAAATTAATAGCTTCAATTCAGGTAGAGAAGACAAAACTATTTTTTACCATCAAAGAGTAATTAAGACTTGTTTAACTGCCCTCTAAATTTATCTACTTTGACAATTTAGTACTACTTATCTAAATCAGCTTAGAATGGAGAGGAAAGGAGAGGAGACTATTGATTTTAAGGTAGTTTGTCTTCGTATCTCTAAAGTTACATACTGTTTCGAAGCAATATCTTAAAAATGAAAAAAAATTCTTCAAGAAATTGGCAATAACTTCATGCTGTTGCCTGTATTTTCAGTTCCAAGCATAAACAATTGTTTCTGGACCACAGAAAGTTTATGTGTTAACACTCATTGCAATGAGTAGGTGATCTGCTAAAAATATCTGCATGCAAATTACCATTCTGTAATGAGAGCCTCAAATTTGATATCCAAGGGCTAAATATTACATCTAGTGCTGAAGAAAAAGACTAGAATCATTGCAGCAATTTTGGATACTTCATGGTATGTTAGCAACTAAAAGACAGATTCTACACCTGAATGGTTCTAGAAAAAGAAAGATTGAGAAATAAGAACCAAGACATACAAAACGTAAGGTAAAAAGAGTACACCAATATCATGCAAACACAGTATTTTTAAAACAGTCTCTAATATTCATGAATAATAATATTTTTGTCAAGTAGCTACTCTTATGGTCCAAAGGACCTTGACCAGAAATAAGGAAAGCATTCCGTGATTCAGCTTTTAACCTTTTTTAAATTTTCTTCATTTTTTGTCACAAGTGTTATTTCATGGGCAAGATCCTGACCTTTTGCAGCCTTTCTCTGACTCTTCTACATACAGCCAGAACTCAGGCTGGTGTGGCTGCAAACTGAACTGTGCCTTCAGAGCCCTGCATCTCATCAGAATTTGCAGGCTGTGCTACATCATTTAGCTGCTAAGGAGGTGTGCCACTGCAAAATGTACAATATATCTTTAGGTCTATTCATTAGAGAGCAGATTAGCAAATACATTATAGAGACAGTTATTGTAGCTTGGCAGTCTGATAGTGAAAAAGTACAGGAAGTATCAAGAGAATGAATGGCTATCATGAATATTATAGAGGCCCTTGTGAAGCCACTATTAGACTGTGGGTAAATTCAGGACATTTATTGTATAGTTGTGAAGTCCTTTTTTTTTGCCAAGCAAGTGTTAAATCTCCTAAAGTCCATGCAAGTACAGTACAAGCAATAATAACTCAAGTACTGATTTAACAGAGCTGTCCAAAGGATGCTTAACTCCTTTTTTTATCAAAGTGTTTTGATGCTGAGCTTGAAAAAGGAGACTTCCTAAATCACTGAGCCATTTCTCTGTCACATAATCCCAAAGTGAAGTAAGTGAACAAGATCTTTGTTATTAAAAGCTTTTTGCTATTTGCTCAGTTATGAAATGAGAATTTAAGTTTAAATTAAAGAAGGAGGGAATAATGGGAGATTCTGGTGGGAGATTCTAGAAACACCTATCTATATGCTGAATATACTCAAAAGTAGTCAACTAGAAGAAAAACAAGACAAAAATAAGGCTTTAATAACCAAATAATTAAATAGAGAAAAAAGGAGCAAAAGAATATATGCAGGACAGAGAAAGGAATGACCTCAGGAGGCTCTTAGTTTATGTATTAAACCAGGAAGACAGTTTCCTGAGAAGTTCCACCAAGAAGTTAATAACTCTGAAAACACAAAGGAAGTTAGTCTGCAAGTTACTCAGTGTGAATTTAAATCAAATCTACTGACTTCCCATTGAAATGCACTTTTACTTATGTAAACATCACAAAAAAGTAATGTAATATGGTTGACTACTTTGTAAAAACGTTTTTCCTAATTTATTGCTGCAATTGGCTTAAATCAGAAAGATTGTGTGCGCACTTTTTTTCCTTCTAAAGAAAGTATAGTAAGAACTGCAAGGGAAACTCTGAAATTCATACACTATAATCAAATTAATTGAGGGGTAAAATCAAGTGCAGAATTTGAAAAATATTGGGTTAGCAGGCTATTTTGGAACTGAACTTCTGGAAGTCCATGAGGTGCCACTGAGAAAAGCCTGTGTTTCATTTGGATGATATGGAAAAGTTCACAAATATGTTAAAATTTAGGTGTTTACACCATATGAACGCATCCTGGACTCTTTCTTCATGTTCCAAAAGAATTGTTGAATAGTTTTAAAGAAGTGTGGGTGGGTTTTGTGGCAATTGCAATTTGATGCAGAGGCAAATTCTACAGCACACTGAATCCATAAAAATTTCAGAAGTATTCACATTTTTTCCTGTAAATTTTTCACAAGTCATATTCTGTATATATATAATTGGAATATATTTTATTCATATTTAATAAGACTTATTTATATTTATCCCTGATGCTATTCACATTTTTTCTGGAAAATACCAAACACTGCATATTGACCTGTATGCGGCTGTTATTTATTAAACACTTTTTCTTAAATTAGGATTTGTTATCAATAATGCAATTTTATGATGAAAAGTGCCACAATAAATGTTTTAGCTATCCAGATCAGTTTTACAGAAATAAACTATAAATAGTTTGACTGTTAACAGCACACCTTTTTATTATCAATTAACAAATCTTAATCTCATACTATTTTAATTCAGTTCATAACTTACATAATTTTAAACCTTCAATGAAGTTAAACCCTTACATTTATGCAACGTCACCGTATTTTGTGATTTAAAACATACACTATGCCTGTCAACTAAGACTCCTACATTAAACTGTGATAGAATTCTTCATACATAATTGTTATGCTCTAACCATTCTCTGTGTGTAGAGCTGCCAGTCTACATTCCACCACCCCCATAATGTAATTGTCATTTAGCTGTTTTTCTCTTTATTGTTTGTTCCAATTTTATGTAATAGGAACAGCAGGGGGCATTCAGAGCTTTAGATGCTCTGAATGATGCTATGATGCTACTTAACTGCATTTTGAAAGTGTAGAATGCAGTTTGATCAATTTACAATATTACCATATAAAATCCATTATTTCATCTAATAGACATTTATGCATCATGAACTTGTCATTTATTTCTTTGTTCAGTTATCCAATCACTTTCCCATAAGTTTTTAGAAGCATTTCTTTCACATAGAATTTCAATCAGAGAGATAACAAAAACATGTTACAAATTAGTTGCAATAATTTTTAAATCATGAAAAAAAATTTCTTAAAATGCAAACAATTGCATCTTAATGTGATCCTTAAAAAAAAAAAACCACCACAAACAACAAAAACAGAGGAAAAAATAGTCTGACTTGAGTGCACTATTTGCTGAGGTGAAAAATTGTTATGAAAAATGGCTGTCCTTATCTCCAGGTCTCAGAAGAAAAAGGAGAGAAAAGTAGTCCAGGATTTCTTACAAGCCATAGCTTCAGCTCCAGAGAAAAGTTAATAGAGCATTAAGGAGTCACCTGCCTTACAGAGCCTATCTGCAAACAAGCAAAAGCCTCAGAATCCTACAGGCTCATGGGAATGCACAACAGGTTAGTTAGGGTGAGGATGCCTCAGGTGTTATTTGAGGAAACGTGGGTGGAGGTGGCTCTCTAACAACACGACATCCCCTCTTTCTGGGATACACAGGATATTCTCTGCACAGAGTGCTAATTAGCAGGGGGAGGTAGGTGCCAGCAAAGTAGTCCACATACTAAACCTGGCCATTGTCTAGAGTGGAACACCAAGGAATTTACAAGGTCAGAAAAACTCCGTATATATGAGTTTAACTTCAAAGTTTGATATGATGAAGATGCCCTGAAAAGACTTAAGATGCAACATTTCATGTAAGTATTGCTCACATATTTTCTATTATAAGGTTTTTGGGTTAAATGCATAAACAGGAGGACCTTTTTTGAGTCAGTGGGGTCAGTCAGCTGTATCCCTGATTATTTGCTCCAGTGATCAAACCAGATACAGCACACCTAATCAAGTCTGACAATATTCTAGAAGTCTGGGGATATGGGGATTGGGGAGTAGGTTTGAATTTACATCTCTCTTTCTGATCTTACTGAAATATATTTTTGACTCACCCTCTCAGAAGTTCCTACACAGCTTCCAGTATTCTGTCAGTAGAATATACGTAATGTCTTCAAGCAAGCGTATGACACACGATTCAATAGTTGCTTTTTGGTTTTTTGCATAAATAAAACTGAAAACACCTCTCCTTGACAAAAGGTAATCCTACAGTTCAACTGGTTTCATCCTACATAAAACAACTAATGAGAATAACATAATTCTTCAACTTTCTCAATCTGAAACTGAAATCACAGCATGACAAATTTTGCATAAGGTTTTTTTTCTTGAATATGCCAGAGTACTACAGGATATCCCAGAAGACTGCCACATGGACATATTTTATTACTTTACTTTCCTATATTTCCTGCACTAATACTTGATATTCATATCTTCGTTATTGTATGGATTCCAATGGCTAGGTGTATAACCTCAGATATCAAATAGATGACTCAAAGCATGGTGTTTTGAGTGTTTGTAATCTAGGTCTCCCATTTCTTATCTTCTCACAGTTTGCCTTCTGGCCACACTACTGTAGGCACTGAAAGAACAATTAATTTGTTAGATTGCACTTTGCCATTTGAGGTGTTGTGGGGTGCCAGGTGGGACCATACCTGGATTTCACCACTCACTCCACAAGGACCTGGAAATTCTGAGCACCCTCTGTCACACTCTCAGGCCCATGCAGATGTCTAGTTACTGCAGGGTCTCAGAAGATACTGCATTTCTGTGTTTGGACACTTGAATCCCTCTTTTAGTCATCTGAATAGCCCTGTTGGCTCCTGTGATTACACAGCCCAGACCTCTGTGGAACCAAAAGGTGACCATGCAGGAAATGTAGACAATTATAGCCTAGATCTGAATTAGGAGCTGACTCCCACCTTCACATTCCAAGTCTCTGACTACCCTGGCAAATGCAATTGCTTAATGGTTACTGTCCGCATTTCACAGCCTACTTCCAGCTCTTAAGCAGCTCAGCCTAGATGGTGTCAAATTTTAATGAGCTTCTTTCTATTTCTAAGTACTAATCCTATGAATGGACCACGGAAGAATATACAGAATAAAAACAGAAGGTGTACCATATGTTTGACAGCAGAATGCAAAATGCTTATACTGCCCTTACACACTGTAATACTCTCATCATTTTCTCTTGGTCTTTTTCTTTTTATCTATCCTTTCTGCTGCATGTGCATCCATGCAGCCCATCTGGTTTGATATTTACCTCTGCATATCTGATTATTTACAGTACTCTTAAAATATAACAAGGACATTAATTTTATCTCAAAGATTTTCAGGAACTTAGTATCTCAGAGTAAAAAATTGCAAATTTACAACCATACAAAAAAAAGATGCAAAGTTAGAGTATGTCTTGATGTGATTTTTCCAAAGCAAACAGAAGGTTTTTGCATACTTTTTAAATCTAATATTCTTTAAGTCAGTGCCTATTCAGAAGAAAGGTATCTCGTATGCTTATAATGGAAGATTTGATCAATCTTGGAGAAGAAATTACTGAAACAATGGAAAACAGAATTTTTTAAACTTGTCTATAAATTGGTCAAACCCATAGAATATGTGCTTTTTTTTCTGATGATACACAAGTATTTTTTATCACTTCACCTGTTCATTCACTCTGGAGTGTGATGGTCCATGATGGATGAGAATCTTCACAATATCTACATCTCCTCTCCAAGCAGCCAAGTGAATAGGAAAGTAACCTTTATTATCTGCTACATTGGTTGATGCTTCATACTGAAGTAATTTGAGAACTATATCCCTGGAAAACAGGAGGTAAATCTCAAAATCAACAGGAAACTAATTTTAAGTTTTTACATGAACATGCATACCAATATTTTTATCCTGGAAAATAGAAAAAAACAAACCTGTATTTCAAGCAAAACAGCTACAAAAAGTGAAGACAAATAATTTCTGAACATTAAATAGATAGTGAAACATAGACAACAAGTTAATTGTAATGATTCTTACTTATGAATACCATCAACAATATTATCATCAGCTCTCTGAATCTGTTTATTTCAACAGGATCACCTGGCCATAGAATTATTTTTAGAATTTGCCTGTAAAGAACATGTGCATGTCCTCAAGGCACTAAAGGCAGAGAAGTACTCTTGTCCCCATCACTGCTGAACTCTGGAGGCAGGATGACAAGAGGATAGTTTGATGGACACATTTCTTACTGGAAGGCTAAGTAATAGTCTTTCCTCTTCTTTAAGGCATTATCTCAAAGATATTTAGGAAACAATTCAATGATTATCTAGCTAGATATATGAAATAACTTCTTCTATGTATAACTTCTATGAAATAACTGCTATTCTCATTTTCCACACTCAGCCGCCTTGTAGAAGTGAGGGGAAAGGTGACTTATTACCATTTTAATTCTCTTTATATTCCTTTTGGTGTGGCTTATCATACATTAAGTGAAAGATTAGCATAAATTGGCATATTGCATCCCTGATTTTTAAGCAGTTCCCTGTACTTAACTTCAAAAGCTAAAGTAAAAATCAGCTGTGTGGTATGATAACATTACCAAGTATGTCAGAAAGTAAATAAATTCTGTCTTGCTGCTGCATTTGTAGTCTCATAGTTTGACATAGTCTGGCCTCCTTAGTTATTAAGCTAAGAGAATCTATGATCCAGTGTGGGCAGCTCTATGCACACTTTTTACAAATATGGAAACACTTACTGATTTGGCTCAAAAAAATCAGTGAGGGGAGGGACCTCGATGTAGCCTATGTTATGACAAAAAAAAATTACTACAAACTGACTACAAATTAAGACAGAAAATAACTCTAATGTCATTATTCTTTCAACCTTGACAGAACTTTATTTAATTGCATATTGAAAGAAAAATGTGATGAGTTATGAGGGAATATATCCAGCACAAAAGAAACTGCCAGTTGACTTCAAAAGATACTGGAGTCATCACATCTAAGCTTTGAGGAAAATTTAAGCTGGATTTTGGTTACTCCTGACAAGGTCAAATGCCATGAGAACAGCCAAAAAAGAGCAGGTCCACTACAGAAGATTTCTGTTACACAAAAAGTTCCAGAAAAGTGACTCCTGAGGGAAACTTTTTAGTACATGTAAGGCTTCAGAGCCTTCCCACTAAATAATAGTTTTGCAGCAAATCATCCAATGAGGGCTCGACATACACAACAGTTTCCTTGAAAGGAACACCAAATAAAGGAAGTATAAACTGAAGTAAGTGGAAGAAAATCAGAAGAAAAGCCCTGCACAGATGAAATCATAGATTTCATAGATTAAAACATACAGGAATTTTTGGGAAGAGTCTATTGCAAGATTCAAGTTACAAAATAGAACATGCATCTCCTTTATCCTTCAAGAATGCCCTGACCCATCACACTTATCTAGGGTGAGTCTTTTTTAGTGCTTTGGCAGAACTTTTTCATTTTGTACAAATATATTTCAGAGAGGAGGAGACCAAGTCCTTAGCCCAGTAACATTACTGGGCTAAGTGAAATTACTTAGGGAGACAGATTCCAGTGCCTGCCCCAGATATAATTTAATTACTTATATAAAGCAGAATAGTTTCACAAAGAAAGAGAATGATCCCACAATGACCAAGAAGGAGGGCATTCACATCCAGTGATCAAGCAAGGATTTGAACAATGGTGCCCAAGTATCCAAGCCACAAATCACATTCTTACATTTCTTGAGAACCTCTGAAATATCTCACATTCAACCTAGTGTAAAAAGTGGGAAAAATTAAAATCCCAGAAGTTTTTAAAAGACAGGGACTTCTCCTAAGTGGCAGATTCTTGTGTCAAATGATTGTATGCCATTTTGATTTTGAATATCAAGTCTGAAAACTCAAATAGAATGTAAAGTAATTTATTGGTTAATTGTAATGACTAACAAAATTAGGACATCAGGTGTCTGTCCAATTCTCTTGCTGGCCATGCTACCATTGCAGCAGGATCAGTATAATGGCTTGGGTAACAGGTCCTGAAGCCATCATGATTTATCACAAAATACCTCATGATTTATTTCAGCTTAATATAACAAGGTATAATTGTGATGTCAGTTACTGCTACTTATCCTGCTAAGAGTGTAAGGGGTCATAGCAGCCAACATTGGACATTTCAAAGGCTGTAGTTATGTACAGCAGCAGATATAAGTCCACATTTTTAAGTCCTCCCTGACCTTGGAACAAGTTTGGTCAAGACTTTGTCTAAAATCATGATTTGGCTTTTGCATGTTTTGGGACTTCATATTGCTAGAATTCACTTGAACCTCTGATAGTTTCAGTATTTATACAGCAATATTTTTAACTTTGTGTGTAACTATTACTGCACTGCTAGTATTAAATATACTAGTTCC
This sequence comes from Agelaius phoeniceus, assembly GCF_051311805.1. Lineage (NCBI taxonomy): Eukaryota > Metazoa > Chordata > Aves > Passeriformes > Icteridae > Agelaius > Agelaius phoeniceus. Next base: position 27,515,796 of record NC_135269.1, on the reverse strand, counting down.
AGCTTTCATCTATTTAAAATCAGCAATCTTTTCAAGCCAATGCTTGGGTTTGGTTGGTCAAAAATTAGCAATAGCACAAGAAATAATCCATAAAGCATGAACAAAAATGCTGAGTTTAACAGACCACTTGAACTTAGACCTAATTATATGGAAGTAAAATATATTAAGTAAAAATATATTAATGGATGATTCTGAACCTTCCTACACAGCTGAAACTTTGGAAAATGCACAATATCTAGTTCAAGAGTTTACTTTATATATTTAGAAAGAATATCTCATATTCATCAAAAGATTGATCCATCCTAAAGGAAACAGGCACCTTTCTAGACTACAATTGAGAACATATCCTAAAGTTTTAATTTTTCCATAGAAGGATGCAAAAATTTTGCAAGGAGTAAACTAAATAACTAATAGTTATATATCCATGTGTTATTTTATGGACAGTCCAAAATCACACAAAAATTCATGCTGATCACTCTTAATTTCCATTGGATTTAGATCAATTCTTTTTCTCCCACAGAGGAGTTTACCAAAGTTTTATGTCAAAACTTTCTTTAGTGAAAATACCCTTTTCCCCACCCTGCTTTCAAGTGTATAATTACTAAATATTCTTTCCATGTTACTTTTGCTTTGATAATGATTAATCTCTACTGTTGTTTCACAAAATTGCTTCCCAAACGTTCACGCTCTACACATGTGTACATACATACAGAAATATAACACAATATTTTCTGCTGCAATTTCCCAGCGATGAAAACTACAGCCAAGACCAGCTGCAACAATGCTAAATTTCCCCAAAACTGAGGAAGAATTTGGTAGAAGCACTATAGAATCAATAGCTTTTAAACTACAGTTCCCATTTGTCAGTACTACTTATTGATATTGATGACACTGTCAAAACATCTTATATTAATTTATTCCATTTGGAAAAAAGGCACTTTTAATATGTCAAGGTTTGTCAATTTCTGGTACAAACCTCAGAACTATGCTCTATTTTCTTGCATTACAAAGTTAAATCTCATTCTACATAAAAACAAAATGTGAGGCACTTACTTGTGTCCATTTAAAGCTGCATGATGTAAAGCAGTATAACCCGAACTGTCAGTGCAGTTTATGTTTGGTCCTCGCCAGATGCTGCAAATAAAGCAAAATTGTGATATTAATATTTTGGCTCAGCAAGTACAGAAGTGTCAGAAATTTGATCTACAAACAATCTGAAGATCTCTGCAACAAGTGTGATTAAACTTTAGGAGATGAATTACCTTGAAAGAAAGTTAAAATAGCAAGTGTCATCTTCATATCAATATAATTTATCTTTAAAAATAATTTTACACATCCATCTATATAAGAGTCATGAACTTTATGTAGGGCAGACTCAAAGACTAATAACAGAAAAGTTATTTCAATTAGAACTGTTCTCCCTCTATTACTCTGATAATTACACTGAGGTTATCATCTGATTTTGTACTACTTTTCCACAAGTATGTATTCATTGTCTTTAGGTCAGTTAGTCTAGAACCAAACAAACATCAGATTAGTGAGAACCAATCACATTGCTTAAAGGGCCAGGAAATTTGTTCTTTTTACTTACCTTGATATTTTAGTTCCCACTTTAGCTGATTATATTTTTAAAATAAATTAGATATACTTTCAAAAATAATTAAGTTTTGTTATCTTGCTGTATTTTACAGACAACCTCATTGCATGTCCTGTTTAACCAGTCTCATGATCTATTATGGGCTTTTCAAAAAACAGTAAAGGACACATTTTGTTTCAAAGTGGAAAACATGGCTGCTAATCTACCAAAACCAACAACAAAATCAAGCCCAGGAAATTTGATAAAAGAGGTGTATTGAGAACCAGCAGGCTTTTTTATCTAACTGACCACATTTGAAACTGATTGTATCCTTTACAGAAGCAATTTACTTTTCTGTAACAGTTTTCATCATTAGTATTAAAACTTCCAGAACACAAAATTATGAGTTCTGAATCAGTCTATATTCATTACTTTCTAATTCAGTGCTAAACAGTCACTGGCAAGACATATTTCCCTTCACTTCATACATTAGAATTAAATGCTGTTGTTTAAAGAAAATAATTTAAAGCTAATAAGTGAAAAGAATTTTTCATACTATCATTTTTCATTATCTACATCAGTAAAATGACATGTTATGCTTAACAAATGATTTTTAAGATTTACTATTGAATCTGCATTTTATTACCTATAAAATTGAATATATATATATTTGTACATATATATTCCACACAAGGGAATACTGATGTAGACTGGTCTCTTTTTCATTGTGTGTATTTGAATGATTCATTAGCTCATAAACTTAAGCAGTTGTTGTCCTACAAGTAATACTGTGTGCACACAGAATTACTTGTGTGAAACATTGTGTTCTGCACTGAGCATAATTCTACATAATGCTGGGTACCTCACCTCTCCCTGCAATTTAATTTCTTGGAAGAACAGGAGTGAATTATTTTCTTGGGTGCAAAGAAGCAAAGAAAAGAAAAAGTTCTACAGATGTTCTTTTCTACTGAAGGCAACTTTCAGATAAGAAAAGTCATTCTAATCCTTTCAATTAAAGGAAGTAATTTTAAGTTCATGGAATAGTAAATATTAAGTCCCTGAACTGAGAGCTCCTCTGCAATAGACAGATGTTATTTTTATGGCAAAGACAATCGTTCCTTTCTATTAGAAGGAAAGAAGTCCTAATGTATTGATAAGGTACAACCTCTCATACTTTCGCATAGTGTTTATCAATTATTGTTTATTTATTGAATTATATTTTCATCCTTTGATATATATACCAGCTTATGGGAGAATGAAGAAGACAAGAAGTGGCATAGAAAGTAAGATTTAAGATATTACCAAAAAAATATACTACCAATCAGAACAATTTACTTAGTTATGATATGGTTATAATTTGCTTGCTTTGACTTAGAGTTGTTCAGATTTGTCTGTTGTCTCTTTTTTTAAAGTGCAAGAATCCATGAATTCATATACTGTTCATGATGCACTAGGCATCATGAATTAAAAAAAAAAAAAAAAAATCAAAGAAAAACTTTAAAACTCCTACCAAATTCCGTAAGACTATCTTCATTCGTTCCCCCCTAATTTTCTTCTTTAATCCATTCACTAATTAAAACATTGTTTTACTTCCTGACTCTGGTTTTAAGAAATATCTTTCAACTGAAACTATATGAACTTAAAAAAAAAAACAAAACAAACCTCTGAGACTTTGTTAGAGAGTATATAAATGCACCTATGTGAAACTCTTCATGACACGCAGGTTGGGCAGCTGAGGGGCAAAGGACAAAAGACAATGAGTAAATGCTGATGACTCGGAGACACCAGACAGGACAGACAGACTAATCACTGTCAGCTCCCAAAGGGTACACAAAGACATGCTTAAAATCACAGTGCAGTTATCAAAGTACAGAACACAGCAAACAGGAGCAGGACATGGCTGCAGGCAGCTCTCTTCCCTTGGGCCTGTGCTGAAATCCTCTCCCAGAAGGTCCTGAATTGCAACAGGTCCAGTATATACACAGGATATTGCTTTGATAACTGAGAATCAAAGTAAATTCAGACTGGACATTCTGAACACAAATTCTTACATCCTAAAACTCCCAGCTTCAGCTAGCACTCTTCTCTTGCAATTAGAATGCAGCAGGACAGAAGTCCAGTCATATATTAGCTCCATAAAAAGCAGCTGACTTCAAACAAAAGTGGAACAGAGTTTGAGGAAAACCTAAAGATCCCTTCTTTAGTATCATAAACATATATGATATATGAAGACTCATTAAATACATTGATTTATCTGTATATTAAAATATCTGTAAAAACAACAACAAAAAGGAGGATCTGGCAGAAAACAAATACCACCATTCACTTGCCAGAAAAGAATATTAGTTGAGAGAAAATTAGCAGCTCTTCAGAATACTGTTAATACTGAATGTTCTCAAAAGCATATTTCTTCCAGTGATGCAGCCAACCGAATTTCTTAATGCGTCATGCATTAGTAAGTTAGGAATCTGTTTTCCCACGTACATCAGTAAATTAAAACTTTCCCATTACTTAATGAATTTTTAAAAAGTAATTGAACCTACTTTTTGTAAGAAAAAAAATTAGTTTTCATTCAATGGTTAATTAAAACATGATGATCAATTAGTTTCTTCCATTACATCTTGCCAAAGTAAGGCACAAAGAAACAGAAGTCTGTTATACTATTTACATTATTGCAAAAAGATGAAAGATCTCCTCCTCAACAGTCTGCTCTCATTGCAGACAAAGAATATTGACCTTATATGAACCGATGTCAAATATTAATTGAAAATACTCTTTACTTGGTAAGAAAATGACTGTTTTTTCTTTAATGAGCTTAAGTAGTTACATATAAAGAGTAGAATTTCAAAAGACAGATGAAAATGACAAAAGAAAATGATGGTTAGTCAATTGATTTCTTATTTTGCTATGATTTTTGGAAAGAAATAATTGTGAAGTGCCTGTTGTTACACACATATGAATAGAAAAGGAAATAAAAGCTTTTTCCAGCTAATCATCACACAGACACACTCTCCACCAATAGTACAAGAACTATGCTTGCAAGGTATGTATAATTTTTCCATCATGTCTCTTCTCTCTCATATATATCTGTATTATATCATTCCATTATCATTATACTATTTCATGACTATGCAATAATATTTCTGGTCCTTACATGGGAGTTTTGCTAAGATGAAAAGAAAATATTCTTGGTAAACAAGGATAAGAATTTTTAAAAGCCTTAGAAACCAGTTCAAATTTACACAGCCTCTTACTGTTCCTGTGTTCCACAGAATAAATACACATTACAGGAATTTGTCTTGTTCTGAGCCAAAATCTTCCAAATTTTCCATGCTTTTTGTTAATCTGGCAGAAACACATTGACTAAAGTTTCTTAAGCACATGGACAGGCTCTTTATTAGTGCTCTGCCTACATTCATACACATGTTCAGTGTGTTCAGTAAACTCAGTTTATACAAAGTACAGGGACAACTTTACAGAGAATTTTGAAAATGCAATCTTTTACACAATAATATGTATCATCATTCAGATACATAATAATAATATTACTTATTGTGAACAACAAAAAAAGTAGATCCCATTCTCTATTTTATGCACAAATACACCAAGTGGACAACTCTTGCTCTAACCCATATAACTTAATAATGTTACTTATCAAATATAGAAGCATATCATTTTAGTACACGTGATATTTTTCTTTCTATGGATTCCTCTTTTTTAGAATCCAGTGTTATGCCAAATATATTATCCTATAAAAATACATATATTCCTTTTTCATGTATGGTTTTACCTATTATGAACATTCCCTCTGCCGAATTTGATGTATGCCTTCAAATTACTTCAAAGAAAGTAAATTTAAATATTTGCCCTCAGTAGCAGAGGAGATAAAACCTTTTTAGGAAGTCATATTTTAAAGCCTAACAAATAACTGTACATGCAAAAAACCCATGAAAAATGTACTTTAGGCTTAGTTTCAAGCAGGTGCAGTTATAGGTATTAATTTTTGAGTAAGGCTATCTTTGATTTTCTTTCCAGTATCAAAAAAAAACTGTTGCATGAAGCAACTGAGAGTTAAAAATCTCACATTAATATAATGATATTTTTATAATTTTAATTAAAAATAAAGGGAACAGCAAATGTACTATCAATTCAGTTAATAGTGATTTTATGTTAAAAGCTTATTGTATATATAATTCTGATTTAGTGCTTTTGTTGTATCAGTGTGAAATATGACTCAATTTTGAATGCACTGATTTCATTTTGATTCCTCCTGTTTAGCTTCCTCAGTATAAATAATACAACAAAATTCATGATCAACTATTCATGGGATTAAGGATGCTACCCAAGTTCGGGTTCTAAAGAAGTTTACTCCACTTTCTTTCTTTAACCTAGACCTGTTTATAGTCTGGGCCTTAATCTAAGTCTTCAAAACTGGAGGATTCCACCAAACTGTGATCTTATTTCCATACTGAGCGTCTTCAATTTGTGGTTTCTATTTGACATAGCAAGTGCAATGCACATTATGAGTTTGATTATTTAGTATACAACCTTTAGTCATTACTATACTTAGAGCTAGCTACAACACTGGGTTAGTAAAAGGTCTTTTCCCAAATATGCAAACAGCAGGATTAACACTTTGAGTAATAACAGAAGCATGGAAGTAAAAAGTGTAATTTAAGAAAACATGTAGAAGAACAGGATCATGTCCAACCACATAAGACTCAAAAAACCAGTATCTTACCAGTAATTATTGCTTTTCAAGTTTTACAAAGAATCATTGCTAAATGAACACTGATAGATTTAACAGGCTACAGCTGCCCAGACTAAAATTTGGAGTAGGGTGGCAGTATTTAGAAGTATGCAAATAACCTAGTGTCCAACAGATAGCCTCAGAGATACTTGCTCACTTACCATTCTCGCTGTTACTAACTGTATTTTTGCTTGGAGAACGATGATACCCATACCATCATTAGGCCAACCTGCCACTATTCCTTCTCCAGTGGAAAGAACTATGAAAAGGTTCATTATAAATGACTGAAAGTCCGTGTGTTGCTGAGCAGAGGCAGAAAGCCGGACCAAAGGGTTGCAGCACATGCCACAATCAAGAAGGCCACAATACACAGAGCATCACCATACAGTATCAGAAGGCTTCAACCCGTACAGAGTAAAACCATACCACATCAGAAGGCATCTACCCACACAGAGTAACATCATATCACATCAGAAGGCTGCAAACATCTGCCCTTCTTGTTCTTCAGCCCAACCTTTTATATCCCTCATCATTCATGCATTGCACCTGTGTGCCTTCTGCTCCCTCTCATGATTGGTCAGTACACCTAGGCACTCCATGCCTCATTACCTTCAATGCTGTTCACCTGCTTTTCACAGCTGTAGCCCATTAGGGATGAGGCTCTGCTGCCAATTACCACAAACTGGGTGTGTACCCACAAAGTCCTGGCTATCCAGAAATAGATTAGTCATGATGAGCCTTACAGAGAGACAATATGGACTTATCCTTTGAATAACCTCATAATATTCAATATGGCCTTATCCTGAATAACCTCAGGATAAAAGAATTGCAATTGAAAGAAAAAGGTTTTATAAAAGCATATTTTGATAGAGTTAGGACTTAAACAACTTGAAAGGAACTCCTGAGATGAGAAATTATAGAACTTGTAAATGAGGACATTACGATTGTGAAGTACCCAAAGAACAGGCTGGAATAGTACTGAGATGATTGGAAACTATACAAATTCTTATTCACATGTTAGGTTATGTCATGAACACCTCCTGTTTATCCACAAAGGAGCACAAAGGGACAACAGAAAGTTGGAGAATCAAGTAATGCCCTAGCCCTGCTACTCTGGAGCTCATCAGAGAAGATCACCAGTGCAGTAAAAGCCCATCCATGCAAGTCCAGCAGAGCACAGCAGCACCACAGCAGGCAAAGACACACCTTGTTGGGGTCTCTCTCAAAACTGTGCTGTGAGAGCCTCCACCCCACTGCCTAGGGGTGACACATATCAACATGAAACAATGCTGGATAGCACTTCAATCTGAGAGGGCCCCATTGTCTAGGTCTATGGGACATGCGGATTCAGTAGGATTTCCAATGGGATATTTAGGGAAGAAACCAAAGGCAGGGAAAGGGATGGACTTAGGTGATTTGGGGAGGAACAAGTTTGAGAAGATAGAGGGATAAGGCGACAAAAAGGGTTGATCACTTGTGTATAGTTGGTTCTGCAGCACAATAGGCTAGTCATGTCCTGCACTCAATCTTACTAAATTCTGATTCTATTTCCCTGGACAAGGACTTCTATCCTGTGTGCATGTATGAGGGCCAAACTACCTGCACCTGAGTCACATGATGGGTTATTGAGAATATACGTCAGTCTGGCCAGGAAATGGAGCAAACGAGGTCTGCGTACCAGAAACTGGAGGGAGACCTTGGATCAGAGGCTGCAGCTGTAGTGTGGGTGTGTAAGACAGTGTGTGATTGGTTATGAAGACCAAGCTAGATCAGTCAGCAAAGCAGGTGAAGTAGCCTGGGAGCCAGTTGTGTAGCTGTATGTCTCTGAGGTTAAGACATGTATATTAAAAATACTAGAGAAACCAGGTCTTGATATAGACCACTGGGAGGCACGTCCTACAACTCTGCAGACTGGACAGTTTGGGCATGTGTAACTACATGCAAATTTATGTATGCCAAGTTTGGGAAAGAATCTATCTAGAAAAAACATGTTGATGAGCACTCAGTTTCTCCAATTAAGTACTCTGTATGGTAAAATCTAAATAAACTAAACCAGAACAGAAGTCACATGAACTATTTTAACTGAGCTAGAACTCTGTTTACTTGAAGCTGCAATCAATTTCCCTTGAGGGTACGTACTTTTATCCTGATAGTCTTAATAGTTACATCACTTTAAATAACTACAAAAGGAGAAACACATTGACTTCAGGATGATGTCACACAATGGAATAGGAAATCAGTTATGCTTTACTTTAAAAATCTGTCATATATAAGGTAACTTTGCATTTGACCTTTATCTAACCAGTCTGGCTTCATTATGGACTACTCATCTAGAAGTACACTGGCTGAGTATACTGCATAATACTGTGGCTATATTCAGAAAGCAAAATGTTCCTTACTAGCACTGGTTAGCTTTTACAGTCAAGACCAATTTGCCTGGAGTAGTTAAAAGAGAGAAAGCCTTCCCCAGCTATGACATAAGGGCTCCTCTGTATTCTACTTGTCTACAGGGACAAGCTGGGGTTTTGCTTAGTCCACAGAGAACCGTAGTAATTCCAGCTTGTCAGTGATGAGTCAGACAGATCTTTGGACTCAATCCAGGCTTCTGTCCTTGAAAATACCGTCATTCTGACAGGAAAAAACATTACCTCTCATTTGGCATCATCCTGCAGAAGAACGCTGTAAGAACAACTATTAAATTATGAAAATACACAGTCCAAAACCAGATCAGCAGGCAGTACCTTTTATAAGTAAAATATGTTTAAGCAATGTAAATAATTCTAAAACCATTGCCAGTGGTATGTACGATCTTAGGTGAACTGAGCAATCTAAAAGAATACCACACAGCTAATGCTGAAGATCAGTGCATCAGATGAATTGTTCCTATGAAGAGCAACTCCACACTCATTGTATCCTTAGTTTGGGCTCTCCAACACATGAGGTGGTTGGGTTCTACATATTTGCTATGAATCAGACCTATGCACTTTGTATAAGATCTACAGATTGACTAAGATTAACCAGGAACACAGTCACTGTGTTATTTATGATTAGGCCATATAATAAAGGCTAATTGCCTTGGCTATATCTTTTTTCAGTGTGAATGCAACACTTCTGGGTATATTCATACATTAAACTCCCTTTATAAATAAATACTGGGTTCTTTCAACTCTTTTTAGACAACTAATACTTAGTGAAATTACATAAACAATTATTTTTCTATAATCACAACAGAAATCGGTCTTTTCAGTGGTTGTGAAAACACTTGCATATCTCATGATTTTAAGTACATCAAACACTCACCAGTTGGTTGAGGGAGGGGATTGTCCCATTCTACTCTGCATTAGTGCAGCCTCACCACAAGTGCTGTGTGCAGGTTTGGGTGCCACAATATAAGAATGATATAAAGCTATTAGAGAGCAACACAGATGGTGAAAGGCCTTGAGGGGAAGCCGTTCGAGGACACTTGGTCTGTTCAGCCTGGAGGAGACTGAGGAAAAACCTCAGTTACAACTTCCTTGTGATGGGAAGAGAAGGGGCAGACACTGATCTCTTCTCTATAGTGACAGGACCCAAGGGAGTGACCTGAAGTTGTGTCCAGGTTGTGTTTAGGTTGGGTATTAGAACAAGGTTCTTCATCCAGAGGGTGTTAAGGCACCAGAATAGGCTCCCCAGGGCAGTGGTCACAGCACCAGCCTGACAGAGCTCAGGGTGTATCTGGACAATGCTCTCAGGCACAGGAGTGACTCCTGGGGATGGTGCAGGGCCAGGAGCTGGACTTTGATGACCCTTGCGGGTCTCTTGCAACTCTGCTTATTCTATGATTTTCAGATTGCATACACTTATATGAATATACCCATGGATGCTGAGGTATCGTATATACATAATTATTCTCTTTTGAAGAGCAGAGCACATCCTCAGAAAGACCATTCTGACTCCTTTCATGAAAAAAGCTGACATTAAAATAAAAATTTTTAAAATCCACTCCAATATTACTTTTACCAGAAATAAATGAAAGCAAAGTCATATTTCTCTTCCTCTCAAGAATACAGATATGATGATACATTTTATTAGGAAAGATATTCCCTTAGCAATTCTTTTTCCTAGTTCAACTGACCTTGAATCTTGAGTAAGAAAAGAGACTTTTTCCACAATTCATTTTGGGGATCTAACACAGTGTTCCTATCCAGCATAAATTCATAGTGTTTGCAATTTTAAACACATTCTTATCACAGAGAGGCAAAGTCAATATTTACTAGAAAAGGAGATTTTAAAACCTCTAAATGATTAATTATGCATCCTGGAACACTTACTGACATTTGTTTAAGTGGAATAAAAATTCCTGAAGCTCTGGCACTGGAAGCAGCACTGGGAAGAGTAACAATTTGCATCAAAGATTTTTGAATATGGATGCTGCTAGATCTGTGACCTCAATCTAGTACTAAAGATTGTTCATCTTAGAAACCAACCTGAGATGAGATTCTGTTATAGCTCTAGGACACACAGAACAGAGCTTGCTATATATAGAGTCTGCAATTCAGCTGGCTTTAATACCTTGTCCTTCCTCATCTGGGTTTCCTCAAAAGTAGAATAATTCTTTCAGACACTAGCAAAATAGACACAAAAAGAAATGCACAATTCTATTTCCCCTTGATTCTTGAAGGCCATCTCATACCTCATTTTCAATTTATGCTAAGATTTGAAAATGAGATTCAGAAATCAACTATATTAACATTAATCCCTGCATCAATGTAATCAATCCCTCACTATCTTGACATATGAAAATGTAACAGATGTGAGAGTCTCACTTCTGTTTGCATCCACATGATATTAAATGTTACCCACGTGATTTCCCATATTCCCTATTCAAAGCTTCCATATCTTCATCTCATCACAGCAGCAATAATGTCCAAGCCTTTTGGACAACCTGCCATAACAGCCTAAACTCAGAACTGTGAAAGACTACAGCTCCAGGAACTCGCTTCCAAAATATGAATCCTGAGATATTAAGGCTCTTGACATCTATCTATGACCTATAACATATGTAGAATATATGCATAACATTTGTGCTTTCCAGTAGACTATTTCCTTAGTTATTCAGACTCCATGGGCCTAAGCAGACAGTAAGCAAGTCAGGGAACACCAGAAGTGTGCAAGAGTACATTTTTACAGGATATAAGGTATTTGAAAGTAACCTTGATCAAAATGTATTCAAAAGAGTACTAAAAGTCTTTCCTGTTGCCCTGGGGTGACTTTATAATGAACTGTATAATACAAAACTTGTTTATATTTAATAACATAAATATTAAACAATTTGAGCCTGTTCTTTGGAGAAACAATTTTAAATCACAGGTGCTCTTATTGCATATGCTAGAATGCTGCCATGGAGTATCTGCATATTGACTGCCTCCATCCAAGTGCTAACACTCATTCTTTCCATCAGCTTTGAATTAAGTTCATTAACAAGGACAGCTTAGGAAGGAAATATGAAATATAGATATGACAAATACATTATAGAAATGATAGTCACTGTATAGAAAAAAATTAACACCTCTTCAGATTACATCAACATTTCTTTCTTCTCTTGAATATCAAGTTAAACAAGGAAGTAAGTCAGGGTGAAATTAGCTAATGCATTAAGTACAACTGGGCAAAATCCATCCACTAATTGAGTTTTTGCAGAGCCTTGAAGATTGGTCTTTATCAGACATACTGCAAACCTCAAATGGAATCATTGTAACATCTAATCTTTAACACATAGAGCTATTATAATGTGAAATTTTCAAATGTTTTTGGCATAGCATAGAAAATCTGAATAAGAATGATACTGGATGAAACTATTGCATGATACAAAACTATTAAATCAGATAATGTTATTAACTAAGGACAGTTTGAGCATAAGTTCTCTATCCTATGTTAGCTAGCTATGGTCTACCTAAGTGGAACAGTAAGACAGAAAAAAAGCTTTCCAACAATAAAAATATAGAATTAATTCCTTAATTTCTTCTCTCAGCACATGTCATATTTGAAATAAATAATATCAAAACAGAAGGATGCTACTCAGCACACATTTCGTTTGCTGTGCTTTGCCAACAGAGGTCAGAATTACCTCAGCAGCATCCAAAGCATTACTATGATCATGACTAGAAATACTTTTATTTCCAAAAAATTACATTCACAAAGACAAATAACGTACTTTAAATAGAGACTGAAGTTTCACAGTGACGTACTATAAAGGTCTTCCAAAGCTTTCGGATATGTAACAACGTCACCACTTAAAATTTCCTGAACACTGTTACTGAGATAACTACAAAGGTCATATCCATCACATGACTGACAAATTATTTGGTAAGATATGCTAGCAATCATTTGGGTCACTCAGAAAACATCAATTCATCCAACAAGACACTTTCTATTGAACAAAATCATTTATGACACACAGCTTAGAAGGCAAAATGCAATTACAGTAAAAATATTCAGTAAATTTTCAGTCTATTTATCTTAGAATTCCCTGTTTAAATCCATTACAAGTTATTGTTTCTACTCTATTTAAAAGCCTTATCAAATGTAGAAACAAAATCCAAAACTAAGAGGTTTAAATGACACAGAAGCTTCTACTATAAAGGAAGATTTGGCTGACGTAGACTTTCAAAGAGCTTAAAAAGAACAATAACCCATCACTTATTTCCAGATATATCTAAAGAGAACACTGTGTTTTATAATTTTCCAAAAACCAATTATGCATCAAGAAAGAAATATTCTTTGTACCTCAAATAGTTTTACTGTGGAATTTTTTCTAGAAAATGAACCTGAGACCTACTCCAAAAGTATTGCAAGGGCTCCATAGAATTGCAGCTCTCTGGATCATGAACTTTTCAACAATATTAAAATAAAAGGGCTAAATTTGGGGGAATGTATTTAAAGAGTAGTCTTTCAGCAACTTCCAGCATCTTTCTGCTCCTTTAAATCGAACTGATAAGATACTTTACAAAATCTGTTTTGGCAAATACATTTTTGTAAAATATATAACAAGACTCAGCCCATAACAGGAATAATTTAATGTCTTTTCTGAACTGCCTGTTTGGTAAGAGATATCTAGAGAACCCAAAATTGTCTGCAAATAGTCTTCCTAATATCATAGGTTAAAAAAACCAAAACACATTGCAGGAGAGATCCCAGTTCCACAATAAGACACCATGCAAAATGATTCATCACATCTCTCTCTCTAATTTAGCATCAGCACTATGGTACCTGAAGGACTCATGGAACAACTACTGTGATTTTTTTAGCTGTGTTTAACCCAAATAATGCTCCTAAATCTTTATATAATTGAGCAGGCAAAAACCAATCCCCAACTAAATACTTTAGGTACTAAACTAAATGTATCATGCAAGGCTAGACTGGCCTACAACAAAAAGAAGGGAAATAATACACCAAAAAATGTTACAAAATGCATGTGTAGATGGCAGATCCCATCTTTTCCTTTATTACATATATAAATCTCTCCTTTTTTCTTTCCATTAAAGGTCATACATTCACAGAGAGAATGGCATCCTTGTTTGTGAAATCTCCAGAAAGCTGTAGGTTTTTAGAAAATTATGGAGATGGGAAGGCCTCTGACATACACATGGGCTAGGTTCTCTAGAAGCTACTTACTATTAACTCTTAAAAGAATCCAGACACAAAACCCCCTGAAAGACAGACCCCAACTGAATTTACCTGATTCTGAATTCACTTCAAATTTCAATTATCTTTAATCTTGGAAAGAAAAATCTTTTACTATATCTCATTCTAAGGTCACTTTTATCAAGTAGATTTGACTGTTAGTTCAATCTTGGCTGTAAAATTATTTAGATGAAGCCATCATTTCACCAAAGGGGGCACAGTTGGATTTCAAATAGTAAGAAGAGGGACATTTATTCCCTCCAAGTGCTTAAGGGCTGACCAAAACTACACTTGTCATATTTGGAGTCACACTAGAAAATCCAAATATATATACATATATCCTTCCACTGGAATTAAATTTTAAAAGTGGCCAAGGCCCAGCTAGTTGGCAGTTCATGGCTGGCCCCCCATGGTCCCAACACACAGGCAAAGAAGCTCTGACAACATAAGTTAGCAATAATCAAGGAACATTTCTCTCCTAGGTTGAGGGGGTTGTAGTAGAAGGTAAATGTTTAAGAACCATCTAGTTACCAGAATATCCATCTCCTGGATTTTCAGGAAGCCACCTGAAAAGAGTGCAATGTGATCTGAAGGAACTTGGCATCTTAAAAAGCATGAAAATTCAACCTAAATTTATATGATCATGCATAGCACATGATTTGAAAATACACACACAGCACATTATTACTCCTATAATACTGATAATTGAGATACTGAATTAATTAAGGGTACATTATTAGCATAAAGATTCCATACAGACTTTGATCATGCCAGTTCAGAGTAGACTGAATACACAGAGAATTTCTAAGTATTTTCTCTAAAAGCATAATCAAAGCTGGAAGGTTAATTTCTCCTTGGGCATGGAAACAGAACACCAGAATGCAGTTCATGGTTGCAGAAATTCTAAAGCTATACCAAATCTACAGCAAACAAAACAGAAACAAAACTTCTGACTTTTTTTCTTGTAAAACATAAAACTTTAACAGTCCAACCAATGAAGGAATAGATTCTCATTACATGAAACACAAATTTTAACATAGCTACTCATATAGTTCTGCCACATAGAAGACAAAACTTTAGGAGCAGTCTAGGGTATGAAATAATTTCAGAATAGCTTGGTGGTTTTTTTTAAACGGCAAGATGAATTTTACAGCTTCAGTTTTGTAGCCATCACAGCTACAAAAATCTTCACACAGAGGTAAATTGGTACAGGACTGCATTTTTAATTTTACAAACAGAAACTGATTTTTGTCTTTCCCACATCACCAAGTCACTCGGAACAACCTAAAATCCCTAACAGATTCTCCAGACAATCATATTTAGGCAGTAGAGTTTTACATACTACTCTTCCATGTCACAGAGGCACAATTGTTTCAGGCCTCATTTACAAAACGGCAGTGGACAGTCTGGGATCTAGAATGTTTATATACTGTTGAGATCAAAGCACAATCTGTACCATTAAAACTATCTGGCTCTGCTTAACTCCCAGAAAATGTCATGGTTGTATGCAGGTTAGGACTCCCCATTCTGCCAGAGCCTGAGTGCCATGTCAGTTCTCTTGTCACTTCACCTCTGAACCATTTAGGAGCTCACGCTGCACCAGCAATAGTAAACTAAACATGTTTGGAACTATTTTCTGGCACTAAGGTCATACTGGCATAGAATGCTCCACACCTTCACTACTCAAACCCTCTAAACAGGATAGCTGCATCCAGATTGTCTGTCAGGGCCTAGGCACACACCCATTCTTCAGCTGTGTTTGGTAGCTCTTTGCTTGGGAGAATGCCACATGGCACCTTCCAGTACCCAGAAACGTTCCCTGGCACATTAAAGTTAGATGCAGTCTCACATTCCTGTCACAAATTTGGCAGAAGCCTGTCACTAGCAGCATTTATCACTCAAGGATGCAAGAGCACCACTGTTTTGAGTTTAGGTCCAGACACATCAGGATGAGCCCCTGGCCCACAGTTCATGTTTCTGCTTTATGCCTTTGATTCTCCCAGCAAAGAGCATAGAAGGGAGAAGCAGTGGTACACTGACCCCAATTCCTTTTTTAGCTCATTGTTTGACTGCTCAACACCAGGATAGAGGATAAGGGGGAGGAAAGTTGTAAATGTGAAAATCCCAAACTGTTGTTAACTTCTTTTCTCCTCCTTCACCTGCACACTGATATTGATGGAAATTCCTAGCAGTGCATCCTGCATAGTACACCTGCAAGGCAGTCTAGAAGTCTCATTCTGGTAAAAATTTAAGAAAGGAATCCACAATGGACTCAGAATGACCTTACTCCAGGAAAATATTGCTAACAGCTATATTGAACTTTTTGAAGTTCTTGAACTTTTTAGCAGAGAGAACACTTATCAAAAAAGCAATCCTTTTTTGGTTCAAAAAAATCAAAAGGTAGGCATAGGTATGAAAATCCTTCACACCAAAAAATACCTACATTTAAGTTTCGTAAACAGGGACTCTGGAAGAAACTTCCTATTGTACAGAAGGAAGCCAGAAGTGACTGGGTAGGAAAAAATAATTAATCCCACCAATACAAAACAAGTTGAAATTAAAGACAGCCAAAGCCTTACTGAACTGACACATTTCTCACTTCTGATTTCCCAGCCATCACAAATCAAGGAGAAAGAAGCCTTCTTAGGTGAGAGGGACCTAGTTAAACATTGGAAATTTGTCCCACTTAGAGATATTATTTTCCATAATTAATTAAATTGTCTCTCCAGAAGAACGAACAAATTTCTGTCTTGTGAGAACAGGTCAAGGAGGAGAGTTGGATATCCATACCCATGATGAAGAATATGCTGGAACCAGGAATTACCATACTGCCAGTCTGTCATACTATCTCTGAAAATCCCTTAAAATGAAAAAGAAAGGAAGGAATATAATTCAGGAAATTTAAACAGAGAAGAAAGGAACTCCGATGCCTCACCACAGTTGAAGCGGGGCAGGAGACACATTCTATTGATCTCTGAGACAAAGTTTCAGCTTCTGGAAGGCTGAGGTAATAAAATCAAACTACAAAATGCTGTCTTAAATCTCCTACTCACAAGCTCACAAGCCGGTAGTAGGTCAAATTGTTTGATAATGTATTTAGAGCTTCTAGGAATTGAAATCTTTAACTGGATATACTGATCAGAAAGATCAGCCAGCTTCCAGTATGGCAGAGAGAATTTTGTATCACTTTGTTTATGGATCACATGGTGGCACAGCACCATTTCCACACCTAATCATTACAGTGAAGTTAAAATGGTGCTCTAGTCCACCTGAGCATGGGAAACTGTAACAGAAGATACTTGGGAGTCACAAAGAGTCCAAACTACAGGACTATATACTGGAATACTCATAACCAACTTTAAGTTAAATTTCCCACAGTTAAATCACATTATGGAAGAAAGACTGTCTTACAAACAAAGAGACACAAATGCCCTCTGTCAATTTAAAGATAAAATAGCATTGAATTTCATCATTTGAACTATTCTTCAAGCTCAAGATGGACCCCTTTTTCTTTCAAACTTGAATGTATCTGGTTTACCGTTGGTTTCTTATGCAATAACAAAGGAACTGATTTCTTGGCCACAGTCACAAAAAGTTGAAGGAAATTTGGAATGGTACAGCTATGGGGCTGGGAGGAGAGAGACAAGCAGATATCTTAACCAGTACAAACTAAAACTTCCATAAAAACAAAATGCAACTAATATTGTGTATTAGAAATAAAATTAATAAAAGAAAAAGGAGGAAAGAAATCAAAATTCAGTTCATGTGAATTGAGCTTCTACCAGCTGTATCCTGCAATTATAGCTATTAAAAGATCACAAAGATTTGGTAGCAGACTGTACTACCTTCTTTACGCTTGTACATGGTGGATGAAGTGAATTACAGGCACTGCAGGTCAAGAAGGTCTAATTTCAGCTGCGATGTCTTATGTGTGCAGAAATCAATGAACCACAAACTTGTGGTCAACCACAAGATTAAAAATAAGAACAACTCAAGTTAGTTATACTATAAAAGTAGTATTATTTTTTATTCTTCATTTACTATTTCTAGTGATGTGGTTCACTATGTACTCCTTTTATTTCAGTGAATAGTTCTAAACTTAGATCTCGACCCATGGATCTCAAATGAAATATAAAAAAGGAACAATAATCCATATGAATATAATCCACAATTAGAAACTACCTAGCTATCTCCTTAGCACACTATAAAATGTAACTTTATTTTAAATTGAACTGATTTTAAATATAGTTACTGCAATAAGCAAAGACAGAATAAACTCAATTGCAAATGCTTCTCCACATACTGTGGAGGGTTTCATTAAGTAGAATATGCATATACTATGATTATTCACTTCTTCCCAAGGCCATTTCCATTCTTGGGAAACTATTTTCACACTTCGACATTGAGCTACGTCAAACAGAACTCATATTTGTAGGCAGAGGAAGAAAGTTTCATATTCTCCAAAAGACAATATGTGGATTTTACCCTTACAAAGGTGACCAATTAGTCTTTTTATCCTGAACACAACCCAAGCATTGAGTGAATACAATATGATACCAAATTCAACATAGTTACTATCAAATCATTATCAATATTTCAGCATTGTAAAGACAGTAACATAAAATTAGGTTTTACTATGACATTTGGTACTATACTATAAAACATAAATCGTGTACAAAATATTTTGAAGTCAAATGAGAGAAGTTACTTTGTCAATAATTAAGGTAATAAAAGAACAGCAATTCCCCATGTTATAAGTGTTTCCAACAGCATTTGATTCTGTTTTTATTGGTTCTATTGCTATTTCTTTATTCCTGTAGTTAAGATGAAAACATAAAATGAAGGGAAGTTATAGCTGTATAATACATGAATAAAACAGTGATTTTTTTTCTCCTGATATTTTTCTGAATTCTTTTTATGTAAGGGGATAAAGTTTCTTTAAATAAAGCTATATTTTCAGGATAAAAGAAATCAAAATAAAAACATTTGACAAACTTCAGTCCAACTATCAGCAAAATTATTTCACAATTGTTACTGAAAGAAAAAACCTTAACTCCCAAAACTAAGGGACTGGAGTATCTTTTAAGAGTAGAAGCTGAGTCTTATAGCATTGTTTAGGCTAGAGAAGTCTTGGGGAGGATCTCACAGTAAGTATACAGTGGGAGGGTTTAGAGAAGGCAAAGCCAAACTCTTCTCAGTAGTGCCCTGTGGTAGGACAAGAGGCAATGGACATGAAGTTCAACACATTAAATTCCATCTGGAAGTAATAAAATGCTTTTTTATTATTAATTATTATGGAAGACTTAATTATTTTTATTTATTATTAATTATTTATTATTAATTATTATTATGTAATTATTATGGAAGACTTGAGTGGGATTGCCCAAGATTCAGAGTGTGCATTCCTGGAGGTACTCAAGATCTGACTGGGCAACCTCTTTTAGCTGACCTCTACAGATCATGTCCTGAGGTCCCTTCCAACAACAACCCTTCTGTGATACACATTAATTTTACATGAAGATGTGTGGGAGGATGGAATGCAGGAGAATAGAGATAGTGCTGAAGGAGCTGTGAGGAGGAAGGGTCAGGTGGTTGTGCAAGGGACAGGAAGGAGTCAGCCAGCCATGCGGAAGAAAGAGAGCTGTCAGTGATGAAAGCAGATGCCCATGAGAACTCACAGACAAGGTATGAAAGTTTTAAACTAAGATTATAAACTGGTGCCAAGCACTGATGCTGACAAAGATGTATTAATTTTTTACTAAGAGGTCCACCTCTTGATGTCACACATGAAAGTACATAAAACAGAAAATTCATCTGTAATTTTTTTTGCCTTCAAATCCAGAGAATTCAAATTGACCTCTTCAACTATACAGAGCTTCACCTACAAAAATTAATCTATTAATCTAGACACCAGTAAGCAGATTGCATGAAGAGTAACTCACTGATGGAATGATGGACTAAATATACCCAGTCAATCCAAACCAACCAGGTTTTTTCCTTTCTAACACATAAGTGCACCTCATATTCCATTCTACGCACACTTCCTAAGAAACTTGGAGCTAGGGTGCACTAATAACATCCCTGCTTCTGGCAGTCCTAGAGAGACATGTAGGAGGTACATTGAACTGCATTCAGTACTGCCATAAAGTCCTCCCATTAACTACTGGGATAAGAATAACAAGACTGGTCAAAAGTTGATCAAATGACTTGTACCAAAGTAAGACCACAATACACAACTACCCAAAAAACTTGCAACATACCTATTTCTTTTCTCCTGAACATCTAAATGCTTGTGGTCCAGATGGCAAGACAATTTGAACAATTTCATCTTTTCAGTTTGTGGCAACGTAAATAATGGACTGACTGGGGCAACAGCAGTTCTATCCCACTAAAAGATAACTGTTTAATTTTCAGAGGCTAAAGAAACTTCTAGGTACCAGAACTACTTTACCATGAAGTTGTTTGTGAAGAACATCACCTTTAACAATGACAGACTGCAAGTGGAAAACAAAGGGAACATGCAATCATCTCTATCAACTCAAAATGAAGAAAGTAACAGAAAAGGAGAGTTACTAAATTAGTACACCTTAAATTAGTCAATGAGAAAATACTACTATCAAAGAGATATTGGTAAAATGGAGGAGAAAAGAAAGGGAGGAAAAAATTACTCTTGTCCAACAGTATCACTGCTTAAGAATCTAAGTAACAGAAGCAAGTAGTGAACATGATTGATCACAATAAATTCTTAGGCCAAGCTTCAGCACCAGAAGAACTTGCAGCTGGGAATATTGTTGCCAGAAAAGACAGAATGCTTATGGTGAGAATTTAACTGTGAAGACTTTCAGAATATATGAAAAGGACCTTTGGAATCATCTCATTCAATCACTTTCTCTGAGATAGGAAAATCTCAAAGGTGGAGCTAATTTTGAGGTTAGTTCTGCTTGCTTTGGAAATTGTGCAGTCAAGTTTTAAGTCTCTTCAGTCATGGATATTACATCATCTCCCTTGCCAATCTTTTGCAGAGCTTGATTACCCTGTGATTTTTATCCATAATATCCAACATAAATTTCCTTGTTGCATTTTGTATTTGCCCCCATTTTCCCCTTGCTGTGCACACCTAATAAGACGGGGGCCCTTTTTAACCCCAAAAGAAGTAGTTTAGTTAAGGACACCTTAATGAGATTCTGGTTAGTGCTCTTTTCTTCTGTCTGAACAAACAGCTCTTTCAACTTCTCGCTCCAGCCTCTTAAGGATTTTGC
Source organism: Agelaius phoeniceus (assembly GCF_051311805.1). Lineage (NCBI taxonomy): Eukaryota > Metazoa > Chordata > Aves > Passeriformes > Icteridae > Agelaius > Agelaius phoeniceus. The sequence continues at coordinate 27,494,549 of NC_135269.1, read as the reverse complement.
TGTGTTTCTCTCTTCTGGATTTTCCCTAGTTGGTTTGTATCTCCTATAATGAAGTCCAAAACCATACAAGTCTTTGAACAGAGGTGAATAGGCACTTGCCTCAACTTGCTGGCCATGTTTTCTGTTGACCTTCTCTGCTGCAAGGGCACATTGTTGACTTATGTTCTCCTCACAGATGGCAGACAGGTTAGCCAGCTACAAATTAGCCTTGGTAAATCCAGGTTGATGCCTTCATTCACATTCTTGTCCTTTATGTACTTGGATATGCTGTCATGAAGAAAATACACGTACCCTGATAGGGCTGAAGATATTAAAAAACTGAAGATGATTCAAGAAAGAAATAATAATTTTGCACTCTTTATTCTATACATGGTTTAATATAAGTCCAATATTATAATGGCTGTCTTTCAAACCTTGATCTTACTTCCTTATTCATAGCCTGAAGTCTGGATATTTTCCATCAATTCACGACTGTGAAAGCCTTTGAATTTTCCAGTTCTCTTCTAAAAGGAGAGCATACTAAATTGTAAATAAATACTACCTGGATAAAGCTGAAAGGCTACTAATGTTCTGTGCTCTCTCTTCAGGTTCCCATGACCTGAATTTTTTTCCCATTAATTTTAAAGTGCAGTTGTTTTTTTCTAAGGCCTAGAATTATGAAAAAGACAGTACATACAGGATAGGTAATATTGTTCTTTCTCCTCAGGTTAAATAAGTTAAATACTTACAAACAAATAAACATACATTGCATTGCCAGAATTAGGCACCTCAGCTAACACTCAGCAGAGTAATCTAAGCAAAGAACACTATGCAGCTCCTTAAATGTAGTCAAGGGGAAATTCCAAGACATACACGTTTCTGAAAACCCTCTCTTCTTTCAAGGATAAAGTATCTTAAGACTAAAGAAAAATGTCCTCGATTTAAAACCCATAGATTGGAGGGACTTTCAGAAATATAAGTAGGCATCTCCCCTTCCTAAGAACTCAGAAAAGTTGACTCCTTTCTTTTCAAGGTGCTCAGTGACGGTGGCAAATACTTAAAAAGGGCAATGAGAGCATTCACCTGGGAAATACCCTGACCTCCAGTCCCTTAACTAGGAAATGATTGTTTCTGTATTTTATCTATAATTAACCAAATATATACAATCATAAGAATAATAAATCCTGACACAGGCTTTGCAAGAGAACATTTCAAGCATGAAAAAGAGCAAGGATTTTCTCTAAGAAACCTATAACAAGTCTCTATGATAAAGCCTACATTGAATTATGCAGGAGATTCTGCAAATGGCTTGTGGTTTTGATGACAGGTAATTTATTAAAATCTGTCAAACAAAAGTAAGAAATACAGAATTTATGGCAAGATATTAATGAAAAAAAATCTATGGAGTTACATGAAAGGAAAATTAGCTAAATTTTACCTGTAGTAGCTTTCAAAAGTTATCCCAGCCATATTTTTATTATTGACTTTTCTTGGATGTAAGACTGAGAGATTACTAGATATCAGAAAGCATAAAATAACTATTATTCTACACTCCATAGGAACTTAAATCCTTACAGATTAAGTAATGTTACAAGTAACATTCAATTCTTGAAATTACTTCATTTCTTCACTACTTAATTCATTTAAGTAATGTTACAAATAACATTTAATTCTACTACTCTAATCCAGGAGGTTCCACTACTTGTGGTCCTCCTTGCACAAAGCAGGAACAGAATCTTTTACAGCCAGCTCACAAGAGAAGCGAGAATGGTCCAAGGACCTAGAATCCTTCAGCATTAGGTTGGTTGTTACCAAATGAATAGAAAAAGTGAATGGAAGCAAACTTCATTTAGTTGTATAGATTTTAGCTGTGAAAAGAGCAGGAGGCATACTCCCATAAGAGTACAATTGTGCTGAGAGCACATGAGACAAAGCTGGGAACAGGTCTGGGAGCTGTATTAACTTAGAATTCTAAGGACTGAGACATTTCCTTATGGGATTAAAGGGTTAAAGCAACAGATACTCTCATTGCTAACAGCCTGGTCTGTCAGAGTTCAAATTTACCAATTATCCTGAAGCCAGCTGTCCATACTATTCCATTTGAAATTTAATAGTCTTGAGAAAATGTTATCTTTCTAAATTAAAATCATTTGCAAAGGATAGGGTAAACCACTATCACGTAAGATATCCACTTAGGCACACACATCCATCTTTCACTCTCACCGAACACAGTCTCCCTGCTTTGACTATCTCACACTGTACACTTGTTCCTGAAGAGCAGTACAGCTTTAAAGACTGTACTTTTATCCATCCTTTTCAGCATTTTTATCCATTCCAGCTTTCATCCCTTTCTCCTACTTTATTTCTCCCTATGATAAATAAGAGGCTTCTGATAGAAGCTTCCATTATCCAGATGCATATGACTTTGGATGCCTACAGAAATATGAAATTTTTCAGATTTATTACATGCTTGCTTTATCTTGAATTCTGCAATTTCTGATCAACTAATTTTAAAGTATTTGCTCATAAGTTAATGGTAGTCTTGCACAGTCATCTTTATTACAGATTAAAATTGAAGTTCAGTTGAAAGCATCACCATTCAAATTTGATTTTAGGGCAAAAGATCAAGATAAATAGAGAATAATTTCACACTAAAACTTGGTCTGATAATATATTAATAATATGAATGAGATGAAAAACATTAATTATCCAAGTAGGACTTCCTCAGATCTTAAACAAAAATTTTGAATAGTTGTTCTATTAATTATCTATTATTAAAAAAATTAATTATCATTTCAAACCATCCTCTGAACGTTGATTCATTTTAAGTCTAACAAAGAACAACAGCTTGGATTTACTTTGACCACAACTGTCCCACTTTAGAAGGAAAATCCGACATATAGAAGGTTTTGGGGTGATGGGTAATGCTAGATCCATTTAAATTAGGCTTTAATGTATCTGGTTAAACTGTTATCAGTCAACTGTGTGATGTTTCACTGACGTTGCTTCTTGACACTTCTAATACACTGTCTATTACACTTTCCGGGAATTTTCAATCACGCACTTCACTATTCATAAACACCTGAATAGGAAATAGTTTAATACACCTGCCATGGGATAATGTAAAACAAAACTAATGCAGGATGCACTCATTCCAACTGTTTAAATATCATACTCCTCTCAGAATAGCAATGCAATAGCCTGAAGATGTGCTCAAGTTCCTGTTGACTTCAACATCCTTGGTAATGTACTAAAAGGGAAACATCTCTTTAAGATTGAGAAGAATTTTATTTCTCAGGTACAGCCTCAAGAACCATCATCTGAAGGGGCTTTTTTAGACTCACTGCAAACTGCATCTTCAATATGGAATGACAAATAGGATGGTTCTTACAGATCCAGTGTAAAACAAAGATCTATTTCAAAACATGGGCACCTAGATATAAAGTTTAAGTTATAATCAATATGCTGGGTGCTGCAAATAATCACTAATTTTCACTGCAGTGAAAGCCAGATTATCACTAGGTTTGATAAAACTTCTGAAAATTAAATGGCAAACCTGTACACAAGGCATAATTTTATCAAGAGAAAGCAGCACACATTAGACCAGCAATCTTCTGCCATGAGAAAATGTTCACCAGTCTGAGGATCTCCCTTAATTTAAAATTATTTTGAAAATTATTGAAAATATGTCACTTTACTGTCTTAATACACGATTTAAGTAAAAAAATACTATCACTATTTGAGATGCCAAGAATAGATCCTGGTGTATAGTGCTAAATCAGCTACAGGTTCAACTAACAAATGTTGCTCCAACTACCTGCAGGTATTGACAGATTAGAACTTCCCTGGGTATTTAAAAACGAAATGAATCAGGCACCAGGATGTGTCCCAGCCACCAACTGATAAATAGCCACCAACCAAAATACACTATTTTTATTACAGATATCAGAGAAGAGGAACAAAAATACCAAGATGCACCTACTGAAAGTTGAATGGAACTGAATACAAAAATGCAGACAATCTGAGGAACTTTAAATAAATATGAACCACTAGCCTATACTAAGAGATGTAAGAAGAAATTACAATTTTGGTACACACATTTGTCATCTTGAGAAAACTTTGAGATAAATTGTTGGGAACTTTTCTATTAGTGTCACTTGCCAATACTGTGGGGTTAGTATTGTAAACTGGGACTAAGAGTATTCTTACAGTATGTTGCTACAAAATTTAGGTTCTTGGAGCTTTCTTGAGATCTCTCAATTCTTTTGATAGTGTAAGAAGTCTATACATAGAGTGGTTATCTAAAGAATCAGATACCAATTTGTTCACACTCAGTATTCTTTATATATTTTGTTTTTAAATTTTTATTTTTCTTCTTTAAAATATTCTCGGTTTATCAAAAATGTTTGTGTTTAACCCATTCCTGCAGATTATCAAGGTTTTATTATAGTCTAATCCTGTTTTATAAAGCATTTTGCAGTAGTTTCTAGTTTTTCGGTATCTGTCAATTTGACTAATGCAATTTTAGTTTCTTCCTCCAAAATGAAAATACTTTGCAGAATCAAACTTTGGCATTTCTCTAAGTGACAATTTATTTCAAGACACTGAACAAAGGAAACAAACAGGTTAGAGGAATATGGGAACTCTCAGACTGGACTTTGTTAAGATTAGCTTGGGAGTCAGCCACATTTAAATGCATTTTCCTCTTGGTTTTACTGTTAGAGCAACCCTCTGGCTACTAACATTAAACAGAGCCTATAAATGGTAGCTTATTCTATCACACTTGAAAGTCTCTTATCTAGTAACACTTTAATCCATGAGAACATTCATGTTCAAGCTAATGCAATGTTTGGTTTTTTCCAACATTAAGGTCTTAAGAATCACAGTATCATTTTATTTACTCCAATCTGATTATATATTTAAAATTTAAAATGTTGCATATTCTGCATTCCTTTCATTATCCAATCTTATAATTATCTTTTAAGATGGGACCTAGTTTTACATAAATTATCATTCATTCATAATTAATGTTTTCTGCTCAGGTTCTAGATAATGAATGATTTTTTTGTTGTTGTTTGTATTATATTCCAAGTTAAATGATAGTAAAATATTATATTAGAGTGAGAGAAATCAATATTTATTGTAATGTTTTTCCCTTCTGAGAGCTATGCACCATACCAAGGGATGAGTTCAGTTCTTCAGTTTTCTTTAAAGAAGAATTCTCAGATATGGCAAAAATTTTCAAGCTAATGATCTTCATAAATAAAACATCCAGCATATATATACTTTAAAAAATTAGTTATGCAGCATGAATTTTGAAATTTGCATTTTTTGGGTGGAGAAATTTCCCAAGGTCTTCTCCCATTGTTCATCAGTCAGATACTTTGAGAATGTATCTTGCATGGTCAAGATGGATTTATAAAAGTGTTGCATGTACTGATATTCTGGGACTGTTTCTCTACTTGGAACATATTACTAATGCAGAAGTTCTAGTGCAGTACCTGCATCATGCATATATATGCTGGATGTGAGCAAAGCAGTGCTTTTCATGGCACAGAGGAATTCTCCCATTCACACTGCAGAGTAACTAACCAAACCAATAAAATTAGCTTCACTCACTGAATGATTTATTGGTTCATTTTAGATATATTTATATATACATACATAAAAATAATGCCTTTTTTCCCCTTTTCAACCAAAAACTTTTTGATTCCAACTTTTCAAGCATATTCATGCATGATTTTTTTTGAGAAGTCACTTAAATCTTAAAATTTCCAAACTATTTCCGTACTGCTTGACTGCAGCATTCCCTTCATTCTACTATAATAATCAGATATTCTTTCATAAACAAGAAGTTCCCCGAGTGTACTATTTACACACTAGTGCACTCTAAGACTCATCCTACCATGCAGAATTAAATAAATCACGGTCTGTACAAACCATGCTAAAAAGCTACTGCCCATCAGTAAAATGCAGACTCAGATATATTCTCTGACTAACTCCTCTTCTTTATGGATGGTGAATTTAGCAAATGCTCTAGCAGCATTGCCTATTATGCATTACCTCCACTCCCCAGTGTAAAAATCACATTTTAATCACATTTTACTTTGTTTAAGCTGCAATGCCACATGTCAGGTTTCTAAGAAAAGTTATCTAGAGTAGAAGAAGAAAACAGGGGATGAGGGAAGAAAGCCTGAATTAGCATATTAAGGGAAATTCGCAGGAAATTAAAATAAACTTAAACGAGAAGACAGAAAAGAGTACTCAGGCAGGCAAGACATGAAATTTGGAGGGGGCTGTTAAAATAATTTAAATAGATGAGGCAAAAACTGGCAGGATTAGCCTCCCAAGGTAAAATGAAGAGCTGTGAAAGGACACAAAGAAACACAGGATATTTAGAATAAAGTCTAAAGCTAAGAAAACAGTTGGACAGACTAGAAGAGCTGAACTTTCATCAAGTGACAAGTGTCTAACACTTGTAAAACACTCTTCCAGAACACATTTTCCTAAAGTGAATTCCACAATAACTGGGCAAACATCAGCGACACTTTCAACAAAATAATAATGCACATGACCACTGGCTACCTGTACCAAGCATGCTAGTCAAGCACAAAGTTCTGTGCAGCACATCCTGAAGTGCCATTTTTCACTGACCTGCATCAGGTTCATGTAGTTAGTGGCTTACAAGCTTCATAAGGCCAAAAGATGACTTCTTTGGCCATGAATACTCAGGAGGCTAGCCCCATGAGTTGCTATCATGCAGCTGGTCAGTTGTGATGCAAAAATTGAACAGGCCTGATGCATCTGAGTGTTGATACCACAAACATGATGGAATTGCTAGTTCATCAAGGTTTTTTAACCAAAGACAAGAAAAAGGAAATTCTATAATTACGCAAAAATATTTTAAGAAATCCCACTGAAAAGACAAGAAATGGCACAAATAAGTTCTGCATGCATTTTTTTTCTTATTAAACCTGCGTCAGCCTGTCTATGTAACCTACTCTAAAGGTAGTTCGTGAATCTGTACAACAGAGCCTGCTAAGTGTGAAGTTAAACAGAAAGGGAAATATATTCTGAACAGACTAAAGGACTGCATGGGAAAAATGAATACATTTGTATGCAGGGTAGTGCAATATTGACCTAGAGATGCAGACCTCTTGTACCACAGAGGTTTTCTGACAGTAGAAAAGTCTCTAAAATCTAACTTTATAAGAATGATCATCAAGCATGTAACTTTCAGAGTATCCACTTCATATTCTGAGTTTTAACTGCACAAGCACTATATGCAGTTGCCCTGCTAGTCAGAGGAAATTGTGCTTTGCACTTTTAAATGGTTTGTGATGACAAATATTCTTCAAGGCAGAAAGCAAGTTTTAGGTGTTTTAAATCAGGCATCTAAAATTACCCAATGATGTTGACCCTAGTGTCTCAGGGCTTCACATATCCATTTGTAAGGTGGAGTAATAATACCCTGTCATCAAACAAAGGTTGTTTTTGAAAATAAATGCATTATACTTGCAAAACTCTGCTGTGAAATAAGTGAGGAAAAGAATTCTCTTTATAGAGACACCTACAAGCTGTGCGTCAAAGGCATAAGCTAACAGCTACAATGAGAAAATAAAATACTGAATAACAAATAAGAGAGCACCATCCCTCTCATACCATTAAAGCAGAGTGAATTTTATCTGAAGAACACCATGTGGTAATGTACAACATTCAGTGATACACACAATATGGTACCAACACGGCACAGTTCATGGGCAGACTATCTGCAGACAAATGTGGGTACACAGACATAGGACTGCCTGCAAAAGCCAGTTAGGACTTAGCACTTCTTCGCCAACTGTGTGCATTTATAATGCTCCTAAAACTAGCTAAAGTCTGGAAGAATTATAGCCACATTTGCATGACACTGAACCTCAGCTAAGAAGTCGCAAGCATGCTCTGTGTAGCTCTAGGCTGGGTATCATTGCTCCACACATGTAAACCTAAAGAGTACCATATATAGATTATTAGATGGCTCTGTTGATCCTGGCACAGATAATGTCATTTACAGATAACACTGGTGTGTGTTACCTCACCATGCTTTCCAGTACTTCAGCATCTAAGAGATCCTAAATTTGCTCACCCCTCATCATTCTATGATGCTTTGCCTAGACATAAAATCTTTAGGAAGGAGAGAAAGAATTTTGAAGTGGAGTGCAGAATATGACCTTGATCTCCGCAAGACAACTTTTTTACTCATTAACTGATCTATGTCTTTCTCAAGACAATTGCATACTGAGAAGGACTTCCCTTCTGTACCTTCTCTTTATATCTCTCCTAAGTAAGTATCTTTATTCATGCTTATGTTTTAACTAACAAAATCATGTCTCCAGGTTTTTTATAAACCAGTAAATCAGCCGGTCACTGTACTTTTCCTCACTCTTTCTGCTTTTTCATTACTTTAATTATCTTATTCCAAAGCAGCCCCATTGTAAATCTGAAGCACTTGTGTGAAGTTATTTTGTTTACATTATAAAAAAGGCCCATCCACCACAATCTAGCAACATCACCAAACCAATTAAAAGGGTGTGATCTAAAACTTCTCTTTACTGCCAGAAATCCCTAGTCACACCTTTTTCTTTTTTCACTGTCATCTAAATTATTTCTGAAAACATATCAGACATCCTCATCTTCAGCTCTCTTTTCTGAAGTAGTTTATGTTCTTATCAGGTATTTCTGCATAGGCTTTTATTTTTAAATGAACTTGTCTATAATCAGTCAAACCATCCAACAATTCTTTATGATACTTGCTGTCATTATTATGCTAAGTCTTAGTTCATAGAAAAGAGTATACAACCCAAGCAGATGTCCATATTCTAAATAAAACATGTCTTCTCTATTTCACACTTTTCAATGTTGGATGGGATTATGGGTGACTTGCCCTGTTTTAGTCTAATCATACTTGCCATTGGCTCATCCTCAGGAACACCAGCTTTTTTCCTAAACAAAGACGTCAGTTTCTCTCTTTTCAGACTACTTTGTCACTGTATCCTTCCATCTTACTAATTTCAGCTCAATAGGCAACGCTTCCTGATTTGTGTTCTTGTATTATTTTGCCTCAGGTGATTCTCTTTATGGCTTAAAGTGGTGGAGAGAGAGGAGAGAGATGGTGGTGGGGCAGAAGCTGGTGCAGAGATGTGGTGAGAAAGGGATGAATGGAAAGGTAGATTAATGGAGATAGAGTGATGAGGGAGAGAGAGGCAGAGAAGGGGGAAACAGTGGGAACAGGTGGGCAGAGAAACCAAGGGAGAGGGATCAGAGGAAAGGGGAAGAAAGAAATGGAGATACTAAAGAAAGACCTCTACGCTCCAAATTGATATATTTCAGTAATGTAATATGTTAATGAACATATTTTTCTCCAACCAGTTCAGCTAGAAGTCACATATGAATAGTAATTACTTCAGCAGATGAAAATTATTGCACAAATGTAAAACTCCACCACAGGCATGAATGGATTGATGATATTCATCTGAGAAAGGATCAGTTTTAGATCTTGTTCAGTGCCTAAACAAATGAAACCTACAACCAATACATTCACAACTGCACCGTTCTGCTAAGTCTATAAAATTATAGTCAGAATACTCTGAGAAGTTCAAAGTCCTGTACTTCAAAGTCCATGCCACAGAGAAAACTGCAGGTCCACTTCAAACAGTGCTAACACTTCTGAACCTACCATCATAGCTCTAACACATTTCTTACTCATTCAAAATGTTGTCACACAAAAACAATTTCATTGAAAGGTGTGGTTCAGAAAGGTTTCAATACAGTACAAACAGAACACTCCCTTACTTCACCACAAATTGCCTTTAGAATTCACTAAAGTATTTGACTTCCAAATTTTGAGTCTCTGGTAATTCCACTTTCCTATGTGAAACTTAAACTACGAATCATTCTGAAGTGGGGATTTTTCATGTTGACGTTTAAGTATTTTGAACAGAATGTGAAACTCAAGGCTGCTGGATTATGATGGGAAGATTAAACTTAAAGTAACCCTGTACCATTTCTCAAGCAAGTGTCATGTCCAACACTGCTTGTACGTTTTGGATTTAAAATCTTTAATCTCTTTGAATATTTTTACGTAATGCTGTATAATCTTTGGTCTGGGGAAAAGTACATGCTTGGTAAACCAGTTATTACAGAACTCCCTTGGGATAAGACCAGAGACTTGAACCTGAATCTCCAAATCAGAGGTGAATTATAGGGTTATCAGCTTCACTACTGTTTTGGGCTCTGTTACACTCCATGCCGCTTCTGTGGTCAGAAACTTAGACCACAGCAGATATAAAAACAACCAAGTTGTTCAACAAGAAAAGCTGGGGTTTTTTTAATTGAAGATGGCTTTTCATGCACAACTACAGACATACAAACACCTCTATTTTCTTGAAAAAAAAAAAAGATATTGATTGGGAGGGAAGAGGACATGCACCTTCGACATCATCATATTATTGATGCATGCCTCTAAGGAAAGGAACTTGGCTCTTTTCACTGAAGCATAGATCTATAAACCAGACACATAACTACCTAACTGTGACGGAGCTCATTTCAAGATTTTTCAAGGTTTCCTATGTAGGCAAGACATAACTCAAATTTATTTGCAAAATGTCTTCAGTATGTTTTCTCCCACTTGCATTATTTTCTGGAGGATGGTGATACCCAGTCCTGTCTCATTAGCATTGAAGTAACATCCCGCAACAGAAAAAAAAAAAAAAAGAGATGTGTGAAGATAAAGTGAGCAATTATTTACATTTAAGTTTTTAAGCTGTAGTGGAAAATACTGACCTATTGAGAAATTGATAGGCTAGCTCACTATTGATTAACAGTGAAACACATAAACACAACTTGATAGTGTTTCAATTGGAAAAGAGAATCTAATGATCAAAGCACTAACAGAACTGGAGACGTGTAATATTTAGTGCAGTAACACTCAGCTATACAATATCATTAATGTGGTCAGTGTATAGTTACAGAATGCATTGCTGTTAGCCAAAGGCATTTTCTTCATTTGGAATGTGAACTAATGCTTAGGTGTGCAAGTCTTCAGCTGTTATGGTCAGGATAAATGATCCCAACTTTAGCCTGAAAATCCATTTGAACGGATATGAGGCAAACTTCTCTTTGCATACTGTAATTGCTATATATGCTTACTGATGCCAAAACCTGCTCAAAAAACAATCACTTGAAAACTATGGAAAAAAATCAGGTACTGTATTACATACAGCCAACTTCAGCACAGCAGCACAATACCAAATTAAGAGCCATATTACACTTCAAATGAGAAGTTCAAGTCAGGCTACTTTTTCCTTTTCTGACAATTTTTAAGGTGGGTCACAAATCTCTAATCTTAGTCCCAGGTGTTACCAGGTTTCTAAGCATTTTCAATTCTAGCTAAAACTTCTTTGCATGATGCTCATGAAAACTAAACTTAAAACATCTTTAGAAAGAAAGTAATTCTTCATATATGAATCAAAAATGGTTTAAATGAAAAACAACTACTTTAATCATTCCTATTATTGTCAAGTTCTGTATGCTTAGATGTGTCATAATGTACCCTAATGGAGTTGAAAAGGGAAAGAGATTTGTCATCAAAATTATATTGCATTTGCCTGCAATGACCTGAACATAAGGCTGTGTGACTAAAATTGCAGAAGTATGCCCTGAGCAGTGCTCTCACAGTCAGGACAGCCTCCCTTACTGCTCTGGAAAATTTGAAATAGTTCCTGACAACTCCCTACGTGAGTGTCATTCAACTGCTTTGAAAGGCAGCATCTGCCTTATAGTTACAGTGAAAAGAAAGCCATGCTTTGCTGAGTTCTGCATGCTTTACCTGAGGTTCATCTGATGCCCAGGAAGTTTGGTAGTGCAATACTGTGAAATTATTCTGGTACATAGATTGCTTTCTATGGAGCAGAGAAAGAAAGTCCCCAAAGACCCAACTCTTCAGGAATATAATGAATTGTCAGTTTTACCAAAAGGCTCATTTTCACAGGGAAAATCTCAGCTGTACTCTGGACTTTTCCAAGAATCCCAGAAGACTACAATAATGCATGCTGAATGACAGTTGCATGGTGATACAGCACCTCACAAGTCAAATGAAACTTATCTACAGAGATGCATATTATGAGCTGACCTTCTTCAATAATTGCTCTTGATTCTTCTTTAGGGATTGTGACACTCAGAAATGGTGACATCTTGTGTAATTTAACAAAGTCAGATTTTCAAAGGAGATTTGGATAATTAGCTACTATGAAGATTAGCCAAAGTAGTAAATTTTAAAAGAAAGAAGTCTAGACATTCTGGCTCTATCCTTCAAAAAATAATCCTGAGGCCTGCTTTCTCACTCTTGACTGAACTTTTTTTAAGCCCAAGAACATATTTTACCAGAAATACCACAAAAGGACTGAGTTCCTTCCTTCTGCCATTTTTCAGAGATAGTGGGTTTGGTTTTGGCATTTTCCCAAGTAGCTGGGCAAATTCATCCACATGTGCTACAGGTCTCTCGGGCAAAGACCAGACAACATCCAACCACCTGCATGTATTTTCTTGTCACTCTCTAAATAAATTTATTTGCCACATCAAAAGTTTTCATCAGTCTTTGAGGAAGGTTCTGAAAATGGACCTCTACTATTTTGTCCAGGAAATTACCATGCCCTACTTTGTAAATCAGTCCTGTATCCCTGATCTTATATTTTTGATCAGTTCTGTGTCTGTTCTTTCAAACTACCCAATGAATTCTGCTTTACATTCAATTTTTCCATGCCATTTCCAGCCTAGTGCCTTCTGCATTCACCAAAGTCATTAACCTAGATATTTTATTTTTTTTTTCATATGGACTCCCTGGCCTTGAGGTGAGTATCTGCAGCAAGGTTCTCTTTTTCAAGGCTGGCACAAGCAACCTCAGGATTCTTCACATCCTTTCTTCCCCCTTTCAGGCTGGGCATCACAATAATAGTGGGAAAGGAAGGGATGATGAGAAAAAATCCTATGAAAACAATATTTAGTTACTGAGGGAAGGGAAAGAAATCTCTTCATCCCTTACCACCATCATAATTAGCTGATTTATTCCCTGGAGATTATCTACTGAAATAGGCAGCCTAACAAGGAGGATGATCCCTTGGCATTTTAAAAAGGAGACACTTCTAAACAAGTGCTTTTCTCAAAACTCAGTCTGTGTCCTGTAACAACCAGTCGAGCTTTAAAGCAAAAGAATGAGCGCAAACATTGTAACAGTTCATGTCATAGCAAAGACTATTCAGGCACTGGAGGCAGATGACAAGATTTCTGCTACTTTTACTCCTTTTATACTATTTATGTCTGTGTAACTCTTTCTTGCTTGAATGACAGAGACATAGATGCTCAGTACTGAAGCTCCTCTCTTTTTTTGGTTAAGCAGTAGCAACACAGTAAGTACCACGGACCAAGAACAGCTTCTCTTCTGAAGTAACTCATTAGTTCTGGTCCACAGTTTAAGTAAGAAAATGATACACATCCCATTTATGCCTCAAACTATCTTTCTAGGGCATAAGAGGAAACATTCCATCACTAGGGAACGACCTTGCTGTTTCCCACAAGAGAAGAGAGGAAAATAACATCTTTCCCCTACACACAGCTCTTTCATTTCATCTTCACACTTGACTTTCAACAATTAAAGTTTGATTTTTCTTGCCTCACTTTTGCTATTTCACATAATATAATGGGAATCTGGTGCAAATGAGTATTACTAGTCACTGAAAAGGAAAAAAAAAAGGAAAAAACCATCCTCCTGTATCTTAAATTCTACATAATGTCTCATAAACATATTAGATACACATCAGGAGTTGTAGTTTTTCCTAAGTTATTAGAGGTGTCTCAAATTTCTTTGTGTTCTGTTCACCACCAAATGGGTAGTCCATATTTACAATCTCTAAATACATTTTTCTCTGGAAAAAATATATTTCTGTGGAAATATATACATAACTATATACAAAAGGAGTGTATTAAAAAGTGTTGAGATTGCAAAGGCGAGGATTAAAGTTCTGATGCTCAGTCACCTTACTAACACATAAGTATTAATAATAGTCTTCATCACATGATTTTCTTGTATTGTGCAATGAATGATGTTGGAACAGTTGAAGGCCTATCCCTTAGTATGGGGATGATTGAACAAAAACTTTTCTTTTTGAAAATCAAAGGTATTAAAAGGTGCATTTGTATTTATTAAATCAATTAAATAAGGTAAGAACAGGAACAGGAACAGCAGTTTAATGCTGCACCACAGAACTGCATTGTATCCATGTCTGTTCTCCAGAAACAAACCTCTGAGTATCTGAACAGATCTTCATACATTTGAACATATAAATGCTACTTAATTTACAGAGAATGTTCTTCACATAATACTTCATTAAGATGTGAAACCCTTGCTGTGAGATGTCATGAATGCTAAAAATTTGCATTGCTTCAAAGACCAATTGAACAAATGCACAGAAGAAAAAAATCCATTGGAGCTTTTTAATACAAAGACAATACATCTGTTGTAGAAAGCTGCTGTAAATTGCTAAAAGCTGTGAGAGTACACTGGAGAAACTGTTATATACAACGTGTTTGCTTTGCCACTATGTTCTTCTAAGAACAGGCTCTTGACTCACAGTCAAAACTGGAGAAGAGTACTTTGCTAGACAGACATTCATTCTGACCATGAAGAGCCACTCCTATAATTTTATACTAACTATATTAATCCTGTGAAAAATGAGCTCTTTGAAGTCACCAGATGGAAACACCAATTCAACATACTTCTCACCATAATCTGAGTGCTTCAGTCAGCATTTTTAAGTGCAGACATTAAAACCCTACCCAGTCACTGAAGTACAGGGACAGCAAACTCATTAACTCTGACTGTGAAGCAGTCAGATACCATAGTGACAAACATCACCAAACAAAAAAAGCCCAGGAGAAATATTAATCATTCTTTTTCTAGAGAAGAGTTTGAATTTTGTGCAGAAAATTAGGCTCGGGGCTAAACACTGAGTAGTAAGCCAAAAATGCTGAATAACTGATTATTTAATGAGCACTGCCTACCTTGGGCCACAAGTGAGGAAAGGACTACAGATTGTGCCATTAAAATAAAAACATGTAATGCCTGCATTCAGTGGGATACATAAAAACTTCACTGGCAACCTTAATGTTATCATTCATAAAAAAAGCAAACTAAAACTCCTGAAATTTCACCCTGTAGTGTCATCTTGGCAAAACTTGACTAGATGATTTATCATAACCACTTCTTCCACTTAAACTAATGTCATGACTGGTGGCCCTTTATTAACTACTATTATAGGATTTTTTTTAGCACAAAAAGAAAATGAGACCCTTTGCAAATGCATTTCACATATATAGCAAGGAAATATGAAAATGTCAGGCTTTGAATGAAAATTGCATTTCAGTACATAAACATTTTCTTTCAATTCTGCTGAATGAATTTTTCTTTATTCTGCCCTGTTCCCCATAGCTCATCTCCTAAACTTCTCTCACTGTCCTCAGTGCTGCTAACTGCCATGGTCAGTCTCAGGTCTTATTCCTAATCTCAATTCTTCTACCCAATTCCTTCACCAATCACTTCTTTTCAGACTTTAACATACAGCCTGCTTGCAAACCACCCCAAATACCTTGATTCAGGTCTCCTCCTGTCTTCTATCCCCATTTCCTCACCCAGAACATATGCTTATTCCAAACCTTTAGAGGCTTTATTTTCTGCTTATGACAAGAGGCCTCTCCCTCTGAAATCAAGACTTGCATAGTCTACATGAAAGTAGGAATATAGGGGATAGATTTAACTGTTGTGACAGGCAAACAACAGATTTGTAACATGCATGTGTACTACATGCCGTATGCTTTATTTCCCCAAATTATTTATTTGGTTCTTTGAAGCATTACTTGCATGCATTATGTGAGAATATCCCTGGCAGATCACTTGGTTATGCAAGAGACTGCTCTGCAATAAATGTGCACAAAACAGGAAGCAGGGTGATTGCAAATCACTTATGAGCATATTTTGACAAATTAACTATCCAGATGACAAGAAGGACATGAAAGTGCATAAATAATTACTTGAGAAAGCTGAAAACTAAAAATAAGCACAAATTATGTTTTTAAGAAACCTTACCAATGACTTAATTGAGATTCTGGGGTCAAACTGCTAATATGAATATGCTGGGGATGTTAATTTGCAAAAAATAACCTAGAGATTCACTGTTCATATGGAGTGACATCTAAAAATAGAAAACAATGACCCTAACAAGTCAGTAAGTAAACATCGAAGACATTAAACTCAGGAGTTAATTTTCAGAATACCAGTAAAAACTCCACTGGAAAGTATTATCATGAAGGTTTAAAATTCAAGCAATATGCAGTGCTGAAGCAAGCAAAATTCAGGCAATATGCAGAAAATACCTAGTCCAAAAGACAGTCCCAAATCTGATTTATAAAACTCTTCTTTTTTCTTATTTTCTCCAAAAGACATCTATCTCTTGGACACATCTCATACTGTGACAGTGTGAATATTTAACAACTTAACCTATTTCAGCACTTGTCCAGGCTATGAAGGATTAGGAGAAAATCCACATACCAATCACACCATTCCCACAGGAGAAAGAAGTTACTAATGTGTGAATTCAAAGACTAAGTGTAATATTTGTGGTTTTGTAATGACTAACATGCCAGAAAAATATGTACAACACAAAAAACTGTCCAACTCCAGCAAAAGAACCTGCAGTGGTGTAAGAGCTATTCACTCCCAGCTGAAGGACTACACAATGTTTTTGCCTGAATTTCATGAGACGCCAATGAGCCCATTTCTCCAGCCTGCCCAGGTCCCTCCTTACAGCAATTCCTCATAAGAATGTTCCTGCTGCAGTTTGGTGTCACCTACAAACCTGCTATATGCAAAATGTTGCGATCCATACTGGCCCTTGAATCTTGAGGAAATCCTCTAGCAGATCCCAGCAGTTGGATTTTGTACTGTCAATCACACCCTCTCACAGTCCAGCCAAGCTTCAACCTATCTTAGCATCCTCTTATTCATCACAAGCTTAGTAAATCCATGCTGGCTATTATCAGCTGCGTTCTCACCCTTAGTGAGAGCAGAAATTACATGCATAAGGATATGCTTGGGAACTTTAGGACTTAGAATAGCCTAATGAGCCAAGTGACCCCAGAACCATCCTTTCACCCTTCCAAACCATGGGCATGACTGTGGTTACTGTACTGCAAAAGTCCCATACCTACTTGGTGGTTTTGCACGCTCCTCACAGCACTAACTCCATCTTCCACAGAGCCAACAAACTCCAACTCTCTTCTCACCCAGCCAACCCACTCCTTTATAGCACTCATGCTTATTGGACACAGCTGTGGCCTATTAAGGGCAGGCCTGCTCCTAATCTTTGGTGATTAGTACAGCTGCAACTCCTCAGGGGTGAGATTGCCTTCTGCACTATCTCTATTTTCTTACATTCTATCCCCCCACACATGACATTTTCCTTTTTCAGTCATCAGAAACTTCCCATGTTTGACACAATCCTCCAAAAATTAAGTGACCTCACAGTAATATGGGTTCCTCAAATGTAAATGTTCCCCTGATCTTCCTCTACTGTGGGGACTGTTTCAAAAGCTGGCAAGTCAAACTTTACAGCCAGACAACCAAAGCAGAAAAGACAACGAGTCATTGCCTTGTCCATGAGCTTTGTCACTGGGTCTTCTGCCCCACCAAGCACTGAGTCCATATTTTCTTTTGATGTCAACGTATTTACTTTTGCCTTTCCTATCTTCCTAAGTTTCAACTCCAGCTCATGTTTTCTAATTTGTTTTTTGTACACTTGGAGCACTTTCAATAAACCTCATGTGATACAACATCATGCATTTGAAGCAATTTTCATGTCTCTCTAACTTCAACCATCCAGAATTCTGCCCCTTGGCCAGCTAATCTACTGATTATCGATCAGTACCTACTTTCTACTGCTTCTGAATTAACCCCAACCAGCTATACAACACAGAAGGAAAGAAATTCCACCCAAATTTAGCTTCAACCTACCTATATATCATTTTTAATATATTCTACATATACTTTCAATTACAAGTGTTTTCCTGTTCTTCAACGTTTACCTACAAAAATATTTAAATAAGGGATATGTTTCATCTCAACATAAAATAATTCAATATCTACTTTGGGGTGAGCTCAGTCACTCTCTATGCCCCCTAACTGACTAGATCTCCATTGCCTGTAATAGGAACTTAGACACCCAGCACTGACATCAACACCCACAAAAACATAGCTGCCACTGGCTGTTTTAAAGAGGAACTAAATTGCACTCAAGATGTCATTTTGAACATTTTTTCTAGCTTTAGAAAATGTATGTGCAATACATAGGAAACAGTGTAAAGTGATTATACTAAAAGTATAACCTTGTGGAATTAAATCTCACAGAACCTTTCTTACAGTAGATACCTGTACATTAATAGAAATTCATAGATGTTAAATGAGGTGCAGAACAGTTGTTGTATTACTTCTTAATGCAAAGTGATGATACTGAAAATACTGCCACCAGGAAAAAGTAATTGAAAATAAAAAAGGTCTTCCAATAGAAGGAAGGTTAAAAAAAATGTATTCCCTACTTCCCAAAAATGTCCATGTACTTGAAAATATCATATGAGTAAGCAGAAATTAACACTACTTACCATGCCTTAACACATTTAACAGTAAAAGCTGTCAATATATTTTACTTTGAAGTATTAGTATAGGATTAGGATGTGTATTCTAACTGGAAATGGCCAGCAGAGAAATTCCATGGCAGAAGGGAATTCCAGCTGCAGAACTCTTGTATCTGTCACTCCCCCAGGTAAGCAGACGAAGCTTGCTGAAGAAAAGGCACTGTAACTGCACTCTACATTACACTGTCCCTTACAGATTATATACCAGTTGCATAAATTAAAGCAGTTTATAGGATGCTTCAACTAGTGCCTTTGTCAGGAAAAAAAAAAAAATTGCCTAAAGCTGTAAGCACTCCTTAGCAGCTCATCCAGGAATACTCATACAAACAGAAATGGAGGCAAATAAAAAAATCTACCTGTAGAGTTTTGGAAACATAGCTATGTCCTGGATCCCTACTGCAGTGACTGTGAAAACACCTGCCCTAAAAGCATCTATATTTGCTCTTCATTCATAACATCTCCAACCTTCACAAGATAGCAGACCTTTCAGATTACATAATTCTTCATTCCCTTTCGTTTATTTCCCCTTTTAGTTCCACTATAACATTACTACTTAAAAACAGTAATGTTATGTCAATGTCAAAAATTTACAAAGCAGCATTAATTCTACTGAATTACCAAATCTCTAAAATTATAAATGGGGAAATATACAGGAGGGGTGATCACAATGACTTTATAGGGTCCTCTGTGGAATTAGACACTAGCCATCTAGTGGCTAAGGATTCTATACGAATTCTAAAGGTATTAAGTTACAGACACTTCCATCTTCTGAAGGTTGTTCCTTACCTTCCCCTTTTGACACCTTTGTCAAACTTCCCTTACTAGTCTGCCTGGTTCCATCATAAGCTCCATCAGTCCTCCCAATACAGTTCCCATATCTTGATCCTATCTATGGGCAGATAAAATTACCTTGGTAGATTTTACACTAGATCTACAGTTCTTAGTGGTCAATTTTTGCATTTGGTCTAACACTTAAGAAAATTAATAGAACATACACTTCACCAATACTCAGAAAACTATTTCTGGAGTAAGGAGATGTGAGAAGTTTATCCATGAAGTTTAACTACAGAGCTTAAATCTGGGATCATACTGAACTCCTAGGGAAGATTTATTACACAGACTTCGTGAATTGCCTTGCCTTAACCATCTATCTATAACCTGGATATTGTTATATTGCTACCTTTACATATTGTAAATATTTCAAACTAGAGAAGAAATCTAAGGAGTTCAATAGATAAAAATGTTGTCTGAACTTTGATTGAAAGCATTTATCAAAAAGAAGACTAAAAATAAATCTAAAAAGGGTAGAAGATGACAAAATAAAGGATAAGAGAAGCTCACACATTTGCAAGGGAAAGCAGAGTCAATGCATCAATCAACTACCACTAATACCAAAAAGCATAAACTAACTGTTGTCCTGATTATTAGTTTGCATTCCATACTGAAAGGCAAAAAGAAGAAAGATTAAATATGTCCTCAAAAGAATTAGATTAACTTCTCCAACAGGATAAAGAAGGTAAGTGGGAAATCTGGGAATGCTGGTCTCTGCTTAGGACATCAGTAAAAATCCCTTCATTCATTAAAAGTAGTATAACTAAAATTAGAAATAAATATAGAGTTACTGGATACCGTATTGAACTACGTAATAAATACTTTCCATTTTATTATCTGTGCTGGTTGTCTGAAATAAATACCTTGGAATCATGTGAGCCCAGAACTCTGGAACTGCAAGTCTCACATAATACTATCTTGTTAAGATCCCCTTACTTTAAACAATGCTAGCTGTAATGAACAACAGAAATAGATCCCTTATTCTTGTTAAGTTGATCCATTTGTTATTCAAATTATAACATGAAAAAGCTTTAAAACTGTTAACTAAAGCTTCATAAAGTATTTCAACATTTTAAATACTTCCTGCTCTACAAGACCTACCAAGTGTGATCTGTTTTCACAAAGGAAGCTGAATGAATCAGAGGGCTCTGCACAAGGACAGAAGAGGATCTGTGTGGTTTTCAGCACGCACTGAGGCCATCAGGCTAAACTGTGGCTTTGCTGCAAGCAAGACACTGCTCTGGGAAACAGATGAGGAAACAGATTGCAACTCCCAGACTGACAATCTGCTTGCCGTGTTTCTTACACTTTGGAGGAGAAATAACTTGGGCCAGGCCTACACATGGTGTAGCTGCGCTAAGTAAGGCTGAGCAAAGAACGAAACCATTCCCTGCCACAGTGCCAAGTGTGGAAGGGGAAAGAACCAGCTCCAGGCAGGCTGCTCCACCCTCTCATGCTGTGTAATGGCAGCAGCCAACAAAGAGCAAAAAAGGGCCAATTCAACCTTCCCTACTACTCTGTGCCAGTTCATATTAATTAATATTCAATCCCACAGTCCCGTTAAAAAACCAAAGCACTTTTACTATGTTCAGTTTAAAAAGACTAAAAATTAACATATAACAAAAAACTATCCATTCCTGCTAGTAACATGGAAGAAATGGGCATGTGCATGGCTACATGTGGCAAAATGAGGTAAGGTCTCTGATATACATTAAAACATCCAAAGTTTTTTCTCCTAAAAATTCTTTGAAAGAAATGAAAGCTGTCTCTATCCAACAATGAAAAACTGCTGGTCAATTAAAACATGCTATGTATACAGAGATAGTCAAATTAAGAAAATTAAAAATACCAGGTTTGTTAGAAACACTTTACTCTTCCTATGTGTTAAATCCTTTAATATGCATTAAGAATTTGGGATACAGAAATTAATGATAAATTCTAGAGAGACTGTGGGATTTTACTGTCAAGTTTTGATGTTCACACTAGAATAATATAAGAGCCAGTGAAATCACATAAAAATATGTGAAAATTCTATTTGCAATCTGGAAAAAAAATCCATAACTCTAAACTTCAAAAACTTTTTTTTTAGTATGAAACTTATTTAATATACTAATTTATGACAATTCCAATGGAATTCACAAAGAAACAGAAAAAATAAATTTAGACTTAAGTTTTCTAAACTTTGAATGTTTTATGAGGTGTCTCAACATAGTAAAAGAAGACACTCCAGCCCTGCACTAATGTTTTGGGTTAGAGACCGTAGGCAAAACATGTAGCACAGCTTTAGATGTCCTAATCTATCACACTGGGAATTTAGATGTATCTCCAGAGTTCCTGGTTCTTTGTCAAAGTCCATCATTCAATTCAGAAAACACCTGGGCACCTAAAGTACCACTAAGTACCCAAGTTTAAGCAACTAAATTACATCAGGTGTTTACTTAGGTTACTTGCTCTAGTATGTTGCAATACTTCATGCTGATCTTTGCACCTGAAGAATTCACCCTCACTATATTGAGCCACAATCTTTATGAAACAGAGCAAACTATGGATATTGAGGCAGGGGGCACAAACTACCCAGGGCAGCCCTCCAAAGCTCCTCCTGAGCTGAAATGAGTTACAGAGTCCACACAGTCAAACATCACTGATTTGTTGTTGTAGATAAGCCAATCTGGCCATGAGGTATTATGTAGTAAGTATTACAGATATCTGGGTGCATATGAGGTCTTAATTAAGCATACATCATTTTTATGTACTTTGCACATACTCTAAGCACGTGTTTAAGTTACTGCAGGAATTCCTTCATACATTTATATGTGTGCTTAAACAGCCTTCCAGAACAGAGCTGTTTTCTTCAACTGTTGTCATAATTTAATGACTTAGGAGTTAGAAGTCAGGCCTTTAAAATTTATATAATTTAGTCTGCAATTAGTATCAGCAAACAGGTCCAACTATAGAATACCCATACAAAAGTTTGCCGTAGTTTCCCCCCAGGTACTATAAAGCACATTAATAGTTAAGAAAAAAAAGCTGTTATAAAAATGTAAATAGGACATCAGAGCTCAGATAGTTTGCTCATTGGTTCAGATAACAACCAATGTGTGTTTTTCAATGTATGAATATTAAATTTCATTCACAGGGCACATAATTATTGTAAAGCCAATTTCGGCCAAAAAATCATGTCTGTCCATAGAGCGTTCAGCCACATAAACTGAGTTGTCTTCAGCACTTGGAAGAAATCCAAAGGGACAATGTAGTCCTACTACCTAGACCAATGCATCAGGCACAGTATTAGTCTATATGCATGCTGAAAGAGTTGGACTTTTCCAACCTAACACGAGAAACAGCACTGCCAAAAGAAGAAAGAAAGAGCAACATGGACAAGAGCAACATTTCTCACCAGAGTGGGATACGTACAGTCCTGGGGCACTGTTTTAGAAACTGAGCAATAATTATGATCAACAAAACAACAGGAGTCAGTGTCAAAATTACTCCTAAAAATAAATAAATTTTTTAAAATTATGCCACCTATATTTTTCTCTGTTGCTTTTTTAAAATCAACTGTCAAAAGTTTTTATTCTAACAAACTGTATGCAAAGATACCAATATAGCTCTACTAGTAAACTTCTTCAGGTTTTCAATTTAAAAAAATCTTTGGATCCCCTTCAAATTCAAACTTTTATAGTGTACAAGTATGGCTCTTCTACAGCTTTGCTACTATCCATAAGTGTTGATTTCCCAAACAGGATCAGGATGTTCATATGACTCTCACATTGTTTCCATGTTTTCTGTACCAAGATAGATCCAAGCTTAATCTTGCATGTCATTCTGGACTTAATCCATAATTAATGGCATCAGTTAGATCATGGAACATTTCCAAAAAAAAGGAAAAAAAAGCTATGTCAAAATACCTGTCACATATAATTCTTTCATGAAAAACATTTACTATAATGCATACTAGTTTCTGCTTCAAGCGTTCCCGCTGAGCCTTCTGAAAAGTCCTATGTTCCATAGTGTGTTAGATTGTGAATATTTAAGCATCATTAAGGATGCTTACTGAATTCTTTCTAAATTAGAAATATTTCATCATACAGCTGGATGCAGCATACAGCTGAAAGTTCACTCTTCATTTTTGAAGCTGTGTTTACAGAAAGCCATAGACATTCTTGTTGACATTAGTAAGAAATGCCATAAATTAAACAGTATATGTTTTACTCTGCTTTACTTCTCTTCAAGCTAAGTGCACTTCCAGGAAAAAAAAAAAAAGCCAGTTGACTTTACAGCCTAAAATTCCTCAATCCTGAGTAACAAACAAGGACTGTGATGACCCATCTGTATATACAAAACACACGGTTCACGTGTTCT
The DNA here is from genome assembly GCF_051311805.1 of Agelaius phoeniceus. Classification (NCBI taxonomy): domain Eukaryota; kingdom Metazoa; phylum Chordata; class Aves; order Passeriformes; family Icteridae; genus Agelaius; species Agelaius phoeniceus. Next base: position 27,470,600 of record NC_135269.1, on the reverse strand, counting down.
GTGTACACAACACACAAGAGTGCTGTTTAATAAAGGGAGGCAAGCATAAGCAAATGCACCCCCTCTGGATATACAGAACTCACAATATAAAACACGAAATTAACAGTGCAAGAATACACCACAGGCACTAGCCCTGGAGAAAGCCTCTGCACAAACCATGTGTTAGAACTAGATTATAAATGGCCAGTCATTGTACTGAAGTGAACTTACTTCTGTACTTAGAAAAGTGGGTATCATATTTCAAATTCAACTGACTAGCTGGCACACTTCTTCCTAAGCAGCCTATTCGAGTACAGTACAAAAAGCAATCACATGGTGTGTTTTGATTTTGGTCAATGGGCTAGTAATTTAACAGTGGTGCAACAGCTAATTGAACAGGGGCACCACAGAACTTTGGTAAACTATGAATACCTGAACTGTTCTTGTTTACAGCACTAAACCTAGCTTTAAAATAGCAAGATTTTATAAAAGAGGTTAAACAGTGTAATTTAGAGAGTTAACAATAAATTTTCCCTGACAGGGAACTTGGAAATAATATAAATATCTTGACAAGAAGGCACTGGCAAAAGAAGCACAAATATATTTTAATTTAATCAATTTCCATGGTGCTAGGCCTTTTCTTTCTGTAAGAAACAAAAAAACCCAAACCAAGCCCCAAATTTATTCAAGTTCTAGGTCAACAGTGTTTCAGTTCATTTTTTCTTCTTTTGCTATGCCTAGTTTAGTGTTGAACACTAGGACTGGACTGTGTGCTGCAGACCTTCTCTGCTCTGAATACAGTCAGATGCCATAAATGATTGTGACAACGCTCTGACTTAAGAGCATGATGAAACTTATGATCAAAGCTATGCTGGAGATGGCAGGAGATACAACTAATGACTGAAGTTAAGCCCTATCACCCAACATGGCCAGTAACCCAGTTTCACTCCACTAAATCCAGGTACCTTGAAAGTAATGCTGCTCTTACCTAACCTGCTCCCTAAGTTTTACACCTCCCCTGCCTCGATGATCTCCCACAAAAAAAGATTCCCTTTCTTTGTTTTGTAGGCTTATTACGATGGCATGCCTAATTTCCTCTGCAAGCAAGGGTAGAAGCTATGGGTGAGAGTATGGGGTGAAGCTGTCTTTTTACACAGAATTCCACGATGCAATGCCTTGTCTGTGATAAACACTTCCATCCGTGATTTAAGTAGCAATTGGAAGATGGAAATATCAAAGGAAGGGTAATTAATACATCGTATGTATTAGCCCAGCAGTCAAAACATAAGTTCTGCACCACAGCTAGTAACAGAATGAACAAGGACTCTGCAGACGCATTGAAGGCAGGAAATTCAGTACCACTATATTAATAAAATGACTGCCTGTGACTTTAAACCCTGGCATGCTTGTACTTGGCGAGAGAGTGAACGATTTATTGTTACTATGAAGGATGCGGGAATGGAAATGAAGATGAGAGGGGCGATGATAATAATGATAGGGAAGAACAGGTTAATATCCCCAGCATTTGATGGGGAACGATGTCCCTACCTCAATAAGCTGGATAAGGGAATAGCTCCAGATCCACTGCCCAGGATCCCTCCTTTCCTCCCAGAGAGGAGTTTCTCCACCAGAGCCACATTCCCAGTGCGAGCGGCTTCCAGCAGTTCCTGGTCCTTGCCCATGGTCGGGAACCGAGCAGCCCCCCACGGGAGAGCTGCACCCCGGGCCACTGCGGCCCCCTCCCTCCACAGAACGGTCTCCCCTCCCCAGACCCTGCCTCAGAGCAGAGCACAGCAGAGATTCCTGCAGTCCCTTCCAGACCAGCAGGAGCAGCAGCAGGAGGGAGGAGGAGAATCACCTCCTCCTAGTTTCACTGGATCATTTCTGGGTGGAGTGTGGAAGAAGGGGGGAGGGAGGGAGAGAGGGAGGACGAGGCCAATAAAGAACCTCCCCCCACTCCCATGCACACACAGCCCCGGCCGAGAGGATGGGGCGGGGGGAGCGGGCAGCTTCGGCCCCTATGGCCGGACGGGCCAGCGGGGATAACAACCCTCACAGAGGGATGGATGGATGGATGGATGGACGGACGGACGGACGGACGGACGGACGGACGGACGGAAGCGGGGAGGAGCGGGCGGAGGGAGGCAGGGAGGAGGCGCAGCCCTGCCGTGCCAGGCCCGTTGCTGAGGAGACGCGGCTGGCGCGCTCCCAGTGGCTGCCCGGGCGCGGCGCCCCCTCCACCCGCCCCGGCGCTCCGTCGGCCCCGCGCTCCACCGCGGCCGCCGCGCCCCCGCCCCGGCTCCGGCCCCGGCCCGCCCCGCGCTCCACTGCGGTGCCGGCAGCGCCGCCCGCCCGCGCCCCGCCAGGTGCGCCGGCCGCGCCCCCCGCGGCGGCTCCAAGCGGCCTCAGGCAGCGCCGGGCCGGGGCCGGCTGCCCGCGCTGAGCACGGGGGGCTGGGGAGGCGCGGGAGCCGAGGGAGCGGAGGGCGGCTCCTGCGGCGCGCCCGCGGGGCGATTGCCAGCAGGTGCGGGAAGGGCGACGGGTCCGTGGCACAGTGTGCGGGGCGGGGGCGCCAGCAGCACTCCGGCCGTCAGGGGCGCGCCGGGGGACCCGCACCAACAGCGCCGGCTCCGCTGCGCGAAGCGGTGCGGGCAGACAGGAAAAGCCGGGCCCCGCGGGGGTCAGGAGCGAATCGGGCAGGCGGGACTGCCGGCAGCTGCCGCACGCTAGGGTCGCGGCTTCTCAGTGTTTCCAAGGATAAGAAACACTGAGTATAGGTATAACTGAATATAACAATATATTTGGTGTCAAATCCAGTCAGCCCTTCTGGAGCTCCCGGTTCTGTTACAGAGACCTTTTAAATTGTGTGACTTTTCCGGGCTCCAAAATTAATCATTCCTCGTGGATTGTGGGTTCTTTCAAGCCATGCTGAAAATTCTCAGTGCTGGCCAGCTCATAGGCAGATCCTTGACAAATGCACCGTTTGATACTGTGCATGCGCAAGAACTGAATTATAGCCCCGTGTTCCTGTTTTAGTTTAGTGTTTGGGGTAGGTAGGACCATAGGTAAATAAGTTATAATCCCTCACCCTTCCCCCACTGGGATCAGTGGCACTCTCCCATGTGTTCCCACTCTCCTCTTGTGTTCACAAGAAGCAATGGGAGCAGTGGCAAAATAACATTGTGTTAGGCAAGATTCTAATGTTATGTTTTTGGAGTGTATTACACCAAACCTATGGTACATTTAAGGCAGTGGAAAGATCCTTGTTGATTTCACAAATGATTTGTTTTAGTCCCTGACAGTAACAGTTCTACAGATGTTTTTGTGTTTCTGTTAGCTAATTAAGCAATTTTAATATATTAAAATTTGATAGAAATTTCGTTGTGGGGTCCAGTTTTCTCTTAGAAAAGGAAAAAAAAACAATCCTTATGGAGACCTGTCATTTCAAGAAAGTCATCCACAGAAACAAAACAGTATATTTTAGCTAGAAAATGTAATTTACATAGTTTTTCATTTTCAGGATGTAAAATGATGTCTTCTCCAATATTGTCAGCAGGACACAGAACTGAACACATGCGTAAAATTAATAAGGACTCTAACTACAGCTTTTCGTATTGAAAGAGTCTGATATAAATAGGAATTTTAAGGCCTGATTCTGTGATCACAAGTGTTTCAATGTGGTTTGAATATATAAATGTGTAATCACATGAATTAGGATTTATAGTTTAAGTCCTTAGCCACAGCAGTCACAGTGGAAAACTGTAATTCAAAACCAACTAAAAAGTTGTATCTTGTTGGCACCCACTTGAGCATTAACTAGTTCCAAAGAAGTTAGCCATAAACTAAGAGCACCCCTGCATTCTGAATTTGTGTTAAGGGTGCCATAATTTCCCTGTTTTCCTTCCTTGCTTTTGATTTTGTAGGCAGTCACATGCATGGCCTGATAAACACCTTCTCACATGTATCCTCTGCATGCTCTGCATGAAGAGATTCCTTCCAGTTTGCTGAGGGCCTCAGAAGAGGTGCCAGTGTTTGGTGAGGAGCTAATTGTAAGGCAGGAGTGTGTGCATAAACCTGCACATTTGTGAAAAATTAGATTAGAAGCAGATGCTAAGGAAAATCTCAGGTTTTCAAGAATTTGTATTGTTTATGTGGTTGGATCAGCAGATGGCAAATATGACTCAGTATAAATGTTACATAATTCTTCCAGGGAAAATAAAATCTCAAGACTGTGCTCTAATTGAAATGATCGTCCAGAAAGCTGTTGAAGAACAGTAAGTAGAATCAGCATAGAAATATCAATGGAGCAGATGCATTCAGTAGCCAGCAAATTCAGAAAGATTTTATGAATGTCGAAAGGCTCAACACTCCAGTAAACCCATAGCCTAGTGCCCAAAACAACCTGTGAAGGCTGAATAGAAGATTTAGTTTCATTAACAAATATGGCAGAGCAGAGTAATTCCATCAATTTGAAAAGTGAAATGTAAGCAGCACTGTTTAATTGAGGGGTTAAATGTGGATAAATTCTAAGGGCTACCGAAGAGAAGAATTGAGAACATGGGCTGGTCTGTTTCCAGAGATGAAATCGACAGTGGGCTGTAGTAAGAAAAACAAAGTATCTTGACTGAGTTGAAAGTAAATGGCCAAACCCATTCATTAGATTAAGTGGACTCCTTTGTGTTTTTAAATGTCTTACTTTTTTTGCTCTGGGTAATACCAAGACAAGACTGTGGAGTGTTAAAAGATGTATGTATGATAAATAAGGGAATTAGACACAGAATGTAGAAACCTAGCTGTATAATTTGCAGTAGTTACAGATGAGAAAAATAATACGTAAAACAGCAAAGAGATCCTTCAAACTGTTGTATGTTTTTTGAGCAGTGATGTTCCATATGACAGCACAATTTTGATTCTAAGGTTTTAGTATTTGTAAAGACATTTTAAGTTATGACCACTGCAGCTGTCAGTGTCTAAGTGGCATCACACCTTCAATCTCAGAATTTCTCTCAACACAACATATGCTTTACCTTCTGTTTTCTTCCATTTTCTAAAATACCAGAGAGAGCACTTAGCCTACCTAGAAATTCTTTAACTGGTTTGTCATTTGAAAGGACTAGAAGTGACTGTAAAAAGCAGGGAGTTTCCTTAATGTTTTTACAATGCAACTATCACTCGGCTTTGTTCTCATATCAGGGTGACAACCTCTTCATTTCTTCCTCCTGCAGCCTCCCAGAATTAAAGGCAAATTAAATGGGTGCTTTCTAACATTCCATGACTTTTCCCTCTTTATTTCCAAGCAAATGCGTGGAAGAGAGTATGAAAAACTGAGTTGTAGGTATTGAAGAAAACACTAAATCCATGATACTAAAAAATAGTAGTGTAGAATAGCAAACATATTGACATCATATTTCAGGACTATGTATTATCAGTCCTCTCACGTAAAGATATAGGGAAGGCCTAAGATCCCGATTAGAAATTCTGAGGGGTATTCTGAAACAGAGCTCAAAATGCTAGAATAAACCATCAGCTCTTTTTGACAGCAGAAAATAAATTAGCATTAAATAGGCCTGATTATTATTCTAATTTTTGTGAAGGCTGCCCAAGAGAAAGCAGCATTTTTCATGCATCTGGGTGGCAAGTGTTTTTCAGTCTTGATATTGTCTTTTGCTCTTTAGAGTGTATATCTATAGCATAAAAAAGAAACTGAGTTTCAAGCCATGAGCTCTTGAGGCCAGGTGTGAATGCCATCATGTCCTGGTTGCCTGCCAAGGTGGAACCTGGATGCAGGTCAGCCCTCCTCGGGGATAGGCTCAGCAGGTAGATGGCACGGTGGACATGGCCTCAGTTTGGAAAACTGGGACACACCATAATACTCACATGATGCTTAGTGTAGCTCTCACCACTGAAATATGCAAAAGGACTTGCATCCTCCCCCACTGTAAAAGAAAATTATAGAAACTGGAGGTACTAAAACTAACTCATGAGGGATATAAAAACACCAAGAATTCTGTGGTCTTAAAAAACTGCATGGATTCTTGGATTCACCCAATTAAGTAGAAGCTGAAGTAACATGTGAGGAAAAAGCCATTTTTGACACCCATAACAATCCTGTCTCTGACCAAACAATTCTGACTGGATTCCATTTTCTATAAACACTTCCTTTCAAGCATGTTGAAAATTTGCATGGGAAAAGAATGGAAAACCAGTCCCTTGGTAATGTTGCACAACAGCAAGGCACTGTCTCAGCATTTGCAGTGACCTCATGGCATCATCTTTATGGGGCTCTGAACACATTAAGGGAGAGCAAGAAATTAAACTGTGATCCTGTCTCACAGCCACAAACCTACAGAGTCATCTGAATATACCATGGGAAGTGTGCTGCATTCCCCAAAGGGCTGAAATGTCCCACTGCTGGAAAGTGTCAAGGCCACACAGACTGCAGGTTGTGTCAGTGCTGGAGAGCCAAACCTCCAGAATATGGGCGTGGGATATTACTGACAGAAAGTCAGTACTGTTGCTGTGCCCTTTCCAGTACAGCTGTGATTTTGCTCTGATGGCAGGTGCTAAGGTTAACTGGGATATCTATACATATCTTTACATGTATTTCTTGTGTCAGAGCAGGTGGGATTAGCAGTATGATTATTCATCCAGTCCTTCTGCTCTGGGTTAGGCTTACATCAGTGTGCTATCAAAATATGCCTGAGACTATTTTTCATGCATTAGAGAGAAATGCACAATCAAATGTGGATACAAGTTGGTAAGAGCAGCATGCTGATTAGATGCCCCAATCCAGTGTGTGCTGACAGATACAGTGCAGTATTAAAGCTTTGCCTGTAGTGCTTAATGCACAGCTTATTGCATAAAAAAACAACTTGTTTCTACCTTGATACATTGCAACCTCTTTCGGACTATGAAATATTTTCATCTTCTTATCTTCCTTTGAGGATATGTACAACATTGCCTACACATCAGATTCTGACTGCCTGAAAGAAGGATCATAGAGAAGTCTCAGCTGCAACATGCAAGTGACAAGGGACTGCAACTGCAAGTACAGACAGCTGGTAGAATTGTGTGCAAGTGTTATCCTTGCTCTCCATCAGTAATATCCAGGAAATCAGCACAGGGGGCTGGTGTACTGTAAGGCAATAGTGTAGCTAGAAGTGTTCTGCCAGGGGGCCTATTCTCGTTTTGTCTCCTCTAGTAGTAACTATCCTACATGAATACATAGTGGTAAATCAGTCAGAATTAATACAAATGGTTGAGTGAACACTCGTACATCGTGCATTCTTTAGGTATGTTTTTATTTGTGCATACGTGTGGTAATGACCAACAAGGTAGAATGTATTTGAAATTTCAACAGAGAAATACAAGACAAAAATATTTGATTAATGTTGCAGTGGGAATTAACCTGGAACCAGATGGACACAGCACTCTTTTTTCTCAGTATAACATTGTCAAATGTACAGTATTCCACAGATTCTCTTACAGGCTCTATTTTACCAAATCCATGCAAGTTTTAGCTTTTATGCTTATTCTTAACACAAATTATGCAGATAGCTAACTTTGCACTGGATTCTTGGTCTGGCCAGGTGTTTTTTCCAGTGGATATAACTATTTGTGGTGAAAAAGTAGTTGACATTTCAACTACCAAGGCTTTTCTTTACAGGAGAGGTCCAAGGTGTTAACTGAAGTTACAGTCTCATAAGCAAAGGTTTTGTTGAAACAAATCAATAAATAAAAATAACTTGCCTGGACCAGATTCAATTCCCCAAAGAGTCTGAAGAACCTCAGATCTAACACTCACAGAATTAAAATGATGACCTGTGAGCTATTGTTTCAATTGGCCTTGGTACTAGATGAGTGGAAGGTGGCAAATGTGATCCTAATAACTTCTAAGGGGCTTGAAGGAGCCCTGGAGAACTACTGAGTTGATTTGCGTGCTTGGAAAATTGGTAGACACCTGCCTGCATACAACAGTGAAGATTCAGTACAGCTTTTGGAAAAGGAAGTCATGTCTTGTGTTTCTGTAGGAGTCCTTTGGAGAAGTCAAAGAGCATATAGAAAATTGCAAGTCAATCAATAGGTTGTATTAGGCTTTCCAAAAAGCTTTTGACAAGGTCCTTAGAGAATACTTTTAAAGAAATCAAATTGTTATTAAGAGGGACGATTCTCTTGTGAGTGTTTAAAGGAAGGAAAGTAAAAGGGAAAAATGGTCAATTTTCACATTGGTGAGAGGTTGCCAGTACAGCTGTATAGAGGTCTCTCCTAGGATCTGCACTGTCCGGCAGGCTCATAAAGAGCCTCTGAAGAGACTAAAAAGTGAAATAAAGTAGCAAAACAACAGATTTCAGGATAGCTTGGACTAAAACTGAGTATGCAAGAGTACATTGTTCTAGTAGATAGTAAAACAGAAGGTAGAACTCAACATTTTCAAAAGAAAGGAATAATTCTTTAGTGGAGGGATATTTTGGATTCCCCTTTTACAATTCCACAACTGCTGTTACATCTCCATACATGTCTATAAAATGTCCATTTAATGCTATATGGTAATCAAAACAGCAAACACAATTATTGGGAATTATTAGGAAAGGAAATGAGCAGCAATATGTCAGTGTATAAAACCACTGACTTTGTCCTGTCTCAAAAATATTACATCAGAACTAAGCAAGGTACAGTAAAGGCAAAGAGCTATGATCAGATATGATCAGATGTATAGTATGTACAGTCTTTGTAAAGCCTAAATAGACTAGGCCACTTCAGCTTTAAAAAAATTATAACCATAGGGAGATATAAATAGAAGTATATAAAATAAGGGACATGGGTAAAGTAAATCTAAAACAATTATTTTTCCTAAAGAAGAACTTAGGTATCACAGTGGTCAGGGGACAGACTTAAACCAAGTTAACATATTGTTTTCATTCAAATATTTTAATTTAGAATAGGCTTGGGATTGCTTTGTATTCTACTTGGAAACCCATGCTTTTGTTCTGAGAAATGACATGTTAGCATGCACCTGTATATGTGCACTCTGATAGCAGCACAGCACAAATAACAGGTATGTAAGCTTTGCTCATTGTCTTGCTAATTTGTTTTATCTCAGGTTACTGCCTTGTCTATGTGTAGTTTAATGGACTCTTCATATGTAAATTAAAATACACAGCACAGTGTTTACTGTGGTTTTGTACAGTACATATACAAACGTAGTTATTCTGATGTTAAGGGCACTGCTGCTGTCTGTCAAAACACCAATTAATATCAAATTTGTCAGAAAGGTGATTTTGTGAAGCTGGTATTTTGCTCCTAGCACAAGATTAGGGCCCCAACATATTTTATTCAGTTAGCCCAACAGTAAAAAGGTTCTTCATTCTTAATTACTTCTTCAGTCTCCACAAAACAACATTCTAGAGTGTTAATTAAAATTAGACAGCTAGTCCTGCACTGCCTAGGGAAGAAAGTTATTACTTTTTGCATGAGGACATGGTTATGCAGTGAATTTCTTAATCTCAATTACCTCTTGTGTAACTGGATTACAGAGGAAAATATTAACATGAGTAATTTGTTTGCTGATGTGCAACTCCCTCATTTTGAGCCTTCTAACAATACAATAAGTCTTGGTCTAAAAAAATAATTGGTAAAGTCTATGGCTAAACCAGCCAATTAATTTGATTTACACTTACTCATCTGAACTGAAGGTGACTATCAACCCCAGGCAAAAAGCCCTGATTTTATTTCAGCAGCTAAGTAAAAGCTAAGATCTCAAAGGAAGAACCATGCACAAAAATTATTCCATGTAAGATTAATGTTTCAAGAACATAATAGTGTACTGACCTACCCCAGAGCATCAGCAGCAAAGGTAGCAGAGAGGATTACAGGAATACCAGCATATCCATGACCCTCTTCTAACTGGAGCTGATTCAGAAAAACAGATCTAGGAATTAATCTTTGCATTCTTTCACATTGGAAGAAAGAAAACCGGTGCAGCTATTTGGGATAGAAGTTCTATTTCCATATTCTATTAAGAGAATAGAAAGTACAGAGACACACTCCGCTATGGATATGCAAATAGGCTGGCATAATCCTCAAAAAATACGCAATAATTAATGCAAAGTAATCTTTAATCAAATAATTAAGTATACAACAAATTGGAGCTAAAAAGATCCACCTCCAATAATGCTGGGTGAATAACTAAAGTAGGATGAATAATTCAAGTAGGAAAATTCTGAAGTCACATGAATCTGATAACTGCTGTTTTCTTACATTTGTTTCCTCTTTTCACACCTCTGGACCTACCACGCACTGTAGTTTTCTGAAAATAGACTTTGTGATGGCAAATTAATGAGCTTCTATGACACTACTATTTATCACATCATTCCTTTTTATATTGAAGATACAACAAAACATTTTTAAATTTGAAACATCAAAATATGGAACTGCCCAGTTTTATCTTGATGCTACTATTTCATCAAACTATTGCTTTTCCCAGCAATATCCCAGTGAGGACACTACCCTGCATTAGCCCAATTCCATTTCACAAAAACCTTCAGGTTGGAAGAGGTCATCGAGCCCAACCATTGCCCCATCACTGCCAAGTCCACCACTGCAGTGTCCATTAAGTGCTACATCTACACATCTCTAAAATACCTTCAGGGATGGTGACTCCCCCACTTTCCTGGCTAGGCTGTTCCAGTGCTTGACAACCCTTTTGGTCCAGAAATATTTCCTATGTCCAACCTAAACCTCCCCTAGTACAACTTGAGGCAGTTTCCTCTTGTCCTGTCACTTGTTTCCTGTCAGGGGAGGCTGAAACATTTCACCACCACTCCCACCATTTGAGCAGGGAAGCAACAGTTCAGATTTGCTGTGGAAGCCAAGTCAATTTCTTTTTTTTCTGATAGGATTTTTTTTTACATCAAAGCATATTTTCCAATTATTTTGAATGTTTTGATACATTTTGTAATGTACCTGGATCTAATGCTCATTGTGTATACAGTAACTAAACATTTGTAGCACCTCATTTAATTATTATTCAGTTTGTCTGTTTATTGTGCATTTTTCTCTTGCTACAATTTTTAAATTTCATTCCATAGAAATTCTCAGTCTCTCTTTTCTACTTCCTTGTAGAATACAACCCTGTATTTCTTGCATCCCACCCTGTTAGGATGGTTGTAGTGAAAATGTACATCATGCTGAGGACATGTTCGTGCTACAGCTCTGTCTTATCTTTATTTAGTTAAACACAGCTTCAATTAAGTTCTCATAGTAATCACCTCTAGTGTTTAGGGCTCAGATTCTTCTGGCAGGCCCATTTCCAGTGGATATCAGGAATGGTAGAGTGGGTGAGACTGGATCCTGAGTATTTGATACCTAAATTTCCTGTTATTTATAAATCCCACTTGAAGTAGGGTCTCCTTATTGGCATAAGAAGTTTCCAAGGGTCCTTAAAGTGAAAGGACATCAGCAAAGTGGGAGATTATGACAGTGTTTGTCAGTTAGTATCCAGCAAACACATGCAGTATGATGTTGCTCCATATATGAGTTTTATCACCAGATGGAGAAGAAAAAAAATAAATCTGTTACTGCCTATACATTACTATTTGCTGCTAAGTAAAAATATTCCTTTTGATTCCAGCAGCTGTGGATTTAAAGGCAGCCACACTGACATTAAGGTTGACAGCTATTCAGCCACATAGGAACACGTTTTCATGAATAAGGTGATGAGAATTTGTTCTAATGTGTTATTTTCCCTATGCTTATTTCAAACACTCTCCCTTTTTCCTCCTTGACTTACAGTAGCTAAATAAGTGACATGTTTTGCATAATGAAAAGGCAAAAGAGATTAGGTTGCCTTTGCCTGCTGAACTATTTTGTCAAGTCCCATTTCAAGGAGTCTTTTAAAAAATCTTCTTAATATTATGACTTTGAAGGAATTCTTTCCTGTTGCATAAGCTGAAAAAGCTTCTGATAATAGCAAAGGAAAGTTTAAGAACAGCATTCAGGTCATGACCTAGCTCAGATATATCTTCAGATGAGCATGAGTTTGAAACTTGTAGTTTCCACAAGTTACATTGCCAGCTGTTAGTGACTTGGAAAAATTTAGGACCCAGCTAAAGCAAATAGCTCTGATACTGCTTTAAAGAATTTCTCAATGACTGTTTGTAACTTACCATATTTCTTACATTACTCCTGAATAGGAAATTAAGTGCTGGGGGTGGCATATTTGTTATAATTCTTTAAGAAAGCCATGGTATAAGTACTTTCAAATACACACACACACATACAAACTCAAAAAGTCTGTAAATAGATGGGGTTTTTTTGGTGAATACTCTACCAATAGCAAATCTTATGTTTAGAAGGAAGTGATTTTTCAGAAGACTTCCTGCTATCTTCCTGCTAAGTTTGAGCAGAGAAGCCTCATTTCTACATAAAACTCAGTTCAGGTAAGCAGCTGTGATTTTGCTGGTGTCCAGTATATTCTCATGTCCTGCAACATATTCTAGTATTGGCACTGCAGGATGACATCTTAAAAAACTCTCTATTGTACCTATCCTGAGTTGCAGGCTCTTTTTAGAATTAAAAATAAGTGGAAGAAAAAAACTACATTAAGATTCCAGTGGAATAAAGAGACAGCTGCTTTCTATGCTATTTTCTCTATTTGACAAAAATAAAGCAACCCCATTCCTACAGTAAATTTTATATAAATTGCTTTCCTCTCTGCTTAGTCATTCTGCCTGTAAGTTTTTGAATAGCCAAACAGGATATAAAAAGAAATAACTCCAGATCACTTAGCACACACTATGGTGTTAATATAAACTGTCATGTTAGATTACCATCTGGCAAAGGTGCATAAGGTAAGCATTTGTATAGGATTACATTTGGTTATTCCCAAAGAAACACAGCAAATTTTTTTGTTAAAATGAGGGGTTCTTCTAGTTAGCAAGGAAATTAAACAAATAAATTGTTGATATCAAAGTGGACCTTTTCATCTATACAATGATAGGAAAACCAGAAAAATTTATTCTACACTTCCAAGAGATAATGATGAAGCACAAGAAATCTGTTAAAAAATCTTACCAAAAAGGTGACAATATGTAGAAAAATAAATTTTTATAAGTTTTTTTAAAGCTAAAAGGGGGAAGAAAATCTTTCTTCTGACACTGTTCAGGCAGTTCATGTGATTTACTTAAAGAGGGAAACATATGCCATAAAGACGGCAGTAGCAACAAAGCCAAGTTATGTAAATTTGAAAACAAGCCAGCCCTGATTTTCGGTCACGTTACGAGACGGAGCTGGGGCAAGCTGCCGGCCGTCCGGTGACCCTCGGCAGCGCGGCTCCCGCTCCGCCCCCTGGCGGCAGCGCTGCTCAGCGCGGGGAGGCCTCCGCGGCCGAGCGCGGCTCTGCTGGCCGGCGCGACACTCACTCACCGTCATGGACTGCAACGTGGTAATAATTCCCACTGCAAAGGCGTTCTGCAGTGCTCAAAAACTCCACCTTGCTAGAACAATATAATCACACTGACAGAAGTTGTTTCTGGCAGTTGCAACTTCCGTGGTAGCGGTGGAATGAGGTTTGCAGATTTGTTCCACAGATAGGTTGGGCAGAGGCTGCCTCTTTATTCAGCACTTACTGCTTCAGACCACCACTTCCCAAGTGCTCATCTGTCCATGTCTCTGTCAAATGTTTAAAATACTTACCAATTATCTAACTCAAATTAAATAATGGTGGTTTTAAACAGACTCTGTCCTAGGAAAACTGCATTAAACCAGTTCATGCATTATGCTCCACACACTGCCATCATACTCTCAAAGACACAGCATAAGTACATCTTATTTTTACTTCCAAAACAATGTTCTCAGAGATTGTTAAAACAATATTAAGATTTAATACTGAGATTACATGGCAGAAAGCTTTAGGAAATACATATATTCCACTTCCACTCATACTAAAATGAGTGATGGTGACAAAAAAAAAAGGCAGGAAAGAAGTGAAGGAATAATAAAATACAAATACTTTAATGTAACTGCTTAGAAGTGGCTTGGGCAATGGCAGACAAAACCAAAAGAATGTCCATTTGAAAAAGTTATTATCTACCCATTAAATAGGTGGCAATATGAAAGATTCATCTCTTTGGGATGCAGAAGTTATGCTTTATTTTGGGAGAGAACACAGGCTATCAAGAGTTTAGTTGATTTTTGGAGATTTAATTCCTGCAACTTGTTTCAGCTAGCAAGTAGCATGACACATACTTGCAAGACATTCTATAGCATTTGAGAAGCTGAGAGTTGCAAAAAAGTTTTTGAAATATTAAAGTGTACAAAAGTATCTTCCATAAACTTTAAAATCAGAACAATTTTAATTGTTTTTATATAAGCATGCTAAAAACACCTAAAACTGTAAACAACTGTAACTACGCAGCTTTTATTTACCAGCAATCTTTATGCTTTTCCCTAATTTTATTGAGAGACAAAGCTTTGTTCCTCCAGCAAAGACCACTATTCCTGTCCATGTTTTGCATCCCTTAACACCAATTAGCACAACCGTGGTGCTGCTTGTGCTCTCAGGTTTCCTGCTGTTACTAAGATGAGGGAGGAGGTCACTGCCAGGGACCTCAGCCGGGTGAGCTAAGCACACTGCTTGGTGCTGCCCCACTGGGAGCCACGAGCCTCAGCACGACAGAGCCTGCCACTGGGTTCACAATGAGGCACAGAAATTGGGGCTGCTATTCAAAAGGGGCATGGGTTGGAATTAAAAAAAGATAAGGTTGTATTGCGGGGCTGTCAAAAAACTCATTTCCCTATTGGGTGGGGTGAATTAGTGGATTTCACAGCAAGTGCCCACAACTTCATTGGTACTTAACATATCAGCAAGGTGATGCTCTGTTCCTACAGTACAGAAAAAGACATTCATTTATATCACCAGCTGAATTGGAATCTGATGTACTCTCTAAAATGTGCAGATGATAACAGTGAGCTGAAAGTCTACTTGAAGCATTTTGTGATGAACGTTTTAAGAACTATACCAATGTAAGCACATTATTTTATATAGAAACCATTGTGTCCATCACTACTTACCTGAATCTGGTCACTGCAGGGAGTTTGCTTCTGCAATATTTACATACACTTGATACTCTTGGAATTGTAGATGCTTGGTACAATTCTTTACCTTTATTATCACATGTGACTGCATTCACAGGAGTCCGAGGATGAGAGAAGAGACGAGGATCTGACTCCATGTTTCAGAAGGCTTGATTTATTATTTTATGATATATATTATATTAAAACTATACTAAAAGAATAGAAGAAAGGATTTCATCAGAAGGCTAGCTAAGAATAGAATAAGAAGGAATGAATAACAAAGGCTTGTGGCTCGGACAGAGCCCAAGCCAGCTGGACTCTGTGACTGGCCATTAATTAGAAACAACTCTATGAAACCAATCACAGATCCACCTGTTGCATCCACAGCAGCAGATAACCATTGTTTACATTTTGTTCCTGAGGCCTCAGCCTCTCAGGAGAAAAAATCCTAATAAGTAAAGGATTTTTCATACAAGATGTCTGTGAAAATCACATTCTCCATACATTTATTAAAAAATTATTTTGAATAAAGGTACCCATTATCATGGCAGACATAGGAAATTTTCTGCAGCTGGCAGTTATTCTTTAGAGATCATTTGTGATCCCAGATTAGGACTCCCAATTAAATTCCTAAGTGAGACAGTGTACAAACAGAACATGGCTAATGGAAATGGGAAATAAAGGACTTAGGCAGAATGGATCCAAGCAGGTATGATCTCTAAAGAACTCCCTCTCCACCAGGCCTTTTATAAGTAATACTGTAAGGCCACAAAGTTTTGATTTAAAACTGGTGCTTACCAACAAAGTTTGAGTTGCAGTGAGAACTGGAACAGCACATGCCAGAAAGATTCAGTGACCAAGCCTGGGAAAGGGCACAGCCTCTTTCGGGTGAGCTGATGTGAAAGCTTCATTAGATATCAAACCAGCATTTCTAAACAAGATGAAGAGTGTTAAGCTAAACTGTAGACCAGTTTAAATTTCCCCAGAAAATGTAAAACAAAACATGGTAACAGTTTTCCTGCCAGACTTCTGGAGTCGGTTTTCTATATACAATGAAGTTCTCCAAACTATCTTCCATTTATGTGTTTGCAGAATAAAAGCAAGAGGCTCTACTGATAGTACAAATTTCCTGTCTAGGAGGTTATGAACACAGCAGAGCCTTGAGGATGAATTATGCCTTTTTTTTTTTTAATTCGGAGGCTTTTTGTAACTACATTTAGTATAACCTATTAGAGCTTAGTTTAACTTTGTACTTTCAAACATTAATAAATTAACTCTCCCTCTGCAGTTTTTTCAATAGTAAAACTCATTTCAGAATGACACTGTACTATCACTCTCAGTATTGTCAAGCTCACAACCAAGCACACCCATCTCCTCTGAAGTGTCCACAGGTGATGTTCAATACTGTGCAATGGCCATGAAGTTGAAAATGTATCCAGTTACAATGAAGTGCTAGGAAGTGATACCCTGAATTTCAACAATTGTACTGAGAAGGGCTGCTTTGGGCAGTTATTTTGGATTTGGTTTGAAATTGGTTTTTCTCAAAACAAGCAAGCTTTTGTTTATGTAGTAAAAAAACTCCAGACATTTGATATTGCTATTTATTTCTTTTTAAAAATTAGATAATTCTCAATGTAATATTCTAGCAACATGCTACTAAGCATTCTATACATTCCTTCTTCAAAATAATTCCAACTAGATCTTGGCAAGGATAAACCAAATAAGAATTACTTTAATAGTACCAACCAGAGTTAAACCAAAGGAGAATTCCTCCCCTGAATCTGACATCATATTTATGTGAAATTGCACCACTCATATTTAATACTGTGTTGTCTTATATAACTATTCAAATACAAATATTTCATTTCTCTGATAGAAACATTGTGTGTATGTTTTTCATCTAATTCAGAATAATAAAATAAAAATTTCCATGGGAATTAAGAAGAGTTTCAACTAGGGTTTCATATGGCAGGCTTTAAAATAGTGCCTGAACCAGTTCTTCCACAGAGCTCTTGGTTAAAATCTGCACACTTTCAATAACTATTTCCAGCAGTGCAAATTATGTGTCCTCCAAAAAGTTTTAATGAAAACAATTTAATTAAAACTGGTTTGACAACCTGAGTATGCAAAGTCAAACCACAGGATACTAAATACTTTTTGAGATTTGTTTGCTTATCTACAAACAGAACTTCCCTCCAAGATCCCATGGAGCAGAAACAATTGTGGTAGCAATTAGAAGATTTTCATTTGTCAGATTCAAGGTCACTAGTTAAATTATTCAGTCAGTTTTACTTCCAGCAAAGACAAACTCTTACAGGCATGTATGGTTTTGTACATTGTTTCCTAAATTGTTAAGAAGCAGACTCTTATAGTCTCTATTTTATGGTGTTGTGCTTTTTTACTTATTCATCTGTACCAGTTTTTAGCTGAAAATTATTGTTCAATTTGTACAAATCACCCATAATTTAAACTGTATAATTACATTTCATGTAATCTCACAATTTCTTTGGGTAATTAAGTGATTCTCTACAGCTTTTTTATCAAAAAAAAAAAAGAGCAATATACAACTAATGAATCCCAGTAGGATTTTCCCCCCTCACAAGCACTGACATTATTTATTTAAACACACTGAACCAAATCCTTGGGCATGTCTGATGAGTTGTGCAGGAATCAGACATGCATGCAAAATGGCTCAAAGCTCACCTGTCACAAAGGGCCAGATCCTATATCAGGGCTATATCCTCTTCACAGAGAAAGGAAAAATAAAGTGTGAATGTCTAAATTACATCAACTGTACAGATACAGTGGACCTTCAAGCAGAAGGAAAGCCCAGTAGTATGCCCTCTTATTTAAATTCTCCAGCATTTACTGTTTTATTTTAGGAGTGCATATGGAAAGGATATACGGAACTCTATAGCACCAGAGGATTGTACTTAAAATCCTCTCGGGGCAAATTACACTGAATGTAGGGCCAGTTTAGGGCTGGTATTTTAATTTTCAGTAGCTATACTATTCTAGAGGATCTAGCCTGTATCATCATAGTGCAAATGTAACCTCTTCTATAGATATCTTCTGGTAACAATCAAACAACATAACCTTAGAAAAAGAGGTATGCCTTGTTAGTGAGGCATGGTACATGGACTCTGCTATGTACCCAGGCACCTTCTTTCATTGCAGAACCATCCACTTTTCGGAAAACATTTAAAAAATAACATTTCCTCTGATAATATTAAAAGTAGATGATATGATTTTTTTCCTCAGTAAATTAATAAAGTACAGTATAAACTGATTTTTCCAAAGTCATTTCAGTTTAAAATGGACTGAGAAAAGTTACAATGTTTAATGATAATTTCAGAAGAGTACCTGGTTCACAAACATTTTTTTTTTGTAATGAGAAAACTGTCTGTAAGCAAGAAAATAACCACATTTTCAAGTGATTTGCAGACAGTATGTTAAGCGCCACCACCACCTGCACTACGATGATGATGCTTTGTACCAACAAACAGACAGGACACAGAACAGTGTCCTACTGATGATCAACATTCATCCTCTTCATGCGATGAAGCAGGGCATCTTTTTCCATTTGGACCTCAGCAAGAGCCATTTTGGCTTTGGCTAGTTCCTGTTTGAGACATTCATTTTCTTCAATAAGCTGAAATGAAGGGGTTAGAAAAGAAAGCTATTAGCATAACTCCATCCTGATGACTTTTTCCATTTCAGTAACTTCTAAAAAACCAAATGCTTGCATTCATTGCTGGGCAGAGGTTTGCTGAGGCTGAGCCAATTGCAACTTATTCTCAGTCAGTGAGCGTAGAACATGGAGAGAGTTAATGCAATCAGCTCAAAAGGTGGGATAGATAGTGTTTCAGCTGTGCCATTTCCATTCTAGAGTGGAATGGAAATGACCCAAGATTGTGAGCTCTGGGACCAGATTCTTACCCAGTGAGAAAAACAGCAAAATTAATGTGTGGGTTCTGTCATCATCCATTCAAAATCTGGTATGACTGATAGATCAGTACAGATCTGACCAAACAGCTAAGTCCCTTGTTTTTGGTAGCTGTGTTGTACAGGAATGAAGGAGATGGGGAGAAGAAAACTCCCTTATAAAATTTCCTCTGACTTAAAGGAAAAGGGTCAGTGTGCAGTTTATTATTACACTATTTAGAAAGCAGTGTTAAATTGCTGAACCACACCATAATATCCACGATCCGTATCTTCCACTTCCAACAGATTTCTAAATAAAAGTGTATCACAGGCCCACCCCCAGACAGCCTTACAATTATGATTAATAATCATTGTAAGATAATTTTGAGGGGGGAAAGGTGAAGTCAAAATGAGTTTTTTATACCTCATTTTTAAGGAAGTCAGATGAATCCCTGCTTGATTTAGAAGGTCTGGGTGTTTCCCAAATAGTTTGTGTGGCTTGGTCCTGTGTTTTACGTTTGACAGATCCCACTGCTTGCTGCAATGTGCTGCTTGAATTCTTCATCTTTGACACATCGTTTACTTTTTGATTGTCTGCATTACAGAAATAGTATGCAGAGGTTTTGTCAAAAATTTTTTAAGCTTTATTCTTATCAGTACAAAATTAAATCCACCTAAAACAAATATACTTATAATATTAAGTACATTAATATTTGCCTCTCAAAATCAAATTTAAGAATAAAATGTAATTAAAACTCATAACCTTTTAGAGGAAGAAAGAAACAATATGTAACTTCCAGCCTGGAGAAAATAAACACATTTTTATACCGACCTGTATCATCACCACAGAATATACACTCTGAATAATCAGAAATTTGAGAACTAATAATATTGCTATTAACTTACTGTCTCCAGGTCTCTCTGAAGACTGTATTTACATTTAAAGCCACAGTGAGATAAACCTGCAGAATCACGTTTTTAAATTAGAAAATAACCTTAATTACTTGCCATTAAAGAAATTTTCTAGCATTTGTAAGTGAAGTACACTATATAATACCTCTTAAAATATACTGTTTATTTTACTGTTTATTTACTGTTTATTTTTATTACTGTACATTAAGTAAAGAGGTCAGGGTCATAGTTTTACAGTAGTTTCTAAAACTACCTGCAACACAAAACAATAAAGACAGCAACCACCTTGGAAATCTGTAAAGAAAGGCAATTTTTTTGTTTGCTTTGTAGCAACAAAGGAACCCTAAACTTATCATGATGATGTGATATGCACTGATGAAGCATATCCTGATGACATTATAAGCATATTTTTTATTTCTCCCAGATTGATTCAACTGTGGGTTATCATAGCCAATACACTATTCAAAAAGGTAATCTTCCTTTTTGTGACTACACTTAGAATTATGGCATATGGCAACACAGCTTACACAAATTATCAACAGTTATCATTTCATAATTAGTCACAAGTATGCACAAAGGAAAAAACAACAGGATTATTGAATTGAGATCAAGGAGCAGCAATATACAAACCTCTAATGAGAAAAGTGCCATCATCATTTCTTTCTATCCAGAGTATGTCAATATGCAGTTTTATGGGTACCAGCTCAGATGCCTTAAGATTTTCGCGTGGACTGTCATCCTAAAAAACACACATAATAAAAAATGAGTTTACAAGGAAATCAAAATAGATAAGTAGGATGTTTATTTAAACATAAGTGGATTTAATGAAACTTGAAAGGGAATGTTTCAGAGAAGAATTTTCTAATGGGATCTCCACTAAACTTTGGCTTCCTTTTTTTTCCCCCCAGGGATCGTTTTAAAGGCTCAAAATTATCTCTGGAGTAAGTCTGCTCAACTCAATATATAGTCCGACTAAGATACTTCAAAGTGTTTTTACAGACATCTCAATAAGATTATACCCCAACTCAAGACATTTGTTAGCTCAGGAGCTGAGTTACAGATAAGAAGCCTGTGCTATATAGTGTCTGATTTTCCCTTGAACTATTTAAAGATTGAATGGGTACAGCTATCATTCTTGAGCAGATTTTGTCTTTTCAGAATTTAGTTTGGGATGACACCAGCAGCAGTTTAGTTATACTACTGTATTAAACACAAGAGAAACTTCACAAATTACTTCTTTGGTGTCTTCCCAGGAAGTCTTTATAGTTCATTATCCCTGTTAACAGAATAACGAAGCCAGTATAATCAGAAACTATACATATCAGCATTAAATGTGTACCAAGAAAGCTGTTGAGATATAGCTTCCAAAGCTTCTTGAAACAGCATTGAGATTGCAGCAGAAAATGCAAACAATAAAATAATCTTTCCCAAATTCCTCCCCTGCCATGAAACACACTGCGTGAAGTCTCATGCAGAAGAAATAAAAGAACATACTGCAATGAATAGGTAATGCAGCACACATTTGAACCATATCTTCTCACTCTATAATACCCAACAACTCTAGAGAAATGAATCATCTCTATGTCAAATCTGCAGTTTGTCAACCATCATGAGTAACTGCACCATGACTTGTGTGCACTGCTGAGTGAGCACTTTGGTGCTTTTGCTGCCAAGTAGAATCTTGTTGCCAGTTTATTATTGTACATTCGCCATCTCAAGCAGCTGCTTTCCCAAGAACATTTTGCTTAAGTCTGCCTTCTTGCCAATAAACCAGAACAATCCTGGTTTTAAATGCAAGTGACTATGTGTAAAGGTTTTGCTATTTGCATTTAGGCATTCATGTTTGTGATCCACTGAAATCTGAGGAACAGATTCACAGCTCTTACAGAAAATGTTTATGCTAATCCTGTAGAGGAGGAACAACTCTAAGAGTGCCCAAAGATCCTCAGGGATGGAAGGGCTGTATCACTGAGGGAAGGAATACTGATGTATTTTGAGTAGAACACAAGACAATTGCCTTTCCAGTCAATAATGATCTTGGCAGAATCAAGACCTTAGCCCCAGATGTAGAACTGGAGCTGCTCTTCCAGTCTCACCTTGTTCAAAGTTTGTATGGGTGACTATTACTGTCCAAAGCAATGTAATAATTCCTTATGTTTGTTTGTTTTTCTGTTGTTCTACACTCCTCAAAAAAGTGTCCTTATCTTTAAATTTGGTGGGTGTGCAGCACAGAACTCACCCTCTTATTTAAATGTCTGAAAGAAAGTCCCCTAAGAGACTTGAACAGAAGTGTTCTTTTAATGTTACTATTTTAAGATATGGTGCTGAAAAATGCTTGCACTGTTCAGTATCTGTTTCTAGAAGAACATGAAATTTGGGTTGTGTTCAAGTGGTTTGTACTGGAATTCTATAACCCTTCTCCTTATTTTGTACAGAACTTTCATTGCAAGAGCTACCCTCCAACTAGGAGAGAGAAATAACCTTTAAAATCCATGCTTTGCAATTAGAAAACATATCCTTTGCTAAGCAAAAAAGCCCAACCAGAAAAACCCACATTGTGCCTCTAGAACCTTACATATAAAATTCCCAGACACCATCACTCTACAAGAAAGATTTGGGAGAGGTGGAAAAAGTATAAAATGTTAATTCAGACAAATAGCTCGTTCATGCAGAAAATTCCCCTCCAGGCATACCACAGAACTAACCAAATCTATGGATTTTAAAATTGTTTTAGTGTTATCTATAGACCTTTCAGAGTATGATAGCAGTTTCTTTGAAGTTAACTGTATCCAGATTAGTAGTTTATCATCAAAGAAACAAGAACACAATTTTTTTTTGGAGCAGCCAAGTATCTCATTGTTAACATACTTTTAAATTAATCCTTGCATTAGAAACTTTTATCTTCATAGGCATCACTTCTGCGACAGTTTCATCTTCTAGAAAATGCTGAATGTTTGTGAGAGAAGATGTTAGAAATTCAGCACTGAAGTTCTCCACATGACACTGAAGAAACCCATTTTTTACAGCGAGCAGGGAATGTACAACAGCACTAGGCCCGCTTTCCCATCTCAGACTAATCTCAGGTGATGAATTAACAGGTCCAGCCACAGATTTACAGTCAGAACCTGTTGCAAAAAGAAAACAAATTTGCATTAAAATTTTGCATTGTACAGAAAATCAATTATGATGTAATTATTTCCACCTCTATTGTCCAACTTATTTCCCAAATGGTATCATAGAGTTATTATTCATTAAAAGCAGTGTTGCAAATACAGAACTTCAGAGCAAATTTCTAAGTATAGCACTTCAAAGTACAAAAATAAAGAGTACATAAAAAGGCTAGTACCTCACTGTGACAAGAGAAAAGACAATGCAGAAGTATCACCATCCACAAAAATAAAATTGTTTCCTTGGTGCCTTAATGGTGGATAACCAATTGTTTTTTATACTTTTCCACTAAGTCATTAAATTTCAATTCAGAAAAACATTAAAGTCACTTCACTCTCTCAGGAGAGCAGGTATTTTCTTGGAAAGGCTGAACTTCCTAACTTAGGAACCATGAGCAGCAATGCAGTAAGATAGAGAGTATGACCACATATGCATTACTTGAGCAGCAATAGACTTGAATGTTAAAAAACTGTCACTTTCCTGCTAATTTCAGTATCTTTAATCAGTAAGGACAATTACAACATTCAACCTAAAAAGTTCTGAAAACCATAATAAACTAAACTAAAGAAAACTAAAATAAAAATTTAAGGTAACCAGATTGCGGGAGGTCGGCAGTGAGCAGTAACCATTTTTTGTATAAGGTAGTTCCCCATGGGATTCTCAAGTCATGGCATGACTATGATGGCTGACCTACAGAAATTATCTCTATGACAAGAAGCACAATCACAGTAACAGAAAAAACAAGCATTGAAAGGTGAAAGCTACCTCAAAAAAGAAACTCAAGAAAAATCATCTGCATTATGTCAATTCATCATGCAACAGACACTGCCTAGAGCTACAGCAGTCTGACAAGGTAATTGATTTGCTTTCCTATTTGTACATTAATTGGGTTCCTCTTCCTGTACAGTGTGCAGGTTCATGGATGACCTGGCACAGCAGCAGAGTCAGGACTTGTGCACTTATCTACTGGCACTAGAGCCGGGGTAGATGGACACACTGTCGATCTGGGCAGACAAAGACCAATGACAAGATGTACATGAGAACCTTCAGCCTGTGTGGTGAACCAGAATCTCTCCCTTTGTTACCTCTGTGAATAGGGGTTTCCAGAACACTGACAGCCACGACTCCATCCTTCCATCTTTCCAATGTTTGAGAAGTGCTAAATCTCATATTCCCTTTCTCCACAAAAACCCACTCCAAAAACCAAGCAACCAACCAAAACCATTCTACAAGTATCAACTATCTTTTTAGGCTCAGTCCAGACAAAAGTGAATAAACTACCAGCAGCCCAGGAGAAAGAGACGCTCTCCAGGAGAAGAACAATGACCACACTGTTTAATGAATCTCTGCAACTGGTTCAGGAAACTTTGTTTCCCTCAAGGATGCATATACATCCCACACATACAGATAAAGAAATAAGCAGTAGGTGCCCTAAGTATTTCTGCACCTGAAAAGAGTGCCTGCATCATTGCTGGAAGTATCCAAAGTACAGAAAAAGAGCAGAGGAAAAGAACATACATTTAGTCTCAGGCTTGAGTCAATTTTAGTTATCTTGCAGATACTTGAAAGGGGCAGAGTCAAGGGAAGATGGAGTAAAAAATGCTTTAAAAAAATCTGGAAGCTGCTGTGAACTGCTGTTGCCTTCTAAGAAGCAGGTTCAGCATGATTAGATCTCAGTAAAAGCACAGCCCTCCCACAATACTTCTGCCCTCCTTCTTTTAGTCTTGCTGCCAGGCAAGATCAGATAAAGTAGCAGTCCTGCATCCAGCCCTGCAGGGAATTGCACAGCTGCCATGTAGCCAACTTAGTCCAGCTTTTAGCCACATTCTTCCCTTTTTACATCCACTGTATTAACAGCAGAGTACATTTTAAATGGTTATTTTCATCCAGAACATCTTGGAGACTGTAATTATTAGTTGAGTATTCACTGCATTGCATGGTTCCTCAGATTACTGGTTTCAATTGTTAATGCAGCACTTGAGAAAGTTTTATTAAAGGTCTTGAAGAGGGAGGTTGCTTTTATTGGGATATTACACATTTGCTCACCTGTTCTTTTAGTTGTATTTTGTTACTATTAACTCTTTTAAACAGTCTCTTTTGATCTGATTCTCAAGCTTTTCCCAAACATTTTCTCTTTTAGTTCTAATAGAAATGAATATGGGACACACGGAGCAGAAGATTCCTGACAGTACAGAAATCACAGTGAAGAGAAAAGATCAGTCGAAAGAATGTGTACATTACAGAATAGGAGTGACCAGCAATGCATAAAAAACCAAAAAAAGTGTTGTTGGCTCATCCATTCAGGTACCTGCCAGAAAGAGAAAGGAAGGGATACGAAGTGGAAGTATTTGGAGATTCCAATCATGTTATATCCTTTCTACCCACAAAATAATTAGACAGTGCACAAGCCTCTCATTATCAGCTGAGAAGCATTGTCATTATCAGAGGCTCCAGCTGAAGATACAAAGAAGAGCAGGAAGGTGGTATGTTCATATTACTTACTCCCTCCAGCTTTTACAGAGTATATGGCAGATAACCAGAAGTCAATTTGCCTGTATGAACTGAAGGTCAGCCATGAGTCCTCCCTGCTGGATGTTCTCCTAGCCTTCAGATGTTGACTACAACATCATGCAACAGCTGCTCAGGCAGCAGCTGCTGGCAGTGGCTCAGCTTACCAGAAAATGTGTTCTTTAGCTAGGGGATCAGAGGTTGAACCACCTCCAAAGCTGAAGCACCTGCTGAACAAAAGCCATGCTGATAGAAGCTTGGAATAAGAAAATGGCAGC
Source organism: Agelaius phoeniceus (assembly GCF_051311805.1). Lineage (NCBI taxonomy): Eukaryota > Metazoa > Chordata > Aves > Passeriformes > Icteridae > Agelaius > Agelaius phoeniceus. The sequence goes on along the minus strand of NC_135269.1, from coordinate 27,444,759 downwards.
CAACAGCTGCTACAGCTATTTCCTCAGAAAGGAACTGAACAGAAGCCGGTGCGTCAGGGAAACCCAAAAACCCTATAGTGCAACAGAGCTAACATCCAGCAATCCATGTAGAAGGCTGGCAGAGGGGAGCAAAGCAGACTGTGACATGAGCTGCCACACCAATACATCATGACAAGGAAAACAAATCATCCACGAGAACTCGGTTTTTCTGGCAAAGTACTCATATTGTACTCATATTCTTGGGCATGAGTACAATATATGAGTACATCTACTGTACTCATGCCCTAAAACAGCTCTGAAAGACACCAGTTGATCTAGCTGTGCAAATATTTGGCATGAAACTATACTCTTTGTATTAAGTAAAAAAAACCAAAGACAACCAACCAACAAAACCCCCAAAAAACCAAAACAAACAAAAAACCCAACTGAAACCAAAATAAAAACAGTTGTCTATCTTTAAAGCTCGTATTTCCTGACAGAGGAAATATTTAAAATTTTCTTAAACCACATATTTTAAGCCTGTTTAAACAGTGTATGTCATTTAATCTAGAGAAACCGATCCTGATAAAAAAGAAACATTCCTTCAAAGGAAGGTACATAAAGCCAAGTACTATTAGAGTCATAAGGAGTTCCATCTTCAGGGAACAGTAACACAATGCAATGTGTCATGGTTCCACCCCCAGCAGCCAGGCCCCACACAGCCTCTCGTTCACCCCCCACCAGTGGGACTGGGGAGAGAACTGGAAGGGTAAAAGCCAGAAAACTCGTGGCTTAAGACAAAGACAGTTTAATACAAAAAACAAAATCCAAGAACATAGCCCCATACCAGTCACTATGAAGACAATTAATTCTACCCCAGCCAAAACCAGCTCATAATGCAGCTTACTTTATTTTCAAAAAAGCAAACTAATGACCAGAATTCAATGCAATGCACCTTTTTACCCAAATGATCATATACAGTTCCATTTATTTATTCTTCCTTTTTAATGTATGGCAATGAAGAAAGAAATCAGAGTTCTAAACTAGCATTAAATGGATGCTAGTCTAACATAAAACTGTGTTTTCATTTTTATTTACTTGGAACAAATGTTTCCAGCTCCAATTTCAACACACTGAATTGTTAGTTCTTACCAACAGTTCGGTTGCACAGATATTGTCGAACACCAATATTTCCTAGCTGGTTTGGTATCACTTGGTTGACCTGTAAGCATATTTCTGTGTCTTCTCCTCTGATGTCAATTTCACCATTAATACCAAATACTTGAAAAACCACAACAGACATCTGTCAACAAAACCCAGATAAAACAATATAAGATTATAAAATTATTTTACAGTGATTATTGTTTGTAAGGTATGTCTATACCTTTCCCATCACAAAAGGAAAACAGCCCTTTGTATTGAAAGCCCTTGCTCACAGAGAAGCAAAAAGTTTTCTCATTTTCTTGTTCTTTTCTTTTTGTACACATTGGCTTCATAATGGATTGCTCAACAGCCTGTCCAAAGATAGACACTTGTACTGATGCCAATTCAGAACTGGCTAGAAAAGCCATGGAAGTGAGATAGAGTTTCCTTACTGACAGAGAAGCTCATGACCTATGTGATACCTGAAATATCAGGTATCTGACATTACCTACAACTGCATTCAACTTTATGCATATCATAAGCACAACCAAGCACTTGCAGTGCTGAATCAAACCAGGTTAAAAAGCTAGAATAGGCTACTAAACTTTGGCTATCTGCATAGTAGTCGGCCCTTTTTCTCAATTTACAGGGTTGCAGTATTTTTAAAAAAGAAGCAGAAGCCAGTTTTAAGTCAGCTTTGGTATCAGAAGATGTGTATCCATCATCATTACTAGTATTTTGGATTCATTTTTCTAATGACTCAAAAAATCGCCTCTAAAAGGAGACATTTTAGTTGTGCTTTAAGGTTTAATTTACAGAATCATGTGTTCTAATTGAATTCAATAACATTACCATTTCTTCACTAGTCTCATGGGCATTTTCTGAAGCAGCACTCATGGCATCTGGAGATGACCCATCACAATTTCCCATCACTGTGCCTCCTTCATGGACATTTTCTGATGGGCTTTGATAGTTTGTGGCTGTAATACCTTCCAAACACACATCAGAAAAATGCGAATTTTTAGCACAGCATAGCACAGCATAATCTTAATCACTTCTCCATTAAGAATAAAGTCAGTGACTGTTAGTGAGTGCACACATTAACTCATTTTTTAATACGAGTTGAGTGGCTTATTAAACAAATATTTATAACTGAACTGCCAAATCCATTCCTCCTATAGACAGTTCCAAGTTCTAGATGCTAATCAAAAGTAAAGCAGGATATAGTGGCAAAACCAATACAGCACTCTACATGCATTGTTAAAAAAAACTGTGAAGGCGTTTTTTAGTCTTCCAAATCAAATAATATAAATATGATGCAGCCAGAAAAAAAAATCCAAGCTGTGTATCTAAAATACTGCACAGTGCCTTTAGAGCATATGCTTGTATGTTTAGAGAAGTAAGCTATATATCTTTTTGTTAGAGCAATCATAATCATGGTAGTGTTTCCTTGACAACTGGAAAGCATAGATACTTAACCTGCAGTTAAATATTATTTAACAAGCTAAAAAGACATATAAAGGTTATTTAAAATGGAAAGTGTATTTCATGGCATACTCCCACATAAGCACATGCAGGAATACTCCTACAATTCAAATATATAACAGGCTTGCAAGTGAAGCAGTCTTCTCATTATTTGCTCTAGACTGAAGAGAAATCCTACAGAAAAAAACGGTCTTATGCTAATTAGAATTATCAGAAAAGAGGTATCAATAAGGTCTTCTTACTCTATTTCCTGACATGGGAAAACTATTTCATCAGTATATACACAGATGAGCAAGAATTGGACAAATACCTGCTATTAGACAGTCAATACTTGGGAAATACTCCTTGAGGGATGAACTGCAAGGAGACTACCAAACCTATCTGACTGGTAATTAGCACAGTGAGCATTAGTGAAAATTCATTTCTTTTTCATCCACTTCTAAAATGAAAGCTTCTTTACCACTTCAAGTGTAACACTGATTCAGGCTCCAACCTGTAAGTGTTGCAGCCAAAGCAGTTGCTTTCAAGCATAGCAAGGAACAAGTTCTGCCTAATTCAGACTTGCAACACAGTACTTCAATGCTCTTACTTTCTTTAAGAGAGGAAAATTAAGCAGTGTTAAAATTAAATAGTGCTGCTTAAGTAGCGCACGTTATTACTTTCCCCTGAAATTATATGTGGTGAATACACTTGATATTACTGGTGAAGGTAACAGAAATAGTCTTGTAAAGTATCCAGGATTTGCTGGACTAGAATCCTTTTGAGCATGACTTCAATAACAAACAACATTTTCATGTATTGCTTAAAAATATTTTGTGAAACCTGCTTACCTTTCTCCAGAAAGCTTTGACTATCACTTCCATCACTCTCTATCAAATGATCCTCTAGCATCATACTATCAATAGAGATGGTATCCAGAGAGACTTGTGATGGACTTCTCTTCATATTTTTGTAAGAAACAGAGAATGCAGGGAGGTTGGAGGAGCAGCGTTCCTTGGGCTTAGCACTTTTAAAATATAAAGATATGAGGAAAACATTATTTATATTAAATAATACATAGAAGTTACATTAAAAATTCCTCTAAACCAAGCAAGATATAAAAGAAAAAGTCCGATTATTCAATAATCCTTTGACAAGACAAGGTAAATGTAGAAACAACACATATTCATGTAGGTATTTATGTCAATACTTCTCTCAATACATATTTCCTAACACTTAAACTAAAAGTATATAGTTTAAATCAATTAATTAACACTAATTTTAACTTTCACTGAATGCTGGATACTGCATAACTTTTTACGTGTTTTAAAAATTTTCATCTACTAGAACACAGAATCACAGAACAACCTGAGTTGGAAGGACCATCGAGACCACCTCTAAAGATGTTCCCTTCCTGACTGCTGAAAGTACTGGAAGTCTGTTGCCAACAAGATTTCTAAATCTTTTCAAAGAGTAGGAAAACTGTTTTAGTATTAATTTTCTATACCTTGAAGAAGACTGGGATGCAAACATTTTAACTGAAGCCACTTTGTCTTTGTTGATTTCAAGCTCTTCAGATTCTAAGGCAGTTTCTGTTTCCAAGTCAGCGACTTGGTTAGGACAGCCTTCAGTTGTGCCTTCCTGTTCATTTAACTTATTTGAGAATATGTTTCTGTCATCCTCTTTATCAATGAAAAATTCAGTAGAATCTTCTCTCTTATTTAGAATGGACACCGAATCCCTAGGATTCAAACTACTTTTCTCACTTAGAGGTCCACAGACCTCTTCAGAATCACTTCTGCTAAAAAGTCCACTGCTTCCTCCTTCACTCGTATCTCCCAAACCTTTATCTGATGCATCATCAGAAAATGACATTGCTTTCTGAAAATCCGTATTACTGTCTGATTTAAACAAAAGAGGATCTATTAAAATTCCTTTATTAACTTCAGCATTCAGAGGCTTGCAGTCATTTACATAACCAAAATTAGTAATACTGGCTTCCACTACCTTACTACCAACTAATTTACTCTCTGAAGTAAGAGTTTCTCCGTTTCCCACAGGGGAGAGTTCTGATGCCATGGTACTTCCTTCTTCCTCAACAGGAGATTTACAAGGGCTTCCCTGAGTCACTGGATGGAGCAGTAAGGCTACTTCTGCAGTTTTCAGCAGAATCCCAATGCAGACATCTGTTTGCTTTGCAGGTTTTCCTGTCACTGCCTCTACGTCCTTCCTTAAGTTTTCCAGGAGCAGTACAAGAGATTCATGGAGAAACAGCAAAAAAAGATACTGGTAGTGATTGATCTGCACGCTTACATGTTTTTGAACATGGACAAGAACATGTACATCTGCATCAGAGGAAGAGCTTTCAGAAAGCACTCCTGAAGTCTCAGACATTTGAATGCCATTGGTCGAAGGCTCTGTCTCACTGCTGTAATACTCCTTTAGAAGTTTCTTACGTTGCAATCTATTAGAGAGATCACTAGATTCACTTTTTGGAATGTTCAAGGCTGTCTGATTACGGGATACAAGCTCTTTTTGTGACTTTGCAAATCTTATTGGCTGGCAAATCCAAAGTGAAAGTGGGAAAGAGTCCACAAAGCTTACTGGCCGGCCTTTCCCACTTTTCGTTCCTTCGTAATCTATCCAAAACTGGGAAAAATGCACGGCCCAAACATCAGTAGCTGCAGATGTCTTTAATGCATATTTATTCAATTCTGGAATGATATAACCTTTGTAAACATCATGCATTTTGGTATCTTGTTCATGAGCATGTCTCTGGAAGATTGGATGTAAAAGATTAAAATTTTTGGGGGACTTAGGAAAAGTGGTGAAATTTCTACTGAAAAATTCAGAGTCCTTGAAGTTCTGAAACAAAGCTTCTAGATCAGAGTGTCTGCAGTTTGGGGAGCATCTGGTATTCGTAGCAATCATCTCTGAACTTTGAATGGAAAGTGCACGAGGTTGATCTTTATGAATTTCAGGTTTGTTTTCAAATGGGATGATGATCTGCAAGGGAGAAATAAATTTTTTCTAGTTAAAACTATGTAGATTAAGAAGGTATACAATCAAAGAAACAAAATAATAGCCATGACAGCTGATACAAAGGAATATAATTATAGTTTTATGAGAAATCAAGTACAGTGAAACAGAACAGGGATAAGTTGGGCTGACAGACTAAGACTTATGTTCTCTCTCATTTTTAAGAAGATGCTGTGGCATCAATATTTTTACAAAACAGCAGGGTCTCAGGCTTTTCATCAATATTTGCACAGAAACATAAGGGTCTCAGGCTTTTCTTATCTGAAGGTCTTAAATTTAGTTCAGCTATATTAGGCTGAAGTGGCTCATTTCCTCAACTCAAGCAACTTGGTAAAATGTTTCTTCAAGTGTTTCCAAAATTTATGGCTTTGAAAAACAGAGAATTATAATTTGGAGTTCAATCTGGTATGTCAGATAGGGTTTTTCACCATATGGAGTACTACAGTATTTTATTTCTTTGTTAAGATACAAGCAATCAGTTAGATATGCCACTGCAGCTAATATTCTTAATATTGCAGAATTTAGATCAGGTATTTTTGACAATTATCTGATAATCATAATATATTTGTTTCATCAGGAAAATAATGATATATCTCAACTCCTAAAGAAAACAAATAGTTCAGCACACTGTCATTAACTTGCATATTTTTAGCGCATATATTAAAGTAAACTTATTTTATGCCAAATCCTGAATCTTAAATTGTTAATATGAACCTTGGCCACTCTAGTTTGGCCAATATCAGTGACACTGCTTTCTATCACAATATCTCCATTCTGAATCTAGAAAGTAGGAGTAAAAAAATCATCCCTAAAGACACAAAGATGGGGGTTATGAAGCTTCTTCATTTAAACACAAGGACTCAGGAAAAAAAGAACTAAATAAAACAATTAACCATTCATCAATTTATCATTTGCTTGAATAAAAATAATGCTGTTAATACAGGGTGACATAATTAATTCAAATCAAGGTTTGAGAGATGTTAGAATACTTTTATCCTCTCGTAGTTTAGTAGGCTATTCCCCTATAATGATTCAATATCAGATTAATATATATTTGCAGATTCCAGTTGTTTGCTCTTAATAACTGTTTCTATTCAGTACAAACCATGTCCTTGTAAAGTTCCATTAAGAATGTAGCAACAGGTTAGAAAGATAACCATCCCTCCATTTGCTGACTTGTTAGAGCCCTTGAAACCTCTCCTGTGGGCTCCACTAAAGAGACTCATTTCGTTCACCTCTGAACCTTGGAAACCATACAATGAAATGCCCAATGCAAACAGGGTTTGGGTGGGAAATTTATCTGCTCCATTATCCTTTTTTTTACAAAGAAGCAGAAGACAAGGAACAAGCATCACTCCTCTGCAACAAGCATACAGAGAACTCATGTACCTGAACTACACTAACAGCCAGCATGATACAGAAAATGGTGAGAATGGGTTTTGGAGAAGGAAATAAACCTTCAGATGAACTGCTTTCTTTACTCTAGAGCATTCACTGCCAAGACAAAAGAGCTTTGATATAATACAGCCAGAGGAACAAGGGAGGACCTTGTAAATATAGAGTACAGATATTAATTTTTCACTCATTTTTTAACTTTAGTGCTCAATTTCTTTTTAGCTCTGCTATGCCAAGTTCGCTGACCACAGGGAAATAATTTGTTAGTATTCCCACTCAGATCTTCAATACAAAACCAAAATACCCAAACCAAAACACCCAAACCAAAATACCAGGACACAGATGAAGGAGTACAGGAAACAAGATGTCTGCCTTCAAAAAATCATATTCTGCAGAGTTTTCTAGAGAAGCATTTTTTCATTCATTTAGGTATTTGCAAGAGAATAACAAAAGAATTAGTCTTCCAAGGAACCACAAAACCCCTACTCAATGATAGCATACCTTTGACATTAGTCCATCCACTCTCACATCAACATGTTCATCTGATTTTGAATTGTCATTTAACTTGTACATGGCCATGAACTGAATAAGACTCTGTTTCAAATCCAACACAAACTGGTTTAGCCAAAGAATACTTCTCTGATCCAGAGTGAACTGTAAAGCATTCAGCTGGCCATACAAATTTGGACACGGAACTAAAGGAGAAAAAAAAAAAAGAAACCATGAGAATAAGGAAATTGTTTATGGGTTGGGTTTTCTTTGGTTTTTAAATGATTGTAAACTTACAATTTCACCAGTACTTTTCATCAGAGAAAGAACAGAAACCCAGTCCTTTAGTCTCAAGGAAGAATTGTTAGGGCATACCTGAAGTGATGCTTCTTTCTCTCACTCCAAGAAAGTAACTGAATTTTTGAGTGTATAAAACCTAAGAACAGAATTAATTCTGAAGAAATGGGGAGAATATTCTCATTACAGAAGAAAGGGAAGACCATGGAAATCTGCTGTCCTCAGGTTCCATCCCCAAGAAATCCACTAACATTTCTGTATATAAAATATGGCCAGCCACAGAAGACATTCCTACAATAACTCCAGCAGCTCTTCAGTGCATTTTAGGTATTGTTGCAATAGTTTGAGTTCTTTTATGTAGTCAGACAGTGAAATTGTAGAAACAATATGTGGATGCTGGAGAATGAATAATTCATGTGCCAGTAAAAATGATGCAAGTGTTTTCAGACTGAACAACCATGTTTATATAAACCAGTATTAATAGAAGTTTGTAGGAGGAAGCATTGTGGAAACGGAGCAGTCTTGTGCTCTATCCATTTTAGAAAGCCATTACCTATTTCCAAGCTTTAAGCTTCACAAAGGTGAAAGTAACACACAACATTTATGCGTCAATACAACAACAACAACAAAAAACAAAAAAAACAAACAAAAACAAAACAAAACAAAAAAAAAAAAAAAACAAAAAACAAAACCAAAAACATAAAAAAAGTCTTACTAGGAAAGTCCTTTCCATCTGGGTAGTAATATTCAGTGAATTCAATATGAATAGCTGGCATTTCTGGTGGAAGATAAAGTGACTTTTTATTGCAAGAAATCAGAGCTTTAGGGGAAGAACGACACTGGTCTGCTGTTGAAACCTGTAAATGATAAAAGATTATTTCATTAACACATTCCACTTTTATGAACGACTAAGCATTTGTACTTGCATGGTACTGTCCCTAGTAAGGTAACATTCCACTGCTCTTGGGTGTAGGCCCCCAAATAACATAACACAAAGTACAAAGTGCTGATGAACAGTGACAAACAGTTAACTGCCTTGAAGCAGAAATGACTCACATAGAAGAGTTTCACAAGAAAACCGTTTTAAAGGTACCAGATCCCCTTCCTTCATATAAGACAAAAGGAAGCAGGTCACTTTCAAAGGTGTCCAGCAGAAGCCTAGAATGATCTGATTTTTAATTGCAAATACTACAGCTTCTGTTTAAGCATTTATGCTTGGATGGAGTATTTCCATACAGTCTGGTCTAGATAAGGGATAGATAAGCTAGGTAAGTTTATTACACACATTAGGTAGTTCTTGTTTTGTCATAAGAACAAATTCCAGTGCACAGGCTGACTCTCAAACTGTGTGTGAAGCAAAGTGTTCAGCATGCACCTGGCAGAGATGTGTATGCTTGGATATGCCTGAAGGTCTGCTTCACAGGAGACTCAAGATGCTATGGAACAGTAATGTCCATTTCTGTTTCCTTACAATGTAAATTATCAAACAAATAAGAAACCAACATTTGATATATATTTGACCTTAAATTTCATTGAAGGCATCCTAGTTTAAAAAGTATGTTGCCAAAACAAAGCTTTTCCATTCAACAGTTAGTAGGTCAAACTGCTAGTTTGAAATTACCCAATGTATTAATATTGAATACATGATGATGTCTACTAGAATTTCCCAGGAAACATGACCTTTATAAGCCTGCTTCACTTTATGTAGCTGTTTTCAAGAGGCAAACATAACTGCATTAACAGACACAAAAATTCAAGTAAAATGATCTATTTAGAAAAATAGCTTTTAGGAAATTGCATAGAAATAATGCCAATTTAAAAACTGAAAATGTGTTTCTGTAGAGTGGAGGAGACAAGAGCAAAAGGCAAACGGAAACATGAACAGTATAAAACAATAACATAAAACCACTTCAGATCCAGATAAGGCTCCCAGCAGCAATCTGCAATCTCCCACAACACCAGTAGTGATATGGCAGAAATGTGTTGGAAATTGGAAAAAGAGCAAGCAGAAATCACAGTGACAAAGGACACACACTAAACATTTTTGTTAGGACCTGAAATTTAAGCGTAGATCCTCACATATCACTACAATTCTGCCTAATGGAGACACACCTCTATTTCACTTGCCTCAGAACAGTCAATCTGGACCACAACCAGCAACTAAAACTACTCATTCTAACAAAGGGAAGGGGGACGGAAATGGTAAAAGTGTCTGCTCAAAATATCACTAGAAAGGGAGTGGCTGGAAAAAGATTTTAAAAACCTAATAAAACCTCTTAACGGTTTTTAATGTACTTTGAAAAATATAACAATAAGAAAAGCATAATATACAAAACCACATATTAAGATATTAGGCACATAAGATAGTACAATGAAAAGATTAAATTTGAATTCCAAATTCCTAATTTGGAGAACAGTAGAACTTAGATCCAACATTTAATTGTGATAGGATGACAATTTTAACAAAGCAGAAGCAGGTTCATAAAGGTCTACCCGAATAATGAATGGAAAGTCTCATTAATTTCAATGGGCTTCATATTGTCCCTTAAAACCCACAATTACATAACAGTAAGGGTGGAGTTACCCCAGTTTTACTAACTTAAAGAAACATACCTGATATATATTGAAGTCTGCAAGTCTAACCACAATAGGACTAGACATCAGTTTGCCCTTTGGTTGCTGGGAAGATACAGAGGAAGCCCTAGATGTTCCTTTTGGCATCTGTTCCTTGCCTGTAAGAAAGAATAGTGATGGAATCATTGAAAAAACCAGTCTTTTTTTCATAGTTTTAATATTTCATGGAAGTAGAGAGTTAGTGATGTAAAGAAAATACCTGTTTGTAGGTTCTGAGGAGATACAGCAGGTGGTGATTTAGGAGGAGAATCTGTGACCTGATCCTTCACAGCCTGCTTAAGCAATTCAACATTGCTTTTGAATTCATTTAATAATTCTTTGGCCCATCCACTTCTGGTTTTAGTGGCATCACTATAATGCATCCAGTGATCACAGCTGTCTCCTGCAAATAAGAGAAATGGGAAAATATTAGCTCATTTGAAATTTTACTTTTAACAGGATAACATGTTTCCACTATTTCACAAGTATTCTTCGAATTATAAGCTCATTGCATGCTGTAATTATAGAACAACAGCAGTCATACCAGACGTTAAAACAGAAGTTATATATTCCATATACATTCCATATTCCAAGTCTCAGCACTTCACGAAATCACGCAGAATATAGCATTACCAGCTGCCTTATAACACCACTAACACTCAAAACATCATTGAGTATTTTCAGTTCAGAGAAATCTTACGACACATTAATGTCATATGTGAGAACATGCAAAAAAATGTTCAGTTGAAAAAAAAAAGTGAGAGCAAGTAACAGAACAATGTTCTCATGCTCACTTTTTCCAAGCTTATCTTTCCTGCCAGAACTGTGTCCTAAGAAGTTCCTGGTCCCTTTCCAGAAATGTATTCTTTTTGTCTTGGTTCTCTAGCACCTTTATGGCACACAAACAACAAGGTAAGTTCAAGAAGTGCTGCAGCACACACAGCCTTAAAATCAATCCCACTGGAAATGCTTTTGTCCCTGCTTTCAATTCCAACATGTTTCTGTTGGTCAAGCACTCAAACATCTGAAAAAAATCATGGTATCTTTAAGTAGTCCCTGTAAAGACATTCTACTAACCTGTTCAATAAGGATGCAATGACAACTTCTATCAGTTGGTACATCACTCTTTTAAATACTACCATGTGAAAATTTACTTTATTTGGGACTTAATGACTTTTTGGATACTTACATTGGGGATAAGCAAATATGATTGCTATTAAAATAGGAAAATTATTTTGGAAAAAAAAAATTATTTTAAGTCTAAATGCAGCATTAAATAAACTTTTAGGCTGGTGCCTATCACAAGAGATGACATTTTCCCCCACTCTTCTTCACAGTTATTTGTTATTATCATTTTTATAGCTAAGGAGGAAGATAAAGGAACAGGGAAAAAAACAGAAAGGGAACAAAAGGACAAAGATGCATTAGACTGAAGCCCATGACAATGGGATTCTCCAAAACAGGGCTAGCAGCATGGGATTACTCTAAGCACATGCAAACAGATTCTGAAGGACCTCCAGGACTTTGTTAGCAACACCATAGTGAAAGCTCTAACACTCCTTCTGGGAAGCCAGTTGGGGCAACTGCCTCTCTGAAGTGCATGAACACTAACACATGCAGCAGCATGTGGGAGCAGAGCAACCACACCCCTGTATGCAGTCGCACGGCTGCAATCTCATTAGGGTCACAGACACGTGGCGAGACAGCACACACAACTGAAATGCTGCAGGGGATGAACACAGGCTTTTGGGGAGCACAAGAGGGCAGGCAGGGCAAGACCAGATGGAGCTCAGCTTTGGCATGGATCACCAGTCAACTGAGTGTTTACAGGTTGGGAGTAGAGGACAGACTAACATGAATGATGACGTGGATTTCTGCTCCAGACCATCTGATTAGAAAGATGATCAGACCCTGTTTTGTTGTCACATGGTCTGTAATGTAGCCTCTTTTAAAACTTTTAGATTTCTACTAGAAATTTATGAGAAAGACTTTTCTTGTAAATATTTTTGTAAGAAACACTTCTTTGGAAATTGCTAACATTTTTTTAATAACATTGTTTAACCTCTACACACTGAGGTTTCTGTTCAGCAAAATAATGTAAAAAGCAAAACACTGATTGGAAATGGACATAAAATGATAGTATTCTATATATGAAAAAAATCTAACAGATTGATTCTTGCTAATATCCAATTACTGAATTCTCAATATGCAGTACTGCCTTCCTCTGTCAACACAAAATTCTCTTCATGTCAGAAATGTGTAAACACTGTTTTGTTGACCGAACAAAACAGTGAAAAGCCTTTGGCCTAAACCAGCTCATTCGCAGAAATTAAATTGGTTCCCAGATTGTTGGTTTTGTTGTTTGTTTTTGCATATAGAAGGAAATAAAAAGGTGCCTTTCAAATGGTTTGAGCATGATTATCCAAGCCGTATATGTGTATGCACAAATTTTTTTTGCTTTCAGACAAGATAGTCACAGTCATAGGTAATTCATAAAAAGCTTGCCTTCATACCTGCTTTGTGGAATGGATAATAATCCACTGTTAAATAGCTGAAGGAAAGCTGCATGGCCCCTCCTGTAACACGTCTGTTTGGGTCTGCAAAACAAAACAATGCTTGGCCCGGCACACATTGCATTTAGCGTGTTAGTTCTCATGCTGCAGTAATCCTTTAAACACCTAACACCTTCTTTCTTCCCCTTACTGTCTCTCCTTACAACCTCATTATCTTCCCTCAAAATTTTCATTCTGATAGTTTTCACTGGTTTCTAAAGATCAGCTTGAGTTTGTAGAATTCTGTACTCAGTCACTACTTACAAATTGCATGCTGTTTTCAATGCTACTAAAATGACAACATCTTGAAAACACATTACTGCAGTTTTTTTGAAACAAAACTTTTTATGCTGAATATATGATTATAATCAGTCTTTGAAGTCAACGTTTACTTTCAAGAATACTATATAATATAATTTTATTTGACAAATATTGCAGTGAAGGGGTCTTCTGAGAATCTTCTCTTCTGACTTTTTCCACTGTTGAATTTAAACTCCAAAAATAAAGGACCAATAAAAAGATCTCACTAGGAGTGATAAATTCCAACCACAGTAGATACACCGCATGTAAGGAAATACATCTCCAGCCAGTGAACCTCATGCTCTGCTGTTCTGAAAGTGTCTTTCCTAACCAAGGAAATGCATTTTTGTTAAACCCTACATTTTTCACATTTTTCTTCAGCAGACCTTGTATGTTTCCATAAATTTTTCAGTGACTAATAATATAGTAGACCTTGTACGTTTCCATAAAATTTTCAGTGACTAGATATATAGTAATATCTCACTCCCTATGATCACTTTTGAAAGGCATGAAAAAATGCCCTTATTTGTCTTCTTTTTTTTCTGATTCTAAATGTGACTACATGCAATAGGCTTTTGTTAAAAAGAATCAGTACAAGATTTACACACAAAATTTTAAGGTCACAGGACACTCGTTCCATTCTTTCCATGTGCTGCAGACCATATCAAATTGTCTAAATTAGTAACACAAAGAGTAACACTCTTATTAGTTTGCATTTGTAAGAGTATTAAAGAAACAGATTGTATAGTGACCCCTTCCCTAAGCCACAAAAATGTTGTCACTGTATTCTTCATAACCCAGCTAACTTATAAAAGAAAAAGACCGAGCAGTAACAATCAGACTGATAGAATAAGTTCCTAGAAGACAGAAAAAGCACAGAAGTACTAACACTCTTAGGTTTTGCAATTATTCTAAAATAATTACATTTATTAATGAAATGCTGTCCTAACAGAGCCACCTAAATAGCTTTACATGAACCCATAGACACTGGAGACAATTCTAACTATTCTTCTAAACTAAAGTCTCTTGACTTTATTGTATTATTATTTTCTCATTATTGTATTCCTCAAAATGTCTCCCCTGAAGATGATTATTATTCATAGACATGCAACTTAAAAAAAAAAAAAATTACCTTTTTCTTTAGAGTGGATATCATCACATATATGTAGGTCCAAGTGGGAAATTACTAAGTGATAAGAAGTTTCCTTAACATCAAAATCATTAAACAATTTTACTATTGCATCGTTTTGATCAGGTGCTGCTGTTGTCTGGTGCGCTTTCACCTGCTGGGAGCTGGGTGCAGGGGCAGAGCTCTGAAAAAATATTTAGTCAATCACATCAATTTATAATGTTTATTGTTTTTTTCAAGCATAAGTATCTGTCTCCTTACACAACACAGGCATTTGAAACAAGGAAAAATCTGCATGACATGCGTTCCCCCTTGGATCATTACTGAGATTTAAGTTTAATATTTGAGAATAAAGCTAAGTTGATCTAATGGCTGGGTGCACTGTACTGCACTGCCAGGGCACACCCCATTCTCCCCATTCCTCACACTTCCTTACACCCCTGTCACTCACAGCACTGGTATTTTTCTAGCTTTTGTTGCAAGCTGTTCAGGGAACTAAACCAACACTGGGCTCCATTCTGCTAATTTAGCTCCTCAGGCTACATCACAACAGGGTCAAACATAAGTCAGTGCCAGTGTCAAAGAACAGGTAAGATACAAGTACAGGGCACTGAAGAACCAGAACCTCCCTGCTCAAGAGCAGGTAACCATTACATTGCTGTTGCTAAACCTTCATATCACAGCATAAGGCAGCAGGGCCAGCAAAAGAACTGAACTCTCTGTTACAGTACACTGGCTTTACTCTAGGAGATCCTCTACAACTGACTGTACTCAGTAATCAACCATGTTTTATTTTATAGCACTTATCTTCTATAAGTGTACTTGTCCTGCTTCTTCACACACAAGAAGAGGTGCCTCCCCTCAAAACTCACAAAGCCCAGTTGGTCTAGCCTGCTCTATGTGCTGAAGAACACCAAGATTTACATGCAGCATCAGCAGCACAGATATGCCAGCAGAAATATATTTAAAGTAAAATTGGTTTTCACTATATATTCCAACAAGAACTGCATGAAGATAAGCTCTTAATAAAAGCTAATTTTTCAGTACCATGAGAACAAACTGGACAAGCACGTTAAATTATTATAGTAACCATATCTACCCACACATTAAGTTTACTTTAATGTGTCTTAATTATTTAAATTCATAACCATAAAATACTTGGAGAACAAATTTACTAAACAGTCAATAAAGAGTTAAGTAAATACAGAAGTCTAAACACTGTACATGGGTAAAGAATTAGAACTACTTTTATTTTCTGCAGTTCACATCAATACACAAAATCTTGCAAAGACTATTTTAAACTATTATTAATTCCTGGTATAATTTAAGATGTACAGCTGAATGAAAATGAGTAACTGAACATTCTCTAAAATAAAGTAACACAACTAACCACACTGTGTTGTGTTGTAGAACACCTGAAAATGATACAGTGAGACAATTAATCCTCATACCTGGGCTGTTTCAGAAGCCAAGCTTTTCCTCTGTTCTGCTGATTTCTCTATGGCTTCACTAAGAGATTTGGCATACTGCACCATGGCTTTCAATTGGGAATCAGTCAAAACCCACAGCAAATCATCCAGAATCAGAACCAGTTTGGATGCCACAACATTACAGTCTTTTAACTGTAAAATAAAAATTTAAAGACATTGAACTAAGTACTTATATTTCTTATATTAAATATGTGGGGTAAATATAATATAATAAATATATAATATATAATATAAATAAATATAAATCATATAATATATAATATATAATAAAGATAATAATATGTGGGGGTTTTTTTCATGCAAAAAGCAATAACAAGCATTTTTTTATTTTAAATCTTATTCCTCTTACTAATTAAGGAGTACCTAACACACAGTATATTTATGCTTCACTCTATGTATTTGGCATGCATCAGATATTAAACTGCTGCATTTCTTCAAATGTAAGCAGTGTAAATATGACCAGAATCTAGAGAGATAAAACAATGAAATAAACAACAATAAACAAAGCTCTGCAGATCAAACCATTTTATTAATGGGACCTATATAAGGTCTTCATTTTCAAAATCTGTCTGCAGTGTTTCTTGTAAACTCTACAGTCTAACCAGTTACATGTTATTATAAATTTAGTTCAGGGAATTCTACATTCAATATGGTCTACATTTAAAATCTTTACTATGTACATGTATGCATTAAGAGCATGAGTTACAAATTAAAAAATAAAATAAGACTTCAAACTTTTCAAGTTTACCCTTCTTTTAAGCGTGACCCTAATTTTTGATTGGTTAGTAATCAGTCGAACTGGAGCACTCATTATTTCATGCTTAGAACTCTGGATTGCATCAGCTTCTATTCTGATCATCTGCCAGTTGATTTCTTTAAAAGTCAAGACCTTTAAAGACAGAAAAAAAGAGAAAAACACCTTGATGCAATATGACAGCTACTTGCACCTAGCCCTGTGCATGTGTATGTATACATCTGTACATATGTACAAAAAAACTCACATGAGCCATATAATCAGAACAAATACAACTCACTTGTTATTCCACCTAAAGGTGTCAGGAAGCCCTTACCCTGCTTGCCACAGAAACATTAAGCTACTTCCAAGTAGGTTGAGGTAAAAAGCAGCATGTCAAATATTCAGAAGAAAATAAAGGTCACAGCTATTGCATACTAGGTTGCTTTTGGGAGAGGAAAAAAATGATAGTTTAGTTTAGTTTAAAAATGTTAAATAAGAAAAGGGCAGGGGATGAAGCAAAGCTACAGGATAGGAGAGGTTTTTTTTGAGTGTTTTATTTCAATTAAAAGAGAAAGTTAAACATTCAGCACACAGCATGCCATGCAGACCCCACAAGCTCTGAATCCACTACATGGATTTCCAGAAGGCACAGGAATCAAATGTTAGAATAATGATGACACAAGAGCATCAAGTACAGCTGGACGCTGAAAATCAAATACGGAAAAATGAACGACTGTCCAGCAGGAACATCATGGAGAACATCAAATGAACAGGATATCAGTAGGGAAAACCAGTAATTCTAGTTACCTAAAACTCGCTCCTGCATGATTTGGATGATAGGATCAAGTTCCCCCAGTAAGTTCACAGACAACACTAAGCTGGGAGAGAGTTGATCTGCTGGAGCATAAGAAGGCACTGAAGAGGGATCTGGACAGTTTGGATTGATGGGCCAAGGGCAATTTTATGATTCTCAGCAAGGCCAGGTGCCAGGCCCTGCACCTGGGTCACAACAACTGCAAGCAACACCATAGGCTGGGGGCAGACTGACTGTTCAGTACGGGGTCCTTCACTTCAGCACAGACACAGAGGTGGCTGGAGCATGCTCAGAGAAGGTAAAGGGTCTGGAGCACAAATCTTATGAGGAGCATCTGAGGGAAATAAGCATGTTTAGCCTGGAGAAAAGAAGGCTCAGAGGTGACCTTATTGCTCCCTACAACTGCCTGAGGGGAGATTGCATGAAGATGGGGATTGGTTTCTTCTCCCAGGCAGGAGACAAGACTAGCAACAGGACAAGAGGAAATGGCCTCTAGCTGCACCAGGGGAGGTTAAGGAAGGGACATGAGGAAGAATTTATTCACTAAAAGGGTGGTTAAGCATTGGAATGGGCTGCCTAGGGAATTGTTTGAGTCACCATCCCTAGAGAGTTTCAAGAAATGACTGGATGCAGCACTTAGTGCTATGGTTGAGCGGGCATGGTGATGTTTGGTCAAAAGTTGGACTCAATCTTGCAGGTCTTTTCCAACCTTAATGATTCCATGATTACTCTCTGAAGAAACAAGGATGAGCCATGAGTAAAGAGCAAGATGGAAGAATTTGTTTGGTATATGACTTATTCTTACTTGTCATTCTCCTCTTATCAATTTGAAAACCTTACACCATATGTCCTGAGAAATGCAGAGACTTAAGTAAATCATACCCAGTGTGTCTATAAAGGAGGTACACTCCATCAAGTGAGCAAGATGCAAAGTGCAGTGCAAAGCATCCTGAAACACTTTTTGCAGAAAAGCAGAATACATATCCTCTTCATACAGGAGATGCAGTGTGATCAAAAGCTTTTAAGTATTCTAAGGAGATTGCTTATTATATTAATAATGTAGCTACAGTGCAAAGCTAAATGATTATGCCCTAAATATATGGTTTAGCACATGTTATCTTCAAAGTACAGCACTGATTTTGGTTTTTCACCTTTTCATGCAATTTGCTGCTAAAAAATCATTCGCTGTAATATCTAGAAATTTGTTTCTGGTATTAATTGGATAGGAAAGAAACACTCTCCCAAGGAAAGCTGTTGTGTACAGCTCAACTGTTCAGAATGAAATTCTTCCTAAAAACCACAAAATCAAAAAATCTGCCAATACAAAACTCCATCTAGTCAAAGTTTAATTCTTCCCATTCAGATGTCATTAACATGGGAGCATAAGCATACAGATAAGCTGCAGGAAAGGAAAACAGTCAGAAAAATAGTTTTCAGCTTCTTACTTTTGTGGTATTTTTAACTGATATTCTCTTGGGGTTTCTTTCCCTACATAAAAATCAACTATTAGACTCCTTAACTCTGGAGTAAGCTGGCCAGATGTTTGATGTTAAAACAAGTCTCCTTGAATACAATATTTATAATCAACCTTGCACTCAGTATACAATTAACATTGGTTAGCTGGAAGAAGGCAAATGAATAATTTGTACAACAAACTAGCACTTCCATGTGCTACTCCCAGGACAGCAGAAACATATATACTTTACTGCTATTACTTTTTTATATATACATATGGTTTAGGTATTCCCAGAAAATAATTGCACAAGAACTTGACTAAATTTCATTTAAAATTGCTTTAGAAAAAAAAAAATCCTTATCAGGCAAACTCTCACAAGCAAATAAATAACCAGATAAAACTTTTAAAATATAATTCCTGTCGCTGTTGTTGTTATTATTATTACTACTACTAATAATAACAACAATAATTACAAAAAGCACAACTTCTTATCCTTCCCTATTTAATATACCGTTCTTTGTTCTTTCAGTACTCTCCAAGTCTGGTTCAGTTTGCATTTTAGAATAGTCATTCACTTGGAAGACATAAGAGGGAAACCATACACCTGCTTGCCTTGGTCTTTGTTCTTGCCTAAGCATCCACATTGGCTCTTTGATCTGACTCACATCCACAATTTTTACATATTTGTGCTCCTAAAGAGCAACTGAAATTACTGAGCACAGAATGTCTCCATTCCCAGTAATGTTCTCTACCCTTTAAAAGGTTGAAATTCAACTCCCTCCTTTATCACACAAACAAGGGAAAAAAGTTAGTAAATGCTATTATTTACCTCTCCACGTTGAGCTTCTTGTATTCTGGTAAATCTAAGGTCAGCATGTTCCCAGTTTGCATTTACACTATATATTCTCAGCTGGGAAAGTTCAAATGAAGCATTAAAGGCTTTTGCACCAATCCTTATAATAATGGAGTTCACAGAAACTGAAATGCCTTCTACCACTTTTTCAGCAAAGCCATATTCACTAAAAAGTGAAATGCCAACATATTAAATAGAAACCGAGTGAAAGGGCACAAAATTAAACAGATTAAATAAATTATGAAACAGATGTTAAAATAAATGAAGTTACTAATGTATTCTACAGTTAGCAACTTTTGCTCAATATACTTGATGCAGTTTACAATAATTTTCACTCTGTGATCCTGATCTCTACATAATTAAAGAACATCTATTTGACTAAGATCAATGTACACAAATTATAACATTTAATACATTCCTTTAAAGTTAAATTACATGGATGAGATGTTAAATTACATGGATGTATGTATTATATGTTATTATACATACATTAAAAAAGCAGTCTACGTCATTATGCAGAAAGCCTACTCTTCTTTATAAACATAAGGAGTAATTCATGTCAAATTAATTACTTGACAATTCCAGTCTGGTTAGTATTTATGTCTATAAGCCAAAATATTTTGTCCATTAAAAATAATAACTTTCAGATATTCAAAATAGTATAAAGTATTTACATTATTTACATTATTTCACTCTATAAAGAAAGGCATCCTAAATGGTGGCTACACTCCTACAGTAAATCAACATGCATTCCGGTATTAAAAAAGATTAAGCTGTTGTAAATAATTTTTAAATAAAAATCTTATATGTTCTGAATGTTTTAGATTAGTGTATGGAAAACTGAATATTAAATATTATTTTAACATGCAAAAATTTCTACCCTTTGGTTTTCTTGTGGATTTTTTCTGCTTGTTTTAAAAAAAAACTTGTGTGGTTTGTCATTCCTTTTCCTTTTTCAACTTTCATTCTACACAAAATCTCTATGGCTGTGATTATCAAGCTGTACCTTAGGAGACACAGAGGCCCATGGATTTCTATACATTGCATAGAAGTTACTACAAGAAAAAATATTGTATCATCAAATTTATTTATCTGTATATAGGGCCCTGTGACAATGGAAAAATGTTTTGAGTCCGTGTAAAGGAAATTAGCAAGACATAAAATCACTGATATAATGTTGTGTTGTCCCATCAAATTGCTTAAGTTTTGGGCTACACAGTGTGTGTGAAGTCTTTCAGTAAGAATCAGCTGATACAATTAAGGAAATAGAACTTTAAAACACTGCACTAACAAACAACTCTTAAAACTCTTTAGACAAAACAAAAAAGAAAAATATTTAAAACACACATGAACATTATATGTATTTTCCAAAATGGTTGAAGGCAAGATATCATTCATTTTTTAAAAACTTGATATCAATTAAACTCAGAAAATATCTGATATAGCAGTTGCACCCCTATGGAATGTACCTTGCAAGCTCTATATCTAGTTCACATCTTCTCTCCAGGCTTGGGCCTGGATAACTCCACTATCACTACACTACTTCACACACAAGCAATAAAATAAAATTTTGGAGGAGATGGGAATGGCAGGCTGCAACCCTATATACTTCTAAAAATTTAAGTTTTCAGAGGTACATAGTCAATCTGTTTTACATAATGCCAAACCTTTTTTGACCAATTACATGTAAGTGTCATCACTGACCTCTGCCCGGATGCAGTCGCTATAGGAGAGGGTCCATTAGGGGCACGTGGCTCTTCACATGTGCTCATTTCCATTACAACTTTATCCAAGGACTTGAAAAACAAAACAAAACAAAACCAAATTGGAGACCTTAGAGGTAACAAAGTAAATAGATGACATTATGAAGAACCAAAATCCAAACAGAAAAAGGTCACTTGAGAACTTTTTCTGAAATATACATAAAACATTTCCTACCATGTCAATTTTTCCACAAACTTTTGTAATGCACTAGAATTATCTGTTTTAAACTTTTTCTTATGCTTTTGAGTTCTAACACACATCTCCAGTCAAATATTGTATCTTAAAATTCTTGATTCCTGAATATTATTTATCCAACACATGAATTTTCAAAAATCGCATTTCAAAATGGACATGCTTTAATGTGTAGTTATCTGAATTTTCTTTTTACATGGCTGTTCTTTCAATGAAATACTTAATGCAAGCTGATTCAAAGCACAACAGTTAAGATTTTTTTCCCTGTCTAACTGCAACTTTCTACCAGCCCTTCTGAATTCCCCCATTTATGCTCTTAGGTCAGACAAATACCAAAAACCCCTTTGTCCTCAATTTTAGATTTTTAATGATTCAACCTGCCTTAGCTACTAGATTATTATCATATTGTGTTAATCATGCCCATTGTCATAATCTGCTTGCTCAACATTTTTCTGTGCTACTCTTATCCATGATTACATGGATAAAAACCTGACTACAACCAAAAAATTAATGAAGTGTCCAGTCTGGATTTATTTATATTTGACTGTATTTTGATGCTTAAAGGGAAGAATAGCTGTTAAGAGTAAATTTGGACATTTTAGAATTATTTTTTTAGCTGTCTCAATGACTATCTTTCCTTGAAAACAACAGAGAAAAAAAAACAAGAAAAACCCAATCCCTTAGTTTGAGGATGGTGGGGGGAAGCCAAGATTTCTCCTAGTTATCCTAACAGTTTTGCATGTTTGACCACTCTTTTAAAAATTCTCTTTACTACATGATTAGTGCACAGATCAGTAGGACATGGATTCAAGGAGACAGCACAATATAAAAAAGAGGTAACGAAGAATGCCTGGATGCAGATCTAAGTCTTTTTTCACTGGCAACTTCTGTACTTGGAAAGAGTAAAAACTGCTGCAGATCATCCCTGGGGCCCAAAATCACTCCTCAAAACTATCCTGTTTATCATATAAAACCAGAACTGGGTCATGAACAAACAGTATGTGCCACTATGTCAACAGACTGATTCTCACAAAGGGCAACTCAGCTTAGTGAAAGTCCCTTTGGCTAGACAAGTGGGTTCTAGTTATCCAGTAAGCTGTGCTAACAGAGGATGCTATTCCAATTTAATTCAACTCTCAGTAGCAAAAATATCCCCTCTCCCCATCCCTGCCAAAATACCAGAAGTTCAGTGATGTAATGAAGGGCTGAGGTTTGGCACTTGGGCCACTGTATTCACTTTCCTTTAGAAATCAAAAAGGCTGTTGTACAATCTACCATATTGAATAGTGAACTTTAGTTACATATTTAATGCACTTGTTCAAGGACACCTTTATGTAAAAAAGGTTACCTTGAAAGTTATTTTAGCCTCCAAGAGTGCTAATGTAAGTCCAACAGGAGTTAACCAAACAGTGCCTTGCTACCACAGGTCAAAGTGTGTCATGTTTAAGAATAGCACAGCTTAAACCCATTTCCTAATTCGGCAGTTGCATCTCACAGCCAAGTGGTTGAATCATCCCACCTCGGCCTTACCAGGCTTTAAGTTCTGGCTGTCAGGAAGAAGCAGTACAGATGAAGGTACATTCCAACTGGGTCACTAGCAAATGCATCAATTATTTAAAACAACATGTCTTTCCCAAGTCTGATTCAGAATGAAGGAATTACAAGCACATTCACTGCAAGACTGTGAATGTTCAGCTAAAGGAATATTCACCCTTAAGCAAATGCAATTGAGAAAGTTTACTCATCAAATACATTACTTCTGGTGCTACCACAATTGTTAGTATATTTAAAATTAAAGAACAAAGGAGAACAAATGCAAGAATTAATGTGACTTCTAATTGCTGTTGAGTTCTATTTACACATTTTACCTCCTATTTATATCCAGGCTGAATCCTAGGTGGTTACAAAACCCCTATAAATGCTATGTGTGTCAAACCTGCTATAGCTGAGATCACTATGTAAAGTACAGATGTAGAATGAAAAGTCCCAGAAAAGACTGCTCCAAAAGAAAGGCAGGAACTTGTAAAAGGGGAGACTTGGACAAATAACTACCCTTCAGATAATCCCAAATGAACATGCAATGACTAAAAACATGACAGAAGTGAGCTAACAGTCAAACATCAGTGATTACATTGAAGCCACAGATTAAGAAAATAAACCTACCAAGGAAAACATTAAGGTGTTTTGCCTTGATCTGCTGCTACCAGAGGACACTTTGTAAAGGCCAGTTAATGTTTCAGCTATTTCCATAATCAAATCAAGAGAACTATATAAATATTTGATATAGATACTGCTACACACAGTACATTTCAGAGTTTATTTCAGAACTCACCAAAGAGATGGGATGTGTTTTCAATTTTGTCCATGGTATCTGCAAGAGAAAACACTAATCTAAAGCAAATTAAATATTAAAAATACAGTTAAAAAATCACACAGAATGTGTTCTAGGCATACAAATTATATTTCTAGCTTCTGAACTCAGCATAATATTACTTTCAAAATATTAAGTTCATCTGAACATACTATGTGGTAACTTTATGCACACTAGGTGTTAAAAAGTTTGAACTTCAAAATCTACTTATCACTGAGTAGAAAAATAGAGGAACAAAGTAGAATCTGTCTCTTTAACAGTGAGTTGTCAAGCATTAGAAAAAGCATCACAGCCTTACACATTATTTCCTTTAAAAGGAAAAAAAAATGTGTATTTCCTTTGTTGACCTAGAACTAATTAGACGCCTGCAACAAAACATCAAGTTCACTGCATTTAGAAAAATCAGGACAATCTCCCATAGTGGGAAAAAAAAAGCAGAGACAGAACACCAAAAAACCATAACCAAACTCCACCAAAAGACTAAGGAGGCGTTAATGTTTGACCAGATTGTAACTCCAGTCAAGAACAAGCCAAAGTTAATTTCTTAATCCCACGTTCATGCAATGTGGTAGAGATGATACACATTGTTTCAATTACTCGCAGCCACAATGCCCAAAAATGCAGTATCTCCTAGATTTACTGTGCTTCCCACATTTCCCACAGAGATCAGAATCCTTCCAAAAGGTATTTTTGGAAACAGGAACAGAGCAAGAGGGAAAGCAATAAATGAAGAGGAGTGAAGAGAGAACACATAAAAAAGAGAATAATAAATAATTATGATAGAGTAAATACTGCAGACAAATACAAACTTTTACTTCTACATTTTCAAAACAGGCAGGAATGAATTCTCCTCAGGAAGAAAAAATAAATTAAAAATAATCACTCTTATTTTCATTATTTCCAGGTGTATTTCACGTTATCACATAAGAAAGAAAAATAAGGAAGAAATTATTGCTGATAAAATCTTCATTGTTCTTTAAAATTTTATCAAGCACTTATTAGAATTTCCTAATACAAAGTTGCTTGAAAGTTTTTACAAAGACAAGACGAAAAGAAAAAAGAGTTGGTTAATTACCACTCCAGCACAATAGAACACTCACCCTAATGGATGCTTTATTACAAAACACCTTGTTTATAGCCAGCCATGTTGGAAGATCCAGCATGTTCTGGAGTACTTCTTGATCCAGCTCTAAATTGGTCAGCTGACCTTCTCCCTTTAACGTGCTCAGGTTGATCTTGTCAGGTGACAGATTTTTGGTGAACCTGAAAACAAACACACCTTAAGTAAATACATATAAAGCAATCAAAGTTATCCTTCATATCAGTGACAATTTAACTTAAAGCAATGGTCTGGGGGTGAGGAAATCCTTGATAAATTTCACCCAGGAAAGAAATGGTATGATGTAATTGATTTGTCCCTTCAATTTTTTCATCTCATTAGCTCAATTTATAAATACATAAACAAAAATATATTGTGAGATATCTTCTAAATTTTGTGTCACCCAGACTAACAAACTCAAACTATTGAACAATTTATTTTAAACTATATAAAGTAGAATTGAATCTATTTCACTCTTTAATTTTTTTGAAAGGAGAAAAAATCCCAAGCCCCTAAAATTACTGTCATAAACATTACCTTTCTATATTTAGTTAAAATCTTGCAATAAAACAGTTTTATTTACAATATTAATTTGATTTAGTCATAGAATTTAAAGACCAATTAGAAATACACATACAACAGCATGAGGTATATAAAATACTGGATGAAAACTTGAAAGCTCAATAAGATATCCATGTGGTAAAAAGCGTAACTAGTTAAAAGTGTACATATAAATTACTTTATATTTCAAATGCGCTAGGATTTGATGATACAATGAAACAATCTGACAATGTGACTGTGTCAAATGGTTCACATCCTTGTGAGGCCGCATGCCAGAGCCCATGGGTACCCTACCTTCAAACCAACAGCTGTAGCATTGTATCTACCATAAGCTATGAAAAGGCTATACTTTGCCACACTTTCAATCTGCCATGAAAAAATTGTTTCTGCTCATGAATTGAGTCTAGTTTTGCAAGACCAGGGAGTAGAAAATACTGCTGTTGGCAGTATGCTTCGTGATTTTTCCCACCAAAATCTCCTGGTGCTGTTATTCTCCAGGCAGAGAGCAAAGGGGTTTGTCTGTCCTCAATGATGGAACATCACTCTGCAGCGATGCCCCAGGAGGTGCAATTCCAGCATTTCCTTTCCATTCAAGAGACCAGCTTCTAACTGAACTACAAGGTCCTCATTAAGTCTGATTCTGGAGGAGATGTGGAAGAAGATGAAGAAGGTCAGCAAGCTTTTTTTTTCCTCTTAACAGTTTCCAAATACAGCTTGAAACAGAGAAGGCATTTTTTGAGTCCAACTCCCCGACTCCATTCTGGGATGGTTAGCTTTGAAAATGCATTTACCTAGCCTAACAAAATACAAGTAGTATGTATTTGCAAATAATGCTAGACATGTTTTTTATGACAGAAGTACTGCAGTTGTTACTGTATTGCTTACAGTCATAAATTATCCATAAGCAATGAGAGGTAATCTGTGAATAATATAGTTTCATAATTTCAGTACTAAAAATATATTGAGATAAGGGTATTGATAAATGTATTCTCCTTGGTAACTAATGTACTTTTAAATGGTCTGTTTAGAAACATTATGAGAGGAATAAAGGACTTGAATTATTTTGTTTTCTGATTACCCTTTTTTCTTGCTTTCAACAAGAAAGAATAATGACAAGAGCTAAATAACCTTCCTCATTAAAACAACCTATTAGTAACAGCAAAATATAAAATTTCCTATCTCAGAAAACATTGCAAAGTCTCATCTGACTCAGGTCGCACAAAATTCCTAGAAGATAAAAAGCAGTCATTGAGTGTTTTCAGTCACCTGGTAGTACCTCTCAATCTTAACTTTCTACTTAAGGGTCAACATAAGAATTACAAACTGGTGTCATTTAAAGTCACATTTACACAGCAAATGCAAAACCATTCTGCCATTACACACACACAAGTCTCCTGAGACACATGCTCTGTGAAAGAAGTCCCCCTCAGAGTTCCCTGTAGTTCAGCCACACCAGAAATGCCTCTCAGATTGGAGACAGATCTAAGCATTATCCTGGATCACAGCTGCAGACACATCAGAGGAAACACACAGGACCTACAAAAAGAGGTTTTCAAATTTCAGAGTAAGAAAAATACCAAAATACCGATCAGGGGGAGAACGGCAACAGCGAAGCCATTTTTGAGTTACTTTCCATATCCTTCCAACAAACAAAATAGAAGCCAGTTTCTCTCAACATGGAGCAGGACAGGGAAAAAATTCAAGGATCATCACTTTTTCTATATACATTTTTTTTTAATTCTTCATTCAGAAGAGACAGACATAAGAGGACCTCTGCCTGTTAGGACTGTACTCTTCATGTCAAAAGTCATGGAAGGAAACTCTCAACAGGTGAGCAGTGAGAAGATATTCTTTGCATAATTGTTTTCACAGATTGATTTTCAATTTTACAAACTACACTTTCTTTCTCAAAACATATCTGAGGTTTGAATTACTGTGTGATAGTATAGATTTCAATACAGCTTTAATATTGAATTTCATAAGTAGAATAATGCTGTAAAATATTTACAGTTTAAATGCAAGAATCCAGAAATATGAATTTGTCAATATCACAAGCTGCCTGACATAGCTCCTTTGGGTACATCTACACACCTACGCAGTTACAGATAAATGGTTCAACTTCAATTTACAAAGTACAGACTAAGAGTTTTGTGCAAAGCATAAAAGAGACTGTACAGTAACAGTGCAGTACTAAGAATCAAAGAGGAGTAAGTTACAATCAATGTATTTTGTCAGGACACAACAGCTCTTTCAGTTCTCTCCCTCTAAAATAACTCAAAACCCACATAAAAGATGCATTTATTTCCTTGCCTAAAATATTTATTTTCTAAAGGTTTGTTTGTAACACCACAGGCTTGGAGCTCCACCATTCTGGCAGAGAAGATGGCCAAGAAGTTGAAAACAGAAACAAAAAACCCCCCAAAACAGGTAGAGAAGATGGGAAAACACTCTTCTGAAGCCACAAGCTTATGGTTTGTATAAGGAAGGCCACAAACCACATGAAGCTTAGAGCAGTGCCCCCCAAAGGTTTGGAGCGAATAGCAGGTGCCTTGTCAAGTTTGACAACAGAAATTCCAACCTCTGGATTTAGTAGAGAAATAAGAGAAGTCTGGATCACGTTTGGACACAGATTCTCAGATGTTTGGCACATCTCCTGAATATACAACTGCTTTCCCCCAGCTCTACCATGTGTCTTCCCTGCTTTTTAAATAAAATTTCCTCAGCGATATGAGTCTAAATGTATGCTCTAATCATGATAAATTATTAAATCACAGTATGTACCACAGTTTTGCTTATCTCCTTGTTATGAACTCAAACTGCTTAAACAACAGGCTTTGAAAAAGGGAAGCATGACCTACTAAGCACAGGCAACTGGATCAATAATAGAACAGCAGAAATGGAACACGAAGATAACTGGGGTTTTTTTACTGTTTCACCTGGCTGAACTATGTTATTTGATCACTAAGGAATATTAAACCATTTCTGAAACAAGAAAAATGGTCTTTTTCAATTGAGTTTCTCAGGAAGATGTTTCCTTCCCATGACTCTAAGTAACAGAATGAAGGAAGTCTACTACTATTCAGCTCACTATACCACTTCAAACTTGAGGATTTCAAGTATGGAAGAGGAATAGAACTAACTCTCTGTCAAATTTCCCACAGGAAAAAAAATATTGGGATCACCAGTGTATACTGTTACAATTGAGTTCCTCTCATCCAACACAACACCACAAATCACAGCTGATCTTAAGTAACTGGCTTGATCAAGTACACCCCTCACTATCTGTGACACCCAACTGTCACCCTCTTACACCCTCCAACATCAGCTTCTACATGAGAAAGGTATCACCCCTTTACCCATCAGTATTGTGGCTACTCCCCACAAATTCCTACATGCTTTATCTAATCTCACCATGAACATTTGCAGAATTGTCTGATATGTATTTGGTGTCTGAGTGCAAGATGGAGAACCCTCCATGGCCTGCTGGATGTCCAGCATGGAGAGGATCACCTCCTGCAAAGCACTTTGTGAAGGTGCTCATCGCCCAACCCTTTGGAGCAAGACAGGGCATTTCCTTGTTTACACACCCAGCTGGACCTACTGCTCTTGGGCTGGCCATGAGTTATAGCACACTGGACAGATCCAAAATAGCACCTACAACCCTACAGCTTCAGGTGGGACTTTTCATGCTACTATATAGAACCTCATGTACCTAACAATTATCAAGCTTTTTGACCTATCATAGTCCAAGAACTAAACTTCCTTTCCAGGGAGATCACTAATTAGGACCTTGGCTCAACAAGGAACCCAAATGTGTGTAACACATCTGGTGCAGTGTCACACCACCTTCTGATCCATCCCATTGTAGGAGCCCTGAATAGTATGTCTGCTTTGCTGACACTTTTCAAATAATGGCTACCATTTCATTACAACACAGAACTTCAGCACAGACTCCCACTCCAGATGACTTCCTAAAGACGTCTTAGAACACTGGTACTCACTTCAAGAGCTGTTCCACACTTTCTCAAATACTGACATCCCCACCAAGTATGTAATGCCTCCCCTAGTTAATTCTGTAATAACACATCTAGGACATTATTTTCTTTCCATTTAGAAAAGCTGTATTGCTTGCTTTTTGGGTACAGGCAGAACTGAGACAGCTGCTGTCATCAGTGGTTATTATCTAATTATGTGTCATGAAGCAGATCTGCAGAGACACAGCCAAGCACTGTGCATAAATGAGGAGCTTGCACTGCACAAATGATAATCATGTCGCAAGTAAAACATTGCTCAAGCAATTTACCTTTCATTTATGATAAACCCTCACACAGATCAATATTAAGCTTTTCTATTCCATGAGTCTTTTCACATCAAGCAGAGAAATGGCCAATATGATCAACCCAAAAGAAATTTATTCAAACACGACAATCCTATACATCGTGACTTAACGATACAGTGAGTACAAGATAATATAAAATCCTGAATATATCAAACAATATGTGGCAATACATACACAAGTTCCCCATCGCAGGCAGCAAAAAAAAAACCTTAATTTGATTATACTTGATAACTATTAAATATACTTAAACTATTAAAAAAACCCCAAACTTATACTTAAACTATTAAAAAATACCACTTGAAATACAATATTCTGTACCTAATGCAAAAAAAAAAAAAGCCATTTAATGAAAAATAACTTCAGAAATTTAAAATCATGAAATAATGATACAGTGTAAAAGCGTAACAATACCTGCTTTTTGGAAATGGTATCATTTATTTATATGACATTAGCAGGTATCTTTTTTAATGGTAACTGATCAGATCTCACAACAAAGTAAGATCTTTTTGATTAGATATTAACTATAAGAACTCTTATTTTAAATAAATAAATAAAATCAGTCACTTTCTTCTGTAAACTAGTTTAAGAGCTGTCTGATCCTTCAAGTATATCAAATACAAAGCTAATAGACAATAAGTAATGAAAAAGAATTAAGAAGATGCAAATAATAAACAGTAAATGTCATATAGCCTAAAGATATTGGGAAATACCCAGATTACATTTAGAAAATACACGTCAAGGTATGTTTATAATGGGATTGCTGATTTAGTTCACAAACCCAAATTTAGTTTAGGACTTACAAAAATCCCAAAGAATCCAAAACACACGGCTGCATATAAACAATTATTTTTTGCATAATTTTAAATTACAGAAAGAAACAGGAGTGGAAACTCAAGTAACATTTTATAGAGCTCACTTCACTCCTAAATTTATATAAATACATACCACCTCTTACATTTACTCTACAAAGGTGGGAGAGGGGAAGTTACCTGAGGGCAAGGTATTCAGACATAAGGCCCCTATTCCTGGTGAAAGCAAGTGGTCAGTTGCCACGGCTTCTGAGAAGCTTCTGGTACTCATTTTGGTAGTAAGGATATTCACAGCAAACCAATCTCCACCAGAGCCAGCTGGGATCGCTGTAGGGAACGGGACACAGGGGACACACAAGGGATCAAGTTCAAAGGGAAAAAGGAGTGATACAATAATGTAAGAGAGTTTTAGCTGAAGATAACTGCAGTTACAACAGTTTGTTACACATCATGACACTACAGAATTCAAAAGGAAACAGGCCTGTGTAAAACACTAGATTCCTGTGAGAGTATCCCTTGCTGTCTGATACTACAGTACTGGAGCCCTGTTTAAATGAACAGCTTATGAACAAGATTTTAATCATGCAGAAAAGATCGATACAATGTAGCCAAGTCATTTCAAGGATACCCAGTAAGTACATTTGGAAGATGAGGAAGAAGATAGCCCAAGGATGCAGCATAAGAGGGTTTTATTTTTAAATGGCAGACAATTTTTCAGTTTTGTTTTGCTTAGCCTGAGATTTCTCATATTATTTGTTCCTACTTACAGTGCCTCAACCTCAGCTATTCAAAATTCACACTAAAGAAACCTGATTCTAGAGATGTAGGGGAATGGGACTTCTAGATTTGTTTTTGTGTTTGGGGTGGTGCTACAAAGACCTGCACACATTTGACAGTCTGATTTTGCAGGCTATGAAATTTTAGTACAATCAGCTCTTCAAAAAAAAGTTCTCTGCTAACTGTCTTCACTTCAAAGAGATACTTCAGCTTAAATATAATTAATTCCTACTCTTTCACCCTTTTGGTTGCAACAAAATGCAAACATTTGGACAGTGACCTTAGTAGGCAGTTCGCTGGGATATCAGAACAGAATTTAAGAGATTTATCACTAAAGTGACTTACAGGTACCTAGTTACAAATTATTCTTCTTCTCAAGTCTCCAGACCCCCAGTAATGGAAGAAACCACGACATGAAAACTATTTCAGAAGTAGGCAACCATGTAACTTTCAGATTCCTGGGCGGCTGGATCCAAGTGTTACTTCCTTGAGAGTCAAAAGGAGCAAGTGTCTCTGAGGTAAAAAACCCAAAACTCCGGTGTTTTCAACCTGAATGGTAAAGATGCATGGCAGAGCTGCCACCAAATCTGTGCTGGGGACATTCTTCTTCCAGCAAGGCTTGTACATCCATCCAGAGGAGGCTGGAAGAACTAAAAAGCACAGCCTAGCTGCAACTCTTTCCTCTCCTGTGTTTCCTTACCAAAAAAGAAGACAATTGAGAGATCTGACCCTTGGTTAGCACCAGCTCCACAAAGGTGTACTCCTACAGGAGTTACTGGATTGAGAAACCTGGGTTGTTGTGCAAGTGGCCAAACCCAAGATACTCTTGATACAACTGAGTAATTACTTGTTAGCAATTATTCTGATGATTCACAAAAAACCTGTGAAGTAAATCACTTTGCATAAGCTTTTATAATTCCATTAATGTCTCATCAGAAATTATCTCATCTCCTTCGTCCAATCTTCTTGTAGAAAAAAAAGAAAAAATATAACAAGATACTTTAAAAAGCACCTCTCCTTCTTGGAGTTATTTAGTACTGACGTTTATTCTGCTTCAATATTAAAAAAAACCCCTCAAAACACTAAGGCTTTGGCAGGAGAAATAACAAATTTTAGAAAAATGCAACTGTGGGCTAGTTTTGATTCTTACATACTCCATAATCACTTGACCTTAAGAGACAATTTTATTCCTTACAGGTTTTATTTAAATACCCATTTTTCCCAGGGAATACTTCATACTAGTGTGTCAGATACTTGAACAGAGCAATCTTCAAGATCATTTTCATTGTGAAACTTACTAATATTCTGAGAACTCTTTAAAGAAAATGATCACATACAACTCAAATGGTGCTGATTAATTCCTCTTGATTGTGCAAATGTATTAGATTTTATTATGTATGCACAAGAGTTGTCTGACTTCAACAAAGCTTCAGCAGAGCTTTAATTGTACAAATACAATGTCTGTAGAATTAGCATTTAGATTTATAATACATTTGCAAAAATAACCTAAAACAAACTGAAATGGTCAACTCAAATTCTGTGAGTTTATTTTATTAACCCAAATCCTACTGAAAGCTTAAGAGATCTTTCTGAGACATAACACAAGATTTAATATCAAATCTTAATAAAGGTAACAATTTAGAATTTTTCCAGAAAATGCATTATTGCTCATTTATCTCCAAAATACATGTATACTTTCATAGAGCACCACAGCAATTTCAGTTTGAATTTTGGAAGATGTTCTGTTACAGAATATTAAAATGCAATATGATGCATGAAGCTACTAATAAAAACAGAAGAGAGTGAAAGTTTTTTATTTCTGTTTAAAAAAGCATTTATTGATTCCTACATTCTCATCAGAACATTACTAAGACGTTCATGCAGAAGAAATTGTTGGCACCAAGTCTCCACCTAAATACCAAAAGTATTGATTTTCAAGCATAAGGGAATTTAAGGAATATAGGATTACAGTGAAATTTCAAATTGCTCTTTCTCCTTCTTGTCTGCTGTCTAAAGCAGTTCTGCTTTACTACTTGTAGTTTTTTAGGCTTATTCTTTCCCTAGGTGCAGCATTTAAGACAGATATGATGCTAACACCTTCTGCAAGCATTCAGATACAATACAGACTCATTCAGAATAAGAGAGATTATTATGTCTACATTGTGTTCTGCAATTTTCTCACATACTAGACAAGCCAATGAAGTCAGACAGCTAGAATACACTCTGCAAAATTAGTACAAGCAAAAAGAGAAGCGGAAAAGTACATACTTTGTGTTCTTTGGCTGGCTAAGGGAATTGGATAACTTTCCCAAAACTAAAGTGACACAGAAGTAGAATACACAAAACTGAAAATAAGCAAAAACCTACTTATTTTGCTACTAGCAGAATTTTCAAAATTCATCCAAACAACTTTGGTCATTCACTTTCAGGAAGGAAATGGCCCATTCTAGCCCAATAAAGGTGTTGCACTGCTTTACCCTAAAAGAAATCAGATCCCTTGAGAGGACAACATTCCTCACCAATCAGGCATGTCTGACTGGCTTAAAACCAGGTCAATATGCAGGGTAAATACTTTGGTAGGATGCATATCAGTTGTACCAGCTGATGTAGGATATCATTGTTTATATCAGTACCAGCTGATTCCTGATATTCATACAATTAGGATGCTATTCTTTGTACAACCATTCTGCATATGAACTTTAGAATGGCTTCCTAATTATGAGATTGTAACAATTGTCCAAACTCACTCCAATTTTCCTCTATTGAAATCTTAGTACGTTCACATCTATTGATTCAGATAAGCAAAAGCAAAGGTCTAAGTTCATGCAGAACATTAACTAATGACACAACTGAAAACAATTTCTGCCATACCAAACACACTTCAAAACCTCTTACTGTTTTCTTTGTGGAAAATATTGAGTAAGATGCAAACTGAAACTCTTTAAGTTGAACTATGTGTTATCATTAATAAACTTATGAGTCAATATTAATTGAGGTGAAGACTGTCATATTCAGTGTGGCTACTTATCAGACCAGCAAAGTTTATAAGCTTGCCTTCCATACTTCTTACACATAAACAAAACTGTTTTTCACAGAAAGGTATGGATCATGCAAATACACAGAAGACTCAGACTGCTCATTAACTAGAAGGGAATTTCAATGTGACTAGAAGCCAAAACTAAAAAACACCTGAAAACACCCTTATACAAGTCTGAGTTAGTAATACCTGATCTCTGTACGCACCTCCCATCCAAAAAACCCAAGATTGAAACCCCTGCCATGGAGATGATCCCCTCAAAAACAGAGATAGTATTACAGTAACCCCACAGTGAACTTGCACAGGGCAATCTAGATTCCTATTGGAAATCTTTAACACCATTGTTTCATACACTTGTCCACCAAGTCTGAGAAAAAAGAAGGAATGCTGAAGGATATCTGCAATCATCACAGCAGAGCACTGAACAGAAAATTTTGCAATAAAAAGGTGGTGTTCAACAAGAATTCTCTCACCCACTGAAAATACGTAACAGCACAAATGAAGATACAACACAAGCTCCAGTTCAATGGGGAAGGCCTTTACAGTACAAGTGAGTGATCCCAACACTACAGAGAAGACTTCTCCTAGGGATGGAGTATCTTTCCTACCTCTGTAAAGGAGGATGCTGTTACCCAGACACTTGTTTCACTTTAGGGCACATATGAAATAAAGACATTTGGTCAAGTGCATTCAGTAAAACCACACCTAACACAATGTGGAGATGTAAAAATTTCAAGCCTCCAAATGGCAAACTCATCTCTTCAGTTTAGTTGATACATTTAGTTTCATATCCTACACCTAGCACCACATAATGTGAAGTACAGCAAAAACAGATGTAATTTGTTCCTAGCCCTTCCCTCCTTCTTGTTTTCTACCACAGCCTTGGGAAAGAAAAATGCATGTTGAAGATAGAGGACATTTTAAAAAATTTTAAAAGACTGAAAAAGCAAAAAACTCATCACCACATCCTGACATGAGATAAAGACTTGTTACAAACTGAATAAAATAAGCTTTATTACCTTCACTGCTCTTAAACTGTAACACAGCAACAAAAACCCCTTTATAAAGGTAAAAAGTAATTTGGATATCAAAACCATTTCAAAATGCAGCTTGGGTCATCTTCTTATTCTCAGACATTAAAGACTCATACCCATGAAACATTTTCACTGCCTAATGTAGAATGATGAGGGCTCCTTCTACACCAGTGCCCATTATCAGTTCATCTAATAAAAGCACTGTGAACTGCTAAATGGAAACTGCATTGCTGAATGACACAATGCTTCCAAATGTGCAAATACAGTACCTAGATAGGAAAAAGAGTAAAAACATGATTAACAGATATTGCAGTGATCTTCATGGCAAACATTGCCAAATCAATGATGATTTGGGGAGCTGGACAAGATTTAAAGATCCCTTCCAACCTCAACTGTTCTGTGGTTTGTGGCAAAAAATCAAAGCACTTCTCTGTAACTCAAGATATAAATTCATATCTTTGTTCAAACATAAAGGGAAATAAAATATTCAAAAATGAAAATAAATCAAGATAAGAGGGTAATTCTTTCCACTATATATGTACCTCTTCCAATAAGTTTTAGTCCTGCCACTAATGCCTGCTTAGTTGAAGCAGGCAGCAGTTGCAAGAAATTATGAAAACTGCAGAACAGCAACTATTATAGTAAGAGTAAAAAAGTGAAAAAGCATCCTTTGGCACTCTCTATTACAGGAAATTCATTATGTATTTAGCTCCTTAGTCACATTCTCACAGAACTTATTAATGAAAATTCTGAATGAATACTTTTATATTTTTTGCAGAAAAAATCAAGGTCCTGAAATTTAAGCTCATGTCACTTGAATTCTGCTTTCCTGAGTAATGAGCTTCTGAAACCACTGAAACACCTGTTCTGCAGGAAGTAAAGGTATTATCTGAACATGTAATGAAGAACACCCATAACAAGGGGCTTAATAATACTGTCTACAGTTTAGGTATCAAAAACACTCTTTGAATAGTATGGATTATGAGCATCAAGTTCAACTTGCAAGCCACATACCACTGGATATATCCCATAAGCTTTCCAGAAGTGATAAAATCTGTCATAATCATTTGACAGAGCCTTGTTGAGTAAACATTATCACAACAGACAAGAGAGGAATCACAAAAATGACAAAGTACTTATTTCTAATCTATTCAGCTGCTCATTTGAAAAACTGAACAAAAACCGACTCATCTTACTCATGCCAAGTTCCCAGATACTTTTTAGAGTTAACCTGTAGCACAGAGACTAGAGCTCACTTCTCTTCCCGTACAGCTTGCTACATACATATCACTACAGGAAACAAGCTGCTAAATCCAGCTATTCCAAGCACACTGCTGATTAGAAAACTGACTCAAGGCTGATGACATCTTCTCCTTGCATTTCCATTCACACGGTGCTCTGTCATTTTCATGCGAAGAGATTTCTTTGTCAGCATTCCCTGCTACATAACTCATGAGCAGGGCAGAGCAGAAAAATTATTCTACTACTGCTCCATATATCACATTTAGCAGATAGATATCAAAGGATTTGGAATGAGAATTATGTTCTCCATACGCATCAACAACAGATTAGTCAAATGACAATCTGTCACTTCATTTTGTTTGATTTTCTCTATAAACACTTTTCAGATATACTACACTAAAGTGGAATAGAACATTTTGTAAGAAAAAAAATATTTCAGGTTGTATTTTTTAAGATATAAAAGTAAGCTGTGAAGAATTAGCAACGCTATGGCATTATGACAGATCAAGTACCTAACAGGTTTTTGCCTTTCTTTAGAAAATGGGAGAAACCTGATGCGGCTTTTTAAAACTGTATGAATAGGATTGTGTACTTTCTGTGATTTCTCCATCTTTCAAGCACACGACATTGACAGCTAAGAAATTTACAGGAGGTTTGTTTGTTTTGTTTTAGGCCGCGAGGCACCATAGACATTATTTCAGTCACCCAGAACACCACGAACTTATTTTCACCTCTCCGCGTGCACCTTTCTGTTGCCCGGCCTCACCTGCTGGGTGTCTCCAGAGCTCGGAATTGGCGAGCTGAGCTGCAAGGACACAGGCCGAGCTGCCCCAGCCCGGCCAGCAGCGCACCACGGCGGCTGCTGCTCGCCCCCGCCACCCGGGAATCACGGGGGTCTGCCCCGCTTCTCTGCCCCCCGCACACCTCGGGCAGCGGGGGGGGGCACCGTCAGCCCGGCGGGGAGGCGGCCGGAGCCCGGCGGTGACTCACTCACTCGGTGACTCCCTCCTGCGCCAGGCAGACCGAGCCCCCTCCCCGCCTGCGCCGCCGGGCACCGGGCGAAAGAGCCGGGGGCCAGGGGCCAGCTAAGCGGCTGTGGCCGCCGGACAGCCCCACACGAGCGCCTAGCCACCTCCTCCGCCTCCAAATCACTACGAGGAGGCGTCTTCGGTTCCCCCTTCTGCGCGCAGAATGGACCCGGTGCCCCCGGCCAGCGCCCAGACCGGGGGTCGCTCACCGGGACAGGGACCCGCAGTCGCCCCCTCCCCGCACCGCCTCAGCTGCCCGGTGCACCGCGCCCCACTGACCTGGAGAGATGCTTCAGGATCTGCTTCTTGATAATCCCCGCCATGGTGTCTGCCTGCCCGCGCCCCTCACGACGACCAGCCGGGACCGGGAACGCGCCTCATCCCTGCGCCCGCCCCTGCCCGAGGTGGGGAGAGCGCCGGGAGCGGAGCCGCTATCCCCACTCGCGCTTACTCGACGCCCGGCGCCATCTTGGCCGCAGCATCGCCTGGTGACGGGGGCGAGACGGGGCGGGACGGGCCCGGGGCCCCCGCCCCGCGCGGAGAGCGGCGGCTCCAGGCGCGCAGAGCGGCGCGGGGGACGGGGGCACGGCCCGGGGACAGGCGCACGGGCACTCGTGGCGCCATGGGCAAGGGCAGGGGTGCCTCCGCCCTTCGCATGTTCGCAAAGCTCCTGCCCGCCTGCTCAGTTTCTCCGTCCCCATTCAGCGCCCAAAGCCTCTGGCCCTCCTCAGCCCCACCGCCTACCTTTCCCCCCCTCCCTCTTCCGTCAGCTGTTTCTTTCGTCCCTCTTCAGCCTTCCCATCTCCAAAATTCTGGAAGCTGTCTCTGCATCCCCGCCTGTGGCTCCATCCCTCTCCCGCCTGTGGAGCGTGTCCCAGCACCATCACACCTTTGCCTGGGCCTGACAGCGGCCAAGCCCAAAGATAGGACATCTGCAGCTTCTACAGCACCACACAAAAGAAACAAGGCTGGATAAGATAAAGAGCTTACCGACAGAAACTTACAATGCTATGGCAAGAAATTCACATGTATATGCACACACATAT
The DNA here is from genome assembly GCF_051311805.1 of Agelaius phoeniceus. Taxonomy (NCBI): domain Eukaryota; kingdom Metazoa; phylum Chordata; class Aves; order Passeriformes; family Icteridae; genus Agelaius; species Agelaius phoeniceus. The sequence continues at coordinate 27,405,711 of NC_135269.1, read as the reverse complement.
AAATATCCTATATCCGAATTGCTCAAACCCAGAGACTTGTAAAATCAGGTTGTTCCTCAAATGCTTACATTTTGCTGGGTATCTGTGACAAGTATATAGCCTATGAGTTATTTTACTTTTGAGAGAACAGCCTCTCATGCTGTAGCAAAATCTCCAAGTCAGTTAAGAAATTAATGTCTTGTAGTAGTTTTGTTCATCCAAACATGGTTTTGTAACCCTTTTCCTCTGGCACTCCCTCATTCATAAAAGGCATCTGGAAGAATTTCAGTGGTGGGTAACCAAGTACCCTAAAAATATTAACTGGAAAAAAAAAAAAGAAAAAGAAAAAATTATTCGTCAGAAAACTAAAAACTTGCAGATGTGTCCTCCATATGCAGAATGGGCCTCTGTAATAGAGCTTGAGCTGCAGAGGAAAGACATCAGATACTATTTTCTCTGCTTCTCATATACATAATATTAATAATTTACAAGTGATGAACCAAAACCCTAAGGACCTTTAAGTCAGAAATATGAAGCAGCATAGAAAAAATAGGTCAGGAGATGAACATTTTCAATTGATTTTTCCAGACATTTAAAAATCAGTCAGTTGTGTAATACTGACCTCATTATATTCTTAAGGAGATTTATAAAGTAGGAATGAGCTGTGTGTGAAGCTAACACTTTTATGCCTGTTTTACATTCAGTTTTCTCAACTAGGAAAAAGTTTACCAGTATCATGGAGAACAGTACTCATCATCATGATGGGTCATCTTCTCACCAAGAGAGCAAACACAAGGGGCAAGGAAAGTAGGACCCATGCCATATGTTCTCTTTCAAGTGTCCTGCAAGCATAGCTCTGGAAGAACAGGGGAAGTCCTGAGGCTCTTCACTGGTGTCAGAACTGAAGACCAGAAATATTTCTGTCCAGCAGGATTGATTTGAGTTGTGACCTCATGTTGCGTCCCCATGTCCTGGAGCATACTGTGAGGAGGAGCAGAGGAAAATGCACAGATTAACACCCACCACACACCACACCCTCCTCACTCAGAAGGGAATTAGACCTTCCCAGTCACCGTGGACCTGCATGATGATCCTCAGACTATGTCTGGCCCCTGCTAATCCCACCAGTCCTGATCGTGATTGTGACCAGAGGATTGTTTTATGTGCTTGATGTTCCACCTGCTTCATTGTCATCTTTTCTTGATAACCTGGGCTCTGGGCTTCACTCCCACGCCTGTCTGCCTTGCTCCCTGGCTGGGGGTGGTGGGACAGGCCCTGGCTAGGAAGGCCCTGCCCTGCTGGCTCCTGGGTTCTCTCCCTCTCAGAACAGATGGCAGTCATGTCACTAAGAATGAACCCCACTTGTGAGCATATCCAGGATGCTGAAATGATCTCAAAGAAAAAAATTGTCTTGTATTTGCCATAGGTATTCTTAGGGCCTATATGCAAACACAACAGAATTTGTGAATTCAACAGAACACTCAAGAAGCCATGGATGTGGAATTTTCCATCAGGCAGTCATCTCAACCAGCACCCTGCCCTTCACCATCACACAAATACAGGTACACGAAGCACTGTTCATTGATGAAGTCCAGGATAACAGCCCTCTGTGTCAAAGAGTGCGGTAACTTCTTCCTCAAGGTAATCTTTCTTTGGATGCTCTAAACAACCTGGAAATTCTGTACTTGGCACCACTCAGTCATTCTGAAGCTGCTTGTTCCCACAGACTGGAGCACCTGTGCTTTGTAGAGGGTGTGCACAGTGAGTTTGACTCTCTCACAGTTTCATGTGTTCATGGGGATTTCTTAACTGTAAAAACTGTAATGGAGTTGAGAGGAAAAAAACCAAAACCAAATAGAGCTCAAGCAACTTCAGAAACATGAAGGTCACAGAATTTTTTTAAAAAATTGTTTTTCCCATTAAATAAGGCAGTAGGAGATGTGGTATGAGAACAAACTAAATTTGAGCTGTTTCAGTGAGTGCTTTGTATAGTACTTGCAGAATGAGAAATCTGGCATGCCTTCTTATAAATAATGCAAAAGATAATGGTCTGTCTTCAAATGCAGATGTGCAAGCTTAAGTAGTCTGATATACCATTATTCAAAGAACATCACAAAATATCAATTCTCACTATTGTAAGGGGCAATGTACAAGGTTTGCTACCACATGGACTTTTGAAATTCCTATTTGTGTGTCCTTGCTGACTTGGTCTGTGTTACCTACTCCAACAACAGCAGAAAGTCTTATCAGAAGCGCCATTGGAATATATGGGTGAATGTGTAAACAATCTCAATAAATATGTGTGAATTGCCCTCAAGTAGCAGTGACAGTAAATACACCAACTTTAGTTTGAAGAGATTTGAAATATTTATGTATATCAACCACTTCATATAAATCTAAATAAAAGCCTGGCATTTGTCCTACATCCTAGGACAAAAAAAAAAAAAAAGGAAAAAAGCAAAAGTAACTCCTAACAAGTCATTGGATGATAAGAGATGAAGCTTCGTAGAGTTGGAGCTAGTATTTAGAAGGGAAACAGTAATTTACTAAAATCTGGCTTTCACTTTTATATTCACAAGGCAAAAGTTAGCAATAGATATTAGGACTTTTTGAATCTAAACAATTATTTTAAGAACTTTATATTAGTAAAAGGATAAAGTAAAAGTTATGCAGTTTTAAGAGTAGTATTTTATGTTTCTCTGTAACACTGAGTACCTAATAAATTTGTTACTGTTCTATGTTTTGTGTATTTTGGATTTTAATTACAAACCCAAAATTTACTATGAGTATACCTGTCAGTAGGCAAAGAAGGAAAACAACCTACAGTGTTCTTTAAAAAGTACCCAGGAGCTCCTGAACTTGAAAAACAGGCTTTTGATAATTCCTGTGACCTCTTCTCAAGAATCAAATAATGTATCTGCTACGGTCAGGATTAAGGAAGCTGTCCTTAAGACACACTTCCTTCACAAGCACATAAAGAGGATTTGTCTAAAAGCAGATTGCCATGTGTTCCAATAAACATCCCAGCTCGTGGAAAGACATCTTTTATTTGTTAGGGAGAAGAGTCATCATACAGAGTAACAGTTATTTTTAAGTTCAGGAAAGTCAATTACACACAAATACAGAACTGTAATGCTCATTTGGTTTTACTGGAATACAACAAAGGAACTAGTGATGGCAAGTAAAACATATAAATAGAGGAAAAATTCATCACCAAGACAAGTGCAAGGTGCTGCACCTGAGATGAGATACGCACAGAGCCCAGTGCAGGCTCAGAGCTGTGTGCCACAGAAACAGCCTTGTGGAAAAGGGCCTGGGGGTCTGGATGGACATCAGGCTGAACTGCACTTAGCAGTGCACCACTGCAGCAAGCAGATCCTGGGTTGCATCCTCAGGGGCATTGCTAGCAGGGACAGAAACTTGACCATCCCACCCTGCTTGGTGCATTTCAGGCCACACCTGGAGTACTGTGTCTAGTTCTGCTCCAGGCAGTTCCAAAAAATTGTGGACAACTGGAGAGCATCCAAACTAAGGCCATAAAGGTGATCAAAGGCTCAAGAACACGCACTGAAGAAAGACTGAAGGACTTTGTTTTTTTCTGGAGAAGCTCAGGGGGACCTTATCACAGTATTGTGGTACTTACAGAGTGGCTACAATGATGGAGGCTCTCTCTTCACAAGAAGACAAAAAACAAGTGTTAAGTTGTACCAGCAGAGCTTTTGTCTTGATATAGGGAACTTTTGCCCAGTGAGAACAACCAATCACTGCAAAAACCATTCCTCAGGGAGCTCCAATTGTAGGTTTTCAAGATGGTGTTGGACAGGGTGTTAGATTATCTCATCATGGTTCCCTTTACTATGAAAGGTTGGACCAGATGATCTTTCAGCACTCTTCCACCTGGTGCTGTCCTATGGTTCTATGATTCTATAAAGGTGTGTGCTGCTATACTACACAGACTTCAGTAAAACAAAAGCTGGTCAGCAACAGAGAATTCCAATAGCACTGTTTTCCATACTATTTATAATAAAAGTGTTAATTATGCATGCTTTGAAAGACTTTCTACATGAAGGAAAGTTGTAGGCAGCTGGGGACTGGTCTCTTCTCCCAGACAACCAGGGACAGGATGCGAGGACTTACTCTTAAACTGCACCAGAACTTGTTGTTATTGTTTCACAGAAATGGTGATTAGACATTGGAATGGACTGCCCAGGGAGGTGGTGGAGTCACCGTCCCTGAAGGTGTTTAAAGAAAGGCCATGCATTAGCACCATGGTGTTCAATCATAGGTTGAACTCAGTGATCTCAAGTCTTTTCCAACCGAATTGATTCTGTGATTTTGTAACAGTAAAACAATGATGATGGAATTTAGAGTTGTCCCCCTTTCCACTGTGTCACATTCTTTCACAGCCCAGGCCCGTGTTACTCCGCACTTCTCAATGACATCGTCACTCAGCACCTTTATCCCGAGGCGCGGCGCTCCCGCACCGCAGCGTCCCGAGCCGGCAGGGTCACCCGTGCACCTTTAAACCACCGCCACACCGGGCTCTCGCCCTAACCACCCCCGCCTTGTCCCCAGCCGTCGGTGCCACCGCCGCGGGACTGACGGCGGCGGGGAAGCGTGCTCCCGGGCCGGGCGCTGACCGCGGTGACGCCGTGTCACCTCCCCGCCCACCGTGTGACGAGCGCTGCCGGGTCACGCCCGGCCAATGGTTCCCGCGGCTCCGCCAGCGTCACCGGCAGGGCGCGCGCCCCGCGGCAGAGGCGGAGCGCTGCCGGCACTCCCGCGTCCCGCGGCCACGCGCGCGCTGCTCCTCCGCTCTATGGTCACCGTACAGATCCACGGCGGTGGCGGATCTATACTGGGACGGCGGCGGCCGTGGCGCCGTGGGGAACATGGCGACGCTGGTGCTGGATAACGGCGCCTACAACGCCAAGATCGGCTACAGCCACGCGAACGTCAGGTGAGAGGCCGGGACGGGGCGGGGCGGGCGTTGGGCGTCCCCTCACGGCTTCACCACCGCCGCCGCCGCTCTCCGCCGGCCCCGCTCCCCGCGCCCCACGGCCGCTCACCGGCGCGCGGGCGCGCAGCGCGCTTGCGCTCGTTGCGGAGGGGCGCGGCCTGGCCCCGCCCCGCCCCTGCGGCGGCTGCGGGCCCGCCCCTGCGGCGCTCGCCGCGCTGCGCTCTGTGCCCCTCTGTCACACCGTGCACCTGTGTGTCACACCGTGCCCCGCTGTGTCACACCGTGCCCCTCTGTGTCACACCGTGCCCCGCCGTGTCACACCGTGCCCCTCTGTGTCACACCGTGCACCTGTGTGTCACACCGTGCCCCTCTGTGTCACACTGTGCACCTCTGTGTCACACCGTGCTCCTCTGTGTCACACCGTGCACCTGTGTGTCACACCGTGCCCCGCCGTGTCACACCGTGCCCCGCCGTGTCACACCGTGCCCCCCTCTGTGTCACACCGTGCCCCACCGGCCGGCGTGGGGGGAGAGCCCCTGGCGCTCTTCCTGCTGTGCAGGGGGTGGCGGAGGTGGGGGGTGGTATTTGGTTTTCCAAAAAGTGTCTCGTCTGTACTGGAGTTGTCAGAAATTAAAGATTTCCCTCACGACTGGCTCCAGCTAATGGACTAAAGCCAAAATACATCAGCAAAAATATTATTGAAAGTACACTGTTTATGAAAGTGGCTTAAAGAAAGTGAATGTGTCTCATACCATGTTTAATAGGAAACTTCCCAATCTTTTCCAGCGTTATTCCCAACTGTCAATTCAGGTCAAAGACTGCACGCTTGAAAACCTTTACGGCAAATCAACTGGATGAAATTAAGGATCCCTCTGGTCTTTTTTATATTCTTCCCTTTCAGAAAGTAAGTAAGATATCTTCAGTTTAACATTGAAGCCCAATGTGAATTGTTCTAAGGAATAGTTTTCATACTGTATGTCCCAACTGCGGGTTATATGTGGTATCGTACAAGAATCAGTCAGCAGTGTGAAGTTTAACAGTCATAGAAGTGTTTAGGTTGAAAAAGACCTTTAAGATCATCAAGTCCAAAAGTTAACCCTGCACTGTCCATGTCCCTCAGTGCACATCTGCACATCTTCTAAATACCTCCAGGGGTGGTGATGCAGCCAGTTCCCTGGGCAGCCTCTGCCAGTAGTTGACGGCCCTGTTGGTGAGAAAATATTTCTAGTCTAAAATTCTCTGGTGCAACTTAAGGACATTCTCCCTGGTCCTGTCACTTGTTACCTCGGAGAAGAGACAAAACCACCACATCACTACAACCTCTTTTCAGGTCACTGCAGAGAGCAATAAGGTCCCCCTTGAGCCTCCATTTCTCCAGGCTAGACAGCCTCCCTCAGCTGGTCCTCACAGGATTTGTTCTCTGAACCCCTCACCAGCTTTGTTGCCCTTCTCTGGACTTGCTTCAGTCCTTCAAAATGTCTTTCTTGTTGGGAGGGAGCCAAAACTGAAAGAAGGAGTCAAGGGGTGGCCTCGCCAGTGCCTGGTGCAGAAGGGCAATCCCTGCCCTGATCCTGCTGGCCACTCTATTGCTGATACAGGCCAGGGTACTCTTGGCCTTCTTGGCCACCTGGGCACACGCTGGCTCATGCTCAGTGGTTGCCAACCAGCATCCCCAGGTCCTTTTCCACTGGGCAATGTCCCAGCTATTCTGCCCCAAGCCAGCAGTGCTGCATGGGCTTTTATGATCCAAGTGCAGGACCCTACCCTTGGCCTCGCTGAACATGAGAAGATTGTCCTCAGTCCATCAATCCAGCCCATCCAGAAATCTTTACAGAGCTTTTCTACCCTCCAGCAGATCAACAGTCCTACCCAACTTAGTGCTTTCTGTGAACTTGTTGAGGGTACACCTGATTCCCTTGCCCAGATTGTTGATCACAGGGACCCCAGTACTGAGCACTGGGGAACACCACTGGTGATGGGATGCCAAGTGGATGTGGCACCATTCAGCACCACTCTCTGGACTGGATATCCAGCCAGTCTTTTACCCAGCAAAGAGTTCATCCACCCAAGGCATGAGCAGCCAGCTTCTCCAGAGAATGCTGTGAGAACTGCTGTCAAAGACTTTACTGACTTTGGTAAAGCCCATGTAGACAACATTCACATCCATTCCCTTCTCCAATCAGTGGGGCACCTTGTCATAGGAGAACAACAAGTTAGTCAAGCTGCATGCTGACCAGACCTGATCACTTGTATGTCCCCTACATGCTGGGTGGTGGCACTCCAGGTAATCTGCTCCGTAATCTGCTTCCCTGGCACTGAGGAAGACTGACAAATTTATGACAAAACCAATAATGTATACAGAAAACATCATGTACATTGTTTTTGTAGTGCAGTAATCAATGTATCAATGGGGAATATTTGTAACATACCTTAATCCTATGTAACATTTACTCCTTAGCCTAAAAATGTAAATTTGGATATTTTAGCTCTCAATTTTGTAATATTACCAGTCTCAATTGTTGACTGTTTTTTTAAAGTATGTTTTTTTTTTTCTAAATAGTGTAAATTTGTTTCTAAATTCCTACAGGGTTACTTGGTGAACTGGGATGTTCAGAGACAGGTTTGGGATTATCTCTTTGGAAAAGAAATGTATCAAGTAAGAGTCTTTTCTTAACTGCATATTTTGTGTAGATTAAATACTGACTAATGGAATTAACAAATATTAAGTAGAACAAGTGATCTTACTGTTCTTTTTGAAAGTGCCTTCAATTAGAAATCACAGGGATTTATGTTTTTGCAAACGTTTTTGAGTTCTGGTGTAGAATTTTGAAAATTATTTAAATTTTTTAGTCTTGTAGGTATGTACTGAGTGCAGCTCACATAAGAAATTCATATCAATATAATTAAGGGGTCAAATTAATAAAAATTAATCACAGACAGATACAATGTAGTTAAGAGATCAAGAAATAGTAAATGTAAAAGGGAAGGATGAGCTGGGTCAGTAGGCCAAAATACATACACATTTAGTAATCATCTTTGGCTAGCCATTTTCTACCTCTGAATAACTTAAATGTATAAAATATAAATATCTGATGCTTTATTTTTTTTCATATCACACAAGCTGGATTTAGCACAGGAAGTGTATTAAGACTTTCTTTTAATTTTTTTCTTTTAAAAATATTATGTTTTCTGGAAATGCTTGAGTTTTTTCCAACACCTGCGTACTGAGAATGAAAGTAATCCCTCAAATCAACTTAGTCTCTGTACATTTTTATATTTAAAATATAAAGTGCTGGCTTTTGATACATAAATTCCATTTTCATTTTGGAACTGTATTCAATGTAATTATGGTTTTGAGAATTTGTTTTTAATTCTTCTTCACAAGTGAAGACTACAGAGAGATACAGCTGGTAATGTTTTTAGGGCCATATCCAGTTATGATTGAAGTAACCATATTAAGTCCTCTCTAACAGAGTGTTTTAGATACTGGTAAACATGGAAAATCCAGGATCCTTTGCTGGCCTCAGTAGAGGCCACTGGGAGTTTTATTATTGTTTCTTCACTGTACAGGGCTTTGGTTATTAGACAAGTAATCTGTGGTGCAAGTGCTGAGCTGTCAAGGAGAGTTATTTTTCTGTAGCTGACAGGATTAGTGTAAAGTATTTTACATTAAAATTGTAGTGTTCCTTTGTGGTGTCTCTTTAGAATGTTGGATTACAATTTGTAAGGATGGAAACAGAATCAGGATATGTATGAAAGTGTTGCCTTCTATTATGTTTTTTACCCATTAATTAGATAAATTTGTATCACTGATCATGAAGCCCTTAAAAAGCTAAAACATTCTAAGTCTAGCTTCTACAAACAGATATGGCAGATGGTAATCATGACTTCAGATTCACATGACCTTCCAGTGCTGCAAAAGATGGTAAGGGATTTTTATTTAATTTTTACCTTTTATGTACTGACAATCTTAATATGTTTTTTATAGGTGGATTTTGTAGATACCAATATAATTATTACCGAACCTTATTTTAACTTCACTTCAATACAAGAATCTATGAATGAAATTCTATTTGAAGAATATCAATTTCAAGCAGTTCTTAGAGTAAATGGTGAGTATGTCTCCTTCCAGTTTGCATTTATGTATTTTGAAGCTTAACTCTTTAAATAAATGAATTAGCAAGCACACATGCACACACACATATATATAGTAAAAAATATTACTTCAGTTGCTTCCTGGCTCTTGAGTAAAAGTGGATTAAACATTTTAAAAATTATATCTTTTACAAATTCCAGCTGTAGTCTTGTATTACTTCCTAAAGAGTGTCATGGTATATAAGGACAGGAAATTTGAGGAGAGTAAGGATGACAGAAATAACAGATGGATTTTGGAACAGGATAACATTTAAAGAATTCTACTAAAACTTTGCATGAAGTCTTTGATAGCTTTCCTTTTTTAGGGGGGTAGGATTGGTTTTTTGTTTGGTTTTGTTATGTGTTAGCAAATAAAATACAGCATTATGATTATGAAATGTATGGTGTTTCAAAGGGAATGTGTAAACAACCATACCACCCTTCTGATAGGTAACTGGACACAGGATACTCCTTTTGATAAGTTTGATAAGTTTGTAGCATGATCAGTGTGATTAGACTTTAGAGGAAATGGAACATGGACTGGAATTCCTGAAAAATATTAAATAGGACCATATATAACAATTTTATCCTCTGCCAAAATGAATTAATGCAGTGGCTGTATTACTATGTATTGAGGTCTTGAAAGTCTGTCAAAGGCATGTAAAATATGAAGCAAGTACACCTTCATATCACTGTGAATTCTAAATGTTCATAAAAAAAAGGAATTCAATCTTTTGTATTTCAGCTGGAGCTCTTAGTGCACACAGGTATTTCCGGGATAATCCATCTGAGCTGTGTTGTATCATCGTGGATAGCGGATACTCTTTTACCCACATTGTACCTTACTGCAGAAGTAAAAAGAAAAAAGAGGCAATCATCAGGTATACTGCAGTATGTATTTTCTAGAAGAACTGCTTGCTGTGCCTGAAGTTAATAATGACAGAATTCCTCATGCTTTTCTTTTTCTGTAGGATTAATGTTGGAGGGAAACTCTTAACCAACCATCTAAAGGAGATCATCTCTTACAGGTAAAGAATCCTAATTTTCACTCTGAAACTTGGTATGAAATGAGCTAGAAGTTTATGGGGTATTCTTACTGGTTCTGTGAATTTTAGATTAATTGCTGTTTAAAGGAGAAGGGAATTTTTTGTCTGTTATAATCTGCTAGCTACCATCTTGACCTTAAGATCAAGATGAATTAAGATTGAAGAATTAGGCTGTTATTTTTCAAAGTGCCAGTGTTTTTGAAGTTGTTGAGGTTACCTGTTCACAATTATACAAGTCTTAACATATTTTCTGAGTAGATCATCAGTCAGTTTGATGACTGATTGTATCAATACTGAAAAATAAAATGCAGTAGGATCAACCTTTCATTGGGATCCTTCAGCTTCGAAGTATATCTAGGTAAAGGTCTTTACCAAAGAGCTACTGGCAGGATTACAGCTGTGCTTGTTAGCAAGACAGTGGGCAAATGCAGGTTGATGTATTTACTGAACTGTGAAACAGGACAATATTAAGCTCCAGTAGGCCAGGAATGCTTTTGTAAATTGAATGCAAGTTTAGATATTGAGACAGTAGCTTCCTGTGGCTGAAAAACAATGGTTGCTCAGTTCCAGAGCAAAACTGGACAGGAAAGGGAACACTTAATTATTCTCAAACTTCTGTGGTTTTGGTTTTTGTTGTTCACAGGCAGCTACATGTTATGGATGAAACACATGTAATTAATCAAGTGAAAGAAGATGTGTGTTATGTTTCTCAAGACTTTTACAAAGACATGGACATTGCCAAGTATGTATGCGATGGTACTAAATGTAGAATAACCTGTTTGTACAAACAAAACTATACTCTTATCAGAAAACTTTCCAGTTAAGTTAAAGAAGTCCTGTTAGTATAAAATAGCTGGAACTTAGAACTTGTTTTTTATTCTGTTGAATTTTACATTCTTTTTCAGATTGAAAGGAGAGGAAAATACTGTAATGGTAGATTATGTTTTGCCAGACTTCAGCACAATCAAAAAAGGATTTTGTAAGGTAATAATAATTCTGAAGTTTTTTGGCTGTTTCCTGCACAAGTCTAGTGGAGAGGTTAAAAATACTCCCTTTTTTCTAATACTGTACTGTAGCATCTTTCTTGCTATGCATTAATTGGTAAAGTTTTTCCTCAGTAAATTGGGATGACAACAAAATACTGTTTTTTTAGCATAGCATTTTATGTTCTATTATTTAACAGTTTTAGCTTTCTCTGTTTGTGCTCTGGCATATAACTTATCCATATCATTATTAAGATTTTGAACATTAAGTTAGGAAATGTTTTCTCTGCTTTGATGGGTTTTTTTGTAAGTTTCTCTGAATTACATTTAAACACCCCAATAAGGTTGAAAGTTCAATGTTATAGAAGAGCCTGAAATATCAGTGAAGACAGTTTAACAGTTTTATCTCATTTACTGAGCCAGCCATAGTTTTGAAAGCAGTCCTATACTTTAAGGCTACTCTCATGCCTACCTAGCTTTATTTTGCTTTGGGCAAAACTGCAGTTGGTAAGAGCAAAGTCACTTCAGATTTAAAACTGGAGTATGCATTATTTTTAAAAGAGTTGCTGCTAGATAATATGACAATGGCAGCATACACTGCCTACCTCTGCAGGACATGAAATAGATCAGCTGAATTTTCTAGGATGTGATTTCTTTTCTTAAGCAGTGGATACTATTCATGTCTTTAATTTAGCCAAGGGAAGAGATGGTGTTAAGTGGAAAATACAAGACCGGTGAACAAATACTTCGTCTAACAAATGAAAGATTTGCAGTTCCAGAAATACTTTTCCATCCTTCGGATATTGGTATTCAAGAGATGGGAATTCCTGAAGCCATTGTTTATTCTATTCAGAATTTACCTGAAGGTATATCCTGAAAGTATTTGGAAAAAGACAGGGGAGTGGGAGAAGGAGGGATGTTGTAATGGCTTGGTTTAATTTGGTGTGAAACTGACCAAAAGTCAGTAATTTAAGCATCAAAGAGTAAAACCTTTCTGATTGCTGTTTGTCAGAAGTAATACTAAGGCTTTCATTTCATAGATTATGTATAGGTAATTATTATTACAAAGAAGATTTTCATAGGTTTTATGATGCCATGTTAATATGGCAGCATTTAGGCTATTAATGTAGTCTTAAAAAGCCCTCGTTTAAAATCCCTCTTGAAAGGGGAATTGTGTTGGTGATTGTGAAATTTAATAAATACAAGAAAACAGTAGTTATCAAAGCCAAATTCTGAAATCAGAGAGAACATAGGGTGATTGATCACCTTCTCATATTTCTATTTAACTGATATGCTGTTTAGATGATCATAAGTTTTTTGTATGCATATTTCTTACTTCTTTTTAAATTCATAACAAAATTGGAAAAATTACCACCTTTAATCTTTAGATTTATGTTCCATCTCTTAACTACATATTTACATAATTATTTTACAGAAATGCAGCCTCATTTCTTCAAGAACATAGTTCTGACTGGGGGAAACACCCTTTTTCCAGGCTTCAGAGATCGGGTTTATTCTGAAGTTAGATGTCTTACGCCAACTGACTATGATGTTTCCGTTGTTCTTCCTGAAAAGTAAGTCCTAAACTAATAAATAGAAGGGGCTTTATCTTTCTAGCAGAACAAACAATGAAGTAGGGTTTCTTTTGCTGATTAAGAAGGTAGATTGAGTAAAGGCAGTAATTTAAATATTAAGTGAACAAAAATTGTGCAAAAAGGATGTTTTAAATCAGTGTACGCATCTATATTTATATGGCTTTCAGACAAGCCATATAAACTAGCGATCACCTTTTTGCTCTGTACTTTACGTAATAAAGTTAAGGAATTGTTTTTAGAGTCAGCCTTTTTACTGCAAACAGATAAATAAGACTGTATTGTAAGTATGTAAGATTAGAACTTGGTGTTTTACTTAGAATTTTCAGCATCTGAATGCTGCCTTGTCATTATCAATATACCACTTCAGGGGTTAGAAGGGGTAACATCTTTACAGAAAGAGTGGAGACAAAACAAGTATATTTTGAATATACCAAAAAAAGTCTACTTTTAAAAAAGTATTTTTAAGGAGTATTTTTAAATACTATTAAAGAATTACTATCTGTGCAAAGTAAATACAAAGCATATCCATGTTGTTCCCTCTTCACACCTGCCTTCAAAGAGGCCCCTTTTTAAAACCCAAGTCAGCTAGCCCTGCTAAAGTTTCAGACTTTGTTTCATAACTTCTCTGGAGCTGGATGGTTTGATTTAGCAATCAAATATGTAGTTTAAATAGGTATGGCTAAATAAAAGTCTTGGAAATCATCACTGCATATTTCTATTTTAAATGAATCTATAGAGGAGTAATAATAACTTTCGTTTTCCAGCCCTATCACTTATTCTTGGGAAGGTGGGAAGCTCATTTCTGAAAATGATGATTTTGAAGACATGATAGTAACTAGAGAAGACTATGAAGAACATGGACACAATATCTGTGAAGAAAAATTTGATATATAGGTAGCATAGTTGGATATGTTGTTATTCCATTGATTTACTTAGAATGGAATTCTTTGAACTACAACCCCTTTTCCATCAGCTAGGATTGTGTTTTAGCTTTCCTGTATTGAATTGGGTTGAGAAAAAATAATTTTAAGAGTTTAGAAATAAAGTTTTACAAGCGTAATACTATGAAGTAATATGTTCACTGTAATTTCCTTATGTTTGTATCTTTTCTGATAGCTTCATTGTATTTTTATTGCAGAACACCTCAGTGCATGAGGCAATAAAAATACCAAGTACTTGTATTGGTGTGATGCTAATACACAGTGAGAAGAAATGGGTTTGATTTTTCTTTTTCAAAATGAGTATTATTCTAACTCACATATTCCACTAAAAGGGCATTAAATGTATCTCAGAAGTAGCCTTTGATGTTTCCTTTCCTGCAAAGAAATACATGAGTTTTATTTTTGGTTATTTTAGTCAGTAGCTATGAGGGAAATATACTTGAAATGTGACCACTGCTATTGACAATATGCTTAGGCTTTGAGAAGAGAGTAATTTGAACAATTCATTTTTCTAAAGGGTTTTTAATTTAGTAGGTTGTGGAGTTTTTTGTTTGGTTTTTTTGTTTTAAACAATGCCCCAGCAAATAAGCTTCCTGCCACTCCCATCTTTCTGATAAGAAGTTGACACAAAGGTGATGAACAAAGCTTGCAGCTGTGTTCTGAGTGATGACCCATCTGTGTCCTCTCCAGACATCCTAGATAAACACAAACACCCCAGAACTTGTTATTCTTGCATCAGAAGCTGTTACTTTGCTATCAGTTGTGCAGCATGGCATGCAGGAGGGAGAAGAGCCTGGCCTAAGAGGCAGAAGGCTTAGAGGGCCAGGCTAGATGGGGGTGCCCCACCTGGCCTGCTTGTTTGCCAAGACAGAGGCACTCAGATAGGGTGGAAAATGGACACTGGAGTGTCCTGCTGTGTCTCATATTCCCTCTCTTGTCCATCCTAACATAAAGCCAGTAAATATTCCTATACAGTGCACTTACCTGGCTACCTTGCTTAAGGGCAACATTGAAGAGCAGCCAGTGCTTCAAAGAGAGGGAGACAATCTTACTTATTGAATGTGGCTTTTTTTTTACTTTGGAAGAAGCTCAAGGTTGCTTTACTCTAGTCTAACCTGCTGAAAGGAATGAAAGGAGTACCTTCCTCCTGCTGTTAGCAGCTAGGGTATGAAGGCGTGAGACCAGCACCTACAACTTGTTGGACACAGATTGTATGACTTTGTTAGGACATGAGTAAGTCTCGTACACTGTCACTTTGACAGCCACATGGAGAAGCCCTTGTGTCCAAGCTCTAGTTTTTTAACTAAGTGCTTCATGAAAGTGTTAGCATACTTTAGCTGGGACTTAAAGAAACATACACATTCTCATGAAAGCACTAATGAACTTTTTGTAGGAGCAAACATGAATGCTCTGTGAATAGAAGCAGGCCTCCTTTGAAGGTGGCACCACTTGTGCTTTGATAAGACTGTACTGAAAAGTACCTTGATTAAAGTCTTCACTCTGAACACTCTCTACTTCAAATTCATACTGGCAATTAATTTGATAGCTGTATGCTAGAAATCATAAACAGAAATGAGTGACAGGTCCCAAGTTTCCTTAGCACATGATTCTGTGTCAGACACTGTTAAAAATATGTGACAGAACTTTCTAAAGTCCAGTAAATTTTTTCTAATTTTGGAATTTAACTGAAAACCAGTAGTCTATAGTTCACCAAACCTATTCTGTGGGCCCTTAGATGTAAAATAACAAGCTTCTGTCAAGAGAAGATTAAAAGGTAAGTAGATCCTCTGTTAGGGTATGTGAATAAAACATGGCTCTCAAGTGCTCTTCCTTTCCTTTTCAGAACTAGATCAATTTAGCTTCTTGTCCCATGAACTGAAGAGAACCACAGGGCAGCTATAATCTGCTGCTCAGAACACTTCCTTACTGTTTAATACCTGGTTCTACCCCCCTTGACTTGCCTCTTCCCAATGAACACACTATGAAATGAAAGGCTCATCACTTTTTATACAATTATTTATTACATTTAAATTACCACAAGAAAATTCTAAATAAAGTCACAAAGTGCAAGTTTGTTTTTAACAAAACAGTTTTTCCCCAAAGCAATTCCCAGCCCATCCAGCCTACAAATTACCATGTTATCACCCCTCTCTGTTACCAGGTTTAGTATTTTGAGTAAGACACAGTAAACAGACTGAAGACACATAGAGACATTAGGAAAAAAAAACAACTCAAACCTCTTTCTTCTACTACGCAACACCAGAAGCACTTAGTCAGGAAAAACTTTCCTGTTTACAAGTCTCAATAACCTGCTTCTGTATATGCTCCCTCTTCTGGGAGAGTGACCAAAATCCTACACAGGGCTAGAAAAAGAATACATGGCCCTGTAGTATAGGAATTAGGGCATTCACCTCTGAAAGGGGAAACTTGGATGTTCTTCCTCCTCTAGAAATTATTTATTTCACACTGGTGAGTCACACTTTAACAAGTGCATAAACATGGATTCATGGACAGAGATTTCAACTACATTCCCTGATTTCTAATAGGGCCAGGTAATTTAAATAAGGCTACTTCAAATATGCAAGTCAACTAAGTGCACAGGTAATAGGTTGTGTTGTTTATATCTTAACAGTGCAACTATTTCAATTAAAAAAAAAAAAACCAAACAGCACTTGTTCTAAGAAAGCTTTGGTATCCTGCTCACTTGACTGTATTTGAGCCTACAGGAGGATGGAGACACCTAAAGCAGCACACTCACAACAGAAAAAAAGTAAATCATTAAATCATGCTTATAGTGGAACTAGTCCAGCACTGGGGCCAAGAAAATGATAAAGTAGAGGATCTGTCACACAGGGAAGAGGCTGAGAGTGCTGTGATTGTTTAGCCCTGAGAATGCTCACGGGAGGGAGTGAAGAAGACTGAGCCAGACACTTCAGCAGTGCTAGTAAAAGGACAGGAGGCAGTGCAAGAAATTCTGCCTAAGCATAAGGCAGTTTATTTTGGTTGGGTATTTTCTTTCTTTTTTGTGTGGAGGTAGGGTTCGTTTGTTTGTTTTTAAATACTGTGAGACTGGTGAAAGTCTGGACCAGACTCACCCAAGAGGCTGTGGCATATCTGTTTCTGTAGATACTCTAAACTCAACTGGAAAAGTTCTTGAGCAGCCTGCACTGACCAACTTCACTTCAATCTGGCTGGTGAGAGTAGACCAGAGGTCCCTTCCAATACCAAGTCTTTGAGCCTTTGTCCAATACATGACTAAATGTCTGTTGCAAGGATCAAAGAAGTAATGTAACCTCTCACACTATATCACATATTTATTTATTATTAAAAAAAGGCTGAGAGAGCATGAAAAAGAGAAGGCTTTGGGGTGACCTAATTGCTGCCTTCCTGTACCTTAAGGGAGCCTACAAAGAGACCTGGAGAGGATTTCTTCAAAATGTAACTTTTTCCTTGAATTAGCAGAGGCTCAGTCTGCCAGAGTGGGGAGGCAGTAACAACAGGTTGTAATTACTGACTGCAAGCACTCACAGCTCACTTGCCTAATAAATCCTTCCTGCTGCAAATTCAAAACCCACTGACCTGCTTCCAACATTTTTTACACACTTCATACACTTTTACAATACCCACAGGAGTCATAACCTGTGTTTAAGATGAGATTAAGTTATTATTAATTAAAGATAGAAAAGATTAAAACCCCCTACTGATTATCAACCCAAGCATGGCTCAGAACACAGATGTGGCTCAGACAGAAAGCCATGGGGCTGTGGGACAGATTGAAAAAAGTGCCAAACCCTGAACTCAAGGCAGCCCAAGCAGTGAGCTGTTACTACTTACTTACAAATAATTAAGTATATTTTGCTTAAAAGATAAATTAGATTTAATGCTTTATAGCAGCATAGTAATTTTGATAGTTGTAGCTTCCTGAAACTGAAGATAAAAACATTTTTATGAGCAATTTTCATGTGCCTCCTTCACTCTTTTAAAAAAATATTAAAAAAGGCTGTATTGAAGTCTAACCATTTGGAGTACAAAATTCACATGTAGTTTTACAACCACTACAGTAGACAAAAGAATGGTATTTTCGAAATTCTTTGATTAACTTCTTCTTTTGCTTCAAAGGAACAGTAGGGTCATTGTCTATGTCTTGAACCAGTGCTAGAAGATACTGATTGGTTTGTTGCTTTTGATCTTCATATTCTTTAGTTGTAATGCGTTGACAGAAGGTGAAGCCTTTGTGAGAAATCAGAGGTTCAGATTAAGTTTCGTGCATCATGTAAAAGCCTTGTTACAAAATATGGTAAGAAACATAGGTATATTGATATTTTAGTTCAGATGTGATTACATCTACAAGTAATGTGAAACATACAGCTCTCCACTGAGAATGGATAGAAATCTAAACATGAATTGCAAAAATAAAAGTTGAAAAGCAGCGTTACAAGCACAGTATCATAGAAGATTCTGTATTGCAAAACAGGCCTGCAAGAAAAAGAGCAAATACAGTTCTCACAGAGAAATAAGAAGAACATTACACAATAAGAATGGCACCTTGCATTTGTCAGGATCCAAAGGTTCTCTGTGACTAAATCAGATCTGTAAGCAAGGCTCAGTACCTAATGCAAGTGAACACATACTTTGGAGAAATAGTTGCCTCTAAACCAGACTACTAAAATCAGGAACAGAATTTAGGAGCTTCTACATGAGTAGACATTTGAGCATGGTTTGGGCACCAGAAACAGAGGTGTTGCAAGAGGGATACTTAACTCAGCACACCTTAGCTATTGAAAGGTTGTGAATCTCTGCAGTAAAGTGCTGCCCTGCAAGGACTCAAGCCCCCTCACTGGGCAGGTGAGTTCTGGCCTGAGCAAAGACAGGCATTCAGCTACTCCACAGACACTTTTTATTCCTATACATATTAGAGAGCAATTTGGTTGAACAATTGTCAGTTGCCTAAAGGGGAAAGACTTCTTATTAATCCTTTACAAACACCATCATCTTTAGGCTTCACATAGAGAGTAGTATTAACCTGACCTGTCAGAGTTTTCATGTGGACCTGTCCTTCCCTTCTTATAAAGTAAGTTTGTCAAATATCAATATTTTTATGGTTTAGTAGAATCAGATGAAGAAAAAAAGACAGCTCTTTTAAAAGGGAAGGCTTAACAACTGACAAAGAGATTAACTTTTAAAACTTCAGTATGGATCTTAAGTTCTGTGGTTTCAAGTGTCTTACTAGATTAAAACAAATTCCAGAGTTCTCTTGCTGGTTTTAGTATTTTTTATTTCCAGCAGACCTAAGGATTACTTTCCTGCAATTGACAGAGCCCTTTTCTTATGTGGGTCTCCCAGCATTCCCTCCTGCTCCCACCTGGACTTAAGAAGTTCACCAGCTAAGAATGCTCAATAGCTCCTAGGAAAGATTTTGGAAAAAGGGAAAATGACACCAGCATATGAGGCACACAGGAAAACAGAAATATGCCATGTCAGAGAGCTTACAATCAGATCAAACTATTTCAACAAGTCGATGGAACCTACATGCATTTATAGACTGGAATCCCAAAACTTAGTAAGCAAAATGGAATATGGGGTTTGTGCTTCTGTTGTCTCTTCAGGGTGTCAATGGAGATCACACAGGCCCTGAAAATATTACAGACAGGCAGCTCTTCCCACTGCTGCTCATTTCTGTATTCTTTGGCTTCATAATATGTGATTCTCAGAACACTGAACCAGAAGGAATTTGGCCTCATTCCAGAATCCAACACAGATGGTAAAAGATTCTGTACCAAACTACTTCTCCAGCAGCTGCTGTATTAAATGTAATATTCCACAGCAAAATAACTTAGTGCAGTTTGTTTCCCAATGGTTTCTCTTCAGTGTTTAAGCACACAATGCACTGGCAATACAGGAGTCAAAGAAGATGAAGAGTCAGAGAGAAATTCAATTATTTAAGCCAACCCTATTAATCAGTATTGGCAGCAAGGCCAGACACAATGTTAGCTCAAAAGAAATAAGCTGAGAAGCATTAACTCCACATACATAAAGGTATTGTAGCCTAAAAGGAAGGCATTTGACACCTGGTGCCTAAGATCTTAATAAACTTTAGGCTTACCCAGAAAAAGGAGAGAGTTCTTCAAAACACTAAACAATCAAAGTCTGTACTCAAGTCATCTATCAGAATCTTGAACTACTGAGTTCTGTGACAATTTATAGGTGTCTTGTGGCAAAAATAAAAGACTACTGCTCCTAAATACAAAGTCTCATTAAATTCCCAAACCAAATTAGAAGCAAATCACTTCAGGAAGCACATTTTGCACTACTATTTCCAGAAAGAAATTATTTGGTAAAAAATAAAAATTAAAAAATCGTAGCTTATCCAAAGTAGATATTAATAGAATCCTTGCTCTCCAATATTCAGACCAGTTTTGCAGATAGCATATAATTTAATATTTAGTGCATTAGCCACTAATGCCCCTAATGCTTCACTTCCAACAAAGAAAAAGAACTCTACACACAATTATAGGCAACTGATGATAAATTAGTTCTTATACAATAATTTAAACAAAAAATTTATCCCATCATCTACCTGAATTGATATCTGGATCTTGCTCTTCTAGCAAACTCTGAAGTCTCCTGCTCATTAGTTCCAGAAGAGTTAAAGGAGCCTGAAAATACAACCCAACAAAGAAAATATTACAAAAGCAATACTTCTATATTTTTATAATGTAAAGCTTTCAGATAACCAATTTAAAAACACATAGATAAATGCAGAAGAATTTATGCCCACATTTTTTTTGTACACATTCAAAGTCTCTCACAGAATTGCACTAAAATACATAGTTTTACTAAGATACATGTGTTTATTTCTGGTATTTCTGGCCAAAGAAATAGGAAGCAAAAATTCTAGATGCTGCTTTCCATGGCAAAAACTGCAGTTTAAAACAAGCTGATTTCAGCTTCCACACAAGGCTCTCAATTGCAGCTATCAGAGTGAACCACCATCCTGCTGTCACTGCTGCACAGTTCTGGCCCTAACTCCAGTGGGGAATCAAAGGCCCAACCCTCATGTCAGAACCCTTAACACAAATTAAAAAAGGGGAGTTGGCTGTGTCTTAACAAATATAAAACCCTCACTAACCACTTAATGCTTTCAAACTAAAATGGAGCTAATTAAAAAAAAAAAAAAAAAGTTCTCCCATGTCTCAACCTGAAGTCAGAAGTGGAAATCAATGTGTTGGATAAAAAGAAAAACCACTATTTTACTGAAACCAAATTTCTGTGAAGCTTTTTTTTATAGAGTATGGTAAAGTTTCATCTTTTCAATGTGACAATATGATGAAACATAAATTAAGGAGATTATATGTGCATATTTACACAACTCATCAAGTTTAATAGAAAGGCTACTAGTATTTTGTGGTTCTATTTGTTTTCTTCAGTTTAAAAGTTAACATTCCAAAATGCTGAAGGATCTTTTAGATTTGTCAAAGCTATACACATACACTGGGGTACAAGAGCATGCCATTTTTCTACCACTCATAGTATGCCAGTGAACTTCTAAAGGAGAAATACATTAAGATACTTAAATATTTAGTATGCATTCATTACCAACAAGGTGCCAAAATGACTCTATAAAAATTATTAATATTTTAAATATTTTCCTAATAGAAATCATTCAAATACAAAGAGAGGATATAATTTATAAAGGATTGAAAAGCTCTCAAAAATCTGTCCTGTATAGTCTGGAATAGCTTCTCACCCTGTTTGGCTGTACTATTAAACTGTAACAAATGGAACATTAAACACAGCTCCTCAGACTTGTCGTGCTCAAAAAAAGGCAATTCATGGCTTTTAACATGACAAAGCCAATGATGTAGAGGAGAATGATACCTTGAAGAGCTCGGAATGATTGTCCATCAGAAACTGAGTCAGCAGTTCTGCCTGTGGCTTTGACAGTGTCCTGTTTTGTAAGATGAACTTTGTACAAGTCTTGATGATCACAAATCTGTTCTCAAACTAGAAAAATAGTACCCGGATTTGGCATTAGATTGACTTGCAGACTGCTAGCAAAGACTAAGTACAACGGGATGCTATCAGTGGGAAACAGATAACATGGAAAGGCAGTAAACAGAATACTTCTAACTAGACAAAAATTTAACTTTACTATGACAAACTGCTATTTTTCACATTAAGCAGAACAGATACTTACTTGTTTTTGCAATCTGTAGCCCTCAGACTCCGATGCAATGGCTAGGAATGTAAGGAGCCTGTGAAGTTCTTCCCTGATATTTGGTGCTAATAATTTTAAATAAAGTTGTAATGCCTCTAGAGCTTGATCTGTTTTTCCTTTTTCTGTCATGGAGTAAAACAGCATATCCAATGTTACTACTCATTTTCAGAGCCATGAATACTTACTTAAATCCCAATAATAATCCCAGTTTTGGGGGTGTTTCCTTCCAAACAAAATTTCATGTTGTTCCAGTTATCAAAGGATTCTTTCCTCAATCCACAAGTTTTAATTTTTCCTCCCCCACCAGGGGCAGAGTGGCAGCAGGCAGTGAGTGAGCAGCTTTGTAGTACTTAGTTGGCAGCTGGGGTTAAGGCACAACAACCCAACAGGACTGAAGCAGCAGCACTAAAGCCTATTTAGGTAGGATAAATCCTAAACTTGTACTTAAATGAAACCCTTCTGGTTTACTTCTGTGCATATGATGGGAGGGCTCTCAATAGTCCCTTTTATAATTTTAAATAATTTCTATTACTGAAAAGGACCCTATGTTCATAACTTTAAAAACCTTATTCTGGTTAACAGGAAAAACTGCATAGCAATGATTTTAGTTTTATGTTATTACTTAGTAGTAGCAATAAGGCAAATTCTGACCTGGGGTAAGTAACTTTCACAATGGGAGTAGTTACATATTGAGTTACCCACAGAGGTTGGTGAATCTCTATCCTTCCAGATTTTCAAAATTCAGTTGGACCAGGCCCTAAGCAAATTGATCTAACTTTGAAATTTGTCCTTGTCTTGAGTAGAGGTTCATAATAGTGATCTTGAGCATTTCCTTCAAACCTAAAAAGTGCATCTGCATTGGCACTGCAAATGGTGTCATGATTCAGTCAATTGATACTTAGTGACTTCCTCTACACAGCTTCCATCTTTATTTTTTGTTCCAGGCTGCTCTTACCTATAAGTTCTATAATTCCTGAATGAATATCAAAATCCTGAGTGGCAAGAAGAGAATCCTTCTTTTGATTGTAATACTTCATAATAACATCAAAAAGAATCTTCTTGTATGCATTCAGACTGCTGGGGTTGTCAGTGCTTTGAGGTAACTGCTGACTAACCATCACTAGGAATTGGTCAGGAAAATACTCCAAGCATTCAATTGCAGCATAGAGCCATCTGTCAAGCCTGCAGAAGAAAAAGGTTGTTTTAGTGCTTGCTTTAAAATGCTCTACCTATTTTTATTTTCACAGATTCATAGAATATTTTGAGTCAGAAGGGACACACAAGGATCATTGCATCCAACTCTTAAGGAAATAGGATTGAATCTGTAACCTTGGTATAATTAGCACCATGCTCTAAACATGGTGAGCTATCTCAGGGTCCATTTAATCCTCTAAAAGAAAACTAGATAGAAATAACCATGCAGGTATAGTCACATATATGAACCACAATGCTGAACTGGTTTATTAAGCAGTTTGTGTAACTTATTTCACTACAGCAGTTCAAGAACCTGCTCAAAATGGGCAACTTCCATGTTTTTCTGATGCTAAAGGCAATACACCTGAGACAAACCCAGATCAAAACAAGCTGCAATCATGCCAGGCTGTCACTGACCCCAGGAATTCAGCAGTATTTAAAAACCATTACTCCAACACACACATTGAGAACCCACCAGGGCTAACCAGGGTGAAAAAAAACTGATCTTAACAGAAGAGAAAAAGACAGTTAGTTTGAAAAAAGAGGAAAATAAAAGTTGGTTAAATCCCAGAGGACTACAGAAGCAGTTTATTATATAACCTGCTATAAAGGTATGAGTTTTCACAAGCATCTATTGTCTGTATATCTTAACTAAGGAAAGAAAACGTAACCTAATTATGCACCTAAAATTCGGGTGCACAGTTTATTGTTGAAAGAAGCCAGAAAATCAGAGGAAAAAGTCCCAACCATTTTGTACAGAAGGAATATAAAATCATGGAAATGTGTGGGGCAGAAGAACAATAGCTTTTACCTGATTCTGGACCTAAAATAATTTGATCTGAACCAATGACAAGTTGCAAATATAATTTAAGATCCACAGAATCTTATTTTTATCATGGAGAACAGAAACAAAGATTGTTAAATTACAGATAAAAACTGAATTAATTTGACAAAAATAGTAATTCCTAAGACATTCACATGAGCCTTGACATATTCATTAGAAGTATATGCAAGATAGAGATCAGCCTCAGTACACTAAACAGGAACACTACAAAAGTAAGAGAAGATTTAAGGAAAAGAACATTGACAACGTGCAGCCACATTTATATTCTCATTATATAAGCATTCTTCAGTGCTACAGCTTAGTTTCTCCTTTTCTCTTGCTAACAATAGATGCATTATTGACTTTCTATCTATCTTCACACCACAGCCACCAGGAACTGCTACAAAGACTCAGAATAAAGTTTTCAAGTTCTGATATCTGTTACAGAGGCCTAAGAGTAAAGAATCTGATCTAGAAACTAGGCATGTTTACAACATTCAAGGTTAAGTTCTAATGTTTACTTAAAATGCTCAAATGTCCAACTCTAAATATATATTTTTTGTGAAATCACTTAGCACTTCTGAAGTCAATCACACTTATGTCACCTCTGTCTACAAGTACACAAACATAATGATGTCTGTTTGTTCACTTAACACAAATCTTTGATCAAGAATAAAATAAAGCCTTTACTAACAAATTCATTTAACAGATATAAAACTTACTCAGGCAAGTTTAAGCTACATGCAACCTCTCTGTCCAGGAAAGTATTTGAGATAATCATGTCTTCTTCTTTGCCAAAACTCTCTGATTTTGTCTTCACTGAAGACACCAAGATATCTTCTAGAAGGGGAACATCAATTAACTGCAGCAGTCGTAGCAGAGCTTGCTGTTTCCAGACATCTTCTATTACTGATACCATAAACAAACAAAAAACCTTCAGAAACAAGATCTTACATAAACAACTAACCTTTGTTTTTACTCACCAAAAAATCTTTTAAGTGTTCAAAGAAAACTCAGTAACAGCATAATGTGAAGTTGCTGTGCTGGGTAAGAAGGGATCAAAATAGGAATGCTAAAAAAAATATAAATGTCTCCCCCATCTAGGATTCAGAATAAACTAATTAGTAGAAGAAAAAAAAGACAAGTGAAAAGCAAAGGAATCACATAATAAAGATAGTCTTAATCTTAAAACCTACTTCCTTCTGAAGTAGTATTTTCATAAATAGCACATTATGCAAAAACATACCCCTGTTGTGTTTCCTTCTGTTTACAAGCATTAACCCCTTTAAGGCTCATTTAGATATTTTGTTATTAGCGACAGGTTAAATTTAGGTCTCCGTGGAGCATTGTTGTACAGAAATGGGGCACTCACTACAAGATACAGTGTTGCAGTGTGATTTCAAATAATACAGTGAAGAACAATCAAGTTTTAAAAAGAAAAAATGCAATCCTCACCTCCTTTTGAAAGCAGGCGAGTTGGCTCATTAACCATGATCTTTGGAGGTAAAGATGCATGAACATATATTGATTGAAGAAGCTCCTCAATCCTTTTTTTATCAGCTGCTTCCAATGCTAATGGGTTTGAAAGTGTTGTGCCACACTTTCTGCTTAGGGAGGGGGAAAAAAAAAGATGTATAACAAATACTATTAGAACACATTTGGCTTTCTGTTACTTACTAAATTGCTCTTAAATCAGAACTTTATGGCTTCATTATATCTGGAGTCTATCCTGCTACTAGAATTCCTACCATCCACATCTGCTTTGTGGCAAGGGCAAGGATATTGATTCCAAATACTGTTAGCTAGTTCCACTTTGTTTACTGGCTTTCAGTAACTAGCTCATTCATGCTAAGTTTCAGATTTCAGCACAATTGATAGCAAAACCAAATTATTCCTAGGCTTATGCTATTGTGCCAGACTATTTCAAATAACAAACAGCAGATCAAAATACTTTACTCAAAAATACCTGGAAACATCTACAATTTAGACATAATGTTTCTCAAAACTGGCACATACTTTTCAGAAGTCTCCAACACCTGGTTTAGTCAGACATAACTTCATTTAAAGGTAACCTTCCTTAACTTTTTTTAAAAAAGAGAAAAATGGGAATAGTCCAGAATAACTCACTTGGAACATAGTTTTGTTTTCTGTTTGTAGATTTGCTCAGGAGATAAGCTTTCATTGTCCTTACTCTTTCCTGGAAGAAGAGGATCAAGACTGCTGTTTACGAATCTATAGAGACTAGTGTCCGTGTCTTCAAACTCTGTTTCCTTCCCGTTCTTGAACAAGTAAAGCTTGGCTCCAACTGGCTCAAACACTTTGTGATCCATCAGTGCTTGGCATACACGGACCCCCTTCAGCCGAGAAATGTCATTGCAGCTTAGGTACATGCTTTGCATGAGATGGCTCAGTACCACATCAACAGCATTGGAGCCGGTGAAGCAGTTTCTGTATGTTTTCAGGTGTTGTCTACGTCTTCTGATTTCCACTTGATTGTAAAGGGCATGTATAATACTATTCCACAGCTGAGTTGCTTGAAAAGGACCATCGCAGTCTGCAAAATGTTTACATGAAAGTTGTACAAATTTAAAACCTTTAATACTTAAAAAAAAATACTGTGATTTTAGTTTTATATCTTTTTTTAAATATTCAGAAATCAGCTGAATTTTACAGACACAAAGATAATATTTCATGACTCAGTCCTTCTTGTAAGCTGACTCACACCCACTATGGTAGAATCAAGAGAAGAGAACAAAAATCCACTAAAAACAGAGGACGAAGGGGTTTTTTTGTCATTGTTATGACCACACATATTGTATGTATGTGCTGTGTACATACACATTAAATCATTAGAGAATCACAAAACAGCCAAGGCTTGCAGGAACCTCTGGGGTCTATCTGGTTTAACCTCCTTGCTCAAGCAAGGCCACCCAGAACCAAGTTTTGAATATTTCCAGAAGCCGAGATGTCCACACACGATATCACAACCTCTCTCGGTACCAGTGAAGAGAGTTTGTGTAAAAAACGCTAATCACTTATTTTTAAAATTTTAAAAGTTTAATAGTAATAAAATGGTTATAAAAATAGTAATACAATTACAGTAATAATAATTTGGACAATTTGAATTAGGACAATATGAGACAATAGAGACAAGGAGTTACGGATGTCCGGGTACCTTTTTCTGGGCAGCACGAGCCCAAAAAGGACACCCATTAACAAAGGATTAACCCTTAAAAGCAATAGCCTGTTGCATATTCATACACTTCATACATGATGCATAAATTCCATTCAAATACAAGATTCTGTCTGGTCATCTTCAGCTTCTTCCTCTGAATCCTAACAGCACCTTCGAGTTTGTTTCTTCTGATAAGAGGGCAATAAATTCTTCTTCTCTGAAAGATTTAGGTGTCCTCTGGCTGCTATTTCGCTGCAAGTCCTTTCTTTACAAAAAGTATCCTACATAGCATAGTGTCTATTTTAACACTTTTTATAACCTAAAACTATATTTAACACACTACTTAAAGAGAATTAATACAGCATTACTTTCTAACACAACACATATAATATTCATTTTAATATTTGCGAAAGCCAATCATAAAATACATGCATTTTTCACAGTCTGCCTCCATCCTCTTTGCACTCTTGCAAAGACACCCCCAAGCCTTCTCTTCTCCCGGCGGAGCAGCCCCAGCGCTCTCAGCCCCTCTGGGGGAGATGCTCCGAAGCCCCCAGTTGATCCTCACATATGGCGCCCAGATCAGCAGACGACAAACAGGTGTTTGAAGAGCATTAAGCGCGCCTGGCACCCAGCCCAGCTCTCCCAGCGGCGTCCCCCGTAAGCTCAGCTCCAGGGGTACGGCCGGAGGAAGCTCCTCTCCCCCCGTCCAGCTGCCGAGCGTCCCTAGCCCCGTTCTGCCCGCCGCCCTCTCCCGCGGCACCGGCAGCCGGGGGTGCAGCACAAACAACGGGGAAACGCCGGCCCCTCGCAGCCCGCTCCGCTCCCCGGCCCCTCCGACACTGCGGGGGAGAGACGGGGATGACGCTCGTCGCCCACCTCGGCGCCGCCCGCTCCCCCGGCGCGGCTGCAACTCGCTCTGGCTGCGGATCCTCCTGAAGCGCGGAGTCAAATACCCCGCCATGGCCGCGGCCGGGCGCCTGGCGGAAGCCGGCAGAGCGCATCACTTCCCGCCCGCCGCCCCCGGCCGCGCCCAGCGCCGCCCCTGCGGGTCGGAAGTGAGCCGAGCTCCGGCCGCCCCCGCCCCGCCGCCGAGGCTGCTGCCGTCACTATGGAGTAGTCGCGGCAGGACGGGGTTCGAGCGAGAGACGGAGCCGGCGTGACAGGCGGCCCGCCGGGACCACAGGGCGACGGGCAGCCGGGCGCTGCGCCGGCAGCTTCCCGCGGGCTCAGGTGAGAGGCCGCGGCCCGGGTCGACAGCGGCTGCCCGTGGCCTGGTGGCGCTGCGCGGGGCGGGCAGGGCCGGCCGGCTCCGCGGGGCCGGTGGTCTCGGGTCCTGGGTGCCCGGCGCTGGGGGCTGGAGGGGAAGGGCCGCCCCGGAGGCTCGATCGCCGCGCGGGGAGCGCTGAGCTGCCCGAGCCGGTGGATCGCGGGTCACCTGCCGCCTGTGGCCGCGGCCGCCTGTGCTCGCCCCCGGCGCGCTGCTGCCGGCTGCCCCGCGGAGCAGGGAGCGCAGGCACCGGCCCTGCGGCGCGGAGCGGTGCGAGTTCGCTCTCGCTGGAAATAACAGTAAATACTTCATCCCGGAGCACTGGCCCGCAGGAGGCTGACCGGGGTTTGTGCAGTGCACAGGCTGGGTTTCACCTGTCACCAGGCGACAGACAGAACCTTGTTCATGGATCTCGTTCCGTGAGGTTTTGGTAGGGATTCAGCTGAAGCTCAGTACCGAAATGGTACATGAAAGTTAAGAAATTGATGTGAGGCGAGGGCAGCCTTGTCCAGTGCTTCATTGCATTTGATCCTCTCAATGTTTTGTAACAAATGCAAAAGCTTGGTTTTGCCTTAAAAATGCTGGGTTTTTGTCCTTTTATTTGCTGTGACTCAGTTGTTCCAGCACTTACTTCTGTGGATTGATCCTGGCTTGGGGCAGGTGGGTAGGATGCGGTTGGGCAGCACGAAGTAGCTGTGCAGCAGCCTGCTGGTCTGGGCTCCCCAAGGGGGATCCCAGCTTGTTATAGTTCAGAGTAGTGGTAGTGTGTGTTGTACTGCTGTGCGGTGTGCACTCACAGCCATACATCAGATGAAGCTGTGAATTTATTTGAGGTTAAACTGCTGGGTTTGCATTATGCAGGTTTTTTTGGGTTTTTTTTTATGAGTGAGAATTGAGAAATGGTGGGCAGTCTTTGTTTTGGATTTCAGCAGCCAGTATTTCAGCATTTTGAATGTTCTGCCTCCTTTCTGAGTGCAGTGGTGGTTGTTGCTTACTACCTTGCTAAATGATTGTTCTCATCCTGCTGCCTTATGATTGCTGATGTACACCAGTATAAAAACCATTACTGATTGTGAGGGGCATTCATGAAAAAACATATTGAACATCCAGAATGTTTTAGGATTAGTTCCAGGTTTTGCAGAGTCAGAATCAGTAGCATTGATATTACTCATGAAATTCAAACAGGAAGAGTTCTTAAACATTTATTGCATGTGCTGTGTGGCTTGTACAGACACTGTTATACTTCCAATTTTGCATTTGTCTCATTTATTACCTTTTAACTTGAAATGCAAATTTCATTGTGGGTGACTGACTTTAATGCCACTTGGTTATTATTTTTTTTGGAAATACTAGACCAGTCTTAACTGAACAAACAAGTTTTCCTACAGCAGAGAACCAGACTTGTGTATTTCAGATGTGGTTAACTTGTCATGATTTGTGGTGGTATTAGAGATCCTATCCAAAACAGATATTTTTGGTGGGGCATGGATTTTCTAGATACCTTGTTCCTGTTGACATATATAGATTTTTTTACTGAAGTTGGTGATGGCAATTTTTTTAATAAAGCAAAATGTATTATTTTAACTTATATTCAGATGTTGATAAGAGGATTTCTACAAATTTACGGTTAGGTAGATGTAAGCTTTAAACCCCATCTGCTTATTGAGAAATAAGTTGCTTGGTACTGCTTGCTCAGAAGCTAAATTAAACAATAGTTTACCTGCTGTCAGGCTGGAGGGGAACAGGTTGGACAGGGTCTGCCAGGCTTGAATTTTAAATTCTGGCACTTCAGATACTAAAGTGCTGTTGGCATTCTCACCTAGTGGCTTTTTTAGGCTACTCACTGCAGTTTGTCTGTCACCCACAGCAGAGGACACCTCTGATTTAATGAATACTACACCATTTTCCCATCATCTCTGTAGAGAAAGTTTCCTTTCAGATTTATACAAAGGAATTTGAACATGCATCCACATGCGTTTTCTTAATAATATTTCTGCAGTTAATTTTGCAAAGTGTTTGAGAGTCCTAACAAGATGGTGTTGCATTGGTACTAGAGAAGATTTGATGGCTGGGAGTGAACAAAACAATGGAAAAAGCATGAGATCTAAACCCAAGTAAATTAGATTTGGGATTATCTTAAACTCGTTAGGATTGATTTTATAGTCTTTTAGCATATAGAGTTTGCCCACAGAATAGCTGCTGAATAAAATTGCTGAGAGCTGGAAATGCCTATAGATCCTTTTTAGAATAATCCATGATCCTTGTTTGTGCCTATTTATTCGGTTAATGAAAAGTTTCTTCCTACAGGGATATTAGCCAGTGTCTTACTAGAAGTTTGGTGTAGGGCTGCACAGTTAGGACTTGCATGTGTTTTTCTATATAATGAATCAGAAAGTAAAATTAATTTCTTGTAATAATGAAATTTAAAATACTGAAATAAAATTACTTAATAAAGGAATTCTGTGTTTCCATAATTTATTTCAAGGTTTGTTCTCAGCAAAACACTAACTATATACCAAACAAGTTTGTAGTTATTCTTAAGATTGTCTTGTTGATTTCAGGCACAGTTTCTCATATCTGAAGAGTCAAGATAGAGCAGCACAGCTGTTCCATGTGCAGTGCTGCACTAAGATTTGCTTGGGGCTTGGCTAATACTGTTACACACAATTGCACTGGAGGGAATTGTCCCATAACACAGGGAACTTTTTAAACAGTTTTGTTTAGTATGTTTATTACCTCTTTTACATTTATAGACCTCTATTACAGGTCTGTCTTTGCAATTGGAACCTAATCAGATTATTTGTCCTGATTTGTAGTGGAATCAAATCTATAGTACCAGAGAGGGAAGGAGTGCATGACCAGGTAACCTCAGTGTGGTTGATTTTGCTTAAGTTTGGATACAGATGTTTTTACATCTTACTTGAAAGAGAGACTGAAGAAATATCCTCAAGTGTTGCTTTTGAATATACTGCATAATACTGATTCCAGGAAATAATTTCTTCTTGCATTCTCTTTTTCTTTGCTCACACAGATAATGAAGCTGAATGTCTATATCTTTTTTTCTGCTGTTTGTTTGCTGCCTTCATTCTTTCTTGTGTACACATTATCAGAGAAACAATTGCATAAATGGCTTCAGAACTTGTATCTGGCAGAATAGGCAAGTCAGATTTATTGAGAAAATACAGAAAACTCTGAAAGTCTACGCTACAGGGGAAGATGAAGTAAATTGGAAGCTGCTACAGTCTTATAACTCTAAAATTTGAAAGGTGATGTGAAAAAAAGTTTCCTTGCACAGTTTTGGTAAAGCATAAAAGGATGGATTTCTTGTTCCCTTCCCATGCACTTGATACTTAAGTTCATTAATTGTTGGGTAATACAAATGGTAATGTCAGCAGTCTGATGGGCAAAATATTGAATTTTGAGCTTGTGTTTTGAAAAGCACTGCATAGGAAAGAATATTTCTGTTTTTTACTTGCTGTCTGTATAATACACATCCATTATTTTGCTGGCCTGGGATCTTAAGCAATCCTTCACTTCAGACAAATGAGTAATTCTGTGAGCACTGGAATTAAAGGAGTCTGTTTTCCTTCAGATTTGTTTCTCTATTTGATGGATACTACTACACAGAGTGTGAACCTTTCCTGTCAGGGGACAGTTTACAAATCCTTTGCATTATTTGATTACAGTTTCCAATAAATGGTTGAACTGAGAAGACTGTGAAACCTTTGTTTTCTTATCTTTGTAGGATAAGCCATTGGTGCAAACTGAAACCATGGAGTCCATGCTGAACAAGCTGAAGAGCACTGTCACAAAGGTGACAGCTGATGTCACCAGTGCAGTCATGGGAAATCCCGTCACCAGGGAATTCGATGTCGGGCGACACATTGCCAGTGGAGGTAACGGGCTTGCTTGGAAGATATTCAATGGAACTAAAAAATCAACAAAGCAGGTGAGTTACCAACTAAAGACCTGTGTTTATAAGCATTAGATGACAGATTGATAGGTAGCAGTTGGTAAGTGGCAGTTAAAGTCCAACTGGACAGACTCATGTTAAGGGTAGTGAAATGACACAAAACCTCAGCATTATTTAAGTACATTGTTCTCAGATATATAAGTGTTACTTGCTTTAAGCTTTTTGTCGGAGAAAGAAGTGGTTCTACATTCATAGCATACAATTTGGAACCAAGATCAAGAATTCTTCCAAGTTAAAAGTGACCTGACAATAAGTTTACTTTACCATGGATTGGTTCCCCAGTTTGTTGCAGCTTGCAGTTTTCTTTTTTCTTTTAACAATTCTGACTTTTTACAGTTTAAAATGACCACGAAGTATGTCGTCATCTGTTGTCAGCAACTGACACTGTAGTTTTTTGCTCAGCTACCATACAGAAATTGAGCACTTAGAAATGTTAAGTTATGAGATACTGTAACAGGAAGGCATGGGATAGAGGAGGAGGTTGTGAAGGAAGTTATGCTTTCCGTGTGCTGCTTTCAGATCCGTATTGTTCCTTTTTAGTTTCCTTAAAGTATTAGGGTTTAGAGCACCAATACTCAAGCATTTGACTCATTTGAAATTACTTGTATAAATGAATATAGGACTGTGACTTCAGAAGAAGGTTTGCAAAAAGCAGAGTTTAAGAGTTATTATTACAAAAAAATATTTTGTTGCACTGGAGAAATGTGAAAAGTCTTTTCTCAAATTCGGGGAGGAAATACAAGTTTCAAAGTGTAAATGAAGTGTTAATAAATTATGGTCTTTAGTTAAAAGTAATGCTAAGAAATGTGAAGTCACTTAGACAATGCAACAGCTTGCTGCAAATATACCAAAAAGAAATGGACACAAAGGAATGTCGTTGGAAAATGTTTATACAATCTGATAGATAATAAGCAAATAAACAGTAGCAAATATATATATAATAGATAGAATAAATAATCTGCAAAGAATGTGTGGTCTGATTCTGTGTGACAGAGTCTGAACAATGTTTAATCAGGTACTTTTGCCATGTTTTCATTTTTTTAGCTGGTGCAGAGCTCTGTGCATCTTTTATTTACTGAATTTACCCAACATGGCTGTTCATTTGGGCTTTTTTTTTGGTCTTACTCAGCTATACACAGTAATAACATTGGAAGCATGGTAATTTTGATATGTTTTATACAATCTATGTGCCCAGTAAACATTTGACCTGTAGCAGGTATATCCTTAAGGTCTGGAGATTTGTAGCAAGTTTCTTTCACTGTATAGTTGACAAAGTATATGTAACTAGTTTCCTGTCAATCACCTTTTTCAAGCCTTGAATGGGTGTTCTGACCAACAATTTTACAGAGTTTTAGTTCAGGTGCTCCATGTGGTCCTGCAATATATCTGTAAACCCGGACTAGCATCCGTGCCGTTGCATGCCATCGTTAGTAATTAAAAATACAGCAGCAGTTATACTGCATGGAATTTTAGATGGCTGGTCTTTTGACATGCAGTTACCATTAAGTATTAATATTACCAGTTAAGTAACACCATGTCAACATTCACTTTGCCATTGCAAAACAAATTGTGCAGCAATACAGGCTTATGGTGTGTTGTATTGCAATATATGTTCTTTACCATTTTTTATTTCTCTCCCATGTACCTTCTGAATGTTCTTTGGGCTGGCTGTCATTTTCCAGGTGATAGCAGTCACTTTTGTGAAGTTGCACATATTTGCTGTATTACAAGTGTGTATATCTTCGTTGAAGCCACAAGGGTTTTTTGCAGTGTGTATTGTAATCAGACAAGTAGGATGTAAGGCCTTGTTGTTGTCACTTTACCACAACACAATAGTTTAAGTCTTATAAGTCTAATAGACTTGATAGTTTAAGTCATTGTAGCCAGATAAAACAACTAAATTTGGAGGTTTTAATGTTACAGCAGTAGAAATCTTTGTTTTCAGGATTATTTTTGTTCCTGTTTTGAGTCAGTGGACAGTTACAAATATTCCATCTCTGGTGACAGTAGATATCTCTAACTTTATTCTTCTTTTCCAAGTTCTGCCTGGTTCCTCCCTTGCTGCTTTTCTAGGATTTCTGAATGTTTATCTGTTATTGTTTTTTTAATGTACCTTGTCTTTTCTTGCTTGCTGTGTAGGTGACTTAGTAACAACCTAACAGAATGTGAGGAAATTACTTACCTGTATGCATATGTTTGTCTGGTGCTATTTCATAGCTGATCTGCTGCTTGAAAGATTGTTTGAAAGATTTATGAGTCACTCTGGTTATATATAGGTGTTTAATTTCACAGTATGTATTTCAGCTCATCTTAGGTTTATTAACTTAGACTTTATGCGCTTGCATTTTTTTTGGCACAGTATGTCACTTGTCCTTCTGCTTAGAAAGTGCAATCATAAATAGGTAGGGTAAGGTCACAAAGCACCTGCCAGCTCAGTTGTAAAGCTAGCAGAAATCAGGTAAGTCTCAACAACAAGGCTACAGACAGTCAAGAGGGTCCTAATGGCCTTGAATCAGCTGGTTAAGGATCTGAAGCACAAATTGTGTTCTCTTCTGCCAGGTGCAGGGAATTAAGAGTTTAAACAAACTGTGCAGGATTGCAGCAAGCACCAATAGAACTTACTTAGACCCATCACAAAATATTCAAACCATAGCTGATTTAAATACTTTCTGATTCTTTTCACTTGTCATCAAACAGAAGTTTTTTCAGAAGTGCAGTCTTAGTTTGAAATTTTGTTATTGGTCATGTACTGCTCAGTGTATGTCTTCCATCTCCTGTCATTGCTCTTCTCTGCCTTGTGTTAATATTTGATCCATCACACTTAAAAGCTGGAAAAGGGAGCCAATATGGATAGAGGCAGGAAAAGTGTACTTAGTTGAGTTAGTTACAAGTATTCACCTGCTAAGGACTTCATGAAAATAGCTAAAAACCAATTTTTTGTGCATTGGGCTGAATTTCATATTTTAGATAGCCTATTTCTAAAAGTTTATAGGGTTTTATTTAATTAATAATGAAGTTGTTCCTATGAGATTTTAATTAGAGTAATGGTTATAAAATGTGCAGTAAAAGAGCATCGAGTTCCTCTTGGGACTGCAAACTGTATTTTCATATTATTTTCTCCTGTTTTCTAACCTTTATTATTATTCATAATGCTGTTGTAGCAGCATATAAAAGTCTGTTTAATGATGAAAGGTTTTAATTCCTTGTTTTCGTCAGTTGATAAATTTCACATTAACCACTTCCCAGATGCTGATGTAATCTAATTTTTTATTTTACATCGACCTCTGTAATTTCAAAGTTTCATACAGATTTCTTAATTTTCTCCTGCTCCAGTTGCAGAAGTTGGAGATGATTTCTCTGTTCTTAATGTTTTTGGTTTTTTCACATCTTTAAGCATTACAAAATTCTTAGTGTTTTATCATGTGAATGGTCCGATCAGATTTATAGACTGCTGTGACTCCTTTGACAGATTGTACTGGTTTGGAGCAGAACACTAAGACAGGACTTGGTTTAATAAAGCAACACTTGATATATACTCAGAATATTTTAACTGTTCATAGTAGATATAAATGCTTTGATCTACTTAAAATCAGGCTGATTTCTGACTGTGGATCTGCTGCTTTTTCACTGTGTAGGTAGGGGTTATAGTTTGCTCATTACTATTTATACAATAAAGGAACATTAGTACCTTAATTCAAAATGCCTGTTTCAGGGTTTATCTACAGTAAGGTCTCCCATGACTGGGACTAAATAAGAACAAGTCAGTTTCTTTGTTTGGTTATTGTATTGGTGGGATTGTACTGTTGATTCAAAAACCACATTTGTATATAATTGTGTATAGGCTTAGATTTTGGCTGTGTTATATACTGAGAGAATTCTGTTGCTTATTTTCAGGAAGTGGCTGTTTTTGTCTTTGATAAGAAGCTAATAGACAAGTACCAAAAATTTGAAAAAGATCAGATTATTGATTCCTTAAAACGAGGTGTTCAACAGCTAACTAGGCTTCGACACCCTAGACTACTTACTGTACAACATCCATTAGAAGAGTCCAGGTAAGCTGTAGTAAAGTAGAGAACAGTTACTTTTAATCATTGTTTTGGTAGTGGATGTAAACTGTCTGGAACATTCAATACATACATTTGATGAGATTCAAGTTTAGTGTATTTATTCATATGACAAGGTATTCACCCTATCCCCATGTTCCCCACCCCCCACCATAGAATGCAGTTTGGGTGTGAATCAAATTAATAATCTGTTGCTTGATTTTGGTCCAGTTGCAGCTGTAAGGCTACATATGACCATTACAGCATGAAAATTTGGTGCTTTAATTCATTTTGCTTTCAAAGAACTCTCTTAAACTAGTTTTCTCTCAAAAACTTATTCATACATTTTGTTCCATGTATAAGATGTATTTAGTACATGTGAGATTAGAGATTTTTGATAAACTGTATGTGTTGTGGCTAAATATGTGTTGAAAAGGCCCTCAAGTGCCTATCAAGGAAGACAAAATTCAGCATGTTCTTCTAGTGCTTATTTGATTTTTGAAAGGTTGGTCACTAGGAACAATAACTGGTTAGTCTTACAGGTTTATTGTTCAGCTGTAGGGATAACAGCACACTAAAATCTAACATAGAAAATCAAGCTTTTATGTAAAAATAGGAAGCTGATCCTGATACTACCAAAGAAGATCATGGAAGTTTTAGGGTTTTTTTCCCCAAAGAGGAAGGGGGTTGGACTAGATGATTTCCAGAAGTGCTTTCTAACCCCAGCCATTCTGTGATCCTAATTGTAGCCTGATAGAGATTCATTATATAATGTCCTTCCTTTCTGTGTTGACTTTTTCCAAATGGTTTCTGGGAGCTGCGAATACTGTAGGAATGCTTCTTCATCTTTGCAATGGCTGCTTTGAGACAGGTTTATTGGATTAAATTGCACTTTCATATTCATATCTATCTTTCCTCCAGTGCTAAACACATTTCACATTAACAGCAGTTCAAAGCTGTCATTGCACCTATGATCGAGGATGTCCCTTACAATGGCCTAAAGAAAATCAATTAGGTAGTTGAAGACAGCTCTCAGTACTCTACAACAGTAAACAAACTATTACATGCTAAATGGCCTAGGGTCATCTCAAATTATAATGTATGCAAGTGAATCCCAGAGTATACCTCAGCCTTCTTCCTAAAATTGTCACAGCTTTCCAGTTGACTCAGCAACTTTCCCCCTGAACTTTGCCTTTCAGAAGAAAACACCCAGATTCATACCTTTAAGAAACCTTTGGTGGTGTTCTTGTGAAGCATTTAAGCTTTTTTTTTAAGAGTAAAAGTGTAGTTACATCACAGTTCTCATTTGTGAGTCTTTAGTAATGCCTCACACTTGGCTTCTGCTGTATTTGTTCCCATACTCAGCGCACTCAACTGCTGGTAGAAACACCAGAAGCACAGAACCTGTACAGTTGCTTGCTGTGCCAGAAATGGATATAACAATTTCTGGAGAAGATTAATAAAATAAAGGTTTATGTAGAATATATGTGTATGTAACCTTGTGCAAGCATACTGTAAGATTGCTTTAGGATTTCAGGTCTTTCCAGAGTGCCTATTCTTGAAGAAATCTCTTGTGAGCCTCTAGCTAGAGTGTACCTGATCTTTCTTTTTCTTCCTTTTTTCTCATTTTGTGTTTCCCCAAAGTAGCGTACAGTTGTAATGAACTGCTTGCAGGTCACCCATTATATTCCTCCTATATGATGCAAATAGATACTTGATGCCCCTGGAGGGCTGAAGTAGATATGGAAAGAAAGGCCATACCTTTCTGACCCTAGTGTCTGGATAGCTTTTCCACTATTAATAGAATGTTTCTACTACAAATTATTGGTATCCAACATAGTTATATTTAATATAAATGTATGTGATACATATAATGATGTAAAACCTCTTAATGTTCATTTATATGAGTAACTCCTTATTTATACTGAGTATTCATTATGAGTATGTTTATTTACAAATGGTCTTGAATTCCATTAACAGCACTGGAAAGCATTATTAATTTATATTTAGCTTGTTATTGAAGAAAAGGATAAAAAAACAAATTGTGGGTTTACTCATAATATCATTCCTACCCTTTAAAATAGTAGTAGTGTGAATTGGCTCTTATAATTTACTAGACATTGCATTTGTTACATTGTTTCCCTGTAGAAAGTGTAAGTATTTTTAGCTGTAATTTTTTATTTTTAAAATGTTTTTATCTTACTATTCTGACTTCCATGTTGATATTATTCAGGAAACTGAATACAGGTGCTGGCAGACATCACCTTCTGCAAAATTCTACTATTTAATTAGATTTACTGCATCCCTCCGATATTGTGGCTTGGGCCCTTTTTTTAATTACCTCCTAAAGTAAAAAATAAACAGCCATATTTTATTGCCTCAAACCAGCAGTAATCAGAGAGTTTCTTATCAAAACCATGGAATAACTGTTCCCTTGGTATTTTCATCTGTGCCTTAAACATTACTAAATGGATAAGCTCTATGGTAAAGCTGAAGTCAGACTAAAAAGAAAGTACTTTGTCTTTCTATGTTCTCGTTTTGAGTTGTGTTTATAACAGGAACAAGTTTTATAACTCTAGCCATATCAATAGAAATATGAAAGGTATGTTATTATCAGAATGGGAGGGAGGAAAGCAAGCAAAAAACTTCTGTCAGGTTGGTTGGCACTTAGCATTCAATGTATTTTACTTTTCAGTTGTTTTTCTTCTAGAGAGGCAGTAAATAAAACTAAAGTCTGGATGGATAGTAAGAGGTTTGCATGTTAGAGCAGCCTTATTTTACTTCAAAGGTCAAGCTTGTTAATTATTGAAATACTAAAAAAAATACGTGGTAGTTTCATGCTGAGATGTGTCTTCTGATGTTTTTATGGAGTGATCAAAAAGTTAGGCTCTGTCCTCTTACCTAGAACTTTATATTAAAAAATACATCTTTGTTAACTGTTTTATGGTTTGTTTTCTGTGTCCATACTGATGCAGTATTTAGTGTTCTCATGAATTAATGATCCTTAAAGCAGGTATGTGTGCTACCATCCATGTAGTGCTTTCTCAAAAAAAGCCCTTTAAAACAATTAAGGAGTGAATTGCAATGGCTGTTCAGGGCCTCCACTGCTACGCAGAGCAGTGTGAAGAATGCAGATGTAAAGAATGACTATGTCTGTGTTGCATGAAGCTTGGGAAATTGAGACATTTATTGGTTTCCAATATGTAAGACCATTTCTGAAATTTGAAATTTTGACAGTGATACAACCGGACCTTATGTATGGAAGTTCGCTTCTTCTGTGCTTTTCAAACACAATTGACACAAAAATGCATAAGCAAGACCATTAATTTTTCATGAAGAAAAGAAAAATGAAGAAAATAATTAGAGAACAATCACTTCACATGCAAACTGCTGTTCATATAACAAGTGTATTTGTGTTTGCGGGTCTTCTCTGTCAGTTGTCAAAGTAAAAGAATATTCAGGTGCTCCCTTATATTAATTTAGTTTCTGATCATTGTCTGACCTCATTAAGTACTGCTTCAGTCAGGGATATGTTGGTTTTAGGCATAGGTAGAAGTCTGATTTTACAAGTTTTAATAGCAGTGAGAATTACTTGATCAATTTGTCCTGGATCAGGACAAGGAAAGCATTATTTAAAAAAAAAAATATTTATGAGGCATTGTGTGAATCATTAGTGATTTATATGAATGTTAGAGAATAAAATATCCTAATTCTAGTAATTTTTTCAACTTCAGACATTTATGTGTTTCTCTTTAGTATAATATTAAAATAATTCAAAACCTGAAATATAACATGGCTTTTGGTAGCACCAGGTGCTTTGGCAATATATTTGATATTTGTATGGTTCTTTATTTGCAGTCAAGAGATATATTACATTTATGTACAAGAAATTTTTTAATGCATTTCCTATACAGGGATTGCTTGGCATTTTGTACAGAACCAGTCTGTGCAAGTTTAGCTAATGTTCTTGGCAGCTGGGACAACCTACCTTCTCCTTTACCATCAGACATTAAAGAATACAAACTTTATGACGTGGAGACCAAATATGGTTTGCTTCAGGTATGGTACAGGTTGTCTTTATAATTTTTTTTGTGCTTTTAGTGTTAATGATTTTTTAAATGAAGTCAGTACACTGCCAAAGTTTTGTCTGCCTATAGTAAATCAAGTAATTGTGAGGTGAGAGATAATAGTGCCCTGATCTCTCTAAGTGTAAAAGAGGATAAACACTAGAAACTCTAAGGTGCTACTCTTTCTTTGATTGTTCTGACATGTAAACTAGAAACTTAATTTTTATTTTCCATGTAAATGTCTATGCTACATCTGTCTCTTCCATATGTGAATCTTTCCTTTATGTTCTGTGGAGAACCATTAGCTCCCAGGTTTTGTTTGGTGAATATTGTTGACCAGCTTCATAAAGCATTTTTGTTCTTCTGAGATGGTGTGGCCTGAGAGGAGAGGGGAATGCACCACCACATTATGCTGTCATAGTTGATTAACACTAGTACTCTCACTTGTTGATTACCCATCTGTGTTTCATTTCCTTCATGCGTAATTTTTAAGGCATAGGCTAAAATAGGAAAAATTGTTTCTTAGTTAACTTCGGAATTTAACTGTGACCATATGAACAGAATTTTTGTAAATGTCTTATAGGACGTTTGGGGAAATATTTAACCTGAAATAATGATCTTTTATGAACAGGTTTCTGAAGGTTTGTCATTTTTGCATAGCAGTGTCAAAATGGTCCATGGAAATATTACTCCTGAAAATATAATCTTGAATAAGAGTGGAGCATGGAAAATTATGGGCTTTGATTTTTGTATCCAATCAACAAATCCATCTGAACAGGAGGTAATCTTCTTTATATTTATTATCATTCAGCTTCAAATTCAGGTCTTTGCCTGGAACCACTTTCATGATTTTGCATTCCAGTATATAGCCATTTATTTAATATTCACCTCTGCATTTTGTTGGCCAGAAGTTAGAACATATGGTACAGGTCTGGATTGAAGTGCTGCATTTGATAGTCTCAGAAAAAGAGCCTGAGTGAGCTCAGTGGGGTCACAGTAGACTAGTGATGGTTTCAAACAGAGGCTGGAGCCTGTGCCACTTCTGCTCCCCTCTATGGTGGATGACTTGCAGGCCTGACTTAGTGTGTTGCACTTACTCAGTGCCTAACTGCTACCTTTGAAAACTAATTCCATCATATCTCATGTTTCCCCATTACAGCAGTGCTTTGATTTTACATTACACTTCCCAGCTCTAATATTCAGATAAAACTGCATCAGTGAATCACTTTAAGCTGCAGACAGAGATACTTAACAGTTTTGCCTTACTGTGTTGATGTTTGATTCATAATTGAATTTGAGTGGCTTAATTATTTTTTGCTGCTTGAGTTTCTTTTTGAAAATGGTCTTTAAAAATCTTTGATAAATGTACTTTGTTTCGCTTCTCACACTTCTCTTGTAGCCAAAGTTCCCTTGTAAGGAATGGGATCCAAACTTGCCATCCTTGTGTCTTCCAAATCCTGAGTATCTGGCGCCAGAATATATTCTCTCTGTGAGCTGTGAGACAGCCAGTGATATGTACTCTTTGGGAGCTGTTATGTATGCAGTGTTTAATAAAGGGAAACCAATTTTTGAAGTCAACAAGCAAGATATTTATAAAAGCTTTAGTAGACAGCTGGACCAGGTATTTATTCTTTTTATGGTTATTGTTTGTTGGTTTTTGTATTTGAAAAGTTACTACTACTGTAAAATAGATTTAAATATTGAGAACACTATCAGTACTCCAACATAAACCATCTGACAATGGTATCTTACCCTGCATACTGTTGTTATAACAAGGAAAAACATCATAGCAAAATATGAGAAATAAAAATATGTTTAGAGGAGGTTACGTGTACCAACTTTATAAACTAAAAACTGCGTTTTTCACCTAATTTCTCTGTAAACCTGTTGAATGTGGTCTTGTGAAATAATGCTTACCTGTTGGGGTGAACAGTATGAAACACCTGGTAGCAAATTACCTGTGTAGGACCACTGAAGAGGGCTGGGTTTAGAGTGATTTGATCACTTGACATGGCAGTTGGTATCCACTTAGCTATCACCATTTCACATTCTTTGTGGACTGTGAGTATTAACAGAGGACAGCATCACAGTTAATTGGATTAGCTGACATAATGTCTATTCATATGCAGGTTTCCTTTGTTGTAAGTTCTTTTGGTGCCCATTGCCACATAGTATGTACTGTGTTTTAATGTTTGTAGACATCACCTCAGATAATGACATTTGCCTGTTTAAAATAATGTGTTTGTGTTCTCTGATAAGCTGAACTACAGTGGGAAGTTTTAAAAACAGAGATGGGGCCTAAAACAGGTAGGCTCTTGGGAAACAGAGGAGACTGTGAGCAAGAAGAGAGGGATATCAAATGCGTGGATAGAGAAACCATCAAGAGAACAAAGTATAGGCCTGTTGTATATTGGAAATAGTTACATGCAGAGTTTTCTGACTTCATGGTGTTCATGCTTGAATTACTTCCACAGCTGAGCCGTTTAAGCTCCAGTACTCTTGAGAACATACCCGAGGAGGTGCGTGAGCATGTAAAGCTCCTCCTAAACGTAGCTCCAGCAGTCAGACCAGACGCTGATCAAATGACTAAGGTCAGTCCATGGAAAATACAGCAGCCA
Organism: Agelaius phoeniceus; assembly: GCF_051311805.1. Classification (NCBI taxonomy): domain Eukaryota; kingdom Metazoa; phylum Chordata; class Aves; order Passeriformes; family Icteridae; genus Agelaius; species Agelaius phoeniceus. The sequence continues at coordinate 27,362,692 of NC_135269.1, read as the reverse complement.
TAGGAAAGAGAGAAATTACTGTTTGATTTGTAAACCTATTTTGAAGTGTTTTCTGCTAATCATTTTATTTGAAATGTTAAATATTTTTTAACCATTTAGATGTAATATTAGTTGATGCCAAAAGTTATCCTTGTGCTGATATTTATTTATAGGGAAAAAGTGGGTGCTGAGACAGAATTTAGAAAAAAAATTATTCAATTATTCAAAAATTATTCAATGCGACACTGTTTTATTCCTTTCCATTCAGTTGGAAGCTTTTTGGTGCTATGGTTTTATACAATTCAGTCTTCAAAATTATATTGGAAGGATTTGAAAGTGAGGAAATTATAAAGGGCAATAAACGTAAGGATTAACTTTTGTGTATTTTTAAGTATCCAGAGTAATAAATTATATTCAGAAATTGTTAACCCCAACAAAGCAAAATTTAATTGCAAGTAGGAAATAATGTAAGTTTTAATTTGTCAAAACTGTTGCTCCATTTTTCTATCTGAAAGTAGCATTGTTCTTCCCTTGTCTTATGCCCCATTTTCTCCAATCTGATAGCTTTTCAGATTTCTGCTTATAGATTTGTTTTGCTAAAGGATTTTTTTTTTTGTGGAGTAAAAAGATGGTATGCAGAGATAGGAATCAGTGTTTTAACTGTTTTTGAAGGAAACAGTGGGCAAAAAAGCGAGAGGGAGCAGGTGATGGTTTTGTGCATCTATATGCTGAAAGATGGGAGTGACGGAATTGGCAGATATTTCTTAGGTATCAACTCAATTTTCTGAAGAACTACAATAAACAAATCTGTGAGGGGTTGTATTAAGCAGTATGATTTTATAAAGATGTTGAGTCTCTTTTACCACATCTGCACACTGAATTATAGGGTAGAGATACCAGAGCTTCCAGGGTTTCTGGAGTTTCCAGGGGTGGGAGCCAGATGTGGATGACCTAGTGGGTCATCTTGTGTTGTAATATAATATAATATAGCATAATTATTCCTAGAAGAATATTTATTCAAAGTTTTTGTTTTACATTACATTTGTTTGTAAGCCACTAAATGAAATAATGTTTTAACTTAGATACACATAACGTGCATGAGTTTTTGAAAAATGCTAGGAAAATTCTGTCTTAATAATAAACCTGTATCTGAATATCTTACTACCTGATATGTAAAAATTTAATTTTCTAATTGTTAGTTGCAGACATGTCATTGTAAAACCTTACTGTCACGCATTGAAAGGACCGGTAATTATTATAGGTAGATGATAATTGTAGCAGTGTCAGTGTTGTCCCCCTCCAGATCATAACCTTTAGTCTTATTTTTAGATACCATTCTTTGATGATGTAGGAGCAATGACGCTTCAGTATTTTGATTCATTATTTCAAAGGGATAACCTGCAGAAATCACAATTCTTTAAAGGACTACCAAAAGTTCTGCCAAAACTACCTAAGGTATGTCTTGTAATGATGTCTTGTATACCAGTTTGAAACATCTGTTAGCATTTTGAGTCTGGAAAGCTGGACTTTCTGTAGCATTGTACCATAATAGACTGCCATGAGACTGTCAGAATAGAGTAGAAGGAAATAAAGGGAGATTAGAACCTGCTTATTCTGGAAGTATTCCTCAGCAATCAATAATACTTTAAATGGAAAATGGCAAATAAGCCAAATAAGGAGCCATCATTTACGTGTCCTGTTGTAGTTCATCCCAGTTTGAAAAGGAGTTGTCTTCTCTCCACTTAAAGGCTTTCCCTGTGTTTTAGATGCCATCAGAGCTCTTTGAAGCCAATTTGCCACCTTTTTTTCCTATAAGATTGCTTCAAGTTTTTTCGTAGCAAGGCAGTGCTTTAATGTTGAATGATGCAAAACTTTCTTCCCTCAGTAGACTAAGTGCTTTCTTGTGCTGGCAGTGCTCAGAAATCTCAAAGGCAAATGCCTGTCATTACATATTTCTCTTGTGCAGTATTAAGCAAGATGTCTAGACAGGCTCCCTTTCCTTTTCTGGTATACCTTAATTTATATAAGCCGTAATGCACATGGGATAGTAAAGTAGTATTAGTTTAATACATAATAGAATAACTGAGCTTCTCAACCAGTGCATTAAATTTCTGTATTTTTAATTCTGTTTTGCAGAATTAAAAATTGCAACATTTAGACTCCATAGTCAATACTCGATTCTTTTTAATTTAGTAATTTTTTTGTTTGATCAGATATGGTTGGTGCTTTGAATTTGGAAATAAGTGGCATGTATTTTACCTAACTTTAGACAGCCACTGATTGATCAAATAATCTTTTTTTTTTTCTGTCTTGAAAGTATATTTTATGAGGGAAATGACTATGCCCTTGAACCATATATTTCTGTTTATTGACTTCAAGAGCATTTAAGGATGTCTAACGCTACAGTAGACATCCACAGTTTTAATATCTGTTTCATCAGCAGAATCCTAGTTAGGGAATGTGTCTGGAGTTTTGCAGGAAGGTATAGTAGGATTATGTGTTTGTTCAGTGAATCATGGGGATCAGAAACAAAAAAATTACTAATTTGGAGGGTTTATAGGGCATTATTAAGGGTCTTGTTAGGGTATTTTTAAAGAAAGCATATGGAGCATGGTTTTCATAACTCACGTGTGGCTCAAAGTCCTATTTTCTGTACAGTTAATTGCTTTTTGTTGTTCTTCACAGTTGTTAATTTTGAGTACAAACACAAAATTAAACAGAGTAGCACAGTGTAAATTAACTGCAGTGTACTGTGCCAATAAGAGATCAGAACTGAAAATTACATGTGTACTTTTTTGTAAATATCAGGCTAATACAGAAGCTGCTGAACTGGCACAATGGTAACTTACTGCGGTGCAGTACATGATTCATACTTGGGTTTTTTTTTCTTTTAGCGTGTTATAATTCAGCGAATTTTGCCTTGCTTGACTTCTGAATTTGTGAATCCGGATATGGTGCCCTTTGTCTTGCCTAATGTTCTCTTAATTGCTGAAGAGTGCACCAAAGAAGAATATATCAAGCTCATTCTACCTGATCTTGGTCCTGTTTTTAAGCAGCAAGAACCAATCCAGGTATGTTAATATTATTCATATTAAAATTTTTGTATTTGTTTTTGTTTTCCCTGAAAAAATGACTAATTGTTCTATTTCCCTTTTCCAGCTTCACACACATTGCCCAGTCTGCTCTGTAGTTGTCCAGGCAGTCTTGATTCATTCAAAATAGATTTTTCCAGGAAATTTTCAAAGCCTCTACCTCTGCTTGTTTAGATGAGTTCTGAGGGTATATTGCATTTATATTGAGATGAGATTTGCAAAAAAGGTTTCATTTACCACTTGGTTTTGGTTGATTGTAGGAGATATATTTCTATGCATGTTAACACATATCTTGGCAATCTGAGCAGGATTGTACAGTACAATTTGCATATATTCTACCAGTAGATGAACCTGGGGTTTTTTGAGTTGGGTTTTTTCTTCTATCCAGTTTGCTGACATTGGGATCATGGGGTGGAAAAATTGTAGCATTGACACTCTCTAAGAAGTGCTCTTTATTCATATTAAGAGTAGCATTTGTTTGAGGACTGTGCAAAAATTTGTGAAATTAATTTCATTTTTATTTGGCAACTGTAATAGGTAAGTAAAATATGCTGTTTTCCCTGCTGTTTAAATGTATAACATTAAGACATAGTCATTACTGGAAAGGAGCAAAAATTTGCATCCTTTTGTCATCACCGTGATGATTCCTGAGAAATCTGTTGCAAAGTAGGGCATTGTACCTCCACAGATGAGAGACAGGTATGCATTCCTTCTAGCTCACTCCTGTGTGCCATTATTTATCTGCAGAGTACTTAAAGGGCAAGGTAAGCATAGCAGACCTTTGATTTCTGGATTTCAGAAAACTGGACCAGAGAAGTGTCATTACACTGTGGAGGCAGGGAAGGAGGCAGCTGTCTGAGAATACCTCAGGAAATTTGAACTACTTAATGCTGTTTATACTTTGTACACCGAAGCTTTATGTTAGTTCTTTTGTCTTGAAAAAAGTCAATGTTTAACTAACCAAAAGCCAGTGAACATCTCATTTGTGCTGTGTCATCCTAAAAGGTAAATCTGTGTTCTGTTGCCTTTAGCATTAGATTTGTGACATAATCCTTGCTGCAAAAAGTTTGTAGCAAAGTTACATCTGGAGCATAATGGACACAAAAGCTGTTTGTATCTTGAGAGATGAAGGAAGCAAAATACAAACCTGGAGTCAACTCATAACGACAGATCTTTGCAAAGCTTCTCTGTGACTATCTAGACACTATTAAATTCTTATGCTGATATTTTTTAATGCAAAGTACTGCATGGCTTATTCAACTATTATTTCTATGGTCTTTTTAGTATGGCAAAGTTTAAATAATCTAGGTCATGTTTTCAAAGTTAATATATCAGGAATTCCAGAAAAAATTAGAGGTTCAGAATGTCAGAGGATAGATTTCCAGGTGTGACTATCTTTGTACAAGGCAGAAATGTCTGGTTGCTGTGTGCTTCTAACTCCTGGAGAAGGGTATTCAGGGAAGATGCCAGTGTTTCTTCCAAACACTTTTTCAAAATGTTACAGATTTGTATGAGGGGTCTGTTACTTGACTTTAGTAGGATATTCAAATTAGGAAATGAATGCATCATAGGAAAGCTGCTCTAATTCAAGATGAAGAAATTCAGGTAGTGTTCACAATGTCTTTTTGTAAGGGAATTCATAATATGAAAATGGAATATTTAGATAAACTTATTCTTCTTGTTAGTGTGGAGTAATGTGTGCTGTATGTTAACATCCTTGCTTACTCTGACATAGCTTCCCAGACAAACCCTTAATTTGTATCTACAGGATTCCATAGACAGCATAGGATGTGCTGTAAATTCATTTTCTAGTTCACTACTCAGAAGTGGTCCCTGACAAGTACTGGGCCCTGCATTAATGAATGAAGCATTGTTACTTAGAGTGCAGCTGCTGTTAATTGCTTAGTAAATGGTGTGTGTGAATCAGTACCTTCTAAATTTTTACCTAAATAGATAAAAAGTATCAAATGGAATCATCGAAGCTTAAACATAGAAACTGTAATTCCACATTACGTGGTTAGGGTTGTTAGAGAAGAGCAGGGGTTAAAAGAACATGTAAGGCTTAAAAACTCAAGTTTAGGACAAAAATCGTGTATTGAAGAAAACCATGAAATTTAGCTTTAAAACTAGTCTCGTCCATTTCACACTGATTGTCCCAAATATGGGGATATTACATCAGAATCAATGTTCATGGAACAAATGAATGATTTTGTGTGTGTGTGTGCAATTTGGGAAATTACACATTTCCAACAAAAAAACACATATTAGCTGCACTATAAAAATCTATTTTTCTTCTCTGTAAAGAGAAGGGGGAATAAATAAAAGGGGAAAATTTGTAATGGGGTCTTGGTACATTTCTGTTTCTACACTTCAGTGCTTCTGTTTATTTGACATAGAAGACATAGAATCATGACATACATGATTGCCATGTATTTTTAGACAAAAATGTAAATGTTCCTATAAAATACTTGGCTTTTTGTTATAAATATGATACTTCTAAACATAATTTATCCATCTAGTTTAACCTGTTTCCTGAAAGGAGTTCTGCTATCAATGGATGCTCACTGTCCCCTCTGGCACCTGTCCGAGTTGTGATACGAATCTTATGAGTGCTCTGTATTTAAAACTGAGCTGGCTGAGTGATTTAGAATAGTGTTTAACCTTTAGATGGCTAATCTTAAGCAAGATGGATCCCACTATGCATATGTGCTATTCTAGTTTTTAAGTTAATGTGATGTGAATATTTTATTTGAGGAATATTTTATTATTATCTTTTTAATTTTAGGATACACAATTTCCATGTTAAATAGAATAAAGGCTTATTTTTCCATCTAGTAGCCATTATATTGTTTTTGTTATGTCCCTATTTTGATTTTAGACACATGGAATACAGCTGTATATGTGGAGTTGTGATCAAGTGCTTTGAGGACAGAATTTGAGTTACAGTTTTTTGGAAGTTTAGCTTTTGTAGCTGTGATGTGTGTATAAAGATTTTCTGTGGGTGTATATTAACAAAAGACTATAAAGAGAAACAAGAACTATTTACAAGTTCGTGTAAGTAGAAACAAGAACTCCTTACTGAGTCATTATGGTTTGTTATTTCAGAAGAATCAGTCTAGAACATACATATTTTGTTGGATTTGTATTTGCTGTTTTTAAAATGCAATAACATGTCAAAGTGTTTTTTGTCTTCCATGCCTTCAGGCAAGCAACATGGTAAGTGACCATATTTCCTGAGTTCTAAGAAAACTTCTGAAGTTTTTTTGATATGATACAACACACTTTAAATTGTAAATATATCCTTTGCAGTTAAAACTTTTGGCTTCTGAATTGTCTTTCTTTGAATAGATATTGTTAATCTTCCTGCAAAAAATGGACTTGCTTCTAACCAAAACTCCACCAGATGAAATAAAGAACAGCGTTCTACCAATGGTTTATAGAGCCTTGGAAGCACCTTCAATTCAGATCCAGGTATAGTAGTTGCAGCCTTTATTTAAAACTTTTCTTTTTTCCTCTTTCAGCTGACATGCCAACTCTTTGTGTACTCATGTATTTATTTACTTAAAAAAAACCCAAAACTGTATAATATGCCTGAATGTTGAAAGAGATGAATGCTTTATTAAGGAACATTTGTTTCTGTTAATGTAAAATTTAGTTTCCTTGTTTTCCAGGAAGGTAACCACTTGGCTGTTGTTCTAATGCTCTTATCTTAGATTCCTACTAGCCACCATAGCAGAAAGTAGGATATGCATTTATATTTCACTGCCTGTGCAGCAGAAACCATGCAGGCATGCATGCTTTACCAGTCAGTGAGAGGTGGCTTGTTCTGAGCTCCTGCTGCTGAGAACATCTGTGCTGACAGTTACCTCAGGAGACCTGTGCTGTAAACTCGTATTAATCTACATTCTGGTGACATTTTTATATACCCATGATTTTTTTTCTCCTTAGTCTTTCTCTACCTTTCTAAAGTTCTTCTGGGGATTTTTTTTTAATCATTCAACTGCAGTTAACTTCCAGTTACCCAAAAACGTTCAGGAGCGGGAGATAAAGAAACAAAATATTTCTCAAAGGCGGTTTTGGATAATCAGATGTGACTTCTGCCTTTGTAGTATTAGGGACAAAGGTTTTTGTTTCTAAGTATCTGTCATGAGTTTCTTTCTGCATCAGTAATTTGGTTACTGAGGTGTTTACTTACAACATATACTTAGTATTGCTGTTTCTTTTTTTTGAGATTGGTCTGAAATTATGTGTTTATTTTTTCTCTGGTGCTAAAGTATGGTTAATCTTGACATGATATTTTATCATTCAGTCTATCATTTTACTGAAATTGATATTGATATTACTATCAATAATTTACTATTATTGATAGTACTCATTTTCTTGATTTATGTAAGAGATTGGTAGTTTGGTGCAGTAAAAGCTGGGTTTTATATAAATGAGCCTCACGAAAATGCAAGATGTTTTTGCTGTTTAAATATTATGAATTTAAGAAGGCTCTTTTTTTATAAAATCCGTTTTTGAAGATTCTGTACACATGCCATGATGCTTTATTATTATAGCTATTTTTAAGTGAGTGTGATAGATTAAGGGCAGCTTAGCTGAACAGATTTCCTTAAGAGGAAAGCATAAGAAGACACTTCAAACTAACTGATATTGAGTTATATTAGTACTAATTTTATAATAAATGTGCATGTTTCTTTTTAAACTTGTGTGTTTTTGGTTTTCTTTTAGGAGCTTTGCTTAAACATAATTCCCACGTTTGCCAATTTAATAGATTACCCATCAATGAAAAATTCATTAATTCCAAGAATTAAAAATGCATGTTTGCAAACTTCTTCTCTTGCTGTGAGTATCATAGTAACATTCTCTAGTATTCAGAAAATATTGTAACCTTTAATTACTTTGGGTCTACCATGTTGCATCTTTAAAGAAAAGCCAACCATTGTGTTCTGATTTCTTACTGAATTTTTTTTAAAAAACTTCTTAAAAGTGCAAAAGCATCATTTCTTTGCTCTAACAATTTTTTAAGTTGTTAACAACTTACCATGTTAGTAATAGTGTAAAAATCACTGAAGTGAGTTCCACAGTAATACACGTTGACAATGTTTGTCATGCAGAAAAGCTAAGTTTTTGTGAGCATAAAAACAAGTGTTTTTCTTTCATGATACGAAACCTTTTTTTAACTTGTCTTGAATTTTTCAGAACAAAGATTTTCTTACGAGTTTTGTAAATTTGTTTTGGGTTTTTTTCTATAAATAAAGACTTTGTTTAATTCTTATCATACTTCACAGGTCCGGGTAAACTCACTAGTGTGTTTGGGCAAGATCTTGGAGTACTTGGATAAATGGTTTGTGCTTGATGATATTTTACCTTTTCTACAACAAATTCCATCAAAGGAACCTGCGGTGCTCATGGGAATTTTAGGTAACTAATACTTCCAACTTTCTCTTTTGTATTTTGATACTGTAAATCCAAGAGCTTTCTGTGTTACCATTGAACATGTTTACATAGTGTATCCCTAAAATGACTATTAAAAACTTCCTGGTTCTTGAGTATGTCCCTGTTCAGTTACCTTATGTGTGACATTTGAGCACTAGTACATATATTTTCAGTCCTCAGGGCCCGGTGCAGTTCTGAGTACTCACTGCAGTTCTTGGACTGCAACACTTACATGGACTAGGTGCTCCACAGAGTCAGAGGTGCTGTTTTCTTCAGAAGAATATATGAACTGTCATCTTTCAGATGCTGGAGCTTTTGAGATGTTACTGTTGCCTTCTTTTACCACTCTTGCATAGCATATGCTGTAAATGATGGTGAACAAATCTGCTGTTCCTTACTGCAGGTTTTGTTAGACTCATTTTGTTAGATTTTTAGGCACACAGTTGTGCCTGTGGGCAGAAGTGGAACACAGTCTGAGTGAGGTCTCCCAAAATGACTAACAAAACTCAATGGTTTGGTAATTCTGCAAGGGGAATACCTCACTCCCACTTGAGCTTTCCTACTGCCACTTGGTGCTTGCCTTTCGCAGGGTGTGTGATTTTAGCAAATTGAATGGGCTTAAGGAATCCAGATGACCAGAGCCACTGCCAAGGAAGAGTTGTGACTCCTTGGCCAAGTCTGGAAGACAGTGACTGTTTCCCCTCCTGACACCAAAGTGGTGTAGACAGTTGTAACAGCTGAGCTGCACTGCCAGGAGCCCTCATTAAACACTGTGCTCATGTGTGATGGCAGCATTATTTTTATTTGCTCAAAAGCAGCAAGAAGGCATCTTGTCTGTACTGATCTAAAGCTGCCTGTTTCCCTTAACCCTTGCAGCTTCGACTTTTATTTGCTAAGAATAAGAGACTCTATTTTTTGCTTTAGCTGTGTAAATTCTGAATTCTACTCAGATACAGTAAGTGAATCTTACTTACAGTAAGTACTTACTTACTTACTTACTTACTTACTGAATCTTACTGGTTTGGAAATGATGGGCTGAAATCAGTTTTATATACTCAGGCTCTCCTTTCTTCCATAATCATAATACAATCCTTCACTGTCTTTGTCTTGGTGACAGCTCTGTTCTACTACCATAGCAATTGAGGAAAGCTGCTGTGTCTTTTATGCTAGTATGTTCAGTGTTTGCTACCAGAGCTACCAGATTCTTCCTGTCAGAAACACTACAGAACATTTGGGCTTAACACTGGGTCTCTCATGCATGTCAGGATTCTTTTCCCAGTGAATTTGAAACAGATAAAGATTATGCATGAGTTCTGATACTATGTGTAACAGTCCAAAACTTATAGTTGACAGTTTTTGTAAAACAAACATCAGAGAGCAGGATGATAGTTAATCCTAGCTACTTGTAGTGAGCCAGGAGAGAGAGAACACACCCTTAGTTGATGCAGCCTTATTCCTCTGTGGCAGTGTGTCAGTTTGTGGCAAATCACTTGCACATTCAAAGATGTATATTCTCAAATAATTGGCCCGAGCAAGGCTTTCACTAATACCAGGTTTCATAGCTGCAAAGTGAGACTTTGGACATCTTGTTCTGATCTGTAGCAAAGCCTCTTGCAGTTTGTGTGAATCAGTACTTAGCCTTTAAGTCTCTTGGCCACGTTTGTCCCTGCTTGCACACAAGCACAGTGCTTGCTCAATACATGTATGAGTGTGCTACTTTGAGTTTGTTGACATTGTTTGCTAAACTTAACAATTTCTCTTATTTTGATATGCTGTGTTAGGTATTTACAAATGTACATTTACTCACAAGAAGTTGGGAATTACCAAAGAACAGCTTGCAGGAAAAGTATTGCCCCATCTGATTCCTCTTAGTATTGAGAACAATCTGAATCTCAATCAGGTAGGAACACAACTGTTTTGCATGCGTTTCCTTGACAGTTATCAGAGGATAAATTTAAACTGTTGTCATAAAAAAAATTCATTCATTACTGCATGTCTGTGTCTATTGTGAAAATAAACAATACAAAAACCCTTCCCAATTTTACTGTATTGCTGTATTTGAAGCTTGTTATTTTTTAGTGTATTTAACTGATCTGGTGTAAAATTTCAAAATTAATACTGTCACCTTCCAAATACCCTGCAAAAGCAGTTAGCTACTAACATAGTAAGTATTAAAATAAAATGCTATGATGCTATGAAATATTGGGAAAGGGAATAATAGGTTGGTTTGTTTGTTTGAAAATGAATCTGGTAATACTCGTGTGGAGGTTTTGTCTGCATTGGCCCATTTGAATTTTTTTAGTGGCATGTATTTTTCCATGTTTCACTATGCACTCTGCTTGTAATTTTCTATCTAATGCACAAGAATGAAGGTGGAGTACAAATTATTTATCTTACATTGTGTAAGATGACTTTATCTTACATTGTGTATTGTAGGTTTATGAGGTATTACCTGCTAAGTTACACCTATCTGAATTCCATCACTGCAAAATCCAAACTTCTTATGTATTTCTTTTCCAGTTCAATTCTTTTATTTGTGTTATAAGAGATATGCTCAATAGATTGGAAGCAGAACATAAAACAAAACTTGAGCAACTTCATGTCATGCAAGAGCAACAGAAGTAAGTGTTAATATTTTGTGTTGGAGAAGTAGTCATTTTTTGGCAAATGTTTGAGAACTCTAGCCATAGCAATAAAAAAATCAGGTAATTCTAAGTTCAGTAGTTGAGAATTATCTCAAATAAGCACAGTTGGCAGAAGATCCACTTCTATGTGCTAAGCTGCTTTCCTGTACTTGCTGAGAAATAAACCATATCAGAGAAACATAAACATGGCTGTGCTATTTTGAAGTACTTGGTGCTATTTTATGGAGCCTGATATGAAGTGAGATTTCTGAGACAAAATAATTTGTGATATCTGAAGTCTGGGTCACCCTGCTCAAAGGGAGAAATGAAGACCATGGGAGATTATTAGGAGATGTTTACTACTTCTCAAAGGAACGTTTGCCAGTCTCCTGAAGGCATTATATAAAAGTGGTTGCTCTCAGTGCAATTGTTTGGTGTTATTTAAATGGAGAAGAATGATCTGCATTGTTAGATCAATGTTGTGGCTGTGATTGCAAAGTTGTCTTGTTGTAATGTACTCTGCACTGTGTAGATCCTTGGACATCGCCAACCAAATGAGTGGGGGTGAAGAGGCAAGATCTAGTGGTACAGGCAATCAGGTAAGTAACAGTATGTAACTTACACATAGAACATTGAAATTTAAAATCACTTAGTTGATATTTACATAGTCTTAAATTGCAGTATTTCAAATAATGAAGCTTTTTTTCTTGGAACTTTAACAGATTGACAAGGTATTTAATAATGGAGCTGACCTTCTGACTAGTGGATCTGATAGTAAAGAGAATGAGATGTCATCAATACAGAGAAAGGTGTGCTTTGCTTTTTTTTTTTTTTTTTGTAATTCTTTTTTTTTCTGTCTGTCTAATCCAAAGCTGATAGGGTTGCAGAAAGAGTATGTAAATAGGTACAATATTTAAAGCTTTAGTAGAAAAACTAACTGCTTTATGTAGTCCCATGAGAAGGTCCATGAAAAACGTTCAGATCATATCCTTCAGTTTTCATGTAAGCCTTTCCTTGAAAATATGTTTGTATGAAGCAGGCAGCAAATAGGATTATAAATTTGTGGTCATTTTCTTTCTCCTTAATTATAGATTTAAATGAAACTGAAACTTCACCACTGGATATAGGTAGGAAGAGCAAAGGGAAGAGCAAAGTTAGACTCTATGACTAATTGAAAAATGACAAAGAAATGAAGATAAAATGTAGAATTTTAAGTAGTAATAGAGACTAAATTTTACTGTACCTTTCAAAGTTAAGTGAAAACAGTCAATATGTGGTTAAATACAAGAAGCAAAGGAAAAACATAGCATAACATAAAATATAAGCAGTAATACTTAAGCTTTAAGTATTGTAAAATTCTTTTTGTACTAATTATGGAAATGCTGCCCAGAATCTATGTTTTATCATTTTTCTTTTTAGTTCTCTGAATCCTTGCATTAATTTTAAAGTAAGGGGGAATGATATAATTATTTCATCCTTCATTATTAACAGAAGTGGAGTTAAAATCGTCAAAATACTCGAGCAGTTTTAAAATGAAATTCCCTTTTCAACTCCACAGTCAATTGAATTTCTAGATCAAGTTAGTAACCATATAAAAACAAAAACTGTGAAGAGCACTTTTTCTTTTGCCAATATTAAGGAAACAAAGCTAAATTGGTTTTGCTGATGTCTCTCTTATTTGAGATCTGCCCAAATTTCTCATTATGCTGCTCTTAATATTATATTTATTTGCTTGAAGTACTTTCTAGTGATATGGTAAATATTATAGTAGGTTTCACTTACTGCCTTTCTCTTTTGTGTAAATAACTGTATTTATCACATATTATTGAAACAACAGTGCTAGTATGAAATAAAAATATGAGTGTTAGAATAACCATTTTGTACAACATACTACCAGTACTTTCCCTTTTAAAGGCCTCACTTACACTGGAAGAGAAGCAAAAGTTAGCTAAAGAACAAGAACAGGCACAGAAACTGAAAAGCCAGCAACCTCTTAAGCCCCAGGCAACTACAGTGACACCTCCAGTGAAGCAGGTGAGAGAGAACAAACAACTGCACTGTTTCCATTGGAGCTCTGATGCTTTTTCAAGGGCTGTATGCATTTAGCATATTTTTCCTTCTGTGAGTCACTTTTTTTTTCTCCAGTGGTACAACAGCACAGCTGAGAAAAGCTAAATTAAATTTTCATGTGCCTTCCATTTGTATAATTAGCAATATTCCCACTTTTTAAATTACTAGAGTTTCCAAGGGTGTCATTATTATCAGAAGGTCATGGTACTAGATAAGAAAAAAGGATATACTAAGAAAGGTTTTTTCTCTGAAGAGTTTCTTAAGGAAATATATATAAGATTTGGGGATAGGAATGAGGCATTTAAGCAAACAATCACAGTAGTGCTGTGTGTGGAGTCTTAGATGTCAAATTAAAGCTGCATAACAATTAGTTCTAAGTAGCAAAGAACACAAATAATGTAATTTCTCTTGTGTATTATTACATTTCATGCACAATTCCGTGCAGTGAATTCTAATTTCTGAAAAATTAATACCAGGTCTGCAGGGGTAACAATAAAATACTGTTGCCAGAGTGTTGGTACAGGGAAAACATTTAACTGCATTTTATGTATTTTGCAGACAAAAGACTTGACAGATACCTTGATAGATAATATGGCATCTTTGACCAGCCGTCCTATCAACCAAGCTCAAGTTGCATCTTCAAACAGCTTCTCTTCCGTTCCCTCTATGGGTGTTGGGATGGGATTTTCATCACCCATTGACAACGCAAAGAGAAATATGACAAATGGACTAAACACAAATATGGGATTTCAGACTGCTGGATTCACCATGGGAGCAGGTCTCGCCACTCAGAATTTCTTCAGTGGTCCAAGTGCAACAGGAGCAACCAAGATGAACATGGTACCGCCTGCCAATATGCCAAATTACAGTCCTATGAATGCTGCATCTGCAATCTCTCCACTGACACAACAAAACAGACCCCCAGATATGTCTGCTTTAGATAATCTTTTTGGTCCTCAAAAACCCAAAGTTAGCATGAAGCAGTTGGCTCAACAGAAATCAAGCCAGTGGGTCAATCAGTTTGTGCCACCTTCAGGGTCCCCGAATGCGAGCAATACAGCCTTGGGACCTCAGATGAACATGCTAGCACAGCCAGGCTTTGGCATACAGGGTAATCCTTTCTTTTCTCCTCAGAACTTTGCACAACCAGCAAACACAATGACAAACAGCAGCTCAGCTAGCAATGACTTAAAAGATCTTTTTGGGTAAAATGTTTTGTTTTCTTCCTTCAAAGATTGGTGAAATTTGGATCATGGGTAAGCTGATTAACATCTTGTTTTTATTAATAAAAGCATGACTTGGGGAAACTTTCAACCCAGCAAAGTAAAGACTTCTGGGCAGGAAAAAAGGCTGATGTTTCATTCACCTGGTACTGCAGTGGAATTGTGTGAGTGCAAAGTCATCTTACATGCTAAAGATTTCCTGTCTCTTTACCAACATGAGAGTGCTGAAGGTAGGATGCGTATATTCATCTGAAAAAAAAGTATATTGAAATTATTCAGAGCTGAATTCAGTCAAGTCCAATGAAATTCCCTACAAAATTTTAAGTTAAGCAAAAATGCTTATGGGGTATAATGCTGCTATTGGATGCAAACCTGGAGAATTACTCATGTTGCCTGAATTTGTCACAAGCTGTCATTTTGTCCTATGACAGTTTGCAAAAAGAAAATTCTTATGCTGACCTAAAAATTTTGATAGCCAAATTATACAGAGAGCACTCTAACCCATAACTAAGGGCGAGACTAAGAAGGGAGCGTATTTTGACTTTCTTCTCTCATGTAAGCTAATGTAATGAATGTGGTAGTAAGATCTAACAAGATTCATCAGGCATAAGAAGTTGTTCTAAAATTTGATTCAAGTTTGGGACAGAGGAAGAACACTGCTTCAAAGGTCATGCTGGTTTACAAGCTCTTTTATAATGCCACATCCTTGTTACAAGCCCCATAGCAAAAGCAACATACCACTTAAGCAGGATTTTAAAATACATGTGGTGATTTCATCACATTTACTGTATATTCCATTGTTTTGGCTAGTACGATGCTGCTTCTAACTGATGTGAAAAAAACCCTGTAGTTATGAAACCTCAAAAAATGAATGTAAATGTGAAATTCATGTTGACTGCCCCAACTGTGTAACTAAACACACGTTACATAGTTACAGAGAAATATCTTGAATTAATTAATAATTTTTGGCTCAATTGAGACAATGAAAAAGGATCACCTGATACAATTTGCACAGGGTTTTATGAAAAAGCAGACTGCCATAAATTGCCTTGACTAAGAGTGAACTATTTCATTTTACTTTTGGTTTAAATCAAGTCCTTATGAAGGATAGATTGACATGAAGTGATTTTTCAAATACGGATTTGTAAGCTCTAGAGTGTATGATAAATACACAGGTATTTCAGATCCTTTTTATTGTATTATGCTAAATTCAATAAAGGTCTCCAGAAATCCAAAGAGTAGTTTCTTCTACTTCAAGAAGGTGTATGTTCAGCTTGCCCATGGTGGAATCTCTGCTCTGTCAGATACTACTGTTGAGTTTTAACTTCTTTTTCCCTAAGAATTTCAAGTGCTTTCTTACCTAGTATTTTGAAGACTATAAATGGTTATTTTGAGAAGGAAAGAACTAGTTACCTTTTTTATGGAAAGCCTACTTGCTTTATTTTTCAAAGCCTTTCACTGAAGAAACTCTTCTTTCATTTGCTGCTTAAGAAACCAAAGGGCCTTATGCTGTAAATATGACTTGTATTTTGTTATACTTCCACAGTTCTAAGCCGTGATAGCATTAAGCATATTTCTTAAAGAATTCTTTGTGTATAATTGCTGCTGCGTTAGTCCTATCATTTTAAAATACCTGGGACCAATAAATTTGTGGTCTGGAAAACAATACCTAATACATTGTGATGCTTATGTGCTCTTAATATTCATGGTAAGCATTGTAGGTTATGTTAAAATATCCATGTAAATTGAAGTACAATACTAGAACTGTTGAACTATTTAAATTCATTTACAGTTGCTGGCACTCTATACTCTCAATCACACTCATGTCTTCTTTTATGTCAACCCTTCGAAGCTGTGTTTTGTTAGGGTAACCTAAGGCAAGCCTTTGAAGAATTACTTGAATCTGTATTCCTCTAAATTATTAGGAAAATAAGTTTATGTTAAAAACATCTCATAGGACTCTAAAATGTATTAAATTAATACATCTATGGCAAAGGCAGTCTTAAAAGTCAGTGTCCTGATGTCTCTGGACTGGGAGCTTTTCAGAACTGGATTTAGTTTAGCCTATTGCAGGGAAAGTAGAAAAAAAATGATCTGATTTCATTTACTAGACCTCCTAAACTGTGTGGTTTGGGGTATGTGCTTTTGTCATGGGCTGTACCAGAACATACACTGTTTTGTAAGAACAAAGTAAAAATAAATCCTACAGGTTCAAATTAAAATAAGCTCTTTTTTGAAGTGGTAATGCAATGGAATAAGGTCTTTATCTGACTCAAGCAATAGGCCTTTTTTCATTTATATGTGAGAGCATAACTTTGATTTCTCTTGTTTGCTGCAATTTTCAGAATGCCCAGAATGGAAGAACAACAAAGAAAACTGGAAAGGGTGCTTACAAAAGCTCTAACAAAATTTTCCAGTTATTTAATTTTTTTTTCTAAACTCAGTGCAACAAAAGCATTGAGTCCAATCCCTTTTCCACATAGATGCTTCTTGCTTAGTATGTCAGGAAACTCAGTGTGTTTGAAGTTCTCAAATGATTTCTTCTTAACTTAAAGGAAAGAGCACTTGCAAGAGGTAAGTCACCATGGCCACATGCCACTTGGCTCCTGCTACAATAGTTTTTCTTTAGGAATCTTTGGCCAACTGATCTCTCCCCTTAGAAGTCGTTGTTCTGAGGCCCTGCAAGAGGCTGGAAGACTTGTTTTGTGGCCAGAGTGAGTTGTTTGAGAGCAGCAGTTGTGCTTCACATCCAAGTTGTTTTTTGGGAAAGACAAAGGGAAGGGACAATGTTACAAAATGTGGGTGTTCCAGGAGCCTCCTGTGGCGGAACTTGGATGGAAAGCAGTGCTACATCTAGCTTGGCCTGAAGCAGAGGGGGTCTGTCTAGTCCTCATGCAAAGTAAAGTGGAGAACACAGGCTTGAAATTGGTACGTGGTTAAGAAACTACAAATGCTGTTAATGAAATAGTAACCTGGTAATAAGTTATTCTTTACAATGCCTTGAGGAAGACAAGGCACTAAATTACACTGAAGTTCTGCCCTTCATATTCAACTTAATTTAAAGGAAAAATGTGAAAGCCTGTCAGGTTGTATCATGACAGCAGCCACTGTGCACCCACTTGGCTCACCCACTGTCAGCATGTCTTCATTCTACTGTGGAAATGAGGACAGAGTCTGGGCTGAAATGCCCAGCCCATCTAGTTTACATTGATTTGTAAAGGGAAGGTCATAAGTTCCTATTCTTGAAGTGATTCATCTATATTTTGTTTTCTAAAAAGGAGAAGCCAAGTGAAAATAGCTGCACATCTTACATCAGTTGTGCTTTTCCTGCTCTGGTGTATGCTGAATGAACATGACTGCACCAAGACAGCAGTGTTTTCCATATTAGAGCTCTTGGTTCCATTTGGGTTTAAGTATCAATGTGTCTGAAGCATCCTCTCAAAACTCAGTCACAGAAAACAAACTAATCCTGCTAGAGGAAAGGATTGTAATAAAGAAGCTTGAAAAACCTTCTCTACTTGGGCTAATGGAGAACCTTAAAACTACTGAGTTTCAATTAGCTTAGAAGCCCCTAGTTCTGACTCTTGAGAGAAACCAGGAATGAAATGGCACAGGTGTCACTGGGGGAGGGAGCTGCTTCTGTTCCTTTTCATCACACAAGTGGTGTGACTAAGGCACAGAACAGCCCTTGGAACTTGCTTATGCAGGAGGGCAGCAGTACCAGTGGAGGCTTTTGAAAGGTAAAGGAGTTGACAGTTATTTGGGAGATAGGGGAGAGAAATTCTACTGGGAGCATGGGAGGATGCTAGTTTGTTTTAATGAAGATACTATGTTCTCCTCACTGTGAATAAGAAATGTTGTGGGGAAGTTGTGGCCTTACACAGGTGTTAAGTACCCCAGGTAAAAGGCTGAATTTTTGGATGTGTAGGTGCACAACATTTCAAGCCTTATTCTTTAAAACTTTCCTTTTCTGTTTCATCTTTTTAGCAACAACTGGTTCACATTTATGTGGAACCTTAACAAATACCCTGATTGCCTTTTAAAGTAAGAAAAATGTATGTTGACTTTTGTATTATAACCTCTGTTGTAATGTTATCTGTGTCTGTAGATAGATAAGTGTGATTATATTCTAGATTATAGGATTTTTGGATTTTTCAGTTCAACTGCACCAAAAAAAACAGATTAAATGAGAAGTTAGATTTGAATCAAATTCCATAAAGCTTCCATACAGGCTAAGAATTCTATGATACTTGTGTTATCTATTATTAATAATACATGCTTAGTCTGCCTACATCTGTGTGACTTGAGCAGAAAAGGAAAGTTTTTTAAACATAAGTTTATGAACACTGGATCTTGCATTACTAGATTTTGCATTGCAATGAAGTTTTTGGACTTTGGAGTGACCTTTGCTTATTGATTAGGGTTTTTTTATTGGGGTTGGGTGGGATATTGGTGATTAGTGCCATTTCCAATGAAAGAAGGGAGGGGAAGTACAGAAAAAAATACCCTGCTGTATATGTAATCCTTCTTTTTCTTTGTTAAGAGATATGCTGCATTTTATATACTCATTGTGAACTTTTCCTTTGGAAAGCTGTGAGGAAATCTGTCTGGAGAACTTCAGATGAGTGAGCTGATTTTCAGTTGAGGTTCTGCCTTGTACATTACCTTCAATTAAGTTTTGACTGCTTTTCAAGAAAACGACACAAGGCAGTAAAACCCTGGATTCATACACCAAATCCTCTTGCCTTTCAGGCCTCACCCTTGTATCAACATAACAAATAAGCCCTGAAGTTGTATTGTCTTCAAGTTCTCTGGAACAGGTGTAACTGCTGTACAGATTTCTGAGATGAAGCTGTAAATCAAAATGTGTTATAGTGAACTCAGGCCTTGTGCAAAATATTTAATACTTGTTTATTTGTCTAATTGTACAGTCTCTGTACTAGTGGCAGTTTTATGTTCTGATTGTAAAACATTAAAATTCTCATGGGATTTATAGTGATGTTGTTGTTGTGTCAGCTGTGATTCATAAATAGAACTGTCATAGCATGGCATTAGTGTATATCTGATTTATTGGACAGCTCTTCAAAACCAAAATTATTCTTGTATCAACTTTTAGATCAGTTACTTTAAAGCTATGTAAAAGGTACAGTGACAGTTTTGAGAAATACACATCACTTTGTACTCTGAATTAGGTTGCCTATGGAAATAAATGAATTTTCATATTTTCACGTTGGAAGATATTTTTATTGATCATTTTCATTAAATTAACTAACAGTAACTTCTACAGAACACTTTTCCCCTGTACATTTTGTTTGAAATACAAACAAAATATACTTCCCATATACTTCTGAGTTTTATCCCATGTACATCTGAGTTCATTTCTTAGAGATTGCGGTCCAGACATTTGTCAAATGTCATCACATATTGCCTTCATGCAGTGGATTAAAGTTCTGGGGGAAAATTACCACACTAGATGCCTCTAAAATTAGCATTTACTTTTTCTGATGACACATAGTGATCTCAATTTGCATTTTCACAGCTCATTGCCCCATAAACCAGCCCTTTCTCTAAACCAGAGTTTCAAGATACACTGCTCTGGCAGGTTAGAGTTTGCCAGCACTCTGAAGAAATGTAGTTTTCAGCCTTTTGTATGGTATAAATTGTTAAAGTACAAGACATCTGATGTCTGACCTGCTTAGAAGCAGAGATGGTGTGGGAGAAGAGAGTGAAAGAACAAAAAGATAGATGAGGTGAAAATGGAAAGGTAGTATCAGCTGGCTTCAGTTCTCTCTTTGATTTCACTTGCTGAGGATGACAGCAGCCCCTTTCCTTCCACAGCTGTATCCATCAAGTGAGCACAGTCCTGTCATATGCCAGCTCCCTGCTGAGAAAATGCCTGCCTTAAATTGCTCAGCTCATCAGAGTCCTGATCTGACTGGCATGTCCTTCACCCTGGAAATGTTCTCTTTGTCTCTCCAGTTCTGGATATTGGTAGGATCCATAACTCCTACCTGTTTCTTAAGCTAGAAGGTTTCAAGTGCTGAAATCCACATGTTCTGGGTTGGTTTGTTGTGGAGTAGAGTTGACATTTTTATAAACTCTTTCATCAATCCAGATAGCCTAAATTTTCAAACAGGGAAGCTGGAGATATTTGCAGTTGGTTTTTCGTCACCTGGAATTCTTTGATATTGGCAATGAAATTGTCTGTATTTCATCAGATATTTCACTTAAATATCTCTAGTCCAACCTTTGGATTTGTCATACACTAGAACTTCAATTAATCTTTTTTATATTGGCCTTTGTAGAGATGTGTTACCAGCTGGAGACCACTGCAGTTGCTCAGAGGACTGGGAAATGGTTCATAAGGTAACAAGGTGGATTCTGATTCCCTGTGCCAAGCTGACAAAGCAGGAATTCAGCTTATACTCCTATCCCTGCACAAACCCAAAAGCACCTCAATAAATACTAGTTATTCGGGCTCTGAAATAATTTACTAAGTATTCTAGACATAAAATTAAAACTCTAGGCTTTTTTTAAAAAGTCTTTTTTTTTCCCTCTGTATGAAACTTGTCTATGAACTGTACTATTATGGATCTATTGCAGTTTCTTCCTGCAAATTAAGGCTGTTCTGGGTGTGTAATGATTGGAAACTCAGAAATGGTAGAAGTTTAATGACCTACCTACATTTACATACCAATTTTTTAAAGGAATTTTTTTCATCCTTTTGCTTGTGCCTTAATTATTATTTGGCCTTTTATGATGGAATTTCTTAAAATGCTTCACCTTTTGCAAAACATCAAAAGACTAGGTTTTACATTCTCCTGCAATAATTAGTCAAATAATCAAAGAAGAACCTCCATTTGTAACTACATCAATGAAAACATTGTTATCTTTTACCTGGGAAGCAAGGGGTTTGGGAGCTGAAGTTATAACACAGGCAGCCTTTGTTCATGTCAGTCTGATTCTCCTTGATGCAACCTAGTACTTGTAAGAGTAAATAAAATCAAAACCTTGTAGAGCTTGATTTCCAGCAGGTGACTTTAGAACCACACACCACACAGAAGAATAACTGCTTATCTTCTGGACAGAAAAATCAAATTCTAGAGCGGAGAACTAAAAAAACCCAAGAATTGGAATTCCTGCTATTGCCACACAGATGAAATAAACACTTACCTGTGGTACCAAAGCTGTGAATAAGCATTTTAACCAATGTCACAGCAGTGACTTCAAATATTGCAAATAAGAAAATGCTAATGAAGCAATCAGAGGCCTCTGTAATTACTGTAAATTTCATTTTAAGAATCTATCCTAACTTGGCAACAGATAGGTATTTTTATTATTTCTATTTTTAAGAATTTCTAAAAATAATTGTGTCTTACAATGATAATCTTAAAAAATCAAAGCAGGAGAATCAGGAAAAAATAAAATTAGACTAGAATATAATTTTCATACTTTTGTTGTTGAATGGGAAATTCAATTGTAGATCTTCCTCAAATAGCCTAATGCTACAAACCCTGGCTTTACTTGGCTACAAAATAGGAAAAAAAAATCAAAGTATTTGTAGAACTATGTACAATTTTGATGTAAGCTGTGCTTAAATTATTGATCTGTTATATAAAATAGCAACAGAAGTATTTTCTGTGTAATTTTCTGACTTAGTATCTGATAGATACTAAATGTCATTTCTGCATTTGGGGTGGTTTCACTATAAAGTACTAACATTTTAATCATTATTCTGTGTATGATTAAATTATTGTTTCTCATTTTTATTATCTAGCAAGCAGAAAACTGTTAAATTAGCTGATTTTTTTTTTCAGTTTGATTGTTCTTACTGGTTATATGTTTCCTAAAGAATTCATTGCTTGAGTCTTACTGATTTACAGCCATTACAAACAAAAGATTTGCAGTGAAATAGCAAATACCTCTTGCAATATCTTCATTGCTACATTTTGCAAACCAGAGCCATACAGCTGGAATACTTTGATTTAGCAAACAGTAAATATTTCTTAAGCTAACCAGATCATTAACTGGGTGCTGGGTAGGAAGTGTTATCTTATTCTATTCATGACATAGATAGGACAAAGCTGTGATTTCCGGCACATTGCAGAGATTAAATAAGTGTGTCTTAAATTATGTGAGTCTCTTCACACATAATTTCCAACTTAACTGAGCTCAATCCCACATGTGGCACTTCCTTTGTCAGAATGTTCCTTTGGACCATGTGCCTGCTACTTTTCCAGGCCCCTTTTGGTGAAGGCATTTCTTGCATCTACTTTCTCTTCAATTTTTTCCTGCATCATTGCTCCCTAGCTTTAGAAGTAGAAGGGCAGCCAAACTCAAGGGCGTCTGACAATTTCTTTTTTCTGGTGATGCTTGGTAAGGGAATGCTGACTTTATGACAGTGACAGGCTGAATTTTGTGCTTGTTGCATTTCAGCTGGAGATTGTTGCTTTGCCATGAGGGGCTGCAGAAGGGAACCTAACATGGGGCTCTGCATCTCAGCTGGATGGTCCAGCTCTGGCAAGGCAGTGGAGTGGCCTGATGAGTAGGCATCTGGTTCCCTTGTCATCTGTTCTACAGGCAGTGTGAGCCTGAAGTAGAAGTGTTAAGAGCAGCTGCAGGTGAGTGACCTGAAGGATTACTGAATCCCAGTGCCAGAGTGATAGAGCAACCCTTCAGTGCAGAGAGGCAGAGTTCATGGAATTGTTGAAGGAAAAAAACCAGGAAGGACAGTGGAAACTGTCATCTGCAAAATGCCAGAGTACCTAGTGCCTGCCCTGCAGAGTTGGACCTATTTTCTTTGAAATTCTATCTCCTTCCCACCTGCTCTCTTCACGTTCCTGGGGCTTATGCAGGGAATGCTGCTGGATGCTGTTTTATGGAGGAGCCTGACTGGTCCTGACAACTATTACTGCTGCTGATGGGCAGCTGCTTGACCTCTGCTTTAATCTAGTCTTAACACTCTTATTGGAATGTTTCATTTCTCTGTATTTGTTTTTTGTTGGAAGTGATTACCTTGTTAAATTGAATGACTGCGATTAGGAAGTTGAATAATTAACTTTTTTTCCCAGTCCCTGTTTTGCTGTAGCAGACATTTTCTAGTGAAAGTTAGGTCAAATATTCAGTATGTAAATATACATAAAGGTTAGAGACATTAGAAAGGGACTGTATTAAATCTGTGTGTTTTAAAACAAAATTTATTTGAACAAAAGCAATAGTAATTAAAAGTACTGACCTGAACTGTGAGTTACTAGTCACTGTGTCCTTCAAGAAGCTACAGTTGTTTAATTTAATTTTTCTTCAGTACATTTTAGTGCAGGCATTGTGAGGGAAGAAGCTTTGCTTTCTGTGTTGCTCAGTTTCTTAGTTTTGAAATACTAGTGGTTTTAAATTGAAATAGAGCTGGTTTCCCTTCTGTTCTTTCAAAAGAGCTGCAGGACATGCTAGGTGTTTACTCAGTCATTTCAGCTACCTTAGCAATGGAAATACCTTTAAAATGATGGCAAAAGTATGTGGGTTTTAATTTTTTAATTTATAGATTGTAAAAGATTTGACATATTTAGTCACAGACATCTGTTAATACACTTAACAGTGTATTAATTGACATCTGTTGGCACTTAAGATATTGATTTTAAACAAATATCTTGCTCAAAGAAAAAAAAATCTTTATCATTTTAAGCTGTCTCTATGTCAATTTTAAAACAAGAAAAGGTCACGTGAAAGGTACTCTGGAGCTTATTTTATTCTAACATAACTAAGCCCTAACTGCAGTTCAGCATAAACATAACTCCTCTTTCAAGTTAGCTTGAGCATTTGAAGATTTTCATCTCTGTTTTTAAGATTAATGTGAGTGCTCAGTCATCCTTCTCCCTCATTCCTTCTCAGCCCCTTGCAACTTCAAACCTGCTGCCCAGTTTCCACCCTTGTTCGATGCAAGTGTTGTTAAAATGCCAAAGATAAAGAATTAATGTAAGTTTTATGGTAACTGTTGCCTCATTAGAGGGACCAGCTTTGTACCTCAGGTGAGGGAAGGGCTGTAGGTAAAGATAGGTCTGGTTAGACACTGGAAAATTCATGTAAGGGAGAGCCCCAGGAAGACAGGTTTTGTAGTTTCTGTTCTTCATGTAGTAGTGAGTTTTATTTTCATGTCCCACAGCTTTGGTTTCCAACAGTATGTAAAAGGAAAAAAAATTCCTTAACCTCTATCATGATATTTTCTTTTAAAAAATTTGGATCTAGGATTAGAGAAACACACTGAGCTACATTCTATAATTTAGTGAATCAATCAAGAGACTGTTCACAAATTGGTATCACCATAGGTAGGTATGAATAGTACGTTTTAACTGTACTGCTTGGCAGAGATTATCTGTTAAATGTGGAGAGAAGATAATGCCAAAGACTGTAAAATATATTTTTCTAGTAAGAGGAAAAGGGAAAACACAAATTTGAAGAGGTGGAATGATCTTTTGAGTAACTTGTAACTAAAAGAGTTCTAAAAACATTGAAACAGTTCCTTACTGATAGTGACAGGCTGTAAAATGTTAATTTCAAAATGATCTGTCAGGTACAATAAAACTGCCATAAGGGGTCACTATAACCCAAGAAACTTTCAAATAAGTTCCAAACATTATAGAAATAGTCTTGTCCAGCTACAAGACTTTTCTTCTATAGTTTTGTGAAAGTAAAAAAGACCTTATTTTTAATTAGCAAACTGTATTCCTTTATGCACAGAAATCATCATCAAATATATCTGTGTTAGTGCAATGATGTAAAAACTCTGCCCATTTTTTTTTTTTGTGGAAAAAAGAACATACTTCAGATAGGAACTTTCCACATAGAAATGCTTTAAAAGCCCTCTTACAGCATAAGGTAAGAAATTAGTACTTAATTAGTAGTTTTCAGTAAGGAAAATTATAAATAGGAATTCTTATTTCTATTGTTATTTCATATGTTATTAACATCCCAGGAGCCACTATTTTTATTTTGTCCAACTGTGATTAGATGTTTTTCATACCAGCAATCTGATCAGGAAGCAGAAACTAGAAACTAAAGAGGGATTTTTTTAACCCTTTTTAAATTTAGAATTAGTGCTGGTTTTGCTGCAGTTATCAGGGAAACAAACATGGTTTGGGCTGACTCAACATGAAACGTTTTAACCTGGCAGGAAAGCACTCAGTTCTCATATATGGTAAAATAGAAATCAGGATTCTGAAGTCTTTGAATCTATCCTCATTTATGGCAGAATACTGTAGGTGTAAAGCCATAGGTTTCAAAATCTGAAGGACCAGACTGACCATTTACTCTAAACCCTTATATATAACATGGGATCCCAGATCACCACTTTTATCTTTGACAGCAGATGCTGTAGATCTCGAAGGCTGAATTCCTACAGTACTCCCTTTTTGATGGAATGTTACAATGCCTTTCACAGGTGCCAACAGAAATAGGGTCTTCAGGACACCAGACACTGTACAAATACAAAGGAAGAATTGGCTTAAACCCAAAATTTTGTGCCTAACAATAAAATATGCTTGTCATCTGAGTGGACTCTTAGGCACTGCCTAAGGACACGGTTTAGTGGTGGACTTGCCAGTGCTGAGTTAACAGATGAACTTGATGATCTCAAAGGTCTTTTCCTGAAAGAATGATTCCATGATTCAATGGAATCTACCAGACAACTTTTACCAAGGCCTTGTTCTTGGGCACAGCATTGTCAAACTCCCAGTGCTGTAAACATTAAAGTTTGCCAACCCTAAGACCTATGTGCAGATGAAACCAATATTCATTATCTCTGCTTCATTACTTTGCTCCATTTGCAAGAAATGGAGGCATTTAAAACTCTCAAAGATACTCAGTTTTGAAACATCAAAATTTTAAAATTCAGTTTAATTTTAAGAAATCTTCCTTACTAAGAGAGGTCACTCAGGATTTTCTAGCATTTGAGCTCTTGGTAAGAGCTAAAAAGGCAAAGTCATCTTGCTCTAACAAAAGAAGGTTCCTCCAAATAACAAGAGCAAATTATGTTCTAAAAATCACCTCACAAGCACCAGGGATGTGATCACATGGCCCTGAACTGAAAAGAAACTGATTAAAAATTGACAAAGTCATTCTTGTGTATTTCCACCGGAGGAGCCCAGCAGCCTCTGGTTATTGTTAAGGTTGATCACAGCACAAAGTGAAGCATGCTTATGCTAATTCAGCAGACACCAAAAGGTTAAATTTTCTTTCTCAGGGTGTTGGTGTCAGGGTGTCAATTACTGTGATAATTAAATGCTTGTAAAGAGATCAAAATTTTATATTTTACAAGCATTGGGAGAAGTGACTGCTTGCAAGACAATCACCACATGAAATGTATATGCTATCCAGTCTGCACTGAAAGCAGTAGCAAAAATCTCTTTTAAATGTCCAAAGACTTTACCTGTCCATTATGTTGAGGAATCATCAGTAGGAGCAGCCTAAAGATGGTATTTCAAGGCTTTTCAACAAAAGAAATAAGTGTAATAAATTAGACAGCCTCTAGGTGTACATTTACTTGTACCTGTAAAAAGTACTGTTCCACATAAGTTATGTTTATTGCTAGTTCTGATATTTGCAAGCTTGGTTTTCTTAAGTGTGGAGAGCTTTGTGGATAATTGGCTAGCTGAGAAGGGCCACTTTGATGTGATACCGTTGGATAAGGATAGGGGAAACAAGCTGGGGATTAAGTAATAAGAGTCCAATCACTGACAGAGGTCATGGTGACCTTCGCTGCAACAGGAAGATGGGGGAGAAAATCGTTTGCCAGAAAATGAAGATAGCCTAGGTAGAGTAGCTATAAGAATGTAAACATAGAAACAAAATAATCATTAGAGCATTAGAGAAGGTGTGGTTGATCTAAGTGTGCTTTAACCAATAATGAGCTCAGCTTTTGCAATATGTATAAGCTTCATTAACACCAATATAAATAGGTGTGCGTTATCAATAAACTTTGGGATTTGCTGTTCACGCATATTGTGTGCTGCAATTCTTCCGCCGTTCACGACAAGGGGTTGCTAAAACTCTGAATCAAGCCCTATGTCTGCAAGGCACAGCTCTTGTTAGGAAGGCACATCTCCTGTGTGTGCACTTGACCAGTTTTGAGTTTTCTTGCAGCTCGCTTTACTCTTAAACACCTGAGGTAGTGATGGTGTTATGTGCACTCAGCAGTGCCTGTCTGCATGCTGGTTTAGGTCTGTGTTGAGTCTAAAATATGGTTTTAGTACACTTACTAGTTGTCTCTAGGGATAGGACAACTGTAGTTTCAACAGTAGTAGTTCAATTGAAACTTGTAGTTTCAATCTACAAGCTATGTGAGCCATATAGTTTTAATTTTGCAAAGTATTTCCTTACAAGTGCAAGCAAATTCTGTATCTTGGACTTAGCTCCAGCTTGCAAACAGCAGACTTAAAATGAAATTATGTAATACATTGTGTTTTAAGGAGGTCTGAGATAGCAAAAGAAGAATCACAATGTGGTATAATTTCTGAAAAAGAAAATTAGGGCACAGGTTAAAACAGGAAAGAAAAAGGCAGTAACGATGGCAGCTGGGTCTCTAAGGGCTGTTATCATGTTAGGTCTTATCCAGGAAGAGTTCCTCAGCTGATGCTCTGGAATGCGCGCTGGGATTAGTGCCACAGGCATTGCCATGGCCTCATGCAGCACATTCCTGTTGGGAATTGGTTGGTTCCCTGTGGATGGTGGCAGCAGGAGCAGGGCACTGCCAAGCTGCTGGGACAGTCTCTGCAGCAGGGCTTTGGAATCCAGGCAGTTTGTTAGCTTGTGAGCCTGAGGAGGAGGAGGACACAGAGAAGCGGTGCTGCTCCTGTGGAGCTGCCTGCCCTCAGAGAAGCAGGAGTGAGTAACACACTTTCTCTAGACCTTAGAGAAAGGATCTGTGAATTTCTAAAGGGGCTACTGCTGAAGCACTGCAGACGTGCAGGAAGTGAAGGATTCCTGAGCGTGAAGAGGAGGGAGAGAGGAAACCTGCTGTGAGAAATGTGTAATTCTGTTAATGGTGAGGTAAGGTGAGGGGTTTTGCTAATGAGAGACCCCTACATCCTTGAGGGGAGCATACTCTGCCAGGGGCCAGCCAGGATAGATCTCTGAGGGAACCACTTGAATCAGCCCCAAATGCATGGAGGACAGGCTTCAGACATCTGTGCTAAATGCAACTAGAGAATGTGTGGCTAAGTGAACAAAACACCACATTTTAAGCATAACTCCTTTCTTCTGTCTGCTCTGTGCTCTCTTTTTCCAAACCAGGACCAGAAGACCAGAAAGATGGACAAGATAAAACCCTTTTTTCCACAGCAGCTGGCAGGTATGGGTTTTGAACACCACTTTCCAACCTGAGTTCCAGTCTTCCAAAGTGAATTCCTTGCACTGAAGCTTGCACCATTTCCAGTTTGGAGCTGGGTTCTTCCATGATTTCAGGTGTTCAGCTGTCACAAGAGCATTCACAATACTATCTCAGATGCCAGCAAATACATGGAAGACAATTTTGTTTTGTAGTTTCACATGTATATATTCCCAAACCCATGTGTACCTCTGGTGTCTTGCAGAGGTGCCTGGTGGAAATTGGAGGGGCTGCTTTAATCCACACACGTGGTCGTGTTGGGCTGTGCCATTGTGGTGACCTTGCTGCTTTGCCTGTCTGCACACCCCAATGGTAAACCAAGATTAGGGGTCTGGAGTGAGACCAGGAGGAATTCCTTCTTCTTGCTCAGTTTGGAGATGCCTGAGCAGTCCAAGCCTGGGCAGTGTGAGGAGGAGGAGGAGGAGGTGCAGCTGCTGCCAGGGCAGGGGATGTGCTGCAGGGAGGGTCACTGGTCAGTCCTTGAGCTGGCAATAAGAGCAGTTGCTGTTCAACCCAGCTAGAGAGAAACTCACCCAGAGAAGCCCTGCCAGGGGCATGTGGGTAGTGCTGAGATCTGGAGGTACCCATGTTCTAAATGCTTGCTATGAGAGGACTGTTCTGCAGGGACAAATGTGCTGGCTGTGCTGAGCCAACGCTTCCTACATCACATGAATTATTCAAAGAGGAGAAGAAACTCTAACCAGTGCTGCAACAAAAGAGACTGCAGCAAAGGCAAACTCTCAGCTCCTAAGTATGCTCCCTCTCCCTCTCTTCTTCCCTCCTGGCTTATACTAGGAATAAAGGATTTCAGTGAAAGCTGCTTGCCTGCCTCACATAACCCTGAGAAAATGTATTTTCCAAAATTGCCTTCCTCAAAGTGGAGCTGGGACAATCCAGACATTTGGTGTTTGTATTATGAAGAGTTCTCAAACCCAGAGATTGGGGGTCCATGTAAGGAGCCAGGAGAGGAATGGGTGGATGAATAGTCCTTGCACAGCTTTGGCCCAGATTTACATCCCACTCAAACCTGCTCACTCAGTTCAAACACCCAAATGAGGAGTTTTTAGGTGAAAAGAAGTCAGATCCAGTTTGTTTCTCTGGAGGAATAGTTTTCTGGGTTTCTTTTTTCCTTGTGTCTCTCTGTAGAGTCTGGGTAGATCAAGCTCTACAGAAGCTAGGGTGAAAGTGTGGCTCCTGAGCGTGGAAGGAGATGGACAGTGTAGGGCAGGAGAGAGGGTTCAGAGTCACCCACTGGCTCAGGGACACCAGGTGGCCTGTGGCAGAACAGGAGATGGGGTTGGTGGGTGGGCAGCTGCCTGCCCTCCACATGTCAGCTCTCAGCTGGGGACTTCCAGGGGCAATCAAATCTTATTGTGCTGCTGGCCTGATGAGGCACTGACAGGTACTTAATTTCACTTTTCTTCTAGGAGTGAGGTAATGTGCCAAACACAAAGCTCTCCATTTTTCTAACAATCTACAGAGTTTCTGCCTTCCTCATCACCTGAAGGGAGGGACTGATGGGAGAGGGAATATATTAAATGGTTTGTGGCTTTGGGCTTTTTTTTTGTTGTTTGTTTGGGTTTGGGGTTTTTTTTGTGTTTTTTGTTGTTGTTGTTGTTGTTGTTGTTGTTTTTTGGGGTTTTTTTTTTGTTCTATTTTTTGTGGGGGGTTTTTTTTTTTGTTTTTTTGGGTTTTTTTTGGTTTTTTTTGTTTAACTTGTCCGTAACCCAAATCCAATATCTGAGGCCTTGCCAAGAGCAGAAATTCTTCATTTGACCCCAGCCAATGTGCAGGCATCATGAGTGGAGTGGCCAGCTGCATTTCCACAAGAGTTTTCATTAGGTACTTTCTGCCACGCTAGGAAGAGTGTTGTTGTCACAAAGTCCCACTGAGTTGGACTGGTTCACCTCTTTAAGCCACTTTGTGTTTCAAAAATGCAATGGATTCAATTTATGGCTGGTCTTCCATTGCTAATTCAAACAGCATCGCACCAATGCCCCTCCATG
The DNA here is from genome assembly GCF_051311805.1 of Agelaius phoeniceus. Lineage (NCBI taxonomy): Eukaryota > Metazoa > Chordata > Aves > Passeriformes > Icteridae > Agelaius > Agelaius phoeniceus. The sequence goes on along the minus strand of NC_135269.1, from coordinate 27,331,885 downwards.
CCTGTCTGCCTAAGGGACCAGCAAAATGAATAATAAATGACCAGGCATGGGAAGGCAGCTTTGGGCTCAAACCAGCAAGTGTGTTGGGGCAGGGGTACACACCCCCCTGAGTGGGGGGTACACAGTGAATGGGAGCTGTAGCTTGCAATAATTCCCTCCCTGCAGAAAGGTCTCGTAAATATTTAATAAACTTCTGGCCCTTGCCATAGATGAGGTCTTATTAGCAAACTGGAGTGGCTTGAGGACAGGTATTGTGTCTGTTACTATAGCACCACCTTGCACAGGATCTCGGTGTGAAAGAGGCAGGGGAGGGAGGGAGGGAAGAAGAGAGAGAGGGATGCACTGAGGATGAGCCCCAGCGAGGCAGGCTGAGGTTTGCCTGTGGAGCAGGCAGCACCTCCTGCCCAGGGAGGCCGGCCTGAGCAGCACCTGCAGCTCCCAGCTGCAGCCCGGAGCCGCTGCCCCGCGCAGGTACCGGCAGCAGGCACCAGAGCTGCTCCCAGGGCCACGCCAAGCCCCTGAGTGCTTCTGGGGGGGCTTTGCTCCACAGCTTTTCCCTTCTGGCTTTGCAAGATCTGACTTAATTTTTTTTATTATTATTTTTTTACCCACTCCTTTCTTGAGCAACTGGTTGTTGTGGAAGAGGTCACCGAGGGGACTGGTGGAGGCTCCTGGCTCTGGCATTGGGAAATATGACAGCAGAAGTGAATGCTCGTTAACATAAGGGATTTACTGAAGAAGAAAGACAAAATGCCTTTCAAAGGGCTTGGTTCACTGAAAGAAAGATTTTTTAACCCAGGAAAGGAAGAGGTGAAGAACACCATTAGTGACTCGCTGGGGAATCTGAGAAGGTAAAACTCAACAGAAAATTCCCAGACAGGTCCATTGATTCCATTTATTAAGAGAAATGTAGTATAGAAAAAAATGTATAAACATAAAACAGACTACAGAGTTGCAAAATTAATATCCGAGTACAGAGAGTGAGACAGCTTGCTGTAAGACAGAAGATGTAAAAGGAGCAGTTACAACAGCATATGACTGTAGATCATAGAATTTTTATATTAAACAAAAAGTTGAAAATAAATTATGAAATAATGTTCTAATATTAAAAAGAGCTTGAAGAACTGTTTCATTAAAAAAACCTTTAAATAATTAAATGTGACTAATTCTGTGGTTTAAGTTGCATGAGAAAAAGCAATAATTTAATGGGAATTAACACTCCCAATGATGCCACTCTTGAAATTAGACTAAATGTTCTTAAATTACAGGTTTGGAGTTTTTTAAAACATGTTCCAAATCAGTAAGAGAAAATATATTGAATAGAGATGTGTATGTGTGAGTTTACTGACACTAGCAAATTAGAGAGAGAATAAGGAGAAGCAGCTGTTTGCTATCAAAAGCAGAAAAAAGATTTAAGATTTTCATCTTAACCTGATGGTTTTATGAACCAAGAAATGGAGGATTCTTATTTTTAGAGAAATGAAAATCTGATGTAAGAAATGACCAGCTTCATAAAGGGGAAGATATTTCCTATTTAAAGAGAAGCTTATTTACGTTTGTAAAGGCTACTGACAACACCTATTTGTGTAATCAATAGATGAAAGCCAGAGAGGTTAGTGGCAATGCTTCAATGCTTGATGTTGTGTTTTAAATCTTTGTGTGGATCAGGCCAATATTTTAACCGAAGGGGTTTCTAGTGACTGAAATGTATTTGCTTTCATATCCACCCCTTTGCCTTCTATTGGGAATGCTATTTTGAGTCAAGAAATAGTATATCTAACCAAGCCTTTGATCACAAGAAAATGTGTAAGAATTTACACATATTATACTGCAGTTATTCTATTTATCGTGTGAACAGAGTATCTGTGTTCTATACAGTTTCTACTTAACTTTTTTTAATTTGCAGTGTTACAGATGAAGCCTGATGTTTTGCTTCTTTTTCTACTTTTACAATACTCTACAGTAATTCCAAGAAATCTGTTTATCTTTTAGAACATTGATTCAAGTAATTTATTCTGTGATAAATTCTCTTTGCTGTGGGCTCTGCTGGTCAATTTGACCAAATACCTGTAAGGTTTGTATCTAGTGAATACGTGATGTGACAGTACACTGGGCTCACTATAGATTATTTAGATTGCTCTCCTCTTGTAGCTATGTATTAAAGCTGTCATGCTAGTTTCTACACAGTACAGGCAGCCAACTTCAGCAACACTGCTCCTGAATCAAATTAACCCAAATATCACTTGAGGTGCAAGGAAGTTTGCTGAACTTAATTATTTTCTGTTTTAAACATAGGTATTTCAGAGCCTTCCTTAGATGTACCAATCAGCAGAGGAAATAATCCAAACTATAAAATCTTTTTATTATGTCTGCAGTCAGATCTAAGTAAGAATTGCTGCAACTTGAGCAGTCCTGTAGGAGATATGCAGTCATCTTTGAAAGTTTCCATAAATGAATGAAACACGCATGTTTTTAATATGAACTTCATTCTCTACAGCTTAGTCTACAAATGACAGCACACACTTGTGTTTTTATATGGTGGCACATATACCTATATACCAGCTTGGAAGACAAACTTGACTTTGCTCTTCATCCAATCCAATTGTCTTTAATGCGGTGAAAATCAGCAAAGAATTTGGTTTCTCTTCTAGCATTCATCATAGTTTGATGAATTATTATAATGCACATCCTTGATTAGACCTCCAAGTGTGACTTCACTGACTGTGGTGTGTTGATGTCAAAACTGGCAAAGCGGGTAGAAAAACATGTTTTAGCTTTGGTAAATATGACTGGCCTGTGCCTTCCTGCCACATTTCCTCTGTCTTGCAAACAAGAGAGAAGCAGATGCCTGGCAAGAGCAGCTGCTCCATGGCAATTATCCACAGTCCAGCTCAAGTGCTAAAGCACAGGCAGCATAAAGCAGCTTACTGCCTCCTCACAGGTGTGCTTATTTGGTGGTTGCTGCAAAGTAAGAGTCTGCTCACAGGAGGAGACTTTAGGGTGTCTGGATCCTGGAAGGGAGGCAGGGAAGACTGAATTGAGAGACCCAAGAGCCATCCTTTCTTTAGGCTGTTGGCAGCTGTTTAATTTGGGAGATCTTAGAAAATGTTTTAGAAAATGTTGTAAATGCTTTGCATAATTTTTTTTTAATTCAAAAGTGGTTTTTTCTTGATTAATTTTATGCAGTGAGGCAGTTAAAAAAATTAGAGAATTCAAGGCTTGGGTGAATGGATATCAGAGTTGTGGCTCTGTCATCATTATGTTTCTCAGAGAAGAAAGATTTCCTGCATATCTTCTTGACAGACAAAAACACTTTGGTCCTTCTGTGAACTTACTGCAGTCAAGGAAAAAGCCAAAGACTGAAGTAAGATATTAGGCTCTCTCTACTCTAAGGATTTCTGGAGTCCTGGACCAGCTAATGGCAACTGTGGAGTTCTTGGTGAAGTGGGAGGTGTTCAAATGGGTTTACAGCCCAGTATTGTCACTTTTAATGTAAAAAGACATATGGGCTATGCCACATGGCTGCTGTATAGAGTGTAGCTCTGATAGGTGTAGTTCTGACTGCTGTAAATGTCCCTTGGTGAATTAGCCTAAATTGCTGAAAACTGCATCTTGAACCTGGGTGATAGACACTTGCATTGGACAGGGCTCCTCTGAATGTGCTGGATCATGGAGTTATTCCTCTCAGATTTTCCCTTTGTGCAAAAGCAGGGGGCACTTGGTGCCTCCCAGACTGCGCAGTGCTGTGAACACTGTGGGTGTGCAGACCCAGCTGATGCACAAGTCCTGCCTTTGTAGCACTGTTAGTGCCAGGGCACAGAGCACTCGTGCAGCACCGCAGCACTGCAGGGGCAAACATCCCTGCTGAGGACAGGATGCCCTGCAGCCCAGGAGTGCAGCACCTGGGCCATGCAGTCCCTCATGTCTGAGCCTTGTTGTGGGTTTCATGGAAATACCATGCAGAAACCAGCAAGAGAGGTCCCATGCCCTGAGTAACTCGAGAGAGTTTGGATATTTGTGCTGGGATTTGGTACCGATGCATCAAATACAGGATTTCTTATGGAAAATTATCACCTGGACAAATCCCCAAAGAATTAATAAGATCTTAGGAGATTGTATCTGCTTTTGGATTAATGATATTTTTTGATAATACTGGTATTTCTGGTTATTGATAATGATAATTACTGGTTTCTGAAGTTACGCAGGGATCATTGTAGTTACTGGATTTGTAGGTGTGAGCTTTGAACATTGTGTATGATTGTGCTCCAGCTGCCTGTGAAAGACTGCCACATCTGGTGAAATCCATTCTACAATGTGTTTTAACACAACAGATATTAACATTGTTTGTTACTGTACAATCAATGAGTTTTTAATAAATGAAATTAAATTCTAGTACACCTAGAAAGATCTAATTCCTCTGCTAAAACCCCCTTAAATACAGAGAGCTGAATGTATATATGCTCTAGGGATTTTATTTATTACTGATAAATAAAATTTTAAAATTTCTTTCATGATGGGATTTTTAAAATTTCTTTCATGCTTTCAAAATTCTGTATATGCCAGAGTAGGCATTCAATAAAAAAGAGAAATTTTGCATAAAGTTTAATGACATTTGGGCACAGAATACGGATGCAGATTGAAATAACTCAGCCCTTACTTGTCAAGTGTTGTATATTTGCTGAAAAAAGCAAAAACATATCTAAGAAGTGAACCTGTCCTGTGCAGGAAAATGCACACCTGCATCTCGTGCATGAGGCTGATAATTAGAGGAGAGCACTGGCCCTGGAGCAGTTTCCTTCTAAGTCATTGGTATACAACTAATAAAAATTTTCACTGACACTACGAAAATACATGGATCAATTGGACGACAAATTTCTCATCATTTCATGGAGTTGCCATATTTTCATTATGTACCTATTCAATAAAAAAAAACAAACAAAAAAACAGTGCAGACACTGGCTTTGTGAATATCTGCACTTCTCTAATACCTATGTGTTTGGACTGCTACTGAAAAATAGTTTTCTCCGAGACAAGCCTGGTATAGAGGCATTGAAATTAATCTCTGGGAGTAGGAAACAAACTATGTGGATTTGGGGTGATGGATCAGTCCTCAACTTGCTTCTTTTCATTAGTCAAATAAAATAGCAGGATAATGAACTTCTCTGCAGAGACGATATTGGCCCATAGGTCTAGTCCTAGGTCACCACTTTTAGCACTGCATTTGGAGCAGAAGGATGTTTTCATGCCAATCTGAATTGACAGCCAGCTGAAGACGTCCAGATGTTTTGGCTTTGCATGAAGTGTCTAATCTTTGCCAGCTGCCCAAAATAATGCACTCCCTAAAGTCTAATGTCTGGTAATATTTGGAAAATTGTTAATTGATTTAATTCCATCAATATCTTATATTCTGTTAGAGGAAGACAAATTATTTCTTTTGGCTTGTTAATAACACTTTGGAGATGACAACAGTTCTAAAAAAATAATTATTCAATTGTTTTTTCACTTCCTGAGGTCTTTATTTTTGGTATCTCATTCTGTTTACCCTTACCTCTATCAGTACATAGAGCACAGAATATTGGTGTCTTGTTTTTCAAGAGCCTGACTGAATTAGTCTCTGTACTGCCATTTCACTAACAAATGCTGTTCCCCTGCAGGTGAATCATAAGATCTCCATCACCCCCATAACACCACAGTAAGATTACATTTTCTGTGTTACCTTGCTTGAATGGAAAGTCTTTGCTCCAGTCTGACAATGAGCTAAGGATCTAACTTTGCAGTGAGCACTGGTTTGAGAAAGGAATTAAATAAAATAATCTCAGGAGTTCCCTTCTGGCCCAAAACACAGTGATTCTAGTGCTTCTTGAAAATGTGAGCTGATGGATTGCAGTATGTTTATTTTCTTTTTGCTAAGACTACGGCTGAAACAATGGTTTATATTGTGATGTAAAAAGGAATAATATGGTAAATGATGCTCCAGTTAGCTGTAGAGCTAAAAATGATGAGATTTTTAAGTGGAACTTTATATTGGAAAGATATATTTAAGTGCACAAGAAGCCATACTTAGAATCTTTATCTGCACACTGTCTAGTGCAGAGTACTATCTGTTAGATTATGGGTGGTACATTAGAATTAAAGCAACTGGGAAAAGCAGTGATTTAGCCAACACTGTCCCAAAAAACCCAGCCCAGTCAGGTGTAGCCCATCCATGTATGCTCTGTCAGCATTTGTTTATGGTAATTTTGATACTGAAAATTGATGTTTCAAATACATATCAAAGATATACATTAGATTTCAAATACACTCAGCCAGATGCATGGAAGAAGGAAAGAAGTTATTCCTTATCAGAAAATAGTGAATGAAATAATCTCATCATTTTCCATGGCAAGCTGGGCTTCCTTTAGGTTAATTAACTGTTCATATTTTCACAGTACTCCATGGCAGGCACAAAAAGAGCTGGATCCTGAGCTCAGTGCTGCTGATCAAGGCCTCTCTTAGTAAAGGCTTAACCTTAAGCTTATGGTTAGTGTTCAGTGGGTTAGTCACAGCTGGCCATGTCCTTAAGTGTTTCAGCATGTCAGGAAAACCATAATCTGCATTTTAAAATACACCTGGAAAAGTAATGTTAGAAAAGGAATTATTTAGCTCTGGTCTGGTAGGTATGCCTAGTGCTTTCTTACCTCACTTTTCCTGCCACAGACTGCCTGGTCCTGCAGCATGATGTTGATGGCCCTAATCAGATTGAGAGACCAAATTAAATTTTAATTGCCCTATCATGCAATTCCAGATTGCATGGAAGTGCCATTTTGTTTAATATGAATATCTCAGGTAGATTGCCTGTAGAAAAAGGAAAGGCTGGATATGCAAAGCCTGAGGAGCTGCACTCCTGTGTTAGTTGGTAGCTGATGGGCAAAGAAAGTCTGGGCCTGTCACTTTTGTGTCTTTAATAGGGGACCTGATGCCAGAGAGGTTTCTCCCCTGCTGTACAGCTCTGATTTTTGTCTCATGGGAGAAAACAAATTCCAGGAAATTTGGGGCTGAGTGAAACCATGCTTTGTGTTGTATTTGCCTTTTTTCTTGAAACATACTGGCGGGTCTGCTTAGTAAATCTAGTCAGAAATTATGCTTAATTTAAATGTAAATTTTCCAAAGAATCAATGGAATTTATCACAAGAGACCTCCAGTCAGATCTCATAGTTACACTCATGAATAGCCTGTGAACATTGTTGCAGTTGGCTGTCTGGCTAGATGGCTCAGATGTGCAACCTTCAGAATTCATTCAGGCAAAAGTGTGGTCTCTGCTAACCTTTCACAGCCTGTTCAGCATTAGGTCACCTCACAACTGCTCGGAGAGAAGCACCTCACAACAGGAGCTAGCAGGTGACTGGAGCACAGAGCTGTCCATCCATGTTTCAGCAAATTTTACTGAGACGACAGGGCACCTTCATTTTTCCTTCCCTCATGTGTCTAGGAAGCTCGATGGCACCAATGTGGAGGAGGAGCCCCTGGAGCTGACGGTGGAGGGGCGGCCCGTGGCAGCGAGCGGGCGCCGGGCCGCGCTGTGCGAGTGCCACTGCTGCGGCCTGCCCAAGCGCTACATCATCGCCATCATGAGCGGCCTGGGCTTCTGCATCTCCTTCGGCATCAGGTGCAACCTGGGCGTGGCCATCGTGGAGATGGTCAACAACAACACTGTCTATGTCGATGGAAAGCCAGAGCTGAGGGTGAGAAAACGGCTTCCTTTCACTGCTCTGAGCAGATCCCGCTGCGAAATCTCCCAAATGCCACATAGCAAAGTCCTGTGTATGTACAGATTAAAAAAGCAGAATGAGGGAGACACATCAGTCTTGATGCACATAGATGAGCAGGCACTTAATTCCTACTTATGTGATGAAGTCACATTAAAAACCTTCAAGATCTGAGGATTTGCAGTGTCATAGAGAGGGTATAAGTACCTGAAATGGGAACTGAATTTGCATGTCTCCCAGGTAGCTGATCTGTCAGCTGAAGACAGATTTTGCTGTGGTGGCAGAAGCTTTTGCTCTTTACTCCCTCTCAGAGAAATGTGCTGTGATGCTGCTGCAGAAGGAATTATCAATTATTTTATGTAGGGCTACAGCCACTACATTCATATCAGCAGATGATTTTCAAGACCTTAAAGCAGTCATTGGCAATACGACATCAGGTTTTTGGCAGTGTAGATTGTTGTCAGGAGCTATTAAGAGCTAGGTGCCAAGCTGTTTTCAAATTTGCAGTGGATGGCATGTGGTCCACAGCAGTTCCTACACAGCTTTATCAATGCACCCCAGCAGGTGCATTCAATCCATACCACAGCATTCCCCATCCTCCCTCAGTATTTGGCTGTGATGTCAAGTGTCCCTTTGTGGATTTCATGAACTTAAATCTCTACATTCGCTCTACTTGTTGACTTATGTTTGGATATCTTTTGAATGTTTTTGGCCTAACAAATTCAGAGGAATCTTGACTCTTGAATGAAATGCTGTGCAAATATTTACCAGCTTTTCTCCTACACCTTTTAACTTTTTGGTAAAGAAGAGTGCAGAAAATGTCTATCATAAATTTCCAATGTTAAAAGTATGCCTGTCTCCATGACTCATGATCATAGGAGCCATGCTTAGACTTCCTGCTGAGTTTGTATTTATTCAGTCTAATCCCTGCTCCCCATGGTCCTGCTGGGACTTCCAGGTTCTGTACTTAAGCAAGAGAAAGTACATGCCTGCATAGGTTGGGAAACTCAGAAGAGGTAGTTTCAGAAAATGGGAGTAAATTTCTTCCACAAATCTAAACTCATAGTGTTTGGGTATGAGCATCTCCTGAATCAGGAGGAACCTTCTTCCATATCTCATGGTGTTTCTGCCTTCAGAAATTAACACTACCTAGAAACTCAACTGGAAATTGCCAGTAGAAAGTTAGGTGTTTAAACAGAAGTGCTTCAGCACAGGAAAGTGGGACACATCAAAATGAGTATTGATGGGGAAGGAAGCCCTTTAGCCTTCTGTAAACATGTCTGGCTAATCAATGCCATCTGGCTGTAGGTCAAATAGTGAGCTGATTCCCAGTTTGCTTCTTTGTGAGCAAAAAATCAATGTAGTGGGAAAAGCTGTTTTTCTTTTAACATGCAGAAAGTAATATTGAAAAAAGAGATGTCACTACCGTTGCCAGTTCTCTGTGGTATTTTAGTGATAACTGCTATTCTGGCATCACTTCTAACAAAAGATAAACTAGTCACTGGCTAGTGCTACCTGGTTTTTTTTTCAGATTGCTTTGTCTTCAGATGTTCTCCTTGCCTCCAACTATTTTCTGCTCCATGCCATTTAATGCTGACAGTGGAGGATCAGAGTTGGGCCCTGACAGGGAGAGCCATGAACAAATCTGACCAGGAAACAAATCAACTCCAAGGATTTAAGCAGCCTTGATAATCTTGGGAAAATGAATATGTCCATTGAAAGGTATCAGGCCCTTCTTATAACTCTGAGCAGTCTTGAAAGCAAAGGCTTCAAGTTTAAGGAGCCCAAGGGGAAGCAGTGGCAAGTGGCAAAGTTGAAGGTCCAGCATTAGCTACTTTATGGCTGAAACCTTTCCCACTCCTAAGAGTGAAAGCAGTAATCTCACAGGGGAATTGAACATCCTTTTGCCTTAACTGGGGGCTTTCAAGCTCAGCAATCCTGAGCAGCCAGTGTAAAGAGGCTTGATTTGGTGCAATGAGTGACTTCTGTGTGACTTGTAAGCAACAGTTACCTTACAATGAGTATGGTTTATCTTGCAGCATGTGTCCCATTTCCTTTACAGACAGCCCAATTCAACTGGGATCCAGAGACTGTAGGACTCATTCATGGCTCTTTTTTCTGGGGTTACATTGTGACACAAATTCCAGGAGGGTTCATCTCAAACAAATTAGCTGCTAACAGGTAAGAAAACAACAAGCAAATGAATTAAGCTTTAGAGCCCGACAACTGTTTTACACTGTGTAAATGGGAATTATTAAAATAGCAAATTAGTGTTTCAGAAATGCACATCTGAAGCTGAAAATTCAGTATTTATCAAGAATTATTATTAATAATAATTAATAATTAATAAAAATTATTTCAGAGGACAAGACTTCCATTATGGATCTATTGCTGTTTTTTTCAATTTAACTTGTTCATCTCAAATATTTATGCATTTCTTCTCTAAACAATAATGCTTTCTGGAGAGTTCAAGGAAAATCACACCTAATGCTTCCAACAAAGTTTGAAGCATTTGTCTTTAAGAAGTTGCCTTAGTGCTCTTTACCTCAACTTAACATCAAACAATGGTTTTCCAGCAGTGTTTAGTCTTCCTCCTTTAACAGTCCACAGTCCCTGTGGACTGAAGCTGGGAATAAAGGAATTACAGAACTATTTATGATCTGAATTCATGAATCTATCCTCATGCACACAAATATCCTTGCTAAGGCTGGATACAGTACTGACTGTAATTAAGATTGCATACAACTTCTAATAGAGCCTCTGATTTCTGCTTGGTGAAGTCTGAGAATCTGCACAGATTTTTTTTTTTACCATCAATGTGTCGGCCAATTTTTATTATTTTATAAAAAATTCAGCTGCTTTTGAAAATGTGAATAAGAAAAACTAGCTAATTTTGTCAATGTTAACTTTGATTTTGTACTTTACTTCAGAACTTTGAATATTATCACAAGAGAGAGGGTTGTTGTCCGAAGACAGCTGGTTGTGAATGAGCTCATGAGATATGCATATTAAGGCTACTTGGAATCTACAGATTAAAATAAAAAAAGATGGCTGATACTAACTTTGTTCTCTGCAAACGAGATGTGACTTATCTGCAAAGTGTCAGGATTGGAAAGGGTCTTTAAGACCAGTTTTATATTGTACTTTGCCCCAAATCAAAGTACTTTGCTTTCTGCATTCTGCAAAGAGCTATGAGGGTTACAAGACTGTGTAGATGTTCTTCCCACCCATATGCCCTTGTGGAAATTTCTCCAGAACAGTCATCCCACAGAACTACCCAGACTGTTCAGTCCCACTCTCCTCTGTCTAGAACCAAAAGTTACTCAGAATTTGGTTTGCACTGCTTCTTCAGCACTGTTCTCATCCTCAATTATTTATTTCTCTACCACATAACAGTGCCTAGGCACAATATTTTTCCATCTGCCAAGTAAGCCAAACAAATTAGCTAAGCTTAATCACTTCTCCAGCCTTTCTAGTCTTGCCACCAGCTTTTGCAGCAGAAGGGCTCCAAAACACAGATGTGCACACTGTTGGCTGAATAATTTGGCATATTATTAGTTTAGCTTTTGTTTCCTTAATTTACTTGCAAGCAGTAAAATAACAATGTTTTCACCATAACTTGATGTGTTCTGTCAGCAGTGTTTCCTTAAGTACAGGCTGTTCACAAGCACAGAAAGCTCTGCATTTATCCCCCATGAGAGTTTCCAACTCAATCTAGTGCTATACTATAACATCACTATCCCCGTGAGAGTTTCCAACTCAACCTAAAGCTATGCTATAACATCACATTATGGATTTGCCCATCATAACTGGGTTGAGGAGTAGAATTTGCTGAGGAACAAAAATAGCTCAAGAGCTGAGCTCAAAGAGAATTTCTATTTGCTGTAATAGGATTCACTAAATCCATGTTTTTCCTTTAATTCTTGTTTACCCAACCAATTTCAGCTTAGGTATGTTCACCAGTGGTGCCAAGTTTCAGTTTCAGTTTCAGGGGTTATTTGCTAAGACACAGGGCAGAAAAAGAGGTGTCATGTGGCCAATGAACCTACCAGCTCTAAAGAGAGGAAAAACTTTCTTTTGTCCCAGATGCACTCTGGAAATGAGATTCTGTGCTAATACTGACCTTATAGATTTAGGCAAAGACTCCTTTGCCACTTGTTTAAACTGTGCAACCTTGAACATATCTACCCACCCCAGGCACTTCTCTAATGCACATAATTATCTGTAATAGTGAGGGATTCAAATGGATCTCATAATGGCTGAAGATATTGAGTTCTTTATGGGTTTGCACCAAACCCCTCTAACAGTACATAATTTACTCAATACATTCACCCAAATTGATGTAGATCTGCATTCCACCAAAAAGTTCATCAGTCATTTACTGCCACCATCCCTTTAACTTGGTGCTTATCCTCAAACATGCATCTAAATGTGATTTCAGAATTGCTTGGTGGATGCATGAAATACGAGGCACCTCTTGATATCAGTTTTCAGGAAGAGCACCCTGCTGGGCAGAGGAGTCTGTAGCTGAAGAAGTCTGTTTTGATCCAAAAGTGGCAGCTGCCCAGGAATTGTGGTAGCAAGGACAGAAGAATACGTGAATTAATTGAAAAAAACTGGAATATTTCTTGTCAAAGTGAAGACAAACTTCTTTGGGATAAACGGCAGTGAATTGATGAAAAGATGCTGCCTCTGTGGAAATAATACTCAACTCTTTAAATAGTAGCAGAAGAGTGACTGGCTCCAACTCAATATAAATTATGCATTTACTACCTAGGAATATTAAGAGTTGGCATCAAAAGAAGTAGCAGAGATTGGAATCTCAGTCTTTAGAGATAGCTGTTTGGATAATTTAACATATTCTCTTTGTTACAGTTTCTTCTTTCACATGGTTATTAATTCACATGGTTTGCTGAGTCAATAGTGTTATGATAACAGACCTGATATTCCTATTAGTGGTAAGAAAGCAAAAGGCAGAAGTCTTTTCTTCAGGGATCACAACAGAGAGATAGTACTTATTTCTCAGTTAAATGTTTACTTGACTTTTAAAGCAGTCTCCTAAATGTCAAGATATGACTGTGGGCTTTGTATTCCAATTCATATTTTCAGACTGTTTTCTATATAAATCAGTTCCTTTTTCACTTCTCTAAGTGACAAAAGAACTGATTTATATAGAAGCCTGCTCAGCTTCTTTGCTTTTGTGCTCATCTGTTTAGTGCTTTCTTGTCACTCAGATAATGAGTGGGTTGTTGCTTTTGTCAACAGGTGTAGAGGATTTAGATCAAACAGTATTGTTCTCTGACTGTAAATTTTTCATGCTCTAACACATTAATCCTACTGTGAATAAGACCAGACACAAAAATGAAGTCACATATATTTCCTGTGAACAAGTTTTCAGAGGCTGAAATGCAAACAATTTAAATACATATTTTAAAGAAAAAGAATTGTAACAAAATATTTTAAAATAAGTTTATAAATATTTATAAAGTGGAACATGAAAACACTTCTGAAGAATGGATAATGATTGTATTCCCTTTCATGCTACTTTTCTCCATAGGGTATTTGGTGCAGCTATCTTTCTAACATCTACACTGAACATGATCATCCCTTCTGCAGCAAGAGTGCATTATGGTTGTGTGATGTTTGTAAGGATTCTTCAAGGTTTGGTAGAGGTAGGAGCACACACCATTTTGGTCCTTTCAAACTGAGCTTGATTTTGAGATTTGGTTCTAGAAGTCATAAGATCTCTTTTGATCACAGTTTCTCATCAATATACGGTTGCTCCTTTTGAGGTGATAATTTTTTAATTATACTGATTTATATTTCTAAGTTTACTTAAAGTAAAGGAAAATGTATATTTCTGGTGCTGCAATTTGAGTTATTTTAGTTTTCTTGTGCCATCAACTGCATATACTAAACAGTGTTTTTATCTCAGAACATGTTACTATTCAGGTGATAGGTAATTCAGATCAGTGTGACATCTTCATACTCAAGCAGTCAAGTTCTTCCAGACTTACCTTACCCTTCCTGTATCATTCCATGGTGACAAACAGCTAGGCAGTAGGAATAGCATCAGCAAGTATTTCAGGTGGAATACAGTGAAAGCAAATAATGTGATGTGTGAAATGTCTGCCAGGGCGTCACGTACCCAGCCTGCCATGGGATGTGGAGTAAGTGGGCCCCGCCGCTGGAGAGGAGCAGGCTGGCTACCACTTCATTCTGTGGTGAGTCCATGGGCTTCTATGGTTCGTGTAAGCATGTGTCTTTATGAGATTTATTTTATTAATTTCATTATTGGAAGGAGCTGCACAGACACTCTGCCCTTTGCTACAACCACCTTGTACCCTAAACTTAGGAACTTGTGAGTCCTTTTTTGTTTAATATGCCATCATTTTATCATTTAAAGCCAACACGCAAAATGGCTCTCATAATAAATGCGTCTAGAGGTTCACATGTGAGAAATTATATTGTATTTTTTTATTTGCATCATCCTTAGGGATTCCATTTATTATACATACTCAATACTTGGATACTCCCAAACAAGCACACATTTAAAAATTATCTGAAATTATCTTCATTGCTTTAGGCTGGTTGCTCAATATAATGCAGTGGAGGTGATGTAACTTCTTGCCAGCAGCTGCCCTGCTTCATTCTGTTTTGAGTTATGATCAGACATATGCTTTGCTCTCTTCTCTGCGTCCCTTTCCAATGCTGACTGCTGAAGATGAATGTCTGTAGGAGAAAATGTTCAGTAAAGATGTAGAAATCACAGGAAAAAAAATTCTGTCCATCAGCAGATGGCTGGGGAAAATACAGCACTAAAAAAAGATAGAAAATAAAAGGAAGTGTGGAGCAATTGGAAAAAACCCCATGTTTGTATATTATGGGAATTTTATTTTTACTACAGATGGCTTCAGGTTTTAATTATTTAGGTGTTTTCAGTTCCTGCAGAAGAAAAGACCCAAAGAAAAGCCTCTCCACTCTCAGTGTTCCTTCCATGAAATTCCTAGCATGGGATCTCTAGAGAAAGATTCATCCTTCAGCTTGACATCCATTTTAGTAGCTACAGGTCACTGATCCTTGCACTTGAAAGGTGCATTGGAGCAGTGAAAAATTAGGAAAATCCAGGTTAAGCAGGTTCCTGGTTTTTCTATTTACATTCTGGCCTAGGGCTTTTCTGTAGGAAAGCTGTAGGAAAAATTAATTACATGAAGATGAAGGAGAAGGATCACTGTGAACCATTGCAAAGAAGTATTTGCTAATGAGTAGAGCATTAACAAATGTTTATTAACAAAACATGTACTACTCTCAAAACCACAAGTATCTGATTTCCTAGAATAATTCAGAGCAACACTCTTCATATATAAAGCCATTGGCACTGTCTTGCACTGAAACCTATTATCTAGATTGCACTTAAGTACTCATCTCTTCCCACAAGACACTTAGAAATATATTTCACCAGTATTATGTATTTCCCAATCAGAAACCTTGGCACAGACAACATTTTTATCCTCTTTTATCCCCCTGTCAACATTTTCCAATTTATTCCAGCTGTTTGTTTATGTTGATATGAATTAAGCATGGTTACACAGACTCAAGGTTGGTTTGAACACCCTCTCTGCTACCAGTGCTTGTGTGGTCATGGGTCTAGGGCCATGACAAGAGCCTCCCAACATACCTGCAGTCATCAGGATTCCTCCATGAAGCTTCTGAAACTTGGTCCTTTATCTTCTCCAAAACTCACCTCACACAGTGCCAGGTGGGATTTCCCACTCAAGAGCACACACATAGGTTATGTCTCTGCTGTTGTCTGTCATCTTGGACTTGCAAC
The DNA here is from genome assembly GCF_051311805.1 of Agelaius phoeniceus. Classification (NCBI taxonomy): domain Eukaryota; kingdom Metazoa; phylum Chordata; class Aves; order Passeriformes; family Icteridae; genus Agelaius; species Agelaius phoeniceus. The sequence goes on along the minus strand of NC_135269.1, from coordinate 27,316,309 downwards.
TCCTATTTCCCTACAAGGCACGACTCTGCAAAAAGAGACTGGTGATGCATGAGGGGTCAGTGCTTCCTGTCACCCAGTCAAAATTTTGCAGCTTCCATCCCATTCTCCAAGTTCATAAAAAGTCAATCAGACCCATCCCTCCAGTTCTGCTCTCGTGAGCGCCTGTTTGGATCATCTGCTCTGAAAGCTGGGCACACCTACCACAGCTGACATGTTTTACACATCTGTTTTCTCTTCAGGGTCTTATGCAGGCGCAGTGGTGGCCATGCCCCTGGCAGGTGTGCTGGTACAGTACATAGGATGGTCATCAGTCTTTTATATTTATGGTGAGTTGCCTAACATGAAGGACATCTGCCACTAGATCAGTACTGCCAGTTGTTTGCTAAAACCTGTCTAACAAGGATGGATCAAAGTTATTTTGATGAATGAAGAGGTTGCAAATGTGTGCTCCAATTTATTCCCTACTCATTGCAGATTCTGAGAGCTCTCATTTTGTAATCATCTGTTACAAAATCTTGTAAAATTGTAATGACCAGGCTGCAGCCCATGGTCACCCAGTGACAGGATTGGATGTGGTTGCAAAGAAGGTTCCTCTTTGCAAGCACAAACACTTGTGTGGAACCTGCCCCAGAGTGCACACTAACAGCAAAAATTACAGCAAATGCTGCTGACTGGGAGCCAAATGGATCTGAAAACTTCTGCCCTGAGAAATCTTCCCCATGCTACCCACCTTTAATAAAGCAGTTACACCTTTACAAAGTGGTCCCATGTGTATGGCCTTGCGGCTGATCTGCGATGCCTCATTCTTCCCCTCAAAGTACGTGGCAGAGGTGGCTGCAACCAACCTTGCACATCAGCAGCCCAGTTAAAGTGGGTTTTCCCTGTCTTCCCTGGAAATACAGGACACAGCACAAGATTTGCCATTGCCATCTTACAGTGAAGTCCCTTCATGCAGATTCCCACCACTTTCTGGCCCATCTGCTTTTCTTTTTCCCCTAGGTTCAACAGAGAGGTTTTTTCCTGCGTTTTCTTTGCCCCATGCATAATGTAATAAAAGTGACAAAATGCTCAAATGCTTTGCAAGCAGGCATACAATATACACAGAATTAGTTGCCATATTTTGTTATTCCCTGGGCATAATTTCTTTGCAGGTTTTGTTTAACTGGCACTTGAAATAAACTTCAAGGCTTGCAGATACTGAAGTGTAGCTTTATTGGCTTTGAAAACCAAGTTGCTTTTCTGCCTCTTCAGGAATGTTTGGGATTGTTTGGTACGTGTTTTGGCTGCTTCACGCCTATGAGAGCCCTGCTGTACATCCAACAATAACCAGTGAAGAAAAGATATATATAGAAACAAGTATAGGAGAAGGAGCCAGCCTAGCTAATGCAAGTGTAAGTAAAAAAAAAAAGGCTTTCCTTGTTGTCATTTGTGAGCCCTTTGCAGAAGACGAGCATATGACTGGATGGATATTGTTAGCAGGCTTTTCTTTTCAAGAAAATTACAGAATCAGACTCTTGCAGCTGGACTGGATGAGTACAGGAAAACCCGTAATGCTGTTTAAGCTCTTGGCTTATGGAGGTTCTCTGATCTAGGGAGGGAAGGGATGGGTTGGGACGGGGAACCACACATTCTGGTCTCCTGCTCTTGAGTAATTGTCATGCTTGTTCTAAAAAATATCAATGGATTTAGCTAAATAAGAATTTGACTGCAGATATTAAGTTATCCAGCTGCCTTTTGAACTCCTTTTATGGATGATTGCAAATCTAATAGCTTAAGGACTGGGTTTCTGCCCTGCTCACTCTCACAGCAGCTCAGGTCCTTTAAGACTTCTCATCCTCTCTCTGAGAAGATCCTGGAAACTTTGAGTTAAAACCTATTTTCCCATCAAATTTCCCTCTGTTCCCTTAGGCAACTTTTTTGCCAGTAGTGAAAAACAGAGGTGTTTTTTGTTCATTCTTAGCTTTCAGTTTTCAACGCTCTGGAATAAAGTAACTCCAGGTTTTTCCTCTACATGTTTTGGGTAGCAGCAAGGCTGGGAGTGTAAAGTACCAGACTGTCTTTTTGGGCATGCATCTGAAATTCATCTGATCAAGTTTTGGCTGGACATACACACACACTTGTCCCAGGTTGTGGATGTTCCTTGCAGTACAATGGTTTTTATGCAGAAGAAACTGGTACCAACTTCATGGGTGCAGGCACAACCGCAGGCATATGGTGGCCTGTAGAACACAATTAACATTCTTTTTTAAAAAAAAGGAGAATATCAATGTGTATTGCCATAGCCACAGATTTCAGCTTCTGATTGGAATTCGATTAAAAATCAATAGGTCTCTGCAGTATGTTTACTGCTATATGGAGTATTGGAGCATAATACTAATTGAAAATGCCAAAAAAGCAAGTAACAGAAATTAAATTCTGTACCAAAGGCCTTTTCTTTCTGAATTAAACTAATTAGACTGAAGCAGGTAGCTGCTTATTGCTGTGCTACTGCATGTGCCTTAGCTTCGATAACCCTTTTTCCCCATTCTTTTCAATAGAATGTCAAACTGCATCAGCCAAAAAGTGGGGAATGGCACAAGGTTTTCTCTAGTTTTCTTTGATTCTTTTACTGCTCCTATTATCCCACTAGCAGGATTCCAGAAGACCTCATGTAATTTCAGTAAGCAGGGCAATAGCAGTGCAGTATCCACCTTTAACATCCTAACTTCTAAGAAAGATTCTCCACCTTGTTTTTTGTCAGCAATTCAAGAGATATATTTTACTTGCATTTTAAGTGATCTGCGATGTAAGTTGTATGCAATATATCTAATAGACTTGATAATAAAAGATACTGGTTCTTTATTTTGCCTCTATCAACCCAATTTTGTGGGTTTTTTTCCCCCTAGAAATTTAGTACTCCATGGAAGAGATTTTTCACTTCAATGCCAGTTTATGCAATCATTGTGGCAAACTTCTGCAGAAGCTGGACCTTCTATTTGCTCCTTATAAGTCAGCCTGCTTACTTTGAAGAAGTCTTTGGATTTGCAATAAGCAAGGTAAATGTCTGAGAATAAGCAGCGACTTAGGAGATGCAGCAGGGGAAGTTCAGGTTGCACATCAGGAAGGATTTCTTCACTGAAAGGGTGGTTAAATATTGGAGTGCTTTGCCCAGAGAGGAGGGGAGCATCATACCTGGAGATGTTAAAGAAATAACTGGGCATGGCACTCTAGTGGTATGGTTTAGTTATTTGAGGAGATCCAGATAGACCTGGAATCATTACTGTAGATTATTCCCAGTATTTGGGATTACATACTTCTGCTGACCTGAGTGAAATAAAAGTCTGCAAGCATGAAATTATTAGAAAAAGGAAAGAATGGAGAAATTATTTTGGGAAATAGTTGATTAAAAGCCCCCACCTATCATGAAAAACCACTAAGTGAGTAAATAGAAATGTACATTTTGTTTAGTGTTGACCGTTCAGCATTTAACCAGATAATTTTTATCCTCTTCTTGATTTTTGTGACTTTCATTTGCAATGAAGATCAAATTCTTTATAGGTACATATTCGGTGCCACCACCATTTCATTAAAATCAGAATTGTTACACTTCCTCTTCGGCGCATGAATGAGGAATACGGAATAGTTGTTTTAGAAAAGTTTTTAAAACTCTTTCATCTGAGAGTGTAAAGAAGATGAAAATAGGCTCTTTTCATAGGAGGTTCCTTCTGAACATGGGAAAGACTTTTTTGCTGTGAGGCGGACTGTGTACTTGAACAGGCTCCTCAGAGTCCTCAGATCCTTTGATCTTCATTGCTAATGAAAAGTCACAAAAATCAAGAAGAGGATAAAAATTACCTGGTTATCTGGTTGTGGAATCTCCATCCTTGGAGATACTCTGGAGCTGTCTGGACAACATTTCTGGGCATCATTCTTTATGCAACCCAGCTTGAGCAGAAGGAGGCTCCTTCCAACCTCAACAATTCTGGGATTCTGGGAAAATGAAAAAAAGGTGAACATCAGTTTGTAGGCTGTAATCCCACAAGAATAAAAATAAATCAATGTTTTTACATATATGATTATTTAATTATTTGTAAAATTATTTCATTATGTCAGGTTTTATGCTGTACGGTCTTCAGTCCCTGTGCAATGTGCAGGTGCTTCCTTCCTTTACACAGAGGTAGGAAGCAGGGATTGATTTGTTGTTCAGGAAGGAGGTCCTTGAGAACATGAATAACAAAAATATAAAAACACAGTTGAAAACCAAGATAAAGCACTCCAGTATCAGGACAAATGGCAGGGCTTTGTGATGTCTACAATAGAATTTAATATAAACAGTCTTCTGTGCAACTCTTTAGAGCAACCATAAGTACTTGGGATATTGCATGGCATTTCTAAGGTGAGATTCTCACTTGTGCTCTGGTTTCTCCTCCTGGACCACAAGGAGATTTTTCCTCCCTCACCCAGCTTTGAGCACCTACTGTAATCAGATAAAATGATCCAGGGGAAAAGAGGTGAAGAATCATTATGGTTCCTGTTCTCTTGCCTCTAAATCTTGAAGGAGAAATGACAGTTAAGCACGCATTTGTCTAATTGCAGGTTGGCCTTTTGTCTGCAGTTCCTCACATGGTCATGACAATCATTGTGCCCATTGGAGGGCAACTAGCTGACTTCTTACGGAGCAGGAAGATCTTAACCACTACCACTGTAAGGAAGGTCATGAACTGTGGAGGTACTATTGGATTCTAAAAATATGGCATTTCAATTGTGTGCTGCAGTCAGTCCAAGTATCATAGTTTTGCCCATGTTTAATTTTAACAAGAGACAATTTACTCAAGATTGCATTTATAGCTGGTTAATCTGAAGCGTTAAGTGGAGAGCTGATGCCTCATGACATAAATCCTTACTCATATGAGCATGCTTTAAAAAAGGGAGGAGACAAAAAGTCTGGTTAATAATTGAATGGGCAATAGCATAGTATGATCAAATAGGCCTCATCCTGCAAACTCATTCAAAGTTAACCCCGTATCATGGTCCTGGAGAGACCCTTTCCCAGGGGATATATTCTTGAAGTAACTGCCCATGTTCCCATTTGCTACTCCCAGAAGAGCCCACTGACAAGTTTAGACTGGAAGGTTTAGGGTGGGGGTAAAAAGTGAAAGATGAACAGGAAAATTTTAACTCAGCACAAAATAATTTGTTTCCAATTCCATCACTGAACTGAAAAATCAGTGACATGTAGGGTTGATATTGAATTAGAGAAAAGATTTCAAGCCAGACAGCCTGTGGAGTAGTTAGTTGCCCTCTGCCAATTGCTGGCTTGCATTATTTATAGATGGCACCGACTCATAGAAGTGGAGATGCCTGCAGCCAGTGATATCACATAACTTGGCTATGCATCTTCAGAAAGGATGGTTAAATTCATTGTATTTTCAGGGCATATTAATAGTGTCATTAAAACAACAAAACAGAAGGGTTGTAATGTTACATATTAGAAAATAGTAATTTCCAATAATGGCAGAGACTGGAAGCTCCCTGTGATGCTCAGGGATGTCCTGTTGTGTTGGTAACACAGTTGTATGTAAAACACTCTTTTGCTCCATTTACCAAGAACTTCTTGTATCACTACAACCATAAGAAATTAAAGGCAAGTGTTTTTCTTCTTTCACTCAAATGTTTGTGGGTTTGTGAATTTTTCTGCTCTTTGCACATACTTGCTTTCTCAATTGCCTTCCTGTGTTGCTCAGTGAATACAGTGAATTAACTTTACCAACTGTTGGGGTCACGTATACAGCAGTGAATGAGGAGAAAAAAAGAATATATTCTCAAACAATAAATATACAAATACTTCTGCAAATGTACAAAGCTCCCAGTTGTGTTCAAGAATAGCTAAAAGATACAAAATAATTTTCTCTCATTTTAAGCTGCTACTCTGGATAGTGCTTATTAGTATTTTCATGGCAACTAGAAATTTAAATGTAATTCATTCTCATGTGTTTCATTGGAAGGCTTTGGGATGGAAGCAACCTTGCTTTTGGTGGTTGGTTATTCTCACACAAAAGGTGTGGCTATTTCCTTCCTGGTGTTAGCAGTAGGCTTCAGCGGCTTTGCAATTTCAGGTAAGAATTAATCTTATTCTTGCTTTTACTATTCATGATAAAACTGATGTTATTATCCTCATTGTTCTTACTGTCAGAATTTCTATTATTTTGTTTGCTCTTAATGTGGCAACTTATGGGGTGTTTGTTATTTCTTCCCATATCAGAACTAATTTACTTTGGTATCTATGAAACATGTTGCACACAATACCTGAAGCTTTGAAAAGAACCTGCTCTTTATTGATCCCAATTTACATCAGCTTTATGCTGTTATTTTCTAATATACTTTTACATTGTCAATCATCTTTTCATCCTATTTATCTGTATGCCTAAAAGGAAAGAGAGAGAGAGAGGGAGAGAGAGAATTACTCTGCAGTGAATAGTTGCACAAAGGCTATCAGTTACAATTCTGCCCCAAACCCTAGCACCCAATTTCTGCTTTCTATGTCAGCCCTCCCTCTGTTGCATCCTACATCCAGCCCTTCTCCAGAAGTTGTTTCTAACACTTTCACAAGTCTCACCCACGATTTGCAAGTCTCAAGCTGTTTTGTGGCACCATCAGTACCAGCATCACTGAAAAAAAATCTCCTTTTGCTATGAAGATTAAAGACTTTCTTAAGATTGAAGATCTTCCAAGAAGACTGCCAAGAACATGAATCTGTTGAACAAAATTGACCAGCAAAGTAACTGCTGGTGTTCAGTTATTTCAAGATTCTGCAGATGGGAAGTGGTTTTGCTGCTCAGTTATGAGGTGCTTGCATAACTGGTCATTTCTATCAATCAATTTTTATTGCAGGATTTTCCCAGTAGTCTATTTCTTACCTTATTTATTACCATGCACTTGGAATTAATCATCACTTCTTGTGATCAACCACAGTTAATATGACTAATTTTCATTACCTAAGGAATGATAAATATCTCAGCTGACATTTAGTATTTGTTTTTATTTCTTAATAAAATATGTGCTCAGAAGACACACTACAGTAAGGATAATTGTTTTTCCTACTGTCTTATATTCTGGTTTTTTATCATGTTGTTAAACTGCTGTTAAACCACTCAAGTGGTTAAAACACGGAAAGAAATTAATTAAAAACACTACTACATAAATAAAAAGACAAATGACATTTCACTAATTTGTGGCGTTGATTCCTTAATTAAAAATATTTGCCAAGTTCACTGTTCCAGTATGAGAAAATGGAAAGTACAGACACTTTAAACAGGGCCAAACTAAACTTTATTTTCTATACAACATAATCTTTGGAGGTGCACTAGGGAGGTTGCTAGTCCTTTTCGTTTTCTTCAGCCAGAATGGCTGTAGAAAGCGCTGTTGGCCGGGTAGTGCAATGCTGTACAGCTGATTGTTTCTCTCATTTTTTGTAGGCTTCAATGTGAATCACTTGGACATAGCCCCTCGTTATGCCAGCATTCTGATGGGGATCTCCAACGGCGTGGGGACGCTGTCAGGAATGGTGTGCCCACTCATCGTTGGTGCAATGACAAAGCATAAGGTAACATTTCTCCATGTTTTCTAGGAAAAGGGTTAGGTAATGCAACAAATTTAAGACATTTTAAAGATTCCTGGGGATGCCATTCCATCATTGGTCTCTGCACCTGCTTTTTGTTTGTCTTAAACATGCACTTTTTAATTACCACTTTGGCCTAATTCTCAGCTGTTATAACTAATTACCTGTGTAGGCAGATATTTTTTAGTACCACCTGAGCCTGAGTCTCTGCAGCATCTCCATACAACTGTGCAATGCTTATAGGGCTTGGAAAACTCCTCTGCAATGCATCCATACCCCCATGGTAGAGTTTCTAAGCAAACATTAATCTACAATAATATTTGTATAGTTGTTAGAGAAATCCTTGCATTTCCAACTCCACAAATATTTCACATGCAAGAGAGAAACTTTACTGTTAAAAAAAACCAACAAAGAAACCCAAGTTTACTATATCTGCTGTAGTTATATATAGTAAAAAAAAAACCTTTGCAATGGTTCTCATATGTTGTTCTATCTTCAGCATCAGGAATCAAACAGTGCTCACAGTCATTCCTCAATATGAGCTAATTTATGGCATAATTTGGAGAGTGACATTTCTTATAACTGGAACCTTAATGAGACCTGCACCATTCTTTCAGACCCGTGAGGAATGGCAGAACGTCTTTCTGATTGCAGCCCTGGTGCATTACAGTGGTGTGATATTCTACGCTATCTTTGCCTCTGGGGAGAAGCAGGAATGGGCTGACCCCGAAAACCTCAGTGAAGAGAAATGTGGCATAATTGATCAGGATGAACTGGCAGAAGAGACAGAGATGAACAATGAAACTTTTGTAAGTCCAAAGAAAACGTATGGTGCTACCAGTCAAAATAGTGAAGTACAGAGAAGGGAATGGAGGAAGCAAGAGCAAGTAACTCAAGACATGGAGGAACAGACTTCTTACCATTATGAAAATGGAAATTTTCAAGATTTGTCTTAACACTTGAAACTGTAAAATTTGTATAGCAGCTACTCCCATGACTCCTGCCTAGCTGCCCCAAATCATCAGGTATTCACATTTATTGTCTTATTCAATTATATAACATCTGGCCACATGGCTAGATTTGAGGGGTGATAGTTCCTTCCCAGTGGTGTGTAAGAAGCTAACAACAATAGGACTGGGATAAGTGATCCTAAATCTTCTCCTAGCCATTATATGACCTTGGGAGAGCTTCTGTGCCAGTTAGATGACCAGCCCTGGCAGGGCTCCTGCTTGATGCAAGCTGTAGAACTTACTGTAGGAGCAAGGAGCAAGGAGCAACTTACTGTAGGAGCAAGGAGTTCCCTCATCATCTCATCTGAACAGAAAGGACAAGTGATACCAGATGGTGGATCCATGGTGATCTGTGTGATCCCTGGGACTCCAGTGGTGTCACAGTCTCTAGTGAGCAGGCCTGCTTTGCCTTTTTAGGTTTCCAGTAGGGTGGCATTTGAACTGCTTAATCCATGTCAAACCACAAGTTCATGCTGAAAGATCAGAGCAGAGGGAAAAGCAGATTTATGACAGTAGGTTGTAATTAATTGCTAATAGTCACTCAACAAGGGGAAGAGGAACATGTGGCAGAGGTGGCAGGATTGTTTTAACAGTTCCTACAAACTGATTGGCAGATATCTTTATATGCACACCTCACAGAGTATGGATAAGACCATAAAATGGATACTTGTTAAATTTCTCCCCCTCCAAAGATTTTGTGCTGGCATGAGATAATTCTGAATTCAAAATCATCGTTAGTGATGCAATATTAATGATCCTTATGAAAGGAAATCTTAGCCCTGTTTTGGTTAGGATTCTCACTCAATTCATCATTGCGAAGTAATTTGAATATATTTTTCTAGTATTATACTGATAGAGTTCCTGCTCTCAACACCAACAGTCCTCGTTTAGGCAAAGGAGCTTTCTTACAGGAGCATTTAGTTCTGGATCTGTAATTTTCAATGCCTCAGTCTTGGTCTTGCTATGAATGAAGCTCTGTACTATTTGAGAGTTAACAGGGTACCTATGTATAAAAGTAATTATCCTCTGCCATTGGTATATATTTGACAGTATAAAGTGGCTTTAGCCTTTTTCTACCATTTTTAGAATCAAACAGTGGAGCATGCTGTATCATCTCAGTTAGGTGCAACTCAGAGACTCATTGTGGCATTAATACTCTTTTCAGAATGGATAATTTCAGTAAGATGTGATTTAATTTGTCTCTCATTATGACTACTGCCTCATTAAATTCAAGTGAAAGCTATATTGTCTGGCCTACGCTGTGCTTTGTGATGTTTCAGTATTATTGTTCTTGTGTACCACATGCAGACACTATGATGCACACAGGATTTGAACATTTCTCAGATGCATTTTGCTATTTTATTGAAGTGCAATTGAATAGCATGAGTGCAATTACACGTGTACATTCATTTGAATCCATGGATGATTTATCTTCCCTTCAAACAGGTATATTGGGTAGTTAGCTAATTCTCTGATGTGTCTCTTGTGTCTGTTCTACTCAGCAAAATCCAATCTGCAACTGTATATGGGTAAGAAGGAAAGTGAGTTGGATGCCTAATTTGACTACAGTGAAGACTTTCGATATGAGCAGATAATTTAATGAAAGGGGTAGTTTTATGGCACAGCCCAAAAAAACTTCTCACTTTATGCTGTTATTCAGAAAATAGTACTTTTTTTCAAATTCAAAATCTCATTTTAGACTGGAGTTCGTTATTTCACTACTGATATTTAGAACAGGTACAAGAAAATATCTTATTTCTTTCAGGTGATAGTCAGCTTCTGGGGATTTAATTGGCAGGAACTTGGGTCAAATATTAGTCTATCACAGTAGCAGGACCAGCTGCTGTCAAACTATTTTGCAACATTCACCACAATTTACAAAAGAAAGAGGTCCACCACTTTGCATATGTGCAAAGCAAACAGCTTCTTCCTCCCTCTCCAGTAATGTAACATTCATATAGTTGCTACAGGAAGTCTAATAGGGAAAACCATATTATGAAGGGATTCAATATAAGAATCTGTGTAAGTATAATCTGAGGGAGAAAAGAGAAGGCCAGACAATGTATTACTCTAGAAACAGTAACATTTGCTTAGAAGCAGCATCATTTTTCCAGTAATGATGAAGGGTAACTTTCCTGTTGTTAAGAGGAATACAAAAGGAGTGGATGCTGTTGTTATGACAAAGAATTACAAACATCCCAACAGTTTGGGAAATGGCCAGCTGGCCCATGAGAGCTTGGCTGCCTCTCTGGTGAGTGTAGCTGCTATTTTTTTCCTGTTGCAGATGCACCACAGCTGTCACAAGTGACAAGCCACAGCCCAGTTTAGCAGGATCATTTTGTATCCACAAACAGACTGCACTGATTTAGTTCAGTGGAAGTTTGACTTCAGTGGACATTTGAGCATTATTTAATACTATGAAAGAAATAGCTTAAAAACATCTGGAAAACTTTTGCTTTTGAAAACCCCCTTTCTTTTTTGTCTGAATTTAACTGTCTGTTAACTCAATATACCAACTGGGTTGATAATAATATATCAACTCTTACCAGTTGCATACATGCCACAGTGCTTTTTCAGGCACTCACGGTGAGATGTTCGGGCTTTCTCTCTTTCCTTTTCATTTGTTTAAATATTTCAGGTGCATTGCATGAAGTGTAAACATCAGCACTGGTTGGAAACTAGGTTTTTTTCCTGGAAATCTCTGTACTTAATCAACTCTTTGATTACACAGTGGCTTCCACAATCCTGTATGACAAAGAATAAAGACAACCTGTTGAGAACAAATGGACTTTGTAGCTCCAGTTTTGCTGGATGTTTCTATCTGCAATATGCTTCAGTAGAATTTTCTTGTGGAGTCTAAGGAGATATGGTCACTGAGGATATTTTTCCTAAAAAATGACTTTTTAAAATATGTCAGAATTTGGAACATTTAAACATTCAGGGAAACTGGTATATCCTACTCAGACTTCTAAAAAGTCATGTCTCAGATGGTAGTGGATGTGAATAATTAAAATGATATTTTCTATGGAGAAATAGTAGTTTGATTACACTTCATTTATTACACTGTTTGAATATTTTTCTGTCCCCATGTCCAAAATAACTTTTGCATATTTTCAAATATGACAGTGCTCATACAAGTCAGAGTTTGATTTGGAAATGGCTTTCTGATTGCAGAAGGAAGCAAAATTTTCTTTACACTGGAATGGAGATTTTAATTAAGCCAGAGGAAGATTCAGCTCTCCATAAGCTGAAATGGTAGAATAGTCCACAGGAATGAATTCAAGTCTCAGGAGAAAAAAAGCAGTACAGTCCCAGGAAAATGTTCTGTGTTGTTATCTACTGATCTTTCTTAACAAAGAAAGCTGTAGCTTTTATTTCTTTGACAGTTTATATTTTTTAGGCACTACCAGTAGACATTTAATGAGAATTAATACTGCTCTTATATTTTTGTAAGAGTTAAAAAAAATGCTCCTTTTAGTGAGAAAGGCCAAATTAATGACAGAAATGATGAAAAATTCACCTGAGTAGGAATTTCTCCAAGGAAATAATAACAGTCCAAAAGATTGTACAGACTTTGGGGTGAAATAGATAATAAGGGCATCCAGATGTTGACAAAGCGCCAGGAGGAGTCTCATGTGTAACATAATTAACTGAAAGCAGGAAGGCAAAAATTAACTGAAGGTCATGCAAAATGTGTTAAGGCTTCACATGTATGTTTCCAACTGACTTCTTTTGACACTTACAGAGATCTGTAAGTTTAGTCATTATTTTAGGGAAAATTTTGTAAACCACCAGTTTTTTTTATCTTAATTTTCTCTTTATTTTAAATTGAAGATCTTAATTTTAGACTGCTATTTAATTATTCATATTTTAAGAAAGAGGAGTATTTCTTGGGATTTAAAGAATAGAAAGGGGAATAGAGAAAAAGAGAAAGAAAATTGCTGCCACAAGGCCATGCAGACAGAAGGCTGAGGATGGATAAGAAATCAAATTTCAAATCCTGGAAATAGAACTTGGAGTTCTCTAGATTTTTGAGTTAAAAACCTACAGGACGTGTGCCATGGTCTCATATTCTGCATCATCCTAGGGTCCAGAGAATTCACTCTCAGGTCCCATGTCAAAGCTTAAGTCTCATGAAATCAAGAATAGATTAAAAACTCCTCATTCTTATGTCTTCCAAATGTTGGATTAGATAATACTGCTGGAAAAGTAACATTATTAATAATATTGCAGCTCTATGTGTCCATGTAGAAGACAGGCTTCCTAGTAAAAAAGCTTTCAACTACTTACATATTGGTATCAGTTATTTCTTAACTTCCATTTGATAACAGTGTTTAGCTGTGACAGAAAAAAATTGTCCCTTTTTTATCTTGACTTTTTTGGTTTTGTGTTTATATGATTTATCATTTTTACAGCTCTTCTGCATGCAAAATTACACAAGTACAGAAGGAAAATTATGTAAGAAATGTAGTAAGATTGTACTTCTTCATGCTGAACTATCTATAGCATAATAAAAGCCAACACATTTTTTTCCACAGAATATTTGAGTATTTTAACTCTTGATCACAATAAAAGCTTGACCCATTTATTTTGCTGTCTCTGTCCCATGTTGTCTTGTACTGCCCCTCAATTTAATTACTGTATTGGATATCTGCAGTAGCTAGCAGACTAAATTTGTTTATGTATAAGCATATTTATCTGCTCAATAAAGTCAGTGCTCAGACACGTGCTGTACAAGTTTTTGACAACGATTTCACTCCTTGTTTTAGACTTAGTTCTATCCGCATGGCAAATTCAGAACTCCTCTGAGAAGGTCATGGCTGTTTTGTTAAATATGTGTCAAGAAAACAGTGGAACTCATGAAAAATACATCTCCATTGGCTCAGAGTTTTGGCTGCCCAGAGGTGTCTGACAAGTCTTTGAAGCACCAACCAGGAAGACAACAATGTTTATAAAACAGGAAGTATTTGAGAACCCCAATAAAGATGCCTCTGAAGCTGGCAGTCATCACCAGAAGCAACATGCCAGGTGCTTTCTCTTGGCTGGGAATAACTGTAATGAACATAAGGGGAATTCATGGGAGAAACTTGCTGATGCAGTGCTTAAGATAAGAAAAATGGGACTTTCTCTTCTTCTAGGGAGGGGACTTTGATCCCATCTGCTTGTTCCCTGCTCCTTCTCTGGTGTGCAATCAAAAGAAAAATGTCTGCAGGTCCTGAGAGACCCTATTTTTTTTTCCTTGGCAGTGATCAGCCATGTAGTTTGTACTGGTACAAATCTGCAGGAGGCTGGAAGTGGCTTATGGGCCCTTGCTGATTTATGTTGGGCAAGGGGAAACTGTAACACTAACATGAAACTTGAATTTAGACATGAAAGAGATTAACATTAAGGACAAACAAGTGAAGGACAATCAACGTGAATGGATGTAATGTTACTTCTGTGGAATAATGCTGCTGTGTGGTGCAGACATGGGCAACTGGGAGTAACCCTAGCAAGTAGGTTTTCCCTCAGCAAGGGAATGTAATGGAATTACCTCTGTCCTGCACTGTTCCCTTCCCATTTCCCAGTGCCCCATACTGCCTGCAAGTTTACCTGTTACAATGCTTGGATGGAGTGAAGAAGATTATTGCAGTCACACCAGACCCCTATCTTTACCTTGTATTTTCTTGTTTTCATGAGTGGCTTCCCTTGACCCTTGCTAAATGATGGACTGGTACACTGGACACCGGGACAGCCCAAAGCCAAAATTATCAAGGGTTTGCTTTTTAGCATATTCCTTATTTTAGTTTAGTTTACTTTGGTTTAGTTTAGTTTAGCTTTATTTTTATTTTATTGTATTTTAATTTTGCTAGGAAGTGGCAAATTCTGTGCCAAGGTTCGTGGCAGCAGAGGCTGGAACCGTGTCCTTGGTGGGCAGCTGAAATGTTACCCTGGCTGGCCAAAGGTCAAGGCCACGCTGGCCTGTCCTGCCCCCTCTGCTCTGCCAGAGCACACAGCAAACTGTCACGCTTGTAGGGGGCTGAAGGGCAAAGTTGCTGACAAAGCTGGGAGGGGAGCTGCAGTCAGGATCTCTGTCTCCTACCCTTGTTGGCTGACTGGGTACAGGAGCTGTCAGACCATGAGAAACATCTGGTGTTTCTAAGAATTTTCTGCATTCCTCATCCACAATCTTACTATACCCAAGGAACCACTTCTATTCCATTTTAACAGAAAATGGTGAGCAGCTTAAAATGCCCCTTGTCAACTGGCATCTTCTCTCTCCCAAGATGTATCCCAAGCCTGGAGCTCATTATGCATCAGTGCTCCCAATCTCACCCTCCTTCAGTGCCCTTGAGCTGTACCTTTGGTCCATGCACCCCTCTTGTCCCCACCTTTTTCCCCAGCATGGTGGCAGGTGCCCCAGACTGGGAATCATTCAAGGTCAGGGTGGATGGGGCTCTGAGAAACCTGGTCTAGTTGAATATGTCCCTGCTCATAGCAGTGGGGGTGGAGTAGATTGCCTTTTAAAGGTCCATTCCAATCCAAACTATTCTATGATTCTATGATTCTTGGGCAATTTTGTGTCTTTCAGAGAAGATATGGTGCTGACTCATGCCAGATATTGGGTAAGACTTACCTCAAAAGAAATGTGCCTCTTCAAAAAACATGCAGGAGAAGTTTGCTAACAGGTTGTTCTCTGTTTGTGTCAATGGCTGGCATTGGTTTCAGAGGACGCAGACACATATTAGTTTGAAAAAAAATATCACAAAATGTTTTCTTGAGCCATCAAATTACTGCAAGAGCTGAAGGTCAGCAAGGCTTCCAGCCCAACACACCACACATGCATATTTCCTCACCAGGAATGCCTGGTACAAACCCTACTAGGAAGCAAAGCGTTTCCTCCAGTAATACTTTCTTTAGTGCTTCCCCCAAGAAACTATGAAATATCTAAGAATGAGCAACTGAAGTCCACCAAACTTGCACAGAGTTTGAGTTTCCACACCTGATGTTCTCCCCAAATTGTGGCTTAACAGTTTAATCTATTTAGTGATGCTATATTTGGAGAGATAGGTTTCTGTACTAGGGTCTTAGTGAAAGATGCCCAGGTCAATTTGGCTACTCCACAGGGCTATCCCTCCCCAGCTACAATACTTGAAATTCCCTTTGTTGAAGCTTGTAGGATACCTGTCAGGCCATTTCTACAACCTGTCAAGGCCCCTCTGAGTGGCAGCATGAGGAGCTGTCGCACTAACCGCTCCTGCCAGTTTTGCATCATCTGCAAAGCTGTTGAGGGTGTGCTCTGTCCCATCATACAAGTCATTAATGACTTGTATTAGTCTTTAATGACTGGTCTTAGTCATATTAGTCATTAATGACTGGTCTTAGTCTTCGGTCCTGGGATATACCCCAAATCACTGCCTCTAGCTGGGCTTCCTCCTTCTCATCCCAAACCTTTGAGACAAACAATTTAGCTAATTTCAAATAAAACTCACTGTGTACTTATCTATTACGTGCTTTATGATTTTGTCAATTAAGACAGTGCTGAAAGCCTTGTTAAGTTCAAGCTCTGCCCTTGTTCACTGAACCTGTCTTCTTTTCATAGAAGGTTATTGGGTTCCTTCCCTCCTTCCTAAAGACCAGAGTGGTTTGATTGTTTCCCAGTCATCAGGAATCTCTCCCAGTAGTTACAGCCCTTCAAAGGCAAATGAAAGTGGCCTTACAGTGGCACCAGAAGCTCCCTCAACACCCTTAGTACATTCCATCAGAACCCATAGACCTACGCATGTCCAGTCTGTGTAGATGCTCCTTAAACTGATTCCACGGAGGGCAAGACTTTCTTGGACTTTTATACAGGTTTCAGGTACCTGGAATTCCTGGAGGCTGCTCTTATAAGTGAAGACTGAGGCAAAGGCAGCATTGAATACCTTGGTTTTCTCTATGTTTGTCAGGTAGTCCCCTGTCCTATTCAGCAGCAAACCCAAATTTTCCCTAATTTTCCTTTTTCTGCTTATGCACATGTAAAAGTCTTTCTTGTTGCCCTGCACATTTCTTGCCATATGCAATGGTGTGGTCTTTAACTTTGCTAACACTACTTCTGCATGCATTGCATGCTCTGTATTCCTCCTGGATCATGTAACACTGCTTCTACCACTTCTACACTGCTTTTCTATGATTTTAGTTAGAAACTCCTTGTTCATCCATGTGGGCCACCTGATGACTTTGCTTGATTCATGCTTTAAAGATGGACTGCTCTTTAACTTGGAGGAGGTGATTTTTGAATGATATCCAGCTCTTGTGGACCACTCTTCTCCCCAGGGGCATATGCCAAGATATTCTTCCAAACAAGTCCTCAACATGCTGAAGTACACAGAGTTATGGTCCACCATCTTAAGGCAAATAATGGAGACACATCAAATTTTTAATTAATTTCTAAAATTCTGAACTGAGAAGTAGATTGCTAAAATACTGTTGAATTGTGAAATTAAGTGGAGAGATCAAGCATAGGTACAGGAAAAGAGTGTTTTTCCATACCTCACTTATTGCCTTGAAATAATCCAAGGTCAGTTGTAAATGCAGTCAAGGTCTCATTTCATTTTAGCACCTGCTGGCTGACATTCTGATTAGAGAAATCATGTGTCTCTGCCCACTTTAAATGGTAATCTCAAAAAACTGTATCCAGGCAATTATGGATCAAGATTTTCCACCTGAAGAAGCAAGGAACAGTATATTAACAGAACAGAGATTTATTACATTCAAGAAGCCTAAAATATATGGTTAATTATAGTTAATTCCTGGAATAAACTGATGGTATTCCAAACAAGATTTTATCAGCTTCTTTGCAATACAGTCCATTTTACTGGCATGGTGTTCAAAGGTTTCTATTGCAACTCATATTTAGGGGAGTTACATAAAGCTTGGTGTAGGAATAAGTGACAAAGGTTTTGTTTATTTCATATTATTATCTGTTGACTTTAAAAGGCCTAGGTAACAAGACAAGTTAAGCAACAAGTCAATGATTAAACGGATAAGATGGATATCAACTCTGCTAGTTTAAAAAGATATTTAGAAAGTATGAAGAAAAAAACCCACTTCTCTGAGTTGTAAGAAATTTGAAGTACTAAAATGTTTCTGTTCTGCTTATTTAAAGTCTCTGACATTTATTAATTGTCCTCTTTCTCAGGCAATTTCTTTTTTTATCATTTTTAATATTTGAGGAGAGGCATATTTTTGCCATATTCCATTTATAGATCAGCTTTACAATACAGAAAAGTTAGGCTTTGTCAGTTTTCAAAAAAGATTTAAGACTTCTTCAGAGCAAACATCTTGCAATATAGACAGTATCATGCAATAGCAGTGACATAAAGGTCTTGCAGAGTTTAAGGTTACAGTTCATCACCTATCTGAACAGCAGTTCTGTCATTGGGAACATAGCAGTTCCCTCACATTTTCTAACTTTGACTTACCACCCTTGAACTAAATTGAAAGTGGTAAGAGCTAGGTATATTCTTCCTTTGCTCTCTCTGGAATTAACTGGATGTGGAGAAAAAAAAAATGCAATTTCAGGGTTTATAAACATTTCCAGATTGATATCACATATCCAGTTGAAAAATGTTTTCTGTTTTGAAAGACTAATGTTGCTACCTGCATTTTTTTTCCTCCTCTATTAATCTTTTATTTGGCATGTGTATATATGCATGTGTAGCAGCTGCACATTAGTGAGACACAATCTGAAACAGAATCATCTGCCTGTATCTTGATAATTTTCATGCATACAGGAAGGAATCCCTTTTGTTGTTGTGTTACATGAGGGTGACTTTCTGGAGGTATACATTACATACTGGAAGTAATCAGTTTAGTAATATTAGAACAAGATTAGTTGCATCTAATAATCACACTGTTATTCCAGTATTTGGTACCATTGATGTTTCCATCAGCTTCTGCTGCTGAGTTTATCAGCATCAGCTATTATGGGGAAAGACAACTGGAAAAAGAATAAGATATGACTTTTTCCCCTCAGTTGTTGGTGATGTCAATTTAATCACATGTAGAGATTCTCCTTCCTTTGAGTAGAAATAACAACACTTACACATGGACATATGCGTGCTTCACCTCCCAAAAAATTAATGTGTAATTTTGCTGCAGCTGAGACCTATCTGTCATCCTCATGATAACCAGAACAGCAGCTCCCATTATTGGTACTATCTTGTTTTAATTTTTCACTCAAATTTAATAGATGAGAAACTGGAACCGTACTCTCTGTTCTATGTGGTGGCTGGTTCATGTGGACTGCGGATGTTCTTATCAAGCAGTTCTGTACATCAAATGGGTTGGTAGAAAGCCTCCTGAAGCCTACTGGAGCCCATTTCTTTGCTAGTTCCTGCTGGACAAAAGAGTTAACACCAGGGCTGGATGCTCAATCCAGTCACTTCTCTGAAGACCTTCCTAGCTGGTATTTCTGTAACAATAACACCTTCCTTCCCCCATTTCCCTCGTGGTAACCAGTTTCTATGCCCAAGAAATACAAATATGGCTGCAATTGGCTGTGATATGTAGGAATGAATCCTGCAGGCTCTTGAGGATTTATTCCACCATGGATTGTCAGCTGAGAAAAGGCCATTTCCTTATGAGCACAGCGCATCTTCTGGGAAGGCAACTCCATTGACCAAGAGAAATACAAGTTTTGGTGGAAGGCTTTTAAATTCAGAGAGCTGTAGGCACAGTCCCCCCTAACTTGAGGCAATTTTGAGGAAACCTCAAGGGAAAGGATAGAAACCTGTAATTTGGCTCCATACTTGTGAAGACCCAGTGCATAGGGAGGAACAATGGCTTAAGTTGCTGATTAAGTTGCTGAGTAGGTGAGCTGCCATGCTTTGAATTGATTTTATTTTCCCCTTTTCCTCATAAATTTTCTTATATTACACACCTCCTTAGAGAAAGAGTTAATGCCTAAAATTCATTGTAAGATTCCCTCCCTTATGAAGGTTTTGCAGGAGGGGGTCACAAAAGACAAGAAACAGAACTAGACAAACTTTCCATGCATGCAATCTCCTCTAGATAACATGGTTTTGTTATATGTTTTGTGTTTTGGGATGAGATGGTGAGATGGAATACATCAGCCAAGTGAGATTTGACATAAATGAGGGATCTGCCAATGCAAATGATCCCATATTTTGGGATGAGACCAAATTCTGGGCAAAAATGGTATTCAGATTAGATATTGATAAATGAAGCTTTTGTTCAGATTGAGCCCAAGCTAATACTGCTATGAGATAAGTAACCTCTCCATTTCCTGATATGCTTTATATAAATTTAATAAGCTTTGTACATTTAGTTTCTTTCTTCTAAAAAGGAAAGTAAGTTGTTTTCAGAATGCAATGATGTCAACTGAAGATTAGGAAAGAAAGGAAAAGAAATTAATTCTTCCAAGATCTATTGTTCAATATCCCTTTAACTTTCCCTTCAATGACCACACTTTTCCTTGATCTTCAAATCCCTTTCTTTCCTTAGTACCAGCTCTTTACTAGGTGGAAACTAAGAGCATGATCAGATTGACCTGGGCCCTGGTACATGAAACTACTTTTCTGAGTTTGGAAATACCTCAGCAATGTGCAGAGCCCAACATTATCTAATTTCCAGTCTCTTTCATCTCTTCTTAGCTGAGTGGAGTCATGAGTACTCTTCAGCTAAACTTGTGACATATCTCAGTATTTTCTCTGCTAATTGGACATTGAAGGTCTAGTCCTGCTGCTACTCCTCTTGCCTGCCACAAGTGATCATAAGTTCATTGTTTGTCTAAATTCTCTTAGGGAACAAGGAAGAGTCAACAAAAGCTTTGAGAGCTGCTCCACAATAAGGTCCTGAGGTACTACTAAGCTTTAAAACAGCCTCATCTGGAGTCTCCCACATGCCTTACCTGTGGGTTGAGGATGCTGTTTAAGTTCAAGCCTGGCTTTCTAGTCCTGGTTCGTGTTAAGTTTCTGGAAGTGTGTTTGGTATTGTGTCCTCATGCCCTGGCTAATAAGTGGATTTTTCCCCAGGTCGAATGTAGGTGCTAAGCTGTAGCCTGCAATATCTGCAGTCCTTCCTCTGCTCTGCCTCCTGGAAGGAGCTTGGTATGGGCCTGCACTTGGGTGCTTCCCCCTTGGTATGGGGCTGCACGCAGGGTGCTCCCAGCCATGCACCTGGCCCCACCTCTCCCTGCTGCTCTTGGTTGATCCCTGGATGGCCCCTCATTCTTTTTTACGATGTTGTCTCCCCTGGGCCTGGCCACTCAGGCAGTGTGGAGATGTCCTTAGCTCCAGTTTTATCCCCTCATGGAACAGCTCTGCTCCTGCTCCTGCTCCTTCCTGATGTACAAGTGCCTGCCTTGCCAAAGGAAGAAGGCAGCCTCTCCCAAACTGAGCACTGCAGCATTACTTACAGTGGAATCTGATGTTCTCTTTCCTCTCAAATGTCCAGGCAGATGTGATGACATCTCCATCAGCTGCTGAGTGTGAAATATTCCCATTTTTCCCTGGTTATCATGGACTTCTTGGGACAGGATAGGGATATTCCCCCAGGCTTTGTCCTGGGGACCTCTTGTGCATCTGATGCCAGCTCTGCAGCTTTCCCTCTCAATGAGTGAGAGCAGTCATCAGCCTGCAATGCTTCAGGGCATGGTAGAGCCTCCTCTAGAACAATAAATTGTACACCTGAGGGTTTAAGAGGTTAACAGTGACTCTGCCTTGCCAGATAGCATCAGCAGAGCTTGTCCTGCACCTCCACTGCTTTACACTGTCCATTCATATGCTGTCTAGTCTACACTTCCTCTCCCCTCCTGAAAGAAATGGTTCTTAGCTAGCTACTAAACAAGTCCTTTTAAACATCTGTCTTTTTCTTGACATTAGACAAAGTATGAGAAAAAAGTAGAGTTTTAAAAGTTTGCAGAATGAATTTACTTGGTGTGATTATTATAACAATTCAAAAACCCATCTAAAAATATTCTAACATTTATTTATTAATAATACTTCACTGGTCACCTTTGACATTTAGTTTAAGAGAACTACTTATTAATGAAAGGACAGTGCTTTCATTTACTGGAATAGATCAACATTTCTTAACAATTTTATCTCTACAAATATTTACATAAATGAAGGCTAACCCTTATTGAACTCAATCTCTATCACACTGTAAAACATCAAAATGTCAAGAGAAAAAAAACTGTAAGAATAAAGTATATATTTAGCCCGAGGCCTCTAGGAGAACTTCTTATCAGCTAATACTGTACCAACATGTTTAATTTATAGCTGTGATTTCTTTAGGAACTTGTCAACTTGTAACCTCTAGAAGGGGGTAAGGGTGGGGAAGAACATGTAATATCAGTGTGTTAATTAAAATTTAAAATAATGAGAGATAATCTAATGTGGAATACCAGAATTTATTAATAGAAAAACAAATCCAAATTTTCAGTTAAGTTAGCTGGAGGGAAGTAGACCAAGTTTCCCCTACTGAAACTTAACTTTTTGATGCTGTAGCTGATTCCACATATAGTCAGCTCTCCTCTTGCACCCAGGCAGCTGTAAGATGGTATCTTACATATATGATCTCACTAGAGCATGCTGGCTAACAATTAACTGCCTGTCACCAGGGAGGAATTCCCCCTCTTAGGACAGATTGTTCTGTGGTCATTTTACCCTTCATGATATTCCACTTAAACTATGTGAGTGGCAAAGACAGATTATTTCATCAGGGCAAAATATAGGATTATTGAATAAATTTTGCCCTGCTCAGAAACTGAATAATCAGAGAGCAACTTATAATGAAGAGGCTCTGGTCAATGAAATATTTAATCAACAACTAAACTAATCTTAAAAGCAGTAATTCCTCCACTTTTAAAATGCAGGGGGTAAAAAAAAAAAAAAGATTAACAGACATAAGAATTAACTTAAACTTTGCAGGCATTCCTTACCAATTTTTTAACCTGTACAGAAACAACCATAGCTATTAAGATTACTTAATTGTCTTCAGATGATAAAATTAATTGTAAGCATATGATAATCTTGGGCCTCTTTCCAGAAATGAAAAGGTGAGGGTGCCTGAGAGTAAGAAATGGCTGGTTTAAGGAGACAAACCACGGCCCAAAGTGGTGTAGAGGATGTGAATCCTCTGGGTAGCAATGATAAATAAGGCGTGCCACAGGGATGAATGAAGAGCTGAGAGTGACTGCTCTTTAGTGGCAACTGTTTCTGGTCATTTTGTGAACACTTTCTGAACTGAAACTGATGGTTTGTGCTGAGGCACAATTTAGTTTGCATAATCTCTCACGTGTCTGCAGTACCATTCATTCCAGGAGATATAAGAATAGGGAAAAATAAATCCTTCAGCAAAAGTAGATCTTGGCATATGAAACAAACACAGATCCAAGGCATCTCACTCATGACTGCTGCAAATTGGATCTTTTGTCAGGAATGCCCAGGTGTTTTCAAAGTACTGACAGCTCCAGGTGCCAGTTGGAAAAGCTGAATTATCCTTCAGCCAGACCAGACCTACTCCTTGTTGCAACTCTCACTTGCCCCAAGATGTTTCCAGAAATCCCTAGGCCAGGAAGGTATGTTTTCCCACTGGCAAGACAGGAAGTTTCTCCCTTTGCATCTTGGAGAACAGAGAAATTAATCCATTGGCAGAGATCTATCTGGCTTTAGCTCCTCATCCTTACCTTCCCTGTGGGAATGGTTGTCTAATGCAGGAAAGAATCTGCCTCCAGTTGTGCCAGGGGGGATTGAGATTTAATATTAGGAAAACTTTCCTCACCAACAGGGTTGTCAAGCATTAAAACTGTCTGCCCAAGGAAGTGGTTGAGTCACCAACCCTGGAGCTATTCAGAAGTTGTGTAGATGTGGCACTTATGGACGTGGTTTACTGGTGGATTTGGTGGTGCTGGGTTAATGGTTGGACTCATTGACCTTAGAGATCATCTTCAACCTGAACAGTTCTACAGTTGTCATGTGTACAATGTTGTTGGAGCTCCAGAAAACTGGCTGTGAGTAGTCAGTAAGCTTTTCAGCTGCTGGAAGAAAATTCTGAGCAAAAGGAGCAGGTACTGGTTATTTGTGGGTGTATTATTTTTGTTTTGTTTTTGGTTTTTTTTTTTTTTTTTTTTAATGTGTGATGATGCATTCATTTGGATGTGGAAAGAAGGAAATGTTAAAGGCGAACACCCAGCCTACTTTTTTCTTCTTTCCCTCTATCTCTTTCTGTACTACATATTTCCCACCCACACTTTTGATGGCAAACTACTTTGTTTCCAGGACTTGTCTTGCCTTTCCATGAGGTACCTTGTCAGTGAAAGTGTGGAATGTCATTTATTTCAGTGGAGAAAAGACAGAGTAGCAAGAGGAGGAGTAAATGAGCTATGGCAAACACCCCTTTCTTTCATGGAATGTGAAGTTCATGAAGTGGTATTTTCTAGGCAGACAGATTTCTAGCTCTGAATGTTATCTATGTCCCTGATTTTGTTGCTGAACATGTATTTGGACTGCTAATGACATAGATGTAGTGTGGAACACATACTCTTTGTCAATTACAGAAGTAATGTTACTATTGTCTGGAAAAGTTTCAGGATGTCAGATAATATTCTGAAATTTAAAAAATTTTAGAATGCAATGCTATCTTAGAGGAGATATTCCATTTATAAGTATCTGTGCTTGAATATTTCCTCCTTCTATTCTCTCCCTTGATGCTGTGTATGTAATCTCTTGAAACACCACAGAAGATATATTTAATTTGCTCCAATTCCTTTCTTTTCAATTCTCATTTGTACATGAACCACAATAAATATGAACACCTGGCTTTAACCAGTAGTGCCACATGTCATTGCTACGGGCAACATCTCCTCTTTTGATCATGTGGATGATTTCTTTGCTTTTTCCAATAATATCTTGAATATATTGATAAATGGACAAAGCACCACTTTGGCACTTGCCTCTTTATTATTGTAAGGAAAGGAAAAATGTTTCAATGCAACAAATGTGTTGGTGAATAGGGGCATTAAATTCCATTTCCTTTGTGCTAAACTCTTAGCTGTCTGACAAACAACATCCACACAGAGGAAAATGCTTTTTGAGAAAGAACATTTATTGAAAGTTAGTCTCTAGGGACTTCTAAAAAGCAATTGCTCTGTGTCACCACCTATATCAACCCAATGCTGGGGGAAGCTGAATGATGAAAAGGAAATTTCAGATCTTTGAAACCTACCAAGAGACCGAAAGCTCCACGGCACATAATATGACATTTGCTGGATTTCTTGCCTCCACTTCTGCTTTTTCTCCTGGACAAAACCCATCACTGGCCTCAGTATGACCAAATAAATTGGCTTTTTTGGCATACTAAAATGGCATGTGCTTTCTAGGCACCACTGGAGTGGACATATAGTGGAAAGTGTCAGATGGGCTGTTGGCATGCTTGGTTGAAGAGACCACCTGTCTCCTGTGGATAGGGCTGTTTTGGAAGAATTCTCTTACTTGAAAGTACTTTGTTGATTTTGCTAAATATTAATTTGTCAAACAGAAATCTCATTGTTTACAGGAGTGAGATGATGTTCAGAGAGTCAGACATGAGGACTGAGAGAGCCTTAGTCTTAAATGCATTTATCATGTGTCTAGTGCCTGCTGGAATGAGTTGTAGGTATAAATCCCTGGAAACAGTAGTCTCTTGGGAGTAAGTATCCAGTGACAGCCTTATGGCATCATTCTCCCATTGCTCTCTTCAGAAATCTGTCAGACCAGGAGTGTTTGGGTGGCTACCAGGTGAATTTGCAAGGGACAGAACACATAAGAGACTCATTATTAATAATATTTTCATGAGAAATATAGAGAATTTATAGAAAATTTGAGTTGCCCTGATAAAAGCTTGAGGATTAATATACCTTTTTTAAGTATTTTTTTTCCTCTTAAAATGAGGGAAAGTGGAGGAATTTTATTCTTGGTAATTTTAGGGCCAGCAGCTCTCACTTTTCTCAGAGAAAGGACCGTCTTTGTTGCCCAGTGCCTCTCTTTGCTCAAGTAGGAGGCACAGCCTGTGTCTCTGTGTATTCAATCTTTCTCAGACAGTGTAAATATGTAGGGAAGGATGGACATCATATACTGTGTGGCAATCATAAACTCACTTACCACGAGTGATGCTGTCAGTAGTCTCCTCTGACTGAAATTTGTCTCAGTACCACTGTCAGATCAACTCATGCCCACTGGGTATGTTTAGCAATGCAAACCAGGGAATTATTATGCTTCCTGTGCAGGTGGGATGTTGAAATAAAACAGCCTCAATCCATTTGTCTTCACTTTGATTCCCTCTGCAGGGTAAATTGGGATGTGGTCATTCAAGGTCCCCTTTCTGTCGGTGACAACACATCAGCATTTTCAGATACAGTGCAACCCACTCAAGGATGTGGTTTTCCATCTACAGGCACTAATTTCTTCTCCCTGTGCACACCTAGTGCATGAGTTTGATAGATTTAAAATTAGGGGCCTCAGTTTCTTGTGTAAAGCTTTATGTGATGAGCCCAAATCAAAATGATGCAATTTTTTAGAGATTGTTGCAGATACAGGAATTAAACTTCAATGTCCTCGCATCCCTGTGATGGTGAAATTTATAGCCTATTCTGCTTCAGTACTCAGTGTAATGCTCAGTCTCCATAAAAAGTATGAAAAAATAACAGAAAGACTTAAAAAAACAAGTTTATGTCTTGGAATAACATCTAGGCTCTTTGGATGGGAAAGACAAGGAGGCTGAAGATGTCATAAAATGTACGTGTGCAAGGAAAGTGTTATAATTAGCAACAAGGTACTATCACCCCAGTGTCTGAGTTAACTTCCCCTCTGCACTCGATCAGAGTATTAACGAGCATCTCAAATCTCTCTGCTGATGGTCAAGCTGGAATTCACAACATTTTAATACAGCCCATGTTTGGAGAGTTTCGCAAAGGAAGAATTGTTAATGAGTAATCCTTGTCCATTAGGGCACTGAGCCAATAAACCCAAGCTTTGATTCATTGTGTTATCACTACAGGCTTCTGCTAAACATGAAAGAAAAACAAAACAAAAATGTTCCTATGTGAGAATCATTAGGATACTGAACTGAGTGCAGAACTGTCTTACATCCTGCCATCTGCAGTCTTCCAGAAAAGAACAGTAAGTAATAATTCCTTAAACTGATAGCTTCTTGCTGTTGTGTAGTATAAAAGTAATTTTATCACCTGAATTATTTAGTAGATGTTAATGGATTTTTTTATCAGAAACAAAAATTGAAGTGAAGAATAATTTAAGAAGTCATTTCATCCACAAAACTGTCTCAACAGTAGGAATTCCCTTTGGGAAAAATGATAAGGTGAAAAATAAGGTCATGTTGAAATTTTTCTTTAGAATCTGGATTCTATGTGTCACCGGAACAGAAGGTGGAAGTTTGATATTGAGACTTTCTTGCAACAGCAGTATCTAGTTAATTGTGTGCATTAGCTTTGAATTTTTTTTTCTTCTTTTAGAAAGAGGAGATATTTTCAATGTGATTAATGGGAGAATAGAGAAAAATCCAGAAAGGGAAAATTATATTTGTTTCATCCAATTTTTTCTTTCACAGTTCTGTGTGTATATTTCAAGAGCATCTTCCAAAGTTGAAGATTTTAGCATATATTTCACATAACTACGAAAAGTAAAAGGGGGTTTCAAATTTCAAGTGATTTGAATCCATTGCTAGTTTTTAAGAAAATGTAATTCTACTCTGAGTGTTTCTGCTACTCATTTATCTTCAGAAAACTATCACTGTGGCAGAACACATTTCACTTCTGTTATTTTTATTTCTATTGCTTGTGTTACAGAGAACCTAAAGATTGGGAAATGTATTGGAATTGCACTAGTCTAAATGGCAGTCCAAAAACAAGTTAGAAGTGGAGGGCTTGCAGGTTTTTCAGGTGAGACATGAAAACCATGCTGGAGAAAGCAAGAAACACACAGATGGTGTTTAGGCAGTAATCCCAGGCAGAGTCAGAAGCTGGCCCTGCTCTTTGAAGTCACTTACCTGCTTACAGAAATGTCATTGATACTTCTCACAGAGTTTTCAGTTCTACTTGGGACGCAGAATTAAGAAGTAGGAATATTCTATTTTTTTTCCTGTGTCCTGTGTCTCTTTCCTGCTCTGATTTTAAACTCCATATTAAGAAATGTAACAGAAAATTTCAAATAACCCCAATAACGCTCGTCCTGCCTCCGCTTCTCAAACTTGCTCGTGTGGTTGCTCGCATTTTGCAAGAGTTCCTGTGTAGTTGCCTGTAGTGCTGTGCTTGCCAAAATGACCTGAGAGCAGCAGGCTGGAAATAGAGAGCATGAATCTTCCTAATGCTTTCAGGTCCCTTTGATACACTTTAAAACAAATCGGTAAGCAAATAAAATAGCTTCTCAAATAACTGAGGCACTGCATTAAATATTTTACAGAAAGGCTATGAGGCCACATCAAAAGCCTGTGAATGAGATGGGAATCTATCTTCCCATTGATGTTAACAATGTTTGGATTGAGCCATAGATTAATGATGTTATTGAAATTTCTCTTTGGGCAATAGGCAGTCAGATGTGTGAAGAATAGGAAAATATTGGACAGATGGAAGGAAATGTACTTCACTAATATTCGTGAAAGATTTTGCATGTGCTTTGATACATATTCCTTTGCTGAGTAATTGAAATAGATTCAACCATTCTTCTGAAGGTAAACCACAATTAGAGCTGTCATGGAGCTTTTCTGATGATCAAATGTATTTTTACATTTACTTGAAAGTGTGGGGCCATTATGCTTTCGTTTTCAGTGAAGCCAGTTGATTCAACTTTAATTATTTCAGTAAGAGACCTGGCTTTGCTGGCACAGAAGCCAGGGAAAGCTTTACTATTGACCATAGCAAGGTCAGGGTAGTGCATAGATAAGAGCCGACAATACATCTGAAACCCAGAGTTCAGTGGTAAGCCCAGTTGTCTCTACATACCTATTTGTATACCTCAATGAACATGCATCCCATAAGAAATCTGAATGAATAGGTATATACACCCACACAGTGGAAAAACGAGCCCCATATATAATAATATACATGTAAATTTTCTTAGTTAAATATAGAACAAGTAAACACACCTTGATTGTTCTGAAGTATGTTAAAGGTTACGTGTAACAAAATTTTATGCAATTCCGAGCTTCTAACATGCAGTTGAAGACAATAATTTCAAGCAGTTGTTCGCATATTTTACTTTATACATGCTGATCTCTGTTTTCCTTTGCTGTATATTTTAGCCTATGAAATAATCTCCAAAAGTGGTGGAGTAAATTGGTTTATTTAAAAAGTTAACTAAAAATTATTTGGAAAAAAGAATTTTTAATTTATCACATGCCTTTTCTTTTCTCTTGAAGGGCTCTTATTTTGGAGAACATATTGATTTCCTGTGCTACTATTGCCTTTATTTCAGCTTTTACATGTCAGATGCTCTTTGTTTCTGTTGTTACACCTCAAGATGGAGTATCAATCCAATATAGTGACCTACATTATTTCCCAGAACTGAACAATTATGGAGTAAGTGTAGCTTCAATGCTCTGTACTGTGTACCTACTGTAGGTCTTGGAGCTGGAAATCAGCACCTGCTCCTTTTAAATACATGAGAAATTAATTATATGGATAAATCTAATGAAATTATCCATATAATGCTCCTTCTAAATACATGTGAAATTAATTATATGGATAAATCTAATGTAGGCTAGATAGCCCACAGCAGGCTGGACTCAGGAGAAAATCAAAGCCAAATATCAATCAGTATTTAATAAAGAATTTGGTTCAGTGAAATCTCCAGTACCAAAGTTAGATGCATTGGAAAATATATTTCTGGTCTTTTTTATGGTGATCTTGTGGCTTGCAGAAAACCCAAGAAGATAGGAATAATCTCTTCCATGAAATCTAGTAAATGGTCTACATCAGCTGGATATATTAAAGAAAATGAGGTATTAAAATGATGGGAATGGAAAAATCATCATGAACATTTGGCTTGAACTGAATCAATCCAGACAAAAATATATGTGGCAGAAGGCATAGAGTTACAAAACTTGAAATGTCCTACAATAGTGCAGATTATAACAAATATGTCCTCAAGATTCTTACTATCAGCAAGGCAGTATTAAAAACATGAGGGTTTTGTCTTTTTGTGTGCGAAGAAAATAGATTCTAAGGAGTCCATCTTGAAGTTAAAGAGGTCATTATACAATGACATGTTAAAAATGGAATGTCCTCAAAGAAACGAGAAAGAAGTTTATAGACATATCAAAGAGACTATAAAAACATAGACCTTTAGAAAGTTTCTAAAGGCTTTCTATAAGCCTTTAGAAACATAGCTTGCCCTCTTTCTTCTTATTTGCAGCACAAACTAGCAGGATGCAGAATATAGAATTTACAAGCTAAGAATCTATGCATTGAAAGTCTGAGGATATACTGGCAGTAAATACTTTTAAATAGATGTCTTCTTGGGACTGTATTTAAAGTATTTTGATATAGCTTCCAACATTCCCTGAGAAGATAAATTCTAGGCTCTGTATTAACATAGAGGAATTCATAATCCCAGTGCTGATGTTAGGTGTTGCAGTGTTAGGCCCTCAAACAGGGGCTGATGAGGAGATATGAGAAGTAGGATGGCAGTGGTGGAGCAGTCTTCATGTCTGGCTGTAAGGTGAGCTGATCCTGCAAGGAACTCTTGGGGCTAACTCTAAGGGCTGCACTCCCATGGGCTGCAAGGAAGATATTCAAGGGCTGGGACATGAGGAGAGGGAGCTGATGGTCTCTCTTCTCTGGTCTTCAACAAGAAAATCCAGACAAATATTCATTAGCCCTCTGAAAATACCTCATTTTGATGCTTTTCTTGCCTTCTCCCATCACAGAACACTTCTAATAGGCTGTAAGAGGACTCCCATTCTAAGGGTTTGTCATGGGTATTTCATGAGAAATCTGTCTGTCAGGAATTTTAAGACCTTAAAGCCATGTGAGTAGCCCCACATCTTCATTTCAGCAGATAACTTGCCTGGAAAATGAGGCAGCAAGGCAATAAAATGGTTGGAATTAAACATGGACATAGTGGGGTGGCTGGGATGGTTGCCAAACCCCATCCAAGATACAGGGAGTTTTTTTGCTGTTGCAAAACTATGTTTCTGTGCTAGATTTGAGACTGTGTTTATATGTGATTTGCCTCAAGAACCCTATCTGGTCTGTGATACAAGTAGCTTTTGACATTTCTAAGTAAACTGTTTAAATTATCTGTGGGCAGACATTTAAAATGCATCTGTCTAATTAGAGGGCCTCTGTTTATGTTAAAAAAGAACTTAATGAATCCTTACAGACAAATCTGAATATAATTACAGAGTGTGCTTGTCACTCACTCTCACAAGTTACTTCCCAGCCTGCTCAGCACTGGCGCCTCCTTCAGCATTCACGTTTTTGTCAGATGATTTCATTTTTCCTCGAGAAACATGCTGGGCCCTCACTGAGAAGCAGACTGGGCTAGAACTCTCAAATGCCTTCAGTGAGTGGAAATGCAGTCCCAGGGACAGTCCCACGGTAATAAAACCAAATAAAGAATTAAGACTGTAAAACAGATTGCTGACAACTTTGTGCAGAATCCTCTTGGTGTCTGTATAAGCCCTCCAACATTTCCTCATTGGAGCTCTATATTCTCCTGCTGGTCCTGCCTCAAATGCAAATCTGGAGTTGGCCCAGTGCACCCAGGTGAGCTGGGCAGGGGAGCCCCTTTCACTCCTCTCCCAGCCTCCCCAAAGGAGGCTTGTGTGGCTGCTTGAGACCAGAGAGAGAGGGTGGCTGAGCCTGGTTATCAGAGCAAGGCTTGGCTTTCTGCTGTTTCTGTGCTTCTGTGGTTTTTTTCCCATCTCTCTTGTTCAGTAATTACTGAAGACAAGATAAAGAGCTGGTCCCTCGAAATTAAACTTAAGTTTCCCATCTGTGTTCTTCTGATCTAACCATAAACTTACACTTTTTCAGGAAGTGAAAACAATGAAATGATGAAAGGGTGGTGAAAAATAATGCAAACAATTGGTATTGCATGGTAGGGGGGCTGGGCAGCATGCCCTCAGGAGGTCAGGCCAGTGCTTCAGTCTGAATATTTGAATAAATTCAGGCATGAGCCGCTATTAATTTAAAATTACCAGAAAGAGGGCAAAAAAAAATATGCCACAGCAAGGAAAAAACAAACAGGCTGGATGTAGCTTTTTATTTAAAGGCTGAATTAGGTTTTGTAATTTCAAGACAATATTTGTTACAACAAATATTGAAACAACTTTCTGCATTCTGCTTTACACTAGGTACACAAAAGTTAGTTGTCTTGTTTAAAATATTCTTTTTTGCTTCATATTTTTCAGGGTCTCTTTTCAACCTCCTGTTTAATCAGCATATTCCTCCTGAACTGAAGAATAAATGGGATCTGAAATGAATTTAATAGGACATCATCAGCTAGCCTCTGCTGATGGATTTCCTCTTGCTGAAGGTCCTCATTTGTTTGGTAAGTCACCAAACTGGGTTGAAATAGCAAGCTGTCCTATACTCAGAAACCTAGGAGAAAATGGACTGAAATTTCAAGTCAAGGATATTAGGCTGAAATGTGCCAACCTTCTTGAATCTTCAATACCTGTGAGAGGAATAACAAACAATAGATCTGTGGTGTTAATGCAATCCTGCACATTCTTGCTCTCATCACTGCTCACAGTCTCACCTACAACCTGTAGGTTGTTTTTGTGACACTCTTCTAATACTGGAGATCATTTGGCAAAAACAGACCTTTGTATGGAGGCTGGATGTTACCTTCATGTGAGTCACTTAAATCAAGCTGAGCAGATATATTTCCAGTTAATCTGTAACGAAATTATAGTGCAATGTATTTGTATTGCCATATTATGCAAATTTATGAAAGTAATTTCACCTAAATTAAAATCCTTGTCTTATTACGGCCATTAAAAACTTATCCTATTAGTTTCAGTGCACAAGAAAATTTATAAAGCAGGCTGGAAGATTCTCCTTGCTCCAGTTTCACTGGATTTTTCAAGGCTAAGCATGAGTTTGTTAATAAGTGAAAAATTCTTGGTCAATATTTTATAAGCATGGGTAAGTTGTTTTCTGGTATATGTACCACTAAGAAAAAAAAAAAGTAATAATAAATTGTTTTAGCCTTTCATTTGACAAGACAATGGGTCCTTCATTGAATAAGTTATGATACATTGAGGGCCTCACACACAATACAGACCCCCACAAAATGCTGCAACACTTCAGAAGTTTGCAGTCCAAATAAGACCAGAATTCTGCCTTTTTGAGTGCTGGAAAGACCAACACATTGCAGTTTCACCTGTCTGAAACAGGAGTATGGCCTGGGGCCTGGAAGGAAGGGCTCTGGCACGCAGAGCCACTCCAGCTGCAGAGCTCCCAGGAGTCAGGACCATCTCTACGAGTCAGACCACTTGCAGTGGCCCGGCTCCACACAATTAAACTAAAGAATTATCACTAATGGTAGGCAGAACCCACTCCATTATTGAGTGTTACCAGTTTTTATTCCTCTTTGTTTTGGGGCTTGGTTGGAGAAATGTTTTGGAGTTGTTGAAAAAAAAATATGCTAACAGCTAAAACACTCCTTTGCTACCTTTTAATTCCAGTGTCAGGCCATGATATACAGAGAGGAGAATGATGTTCAAATTTAGGGTGCCAAATTTTATATCCAGTGATCTTTCAAAACTCCTGCATACGCGAGCTACTTCAGATTTTTATTAATACATTCCTCCCCAATATCTACTTTTTCATTAATTATTTCATTAATTAAAGGAGTAATTATAAGGTTGCTTAAAAATACAAGGAAGAGTGTTAATGTAAAATACTTTCCTTCCACAGGGTAATCTTACTTACAAATTGTGAAGCTTTCAGAAGAGGCAATGTGTCTCATTAATGGTGTTCAGAGCTTAGCACAATGGAGATTTAATTCAAACTGACATTTCTGTAACATAAAGAAATAATGTACTAAGGAGTTGAATCAGGGGTCTTATTAGGAAGAAAACTTAGGACTCCTGCTGTGTTTCACTTAAGCTGACT
This sequence comes from Agelaius phoeniceus, assembly GCF_051311805.1. Taxonomy (NCBI): domain Eukaryota; kingdom Metazoa; phylum Chordata; class Aves; order Passeriformes; family Icteridae; genus Agelaius; species Agelaius phoeniceus. The sequence goes on along the minus strand of NC_135269.1, from coordinate 27,282,600 downwards.
TTTCTTTTGTGGGGTGTCACTCTAATAGGGTGTCTTTTTTGCTTTTATAGCTGGAAAAAAGCCTATCAGAAATAATATGCAACTGAGTGCACAGAGAAAGTTACTCATTGTGAAAATATGACTCCATCCCCACAAAACACTTGTAGGAAATGGCTTTGTCTCTCAATTCTTTATCTTTGTAAATTATTTGCAATTTTTGTCATTCCATTTTGGCAGGAAGTGACTTGTGAACCCCAGAAAACAGGAAGAAAGTTTTTCTTTTAGATGGTCCTTAGAATGCATGTTTCTTTTAGGTCTTCTCATACATTTCAGCTCACAAGTTAAAAATTGCTGGCTTACAGACATTACCCTTTACACAAACAGTCTCCTTTATTCAAAGATGCATGCTCTCATTCCGTAAAAAGACCTTGGAAATACATTTTGTTTTCACTCTGCTTTATTCAGTCGATGGGGAGAGTGTTCTTAGACCTTCAGAAGCAAATCTAATTGCTACTCCAAACATTAACTCCGGGTTCAGGTCTTTCAAAAAGAAATGTTGTCAATTCTGAGTTGCTTGTGCTTTGAGCCTCATCACCATAGAAATTCCAGGGCACTTCTACATTCTTTGCCTCAAGACTTTCAGATGCAGCAGGTTTCGGAAAAGGTTGTCTACCTTTCAGTAGATGAAAATTGTATGTTGCCATTTTAAGAGTATATGTCTAAGGTAAAGTATCTCTGGATGTCTTTGGAGGTAGTGTGTTTTAACCATAGTTTTTCACTTCTGCAGTGATGAGTCCCTGGGGAAAGGGCCTCAAAATGCAAATGAGGAAGGATCTTTAACCTAGCTAAATTCAGGGTCCTGCCCTTCCACCCTGTCTTCTTGCAAAACTGCTTTTTTTCTAACTCTCTACTCAGAAAGGTTATATACTTGTGTGGCACCTGAAGTATATACAGTATGTGACCCAAACTGTCATTTCTATGATAAGTAGTTAGCTCCATTTTATTTTCTGTGAAAGCACCTCATATACAAGTTGCTAGTATGCAGGATACTAAGTGTGAAACTTCAGATATCAGAAACTGAATTATTTCTAAGAAACTGAAAAGAAAATAAAATCCTTAGTTTGAATGAACACCTATTTCAAGTATTTTCAAGTATTTCAAATATTCTTGATGGCCTGAAAATGTTTTCTTGTAATGTGATGCTAAAAATATAACAAGACAAGAAATGCCAGCCTCACTGTAGATGCATCTAACTGGGAAAGAAGGTTTTTGGGGGAAATGAACACTCTTAAAAGCTGTGGAAAGGATGAGGAACAATAAGAAAAAAAATGACGTGTAACAAAGGGGGTAAAAAAACCTGTATGCCTAAACTTCTTAATGAAAGAACAACAAATATAATTGAAAATTAATTGTTGTAGACACAGAACAGGGCCTAAGAGTAGCTTAAAAGACTGACTCCTTTTAGGTAAATCTACCTTTTTTTTTTCCGCTTTTTTTCTTGGCTTAGTTTGGATTGGTTTGATTTGTGGTTATTTGGGTTCTTTTAGTTGTTGTTTTTTTGGGGGTTTCGGTTTATTTTGTGAGGATTTTTGGTTTTGTTTTATGGGATTTGTTTGTTTGTTTGTTTTGTTTCATTTGGTCTTTTTTTTTTGTGTGTATATTTTTAAAATAAATAAGAGTGATGAAAAAGTTGTTAGGGTCAAGTGTCCAAACTGATTAAACAGCTTCAAGATCATAAGATATGTTAAATAACTTCTTGTCTTTGGCACCACCTGGCAGTTGATGCAACATCTGGCTTCATCCCTGCAGAGAAGATAATTAGGCTCATAACTGACCCCCAAATCAAAAGGAACAAACCAGCACAAATTAAAACAGAAAACATTGGATGCATAATAATTATTAAGAGAGCCAAACCAAACAGAGTGGCAATGTGAGTAAAAAAATTAATGAGAAGGACAGATTGGATGTGGCTTTCAGCAACCTACTTATGAGGAAGGTATCCCTTTCTATTTCAGGGTTTGGAACTAGGTGATCTTTAAGGTCCCTTCCAGCCCAAACCATTCTGTCTTGTCATACAGGTGTGTCCAGTATGGTCTGAGCACTTTGGCCTTTTTTTTGAGAACGCAACACTTCTCCACTTAAAAACCCTGCTTCCTGTGATACGGGAGTGGTTAATCTATTGCACAGAACCACCTGACCTTACCAAATATTGATTGATAGAAAATTTGTTTGGAACAAAACCACAATAGGTACAAAAATACAATGGCTAGGCTACTTGCAGGCATCCCCTCAAACTGGTAGCCAAATTTTATCCAGGTAAATCCACACTGGGAACAGACATTGTTTCCGGCATCTACAAACAAGTTGCTCGTAATGAAGTTAATTAGTAAACTATACAACCCCTGGTCTGTGTCACTCCTTTCTAATCTTAAAGAAAGTTCTCACAGTGAACAGGACACAGACAAAGCAGAATTAAGAAGTTTTATGTACATGTAGACTTTAGGAGGTCAAAAAAGGAAAAAGAGAGAGAGAGAGAAGGACTGTGGCACCTTAAGGAGAGTATCTTTCATCAGGAAATGGACAGATTGAACGCAGCCTGAGGTAGGATATTGCCATATTCTCCCTTGGATATTTTTGTTATCTATTCTTGCACTCTTCCTTGAAATTGTGGGATGCTAGTAGGCTTTTTACACCAAGTGATCTTTAAAAGATGCACAAATAATTTGTTTGGAATTAAACCAGGATTTTGATAATGGCTATGCCATGGTTTCCGAATGACCTAATTCTGGATATTGTTATTTTATTATGTTCCTTGATGAATAATGAAGGAGAGCCAGGGGTTCATATTTTAAACCTGCTTAGAATTTAGTTCTCTTTGTTGAACTTTATATTAGTGGAACAATAACTTTTACATTAAAATGTGATCTCATTGTAATTTCTGTAATATTCTGCAGAAAATCATATTTAGCTTGTCCAAAATCTCAGTATCATTCTGTGAACTGAAAACAATTTCTTTACTCCTGCAAGGAATATTTCTACAAGTCAAATATTTTTTGAAGCTTCTTGTAAAGTATTCAGTGTAAAATTTAAAGTAACAAAAGTAAAACTCGCTAATAAGTTTCAGTTGCAAGTAGAAAAAAATATTTGTAAAACAATGATCATACACATGTGAAGGTTTCACTTTTTTTTTAGTAAGCGGTCAATATTTTTGTAAAAGGTTTTAATTGAAAAATACTTATTACGAAATATAAGATTTGCAAATTGAAAAAAAATGCAGATGTAATAAACTTAACATTTGTGTGTGCTTAAATAGTCTTTCCTTAAAAATCTGAAAGGTATCCTTCCAAAAGGAAAAAGAGATAAGTGGTTCAAAATATTTAAGACTACACAAACAAAATGTCGGTGTAGTCCAATGTGCTCATTTCTGATTTCACTTTCACTGCTCATGCTACTGCCACTACAATGATTTTACTGGGCTGCTCATGCTTTAGTTGCATGAGACCACTCCATGCCAGACCTCTATTATATATATATATCTGGAGAAAAGCTTATGTACGTTCTGCTTGGTAAGATAAGATTACTTTTCTTCTGTGATAAGAAATTATTTAGTCCAGACTCTCATGTACAGGTCTACAGGTACGTCATGCTCAGGTCTACTTAAAACATACCAAATCAAAACCAAACAAAAAACCCTCAAAACTTCAAGCTAAAGTGGGAAAACCTACAGAGTTGCCACCTAATTATCTTCAAAAATGATACTGGTCTTTAAGCACTTCCCAAAGCTTAAGCTGTGAGTCTGTTTTACATAAAACAAGGCCATGTTCTCTCAGTCTCTCTCAAACCTGTCTGGTTTTCCTTTTCCCTTCCATTGCTCTGAGCATGGACTCAGTTCAGCTAAATTGTTTAAAGTGTCTGATGGAAGGAGAAAGGAGGTGATTTGGGCTGTTTGGCTTTTTTTCCTTTTCTAAACTTAATTAAGACTCTTTTTTGTTTGTTTGTTTGTTTCCTTTGGAAGCAGAGTAGAATTAATGACTGGGGAGATTTTTCTAAACATACTTGTAACCCAAATGGCTCTACAGTTCTTTAAATAAACCCCCAGTATTGTCTCAGGATGTGCTGCAGTCCTTTAGTAATCTGAGTTTTTTAACAAGCCCTGATATTTTTTTCCATGGAAGGAATGTTGCCTTCTCTTCTTGCTTTTTCAGAAGCCCAAGCAGTTCAAGAGGCTGGTATACAGCTGTTGTGGAGTTTCCTGTGTATGACAGAAAGCAAAAAGCTAAAAATCAACAGTTTCTTCCTTTTAATTTTGGGATTGTCCCACTTTCTTTTAGCAAACTCAACTAATTACCAATGAGCAAGTGAAAACTTAGATTTCCACAGTGAACAGTTTCCTTTCCAAAGAGATACTGAATGATTGTGTATCCCACAATTAACCCCATATTTACCATCATCAAGGTACCTGAGGTACCTTGACCAGTCTTCATGAGCAGCAGTCTCTGCAAGTGGTAAATACAGCTAAAATACCACTCATTAAACCTATACTGGATATGAAATCTTTGCTGTCCTCACCCTTTACTTGTTTCATCACTGCTGTGGCTGGCAGGTATCAGTGACAGTCTGCATCTGATGCATGAAGCTGTAGTGTCACTTCCAGGCTCTTTCACAGAGTCCCCAGATGCCCTCTGTGTGTCTATCCTCTTTGTTTAAATGGCATAACCTTGGATTCAGGGAGTGCCTTCTGCTACTCTGCTTCTGCCACTGTAGCACTTGGTGCCCTGGCCTCTTCCAGAGCAACAAAAAGCAACCATCATTAAACTAATTGCTGGTAATAAAGGGCACCATTATTCTCATTTGGTTTTGGCTCACCTTTTTCCAGACATACATCTCGCTGCTTATTCTGGAACTGGGACCTCAACACTTGTGATTGGCAAAGATGTGCTGTGGGCTATAGTAGAGAAGCCACAAAAACCCAAAACACTCGCATGGCTTCTGCAGCATGGTAAAACAGGAAGGGCAGAAAGCTGCAGAGCAAAAGTGTGAGACCTTGAAAGTGAAAAAGCCAGTGTAATTAAAAGGTCAGTTCCTGGCATTAACTGAAGTGAGACAAAGGAGAGGGAAGGATCCCCCACAATAGATTTTAATTATTTTTGTCATTACAGATGTTCCCTGTTCTTAACTGTTGGCATTTCTTCATTGTTTTTGATTCCTCACAAAAGAAGGACACTTGTCCGTGACCAATTTTATGTCAGCAAAAATGTTTTTGGAGTTCTTCTGAAGTACTGTTAAGTGATGGTCACCAATGAGCATTAATCTATGATTTTCCTGTAAATACTGCTGTTGATTCAAATAAGACTGGACTGATCATCTTCCTGGAAATATGCACTCTTTTCCTCAGACTCTCTTCTTGGAACTATTGAAAGAATTGAGAGTCAGAGTTTTCATGAAACCGCAAGATGTGGCTCTCTCCAACCAAAAATAAGAAATAGTTTGCAAATAACTTTTAAATTCAGCTTTTCAGCTGTTTGATGTGGACTGGATTTTACCTATGCCATCCAGGGACTGCGAGATGTTGCTGTGCTTGGAGTACAGAAAAGAAAAGAGGGTTCAGTTGTCTGCAATTTAAAATATGCTATTTAATGAGCAAGGTTAAGGTAACCTTCAGATACTGTGTTGATCCCAACAGGAAAGGTTGCCACTCCTTGTGCCACTGCCAGCTCTGTTGCTGGCTCAGAGGTGACTAATGCTGGCTTACAGAGGTACTTCCCATGAGAGCCTCACTGAGTGGCACAGGGGCTGGGGACCAGGCTGCAGAGTCTGGCTGGCCACTGGAGGCTGGATGGTGAGAAGGTTGCATTTCATCACTTACATTAGGGATATCTTTCTTGTTCTTTCCTGGTAACCTCACCTCCTTATTTCAGGCTCTTCTTGAAGGCTTATTTCATGTTTTCAGTCTTCTAATTAAGCCTCACCCTTGTCATTTTTCCCTAGTGAAGTTTTTGTCTGTCATGATGTGTTCATTCAGAATTAATACAAATTAACATGATGTTCGAGTCTTGATTTAGCCTTCACCAATACCATGGGGTTTTTGCCATTTGTTTGGATTTCTTCCATTCTGCTTTTAGGCCTAATTTGGGTTGTTAACTTCTCTGGGGTGGGGTTGCTCTTTCTAATAAACTGAACAATTATATGATTACCTGCACAATATTTTTCATGATTTTTTTATGTAACTGCCAGTGTTGGACATTTCCACCAATTATAAAGGAGTGTTAGAGAATGAATAAATTATTTTTAAAACTTCTTGCAGTGTATTTGTGTAGCAAATCTGAGTTTAGATAATGCAATCTTTGTGTTTGTGCCTGGTTTTTGAGATAGATGTCTGGAAGCGGAAACTTCTCTGATAACTAAAATTTCATAGTAGTAATAGAAATTGGTTTTGCATTATTACTTTCCAGGTGTCCTTTCAGAACCAATGAGTTCTCCAGTGCAAGAGGCAGATGTGTCACCTTATGCACAGTACAACAATGTGCCATTTCCTCAAGTTCAGCCTCAGATCTCGTCGCCACCTTATTACTCCAACCTAGGCTTCTACCCTCCACAGCATGAGGAATGGTACTCCCCTGGGATGTATGAACTCAGGAGGTTACCCTCAGAGACCTTTTTCACAAGGGAGACAGAGATAATGGACATCCCTGCAGCCAAAAAGCCTAGACTGGGTCACTCCACGGGAAGAGTGAAAGGAGAAGAGCTCTGTGTGGTCTGTGGTGACAAAGCCTCTGGGTATCACTATAATGCCCTGACTTGTGAAGGATGCAAAGGTAGGATGAAATCAGCTAAGAGGCACAGCAGCTACTCAGGTTTTTTGGGTTTGGTTTTTTGTTGTTGTTGTTCTGTGGGTTTTTTTTTTACTTTTCTTGTTAATTTTATCCAAATCGTTAAACATACTAGAGATTTGCATTTGGAGCCTGTGTACCCTGTTCTGCATTTCCCCCAGGGCAGACTGGCAGTGTCTTCTACCATTGCCCTATGGTTATACAGCATAACAGGCCAACCTCCAGCTCTTGAGCACCATTAGCTTTTGGTGAACTGAAGCCTGAGGCTTTCTCTGGAGACTGGCAGCCTGGCTCTGCTCTCTGTGGAAGCTGCTCATGCCATTCTCTGCCTCTGGAAGGAACATGACCATGGAGGCCCCTGGGAGCTGAGTGCTAGGCTGCCCTAGAAAATAGCTAAAACCAGCCCAAGTGCCTCAGGTAGTATGCATTGAAGGGAAGTAAAAGCTGTCAACCCCCACCTGCAGGCTGCTCCCAGGGACTCTCTTTCCCCCAGCTCCCAAAGGATATGATGGGCGTCATCAGGTTTGTGAAATTAAAGGATTTCTAGTTCTGTACTTTCTTCTCAGGGTAGCCCCTATCTGTAGGGAGGGAGCTTCTTCAGGAGAAGGTTTTATCTGTAGGACAAATATCTTGCTTCTTAGAAGAATATTATTCACATAATATTATCAGGATAAATGTGATGTAGAAAATCATTACTGTCATGGTAAACATGATTGTCAGATATTTTAGCAGAGAGGGACAAGAGATTATGTCAACTATCATACCTGAAGAAGTATAATATACCTGTGACAAGGCTGAGGTACATTATGGCCAGAAAAATAGTGCCCCATTTTTTCATCCTGTTCTGTGAATAAATATTTCAATAAAATTTCTGTTTTATGGATAAAGACTAAAGCATGGTCACTACCAAATTACTAAAATATCTTAATGTGGAATTCACTGTTATAGAGAGTGGACCTGGACCTAATGTGTGCTTTATCTATCACAGAATCATTTGTGAGGGAAAAACAGATCACAAGATTCAAACACTCGAAACATGAATACAGTCAAGGCTCACACAGTTTATTTCAATAATTCCAATAAATAAGAGATTCATTTATTTCTGCTGTCTGAGTGAATAGTCTCTGAGACAAAAACTGTGAATTAACTCATATTAATGCTGTCATTATAAACCAGGTTAAACTCAATTTTGATGTGACAATTCCAAGTAATGATACTGTTAAATTAATTCTGTTAGTAAGCTGTTCCTCCTCTTTATTAACTGCAGTATTTAATGTGTGAGAAACTTTTCAAAGACTTAAAATTACAAACTTTGAATTTTGTATAGAATGTTTCTGGAAGAGAGGTTAAAGCTATCAGGTAAATATTCAGACTAAAACCCATGGTGAAAGGAAAAGTGCATCCACTTCCCTACTGATTCAGTTTGAATCACTCTATGTAACCATAATTTTACTGCTTTATTGGGATAATCTATTTTATATTTTTGTTCTGTTTCATGACTGCAACATCAATTACAAAGAATAGTACCCTTGATCAAACATAGTAAAAGTTGAATTACTTAAAGATAATGGATTCTGTTTCTACAATAAATTTTAAAGGTGACTAAAGTACCAGCTGATTCAGTAAAGAGATGTGCTGAGGACAGTAATTCTGTCTGACAAGGCAGAGCAGATACTATGTTTTCTAGATCTCTTGATCATTCTTGTTGTCTGTGGAGTTTTTCACATGGGTATACATTATCTTCAAAGCATGGAGACCAAAATTATGCTCGGCACTTCAGTTGTGCTCTTATCAGTGCAGTATAATAACCACCTCACGTGTCTGTGTCTTGAACCTCAGTATGAGATTATCCCTTCTTTTTGCAACAAGACTGCTAATTCATGCTCAATGTGTGTCCAAAATAATATGCAGGTCCCTTTCTAGTGCTCACCTTGGAGCACCTCTGCTCCATTGATGCAGTGGATGTTCTTATTCAAAGGAAGAAGCTTTGCACATATTTTTATGGGATTCAATCCTCTGTGATGAATATGTTAATTTTTTTATTATTTCTTTCATGGGTAATGTATTCCATTCTCTTTGGTTTTCTTTCTTGTGCAGATGAAACAATATTAGGATCTTATCTATTGTCCTTATGAGAATATTCATCTGAAGATATTGGCAGGAGTATATATTGATATATATATATTTCTTAATATATTGTCATCCATAAACAAATATGTATGAACTATTTCATTGGTATTTTACATAATATTTACAGCACAAGGAGCAATACACTATGTTTAAACTTGCTACTGTGGAGACCATTTCTGAAACAATCTTTGCAGACTAACATCAAAGACATTCTAGTACAGCCTCAGCCTGGACAGTTATACTGGGTTTTAAGGGCCATTTTTAGGTGTTACAGGACAAGTGTGACATAATGTTGTGCTTGTTTAATTAAGCCACAGAATGAGTTTGGTTGAAACAAAAAGTGCCCATCTTTGAGATCCCTTTCAACCCCAGCCATTCTGTGACTCTATGAAAAGCTAGTTACACATCCCCTCCATGCAGGCTTGCAGTAGGAATTTTTGCAGTATTCAAACCACTCCTGTGCTGCTTGATGTGTCTCACACCAGACTAGAATTCTTCTTGCAGAAAGGGTCCTGCTTTAATCTTCTCCTTACACTAACACCCACCATGGGGGCATGGGGCAAAAGAATGCCAGAAGATGTCTTGATGGTCTGACAGAGCAGAGCAGGTGCTTTGTTAGCAACTGTGAATTTCAAAAACTTTTAAATTTAAAACCCTTCAGAGTGCCAAACAGAGATATTTCCAAAGCTTCCATCCAATCTTTTTACAGCTTCCCTCCTTCAACTTTCATAATTTCCATGAGAAAAAATCAGCTTCAGTAACATTGGAGCAGCTCTACCATAATTAATCATATTCATGACTATCTCAGAGCAAAGCAAATTCAACATTTCCAGCCAACATGAGCTTTTTGTAATTTGGCGAGATCAGATAAAAATTAGACTGTGCCAGAAAAACCTTCAGCTTTTGGGATTGCTAACCCTTTGTTAGTTTAACCTATGTTGTTTCAGACTTACCTTTAAATTTTAGTAAAACTCTTCCTGTTATAGAAAGTCACATATCCGGCAGTGTAAATTCATTTTGAATTAGTAGTGGATAATATATACAGAAATTTCATTCATACCAAAAGCTAATTTCCAAATTAGTTATGAAGAAGTCTGTTCAAAAAGACAATGATTCAAGAGTCACTTCACAGAAAACTGAAGCAAGAATAGGGTTAAAACTAGTGTTTGCCAAAAAGAAAAAAATTATTTTGCTTTTCATTTCAGATCATTTCACCTTTGTTTTGAAGAGAAAGTATTTGACTGCTAGAATATTGTTGGTTCCTGGCTTTTGCATCCATATTTTTGCCCTTTTCTTTCTTGTATATCTTAAATAAATTATTTATCAATTTTTTTCTTTCTTCCATCATGAAGTAAATGCACACCTTGTGAATAGGTTAAGTGATAAAGTCATCAATCAGTCTTAGAATGTTATAAATATTGGTGCAGAGCTTTTCAGTGTTTACTACTAAATAATGTATCATAAACAATACGATTTTAAATTTGCAAATAAAACAATCAATTTTATAAAGCAGATGCAGTTGCCTTTAACTGACAGTGAGAACTTACAGCTTAAATCCAGGCTTTTTTTCCTTCCCTGACCAGTAAATGGCAATGTATTAAAACCATGTGAGTGATGAATAAAAATAATGCCTGGGGCTTCTGGAGGCTCCAAGTAATCTGCATTTCAAAAGAGACTGATGCCAGTCAACTGTATTTGTTTGAAAAGCAGCCAATAAGACACACAGCATGGAAGAGATTTCAAGCAGGAATTACTGAAGATTCAGAGAAATGCCAGATTTTTGGGACCAGGTAGTGGAATTGTTTTACTGGTTGCTACACAGCAGTGCATGGACGAGATTAGGCAACTATAAAACCATGGGGCAAATTTGGGAAATTGTCATCTGACAATGCATGATCCTTCAAACACACAGACAATTCTTTAGATTCACAACTGAATGTGCTTTATGATTTGATTATGGGAGACTGGCTCTTATCTGGTCCTTCTTTTAATGCATTAGAGTGTCAGGTTGGAAAACAATAGTTTTATTGTGCCAGGCAGTGGTGATAAGAAAGCAAAAGCTTTTTGAATAGCTCTGGTTAATATAAATGTACACAGAGCTCTAGTTTGAAGTACAGTATAATCAGTGATGTGGCAGCAGAAGCTCCCAGGAGTTTATTTGAGAAACCTGCCCTCACATGGGGAGGAAAACTGATTCCCACTGTAGCTGATGCTAAATAGTTTCTGCCATGTGAAGGGCAATGTAAGCAGATTATAATGGCACAGTGACTAACACTAAAAATTCAGGAAACATTGACAGCAAAGATTCTGTTGCTTTGCGATGACCCTTATTTAATCACATTTATTATCTTGTCTACCCCATGTTTTGCCCACAGTGCCGCTCTCACAGATGGGCAGCAACCAAATAGGAGGTTTGAACAGACTTAGGAAGGGTCCTCTCAATTTTTTGTATCAGTTGCTATTTGCAGCTATAACTGTGCAATTTTTGAGTGAATACAGTGACAATACCAGTAGAACTACCTGTGCAGGTGAAATTAGGTGACTACTTAACTCATCAAGTGGACAGTACTTAGTGAATAAGGCTGGAGGATCTTGTAAACAGGGGCGGAGGCCACATGTACAATAGGCAGGTACAGTGCAACTTCCTTATTAAACTTGGGGGTGGGTGAGCAGAGCAGTATGTGGAGCTTCTGTTGCTCCCAGGAGCAGGGGGAAGGGTGAAGAATTACTCATCTCTCTTTCTGCACATTCTGTACATTCTGCACATTCTGCACCTCAAGAGACTTAACAGACTAGCATTTTTTTTCACTGGCTATTTGTATGGTATCACCCTACGGCTCTAGTGCTGGTGCTCAGCCTGCTACAGGCAGGTTTCAGATTTGGGTCTGAATTTTCCCAAAATTCACAGTTACAAGACTTTACTTTGGACTAATGTCGAGTGCTTGGGCTCATTTTAAAAATTATATAACTTGAATACAGTTGTCAGTACAAGTATCAAGATTTTAGTCATCCAGGCACTGACATAAATTGTTGATCTGGCAGAACATGCGTCATTTCAGTGCAGATGGAGGTGAACTTCACCTTGATGACTTTACTTCTGAGTGTTTTCTTTCATCTATGTCACTGCTGTTTTGTGCAGGATTCTTCAGAAGAAGCATCACAAAAAATGCAGTATACAAGTGTAAAAATGGAGGCAACTGTGAGATGGACATGTACATGAGGAGAAAATGCCAGGAGTGTCGTCTAAGGAAATGCAAGCAGATGGGCATGTTGGCTGAATGTATGTATACAGGTATTTGCATCATGCAGGCAGAGAGTGCATTAAATACTGGATTTACTTGAGTGGTCTGGGTTTGACAGTAAAGTTATAAAAGATGTCATTTGGCAGGTGGAAGGTGTATGAAAGAAGATGCTGTGCCTGTGCATCAAACCCTGTTGAAAGACAAATGCACTTTTAAACAATGGGATTTAACTGGTGGTCAGGGATATGAGGGCATAAGAGGTGAGCAAATGGTGAAGGAAGGCCAGTCCTGCACTGGATGACAGCTCTTAGTCTGCTTGAGTGGGAAGGAGCAGGGGAAGTGGGTCTGTGGGAGACTCCCCAGGAGTCAGGGTTTTGCAGTGTTATGGAAGCCAGAGCAGGAAAAAAAAAAAAAGCCTGGCGTTTTTCTTTCCTCCTCTTTCTGGGGCTCCCCCAGTCAAGTTCTTGCTGGCCAAGTGAAAGTTTTGGCACATACACAATGCCATTTTCAAGAAAAGAGCGGGAGTGTTGCTAGCAGGAAGTTTCTGTGGACTTGCCAAATGTATGTTCCCAGACCTCACCCAGCAATCAGGCAAAGCCGGGTAAGGGCTGGCCCTTTTTTATAGTCTCATTAGCTTTCCTCATGGTGCTACAGGCACACAGGTAGAACTCATGGACACATAGGTCTCCAGAAATGAACCCAATGGATTTTAATAATGTTGCACAGTAAAGCAAATATTCTATTCAGACTGACAGTTTATAAATTTTATTGAGCTTCAAGCTGGATAACTTAGAACAATGGGGATATTGAAGTACAACTTTGAACATGTTTAAAGCTTCTCTTTGAGTTATTGCACTATTTTTGTAAGCCTGCTCCTGTAAACACTCTGTAAACATCTGCTCCTTTGCCTTCCATGAATAAGACTACAATTTATTCTTCTTGATGGCTCCAGTCACTTTAGCATACACGTATGTGTGAAATCAATTTAGGTTCATACAGGAAATTAATCTACTTGGAATTTTTAATATATTTCTATCCTTCAATCTGATCAGAAGATGCTATAGTAACTGTTGGTTATATGAGAAACAATAAGCTCCATCAATATTTCGAAGGTGTTGCCAGCATAATGTAATTAATCTTTCATTCTGCAAATTGAACAGGCTGCAAAGATCCTGAGATAGGACATATTCTTGTGCAATACATAAATATATGAGCAGACCCCACTTCGATGGAAGAACCAATGCATTCTGCGTTGTCAAAGGAAAAATAATTCCCCTGTGGAGCTCACCTCTGATCCATTGCTTCAAAATTTTGAGAATTCAAAATAGCTTGAGTCACTCAGTGCAGCAAAAAACCCAACAACCCACTGCTGAAAAAATAAAACCAGGTCAGTGTAAATAATACTGACTGGGACCACATGAAACTTTTATGCTGGCCTATCATTTTCACAAGCTGGCATAGGGGAAATAAAAGCCAGTGGGTGCTGCTGCCATTTGACTCCCTCTCTGCAATGGAAACACGGGGTATCTTGTGTTGCTCATGACTTAACCATAAGTGTGCTCTAATGCACTGCAATGAGGATGTTTGGCAAGGCACCATTTAATGGCTTTAAAGTAGGAGTGCGTTGTATAATTGCTTTTTGTTCAAGGCAATCTAGGACAGTAAAACATGAAACTTCTGGTAGTATAGGGCATTTATTTGAAAAAATATGACTAGGAAATAAAAGGTTACCTTGAACTTTGTTTCACTTACTCATTTTGTAGGATTGTAATTGCAAGCTCTGGGGATTCTTTTTTCTTTCCCTCTGAACAAGGAGCTAAAGTATTATAAATATTTATGGCACAGCTACTCAACAATCTTTCTCCTGCCCTTTATGTGCAAACTACAGACAGACCAAAATTACTACCCATCAATTTCAGTCATTTGCTGTCATTTGGATCTAAACTGCAAGTTTCTTGGGTGAAATGTCTACCTAGGGAAGACCCAGGTTCTGCCACTCTTCTGGAATTTAATACCCCTTGAAACCTAGCTATCTCTGAGCTAAAAAGTGATGTCCTGTCTCACACACAAGTTTTTCATATGACTTAAATGGGAGCCAGAATAAGATATCAAGGTAATACTTAGTAGCAAGAAGCATGAGGAAAATCTGTCTTAATACTTAAGGTAATGTAAAGCAAATATTCCCTAGAAAGGCAATAGACCAGAACCTAAGCTGGTGGAAAACAGCACAAGCCCATTAACAGCACCAAAGGATGCACTGAATAATTTAGAAAAAGAAATCTATGGTGCTGTGTGGCACCACAAATTACATGGCTCGATACCAATTATTATCTCTATCATTCCCATTCCCTCCTTTCAAGGTATTCTTTGCAGGTCTTATTTTAATCATGTAAATTTCCTCTTCTCTCAGCAGTTCAGGTAGGTCATTTTATATAGGGCTTAAACAGGAAATTAAAAACATTCACAACGAGATTCACTGGTTTCATGGTATCTTCCTCCACATCATATACTCGCTGAATGGGCCTCTTTTCCTGCTCTGCATTTTTAAAGGTGAAGAATGGGAAGAATACTTGAGAGAAAAAAAAGAAAGAAAGAGAGGAAAGAGAGAAAGAAAGAGAGAGAGAGAGAGAAAGAAAGAAAGAAAGAAAGAAAGAAAGAAAGAAAGAAAGAAAGAAAGAAAGAAAGAAAGAAAGAAAGAAAGAAAGAAAGAAAGAAAGAAAAAGAAGTCCTATGCTTAAAATAAATAGGTTTGTTTTTAGATGAATACTTAGGTGTTTACTTGTTCATTTGTGACTTCTGACTGTCTTCCACAGATTGTGTAGGGTACCTATTGTTCCCTTCTTTTGTTGGAACGAGAAAATGGATAGTTTTTAGGACATCCAAACAAGGATGCTTCCTGGTTCAAAGTACTGAAATGTAGTCTAGAACAAAAAAAAAAAAAAAAAAAAAAAAGAAAAAATCCCATACCACAAATTCAAAAATCATTTTTTGCAAGTGAAGCTCTATAATCAAATCACGGCTTTATGCACTTCTCTAATACAATGAAAAGTAAAATAACAAGACCAGCTGGGTAACTTCTTAAATGCATTTTAAAGGTATTTTGCCAGTCTGAGTTACTTCTGAGTTTACGTTTTCAGCTTTGGTCTACCTGTGTAGGGAGGTACTAAAGGCTAAAGCCTGGGCATGCCCTCTTCTGTGTGGACTTTCTTTCCAAAAATTGTGCACAACAGACCTAATATTGCTTGAGGATTATTGAAAATATCCAATGCCCTTCGTGTAAGAACAGCTGCACCTCCAGCACTGTTTTGGATCAAAGCAAAAGAACATTACTTTGATGACAGTCTTCCAGTTGTTCCTATTTTTTTGCACTTTGGTTCAGGTCTTGGAGCACAGGAAAGGCTTTTCTCTTCTATAAAACTGAAACAAATACAGTATACTTTCAGCACTAATAGGCTTTTTTGCCTGTAAGAATAGATTAGACCTGGTCCAAAGCAAGACCCCTGACATGCTCGGTGTGTGGATTCTGGGCCAACAAAGCCAACTGTTTTCCTCTGCAGATAAGCTCCATGTGGGGTAGACCACACATAGTGTGTGCCTAGCTTGTCTCAGTAGGATCACATCCAAAGATAGTGACACGTTCAGGAGATGATCTGCTCAGGTAAGAGGGGTGTTGGTGTAAAGGGCATTCATGGGCATGTCTAAGTAAAGTACCTCTTCAGTACCTCAGGCATATATCAATCCAATTGCTTTGTGTTGCATTATGTGTCCTAGGTCTCTTAACAGAGATACAGTGCAAGTCAAAAAGGCTACGGAAAAATGTGAAGCAGCCCCCAGATCAGACAGTCAGTGAAGACAACGAAGGCCATGATGTGAAACAAGTAACTTCTACAACTAAAATATATAGGGTAAGAGAATTCTTGTAATAGCTCATTACTATAAGGTGATATGATTTTTGTTAAGTGCATCTAGTACAGTGAATAAAGGGTATTGAAAACCCTCTGGAGCTGCCTGTGTTGATTAAAACTCTATCTTCAACTAAGTCAAGGAAATACCTTGAGTGTAGATGCAGTTCTGATATTTTTAGTCAAAACCCTGTAAAGCATCTGTAAGATCCATGCAGTATCTTTTCTGTGGTACCTATATCACATACATTGAGGTGTGATATTAAAACTTGAACACACCTAGTCATTTGCTAATCATTTCCTTATTTCTGATAATTAACCACACAAACCTATGCAGTTTAAAAACATTATACACCTCTCTTCTGTACACTACAGTGACAAGAAAACCTCTTATGTCCTTAGTCTCCAAATGGTGAGAAATGGATATATAGCTTTTGCCTAAAGCAAGCGATGCTACATCTTCACTATGACTGCATTTCATGATGGGCTTTTTTTTTTTTTTGCCAGTATAGGAGAAGGTAGAACTTTCCCCAGAGCAGCAGAAACTTCTTGATTATATTATGGATTCATACAGTAAACAACAAATACCCCAGGAGGTGTCAAAAAAACTAGTAAGTATATTGACAAATTCATTTTTGAAACACTGATAATGAAGTTGAGGATTCCAAGGCAAAAAACATAGTCAGCACAAGTAGATGTAGTAAGTAGAGCAAACTGTGGGCTTACACTTTAAGTATGCTGAAAGTGGGGAAGAATCTTTCCCATTCAGTCAAAAATTAGACCACATCTTAAGAAACTTAAATGTTAAGAAAAATCTTTCAACTGTAGGATAAGACTCTTATGATCAAATCTAACCTTTGCTGATTGGAGCTTTGTTTTTTCCATTTTCAGTGTAGGCAATGATTTGAATTTGACTTGCTGTCAAGCTTCTTTTCCTGTAAAGACATCAGTCTGGAATCTTGAAAATATTTTCTAGAGTAAAAAGACACTGTCTACTTCTTATGCTGCCTTCCAAAATACTTGGTTTTGACAACATTGGAGACAAATTACAGTGTTTGGTGGAGCTCTTGCCTGGTCCAATCCAGCAGTTATTGTATTTTATGCTTCTAAATAGGAAATGTCAGTGAAAATTAACAGATTTTGTTTGGTTTGATTTTCAACAGTTGAATGAGGAATTCAGCGCTGAAGGAAATTTTCTGATTTTAACAGAAATGGCCACCAGTCATGTGCAGGTTCTTGTGGAATTCACTAAAAAACTACCAGGTATATCCAGGGTGTTGGGGAAATATTTGTTATTGCAATGCTTACATGCCTTTCTGCTGCCTTTTGGAAAGATTTGCATATGTTTTAAAGACTATTTAAAAAATGCCTGATCCTTCTACACAGATCCTTCTATCTGTTTAGATATTGTATAAAGTAAAGGTGCTTTGTGGTCAGAAGAATAGTAGACTGAACAATCCAAACTGCTACTCCAAGATGTGGCACCCTTTAGCTATTGACAGAGAAAATGCTCAGAGAAAGGATTGTGTCTGTAGAGAGATTTTATTTTTATATATTGCTGCAGTGCCAAATAGTCTGCCTCTAAATTACCACTAACACTTGCTAGACTCTGCTTGACTCCCTTTGCTGCTTTTCTAGCTATGCTTCTAGGTTATAACACCCACTGAATTGTGAGTCCCACACAAGAACTTTCTCTAGCTGGTGGCACCAATATTTATGGTCCTTGCCTAGTGTGTTATGGACAAGTACTGAAAATCTGAGTTTATTAGCATTTTTTTAACTCTCAAGTTCATGTTGCCTCAAGACTGAACACTGGGCATATGGTAGAGGTCCCTTTAACTAAGGAAGGTGCATTGTAACACTGAAAGCAGCATGGCAGTGGGAAAGGAGTGTAGAGAGCTCTGGTGGAAACACAACAGATGATGTTATGGAGCAACATCAGGTTAGATAAAATTCTCACTATTTGTTATGCCCCACTACCCTTTGCTGATCCTCTAAAATACCATGAACACTGAAATACATGTGTAATCCTCATAAAATCTGGGGAGGTTCAAATTAGTGTCATGTGCTGAAGTCCAGTTTTGAATGTCTGCAGCAATTAGCAAGCCTACTGACACCAGCATCAAGGTTATGCAGATGTGTGGCACCTCACATGCAGGAATTGCAGGACAGAAAGAAGTGGGAGCTGTTTCTGCTGCTGTCTGATTTGTCTATAATGTGTCCTCAGGCTTCCAAACCCTTGATCATGAAGACCAGATTGCTTTGCTGAAGGGCTCAGCAGTAGAAGCCATGTTCCTCCGCTCAGCTGAGATCTTCAGCAGGAAACTTCCCTCGGGACACACTGTCCTTCTAGAAGAGAGAATTCGCAATAGTGGTAGGTACCTTGTTCAATGAGGCAAAACCAAACCACACCATTCCACTTCTGTGTCAGTATTTGGCCCTTGGGAAGCTGGTAAGATTGTTTAGTAGCATTGAGACAGATTTATCTGAATGTTCTTTACACTAACTAGAACAAATCTAACTGAGCCTCAAGTCTGAAGTTCATAGGGTAAAGGATTCTTTACAAGTACCTTGCAACTTTTATGAATAATGCTACATCAAATAAACCTAGTGCATGTCTTCAGTGATAAGAATGAAAGAATGATGAAGAAGAGCTACTACCATTTCAAATTGTTCACATAAAGTATTGGTAATTATGCTTTCAAAGACAATCCCCATAAGCAGAAAAGAAAAAAATATTGTAGGATGTTAGTGAAGATGACTGAAGGCAAGCACCTATTCTTAGGGTTGTTCTGGTAAAATTGAATCACACTGAACAAGGTCCATAGAAGAATTATAAATACAGCAGGTTTTGAGTATGTTTTTTTCTTCTTAAAGTCCATTGAAAGCTCAGTGACTCTGATAAGTTCACTGGTTCTAGACATAAAACGTAATAATTTTGAAAAGCCAAATGGGGCTAGATATTGTTTGTTCCTTATAGCAGAAGTTGTGTTGTACATTATTATGTATTCTTTGTGCTCCACCAATACAATACTGAATGTTTGCTTTTTTTGGTATTGACCAGCAGGCTTTATCCAACCCTCAGATACCTATCAATGAATATTCAAAGGGATCAACAATTCTGAATGAGAGAGTCAGTCTATAGATTCTGCCTTCTGACTTTCCTTTTTAAGGATCAGAAGGAGAAGAGACATGTAACCTTAATATTGGTCATGGGAATGGGCTTGAACTCAGTTCAGAAACTACTACTGATGTAGGCAAAATTAAGCCAATATTTACATAGTTGATCCACTGAAAAGGTTCAGAAAACTTGAGAATAATTCACTAGCTGAACATATGTATTTATTTTGGCTTGGCACACTCATGTATAATTAGTAGTTTTTTCTATTTCTTTCATTTTCATTGATTATAAGAGGGTACTATTTGATGGACTGGAAACAGTGATTTCCAGAGTGATATGAACAACTTCTGGTCCAGGTTCTGCAGGCAGAGAAGTATGCCAAGAAGGTCAGATATGTTTCCTGGAAACTGTAATGAGTTGTCACAGATCCAAATGTCTTCATTAAGAGATTTTTTTACTGGATTATAACCCAAATTTTTGATAAAAATAGGTTTTGGAGAAATGAATCCATATGGCAACATGATTACTGAAAACTTCTCTAATCTGTACAATGAGTATGAAGCTTCTTTGTTCCAGGTATCAACTATTCATTAAAAAAAAAAGCAAAAAACCAAACCCAAAAGCAAGAAATACTTTAATCCAGAACATTGCATAAGCCCTTATGTCATACCAATAATTTTCCTTAGTCATAATGTAAAAATATTCTGTTCATTTTCTGCAGCTATGGTATCCAGATGAGATGCAATATTATATTTTACAAGTTTGTGCTTGGCTTCATGATAATACAACTGGCTGGAATACTACGTTGTATCCTGCCTCAGTATTATTTACCTGTTATGTTGCAGATTTTAAAAAACCACATTTTGTATAGAACAATTTAGAAGAAATTTGTGTAGAAATTTCAAGACAAGTAACAAATGTGGTATGTTTCCTGCAATTCTTTTTTTTTTTTCTGTGGGGAAAAACTCCAGGGTAAATTAAAAGCAAACTCTTAGAACAAAAACCTGGGCTGAATAGTTCCCAAAAAATGAAACACAATAACTTTTTAAACCTGTACGCATGTATAAATACAAATGTGTAACTTCTTGCTCTTGGAAGAAGCTTTCTAAAATATCTTTCCTCAAGCCAGGATCAAGTTGAAGACATAAGAGGAAATTCTGATGTTAGAACTTCCCCCCCATGTATTACAAAAGGATAATGTATTATCCAGCTTACTGCTTCTGACTGCATTTTTTCCTTCTATTAATAGCCAGAATAAAAGAACTCATATATTTTATTTCTTTACTTAGTGCAAAGTCAAACCTACTTTAAAAGATTTTCCTTTGCTGCATTTAATGGGGCTGTGACAATAAAAAAAGCAGCTTGTAAATATTTGCATTTCTAGTTTAATTACTGCTACTGGACCTATTTAACTTTTAAATAAACTAAACTTTGAAATAGTTTTAAAATATCTACTACAGAAATAGCTTATTTTTGCAGTTTAAATACTCATTATTTTCATGTGTCAAAGTTTAAACAAAATGATAGAAAGGCATCCAAATTCTTCTGTTATCATTGTTTACAGATACAACTTTCAATAATATTTCAATACTCTGTAATATAAATTATAGTAAAATAAAATATTACAAGTATTCAATATTAAAAATATTAAATATTATGCAGTTCACACCCCTGAATGTCATAGAACTCAACACCAGGGCTCTAGGTTTCACGGTAGCCTGTACCAAATGTGACATTAGAGTAGAAATGTAAACAATCTTTTCCAGTCTTAACCAGTAAGGACAAATGCTACTAAAAGCTGCAGCTGCCCATTATCGTGTTATAGACTGGTCCAAGAGACAAGACTGGCCAGAAGAGATTAAACTCCTCTTTTTCCATATGCCTCACTGGAAAACAAACAAATAAACACAGAAACAAAAAAGGCTAAATGCAGCAAACTGAAACATATGAAGACAGCAGAGAGCATCAGAAGAAATTCAGTGATGGCTGAGTGGGAGCTTGAAAATCAAGATTATAGGTAACAAATGAAAAAATAGCATCAGGATTATTTATGGCTCCTAGTGAGGTCCTAAATATTGTCATGCCAGCAGCCATAAATTATTGCTGTTAGTCAGAATTTCTGTCTGTATATTTTTAGGTACAGACTAATGTCTGAATATCAGAAGTTCTATTGTCAAGCTTTGATGCCTGTATCCATAAAATCAGGGAGGGTGGTGGTGATTCTGCCTAAAAGTCACAAGCTGTCCAGTATTCTGTCACCTGCCACCATGTCCACTTTGAAGCTGCTCTCATCTATTAATATTTATGTCTTCTCTGCTCTGCCTGTACGGAATTTTTGGGGTTTTTTTTTCCTGATAAAGAAGTCAGAGATCTGGTGGTGATGACCTTTGAGCATTATCAGCATTCATTTTCATTCTCATGCTGATGAGGCATACTTTTATTTCTCAGCTTGTGCATATTGATCAAGTCCTGCTGCACCTCAGAGAATGCCTTGGTTGAGCCCTGATGGTCTTTCTCTGTAAGCCATTAGGAAAATTCTTGCATTATGGGCTCCTGTGACTGAAATCCTCTCCTACACACCCTAATATTGAGACTTAATGAGAAATACAGACTTTTTAAATTTAATGTTACTGAGATTTGTTGCCATTTACTCATCTTATTTGGTGCTTCACTATGCATATACCATATGTGATTGACTCATTCTGTGAAAGGCTGACATTCTAGTAATTTAATGCTTAGTGTTTTTCTGTTATTTTGAAAGTAAATTCTCCCCATTATTGAGCAGTACACTATTTTTAAAAAACAGAGCTGAGATACAGAAATTTTTCTCTGTGAGTATTTGTAGTTTTGCTAAAGATACCAGGTTTCAGTAGTCATGAAAAGATAGAGATTTTTATTTCATCACTTTACTCTACAGAGCAGTTCTAGGAATTTGAGTATTGGGAAATAAAATACTGATATTGACAGAAAGGGAAGAATCTGGACCCAAATTTTAAGTTGGCAGCAGGAGCTCTGACATTGTGAAACACACTGTTGTCTTCCTGGATGGGTTACAGGTGCTGAAGTACACTCAGATCCAAGGGAAAAAAAGAAATAGCCGCACTTTCAAAGCACTGGCAAGAGGCCACCTCCTGCCATCGAATGTGGGATACAAAGTTCCCACTGATTTGGATAAGAGGCTCCTGCAACCAAAAGCAAAGTTTGATATTGGAGCATGGATACTGAATAACTTCCATTGCCCTTGTCTTTTATAATTTGGTTATTAGTACTGAGCAAGGGTAGCGCTTCAAACCCCCCTTGTGCTGGGGTTTGTGCAGAGGAACAAAATGATCTTCACTGACGTGTCCAAAGTGTCTAACCCTCCAAATGGTCATGTGCATCCTCGTGGAAGGAGACACATCAGCCTGTGACTCAAGGCAAAACTGGCACACTGCCCAAAACATTAAGAGATTTTGACCACTCTACATTGCAAAATATAGGAAAGAGCTTTTCTGTCCACACACCTTTCCTGCACAATCTACCACACCGAATCATCCGGTTCTAGGTACCTGAACCACAATTAAAGTTGCTAAAATTATTTAAATCATATCTACACAATAGATCTACACCCATGGAAGCAAAACAGATGTTAGGAACCCAATCTCTTTCCTTCTGCATAAGTGTGTTTCTTCAGGCCAAAAGCATTTTTAGACTGTGCCTATGAAGACTAGCTGAAGGCACTGCAGATGCTGCTACTGTGGGCCAGACCACATTTCTCTCTTGACTCTTGACTCAGGCCACTGCTAAAGGAGGGTATGTGGAAAGGTCATTTGCACCCTCCTTACAGGCTTGGTTTGGTTTTTTGTTTTTTTGGGTTTTTTTAACTGGGGTTTTTTTTTGGGTTGGGGGGTTTAAACTAAGGTTTCTTTGCTTGCAATTATGACTTAACAGAGGTCCTATAGATTGCTTTAAAGAAGAGGGGGGTTTGGTACTTGGTTGTGAGTTCTGCTCAACACATGCTAAGTCTCATTTAAGCTGGCCATTTAACCCCTACAAGACAACAGCAGACAGAAAAGAATATGCCCATGCTCTGGTGTGTCTTCTCTCCTGGCTAGATTTTCCCCTGGTTTGGCACTCAGCATCACAGGCGTGAATTTGGTCAGTGTTTAAAGCACCATTTATGCATTTGAATAGCTCAGAAGGGAGAGCTAATAAGCAGCATGAAAAACAATGCTGGTAGATGGAATAATGTGAAAGATAAAATATAAGTTTGAGTAATTAGAATATTTTATTTGCATAAAGCAGCTACTAATATACCCTTGGATTCATATTCACTAATGTTTAAATGTTTATAAAGAAAAAATGATCTCTATCTATATTAATAACACAGTGTTAGTTACTGTTAATTAGCATTTACTCTCAAGCTTTCTTCTTGCAATAGATTAATTATTCAGTTTTGCAACACAGCCAAAGTAGAAGAGAGAATGCTGCCTCAAAAAGCTGGCAATACTG
This sequence comes from Agelaius phoeniceus, assembly GCF_051311805.1. NCBI lineage: Eukaryota > Metazoa > Chordata > Aves > Passeriformes > Icteridae > Agelaius > Agelaius phoeniceus. The sequence continues at coordinate 27,258,905 of NC_135269.1, read as the reverse complement.
ACCTGATATCACAGGAAATACACATATTCCAGAATTATGTTAAACAGATAATTATTCAGGGCCTGAAACTGCAAACCTTATGATATCAGGTATCAGTCATCTTACCTTTAAAGAGTAATCATAGCCACAAAACTCTAAAAAAGACAAGATCTAAAGTAATGCTGTGCCTTGAACTACAGATGGGCATGAACTTGTGCAAGTAAGGGATGTGAATGAATAATGTTAATGGGTTTAAATCTGCTCTAGTTTGATGCTGCAAAGCTGCACTCAGTACAGCTTATATTTCCCAGTGACCACACTTGGATTTACAGCCAGACATGCATGAACACAACACAACAAAATAATTAAATGATCTGCAGCACCTTCTGCAGGTGTCTGAGCTGGGTAAGGTAGGAATTTGTACAACACAGAAAGATGCCCAATGGCATGTGAAGGATCAGCATGTTCTTACTGCTGTAATGCTGCCTGAAACAAGGTTTTTGAAACCTTTTTGAAGAAAGTTAGGAAGGAGGCACTATTAGCAGTGACCAGGAAGCTCTGCCTGCCTGACAGCACTGTGCAGGGCTCTCATCTGATCTAAATATAGAAATATAGAAGGTAAGGCAGAACTAACTTTTCTGTTCTCAATGAAGCCAGAAATATAATTTCTTTTTTTTTTTTTTTTTACTTTTGAGCTATAACTTTGAGGTATGACTTTGGGAAAATCATGTAACTCACTTCTTCTCTAGCCTTTCCATTTACAAGCACCAAATCACCTTTAATTCTTGTTCTGATAATCTGAAGTGGCAACATCTCATACAGTAGCTAGGAAAAAAAAGTAAGAACTATAAACATCTGTTTCCTGTGTTTCCTCGTTTTTTGGGTTTTTTTTTTTTCTTTCTGTTGGAGCTTATTAAAGCCAAACCGAAGCTTTTACAATCACATTAGAGAACAGCTCCCTCTTGTGACAGAAAAGCAATTTGTGTGACGTGCATGCCGGAAGATGAACTAATAGCAGGGAAACTTCAGCATAGGTGGGATGACAGCAAAACTACTAAGAGAAAAGATTCCATTATTCTAGTTCCAAAATTGCTCATTTTTCACGGATTTTTTTCATAATTGTCTTGTGACATATATCAGTTTAAAGATTTTGAAGTTCTGTTCTCCCTTGGAAAAGTGGTAAATCCCTTGCATTGCTCAAACATACCTTTATAATTCCCTTTCATCTCTATGGTTTTATTTCTTTGTTTGCAGTACACTGATGCAGAGTTCTCTGCAGTAATTTCATTTGCTTTCACATCTATACTCATTTTTTGCTTTACCCTTCCATACTTAATGTTACCTTAGAAGCTGTCTGGGCAGGGATTGTTTCACTATATGCTTAGGCATTGTTTGGAGCAGTGAGGATGTGAATTTAGGTCCTCACTAGCTTTTCCATATCCTGCTTGCTAGCACCATTTTCATCCTACTTCTGCTATACAAACAATAGAATTTGAGGAGTTTGGGGTCACCAAAAGCAATAAATCAATCTAGCTGAAAGCTAGCCTGACCTTCAAAAGAAAAAAGAGAAAAAACCTTCAAATTATGAATATGAGAAACAAATGGGAGTCAGCCACAGCCCACTTCCTACCATTTCTTGTTTCCTGTCAAGATGATTATGCCCAGCAGCACAATACCTTGCACAGAGACTTCTAAAAATATCAACTTTGTCTTAGACTTTTCTCATGTTGCTGCTGAGCTACTCATTTCCATGAAAGGAATTAATTTGCTCTGCTTTAGGGCCCAGCTTTTCACTTCTTTTTTTTCTACTTTCATGCAAACTTTAAGACTTTGGTGTTCCATATATATGTGCTACTTACATATATAAGGAACCTTGGCATTTCAAACCACCTGAGAGGGAGACAGGGGGTCCCCAAAAGTTAGCAATAACAAGTATTCAAAATTCTAAGTAGTTAATACTGATGACTAACAGCATAACCCTGCAGCACATTAGATGCTATGACTATTGTTTGCCCTGAAAGAAGGGCCAGCTGTGTTACTAACTTCTAAAGGACAAGCTGACCCACATCATATATATCCCTTTAATTGACTTAGTAGTATTGAACTCATCAAGGAAACAAGATTTGTGGCTTGTAGTCTGAAGTGAACATAGGTTGCTCGTGTCATGTGTTTAAAAACATGACTCAGCTGTGAAATAAACCACACCCTACAAGATGATTCCTTCACTGTTGGGACGCATAACTATTCCACTGCTTGAAGTAAATTCACTGTCACAGCAAAATGTGACTGTTTCATAGTTGAGTCAAGTGACTTCATGTTTCCTTTCTTTAGGTTCCACATGCTGAGTTTCAGTTTGAATTGTGCCTACTGGGGGCACTCCAAACCGCACTAGTCCTGGACTTTAGCTTGTTGTTGTACACAACACTCAAACCCACATTCATTCACATGGTTTCCAAAGGAAGTTATAAAGACTTCTCCTAGAACAGCTCAAAATTAAGATTAAATCTACAAGAGATCCTGTGGCCCTCACCTGTGGGAACCGAGGAGGTTCCCATCCTTTTAGCCAAGGAAGGCCAAAAGGTTCTTGCTGCAGAACCACTGGTTTGGATGTCCACACTGCTTCAGAGCTGCAAGCAGCCACTGACAATAGTTTAGTGTCTGCTCTGAGTGACTCACATATCATTTAAAAAAGGAATAATTTTGATGTCACAGAACTTCTCTTTTACACCAAAGAGTAGGATGGAGTACATCTGTAATTCAAGGCTAACTTAGAACATTGTGACCTGATGACAAAGTCAGGCTTCTGCTGATGGTGAATCACATGATCATATTCTTAAATAGGCCTGGATTTTAGCTATTTTTGGCTCTGTATTTTATAATACATTATTTTATGCTTTAAGGTAGTAGTAGTTGCAAGCAAGTTGATCTTGGACTGCAGGTAATCCTAGACCTAATGAAAGTTTCAGGCTACATAAAAGGAGTAATTAAGTGTCTTTATGGAGAAAACTGAAGCAACTGCCCAAGGCAGTTTGCTGTAGAGTTGGGCTGGAATTAAACCATACACCCTGAGAGGTTTCCACATAACTAATGCAGAGACAGGGAACACAGGGTCTGCTTCCCAAAGAGGATTATCAACAGACAAGGAAACCACCTATGAGACTTGTCCTGAAGATCCAGATGGACAAACCTGCAGAGTGAAATGAATTGTTTGAAAAAAAGACTTTGAAACCATGCAAAAAGAAATTGCCAGTGTTTGCCTATGTCTAGTTTGCTCTGGAAAACAAGGATGTGCTTGCACTTCTGTAACTAATTGTCTTGCATCATGATTTCTGTAGTAGCTTTCTCCCACCAAGACAGTCAATATGAAATATGAAATAATTGCTGTGTAGCAATAAACCAGAATGCTTCAATAATTAAGACATACTATAACTATTTTTTCATTCTCACAGGTATCTCAGATGAATTCATAACTCCCATGTTTAATTTTTATAAAAGCATTGGAGAGCTGAAGATGACACAGGAAGAATATGCACTGCTCACAGCCATAGTTATCCTGTCTCCAGGTAACTTCTCATCCAGAATTAAATATTAGTGGTTCTGGAAAGAAAGCATGAGGAGCAGATGTGAGATTTGTAAAAACTTACATTCTGCATGGAGTAAGTCAATGTGCATGCTCATTATGTACATTCAATTGTTAAACCAGAAAAAAGCACAGAAATGCAAACTCCAAATGTCCTGCTACACCATTTGGTTTTGAATACAAGGAAGAAACTGCTTAAATAACGTTCTTTTAAAAATTACATGTAACTCTTCACTGCTTAGCAAAACAGGCTTCTTCCTTCAGAAAACCCCAAATGTGGCTTCATAAGCACATTACCCCTGACCACTGTGGAATGCTACTTATTTTAAAGGGGAATTGGGAAACCCTATAACTTAGAATAACTAAGAGTATGGCAATGGAGGTCTTCAGAATTTATCGGGAGGTTTCCAAACCAGGTTTCATGAAAGATGGGAAGGTGAAGCATTTCCATCACTCTTTGAGTCACTGTGTCTCAGGAAATTTTTTTACACCAAAAATCTCATCCTTCTCTTCTCCTCCCAATCCAAATATTCAAACACATTTCCATATGAACAAAATAAAATACAAGTATTTTCTAACAAGGAAATTTAATCTGAGGATGAAGATGTTTGATTTCCCCCTGGTGACCTGCTTTTACACTCTTCTTCTGGCTAAATTCCCCAGTACTACACCTCCAAGAATTTAGGGTGTTCAGCTTTTGAAATGCATTTTATGACATACTCTGGTGCAGAACCAGAGTATGGAGGGATTGACAGAACTCCAGTGAAATGTTGCAGAGTTAAAACAGTTCCGTTTTTAAGAAGGTTAAAAATTTTCTCTAGCTAGAAGTGGGAAGCTAACATGAAAACCCTAAGTTTATGCACAAATAGAGCATTAAACATTTTTATTTCATATTAATTTGAAAATAAATATTCTTTGTAGGTATGAATATCAGTGGCCAGTGTGAATATTTGAATATTTTTATTTTAACTTTTCAGTGTAAATAATTGCAATGTATAAGGGCATATATTTGCTAATCACTTATTTTCTTTAAAACCATAATCAGATCGACAATATATAAAGGACAGAGATTCTGTGGAAAGGCTTCAAGAACCACTGCTGGATATTCTACAAAAAGTCTGCAAACTTCACCACCCAGATAACCCTCAACACTTTGCATGCCTCCTGGGCCGTCTCACAGAATTACGGACATTTAACCATCACCACGCAGAGATGCTGATGTCATGGAGAGTGAATGATCACAAATTCACACCTCTTCTCTGTGAGATCTGGGATGTGCAGTGATGGATACTTCTTTATTTTATTTTAGGAGAAATATCTTTTTAAAGGACCACATAGCACTTATTTTCATAGAGAAGTTCCCACGGTGCATTATATTTTCTTTACTGCATTTTTATGCCATGGATTCATAAAAGTCATTTTGTCCACTATACACAGAATATTGTATAGCTATCAGACCCTCACACGTGAGTATAACTTTTTCTGTATTTATACCCCTTGACCAGAAAGAGCCCACCAGCTCTTCAGAGGAACCCAATTAATTCCTGCTGCAATTAAGTTGATTGCAGTAACTGTTCCTCTGTAAGGAAAAGGGGAAATTTAAGTTTCCATTCATAATTTTTCATTGCAGTGTTTTTTTGTTCTTTACCTCTGACAAAGAATATATTCCAGATTGTTACAGTAATAAACCAGCTGAAATGGTTAATGTCAGTCATTTGCTGTTCAACTCTGAAATGCGTTCATGTTAAGGTACACAAGATATTATTTCTTCACAAGATGAAAAATTATGTAATGGAGAAAAACCACATACACACAAACTCTTTTAATGATATAACATGTAACTTCAATTGCAATATTATTTTGAAGTAAAAATTATAGCGTATCTTCACTTTGTGAGAGTGTGTCACAGGTTATTTTGCTTTATGACTCAGATTGCTTGTGCTTAATACCTCTCAGAAATACCATCGGCAGCACCCCTGGGACAGGTAAGCGTATCTGGATGCCGTGCGCGGGCGTGCGGATGCCGCCGGGGGCTGCAGGCAGGATGGGGGGGACTCTTCGTGCGGGGCTCCGCTCCCAGCGACGGGGGCAGCGCTGTGCCGAGCGCTGCGGGCAGCACGCCCGGCTCCCAGCGCCCGGGGCTGCAGGCGGGCCGTGTCCCAGCCCGAAGGCGATGTCCCAGCCCGGGGCCGTGTCCCAGCCCGAAGGCGATGTCCCAGCCCGGGGCCCGTGTCGCACCTCGGAGGCGGTGTCAGAGCCCTGGGGCCGTGTCCCAGCCCGCGGCCGCTGTCCCGGGAGCGGGGCGGTGCCGCGGCTCCGGGCCAGGTGCGGCGGGCACGGCCCCGCCCCCGGCGCCGATTGGCGCTTTCGAAAGGAGCGGCCGGCGCGGCGGCGCCCGCTGCGCTGTGAGAGCACGGAACAGCACAGCCCGGCACGGCACAGGACGGCACGGCAGAGCAAAGCACGGCGCGGCGGAGCAAGGGACGGCGCGGCAGAGCGGTGGGTGTGACAGCAGCCCGCACCGGGGGGTGGCGGTGGCCCGGCCCCGGCCCGCGGCGGAGCTGAGGGGGCTGAGGGGCCGGGCGGGCAGCGGGGCGCTGAGGCGGAGCCCCGCTCTCCGCGGTGCCCCGGGCGCGCAGCTCCGGAGCGGCGGCGCTCGGGGGGTCCCGAGCTGCAGGGGCAGCGCTGGGAACGCGCTGAGAGTCCCGCGTGTCGGGGAGCCCCGGCAGAGCCCGGTGCTGGGCGGAGCCGCTCGCTGCCATCGGCCCGGTCACACGTCCAGCGGTAGCAGTTCATCCAGCGTCTCAGTCACGGATGTCGGAAGGGAAGTGCCTCGAAACTTACCCTGGGGAAGGGAGAGGGGAGAGCTTTTGCATAACCGCCTTCAAACCAGTATCTCCTGTGCCCTACGCAGGCGTTTGAGGATGCAGTGCTGTTTCTGTAGGAAATTTGCCCCAGTGCTCTTGGCTAAAACACTCATTCATTTTGCTTAATAAGCCAAAAAGCGTCTGGCTCCTTTCTTTGCCCAAAAGCTGGCCGTGTTCCAGGGATGCTGTGTGTCACCTTTGGCATAGTACCAGATCAAGACATGGGAAAAAGTACATGTATTCCTTTGGGAGCTATAAGGCAAACTGGCCTATGCATTTGAAATTGTACTGGGTGGATCTTTCAGAATAATGCATGATTCTATATTTAAATCATAATAAACTACTCCTGACTGTGGCCAGCCAGCAGCCTGCTGAATGGGCATCGAAAAATGCTTTGCTGGAAGAAGTGTGGGTTAGAAATGGGAGGGAGAGAAGAATTTACCTGTGTATGTGAGGGAGCAGCTGGGGCAGTGTGTCTGGTGTTAACCAGCCTCTGCCCAAACTGGATGCTCCTGTGGGAAAGCAGCCGTCTGCATGTCTCCTGCGGAGATGGCAGCTGTTGAGACGAAGTGCTCCTCCCTGATTTCGAGTGGGTTTCTCTGCTCTGACAGGTGTACCCGGGCCCTTTGTTGCCATTTGGTAGGGGAGAGCGTGCTCACTGCCTCTGTTTGTGTGCACTTCATGGACAGGTGTGGAGAGGCAGTATCTGGGGAGAACAGTCAGCGTGCTTTAATGTAAGGAGTTGGTTGCCGCCTTAAAGCCCATCACCCCGGACTGACCAGTCTGGTTCTTTCTCTTTCGTGCCTCTGAGGCCTCCCCAGGGAAGCAGAGCTCCTGCTGACTCAGTAATGCAACAAAAAGGCTCTGAAATTGCTGTAGTGATGGAGAAGCACTCCGTTCAGTCTCTTGTGCCTACCCCTTTTCTTTTGCGTGTTGGTAGATTTGTCTAAAAAAAATCTTGACTATCCTGTAGTATGTTTCAACAGATACTGACATGACAGCTTCTTTCATTTCGGTCTGTTTATAAACAAGAGTTTCAGTAGGCACTGTCAAGACTAAGCCAGTTGCTCTGGGTTAGACTGTTGTGACTACCTTTGGGTGTTGATGGAGTAGAAGATGATATTATATATCTTAAATATAGGGTGAAGATGTAAAAGCATTTCTACCCAAGTGTTTCCTTAATGAGCCTGTTAACAGAAGGCAGTTTAATGAGCCTGTGAATTCCTTTAGGTTCCACTTAAGCTAGGTCAATGGCTGCTTCATCAATGTTTTAGCTATCTGTAGAGTTGTGGATTCTGTTTGGTTGTTTGTTTACATGTAAACTGTTCAGTCAAGTAAAATGGGATTTGGACTCGGTTCATCTTGTGCTACAGAATGAGTTGTAATTAGTGTAGCATGTCTTGCTGGTTGGGGCCCACTGAGTGATCCATACATCCTGATACAGCTGATCCTAAGCAGACTATCTCACGGAGTATCTAACAGCGTGTGTTAGCACCCTGAAGTATTTGTGTAAAGTGCTTTAGTATTTGCTGACTCTGCTGTTTCTCAGAGTGTCTGGGGGCAAAGTGCTGGGCATCTCTGTGGAGAGCAGAGGCAAACTGTGGTCTCACAAGTCTGTGTGGGTCATGTCCAGGGTGTGTCTGCACCCCCTTTCCTGAGGAATGCCTGTCCCTATGCCACGTATCAATAGATAGGGATGTTTTTCTCATCTCTCTTACCTGGTGTTGATCCATAGCTCTAGTCCTTCACTGGAGGTTTGGCACTCAACCAGCTGAAAGCAATTCTTGCCTCTCCTAGTATATAATTTGTGGCTGACCACCTGTCTCCCAGTAAATCAGTGTCTCTCTATTGATCCAGCTGCAAGGTGTGGCTTGGTGATAGCTCCTCTCCTTCCATCCCACAGAGCCATTGGCAGCAGAAACACCAGCAAAAAAGAGGGGTTTTCTGAAGGTGGGGTTGGTGGTGGGGGATCTCTATGCTTACTGAGCTTGGAACTGGGCTGGTTGCCCCCTGGTTGGGAAAAGATAACATTTCTGGTTTTTTCCTTGTCTTAAGGGGTGAAGCAGGGAGGGGAAAATGGGGAAGAAACAGCACCAGAAACAGTAGGAGGAAGGGGAAGAATTATTAAAAGAATTGTTTCTGCTGTGATGGGCTTATTCAGTCCTCCCTCCCAAGGGACCTTGAGGATATCAAGGTCTGCCTGGAAATGAGAATGGCACGGCCTGAAGCTGTGCGGGGGATGTGTTACAGTGTACTTTTATTCTGAGCTCCTTTCTTTCACAAACTTCAGTGTCTGAACACCAAATGCATGTTGAATGAGAGTTGATAAAACTGGCATGTGTAGAAACTGATGCAGTCCTATCTGGAGCTGCCAAAATTCAGTATCAGCTACTTACTTCATTCATTATGTACAGCTTTTTGATGCAGGGAACCCAACTGGTTTTAGAAGTCAGATTTGGTTATGACTCTGCCTGGTACTGCAGTATTCACCTCACCACAGCACCTTCTGCACATTTACAGGCAGACTACTTGAAGGTGGCAGACCTGGGTCTTCTCATCCTGTGCCTCTCACAGTAAGTGATAAGGCTACATTAATCTGTATTCCCTGCAAGCTCTGAGCTGAACACTTTGGCATCTGAAAATGGCCAATTGTTACTGTATTCCTTTTCAACTCAAAATTCATGTACTGTAGCTCTCATCATCAGAGGGGTTTTTTGTTAAGTGTTTTTCAGATGCCCTGATAATAAGTGAAGCCTTTTGGCTTACTAGGGAGCTCTGACATATGGACTTACAAAATAACTTGTTTAAGAAGAGCAGGCCCTTGGAGTTCAAGTGCCACAATTTCCCTCAATCTCCTATTTTCCTTTTTTTTGGCAAGACTAGTTTTTGTTAGGCATGCCACAAAACTGCAGATGCTGAGCATTCCTGTGATAGCTGCAGTGTGAATATTTTGCTTTGTTCATGTTTTGAGTGCTCCCTGTGAATTAGGCTGTCTTTTGTTTTCCCTTGGCAGTTAATATGCTAGAGCTCTTGTTAGCCTATATGGAACTCCTTATTTTAATGAGACCAGCTTCTCTACTGGCTGTTCTGCTGTTGTTTTATTTATTTTTTTTTAATCAATGAAGCCTCTTATTGAGCTTGTCTTAGGACAATAGCTTTCTTATGCCAAAGGAAAATGTATTCCACTGGACAAAGCTGTGGGAAGCATAACATGCTCATTAGTAATGCTTGGTATATACCCTTCCCTTCCCTTGTTCATTCATAGAAGGAAAAATGACATCAAGGAGAGGATGTCTCTTTCTTTTTTTTTTTTTTTTCCTTCCCTAGAAATAAAAGGAAGGGGAAAGATATCACTGGAGTGTCTCTGATAAGGTCTGAGAAGTGCTAGCAGTCCTGGTACAAGGAAGTGTCTTCACCTGAAACCAAACTGGTTGCTCATTTGCCAGTCGTAGAGGTAAGTTGTTTGAAATGCCTACTACATGTAGTAGCCTAGTTTGAAATGCCTACTACCACGTAGTCTGTGAGGTTTAAGGCAGTGGGAAGGAGCAAGGGGGAGAAAATGACACTATTCTGCTTTCTATGTAGGATGAAAGGGTGAGAATTTTTACAAGAATTGTGTTTTCTGTGATGGGCATTTCAATATTTGTCATAGGAAGGCCAGGTTGTGCAGGAGAGAAGATGCCATCTACTTACAAAGCCTAAATATCTGGGACAGGAGAGGAAAAATACTTAATTTTAAATGAAAACAGATGAGTTAAAAATGTCTGATAATGTCTTCAATATGGCTTTCAGTTTAATCTGTAAGATGCAATTTTATTGCAGCTATTGAGTAACAGAGCAAGTAAGTCTTTTTCAACAGGTTTCAAGACGCAGATAGGAACTTTTTGACATTGTAAAATACCACCGGAAAATGATTATGGAGAAATACCCTCTGTACACATGCATGCAGCTAACCTGGCAATGCTGCACATCTTTAGTCCTGGAGCCTCCAAGGAAAGACTTAGTAATCCTTAGCCCAGTGTAGAGCTTGTGCTGGATTTTCCCATGGTTGAAAGTATTGCTGGAAAATACAGTGTTGGCTTCAGGAGAGAAAGAGACTGGATTGTATCTAAAGTTTTCCTAATGTTCCTTTTGCCAGGGATTTGTTCTGATAACTATGTTGCTGCAATAGTTTGCAGCATTCTGTTGAAAACTTAGTGCATGCATGCTGCCAGCAAAGTCACAATTGCAACAGAGATTTATAAAAACATTGATTTCTCCCATGTGTCTATGCTAGACCTTGATGATCTTTGAGATCCCTTCCAATGCACACCATTCTATGATTCTGTAAGAGAAAATCTTATTTGTCAAAATTATTTCTTTGTTTTAAGGTTTTCATGATATTCCAAGTATTTAATGTGAACTCAGGATGCATATATCTGTTTGCACATATGTATGAGATGCACTTGTGATAACTTGGAAGGAAAAATCAGAGCCAACAGTGTTAAATCCAAAAATGGTTTCAAATATGTGCATTACTCTTTGACAAAATAAATATCCTACAGCTCCTAAAAATCTTGCCAACTTTGGAGCACTGTTTATGCATACAAAGTTATTAGCTACTTTTGCTGTAATAACTGCATTTTTATCTAAGGGCAGAGAACTGAATTTGACTGAGTACTGGATCAAAACTTTAGCTACTAAGATATTTCCCTCTTTCCCCTTCCCTTCCTATTAGACACATTGTTATTTTTCCAAAACAGCACTGATGGGTTTTTCCTCAGGATTTTCATGAAAGCAGGAGAGACTGCAATAAAAATCTCTTCTTTTTCCCCAGGAGGAGAAACTAATGTAAAGCAGGTGACCATGCAGAATGCAGTTCAGGTAAATGCCTTTTGAAGTGTTTAAATCCTGTATACATGTATAATACTTTTTCTTTTTAATACAAAAGTTTACCCTGAAGCAGATAAAATACTAGATTCCCCAGTTACCTCTGATTAAAAAAAAAGTAGTTGTTTTCTCCTTTTACAAGAAACAATGTGACAAGGATAATCCACTGTTATTATCAGATAGATGACCCATTCACTTCTTAGTGCTGTTAGCTAAGGTTTTGAAGTCAAAGCCTGAGATTATTGAAAAATTTCCATCATGATTAAGAAGTGCTTTTTTAGTAACCTTTTATTCTAATTAATCACTTAAGTATAAATAAATAAATGTATTTTACATACACACTGAACTGAAGGAAAATAGTTAAGAGTACCAGAAAGATTCTGGTAATATTCAGTCAAAAATTATTCAAAAAAAAATCTGGAAATTTTTCTTCAAAAATTTCAGTATGGTCCTTTTCTTGAAGTGTAAGTTACCTTTCATTTACTAGATATACAGTTCTGAAGAGAACTGCTAAGTATTTGTGTTCAAGAAATATGTTACATCCTTGCATGGAAACATTTCCTCTTTTAATGCTATAATTTTAATGATCTAAGCACAAAATGCCTCTGAAACATTTGATTAAGAAATCAGTAGTAAATTATATGATAATTTGCAGATTTCGTGACTTAAAATGTGCTGAGTTTAAAAAACCCGAAGCATTTAATGCATGTTGTCTTTATTCTATACTCAGGCAAGTATGTCATTTTAAATCCAAGGGAGTCAAGAGGAGGAATGCAGTGGTATATTGATGCAGGAGTTGCTAGCAAGAGCAGAACCATTTGATTGCTCTGTTGGTTTGCTATACCTGTTGAAAGGGAAGCGAACACTCTTTGAATAATAGTTCTTCAGCCTAATTCAGAAGCACAGGTTTTTTTTTATCTGACTGCAAATATTAGAGCCTCCTGTCTTCAGCTTACTGGACTCTTGTGCAGGTGTGGTTTGGAGATGAGCTTCCCTTGAGTCCCCGAAGTCCCCTGACTCCGAGGCATGGGCCAGGTCTGGCAGACGTGTGCCTCTATGACCAATGGATATCTGTGAGGCACGAGGCCACTTTGGTGCCCATGCAGGAAGATCTCTCCATTTGGCTGTCTGGCTTGCTGGGTGAGCTTAAAAATAAATCACTCTCTCATGAATTTCAAAGCACTTCCAATGTTCTAGTCAGCACTGATGTGTAATATCTATAGTACTGTTAAGAGCTGGTGTATTTGAGTTTGAATGGCTGGGAGAATTGCATTAAAATGTATGCTTTGATTTCAGTTTTATTAGCTGCTACCTCTTAAGGGTTGCACAATTAATAATTCTAATTTATATTTATGAATCTTGTTAGTCTAATTAAAATCTAATTAATCTAATATTTGATTTTATTTTACTTGTATATTTCTTCTATTTTTCAGTCTTTAACACTGGAATGCTGTTTGATTTGCCTCTAAGTTCATATAAAATTCTTTACCTTCATGGAGTAACTTTAATATTGACCTTCTTTTTCTTAAAGGAATGGAAGTCAAACCAGAGCAACTGCTAGAAGAACTTGATAATGGGGTACTGCTTTGCCAATTGATTGATGTTCTTCAAAACACAGTTAAAAAATGTTGTAGCACAAATAACTTAAGGGTGAGTTTTATAATGATTTTTTTAAAATACAAAGTCCTAAGTCTGAAGTAGTAGTTACAGGGAAAGCAGGTGAGTGAGGCTTCCCAAAGAATTGTTTTGTATGCTGTGTATCCAGAGACTGATTAACAGCAAAGTGGCTTTATAGATGGATAACCTCATCCAATAAATTGCTTGCTTTGTTAATCACATCCTAAGGTCTTTACTAGGTTTTTGGTTTGATTTCAGTAGAAATCTTGCCAGAGGAAGATCTAATCCAAGTCTGGAGTTTGTTCCCCTGACACCAGTGTGGGTTGTTACTGAGATATCCATTTGCACTTGGTGATATGTTTTATGCCAGAAAGTGGTGGCTGAACTCAGGTGTACAGGTCAGCCATAAAAGTATCCAGACCTGCAGGTGGGCTTCAGTGTTTCCATTGAGAGGCAGTGCTCAGTTGAAGTGTGAATCTCAAGCAAGTCTCTGTTACTTTGGAGTACAAAGGCTGCAGAACTGAGGACTGTTCGTTCAGTGACTGTTCACAATGATAAAGTAGAATGCCTTCTATATTAGTGTAGCTTTTTTCATGGAATACATAGTGAGGTGAACACAAAATAGTTACAACTGTTTCTGTACTCTGAATTTAGGGTGTATTTTCCTTTGCAAATATGCTTTGAAATCTGTTGGCAATGTTGATGTGTACAATGTACTTTTTGTTTTCTTCCCTTGCCAGAATTTTCCTATGAGAAAAGTTCCGTGTAAGAAGGATGCTCCATCAGGATCTTTTTTTGCCAGAGATAATACAGCCAACTTTCTTAACTGGTGTAGAGCCATTGGAGTTGATGAGACATACCTCTTTGAATCTGAAGGCTTAGGTAGCTCTCTCTTTTTGTTAAATTTGCTTTGATCTCTGTGTGAATCACTACCTGGTCAGGGAGATGCCTTGTTACAGACTTTTGAACTTTTTCTCTTGACTCTGCATGTGTTGTGCAAGCTCTTATTTATTTTAAGGTAGTGTCCAAGTAAAAGCATTGAAAAATCAGTTCAGTGACTAATATAACTTGCATGATGCTTTTGCAAACTTCTGAAAGTTACTGTGTGGGATGAAGTGGGGACTGAGAGCTGTGCAACAAAATACCGTGTTTTTCTTCAGTAAAAAGAACCACTGAGAAACAGGAGAAAAGTGTGGTTTCACTTTCTGTGTGTGGGAAGACCACAGGGCCATGGAGTCAACTCATAATAAGATCCTTTATTTGGTATTACAGCTCATTCTTCTTACAAAAATCCCTCAGAATAATATGTTTAAGATGGTTAAATTTGGTAACGACATCAGGGCGTTGTGTCTGAAGTGGCAGCAGCCTGTTGGTAATTAACATTTACTTCAGGACACAACATTACTCTAAACCATTTGTATTTTTCTGTTTATAAGACAGTTATAAAAATAAATATTACCAACTATGAGTATGCCTGCCTCAGTGCACAACTGGTGCTGTACAGCATCTTCTAGACTGGTACGATGGAATAAAATTTTTTTGACTGCTAGTTAAGAAGATTGTACTTTCATCACATAATAAATAAGGAAATGCTCTTCTACCAGCTATTATGTCAGTAAAAATTAATTAATACAAAACTTTCTATGGCAAGCCAAATTCTGTTTTTGTTGTTTGGCTTTTTTTTTTTTTAGTAAGCAAAATATCTGCCTGTCAGCAGACTAGCAAAAAACTGAGAACTATCTTTGTTTTCAGTAATTCTATGAAATTGTCATAATATTTACTGTATTTTGAAGTCTTTGTTCCATTAATGCTATTAATTAGCATTAATGCTAATTAAATGCTATTTACATACTGGCTGGACTGCCCATGCATCTCTACTGGATAAGTCATCTTTTAAAACAGTTGAGAAAACTCCATCATTTGCATGTTTCATTTTGATTAACTAGTGAGTGCATCTTTTTTCAGTGCCAGGAAATACAGAGTAGAACTGAGTTACAAGAATATTTGAATTCTTTTTTTAGTTCCTTGTACTAATTATATTGCTTAAACATGTTAGTTCCTGTAAGTGGACAGGTAACTAGGACCTGTTTATCTTCCCTGTGATAAGCAGACATGATTTCCTAGTGCTGTGGCTTTCACTCATTGCAAAGAAGTGTTTTGAAGTCTGTAACTCTTGACACAAGCTTGCTTTGTGGCATAAATATCTTTTGTGAGCCTTTTTGGCAGTTGAAATGAGCAGACTTGCAGCCTCCTAGATGAAAAATTCTTTCCACTGATGTTTTTCATCAGACTTTGAAGCCATTCTTCATGAATGAAACAGGGGAAGGATAAGTTGAAAATTGTCTTTTACCCATCAGGGACATATAGCAGCACCTCCTGAAAAATGTAGATGATTGGGAAGGAAATAAGTCAAGAGGCTCCTGAGACAGCAGAAATAAAGAGTAGGCATTGTGGGGTGCCCTTTGACATCAAGCCAAAACAAATGTCTTGATCCTTGCTAGGGATGTATTTGGATATTTCCCTTTTGGACTCAAGCAAATTAAAACACTTTTGTTACAGCTGGCAAATTCACACACACACATGCACATACACTAAAAAAGAGATTGATTGGCCTCTAAAAGTAGCTTTGAGATTATGGCTTTGTCAACTTTCTATTCTAGATTTACCCTTCATAATCAGATCTTTTAAACAGCAGACTTAGAAACTGGAGTAGATGATGTAAACATCATCAGAAAATCTGACTTCATACTTGGACTATACTTTAGGAAACACTTTTAAAACAAAGGCATTTCAAATATCAAATTGATATCAGAGGGATGTTGGATTTCACTTGTAAAGATAGAGCTGGAACTTTTGAAGCAGTGATAAGAAAAGATCTTACTTGTTGATTACTGAACTGGTAACAATCACCCAGATTGTTCTTTCCCAGCAGAGGTTTAAATCCACTCAGGCTGACTGGCTGTGTAGCCATCCACTTGTGAGCTGGGGCCCTTGCAGTGTATCTTTTTGTGGATAATAACCTCCAGAGTGCATGTACCTAGCTGTGTCTGTAGGCATGAGCATGAACAGATCTGTGTATTTTCCTTTTTGTCATTTTTAAGTGCTCTTCATCTTTAAGACTGTGATATTGCATTTGGGAGTAGGGAATGGGAAGCATTCACATCTCTTTCTTTCCTGTTCTCATCAAGAAAGGAGATTATAAAACATATTTCTCTTAGGAGGAAGAGTGGTTTCAGGAGTGCCAGGATGGGTTTAAAGATTTTTATGGAATAGAAAATTAGAGTTGTAAAGCATGTAGTGCATTGTCAATGATAATGTACCTTGCCTCTGGGTAGGATGATGGGAAATTTATAGTCATGGATACCTCATCTTCCCTTCTCTTGGCTGTACCTAATTGCATAGGCCTCCTGCAATAAATATGAACTATAACTCCTCTTTATTCTCTTCCCTTTTAGTGTTGCACAAGGATCCAAGACAAGTGTATCTTTGTCTGCTGGAAATTGGGCGCATTGTATCCGGGTAGGTGATCCACACACGCTCCCAACAAGAAAATTGAAGGGCACATCCTACTAAGTAAAAGCTAAGACAAAGTTAGAACATTATTTGCAGCTGTCAAGTGATGTTAATTCTGTGCAAAAAGTAATGAGTAGCTTTTCTAGGACCACCGTACAATATGAATGTTTTTTTCAAATATTTATTGGACTCTTTCCTTGGAGAGGTACTGTTCCATGCTGGTTTCTATAGCTGTGTGTTTAAGTTATGCATTCATCCTATAGATAATGTGTACCTCTTGGAACAGCTTACTGAGCATTAAATACAATTCTAAGGGTTTCAATTTTTCAGCTTTTTGGAAGGTATCTCTTTATTATCTAAATGTAGACTTAATTTATTTCTAGTGCAGAGCTGGAAGCTTTAAAATAGTCCATCTAAATTGGATGTGACCTCAACTGTATAGTTTTGGCAGTATTTTTACTGCATCCTCTGGTAACACCAAGGCTACCTTAGGAAGGGCTCCTGCTAGAAACTCAGAGATGCTCCTTCTTTTGGATTATCAAGGCAATTACTCCTCTGATTCAGATGTCCTTGTCTGTCAAGCCATTATAATTTTACAAGTTTGTTTTCATTCATTTCTTTTCGTTTTCTTTAATAAATTAGTAATTAAACACTCTGCTTTGGTCTTTGAGGTTTGGAGTTGAACCTCCTGTACTTGTAAAACTAGAGAAGGAAATTGAGCTAGAAGAAACCCTGCTGATGACCTCTGGGCCACCATCACCTCTTAGCACACCAAAGTCATGTTGTCACCATGGGGAGCTACACGAGGCAGTAAGTACTACTTGCTTAGTGGGATATAGGCTTTAAATTAAACTCTTAGTTTTAAACTTGTATGATCTGTCTCAGTATGGACAGGCTGGTTTTCATCTAATATGTATAAGCCTCCTCAAACAGAAGGCTATGCACCTCTTTTAATCAATTTTTTTTGTTTTGTTTTGAAAATATAACTAAAATGCTGTTCTATGTGTTTTGGAGTGCATAGAGCCTACATTGTTTTCCTTTCCCCTCTTCCTTTTCCTTGCTTCTTTGAGTATAGGGAATGATCTCATTCCATTTTTCTGGTGTCAATGTTCTATGACTGCAATGAATGTTGCTCTTCAATTTGATCTTTTCATAAAACTTCATCAGGTGTTAAAGTAGACTTTGATGAAAGTCTTTTGAAAGAAGATTTTTAAATTAAACCTCTGTAGCTGTACCAATTGGAAATGAATATATATCCAGAAAAGGAAATTATTTGTACAGCTTGTAAACTGGTCCAGAGGAAATGATGAACAATTTTCCTATTCTGCTTAAAAATTCATTTGTTTTGAAGGTCCTCTGTGTTGTAATGTAAAAAGTCTGTTTCTTTGGGAATGTCAGCCACCAGATTCACTTTCTCTGGAAACTCACTATTTCTCCTTCTTGGCAATAGTCTCACCCTTCCAATTTGTTGCATTTCTAAGTGGCTCTTAGAGGCAGATCTTCTCTAACCCAGCATTTCTTTGGAGACTCCTTTTCCCCTTTTTTCAGTTGTTTCCTTCTTGGGTCTTCCATCTTAATAGAAGATTAACTCAATAGATGGTTAAACTTGTTCTTCTGTCAAAATACTAACAAATGCTTTCAATTTAATAACTAGGTAAAACATATAGCAGAAGATCCTCCCTGCAGTTGTTCCCATCGATTTTCAATTGAATACTTGTCAGAGGGACGTTATAGGCTGGGAGATAAAATACTCTTCATACGAGTAAGTAGTTTTTTAGAACTCCAATTTATATTTATTTTGGGGAGAGAAATGCTTTTAAGTGAAATACCTCATTTTTATGGAGTTGTTTTAGAATTACAGAATTATTTAGGTTGGGACAACTTGACATTCGATCCCTTATTCTAAATAGGTTTAATTACTCCATTCTTTAGATCTTTGATCCACAAACATTGATTTTTACAACCACGCTAAACTAAGATAATGTTTCTCTGTGGTGTCACTAAAATTTCAGTAATGACTTGCAACATAAATATGGAAAATGCCATAGAATATCCTGAGAATGTTGCTTGTTCAAAACCTAGATTCTTGGGGTTTATAATTTGAAGGGTTGTTGAGTACTCTTGTACTCATAAGAGTTTGTGTTGCAAGGACATAATCTAAATTCAGCCCATGCCCAGAACTACGCATACTAAACAAAGATTCTTACAGAATGGTTTAAAGGTCTTCTATAAAGATGTTTCCATTATTTCCTGACACAAAATTACTACCTGTGCAGGAGAAGCTATCTAATAAAATAATTGGGAAGCAAAAACCTTGTTTATCACATAATTTTATTTTGAAATGTTTCTCTGTAAGAAAGGAAGTGCTATTTTTAGTCAATTTCAATAGGTGGCAATGTAAGATGAAGAAAAATGAAACAAGATAAGAATTTCTCTTGTTCTTCTGCTCCTCCTCCCTCTTCCCCATTCTCAGATGCTACATGGCAAGCATGTGATGGTACGTGTTGGTGGAGGCTGGGACACTCTTCAAGGTTTTCTGCTCAAATATGATCCATGCCGAGTGCTTCAGTTTGCAACTCTGGAACAAAAAATCCTGGCATTTCAGAAAGGGGTCACCAGTGACAGTGTCCCCAGCTTGTCAGCTAGAAATCAGGAGCCTCCTCTTATGAATCCAATGTCAGCTGTCAATATGTTTCAAAAGCAGCCATCAAAACCTCCTGCTCCTGTTTTAGGTCTTGGGGCCAGTGCCAAGAAGGCTTTAGCTAAACGTCCTCAGTCCCCTGCCCTGGCATCACCCAGAGTGACCCCATCTTCCACTGCCAAGTCATCCACAGTCAGGTCAAAATTACAAGGGTCCTCAGCAACAGGTGTGCAGTCTCCTTTCAAACCATTAGCTGGCACCTCAAAGAAACTGGAGTCTCCTGCGTGCAACTCACCAGCTTCTGCTCCTCCACAGCCTGGAAGCAAAAGTTCTTCACGTGCAGGAACAAGGACAGCTCCTGCTCCCTCTGAAACATTGCGCAAACGTATTCGGTCCCCCGATGCCACCAAGGTGAAATTTGCCCTGCCTCGGGGCTCCCCAGCACCAGCACTCCATCGTGCCCCCTCACCCTCTAAAAAACAACCATCTCTCTTGTCTGGAACAACTGGAACAACCACTTCAAAACAAAAGTGTGTCCCTGCTAAATGCAGACCTGTATCTGTCACTAAAACCAAGGTGAATTCGGCTGCTCCCGGGGCTGCTCGGCCACCGGTTACAAATCTGCACACTGTTGCCAAGTTTGCACATTCCCAGCAACTCCTTGCAAAACCTCCTGAAAAAGATATTCAGATCTCAGGTGCTGGGTCTCAGCATCCTCTGAGAGCCCCACAAACAACTTCTCACCTGGCAAGAAACTTGAAAACTGCTTCTGAGCTAAAACTTTCCACTTCTGCACCTTCCCTTGCCGTTAGCAAAGCATCAAAGTCACCACCTCCATTGTTACCTACAAGCAAATCAGCTGGCATCAAGAAGCCAAATACCAGTAATCCCCCTCAAGTTGGAGCCTCTTTATCCAAACCTGCTGAACGCACACCTTTGTCTGTCGTACGGCTTCCTCAAACTTCAGCCAAAGCAGCAGTGACCAAAAAGCCAGCACAGCCCTCCACAAAAGGTCAGCATTCAACCAAAAACTTGCAAACAAACAAAAGCTTGACCCCAGGAGCCAAGAAGCCACTTCCAAAGGAACAGGCGTATAACAGAGGAACACCTGGTGCATCAAAAGTTCCTCTTACGAAGAGCAGGCAAGATGATCACTATTTTGTTATGACAGGGACTAAAAAGCCCAGAAAGTAAACTAATTTGTTACTTTCTGGGGAAGTCCCTGTCTTGTTCAAAAGGGCCTCTTGTAACTGCTACACTGAGGACAAGGAAAAAAAGCTAAATAGCACTACATTTAATATGAAATATTAGGTATAACATGCCTTTTGCTGCCTAACTTAGTGTATGAACTGTGTTTATTTTGCGGTTTAGAAACTTCTATTTGGATATGTTTAGAAGTAGCTTACTTGCTGTGTGGCACTGTGGAATGGCAAATATCCTTGATCTGCTGCAAAAAAGTGTGGGAGAGGAAAGGGGAATTAAGGCTGATGCTTTTGCAGCAGAACTCTGGTGGTTCTGGCACATCTGCATTGAGGTGTGTGGCAAGTAACAGAGCTGTGCAAGCTGTAAAATTTCTAATACCTCAATGCAACAAGCTGTAAAATTTCTAATACCTCAAACAAAACTGTTGGTTTGCTTCACTGGTATCCCAGAACCCAGTCTGGGTCACATGTTTTAGAAAGAGAAGAATTTTCTAGTCCTGTTTAGATTTGACAGATGCTGTTATGAGTGTTCATTGTGTCCCCCCCATATGCCTTAAAGTGGATTCAGCTCACTTGGAAGTGGAGCTTGGTTTGGTTTAAATTGGACACCAATAATCATGGCCTTGATTGCTCACTTTCATTGTGCCTTAGCCTCTCAAATTCAGAACAGAACTCTCCAGTGAGCAATGCTACCTTTAAAACCCCGGGCAGATAACCTTGCTTAGTCCATATTCAAATCTGACTAGCTTTCCTAGAAAGCTCTTGCTGCATGGAGGGATGTTTCTGTGTTCTAGGGAAGACACTTGCCCCTGGGCTGGAGCCCCACGCCAGCTCCTACTCCTGGGTTTGAGCCCCAAAACAGCTCCTGCTGCAGCAACACTGAGCTGCAAGCATTGACCTGTTCTAGCAGAGCTTTACTGCTCTGCATGAGTGGCCTTTGCATGGAAGACTGAATTGCCAAATGCTTTTCTCAGTGCTATGGGTTAATTTTTGTTGGCACTCTAGTCTGCAGGGGCCTTTCTTGTTTTGTTTGTGGACACCTCTTTCCTGGCTCTCCTCTATCACTCTCTGGAGGTGAGAAATAGTTTCTCAAAGAGGAATATAGCCTGCATTTGCCTTTAAACATCTTAAAGTGCCAGAAAGCTATGCACTGTTTACACCCAGCTCCTGAAGTCTTTCAGTGAGTTAAACATCTGTGGTGCTCAACACCTTTACCCTTGGGGAGTGAGCTTCATGGTAGATTGAGAACTACTGTCTTTGGGACTAGTGCTGTTTGGGTTATTTTGGTGTTAAGGAACAGTTGTCCCTCCAGACTCTGAGGAGCTCTGAAGGTCTTTGAAGACACACTGGTGGTTTCCACAGACCATCACTTCTGCCCTTCATTCCCAGTCTATTTATGGGCAGGAGTGGATGTCACTGCCTTAAAGGCTCCTGCATAGTGGAACTGGGAAGTCTTTTTAGAAGAAGAGTTCCATGGAATATATAGTTTCTGTTGTTAAGGGATTTTATTTTAGTTTGTTTTTTTTTTTTCTTGGAACTAGTGTAAGCAAACATCGTAAGCTGAGTTCTCTTGCGATGTGGCAGAGTCATAGAGCTGCTTTTCTGAGCACCTTGTTAGCTTATTTTATTTAATTTATGATTCTATTTATGCATATCTACTGTACAATACTGCTCACAACCTGCTGGGAGTAAGCAGTAGATGCCAGTATCCAAACTGTAGGAGGAAAAGAGATCTGTTTTGATAACATGGACACAAGTCCCACAGGATCCCATACAAAGTTGTATGTTTGGGGAAGGCCTTGGTCTTGCTTGTTTTAAATGTACGCTGGTCAAAGCCACTGCTTCAGTGTTAGGCAGAGTATTGACTACAGTGGTTTCCTGTCAGGTTTGATAAATCTGGCACATGGCTTCATGTGCTGAAAGCGTTTTACAGTAGATGACTTGCTTTTTATTTTTGGGCTTCCAAATGGTGAGTTACATGTGATATGCAGATTAGCTGACTTCTTGGGGTTTTCTTTCTGTAATGGGTCTGGAAGAGATGGAGTTAACTTTCTTCATAGCATCCCCTGTGGGGCTGTGTGTTAGGTTAAAATCTAAGCCCATGTTGATAACGTGCTGTTGTTTGGGCTGTTGCTGAACAACCCTTCCAGAGTCAAGTCTTTCTTTTTCCTGCTCTGCCCCCACAGTGAGTAGGCAGGAGATTGGGAGTGACATGGCTGGGAACTGGCCAACCTGAACTGGCCAAAGGGCTATTCCATATCATAAAGCATCACCTCAACAATAAAAAGAAGGAGGAGGTAGAGAAAGAAGGGCGTGCAGGTTGTGTGGCTTCTACGGTGGTTGTTTGCCAGCTGGCTGGGCATCAGTCTGTCTGTGGGAGTAGTGAAGGATTGCCTTTGCATCACTTGGTGGTTTACTTTTCATATCTTTTCTTCATTCATTAAACTCTTTATCCCAGCCAGTGAGTTTTGCTTTTGCTGCTCCACTCTCCTTATCTTGCTGGGGGTGGAGGAGAGATAAGGAGAGCGAGGGGAGTGCGCAGGTACTTGGCTTCTGAGTGGGGTCAACCCACAGCGCCTTCTAAACCATTTACAAAGTTCTTAGCATCAATTTAAACACTGAGGCTCTTGGATCATGGTGTCAGGCAACTTCTGCCTTTCTGAACTACAGAGAAAATTAAGCAAATGGCTTCGTCTTTGTCATATATAATGTCATGTAATAAACTGAATTTTAAAGTTCAAAATTGAGATAAAAATGCAGAAACTGTTACAGTTGAAACCTTAATAAGCTAATCTAAAGTTACACATGGGTAGACTTGTTTGGTTTTATTATAAAAATACTGTATTTGAGCGTGATCCATCTTCTGTGGAAATTGTTATCACCAGCTGCATAGTCATGTAACGTGAGGTGAGCCAAGAAAAAAGTGTAACAAAGTACCTCCTAATGGAAATGGATACTATTTTTATGAAAACTGTTGCCAAATAGCAAGTCTAATCTTCAGTTTATATTACCTTTTATGAGGGAAAGATAATTTGGAGGGATAATCTGACTGAATTCTCTATGTGATATCAATGTCCTCTGTATGAGTACTTATTTAAAATAAACATACACTGCACCTTTTTATGTGCACACGTTTCTTCTCCTGACATCTTTTTGCAGAGAGGTAAAAAGAATGCATTTCAGAAGGCTCATGTTTTCCCTCTGCCACCACATAAATAGTAGATTCCATCTCTGGCATAAATAGCTGAGTCTAATCCATTGCTTTGTTTGGCGTTCAAGACATTTTTACTCTGACTCTGTTGTCAGTCTGACTAATTGTGGGGAAGGGGCATCCTCATCTAGGAATGAGCCTAAGTAGTTTCAGATATACCAAAAAGTTGTGTTTGCAGCTCTACTTGAAATATAAAGCATCTGCGTGCCATATTTTCCCTGCTTATATCTTGTCAACAAAAGATCTCTCTGTCTGTTGCCATTAATGACAGAAATTTAATTAGTTTTCTTGGGTGGAGAATTGGGTGTTCTCACTGGAACCACCTAATTAACTTTTTTCCCCCTTCCCTATTCTATTTTTTTTTTTAAACTCTGTTAAAGCCTGCCTTTGTCTGCTGTTCCAAAGTGTCTTCAGTTCCTGGCAGTGTGGTGCTGGTGCCTAATCACACAGACTTACCCTTCCACTTCAGCTGTGACTAGTGAGCACGTGCAAGTGCCATCCACCATCCTTGTTCCTACAGGACCAAGCTCTGCATAGGTGTTAGTTGTGGCTGTTTTTTAAAGAGATGCTGTTAAAGCTGGCCCATAAAATGCAAAGGCAGTCCAAGATTTTCTCAGGTAAGTATTCTAACGCTTTTTTATATATCCAAACCATATCTATCTATCTACCTGGTAAATTTCAAGGCAGTTTTCCTTCTAAAACTTGAAGCACCCATAACTTTGAACATCAAACTAGGCAGCTCCTTTTCTTTTTCCCTGCAGGGAAAAGGAAGTCTGTTAGGTGAGTGAATTCTATGGGGTCATCTGGTGTCTGTTAATTTTCTAGAGACTACTTTGACAATGTAAACCCCTTAACTTTTCTAGAAATGCACAGACAAAACTTTTCTCTTTGATTCAAATAAAACCTTTAGCTAGCAAAATCCAGATTTGGCATGAAATAAGTAATGCAAGAGACATTTAATGCTATAAGACCCTTTCATTTCATGCATGTACATTCTTGAAAACTTCCTTTTCATTATTTTTTAAAGCCAAAATTGAAGCTAATTCCTTAATAAAAGTTTTGAAAAATTAAATTGTCTGAAATGTAGATAAGTTCAACACTTAGTACCTTTCCGACATTTTAATAAAAAATAAAGCATTAAAATATTTGAGGGGTGAGATCTGCTCACAGTTCAGATCTAGCTAGCCAGCAATCCCCATTAACTGAGAAATGAACTTTCAGGTGTGTCACCTGGTGGGAGTGCCAGCAGTGGACAAGCTTTCTACTTGGGGAGGGGTACTGATGTCTAAAGCAAAGCTATTATGGCATTTTGTGTGAAGTATTTTGTTCCAGATGGAAGAAAACCCTTACAGGATGGGAGCAGCTGGCCATTTCTCCAAAGAATGTAGCTAGGCAGAAAGTATTGACAGATTTGTTGTGCTAAGAGTTTTTAGAAGGTAAGATTGCAGCACAGAACTTTGATGTAAAATTGGCCTATAGTGCTGAGTCAGAAAGTACTGTGCAAAGCTGAGGTCCTATTAAAGAAAGCCAAACTTGCCTGCTTCCTCAAACACCCTCTTAGGATATTCACTCAGGAAAAATGGAATATATTAGTGTTTGTCAAAATACTCAGACAGGGCACCTCACAAGAACCATGTTAAAGTCAGTTACATGCATCTTTACAGTGAAAGCATATACTTTACCTCTTGCATTCTAAAATAAAAGTAATTGTTGAAATTCAGGTTGAGAATCTTGTAATTTGCTGAACTTTTATTTAAGCATTATTATTATTTACTTTTCTGAAGCCCTGCTGCTGTAACAAAAAGTGCCTTGTAGCAGAACCTATATTCCCAGAAGAACAGAAATAATTACTGTGATGTGTCATCCTGATGAACAATATGCTGCTTCACAGCTTTTTTTTCCTTTTTGCTGAATACACTGCTCTATAGACACCTGTGAAATAAAACTAAAATAAATTGCTTTTACTGTGTACACATTGCAGCATTGACCCTTGAAGTACTGTGATGTTATTTATTGCTGCATCCAAAGAAAAGAGCAGCAGAACGACTTTATTTAAAAATCAAACTAAATATCTGTCTGGATCTATAGCCCTGGAATTAGGGTCCACTATAATACATTAGATTTTGGAGGTTTTTCTGACTACACAATTGTATAGTCTGGATTTTAAAACACTTAGCTGTAGTAGGATATTTTGCTAGGTCAAATTATTTACAAATATATCCATGAAAAAGCATTTTTGGTGATGTACATGACAATGGCCATAAGAATGTGTGCTAGATTTAATTGTTTAATGAAAAATATTGGTAAGTTTCTTTGTGATTTCCTTCTTAAAACCCCATGAGTTTCCCCAAGACTTGGGTCCTTAAGTCACAGTTCATTTACACTGGTGTGTAAAAGTAACACATTAGGTCTGTGGAGTCAAACATTCACAATTTAGAGAAAGGTGTAATTCAGATGGGTACGTGTGACTGTTTCACTAGCATACATGAAGCACTTGGAGTACTGTGCTCAGCTCTAGGGCCTCAGCAAAAAAAGAACATGGACCTGTTTGAGCCAACCCAAAGAAGGGCCATGAAGATGATCAGAGGGCTTGAGCACCTCTCCTATGAAGACATGCTCAGAGAGGTGGGGTTGTTGAGCCTAGAGGAGAGAAGGCTCTGGGGAGAGCCCATTGCAGCTTTTCAGTACCTAAAGACGGCCTTCAGGAAAGCTGAGCAGGGGCTCTTTATGGGGGCACGTAGTGAGTGAGAGGATAAGGGGTAATGACATTAAAGAAGGTAGGTTTAGATTGGATGTTAGGAAGGAATTCTTCACTATGACAGTGGTGAGGCATGGGTAGCTCAGAGAAGTTGTGGTTGCCTCCTCTGTGGAAGTGTTCAAGGCCAGGCTGGATGGAGCTTTGAGCTACCTGGTCTAATAGAAGGTGTCCCTGCCTGTGACAGGAGCATTGGAGCTAGATAATCTT
Organism: Agelaius phoeniceus; assembly: GCF_051311805.1. Classification (NCBI taxonomy): domain Eukaryota; kingdom Metazoa; phylum Chordata; class Aves; order Passeriformes; family Icteridae; genus Agelaius; species Agelaius phoeniceus. Next base: position 27,232,461 of record NC_135269.1, on the reverse strand, counting down.
GAAAGTGTCTTTTAACCCAAACCATTCTCTGTTTCTATCATTTTGACACAGATGTCCATTATCAATTATGATTTCATCAGAATGCTGTTTCCCTTAGGCTGTAGAAGAGACAGCTCTGCCTGCATAGGCAGTTGTTCAGGACTGGGGATTCTCTCTGTACATCAGTGTGTGGCCCCTTGCCTTATTTTTTAGCCTGTGCTGAAGACAGTAAATCATTGTCATATGGGCATTTGCAGGATCTTATCCCAGCACCTGAATGTTTCTTGAAGCTTATCTCCTTAAAAACTGAGAAAAGTCAGGGCTGAAAGTCGCTGAGATTAAAGTATCCATTCAATTGAGTCAATTAACTTGCACTTCAAAGTAGTTAGTGTGATAGTGTGGTGATACAGGACTGAATAACTTGGAAATTTCAGGTGACTTGGCTTTATATCTTGGGAGTGCTTAGCAGCATTGCAAATTTGAGTAATGAGCTTAAGTCAGACACTTATAACAAGAAAGTAAAGTAGCTCTTTGTGAAACAGTGAGCTTATCTCAATTGTCTAATATCATGCAGGGAGATAGAAAGAAAAAAGAGAACATATAAATCTTTTTTACTTGAAGCAAATCATACAGCTTTCCTGTATTCTTTCAACATGTTCATCTACGTCTCCCAAGGATGCAGAACCAATCTTGAGGAATTTACAGTTCATCTCATCTTAAATGCACGTAAGGGATCTGAGTTCAGGAGCTACAAGCAATTCTGACCAAATTATTTCTGTCATTTCCTAAACTTATAATATCTGCCTCTGAAATTATTTGACTGTTTTGTATGTTGAAGACATTCTGTAGAATGAAACTAAAAGTCTCTCTGTTCCACAATTTCTGGACCACAGTGTAAGTATTGTTGGACAAAATGAATGGCATAAGTCCATTCCAATTTAGCTATTCTGCTCCATGTCACCACACATGTGCTCCTGTTCAAATCAAGCAAAGGTAGGTGCTTGTACTAGTGAAAGATATAGCCAGGTTCAAACAATGCTTGAGTTATTCAGCTGGGTTTGGGCTGTAACCTAACAGTATAATGCCAAAGGTGAAGGGAAGAAAACAATGAGGAAAGATTAACTGCATACAACACACAGCTGATGCTTCACTACTTACCATTTTTTATTATTCACCTTCTTAGTCAGTCACTACCAACTTGGTTAACAAACTTCTTGTGAACATTCTAATGGAAATGGGTGCCTGGAGAACTGTAATTTGTGAGAGAGTGTTGCTCTTGCTGTGACTGAGCAAAAAAGGCATTGTGATTGATTTTCCAAGAATTGGGTTGAGAGGGTTTTATAAAGCTTTAAAATAAGCACATAAGTTTAATTTAGGTCTTTTACTTTTTACTGCTTTCCCCTCCCTCAATAAGGAAATTATATTAAGCAGTCATGAAGTCATACCTTCAGTCTCAAAAACCTTTGCTGAAGTTTCTACAGCAGCCCTGTTCAGGCCTTGCCTTCTCCCTCTTCACCCCCTGACCTCCAATCACAACCTAGAACCACCACAACCACATAATGGGGCAGGCAGCATTGTCTCATTTGGAGGATTAAAAATCTGTATCTATCTCCAAAAAATAAAGAAAATTTTGACCAAGAACAACCTGGTGACTAGGTGATTGTCAGTGGGTTGGATGACAGGATGTTGCCTTTGGAGTGCTAGATGCTTCAGTAAGATCTCTCTGAAGCAAAGTTTGCAGGTGAGCTCAATCTTGTTCTCAGCTCAGCTTTTTGCTTCTCTGCAAATGCTCTTCTTGGGAAATTCTCATCACCAAATGTTCTAGTAGAAAATGAATTATGGTAGTGTTTGGCTTAGTTTGCCTTTCCCTTGACACATATACAGATACTCCTGTTGACTGAATGTTTGAGTTAGGAAGAGACATCTGTCTGACACACAGATAAACACAAAGGAGTTTTTAAAAACCAAATTAGAAATGTGTGTTTTGGAAAATACTGCAGTGTCTTTAAAAACAATGAAGTGGTATTGTGATAATAAAGCATTTGGTTTTAGCTGAACAAGTACTGCTCTCAATAAAATCTGATTCTGCATAGACTAATAAAAATTCAAGGGCATGTGCTGTTACATTGCCTGAGTCTTCACAGATTTCTGCAGTTCATAAAGTAAAAGACAAACGTGAGATGTAGCGATGTCTCTCAAAGCTGTGTGAGCTCAGTGTTTTAGGAGGAGCTGGGTATGTAGTGGTGTTTTGAGAGGCTCTTTGGAAGGAAACAAGGCTCAGGCTCTCTGTCTGCATGCTTTATCCCTATACAGCAGGAATTCTCAAACTGTACTCAGGCCAATGGGATCCTTAAGCTAAGCTCAAGCCCAGAAAGTTGCAAAAATGTACCTTAATGAGCAACCTCATAAAATGCAGTAAAAACCTATGCTTGCCCTTCAATTCAACAAGTGAAATTCAGCAATAACAAATGAGAGTTTGTTACATTTAAAGCAGCTATTTTTGTACATGTTCTTTTTCTCATAATCCTATTCCAAGAACTAGAAAAAAATCCTTTGATTTTTTTTTAACAGTGAAAATTGCTTATGACTCAATTATTAAGGGCTAAGCAATGAAATAGCAGGACAGAAATATGTGTTTTGAAACAGAAGTAAAAACATTAGGTGTGGGGGCATAGAATGTAAGAAACCAGAGATAGTGCAGAAGGTAATCTCACCCCTGAGGAGTTGCAGCTGTACTAATCACCAAATATTAGGAACAGGCCTGCCCTTAACAGGCCACAGCTGTATCCAATGAGGATGAGTGCTACAAAAGAGTGGGTTAGCTGGTTGTGAAGAGAGCTGGAGTCAGTTGGCTGTGCTGTGAAGAAGAAGGAGCCAGTGCTGTAAGGAGCTGCCCATGAGAAATCACTGAGAAGGTATGGGAACTTTGCAATAAGATGACAGTGCTTAGGAGTCTTTGTGTGGCTATGTGCTGAAGTCAGGAATGAGTTTGGAAAAGGAGAATAATCATTCAAATTTCGATGAAGTTTTCACTAAGACTACATTACCCAGTGACAATGAAAACTAAGCTTTGCCATTTGCTATCTATCAAATTGTTAATTTTATTTTGACAAACCTGGGTGGTACCTGCTGGAGCCCACTGCATTCAGAATATGTTCTTCTTGCAGAGGAGCAAGGTTACCCTACATTCCAACATCAGCATCTGCAAAGGTGGGGCAGACATACCTCAGCCTTCTGGGCCTTTGGAGGCAACAGAGACTCTGGAGGTTTGTGTAGAGTCTGTGTAAGACAGGAAATTGGTAAAAGTTACCAAGCTGAGAGGATTTGTTCTACTCTGTGCAATGGGAAGGCTTAGTCAGTTTGCTTTGCTTGCAGAGCAGAGGCCTTTCTTTAAAGGTGTAATTTGTATCTTATACAAGGAAACTCTGCTGTAGAATTCAAAGCCCCTCTGTGTCTCTGAGCATGCGCATGTTCAGGCAAAGGTGAGACCTAGGGTGCCAAGGCTCTTGGGACAGGATCTGTGTGGTGAATGATGATGTAGGTTACATATTTCAGGCAGCTGGCACTCTGCAACTCAGTCTTCACCCCTGTTGACTGAAAGTTTGAGTTAGGAAGAGACATCCATAACTTCTATCTAATACACAGTGAGGTTTTCCAAATAGATTTTGATTGATGCTCAATTATTTTTTGTCAAGGTCTATAGCAAACCTTGTGTTATCCATTTGTCAGCACTTGCAACAAAGCTGTTTTCTGAACAGAATTCTCCTTATCAGATATGAAAACTTGGTTAAATAGAGAGGACTGGGTAAACTTCATGCTGTTGTGAAGTCTGATCTTTCATTCTCCACTTCCATAGTAAAAATTAAAGCTTTTAGGATTTATTAACTTTTATTCAGCTGGTATATCACAGTTATTGATGGGAAGAGAAGCTGTTAAGCTTAAAGACTTCTTCCTGTGCAGGCTGTAGAATGCAGCAAGCCAGTCTCTTCTTGAGCTACTTGTCTTTTCATTAAAATGCCAATATATGTCACCAGTATGTATTTTTAAAAAATTAAATTAATAATTAATTACTTAAAATTTTATGGTGCACTACTAAGACAACTCATAAATCCTTATCTTGAGTCATCTAGGTTACACATGCTGAATGCTTTCTGCTAGAATTTGGCCTTCACTGTCTTGCATCAAGCTTTTTCGGGAAAGATGTTTATAGTCATTGTTCTCCTGGGCTTTTTCTGCAGTGGGGGTTTTTAATGATGCAGTCCCTAGTGTAAATATAAATTATTGTTGTGAATTAAATCTGTTTGCCATGCATTATGCTCCAACTCTCCCCAGCCCCTCTGCTATGGTATGTCTAAAGCAGTGATTTGCAATGCTCCTACCTCATCTTGTGCAGCTAAAAAGACAACCAAAAAAATCTACCCTCTCAACCACACCACTAATGAAGTGGACATCCATAGCAGTGTATTTTATTGCACTAACATGAAAAGTCACAGCAAGGGCTCTCAATCAAATTGAAGTTATCTGACAGATAAGCAGTCTGAGGTGACTAGCTAGGATCAAGGCTTTTGTTAGTGGCATAGATCCTTCTGTGTGTAAGCAGAGAAAAAGTCTTGTTGTTCTTTTTTAGATATTTCCAAAACTGCTATTTACACTTTCTCCTTCCACAGGAAGCAGTCTCAAAATCCTTAGGTAAGAAGACAGGGAAACCCCTTGTGGCTTTTAGTGCTTGGTGTGTTCTGGCTCTGCCAGGTGTTCTACCCACTGCTCTGCAGTGAGACAGGTGGAAGCAACACCTTTTCCTTAATAATTTTTTTTTTTTGCCTCAATCTGTAGAGATCCAGGGTGATTTCCACATCTGCCTATGATTTGCAATCTGTCCTGATCTTGATGGATGCCCAGTGTAGAGGAAGACAAGCTGTGATAGTGGAGGCTGATACTGCTCTTCCCCACAGAAGTAGACAACACACTTGTGGAATTGCCTCCCCAGAATAAACTTTTAAGTGCTTATTGAATCCAGAAAAAAATGGAAGGAGACTGGATGACAAAATGGATACAGTGGGTCATGGTTTACATTTCCTATTTCAGGAAACTGATTTAGCCAGCTAAATTAGGTAGCTAGTTTCCTTGTGCTGTATCACTACTTAATGGTAAAGAAAAGTAAAGCTCTTATCAAGAATTATTCCCAGACTAGACTTTTGATCTTAATACATATTATTCCAGTTTATCATTCTCTCTTCATTTATGGGAGAGACTCATGGAGGCTCCCCTCCTAAAGCAGCTAAGTGAAGCTAAGCAGTGACATGGTCTGCTGTGCACCTTTTCTGTGGTTGAGTGCAAATCTCTGTCCTTGGATGTGCATCTATAGTCTCAACATGAACCAAAGGAAATGACTCACATGTCAGCAGATGCAATGTGAGTATACATTGCACGTATGACTTTCATGTATATATGTTTTTATTTTCAACCAAAAGTTAATATAAATATCAGTTCTTGTCAAAACCAGATATGAATTAATAAAAGCCATGGGGAAGATCTGGCTCGCCCTTGGCAGCATATCTCCTCCTAGGAGAGGCAGCTAAAGGATAATTCCCTTTCTACAAAGGGGAAGGGATAGAGTGATTGCTAAGATGTAAAATAATTCAGTCATATCAAATCTATACCATGCTCTTTGTATCTGGTTATGTGTTAGCCAGTCTACCAGCTAACACCAATATTTGAAACCTGGACAAGGAAAGGTTAAGATGAAAAGTTTGAATTGGGGCACACATAGATAATAAAAACCTAAAAGATGTTTTTCTGCTTAACCTAAACTTTGAAAAAATCCCATGTATGCACTTTCAGTTTTATGCTGTGTGTGAATGTCAAATATGCTTAGCTGGAACAGAATTTCTTGAAAGTAATTATTGTTGTCCTATTTGGCTAAATATACCTATAAACATACCAGAAGTATGCAAGACTAGAAAATGCTGATATAGACTTAATAGTTTGGGGGGTGGGGTTATTTGAGAACTGGTACTCTTAGTCTCTTACTGTGAATTTTTTTGCCATGTTAGCTATATGTCATCTATTCCCAATATGTATATTTTAAGTGGAAAGAAATGAATAAAGTGGTTTATTCAGAACAGATTATTTCAAAAAAGGAAGAAAAATTTGGGAATAAGATGTCTCAATCCTTTAACCTCTTTGAAGGGTCAGAGAATTTGGAGAACCTTTTCCAGAGCAGGTAGCCCAATGCAGTATTTCAGGTCAGATAAGCAAGCTGAGCAGGTGGTAAGGCAGGCTCTGATGCCAGGATTGGTCCTGTCTCTATTCTGCCCTCCTTCCCTACACTGCAGAGCTTTTAATCAAATTCCTGGGCTAAAAAGAGCAGTTTTTGATACAACTGGGAGAGTTTTACCCTGGGAGAAAATGGGTGTCCTGCTTTGCCTCCCTAGCGTGTTGAGGCATTTCAGGTTAATGTTGCAGGGGTTAAGTGGGATGGTCTGGGAGCTTCAGGAGTTTCCAGCAAGTTGCATGCTGGCCACCCACAGCTTAAGCTTTTGGAGGAAAGTGTCAGGGTGTGTGACTTGGGTGGCCACAGTCTGCCTCCCATGGCATTGGTGAAGGAGAGGAGCTGGCTGGCTGCTGACCTGCAGTAAAGCTCAGGCCCAGATAATCTGTTGAGCTTTCTGCCTCCTGCTCTGAACAGGAGCAGGGGAGGTGGAATGGGATCTCAGGTGGAAATGTAGCAGTAAAACTTGCCACTGGAGTCTCTTGGACTTGGATTTGTTTTGTTATAATGTGTATATTTGTCTCCATATAAACACTTCCTTTTAATGTCCCATCTTTTGTGCAGATGTATTTGGCCCACCCTGCAGCAGCCTCATTTTCCTATGCAAGGGCTGTGTCTGGTTTTACCACCACAGCTCAGGGAGGGTTTAGCAGCAAAAAGGAGTTAAGTGAATAAATATATGTGTGTTTTTGCAAATGTGTTTGTGCCTTTTTCTGTTCCCACCTCCCTGAGGGAGACTCTTTCCCTATGGAGCAGCCTGACTGGAGCAGCAGCCATGTGAAAGAACAGCAGCTCCTGCTCCACTTCAGCTGCAGGAGAGGAAAGGTGTGTCTGATTGTGAAGATCGGGATTAGCTGGAGAACTGGGAGAAGAGAGGAGAGGAGGGAGGGGAAAAGAAAAGGGAAAAAAAAAAACAACCCAAGCCTTTGAATGGCAAGGCTGCACTTCTAACATGTGGCCAGCATGTGCCATGCAGGCTTCAGGAGGCAGCAGGAGCACAGGTGAGAGGCACTGGCTGGGCAGCAGCAGCAAGAAGCATCCTAGCAGGATGGGGGATTCCAGCACCCCAGGAAACAGGGGAGGTCTGGAGGTGCACAGGCCAGGACAGACAGACTGCTGGTGCTCTGCAGCAAACCCAGCCTGGAGCCCAGGCAGGGCAAATGCATGGACCATGCAAGGTATGTTATTTTTTCATCTCTCTTACTTTTGGCTTGTTACATTATAAGGCAGAAGCAGGAGAAGCACTGAGTTATGTGCTTGCTGTATAGCATTACTGCATTTATGGGCTAAGAGGAGCATTAGGGGATTGGTTTTGAGTATTACTGCTTCAGGAGGATGTACAAAAGTTTAGGGTTTTTGGGGAGAATTTTTGAGTGTGGTGTGTCTGTGAGAGAACAAGGCTGGGAGCCATCCAGCAGAGAGAAAACTCAGAGATGCAAATCCACCACTTCAGAGAAAACTGCAGAGAGAAAGGGAAACCTGTCTAACAGTGGAACAAGTGCACAAAAAGTGGATGCCTGACAGGAAAACCTGGGGGACTAGGATAGCCAGGTTTGCATCCATGTTCAAGCTTTAAGGTTTGCTCTTCAGGGCATTGTCTCTGCAATGCTCTGAGGGACTATCAAGCCCCTTTCAGTCCTCTTCACTTGGAAAAATTATTCCAAGGTATACAATTTAATTTCTGTATTGCTAGTAGAGGGTGGATGTGTTTGTTTCTCTGCAAAGCATATCCAAACACCTGGGAATGGCACTAAGCTTGTGGCTGGAACAGTGTCTGTGGATTCATAGTTGTCCTCTTGTTTCCAACCTCGATTCTATTAGGCTGCTAAAGAGTCTCCTGCAGCACATCTCAGGCAACCCTTTCCCTGCCTTCTGTTGAGAGCTGTATACTGCTTTCCTTTGCTGTTATAAGATTAAAATTTTTGGTACAACTTAAAAGGTATATGACCACAGCAAAAGTCTCTTTTTTGGATTCTTCTGGTTCAGCTGCTGGTTTTCTGTCAGTTGAAAAGACAGGCAGAAACAGCCTGTGCATGGATCATGTAGTTAAACACATTGCTGTGCTGCTGCAGGGTTAGCCAACATTCCTTGCATTTTGCAATGATCCCTGGTGTTGCACTTACCTTGAAAGACACGTCTTTTAACTATGACAACTTTGTCAAGTGGCTTTTTTTGTTCTGAGTTGAAAATTTTCAGGGAGTATTTTCCCCCCTTCCAAAGAAAAACCCAATTGAAACTAAAGTTTTCTGCAAACAAAACAGTTATGGCTTTGAAATTCAAAAATTTAAAACTCCTGTATTTGCTTCTCATACATACACTTTCATGGGTATGTGTGTGTTTATATATATTTTCATATCTAGGTACACATATATATTATTGATATATACACACATATGTGTTCTATATGTGTTGTTTTAATTAGATATTTATTTTAATGTGGCTACTAGAAGAGGTTATGGTGAAAGCTATTCCTAAGTGATGTGACTAATGAGATTAAACAAAGTCAAAAACTTGGATGGCTTGTATTCACTCAAGAGTGCTGAGTTGTTCTATTTATGAACTTTTTATAGTCTAGCTTACTTTTTCAGCATAAGATTCTGTGTGTAATATGCTTACAGCTGCAGCATATGCTCTCTCGCAGATAAAAATGAAAATTAGGGTGATGGTTTTAATATAGGCAAAATGGCCCTGCAGTGGTGAATGGATAAATAAGACAACTAAAAGTCTCTTTGATGTGATGTATCTGTGTTGTTGTTTGTGTTTTGGTTTGGTTTTTTCCCCTCAGAAATGATCAATTCAATGCAGTTGCAAATGAGTTTTTGGAATGATTCTTTATTGGTAAAAGTGAAAATCAATGTTTACAGGAAACTATACTGGACAAAGGAGTGCATGCAAGGGTATTCAAAAATCTGAACATAAATCTTTATGGATATTTTCATTAATATATCAATAGTTAAAAACAGCCATAAATTTCATATCCTGTGTACACAGATGTATTTTAATGCTCCCATTTTCCTGAGCCTTCATGATAAAGCAGTCAAGCACTATGGGATGATCACAGTCTTTATTCTGTGGCCATCTGTATTAAAACAAACCTGAATCACAACTAAGAAAGCTGAATAAAACCTGCGTCCTTTTAAGTTAGCTGGGCAAAGCTCCATGTTCAGTAAAACTGATGGTCTCAAATGTGCTGAATATTTGCAAGAGAGATAGAACAATATATTGGCAGCTAACTCCCTAGAAAATGCATCAATTTATGTTAAAAAAAAAAAAAAACACGAGCCAAAATTTTGTATTAAAAAATGATGAAGGTAGGGAGGATGATGGAGCTTTTCTGTTAAATGTGATGTCAATTGCAGTACTGTCTAGTATTGAACATTATTTTACTACAGTTCACTGAACATTTTGCAGTGCCACTGAGCTCCTTCTCTGGAGTGGACACACTTGAAGGTCCTTGATGTATGGGTCTGTCTGTCTAGTGAAAAACCCAAATAGTTCTGAGGGCACACACACTTATTTAAAGGGGATTATTTCCTAAATGCTAGAGGCTCCTCTTCTGAGACAACTGATGGAAAATCAGTTCTTTTGTTCCATTTTAAGGGACCTACCATTAGACAACTGCTGCTCTTCAGGTGCTGATTTTGATGCTTAGTTACAGTGACAGAAATGTGGTTAGAGCAACTGGAATGACTCTTGCAGTAGATACTCTCAAATTGCTCTTGCAGGACTTATGAGCCACTTCTGAGTCACCAGCTCCATTCAGGCCTGCTCTACCCTTACTTGGTTTTCTGCAGGTGAATTCAGGAACTCATTGCATGACCATGACTGAGGTATGAGTTTCTGTGTTGTATTTCAGCCCTGGCTTGATGCAGCAGCCAAGACTACATCAGACTTGTAATCTTGTTGAGAGTGTTGCCATGATGGCCTGAGGGTGCTTGTGTGACCATCACAGGTTTGATTTGTCTGCGTTTGAGAGTCCAGTTTTGTGGATGGGACATTTTGTATTCAGATGCTCCTAGTCTTGCAAGTATCACAAACATGAGAGTTAAAATTAAGAAACTACTTGTAGGAGAGACATATAGAAATCCCCTTATTTTGCAGCTATAGGTAATTTTTTTTCTTTTTCTGTGTTTTGGGATGGGATGCTGGTGAAGCAGCAGAGGTAATATCATGTGCAGCAGAGTAATCTCTTCAGGGAATCTCTCCTCCACAGTCCTGTACTACAGTGTCAGAATAAGCCCCATGGTTTTGTGTCACAATGTCATATGCAGTTGAGCTTTTAGTAAGGTGGAATAATAATCTTCAGAAAGTGCAAAAAGGAAATCTGAAATAGACAGAAGAAATCCTGAACCACTGATTGGTGGATAAGAGAATTCCTGAGGACTGTAGCATAGGAACAGAGAAGTGCATGTGACAGTGGGATGGCTGTTTCCCATTTCCTGATTTCCACTGAGGTCTGAACCCTACAGGGGTCAAAAAATCACAGCAAGCTGGTGATTAAAAAATAAATTAAAAATTCAACAGTGGCTTTCCACTTCTACTTGAGAAATCTTCAGATTGTAATGTATGAGTGAGTTCCTGCAGAAATCCAAGTATGAGCAAGACCACCACAATATGTGAATTCACATATCAATTAGAAGGTTTATTTCACATTAAATGTTTCTTCTTCAGTACAAGGAGGACGCATACTGAAAGTATTCTTTCAGCATTACACCAGCATTTAACAACATCACTGATAGTGGAATATCATATTACAGAACAAAATATAGCATTCTTTTCCAGGGGACAGACAAACTTAACGGTCAAAACAGGAATTAACATTACCTTGCTATAGCTTCCTTGTCCAAAACTACAAGCTGTACAATACAAGGAGACAGTTTTTAACTCCAGGTGTTTGTTGTCAGGTTCTGAAGCTGTTGGCCCTCTTGCAATAGGACTGCTTCGCTGGAAAAATCTGTGTGTGTATGGGAACCCTCCCCTCGGTCTCACTGTCCCCGAAGATGCCTGTGCTCCTGGGTGTCAATGTTTTGCTACACAGAATGACTTCTCATGTCCATTGTCCTGTCCAGCATCACTTTCAATCACTCCAGTGCCTTCTTACAACAGTAGTAGTCAAGAAACTTTGAGTCAAGACTCCACAGGTAAGTGAGCCTTTGTTTTTCACGTGTCCAAGCTTAGTTTAATCAGCAGTTTTCATGGTCAATATAAACAGCTGTCTCTGCTGCCAGTGCTTTGATTGCTCCTAATTAAGGATCAGACCACAGAAACATCATTGAAAGGGTTTATGGTTATGCAAAATAATGCTTAATCTAACAATTTCCTCTGTGACTGAAAAAGTGTCAGAAACAAAGATGTTCTCAGCAACAATAATACCATTAGTGTACATTTTCTTTGAAACTGGTAGGCCAGCTGTTTGATGAGGGTGTATGTGTCACGAACATATTTTATGAAAAATACTTTTGTTAGGATCTTTTCTCCTGAGAAGCTGAGAGACCTCAGAAATTAAATGTAAACAATGATTATCTGCTGCTGTGGAATGCAACAGGTGCATCTTTGATTGCCTCATGTGGTTATTTTTAATTAATGGCCAATCACAGTCCAGCTGTCTCAGACTCTCTGGTCAGTCTCAAGATTTTATTATCATTCCATTCCTTTCTATCCCTTGCTAGCCTTCTCATGAAATCAGTATTCTATTCTTTTAGTAGAGTTTTAGTATATAATTTTCTTTTAATATAATATATATCATAAAATAATAAATAAGCTTTCTGAAACATGGAGTCAAGATTCTCATCTCTTCCCATGTTGGAGTTGCCTGCAAATTCAACAGTGCATCCATGTTAGCATTTGGAGGCATTTGAGGACAGTCTCTTCTGTGCCTGTCATAAAACTTCATGTGATGGAAGATGCCCTCATATGTCTGTTGTGCTCAAAATGCTGCTAGCAGCTGGCTAATCACAAAATAGGGCGTACAAGGAGCATCCAATTATATCTGTGGCAATGCACTTCTGCTCCCAGCCTGTTAAAAGGCTGACATCCATCAGGAGCTATCTGAGGCAACAGTAGTATGCTGATCATTGGTGGTGTTCTTTTCTGCTGAGGTTTGGAGGTCTCAGGGTCTGATGGAAAGACGGCAGCTGGTGAAGAGTTGTGATGTCAGGACAAGCCACTCGACCCACAGTCTGGTTGCATTTGTCTCTGAGAGTTCTTAATGATGATAGGAAGTGGGTCATGAGCTCAGTGAAAATTTCTGGCTATCAATGAATCTCTCATCTATATGCTTCCTAATTGAACCCCTGTAAAAGGATTTTGATTTCTGCTGCCTATGTTGTGTTACTGAGTGAAGAATTAGAAGGTTCTTCCTAGGTGCCAGGTAAAAGAAATGAGAGCAAGGTATTAGTAGATCCAGTATTGAAAGGCATAATGCTGTAAAAGTCTAAATATTCTGAAAAGTCTGAATATTCTATTCATACCTAGAGCTGCTTCGAATACCTAGTGCTGATCTAGTTCTTAAAATTGTAATAATTGCTGGCAACTATGGCTGAATATATGTAGTAAAAATGATAGTCAAATATGTATATTACTGTGGTTTGTATTACTGTTCTTTTCATTTTAAGTATTGCAGTACATTAATATAATTTAGTGTAACTGATGAAGGTATTACTGCATGTTGCCAAAAAATAATTTGCCTGAAACTCTATGGTGGTGCTGAAATCAAATCAAAACCCGTTTGTCCCTTCCCAGAACTCTCTGATCTAATGGCTCAATCCTCTGAACCTGTCTGGATGCTCATGGCAGCTGGAAATCCCAGGTTCCAGCACTTCAAGCCCGATTCTTAATATCTGCTTTGATGGTGACACTTGCTAAGCAGGAGCATTAGGGCAAATCCTGCACAGCTTCAGGAAGGTCAAATGTTGTGGCTTTCATTTACCTTTTTTTCTGCTTTACCTTCTGCTTTTTCTGCTTGAGACGTGTAAAAATGCATGTCCTTCTTCAGTGCAGTGTTGATTGTATGAACTCTGTGACTATATTCTGTAGGCTTAATTTGCATCTTGGTTTACGTTACCATCTGTTTTACTGATACAAATACTGTGTGACACTTATTTTTCCCACATGATGAGTGACAACTCTGGTTTTAATTTGAAGTGGTTTTGAGACAGTGAGGTAGCAAGTGAGGAGGCACTTGACACCTATAGGGGATGTTGTGGAGAAGGGATGAAGTGTTAATTTAAAATAAAAGAAAATAGTAGTAGCATAATGAAACAGTAATAAAACTTGATAAGAACCTGTTACCATTGCAGGACAATTTCCTAGTTCTAAAGTATGGATGCAAATAGCCAAAGACACCATTAAGATATTATATTAGCAAGCCAAATACAAATGCCCTAATTTAAGAAGCTACAAGGTCTTTGAAGAGTTCACACTGAGATGTTTATGAAAATGTCATACTGAAAAGCAGCATGGTGTCAGGTTAGCACTCAAGTGATGTCCATTTTTCAGCAGGGCAGGGTGCTCCTGGTTCAAAGTTCTAGCACAAGAAGGTACATTCTTCATCCTGATAATTAATATCTTAATTTCTTTATCCAATGAAACAATGTATAATCAGTGGGATTTTTCTAAACCTAATTTTTAAATCTAATCCTGCAGCAGAGTAGAGGGTACTGCATGTACCCAGTGTTTTACCACTACTGCTCAGCGGTAGAGCAGTGTTGTACCAGCAGCCACTCCTTTAGGCTGGGTGTCACATCTGCAACTCCAGTGCACACCCTGCCCCTGGGCTTCATTATAACACTACTAGTGCAAAGAGTCCTCAAGTGTTTTAAACTGCATCAATTTTCAGGGACTGTCTTGCTGTGATTGAAAAGCCTGTTTGCAGCGTACAGCACTTCTGTGGAAGCTCAGGCAAGAGTACAGTGTCAGCTGAAATGGGGGAGTTCTTGAAAAGACAGAGGGTAACTGAGGGACAGATTAATGAGGCAGGGTAAATCTTAGATATATCCACACTCATTTATTTCCAGGACTACTTGATCAGATCATTTCCAAAAACTTGAAATGCACAAGAATGCCACAGGCTTATTGTGCTGCTTCTTGTCTGTGCATTTACAATTAAACTCTCTATAACATTTTAGAAGCAAATTCTTTAAAAAACAAACTGAGCTAAACCACTGGTATATAATGCACTCAACTCACACAATATAGTTCAAAAGAATTCTTTTTTTTAACTACTGGTGGTGGAAAAATTCTGTCTGCTTCCATTCAAGCAGTGCATGCTTGGGACCTTGTAATAAACTGTGCATGACGATGTCTGAGCTGGATTTCAATGTTCAAAATAAGATAATGATGTAAAAAACCACTGTATTCTGATACAAAGTATGACAGATAAATCTGCAGCTGGTTTTAGTGGGTGCTTTGCATAGTACTTGAAACATTAGTCTCAATTTAGTGCTTTTGTTGCTTTGCAGCATTTTGTAATGCTAGATAATTTGCAGAGTAGTGTCAGATTTTGTCCTTGGGTATAGGAGTATAATAGAGACTAGAATTAATCAATTTCATGGACTGTGGAAGGGAATTGTTGAATTTCTAGTATTAGTTGTCATTTGAAATAATGGGGGTTTGAGAGGATTGCTCTGGTCAATAAAAGCCAGGCTTCTGTTTAGAATGGACAAAACATGAGTTATGCTTTGCTCATTTTCTAACTTAAAAAATTTGTGAGGGAGTACCAGAGAGGAAGGTCATTGTGGTAAATATTTCACAACTGCATATTAGTTTTTAGCTGAGTCAAGAAGAGTTCCTTTTGATTAACTTTGTCTCTTCTTATGATCATTATTCAATGCTTAATTACATTGAACACTATATTCCAGAACTTACAGAAGATTTGCTAGAAAACACCAGCTGGATTGAGATTAATAGATTTGCACTGGGTAGAAATGAGTCAGAAGCTGAACAATACCTGTCAAATTTGTGCCAGCTACAAATTTTAAAGAAATACAAAATACCATAATTCATTAAAATACTGGATATA
The DNA here is from genome assembly GCF_051311805.1 of Agelaius phoeniceus. NCBI lineage: Eukaryota > Metazoa > Chordata > Aves > Passeriformes > Icteridae > Agelaius > Agelaius phoeniceus. The sequence continues at coordinate 27,217,192 of NC_135269.1, read as the reverse complement.
ACAAGAAATCTGTGCCTTTTTGAAATGTATTTCCCATTTTTCTGATAATAATCTGAATAATTTCATTCAACTGCTTCTGACCTGAAATTAGTGCACCTTCACCTAGACTGTATTTCTCTTGTTTGCTCATTACAGGGACCTGTCCCCTTGTATGCTAGATCAGCTGTTTTGAAAGCAATTGTATTGATTTGCTGTGAATTGTTTCTGAAAAATATGTCAACTCTTTGTTATCATCTTGTTTTCTTCAAGGTGGTTAAAGACACTTGATTTATTGCTTACTTACTATTTGTCACTATCTCTTTTCAAATAATGATGTTTGTCTGACTGGGCTATAATTACCTGAACTACTTTTTTTGCCCTTCTTCACTGTTACGGAACCTTACTCCATCCTTTCTTCAATGGAATAATCCCAAAAATGCATTCAGGCTGCTAAATCCCAGCGAAGCAACTGAAAGGTAAAGCAGGCAGCTACTTTATTTTCCTTGGTCTGAGCCTGGTTCCTGGTGTGTGAATGTCCAGAGCAGAGCTATTTCAGGAGAGCTTTTACTTCACAGCAGAGACAGGGAAAATGTAGAGGACTCAAGATGGACCCTCCTCAGGGATGCATTTGGGCCTGTCTTACAGTCAGACAGAAACACAAACTTTGGAAAAAAATAATACTATGATCATAGTACACAGCTTTTGTAACCGTAAGTAAACCTGAAAGAGAGTTCCAGGTTTGTTCCTCAAAACTATTGGAAGTCTGGCTGCAGGTCATGTCCACTCTTTTATTTACATAAATTCCTGTGACCTCCTTATTTTATTTTGCATGCACAATCATGGCCTGAAACCTTTGCCTTTTGTTACTACACTGCAAGACATTGCACCTGCTGTGAATGCTGTATTTGACATAGGCAAAAATAAAATTATTTTTATATGTATTTCTTGATTTGTAAGTAAGTGCATACTTATATGTATTGTCTGATTCTGCAGCTGTCTTGTCTTGTGCAATTTTTAAGTTTTAAATTGTTCAATAACAGCAAAAACCTATATATAGAAACCCATATATATAGATATTTGTGATGGTGCCTACTTTCTAGTGTGGTATAGGATTCCAGTACTATCTATTTGATAGGTTAGATGCAAAGGAAGTAGATCCAATGTTAACTGGATTCTGTAAAAGGAATAATATTGGCCTGCTTAGCAATTTATTTGTTCCCCTGAAGAAAAATGATACTTTGAAGAATTATAATGTGAATAAGGCAATGATTGAGGGGGACATGAAAACAGTCTTGGGATGGGGACTGCTAAACAGGAGAAAGATGAATAGTGGAGTTTTCCCAGTACTGGTTTGGAAATAAGGTTAATATTTTTATGGAGGATTTTTGCCTGGAAAAGAGGAGTGCATTGGTGAAGTGTGCTGATGAGTCTAAGGTCACAGGCATCATCACTGCTAGGGATATTCAGAATGTCAGGTAGGAAGAAATTGATGGCTTTTTGGAACAGAATAAGGGAAAAGTTATGGAATACAATGGTGCAGCTTTTGCTACTGTGCACAGCAGGTTTTTTTCTTTTTCTCCGATAAGCTGTGAGTCTTCAGCAAGAAATAGTAGAGAAAGATAAATTCAACTACTAATTGGAGAAGGGCTGCAGCTATGAAAAAAGCAAATGGAGGCCTGGCATGTTTCAGGTGAAGTATTTGCTACAGAGGGAGAGACAGAAGATTTTTACCTAAACTGACTGCTTATTTTCAGTGAGAGTAGAGATTTACTGGGGCTTAAGCAGAGGAAAAACTACCAGAACAATAAGGGAGAAGAGAGTAAAAAAAATTTGCCATGTTTAGACTCGCAAAACAAAAGCCACTTAAAGAAAGAACGCGCAAGCTGTAGGTTTCTGTTTATTTAATAATCTAATGTTTGTAAAGTTTGGGGAAATAGCTGAGTCTGAAGAACAGGCATCTGATCCATCTATTTATCCTGACCAGCAGCCTTCAGAATCTGAGGAAACTGCAAAGTGACCCTAGAGATGCAACTCCTCATTTTAACTCTTACAGTGTGTGTTCCAGTTGCAAGTCTTAATATGCAGGGGTCATAAACTGACCAGCTCCTGGGGATTCTGTATGAAAGTGAAAGCCACAAGATGGTGCTGGCACTCCTTACTGTGGTTGAAGGCATTGTGAGAGATTTAGCAGAATATGCAGCAGCAATAAAGTCAGTGGATCACTTCAGGCTGCAGTTTGTGGTTAAGCATTGATTTTTGATAAAAAGTCCTAATGCATTCTTAGTATATTGGAGGGAAAGAGGGAATTAAAAAGGTGATGGTTATTTCTGAGGTTGTTGTTTCATCAATCGGTGATTGATGAAATAATGAACTTGAGAAATAGAAAAAAACACATCTTTGTTATCTCTGATTAGAATCCTTGAATTTTGCTGCCTTTTAAATGCCAAGGACAAAGTCTGCTGTGCCCACAGTGTTGCTGACTGCTTGTGCTTCTCTGCTGTTTTCCTTTTGTGCTTGCATCAAGGGAGGGACTGTTTTGGGAGATTGGCTTGGTGATCTCTGTACAGCATCTTGAAAGGAGTGAACAAGAGGTAGACAGCAAGGAACTGCAGAAACCTAATAGAGAGCTCTTGGTGGTCTTTATAAAGAGGAAAAACACTGTTGGCAAAAATGCTCCTTGGGAACTTTGTAGTCAGCTGAACCCAAGAAACAATGAAGTCCAGTTGACAACTACATAAACTTGTCTCACTGGCCTGAGAACAGCCTGCCTCCCCTACCCTTCTCTCCTGTCTGCCAGCAGAAGCTCATGCCTCTGTTCATTAATCATTGTGGCCATGAAGGGGGGAGGCTTATCCTTGTCAATTCTTTCATTCAGCCAGCAGCAGAATCTTTCACGGTTAAGAAAGGCAATGGTTGGCTACTTTTCTCAAAAAGGAGAGGAGTGCACTTTTGGAAGTGCTAAGCACTATGGAATGCATTTCTTCCAGTGCTATGTCATTTTTTGCTCCTGAAATGCATCATATGCATTTTTCTTTTTAATAAAATAAGACTAAATGTGTTTAAGTTTATACCTGAAATGGCTGAAATGCATACTGCATTCAATAAATATGATAAATTAGGATCTTGCAAAGAATGTCCTTGCTGACTCTTGGGACAGAGAGGGCCATTAAATCTATACTTCCAAATATCTAAGTGTGCTTACTTCATCAGTTTCAAAACTTTGGCTACCAGTAGAATTGCTTTTATGATTCAAAGTGCAATACTGTTTACTCAAAATTCTGGCTGACATTAAGTGCACAGACGATTCTAAAACACTCATGTTTAAAAGAAAGAAAATAAAACCTGTGAAACTTCTGTACTCTTTTGACCTTATTGTAGGATTGAGTCTAGAAGCTGCTGAACTTCCTGATTTGGATCCAGCAAAGCAATGAAGTGGATGCTTAATGAACTTGAGAGTTGACAATTTATCTGCTTCTCTAATTATTCTTACCACTTATGAATGAGAAACTAAAATGTGTCTAGATACAATGAGCTGGTAGTTCCTGTAAAAATGTATTTGGAAATGCCAGCCAGGACTGATCACGCTGTTGGTTCAAGGCATTTAAAACTGGCAATGCTAGCACGTGCCTCCTGAACTGTTGTACCAGTGTGCTTCAAACTTGTCTTCAGAGAGCATCTTTAGAGCTGGAAGTGCATTTACCTCTCCTGCATTCTCTTTGTGCTAATTTTGAAACTAGCTGGAAGACCTGGCCATCCTATTTATCTACAATGTGGATATTTGCCTTTTGGCTGATCTGAGGTTGGCACATCATTGCACAAGTTCAAGCAGGAATCTCACATTATCCCTGTTTGCTTCCTGCTGGTGCTTAATGTGAACCTAAACTCAGGAGGGACTGTAATACTCCATCTCCTCCTCACACCACCACTTAGCAAACACAGACTTAGCTTTATAACATTTAATTCTTTTTGATTGCCTTATTTGGATAGGCAAATTTGGATGTCCAAACTTATTTGGATAGTTTTTCTTGGATATATTTCTACACTGTTGATTGAGAATTGTTGGGGCAATAAGAATTACTTTGACTATCAGACTTCATGGAGACTCCTTTTCTCTGGGCAATATTTTGGTTTTGTAAGCTACTCAATAAATGAAGAAACAGGTTAGGATGGATTTTGAATCAGTAATTGAAGAATTGGTTTTTACCTAAGGATATGTCTTCCTACCACTCTTCCAATTGCAGCCTCCTAGTGCTAGAGGATCTTCAAGGCTTAGTGAAAGAAAGAAATGTTTAATTAGTCCTTTAAATCAAAGAAGGGTTTGTGAACAGCAATCTGTTTCATTCTCCTGTCAATGACATGCCTTTCCCTGTGAACAGTGTACTTATCTTGCATATTTTATAACCAAAACACTACTAAAAATAAGCATAAAATTATTATTTAGTATCTGCTTGTTAACTTTACAGAATCAAAAAAAGACTTTCCCAATTTTACTTCCAGAGAAATTAAGGGTCTAGCAATAGAGTTCTTTTTATTTTGTTTCTCATTAGAGAACATTACACAATTAAACCTTGAAGTGTTCTATATGTAAGTAACTGATATATCCTTGAGCAGGAAAAAAACCTAACTTTATAATAAATCCACTTTTGATAGTCACATCAAAGAACATGAACCAAAAAAAACACCCAAATATCTAATGTGTTTTCTTTATTTTTTTCCAGTGTTTTCTTAATGAGCTGTTTCATTTTTCTTTGGATAATGAAGCCTTGGTCCTTTAAAAGAGAAAGGATGTGTCAAGAGTTTCAGACATCAAGTGGGAAGCGTTCATGTGTAGCACTGCAGTACAAGACTGAGCCAGAGAGCAGGAGCTGTATAACTGAAATGGAATTAACTGCATAAAATAGCTCCAGTAAAGCCCTTATTTCTTTTTCCTCTGTTGTTAAACTCAGTTTAAGGTAACCAAGCTTTGTATCCCATTACTCCCCTCATTGAAAGAAGAGTAATGAAGTTCAAGGAAAAAACCTGGAATTACCAATTTGAAAAATGTCATCCTGTCTACCTTTTCAACTACTGTATTTCCCTCTTTTTGCTCATTTTTAACATTTGTTTTTGTATTTCTTCCTCTTCAGTCATTCCCCTAATTGTATACCTCTGAAAATCTCTTTTCCTTCTCCTTCCTGCCCACCTCTTTGTTCTGTGTACATATTGTGAATTTGTTCCCTATTTTCTACCTATTTTGCATTCTTCATTTATAGCATTTCCAGGGAAGGGGAACTTCCAGCTATGTATCTCTGCTTGCCCCCAGCCTGCTTCTGCTCAGCTCTGAGGAGGTGATGGCTGGAGGAAGCTCTAGTATGTAGCTTTTCCTCTCACACTGCCAGCGGTTTCCCATGCCTGGATCACAGGTGAGGTGCTTTGCTTCACTTGAGGCTTTAGGAAACTGAAAGGTTCAAACTGAGACAACAAGCACAGCAAGCCACTGTGCTGTGGTGCCTGTACCTCTCATTCAGTCAGGATGGAGGATGCCCATGGAGGTGGCAGGCAGCTGCTGAGGGCCAAGGGGAGGGTAGATCACCTCGCTCCAGAGAGCTGGTCCATGGCCAACCTCTAGCTGGGAGCCTATTCCGTAACAGATAAGCAGAGGGCTTATTTGCCAGATGTTGATCTGGTGTCCAGTAGAATATTTGCTCCTGAGTGCTTGTGTCTGATTGCTTTCAGCTTTGCCATGGTATTTATGTCTAAGCCATGTGTTTTGGTTGAGAAGACCAAGTAGCATTCACTGTAAAGGGCAAAAAACCTCTTGGACAGAATTCCTAAATGTACTGACATGCTTCCTGTTGAATCCCGATTACCCTGCTGGAGCCCCCTTAATCCTGAGTTTTATCTTGCAAGTCAGGTCTTTATTTAAACTCTGTTAGAATCAATGGAAAAACTCACTTGCAGTGCAGCATGAGATAATTGAACCTATGATAAACAAAATTTCTATTTAAATATGCAGCTGCTCTCTCTGTCTGTGCTTCCTTTTGTTGATTGTTTCCTACCTCATTTTTCCCTTCTATCCTGGAAATAAAGCTGCAGTAATCTGAAATGGGTATTTGACTATCTGTTGTCTGCATAGAAAAAAAAAATGAGGTGCATGTCAGACATCACTCTGGAGTTACAGAAATAATTGCTGCTTTTCCAATGACGAGTTCTCAAAGCCCGGTAATCTTTTCCACATCAGGACTAAAACTTACAAATATACCTCATGCAGAAATACCTACATACTTCTTTCTTATTCTTCTAAGTGCTTCCCCTGGGTGCCTCTTTCTCCCTTGCCAAAAATACTGTCATTCACATCCTTGAAGCACTTCAGCTTTTAAGATGAAAATATTGAAGAGTGAAAATAAATTATTGGAGATTAATTTTGTGGGAGAAGGGAGTGTTCATGTAGGTCTGTGCATAAAGATAAGAACATGCTGTACCTCAGGCTTGCTGAAAACAGGTTTTATTATTATTTTTTTCCCTTAGGCAGATATTACGCTATGCCATTCTGTGTATAGTAGGCGAGGGAGAAAGAAAGAAAAAGGTGGAGCCATTATTCAACTATTCTGCATGATCACAAGGGTAGTGTTTATCAAGTCAAACCAGAAATCAGATGTCTCTAGGTGATCTTCAAGTTAGCAGGTTAAACAAAGTCTTATCTCTTGTTATCAGTACAGCTGGTTATTGAGAACCTGTATTAGTAAACATCCAACGCTGCATTAAAATAAAAGGCATCTTTGGCAGAAATTATAAGCAATGAAGCTGTAACAGTAAAAAATTGTAGCTGTATATTTTACTGGTTTGAGTTATATAATAGTCTTGAACTGAGACTGCAAGAGGGTGAGGATGAAATTAAATGAGTCATTGTTAAAAATAGGATGTGGGATTGAATTAAATGTTGAATGTGCTGGGCAGCTGAATAGAGGATGAAATTTGCAGTGAGAAATAGACAGTGTCTGTATCATATAAATGTTGATTACTATATAAACACATGGTGACTAGGGACAAGAAAGGGACTGCAGAGGCAGGAAAGGCATCTGACTGGTCCAGTGGTAGGTGTTTCCTCCCAGGCAGGGAGATGAGGCACAAGGCTTTTTAGTCTTTCTTTTTGTTGAATGCTATGAGTAACAAGTAGGGAACTGACTGTAAAAGCCAACTGGAAGTAGCAAAAGTAAAATTCAGCTATTTTGATGTATATAGAAAATCATGAGTTCAGCTTGGTTTTATGTCTGGTTAGAATGGGGTTTTTCTCATGGCTAAGGGATGCAGTAGTTCAGTTCATGGGGTGAAGGAAGAAGTGGTCACTTTCAATGATAAAGGTGGCAGAAATGATGATCTCTGGCTATTACTGGGAACACAATGCTTCAGCCAGTAGACTAGAAGGTCTCTAGCCTGATCTAGCACACCAAATTTTGACTTATGTTCCTACAGAGTTTAAAGCTGTTGAGCTTGAGCAGTGGTTCACCTGCTTGTCACTATCATCCACATGGCTTAAAAAAATTCCTTGATGAACGTTTTTGTCAGAGTAGAGTAGCTACTAGTAACTGTGTTGGATGAGCAAGCTTTAGATAAAAAGAATGATGCATTATGCTGATACTGTGTGGGCATCTAAGTCCTCAGTTTGGTTTGGATACTGTAGGGGAAAAAAAAATCACATTTCTCTAAGCTTATTTTCTATCCTAATTTAGGGAATGGGTGACATTAAAAAGCAAGTTTTTTTAAAAATTAAACAAACCAGCAGATGATGTGCTGGTCACCGTGGAAACCAGGCTTTTGATGAAGAGGTTGTATATCTGGTAATACTTTGTACTGAGTTCTGATTACAACAAAAATCTACATTTCTTTAAAATTCTTACACATCCTCTTCTTCTCCACAGTTTACTTTTTAGAAGATAGAAAGGAAGAAGCTGTAAAAAAAGATATTTGCTTTTAAAGTACAGAAAAGTTCTTATTTCAGCAAAATAGGAATCTATTTTGCTGAAACAAGGTTTTTATGTGAGGCTAGAACATGCAAATGGAAGTGATGGTGAAGGAATTCAAGGCTTAACAACTCTTTGGACATGCATCAAACTTAAAAGCCAATTGCTTCAAAGAATATGTCCAAAACTCTGTGAATAAGGCAGTGCCTGAAACTGGACATTTGCAGAAATAATGCCCCTAAATTCATAAACATCCAGTCTCATGATCTCAGTGAAGTTATTCATGCACACTGTGGGCTTAGTTCAGAAACACTGTCTTGTATAACTTAGCAACCCTGAATTTTGTGCTATGTTAAAAGCTTTTATTAAAAATATTATTGATTTCGTTCAGTTGAGCTCAGATATATGAATCAGGCAGTGAATATCTGAAAGCAAAAACAGAAGAACCTGTAATGACTGAATTAAAATGGTTTTACACAAAAATCTTGGGATTGACTGATGTAAGCTTCAGTAAAACAGCTTCTGAGATAATTCAGAATAACATCATGTAAGGTCATCTTCATAGGAGTGGGAAATTCTCATTTTAATGGGTTTATGTATATAGGAGAACTGATCCAGGACTGATGTAGTTTCTGTGCATCTTTTCAGATGCAGTTGTTATATTGTCCTAGGACTCACAAGCAAGTGATAATGTTCTTGCATCATGAACACACTGTTCATTCTTATTTTGAGCAACTTAACTGAATACTAAAATAATAGTAAAACCCACTGTGAAAAAAATTAAATCTAAATTTTCATACACATAAATGTGACTGATAATATATTTTCTTTAAATAAGGAATTTTTATTGTAAACTATTCTTCCTTTACCAAAGTTTGTTTAATTTATATCTTAACTATTTATACTATAGTTTTAATACTATGCTTTACTACTTTTAAATTAATATGATGTTTTTTAGTGTATTATTTCCTGGTCAGGTAATAATATTTCGGATCAGAACTGCATCTACATTCACGATATCTTGTGGACTTTCAAAGTCTCATTTTCCTTCTTTAGCTGTGGAAGGAAAGTACTCCAAGATTTGCCAAGTTACTCTTTTGAAGTTGCCATGGTCTGTTGAGGTTCTGTAGAATATCTTGCCCCTATGACCTCTATCTCAAGAGTAATCAGACACATTTTTACCTTTCTTGATAGAACCTCTTCTTAGTGGAAGACTATAGAACCTGGTTTCCCAATTCTTCAAAATATAGCATATTCAGAGGAGAGTTTGGCTCAGAGAACAAAGGCCTCATTTTTTCTTTCAGGCATACTGTTTAAAATTTTCTTTGGCATCTAAGGGGACTTGACATAGACTTGAAGGTTTTAGTAGAAGAATTTTTTCTTAATATTGTTTTACATTGATTTAGAATTTGAAGCAACCTAGCAATGCAAAACACTTCAAGCATGTCAGTGTCTAGAAATGGTTTGCATACATGATTAGTTGCAGTTTTGCTATTTTGGTATTTCATTTAAAAATGTGATTATTCTTGTTTCAACATTTATACGACAAATAAATATTTGACTCTGCAGATCCTGTGCATGGCTGTCTTTCAAAAATGAAAAAGTCCCTCCAGCTCCATATGCAGCAGTTTGTTTTTCAAAAGTATTTGTTTTGTTGCATAAAAGACACTGATTTTTGTGTTAAATTCATACATTTCTTTCAATCTGTTCCTTGCTTATACAAGGTAAAAAAGCTCCTCCTTAAATCTAGGATTTTCTATGGTGGTGACAAATATACTAATTTAATAAGCTGGGCTAATTTTCTATATTAATATATCTTTATGCAGAGCACTTCTGGAAAAAGTAAATCAGTGTAATGTGTAGTTAATCAGTGTAAATGTGTTAGTAAACCACTCTGAAAATACTAATATCTGATTATTCACATTTACATTACTTTAAGTTATTTAAATAGTTGGTTTTACTTTTGTAACTGAATTAAAACATTGGTGTATTTTTAAGGTCTAGACCTTCCAGTCAGTCCTCTGTAAAGGCCTTTCATTTTCCAAGAGGAATAAGCTAATTAATCATAAATACTGCTGGGACCATGATGGATGACCTAGCAAAATATTTAAGCTAATGTGTACTTTTTAGCATGCAAGCAATCTTTTTACTTTAGTGGTTCTTTCCTGAGCTTTTGGTTTGACATTCAAGTGTTTTGATCATTTAAGTCTCAAATGCTCAGGGTGGTTGATGCCACTCTGGTGACAGGATTTGGCTGTCTTTGCAGATGACCTCAGAGTGCACCTTTTGCTTGTTGTAAGGAAACTTGCCACTTGAAGTCTTCTGGGAGGTTTTCTTTATAAAAATATCTTTGGCAGCTAAGTAATGACTTAATTTAGTCTGCATTGAAATAGAAACAAAGTCCTTTTATGAATTCCATAACTTTTTGCCAAGAGGTTGGACTTAACAGTCTCGTGGATTTATTCTTGGGAAACGTTGACATTCTGCAATGTTGCTGCAGAAACACGTGTGCTTGAAAATCTTCAAGTCTTCTGATAACTGACATCCACTCTGAAGCTTCAGAAGGTTTTTCCCTCTTCATTTTATAACAATTTTCAGCTGTGAGAAGCTCTGTGGTTGACTCCATTGTGTGTGAAGGTAGGTGTGCTGAGGAAGTTAGTTTCTACTATGAGTACAAAGTTCTCTGAATTGGGAGTCAAAGGGACAGCTGGAAGACTTCTTTTACAGGCCAGATCTGTCTCCTATATATTTTTTTCTGCAATGTGGTTGATGCCAGTGGAGAGCTGAAAGCAGACTGAAAATGGAAATATTTGTAAGGTAAGCATGCAACAAATATTTCCAGATGGTTTGTTATTTATCAAAAAGTGAGATGGTCCTGAGGGGACTGAAAATACCTCAAAAGTTACCTAAGCTTGTAGAAATGTATTAGAGAGCATGATGGCACTCTGTGATCAGAGGCCTGGAGGGCCAAGAGGGACCTCAATCCTGCACTTTGATATTCTAGAATCTGGGGAGAAAACTTGGGAAATGGCAGCAGCTCCACTGTTAAGGAAAAATAAGCCAGGAGTGGCTTTGCTGCTAGTTAAAAAGCAGATGAGAGCAACAACAGAAGGTCAGGAAGCTGCCAATAAATGTGGATATGGGAGCTGGGAGGCTCTGCTTGGGCAGGAGGAAAGTGGTTGATCCAGCAGCCCCTGGAATGCCCACAGGGCTCAGCTCTGGGGGAATGCAGCTGTCCTATTTCTTTCCCCTACAGCAAAAAAGGTGCTTCAGGAGTTTCAAGTGATAGCTCAGGGAAGGTTCTGTCATCTTATAAAATAGGGTTTGGTTCTTTTGTTCTCCTCTGCAACTTTGTCATCAGAAACCAGCTTTTGGCTCTGACAGAATAAAATTGTACTGCTTTCACCTTTTCAATCTTATTATTAAAAATGAATCCCAATGAAGCTGGCAAGCTTAATGTACATTACTCCTCCAATTACAGTCAGTATGTACAGGCAGGCACTTGGGAAGTAAAAAGGACACCTTCTGCCAAACTACAAGGACAGTTTAAGGCCTGGGATCACGAGAGGCCAAGTTACAGGGAGAAATCTTCCTGTCTGGCAGAGATTAGTGTGTCCTCACACCTCACAGAGGTTGTGGAAAACCAGCTCAATTGTTTCTTGGGTGCCTCATGTTGTGTTTGAAAAGGGTGGTGTGGAAGCTGTAATTGCTTTGCTTCCATGCTGGTCTGTTGAGAGGGTTTGATTTTTGCACTGAGGATTCACTTGTGCTGTTCTGGCACAGCCACTGGGATCTCATCAGTGGGGTTTGTGGTTTGCCCTTTGGGAATGTGCTGCTGCCTCAGCAGAGGCAGAGCCACCACGGGGGCAGGCGTGGCAGGAGGGACTGTGCAGGAGAAGGAGCAGCAGCACTTTTTGAGGTGAGCTGAGCCTGGCCCTGCTGTGATGAAAGCTGCAGGCTGACCCATGCCAGTGTCCTTCAGCTCACTCCCCACGTGCCCAGACAGGAGCCCACTGTTTGCTGCAGGCACATGCAGGGGGCAGAAAGCTCAGCTCAGCCAAAGAGCAGAGCATGGACACTGGGCTCTGCCCATGGTGCTCATGCAGTGGTCTCCCAGTCACCTTCCTCACCAACCTGACTTGGTGGTGGCAGGTTGTTCTGTCATTGCTTTGCTCAGATCCCTGCTGGGACAAGAAAACTGAGGTGTTTCATCTAGTCAGGAATTTATCACCTGATCTAGCTCTCCAAAGGGAAACCAAGGGTAAATAGGAAGATAAAGGGGAGCAAAACTCATCTCACTTTCTGGCAGTGCATGCTTTAGTGGCAGCAATCACGACAGCCTGACCCCTACATTGTCCTGGGGACATATGAAATCATAAATGTAAGTTGTTTTTCTGACTTTAACTGTACAATGAGTTTTATTTCTTGTAAACTTAACAATTTTTTTTTCTTAGTCTGTGGCTATGAGACTAATGGTTCTGCTGCATTATGGAAATTTAACAAAATCTTCCTTTCCGGGCCCCAGGCAACAAAGTGACAGAAATGTGAGGAAGGAAGGTGAAAGGAGAGAAAAAAAGAGCTTTATAGCAAAAGTTGATATTCATCATTTGTTTGCTTTATTTTCTGCATGTCATAGATTATTTGAACCAATTGATCAGTCTCATTTGGTGTTCCATATGCGGAGGTGAAAAATGATCTCTTTTCTGGCTTGTCATTACCTCTTGCTCTACAGCTACTTGTGGTGATCATATTTTCTTAAGTCACTTTCTTCCTGATGGTCTTTGTTTAGTGTGGAAATGGTGATTAATCTGAATAACCAAACCATCACTTCTTTCAGGGCCACAGTAGCACTCAAATCCCAGCTCCTATATATAAAAATGAGGGGGAAACAAAGCAACATTTGAAAATTGCTGCTCTGAATCTGTGGCTCTAGGAAGAGTGGAGCATGTCAAAAAGTCAATATGGAGAATTTTTTGATTTTAAAGAGCCTTTCTCAGGTGATGACAGGAAAAGAGAAGCAGAGCATGGCTGCACACAAAACCTACTCCTGCTTTCAGAAAGGTCTTCAAATAGTAATATTTGAAATAAATATATAAATTAATAATATTATTATTTATAATTAAAGAATATTTATACAATTATATAATATATAATTAAATATAAATATTTATTATAAATTATAATATAATAATATAATTATATTATATAGTAATATTATATATTATCTAAATATATATAATTAAATATTATTATCATATTTAATAAAATTAAATATTATAGTAATATTTAATTTGAAAAAACATAATAATAAATGGAAGTCAATATTTCCATGTGTGCACTGGTCATTCATCATTCTCTGGTAGTACTGGGGAGGCTGAGAGTGTACCACAATAAGCAGGTAGTGTTTGTTTGGTTTGTTTCTAGCCTCTCTTCCTACTTATCTCTTGTACTTTGCACAGGACATTCCCCCCACAGCATGCATGGGGAGCTGCAGATGGAGAGTTGTGAAGTATCATTAGTGCCAGCTGGACACTGCTGCTTGCATGATGCTTTAACAGCAGAGTAATCAGCACCTAAGTCAGCAATCTTTCCATCCAGTTGTACTTCCATGTCATAGCAGCAGTTATCAAATCTCTAAGCAACACAACAGCTTTTTCCACCAGGGATATTCAAGTCCTTGAATCTTCTTTCCTTGCATATGATTTATGGGGATGTCAGGCAACTCTTGCTTAAGACCTAAAGCAACTTTAGCTCCAGATATCGATATAGATTCATTGTAGGCCCTTACAGGAACAGCTTTGTTGGCTTACACGTGGATTTTCTTCATTAATCTTTCTGTTGAACTGTGTAGGACTTGGTGCTTTTTTCGGTCTTCCAGGGCTGGCACATCAATGTGTAGGTGTCTTCCATTTTGCCAGCAAGCACCCCTTCCTTTTCTTCACTACAAAAGAGAAAGCACTCCTGATTAGGTGAAATATTTTTAAATTAAATATAACAGCAGTTACACTGGAAATAGTCATAAAATAGTAAATTATAAGTGCTCCACTAGAAGGGATTTGGATGTGTGTGTGTATGCAGAGGAGAAATGGGAACTAAAACAGTGTATACAGATCAAATCTAGTGAATGGTCTTATTCAAGCAGAGCTGTTGCAATATCAGTGCCTTTTTGCTTCTCATATTTCATACTGGGGTGTTCCACTTGGGAAACTTTTTGGGAAACTTCCATTTAGTATTTTTTGTTCTTTTTTCGCCCTAGATTAAAATTCAGACAGGTTACAGCTCTCTCAAAACTTGCTAGACTAGTCCTGTCTAAGCAGCAGATCTGTGGTTATGTGTTGGAGCTATTGTACTGCACCTTTGACTTCTAGGTGAACTGAGGTTACCAATTTCCCACTGAGCTTCCATTATAAGTTTTGAAGTTGGATGGCAGGGTGCAGTGCTACACTACAGAGACAACACTAGTCTCATACAAAAATATACTTTGACATTTTGAAAAAAAATTTGAAATTCAATTTTTTTCAGTTTTTTTTTTCACATTAAAAAAAGGAAACACATCTAAATTGACAGGGAAGGGAGGAAATCAATACAAGGGTTTCATAAGGCAAGAACTAAATAAAGCATTTCTGTCTGCTTCAGTCAAAATAGCTCACACTGTCCCATAAAGATTCTTCACTTAACTAAGCCAGAAGAATCTGTAAAAACATTGCACAAAACCTTTGTCTTCTTGTCCTCACTATAACTCACTCTTCAGTTTACCTGGCAAGCTGAAGAAACTGGTGTGCTGACATTTTTAGGCTCTTTCTACACTGGAGAATCAACAGCAGTCTAAAAATATTGTGTATTTTAGTTCAGGTTTTATGTATCACCTTAGGATACAGGGATAGTAATCAGTAAATACACACAAAATACTGAGTTTGTCACATGCAGATACTAATTTCATTGTATTTTGTTGATTTCATTAGGTCCTAAATGCCGTGTGGTGAGATTTATTTCTTGGTGGGAGCCCAGTTCTTTTGAGCTCCTTTTATAAGGCATTTTACAGGGGGATACAAGCTGTTATTAAAAGGTTGTTTTGAATTACTGTTGTCTGTGCCTGGCAGTATTTATGAATGTGTCCTGAAGAGATGCATTTACAAGTATAGTTTCAGTTATACGCACTACTTGAGGATTTCTATTTTCATTTCTCTTGCTTTTGGTATTGTAGAGATCCAAACCAATTACTAATGGTTACATTTTTAGAATTTCTTTTTCTTATATTAAGAATCCATGAAAACCTGGAAAGCCCAAATAAATAATCAATTTTGTGGTTATTTTATTTTTGTTTCATACCTAAAATTTTAATGGTTGGATGCCTGAAAATGGTCTGTGCTTCTGAATGAGCTGAAATACTGAACCACCTAATTAGATAGTAAGTTAATTTAAAAAATAACTTCACTTTCTGCAAGAACACGTATTAATCCCATAACAATTTCTAAGATGCACTTAAAATATTTCTATAGAAGAAAAACTCCTTTAAACTTCAATAAAGGAGACTAAGATATGGGGAGCTCAGCCCAACCTTGGTAGGTGTGGTGGCATTGAAAAGGTCAGCATCACATGGAGTCACTTTCAGAGTCTGATCAGCCAACTTTTGAAACTTCTCAGTGTGAGATCTTTTATGTAGGTCCTTGCTGAGAAAAAGAACTCAGTACAGAAATCTCTTCTTTTCTTGGCTCTGCCTGAAACACCTGTTGAAGGAATTCGGCTCTTTCATTATGATGTGCATATGTGTGTATATATTCACCAGTGGATATTATTATTATTTAGTGGTTATCACTAACAGTTTTGCTGCTGTTTGTTTCTATTTGAGAGATTTTCTTGGCTGACTGTTCTTGAAGTTTGGTGGGGTGTTTTAGAGTTGTAGAGTAATTTAGGCATCTTGAAATAATCTTGTCCAGTTCCTATATCAGGAACAGCTTAGATCAGTTCAGATTTTTATTGTTTCAAAAGAGATTCATTCCTACTTGTTAATAAAGGTACGGTAAACTTGAAATCAGAAGTTAATAAAGCACTTTGTCTCTTCACAAATATCATGCATTTTTAATTATTATGTTTTATTTAAAGTATTATTTATTTAAACCTCTAACAGGTCAGCAGTGAACATGCCAAGTGTTTAACAGTCTCTACTATTGCAAGCTCTCAAATGTTTGTCACATGTGCATGCATCATGTTAGGGTGTCTGACCCTAAAGGCCCTTCTAATCTCAGAGGCCTATTCATGACATCTAATGTTTTCCCCCATATCCCTGTGCTGCATTCTTAATGTTTTGTTTGCAAATCCTCTCACCATCTAGTTTATAAATTGTGCTAGAAGTAGGTCTGGATGCAGCTACGAAACAGAATCACTGAACCAGCAGTACGCCTGGATACAGGGCAAAAATTAGCAGGGGATGCTCTGTTGGGGCTGCTCTGATCACTTACCTGTGCTGGGTCCTTCCTCTCTGCTTCAGCACTAACTTCAGGTCATGTTTTACTTCCAAGAAATTGAAGGATTAGTATACGGTCATCTGCAATTTGACTAAAGGTCTGACACAGCTTTAAGACACCTGCTTTAAGAGAGGGCTGGAAAGCCCTTTTAAGTGTCTGGGGGTCTGTCTGCTCCTGCAAGGTGGCCCCCTGCTTTCTAGATGTCAGCTTTCCCCTTATTCCTCTCAGGACCTAAGCATTGCAGCCTCTCCATCCTGTGTGACCTGATGTAACCTGCCTGTCTCCTTGCAGATTAGAAAAGTCCTACCAACTCCTCTCTAGTCTACAGTCTGAAAGGGATCTGTGTGATCCATGTATATATAAAGACTTTTTTTACTTGCTTTGTTAAAGGCTTGTTGTTATTTCTGAATTTTCACCAACTTTATCTCACTATCTTCTACTGCTGGTAGTTCAGTGCTTAAAATCATTCATAATGGTAGTTTTCTTT
Organism: Agelaius phoeniceus; assembly: GCF_051311805.1. Taxonomy (NCBI): domain Eukaryota; kingdom Metazoa; phylum Chordata; class Aves; order Passeriformes; family Icteridae; genus Agelaius; species Agelaius phoeniceus. The sequence goes on along the minus strand of NC_135269.1, from coordinate 27,200,321 downwards.
GGGCTATCATAAAACTTGTTTTGCTGTTATGAATTTCATTTACTTAGTTAAGGGAATAGCTAGAAATAAATGGAATATTCTGTACCATTAAATTGCAATCTGTTAAGAGTGCTTTAACTGCTTCATATGTTATGACATTCGTTTCTTGTTAGGGTGCATGGTACAAAATATAGTTAATATGGAGTTATGTAGAGGTAGCATAACTGATTTTTTTAAAGTTTTAAAATATTTAATCATTGAATATTTAATATTTTTCCCCTTTTTTGAAGAATAACTTTAAATCAAAACTACCATTTCTTGGCCTATGTATGTTAACAGCTTATACCTACAAGCTTAGGCTTCAGACAGCAATTGATTTGTTATTGCCCTCTTGAAGTTGCTTTAACAAAACCTGTTCTTTATGCTTTAAGAAATATTACCTGTCTATAATTTTCTTACTTGATTTATGGAAAGTCTTATTGTGAGGTCCTGAGTTGGAGACAAATGATATTGTAGATATTGGAACTGGTAATGGTATTCTTGGTATGAGTTGTGTCCCTCAGCTACCTCTGTCTGGTATTGATTTTACTGTCCCTTTAGGAAGGAGAAGAGAATGTGGGGAGAACATTCTCACTGTCTCTTCATTCCAAAATTGTAGAATTTTGAGGTGTTTTGATGTGGATCTTTTTGGGTTTTTGTTTTTTTTGTTGGTTTTTTTTTTGACAAATGTGGGTACCTAAGCCACTTGTGGGTACATGGATAACCACAACAAAGCTATTTCTCTCATATAAAACATCCAGGAAAATTCTCCATAAGTGAAACAATCCCTAAATAGTATCTTGCTACTATTCCTTAGATAAATTCCATTTAGATAAAGTCTCTGGAATGCAGACAGGGCCATTACTGTTTTTTCAGCTAAAGGATGGCTAAGAGACATAGGTTTGGGGGAGTTTCTTGAGGTTTAGGGGGTTTCTTATGAACAGCTTTTCTGCCAGGGGGTTTGGCTTTATCATTGAAAAGCTTATTTGTTGTTTGCTTTTTAAATTGTTGCAGCAATGGTCTTTGAAGCTCTCTTACCAGAATGAAGATGCCTCAGTGAGTAGCAGCCATTCTCTCCATGCAGTCTTGTCAGCTCTGTACTGCTTCCCACCTGCATTAGATTGAAACTTAGACTGCAGAAATGAAAGTGTCTCTAGATGATTACTTGTTCTCTTTTCCTCTATCTCGATATTTTTAGTACTTCAGAAATAGCTGTATGGATTTTTTTTTTTTAATTTTATTAATGGTCATTTTGATTTTGCTGAACTAACGTCTTTTGCTTGGAGTCCATCATACTTTTTAGCTTCCTTTCCATATGCATGTGTTGTTCAGAACCTCCCTTATGCAATTTCAAATGATGTAGCAGCAACATAAGCAAAAGCTTTGGGCCATCCACTTCTTGAAAAAGAGATTGATAAAATTTCTACTTGAACTGACATTGATAATTCCTATTTCATGGCTAAGAGATTTGAAAAATGAAGTCACTTTTTTATAATGATGAATTTTTTGTTGTCTGGAAGTCATTTAAGAGCATTTTATGCTTTCCAAGGAAATGACATTTTGAATAATGAATTCTTAAAATATTAATTTCATAACTGTAAGATAAAAAGGATAAAGTACAAAAAAAATTGCTGTATTGACAGCCATCAATATTAATGCATGTTTAATTCAGTAGAAAATAAATAAGTTTTCTCTTATAACTGGAAGTAACAGTATATTAGGAATTGATTTTTTACTCAAAATGTGTTGGTCTGTTAGAGCTCTGATGTAGAAAACCAGAATTTTCCATGACAATGTTAAAAGGAGATATATTCAGTAAATATTTCTGTTCTGTATTAAAAGGGAAAACTGATATCATAACCTGAAATACTTCATTCCAATACTCAATAGTTTCTAATTAGAAACCACCAATTATTTTAGAATAAGTAGAAAGATAACTTGTTTTACAGTACTTTAAAAGAATTGTTTAAATTCCTAATTGAGCCAAAAAAAGGTACTGAAAAATTGCAAAGGAGCCATATGACAGAGGAAAAGATCAGAAAACATCTACATTTACCAATATGACAACTAAGCAGGGATTTTTGCCAATTCTCAATAGATCAATATAGAGGTTAAAAAGCTGATAACTGAAAGCACTTCAATTTAATGCATAATAAAAATAGAAAAATCAGAAAGTTGAAGGATGTTCCAGTTGAGCAGTACCAAGAGCTGATTTTCCTAAGTCACTTTCAGGCAAGATAAAGTTAGCAGAAAGCTGTTGCTCTCATCACCCTCCTCAATACCAGGCACAGGATCTGGGCTTGGGAACACTCACAGGTGTTAAGTAGCAATCTTTCTGTTAGCATTGCAGTCTGTTTTGAAAGCTTAATGCAGAGTTTAAATATGTTTTCTTCTGCTGCTTCCTTCTTTTCTCATGTTTGCCCCTATATTGGCTATGTTTTTAATTTTGCTTACCTGTGTATGTGTTATTATGTGTATATATCTTAGTGCATTAGTTGGAAATGGTAATTGCCCTCCTTTGTCATTTGCTCTTTTGATCTGCCTTCACCTGTGCCTACTCCCTCTTGAGCAGATCTCATGTTTTTTGGGCTAATTATGTGTATGAAAAGGGAGGAATAAATATCATGCATGTCCTGTTGACAGTATGAAGCCAGCTAATTAAAACCTAAATAAAATGTAAGAAAGTAATGGGCTTTCCAATATCCTGTCATCAGAAGGGAAAAAAATTGTATTAAAAAAACCTAAAACCAAGCCAAAACAGAAGAGAGGAAAAAAACATACAGAAAGGTGATATCTGACCAATATGGGATGACAGCCTAGTGTTCTGTTGTTGTTACTACTGGAATTTGTATGTTCTTGCACTATTTACACTTTCAAACATTTTGGAACAGATGAGCTGTATTAAATTGGCCTTTAGATTTTTAGTCAGTGCTTCAAAATGTAGAAGCTGTGATTTACTATTATTTTTTTAAATGTTGTTGTTGTTGTTAAGCCTCCTCTTTCCCTGATAGGTTTATGTTGTTACCTGGTGTGATCTCCAAGTACCTGATACTGATCAAGTAATATGGGTACCACTGCTGGGAATGCTTTTATGTCTGTTTTCCCCATGCTCCCCCCTTGCACTACATGGCCTTTTCATCTTTTGAAATGTGAATATCAGATGTATGATATTCATGATTACTTTGTGATACAGCAAAAATTCAGGACTGACTGTTCTAAAAATGTTTTGGAAAGGTAAGCATCTAACTTTTTCTACTGGCAGAGTGTCAACTTTAAGTAAACACAAATTTCCATGCTGCATTTATGTTTCCTCCACTACGGACTGCATTGTGAGCAGGATCAGAATAATTTCTCCCCCATTGTCAAATGCAGCCACTTGTAACTTAGAATCAGGAACATCCCTTGTAAATTACAGTGCTTAGCAGCTTTAAATCTGACTGCATCACCTTACTTTTGACTTGGTTCAGTGGTTTAAATACCATAGGAATACTTCTCTCCACATCCTGGACATCATTATTGAAAATTAAGTCGAGGTCTGGGGTCCTATAAAATCTTTTTTTGGTGTCAAATAGTATGGTAGAAAGCAGCAAAACACTTAATCCAGTTGTCATCTTGGCAGGTGCAGGGAGAGGAACTTTGCTCGTGTATTTTCTGTGGGTTTGATGCTGAGGTCTGGGGTCTGTGATGTCATTTCAAAACCAGCACTGGCTCTAACAGGGCCATTCACAACAATGGGACAACGCCGTAAAATCTCTTACAGACTTCTTTTTCCTTCAAAAAGATACCTTTGAAGAGGAAGCAACGATTAATGTATATTTTATGTAGGGAAGCTACCGGCTCATAAAATTACAATGTAAATGACGCTGATACCCAAACCTCCAAACTTTTCTTGCCTCTGTGGGACTGCGGAGGGGCAGCAAGGCGCCTGTCCGAGCCCAGCCAGAGGAGCCTGTGCCTGTCTGAGCGCTGCTGCCCGAGGAGCCGGCGCAGGGCCCGAAGGCGCTGGGTTTGCCCGTGGGTGCAGAATCCCCCGCGGGGCTGCGGGCACAGGAGCGCCGGTGATGCCGGGCGCGGCAGGACCGTGCCGGCAGCTGTCGCGTCGGGCTGCCCTGCCTCGGACAGCTGCCACCCCTCGGGTCCTCTGATTGGGTGCTCCCAGCGACTGATTACAAATGCTGATGCCGCTTCTGCGATCCGTTCCACTCGGAGGAGAAATCTCTTATCCCCACCCCCAAGCCCACCTCTAGAATGTAAGTCATGGTGAGAAGATGAGGATGAAAACAGTGCGCTATGAGTGACTGGAAATCCAGCAGCCCGGTTTAGCTGCAGTGTTATGTAGGAGTCGTTTCCAGACTTCTTACCTTTGGTTTTCCGGCACAAACTGCTTGCAGGTTTTCGAAGGCTGTGAAAGGACTTACCGTTCGTGTGCTTGTGCTTTCTGTGCATCAGCACATTACCTTGCTTTTCCCCTGGACAGCTGTGTTCAGAGCTTCATGTGGGAACCTTTCTACTGAAGAGAGATAAAAAGGATCCTTAATCTGATTCTCTTTGGATCTTTCTATTTTTATGGTAAGTGCCAGCATATATTGGCAGAGCGCAGCTTCTTTGCTGCAGTGCTCGTGCTCTCTCCCTCTCTCTCCCTCTCCCTCCCCCTTCCCCATCTGTTTTTCTCCCCCGGTAGTCTTAGATAAGTCTCGTGACCTTCACTTAATATCTAGTCATAATTTTCATCATCTTCGTAGCAGATGCTGGCTAAGTAAAATGCAAGTTTTCTCTTTATTTTGCTCTTTCCCTCCTCTGACCCGCAGCTCTGAAGTATTGACTGCAAGCTGAGTACTGCCTCTTTGTCCTTGAAACGGGAGGCTCCAGCATTGCTCCCGATTGCCTGTGGCAGCAGCGGGATACGCTGGAATAGAGACAGGGTAAAGGTGACAGGCTCTCTTCTCTAGGGCTGTACCCTTGCACTGAGGGCACAGACGTCCCCTGCTTCAGCAGCCACCTAGAAAACTCTGAAGCCCCTCAGTGCTGAGGTGTGAGCATACGTGTGATTTGAGCTGGTATTTGCTCTCCTTGGCATGGGACAGATGGGCTCTTTCAGCATTTTGTGTATAAGCCTATGTCATCAGGTGTTTTTCAGTTGGGCGTTTGCATCTTACAGGTGCAGAATAGCTGGGACAAGAAGTTACAGAATAGGCGACCTAATAACGCTCATCCCTATCTGGTCCTTACTGTTGCAAATTCTTAGCTTTTTGAAGTGCTTTTACATCTCTGCAGTAGAAAAAAAAAAAGTGCTTTTAAATTTCTGAAAATCTGTTATGGCTTAATTTGTGCTCTAAGCTATTTTAAAAGCTCTGATTTTATAAACAGGAAAGGTTGTTATTTAGACCACAGTAAACTGTGTCCTTAGTTTTAGTTTGGTTGGTTTTTGTGGGTTTGTTTTTTTCTTTTTTAGTTTGTTGCATGAGATTTAGAGTAAAGCAAATATACAGTTTCTGGTAGAGAGATGTTTTCATTTGTTTTTGCTATGAGAGAACTACAAAAGTATTTATTTTAACTTGAATGTGTTTCATGCTGTGGATTCATTACGTGGATTGACTATGCATAGCCCTTGCAGCCTGCAGGAATAATAAAGACTCTGCTACCTCTTCAAAGGTCCACTGAAGGCATAGATATAGCACTGGCTCAAACTTGTCACAGGGTGGTCTGACTTCAAGCAGAGCAAAGAGGAGATGTGTTCTTATACCTTTGTTTTACTGAGGTAGGATAAGAATAAAGCTTTTATTCTGTCTCTGCGTTGCCTTTTCTGGGTTTAACAAGAGATATGCTGGTATCTGGGAATTTTTTTCTTGGTTTAATGTAGCTTATGTCGTGACTTAATAAAACAATTTATCCTATATTTCAGAGAGTTTTGCTTCACATGAGCTGATCAGTTGAATTGAGTTTGTGTAGCTCCTTTTCCCTCCCTAATGAGTAAAAACTTTAGAAAATGCTATTTTCAATACCCTTAATTTCTTTTCTGTACTTGGGTGTAATGTCAAGCTGTATTGACGAGCATGTATGAGTGTGGAGGGGGAGAGGGAAGCCCAGGTTAGACAAGAGGCACTGGGAGAAGGAGGAGGCTTCCCCAAATCTGCAGGTAGAGGACTTCATGGTGCAGTGAGGTACCTGCTGCATTGCCCTCAGAGCAAGCAGCAAGGGCCAGCACGTAGCCCAGATCTCAGTGCTCTGAGTCATCTCCCCCATCAGATCTTGTGTTTTGGCATCATGAAGAACCCACTGGTGCAGCTGATCCTGAGCCTGGCTTCCCTTCTCACTGATGCAGTGAGGATCAAAGTGAGTGCTGCAAATCTCCTACTCTGGTAGGGAACAGGCCAGTTTTGGCAATTGTGCAGCTCAAGGAACTGCCTAAAAACATTTCCCTCTAGAGCAGCCTTCCCCACTGTCTCCTACAGAAAGGCTTTGGCACCATGACTGGTCTATGTGTTACTTAACTCTTTTATATCAGTAATGAAGGTGCCTGAGTTTGTTCTCTTCCAGTTTCAGAGTGCTGACACTATGACAGCAGCAAAGAAACTTTTTGCTGTAGATGATGTGCAGGGCTCCTGGTAACACACACAGAGAAGCAGTCCTGAGACCCTGCACAACCTGCAGGTTGTGATAGTGCCTTGGAGGAATTAGGCTTAGGCTTTTCTTGATTAAATGTGAATAGTAACTTTGTGCATGCATTTGAACTTGGAGTTTTTTACCATTTTCTCCATATAAAATTATTGTAAACATAAAAAACAAACAGTTTTGCAAAATGCATGCACCACTTAAAATACCCTGAAGACCTCACAGTTAATTACAGAACTGCATGCTATTATGCTTTAAAATATTATTGTAAATTCAGATATTCCTATGCCCTAAAATGTAGATACGTTCCTACCCAAAAATTTATCAGAAGTATTGTTGTCACTCAAAAATTACTAATGTTTAAATAAAATAATCTTGTAAAAGCTAATTTTGAACATAAAAGTGCATAATCATATCTGTCTTTTCCCATAAAAGTTTAAAAGCCAAAGTGCATACTGTCATGTGCTTTTGCAATAACCTTGAGGCAAAAGGAAGAGAGGAAAATGATCCTGAAGTATTTTCTCCAGTTTAAACTATATGAGCTTGCCATGGGATGTTTGCATTTGGAACCTAACATCTGTACTGCAACAGAGAAGTCTATGCATCTAAAATCCTTGCCAGCACATCTTGTTGCAGGCTAAAGGCTTGAAAAATGAAGATGCAATCCTCTGTAACAGTCTTGAGAGGTATAGAGAAGAGTGAAATTCCCCAAATTACATGAAATTCAAGTAGGTAGATGTGCTGTTCATTTCTTGGGAATTCGGTGAATGCTCTGATAGGCAATGCATGCATAGCACTTCCTTGTTTCACAGCGTGGTGTCATGTTAATTCCTTTGCAGGGTGGCTGAAGACTGCATGGAAAACAACTGCAGGGAAAGGAAAAAAAAAAAGGCTCTGTTCCTCAGCCAGCCAAAATCACCCAATGGTCTGATGAAGTCATTGCATTCTTTTTTTTCTTGTATATGATCAATATGCATTCTTCATCCACTTGTCTATAGAAGCAAGTTTTTAAAGCTTTTTTACTCCACAAGTACTTAACCATATATATTTATGTTGGGAATATAAATTGGTATGTTTTTACAGAAAACTCACTCATTTATCCATACTGCTTCAGTAATTTTATGCTTTCCATCTGCTCATATCCTTTCTGACAAAACTTATGCAGACAGCTATTGATTATCGCTGGCTGAAGAATTCAGGCAGTGAATTAGCCATGCTCCAACTTCCCTCTCTGCCCCAGACTGGACAGCAGTACTGAGATATGCATGTTGCAGAGCTGAAGTCATCAGTACCAGCAGCACTCTGGCTGGTGATTTTTTTCATGCTGTATCAGTTGTGCTTTTACCTGGCTGTTTCTTCATCCATCCTGACCCACTAATGAGCCCCACATGAATAATCAAAACTCAACTGCACCTTTTAGGCTTTCTTCCTTATTAATATAGCTAACTTTAAAGGTGTTCCTGGACATATTATCCCACTGAGTCTGCAGATTTTGTCCAGGATGATTTCAAGGACTTTGTAACTCTAATGTTGCAGGATTTACAAACCTGTCTCTATATGTTTTGCAGCTTTAACAGGTGAGCTCTCTTCAGTGCAGCTGCTACTTTTGCAGTTTATGGGAGTCTGGAAATGCTGTGTTTGAACACTGTGCTGCATAATCTGTCAGAAGTTTGGTGCTTTGGGGAAGTGCTAGGCAGGGTGTGTGTGTGTGCTACGTGCTGTCTCTATGTCAGTGGGGAAGGATTGGCTTTCAGACATTATGTGTGTCCTGTGTCTCCTGTGCATACCCTGCCTTCTTATAAGTGCTTGCATCCTGTTCCTGTCATATCTCAGGAGGGGATTGCATTTTCTGCTTCTGTACAAGTGCAGAGTGCTTTGTGTAGATCTGTCTGGTTCTTCATGGAAACCATGGTCTTTCATTTCATGTCGTGCAGGTTTGTTCTTATGTAACTTCTGCACAGGAAACACTGGACAATAGAGGGGTGTTCTGTGTGTTACAGAACTTTCTCCTGCATAGCAAAAGTCAAAATTATATTATTCCAGTCTCAATGTGGTAACAATGGAGCAGCACTAGGCCTGTTTCACTTGACCAACATTAGCTGTTTGCATTCTGGTAATGTGAGATTGGTTTAGAATAAAGAACTTCTCATTGTATAATATAAGGAGAAATAAAAGTTTTGTTAGGAGTTATGGGTTATTCCTCCAGTATTCTAGTAGAAGGGGTCTTGGCACTGGAGCAGGCAATGCAAGTATTTTAATCTTTATGAAAAACACCCTAAGCAGGATGAATATCACTAAAGCTGCAATGATATCCCCAAATAAGGGAGCTAATGGTGGGCAGCTCTCTGCACATGCATGGATTTTACTCTAAGAGAGCACAAATCTGGGAGAATGTTTTCAGAAAAGCCTCATATTTCTAAGAGCTGTATGTAGATACTAATAATGCTGCAAGACCAATCCTTCAAAACAGTTTCCCTTTATGACCTCAGGAGGAGTTACAGCAGTCTGGCCTCCAAATTCAGCTCTGAGAGAAGACTAGTTCCCACCAAATGGTGAACTTTGAACGTAAATCCAGAGATTTCCAGACTCAGCATTTGCAATCTGATTGTCCAAAGGAAGGCTTGCTGTCCGTGAACTTCGGACAACTTGGTCCCTCAAAAGTCCATGCTAGCATAGATAAATATATTTTAAAAGAAATAGAGATTGAATCTCCTGAATGCATTCTCTGGACATGAGTGAGTTCCAAGATTCCAGGATTATGTAGGTGTTGATGATGGTCATAGGAGATGAGTTTCTAGTGCTCTCTATAGAGGTAGAATACCAAAAATTTGCACTTCCAGAGGGTGGTTGGAAACATGCCTAAAAGAGATGTCCTAATCTTCCTTAGAAAATTATTGCTGTTTAATATGAAGCAAGGAGGAGTAGGCTTCTGTATAATTTATCTATAGGGTTTATGTAACTAGTGCTGGGAGATTATTAAAATAGTGCCCACATCAAAACAGCTTTTCTACCTTCATCCATTTGGTCTTGTTGCAGCCCCCTGCAGTATTGACATTAATTTCCTATTTTATATAGTGCTTGCAGCCTTCAAATATAGAAAAATTTTTCTGCCTTCCTTAATTTTTGGATGAGGAAGTTAATTAACAAAATCACTTGAGAAGAGAAAGACAGAATCTCCTCTGAGCCAGTTTGCTGTATGGAAAAGCTGGTGATTAGTTGGCTTGGTGATTAGCTGTTTTGGATCAGCAGGAGATATATTCCCATTTCAGATCATTTTCTTTGAAGAAACTGGTTTTCATTAAGATTAAGCATAATACTTTATAGATGATGTATTAGACCACCAGAGACTTTTTCTAAATGGGCTTGATAGTTCTTGGGAAACCACTCCCTGTAAAATGCCAGTCAAAATCCAGAACTTTGTGAAGTCCATTGGTATTTTTCTATATATCCTGGTAGACATACAACCTCTCTACATCTTGTTCATCTATCCCCCAGCCTCAGTTAAATTCTTTTCTTGTTTGTGCTCTGTGTCACTCACTCTCCACTGTTTTCCCTTGGGATGTACTTTTTTGCCTTTTTACATATTGATTTGCCTTCACATTTTTCTAGGTTTTGGTTTTCTTTTGTATTGAGGGCTGGGGAGAGTTATAACCATGCTAGTTGCCATCCTGTGCTGAGTTTCCTCTAGGCAGAACACTGCTCTGATTCAGTGCCTAGGGAAATGCAAATTTTGTTCTTTCAGTGTTTGTAAGACCTTGGTCTGCAGTCACAATATATTGTGAACCATGCATAGAAAAATGGAGAACAAAAGGCAATGACAAACAGGTTTGGCAGGACAAAAGGGCTGGAACTTAGGAGTTAAGTAAAATGTCATCCTCGTTAACATGGATATTCTTTTCATTCATCTAGCAGGAAAATAATATATTTTGTAGCTGTGGAATCTGAGATCAAAGAACCATAGCAAAGAAGAATTAAGCAGGTGATACTGGCCTGAGTTATTTCAACCTCTCTGCAGTTTCATGCAGACATTGCTGCTTTGGTTTATGTTTAGTGTTTTTGAGGCTACTTCCATAAAAATTCTTTATTTTAGATGAGGGGGAGAAAATGAATTAAGTTGAATGCTCCTCCACCCTCAGGGAAAAGAAAAGTATTACCTCTTCTAATTCCTTGTTGTCCTTTGTTCCCAGAGAAATATCTGCAGCATTTGATGTTCTAGACTATTTAATTTAAATTAACTTTTCCAGACTGGTGAAAATTCCCGATCTCATATAAATTAAATACAGGGTAGTCAAGTTTCTACTCACAGACTTTATTTTGAATGATGCTGTGTGCTTCTAATACTTGTTCTATTCTCTGCCTCTTTATGATAACCACCAGATGAGCCTAGGCATAAGAAGTCCTTTTTAACTGGTCACGCTGAAATTGCTGTTGAGCCATAGACAGAATTTCCCTATTTTCCTTTATAATGTAGGATTTGTGATTTTGATTTCAGAAATGCCCTGGCAAAAGTTTGGTTAGCCTTCTACTTCAGCGTGCTTCATGAAGTTTACTTAGTTTATATTTCTAATAATAATAGACTCTGAAGTATTCTGATTAGTATCTTATGGTGCAATTCTGATGATACAAACATGTTTCCATCAGTAGTCAGTGTCCCATGATGAAGTTGTTACTGCAACTTCTCATTGCACTGTTGTCACCTGGAGCAGTTCTGCAAAAAATATATGCATTCTCATGTAAGAAAAATACTACTTCTTTTTCCTTTTTTACCTAAAAACTAACATGACTCAATTGTTTTGTGATTACTATATTACGTTAATATATACCACAACTTTTGTGACAAAATTTGGGTCTAAATTATCCAGTTGCTTCCTGTAAAGCTCAGTGATATCAGCATTCAGGTAACTCTTTTTCTGCAGTTTTAATTCTGCCTCTTATATTTCTGCTTCTATGTCTGATCTTATTTCTTACAATTCTGCATTTTGTGCTTCTGCTTCTTAATGGACCTCCTGTCCTTTAACCCTCTTTCAAGATCTGCTCCATTCCCCCTCCAGCATTTCTCTGTCTGCTCCTTCTGTTTTTTTACTTGCTCCTCCAGACTGTGCCCAGGTGTCCCACTCACATACTAGTGTTTGTTTTTGCTTGTAATTTTGAGCCTTAATGAAAATATGAACTCAGACCACTGAATTGTGGTACTTCAGCAGCACTTGTTGTGCAGGTCACCATTTTTTGCAACAACCAAAACTTTCCTTTAATTGTTTGTTAAACAATGCAATGGGTTTTACAGGTGACATTGCAATGAAGAAGTGGGGGCTCAGATATCAATATTACTAAGCCATTTCCTTACCTTAAGATACACTGCTTGAATTGAAATTTAATATATGTTGCAGTGAGGAGGCATAATAGGTCTGTGCTTTTCCTGGTTCTCCTTGTGTGAGGTTGGATATCACGTCTGCTTCTAAGTTGAGAAGGGAGACAAGAGAAGAAAGAAGAGAGATGGATGTGGCCCATATCCACTGGGGTTTGGGATGGGTCTTTTTGTTGGGTTTTTTTAGCGTTTGTTTTGTTTTGTTGGGTTTTTTGGGTTTGGGTTTTTTGTTTGTTTGTTAGTGTTTTATTTTCTTTTTGACATTTTGCTTCAGGATCAGGTTGTGATGAAAGAAACTGTGCAAATTTGGGAATTTCTGTGTGCTTTCAGTTATCATGTGATAGCATGGCAATTATTGCACAGGAGGCTGTTCATTGTCAAAAATTTAAGTGTCTCACTCAAGATCACACAGAAATATATATCTTGGTTCAACCCAGGACTCTTGAAACCTGTGACACTACCAGCCCATGCCAGGCTAGCCTGTTTTCCCAGAGTGACAATATAGGGGGAGTGAAAATTTTAATACTAGCAGATAATTCTAAATAAGCTACATTCAAATACAAAAGGTCAAGAAAAAACTTTCAGTCTTCTAGTTTCTAAAACAAGTAAAGGACCTCAAAAATTTTTTAAAAAATGAAAAGTTGTTTTTTAAAGACAAAATTATATTGTTACAGAGTGTGGAGAAATATTTAGGATATTTGCCAAATAACTTTTATAACGCTACAGCTTGTCACTGCCTGTCTAAAAATTCCAGTTGTTTGTTTCCAGGGCATACCATGATGCCTGGTTAGTTTTTGATGTGCTCTGATTGCAGTGCACCCCAGGCTAAGTAACTTGCAATTGTTGTGTTTCTCTTTCACTGTTGTCAAGCATATGTTGTGTTTGCTGAATGGAGTCCAGGGGAAAACGTGTTCTGAGGCCATGCTGTCAACACTTACATTTTTTGAACTGCACTTTTAGAAACGTCTGTAAGCCTGTCAATCAATTTTAAACTTCGGGTATGGCTTTGTGAGTACTTCATTGCACTCTTGGATGCTAGCACTGCTAGTTTTATTTTACTGAATACTGTGGGAGGAAGCAGCTTTGAGCATTTAAGAATTGTTAAATACCAGAATATTGGTTGCCTGTATTTATGCGATAGCCTGGAGATTTTAGTCATATGTTGGCATGCAATGTTTTCCTTGAATTATCTTGGTTTCTTTTTATTTTATTTGTGAGATATTTTGTTCTATGATCCAAACCAGGCTCCAAACAAAAATTTACTGATATTTGTGTTTTTATTGCAATCACCACAACTTCTGCTAATGTCCAGATGGCAAACAATTATCCTCATAGAAACTATGATATAAGAAGATGTTATTTCCATTCTTGGTGTCATCTGTTCTTATTACTTCATTAATAAGGAGCTGAGGTTTTTGATGTGAAAGAGAGAAATTCTCATTAGCTTAGGGTTCTGAATGTAAAATGTCAAGGGCATGATTTTTTTCATGTCTCTATCACATTATAGCATTTTATATAATGAAAATAAGGCTTCAGTGGACACTGACCGTAGCTATGAGCACCATAACTTTGGTGTTGTCTGCTGGGTGCTTGGACAATGACATACCCCCTCTGAAGTCACTTTCTTACCAGCACAGAAAGCAGAGGAGAGTATGCAGTTGAGTACCTCAAATTAAAACCCAAATTCTTTGATCCTGAGACCAACCTTTGTCTTCAGGAAGATTTAATGTGTGTTTCTATATGGCTTTTCCTGTGCACAGAGACTGGGCAGAGGCCAGCTGGAGCTGATGCTTATCACAGAAGTGTCCATCCTAAGTGCACACTGAGGATGAAAATTTCTGTGTGGTCTGAAATTAAAACTCATATCATGTTGCATAAGCACAGAAGTGCTGAGTCTATTTCACAGATGCAGCCTGAATCCTGGCACTTCTTAGGCACTTGACACTGCAAACTCAACAGCCTTCTGATATAGTTGTATTATATGTCAACACCTAAATATTTTAAACAACTTTATAAAATCCAGTATTTTCATCCTCTGATATTGAGAAAAATGTTGGCTGTATATGTAAGGTATTAGAGAGCTTCAATTTTTGTCTTCCTTGTCTTGAGTATGGTCAGGGGTCAGCTTGGTAGCCATGGTTGACATTCCAGGGCTGGTAGAACTGTCAGAAGAGGCAAGTACATCTTTTGCTACAAAACTCCCTGTTGATGGCATTTTAATGGAACTAAGTGTCCTCTACTGCCACAGACCTTTTTATCTTGACATTTGTCCTCCTTCATGATGTGATGTGACTGCTAGCTGTGGGATCCTGGGAGAGAAGGTCTCTACTCTTCTACCATTACAGTGATGCCCTTGAGCTGTAAGAGGCAGAAAAATACACCACATCAATTGCTGACAGAAAAAAAATAATTAGGCAGCCTAAAACTTTAGGTAATCTTATTTTTTTACAGTGATAACCATCTCTCAGAGATAGGTAGGTGGATGGATGGATGGATGGATGGATGGATGGATGGATGGATGGATGGATGGATGGATGGATGGGTATTCACAGAATCAATTAGGTTGGAAAAGACCTTGGAGATCATCAAGTCCAACCTGTGACCTACCACCATCTTGTCAATCAGATCATGGGGCTGAGTGCCATATCCAGTCTTTTTTTAAACACCTCCCACCAGCAATGGTGACTCCACTACTTATGTGGGCAGCTCATTCCAATGCCCAACTCTTTCTGCCTTCATCTTTCTGTGAAGAGCTTCTTCGTAATGTCCATCCTAAACATAATTTTCTCCCTCTGAATTTCCAACAAAGTTGCTTTTAAATTTGCCTGAGCAGATTTCCCAATTCAGAAATGGCATTTTAAATCTTGAGGCATCTGTGTTTGTATATGCATGGTTAGTGATTTTATAGCATATTCATTGATGTGGTTAATACTTTAAAGCTGCTTTTTAAAATGAAAAATTGATGTTGATTAACTATTATGTGAGCACAAATTCTGTCTTTACAGTTTCAGTGTTATAAGTAAATCCAGTTAAATTGTGGAAGTGTTTTCATTCCTTCTCATTAACATAGTTTTAGCAAAGGACTTTACACAAGTAGTAAAATTGCAACTGATCAAGTCCAAAAAAAAATGTTAAAAAATCTTCTCTCCTGCTTTGTGTTGTGAGTAAAGCAATTAACACTTTGCTCACGTTCCCTTGAAAATAGCCTGGGCACTGTTCTGTTTCAGAGGCTTTGCCATCATCTGGCCAGTCAGCCAAGGTTATGGGAATGCAGATTTTGAATCAGCAATTGCCTACTAAATGCTGCTGGAGTGTTGTTGGCAGGAAGATGTCACAGCATGGCATCCTACAGTGCCTGTGGCTTTGTGGTGGTTTGTCACCTGCATTGTGCTGTCCCAGGGCAAGAACAAGAATTCTATTTAATGCATAATCCCAGGAAAGGGCTTGAACCTGTCTCCCTGCTGGGGTCTAGTATATACCTTACTCTGGCTGCAACTGAAGGAGCTGCATGAGATAATTTTTCATGCTTTACAATAATTTCTTTAATTACTTTAGGGATTGAGATATATCAGGGGGAATATAGTGGGCTGAATATACTCTGAAGCCAATACCAGAGAATTGCAGAACTAGGGTCAGAGCAGTAAGGATGTTCCTCCAGTCATTGTTTATCACTTAGAAATGTAACTTGAATGCATCATTTAAATGTTTTTACATGTAATCACACTAACAATTGTCAGCTAAAAATACTAATGCTCAGGAGGTGGAGAGGAGCCATTTGCATAAATAGAAGTATGCAGAGCAAGATAGCAGGTTCATTTACTCTATATAGCAGTTTTAAGGCGCTTAGCGTCTAATTCTGTGTCAAGGAAATTAGAGACTTATTGATTTCCTCAAAAGGAAATACATAAAATGCTCGTTTTCCCACACAGACCATTTCCTTTCAGCATAAGCAGGCATTTATTAGTTGATTTAGGGCAAGCCAGGCTTGCAACCTTCAATAGCTAAGCCAAGGGTCACCTTTGTGTTGAATTTCATGCTTTTTGAAAGACTGGAGAAATTTTTCCTTACTCTTCATATGAAAATCCTGACACACCACTAATATTATACCCTGTTAACTGCTAGATGCTGAGCACTTTGGTGCAATGTTAATCCTCTGGGTCTAGTGCTGCCATTTTGCTGAGCAAGCTCATACTGCAAGTGTGATAAAATAATTCAGAGACAGGTGCTTTCAAAAAATTGAGTCATGCAAGACACATTGCAGATCTTCTGTGTGTCAGTAGGAATTGATGTAATTGAAAATCTTTGAAAAAGTGAGAGAGAATCCAGTGCTGCAGTTTGTTGGGAAATCAATTGCAAGTAAAAATGCATGCTTGTCTTTTCCATTCTTGCAAAAGTATTGCCTGGCTGAGGCAGAAGCAGCTGCTAATTTGTAGTGAGTAAATTTCAACACCCCAGTAGTTGAAATTTACAGCATACAGTGATACCTGTCTGGTTGGTTTTAGAATAAATTAACAACCAAAAAAAATTTAAAATTCAAACCTAGCTTGGTGCAATATTTTTGATTGTAGTCACATCTTCCTTAATGGATGGGTATCAGTTTTTATGAAGCACAGCATATTATTTTGAAAGTTTTAGTAAATGATCCATACAATTAACAGTAACAGGGAGTGAGTGAGAGCAAATGAGCTTTGTCTCATTCCTGCTTGGCACATTAAATACCCCCTAGTCTCATTCTTTTACTCAATTTGTCTCTTTCATACAAAGACAGTAAGCATTTGAGACAAGAGATTTTTGGGTTTTTTAAAAGCATGTGATGACTAGATGTGTTCCTCCAATCATTGTTTACCACTTAGAAGTGTAACTTGAATGCATCATTTAAATGTTTTTACATATAGTCCCACCTGAGATTGTGGGAACTTGGACCCTGTTGGAAACCTAATAATTTTTGTGCCTTGTACAGATTTCTAAGCTCCTAACATTCTTTAGGTCTGTTTTGGGTAATGTCAAAGTCCTGACAGAGAAACAACATTCCTTACAGAAAGTCCCATAAAATACCGAGAGGTCAACACAGCAGCTGGTACAGTGGGGACAAGGATTGAGCAACTCTGTGTCTGGTTTGCACAATGAATGGTTGTCTTGAGTAGAAATTCTTTGTGGAGCTGAGACACAAAATCTCTCCTCATTTCTTTGCAATTTTTGACTAATTCTAATTTCTGGTGTTTGAAGAGGAATGAAGCTGCTAATGCAGCAGAAATGAATGGCAGTAACAAGTGGAAGTGAGAACGATGGGGAGCAGCAGGGTCAAGATTTTTCTCAGCACAGTTGGCAGTTTGTGAGCAGCACAGATGTAGAAAACTTGAATCTGGATCTTTCTGTGGGCGTTCAACTGAGGTACCTGGGAAACAAGCAGAACTGTGTTTTTGAAATGTCTCTTGCCTGCAGCAGAAAGGTCACTTAGTGATGTTAATTAGCAGTTATTCATGGTGATGATTTAGTCTCACTTCATAGATCATCCAGCCTCCTGGACACTCTGGAGTCCAGAGGCAGGACACCTGGTCCATACAAGAAGAGTCTGAACAAGCAGTTACCCGATGTAGGAACAATGTACAAGGCTATGAAAATCAGTGCTGTGTCATTTTTTGTTTGAATCGATTTTTATATTCCTCAGAGTTGAAAAATAAATAATAAGGTGAGAGGGGTGGTTTTTTCCCTTTCTCTTCCTCTAGGAAAAAATGTGCTTTATTTTAAAAGGGAATTGAACATAAAAAATGATGAAATAGGATAAGAAGTATATTTTAGATATAGAATTTGTACAGAAAAATTGTGGAATATATGAATGAGGATAGGATATATTGTGATGAAAATTGCATTGTTCACTGCTTTAAAGCTTTTTCTTGATGTACATTTTTCTCTTTCAGAACCATACTCAAGTCAGCAGAAAAAAAAATAGGTAATTAGTCAAATAAATGGTCTAAATCTTCATGTTATAATCACAGAAGACCCATGGATTTTATGGCTCTAAATTGTACATTGAGTTTCAAGGCTAAATTGCTAGAAATTAACAATTTCTTGCTTAAAGTCTATTGAATGATCAACTAAGAAAAGAAAAGAATACTTTTCTGCTTTAATAGCATTATTTCAGGATTATTGGATAGAAATAGCCCTGAATTAATCAACAGCTTAATTTGACAATTCATTTTTTATTGTAGGCATTCACTTGCAGACAGAAAAAGTGCCTTTGTTCTAGCTAAGAGAATTGCTGGATGTGTGTTCTGGTCATTGGAGATAAAGACCCTGACAATTTTGTTCACACACTGCTAACTTTATTGATGCTGTCCTCTGTGCTGTGGAATACACCCTTTGCTATAATTTTTGATGGGGAAAAGAAAAATTATTCTGTTTTCTCTGCACTGAAACCTGCATGCTTCCAGATTGCTGAAGAAAACTAACCTTAAAAGTTTTCATGCAATCCTGGCCTTGGGCAGGTTCCCAACCAGAAGGGACACGATTTCAGTGGGCTTAAAGTCAATGTGCTTCCACTGCAGAAACCTCAGGTGTGACAATTTATGTTCAGAGATGATCTGATTTAGCCCATAGTCATTCATTTTGCAGTTTCCAGAGATGAACAATGGGACAATGCTTAATTCAGGATTGAAGTGGAGAGTGTTTCTTGCCATGGTTGTGTCTGTGAGCTTGTAACAGCGGGGTCTCTGAGGAACTTTTTTGAGGAAATTGGAAGGGGGGGAAAAAAGAGATTATTCTACCACAGCATGAAACTGAGAAGAAAGATTTCCATCTCTAGACCTACTGATGTTGACCATGCTTAGCTGGGACAGTCTCAATGTTTGCTGACAGCCCACAAGGGAAGCTACCTTAGCATGGGCAAAGGCACCGTTCAAACCAGGCAGGCTCAGTGCAAATCCTCTGTAAACCTGCACAAACCTTGCAGGTTCAGTTTGCACAGAATTAATTTGAAAATAATTTAAGTACTATCATAAGGAAGCTAAGCTCTTTTTAAAGTTTTTTGCTACATAGTCATTTTTTCAACGTTGTCCTAAACAAGGTTTGGATTGCCTCTCTTAGTTTATTTTATACTGATGTTAAAATAAATACATAGGGGAAAACCTGGCACTAAATAATTGTAATAAAGCTAGTAAATAAAGACTAAATTCTTCCCATAAAAATCTTAAAGTATCTGGACTGGACCTACACATTTTTATATCTCCCTTATGCAGTGAATGAACTAAAATAAGGAGAAAAGTAGAAGACAAATCTAGAGTTTTAGAAAATACTGCAGCTCCCATGCTGACCTTTTCACAATAATAACATGATGGTATAAGAAACATAAAATATGAATGTTAGCTTCAAGATGTAGGATCTTAGCAATTTTTAAGGGAGTGTTCTTGAAAATCTAGATTGAATTGAAGTTCTCTACCTTTTCACATAGCACTTCTGATAGAAGCTGCTTTTTTCAGACTTCTTTCTGACTTTAGGAAATAATTTAAAACAATAATTTTAAAACAAAATCGCCATGTATATGATCCTGGTTTGAAACTTTTCAAAGAAAGAGAAAACAAAATATTGAGATTTAGGCAAGGAGTATAAGTAGTGATGAAAGAACTTTTGAGCTGCATAATGCAGTTTCACATGGGACATGTATGTGTGTTTAGGATTTTAGAGGGAAATCCTATATCCACTAGGATGTGATATATGGAACAATCAAGGAGTCTTGCCAAGGAGATCTAATTATAGGTACAGTAAATTGTCTCTTGTTCAGAAATCCACCCCTAAGTGTAGCAAGACATTTCTACTAGTTGAATCGGTTTCAATGGATTTTGCAGTGTGTGTTTGCTTCTGAAAAGCTGTGGTGCAAAGCAGTCAGGCTCCTTACCCTGCTCTTGAAACCCAGACCCAGAGGAGCTGCAGGGACACTGCACAGGCTGCAGACTAGGGGAGAAAAGCACTGGCTTGGGATGTCTGCCCACTTTGGCTAACTTGTGTTGTGTGGAGATAATTTGAGTGCTGTTTCCCAGAGACAATGAACACACAGACAGTCTACATTGCCGTTGGTTCATCATCAACTTGAACAAAACTTCTTCACTAATACCACAGTCATAGTATCAGAACAAAGCTGTGTCAGTCGCAGGATGATGACAAAACCATCCTAATATATTAGTAGATGCAGGAAGATGAGAAATTATAAGTATGAACTTCTTTGGGCTACCTTTTCATGAAAATGCATTGTTGGTAAATTTCTTTAGATCAATTTCCCATTACAATGAGATCAGTATTTGAAATTTTTGTGAATCACTGAGGTTCTCCTTAATTATTTAATGACTCATTTATTTTAATTTTTTTTTCTGGAGAGATACAGAAAATGAGGTAGGGGGCTGATCTCAGCGTAGCATATCTGGAAGATGGGAACCTTCTGTCTGGTTCCGCCAATATTTTGCTATTTGAGTTTTGGTCAAATCACTTGGGCCTTACTACAGCTTTGCTGATTAGGCTCAGTGACAAACACTGTTATAGCTGCACCACATCCATATAGGAATGAGCAGCACAGGTGGGAGAGATGCAGCTTTTCTTGTTCTTCTTGTGTGGAATCACAAGGAGAACACATTCACCACTAATGATGCTATACTGATGACTGGATCAGAGACAGTCCTTCATGCCTTATCTTCTTGTATGTAAAATAAAGTTTGTCTTGTGGGAGAGGTTTGAAGGATGGATCAGCCAAAGTCTGAAAATAGAGGATAAATGTCTAAATTGGAAGTTGTAAATTTCCATTGAGAATAACTTGGTTCTAAATTGCGCGGGAAATAGCACAAGTTTGCATAATTTAATTATCTGCCAACAGGCATGTTTATCTGTAATAGCTGTACCTGATCAGAATTTAGCATCTGCAGTGGGCTATGGGAATGAGAGTCAGAAGAAGGTCACTGGTGATGCAGCAATATGTAGTGTGCAGATTCAGCACTGGATGCTGTGCCGAGCACAATCCTTGAGTTAAACTGGAGTTTATTACCTCACTTTTAGTGCATTTTTACTTAGGTTTGCAAGTGAGTTAGAGAAATGCTCTGCCATGCTGTCAAACCAATGACATCCAAGACTTCCTGAGCTTCTGATAAAAAGAAATTGAAGGTCGCTTCTTAAGATCAGCAGGTTTATCTCTAATCCAGTGCAGTAAACTAAATTGACTGTGTATTTTGCAAGAACAGCAGAAGTTCCAGAAGAGCTGTGAGTGTAGTGTCTCATCCATCGCTACAATAATTCACATTTGAGAGAATCATAAGGAAAGGCCACAAGATTTTAATGATGTCTTAAAATTAATGAACCTCCAGAAAGTGTGGTTTTGTTTTGACTTTCAACTTAATATCTGAGTTGTTCTTACAAGTTCACTCAGTCATGTGGTGTTTCTGTCCGTATTGTTGCTAAGACCTCCATTTCTACACTATTCTTTCTGAGGAAGATATTTCAAGCTCTGTCTTCATCATATTGTTGTATTCTGGAGAACACATCCAGGGTCATGCACAAAACAAGTCTTTACAGCTGAAGCCAATTACTAAATTGTAAATGGATTTCTGTCTTTATAAGGAGAAGTATTTAAAGTATTAGTCTGGATTTTCTCAAATGCTGCTCTTCTCTTGGAAGAAGGGTAAAAATAGTCTGAGCAGCAGTTCCCAGTTCTTGTACTACCGTCTTGATACCTGACTTAGCAGATGCCTCTGCTTGGTCAGCACCAGCAAAGAGCAAGCAAGGGTTTCTGCCTTCTGCTTTAACCCACTGCCTCTGCCCGCTCTGCAGGGCACAGCAGTGACTGCTTTCCTGCCTGCTCAGTGTTCCCCTCCATCACTGCTGATGTCCATTTGGCAGCCAGTGCCAAGTTATGTCCTATTTGTACTTTTCAGATGATGTAGAGGTTAAGGAACTGACACTGCGGATTTATGATTAGTTTGGTCAAGACCACTGCAAAGCCTGGCATTTCTGTTAGTTGGCATTTCACATTTCTGGTCAACACCACCAATGACAGGGCTTTATTTCACAGGGGAGTGCTGCTACCCTAGGGGATAATTCAAAACATTTCTTATTCATTCCCAAAGTCAATTAAAAAATTAAATCCAGGACTCTTATCAGTGCATGCACACACACACAAAAATAAAATCGCTTAGAACGTGGCACAGTTAGCTGCTAGCTGATTTCTCTTTATATACTTATAAGGGTGAGCAAACAAAGGAGCACATCTTCAGCTTCTAGTTGAGTATAGCACACGTGATAAACATATGTTTCAGTTTTGGATAACAGTTGGTGATCCTTGTATTTGTCTTTCTGAAGCCTTTCTCACTGATCAGCAAAGAAACACTGACAAAATTTCTAAACAAAGCATCTTCCCTGGGAAATTATTCCTCTTGTGTCAAACATGGACAAGGCATAAGGAAAGGGAGTTATGGGCAGTAAAGTAAGGAGACATTTACTCAGTTATGCTTTAAATCTTTTCCCTCCCACATTTAGTTGTGGCAAAAAAAAAAAAAAAGCCCACGTTGAAGCTCCAGGAAAAATGGTAAAAGATTTTTATCTTCCTGCTTTTTCTGATTTGGAGGTTTTAATGTGTTATCCTAAGGCAAAGATAGTTGGAGGCATTGCGGCAGTACCTATGAAAGCATCCACAGTGCAAAGACCAGTTTTCTAAGCCAGTCCACAGGAGTGAGTAGGCCTAAGAGAGTAGGTAATTTATCAGCACATGTTCACTGGTTGCTGAATTTATTTGGTTTTTTTGCTGCTTGATTGTGCCTAAAAACCTACCCAAGGCTGGAGGTCACCCTACTAATGGTAGAAGAGAGATAGACTGATGTTTTTTTTTCTGCTGCAGCCATGTCTAAACCAGGAACTGATGAGCTGCATGGATATTGGCATGTCTCAAGAACTTGAACTTTGCTCAAGCCAAGCTTTGGTGCTTATGTTGCAGTGCTTAGTCTGTGACAAGTTTGATATCACTGGAAATTCTGACAGCAGGAGGAAGCAGATGAGTGTGAGGAAGCCCCATCTATTTCCATCTGGACTGTATGACTCTTCAGAAATGCAAGTCAACTTGCATGTTACACTGGATAGTGTAAGATAACAACAATCCCTTTTGCTTCACAGGGCATTTGAGCCTGCGAGTAAACTCTGGGAGTAAATTCTGCAAGCACTTGATAAAGGCTTCAATTAAGTGTTCATCTTGCAGCCAAGCACTTAATTACCTGCCTTTCCAGGTCACTAGCTATTTGCTGATTAAGCTCTGATCTCCATTTTGAAAGGATTGCTGTCATTGAAACAACTGCTGTATCACCTCACAGCTGATGTGGCACCTTCTCCTGTCCCTGTGCTCTGCTCAGCTCCCAGCAGGCAAACCACAGGAGCAGGAAACATTGCTGGGAAATGAGAATGCATCCTCCCAGCTATTTAAATTCCTGACTCCTCTGTGTTTGGTGAGGTGCAAGGAATCACTTCCATGTAATACAGCTTGTGCTCGCTCCATAATTATTGCAGCATGCATAAAAATTTTACATAGGCATAAATTAAAAAAAAATAATTTTGCTGAATGAGAAGGCTGCATCGAGCTCTGCCATAGACAGGACAGCCACAGCTGTGCCAGGAAGGCAGAGCTTGTAAGATATTAATGCAGGAGAACACTTAATGAAAAAAAGAAGTCAGCACACTGGGAAACATACCATATGAGGAGGGCTGTCCAGTGAAAATAGAATAAAACTACTCATTAGACAGAAAATACCATTTCCTTCCTCTAATTCTGAACATTTTCAGTAATCCCAGGCACTGCTTAGGGTAATGGTAATTTAATACACAGCAGTGTAGTTGCAGAACATCTCTTTACCTACAAAAACCAAGGTCCTGATGGAAAATTTGAGATTATCAAGACAGTACTGTAGATTAAGCAAATCTGTGAATGCTACAAAGTGGAGCAGAAACTGCTAAATCAGACTATTTCTTCATTTACATCAATGTGGTTGGCAATGGACTGCTCTTAATCCTATAAAGGAGAGTGAAGCTTCTTCAGAATAAATTATGGTTATATAATAGATTGTAAGATTAGCATCATATTATGGTGATACTATGGTGATACTTGAGAAAATTAGGCCTTTTTTACTCTTTGAGATGAATAGTTTATCTCTCTGAAAGACAAGGTCTATTATCTCATGTGGTATTCATTGTCAGAACTTGCAAAATTGCTAACACATTGATTCAGGACATGTAGGAATAATTTTGTGCTGTTGGCGTTGATGGTGCTTGTTTCTCAGAATATTGTCCATGTAATGGATCTAAAATGAGCCAAAAACCCTGTTATTGATCCAGTGGCTTCAAGCCAGCAGTTCTTAATGTCAGAAGGGCAGGAATCAAGACCGAGGAAGTGGAAATAAATAACAGAACTCGTATGAACTGTCCTGCATTTGCATAAACTTGAAGGACTCTTTTTTACCTGGTGTCTTAGCCCTGGGATATTTCCTTCCTGCTATCTTACACTGAGAATAGAAACCTAGAGGCTCCCAAGTGAGAGAGAGACAAAAGGAATATTCCTTTCCCTCTGAAAATCAGCCACGAGGTGGGATGTGACCCCTCCCCTCTACCAGCCTTGCAGAGAGCCAGGGAAATGGGGAGACAGTGGTTAATTAGCAGGAACTTCTATGCAGGAAGTTATTTTAGAATGAGCTGCTCTCCCTTGGTAGAAGAGCTCCCACAATGTTTGTTTGTGGAAAGAAATGAGCATCCAAAGTCTGTGGAGGTTTTTTTAGAAGTCTTCAGCTGTGAACCTTTAGGCTGTGCCGTCTATTAATTTTTGTCTAGTAGCTCTTGGACCCATAGTCACTCTTGCATTAGAAATATTTTGGTAGATTTTGCTTGCCATTACATTTGTTATGTTAACTTTATTTCTTGAGCACCAAAATTGAATGTAGTGCTGTGAACAGAATAAGGTATTCTGTGACAAGGAACTTGTAGTCTAATTCAGGCACAGTGACGCACAAGCATACATAATATACATGATAAGGATGCAAATTCAAAGTATTAGAGGTGTCTTGGGAAAAATCAGTGCTGCAGGCTAATTTACTACTTCTGAAGAGCTACTAGACTGCAGAGCATAATGAAAACATCGAGCAATTCAAAAGATGTCTTTTCCTTCTCTTTTCTCCTTTTTTTTCCAAAATGCTAATTGCTGATGCATCATCAAATGGAGGAACAATGCCAAAAGAGAGATAACAAAATTGGGATCCTCTCTATATTCCTGTTTTCTGAACTGGAGCCCAGAAAAGAAAATTGAGGATTTCTTTACTTTCTCAACTGGAGTATGCCTTGTGAAATTAGAATTTCATTAAAATAACAAAAAAAGAAAACAGGTTGAACCTGGATTACATCCACTATTGATGTAACAAGAGTCCTGTTGGCAATGTACTGTGAGCTTCTCAGAAAATATTGAGTTTCTACTTGGCTTTATGTACACCTCTAAGACTGAGACATTGGACACTGCTTTTCTTGCTGAGTATACATGCACATGGGTATACATCCTTTTAGGATCATAAGGAAACGATTCTAAAAGATAGATAGATACCAGGGGTACCCAAAGCAAACAAATCCAGATTTTAATCTGTTTCCCAACCTTAATGTCTAGTGGGAACCCACACAGTTACATGCACAAGCAAAACTTGGGAAGCAGTGATCCTATTGAATTTGCTGGCAGTCTTTTACTTTGCATTTGGACTCTTGATTTTGTGCCATTTATGGTGATTCTCTTTCAGGAGTGTCACCCAACATTTCTTACTGTTTGTGGGTCTAATCACATTTCATTTAAATGTTCAGTGATGACAGTGAAGGAGCTGTCAAAAAACAAGCTTTGTATTCCAAACTCATTAGCATAATGTAGCAATTTTGTCACTGAAATTGGTCCTTCAAACCACACCTGAATCCAGAAGTAACTATAAGGTCAGAAGAAGCAGAAGGAACACAACCAAAAAGTGTATGGACAGAGAATTTCTCTGCAGACTTTCAAGTGATGGCTGCAAGTCCTGACACCATCCCTGACATGCAGTGTGTTCTCAAGGGAACCACCTGACTTCTCAGGAAATATACTGGTTCCAGTTGAAGAAAAATGTGAAATACAGGGCAGCTTTTGAAAGACAACGATCAAAAATTCAAACGGAGTTTTGTACTCACAGACATACAAACACACACGTACCCATGGATTATTTGAAAACAGAACCACCAATAAACTTAGTTAATTAAGAGAATTAACTAAATATTTCTAGTGAGACCAAGTGTACTTGTTTATTAGCATTTTGATAACACTAAAACTGAGTCAAGAACTGCTTTAATTTTGTTGGTGGGTCTGTGACTGACTCTTGTGGTAGACGAGCTATTAGCATGGCAACGTTGAATTTTTCTACTTTTCTGAATATATTTATTTTCACTTTGCTATGTCTATAGGTTGAGAGTGATTCATTTAACAAAGTTGCGTGGACAGGTCTTCACAGTAGATGTTTCTGGATTGCCCATATTCTTCTAGGGTGACCAAAGGGGGATCACTGAGGTTGTGTGCATTTAGCAGTGTAAGTAAGCAAGGAACTTTTCTGTCTTATGTTTTCTTTATAAGGCTAAACCCATTAAAGACTCTAAGATATTCAGTTCCTGTGGGCACTGAGTCAAATACCTCTCTAGGATTGATTAATACTAGGAACAAAAGGGGTATGTCTTTCTATGGCATCATTTCATGAGGTTGAAGTAATTCTTTGATGTCTTTTTAAAATGTGATTACCATAGGTTATTAGAAATCTCACAAGGTATCTCACCTATTTGTATATTCTTATGTTCACATTACACACGTATTATGTTGTCAGTGAAGTACTCCCATCTTTTCTTTTCTCAGGAGTAAGACTTTTTTATGACTCTGGTCAAAAAAATGCCAGATACTGATTTGAAAATATTCATTTTCATTTGTACTTCCAGCAAAAGGATCAGCATCACACTGCAGGGTTTTTCTCTCAATGCACTGGTGTGTTAGCACTGTAAAAAAGCTATAGGTTGAAGAACAAGTGGATAAATGTTTACTTTGGTAAATGCCTTTGAAAACAGCAGAGGTGTCTTTTTTTTTTGTTTGATTAAGACAGCATTTTAGCAAAACAATGCTCTCAGGTCTGTGTCTTTGGAAATTAAGTAAATTATCTAATTTCCAAGAGAGACAAGCACTAAGAGTTGTCCACAGACTCCTCCAAGAGAGAGGTTAACTCTGTAATGAGGGTATCAAAAACCTAGTTTGTAGTCTGAAAAGAAGTACTCATGCAAATTTAGGTTGAAAAAACTGTGCCCTAAATATTAACAGTTTCTTAAGCAAAAGCAAGACAAAAAACAACTACTGACTTTAGCAACCAAATACCCATCTGGTTCTTTGCATTGTGTGAAAGCAACATGCTGCAATTTTACAAACAGAACAATTTTATTATTTAATTGTCTCAAAAGATAAGCAATTCAAAGAAATAAACTGAGTCCATGAAAATTAAACAAAAAAATTAATATCAGCAGGCCTGCTGCTCAAGGGCCTTCCTCATGAATGTAAAAATGACTGATTTTGTTACCAGCCGTGTACTCTGCTAAATAATGGCCTTCAGCTTGCAATTTCCTCTACATGTCACTATTTTCTCTGCTTTTTTGTTAGCCAAGATTACTGAGGTGTCTATGAGTTTGGAAGACCAAGCCTATTGAAAAGATGAATGTGATGGGAGATAATATACAGAACCCTTGCTGCCTGGCACTGCGAATGGGCATTCTGGGTTTCCGCTTTTTGTTATGGCGCCTCTTTTGCTGTGGGCATTGGTCTGTCCTGTTCTATGTATGAAGGCAACACTCCTGTGAGGAGTTACTATGCTGGAACAGGTTACCCAGGGCCTTGTCAGACTTTCAGGTTTTAAGCTGAGAGTCAGTTTCTAAGAAAGAAAAGTTTGACTTATGAATGTATATGGAAAGTCTGCAAGGCTAGAGGGTCATGGGGTCTTAGGGGAAATGGACCATTGTCTTCAATGCAAATAGCAAGGTGAGGTTAATACCTACCTGTCTAGTCTGCAGCATGTATTGGGAGAGCAGCATCAATTCCTCTCACAGGCAAGGAATCCTTCTGGAAGTATTTTTTCATTTGCTTTGCAACTTTGGTGTCAGTTTCAGGGATTGGTGTAGCAGATCCATGTTCACAGAATATGCTAAGCTGGAAGAGACCCACAAGGATCATTGAGGCCAACTCCTGGCCCTGCACAGGACCATCCCTAGGTCAGGATGTCATACTGTGTGCCTGAAAATATTGTCCAAACCCTTCTTGAGCTCTGCCAGGCTGGTGCTGTGACCACTTTCCTGGGGAGCCTGTTCCAGTGCCCAGACACCCTCTGGGTGAAGAACCTTTTTCTAATACCCAACCTAAACCTCCCTGACACAACTTTGGGTCATTCCTTTGAGTCCTGTCACTGGTTACCATGGAGGAGAGTGTCTGACCTTGCTCTTCCCCTCTTGAGGAATCTGCAGAGTCTGCCCTCAGTCTCCTCCAGGCTGAACAGAGCAAGTAACCTCAGCATTCCTTATATATCTTCCCCTCAAGGTTCTTCACCATCTTTGTTCTCCTCATTTGGATGTTCTCTTAGTACCTTTTTTTTTGTGGTACCCAGACTGCACACAGCACTAGAGGTGAGTCTGCCCCAGTGCACAGCAGAGGGGACAATCCCCTCCCTTGCCCAGCTGGTGATGCTGTCCCTGATGCCCCCCAGGACAGAGTTGGCCCTCCTGGCTGCCAGGGCACTGCTGGCTCATGTTCAGCTTGCCATCAACCAGGAGCCTCAGGTGCATTTCCTTGGCACTGCTTTCCAGTGCCTTGTTCTCCAGTCTGTATGTACTTCCAGTCTGTCTGTTCCATCCCAGTTGCAGAATCCAGCACTTCCCCTTGTTGGACCTCATACAGTTGGTGATGCCCAGCCCTCTAACTTGTTGAGGTCTCTCTGCAGGGCGTCCCTGCTCTTGAGAGAGTCAACTGCTTCTCCCAGTTTTGTATCTGTTTGCTTATAGAAATGAGCTTTGAATGTGCTGGGTTTACTCACCAAACCAAGCTGTAAATTAAGAAGCAGAAAAACCAAAAATACAAATGTGTTTTCTGTTTGGCTGTTCCTGCTGAAAGTTGCTGCAGACCTAGGCTAGTTGGAAAATGCCTGCTGCTTTTTGTACCAAATATTCTTAATGTCCTTTTCCTTGCTCACCCATATTTGAGTGAGCTGACTTGATGCCCAAAACAGATCTCCAGGAACTGGAGACAAAATCAGCAGTAGTTGGGACAGCACAGCAGGTGGAATTTCCTTAGCCCTCTGTAACAAATGCCATTAGCGCTATTTCTGAAAGTCCTATCTCTTATATATTAACAACAAATTACTTTCAGGTCGTGGCTTTGCAGCTGTCAGCAAGGACTGTGACTCAGGTAGTTGACAGTCACAGCAGTAAAGGCAGAAACAGGGCTGTTCCCAGGTGTCCCCCAAGAGAAGGACAGTGCAGCAGCTGCTGCTCCTGTTGACAGAACTGTGGGTTGTAGATTGGGTTTCAACCTTCCCCTATGTGTTGGTTATCCTGTACTGCCCCAAAATGCCTTCTCAACTCTATGGTCTTATAGCAATCTACTTTATCTGGACGTTGGACTCAGAAGAAACCCCCAAAATAATAGGAAATTTGGATAAAAAGAGAAAGGTTGCAGTAAAAATTGCAGGCAAGCTACAAATAAACATTAAGAATATTTGTGCTACTGTTAATATTGAATATAATGCTCAGTGCAGAAGTTCCCACAGCTGGAAAGACATCTAGATAGCAATCATAGAGGTGCTTAAAATGATATTATGAGTAACTTTGCAGCAACTACTGGAAAAGAGAGGATTTTCTTAATGCCTAAGAGATTATTAGATTTTGATACTGCTTATATTCTTTTCAGCACAGTATTTTTGAATGCCAGGTGACCCTACTGTATACTCTGAGCAGATCATGTATTTGTGGCAGGATTGAGGAAAACCAGTAGCAACCTGAATCAGCTGGAAACTGAAATAAATTTAAATATTTATTTAGAGCATTAATGTATTTGTCTCTTTGGAACTTAAAGCAGTGGCACCACAATTCAGTGGAGCTCCCTCTCACCTCTACTCAATAGCAAAACAAATGCTGATCCTTGAAATGTGCTGAAACACAGTGGAAAGAAAGGTGTTTCATCACTCTGTTGTCCCTCTGCTCCCCTAACTACAGCAGTAGTAGTTACCTTGCTGCTTCCTCCACATTTTTTTTGCAGTAAGGGCTTCCTGACATTGCCTTTTTGGTTTTTCCCTTCTAAAATTTACAACTTGCTTTGGTGAGTAACACCATTTGGCAGGGGAGAGCAGTGCTTGCAGAGAAAGGCCACAGGTTATAGGGGAGAGAAGCCAAGGAAAGCTTGGCACTGTTGATGTTTCTCTTACACCCTCTACCAGCTGGTCCTTCCATTTTTCCTCTGATTGCTAAAACTTGTATTGAAAATTCACTTGTATTGAAAATTCAGACACTTTTGCAAATATTTTATTTTATTTCTCTGATTTCTTTGTGCAAGTGTGACTGTTGAAAAATAGCACCATCTCTCAGAAACTCCAATTTCCATTACAGTATATATCCTCTTAATTGACATCTTTAGTTGTTTTTTTTTTTTAAAGAAATGTGAATAATTAAATGCTATATTCTTAGCCTATCACAAAGGTAATAATACTGCTGTTAGACTGTATCTCTGTTATTTCTTTCTTGTCTGGCAAATGATTCATCTACTCTCATTCATTCTTTTTGTCCTGTTCATCTTCAGTTTGGCTCCCCCAAACTCCCACACCAAGGAGTT
This sequence comes from Agelaius phoeniceus, assembly GCF_051311805.1. Classification (NCBI taxonomy): domain Eukaryota; kingdom Metazoa; phylum Chordata; class Aves; order Passeriformes; family Icteridae; genus Agelaius; species Agelaius phoeniceus. The sequence goes on along the minus strand of NC_135269.1, from coordinate 27,169,422 downwards.
ATCTGTGATCAATATAAGACATACAATGTTCATAATATATCCTGCAATCCATTCATGAAGATTTTTGACAACAGGGCTGAGTATCAGCCAAGTCAACATCTCCCAAAAGAACATTTTCTGTATTATTTTTTATGAATTGACACAAAATAATTTGTTCTTCGACAAGCTGTTCCAAGGAAATAATTTGAAATACTTAGAAATTATTAAATTATTCATTGTAAATGGCCAAAGAAAACATTTATAGGGTTTTGACAAAGTCCTGAAAACTTGCAATTATAGTAGTAATTTTTTTTCATTAAATGGGCCATGTACTGCGGGGAGCACATATATCTTCCTGGGAGGAACAAGAATTTATTCCCTCAGGCAGCTTGGCTATAGATAAATAGAAGGTTACATATAACATTTCAGAAGGCAAGCAGAATCCAATTTAGTGAGAAGTAAAATAGATACATAGAGAAGACCATTATCTCTTTGGCAATAGATATGTATAATTTTAAGTTAATATAAGGTAATGAGGATAGAAGCTGTGCAAAACCAGGCACCCTTAGATCACAGAATGAAAATGTCTGGTGGAAAAGATTAATGCAAAAATATCTAAGCTAATCCAACATTAGGAAAATTCAGGTCAAACCAGGGATTAGTGCTTTTTGTTCTCTACTGATAACCTTGATGTTTCCATGCTTACCTTCCTCACTCTCATACAGTTACTTAAGCCCCATATTCTTTATGTAAAAAAACCCAAATCATGCCTCTTTCAGCTCCTATCTCTTCTGTTAGGAGCAACAGAACAGTGCTAGCCTGGTGCCTTGAAAATCTGCAGATGAGTAAGTATCAGAGATGCCACTGAACAGCTGTTTCTCTGGGCAAAATTCATCTGTGCATCTGTGAGCAGTTGGGCTTTTTGTTATTTGATATGTGAGTGGCAGCAGCAAAGTGAGGGTGAAGGAAGAGGGCAGATTACATAAAAAAATCCCTCCGTTTTTTTCTGCCAGATATTTTTGGCTCTCTGAAGCATCTGCTCAAGTATTTAGTTATTTTTTATACCATTATAGAAATGCTGTTTTGCTAATGTTCACAAGATCTTAATATAAATTCTGTTGAATTGTTTTTGAGAATCTTTTCTTTCTAGCAAATTTTTAGTTTGTAACAAATGCTTTTTGACAGATTGGTATGTCTTTGCTGCTTTGATGGAAAGCTATCCACATTTCGCTGAAACAGAAAACCTTAAAAATCAGAATTAATTCATAGGCAAAGGAAAAAATATAAAATAGTGCTTTGAGAGAGGAAAAAGAGGCAAAAAGCAAACATTTCAGAATTTACTTGCCCAAAACTAAATGACAGCATATGTAGTTTTATGTTGATTTAAATTATTTGCGAATTTAAGTCCAATTCAGCAGTTAGAGCCTCATGAAAGAAATAGAAACTAATTGAGGAGATTACAGTTTCTTGAGATCTTGTTTCAACAGAAGTGAGGCCCTTCAGCCTGTCCCCATTCACTTCAGCAGCAAAATGTTGCTGGTTTCTCTAACAGAACAAAGATAATTTTTAAACTCTTCCCTCCCCCACTTCCCAAATTCTGATGCTCACAAGGTAAGGTTACATTGGAGGGCAATTCAATATTCAAAAGAAACACCTCTCTAAAATTACAGAGTCTCAATATTCTGGCACTTCCAAGGTAAGGGCTATGGGCCAGACTTGTATGTAAATTAAGTAAAGACCCCTCTGAGCAAAGTGCTTCAAAGCCAGGCTAAAATGCCTTTTAGATGTTTCAAAACAAGTGGTTTCCAAGTGTGGAGTCCTAGTAGAAAGTGAGTAGATTTTAACTACTAAGAGAAAGACACTTTCAAAGCAGATACGAGAGAAAGAGGAGAGACTGGCTTAAAAAGAGCTATTTAGTGTAATGAGAGGGAAAGCACAGTACTGCCAAGGCAGCTTGCCTGTTCTACTGTTCAGGCAGAGGAGCTAATTTGATGCTAATATGTTAAAGAATTATTGATAGAGTACAGGACTGTTATACTGGTAAAAGAAAAAAAAAAGGGGGGGAGGGGAATAAATTGCACCTTTGTGAAGGAAGAAAAAGAGAAGCCTGGAATTTGTTAACCAGTTAGTTTGGGATTAATCCCTGAAAATAAAAAGCAGGAAAAGTTACTGAGCAAGTAAGCAAGTTGGTTCATATTTAGAAGGTAACAAGGAGAGGAGCAGCAGTCTTTAGATTATGTAAAGAAGAAATTTCGTGGAAGCCATCTGATTTTCTCATGTGAGAGAACATCACGTTTACTGGATATGGGAGAAATAATAATCGACATATTTCTTGGCTCAGTAGCGGTTTTCAAAGGGTCTTTCATGACACTTATTTGCTAACTACTGAAGCCTGATGCTCATGAAACTCTTACAAGGTGCAATATTGTACTAGAATGTTCTGAAAAAGAACAGGCACAGATTAGATGTCAAGCCAGTTGCCCTGAAATAATGTGCAGCACAGAACTTTTTACAGAGGTCACCTGGAGTTTGGTGCTATGCAGTTACTCATAGAACATGACAATCTATGGCATATGTAATATGATATTCCATTACATCTTTTATATCTATTCAATTCTAAGTACATTTACACATTACACAGACCAGTTAGATATGCTGCAGGAATGTTGAAGGGCAGGAGTCAAACTCAGATAGCCATGATAAACTACAAAAATGGTCTGGAAAAAGGTTGGATGCTATTTGGCTGGGATGACCACATTTAGGCACAAAAAAACCAACTGCAAGTGTGGAGGATGGGGAACAAGAAGTGGCTGCTTTCTGGAAAAAGATCTGGGGGTGGGGGAGTTACAGTGATACAAAAACTGAGTGTGAGCCAATAATGTTGTACTGCTGCAAACAGGCAACATAGTGGGGTGTAGGAGGAGGATAGCTGTGAGGAAGATACCTGGAGAAATCCTCCTTCTGTTGCTGGCACACAGAAGATCTCAGCTGTAGTATTTTGCCTAGTTTAAGGCAGTCCCTTTCTAGGAGGAGGTGGAAAAGCTGATGGAAGAAATTTTGGGAGAGTGCAGCTGAAAAACAAGGTGTGCAGGAGTTCAGCCAAGGAGCTGCTGGTGCTCGGTCTGGCAGAGTGGAGACTGAGAGCGAGCGTGTTTGTCCCTTCTGTAAGGTTACACCAGAGGTGGTGGCAGACAGGAAAGGAGAAGTCTGATCTCTCTGTCCACAGCAAGTAGACCAAGGAGAAGAGACCTTAACCTGCAGTAAAGGAGCTTCAGACATGAAGGAAAACTTTCTAATCATGAGGAGAGTGAGATGTTAGAGGAGACTGCCTGGGAACAGACAGCCTGTGCCATCTCTCCTGGAAGATTTCCAGGGTGAGTTAAAGTAGCTGCATGAGCTAGGTCTCTCAATAGAGAAGGTAGAGGAGAGCCTGGGTGATCTTGCAAGCTCCTTTACTCCCTGTTCCCTGTGTTGTTCTGGCCCTAGCCCTGGCAAAGCAGGGTTTGTATTTCCCTGAAAAGTCACCTGCTTAACTCCACAGCAAGACAGCTCAACACAAGCATCACTCGTGACGGTGTTCACAGGGGTCCGAGGAATGAGGGAAGAGATGAGAATGTTGACTCCATGTTTCAGAAGGCTTGATTTATTATTTTATTATGTATTATATTAAAACTATACTGAAAGAAGAAAGGATTTCATCAGAAGGCTAGCTAAGAATAGAAAAGGAATGGAATGATAACAGAAGTTTGTGTCTCGGACAGAGAGTCGGAGCCAGCTGACTGTGACTGGCCATTAATTAGAAGCAACTCTATGAGACCAATCACAGATCTACCTGTTGCATCCACAGCAGCAGATAACCATTGTTTACATTTTGTTCCTGAGGCCTCTCGGCTTCTCAGGAGAAAAAAATCTTAAGGAAAGGATTTTTGAGAAAATATCATAGCTACACATCACCCATCTGGTGCTGTTGGGGCACAATTACAGCACCAGAATTTGGGCACCATTTTAAGGTCATTATAGCCTCTTGCTCTGGTTAAACAAACAAGGTCTCAGAGTATCTTTTGTGGTGCTGCAGAGCAGCTTTATGTCAGACTAGACTCTGACTTTTTGGATCCAGGCAAGCTGTCAGGCTCTGAGCTACGTGTACTTTCATGTCTGTGGTCCTTGTGATGCTTTGTGTCTGGTAGGATTAGTGCTCTAACTCCTGCTAATGTTTCAAGTTTGCAAGGTGTGAGGCTTCTTTAGGGTGCATGTGTCCAGGTAGTACTTTAAAAGAGCCCCAGTTACTGTGTAACCTCATTTTATATAATGAGTTTGATCTTTCTTATGTCTTACTTTTTAAATATCCCTTGCTACATCTGAGAACAGCTGTGAGCTCAGAAACTGTGTCTTCCTGAAAGGTTGCAGTGGAACATCTCTGTGAGAGTTTGGCTGCACCTGCAGTTACTCACATGCTGTCACTACAGCACTGTACAACAATCTGCTGTCTTTTGGGCAAATACCACTCAGTGTTTCAAAGGTGCTTGCCTGGTATAGAGTGGTCACATTTTCACAGGTAGTTTCAAAAAAATCTTCATCCAATAAAAGCTGGTGACAACTCAGTAACACCAAACAGGTTTAAGTAAAATTATTAGCAAAGCTTATGTGCTTTAATCAAGAAAAGGGATGGATTCTAAGGGTATAAGGTGGTAAATGACATAGAACTCCTTGCAAGGAACTTCTGCCAACATTTTAATTCAGATCTGTGTTGACAACAAAAGGGTTGGTTCACTTGGCATCTTTTATCTGTCTTCAGCTTTTGTATAGGCTCAGTATCTTCTCTTAACTTTGCCTTGCTATTGTGAATCTGAAGAAAAGTTTTATAACATGTGTAGAATTGGATAAGCAATGCACTGACATTTTTAAGAACTGTATAGCAAAATCATTCTAGAAGCATCCCAGGTGGTAATTATGTAGTCAGAAATCACTCCACTCAAATTAAAATGAATCTTCCTCTGTGAGGCAACTTATGAGTGAAGAAGGCTCCATTAGTTCATTGTGTTTCATAGCCTACAGGTAACAGAATTTTTCACAAGGAAATTTGAACTTTGTTGCAAAAGATTTGGGAACAGTAATTTTTACTCTATTTGTGGGAAATACAATAGTGCTAGAGAAAAATATATGTTCAAGAAAGGATATAATGTAAAAATGGTCTTTTTTGTCAGATTTCTTAGTACAAAATGAGCGACTTTTTATCATTTCAAGTTCTACATTTGTAGGAAGGCTCCCAGTTTTGGCAAGAGACCCATCCTGCACGTGTCTCTTAACCCCACTTCCCTCCTTGATTTCTCTTGGTCTTTATATTTTTATCAGCTTATGCAAGCTTACTTACACACTGCATATTTTTCAGCCTTGAAATGACTTTTCTTGCAGTCAAAAGCTCTGTGTTGCTCAAAAGCTCTATGTTGAACGAACCCATGTCACTAGAAATGGTCTACTTTGCTAAGGGTCATGCAAGTTAACAACCTTATGGGTAACCCTCAGCTCTGGGATGTTCTGTAGTTTTGTTTGGAAGTGTTGCTCTACCTTCCTTGTCATTATTTTTGCAACGTTTTTGAAACAGATTACCCTGAGGTAATTGTGCAGTGATCTACATTTTGCTGTAGCCTGGCAGATCTTCCTTCTTGCCATAGTGTTCCCTAATCAGGAATGTTAATGTTGTTAGGTGTAGAATATCGTTGTGACTATATTTTGTAGAGATGGCAAGTATGACTGCTACTGTAGTAATACTTATGATGACCAATGACTTGTTTTATATATATATATATATATATATATATATATATATATATATAAATATATATATGGGTTTTTTTCAAAGGTGTGTAAGAGTATATACACAGAAGGAGAGAGGCAGAAAAAAATCCTTGTTCTGCTTTGGTTTCGTTTTCTGATTAATTTCCCATGGGTAGGACAGAGACTTTTAATAGATTATTTTTATTCTCTAGGTTTGTTTTTTATTGTTGGTTTGGTTTTGGGGTGAGTTCTTTGTTTGTTGGCTGGGTTGAAGGGGGGGGTGGGTATTTAGCATGTTTCTTTATTTTTTTTTCATTTAAAGAAAGGTGAGGTTTCTCTGGAAGCCAGGCAGCCTGAGGTAGAAATATATTGTGTATGGATTTGGTGCCTAAGGATTTACCTGCATATCAGGAGAGGAGTGGGCCACAAAGGCTTCAGAACAGATTTGTCCTGTGTTATACTTGTCCCAGAAGGGCTATTTCCCAGCTGTTAAAGGAGAAGCAAGCATCTGCTTTCATTAAATAATATATCTAAATAATACTCAGCATACTGAAATATTTGTGAATAACACAAAGTTTACCTCCTGCTAGAAATGGGTTTTTTTCCAAATTCTGATTTTATAATGTAATTAATTGATATTTTTACTGAGGGCAGTTATATGAGGATGGTTTTGTGCTTTTTGGGAGTAAATTGTTTTTATATATGAAATTTATATTCATGTTTTGGCATTTAGGTGTTGTTTGTATCTGAATGTAATACTTGAAACAGTGAGTTAAATCCACAGCATATTTCAGAGCTACTTTCCCAATGACAGCTTCATTTCCAGCACAATCTAAAAACCTTCCTATAATTATATGATGTCCTGTAAATAAGCTGTCTCCAGAAGGCTTTAGAGAATTAAATAACCAAGGCAATATATATCACAAGAAATAGTGCTGCAAAGACATTGTACTGCACTTGAACAAAGGCAACCAGATTAATTAAAAGATCAAAGATAGAGGAAATGGAGGAATGTACATTTTAAGGGATCTGAAATGAGACAGAGAACAAGTGAAATGCAAGACTTTTTTTGAAAGAAGGAAAATCTTTGAGTGGCAGAAGGGTATCAGGCTCCCAAGAGGCAGAGCTGCCCAGGAAGCCAAAGCAGCCCCAGAGATGATGCAGCATGAGTTAGAATTGAGCACAGCAGAGTGCCAGGGGGACAGGGCTGGGTCCTGACTGGGGTACCTTGGGCAGTCACTGAGCACTGCAGGAGGGAACAGACAGCTTTATTTTCTGTGGTTCTGCCCAAGCTCTGGATAGGAAAGACATGGGGACATGAAGCAGCACCATTTCAGGTTGAGATGTCTTCCCAGAAATAAGGTTGCACTCCACCCCTTCATCCCCTGGGCAGAGCAACAGACCCCAGCTCTCCCTATTTTGGGGCTGGTTTGGCCCTCTGTTGTCTCAGCTCAAGGTCACAACATGGGTGGCATCAGCCTGAATCAGGGCTGCCCCTCCCTGTCAGCAGCTCCTTGCAAGGTCTTTGCTGCATTGATGGCATATTTCTTCTGGGTAATGGGCAGTGAGACCTCCAGGATGGCACTGCCACCTTCACATTTTAAACAAGTCATTTGCAATTGAGCTGGCTAACAGGACATGCATTGACAACAAGAGCAGAGCCTCTCTGGCAAACGGGGATACTTGCTATCGGGGTCACTTGTCAGTGATTTACTACTTTCTTTTTTCCTTGTATAAACTGCAGATCAAGATTATTACACCATCAGCATGAGGTATGTTAGCATGAAACCATAAATGTCTGCATTCAGAGAAAATTACAGCATGTCAGCGGTGCTGCATCGTCTGTGACAATGTGACATTGCTTATGGTGTGACTCTGCTGGGGAAAAATGACTCTTCAGGAGTGAAAAATGATTAATAGGCTCCCAAACAAGTCTCTTACTAAACATACATAATAATTGGCAGGGACCTTTCCTTCTTTTTCTTTGCATTTTTCCTCTGTGTCTGGGGAGAGGGTCTGCCCCTCTCAGCTTTGAAGGTGGGTGACTTCCACAGGGAGATGTGTAAGACAGACAAATCATCACCTTCACTGTTGCTTCTTCTTGTGCTGTTTCCTGAGTTGCCTTGCAGTGATTTCTTGTGATTTCAGGTAAACCTGGTGAGGAGAATCTGTGGTAAATGGTTCTACATCTGTTCTTACCTTTGCTTCAATGTGTGTAGTAATATTTATAGTAATTTTAAGATTTAATATGAAAATATTTATTACTTTCTCTGACACTACATATTGCAGGCTCCAGAACTGGTAGATACATGACTGAATTTTAGAGGTTACATACTTTCTATTGTCTTTGATAATTCATCAGCAAATATAAAAGCAGGAAAGGAGAAATTTTCTTTTACTAAATACCTAGGGAGGAAAAATGAGAACTAGAGAAAACCAAGAATGACTAAATACAGAAGTCGAACACAGCAGGAGAAAATTTAAGCTCACTTTTCTTTTAATAACTTCAAAATTGTACTGTACATGTAGAAGTAATGTTCTCATCTTTCCCAGCAAGGATAAGAAAATCCCCATTGTTTGTGAGTCATGTAACAGTGTGCCCCTGAATTAGCTGTTTGCAGAGGTGTTGGATGCATAGCTGCAGTGCTATCCACTGAGATACATGTAGACTGATCAGACTTCAACCTTCAACCCTTCAAGTGGTATGCAGGTTGCTACAGGTTTCTATTTTCATTTTTGTCTTTGCTGGATGGATGTGGTTTTATTTTGAAAATGTTTACTCTTTTGTTGAGGCCAGAGGTTGCTAATGCTTCATAGATAAACCCAGGCTTCAAATGCTAGGCTTCAAATTCCTCTAAATAATCTACCACTTCTACTTCATCTTTCTGAGAGACAGTAAAATTCTGTCTATCATCTTAAAGATTCTCTGCTGGGTTGCATGGAATTGGTGAGGTTCCCATTGGCCCTCTATGGGCCTGAATTAGAGAACATCCAAAGGAGGGCAGCAAAGATGTTGAAGAGCTTTGAGAGGAAGGTGTGTGAGGAATGGCTGAAGTCACTTGCTCTGTTCAGCCTGGAGGAGACTGAGGGAAAACCTCATTGCAGTTACAACTTCTTGTGAGGGGAAGAGAAGGGGCAGGCACTGATCTCTTTTCTGTGGTCACCAGCAACAGGACACAAGGGAATGGCCTGAAGTTGTGTCCAGGGAGGTTTAGTTTGGATATTAGAAAAATGTTCTGTTTACACATGATATTTCTAGCCAAAGGATCAAAATGCATTTGCATTGGCCAGGTCTAAGAATGTGAAGGGATCACCTGCTGTGTTACATGCCTCCTGCCACTGAAAGTGAACAGACCCTCTCTGTCTTTTCCCAGGCTGATGAAGCCCCCTCTGCTCTGTTCCTCAATTTGCACCGTATGATACCAGCATATGCCCTAGGGCAGGTAAACTGATATACTACTTTGCTTTTCCCTGTCCTTTCTCATGAGATGCTGTTCATCTCAGGATGTCATTCCATAATTCTGCTGAGACAGTGCTCAAGTCCAGACAAATCCAGTCTTGAGGGGAGACCTCATCTCTCAGCAGATAGAAGGAGATACAGGATGTAGATTTTGCATAGTCACACAGTGAACATTTTTGATTACCTGTTAGAGCACTTAATTTTTGCCATTTCCCCAGATTACCTTTAGCCTTCAGCAAGGCATGGAAAGTTATTGACAGAAGCTCAGTCCTTTTCTTCTGTTATAAGGATTAATTTTCTTCTGTTATAAGGACTAATGGTGTGGCAATGTAGAAAGTTCATGCTGCTTGGTATTTCTACAGCCAGCAATGAGCAAGAAGTTTCAGTTTCTGGATAAGGCCTTCTGTTTCATCAGGACTGCTATTATGTGTGCTGAGCTAGTGGCTCTGGGCTAAGGCAGCTATGGTTGGCCTCTCTGGCATTGTGGTTCAGTACTGTTTTGTTCATGGGTGAGCTCTTCACTAGTATAAATCATAAAGTAATATGATAGGATTACTGGTTTGCTTAGTTCTTCGTCAACCCAGACAAATGTCTGGTGCCAGGTCTTGGACTATCCCCATTGTTCACTGGCAGGTGTTAACTGCCTTGAGCATCCTCAGAGTCTGCTAAGCTATGTAAAGGATACAGAGATGTAACTGATTGTTATTTGAGCCCTTTTGCCTCATTGGTCTGAGCATTTCCTGGATGACTTGGCTGGAGTCTTTCACATGTCCTCAGATACCTGATGTTTGATGGATAGACAGACCCACCCCCCTTGAGGTTCTCCAAATACCTGTAAAGATTTGAATGTAACTTAATGTCATGCTCCTGGGTTGTCTCTACCTCAGCTCTATTTCTCCTGCAAGTGTCCTTGCTGAAGCTTTGACACTTGGTTCAGTTTACACTTCACTTCTAGGCCCTGGCTGATGTTTAAAACAGATTTAAGTCAGCACTACTTATGAAGTCTCTGTCAAATATACTGATGAGCCTCATTGCCTTGCTCAATATGATGGGACTTCACCACAGGGAGCGATAATTTTGTCCTAGGGTAAGCAGGGTGTTGTGGTTTTGTTAGGTTCTGGATAGGAATTTTTCCTACTAATTAGGAATTTGTATTCAGAACATTGGTCCCTGATTTCAGGACTGTGAAGCCTTCCAGCCAGAGAGTGTCCTCCCTGAAAGTAGGCTGTTGATTCTCTCAGCAGGTGTGATTGCATTACTGTCAGACCAGTCTTAATGACTCCTCTGTGGTTAATACAACCAAGAGTTTCAGGAGGCTTGGGCTGCATAGAGAGAAAGCAGAAGACTTATTGCTTGAGCTCTAATCACCCAGCACCTTGAGGGCACCATCTTGCTGTCATCTGCCAGAACTGCTCTGAGACCTTGGCTTACCCTGCATTTCTGCCATGTGGAGAGTGTCCCCCATGTTTATTTCTGCAGACACTGAAAGGCAGCCTGCTCTTTCATGGCTGTCCTAGGGGCCATATTTTTGTGTAGCAGTCACAGATTGCCTCTGTGACATGTTAATAATGCTTGGCCACCATTCTTCAGGCTAATTGTGCCACTTAGCAGTGCTGCAGGAGATTACATTTCAGTGATTCCCCCATCCAGCTAGAAAACTAATTGGTCATACTGGTCTAATAGCAAATTTGCAAATTTAACAGCTGAATTGCTGGCAGCTTGTTCTGGTAGTGCTGAATACTTTGTTCTTTGCTGCATTCACACTGCAGCTCACTCCCATCTGGAAAGGATGAGGTACAACTATGGTCTGGATTGGAAAGGAAGAGCTTGGACAGCCACTGTTCAGTGCTAATGAGGAAACACTGGCAGAAGGGAATAAGCTGTATCTTTCTCCCTTGACAGGCAAATTCATTCCTCTTTTCTTATTTCTGGGCTCTCTCAGTTTAAGCCTAGTCTCCTCATCCAGTGCCATTAACACACCTCATTTTGAGTTAGTCCCACAGAGGCCTTCCTATCTGGAAGTATTTATGTATGTTTAGATTGTGTCTTTGAAGTGCTGCCTTCTAAGCTGGAAACATCCACAAGGATTTTGTCTTTGATTAAGTGATTCCTTTGTTTTTCCAAGGTTATCTATAGCATGGAACTTCCAAGTTTATAATGTAAGTATTTATTTCTTGTGCTGAGTCTTTCCCTCTTGTTTGAGAGTAAGGTAAAACAATCCAGCATCTGTTTTTAGTCCTATTCTGTGCAACAAAAGTTGTCCAGAACTTTTACTGTGTGTTCAAATGTTTCAGAAACTGTATTCAGCCACTGTGTCCTCACTTGCTTTGTACCTTCATGTCTGGGTGGGCAAGCTCCTGGGAAAATATCAGGAACATCTTAAGGAGGGGAGGGAAGTCACAATATGATGCTGGGATGGCATATGTGTCTGCCTGTGCTGGCCCAGGGATTTCCCAAGCTGGTTCTACAGTCACCTGCCCCCAGTGCCATTCTCTCTTCCTCTGTGTGCTGGGTTTTCTTAAATTGCTTTTTGTTTTACTGCAAGGAGCTGGGACTAACAATTGGTGATGTCATGAGGGAAACATCATCAGCTTGAGCAAGGGTGATGAAACAGAAGGTTCAGCTAAACCCACTACATTTTCTTTTGGTTTATTTGGTTCATTTAGCCTTTTATTACATGAAAAACACACTTTCAACTTCAGGCTCCAAAGAAATTCTCAAACACTCTATTTAAGATCCCTTTACTGTTCTGCAGCTTGCTCATGTTGAGTAAATGAGAAGCAAATCATGGCCTAAAGAAAATGCCAGTCACAAGAAAGGAAAGAGACACAGGAAAAGTAAAGAAAAATATGGGTGAAGAAAAAAGGTACCAAGGACACAAATGATGGATGCTTCACTACTCTGTAGCTTACTCCTGAACATAGAATTAGCCTCAGCCTTCAAAGACACATCATGGAGTGGTTTAAGTGTGGTCAATCTCAGCTTTGTTCTGAGCTATTGGTGCTCTGTGGAAACCTTCAGCCACTTCTCTGCTATGAGTACATAAGGAGGTTGAAACTCCTAATGATGACTGTCTGGAGTGTGGCTTGTCTCCATAATTCTTACAAAAACCCTTGTTCAAGAGAGAGTATGAAGAAAATTTGCAGTTTAAACTAACTACATTCTCTATAAAGATTAATGGGTAAAAGGATGAATGTACCTGTTAATGACAGAGATGAAAGCCTTGAAATGTTTATACCACTCTAGCTGTTTGCACATTGAACTACTGTTCTCCCTTTGCTCAGAAAATCGACTTTTCATTGCTTAAAATCTGTGTGCTGAAAAACACAGATCTCTGGGACAGTAAAAACAAACTAGATTTTCTTTAGGGAGCATGCAGTTGCCAATAGGTGTGATCTGTCCCTGCAAGAGAAGGCAAGAAGGTGTGGGGAGCACTAATTGAGGAGTAGCATTGCTGCTCTGGAGTCTGGGGAATGAGATGGTGACTGTTTCCTACTCTATTTGCATTGTATTCATACCTGTAACTCTGATGCCATACATCAGGGATTTTTTTTCCCTAGAAGTCCTAATAGATAATTACAAAGCACATGGATTTACTAGACTTTATAATAATGGCAAAGAAGTAATAGTAATTATTTGCATGTTCTGCCATTTTTAAAAAGGTGTTTTCTTCTGTTACCATCATGACCACGTGTGTTGAGTGAAAAATAATTCTATATAACTTAGACTATTCTACATTTACCATGTGGTCTTATCACTGATGTGATAAGCTCAAGTAAAGAAGCTTTCTTGGATAGTTATTCAAGGTAAAATGAGTAATGCCCAGGCACTGCACCACATAAGTCTCAGCCTGGTTTTCCTTCTGTTGATTTAAACCATAGAGTTTTAAGGTCAAGCAGGTCTCTGAAACGAATTTGATTCTTTGTATTAAAATCAACTCTATGTCAGACATTTTAATTGTGTATGTACAGATACTTTTGCCTGGAGAGAGAAAATATTAAACACATAATGAATAATGCAGCTATCTCACAGTACTGTGATCTTTATGTGAATAAAGAAGCCATAAATTGCCTGGGTATTGAACTGGCACAGCATTTCCCAGTTTAATTTGCCAGTGATTTTTGCAGTGACAGCTTATGCAGGGGCAAGTTGGATGACGTAATGTTGAAAATTGTATGTTTTTTAGAGAAGAAATGGTACTTTTCCATCTCCCAGCGCAGGAACAGAGCTGTGCAGTTGTCTGTTCCCTGACAGCTCACACAGCTGTGTAGACAGCAAAGGTTTAATGTAGCTTTGCACATCACTGGGGAGAGGAGATGTTGATAGATGGAAACACCCATGTGACATTACATCTTGGGCCATGGAAATAAAATGGACAATGCCTTAGGTAAAGAGCTTTTCAGTAGTGACCTTTGGTTTCTAGCCTTCTCTTTGGGGATGCATTTCACTTCTTTCTCTTGCCACACAATGTCACTATCCCTAGCTGACTGCCAGTTTTTCTATTGAGTTTCAGCTACCCCAACCATTCTTTCCTTGCCTTTCCTCCATCCTATCAGTAGTATAAACTAGCCTGCTGGCTACATCTGACCACTAGAAAATGTTGCTTTTTCCCTTCAATTCTTTTGCCTATGGATGTACTTTTTCTTTCATTTTTAGGCAAAAATAGATATTTCCAAAATTTTTCTGAAAACATCTCTTCTTCTGAAATTGTAGTTACACAGAGGTTATGTCCTTTAATCTTCAGGATTAAGGTGGAATTTTCATTCCAATTTATCTTGCTGAGAGCTGAGCCCTAGCACATTTCTTCTTTAAAGAAAAAACTTTAAAAAGGGAGAATTTCACTTTTAAAATTAATCACCATGGCAACCTTTACAGTGAGTTTCCAAACATAGGAAGTTGCCTTTAAGAAGCATCCTCAGCTAAGAGAAAGGTGAGTTTTTACAGCTTCTAGCAATGTTACCATAGAATATAAGGTTTTACAAGAATCAGTTAGAGGGACTTTTATATGCAAAAGGAAGTTAAATGACTCTGGTGGTTTTAATTTTATTTTTTATAAGGATGCTGCATGCTAACTATCTCATCATAATGCTGGCTTAAAATAGACTTGGAGAACTAGATAGAGCCTGGTGGTAATACTTGTGATATCACTAGATTTCATCTAAGTAGATATTTAGTTAACAATTTGCCAACATTTCTCTCACACTTAAAATATTATTTTTCTTTCTTCTACTTCTGGACTGCCTTTTCATGCATATTCAGAATTTTAGTGAGAAATATTTTTAAAATTGGAAAGCAAAGTGAGGTAACAACAGAGGAGGAGAAAACCAGTTGTTTATGCATTAAAAGAAGAAAATCCTTCACACGTTAGAGTTCAGTGAAATGTAACTTTAACAGTCATATCTTATTTCTCTCAGTACTCAGCTTGATTATCTTATATTGTATTTTTGGTATGTGTTAGATCCAAGGAATATGTAATTTCTTTTCCCACTGGAATTTCGCCAGTGGGGAAATTGTACTGATATTGTACCTCAGATGGAATTTCAACGTTTTCCCTGAAATGGTAGCTCTGGTGTGTCATTCTGAAATAATCAAAATTAGAGCATTTTAGAATTAAACTTTCTATGTCCAAAGTAGTTCTTAGACTGGGAGAAGGAGCTTACATCCAGAGAACTTGAGTCTCTGGGCAGATTTCAGATTTTCAGGTAGGAGGCCAATGGACTGGCAAGAGAAAGCCACTTTTTATCAAATTGCAAAAATACCAAGGAAAACTAAAAAAAAACCCATCATCCAGTTGGTTCTACCAAGGTTGACTGTAATGATCCAAAAGTGTACCAGGGTGTGTGGGAGTGTTCCCACTCTGCATGTAGGAAGCAGGAGGGCAGGTCAGAAGAGGACTTTCTTTTCGCCTTTCATGCAATCCATAATTGTGAGGCCTTGAGCTGCCCACGGGAGGCTGTCTGAGCCACATGGCCAGAGTCTAGGGTGGGCTTCATCCATGAGCTCGCCACCCAGGTTTATTTATTTAGCTGTATGGCTACAGTTGTATTTCACTGGTCTTGCTCCCTGCCTGAAAAAAGCAAGCTGGTTCTGCTGGGATTAGGGCTAGCTGGTGCTGTAAACACTCCAGAACCTCTCCATGCGCTATGTATCTGGAAGAAGCAGATTACAAAGCACATCTAAGCAGATGAAAGTTTTAGAAAGAATTTTAAAATTTATTACATTAATATAGCAAGTCATTTAAAGGTGACAGCCTTAAGTTCAATACCTGAGTAGCTCAATTAAAAATAAGCGCAGTTAAAAATAAGCTCAATTACTGCATTACTCATGTTATGTAATATCTTCAGAAAAGTTTAACTTTTAGAGCAAACTTAGCAATAAAGTTATTAGCACTTATCTGAAATGCATGTTCTTTTGAGATATTCTGCCATCATGCAGTGGTATTTTTATTTCATGTGAAATGTGGGTAAGTAGAAGATTGTCTTTTGTGCTTTTGTAATGGAGGATAGGATCAGTGTGATCTGAAGGGCTGTTTTTTCTTATGTGTACAGGGTCCTGTGAAGAGCTTTATATTAAATTCCAAAGTCAGATGAAGCTTGACAAGGTGTTAGGTCAGCAAGCAATTCAGTAAGCTGTACATTTGAAAAATATCGTTGAGGCATGAGATGGTGTCTGCAAGAAAGTTGATAGTGGGTCATGCCAAGTGACTGCAAGCTGAAACAGAATCTTTAAAAAAAGGAAATGACTGTTGTGAATTACTGTGGCCAAGTTTGTGAAAAATTGGCTGATGGCTTGGCCGTATGCAGGTTGGCAGATGTTCTCCTTGCCCAGCCCTTCTGATGGATGGGATTAGAGCTGGGTCACAATCTTTCTCATAATATCCATCAGCATGTAGTAAAACCTAGTGCATAATCCTTTTTACTGAGAAAGTCATGTTTTCCTGCACTTACAGACAATACATGTTCATTCTATTGAAAGGATGAACAGTAGACTTTGTGCATCATAAATAACAATTACAGTTTTAGAATAAAGGAGATGAGATGAAATGAGCTGTGCCCTAGCACAGTAAGGGAGGAAAAAAAGAATTTTCATACCTTTAGAGTATCTTGCACTTGTGAAAATGAGAAAGACAGCAGAGAGGGATTTATCATTTTGCATGAATTAAGAACATATATGGACTTTGTATTCGTTGAATGTGATTTTAGAGTCAGTGAAAATAATCATTGAATTCTAAATTGTAGATATTGAGAGACTGGATTGAAGTAACTGCTTTGAGATATTTTCTTTTGATTGAAGATAATATAGAAAACATTTTGACATATACCATATATACCATTAAATTCCAAGAAGGAAAAAACAGTTATGGAACTGATAGGAGCACCAGATATCTCAAGCATATTTGGACAGTAATTTTTAGGACTTACGAATGTTTATGCATCCTCTTTGTATTTGGCCTCATGCTTTGGTTCTGATATATTTATCTATAAAATGGATTGTTAACTGGAAGACTTGAAAGAAAAATAAAGAAAGGCTCAGTATTGTCAATGATGAAGCTATTTTTATCTTGACTGCCTTAGATTCACTTTTTTAAAAAGTCCCATAATGGAAAAATGCATTTTGAATGGATTAAGTTTTCAGAGTTGCAAAGGCAGAAACAAACCCAAAACCCAGCAGTTTTTGAAAAAGAGAATGTGTCACAAACAGTTCCTTGCCATGGCTTTATCACTGAAGATGTTATTGTCAGAAATCATTAAATGAAGACAATGCCCAGTGTTCAACAAGGAAAGGTGCCACATAAGGAGATGGAAAACATCATGAACATTATCCAGAATTAGAGAAAATGCTATTCCTATCGAATATTCATTCTCTCACACTTTCATCTACTTCAATTCTAACTCATCTACATATTTGACTTCTAGACAGACAGTATGCTTTATCGATTGAAGCATTAAAATCATATATGGAAATTTATTCCCAGATTTCTGTTCATGTAATTGTAATTATGACTGCTGTGATTCATCAAAAACCTCTTGTTAGCTGGCTCATACTGCTTTGTAAATGAAGAAAAATATTTCTGGTTGGTGGTTAACTCTTCATAGAAATTTAACAAGAATATTTTTTCTAAACCCAGATTAAGGATTTTTAAGGATTTAGAATTGTGTTCATAAAGGATTAGAAGGAAGAGAGGAGTCCAGTGGGACCCATGGTTTTCAGTGCCATTTTGACTCTGTAGATCAGATACAGTGTGAAAAGGTACTCTTGGCTCTTTCTTTCAGGGAGTACATAAAACAGCTTTATGGAGATATGTATAACCAGGCATCTCCTCTGGGAAGGAATGAGACAGGTAGATTGTTTGGGGTTTTTTATGTTCTTGGCACTTGGGTGGTTTGGGGTTTTTTTTAACAAAAATGCATTTTGCATGTAGAAGGTTTGATGTTATATTTGTTTGGTTTGTTTTTTTTTTCCACTGACTAGCTGCCCATCAGTTTCTCTGCATTTAATTCCTCTACTAGCAGACTATTCTCTTGGTTTCTCAATAGGCGGCTGCCTGTGTATTTGAGTTCTCTTTTTGTGGATGTTGTATCACCATAGGAGGAGGAGAGTGCACAACCACTTTTAATTGTTCAGACACTGTGTATTGCTCAAAGACAGACCGGGTTACAATATGCTAAGACCTTCTCAGAATCACTTCAGGATTTTATGGGCAGTTTTGGTGATGAAATTTCAGTTTTGGATTTGTTCAAAAAGATTGTGTTCTACACATCTTTTGGTGAAGGTACTCAACTATGGACAAAATGGTACTTGTGAAGAGAAACTGACTCTCTGCCTGAACCTTCTGTTGGCTTGAACCCTCAAAACCACTGTGACATTCAGAACAAATTCAGCATCATTGTCCAACTGGAATGTTCTTAAAAAAAAAAATTTTCAGTATACTTGCAATACTTGCAGGTGTAACTTAGAGGTATTTGTAATATTTTTACATATGCAGTGAGATTTTTTTTTAAATTATCTTTTTTTACTTTCACTTGGTGGTTTTTGAAATTAATGACATTGAGTGTCAGGGTTAAGAGTGAAGAAAGGAAAAGTTTTATGAAAGAATATTCATTAATGCCCTTTCACTGAGAAAGTATCAATCACAGGAGCTAAATTTAGGCACTGATTTCTATTATTGTAGGTTCATTCTATAATCAAGCTAGTTTGGATGGATTCAGAAAATTTGTGTCTCTTCTGTGCCTCCTCTTAAAAAGTAGTAACATCAAATTAATATCCAGTGCTTTATGTAGTGCATAAACATACCTGAAAGTCTATCTTGCATGATATGCATTTTTTTTAATTGCTAACATATCAGAAAATCATTTATGAAAAAACAGTGAGCCTTGCCCTTGTACAAGGCTATTATTCAGTAAAGGAGTTAGAAGATGGACTGTCTTTTGAAAAACCAAATCTGTTAGATACCTTACAGTACCCTACAATGTAGCTACTGCATTTTTTAGTGTTCTACAATTTCTTCTCAGTCTGCTATAAAGAGCTCAAGGAATTGAAATGGTATTTATGAATAGAGAGCTTTTTTCCATGTCTATGGAATCTGCCAAATTCAGACAATCATTATGTAGCTACTGTTGTCTCTCAGGGTTTATTAGTCTTCCATCAGAAATACAATCTAGCTCAGAAGAATAAGCAAGACCTGTGCTTTGTTCTGTCAAGATGATCATAAGCTGAGAACAATCAACTGGATGCCTGTGAGGAACATATATGTAAACATGGCAGGTTTATGTATTCTTTTCAATGGTATTTTGTTACTGTTAATGGTCTGAAATGTTGCCAGAAAGATGAGGCCGACGATGAACACAGACATTCATTGGCATCTGCTGCACACTACATCTGCCACCTCTTCTGGGGATCATCTTCACTTTATGGCCATTTAGAAAGCTTGGCACCATAGGCTTTATTACAACCAAAATCATTACTTGCCAAGAGGGAGTGTGCTGAAAGGTAATGATGCGCAAAAGAAAGACAAGTAGTACACATGCCTCAACATTTCTGGTAAAACTGGCCCTTGTAAATATATCTGCCATGGAAGAACCTCATCCAGACACAGGTGCTGCAGCAAGCAGGGCTGTGGAGGCTGATGCCTCTTCCTTGCAGAGCAAGGCCCATCCAGGCTCTGACGGAACCTACCACAGCACATCCTTCAGCCCATATCAGGGCCTTCCCCAGGAGGGGTGGGGGACTTCTGTGCCTCCTCCCACTGGGGATCCAGCATCAAATCCTGCACACATGAGATGCTAAAGCCTGGGACATGCCCACAATGGACAGCTGTTTCAGAGGCCAAAAACCCTCTCAGGTGTTGGACTTGATCCAGCACATGACCAGTTGACCAGTTTGACATGGTCAGGTTTGACATGAACACTCGACCAATTTACTCAGATACATATGTGTTCAGATGCATGTTTGCTTTAAAAACATTTTAGTAAAGTTTATACTTTGCTGCAACATTATCTATAAGATAATATTTTTATTTGGCTGAGGGAGGAGTTGAAGTAAGTTTTGTTGTGTTATGGCCTGCCCCTGAAGGCATTGGCTGTGTAATTTCAATGATAATATATCATTGAAAGTAAAAGTAAATTGATGGTTGATGAGACTAACTGTGAGCATGGAGGATTTAGACACCATGCCTGGTAAAGGCCCCACATCCAGGGCTATAGCACAGGCTGGGTGAAGGCAGGGAAGTGCACTTGATCTGCTGCTTGAGAGTGCCCCAGAGAGCGTGACCAGGGCCTGACACTGGAACAGCAAGAGGGCACTGATGACAGGCCAGTCCCCTGGCATAGGATGCAAAAAGAGAAAGTTAAATTAAGCCTAGTTGCTGTGCTGAAAATCATTACTATCTGTGCCATGGAGCAGACACATTCAGAGTTATCCTGAGATACCTCCTTTCCCCATCTGTGAAGTCTCCTGAGGTGTTTATCCTGTTTCACAGATGATGTCTCAGATTGATTGCACTGCTCTGCATTATGGAGAATATCCGATTAAATCAGATAAAATGAGACTTGTGATATTTGCAATGTAGCAGTTGACATTCAGGCAGCAAATTAAAATGGAGAGAAAAAAGGAGAATTCTCTCCTTTTAAATCTACCTACACTTAGAATACATCTGAGTGGTTAGTGCTACTTTTTATTCCTCAGCCAGTAAAAAGCATCTGGGATTTGACTTAGTGCTTTGTTTCACAGAGCACTGTGGTTTGCCCCACTGTCTGCACTATGTATTACTGCTGTGTATGGGTATTATTCTATGGGTAAAAAGCTCAAAATCAGCACAAACAGATTTAATGAGAATGCTCTTGATTTTGAAGATCAGAATAAGAGCTACTTGCTAAGAAAGAAAATGATCTTAAATGCAGTGCTTACCACAGGTGAAAGTAAGTTTTAAATCATCTCAGTGTTGAGTCTATTTTCAGCTAGTAAATGCTATGCATATATAATAAATAATAAGACAAGATTAACTGCCTCTTAGAGTTTCCAAATCAATAAGAGTCACTTAAGGAGACAGATTCAATCTTCAATTATTTTTTTTTAGGGAAAACTGCCTCAAAGAAAGAAGTGTTGATGTGATGTTATTTGTTGTGACAGAAACTGAAATATGAATCTATTGTTTTTTGTATGATCCTACATTCATTCTAATGCAAGTCTATTCCCCTTGATTATAGAAACAGCAAATCAAAATCTGAAATATCCAATCCACAGAAATTCTAATATTCTTGCTTACCGTGCCCCCCCTTTGAATTTATTTTGAGCACATTTCTACATAATGCTTAAAATATTTCTATTAGGATTTGCTTCTGGACAGCTAAAATGTTTCATCTTAGTTGGACTTCTTGTATTTGTTGTATTTTATTATATTATTTTGATTTGTTTTGCTTTCTGGTTTGGATGTATATGGTTTTAATTATTTCTTACTATTTGTATATTAAAGTAAAATTAATTGATGATTGGCAATACAGATGGTGTTTCAGTAATTGAAATGATAATGGTTTTTTTGGCTTGCTCAGAGGTAACTGATATTCTACATTGTAATTTGTGTTCTACTCAATTTGTTAGATTACCTTTTACAAAGCATCAAGTAGCTTCAAAAAAAAAATGCAATATTCCAGTCCAGATAAGTTCAGAATAATTTTTTCAACAAAAATTTTGACAGCAATTCTTGACTTTGGGGTTTTCTTTTCCTGAAAAAAATGGCAAATTTTTTGATAGAAAAGCACTTTACTAAAAATGTTTTATCAGCCTCACTTTTTGATTTCTATTGTGTTTATCAGATTTCAAGGCCAGGTGTTTTTCCTCACGGTGATTTTCATACTGGGCCAAGCAAAGGAACTTTTTTGAACGCTTTTTTTCTTTTATTACCCTTCAGCATGTGTGTGGTTCTAACACTCATGGTAGTCCAATAGGAACAATAAAGTAAATCAAAATAGATATTAAACAAACAGAAAGAGAGCAGTAAAAACTGAAACAATAAAAATGCAGGCAATCTCCAGAAGAGTTCAGGCAGCTGGGATGGTGACAAATGACACTGGTTTCCGGTTGCTGGGTGAACTTAAGTGAGGCACACTTTGCACACAATTGTTAGGCATTAATTCCAGTAGCCTGGTAAGTATAACATATATGCACTCTACAGTGTGTTTGTTTTTTATACAGAGGAACTAAAGAATGAATTGTCAGACAGAAATAAAAGCACAAGGCTTAAAAATTAATCAAGTTAGGCAACTTGGGGGTTGAAAAAAGTTTCATTTATTCACCTGGGTTCATACAACTTGCATAGGCATCACCCTGTGTTCAGCACCATGGACCTGCAACACGGCTGCAACAATCACCATTAGTTCAACAGCAGCCCTAAAGAGCTTTATATTCACCTCATATATTCATATTCACCTTTATATTTACCTCAGCTTTATAGCTGAGGTAAACTTTTCACACTAAAGGAAGACAAGTGGTTTTTCAGAGTGCCATGTAGACCATTAAAGTAGGACTATTATGACTCTCTCCAAGATATTTTCATGACTTTGGGTTGTAATCTTGCCTCTCCTTGAGCACTTTGGGAGTTTTTCAGTTATGCTAAATAATCACCATTGAATGTTAGCTTGTTGTAATTCAATAAATCACATTCAGGGCTGTGAAAACAACCCTTTGATGGCAGGCCTAAGGTGGTCATGATCTTTTTATTCATTAGGATTTCAACAGACTTAACTGAACGCTGGCTCTGGATGCAGTTTTATCACAGGTAGTATAGCCACTTTTGTAAGGAAGAATAACATAGGAACCTCAAGCAAATGGTTAAAAGAAAGACTCCTGAGTCACTGAAAAATTCCCCAAAGAGCTGGCAAATATGACAGGGAGGCAGAATCCATCTACAAGTATCTTTGGGCAGGTGAAATTACAAGAGAAAGAATAGAACGAGAAACTTCATTGTGTCACTGTGTAAATCCTCAGTGAAAGCACAGCCTGAACATCATGGGCATTTCTGATGTTGCTTCTTGAACCTTTCTTAGGGTGCATTTCATGTCTTCATCCCTTGAAAAAGGCAAGGAACAGAAGAGTGACCAGGGATGATTGGAGACATCCAACAGTTAGTTAGAAAGGAGCAACAGTTTAAACTAGGTCTCCTAAGCTCAGGAAGAAGACAATAGAGCAGGGGATATGATAGAGCTCTGTATTTTCATGGAGAGGGAAAGGGAAGAGGTCATTCATGATCTCTTTCAATACAGTACTTCCATGGATACCATGTTTCAGACAAAAAAAAAAAAAAAAAAGACTTATTCCTCCACCAACTGTATCTCTAAGCTCTGTGGTTTGTTTCCAGGGAAAATTATATGTGCTAAAAATGGATGTAAATTCAGAAGCCAACTGGAAAAAAAAATTGATAAAGAATAAGAGAAAAAAGTAACATTTAGGCAACATCACCTGAAACTGCTACAGATTTTGGAAATCCTGTAATGTCTCCAATATTTAGGAGGAAGAGGGTTGGGAGAAGCAATCATAGAAAATCTCAGAAAACTGAATATGTCGTTTGTCAAGATGCAAAGTATCAGTCCTTCTCTCCAGCCAGTGAAGTTCCTGGGAAATTCTGTAGGTAGTAGCTTTTCTGTTTGCTTACCTGAGGGCTTGCAGTTGTGAGGTTTTTTACATCTGATGTAGTCACAAGTATTTCAACATTTCCAAAGCTATACTTGAAACATAACCTGATCTTAGATATGATTTCATAATCACATGTTATCAGTGGCAACATACTTGATGCTGCATTAAAGAGATGATATTTAAACTTTTAAGAACTGTTTTAATCTAATATGGGAATCCTAATGATGTTGTAACATTTTTCATCAAGTTAAGGATGATTTCTGGATGTATTTGTTACCTAAGTAATACATAGGGTGAGAAAAAAAAGGGAACTGCCTTTAGACTATGCTTTCAGGCATGTGTACAGAGGACAGCAGGAGATTTTTTCTCTAATGTTCCTTCATTTCCACCTAGAATTCAGAGCAAGCAAAAAAGTCCATCATGGCATCAAGTACAGCTGTTTGCTGAATCTCAGATTAAACTGGGTTTGCATGAGAAACCTTTTACATCGCTTCCTTTTCTGAGATCCCCTTTATCAAAGCTATCTTTAAAATGTGAAAAAGCTGAAGCAGTCTGCAGAGCATCATTGACTTTAATGGGAAATGTGGCAATTTGCACAAGGAAAGGAAAGAGTACTTAGTTTATTAAGGTGGACAAATTAGCTCACTTTCTCCTTCCCTGTGTGTTGAAAGCAACTAAATATCTAATTTTCCCATTTAAATACTCCTTAAAACCTCATTTTCTGCCCTCTACTCATGCTTACAAAGTGCTTCCTTACAATCTTGGTTATCTCTGCCTTGATGACTGCAGACTTTTTCAGAGCTGCTTTACTTTTTGTGACCATGTGTGATAGAGTAGCTCACATTTTCTTCCTCACTTTTTGTGCTCCCCTGTACTTGGTCTGCTGTGAAAAGGGCCTTGAAAAAAGGGCCTGCCTCAATCTGCTCCTAAGGCCCTCCATATAAGGCTGAAACAAAATAAAAGACACACATAGAAAAGAGAAATAGATGGAGTAATTGGCCTCCAACAGGAGCACTGACACTAATGATACAAAACTAAAAGGACTTCCTGCACCTGCCAGAACTACTTTGTTATCCCAGGAAAGATCTACAAAGCAGGTCAGGACACTTGAGGCTAATCAAACACTGTTAGCTAATGGATTGTTTGTACAACTTTGTAACTCTGCACTGTCTTATTATTGCCTATTCATGTTCACATAATCTTTGTCTAGAGACAAACACTTCAGAAAGGAACCTATAAATACATGCCTATAAATACATGACCCAAAGTGGTACAAGATGGAAGAAAACTGGGGCTGACACAAACCTGACACTCACTGTGGGGGTGCCTTCCCAGGTGGAGAGGTGTCAGTCCCTGCACAGTATAATTTGGACACATGGCCTTTCTGATCCAAATTCAGGTGCAAAAGTCTTCTCCATCGGCACCAGAGCCATGTCACTCTGCTCAGTCCCATAGCAGAGGTGCATGGTGCACAGCCTGGCAGAGGTGCATGGTGCACAGCCAAAGCAAATGTCCATCAGATGGGCAGAGTGATTTCTGAGTAGTGCAGGATGTTGCTGTTCATCTTTGAAGCATCTGATGAGCCAACAAAACAAATAGTCACACAAAACTTTGCATTCAGGCACACTGTAGTGTTTGGAATGTTAATAATTTCTCCCTCCTTTTTTCTTTTTTATGTTTGATTTTATTGCTTCATGACTTGGAAGTACTTCATTACTCCCTTTTAATGTTCTCATACGCAGGTTTTATCTGGAGCATTATAAATCCCTAAGCGTCATAAGCATATTACCACTTTATAAGAGACAAAATATGCTCAATGTGGAAGGATTGATGGTTTAAAAAATTCTATAATAAAAAGATTTATCTTGGAGCAATAAAATTTATCCAGAAGCAGAATAGAAGCTGCTCTTCTCTGCTGGCAAACTGCACAGCTGAGATCTATTGGCAGGAAGGTAGTGAAGGTGTTTGTCTTATATGAACCTGCAAGCTCAGAGTCATGGGAGAACAAAAGGTCAGTAAGAAGAGCAGCTCCTTATGGAGACAAAAAGCTTGTATTAGGAAAAAAAAGGATGAAAATACAGGTAAGGAAGAGAAAGGCACGTGGATATTTGAAAATACAGAGAAAGATTTTTGATGCATGCAGGAAAGGAAAAGAACTGAGTGCTATGTATAATATGTAGAGGCTTAAATCTCATCCAGCTTCAAAACACTAGACTACTTCCCACTCTTACTGCAGCCAGCCAGGTGCAGGTGGCTGAGTCCTGTCCAGGAGCCACTCCTCCAAAATGAAAAGTCAGCTGTGGATTCTGGACACTATTTAAGCCTTTCACTTGCATTTGCACTGAAGCCCTGGCCCAAAGTGGTGTTCGTGAGCCATTACATTAAGCCAGAGGGCAATGCAGGAGAAACCCCTGATCTTTTTAACATCTGTGCTTCTTGTCAAAGCATGCCAGTGTGATTGCACCCAGCTACTGAGCATGAATGCCAAGCTCACTTAAAAATCACCAAGCTGCAGGGACAGGTACAACCAAAAGCCATACGGCCAGGCATGCAATGGTCAGGGGATTTGGTGTCAGCAGCTATATGGCCAAGCCTAAAGGCAGAAGAAAAACTCCAGCAAGTACAGTTAGTTGAAGACCCAGACTGCAGTGTGCTGCTGGAGAACTTCTTTCTGGATGTCTTGTGTGAGTATTGTCACGCTGCAACAAAGTAATTGATGTCAACTTTAACATCTACTCTTCAGAGACCTCTCTGCTGTTTTCTTACATCTCTGATCCACAAACCCTGGGATTCAGCAGCAGTGTGGGTTTTTTGCAGGAAGAATAGGGAGAGTTTTCTCTAGAGTCTGCTTAGTACCAATAGTTCACCAGGTTTTCCTCTGCCATAAACTACATGCATTGTTCCCAATCTCTTTTCTACTTCTGATTCCCCCTCCCTGTCTGTGCTTTTCTGCATGTTATCTGGGGATGTATTTTTGACTGCCAATATCTCTTTTAGAAGAACTTTTGCCCACATGAAAACAAGGTAATGCTGCAGCTTGTGGCAGTATTACTGTCTTACATTTATTTAGACTTGCAGTTTAACAAAAGAAATGTACATAGAAAAGAAAGACCTGATCTTTCTCTGGAAAAACCTGAAATTATAATTAAATAAGGGTACTTGCATCTTTTTTCTGTAGCTCATTCTCAGGAAAATAATGGAAATTAATTCTCCTAATAAAAGGATATATTCCATGAAAAAATAACTGCAGTATCAATGGGATTGGAGTGAAAAACTTCCAAATATACTGTATATGTTTGTGACATTCTTTGTGTGGTTGGTTTAAGGCACTTTTAAATTTTAAATATGTCTAAAGAAAATTGTGAATGTAAAGTTTTCAGTGATGCTGGAATAGTCTTCCTCATGTAGTTTGGAGGTATGATTTATCATCTTTCTTTAGTGGAAGAAGAAAAAGGTTGCATATAACCAGCCGCAAGTTTTTGATGGAATCTAATTTTGGATGTCATCAATCTGCAAATTCTGCAGCTCTTAGGAACAGCAATCTGGCAGCAGTATCCTTTATTTTGATGTCTGAAAAAGAACATGTTGCAGAAATAGTTTAGGAAGCTCAGTCACAGCTGCACAAGAGTTTATAGACCGTTTTCAGAACGTGAAGAAGCAACTTAACTTGAACAACCGAGTAATGTAGCAGTCAGTTTATGTTTGGAGCCAGTTCCTAAAATAAGTCTCTATTTTCATGACCAAATGAAAGCACAGCCTTACCAAGATCCAGCAGAAAGCATGTGTTGATGACAGGCTCAAGTTTAGTGCTGAATGTTGGGTGACTCCACCGTAAGCTTCAGAGGGATGATTGTTTTAAATGATGCAACAACCTGTGGTGATGCATAAACAAAATGGTTGTAGTTAATTTTGTAATACCTTAGGGATAATTGCTCAATATTTTGAACATCAGAATGTTCTAGTGACTGCAAAATTAGTAAAGAGCTCATTTTACAGATGGGGCTTAGCTTCTCACCCTTTGAAGCCTGTTACAGCTGGCATGGTCAAAGAAACATGTTGTCCAGGCAAGCTCGTTGTCATTCTGTTCACATGGATTGGTATGCTGCCTTTCACAAGAATAAGGTGACTGGGATTTGTTCTGTATCCTAAGGATGTGATTTCAAGTCTTTAGAAGCTGGCAGTTACATTAGCCCTAAAACCAGGAAGTAGGTGAGCAGCTGCTGCAGGAAACTCCTCATGCCTTCACATTTCACATTGCAGGAGAGCAGCTCTGGAGTCAGGAAGCAAAGACAAGTATTGAGCACTCAGTTTCAATTCTGAATGCACAAAGCCATCATAAAAGAAAGCAGTTTGCACAGCCTTTGCTCCTGTGTGCAACCCCACTGTTTTCAGCAATTGCCTACGGAAGTGGGAGCTCTCTTCCCCTTGGTAGTGTTTTATGGATCAAAGTGTATTAATATTTCAGAGATTCTAAACCTCTTCCATGACCTGGAGGTTCACATACATTGACTTCCAGGGGAGCTAGAAGAGCAGAGTCATTAAGGCATTCTTAGACATTTCAATTCACAAAACTGAGCAATCTAATCAATAATAGCCAATGATTTTGAGCGACTGCACTTTACAATGTGCTTACAATATCCACAATTTAAGGCTTTAGGGTCTGCTTTTCCATCTGCTTTTTAGTTTGCTTATTTATATCTGGTTAGGATGTTTCATTTGGTTTCTTCAAAAACAAAGATAGTTTGCTGACAGAAGCAATAAGAGTCACAAGTAAATTAAGCGTAAAACAGTAGTGTAGAACTATCATTCAGCCTTCTTGCCCAAAAGAGATTGTCTGAGTGTTTTCAACCAGAGTATACTGAAAGCAATTCAGGTGGGGTTGGAGCAATTGCATCAATGGGAACAGGAGGAAGTCAGAATCAGCAATTTACTGTAAGATAGCATTTCTTTCTAAGACTGTCCATTAGCCACAAAGGAAATTTCCATTTTGCTTTTTTCTTTGGAAAAATAAAGCCTTGTTTTTAATCACAATTTCAGTATAAAAAATGATTATGTGACAAATTTGAGATTTTTGGTGTGAAAGACAATTTCCAGTACTGACAATAAGGTTTCACAAGACAGGAGAAAGTGGAATTTTTTCCAAGCTTAAGGTCTTACTACTGTCATGTGTAGCCTTACTGCTTTCCTCAAAACAGACTTTTATTTTTTCCTTAAAAGCTAGTTAATGTCTCTAGCATCTTTTCCATATGATGAGACTTACTAGTATTGGGTAAAGGTTCAGAAGAAAAGAAATAATTTCTGACAAATTCTAAACCAGCAATCAGAAAACTGTCATTTAATGAACTTTGTGGTAGCTGCCTCATTAATATTGTCCTTTGTGAGCTGTGTGGTTATTTTAAAGGAATGGAAGATATTTCCTCCTGCAGACCAGTAAATTGGTAAACCATAACTATGTATTAATTTAAATATCTATTACTATGGCTGAATCTGATCCCTACAATACAGCAGCAAAGGTGTTAACATTTTTAATTTTCCAAGAAAATTAATCTTTTAGAGTTCTCTTTTTGCTTTTCTTTTTTTTTTTTTTTCTTTAAGGACGTTCTTGCAGCTCCATTTTAAACCCTGACAATTTATATTTTAGTTATTCCATATTGATCTCTTGTATCTAACAGTACTAATTCTTATTCCTGTCAGGTATAAATTTGTCTATTCATGGGGCTGAAAAGCGTGTGCAAGTCTGTCAGAGGAGAACTGCAGCAAGCTACCCAGTGTCACAGCATCCCCCTGTGGATGGGCATCCCTCGATCCCACAAGCCAGAGGGTCAATAAAAATGGAAGCCTCATCTTCTGGATCTACAATTTCATCAGTCACTGGTGGAAAAGCAAAAACCCATCAGACAGGTAACAGATTTGCCTTGATACCTTTTCCAGTCCTATTTCACATGTGATGTGCCATGACATGGCAAGGCTGGTGTTAATAGCACAAGGTCATCCTTCTGTGGAGAGCAACCTATTGATTGTCAGAATTACTCACTGACGTTTTGTTCACATTTGATGTTTTTGTCAATTATAGATTGTAGGGAGTAACAGCAGTTGGTACAGCTGAAAGTGGGAAATAAAAATTTAAGTTTAATCATAAAAATCCCTGTGATGTGTAGTGGTATCCAAAATGTTAATGCAAAGAGATTTGGGATATTTTTTAATACTGCTTCCCTTATATATATTTAATTTTGGTAAGCCTTGAGCTAATTGCTCTAGAGGCTACAGACATCCCCCATGGAATTCAATAATTGACACTAAAATTGGTTTTGACCAAATACACAATCCAGGGTGTAGATCAAACTCTTTCTTGCTATAACACTGACAAAGCTTGTGGATCTGCACAACATCTTAGAACATAGATTAACTGGTTAACAAAATGAAACTTCTCAAAAGAAAGTCAAAATCTCCAGGGAACCATCAAATTCTAATTCGCATCGTGAGTTCATTCCTTGTTATGATAATTGAAAGTGCTATTTTAGAAATACCTTTTCTCATAGTAGTGAAGTACATTTGAACTGGCCATGCTCAGTGACTCTTCACAGTGAAATTAGACACTAAATTTCTTTCCTGAGCAAAGCAAATTAAAGCTGCCCATGAAGTCAGTTTTGTAGCATATTTATTGGAGGGTCTCAATAATCTTCCAGTGTTGCTGCCCAGAAAAGAGCATGATATATGATGTATGCAGCTAATTGAGTGCTGGGAGGCAGAGTCTATTTGTGTGAGACAGACAGTTCTGCCTGCAAACCCTTAAGTTGCAGATCTAGTAAATGGCTTGATTTTTATAGAAGTTTAAATTTTAGATTATCTATTGTAAGTTGCTATATAGGTCTATTGCCACAAGTTTCATGCACTCATAGTATTTAGTCACCATAATCTTTGTCAACACAGATTAAAGAATTTACAGTGACTCATAACCATATGCTTTGTTTATTTTAGTTTTTCTGTTCACTTGTTTGTCCTGTTTTTTCAACTTGTGTCTTCTTCGTACAAGTAGAGAAATTGCTACTACTGAAATGTTGCTGTTGCTAAAGATATATAATGATGTATACAGCATGTTAAGAGATTGACAAAAAAAGTCCTGCACAAAAAAACAGTTTTTAAAAAAAAGTATCTTGAACATGCACAATAACACTCATTTTGAAATGCTGCATATTCTACAGCTATCTGTTGATAAGCAGGGTCTGTGCTTTAATATTAAATGGTGTTCATGCACCACATGCTTGTGCACAGGACTCTGATTGAAAAAAAGATCCCTTTTTAGCTAGACCCCAGAGGTTTCCTAAAATGGAATTCATTAGTGACCATTTGGATAATGATTATCTTTCAATATATGAGTTAAGTTTTATCTGTCTTCTCTTTGGACAGTAGGAGCATCTGAGAACCTACTGAGAACCCATTTTTTATGACAGGAGTCTTCTCTTGACTTACAGTCCCATTTTTTCATCTGAAATGAAAAATCATTTCTATGATTTGTGTCTGCCTTTTCAATTATATTTGAGACCACTGTATTTGTGTTTGTATCCAGGTTAAACTGCAACCATTTGAGCTTTGTGCAAGTAGATCTAAGAAAGATTATGGTTGGCAGCAGCAGCAATAAATAGCACTCCTAAGAGGAAATTCTGATTTAAACAAAAAATCATATGTTCTTCATTCAAAGTCAGTCACAAATTAACAGCTTAGATTCATTACCAAATTAAGACATCAGTTGTCCAGTGGCAGTACCTTATCTCAGATATTGTAAGCAGCTTGATATTTTAGAAAGACAATGTTCTTATGTATATTAACTACTCAGATACCAGATCTTACAGCAGTCTTTTCTAAGCTGTCATCCTGCTACTGCATACAGTGTTTGTAGGGTTTTGTTCCATCTAATTTTAAATAGTTCATATAATTTGGGTTTTGCCTTCTGTTGGACTGCTGCTATAATCAAGTAGCTCTCA
Organism: Agelaius phoeniceus; assembly: GCF_051311805.1. Classification (NCBI taxonomy): domain Eukaryota; kingdom Metazoa; phylum Chordata; class Aves; order Passeriformes; family Icteridae; genus Agelaius; species Agelaius phoeniceus. The sequence goes on along the minus strand of NC_135269.1, from coordinate 27,138,099 downwards.
CTGTTGGAGTAGTATATGCTATATTCTGAAATTTTCTTTGTCCAGTTAGCAAATACTCCAAACATGAAGGCAGTCTAGCATAATAGAAGGTATTTCTAGGACTTAAAATGGCATTTTAATTCTTATCAGTAAAAGAGACTAGGACCATGGAAAGAAAAGATCCTTGATAAAATACAGGTTGAGAGTATTTCTCTTCTTTGATAGCACACTACTTCTGTTTTCTTCACAGTATCTTTTTTCCCTTTGCATTGTTTCTTCTTTCAAGAATGACAACTTTTATTACCTATCATGAATTCTATTTATTTGACAGTAGTTGCCTTTGAATGAAGTTCATACATAGCTGTATGCTAAGGACAAGAAATAATAGATACTGTTCATTGTTCCACCATTCCTTTCCAGTTACTTCCCTGCCAGTTTTATTTGTAACTAGTAAGGAGCCTGAGGCTCATGACTTCTATTATTAATCTGGGTGTTAGAGTGGCTAGGGAGCGGTGAGTAGGCTGTACTGTACCTTATTTAAAAATAAATAAACTTTAAAACTTTTTTGTGCAAGCTTGCAAAGAGGCACTGCTCAGCCATGCAGTGAGCAGAACTACAACATCTGTGCGTGTATTATAAGCAGATATAAAGGTACCAAGAAACTGAAACAAAACACAGAGGAAAATGGAGAAACAAGTGGAAGAAAAAGGCTATTAATGGGGAAGGGAAGACTCCTGACACCTTTGCAGGTGCACCCGCACAAGGGAACTTTCTCTTAAAAGAAGGAAAGCAAAGATGAGTATAAGCAATCAGATGATAAATTTAGATGTAATGGGATTAAGGCAAATATGCATTTCTTTTCAAAGTCAGGAACAGTATGATTTTAGTTTTGAGAAACATATAGTTATCATCTTCCTTCCATATGAGCAGCTGTGGTGTGTTGTGGCTAGTGGGGTACAAGGCTGCTGAAGCTGAGAGTTCAAAGCCATTGTTGGCTGCAGTGAATTGGCACAAGGCTCCTGCAGACAGCGTACAATAGTCGGGTCTGCGCTGCACACAGAAGGCTCATTTTGAAAGCAACACTATCATCATTTAGGCACTCTGTAAGAGCAACAGAATGAAGCATGAAACAAGCCTAGAGGGGGTTAAGCTGTCATCCCAGGCCATTCCCTCAATGTCATGGTTAGGCAAATCTGGAGACAGAAAAACGCCTCACCTCCCTTCTGATGGCATTGCGCCTTGGCTGTGCAGCAAGCAGTACTTTGGTTTCTGGGCTTCTGCCTGCTCTTTCCATTGTTAATCTACTCCAAGTCAGGACAATGTTACCTTACCTCATTCTCTTGGTGACAAATTCCTTTCTTTTCAGATTCTGCAGAACTTGTCAAACCTCATATTTCTAGGAGTCCCTAAATTTTCTGGCTGTGGACAAATATGTCTTATTTAATATGTCTAAGCAGCAGTAAAGTAAATTCTTGCATTGTGACAAACTCTGGAATCTTAGTTATTCTCTACTTGCAACATTTCCTATCGCTTGTTACCCATTTTGTAACAACAGGAATACAGAGGTTCTCTGGCAAGGTTTTCTCTCTCTGTGCTTCTGGTAAAACCTTAATGCATTTTGAGGTTTAGATATATTAGTGTATATACAGTGACTTATATCACTTATACAAATCAGTACTGCAGGCAATCTACAGGAGCAGAAGAAAGGGTTGTCTTTGAAATAATTTATTTCCAAAATTTAGTTAACATGCAAAGATTCTTCACTCCAGGAAACACATAAAAATATTCTAGAAAATGCTGCTTTCAAAAATTTACTGTTCAAAAATATCTCTTTCAAAGCCAAAGAACTGTACATTTTGGAAAGGACTGGTTCCTGGCATTATGGTGAAAGTCTGCTGGGGTCATTGGAATTTACTGAGGAACTTTTCTTGCACTCTCTTGCTTTTTGTGATAAGAAATATTTGATAAATTACAAGCTTAAAAGAAGGCATGTTTGCTTTGGACAGGTTTTCCTTTATGTTTGGGTCCTCTTTTTTTACTGCTTATCAGTCTGCAGCATTTTTATTGATGACTCTACTTGCTCAGCTTGTAAATAAGAAAGAAGAACTAGGGGGCTTGGCCAACAGAAAAACTGACTTGGAGGCAAGTAAAAAGGCCTTGGTTCTTGAAATTAGCAACAAAGGAAAAAAGGAAATGTGTTTGATAAGCTTAGTCACAAGTTAATTAGCATTGAATTATCAAAAGATCTTGGACTGAAGCCTTCAACAATGATAATTTACTGTGCAAAATATATCCTTTTCTCATCACAAATTATGCATATGCTTGTTAGCATTCACATTTGATTGTAAATGGTCTTTAGAAGATCTATGTTAGTTAGGTGGGACTTGCTGGTTAAATCACATTTTCTTTTCTTTGCTGACTGGCAGGACATGTGGCACGCATCTCTCCTAGGTTAAAAGACTAAAACCCTGCAAATAATTCTGCCAGGAAGCTCTGTCATGCAAGTACTTCTTGGCAGCAAATGCATGCATGGCATGGGGATGGCTGATGTAAATTCATCTGGAAATTTGATTTCACACTGAAAGTAATGCTGTTATCTTACTTGTCTAACATTATTAAGGGAACAATCCTTTTCAATATGCCTTCTGCTGGGTGTACACAGAACTTTCTGTCATGTGGAATGAAGCATAGAAAATGCAAGCATATTTCGAAAAAGTTCAGTATTCCCCTCATTAAGCTAATTTTCATATTAAAACCCCCACATGTTTACAAGAATCATTCCTATGCAGAAGGACTTTAATTTGGACATTAATGTCAAAGAGACCAGCCTGCATATTTAACTTTTCACTTTCTCTACAGCCTGTGTTCAAAGCAATGTAAGTTCAACGCACAGAGCAAAATTTCTCCCATGCTGGTACTTCAAGTGTGATCTGTGAACACCTCCCTGCTGAACACAGACTGTGTTCATTCTCCTGCCTCTGGGTGCTCTGCAGCCTCTGCAAAGCTCCTAACGAGAGGAGCAGTTTGCCTCATTACCATGAGGACCTTTCGTCATCAGACTGAGTGCAGGACCCCACATGGTGATTATGCAGTACTTTGAAATTAAGAGCTGAACTAGCCAGGAGATGATGCAGAGCTTGAAATCTTCTGTCACTTTGCTTAGTCATTCTGCCTATTTCATTCAGCCTTTTACCTTTCTATGACAAAAGTAACTTTGAAAATTTAAGGTATCAAGTCTCCTGGAATGTTCATTCTAGCACTTTGGAGAACACTTTTGCAACAGCATGCTAACAAAAAAAAAATTTAGCATATAAAGCACTGTTTTTCAATGCTGTCTTGCTTAATATAAATGCAATTTATGCAGGCAGAAATTGCATCCCTCTGTATCAATTTGTGCTGCATGTGACACACGTAGGTATTGAGTCTATCTGGAAGGGACCTGTGCATGCCCTCAATAAGGGGCTTCAAAAATAATATTAATAATTTGAAGTGGTGACTTTGAGGATATTTTCTGTTTCTTTGAGGGTGTTTTTAAACTTAATTATTTTCAAATGCTTTTTATTTTCCTTCCTGCTTTGATAACTCTCCTATTTGCTGTTATAAAACATTCTTTCATTCAGCCCTGAAATCAATTATGCATGTTTACTTGAAAATCAGTACAATTCACTCTCAGATTTCAGCTCTCCTGGCTGTTGTTAGTTTACAATATGTAGTCACCTCACAAAGGCTGCAAAATGCCACTCTCTGTGGACATCTGTTCCTGATTGTTCTACCATCAGAGTGTTTCCTTTCAAGGGGAAAAAATAGGAAAAGGCTTAGGACTAAACTCACTGATCCTAAAGCAAGGTTATAATGTCCTGAAGCCAGTGTAACATGGCTGTTTTAAAATGACTTGACCATTCTATTCTGAAAAAAAAAAAAGACAATATATAAAATTTTGCAAAGTTTCTGAGAAAATAATGACCCATTTAATCTAAAAAAAAACCTTATAATTCAAGGAACAGTGAGAGAGACTTTGAATAATCAGTTATTATGTTCCTGTAATGCTTGACTGAAAAATGGGACTTTTTCTTAGCTCTATAGTTCTTGCTTAAAGGGGTTTAGCATTATGTAAGACTCTATTTCTAATGTTAAATATGTTACATATATTCCAAAGAAAGATTCTTGCAGGAAGACTGTCAAAAGATGGAACAAACTAGCTTCTACTTTGGCAGAGATGCTTTTAAAGTCAGAAAAGGGATTTAACTAAAATAGGGCTGCATAGTGTTATTAATTTCTACAAAAGGTTTGTAGAAAGTCCAAAAGATAGCAAGACCTCTTTCCTAAGACCAAGTCTGCTGGTTCATCCTGATATCTCAAAATTCTGCCAGACCTTCCTATACAACTATAAAAAAAAAAAAAAAAAAAAAAAAAAATTAAAAACCAAACAAACAAAACCAAAAGCAACCCAAAACCAACCAACCAACAAAAAACCCAAGCTAAACCAAAACAAAACAAATCAGCAGGGGGGCTCTTATTCCTTGGATGAGTAGACATGCTACACGTAAATGCTTCTAGGATTCTAATGGACCCACTAGAAATTCCAACCAATGTACTGTGGTGCTAAAAAAGCTCAAAAGCCCTAAAGAGTTGCATAAACTTAGACCAAGCATAAGGGCAGCAGCAAAGCAAAAAGGTGAAGTCATTTCTAATCTGTCCTTTGTTTCTGGGAACTTCCTTTGGGTCATACAGACCTCTGACTGTTCCTGTGCCGTGAGTGGGTGGATGTGTCAGGAAAGCAAATGTGTCCTCTGTGTGTCTTCACAGAGGCACAATATTGGCTGCTCCCATCCTTGGGAGTGCAGTTCTGTACTATTTTATGTTTTAGAGGTCCCATAGAGCACAAAGCATCTGGCTTTTTGAGGTCTTCTTCATTACTGGTAACATTCAGGGTGGTTAAAATAGAAAAAGGGAGATGCCACTAGAGTTTAGTACTTTGTTTAGACCTTGCTTTAGGAATGCACCAAACACAGAAAAGGAATTCAGGACCTATTACACTGATGAAATATTTTTAAGGATCATCAAAACTGCACATTTTTTCAACTGCACCTTTTGTGTTGCCAGAATGCCTGAAAATTATGACCCTTGCTATTCCAATATTCTCCTACTGCTTGTGAGGGAGACTCTGCTTAGAGCCAGTTGCTGAAAAAAATCTCTTTGGGGTAGGCATCTCATGTGAACAGCCCAATACTACTCCATGCATTTTAATGTCAAAGTGCTCTATTTCTCCTTTGCAGATTTTGGTAATTATAGTAGGTTGCAAGGCTATATAAGAAAGGCCAACTGCACTAGTATAGACAGCATGATTCCTGCTGTTTGTAAGGTTCTCTCAAAGACAAATTAAAATTTTGAGAAAGAATATTTTTACAAAATGTTCTACAAATATTGGTCCCATTCTTCCACTCCAGTTTGTAACTGAATGATTGTATTTATCATAACCTCTCCCTAATTATGTCTCCACCCAGACTGGTAGGTCAGAACCATATCCTCTCTCTGTAATAGACTAGGGTGGGATTCATTGTTCTGTGTTTAGTTTCTGTACAGAAGGTATATTTAATGGTAGCTCTAGTCTGAGACAAAAGTAAGAAAGACTTTACAATGACAGTGGATTTCCGGGCTTCGTGGCCCTGGCCTGGGAAAGGGCTTATGATGCTGTAACTGAGGGGCAGGCCCCCTAGCTCATGAAAACTGGAAACGAGGTAAGTAAAAAGGGGAGGGAGGAATTTGATGATGACCTGTTAACTCAAAAGCAATGTAGAATATAGAAGGAACAGATTTGTGGGAAAAAGGATGTTGGTAGCCGGGAATGTTTATTATCCAAATGAAACCTTCCTCTCCAGAAATCTCTAAATCTTTCCAAACTGGAAGGAACAGACTGGGGATGGACTGGATGTACTTGCACTGTTCTTACTCCCTTTGGCTAAGTACTTGGTGTCAGAAATAGGATCCTGCCCTGCATAGACCCCTGTTCTGCTATCCTATCTTCAGGATAACCGTTTTCACAATCCTGTGTTATGTTCATTCCTCAGCAGTCTTAGGACAGCTGAAATTCCCCAAATGGTTTAGCTGCTGGTACTTTTTGCCAGAATTAATTACCAGCTTATGTTCAGACTGTGAAGGCAGTGCTGTGGTACAATGTGAGTATAACTGGTTGTTACATTAAAGCACACCTGAAAGAGACACCTGGGTTCTTTTTAAAGCTGTCTTGATGTCCCACATTATGATAAAGTAAATATTTGTGCACTGAAGTTTTCTGTTAGATTGTTCCCTGTGCAGCCAGATTTTCTGTTTGTCTCATCAATAGAGAGAACTGGGTGAGGGTTTTGCAATAAACTGTTGGTTTAGCAAAGGTTTTTCTCTCCTCCCCTTTATGAATGGCCTGGTAATGACTTCTGATATTTGTAAAGGGATTTATCATTCACAAGTAGTTTGATTTTTCAAACATGGACAAATATTTGAAGATCACATGTGATGGTGATCTTTGATAGTTTTGTTTTTATATGTGTGCTCACATATAAAAAGAGGAAGAGAGGAGAGGCAAGAGGAAAGAGGAGATGGTAACAATCATTCTTACTATTATTTTTCCAGAAATAAAGGTAGTAGGAAATGGACTGGATTGCTCAATGTGTTTAGATCTTACATTTCTTTCAAGATCCTTATTTGCAATATACAGCTGTGGAGAAATGTCTTTGCTTAGTTATATTTCATTATATAAATATTAAATGGCTTTGTGCCATTTTCAGAGTATATCTTGTGAATACCCATCTCAGGCACTGTGACAATTGAAGAGAGTAGCTTTGTTCCCCATGGGAGAGACACTTTGATGCCTTGTCTCTTTGTATAATCACTGAAGTCTTTTTAGGAGGTAATTCCAAAGGCTTGTTGTGCAACTCTGTTCCTCTACTGATTGCTGAAGAATCTGAACCAGGGCCAAATAGAGCCAAGTGATTGGAAAAGTTAGTCACAGGGATGTGCTTGTGTTCAGTGTGAACATTTGGGTCCTTTCAATAGTCAGAAGATGGAGGCATCTTCTGAGCATGGATGGGACATGAAGCAAGAGGTTGTGAGCTTTTGCAGAGTTGTCCAGTAGTTTGCCCATGTGGGTTCTGCCCACGTGGGAGGCATGGATTATCAACTCTCTGCAGTTGTTGTCCTGTTCAAATTTGCTACTTAAGAGGTGCCTCCCCCTTGATGACAGGAGCACAGCCTTTGTGGGTTTGACAGCACTCAACAGCTCATTCTGAGCAGTGATGGAATTGGAAATATGAGAATTGAGGGCAATCAGGACCCTGTCCTGTAGTCTGGTGTTCAGGCTGTTGTGACAGTAGAGGACATTTTCAAGGTATTGCTTTGCACCAAGGGTTATCTGTCCGTTTTTCCTATGGTTGTCTCTGGAAAAGGCATTCACAGCATGAAAGAAAAAGAACAAGTGCTGAACATAGAGCTCCCTGCATCTCTAGGTAAATGGCACAAACTGTGTTTATTGCCAGCCAGGGTTTCATGGAGGGAAGAGTGGAGACCATATGCCATCAAAATACCACAGTCTGTGATAAATCAATAATATTAAGTGTTCAGAAATCTCCCTTTCACTACTGCTGCTTCTGGAAGATAAGAAAAGAGTTTGTTCTAATAATAATTAAACATATGTCATGTCTTGCATGTGTCATGCATTACAATGAAAAGTGAATATATTTTTTAATTGCTTTTCAAAAATAATACCAGTATTTTTATTGCTGTGCCTATGAAATGACCATGCACAGATAGCTATGGCATAGGTACCTCGATTTAGCCAGAATGATTTGGGGTTTGAATTTTTTTTTCCTAATATTCCTTGGACTTTCTCATTGAAAACGAAGAAGACCTATATTTTTGTTCCAATAATTTTCAAAACCAAAAAGACATTTTAGTCTTTTTAGACACTCCACTTGGATGCTAACAGTCAGATAATGTTATTTTATTCATAAACAATGGGAAATCCATTAAGATAAATGGTGTTTTCTGCATACTAGAAGAAGATGTGTTTAGCTATACCAAATAGTGATAGATGACACACTTTTGTTTCAAGGTAATTAATAAACCAATTAAGAATATCAAAAGTTATATGGAAGTTCTTATGTATTTATAGGCATCTATGGCAATCTACAAGGTCAGAAGTTTTTCAAAGGTCTGCGAGTAATTCCACAGGGTACCCAATCTTTTCAGTCTTGGAAACAGATTGTGTACTAATGCTATTATTATGGAGTACTTTGTCTTAAATCAGAAGTGTCCAAAGGCCACTCAATGTGTATCATTAACAGTTACTTAAAACTTTTCCAAAAGTGTAGATGTTTGTAGCTAGTCGGGGCAAACCGTGTGGCATACATTGGTAAAAGTAAGTACCTTGTATTGATAAAAACTGACACTTTTAAGATATTCCAGTTTGTCACTACATGTGCATTTGTAGATGTGGTGGACAGCTGGTCTTACTCTGATGTTACACTGTATTACATGTAAAAATATGCCAGCAAGTTCCCAGAATCAGAGAATTAACACGTGAGTATTCCTGCCTTACCCCCACTGCCATCTTCAAAAGGAGCCCAGAACTGGAAACAAGCATCAAAATGAAAGGAGAAGGGAACTCACCACACACACCCCACATCCTTTGTAGAAATCTGAAATTGTGTTGAAGGTGTAAGGTAGAGGAAGCTTAGTGCTGCTGGCGAGGAGCAAGGTTGGAAGGAAAGTTGCTGGGTAACAGTCTTTTTCCAGAAAGGAGTCAAGTGTTGGGCTGGTGAACCAAAGTTGCAGTTTGCAAACAAAGACTTTCTCTACTGTGTAGAGAAGAGGAAGTGCAAGGCAGGACATAAGACAGGTTTCTGCATCCTGGTCTGAGAACATACTTAGCAATGATAAGTTTGTGTTGTGAAACTCTGCACTACTGTACATGAGAGATTTAAAGGCAGAAACAAAAAATTAAATACTTTTGATATATTAAAATCTATCTAATGTAATCACTGAAGTGCATTTGATGTGCACAGTATTTACCCTATGCTGCAGGAGAGAAAAATGCCTAAGCAGAAAGAATATAGCAATACTGGTTGGTGAGGACCAAAAAAGAACATGATATAGGATTTCTAACAGAAAACACTTTCTGACCAATGTAGCAAAAGCAGCTCTCTCTGAAAGATTTGATATGGTACACGTCAGCCTTCCACTTAATGAAATAATTATCTATCTCTGAGCTACTGCTTTCAAGCTACTGCTTTATCTTGCTAGGAAGACGTGTATGTTAATGTATATTTGCATACATTCTATGACTCATAGAACAGCTTGTGTTTTTTTCTGAAGCAATAATTGAACCAAAGTTGATTTCATCAGGTGCAGTTGCACTGTCCAGTGCAGTCATGGGGCAGGTCCTGGGAAGGCCAGCTGTGCTGTGCATTTTCTTTCCACTCCTGTCACAGACATGAGAAGTGCCAGAGCTGAGAGCAGTAAAGCTGTGCTGTACACACACATGCAGACCCCTGACTAACATGTATAGGAAATGCTTAATGCAGTTTCCCTTTGAAACTCTGCTTTTGATGCAGATGATGTGCTGAGAACTCACAGGAAGAAACCAATAAAAAATATGCCTGAAGGGATGATTCTTTATCCCTTGTTGACACGGGTTAGCCTAGAGTGAAAAGGGCACCATGCACAGCAGCTTTCAGCTTGTTTTAAAGGGTCTGCTAAGAAGGGGCAACTTCTCTGTCGAACTTACATGCAGTACTTAGTGTAGCAAAACAAAGCTGCTCATGTCAGAATTATATTTGTTCTCGCTAGGTATCGCCCTCTTAGAGGTAGATGGCTCTGTGAAAGCAGCATCCACCCACATGGCAAAATCTCTTTCACTACAAGTTGGAATGCCCTTGTTTAACATCAGCACTGTATTAACTATGCTGGTACACAAATTGCTTCTCTGATACAGTTGGTCATTTTTATATTTAGAAGTATGTTAAAATTCTGACTGAGAACAAGCCATCTCATTTAGCTTCTAAAATTAAAAGTCTTTTAAAAATCTTGTTTGTTTTCTTAACCTAATTAATTGGAACCCTACAAGACAAATAAAAGAAAAAGTATGTTAGTTTATGCACAACTTTATGCATCAATAAGTAAATCAGAGGAGTGCCATGAGGTAATTTAAAATATTATTTCCCTTGAACTAGAAAGTCTCAATAAGCTGAGAAAAATTTGAGACTGATCTTCACAAAAGAAAAAACATAAAATTTTTAAATCTAATATTTACTTCACTTTTGTATGTGTCTATTTCTCATACTTCTGTGGAAAGAGAGTCTTTACCATCCTCTCAGACAATATTGCTTAGATTTTACTCAGTGGGATATGTAATTGATAAAGCATAAATCATCAGCTGCTAAAGCAAGAAGGAAATGCTAAAGGCAGGTGAGTGATCCATCAGTAGCAACAGTGACATCAGATACTGTCTTTGCATGTAGTATTGAAGATCTGTGGTAAGGCAAAGAAAATAAATCTCTGGAACATGGAGGAGGTCACTGTGGCTCTTTCCAAAGAGCTACTGGTTTAAAACCTCTATCTGACAACAAGCCAGAAAGCATTAATTTGGCCAGTCCACAGCCCACCACATAGGTGGTGTTTCTCTCATCTAAAAAAATATGCAGTAGTCCCTCCTGAAAAGGAGATGCTGACAGAGGGAGGAGGATAGAAGCCCAAGTGCCCTAATTCAAGTCTTTATTGACATCACTAAGGTCATGGGAGAAGAAAGCATTCCTGCAACCCCTACTATAAAAGCTGTGCTGTTGGTAGATACATTTTTTCCCTTGTGTTGGTGAAGGCAAGTTTGTAATTAGCTATGTGTTTTATCACAAATGATTGGTAGAAGATTACCCCTAAAATTTTGACTGATATTCAGACTGGATGCTGTTATAATCTGATACTTGTGCAGTGAGGCCAGATATTAAGGTTATTGTGAATCTGACAACCATAGAAGACCGTCATTTCTGTGCATTGCTGAAAACTCCCTATACTGCAAGAGGATCAGATACAGGAGAGGAATTTGAGTGCAGCAAAATTGTCTTGACTTCATTGTCTGAAACACAGTCAGGTTTAGGCTGGTCATTTCTGACCACTTCCTAGGCATTTTGAGTTTTTTATTTAAAGAGAGGCTTTGAAGTCAGCTGTGTACATTCTCCAAGAGTTTAATTTTATTAACAGGTCTATGGTTAGGTAGTCCATCAGATATCTGCACTTTGGGACGTCCATAGCTGACTGCCACTTCCTTTCTCCCTGGCCCAATTAATTCTGATCTGCTGGAGTGCTGCAGGGGTCCTACTACCTTCATCTCTTCTGAGGAACAGTGACTTAAATGTAACAAGGATGGAGGGCTTGAGGGAGCAAAGGGTATTTTATATTTGTCCATATTGTCATTAATTTGCTCTAACTAGGGTTGAAATGTAGAACAAAGGCTCTTGGACACGAGGATGCAAGTATGAACTGGTGTATGTTAAAAGTAGTAGCTGAGTATTTAAGAAGAAACAGAATGATATAATTTGTGAAGCTGCTTAACTGAATTGCTGTCCATTGATTACTTTTCTACTTCCATCATATTATTTGTATGTATTTTTCAGCAGTTGCAGTATTTTTTCTTGGGCCTTAGAAATCTCTTTTGGGGCAAATCTTAGCCTCTCATCTCTGAGGTCATCTGAAGATTTCCTGAGGCTGCTATTGTATGAATAATCAGCTGTCTCCCTTAAGAAATTCTCTTTGTTCTACATCATTAAATGCTGACTCCTGCTGCTGCTATGACAGATCACTTTGCAGGAATCTAAAAGGGGAGTTGTCTCTGATCTTAACAGTGAATCTTTGCTGTGGAATAAAAGAATACGCTGAAGCAAGCATGAGACAATTTTAATTTTTAATATTTTAACACTGAAAAATAATAAAGGATGAAGCTGGTCAAAGTGTACCCATTTTGAGATCTGTACTCCAAAAAGTGAAGAAGGGCCTCTAAAACACTTTTGAGTAATTTTGTGCCTAGGAATATTATTTGTCACTCCCATCAAGGCAGTAGTGAGATAGTAATTTGGCAAGGAGAAGGGGAAAATACATTAGGTTAGCCCACAATTCTCAATAAGAGCATCTTGCTATAGGCAGCCTGTAGATGAAAGGAAAATGCTTCTTTCCAAAGCATGAGTGATAGCTTCTAGTGAAGCACAGTAACCTAAATGACCTGAAGTTTTGTTCTTCCACCTCAGCCTTTTTGTCATGAATTCCTTTCCCACATATTTCCCTGACCACTGAAGGTGTTTGCTAACTCTGTGCTTTAGGTACTCAAGAGCATCATGTCTAACAGATGCCTTTGTTAAAAGCTTTCCTGCTAATCTTCAAAAAACAGAGATATTCCCAGTAGTTCCCTCTTTCTCTCGGTCTGTATCCAAATACCGTGTAGCCAGCATCTTGTGCCTGTTTGGCCATTTTCTGCCTGCTCTCAATATGCAGCCTCTCAATATTTCTCTGTTTTCAAAATTTCCTGCTTTCTTTGCTAATGTTGAAAGAGCACCGAAATGGGCAAATCTTGTGCCTATTTTTGTGTGTAAATAGGTTTGAAACTGTGACCCACCAGAATAAGTTTTTATTCTGCAATGCTTTTAAGCAGCAACTATTACATACCAATGTGAATCCATTTGAAATGGACTCCAGTGCTGGACTCCTTCCTAGGCTATATCATGCCATCAGGCTGGTATACAAGATCTTACGGTGCCCTGCATCTGAAACACACTGTCCACGTTCTTTTTGTCCTAATGGTTGTTTTCTGTCTTGCAACTTACTTTGTGTGTGTGTTTTGTTTCAGTCTGTTTGTTCCTGTGCCATTTGTAACAACATCTCTTGTGCCATTTGTAACAACAACATTTGGGTGCTGGTTTTGTAGATGGTATGGTGAGGTGATGCTCATGGCATGGCAGAAATGGTCACCTGAATGAGGGACTTGCCAGTGGTGACTCTGCATCGTTGCAGATAGCAGAGAATGTTGTTGTTTCATTCTATTTAGCTTTAAGTCAGTCCATGTTCTATCTGAAGCTCCTTGGTTTGAAGAAAATTTGGTTCTGCTAAGGAGGAAAAATGGAAATACCTTCATTCAATGTGTATGTTTCCTCACCTGAAGCCCCTTGGCTGGATTTTCTACTGCACTGTCACAAACCCCATCAATCTCTTCAATTTCTTCAGAAGGAAGAGAGGATTTGCAGGTTAACCAGCTGGAAACGCAAATATGGATAAAACCAGACATACAGAAGACAGATGTGGACTTTTCAGAAATTCTTAATGCAATACAAGAAAGTAAGTTCTTCCTTGGATGCAAAATTGTGTTTACAGTAGAAGATTCAATTGAGATGTATTGAAATTATGACTGAAGGCAGACCCAAAGTGATGAACTGAATGATAAGTATCTATTATTAAAATCTCTCAGGAAGTGCAATGGATTATTGGAGGCTAGTTAAAAATCTTTTACTATCAGAGAAGTCATAGAAAGATTTGAATTACTGTGTGCCAAAGGATTCCAGCAGTATATATTTTCTATGCAAACATAATCAGAAATAGTAAGATTCCTGGTAGTTTATTCAGTGCTTTGCACTCCTGAGTAGCTGTGTGAACTAATAATATTATTAAAATGATGCAGTTGCAGTTTGAAGACTGGATTTGATGTTCCAGTTCTTCCAAAGTTTTGGGCTGTACTCACATTTTTGCAGCTGGTACTTTTTGGGAGAGTCATGAGGTTGTCACAACAAGTGAAGGTCCATGTGTCTTAGATGCTGCACAAAATGATCTCTTTTTATATGTAATGGGCTGTGGACTAAGAATTAATTGGTTCACCCTTCTTAAGTCCAACTGCAGAATGATCTCAACACTTGTGCTATAAGTAGAGCTACTCTTGTTAATAACAGTGGAAGACACCCCCCCCCTACCCAAAACTGATGCAATTCTGGAATCTAATAAAATCTGGAATTTCAGTGAGAATTTTTCCTAAGAGTTTGAAATTCTTATGCAGGCTGAGAGTCAAAATGCAAGCCATGGCTTCCTGGCTTCCTTATTTTCCAGTTAGATTTTAAACTGGGTGTTTGGTATAGCAATTTTCTAGAGTGGGAAACAGCAGCTTACATTTTAGAGTGCTAAAGGATGAATAAGAATGTATAAAAACCCAGACTCTGACTGATATTTGCCACATGAATAAGGAACCACACAGTGGTAGAATCAGGCTGTTTAGTGGTGGTACTAGTTTGGGGGTGGAAGGAAAATGCTCAGGATAGATGATGGGGGTAATAATTTGAAATTGAATCACCTTATTACTTAAGCTACAGGTTTAGGATGAATTCCATGTTTTCTGATTTAAAAAGCTTTTCCCATCAGAAATCTTAATGTGAGGTTTTGTCTTCTCCCTTCTCCACACCAGCACAGCCCAAATTTAGGCCTGGGGGCAGTCAGGATGCAGACTGGAGAGGCTGAAAAGGCACTGCAGAGTCTTTCAGAGGTGAATAGACAAAATGGCTAAACATGGATAAGCAATTTAATCTGGGAGTGCTTCAAGAATTTACATTTTGATTTATGGATTATTCACAAGCATTTACAGCCTGGGAGAGAGTGTTTTTTCTTTATCCAGACACAGGTGCTGTGGGGAAGTTAACCTCTATGTCCTTTAGCTACATCTCCTTCATCAAAGACAGAAGGAATTCTGTACAACCCACTTTGCAGAGGCTTGTTGTGTGCCATGGGGGGTGTTGTCACCTGCAGTCTGTTGCAAATACCATCTAATTGGGATAACCATGTCTAAATATTCCTTCTAGGGTAGTTGCTCTGAACAGTCAATGTTACTTTTATTCCCAGTTGTTAGCATTGAATGATAATTTGAAAAAGGCTAATGATGCTTTTAGAAACCAAATTTTTTTTTTTTCTTGCTAAAATAAGCTTGGAGCATTGATCTTCAGCTAGCATTATCCAAAGTGAGAGTATACCTGATGGCTTGGTGGGACTTCTGCTCATAAAATGACAATGAGCAGAAGCATGATCTCTGAGCATGTTTCCATCTTCTCACACAATAACATAGTCAGGTTCCACTTTTTAAGGAAAGTTCTTATTTTTAGGCACTTCAGTTTCAGCATCCACCTTCAGAAAGTTAAAAGAGTTCTCTTGTTTTTTGAGTCCTACCTTATATCAGCATCTTGATCTGAAGTGACTTGTGGACCCATTGAGATGGTGTATGGACTCCTGCTCAGAATTTATCAGCATGCAGTTTTCAGAATATGTAGTTCTACTATATTTTGGATAAAAATATTTCTATACACACTTTTTTTTCCCTTTTATTCTTCAAGGGATTCTGAATTATCAAGTCATTTTAAATTTTTTTCCTGCAAAATAGAACATGAGGGGGAGAAA
This sequence comes from Agelaius phoeniceus, assembly GCF_051311805.1. Classification (NCBI taxonomy): domain Eukaryota; kingdom Metazoa; phylum Chordata; class Aves; order Passeriformes; family Icteridae; genus Agelaius; species Agelaius phoeniceus. The sequence goes on along the minus strand of NC_135269.1, from coordinate 27,122,661 downwards.
AGTTTGCATATTTAAGCTGATCTAAAACCAGAGGGAGAATTTTTAATATCTCCTGTAGCAATGCATGCGCTGCTCTGTATTCCTGTTAAATTTCACTGCTTAAAAATACATGACTGTACAGTAGCAGCAGTCTGTCTCCCAAATAACATTTATGTATATAATAAAGCCATTATATTCTGTTAAGGACATTTGTGGGTATAAGCACTCAGGGTCTGAAGGGGACAAGAAAGATGGAGCCCTGATCATCCTTTTAACAACATTTGGCTATAGAGGTGTTCAGTCCATTGGAGTGGAAAGGCTGAGCTACCTACAAGCAGCAGGAGAGTTTTGTTGGAAGTACCATCACCATTACTAATGTAAAGCACACAGGAATTGCTATATAAATTATCTACTTGATTTTGTAGAACAGTATTTTATCAATTTATTTTTAAGAATATAAGGAGACTTGGTATAGAAAAATTGTCTCAGCAAATGCTGGAGGCCCATATTTTCTGTAGTGATCAACCAACATGCCAATTATCTGTGTATCTCTGATAGAAACAATTTTCCACTGCAGGCAATCTGGACAAGTCCTGGTACCTAATTTCACTAACCAGATGAGAGTTGCTTCCACGACTTCTTCACTGCTGAGATGGATTGTATTTTAATATGATCTTAAAATAAGATTTTTTTGGCTCCTCACAAGTCCTCAGGATAATTCAGTCATTTGGTGTTTCAAGGCCACTGACACATTCACTGTCATATGCACCAAACTCTGTATCTCAAAACATCCACTTACAAAACTATGAATTTTGCAACCCAGAGCATTACCAGCACTTCAAGAAGCAGCAATTCCAGTATCCCAAAGGCCTCATCTTTTATACCAAAGCAATGTTAATGTCAGAACAAAGATAGTTTAAATTCCCTCGGGAGTATAGCGAACAGGCAAAACTTTCATTTTTACAGCTTTCATTGATGCTGTCTGCAATAGATAAATAATCTTCAGAAAGCTTCAGTATTTAATTATTTTTGGGGTTTTTTCACAATTGTTTTCAGATTATTTGAAATTTTAACCATATACAGATTCAAGTGTCACTGTCATGGAGGCACTGATGGGTTTCAATTCAGTGAAATTCAAGCAATTCAAAATGTTTTCTGTTTCAGTTATTCTTTCTGTTGAATATTGAGATTTATTCTTCTCATATGAACATGTGTGCAAAATCTGGTCATGATCTACATCCACATTATTATCTGATGGGGTGGAATGTTTCTAGTTGTGACTTTTGAAAGAGTAGGGACAATGAAAGACATGAGGTTAGGCTGTGCTGTGCTTTGTTGTGGCAGTTCACCTCTCTTTTATAAGCATCTCTGGTATGGTTTTTGTGAACTGAAATGAATTAAGGTGGGAAAAAAAATCTGTAATATTACTGCTACATGTGCTACAAATTGGAATCTCTTTGTTGCCTTTTAAGCCTCCTAAAGCCTCTGTGGTTTCCCCTAGGACACTGAGGAGCTGCAGGCTTTCATCATATATAACTAAACAAGACCAGAAACGCAGAATGTCTCTTACAATCTATGCTGCTTAGCTTAGCACATTAGCCTATTTATTGGACATGAGGACTTCTCTTTTGTTTCTGAAACTTTTAGTTGTTTTCCAAACAAAACTCTTGCAGTTAAGAATACAATGTCTTTCATTAACCTGGTCCCTATTTCATGCATGAAAATGAAGATGAAGGATTCTTGAATATTTTGATAGGGTTTTCTTTTTTTATTACCTACGGATGTAATAATAGACTTTGGATGCTCAAAATGACACGTACAAAAAGGGAGAAAACTTTTCCTCATGCTCATGATTGACAAGGAAAGAGTAGTATATTTAAATTGCAACATATGTCTGTTTTAAGGATGAATATTATGGATAAGACTCTCCTGCTTGGGAGCATGAAAAATAGGCCACCTGCAGAGACTGAGAGTTGGTATCATCAGCGATTTTTAAAAAGGATTCTGAAACTGGGCTATGACCCCTGAAGAAGGGAAAGGTGAAAAAGAGGTCACAAAATGCTCATGATCACTGGGAACAGTTAGTGGCTGTTAATTTCTGGCAGATTTCCAGTCTCTCCACAGTGGGGGAATGGATTTTTACACCTGCAGCCAGTAGTTAGGAATGGAACTAAGATGCTGCCAGCAATTAGAGCGTTTTGGCTGTTACTATAGATTCTCACCAACAGGAATTACAATTGCCTGTCACTAAATTAGGGGAGCTGAGGACAAGCAAAAGCAACAGGAGTTTATTGCACAAAAGAAGAATGATTCCAAAAGTCAGTCAAGCTTGCAAGAAATGTGAATAGGGATATGGGTTAGACTAATTTCTGTCAAGATTATTAGATATTTGCTCCCACTGTAGTCAGTGCAAGAGGCTCAGTAGCTAGGACCTTTGGAGGTGCCTTCTAACAGGTATAAGTCTACTTTGATAATTTTGGATTTTGCCTATGAGGCATGAGATTGGAGCGCTGAAGTCCATCCGCGGCTGAAGCGTGATCGTCAGCTAAGGCATTTCTCTTCTCCTGGCACACAACTCTTCATCATGTTTTTCACCAGACCTGTAGTGCATGGAGTGCAGAGTGAACCTGCCTGCCCTACTCCTCCCATCTGACAGTCACTCCAAGTTTAATATCTATGCTTTTTGTTACTTTTTGTCAGGGTTGGTTTACCACAGCTTAAATCTGTAGTTGTAAGCAATTGCTTCAAGACTGAGGGCTGCATGGTAGGTGGATCTGAAAGTGTCAGATTTATATGTATCAAAACATGCCAAACTGTGAAAAGAGAAATATCTGCCCAGGTTTGTTTACTCAATGCCTTTCAAGAAACAGTATTTATTTAAGGCTTTCTGCCTCTGGCTGCCCCACGGGTCTGTATAACTTCGAACTTCACACTTTGTATAGTAGGTTAAAAATCTGCCTCCTAAGAAACTTCCAGAGACAATACTAATCCAGAAGCTAGTCATTTAAGCCATTTGCCCCAAAAGAAGCTGAGAAGATAGCTAATGTCTGTTTTATTGTGACAGCAGATTGCTTATTTTTCATCAGAGAGTTGTTGTGGTGTCCTAAACCTTTATGTAGCTCATTGATGAAGAAAGCATTCCAACAACACTCATCAGATTTTAAGATTAAATGGTATCTAATTATACCAGAACTAAAAAGTGAAATTATTGATGGGTTAATAGTTGCTGTCTTCATTTGGTTCAGAGGTGATTTGAATGTATATTTTTGTTTTTTGTTTTTTAGTAGCTAAGGATGTGAACATTTTTTTTGATGAGTTAGAAGGTGTGAACAGCCCTTCCAAAGATGATGATTCCCTGCTTCACCATGGTAACTTGACCAGTACTTCTGACGATGCCAGCAGGCTGGAAGTTGTGGGAGAGGTAAGGACACACAGAATTATTAAAACAATATTTATTCATGCCCATTATAAAGATGTAATAAATGTAATTTGATTTAAAATCTCATTCTCTTCATCAAATTGTGTCTAATCTTTCCCATGAGAACTGGTTTCCCATTCTAAGATTATAATGCTGAAATATAGAATATCTCAAATTCAAAAGTTTTGATTTCGTGCACCCTCAGTGAAACATCTATACTAATCTAAGGCTTCAATGCTTCTGAAAATTCTAGAAAAGTTTTCCCTATATCCATCCTTTAAGGGGAAAGAGTGTGGAGGGGATTTATCTACAACTCCCATGAGAAGCATTGGGTGTCAGTTATGAGATGCATTCCCTTGCAATGAGGAACAATTATCACCTGATGGTGCATAATGGTGATTCAGAGAACATACCAGGGAGGAAATATTGAGAACACAATCCCTTTTAAAATCTGTCCTAAAGCAGGCAAAGTGTCATGGACCCATGATGAAAATTTGGGTCTTAATTTCTTCCTGTGTCTTTTATGAAGAAAGGAACAATATGCCCTTTAATTTTGCCTCCCACTGCCCTGACACCCATGGATGTTATGGTTGTTTCCTCAGCAAGTGAAGAAACCAGGGACTTTTCTCCCTTCCTCCACCTCAGGAATGGAGGTATTTTGAGGCACCTTACTGGACTGGTCTGATGTTACCTGCAAGTTTTTCCTGAGGAATTTTTGGCAGAGGGCTGACTGGAACAGATCAGAACTGGCAGGGACCATGCTAGTAATTAAAAAAGAGTGGAAAACCACAGGACATTGCTGAGGGCCCTGCCCTGACCCTCTTTTGTTTACTAGTTTTGATAGAGTTTAGAAGAGGCAATTAGAGATTATCTTTTTCAAGAGCTAGAGGGTTTTGTGGTGCAAATTCTTTTGTGCAACACTGCTGAGGCGAGAGACAGAGATTTTCTTTGTTCTAGAAATTCAGCCCATAGAGAGCTGCACTCCTCGAATGTTTAGACAGATAATTAAAGCAACAAAATTCAGGGCACCCTGAATATGTTTGACCTTGCTCACAATTTCATCTTCTTTAATCATAGCTCTTCCTTAGCTTCCTGTACAATGTACAAAGGACTCTCTTTGCCTGCTTGCACCATAATAGGCTAATCTGACATGATAGTCCCATGTTGCATTTTGGGAACATGTACCATATGGTCAGTAGCAAAAAGGAACAGGTGAAAGGCACACGATTTTTGTAAGTTAAAGAGGAAAAAATAACATAAAATGATCAGAAGGACATGCTGGTTTTAATGTAATGATATTGAAAAAACAATACCTCAAAACCTTTTTTTTTTCTCTTAGATGTGTTCTTTTTTGGTTTTTTTTTTTTTTTTTAAGGGAAAGGGAAAACCTTTGAGGAATATGAACAGATTTAAGGGGTCTTTTTGTAATCATAGCTGAGGAAAATAGCAATGTTGGTCACATATAGGTATAAGATGGGGGAAAAAAAGGTGAAAATTGAAAGTCTTAATGGGACTTAAGGGATGCTGCAGCCTGCCAAAAAGAGTTTCAAAGTACTTGGTCCCTGCTGAACTCTAGAAGGAAAAGATACACTGTTCAGATGTTGCATGGTTTGTATGGATATGTGTGGGTAAGCCCCTCGGCCTAAAGCTCTCCTAGCATATGCATGTGTATGAGTCATGTCTGAATCCTGATGGTTCCTAGCTGAGCACCTGAGAATATAAAAACTGCTGTGTTCCTTGGAAAACAAGTGCAAATTATACAATATGTATTGTATTACAGCACAGTCGTAAAGATAGACAGAAATGTTGAGCTTCTTGTTAGAGTGAAGCCTTCACGGTTCTACTTTCTTCCAGCAGCCCTTTTTTAGATGAAAGAATGGAGGTTTGACATACATGACTACACCACTTTTTCACCAAACACCAGGCAGATCTAGTGCTATATATTTTTTCTTCATCAGTTTAGGAAAACAGAATTTTGATTTTGTTACACAGGTAAGGGAGATGCAATATCTGGAGGAAGGTAGGACAAGTTTCTGTCTGGCATTGCATAAGCCAGAGTATTACAATACTTGGATGATGCACAAGTCCTGAAGTTGACACTGCTGAACCAGCCCTGACTGTCTCAGTATCATGTTAGATCCTCAAGAGTTCTTCCAAGTCCAGACTCAGTCTATAAAGTTGCCTTAGAGTCTGTAACAGAGAGCCAGAGAAAGGGTCCCTTCCCAGAGGCTGTAACAGTCTAATAGACTTTATTAGTCTGGCTTTGACACACAGTGTTCCTAAAATGAAAAGGATCTTTAAGTACAGATAAGGGTGTCCAAGCTGCCTTTCTGAGTGAAAAATTACAATACTGTAGCTAGTAGTGTTTCACAAGCCCAAGAGAAGTAATTGTCCCCAGCAGTCATATTTGAAGTCCAACAAGCCAAATCCCTTGGCTGAATCTCATAGGTTCTCTTTAGTATAAGGTTCTGCATTCACTGATGAGTCAGTGCAGGGCAAACCAATTTTCTTCAGAGAAAGAAGAAACATGTGAAGGGGCAAATCAATTTTTCCAGTGGAGTCACTCCTGCACTCTCAGGATGGCTCTGAGTTCAGATGAGGAGTGTACATTTGAACTAGATCTCTCAATTCCCCCTAGCCATGATTTCTTTGTGGTCCAGAGCAGTGCTGGATTTTAAACCTGTATTCCTTATGGATGTAAATCCAATGAGTCCTTCAGACCAGATTACAGTGGGCCCAAAGTGAGGCCTTAAGTTTACATAGCATACACAGCAGATCCTCAGCATGGATTGTTTCGCTCTACAGCTCCTTTCCTATTACACTAAAACCACATATGACTCTGACTACTGAACAAGAGGCTTGCCAGGAGGGTGAGAAATCACAACAGGACCACCAAGCTGACCCACAGCCTCTAAATCTCCTGCCACACCCTTCCTTTATGTAAATAACCTTAAATACTCTTTGGGCTGTTGGGGCTTTTTTTATGTCTTCTCGACAGAGAGTTTTAATGGAAAAAGATAAAATGTGTCTCCTGAGCTGTTTTCACATTTAATGTTCTATGAAAAATACTTCTCATATCCTGATAATATCATTTATCAGCATGATATGCAGTATAGATATAAATAGTTTGCTACTGTTTTTTCCTTAGAGATTAAATCCTTTTTCTTGCCTTCTTTTTGGGCTCTAAGAACTGTTCCACTGTATCAGGTCTGCCCTAAGTTGTGTCAGGAGTTAGACACTGCAATGAAAGAATGCTAGAAAAATTCCCTTCTTCCTTTAGGGAACTGGATGTACCAAGAGGATGGAACATTTGGGATGCTTTCATTGGTTTTTCCATTTAATCAAAATGCCTGCTGAGAATCAGAAAGATAGCTTATACTAAACTCTTTGAATGGGAAAATTGTTTTGGGAGGTTTTCCTGTAAAAATAATTTTTCCTATTATAATGTTCACTTTGTGATTTAAATTCAGAAGCAATTGTTTTATGGGGAAAGTATTTTGAAAATTCCCTCCTTCCCCCATATGTGAAAGTCAAAATATTCTTTTTTTTTTCAGAGACTTGATTGTATATTGTAGGGCAGGGCTATTTTTGTAAGAAACAGTAGAGTGAGTTTTGGAAAAACAGAGGTAAATTAGCTTAACCTTCTCTTCAGCTTAGAGCTGGACTGATCTTGAGGTTCTTGAGGGTCCCTGCCCTTTATACTGCTCAGAGGGAGTGCTGTTTGTTCCCATGTATCCTTCACAGTGTACATTTCCTGTATGAGACCATTGCTCCAACCATTGCAAACTGCCATGCAACTTCAACTTGTCTGAAAGTGAAGGCTTAAACTCTGGGCAGAACTTGTATAATATAGAAGTAGTGTTAAATTGTGAGGAGGATCTGTAGAGAATTTCATCTCATGACTTACTGGAAAAAGACCAGTAGTTTGGTATTTTATACCTCAGGGGAGTGACCTGTTCATCCTCTTATTAACAGTGAAATCAAGTTGTGTTTTTCTATCAGACCAAACATTTGAACAGGCGCTTTTTTTTAATACATAAAGAAAAGAGACAGTACTTATTGCTTTTATTGATTTTATGTGCTGCCACACCTACAAACCAATAGTTCTTTCCAAATAAATCCATCCTCAGCTGTTCCTTATGCAAGGAATATTCAGTAGTTAGTTTGATGAGGCATGGTGAGGTCAGCGCAGAACTTCATATTGTTGTCTGTGTCCTATGGGGCAAAGTAAAGAAAATCTCTGTGCCAGGTTTTAGTGTTTCTCACTACAGTAAACCATAGTGGTAATGTTAATGGTTACTCTTTTCACATGTACAAAGACATTCAGCCATACTAAGTTCTTAATTTTAAATTTACGCTTCAGTAACACAATTCTCTGCTCTATTTTATAAGAAATTGCTCCTAAACTTAGGGAGAGTAGTGGGGGAGGGAGGTTTGCTTGTGTTTTCTATTCTCTCCTATCCCATCCCCATATGTCCAAGAATTTTCCTTAGACCTCCTGATGCCCCTTGAGACCCCCTTAATAGGGAAGTCTTTGCTCCTCTCAGATGAAGTCAGAAGCACTGTATGTGAAGAGCCTAAAACTTCAACAGCTTGTTGTGATTCCTTATCTCTCCTGTTGAGTAGTACTGAAAACCGATGATGCCAACAGCAATGCAGCAATTATCAAGGAAAATTAACATTACTGAAATGCTTGATTTTCTCTTTGCAGGAAGTACCTGATAAGAACAAAACCAATGGACTATATTTTAGAGATGGGAAATGTCGGATTGACTACATCCTTGTGTATAGAAAATCTAATCCACAGACAGAGAAGAGGGAAGTATTTGAGAGAAATATCAGAGCAGAAGGACTTCAAATGGAAAAAGAAGTAAGAGATATTCCTTAAAAATACTTTCATGTTGAATTTATATAGAATCTGGGGGTATGATTTGTTTACTCTGAAACTCCTTCACTCTGTTGTAGCAGTAGAAAAATGCTTTTAAGCATGCCTAAATATAGGCCAGAGCAGGGCAAAAGTGTAGCCTAAAGGAAAATCAGACACAGGGACTGAAGGCCAAACAGGCCATTACAGTCATCTTTTTCTACCTTATGCACAAGTAGGCTACAGAATTTCATCTGGTGTGCTGTGCAATACAAAAAACAAGTGCTGGGTTTGAATGGCCTGAATTCTACTGAGTGCAATCAATATTTTTGCACCTACATTTTCTTCCAGCTATGTGCTCCACTATTTGCTGAGGCTCCTGGTACTCTTTCCAGAGACCTAACTTATATCCCTGCCTTCCTTTATCTATCAGCATAGGCATACAGACATGACAAGTATTTTAATAGTTTGAAAACAGCTAAAGTTTCTCCTGTCTTAACTCTAAGCATTGAAATAATTGGGCAGTACATATGAGTCATTTATATCTACATTATTTCTTACATAATATCCTAAATAAAATATATACTCCTTTATGGACAAGAGTGTAGAAATTAATGCTAAGTGTCTAAAGTGTATTGATATGTTAGGTAGCTGGAGCAAGGTTTAAAGAGACCATATCTCTTTTGCCAAGCCTATGATCTTCCTTAAACTTTGATAATGTGCTTAAGCAGGGCTTAAGCCTCACTTCCATCCAGAACAGCCATTGCTTAGTGTTTACTTTTATTTGTGCCTGGTGGACTCACACTCATGCTAATATGCATTGTCATACTGCCACTGATGGAAACAGAAGAGAAATTTTCAGGATATAGGTGTTACACATCTTCCTTTCTTTCACTGAATTCTTGGTACATGTGTAAATATTCTGTCTGTGTGCTTGACATGCACAGTTCTTTGGAGAACATTGGGGAGGGAAAAAGGGAAGCCTTTACAGAAAAATGAAAATTTTTCTTTTCTTTAAATGGTTTTGGTTGAACATGGGTACTGTATGTACCTATGTCCTGTATTACTGTGTATGTAAGTGTATTAAGAGCATTTTACTGGTTCCACCAAAAGTTACCCTAAACTATTCCTTCAAATAAGCTGGAAGTCATCATCTTCAGTGCTGCAGTAATTGATAGATGTTTTCAATGCCAGAGACTGTTCATTATAACATTTCCAGTATACGTGCTACTGCCTATAGGAGTTGTAACCCAACATTCAAGAACAGGGGAGTGTTGCTGCAACTATTCACCTTCATATCCTAGAATTCTGCCCTGCTTCCACCAGGAGAGATGCTGACAAAGTCTTTAAAATTTGGGCAGTGTAGAAAACAAATGGGGAAGGAATCCTACCTATTAATACATATGTCCAATGGTTTCAAATAAATTTTTTCCTACTTTGTGGTTTTTGCAGATTTATTACTGTGCTAAGGTCAGCAGTGAAAGCTATGAAATCACTGTATATTTTAAGTATTATGAAACTTATTGCAACATTCTATGCTGAAAACTTTTTCAAATTGATGATTTAAGCGCTTGCTATAGAGGATTTGTTTTTGGCTTTCAAGATCATTTATTTGGACTTTGCTGCCTAGGCTGCATTAATGATCTGCCAATTTGATTATTCATTTCAGTTTCTATTTTGCTAGTGACATGCAGTTTTATTTCTTACTGATCTCATTTGCCCTTGGTGTGACTTCTTGCCAGCATCAGTAATTGTACATTTTCTAAACACAGAATGATCAAAATGAGGTTGTGCTACATGACTCGGGCTAATGTTTTTAAAATCAAGGGTAGAAATCTTTTTTAACACTCTGACCTAAAACTAAACTCTAGCATGTACATTTTATGATCATGTTGGTTTCTAAATTAAATTATAATCCTGAAGTAAATATATACATTCTTAGTACACTCCTTCCCCCATCTCCAGAGATTAAGAACAGTGCTGCATAACACTTAGCTTTAAACTTAGCTGAGTGATCACCTAGCATCTAGATTATTTCTCATTATTTTTACTTCTCCTATTTTTGAGACTTTGCATCATTTTGAGTCTTAATTCTGGAAAATTTTAACTGCAGGGTTTTTTTTTTTTCAAGTTGTTCACATGCACTATACTGCTTCCACTGGAAAAAAGTTTGCTCCCAGATGAAATGAGAAAACTGCCTATTTCTTTGGCTACAGAACAATTTCAGAGGCAATAGGTAGTAACTGTTGGACTGAAAGAAATTTTTTACCTTCCATGAATTTTATGTGGTTATTGGTTCATTCTCCTTTGGCTACCAGCTGTTCATATCTTGGCATTTGATTTTGTTAGCCCTGTCCTTTTAACATGAAACCATTGGCAGAGAGGAAAATTTACAGAGCTATCCTGCACACTGCAATTTCAAACCCATATTCCTTACTGCAGGGAGGGAAAAGTGCACTGCAGTGGCTCACTGACAAATTCAGCACAGGGAAATTCCCAGGAAGTGGTGAATGCAGGGAGCAGTGCTCACTTAGCAGCATGAAATGAGAGAGGGAATCAGAAACAAATTCACAACAGCTGAGATAACTTCAGGCACAGTGTCAAGACCATGTAACTGAGAAAGGTCTGAGCAGATACATGTTTCTGACTCCAGGAAAAGGTGATAATGTTTTGCAGATATTCCCCAACAAATTCACACTCACAGTCTTCAACTGTACCACACCACTCTGCCTTGGAAGTTCTGCCAGATTTGGTGCTCAGTACATACAGTAATAAACAATGAGAGGATCCCAGACCAAGGAGCAGATAATTAAAATAATGAAAATTTTAACAAAAAAAGAAAAATAATAATAAAGAAAAAAATAATGATAAAATATTTTTAAAGGATGAAAAAATTAAAAATTAGAAAAATAAAATTAAATAGTAAAGATTTTAAATTGAAAACAAAACTCTAAGAGTGAATGCTAATTGAGTGATACAGCACAAGTCATTTTATGATGCTTCCCCCTGCTTTTCTGTGTATATTGGTTCTGGATAGGAGGAGTGTGTTGACCCTGTCACAGCCAGACACCTGCAGACCACATTCAACACATGTGATCACATGCAGAGACGCTCAAATAAGGTAATCAGAACTGTAGGTAATTCCTGGAAAAGAGACTGTATTTTCTTTTCAGCCAGGTGAAGCAATTCCTTTGTTGATTTATTCTCTTTTCCAATGTCTCACAAGTGAGATAAGTAACTATGATATCCTGGCTCTGGGATCCTCCATGACCCTGCTGCTCTCATTTTTCAATACTCTTTGAAAAAGACTTATTTGTGGGGAAAATGGAGAGGACATTCTCCAAGTGGAGCATGTTCTTACAGGAGATGAGGTACCAATCACACTGTAAGTTTGTAGGCACTGATACCACCTGTAAATATCACATGAGACTCATCCCTTACAGAGCTGGTGGGCAAAAGGTTAACAGGGTGTTACTGTCCACATTGTGATGGTACATTTCAGATTTATCTTAATACAAGATAAACCTGAGACTTAGATCAACCCATTGACATGCAGAAGAGAATGACTTGTGATCAGTTTTATGTGAAGAGAAAATATAGATAGCATCCATTCCAAATTAAACGTTTCTCCCTGTGGCCCAGCAATTTCTGGAAAACCTTTTTATTCAAGAGAGAATGAAGAGTCAGAATTACTTTGAGCCCATGGTATTTTTCACAAGAACAAATATTTATAAATTTAACCTCTTGGCCAAAATTTGGAGAGGTACCCTTTTACCAAATTATTCCTGCAGCATGAATTACCATTTACCTTTCCTGAATGACCAGGTAGAACTCAGTTGCCATCAAGAGTATCTATGCAGTTCTGGTAGACAAATACAGTATTACAGAAATGTTTCAGTAAGATACTTCAAACTATACTATCAAAAAAGGTCATGCATGGAGGTGGCCAGCATGCAGCAGCTAACTTGTATTACTGATTCACTTGCAAACTTTTTAAGCTGCACTGTAAAGTAATGTAAATGCAGGATAGAGGTGAGAAATTTATGCTGGATCAACAAACACAGATTACACTTGCATGAGTAATTTGCACAAGAGAAAAAGAAGAAGGTCATCTTGCATTTAACTAAGAACAGTCTATCCAAAATGAATCTGATGTTGGGTTAGGATCTGATCATGTAGTCCTAGGAACAGACTGCATTTAGTATGAACATAGCTTGATGGTTTTGGTTTTTCTACTTCTTATGACTACACCAAACTATGTCATACAGAGTATTTCTACTACTAAATGTACTTAATACATTATGCTTAATGATTTTGTTCAAAGTTTTTAATTTATAGATTATAAGTTGATTTCATGCAGTTTACTTGTGAAAGCTTTCTACTTGACAGACAAGTAGACAGTGAGTGATAGAAGTGAAGTAAATGGGAACTAACCACATGAGTAGTGAAAATAATATTCAGACCTTTTATTTTATATATTTTGTATATATATGGTAACTAATGTCTCAGTATAAAAGCAATTAACTACTTTAAACCAATAACATTCCTTACTGTCCTGGAAAGCTGGACTCTTCACAGCTACTGCATGCACAATGTGCTTCAGAAGCTAACTTCAGATGTTTTGCAAGTAACAGCCAATCCATTTGGACTTCTGCTGGCACATTGATCTTTGCATCTCCCTGAGAAATGATGTCAGTGTAGTGCTGGTCCAGCTTTTGGAAGAATCCAAGTTGTGTGGGTTTTTGACTTACATGCCTGATTAGAGATTTAAACTTTGCCACCATAAGTGTCAAGCTGTCACCAGGGCACCTCTAATTGCATTTGCTCCCTGCCTCAAGCAGCAGCTGACATTTCTGGTGCAACATCTGGCAGCAAAAACACAGCTGGTGTATACAATAGGCAGTAGAAATACATAATAGTTGTTCTCTGGGGAAAACCCAAAAGGACAAGAAAGAAAGGCACAGTATAAGCTTTAGCTGTACTGTATGAACAAATATCTACTAGTGGGTATACACTGAGTCTTAAGTTATGTTAACATGACCCTAGAAGTTATATTTTGAAATATTTTTCAGTAGTTGATGCAATATAATTACAGAATACTATTCTTTCACGACTTTTCAAGTTTGCAAGCAAATATAGATAGGTTCTTGAAGAGCTATAATAGTTGTATAAAGCAGTTTCTTTTAATGTAGCTGTAACTTTGTGCTAATGGGGCAGGACATAAGAAGCTAGAAACATGTATTCAGTAAGATACTTATATTTAGCAGCAAGTTGGAGTCTGCTTTCAAGATGATGAATGTTGAGGGAAATTACAGCTGACAGAAAGAGCACGCAGAGTATCTCCGTGACTTTTAGCACATCCCAGAGTATAAAAGGAAAATAGACCCATGACCATGTCAAAGTGAGCTAAAACTTAGAAATAAAGACCAAGAAAAAGCTAAGAACTTCAAAGAGTGAAACTTCTGAGCAGAGTGTTCAGAAAGTGATGATGTGAAACAGACATTATAATCAACAGCTATTGCATCTGAACTTAATGAAATACTATCAACTTTCTGGAAAAAAAAATGACATCTACTGCTTTTTGTTGTTGTTGTTGTTAGTACTGCACAACCAAAACAGTTATGAGAGACTGATCTGCTTTTTTATGGTTTGTGCGTCATCAGCGCAATTGTTCATGAGATTCCTGTTACATAAATGTTTTTTTTCTGATTGTGATTCATGGGTAGAAAAGAATTGAGCTGACTTCCAGACCCCAAGTGGCGCTTGCAGATCTGAGTTAGAAAAGGTGTTTTATAAATGTAGCTTATGTAATTTGGTTCTCTGAGCCACACACAATAAAATCTCAGTGCCTTTATAGTTGATTCCAAGTTTATTTTTTCAGTTATGACTTCATTTTATCCAGTTATTGAAAGAACAATAACTTTCGTGTAGTTTATTGCTCCTATAGATGTAATTTAATCAACCAGGCATACAGTTTAAACCAGAGTACTTAGTCTATGGTCAACTGACTTTTTACATCTTGCCAGGAGAGTTTCTGTGATAGCCAGAAGCAAGCTGCAGGTCAGCTGGAAAAGCTTTTCCTGACTGAGAGTTTGTATTTGGTGCTCATATCCTTTCCCTGTCTTGTTGAGCTTGCTCTGCACGTATCCACCCTTGAAATTGTATCAGCTGTCCTCTGAGCTTTTTGACAGAAGGAAAGACAGCTATGAGCATGCCCATGTGAGATGTGTACTAGGAAGCACTAGGACAAGGGTGAGTGGTGATTATCCCTATTGTGCATGTGTGGTAGGTCAAGCAACATGCAGGATGTCACCTGTGGCTAACAGCTTTCCTTTAGGCCAAACTGGCATTTGGACAAAACTAGGCTTTCTTATCTTTGGAGAAGATGAGACCCTGTATTGGGTTTGCATGGCAAGGTTTTGGTGGTAAGTGGGGCTACAGGGATGGCTTCTGTGAGAAGTTGCTGTTGGAAGTTTCCCTCACATCTGTCAGAGCCAGTACCACACAGCTCCAAGATGAACCTGCTGTTGGCCAAGTCTGAGCCCATCAACAACAATGGGAGCACCTCTGTGATAAAGTATTTAAAAAGATAAAAAAGTCTGCTGCAGACCAGCAGCCAAAAGAGAGGAATGAGAATAAGTGAGAGGAACAACTCTGCAGGCACCAAGGTCAGTGAAGAGGGAAGGGGAGGAGGTGCTCTAGCTGCTGGAGCTGATTCCCCTGCAGACCATGGTGAGGCAGCTGTGCCCCTGCAGCCCATGGAGGCCCCCAGGAGAGCACATATCCACCTGTAACCTGTGGAGAACCCCACACTGGAGCAGGTGGATGCCCAAAGGAGGCTGTGAGCCTGTGGGAAGTCCACACTGGAGCCAGCTCCTGACAGGACCTGTGGCCTCCTGGAAAGAAGAGCCCATGCTGGAGCAGATTGTTGGTAGGACTTGTGACCCCATGCAAGAGACCCACCTTGGAACAATCTGTTCCTGACAGACTGCATCCCATGAAAGAGACACACCCTGGAGAAGTTTGTGAAGAACTGCAGCCTGTGGGAAGGACCCAAGTTCAAAAGTTAGTGGAGCACTAACTCCTGTGGAAGGGACTCCACAGAGGATCAAGGGAAGAGTGTGAGAGGTCCTCCTGCTGAGGAGGAAGGAGCAGCAGAGGCAACACATAAAGACCTGACTGCGGCCCCCATTCCCTATCCTTAGAAACCACTGGGTAGGAGGAGGTAGAGAAAAATTGGAGTGAAGCTGAGCCTGGAAAGAGGGAAAGGTTGGGGGAAGGTGTTTTAAGGTTTGGTTTTATTTCTCATTATCTTATTCTAATTTGATTGAATAATAAATTAAATTAATTTCTCCAAGTCAAGTCTGTTTGGCCCATGATGGTAACAGATGGATGATTTCTCCTTGATCTAGAGCTGTAAGCTTCCTCTTCTATTTTCTCCCGTGTCCTGATGAAAAAGGGAGTGATGGAGTGCCTTTAGTGGGTATCTGGCATGCAGCCAGGGTCAACCCACCACAGGTGTAATTCAATGTTACTCCACTATTGTGACCAGTGTCAAAAATTCCATAGCTTTCATGGACTCTTGTAAGTTGTTTCAGCGTCTCACTTTTCTGATCCTATTATTCAATATGTAAATAGCTAGAGCTAATGAACTTACAGTACAAATTATGCAGCCTGCAGGCTCTGTATTTTCATGAGCAGAATAACTATTATTAGCAGGTGCAGCTTGTTATTTAATGTTTTAAGCACTGTGTCTGGTTGCATGCAAAAATCATGGGCAGGGACATCAACTGTGCCTGCAAAAAGAGAACCAGACTGAAATGCAAACCTAACCACAAGCATTATAAATGAAATTGCTTCCAGTTATTTAGTTTTAAACATTGAGTTATTCATTTCATCTCAATTCAGACAGAGCAAGTGGAAATCAGACTGTCTTATTATCTAATGTACATAGCAAAAGGAGTCTCTGTTCAGCAATGTTTTACAGAAAATGTGTTGGTACAAGCAGAACAATGTCCTTTCCCAGGCTGTATTCTATACCAAAAAACCACAGTCACTAAACAGTGGAGGAGTTTCCAGCTGCTTGAACTTCCGAGGGAAAAGTTTTAGATTTCAGATGCTATGTCCACTATACAACACAATGGCAATTTAGAAAAAAAAATTAGGAGATAAATGAAATACTGAAGAGATAGGGTCTGAATTCAAATTTCAGAATGTAGTTTTTAAAGATAAATTTCTTGATTATCTGAGGTGTTGCAGTGCAAGAACCCATAAATGAATATATTTCTGAGTTGACAATTACCAGCCTTTAACAGGATGCTGTAAAACTAGTAGACTAAAAAAATGTTGCTGAAAACTTGATCCACTTTTCAAAAAAAGTGGCTCTTTCAAAGAATAGGGAGGTAATACAGAAAATACATAGATAACTGAATAGGAATTTAAAAGCCCCTGACATAATTCTTTCAGGAACAGGCAAAATTTCTTGTCAAAGAATTTACTGTCATCAACATCCACAAATCAGAACATCAAACATCTTTTGAAGGAAAAAAAAACCAGACAGGCAACAGATTAAGAAAAAATTACCATGGTTATATATGAAATGTCCCTGATATGTCAAAAGTCACCTTTACCTTTACAATAACTGGTCTTAAACTGCAATTATTTTTGAGGTGTTGTTTCACCTGCCAGAAGCTCAGGAATAAGCATAATGCACAAGGCTACAAACACTTAATGCACAGTGAGAGTTTTCATTGCCCAAAGGTGACATGACTGGTTTTCTGCAACACTCCCTTACAGTAATGGCTTAATAAACAAAAATCTAAAGTTGTCTCTAGGGAACAGAAAGACAGAGTATATAGAAACCCAGCAACAGGCTTTGTATTCTCATTTTATGTTAATGATTTTGGTGTTGAACTGGTTTTGAGAACACAGCACAATATTTACAGCATTATGCATCTAAAACAAATAACAATGATCGGTCCTGGGGACATTTACATCTTCCCCTACAGCCTGAGGTGGAGTGGGGCTGCCCCTCTGCAAGTAGTGCCAAGAGGGATGCATGAACCTGGGAGGGAGAGTTCCCTTTCCACTGCTCTTGGCACAAGGACTCCAGACCCTCTCATTGTCTGATTTTCTCAGACAGTGAGAGGGCCTGGAGTTATACAGGGTTAAGTCAGTGATGGAGCAAGTGGAGCATTGCTGCTCTGTGCCTTGGATTAATTGTACCTCAATTGTGGGAACAGAACAAAATAAAACTAATTAAATCAGGGCTCAACTTTCTTGAAAAAGACCTTTGTGTTTATGGGTCTCTGGGCTCAAATGAAATGCAGAATTATCCACTGCATATTAACATATATGTTTTTTGCTGCTTGAGTGGTAATGAAGTAGTGTTGTCAATGAAGTTTAAAAAAGCCTGACCTGAGGGAAAAGTGCTTCTGACATAGCCATACCAGCTGAAACTTCTGTCAGCCAGTTAGTCATGTCCTCCTGTTTAAAGTCTTACCTGGTTTACAAAGCTCTCTTCTGTGCACAAATTGTCTTTTATTTTGTTATCTGAAACCTCTTGAAAAAATATGTAAGAGTTACATTTTAGACAAAACAGTATGAAAGCCCTTTTGTTTCCTCTTGGAGGTCTTCATGGTACTCACTACTCTTCTTAGGTACAGCTTGTTTTTGTTAATAGACTCAAATAGACCTTTCCATTTATAACAGGATTGACTCCAATTTCTTAAAATACAAGAACTTTGTGCTTTCTTGTTTTGTTTAAAAGCCATCCCTTACACCTTTTTAACCTTTGAAATTTTTCAGAAAGAATAAACCCTCCACAGTGAAAATGTAGATAGGAGAAGAACAAAATGGAGACATATACATCTGGAAACCATGACTATACTTTGTCTTACAATATGCAAAACTCATGTTCTTCTCCTCAAGAAATTTGTCTTTTTGTATTTAGATTTCTGCATCTTTTTGTGCATTATAAGTTAATAATCTATTCTGTGACCTCATTTTCTGGGGAATCTGGAGAAGCTCCAGACCACTGATGAGAAGGCATGTCTGAAGGTCAACTTCGTGAAGCAGAGCTGTCACCAATGCTAGATCAGGATGGTCATGGCTTTTTTCTATAGAATTCTATAGGTTTTCTATAGAGAACAGCCTAGCCCTTCATCACCACAGTTCTTGAAGTTGTACTGTGAGTGCTATTGCTATTGGAAACTGTGACTTTCTAAGACTGGATTAAACAAATGTCCTGAACAGCAGTTGAGAGAATAGAAGCTGTGATTTTTAGAACATTCCAGGTCAATGTTCTTGTGCAAATTTATGGATTTTATCATCATTAGCTTCAGAAATTCACAGGAGAGAAGACTCCAAGTAATGAAATACAGAAAGTACTGACCAAATTCAAGAGGACTTTTAAAGTACAGAGGACACTGATGGGAGGCTTTGTTATTTAAAGATCTGCATTTCCCTATGTCTCCTCTGCGGGAAGAATTAATAGGGTGGGATGGGGGAAATGGATGGCAGCCAAGGCCTTGTAAAATGTTCCAGATCAAATGCTGCTGCTGTGATGTGTCCCAGACAGCTGAGCAGTGCACTAGAGGCACCCATGAAGGTGCAGCTGTAGGAAGTAACGTGTCTCTGCTACTGCAGAAGTTGATGTGGGTGGTGAGGAACAGGAGTTCAGGGAAAATAAGGTGGTTTTACTGCAGAGCCCCAAGAGGAAAAAAAGCCCAACATATTGACTGTAGCTGTTGACAATGTATGTAATCTGACTAGGTAGGAACAAGCCCTTAATATGCATCAGTTCATCTAATTCTGAGGAAAATAGAACAAATGAATTACACCTTGAAGGTGCCTGTTCCTGTCCATTGCAGACATCTAAACTTAGTAGCCCTGAATCACACCTGTGGTGTCTGCTCCTTGGGAGAAAGCCTTCGGGGAACTTCTCAGGATCAGTGGGCTTAGAGACATGATGGTGCCAGTGTTTTGATACAAATATAGTGGCCTGCCAGTATCCAGCAGGGAAAACTGGGTCAGATACCTGTCACACACCATATCTACAAACTACTCAAGATAAGCCTTTTTGTTTGCCCTCTGTCCAGGTGTTATCTATAGATTTATATTAATAGATATGTGGATTGCAAGATCATCCCCAGTACGGGTATAATGTAAAGTATGCAACTAATGGAATTGTGTGACAACTGAAAATTTCCATTCTGAAGCTCCCAAGCTATGGAATGGATTAATGTTTCTGCAGTTTTTCCATTATTTGACATTTTTTGTTCTTTGATGTTTTGACTGGGAATTGATGACTGCTTGCCATGCTGATTTACATTTCCATCTTGGGCTGTATTTTTATCTGTTTTATGAAATGAAACACAATTCATATCTCCTACTAATGTATTATTCCAACCAAAAGGCACAACACAAAAATTGTTTGGGAAAGGTGAGTCCTTCAGAGTTTTGGGAAAGGGGGGAGTTTAGAATGATGGTGAGAAAGCATAAGAGGATACTAAAATCAAAATGTGGAGGCATATCCACTTTAAATCATGGCAGATATGTAAGAAAAGCCCCCTTCTCATTGTATAGCTCCCACTATAAAAATGTGATTGTGAAATCTCTTTGGAAATACAACACAAGCCCTTAACATCTTGAAACAATTGTTTTGTATTTATGGTGAACATCTTAACAGAATGCAGCAAAGGAGAAAGGCAATCAATTAATAATCACTAAAATTGATTAGACTCAGCAAAGAGTTTTAGCTGAAGAAAGGGAAACATTTTGAATATGTGAAAATATTTCATTTAAACAGATTCAATATTAAATATCTCATATTAAAATGTTGTACTAGTTGTTAAAAATGCTGTCTTTACAAAAGAGAAAACATATAATCCAGTGAAATACCAAAACCATGCTATTTTCTATGGACAGTTTTTTAAACTAAATTAAAGTGAAATTTTCACCTATTTCCTGACAAATCTTTAGAAACCTTGTCCAATTTGCTCAATTTTCATAAAACTCATTGAGTTTGGTGTTGCAGCAGAATATTTTTCTCTCTTAAATGGCATCACAGCTGATCACTGGAATGTTCATACAGGACTAACCATGACTTGCTAGTGAAGCTTTTATGTGCTATCTTCTTAATTCATTTCATAGATTACTTGTAGAGCATGAAGGACATTTTCCACTAGACAATATGTCACATAAAAGAAAACCTCATTTCCTAAACTCATGACTGGATTCTTGATGCAGAAACGATCTAACAGAAGCCTTTCCAATCAGGACCTCTGGACTGGAATTTTATTTCATGACACTACAGAAAAATAAAATTAGATCAACGGCCTGGGACATAGTGCTGGGCCACAGTTTGCTTCAGGTCTCATCAGGATGTACTTGGACATGAATAGATTACTTGCACTTACGCTCCTTATCCTGTGTTCAGAGATTATCACAGTTAGTTCCTAAAACTCCTAAAACTGAAATGGGAGCACCTCAAAATGCATCAGGTTTTCTTGAACACTTAGAATTTGTATCTTCTAAATAGTGCATATGCACCTCTCTGAACAATTGACAAACATGTAAATCTACAGAAAAGTCCTGGAGCACTGCCAAAAAACTATTACCAATATCCAAAAGCACTGATCTCTTTGATTGTGCTACTCTTGAGTTTCTAGCCTCTTGTAGATTGAGTTAAGTGTATGGCTCTAACAAAGGGAAGATATGTTTCTGGTGCCCTTTATAGCTAAATTTTGATCTTGAAGCCTATAAGTCTGAAGATCTCAGAAAGCAATTTTAAGTAAAATAATAACATATTCCACAGTAAGTACAGCACACAGAGATACTGTTGAAACTTTGAAGGATATCGGATGTGCTTGAAGAAACTTATGCTTTTAATACCACTTTTGTCTGGGTCCTCTGTGATTTTTTATCAAATAGCTCTTTATTGATTCTAGTATGGTGAAAGCAAAATATGTGTGTGTGGATGTGGACAAAGAGTTTGATTAAAGAACCATTTCTGCCTTCTTGACAGGGTTTATTACAGTAATATCCTCGTGAGAGCATAACATAGGGCTTCTCCTTTTATCCCAGGCTAAGAACTCTGAGCCACTCATATATTCCTTACAGCCCCACATGCCAAGTCCTAGAAATTCTTGTCTGGTGTTTGATAGCATCTGACCTAAACCTCCTCTGCTACAATTTAATCCAGTTATTTCTTGCCAGATTGAGAAGAAAAATGGAGTGCAGTTCATTCCTTCTTAATCCTAACTATTCCTTACTTGTTTTTCAAATGTTACTGTGGTCTCTGCTTAGCATTTTCTTTGGTGTTTTGAATTCCATCTGTGTTTTGAACAATCCTTTCCCCCTAGGTCAAGTTTCCCAAAATTCTTTATCATTCTTTTTGTCCTGCTCTGATTTTTCTTTAATTAATCCATCTATTTCTTACTCAGGCTGTACTTTGCACCCTGCTGAATAGCTATACAAAATAAAAGACTAGGGAATTTGAGTCCTGTATGCTCTTAATTTGATTTCTTTTTTTAATCTTTATGCACGTTACTCTGTTCTGGCTTCTGTTTCTGGCTTCTCTTCTTGATTCTAACAGTGATGCTTCTAACAGTGTGTTCATCTCTTCTGCATTTAACTCTCAGCCACCTCTCTATCTTCTGTGCTACAAGAATGTGTTTGTCAGACACTAGAATGTAACATGAGAAGTCATTTGCCTAAACACAGAGCATGGTTTCCCCCTCTCCCATTTTCCTTTGCTCTTCATTATACATTAAAAATATTCATATGTTAGATAAGTGCATCACTTTAGGCACTTGGTGACATTTCCAACATTAGACTTTCTATTTTCTTGTCAGTGTTGCTGCCACTGCACTTTCCACCAATGATGTACAGTGGTGATGACTGCTCAGTTGTTACCCAGAGCTCTTTCCTTATTTGTATTTTGATATTTTCCTGTTAACCTTTCATGTTTTAAAGGGGAGATGGCATCTCTGTAAGATGAGCTCTTTGCTTAAAATCTGCCAGAAAAAAAAAAATTTCAACGCTTTCAGTTTTCTCCCATTTTTGTGCTTAAATACCATCTGGGCAAAGCAAGAATCCACTCATTCTTGTTCTCTTGGTAGTTTGGGAAATTTAATATATGTATATTTTATACAAGGTTCCTCCAGTTTGAAAATTAAGATGACTTCCTGTTACTTTTTCAAACTGAAGTTTTATAAAATAGAGCTCTGTAATTGGCTGTGCTCCAGAGGCTGCCATTGGCACAGATCTGACATTGGAGCTGCCTCTGTTGTACTATTGTATTTTCGGGGTTCCCAGATGAAGGGAGGAATGATGAATCTGACTCCATGTTCTTAGAAGGCTAATTCATTATTTTAAGATACTATATTATATAAAAGAATACTATACTAAACTATACTAAAGAATACAGAAAGGATACTTACAGAAGGCTGAAAAGATAATAAGAAAACTAGTGACTCCTTCCAGAGCCACAACAGAGCTGGGCCATGATTGGCCAATAAGTCAAAACAATTCACATGAGACCAATGAAACAATCACCTTTTGGACAACAAACACATTTCTCCAAACACATTCCACATGAGCAAAACAGAGGAGAAGCAATGAGATAATATTGTTTTCCTTTTTCTCTGCAGCTTCTTAGCTTCCCAGGAGCAAAATCCTGGGTGAAGGGATTTTTCCAGAAAATATGACTGTGACATTGTATGTCACACACAGCCAGTGATGGGCAGGACTAGCTGCCCTCTGTGGGCAGCTCTGAGAGGAACCTGGTCAGAGAAATGTGACTTTGACTAATTAGGAGATAAGCAAGCAAGATGCAGATGGGATTCTGGAGAAGGAAACAAACACTGAGAAAAGTACTTGTCAGTTGTGTTTCTGGATATGTGTGTAAGACACAGAAAGGGGGGAGTTGCTTTGAGATATTGTGGTGAAGAAATTAGTTAATTTTTATAATTTTGTAATCTTTCCTTTTTTGAAGAGCAATATGGCAATTGTAGGCAGTCTGGTAATAACATTATTTTAGAAAAGAAATTCACCAGCTGTGCTGCTGTGATAATAACAATTCAGTTCAAAGCTTTCAGTCCCCAGTACCAAGAACTAGGAGAGGTGTGTGCCATACAATTTTAATACCATTTCTTCCCTAACCAATTCACCACTCTGCTCTGACATTCAAAAGAGGTTATGCATGACAGTGTATGTGTGTTTGTAAAGCACAAATAATTGTAGTGACTCTGCAAAGCTGCATCAAATGATGCAAAGCACATTCCTACCCTACATTTCTCAGACACACTGGATGTTATATTTTAAATATTTGACAGGAATAACAGCCTGCAGTGTATGTGCAATTATAATACCCTAAGAGGTGGTTTGTTGAGATACTGTTCTGCAATTTGCAAAATTTTCCCTGTTTTCTAGTGATGCAACACTAATGGAATTTCTCTCCAATTTTGAAATATCTTTTATAATATTCATTGGGCCCAAAATGCCATGCTTTTAAGAAAATTCCTTTCAACAAAATTATTATTGTCTATAGAGCCATTCATGTATGGGCCATATTGACTTATTACAAAAATTATCTAGGGGAATGATCATTTTCTTGTCAGGAAATCTCTGTAATAGAAGAAAATGTCTATCACAGTGCATCTATAAAGAGCTTGAAAAACTGGGATTATTAAGTGAAGTGAGATATTGATTTTATTTCCATGTTACGTTTCTCTGCTTCCCTGTAGAAGAGAACGAAACAGATTGCTGTAAGCATACGTGTTCCAGAGGTACAATAGATGAGAATTTCAATTCCACTCCAAAATTTTGCACTGAATAAAAGGATCTGAATAGTACCAAAGAGGTAAAACTCTTTTGTAACTTCTGTTATGGGCTGTGAATTCTTTGCTGCAGCTCTGAGAGGCACAGCCCTTATAAGAAATGGGCAAAATACAAAAAAAAAACAACCCAAAAAAGCTAGAACTATTTATCTCTCAATAGATATAAAAGACATTTGTACTTTCCCACACTGAACAAGCTGCCTTTTGTAAGCTGGGAGCTTCTTGAAGACAATTTTTTTTTTTTTTTATCCCTAGAGAGGACAGTATGGTCTATTAAGTAAAGAATCTTCATTTCAGCAGTTTCTATGGTACAAGTGAATTTGGAAAGGGGATTCTTTGCTAGTGTATGTGTTACTTGTGGCCTTCATTTCACACATCATAGGCATCTGAAAACTCCAAATTTTTCTGCAAACAATTTCAGGATTAGTACCACCTCTTTGCAACATATGCTATCAAATCAAAACTAGCATTATCTCATGTGATAGTGATGTTGTCTTTCAAGAAAAAGAGGACTGTTTTCTTGTTTTTTTCTGCAACTCCTCTCATTAAATCTGCACATCAGAGCTCTGAACTAGGAGAGGAAATCCTCTCTGTGCTCTATCACATTTATCTGAACCATTAAGATACTGAGCTCCATCTGGTGCTGCTCTGCTCTTCTGTGTCCTACAGGAGGTGTTTTCATCCAGTACCTTATGTCAGTAGGCACGCTGGGAGCAGCAATAATTGATCGATAGCAGAGGTCATGTTTAGGTGTCTGCCTTGACAATTCATTGTGCCATGTATGGGCATTGCTTTATCACAATAAATTAGAACAGTCTGAAGCAAATTCATAATTTTCCCTTGTCATACCTCGACCTTGTTTCATTTAAAGCATGTCTAACAAATGAAGGATGCACAGAGGATCCAGAATTTTGCCTTCTTAGTTTAGAGACATTATGTATTTAAATTTCACCTTGTCTCCAGTTAGATTATAATTACTCTGTCTTTGCTTAAGAAAGTGGGGGTTTTCTTCTGTTTCTGATGTGTGGGTTTTTAACATCAAATGATCTAATTACATAGAGGTCAAATTACTTTGAGCTTAGCTGAGCAGACAGGTCATCAATGTACAATCATGTACACCATCAATTACTAGAAACTTCCATTCTGCATTAAACTGTGAGATTTCTTTTTATGATCAACATGAAACTGTGGGTTGCTAAAGACAACACATTAAGATGGATTTGCCTTTATCTCTTGGGGTTTCATATTTAATTTTTTGTGGGAAATCTTATACAGTCTTAACATGGTTTGGGATTTAAAAGAAAGTCAATCTGTCTAATTTTTTTAAAACAAATTGTTAACTGAATATTGGCAATTAAGCCTATTCTCACCATCACATTTTGCTTTGGAAAGAACTTCCCTTTCATGTAGTAATGGTGGTATGCCTGAAGAGATGGCTGCTCTGTCATATGCTCTACCATATGCAACAACAATTTACAAGTTGTCCTGTAAATATGGCATATTTACAAGACAACTTTCCTTGTAAAATTTTGTTTGAATCCTTTTAGTGTATCAGATCTTTGGAGTACCTTAGTAAGACTACAGAATGCAGTTGCTCAGAAATTCACTTTGTCCATCTTATTAAAGAAATATAACAACTGTATAACAGTATGTATAAAGTGGAAGAAGAAAGGGGAAATGTCTTGCTCATGTCTCTGCCTTTAAATGAGGAAGGCAGGAAAGTTTTGTAGCAGTGATTAAAACAATGTGAACTGAATTATTAGAAGATGGCTCCTCAAACTCTTTCCAGTTCTAATAATCATTGCAGTAAGGTTAAGTAAGGCACACAAAATTGAGATGTTAGATGAGTGAACAAGCATTTGAGTCGCCCAGACTAGCAGAGTTTATGGTAGAAGCTGGTAGAGTTGTGAGTGATTCACATTCTTCTCATGCATCTTTCCCCTTCATATAACTGGTTTTCCTTTGGTGCTACTTCTTCCCTGGAAAATTAGAAGCTGTATTAAGTCTGAGAAGGAGCAGTGAGAGTGTACTCCTGTGAGTTCCCTGCAGAGCAGAGGAACACGTGGGTCCTGCACAGAAACCCACCCTGGGTGCAGAAACCCACCCAGGTGTTGCCAGTCCATGCAGTTATCCTACTCATGCCAGCATGGGACTGCACCCAAGATAACAAGCTGTGCTAACAAGCATTTGCATTGCCCCACTGCTTCCCCTACAGCATGGGCTAACACCTCTGCCTGTAATTACTCATGTGGTGGTGTGTAGCTGGCTTGAAGAACTTGGGGCTTGTGTCATGTGGACTGAATTGAACTGACAGCGACCTTAAGAGTATTCTCTTCCTCAGCTGTGCTCTCGTTGAGCTCGTGCATGTCTCCCTTTAGAAAGAATTTTGAGTTGCACCATCAAACACAGAGGTGTACAGAGAGCCACAGGGCAGTTCACTGTCTCCTGGAAAGCGTGGGTGCTGAAAAGACTTTGGAGTACAGATTGATAGTCATGTATGTATTTCTTGTCTTCCTTGATTGTATGAGCTGAAAAACAAGACTCTGCAGAGGGAGCTGAACAACCAAAGACCTTCACACTGCTGGAGCATGGGCAGGTGCTCAGAACCAGGGCTGCTGCCAAGACTTCTGCATCCATGTGGAAGTTCAGCTGTGATATCTTTCTGTCCAGAGAGACTCTGGTGCCCAGAGAGGTTGCAAGGTCTCCAGCCACAGAGATATTCAAGACCCCACAAATCACTCTAGTTGTCCCTGCTTAGAGCAGGAGGTTTGACTAGATGGCCTATATTATTCTGTGATGCAATAAGCAGCTTATTCAGTTTTCTCTAGGTTATGTGTATGAAAAAGCTATCATAAGCCTGCCTGCATTTTTTGTGTGTTTTATTAATTATCATGTTTGTGAAATTAACTGTTGGACAAAATATAAACTGACTTTTTCTTTACCAAAGCAATGTTTTTCCAACGAGCCTCTAAATGAATATTTAATGGACAATTCATTAAATGTAAGTATTTTCTACTTCAAGAAAATTATTAATGAGAAATAAATCCATATTGGGAAAATATTGGCTTTATATTTTACACTTGGGATAAATCACAAAGGAAGCTGCCTTATAAAATACAGTTCAATTGTGTGCTGCATTTTTAATGGCCTGTGATGCCAAAAGAAAAATAATGTACTTAAGAGGCCTTTCTTAAGCCCACAGAACAGTCAAAAAGATTTGATGATGTCAACTATGACTACATAAAGTACTAACTTTTTTAATCTAAAATTTGAGCCCATAACTGATGTTTCATTAGAGACAATGTCAAATACTGTTTTCATAAGTAAAAATGCACTATTCTGCTCAGAGATTTTTGCTGTCTGCAGTTTAAATCTGCAAATAATGATTTCCCATGTTTCTAGTAATTTTCCAGTCCAAAGGAATTAAAGGATATTTGTCAGATAAAATCCATATTATTAGCTATATTGTCACAGAGATCTTACCTAGATGGGTCTAACCTGCATTTATTCAGTATTTGCTGATGGAATTATCAATAAATGTTTTATCATTACCTCACAGTCATATCAACCTTTTCCATTAAGATAGTCATGCTGCAGATATTTCTAATTCTTTTCTCTCAGAAGTGCAGTCCAAGTCAGAGGATATTGTTTCCATGGTTGATTTACTACATCTAAGTTACCTTACTGTAAGACCCATTCTGCGGATTTAGATGACATTTGTTGGAATTAAAGACTTCCTTCTGATGTGGTTTCTTATCTTACAGGAATTTGTATTTCTCTACTGCAGATTGTGAGCTCATCATTGCACACTAAATCTGAGCAGTGAGATAGTATTTGCATTTTACTTCTACTCAAGTAACCTACCCTGTTCTTGAAGCTGTCCTCCCACTCACATATTTTTGTCTACATAGAAGGACACTGCAAGCATTTCCCCTTGCTCTGTTCCACAATTGAGATCCTGTCATATGCTGCCAGAAATTAAGCACTGTAACAATGACACCTGCTCTGAGCTGGATTAGATGACACATTGCCTGAATGCTGGCAGGAAGCAGCCACCTGCCTGCATTACTAACTTCACTGGAGCAGGACCTTTGCAAGTACTTTGCAAAGTATAAGAAAATACACTTTACTTCATCATCATATTTTGTCATGAAATTTAACATAAAAATCATTCTAAATTGTAATCATGTGCCTCTGTCTCCTTAGATCAAGTTATTCTGCATTTCACATGTCAGTGTCCTCAGGTGAAAACTGGTTTTATCAACAGCTTCCTATTTTTTATGTAGGGCTATCTTTTTATTCTTATTTTCATCCTTACTGCTTTTGCCTTACAGTTTCTTGCAAGTCAAAGGCTTCTTAATATCCAAATTAAAATGAGAACAAAATATTCCCCTTGAGCACTAAACCCATGCTTTTGTTGAAGGTACATGTGTGAAACATATTGGCACTGTTGTTCATTAGGTTCCTCAGAAGCATGAACGTGGAGGCTAATGTTTGTGAGTATGCAGTATTTTTCCTGAAACCAGACATATATTGACAGTATCTATATAATTGCCCAGTAGTAATGTATGCACTGGAAAAGTATTGGCAGAATATACTTTCTGTTTTTCCAGCTCCATGGAATTGCCCACATGAATTTACATTTACTTTGGTTTTGCAGAGGAAGAACAGTTTAATCAACTAAAATTTGCTGGGTTTTGTTTTTCCACTTAATTCACTCCACATGGCAAATCAATCTGTGCTGCTAAGTAATTCTCAAAAACAGTGGAACATGTAGTAGTGACTATTTACTACTCTGCACTCAGACATCATACAGAGCTAGGTTACAGAGAGAATTGTTACTGGAAGAAGTATGTTGATTTTGTCTCCTTTTCTGTTTTTCCTGCATTATGGTCTTATCAGAAATTTGCCCAAATGTAAAGAACTGTTTCTGTTCTGCGTTTTTCACTTGCCTTGCAGGATCTTCCTAAAGCAGATGACATTAATTCTGGTTGTTAAATTGGTTTCAAAATCTTACTTATCTCATTTTACTTTCATGAGGAAGGCTTTTAAATGTGAAGAGAGATACAGCCTTGAGAATTTTTCTCTTAAATGATGATAGGGGAAACACCTTAATGGTAAATTCTGCCTTTTTTTTTTTTCACCCTATTGTTTTGCATACATGAATGAAAACCTGCCTAGTAGCCTCAAGGCAAATAAACAATGGCACCATTCAATTAGAGCCACTGTAATTTTAACCTTCTGCAGGGTTATATCCTCTGAATAGGTTTTCTCAACTTTCTTATCTTTTAGACTCAAGAAATGCTTAAATCAAGGTGAGTACCTTCAGCTGCTTTTGTCTTGAAATGACTGGACAATATTACTGATAATGAACTAAAATTAGCAAGGAGGAGGAGAATGTTCAAGACGATATTTGGCAAAAGATACTAATCTTTAGCCTTGATCCTGGAAGGCAGCCTGCAAATAGAGCAAAATATGAGCTTTCCAGGAGACATTCCATGTCAGCATAACTCTGCTTCTATTCAGACTACCAATGATAAGTGCAGAATGAGCAGAGTCGGGTCAATAGCAAATACATATATGTTTAAATCCTGCCATCAAAAGACATTAGAATTCTTTCAGGAATACATGGGAGTTTAGTAGCCACAACTTAACCAGCAGTTGGCATCGCTCTGTGCCTGCTTTAGAAGAAGGACAACCTGACCTTTTACAAGCTTTCCTTGACCTAGTTGACAACAGTAACTCACCACAGCAGGTGTTTCTGCTTTTGGAGTTACAGAAATGGCCCATGCTTTAGTCTCTTTCACTCCTTACATAGTGACAATGGAGAAGAAAATGTGGCTTTGTTTTTAAATGTGTTTGCAATTGATTGGATTTCGTTGGGAAATAGCAACATCTTTAAAAACTTAATGGTAAAATAGAAAGGGAGCCTTGCCAGAAGGGGAAGTCTATAATATGTGTACCTGTAGTACTGCCTGTATTCTAGGACTGGCAGCAATGATACTAATGATGCTTGTCAGTGAAGCCAAAATGTGTATTGACTACCTGTAACTCAGACTCTGGTGATCTGAATTCTACCACACAAACCTATTTTGAAGATCAAGTCAATTAAACTAAATGTACCTTGCTACCATTTCTCAATGAGAACAATGATTAAAAACAGTTCTTGTAACAACTAAGGGTGTTTTTAAAGGAAAACAAGTCTAGAAAGTGGTAGTTTTAAGCCAACATTTCTCTATGGAAGAGAGCAGTTCTTCCACAGAAAATATCCTTTTCTCCAGCTAGTTTCAGTCAGTGAGTTGCCCAAAGGCTGTGAAATCTCTGCCTGTAGAGATATTTAGTAGTCAATGGGACAAGCTCCTGTCTGAGCAGGCTGATCTAAGTTAGCCAGAGACTTAGGCCAGATGAACCCTAGAGGTCCCTCCCACCCCAGATGAGTCTACAGTTGCCTGATGCTGGTAAGTCTCGTCATCCTGGCTTTACGCTGTTCTGAAGACCGCTGAGAATGTTTGTTAGTGACCAGAGGAAAATCAGGTTTTTTATGGATATTCCTCCTCAATAAATCAGTTCAAAACAACCAATTTATTTGAGTATTGGTGGCCTGAGAATTATTGCATTGTGATATGGTGCTACAGGTAAATTCCAAACATTTATTCTATTTCTGTGTTTGCTAAAGTGTTTTATCTCATTGGTCTGCCCCCTTAATTCCTCTTGTTTTCTTTCTTCATTATCTGGACATCACTTTATAGCAAATTGATCATGTCAATAATAGTCTTATTTAAGTTTCCAAGGGGAGTGATGTTACATTGATTTTTGTTTGCATGTTCCCATAATGTGAAATTGAGTTTACTTCTCCCAATCATTTAACAAGCCAACCCTTGAAAGTCAATTATGACTGAAAAATGTTCCTCTATTCTCTATGTTCCTCTAAGATGAAGGACACTGAGTCTAAATACTAATCTAACCAAGACAGTTTAGGAGATTCCATTCACTAAAGTATTTTTGTAATGAAGATGCTATTGTTTTTCCAGATATTTTGATTAGCTATTTACTCCTTAGATTAGGTGAGTGTGACATCTCATTCAATTTGTCCTCCATCTGGATTTGTTATTCTCTTTCCAGTCTTGTTTTTTCCAGCCTTGCTTTTCTCAGCCTTGCTTAGTGCTTTCCTTTGTGAGCACTTAACATGAGCAAACCCAAGAGAAATGGATTTTCATATTAATAATTTAGCATTATTATTTCTTTTTTTTTCTGAATATAACTGAACCTGCCAAGTGTATTTTGGTTAGATTTTCTGTTGGTTAGACCTTCTGTTGGCAAAGCTGATTGTCATTTTGAAAACATTTTAATGTGCCAACACTGCAAGATATGGAGTAAAAAAATATTCTTTAAACATCTGTATTGTGATAACCATTCAGAAGTTTTTCTTGTTTCTACATGAAAACACATAACAAATAAGATACCAAATTTAGATAGTGTTCACTTGTGAAACAGCATCTTCACAAGTCATGTTTGGCTCCCATATCTAGTAAGGCTCAAACTATAATATGCTGGAAAATACCTATAAACTTCCTGTTTAATAGCCATCACTAAGTTTAGAAGCTCTTTTTAATAAATTTCCCCGATTTCTCAGTTTTATTAGTCTGTCAGTACTGCAGTTTCTTTCTGCATGTTGGGCTTCTGGGATAGTTCTTTTGAGGTTGGGTAGATTTTTTTCTGTTTTGTTTTGTTTTTTAATCCAAGCTATTTTGGACAAAATTGCCAATCCACTGCTGGCTTAACCTCACCTTTGAGAAAGCAGTTTGCAGGAGATTTTTAGAGTAGCAGAATTAAGTTTTGGTTTTGTGGTATCTCCTTGCTAAATTCGCATGGGAAAATAAAAGCTAATTTGTGAAATGTTCCTATAAAGAAAAACATAATTAAAGCCTGATTTAGAATCCATAAAAGTCAGGGAAAGAGTGCAAGTGAATTCATTGTCTTGGAAGCAAATCTCTTGGGGGCATTTTGTTGCTGTTGTGTCATTTTGTATTGAAATATTTTTCAAAAATTCATCAGCAAAGAAGAAAAAATTTTTTTTTCCTGCAGTTTTTAGCACCATAAAGTCACTCATTCCTTTGTATGTCAAATCCATATTTGCACCCCAGTAATATTTTGAGTACAAATATCTTTCTATGTCTATTATGGTCCAATACTGTAGTTGTTTATAAAATGTTAACTCTATAGTGATTGGGTTGAGTGGAGTTTTTTTCGGGTTTTTTTGTTTTGTTTTGGTTTTTATTTGTTTTTTGGAGTTTTTTGATGTGCTGAATAAAATCATATATATGTATCTTAAATGTTGGAGTTTTCATTCCGATCATGTCACAAAGTAGTAAAACGATTTTAGCCACTCTAAGGACATGGACATGCAAATTCAATAATTTCAGAATCTATCAGGATAGTGGAGGGAGAGTGTAAAAAGTATAAATGGCAGCCTCCCACCCATAAAGTCACAGTAGTTTCCAGATAAACAATACCAGATTTAAGAACTTCTAGTAAGTTGTTTTAACCAATAATTTATGTGAGAAACATTGAATATAGGACAACATCTAAAAATCTAGGAAATCATCCCCAAAGCAAACTAACAATTTTCCTGCCTGGTTTTCTGTCATCATATTTTCCTTTTCTCATACTAAGTACACCTTTACCTATTTCTTGGAATGCCATCCACTTGAATGTTTAAAATTGTATTATATGTAACTTCATGAAAATTTAATTAATATTCATTAGAATTTGAACATTTAATCTTCCAGTATTATCATGTGGCTCTCTGTGTTCAGCCAAACCTGCTGTAGCTTTCTTGCAGAGCACTGTGTCTCCCCCTGAATGCAAACAGAGCTAAACTCCTCTTCTCCTCTTTGCTGCACATCCTCAGGTCTTTGCCAGACAGCTTTCTGTTAGGTAGCAGCCATGCTGATGTGCACACCCTGCATAAAGTTTTCTTCATGGGATGCACACTCAGCTAACCCATGGATGCATCTGTCTGCCCTCCATGTCCTCTTTTCCATGTAAAGGAGGCACACATGGCTTTCAGGGCAGCAGAAGAAAAATGGGATGACAAAATACTGATACAACATTTCAAGAAGAATATGGGATTGTGACGCATCACATTGACCACTGACTATGGTTTCTTTCTTTTTTACTTATAAAAGTAAGCTCTGGTGGCTGTTTTGTTTCTCTTTTGCAGTCATCCCTAACAAACAGTGACATCATCTTTGTGAAACTGCATGCCCCTTGGGAGGTCCTGGGCAAATATGCTGAACTAATGAATGTAAGAATGCCTTTCAGGTAGGTGTAGCTGTATTTTGTCTCAACCTCCAAAGCCACACTATACTGTAAAGTTAATGTGATAATAACACCAAAATGCCTGTAGAAAAGCTCTTCTATAAGATACCACACACCTTTAGGAAATATAAATGGAGTTCCTTAGATACCACATGCATTGCTGTTTCTTGTTAAAGCCTACAATTTCGGTACAATACTGGTTTGAGATTAAGATGGGCTGTAGCAGTGCAGCTGTTTTCATGGGGTATTCTGTCCTTAGGCCCTTTAACCCCTTCAATGCTGGAGCCCCCTGCATACTTGTGCGCTGCTGTTTTTTAAATGGACATTTCATTGAAATCAATGGGAGGTCAAGAAGATCCAGGTACGTAAGGCAGCACAGAAAGTGCATGTCTGTTTGACGTATCTGGTATGCACCTGTAAATTGCTTGTATAGTATGCAGTTAGTATCCCATAAATAAGTATAAATAAGTATCTCATCTCATAGGAAAACAATTTAAGCTATGAATGGTTTTTTTCTGTGGAGAAAATAGAGAACTTATATTCAATACTACTGATAAACAGATAATTCCACATTGAAATTCAAGCTATTTTTATAATTGATTAAATATTGTTTGCATGTTGGGCTATGAAATTTTCTATGTAAAATATTGCTTTTACTCTGCTGGTTATCATAACTCTTAAAGTAGCTTAAAGACTGCTCCTGGAACTGACCACAACCCATGAACTGAGAGGCCTTGACTCTTCTTTCAATTAGCAGGGTTTGTAATATAAAGCTCCATTGATTTTAATGGAATTACTCCTGAACAAGAGAAGAATCAGACCCAGAATATGCAACTAGTGAGCTGGTGCCTTTGTAGGATTCCTTCTGTTTTTTCTTTCCTAAGTATGAAAAATGCCTCTGATATGAGACGCCCTGTAGCAGTAGAGAGCTCGTAAGGAAAAGTGGATATGTATAAAGGACAAAATTGCAGGCTTATTTTGTATTTATTTTGTTTTCATTTTCACAGCAAATCTTCAACTGTTCTTCCTTGTGCTTTTATTGCTAAAGAGAAAATTCTGAAAGCAATCACAAGTCATTGGAGGATAGTAATACTC
Organism: Agelaius phoeniceus; assembly: GCF_051311805.1. Taxonomy (NCBI): domain Eukaryota; kingdom Metazoa; phylum Chordata; class Aves; order Passeriformes; family Icteridae; genus Agelaius; species Agelaius phoeniceus. The sequence continues at coordinate 27,088,142 of NC_135269.1, read as the reverse complement.
TTTTTTTAAAGTGTTCCAGCCATAGAAACAATGCATTAGGCCAAAAGGGTGCCTTCTTTGACTTCTGTGGCATTCCTTGAGATGGACCTGCTCTGGCAGTGGAGTGAGGTCTCATGATTCAGAAATACACCAGGAACTTTGAATTTAGTCATGGAGCAGCTTATTCTTTCCTGATCACTCAGCAGATAACAATGTAGGTGTCATACAGATTACATAGAAAGCTTTGAAAGACTGAGGTTTTCTTGACCTACTTCAGGATGGTGGCTTCATTCTTTCTACATCCATAGAGAGAGAATTACTACAACATTGTTAAGAGGAAATCATGGCAATTCACTAGTGACTGCTGGGCAGGCTCTTTAATTTTTTCTTAAAAACAACAGTACAGTTTACCATTTCAAAAGAATTTTACAAAATGTCCACAAGTCTAGATGGTGTGTTCCCAGATGCCTTTGTCTAAGCCCTTGCTTTAAGAGCTGCTGATAGCTTATTGCTCCTGATTATTCAGGTTGGAATTGTGCAATGTCCACGCAGCACTGAATGAAATCCTTGTTGTTTCAAAGCAGGAGGGAAAAAGTGGTGGATACCTCTGAATATTGGAAGCAAAACCAAGAAGTGGATGGCATCTTCAGAAACACTTAGCTTTGACCTTTCTCTGCTGAGAAAGGTCAAGCAGAGCAAGATATTGAGTATATTGAGTTGAGCAAGATAAATAACACTATCCAAAGAAGGCTGGCCAAAATGAAATAGTTTAAAAAAATTTACTTCACCAGCATGATATGGACTCTAATAATTAAAATGTTCAAAAGTTCTGAAAATTAACCTGGAATGTTAACCAAATTATTTAATAATTTATAAAGCATTAGTGTTGTCTTATTTTAGAGGACTTGTTTTCAAGGCACAAACAACATTCCTACACAAATCTACTACAATACTTAGAACATGTGTGGTGTAAGCCTTCATTTTCCAGAAGTGGTACAGTTCTGCATTACACAATGGAACCTCTCAGAATACACAGAAACCACCTTGATTTAGCAATCACCTTCAGTGGATGACAAAGTCAGCCTCTGGAGGAGGAAATCAGAGTCTGGTCAGGCACCCAAATTTTCCAGAAAGGAGTATGAGTCCCAAATCCACACTGAAGAACCCTCAGATTTTCTTAATTCTCGTGAAGATGCGATCTCTGTGCTGAAGGCAATGTGTCAGATCCTGGCAGCTGTGGTATGATAGGCATATATGAGAAGAACAAGAGCAGCCAGCAGGGGAGTGGCCCAGGACATGGACTCCCAGTCCTAGATGTACACATGATGGTTAGGGGCTGCTCTGCACAGCAGGCCTGGTCAGGAGAAAGGTTGGGAGTGGGTCCAGCATGTGTCTGCTCGTGTCCCCTTGTCTGCTCACTTGCTCATCGTTTGCTCTCACACAAGCTTATTGCACTGACAACAGAAACCAGCCTGAGTGAGGGGCAGAGGGAGTGGCTGCACACTTGGCAGGGTGCTAAGCACATGTGCATTTGCTTGTGTAGCCTATATTCTGTTTCAAGGGATGTTATCCCAAGAGGAACCACAGATCCCGCTCTGTACTGCATGTGTTACAGCGTATTGCAGCATAAGGTACAGCTTTCCTGGCTTTTCTAGTGACTCCCCCTTATGTTTCACCAAATGCAGCTTTAATAACTCACTAGTAGATATCATATAATTTATCCATACTTGTGTCAGTCCTATGGAACTCTGAAATAGAAACATCTTCGAATCCCCATCTTCCACACATGACAAATAGCAGAAAAAGAGGAGACAATGGGAAAATCATGACCTTCTGGCAATTCTAATGCCACCAGTTTCTGTGTGGCTTCCTGTGATGGCTCTGTTAATCTCTCTTTTAGTCTCTTCCTCCACCTCTTACAGGCTTCTGTCTTCAATCTCCTTTCCTTCCTTGCTAGTTCATACTGTAACTGACGATGGGTTTTCTTCTCGACTGGCTTCATTTTTGCTGTTCTTCCAGGAGAAAAATCTATTACCTGCATCGCCGATACAAGTTCATGAATAGGTGAGTACAGCTCTCATGCCAGTTTATGCTCATTTGGACCCAGTAACAAAAATAATGGTTAAAGTCAAGCTGGATGGAAAAGTTAATCAGTTGTGTTTCTAGAAATGATGAAGGGAGTGGTTATACACTAGAACATCTGCAAAAAAAACCAAACAGAAGTTGCATTTATAAGGCATCCGCATTGTGAAAGAAGCAATTAATTTTATCAGTTTTGCCTTTTTTAGGAATAAGAAAATATTTTTCAACTGATGGAGTCTTTAAAGAAACAGATGTTAGAGCAAATGCTGTACCTCTTTCTTTCCATGTAGCTCATTAGGGAGTTTCTTGGGGTTAGAATACCACAGTTACAGGGGTTTTTCCATTTCCATGAACCCTGCTTACTTGTAATAGTGATGCCATTATTTATTTATTGTTTCCTCCGTGGGGATGCTTAGCACTTTGTAGATAGGAAGCCAATGAACCAAGCTTGAGAGATGAGTATTTTCCAAGAATCTTTGAAGTGCTTTCACTCAATTATTAAATACCTTTAAGGTTATGCTTGATGCCTAGGTTATGTCTCACTTCAAGTAGTGAAGTGCTTTTCCTGCAGCAGTTTGCATTTTCTTTTTGATACCTTGGAAAATTAAATGAAAATATCTCCAAAATGCCTAAAAACTGTACAGACTTGGCAAAACCCAGATCATTTATATATCTACAATTATCTCTCTCAATTATTTCTCTCACTGTATGTGGTATTTAATGCCATGGTACTCTCGATGCAGTTTTCAAAGGAGTCTAGCCCCTAATTACTGAGGTCAGTGGAAATATTCCCAAGAACATCTAAGAGAGAAAAATTAAATTTGAAAAATCTGCATTTTGGAGTAAACAGCCATACCATTTTTCACATAATGTCAATACATTTACATCCATGGGATGATCACTGTGCAGTATGAGCATAATAAAAAGCATTTTGGATATTAAGTTATGTAACAGTGTGCTGGTAACTTGACAGCACCAGCATTGATATCACATTATGGAATTTGTTTTTTCATATTAGTAAGCACCAAATGAGCCCTTTGTGGAGTTGAGACATTTTATCCCTCTTTGCCACACGGTAATAATTGCACACAAATCTTCTAAAACTTGTTGATGCTGCCCCGCTTTCCATTCCCATCTTACAATAGGTACTATAGCAGCTGTTAGCTTTGGAATTGGTCTTGTGGAATGGCTGCTTTGACTAAAGCAAAAGATAGGAAGGAGAAGATGAAGGTTCTATCATTTATATGTGTTATATGAAGTTTTGCTTCACATTCATTTTCTTATGAGTCAGGATGCAATTTGAAGTCAGGATGGGAAGAGGTATGATCTTTTTCTGGTATTTAGTTCCTGAGTGATGAGAACACTAAATTCAGTTTTTATATTCAGGTCTATAAATAGCTACTTGAGGAAGAAAAGCTGTAACTGAATGGCCCCAGAGGGGAAAAACAAAATATATTCAGCTTTATTTTCACTTATGTGAAACTTAGATATATGGCTTCAATAAAAGTATCTATTTTCTCTACTCATAGTTCAGTGTAGATTACAAGTACCCAAAGCCTTTCTCCATTTTTTGAGTTAATACAAACATTATGTTGACATTTGGGCAAAATTTATTTTAGACAGGAGCTTCGTCACAAGGCAAAGCCCAGAGCAGGTCTCTTGCAACTTGTGAACCTAACTTGAATTTTCTCTCTGAAAAATTCTGGTGATCTCAACACTTCAACTTACAAAACTTCCCTACTTTAAAGGAAAGGAGGGGTATCAGACACCTTATAGCACCTGCAGCACAGTTTAAAAGTAAACTAATAAAATAGCTAGCACCAAAATATGCATAAATTTCTACAAAAGCTGACACACTCATAAAAATCATAAAAATCAGTCTCAATTCAAATCCTTTTTTTCTTTTCCTAACTTCCCTTTGAAAAACGTTTCTATCCCTATCCTAATTTATGGTGAGAAAACAGTTTCATTTAAATTATTTGAGAAACTCTTTGTGTGAGTTAAACACAATATGTATCTTTAGAAAGAGAGTGCTAAATAAAGACTAAGCTTAGAGAGCAGGAGCATGATTGAAGTGGGAGACACTGTCTTTGAGGCACTGTGTCAGGCAGCTACCTCTTTATCACTCCATCACCCCATTGTTCCTGAGTAGGTCACACTGCTTTCCAAACACTGTTCTCCTATTCAGCTGAGTGTGGGGAAAATGAGGCATGGATTAGCCTTGCAGAAATGATAAAAAAATAGATTTTTAACACTTGTGTCTGTATTTGTTAGCACCAACACCATTTTTTCAGCTTTTTCCTTTTGCAAGATGATCCTGTAGAGTACAAAACCTGCACTGCTGACTGACGGCACTGTTGGAATGAGCTGGAGGAAATTTTAAAACTTGGTCATTTTTCTTTTCCAAGGAGATAACTAGAGGGGCTTGCTTTCTCTGCAGAAGGCTGTACTGCATGTTCTGTGCTTTGCAGTAAGGTTTTGCAACCTTCTCAGACCCGTTTGCCAGCAGGCTGACTGAGCATGCCAAGTAATCTGAGTCTTGGGAATGGCAAACCACTTGAATTCTGGGTACACTCAGTGAGAAGCCAGCATGGATAATGCATTGCTGTTAAGTGGGGAAAGCACTCAGTCCCTTTGTGCTGTGCTTGTGTGGTGTGATAAACCTGCAGCAGGCAGTATCTCAAATGTGCACATTGACTTGCAGCATGAATGGGAAAGGATTGCAGATGGGCAGGGGTGTTAATAGCTTAGAGAATTCAAACGAGTTTAATTAACAGGAACGGAACAGGATATTTAGAAAAACCCTCTTCTTAATCCCTCCTCCCTTTTCCACACCCAGACACACTAAGCCTGTTGAATATACACAGGGCTTACTGAATTTGCAGGGGAAAAAACAGAGGCCAAAGGACAGGGATTTCTCCTGAACTTACTTTCCCTTGGCATTTCTATCTGCCTACACAGACTAGCTCAAGGCTGTCAGGATGCTGCAGCTGGAGAGTTACAATGGATCAGGCCCTTAGGAGCCCTGGGATCTGACATCTCACCTGCATTCAGCACAGACATTTGCAAACCACCTCCTCCTGTGCTCAAACTGCTCAAACTCAGTGCAAACACTGCCCATGGAGAGGTTATGATTAATTAAGTAATTAAATCTTTTATTAAGTTTACATGTATATTCCAGTTTTCCCAAACAGTCCTGATGATAAATTTGCACACATATGCAACATCTGACACCCCTTGCCCCATCATGCTATTCCAGATTGGAAGTGCAGAAATGAGACTTAAACAGGTACGGCTGATGTATTTCTAATTTTGAAATGTGCTCATTGTTATAAATGGTCAAATCAGAAACCAAATTTATAAGAAAATTTAACAATGCTTTATTAGATCCTTAACAAAATAGAATTTTGAGAAAAACCACCACAGCCAAGGCAGAGTCAGCCCCGGGTGTCGGTGCTGCGTGAACCTGGATCAGACCGACAAAGTGTCAGCGTCTCCCTGGCGGTTCACCCTGACTGCTTCATGCAGTGAGTTTATATACAGTTTATTCTGCCTGAGGCAGAGATGACCGAATGTTCCTTTGTGTCCCTTCACATGTAGAACTGGGGCCATACATGTGCGGGAATAGACAAAAGTGAGTCCAGATGTCTAGATGGTTGTCTGAATGCTTCAGAAGAGTCTACATTCACACGTAGCAGAGTGGCGCTGGTGCTTGAGTGTGGTAGATGCAATCTCCCAGGTGCAGGTCCCCCCGGGAAGATTTCATTCATACGTTAACAGACTTGATATTATCTTAAGGTTGTCCAGGAACTAATTGAATAAACATAAGACTCTGCTCCCAGGTGGTCAAAGACATAGCTTGGATTTTACAATATTTTATACATAAATAGCATGAATTATCTCTATCATATGCTACAATCCCTCCCCATTTATTTCACCAATTTAATTCATGCTCATAAATTGCTAAATTTTTAATTTCCTACATCTACCCATCACCACTAAGGGTTCCTCACAAACAGAGTACTTCCTCACACTATTTGGTACTCCCCTTGTAGGATGCCCTGATACACCACATTATTCGTTTTCACAGTTGCCTGATTCTCAAACTTTGCCAATGCCTCTGCAGCATTGCTGGCATACTTTCTTTCTCCCAACCGCATGATCTTAGATGCGTTGCCTCCGGAAGCTTCCTCTGAATCCACAGGAACTATAGCAATCTGTATTCCCTGGACCACAGAGTGGATCAGTCTGATAAAGCATGGAATCAGACAAGGGAGGAATAGGATTCCAGATACTGAACAGAGCACAAGGAGCATCACTTTGTTCCACCATGCCCCATCAAATAGTTTGTCCCACCATGAAGATTGTAAAATTGAATTCCATTTTTGGACAGGGACATGGGCCACCTTTTTGATTTCGGCTGCCAAACCTCTTATGGTTTCCCCATAGTCATCGATCTTGATATAACATTCTGATTCATTGAATTTTCCACACACTCCCCCTTCCTCGGCCAGCAAATAGTCTAAAGCTATTCGAATCTGGTACACAAAGGCCCGTACCTGGGTATTCTGCTGACTCAGTAAATCCAGGGCCTCAGAGGTGTGATTCGATACAATTTCCACCACTGCCTGCAGCCAAATCAGTCTGTTCAGTAGGTAAATTGGAGTCCTATACCCGTAGCTTCCATCCTGAGCCCACGTGGCCGGCCCATAATAATCAATTATTCGTGCCGCTGGCCACTCTTCCTCCCCCCAGGTTTGCTTACCACTTATCACAGGTATCATCTTTTTCAGGCGTCTCCTCTCCCTTCTCAGGGTCTCGTACAATGGAGCCCCCAACAGATTACTTTTTGTTCTCAGGAGGGTAAAGAAGACTGGTCGGATCATGCCTAAAGTGCATGACCCCTTCCATCTTGGGGGTAACTCACTGTATGCTTTTTTCCCACAAATCCAGTAAATTCCATCAGGGGCTTTCCATTTAATATTTATTTTCCCTGGGTCTCCCCAGTATTCTCTCATACCCTCCAAGGATTGGAAAGGGTTGGCTCCTTTGACCCAGCACAATCCCATCCTTTTGTCCCATTCACAATTTGTCTCATTCTTCCAGCTCCAATACCCCGAAGGGGGCTCTGGCTGCCAGACCTTGCTTTTTGTGTTTGAGTTCACGGTCAGGGTAGATGCACACGGAGTGTATTCCACCATCTTGGTGTACTCTCTTCCCTCTCGACTGACACAGATTGTACTAATTACCCTTTGATCCAAAATCCACCCCTCGGGTCTCTGCACCAATTTTGAGACCCTCGGATTGTCCCATTTTAAGAGCTGCTCTGGATCCAAACCTTCCCCTTTCCAAGGCCATTTTTCTGCAGATTTCAGCCCTCCACAAATCCAACAATTCAACAAACCCAATTCTGTTGCAATTTCTTGCATCAAATCAATGAACAGGTTTCTGTCTGGGGAAGGTAATTCCCCATCAGCATATTGTCTTTCCAGTATTTCATACAGTTCACCCAATGTTTTCAATCATTCCTGATCGATTCTGTTTCCTCAATTCTGACTCCCTTCGTTTCAGTTCCTGAGTTCTCTCTCTCATCCTTCCCTCAGGGTCCTCATTATTTTTATTTTTCGCAAAACAAACAACCCTATCATATTGCAGGCACACTCTGTCATCATTTGCCAGTGCCAGGTCCAATATGAGCGGGTCCTTGTTCAGGGTAATTTTACTGTCAAATTTCATATTCTTCGCCATCCAGTACATTTTCCCATTTATCGTGCATATTCCCTGCCTTACATTGTCATAACACAATGGGTTCACCTGGTGATATGCAATAAAAATAGATTCTGTCTTCCCCTCGACCCACATGGTTTGGTTACACTGGTTACAAATGGGGATTGACATTGGTTCCATGCTTCATTTCCTCATTTGATGCTTGTGATCACTTGACTACCTGTTCCTTAGCCCAGCCTCGGGATTGATACAGCAAGTCCTGATCTCCAATTCACATAATTTTACTCGAGTGCCATTCTTCCAACAGTACCTGCCAGTTCTCTTGAGACATTCTTTCAGGGCTTGGTATGCTGAGTGTCCCCCGTCCCCTGCGACTGGGACCACCTGAGTGCACTTTCCACACTCATCTGCGGAGCTCTTGTTTCCGCCTCTCATTGGGACCTCAGTGCACAGACTCTGTGTCCCACACACAACTAGGCTCAGGCCAATCAGGATTCCCACCAGGCGTACTCCTCTGCCTTTGCCTCCACCCTCTGGGGTGCCACCAGTGGTGAGGAAGACCATCTTCACGGCAGCAGGAGAATTCTTTGGGGAACACGCCCTCCTCAGACCTAGCCACATACCTCCTCTTAAAGGCGCCCCACTGTAACACTCTGATGGCATCGGAACTGCACGGGACCCTGATGGATTTCCGGCACTCCACATCCAAGATTTCTGCTTGAGATCTAAGCTTCCCACACACCGCATTTTGAAAAATGTGAAACCACTCCTGCGAGTCCAATTCAATGATACCCAAATTGGTGGCTAAGGTCAGGATACGGTCAGTCAATTCAAGCTCCTCCTCTAAACACTGGGTACACAGTCCCTTTGGCCTCTGTCCCCTTCTACAATGAATAACAAAAACCCCTTGACAATCTTCACACTTAAAGTGTACAAAGGGATAGCATACACAATCTGACAGTATACAACTTACCCATTCACTGTCGGTCATTTACGAGGACTTTGGAGTCTGATCTTCAAGTCGCCAGGGGAAGGAGTAACCCTCCACTCGGGTGCTTCCTCCTGCTGTTTGATCTTTTTCACCCTAGACGTGTGCATCCAATCTTTCTCCACCATCCGAATGGCCGTGTCTATTGTCAGGAGCACAAGAAAAGGACTTCCCAGTGAGAAGAGAGCAGAACCTCTTTCCACATTTTCACAAACACTTTGTCCTCAGGTTCGATTTTGTGAATAGTGACCCCCAGAGGAGCACTCTGTGGCACTATTCCCTGTTTTCAGAGTTCCTGTAAATTCCTGTTGATTGCAACCAGATATGGTTGAATCTGACCATCCTCAAACCTGGGCACAGGTTTGAGGATGGTCAGATGTCCCACAGGCATTCCATGTTTATATGGCATTCCATATAGCATTTCGAACAGTGAGAGCCCCGTCTCTGAGTGAGGCATGGTTCGGATATTAAGCAGTGCTGAAGGTAGACATTTCAGCCAGGACATCTTTGTTTCCAAAATTAATTTGGAAAGTTTTAAAACTGTGCCTTCAAAGTCTGATTCATTCTTTCCACTTGTCCTGAACTCTGGGGTGCCACAGAGTGTGGTACTCCCATCGGATGCCCAGTGCATCAGCCATCTGCTTAATAACCTTTGATGTGAAATGTGTTCCCTGATCTGAATCAATGCAATTCACTACCCCATATCGGGGTACAATTTCCTCTAACAATTTTCTGGCCTCAGTCTGGGCCATTGCTTGTGAGCTGGGGAAGGCTTCTACCCAATGAGTCAATTTGTCCACAATTACCAGTACAAATTTTAACCTTCCCACTTTTGGCAATTCCATGAAATCAACTTGAATTCTTTCAAATGGTCAGTACACAATGGGGCGACTCCCCAGGGCAGCCTTTTTGGCCCTTGACATGTTTACTTTTTGACAAATCAAACACCCTTGTACCTCTTGTCTTGCCAATTCATAAATTCCCTTGCACCTGAAAAATTTCAGAAATTGCTCTGCCAGGGCTTGTGCACCCCAGTGCATTTTCTGGTGCAATTTCTGCAAAATCCTTCTGGTAAAACCTCTGGAAACGAATTCCCTCCCATCAGGTAACCTCCACTTACCTTCCTTCAATTTACCTCCGATCTTTTCATAGCATTCGATCTCCTTTTGGGAAAGCTGAGGAGGATCGTCAGGGGTTTCTTCCCTTTCGATCTCCGGGGTACTTACCACCATCAATGCCGTGGTTTTAGCCTCCTGGTCCGCCAAGTTGTTGCCTCTGGTCCAGAACTGAATTCCTGTCTGGTGTCCCTTTACATGGACCACCGCAATTTCCTCTGGCCCCTTAGACCTTCTAAAATTTGCCGGATTAACTCCCCGTGCATCAGTCCCTTTCCTCTCGTGTTGATCAGTCCCCTCTCTTCCCAAATTTTCCCAAATGTGTGAACCACCCCAAAGGCGTACCTTGAATCTGTGAAAATTGTTCCCTTTTTCCCTTTCAGTCCCTTCAATGCCCTCAAAACTGCGTACAATTCACATGCTTGTGCGGACCAGCTCACATTCAGGGGACCTGCTTCTATCACCTTTCCTGTTTTCCCATCCACGACCGTGTATCCCAATTTTCTTTTCCCTTCAATCACTCTGCTTGACCCATCCACTAACCACTTCTCCCCCTCGTCCAATTCTTCTTCTTCCAAATCCTCCCTGAACTTCGTCTGCAACTTGACCACCTCCACGCAATCATGAACCAACTCCTCTGCAGCCTCCCCAAACAGAAAGTGTGCATGGTTCTGCGCAGTTGTTGTTCTCAACTCCAAGTCCTGCAAGTGAATCAAAATGGCCTCATGTTTTAGCAACCTTGCATCAGTGAGCCATTTGTCTGCCTTCTGCTGTAGTATGCCCTGCATGTTGTGCGGTGCAAATACTACCAACGGTGCGCCGAAGGTTACCTTCTTTGCCTCCTCCACCAGCAAAGCCACAGCCACAATCACCTGCAAGCAGGTGGGCCAGCCCCTGCTGACCGGGTCCAAAGGCCAGGACAAGTAACCCACAGGTTTCCTGACCCCCGCCCAGTCCTGCTTCAACACCCCATGTGCCGTGTGACTGCTCACATCCACAAACAACTGAAAGGGTTTCCTCACGTCAGGGAGGCTCAGCACTGGTGCTGCCGTGAGTGCTTCCTTGACTCCCCTGAATTCCTCTTCGTCCGCCTTTGTCCATTTGATCCGGTCTGTGGTGAGTTTCTCATAGAGAAATTTCACTTTTTTGCTGTACCCTTCAATCCACTGCCAGTGATATCCCAACAACCCCAAAAGCTGCTGGACCTCCCTCTTTGTCTGCGGGGGTGGCAAGGCAATAATCCCTGCCACCCTTTCCGGGTCCAGTTTCTTTTTGCCCTTGGTTAACCAGGGTCCCAAGTACCTGACCTTGGGCTCTGTGAACTGCAACTTTGACTTTGAAACCTTCAACCCCCTTTCCCCCAAAAAGTTCAAAAGCTCAATTGTGCTCGCCCTTACCTCCCCCTCCCCCTGACCTGCGACCAACAAATCATCTACATACTGTAGAAGCTTTGTCCCTCTGGTTGCTGCAAAATTACTTAAAACCTGTTCAAGTGCCTGTCCAAATAAGTTTGGAGAGTCCACAAAGCCCTGAGGCAACAAAGTCCACCTGAGCTGCTGCTTCCTGTTTGTCTCCGGGTCTTCCCACTGAAACGCGAAATAATCGTGGCTGTCCTTGGCGAGAGGGCAGGTCCAGAAAGCGTCTTTTAAGTCAATTACACTGTACCAAGTGTCCTTGGGAGTGAGATTGTTCAGCAATCTGTAAGGGTTTGAAACTGTGGGGAACAAAGTCTTAGTCCTCTGTTTCACAGCCCGTAAATCCTGCACCAGCCTAAAGCTGCCATCTGTTTTTCTCACCGCCAGAATTGGGGTGTTGTGCCTTGACATGCAGGGCTCCAGTGTGCCTTTCTTTATTAATTCATCAATCACTGGTTTCAAACCCCTCCTCCCTTCCATGGGGTTGGGATATTGTTTGACCCATATGGGGTCTTCTGGTCTTTCAATTTCAACCCAAATTGGTTCTATGTCCAGCCTCCCAGCTTCCCCTGGAACATACCACACCCTCGGGTCTAGTTTTTTCTCTTCTGGAACAGTGAGGTTTTAAAGTCTCACCTTGAGCCAAGGTTTTTCCTCCGCCAACCCAATCCCCAGGGCCACCATCATGTCCCGCCCCAGCAAATTAAAGTCCGCACCCTTGGCCAATAAAATATTTCCGCTGTGTTTTCTGTTTCCTGTGTCTATTTCTATGATTTTTATGATTGGAACTTCCAAAGGATCCCCTTTTGCCCCAGTTACCATCATAGAGTCATTGCTCATAGAGCACCCCTTTGCTAACTGTAGCACTGTTGTCCATTCCGCCCCCAATCCACCATAAACCACGTCACTTCTTTGTGAGGTCCCACTCTTAATTTTACCAAGGGCTCCCTCGACGTTCCGGACCCCAAACTGAAAAGTCCCTGACACCCCTAATCTTCCTGGAACATTGCCTAGTCCTTGGCTTTGTTGGGACAATTCTGTTTGATGTGCCCCTTCTGTTTGCAGTAAAAGCACTCAACATCCCGCTTCTGTTCGCCCGAGCCCCTCCCCTGGGATGGACTCGGTTTCTTTGCTGGCGCCTTTTTCGCTGTGTCCTTCCCCTGTTCCTGCTTCTGAGCCTCCCTTACTGCTGCCACGAGAACCTTGGCTTGAATCTTTTGTTTTTCCTCATCCCAACGCATGTATACTTTCTGGGCTTCCCTCAGCAGTTCTTGTAACCCCTGCTCTTGCCACCCATCTATTTTCTCTAGTTTTTTCCGAATGTCCTCCCAGGATTTTGCCACGAACTGTGTTTTTAACAACACCATTCCCACTGGGGAATCAGGGTCTGTTCCTGAGTACATTCTTAGACCCTTTCGGAGTTTTTCCAACCACTCCGTGGGGGTTTCGTCTTTCCCCTGACATTCCCAGAGCACCTTGCTCATGTTCTGCCCTTTCAGTACCACCTCCCGGATACCTTGAATAACCATATTTCTTAAATTTATCATCTTTTGCCTCCCCTCTTCTGTCTGGGCTTCCCAAGACGGCTTCTGGTTTGGCCACCATTCCTACCCGGCCCCCCCATTCGGGTTCCATTTTTCCCAATCCTTGATCGCAGCTAACCGGATCATGTCTCTCTCCTCGTTGTTAAATAACGATCTTAAGATCTCTTGGAGATCCTCATAGGTGTATATGCTGGTTCCCAAAAACTCATCCAACCTCTCCACCACCCCCAAAGGATCATCCATTAATTTTCCCATTTCCTTTTTGAACGCCCTCACATCACTTGTGTCAATCGGGGTGTGCACATACCCAATCACCCCCGGAGCTGTCGGCACCTCCCATAAGGGATAGATGCCTGGTTTTTCCTCCTCGTCCTCACTTTCCCCATGGTCGCCCTCCTCGTTCTCTGCCTTGTCCAATGTGCCAGGGGAGAGACGTCCCTAGAGACGTCTACCTTTCCTTCCTCAATTTTCGGACATGCCTGCGGCAGCGGCTGCACTGCCGCCATGTGGCCATGTGGGAAAGCGGATGCCGCCACCTGCTCTGGTGGCGGCAGCGGTGCGGTTGCCTGAGCTTGCGGATCCCCCACCTCGGGAGGCATTCCTGGTGCCGCTGGTGCCTGAGCGGGATCAGGCTGCTGCGGGGCCACAAGGCAGGGGGGTGGAAGATTTTCCAATGGTTCCCATTCCCTCCCTGTTTTTGCCACGTGCTGGAGAGCTCGTACCGGGTGTAGACCCAAACAAGCATGTCTCCACATGTCGGCGTACTCAATTTCCTCAGTCAGGATCCCATGGGCTGCGACTGGCCATGTCGCAGTCAAACAAAGACAAGTCCAGGTTTTGAATGTGCTGAATATTGACCAGAATCACGTATTTTCCAATCTCCTTCCCTCCCCATTTTTCCATAGAAAAATGGATCATTTTCTTCTTGGACTTCCCCACCCTCTGCAGGTTTTCATCCCAGTGCTCCAGCATCCACCCCAAGGAACTATCTCTGGGGATTTCTGGTAGAATTCTTCCAGGGACTTGGGAGGGTTTTTCCTGAGTTTTTTCTGGTGTCTGCTGTTTCCCAACCCCATTTTCTCAAGGAATGTTACAATTTTTCTTACCTTCTCTTGTTTCACCGGGACATCCGTCACAGGTCCCGTCTCTCTCTCCAATGTTGGGTTTTCCGGCTCACGAAAAGCCGCCAGCCTGACCAAGTCAAACAGCGAACCGCTCTGCCAACTTTTTGGGCTGTTTTCTTACCTGCTTCCTCCGGTTTCAGAAGGCAGACAGGTTCCCAGAGGTTTCCAGGCTCCTGATCCCAACCGTGACCGGTTTTCCCCCTAGACTCACCCCGAGTCCCGGGTCTTGTGTGTTTCAAACAAAGAGCTTTGCACTTCCCTCTCAACCGATCACGTCCCTCGTGGGATGGTGAAACTGCGGTCTTGGGGTCCGCACTCACCTCGTGACAAAGTCACATCTCACACACTCGTCCGATCACGCTCCACCCAACCACACAGTACTTACGGTTATTTTTCTTGTATGGATCTCTTCGTGCACGTTGAGTTTTACGAGTGAAAAAACCTCGGGTGTCGGAAATCTCTCTAGATCTTTCCGAGCTTTGCCAAGAATTGGGCCCTCTGTCTCCCTTGGCTGTGGTTCTGGTTGCAGCACGCGGCTCTGGTTACGGTTCGCAGCTCCAGTTGCAGCTCTTTGGGGATCTGATTGGTTTTTCGGAATCCAATCCTGCTTGGGCCGCTGAAATCAGCAGGGCACCCCCTGGGTGGGAAAGGGGTTCCTGAACCCCAGTATTAGATCACGTCGGGCTTGTCACCAAATTGTTATAAATGGTCAAATCGGAAACCAAATTTATAAGAAAATTTAGCAATGATTTATTAGATCCTTAACAAAATAGAATTTTGAGAAAAACCACCACAGCCAAGGCAGCGTCAGCCCTGGATGTTGGCACTGTGTGAACCTGGATCAGACCAACAAAGTGTCAGCGTCTCCCTGGTGGTTCACCCCGACTGTTTCATGCAGCGAGTTTATATACAGTTTATTCTGCCTGAGGCAGAAATGACTGAATGTTCCTTTGTGTCCCTTCACATGTAGAACTGAGGCCATACATGTGCGGGAATAGACAAAAGTGAGTCCAGGTGTCTCGATGGTTGTCTGAACACTTCGGAAGAGTCCGCATTCACATGTAGCAGAGTGGCGCTGGTGCTTGAGTGTGGTAGATGCAATCTCCCAGGTGCAGGTCCCTGGTGAGTGGCCCTGACATTCCAGGGAAAGTCAGCAATCATGGCCCGGGAAGATTTCATTCATACGTTAACAGACTTGATATTATCTTAAGGTTGTCCAGGAACTAATTGAATAAACATAAGACTCTGCTCCCAGCCGGGTGGTCAAAGACATAGCTTGGATTTTACAATATTTTATACATAAATAGCATGAATTATCTCTATCATATACTCCACTCATGTTTAAAAATGAACGTTAGCTTCCTTGTCCAATTTAAAACCTGGTGGAAGAAGGCTGAATATTCCAGGAATAACTCTGTGAATTTTAAATGAAAATATATAACATTTTCACATCACTTCCCCATATATTCAGCTGCCTGGATATGGGTTGTCTTCCCTCAAACTGACTGCGCAGAGGTACCAGCATTTGCTGGTCTTAAGAGTTCTTATGTTGGCCATTTCAAAAAAAAAAACTCAAAAAACCAAACAACTACAAAAAAAACCCCAGAAAACAAACAACCCCCCCAACCATATTTGCAGTCCTTGAGTTTCTTTCAGAGCTGAGCTTTAAGTTCAAAGGAAGTAAGGGAAGTAAATTCTTATCCTTTAGCTCCACTTCTGGAAACATTCATCCAGTGACTGAAGTATGGGAACACTCCATAATTTGTAGTCCATGATTTTTGCAGGGATCAGTGGTTAAGACTTGGAGCAGGAGTCACTGTGCTAAGCACAGTTTCCTTGGGAGCTTTTCATTATAGCATTCTAGTATGGATTTGAATTTGGTTTAGATTGTCTTCTGCTATGAGCTCTGGTTGTTCCCTTCATTTCACTGTGTATCTTTGCATGAATGCACCTGTAGTTAAATCTGCCCTTCCTCCAGCTCAATCACTGTTTGTTTTCACCTTTGAAATGTAAGAATCTGCATTGCAGTCACTTGTTAGCTTATACACCCAGAGTTCTGGTTTCATGGAGGTTGTAGTGTTGCAAGAAACAATGAAATAAACAAAGTAGCCTATTTTGTAATAGGATGAATTGCAAGGTAAGAATCCATACAGAGAGCAGTAATAGGCTGTAACTTGCTGGGTTTAGCTGCCAAAGATTTTTGTCACAATCTCCACTGTTCTAATGTTTAGATGTCCAAAAATCTAACGTTGGTTAAGCCTGAATTTTCAACTAACTAAAAATGTGAGAAATAAAGATTTAGAGAACATGCCAAGCACTCCACTGGGCTTCATAAGATTTACGGCAGCATGTACCATCAGCATTGCTTTTCTGATGAGACAAAATAAATGCTCCTCTGCAGAAAGCTGGTTATGAGTAATCGAGTTCAGCATATGTAATTTGGTCTGCCTCAACAAAAGTCAAAAGACATTGCACCTTTCCTAATTGTAAATATTTAGTGTCCTGGTTTGATAACCTGTACTTCATAATGTAGTGGAAAAACCCATTATCACAAATGCTCATACTTATCATGTGCTGCAGGATCGAGAAACAGATAAGCAGGTTCCGAGGATGGTTGCCCAGAAAGCCAATGAAACTGGACAAGGAAACACTGCCAGATCTGGAGGAGAATGACTGCTATACTGCTCCATTCAGCCAACAAAGGATCCATCAGTGAGTATTCTAGCATATATTCTAGCATCTCAGTGGCAAGGTGAAAACTTTTCCTTCTGGATTCACCTTGGAAAAAATTGATTCCTTTGTTCGTGTCTTAAGGACTAGTGCCTTCATATTAGCCCTTTTTCACAAAAAGGAAGAGATAACTAGTCTATATTTCTATTAATTAAATGTCCAGCTCAAAGCTAAGGAAATCAATGGGAAAGTTCCTTTTAATTCACTGGAATTTCAATTACATCTTTAAAGGGATCAAATGGCTATTTTCTCTCAGGTCAGAATTGCAGTTGTTCTTTTTCACTTAAAGCTGTGATTAAAACTTTTCTCAGCATTCCTTATGTATTTAGCATAACCAAAACTAGTCCTTCATCACTGATGTTTGAAATATTGATACTTGAATTTAATTCCTAGTTATGACTGTAGAACAAAAAAAACTCTAAAGAAAGCAGACAATGTCAATTTGATTGCATTTCTCTTTCAATTTTATGGAAGCAAAACTCCTTGCAAAATGGCAGTGTTCAGACAGTGTTTGGACCTAGCAGTGACACTTTTCCACCAATGACACCAGTGTTGGACAAATGTCAGAGAAATCACTTGGCTACAAGAAGCCTTTATTCCCTTGCAAAATGCAGAGCAGAAAAAGTCCCACATAACTTTCATAACTCATATGAAATTTAAGGGATGTCAAATTTTTGATGTCTTATGGGTAGTTAGAGAGTTTGTGATATGGGAAACAGTCATTGACTGAGAGCAAAACCACAAAGATTAGGCAGCACTGTTGAGGATACCAAAAGAAGACAGAGAATGAATTATAGGTTGCTCCAAATTCTGAAATATGTGGTTTTATTCAGGGAGAAGCCAGGTTGACAAAGCTCTAAAATACCTCATTTTGAATGAATAATTTTTGCAGGGGTTTGATTTACTAGCTGCAATAAAAATGAGTAAAATAAACCTCTGCCACAAATGGCATCTTTCCAAATACAGCAGAAAAACAAGAACAGGTGCAAAACTCCAGGGAAATTTCAATAGAAGTCTGTTTGATACAGAGATGGGTCAGTTATTGTGCCCTGCAAAAGGAAGAGTAGGTGCAAACTAGTTTGAGAATAACTAGTGATACTAAAAAACTAATAAATCAGGATGTCAGCATTAATGTTTTTATTACCAGTAATATTAACTGCTAACGTGCCTTAAAATTACTGCACATAGGAAAGGGGTTGGTAGTTTGTTCTGAGAGATTTTTTTTGTGGCTGAAAGGAGGATTGACATTTATGAAGAGTATTTTTAGAGTATTTCTTTTTCATTCTTCTGCCTTGCTCATTTTCATGTTGGTAAACTGTCAGGAGAGTTTATAAGAAGTGTTAGTTTCATTAACACTCCTGCTGTTGTTTGACGCTTCTTTTACATCATGGCAGCCTTGGAAATTTTACTTTTACTCCATGGCAGACCTGACATTTTCTGCTTAGCTTTCTGTGTGTAGTCTTCCTATCCTTTTGTGTGGGGCTTATAAAATGTTGGCTGAGCTGGCCTCCTTCTCACAGAAGATGCTGGCTCTGACAGCAATGGTGTTCCTATTGTGCTTCAGCCTGTTCCTTGTGCCTGACTTGTTTTGTTTCACTAGAATTTTGAAATACAATGACTTGTTCAATATTTTTCTACTGAGTTGCATGCAGGTATTTCAATTTTTTAACCCAGAGACCCACAGTATTGTTTTAGGACTGTGAAGATAAATAATCACTGAAATTCTTGAGATCCTGAAAAGGAGAATTGCCATCTACAGTAATGTTATGATAATTTAGCTTCCATTTTGTCAGTGGTAAGAAAAGTCCATACCTTTTGATATTTGGGACAGTTAAGGTTTTGCTGGTATGCTCTAACCATGTGACCAATACAATGTAATTATACTGGAGGCTACAAACTTGTCATGGGTGGTTACTTGTGGAGTTCAATGTTCGAAGAGCACATCATCCTACAGTCTAGAAGAGCAGTGACAATCTCCTTCCTACTCTTGGGCCTTCAGCTGTGACTCTGCCTCCTCTTCCATCACACAGTAGTGCCAAAACTGATTCAGAGAGAACAAGTACAGGACTGGAGGGGTCCCAGTACCAACCCAGTGTTCAGCTAGCTGACCTTAGTGTTAAGACTTTTCATTGAACATATGGCATTTTTTTGAACAAAGTAAATGTAACTCATTCAGTTCCTGAAGTCCTCAGAGGATGCAGAATAAATGCGAGTTTTTTTGTCCTTTTGCACTGTATTAAGGTGGTAGCAGAAAAATGCCACCAGTGTCTGCTTTTTGTCAGAACTTATGTACAGATTTTGAGTTTTAAGTTTACAGTAGAAGCCATACAATTTTCCTGCACATCTAGAATCCTAAGTGAGAGGAAGAGATTAGTGGGAAGTACAGTCAACTGTTCTTTGAGAAATACCCACAGGAACCTAAAATATATAATCAGTCTTTTAATTACACTGATGAGGATTTTTCTGGCTATTGTACAAGTATTTCTGGAGAGCAAGATATGTACTTCTGGCAGTTGAAAATATTTTGGATTTCTGTGTTGCCATAAATTACTGTTTATCCAAGATATGCTTAATGAAGACCATGAAGTGAATCACTCACAATTACAACCATCTCGGAAGCACAAAACTTAGTTTTCAGATAAGATCTCCATGGCCTCACAGTAGATTTTGCCACATATCCTACCTGGAGGCTGCCAAATTCTTCCTTTTTTCCTGGTTTTATGTGCTTTGCATCTTCTAAAATATTATGCCTTAAATACTCATATGAGCTTGGCTGCATTTGATATATTGCAATTTGGGTCTAAAATTCCTTATTTCTTCCTTTCTTCATAGCATCAGATGTCTTTCATGTCACCAAAGAACAGGCAGTTTATCTTTTGTGATCTAGCCACAGTTTCCACATAGAGGACTCCAGTCCAATACAGATTTTACAACATGACTTGAGTGGAGACTTCATTTGTGATAGTTTCTTTTAAAAGCATGGAAAGACAAAGAACTGACAATACTTACAATTCAGTGTCTGGGGTGGAAAATAATTAAGAAAAAAACCTTACCTGAGCTTATTTCCATAGGAAATAATATTTTAAAAATATTCATGTACAAGGAGTGTATGCAATTTTAGTAGATCATTTCAATAGACTTGTTCTTTCTTGCATTTTTCTTTCCCATTCAGATGGAAAAAGGCCAGATGTGGAGAAATTCAGCTTTCAAAAAAAAACTAAGTTTGTTTTAAGAGGCACAGCTAGCCATCTGTCCTTCCTCCAAAACTGGCAAAGTAGAAAACACAAGAATGACATTTGTGAGATATGACTATAACTTTTGCAGCACAGCTTCAGGTTTTCTTTTAAATTATGGCATATTTCATAGGGTATATCTCAAAACTGTCAGTACAAGAGAAGACCAAAATTCATCTTATTTCTTAAGTAATAGAAAATCTCTTTTTGGAGGAAAGTTCTGCCAAGCACTTTTTTTTTTTTTTTTTTAATTGTGTGGAATACAAAAAGATTATTTTCAAGATAGACTTCTGAGTAGTGTCTCTTTTTTGCAGCCACAACTTGGAAAAGGCTGTGCTTATACCAAAGTATTTCTTCTGAAAATTATCTTTTACAAGAATGCACAAGATGTGAGAAATGTTTACCATTAGACACACTTAGTTGTTCTTCTACTACATCTTATTTATTTATCATGTAGTCAGCTGCTAATCACTTGGGAATAGTAACAGCAGCAATTAGCTGCAATTTCTGAGGTAACTGTACACTAGCTAGGGAAATATGTTAATTGCTGTTTAGAGATTTCAAACTCTATATCAGGAGCTATTTCCCCTTTGTTTTATCTTTCTAAGGCAATAAACTCTCTGATTAAATATTAACCTAATATATAATTGAATGACCACTTAAAATAAATATTTGTTACTTAGTGAAAATAAGATTAAAAATTTACTCAATTAGGAGGACTAGGATAGTAACATGATTAATTAAGCAAAAAATGCCCCTGCATACCAGAGGTTAATAGATTTCTTCTCATTTATATTATGTCCCCTTGTGGTACATAAGTCTTGTATTTTTTCCAGATTTCCAAGATATGTGTCTCTCAAAGTGGAGTTGCTTTTCAAGCTTTTTCTGATGTTCAAATTGATCTTAACAAACCCCATCTCTACCAAGATGATCTGTGCCCATGTTCCCTTAAGTCCCCTCACCCCAAAATCATGGATAGATCAGGGAACTACTGCAAATGGAGACAAGGCACAGGGCTGCATGGACACTTACTTGTTTTGAACCAGGATGGTCATTCTGGCATTTGAATACATCTAGAGTATAATAACTATTCATCTTTAAATGGCTTTTTATAAATGGGGAATCACAGTTTTGCAAATCCTGCTCTCAAACAAATCTTTGTGCTGCCAAACTTGGACATGCCTTGCAATGTTTTTTTTTTTTTTATTCCCTCTGATTCTGGAAGTTTCAATTGCATGAAAAATAGAAAGAAGCAGGGCATCCCTGAAAAATACAAAAGGCTCCCTCTTTCTATCTCAGGTGAATATTCCTAAGTGAACTAATTTAAATTAAGAAGCGATCTGGGGGAAGACATCTGGGGCAAAGGCAGAGGAAGGTGAAGGAGAGATTCAGCACTTTCATGACTTTCTATTTTACTTTGGCAGTTTTGAGGCTGTGGTGCCAAATTAGAAATGGAGAGAGCCACTACAACATTCTTCGTCCCAAAGTGACCCTGTTTTAGGCCCTGTATGATATGAAAACCCTCTATTAACCATTAATAAAAATGTCCTTTTATATAAAAAAGACAGTTAGCTGCAACCTTAAAAATCAAGCAAAACAAAAATCAGCAAGTGCTAATAATATAGCCATTTTCAAACAAATAAAGTAGAGAAATGTGTGGTCTTATTCTCAGGGGAATACTGCAGACTCACATTGTTGCTGTTACTCCAGCTGATGATTTACTTTCTCTACGTTAAATTGGCTAAAAACCTGCTATTACCTCCGCCAACAACAGGTTGGCTGTTGGCTCTGTGATTTACATGGGAGTACAGAAGGTTGGGCATTTTCCATGTGGTAATATATAAAAATACACTACTCACATAGAGATCACTACTTCCAGCAACATCTGTGCTCTTAGTTTGTACTGCTTCCAGCAGAAGCAATTTTAGATATGGTGTCAGACTGTTTCAGTGTCTGTGGACCCACAGTGCGAAGATACACACGGATCTGTGCATGCATCCATCCTCCCTTTGTGTCTTTGTCAGCAGGCCACAGGTGTTCAGATTTCATCTTTTTTTATCTTGTCACTAAAGCAGAAAAGAGCCTTTTCCTGCCTTTTGCTTTCCCAAAATATAAAAAGTAAAATAAAGCAAGAAAAACAAACCCACTTTTTTTCAAATGTGTATTCAAAGATTCAAGAGCTAAATTTACCCTTTAAGGGTTTGTACAACCTGCAAAATTACCAAAGACAATGTGTGAACAGGAATTCATTGGTAATTTTTTCTTGGTTGAATTTGCACTAATTTGAGGTCTTTCTTTAGACAACAGTTAGCTTTGCTGTGCTTTGCTATCCACAGAAAGATAGTTTGAAATTTCCAGTTCACAGTTTAGTTAAAAAGGCTACAAATATAGCTTCAAAGCAATTAACCTTCACTGACTCTTCATGTCTCTTACAGCATAAATGTAAGAGCAGTATTTCCAGAATGATATTTTTGAAAGGGACTTTAATTAGGGATCAACTCTGGAAGCTTTCCTTCCAAAAGTACTCTCATTATCTTCATTGGGATTTTCTTTTTGAGTAAGGATAGATCACACAAATAAGACTTACAGGACCAAGTTAATGATTATAGCTGTTGTGGAACAAATCACTGGCTTTATCTACCTATACATTAACTTCACAGGTAAAAAAATTTTAATACATTAATCCTTACTTATTTTTTGTCTTACAAATGAGGTGACCAAATTATGAAAACCACCAGTGAAGAGTCTCATAAATAAAATCTAAACCCTTACTGAGCCTGAAAACAAGCTGTATTGCTCTTATGAATATTCAAATCCTTGTGTTGAAAATATAACAAGGGCAGCAGAAACAGAACAGCTGAGGAAATTCTTCCACCTAAAAGCAACAAGGGTTAAAAAACTTGCTAGAAAGCCTCTGCATTATACAGTTCATAGCTCAGTAATGTCTGATAAATGTTTACGTGTACCTGGTTTGAAATTGTCTTCAGCTCTGGCCCCTGTGAACTGAAATTTGAAGTGTGAGATTCTTCACAGACTGAGAAAATCTTTCTCATCTGAATTCTTTGTTGGATGCTGTAGAACATGGAATAGCTTTGATGGTTATTGTTTGACTGTGGATTTACCACCCACACTCAGAAATAAGACAAACTGAAGCACAAAAAACTGGGGGGAAGAAACATCCATGAAGCATTGGAGAAGGGGTGGTGGTTGAAAGGGGCAAGCCCTACACTGAGCTTCCTGATTCTCACCTGACAAGAGCAACTCCTGTGACTTTTGGGATAAATTGAAACCTCCCTGACATTGTCCTAATTTATGTCAATGTCTAACAGGGATGTTGTAATACAGATACAGCTGCCTGGGATATTCTCAACCTTTCAAGGCCTTCCACTCATGTCTGCCTGTTTTTATTTCCTGTGCCAGAGGTCCCTGCCCCGTTGATTATGGTGATGCTGCTCTTTCTACTCTACAGACAATTTCACAGAAAAAAAAAAAGGATATTTGAGTTAAGCAGATTTTAAGAACCCTATGACTTTTATGTTCAAAAATAAGGAAGAATTATTCCTTAAATGCTACTACATGTTTTAAATGATACCAAATGTTACCACCAATTCTATCCCAAAATAATGATATTGTTAGGGATGGTCCAGGACATCCAGAGGACTCATTTTTGGCACTACTTTTTCACCTTTGCTGAACTCTCACATCTCTTCTTTATCCATGTCTTCATGAATAACATTCATATATTGGAAAACACTCAAGGGCATGTTTTTGACCCACTCTGATCATGGCGAGTCCTTCCTCTCGTCTCCCCCTCCTGCCCTTACTGGCACAAGACTGGGCAGGGCAGAGCCTCTGCAGCTCATATTCTCACAGGTGTTTTAGGACTGCTTCAGCTATTCTGGAACAGGCTGAGTTTTTCATGGCAGTTCTCATACTGAGGTGTTTACATCTGCTTCACAGGCACATCTGGTTATTTCTTCTTGCCCATGTAAGATCAAAAGTTATAATAACACAACTACTAAGTTTGCCAATGAATGCAAATTACTGAAGTGTTTCTTTAAACAAGTGATTATTTCTTTGTTTTTTAGAGTTCCCATAATCCCTGATTTTTGTCTTTTTGCATTTATGACTCATGAAAATAGAAATTCTTGAATACAAGCAAAACTATTAAACAAGTTCTTCAGAAGAGATGTTGAAATGGCTATCTCTAGTTGCAGTATAAGACAGTTGTGATAACAGATGAGAAAAATAAACTTGTATTACAAAGAAAATAGATTAAGGTGTTATCTGGTTCCATGTTGCAGGTTTCCCAGATAAGGTGATCCAATTCGCAGTTGAATCCTACAAGAACTCGTCAGAATGATGAGTCAAGCTAAGTCAGAATGAGAATTACTGTGCTGTTCTGGTATCTGAGAAGTTATCTTCACAGTTCTTTAACTGTCTGGGAGGTGGGGTCTTGGATAGTCAGGCAGTAAAAGAAAATTAAATAAAGAGCAAAAATCTCTACTATTCATTTCTGTTTTACTCCTGCCTTTTCATTTGTTTCTGCTGCTACACAAACAGCCTGTTACAGAGTTCCAGCTTCAGCTGAAAACAACACTGTTCTACCTGTCTCACAGTTTAGATTTTATAAAATATAATTTCTATCAGCATTAAGATTTACAAGAATACAGTATGTTTTTTTCTCTCAAAATACTTTTGGTAGTCATTATTTCACATACTGGTTACTTTCAGCTGAATTTGATACAGATGTAGCAGTAAAGATGCATCGTTATGTCCACATATCTTTCTGTATCTGAAAGATAAGCTCAGTCTTAAATAACTTTTGAGTAACAGCAGCTTGAAATAGAATAGTGGCCCCAAACTGTTCCTATACAGAAAAGGCTGTGGCCAGTGGACACCAATTGCATTTGCTGTTTGGTACCAGCCCACTGGTAAATCAGCATGCACGTGGTGGTCCGCCAATATGCATAAATCTAATTAACTTTGGTAGGTACTGTAGGGCATGAGTAGGACTTTGGGAATAGCAGGGAAATGGGAGGAAGCCAGAAGTACTGAGTACAGTAGTGAGTAGATTGTAGGCACAAAAATGGCCTGTGAGTATCTGGGGTGAAGTGGCAAAGGAGACATGAGATAGTAATCTCTAGAAAACCAGGTTTTATTACTTCTGGTGCTCTTGGAACAATTTGTCTTACATACCTTTACTTTAGGATTTTTTTTTTTACTGTCTGCCTTTGAAGCAGAGCATAAGGATCTTATGTACACATTGTATTGTATTGAAAATTCAGCTGAGAATTTTGATAATAAAGAGGGAGTACATGAAGTTCTCAAAGTCCAGAAGTTGGACTCCTCTTTTTTCAAAATTACTGTGGAGGTGCAAAGCTGCATATTATTTCCCATGAGTAAAGATTGATTCTGGAAAAAAAAAAAATTCATTTGGGTTAAATTACCTGAGGGGAAAACTGAGAAGTGAATCTCACATTGTGCAAAAGAGAAGGTGAAGTGAATCCACACCAAGCTCCTGATTAAGATGATCTCATTTAAGGTCATATTTGTCTAGTGTGCTCTCCTACAGACTCATCTCTCCATGACATCTCTGTGACCTTAACATTTTATTTATCAGTTTATTCAATTCTGCAGCTCTTCAAAAACACAGATGAGGAAACCAATATTGCCTCCTATCCACAGGGTTTGTTGGGTTTTTCAAAATTTATTCTATCTAACCTATTGAACATAGAACTGGCATTCATACTTAACTTGATAAGTGGCCTCTTAGAGCTAATTTTTCTACTGCATTTTATCTTCCAGGACCAAATGTGGGAGTATATGATACTTTCAATTTCTAACATAGTATTCAGTAACAGTTTTCAGTAAGCATGGTTTACCAAGTAGATGGTTCCAACTGACTCTTAATGGTAAAGCATAACAAAAAAGCCTGGAACAGATGTGAAATTCTACTGCTGCACTTACAAAGATATGTTTTTGCAATTTTTTGTGCAAGAATTTTGTAGTTTTCAGTGAATTATCTAAAAGTGATGCATATCATAATGAATACTTAAATATCTCCACATAATTCTTTGTAAGAGAATGAATACTGTTACTGACAGCATCTCACCTGGCTAATCACCTCTTAATCAAGTGTCTTTTATCCTCCCTGCACTTGCTTACATACTGTAGATTTTTAGAGTGCTAAAGAAAGTAATGGAAATAAATATTTGCCTTAAATGTGCTATTACATGTTTCTGAGATGCTCTTGGTTTTTATTTTCATGTAGCTTCATAATACACAACAAAGATACTTTCTTCAATAATGCTACAAGAAGTAGAATTGTACACCATATCTTACAAAGAGTGAAATATGAAGAAGGGAAAAACAAAATTGGTAAGTACTGAGCAATGTGCTTTTAAATATGCCTTTAAAAAAAGAAAGAAGAAGTCTGCCTGGCCTCA
This sequence comes from Agelaius phoeniceus, assembly GCF_051311805.1. Lineage (NCBI taxonomy): Eukaryota > Metazoa > Chordata > Aves > Passeriformes > Icteridae > Agelaius > Agelaius phoeniceus. The sequence goes on along the minus strand of NC_135269.1, from coordinate 27,061,756 downwards.
TAAGAGGCTCTTTTCCTTCCTTTTTAATCACCTTGATTTTGACTGTTTCCATCTCATCCACTGCTGTGGTAGGGGCTTTGCCTTGGAAGATGTGATCATCTCCCTGTAATACCAGTCAGCTTTCACAGGCATATCACCACATGGGATTTATCACCTCTGCAAGGGAAGAGGCTGATTTAAACATGAAATATTAACAGATTAGGAGCAGTGAAGCAGAGAGACTCATGCAGGAAAACTTTTATTCTTTCATTAAAATGTGCTTGGGAGGATGGAAAGATTTGTGCTGCTCTACATCTCAGGCTACAGGGCTTCTCCCTGGATACCTATCCACCCCTAAGGGAGATGGAGGACTCTGTATCTCTGGTGTTGCTGTAAGTCAAAGGAAGTTCACCATTGATGTCCTCAGTGCAAAGAATGATGTAACTGTGGCTACATTTTCAATTAGAGAGTGGACTGGAAATTTGGAGAGGCACACATGCAGGCCCAGGAGAGCAGGTGGTGACAGAGGAGGGATAGAATATGAAATAGTGGCCACCTTCTGCCAAATCATACAGAGCGCATACACCTTGAGTCCCACACAGAGACAAATGTAGAGACAAATCTCCATAAAATTCTGCAATCTATTTCATTTCTCTGCTGTTTAAACCTCACCTTTCCTGAAGAGGAAAATATCCCAGAACTTCACTTCTTTCTTTCTTTCTCAGCTGCTGGGATGAGGGCAGCAATAGCCCTGAGCAGAGCTGATGTTGCATCTTGCCCAAACACCTGCAATCCCTGCCTACCTAAGATCCCAATCTCCCTCACATGTAAACTTGTGCTGTACCTGTAGTAAACACAACCTTGCACTGATTACTGGGCAGAGCAAAGCCCAGCTCTGCCGTCCAAGTTTTACTTTTCTGACAGAGACATTGGAAGAAAACATATTTTGCCAGGCAGATAGTGATGCTACCGCTGCAAGTGTTATTCATGTTGACTTAATACTTCTCATTGCTGTGTTCTTGCTGCTGTCTGTCTCCTGTGAATTAGGAAAGGAATCAAGACTCTGTGCCTCTTGGTCAATAGGGTTCAAATACCTTCAGGTTCTTCATGTGGATTGTTTTGCATTGCTTGGTAGCAGTACAGTCTTATTTTGGTGATTTTACAAGTGCAAAGCACCAATCATCTCAGCAATCATCATTTCTCCAGGGTCTCAATAAAGAGGGACATGGCCTGAGTGAGTGGGTTGTATGGTCACTTTTTTGTGGTAGGATGGATAGGAATGATTTTATTTTCTGGTCTTTTAATGCTGCAGCTTGTCTTGTTCCTTTCTGTCTGTTCAGCAACTTTCATAAGACACAAGCTGAACACATTTTAAAAAGTTGTTATCATGTGGAATTGTGAGTTTCTGTTGCTTTAATGGTCTGCAATTCAAAAATGTCGAGACCTATCCTGAAGATTTTAGCTCCCAAGATATGCAGCCTTTCATCTAAATAGCTTTGTTAGACCATGTTTCATAATGTCAAACTTTAAACCTGGTGTAAAGTCTCCAATTTCAGTGAAGTTACTCTAAAGATGGATTTGGCAAATGAATCTTTAAACCTCTAGCATAATAAATTATAGATTCTGATTAATATTGGAGCAAGTCTTTCTATGTATTATTTCTTAGTTATCAAAATCTAGAGAAGATTAATTTTTCTACATATATTATGTACTTTCAATTGGCTTCCATCTTCATTTAGCCAGTTTGTGAAAATATGTTTTGCTTTTTACGTCACCATTTTTCTGCTCCTGTTGATAAATAATTGAATACTTTTGATTCTTAGGTCTGAATCGATTGCTCAGTAATGGCTCCTATGAAGCTGCATTTCCTCTTCATGAGGTATTTTGCTCTTTTTTTTTTCCTTTTTGAATGGACATTTCCCACAAAATGAATTCTTAATTGTGTAATTATTTATCCTTAACCTTATTAATGTCTGCCTCTGACATGCTTCCATTTAGCAATGCTTTTTTCCTTGGGGAAAAATTAGGGGTATTTCTTGCAAAAAGAGATGAGTAAAGAGGGTTGTTCCAGTTCTGTTCTGTAAAAACTCTTTGAGTTGATATATCAGTATGCTTTCAGAGAGGAAAAACACCACACTCTGGGGTGGCTTTTTGAGATTCTCCAAAGATTTTCTTTGCATTTATAGGCTATGACTTGAATATAATCTATTATAAATTTCTTAGTAAAAATATTCTCAAATCTTAGTGACATCAGTTGATTTTTTTTTTAATGCCATATTTAGCTTTTGGAGTGCAAGTATGTAGTTTGCATAAATTGTGTTATCCATGCTGCTAGTAAGAGAGATTTCTTAAATATTCTTTTTTGCTGCTGTTATTCATTAATGTCCAGATTTGTATTTTAGGGAAGTTACAGAAGTAAGAATTCAATAAAAACCCATGGAGCAGAAAACCACAGACACCTGCTCTATGAGTGCTGGGCTTCCTGGGGAGTGTGGTATAAATACCAGCCCCTGGATCTTGTAAGGTAAGACTTGCCTGCTTTTGCTATGTCACATTAGAGATGCTTTGAGCACAGGTTGTTTCACTTCTGATAAAACCACGAAAAGCTTATTTAATTCATGTGGTTTTTAAAAACTGATCCTGAAGTAATGGGAAACCGTTTAGTTCATGGTGACACTACATCTGAAGAAATATTTAAAGAGGAGTTTGTAGAAGGACCTGAAAGTGAAAGAAGTTTCCTTCCAGAGTTTCCTGACACCATAATTTGTAATGAAGTTTTTACAGGATATTTAAGAGGAAAAAAAAAAGGAGGAGAAGGATCTGTGGAGTCTGGGTATACTTGATTAGACATCTGTCCATAGGAGGTGTTCTTTCTCCTTGGAGCATGGCTTTGGTGAAAAATAGGCTCTCACCAACTAGATCTTCTTTTTCCAAAGAGCAACCACAGAATGAGCTCTGGAGGAAGTTTCATGATGCTCACAAATGGCACAGAGCAGAGCTTACAGTTGCTGATTGTACTACTGTGTTCACAACACTGGTGATGGAAGTCTCCTCTGTACCACTGCCCTTTAACTCAGACCAGCCACATCACCACTCTCCAGATTTTTGTTAATCTTGGAAGTAGTCTGCAAAGAAGAAAACACTGAGAAAGTTGAGATGTGATTCCAAGTTCTTACAGTCCCTTTAAATAATGTTTTCAAATAGCCTTGCATGCACTAATAGGGGATTACATAGTTCTTGTGCATATAGAGAGAGCCAGAGCCTTTACTGATCATGATGGCAGAACTAATATTGGACAGTAATGGGCTTTTTCTACTTGAAGAGAGGAACATGGAGCTACAAGGGCCTGTTAATAAAGTCTTCAGATGTACCAGGAGCACTGAAGATAGATTGACCATCAGGAAGGGTCATACGCAACATTCAATTGGTCCAGCTTATTAATTTCCTCTTTCATAAGTCCTGTGACTAATAGAAAACTTTGCTCTTATTTATTCTCAAAATTGTTTCCAGATGAAAGATTTGTAGAGGGTAGCCCTGGAGACAGACAGTGTTACTGATTAAGGCCATATAAAACCTATCCATTTCATAAAACAGAGAGTTTCTTTTCCATGGATAAAAAGCTAACCAAGAAAATTTTTTACTGATTCATGTAATTTTTTTACTCCTTTATGAAATAATTTATTAAATCTCATAATTTAATCCCAAAAAACTTTTTATTTCTTTTTTTTAATAAACTGGATAGACATTTGGATTTTTTTTTTGACAAATTACACCATAGAAACTGCTGATTTATGGAAGAGCCAACAGTTATACTGAAGGGGTTTTTTGCTTTTAATTTCCCAGTACACAACAAGATATTATTATCACAGTACAAACAACTCATCTCTATAGAGTTTTATAACCATTTTTCCATAGTGGTCAAGGCTACTGTTCTTCATCATTTCTTGTTTATGAAAGTGCTCTTGAGGCAATATCTGGTGTTTGGTTTAATTTGATGGTCAGGCATCTGAAAGGTTTGTGAAAGTATGAGAATAAATGGTAACAGAATAAGCAAAGTTAGAGATATGATTATTCTAGACCTTGATAGCAGCCTTCTTGCATTGTCTGGGTTTAAAGATTTTTAAAGAAAGTTTATTTTTTCATGAGACAGATTTTTCAAAATCTATTTAAAAAAAAGGCAACTGCTATAGACCCCCTAGCTGAAGTCAGGAGTGTCCTGCTGTTGTTGAGAGTGGATGTTTACCCAAAGAGGAGAGGGACAGGGGGAGCTGTAAGATTCCCTGAGCATTGGCAGCAGCCTGAGTCACAAGACACCAAACTCAGCAGGTCCAAAGCTGCAGCCCCAGCCCAGCCTGCCATGTGCTGCCTGGAGCACATCCACAGCTGTGATGAATTCACTGAAGGAGGGTGACAACAAAGTGAAGGGAATGCCTTTTCCTTCTCACTTCACAGATGCTGGATTACTCACATTTCCTCAGCTCCTGCTGAGTTTTCAGAGGATTTGAAGGTTTGGGAGGAGCTAAGGAAATGTGAGTAATCCAGCATCCATGAATGAATCTTCCACTTCTACAGCCACTCTCAGCAGTTCACATGTCTATTGAGCTGGAGACTTTTCCTTGAAAAACTGATGACACCAGCAAGACCTGCTGTTCATTTCACTTGGGAGTGTCTCAGTGGGCACATTTTAAAAAGAAGCTTTTCTCAGTGCCAGTTCTACAGCAGGGAAATATCATTTTTCCCCCCATAATAAGAATTATGTAGGACTGTGCTTGAAGGGTGTAGTGTGGTCATCTGTACAAAAGGAGCGACTGGATGTTGCTTCTTCCACAGACATCTGGCCAGAACTTACACTGCTAGCTGACATTATGCTTTAAAAAGGCTAAGAAATAAATTAGATGTAGATAGTACATTTATGTCATCAATAGATGTGCTATTACTACCCTAAAGTCAAGTTACCACAATGGTAAGTGAAAATATTCATACTCCAGTGCTGTTTTATTTTTTCCTTAGATGTTAAAATGAAGTTTCCATCTCCTGTGCTGCCAATTTGGCAACTGCAGATTTCATTTAATCTCATCAGCTGGCTGTTATGGAGATACTAGTCACTAAAAATAAATGAGGAGAAGTCATTTGAGGGAAATTGCATGATTCTGCTTCCACTCTGCTTTGAAACGTGGCAGTACGATGGCACAGAGTTGGCATAATTTACAAAGCCACTCCTATTAGACAACAGATGTGGTACCACGACTTTAATTATACATCTCTTGGAATTTAGTGTCCATAGATGCTTTAAAAGAATAATTTGTGACCTTTAGAATTGATTATAATTCTTATAATTGATTATAATTGATTATAATTCTTCTTATAATTAAAAAAGAAACAGGTCTCAGTATGTTTATATGCTTTGGGACCATGTAAATCAACAGAAACAGTGGCAGTGATTCCTGGGGACTTTGGATCACCTCCTTCACACTTGTGTGCATTGTTGCTTCCCTCTTGATTGTGCACAAATTGCTCCTGCTGCTGCTTGTGCTTGTAATTGACAGGACAAAAATGCAGGGAGGAAACTGGTTTTTAAGTGATTGTAAAGGTATCTAAATGAACTTGGAAGCAAAAACTGACACCTGAGTAATCTGCATTTTGCTCCATGTTTCCATTAAATGTCTTGACTGCAAGCTGACTACTCCCTTTCAGTCTCCTGTCAAGCCTTCCTACCCACCCCATTGCTTCTGACATGAGAGCTTCATATGTCCAAAACACCTGCTGGAAAGCTCTAGTTTCTGTGGTGTGGAAAGTTCTGTTCAGGATTTCATTCTTACCTGCAAAAGAGTTAATGAAAATAGATAGGTCCTTGAGCCCTGATATGTCTATATTCTAGATCCATGACTTCCTCCTAGGCATGTCAAAAGCAAAATATTCTGTAATGAGAGTCATTAAACATAGGATAATCCAATATCACATTTCATAGGTTGGAAATTAGACTTTGTAGCTTAATACTTTCCAAAAATGTGCCTTATTGATAAATATTGATATTGAAATCTTGACCACTTAGGTCATAGCTCTACCACTGGAATGGGTTGAGGGGATATACAGTTCACCATTAGGGTAACTGGTATTGAAGGGCTAGTATACAGGCTAGCTTACAATGAGAAGATGAAATTACATTTTTATTATTATTTTGTTGTTGCAATATATATAAGGATAGGAGAAATGGATTATTGTGTTAGGTGCTTGGGGATTTTTTATGTCCCTCCTTTTTAGGTTAGTTGTGGAGGAAATTTTCTGTGGGAGAACCATTAAAGACTCAAACAATTTTTTTCTGTCCATATTAATAATCTGAAAAATTGGATAGTAATTAATTAGCAAAGTTAACAAGAACACAAAGATGTTATCAACACTGGAAAATTTCAAAGAAGCCTTGAAATGAATAGAATGATAACAGGTTAGATTTAGGTATAAGTCATGCACAGTAATGCATTCTGGGAAGAAACTTCTGGAATTCTTTGTGTACATTGCTGAGCCCTGGCTCAGAAAGAACTGCCATCACTGAAGCAAGCTATATGAAATTTCTGTTCTTTACATAGTGATAGAAGAAGAGAAGGAACAGATTTGTTCTTCAGACAAATATTTGGGGCAAATTGAAGAGGGTGACAAAGGCATCTACACATTTTTCATCTCCTGAGGGTCATGACGGTCCAGACTAGCTGAATTACATATTGGAGTAAATGTGGAACTCCTCTGAATATGGTACCTAGGCCTCCAAAGACCTTCTCACTGGCATAGTTTGTTTCCATAGCATTTAACTGAGTGGTATCTGAGCAGAGACTAAAAGGAGAAATATGCAAACTATGGGGCCAGATATATTAAATTGATCCTGATGCAATTTACAGTAGTACAGCCTGTGCCTGTAGAGTACCAGCTGTGTTGCAAAGGGCAATAAGGGAATATCGAGGTTGTTTATCCATATTTAAACCAATATGCATCAAAGTAATGTCAACATCCTACATTTAATTTTAAAACCCAGCTCAGATGCCTTTTCCTTTCTTTTCAGAGATGGGTTTCTCCCCATCATCTTCTTTATGCACACACTGAACTTTGCTTGGGTCTTCGTCTAGGATGAAGGTGTTTGATTTCTAGATCAAAAGGAATACTATGATTTGCACTGTTAGATTGAAGGGCTCAGAAGGGTAGGGGTTTATTTTTGCCATTAATGCTTGTCAGCTAGAGGGTTGAAACAAGGAAGCATTCATCCTTGAGTGTAGAGAATGAAGTAAAAAATAAAGCTTGATGAAAGTTAGGTGGACTTCACTCCTTTGAACAATGTACGTGGAGAAAAATAGGTCATCCATATTTAGTGGAAGTAAGCTCAAATGTGAGTTTGCATTTTTGGAGGTGCAGGCACAGACTGACATCCTAGATGTCAGGAAAATAATCAGGCCAAAAGTTTCATGTACACTCTTAAATCAGGTCTTAAAAAGCAGTTTGCAGTGTGTTTTTTACAATCAGACCTGCTGCCCTTGTCAGAACTGAGCATGTAAGTGTTAGCTTACCATCTCTTTAGTCTGGGAATTTGAGTCTGTTGAATGACAGAAGAATAAAAACAAAATTACAATACTTGGCTTCTTATACAGAGTTGGTAAACTCAAATGAAAATAGTCACTGCAGATCAGTATCTTCCATCAGAGCATGAGCTCAGGCCAGAGAGATGTTTCCCACACTGGAAATTTTTAACAACAACTTGAAAACTGCTAATTTTGTGCAGTCCAGACCAAGTGTCCTCCAGTGCACCCAGTGCTAGAGACAGTTCTAGGGCTTTCCATTCTGGCTGAGAAAATTTGGCCAATGATATTTCCTTGGTAGGGTAGAGGAGCCAGCAGTGCTGGCTGTCTGCACTTGTTCTCTGGATACATCAGAAGTTGCATCATTAGGGTGGAAGAGAGTTTCCAGTAGCAGCTATTTTCAAATTGAGTGGATATGCAAGTTTAAGTTGTCTACAAAATGTCTGAAGCACAAGCATATCATCCTGCATCATTCTTTAGAACCAGCCTTGCAAATAATCCCCTAAAATCTACTGTGCACAAATCAATAGGACAGTACATGAGCCTGCTCCTCTGCTGATGAGTTCAGCAGGTTTTTGTGTGCTTGATTAATTCTCTAACACATAAATAAAGGGTTGGTTGTGTTTGGGAGGAGGTAAATTGCTAATGAATATGTATGTAGCAAGATAAAACTTTCTGGCTACTTTGCTGCTAGTTTTTGAGTAATATATCTAATAAATCAGGATCAGTTCAGACTGCTTTCCTCAAATCATTGCAAGATGATGGACCTCACTTGCACTTCACTTTCCACTGCAGTAGAATCGTGAAATTAGTTTTGCAGAAACTGAGCTAAGAAAATAAATAATCAAATTAAAATAAACTGTATTGGAGAATGAACTCTGGTTAATTAATTTCTTAGAACTAATTTGAGCTCAAATAATTTTTGCTGTTATACAAGATTTAGGGATAAAATTTATTTCAATGCAATTATTCGGGCAGTAAAATCAAACAGCCAAAATCAAAGCACACCATCAATTTCCCAAATACAAAGAACTAGCTTTCTAAAAGTAACTCAGTGTTTCCTTCACGAGGTCACCACTTATCTAACTGTAAACTGTGGTTATTGAATTTTTAAATTAATGTTTTAAGTTCATTACTGAGGCAGGTCCCTCAGTGTGTATTTAGAAGCTTAGTTGAAGGCTTTTTATCCTCTTTAATCTACTCTTCAGATATGATAGAAATATTTTTTTCTACTAATGAGCAAGATTAAGTAGATTATTCTAATTAGCAGGTAACTTTGTTGTGTTTTGTTTTAAAACAGACGGTACTTTGGTGAGAAAATCGGGCTGTACTTTGCCTGGTTAGGCTGGTACACAGGGATGCTCTTCCCAGCTGCCTTCATTGGATTATTTGTCTTTTTGTATGGAGTCACCACTTTGAACCACTGCCAAGTCAGGTAACGTGGGAACTTGTAAAAAGAAATCGCAACTGTGGGTTATTATGAATAATTTGAGAGATCTTCCCACAAGCTGTTAATTATTTCATTTTAAACTATTGAATGAACAGTCAAGAAAAGACTGCCTAGTTGTCATAAGGTACCTGGTATCAAACTTCCCATGTTTTATGATCCTGAATTGGATGAGAGGAAATTCTTCTTTCCCAGTTCCAGTTGTTAATGGTGCTGGCAACTCAGAACAAAATAGGGAAAAAGCAGACTCCTCCATTACTTTTTAAGAGGCCAGCACAAGAGTGGGGAATTTTCACTCTCTATAAGGCTTTTCCCAAAGATCCACCACAGAGAGGCATTCCTCAGATGAAGAAATCCCTGGACCTTCTGCTGAGAGCTGCATCTCTAAGTTTTTGTGCACTTGAGTCACAAGAGTTACTTCGTCTGAAGTTATCCTCACCCTCCTCCTACCAAAGGTCACTCTGACTCAAGGAGAAGCTGGAAATAGTAAAGAGATACTACTAGGTTGTCCCTGGAGAACTGCACTCTGCAGCTATGACTAAACTCTGTAGTCTTAGACAGTCAGCAAATATTAATTATACACATGCTGTTATGAACATCTTGGCTTCAGTTACAGATCAGTTTTGTTCAATAAGTAACTGAATATTGGCAAAGCCTATCAATCCAGACAGATTATTGTGCAGATTGTTGTAGTAATCAAGCTATTAATTTTTGTCTTTTCTATTTTTCCAGTAAAGAAGTCTGCCAAGCTACAGATATCATAATGTGCCCTATATGTGATAAATACTGCCCCTTCATGAGGTTGTCAGACAGCTGCATATATGCCAAGGTATGTTCTAGGCTATGCAAATAGAGATACTTCCTGGTAAAAGCATGAATTTTGCCTTTTTCATTTGTCTTTAGTGAGCCTGGGTAGATGAAATCTTGAAGGGACAGATCAAGTTCAGCCAACATTAACATTGTCTTTAACCAATGTTTAATTTGGGTGGTAAAATATTTGAATGCAATCTGCACTTTGAAATTCAGCAGTGCCAGAGGTCGTGTCCTAGAGCTATGTGTTACTGTGTCCTTGACATCAGCCTTTATCTTCTCATCCATCCTCTCTGTGTGGCTCCATAAAATTAATGCTTTGGGTCCGAAATGATGCTCACATCTGGTGTTGGCAGGGGTCAGTCCCAGGCCAGGCTGGCAAATAGTCCTGTCAATTCACAGGGGGATTTCACATGTCAAGGTAAGGGTCCTCAGGATTGTCAGGCCAGCTAAACTCATGATCACATTCATTTTAGTTTGGAAAATAAAAAATAAAGGCCTATTATCACAAATTTATCACATTATTAATATATCTCTCAGGTAACCCACCTCTTTGACAATGGAGCTACTGTCTTTTTTGCTGTTTTCATGGCAGTGTGGGGTAAGTTTTCATTTTGATATTAAGTAATTGCACCATCTTTTTCTTAAAGAATATGATGCAACATAGGACTTTTTATTTTCCAGCACATTTTTATCTGACACTAAGAAAAAGAATATAGGCTAGAGACTTTTCTGTTTCTGCAAAAGGAAGACGCAATTGGTTAAATCAAGTTTTTATTTGATAATAATTTTTAAATTTAAACAGAACCATGAATGCAGTTATGTAGTGTCTACATAGTACATATATATATATATATATATATATATATATATATATATATATATATATATATAATTCTGTGGGAATTTCTAACCATTTTTAAATCCATTGGTACTAAGGCCTTCTCTCTATTAGTGCTCAGGACTTGTCCTAGCTTAGGGCAGCTCAGTTTAGTGTCAGTATTAAAATGGAGTAGCATTTTTCCCCACCTTGCGGAAAGGCAGTAAAACTTAAATCCATGTAAGCTGGTTGCAGTGAAAGCAAAGCTCTGATGAAATAAATAAAAGATTTCATTGAATGGCAAATTGATCCGAGTGTGGTCTAACTGTTGCCATGGAGGCTGAATTTTGCCCATAGAAATGTTCTATTTTTGACTCAACTATTTTTCCTACTATGTCATGTAGGCAGAATTGAAGGCAAGAGGAACCAGTAATTTCTGGCAGCACAAAAAATTATTTTAAATAATCCCTGAACATGCCCAGCCTCTTAGCTGCCACCAAGCCATTGTGAAAGAAGGTTAACAACTGTAGAAAATGGCTCAAGAAGGGGACTCAAAACCAGCATCCAAGTCCTTGAGCTACCCAGATTGAGTCATTGTTCTCCTGTTCTTACTCACACATCTCCAACTGCTTTGGAAAGGTGTCCAAGTAATTATAATCGATTTTAAACTGCAAATCTCTTAACTGAACCACAAGAAATATCCAGGAGGCAACATGAGAGCCACCAGAGCAACATAGATTAGCTTACCTGTCTATCTCAGTTCCTTTCTCCAATCAAGCCTATTTATGCCATTTCATGTAATACTAAAAATATTCAAATATTACAAATCACACTTAAGAAAAATCCACAGATCATGCAGTCTTTATGTTTCTGCTTGATATTTCATCTTTGTTTCAGAACTACACAGAGCTAAGGATCACCAAAAATTTCTAAGCCTTAAAGATTTCCCTTAGATACTTACTCAGCTTTTCCAAACTCTTTCTCCAAGTTGAGAGTTTCCAACACAATATACAGGCAGGGAAATCTCTAGGTAGGAAAATTGATGGGTTAACATTGCTGAACATTTCTGGCAGTGTTCCTAACTGCTGGTGAGCATTTCTTCAGAGTGCAGATTTTGCACCAGTGTTTTTGTTTCTCCTTAACAATACCTGTTTTCAGAAACAGCATGGTTTCTGTGTCTTAGCAGTGCCCAGATCCAGGGCTGTAGGAAAAGCAGCTCTAGGTAAGGGGAGTCCCTCACAGAGGTCACCATGCCCAGTTCTGCCTTGTGGTCACTGCCTTTGAGAAGCCTGAGGAGGCTGAACATGCCTGCTACAAAATGTTGTAGGCCCTCTCCTCTCTCTTTCCTCTCTCCAGTCAACAGGAACCACATCTCTCTCTGATTAGCCTCTCCTTCCTCCCCTTCCTTCAGCATCACTGTCAGACTCCCAGACCCAATTGCCTCCAGGAATCTCCACACCAGCCTGCCAAGACTGAGCAATGCACTGCCCACCCATGCATCTACAGCACCAAAGTCCACAGTGAGATGAAAAACAAATATAATAGAAGCTGCCCCCAGATGATTTGGCTATTGGAGAAGAGACTCTAGGAGAGCAGCTGGGGTGAGAGCTTTCCCCAGCACTTGTGTTGGCTTACACTGTGCTTGGGAGCTGACTGGCAAGAGGGAGGGAGGGCAGCACCAGCAGGAGCTGTGAGTGTAGGGTATGGCTTGGGGAATGGGGCAATCCTCTGGCTCCACACAAACCACACTTCCTTAAAGAAGAGTTTGCAGAGAAAACAGTGAGATTGTGGAGGTATTGTCCATGCAGATAGGGCTGAAGCAACATTCAAATAAGGGAAGTCACACTTTCCAGGGATTTTCTGCTCCTGTATTTAGGAGCTGGCTTACTGCCTGTGTTAAATGGGATTTCAGTCTGCAGTAGGCCTACTGGCAGCTGCAGGCATTGCCATCATGGCAGTAAATCATAGAGGAAGAGAAGAATCAATGATAGCAGTTTGATTGTGGAAATGTTTTTTCTGTCAGCATGAAACAACTGGCAAGCTCAGAAGATATTGGCTGTGAAAAGTTCAGCCTTCCAGATGATCCAGTTTGACAGACACTGACATATTAAATAATTATGGCACTGTTTTCATAAAAAGAGAATGAAAGTAAAAAGAAAAGGCAGCTAGAACCGTGTTACCTCTTTAGCCAGAGTTTAGATGCTGTTTTATTTTCTAAAGTATTTTCTTCACCATCTTTACATCCATTAGTAAGCTCCCATGTTGAGAGAGAAGCCTCAGCCATTTGCTTGGGAGTTTCAAAACCAGCTGTGGCCATTGGTCTTTCCATGAAGAGGTGATCTGTATGGTGCTTTCATCCTTTTGCTCTAAAGACATCTTTAGTTGATGAATTAAGTTATCTGCTCCCATTTTAAATATAAATAAAATATATCTCCAAGTGATGAACAAACTTCTGTGGCCAGGCTGCAGAGAGGAATTACTGTGACAAATGCTGGCAGGGGGTGCTTGATTTGTGGAGCAGCAATGAGCCTGACTGTAGGGCTCTGAAGCTTGGGGGCCCATCTTTCATAATGCTTCATTGTGGCATTAGTGAGACCCATCAAAGAAAGGTTGGAATTGTTAAGTGTACCAGGGGACACTGGAATAGAAGTACACTTCTCTTTAAAAAATACACTGACCCTTCACCTCACTTATTTAATTTCTGCCTGGTGTAAGCAAAGTAAAAGTAATTAATAAAATAGGAAAAAAAAAGCATGATACTTACTAAAGTATACCTGACAGCCATATGACTTAAGGAAACTTTCATTTTTAACTGATTTATTAAAGGACAAAAAGACTCCCTTCAGTGCACTTAGGGAATTCATTATCAGTTTGTATAAGTTTTTCTGTATTGAAGCTTCTGTTGAAAGGAAATACTCTTTCAAACAGATTGAAGCTATAAATCTTTGTTGTTTATGGGAAAAAGTGAGTCCCTGTAATCGCTAACATTTTTTAAATTTTTTTTCATTGGTGAACAGATTGCCATCGATGCTCACTGAGATGCGATCATCTCAGAAGCTGGAAAATATTTTTTTCTTGATGACATTTTCCAGATGTTCAAAGCTTTCAAAAATAGGGAAGCAATATCATGGTTTGTGTTTCTGTACTAGGGAGAAACACTTCCACTTTGTTCTTTATGTATGCCTTGAGAAATGTTTGGCTTGATGATAAAGCAGCTCCCATATCTAGGAAAAGTTCCTCTCTTTTTACTGCCTAAATTAGATTCTTACCAAAGACAGAAAATGAGAGAAAGATGTTAATTCAAAAAAATGTTGACATTTAAAATTAAGGAAAAAGTAATTCTCATTAAAAAAATCTAGGTAAATTTGACACTCAGTTGACTCCAGCATGTTTCAGGAAAGCCAGATGGAATTGTAGATTTCGATTTTCCAATTGAGGTACTGGGGAAACCTATTGCAAAGCTGTTAGTGCCTAGATGTTTCCAGAAACTCTAGAGCAAAATTCTGTAACTGTTCAAAAGGAAAGTCCAGCAATTTATCATTTCTAAATCCATGCTGAAGGCAGGGTAGGCTGGTGGTAGTTTCTCTCGCTGTGCACATCTTTGGGGAGCTAAGGGATGGAAGATAAATGCTTTTTGAAATTTTTTCCTGTGTAGCATGTTTCCTTTGATAAAAGAAGTAGCTTTAGAACACTGAAAGGCAAAATTGGGAGGGCAAAAAGAGGACTGGCATGAAGAATTTAACACTATTTTCAAGCAATAACAAAAGCCAACATAAAACAAATTTTCTGTATGTATCTGTTAGTCTAATAAAAGATATTACTTTCCTACAAATCTTGCCTCTAGCATAAAACATTGACATTAATCTGCTCTCCAAGGAGATAGAATTTAAGGGTGTTCTTCAGCAGGACTCCCAGTATATAGAATATATTCTAGGAGTCAGGATGGATATATTAAATGATGCTCTGAAATACAATAGAGAGAGGATTTCTGAGAGAAGGTCAGGGTAAAGCTATTTCCTACAAGAGGCCATTTGCATTACGAGATAAGATCACAACTTGTTACAAAAGCATCTGAGGAAATGATGTTAAGACAGCTGCTTGTACAAGTGGATATTGAGGACCCAGCTGCAAGGTGGAGTTCTGAAGTAGGACAAATGTAGTATAGGAAAAGCTAGTAAAAGATCTGGGAGCTAAGGCCAATAAGAAATGCAAAATTCCAAGCAGGAATTATTGAGAAAACTCAGGATCTGGTTCATACAAATGAGAAAATACAACTGTGTCCTACTGAATGTCAAAGTCGGAAAAGAATGCTGAAGTTTGTATAGGGTATTTATAGTTAAAATTACAATTAGAGAATAAGCAGAGAAATTTGAAAATGCAGTTCTTTTGGAAGAACTCAGTAGCACAGTGAATCAATCAAAGGTAGTTATTTATAGCACATTTTAAAATATCTAGCAAGGGAAAGCTGCCTACTGACCTGAATAGAGAGAGAAAAGTGCAACACAGTGAAAGCTAAAACAGCACTGTACAGAGCATCATATTTGCTACTTAACGATTAGAAAATAACTTTCTAAAGAAGCTTCAAGAACTTCACATACTTACTCTGACAGGTGCTAAATGTGCTAAATACAATATGCATAAATTCCTCACTCCAGGTGTGGGAAAAACAAGAAAGAAAAGAAGTATTGTTCAACAAAGGTGTATCTGAGATGTTCAGGGCTGGGACTCAAACACCTACTGGAGTTCTGCTACCAGCAGCTTTCTGGAATGGAAACAAAGTGGCAGAAATCAATCAGGCTTCTTCCTCCTAGGTTTCCAAGCAGTGCAGGACTACTTGTTTAGCCTGAACAAAATAATTCAATATGAGCTGACAGGAGAGAAGCAGCTCAACCAGGAAAAAAATCAAGGAATGAACCATGTTTGTGGTTCAGTAGCAGGGGAGCCTCATTAGCACTTACTGGTTTTGCTGATCACAACCAATTATACTGCAGCTATTACAAACATTTATAGAAGCATTAGGCTCATGACTCTCTATTTGACTAAAATCAAAGTGCTTGTGACTTGGTGTAACATAATTCCAGCTTGCAGAACAATAATTACCTGATATATGAAAATGCCCTCAAACCAAATATCTGCTTCCTTACACATGCTTTTGATACCTTACCTTGTCTGCTTGTACTCTTTATTTCCTAAGCACACTTTCACTGCACTAGCTAGTACAATAAAACATAATTCTTCCTGTCTAAAAATTAACTTTTGCCAAACTGACGCCAGTACTTAGTATCAGGTCCCATTTTTATCAATATGCTGCAGTAGGGCCAACAGCCCATTAAGGAGACACTTTTATGGATGTGAATTATATTGTCAGATGATTGTGACACTGTTACAGCTGATACTGTGCTAGCTCATGAACAAAGAGGTTTATGTTCTCTGGGTATCAATCTGCTGCTTCTCAGTGAGCAATAAAGGGCAGGCTTCCTCTCCACTTCACAGTGGGAGAAGATTTGTGTTAACTTTAGGTAGTTTCTACATCCTTTACATAAAATAAATGTTTAACACTGCTGTAACTTTAAGCAGGCTGAGAATTAATCTTTGGATTATATTATGCTATTACTGTTTCCTTGATTGATTTTTTTTTTCCATCACAAAATGAAAGCACAATTGTCATATCAAAGTGGGAATTTCCTCAAAAATCCTTTACATTCGACTGGTCTGTCAGTGCTCCAGGAAAGCCAATACCTTTGTGTCTGCTCACTCTGCCAATGTCCTGTTACTCTCCACTGAGCTGCCCACTGGGTCAGAGGATGGTTCCACTGACTTGTTCAGGGACACACACCAACAGCAGAAGAAAGAACCCTTCCCAGGTCTTCACATTTTAATTCAAGTATTGCCCACTGCTGACAACTGCCAGAGCCCTTGAAGGACTCACACCAACAGTTTAGGGGACAACACTCTTTATTAATATACACACTGTGAGTGGAAAATTGTGACAGGTTAAAATTCAAAGACAGTGACAATGACAGTAGCTGACTGCAAAAATGAATTCAAAGCAATACCCAGACAAGCTCTAATCACCAATCAAACCTAGCTTAAGATGATCATTCAGTGAGCATAGAATACAATTGTTACCCAATAGACATTCCTTTGGAGGAGGAGACGGGTTCAGCCCATCCCCTGATCCCAAAAGTTATGATGGAGTCTTCTCTAACTTTTCCCTATTCTTAACTTACTTTTATACTATTTGTTTACATTTAGATGAAGCTTGAATGGCTCTAGTGATACATACTTTTGCTATTGATAGGTGTAAAATTCTCTCATTTCTCTCTTAAAGATATAGTCAATGAAATATAAAGTGTATGCCCAGTGAGGGGAGGTTGTACCCTGAAGGTGGGTAACTTTGGGATGGAGGTCTGTGTTAATATTACAGTTAGGTTTTAATGAACCCAGTTCATCCAGGGACAATGATTTCACCACAGTTGCTGGCTCAGCAACAAGACACCTTCTCCTATCTCCCCTGGCTGAGGGGCGCTATGCCATTTATCAGCTGCACAGTATCATCAAGTTCCCCTCCCTGCAGGGATTATTTCAGAGCCTGACCTCTGTGTCTCCATTCTGCTCCACCCTCCATTCCATTCCCCTTAACATGTGCTAAATTTCCAGATTGGGTACATGGGGAGTCATGGTGGAATGGGTTTCGGGCATGCCACCCACATTCCATCCAGGCAGCAGCAATTCTATTTTACCCTATAATTTCTGTACTGTTCTAACTTCTGTTCAGAATGTGAATACAGCCTCCCAGCTTTCTCTAATTTTACTCCCAGTCATCTTCCCTTAGCAGTCATGTGCATGTTACTCCATCTTGAACTCCATCAATCAGGGCTGTAGTACACAATGTTTAATTATCAGACATAAACACCACACCGCTCATACGAACTCACTTACTGTAAAAAAAAAAGGGGTTGAATTAAAAAGGTGTAAACCAGAAGTTCCCATTTCCCCAGTAGTACTCTGCACATTTTCAAATGCACTGGACTGTGCTTCCTCTGGGTTCTGGTTTCTGTGTCATGTAAATGGTCTTCAAAGAAAGAAAGTTACTCCATTATGTGCAATGGCCCCAAGAAACCTCTAGCTTCATCAGAAATCTGCTTTATCGAGCAGTGATGACTCACAGGAATGGTTTTATTCTTTGAGAGCACTCCCTTGGTTGGTTAGAAATTAAACATTCCCATTTAGCACTAAATGAAATCTCTAAAGCCTCAATCATACTTGAAGCAAGCAAACTAATCCTTAGAAAGCAATGCTTTTTGAAAGCAGTTTTGATCATCAGCATGATTTGCTGTTCAAAGGAACCTATTTATGCAAATAAATTAAAATAATGTTGCAGCTTCATTCAACAGTTCTGTGATAGTCATTAACATTTTCTTACTTAAAAACAATTTTCCATCTTTTTCCCTACTTGCTCTAGCCACTGTTTTTCTGGAGTTTTGGAAAAGAAGGCGAGCAGTAATTGCTTATGATTGGGACTTGATAGACTGGGAAGAAGAAGAGGTTTGTATAAAAACATGTACTCCTTAACCTTTAATACAAAATTATTTGGTTGAAAATGTATGGTTTTATTTTGCATTTATTTTCAGTTCATTCTTTAAATCTTTATAAACCATGAAGTAAGGATTTTTCTCCTCAGATGTTTCCTCTGGAATGTAAAGAAACTTTCTCCAGGCCAAACTGTCCTCTTTTTTCACACTTTTGTCAATCTAAATTAATTTGAGAGATTTCAGGGAAGAGATGCAGTATGGGAGAAGTGCATTTTTATTTTGAAAGGTGGAAATTATTGACAGACCAGTGTACCGTGAATTTTGGCAAATGAGCTTTTATCTATACTTTTAGTTTGTCACTGAGAGTATTGATGGAAGGAAAGCCTTTGAAGCTTGCACCAGCTTCTGAACCTTCAGATGCTGGTTATCTCATAGAGAGAGAGAGAGAGAGAGAGAGAGAAAGAGAGAGGACTTAATTCATTCTGTGTTGGTACAGGAAATCTACTTAGGGAAGGCACTAAACTTCAGAAAATAACCCTAATCTTTTCCTCTCTAGTGGTCACCAGAAAGAAAGCACATGCTCTTGGGACTGAGAACTCAGGTCTAAATAGAACTAGAAGGTTTTATTTTGCAGGAGAAAAACAAGATTCAGTGTATGTTGAAGAAAAAGTGCTACTCCAGTGGGATTTGGACATATAGGTGTCTATAAATCTGCTCTCCTTACTCTACAGAAGCTCTTGGAGTGATGGTAAGAGGCTGCTGTAGTGGTCTCAGTGAAGTTGAACCTCTACATTGCTTCTTTGGTGGAAGATTTTCTTTTTTATCAATCTTGCCAGCACAGAATCAGACTTCTGAGTTATGGGATTCTTGTCTGTATGAGGCAAAGTAGCTCAATGAGGCCATGAAATGGTGGAATTGCTGGGAGGATTTTCTTTTAAATGCTTAATTACTAAGAAAATAACCCAAGAATGTAACATGAAATAACTTACACATCTGGAAACTGATTTCTCTATAACAACAGGAACTTTGTTATCTGCGCACATATGCAATCAGTTCACCCCAGGACTCTCTTCCTAGTTCTAGGAAATACTTTAATATTGATTCAACTCTTCTGAGATTAGCAAGCTGTTCTTTCCAAGGCTGGCAAGTCGCTGAGACAGTCCTGCCTCAGGCTCACATAGTGGTCAGGATTGGCTTGCAGGGATCATGTCTTCTCATGGCTAGTTGCAAAAAAAGCCACTGCTGCTGATGCTGACAGCTAAGAAAAAGCTTTACCAAATTGCAATTTCCGAGTGACAATTATAGCTACCTCTGTGTCCCTGGAATGAGAAGGAGCCTTTAAACAAACAAAATAGAAAAGTAAGTACAGTATGAGACCCTCTCTATGTTTTTTCCCAGGAAGCCTGGTCTTGCAGATGTTTGTAGTTTGGGATCTTATATATCTTCATCTTTCACCATTTAACCTACCTGGATTTGGGATTATGCTGATTTATAAAGCCATCCACCTGAATCTCCTATGATCAGTTCATTTACAAATATTGAATTTCCTGGCAAGGTTGTCCTTAAGTGACACTTGTTTTGGGTTTTTTTCACAAGATACATTTCTATTCCCCTGGCAGATTATTTCAGTTTGGTCTGCAGGATGATATTTGCATGTTGGTAATTTTCAGAGGATACCTGCTCCCTGTTGATGTCAGCTGGTCTTTTATTCTCACACCAGAGTTCTTCCAGTAAGCTGTGTCAACAAGACCTCTGTCAGGAGCAGTGGTGATTGTACCTGCTCCAGAGCTATTCAGTGCACCTCCTTTCAGTTCTAGAGGGAATCTTATAAGCCTCTACAACAGGAAGAAGAAGTTTTCTCAGAAGCAGTGTGCCAGATTGTACCTTTCTCAAATTAGAGGATAAAGATGCCCATAGGCACTCAGCAGGCTGCTTCTTAAAGATTTGTGTGTCCAGTAATTAGAACATCAGTATCTCACTGGCATTTGAGGCATCACTTCCTCCTTTGTTCAGCATGCAGTGGCATTCAAAGAGTAGGAGCTGATTGCCTCCCAGAGGTATCTTTGTGAAGATGCTACAGCCCCCAGTGCCCAAAGCTATGGCACAGCTAAGCATGTCCCAGCTTCGGGGTCAGCCCAGCGGGCACTGCCTCCTCTGCTTGAGTATCTAAAGCTGGAGTTTTCCATTGGAGCTGCACTCTCCCCCTGAGAAAAACACAGTTTGGAAGCAGGTGCTCCAGAGGAAAGTGCGGGGAAAAAATGTGGAGACCATTTCCCTGCTCTGTGGTTCAAAGCTTCTTCACTTTGCCATTGTCTTCACCTGCAAACCACAGGCTTTGCTTGGAGACTTACTTCTGGGGATGCTATACTTGTACTGGTGATCAAGATTCAAATTTTCAATCTACGAATTCTTTTTCTGGGCTATAGAGGACAATATGCTTGGACTAGGAAGGATGGGACTATTTCAATAATTTACTTGTTGAAGGATTAGAAATTCTTGGCGAAAAAAGGAGGTATTTCACAAAGAAATTTAGAGTAGCTCTTCTAGAGCACAAATATATGGTCTAAGGCAATTCACATTACTCCATATAATGTGTAATGTGAATACACACATATAGGGTTTCTGTTATGAAATAGGGTTTCTCTTATGAAAAATTTGGAATTATCCATGTGTGAGAAATGGAAAGGAAGGAGAATAGTCTGTTTTATGTAGATTGGAAAAGATTCATCCTGTGGAGTTTCATTGGGAAGTTGTATGTCAGTGAGACACCAATGAGAATTTTGACTCCAGAAGGTGAAAATTTTTCTCCTAAAGTGCTACTTTCTAATAAAATCACTGCTAATTAAATTTCCTCTCTGCTTTTCATTCAGTTATCATTAAAAAAATCAGCTGATGGCTTTGATTAGTTATTTCAAAGACATCAATTAAAGAGTTCTAATTACCATTTTAAATCTCAAGCTTTTGATAATGAAGATTGTTATTTTATGAACAATATGTGTCTAGCCTTTGCTTGCTTTAACTTTCATTGTCAAATTGAAAAATAAGGGTTTTATTACAAAGGGAAATTTATTATTTCCTAGCAATAATATACTGAAAAAACAGCATTTATAAGGCTTCCTATCTCTTTATTATCACCTTCATGTTCTAAATGAAGAGACAAATAAAGGAAACAATGAAGACAATGGAAAGGAGAATTGCACTTACTCAGATATGCAGCCTTGTGAATTCCTCATCACTTTAGATTGTCATCCAAGAAAGGTATACAGCAACCCCTGCAATGTTGAGGCCTCTCAGTCTGGGGATTTGAGCTGAGAGTCTCCTGCCTCTTTTAACCCTACATATCTGGATTTCCTGCTCTTGCAAGCCAGGTGCAAAGTGGGAGACATGGAGAGCAATGGCATCTTGGGTGGGCATGCCACAAGAAACAAATTGCATGCAGTTCCTGGCACTCCCAGATGAAATCTGGCTTCTGTTGCTATTTGTAGCATATTTTTTCTGTTTCTTCAGTGTCACTTTCTTTGTATCATTAATCTCAGCCAGACATAGTACTGTTTACTTGCCCAAGCATTGCTGAGTATCATTAAACAGGTACAAAATGTCATGCCAGATTTCCATTTTTTTTTTGAGAATGTCTAAAAATAGCATTTGCATTACTTGCATCAGCTGGAGATTTTAGGACATGTGGATATGATAAGAACTTCCCTACACTGCAGATTGTAAAAGATAATCAAGCCTTGGCTCAGAGAGGGGTGCAGAGAAGTAAAGGTTTCTTGCCTATGACAAGCCAGCTGGCAGAGCCCTTGCGCAATCTACAGGGTAAAATTCCCAGGAGCCCTGCTTCACAGCTATCACACTCTGTCCTTTTTCATGCCCCTGGGCACACAGGAATGCTCCTTACATTGTTCCTTCTGCCAGACTATGGTCTGCTCAGCTTCCTTCAGCCCTGAGGTGGCAGGAACAGCTTGAGCAAAGTAGAATAAGAACAAGGTATTACTCTGCCTCCACAGAAACATGCTTAGCCTTTTTGTATAGCTGAGGTAAGGCTGGTTCCCTCAAGCACATAATTAGTTACAGAGGCATTGCAGCTAGGCATACATGCCTCTTCATTTTTTTTTATAACTTGTTACCAGGTTGCTGCATGAATTTGGAAATTAACTGTGTTGAGAAAGCTCTTCAAAACTTGGAAGGAGGAGAATGAGACATGACTTCTTCCCCCCTTCCTCTTCAGGGAATTTTTAAAAAAGGATGTAGGATTTTAAGATAACTCACCTTTATTCACATTCTGAAGACTTGTGTGAGCAGTTACCATTCACCTATTTCAGTGCAGTCATTTAAGGTCTGGGCATTTCCAACTTCAGTCAGTCAGAGTTCAGTTACATGCAGCTGAAGGGCTGGAAGTGACAGAAATGTGTAAGCTGGTTCTTGTCTGCTCCCTTGCAGCCAGCTGTACCACAGAGCAACTCCCCAGTATACGGTAGCGTACTACAAACACTTCTCTAATATATGCCAGCATTTGTGAGAGCCCATCCACCCAACCTGGTGCTTTATCTCACCTCTGACAGTGTCCTGGATGCCAGACTGGAACAAGGTGACACAGGACACGTGGCTCTTGGTGATATTAGGGCAGAGGGGTAGCACTACTGCAGGTGTCACCTGCACCAGGGGTGATCTTGTCTTCTGGCAATGCTGTAAACAGATGTAACCAAATCTCTCCCCAAGTAATCCCCAGGTTTCATTTCACAAGAGGGTTTTTGCTTTGACGTATCTGCTGCTGAAAGATGTTCCTGCTAATAATATTGTCCAAGTTAAGAAGTAATTGAGCAGCGTTAGATGGCATGGATCCTTCTTCAAATGCTGAGAAGTTTTGTTGGTAGTGCAAGCGTAACCAAATGCCTAGCAATCAGCAATTAGGCTTGGGAAAAGGAGATTTGGTTGTTAGGGTTTATTTTTGTTCTTCTTTTTGTTTTCTCTTAGTTGTAAATTTCCAGTATCAATAGGATAATGTGTAAGCCTGAAAAATTTTGTGGTATCAATCTTAAAACGATTTGTCTTGCAGCCACATAGTTTTGAAAGAGCATTATTTAGAGGAATAGCTAATTGGGGATTTTACTAAATACTTTCAATACTTACTTTTATGGGTACAGTGATTTATTCTAGTTCTCATGAAGGAGACCTGATTTCCCAGCTCAGCTTTTATAGTAGCTGTGCCAGCTGCTGAATTCAAAGATTTAATTCCCCAGAACAGTGATCTGATAAAAGATCTGAAGTTTCCTACAGAGTTTTTTCTAGATGTGCTGTATGTGAACATTATCTGTCTGCTCTTTTAGGAGGAAATACGTCCTCAGTTTGAAGCCAAATACTCCAAGAAAGAACGAATGAACCCCATATCTGGGAAGCCAGAGCCTTATCAAGCATTTGCAGATAAATGCAGCAGACTCATCGTTTCTGCATCTGGAATATTTTTTATGGTTTGACAACATTTATTTATTTAAAAGTACAAAATATCATTATCTCTGCCAGTAGAGTAGGTAAATATTGGATATTACTGCTTGAAAGTGGAATGAGCTCTATGCATGTTGAAAATCTACATAGCAAATCACTTGAGTTCTGTCAAGTCTTACACTGGTTCACTCTTCACCAAGTCTCACAGATAGCTAACCCCTTCCTTCAAGGCTGCACCTGTGACACTGTATGTAGTGACACAAGCCAGAATAGTGACACTATCACATTCAGGCACCAGCTTGAGTTGGCTGAACTAGCTCGCTGGTAACTTTGCCTGTGTAGGCAGTGCAGAGTGATGGGGAAAGCATAGGAGAAGCAGTTTTTCTTTGTAAACTTCCCAGAGAACATAAATAGGATGCCTAGAGTGCTTAATGATGTTAATAAAATCTAGTTTCTCAATGTGTTGAGGAGATGAGGAAAGAGTTCATATTCCTAGTGCAGCCAAAATGGAGAAACCAATGTTCCTTGACTAAAATGATGCATTTATCCCTTTAGTTATGCAAAACTAAAAGGAGCAGCAAAATCTCTCCTAACAGAGAGCTGCATGCACTTCTGCAGAAACACCCCCATCCCCTAATTTCAGTGAAGCAGATGTGGGCTGTTATTCACATGACAACAGGAGTGGTAGTGCTGCTCTTGAAAGCACAGTGCTGGTCTGGAATCAACAGACTGTTGCGGAATTTACTGGGGCTTTTCCAGGAGACAAGGCAATGATAGATGTGTACAGCCTCAGGAGCTGTGGAGAGCCAGGTAAGTGAGCAACAGGGCAGAGGACAGTAGGAGATTGATGGCTCCAAAATTGTCCAAAACTATCTAGGTCAAGAAAGGCAAGAGCATTATTGAGATGAACTGTGCTCTGGTACGTCAGGTGGATGGACACCCTGACTCAGCCCTTGAGGACACGTACTCAGGACTGCAGTCTCTGCTCAGAATTGATACTACAACTCCCATATTTTGTGTATTTTCCCCATGTTTTTTTTCTTGAAGAGTGGCAGTAATTTACCTTATGCAAACTCAGTCATTAATCTTCTTAGACTAGTGATAGATCTTACTCAAAGTTCCAGAGAGAGTAGCCTTGCATTAAATTGTGTGTACCACAAAATATTGTCCCCATAACAGCCCTTAAAACAGGACAAAAATTATTTTCACTGAAGTTATTTTTACTGTTGGCATAGCATGGGCTTCCAGCAAGTTAGAGAATCTACACTTTTTTAACCATTTAGATAAGATCTTTTTTTTATTACACCTATAACAGGAGATATACACTTACCAAACTTCAAGTTAGAGCAGTTCTCAAAATTACTCAGCACAGACTCTCACAGTGTAGTAAATAATACAGCTCAAATATTGCATGAGGAACATTAAGTCATTAAGCAGCAGCTGTGGCTTTCTCATTCTAATTGTCACATTTGCTGAAAGCTTCATCAGAGAAGAAATCACAAAAGCAATCGAACTGGTTACCTTCTCTAGATAGAAACTTCCCAAAACTGTAGGAAGAAACAGCTAGCTAGGCTGGCTTGGCAGGGCTGGTTTTGAGGCAGTGCTTACAAATGGAGGCATTTGTGTGAAGAGTGAAGTCCATCAGATCACAAAATCCATCCCAAGTATGATACCATCAAGCTGCAACAGCAGCTTGAGACTAACCACATCATGTGCAGATAAGGAAAATTTCTAATTCCCAGAGCTGGCAATACTGCTTCCCGCATTAACGCTAAGGGCAAGGAAGATTTGCAAGAAAATGCTTAAAACTAAAAGTTATTTTAATATTTTTGGTGATATTTTTTGTTATGAGAAATAACAAGAACTTAACAAGAAGAAAAATTTTCATGTTGACACCTTCCTCTGGAATCAAAAAGAATACACTTTTAAAGTCTTTAATTTCATTTAATTTTGAGAGTTTCGGGGACAAAGTAACTCCTGTTGCACTGGAAGTTTTCAGGTTCTTCTCTCTGATTTTTTCCTTCCCTTAGATCTGTGTGGTGATTGCTGCTGTTTTTGGCATTGTTATTTACCGTGTTGTGACTGTCAGCACTTTTGCTGCCTTTAAGTGGGCTTTAATCAGGAATAACTCTCAGGTTGCAACTACAGGGACTGCAGTGTGCATCAACTTTTGCATCATCATGCTACTGAATGTGGTGAGTAAAATTAACATATTCAAAGTTATACCTAAGCCACCAGAGCAGTAGATATCTCAGTCAGCAGACAACCAAATGCTTTCATTTCTTTTTTTCAGCAGGAGTGGAGTGTCATGCTGAGCCAGACATGGAATTATTGTTTATGGACATCATTTACTATTTATATAAAGTGCAATTCCAACCCCAAAATATTATGCAAAGTATGTTTGAATATTCTGAAAATATTTTAGGGAGATGATCATACCCTTGCTTTATCCTCTGCCACTTCTTTCCCTTTTACATATATGCAGTTTTCAGTCCACTTCATTAATACTCTTCTTTTTAATTATGTTTTGATGGGTTTTTTTTAATATAGTGACAAAGCTAATTCATATTTACACTAATTTCAGTAATTCTAATTTCAGCTGTCATGGTGGTTTTCCAGTGAGGATATGCATATGCAGACCTGTGACAGTGTTCACAGGGGTTCTTGGATGAGGGAAGAGATGAGAATGTTGACTCCATGTTTCAGAAGGCTTGATTTATTATTTTATTATATATATTACATTAAAACTATACTAAAAGAATAGAAAAAAAGGTTTCATCAGAAAGCTAGCTAAGAATAGAAAGGAATGATAACAAAGGCTTGTGGCTCGGGCTCTGTGTCCAAGCCAGCTGGGCTGTGATTGGCCATTAATTACAAACAACCACGAGACCAATCACAGATCCACTTGTTGCATTGCACAGCAGCAGATAACCATTGTTTACATTTTGTTCCTGAGGCCTCTCAGCTTCTCAGGAGGAAAAATCCTAAGGAAAGGATTTTTCATGTAAAGATGTCTGCGACACAGACCCAATGTCCATAAGCAGAACTCTCTTGAGCTGAAAGCTCCAGAAGGCTTGAGCAGATGTGATTTGTTCCAGAGTGTCCATGGCCTTTGCCAGCGTGCACCAGAGACATGGCCTGGCTGCACTGCAGTGGGGCTGGCTGATGGCAGCTATTGTTGTGGGCTGGTTTGGAACCAGACTTGGGACAAAGACAAAAATGGAATTTCTATGTGGCAACAGTCCCAGTAAGAGAGTAGAGCATAGATTAGATGGGGAATGAGTTCCCTCCTTCCACTGAGATGCTGATACTCCTGTATGCTGTTCTGATAGCAATGTGTCTGCTCTTTGTTACTCTTGGCAAGATGTGTATGGCCTTCCACTATCAGGTTTTGTCAATTGACATTATAGAAATGCCTTTTAGGGGAAGGAGGGTTCAGCCTACAAACCAGGCTGGCACTGGAGCCAGAGTGTATCTCTGCCTACTCAACAGCAAGCATCCTCTGCAAACAGCTTGTTAGGCTTCACTCCAGGAGATACGCTGATTTACTTCCTAGGGAAAAGATGAGATGTTATTTCAGGTCTGCTCATTTCCAAGGCTGGCTTAGAGACTTCTTTCTTCTCTATGCAATATCCAAGCATTTACATAATCTAAAAAATCTTTTTGATGGGTCCTTTTTTATATGGCAGGAAATTCCAAGAGTGTTTGCTGCAGGACTTTGCTTCTTTCTTTGAAGAAGGAAGAAGGCAAGACTGGATTAGTGACTAAAACAGTCTATCCAGAACTGTTGTTTTTCCTATGTTTTCCCTTAGGTGGGACTGTAGGCTGAGAAAGGACAGAAAGGAGGAAGCTGATTTTCTGTCCAAGGTTGTACTGAGGGCTCTCTTCTTTTATGTCATTTTTATTTTATTGGGTTTTGTCTCTAGCTTTGGGTGATTTTCTTTACATAGAGCACACAATAAGCATAAAAGAAAAAAATTGAAAACTATATATATATATCTACGCCAGTGCAACATCTATTTTCAAGCTCTCGGTGTAAGTCATTGTATATTCAGTGAAGCAGCAACAAAGAAATGCTGCAGAAATGAAATTTCTTCATTCCCAAAGAGTTTAACAGCTCTGAGATTTTTCTTTTAAATAATGGAAGATTGCTTGAAGGTGCCTTTTGAGAAACTTTGTTTTATTTCTTAAAATTATCAAATAAGTGGAGCACTGCAAAGATGGATTTCTCTAGCCTCATACGCATCACCATTCAACAAACACCACAACCTTGGATCTGGATATAGCTTATGGAAGAAAAAGATCCACAAATATGAAACTGCAGGAGTTTTTCAAAGGAAGGTTTTAGGAGCATAATCCCTTGCTTCCCATGATGGATTAATGTAGTTTACTGAAGGGCAATCGTGGGATTTCTTCTGGGAGAAGAAAAATCCCCAGAAGCAATTCAGGTAGTAGAATCCTGCATGAACTGTGATTCAAGAAAAGTGCCAGAAGAGCAAGAAAAGATACAGTAATAAAACCAAAACAGGTCAAGATGTGCATAGCAGTAGAGAATTCACTGCTAGAAGACTTGAAAACCAGCAGTGATTTTGATACAAGCTGACAGCCTAAGCCTCTCAAAGCATCAGGGGAAAGGTCTAGACCACAAGTAAATTCCAGACCAGACGTTCTGAGCACACAAAAAAACAAAGTGACCCTCAAGCATGATGTCTCTCAGAGAATCTTGCAGCCTGACCTGGAAATAATCAGTAGCTTTACCTAGGCTATGTAAAACTGTTAATTCCAGTAATATTGCCCATGGAAAATAGGAACAGAGAACAGAATATGATCCCAAACGGGGTCCCTTGAGGGTAGTAGTGATAAACGACAGTAGCAGACAATTAGATCCAAACATTGTTAACAGAATCTCTAACACAGTCTTACTGTTTCAAATGGAGTAGCAACAAATTGAAATTTTAATAAACCCTTCTGTAGAGCAGTGAACATTTGTAAAAAAACCACACTCCCTGCTGGGATCAGGATATAAATGACCCAGACATTTGGCATGTTTACAGTTGCCCTTAAGAGATGCTTTTAAACCCAGAAGAAACTACCTTTGTCATTACTTGAAACAAAACCATTTACTCCAAAGGCAGTGGAAAACTATTCTAAGCATGAAGTGGTTGTTAACATGGATGAGAGATTTCAGGATGACTTCAGCTCTTAAGCAGGCAGTTTGGCCTGTAAACAATACATAACTCAATTTAAGCAAGAGATTCTAGGAATAACTGCAAATAAAAAGAAACTTTGCTGAAAATGCACTGTAGGAGTAAGTAAATACTTGAGCTTGAAATATGAGAGGCTTTGTATTCCTGCAGGCGTCAGTGAGAGTTAAGGACATTTAGCAATTTGTAGGAATAGGCTCCAGACTCATTTAAAGCAAATGGAAATAATTGTATTCATTTACTCTAATACTGATGGTGTTGGTGATGTAGTTAATAGGTTCAAAACTCCTTTGCAAATACTGATTGTGAAAACCCTTCAAGTTAGTTTTGTAATCTTAACAAAGTTTGGAGTCTCCTGGAGAGTCTGAGAGCATGGTACCTGAAGGTGCAGAAAGTACCACTTAGGATTTAGAAAAATGACACTGGCTCAGAGTAAGAAATCTGTCTGGTGGTGGGGATTACTAAAGATTTTCTCTGAAGTCAACCTGTCCCCCCAGTGTTTTTCCTCTCAGCACCAAAGTGCCAAGCAAAATCAAAAAGCCCCAAATAAACAACATATCCAACATACCATAGCATGCTCTTCTAGAGCGATTTTTCCCTTGTGAGGTGAATGTTCCATAAGTAACTAAAACAAAAATCTCAGTCATGCTGTTGTTTCTTCTTTTCTTTTTGGAAAAGTTCTCTCACCCTTTTTCACTCTGTATATAAAATAGGGACAATGACAGCATTTCTTCTCCATATATTATGGATAAGCATTAGATACAAAAACTTTACTCTTCCTTGTTTG
This sequence comes from Agelaius phoeniceus, assembly GCF_051311805.1. Lineage (NCBI taxonomy): Eukaryota > Metazoa > Chordata > Aves > Passeriformes > Icteridae > Agelaius > Agelaius phoeniceus. The sequence continues at coordinate 27,032,173 of NC_135269.1, read as the reverse complement.
ATTATATCATTGTTGTAATATTATGTAGTTTTATTGTCATTATTAGAACATCACAGAAATCATCTGCATGTCAGATTTAACATGTTCTCTTCCTAGATTTAACATGTTCTCTCCATTTTTGAGCCGGCCATGTAACTAAGAGGCTGTTTCTTCTCTATTACAGCTGTATGAAAAAGTTGCTCTTTTCCTGACAAATTTAGGTAAGTAATGTTAAATATAAAATTGAATAATATTGTACTTATTTATTGGTCCATAGACCATGATAAAATTCAAAATGTCTGCATAAATATGAAAAATCCTAATTAATCTGCAATCTATAGGAATTAATGCTTTTCTTATGTTTGTAAAAAGAAAGTATATAAACTAAACTACTGTGCCATTCAACCAGTGGTGATAACAGTCATCCACCTTTGTTCTTGTTTCAACCCCCTACCATCTAAGAATGTAAACAAATTCTTTACTATAAGTACATGTAAAATTTTTACCTTGGAAGAAAAGACATGAGTTTTCAGACAGACTTAGCACTCACAACCTCCAGGGTTTGTAAAAATGGAAAAAAATGGAAAAAGGGAGCCACTTCTGGAAAACAAATTCATAGCTTGAAACCAAGGTGCTGATTGGCTATCAAACATCTGCCTTTAAGAAGGGCAGTAAGGAGGGAAAATGACGAGGTGAATCATCAACTCTACCTACACCTAAACTACATGATGTTCTAAATTCCAGTGATCCTTTCAGCTCACTTGCAAAGGCAGTCTTTATGCTAGAGCAAGGAAACATGTTTTCTAAGGAGAGCATCCACTGTCAATGGGGTAAAAGCAGGCTGTCATTCATATACCCATGGCTCAGACAGGATCTGTGAAGATCCTGATATATTTTCCTGATATATTTGGAAGATTGCAGTAGTTGGGGGCAATTGGCAAGGGCTCCTTAATATCAAGAAGCCTGAAATGAGACTCTGGCTGAAGGCCTATTAAGCAAACCATATTATTGCACATATACAAGTGGTTTGAGGAGGTTATTTTGAGCTCCTGAAAACCAGTGTACATTGATGATGCTCAGTAAATTATTTTGGACCAGACAGACAGATGTCGATGCTTTGATGCTCAAAGGAAACAACCGATTTTAGCTTCTCACAGGGCTTTTCTACATCTGTGTAGAAAAGAATTCTATTCATTTCTTAGTAAACTGAGAGTCCTCATTTGTATGCTGTAGTTTTAAAATATTTTTACTATCCTGTATCCATGGAGAAGATATCTGCTAGCTACAGCTGGGAAATAGGACTTTCAAGTTTGTGAATTGTACAAGCTATATCCTGACAGCCTGGGGACAGACAGTATGATATATTCTAGAGACCTTGAAGCTTGATTATTTTCTGTTAGGTTGTCATCAAGGCAGGTCTGCTTTTTGCAGAAAGCACTTGTATGAAAATTCAGCAGGTCAAGTTTTTTTGAACCTGTTCAGATGGTTTTGTGATTTTTATTCTAGTGGCCAAAGGAACTGATTTGATTTGAATTATCTTTATCAGTGTAATAAGCTCAAAGTAGAACTGGCAGCAAAAGTACATTGAAGACATTGAGGATGTTCTTCTTCAGCTTTTGCATGACCTTTTTCAGAACTCACATCTGTGCTCCTCCAGAGCATCACCATTGTCTCTGATGGGCATGTGAGCAAAGCTTCAGCTGCAGCAGCCTTGTTATAGTCAAACTTGTCCTTCCTGCAGACTGGCATCTGATGAAAGGACAGCTCCAAGTAAAGAGAATCAAGTTTATTGCTTTTTCTTTGCTTCTAGTACTTTACTGGAGGCTGCTTGGGAAGCAGTATATGATTACTATCATTATGATACTCAGAATCACCATTAGTAACTCCACTTCTCTGATTACTCCTGTTCACAGGAATGGTCAGCTAACAACAAGCTCCTGCCAGCTGGAAAGTAGTTCCAGAATATGGAACTGGTGTGTTGGCATGGACATTGTTTTGTTAACTTCTGTCTTGATATTTCTTGAGATGGAGAATAAGGAACAGTACCCAAAGACAAGAATATGTCTTCCCCTTTCCTGTTAGCCTTAGCCCATCCGCTGAAAAATTTTTTTCTTGGATTTTTGTGACAAGCTCCCTGGGACAAGGAAGGGGAGCCATGAAGTAGCACTCCTCTGATATATGTGGGCAAATCCATGAAACAGAATTACTAGGAGGATTTTCTTCAGTTCATGTGGCATCTCTAACAAAAAGGCATTTAAATAGCTTTGGTGGAGTGGCAATATCATTATGGTAGGATACAGAAAATTATACAAGAGAGGAGCCTGAGCCTGTAAAGACCACTTAAATACAGGTGGGATGTTTAATATACACATTACCTTGACCACTTTCTTACAGTCTCGGGGGAACATACATATATATGCAGACACCAGAATAGATTTCTAAGTCTCTACAAGCTCACTTGCTGAATCCTGCTTCTGGGTACAATTTCCTCTGCCAGGTTATATTTTGAAAACAGCAGGCTAATTTACAAATATCTTGCCAGCTCTTACAGCTGTGTGCAGCCTTTGTGCCAAGGGAAATTGATAATCTGAATAAGCTTCTGAAACTCTGATCATTTTCTTCACAGAGCAGCCTCGTACGGAATCGGAGTGGGAGAACAGCTTCACTCTGAAAATGTTTCTTTTTCAGTTTGTCAATCTGAACAGCTCTACCTTTTATATAGCATTCTTCCTTGGAAGGTAGGATTGATGTCTGCACACTCATATGTGCAAAATGAAGTAGAGAGAAGAAATAAAATTGTTTGTAATGAAACAAAATGGACCATATTATCACACATATCAAAATGCAAATTCCAGCAGAACAGATTGCAGTTTTGTACTCCTTTCAAAAGCCCAGAAACAGATGCAATTTTCATTTCCTATCACCACATGGTCTCAATATTAACTTAACAATTTCACTATTGGAAACAGATGCATCTCACAATACTATACATGCAGGTCATTTCACTCAGGTTTTATGTGTGTTATTTGTACACATAAATAAAGCATAGGATAGGATAGGATAGGATAGGATAGGATAGGATAGGATAGGATAGGATAGGATAGTTCAGTTGGAAGGGACCTGCTCTGATTACATGATCTGAACTGTTAAGAGTAAGTTATGAGCTATCATTTGGGGAGGGTTTCCACATATATATCTTTTATATATTATATTTTTATTTTATATTTTATATACATGTATTTTTGTGTATTTATGTGTCTATCTAAGTATATATTATTTGTTTATCTCTTTCTGGTAGTCTCCTAAAAAAAGACCTTTTTAGTAGAGAAGGTTTGAGTGGAAGAATCCATTAGTATGGATTATTTACATATGGGAAAAACTTTGGGGGAAAACACAGGAGAATAGTTAGAAAATTATGTTTTTTACTTAAAACTAAAATTTTCACTGATTTCACAGGAAGGCAGACATCACAGAGCATTTTATGTTGTAAGGAAATGGACTGGCAGTTGAAAGCCATTTTCCAAACTGATGTGAGCAGTTTTAGTCAGATTTTCCCTCTGCTCTGCCTGTGTTGAATATCCAACAGCAGAGCAATGGTATTGAAACAAAACTGCAGCAAAAATATCTGTAGTCCTTCATGAGGATCATTCCAGGAATACCCATAAAACTTTTTACAGCATAACATCTTTTAGAGTTACACCAGTCACATTAAGATAACACCAGATTAAAATTAGAGTGTGAGCTTTCTTGTACTACTGTGCACAGACTGCTGACACAACATGGTTGATCTATATTCCTGTGTTAAAGATTTACAGGACACCCTGGTGCCTACTTAAGGCTGATAAACCGGTGGAGGCTGGAAGAGGTGAGTGTTTGATAGCTGCATGCTGATTGATCTGCTGCCCACAGATGCCATGGATGCAAGCAGAAGCAGACACAGAAATCTGCCCAGGCAGTTTTGAGTGTGTTTTCAGTGGCTGTCTAACTCCAAACTATTGACACTACCATCTGCTGCAAACACATCTACATATTGATATATATATATATATATATATATATACATATGTATGTATGTATTTCCTTTTCAAGGCTAGCAGTTCTAGTGTTGGCATCACATTCAAACAGTGGTATCAGATGGTTTAAAGATTCCTCACATTGGAAATATTTTATCCTTGGAATGAATCAAAGTCAAATACAAATGTGACAACATTTTTCTTCAAAAAAAGTCCTTTCTTCTCAGTTTTTCTAGCCTTGAAGATCAGAGAGCTAAAATAATAAAGTAATGAATTAAAAATCCAGACACATAAAATGTATGTGAAATTTGACCAAAACAACTAAAAAAACTTCCCAAACAAGCTACTGGCATAATGTCTCATGTCTATAAAATCAAATTAATATGAAAAGCAATGAGAGTTTGGCTTTGCAAGTTACTCAAGGACCAATTCCATTTTATTTATTTTTTTAAATAAATACATTCAGAATTCAAAGCCCATTTGACAGTTATAGGAGGTGAACAGAAGCAGTTTCTGGACCAGTCATTTACTTTCCAGTGCTGCTATCTGCACGCTGAAATCCTGTGGTTTCTCTCCTGCTTCACAGATGAATGATTGAAACAGCTTTGCAGATAAATGACAAATGGCAAGTGGAAAATGCCTGCCAGCTTGAATTTTCAAACACATCTGGATACATAAATATTTTGGTTAATAAAGGCCATTCAAATATTAGCAAAACGAACAAAAGGATTTGAATTTTAATAAAAACATCTTAATTTTGTTGGGAATTCTGTTAATTCAAGGGAAGAATCTTTGATAAATAGACCAACAGAATTTTACTTAACATCCTTCCAAAATCTGTCTGGGGCTGAGCTGACTTGCTGCTGTCAAAGGAAAACAGTTCTGGTCTTCCTTCCTCACTCTGAGACTTGCTCCTTCCTCTTCCTCTGCATTGGTTCTCACTTGTCCAGCCCTGTGAGGAGCTATTCAGTTCATTGTATCAGCAGTAAACTTCCTTTTTCTGGCTGAATCAGTCTTCTGCTGATTCAATGGGCTGATTCATTTCACAGAGGGATCAGAGAACATGGAAAGAGACTCATCTTTGTGCAAGAGAAGAGATGGAAGGAAAAAAGAACCAGGTTTGTGATGAAAGTGCAACAGGAGGTGTTACAGGTTGGGTTAGTTGCTGGTGGAAGCTACTCTGAGTAGTCCCTGTTTAGCTTTTCTTAGAGAAAAAAAGAGTCCAATAATAAAAAAAAAATAATTTAATAATGAAAAAGTTATTGACTGTATCTCTGCTAGGTCTTATTAGAAATAACCTGCTTTAGAATACCATGTCCAGATATTCCTCTAATACTCCTCTCTTCACCTGTCAAATTTTGCCATGTCTAAGACATTCAGTTACACTAGTCCAGTGTCCATGGACATGCTCAGACCACAGTTTATGTATTATTGATGTTGTGGTTGTAACATTGCTGCTACTTCATTAACACTGCACCCACCTCTCTCAGGGTATATTCATTCATGTGAACAATTCCTAAAAACAGAAGGATGATGATTTAGTAATAACGAGAGAGAAGAAAAACAAAACAAAACAAAACAAAAAAACTAACAAAAAAACCCAGAACCCCCCAGAAACAACAAAAAAACCCCAACCCTGTCACTCTGTTAATCTAAAGAGATGCTAAATTAAGTAATCAGAAACCTCAGCAGTGATCCATGTTCTGAGAGCTGGATAATGAAGTATGTATAAGAAATTAATGTCTCATTTTATTCCAGGTCATAATTTATTTTTCTCCCTAAAAGTTAGAGAGAAATAATTCCAGTTCTGTGGCAGTGATTTGTTTGACGTATCTGTAATACCCAAGATTGTAAAATACAGTTTGAACAACACTGTTTGGATCTGCAAAGTAGAAAACTTTTCATGCCTTTCTGTTTTTTCCAATACCAGATAAAAAATTACCTAAATTTGTACTATCTGAAGATCTCTCCCAAAAGCAGCACCACTGCTTCAGGGTCTAGAGCCACTGCTAAAGCAAGCAAGCACTCAGCAAGAAACACTAAGAATTGTTGCTCAGCAGTGAGAGATTTTTAGTTCTTCAAGAAGAGAACAGCTTTGCATGGTTTATTCAGCCGTAGATGTTAAATAGTACTCAATTAATAGTTCTAGGTCTATCCTCTAGGCATAAACTGTTTGGTTTACGTGCAGCTAGGAGGAATTCTCTCTTCATTCTTTGACTTGATGCACAGTCACCCTCCCCAGAAGCAATTGAAATCAATGGAGAAACTTGGTGGCCTTTGCCCCTGCCCTGCCCACAGTTGCACAGCACATTAGAAGCACTGCTGTGAAAACTGCATTGGTTTCAGCTGACTCTGACCTCTGCAGATAATTAGGTGATAAGCTTAAAATGCTGACAGTATGATACAGTGTCATCTGTTCCCATGAGTTTACTCTTCTTTCAAAAATAAGGAGAATGCATGTAATTCTCTTTTAGTAAATGATCCAGTATCAGTTATAGCAATAATAAATGCTTTAAAACTCATTATAATTCCTGTTTAACATTTTTTTCTTTTTTTTTTTTTTTCCTGTAGTGCCACCCTAGTGGATGCCTTATTGATCTCTGTATGCAAATGGGCATTATAATGGTGTTAAAGCAGACATGGAATAATTTCATGGAATTGGGATATCCGTAAGTAAATATAATACCTATGCTTCTGTAGGTCACAGAATATTAAGTTTATGTTTTCCTTACCACCAGTTAATAAAAGCAGGATGCAGTAGTCATTACAACAGAAAATCTCCCCAAGGATACAGAACTCCAGACATATAGATGATGTTTGGGGCTTTTTTCCAGACTGGACACAGTTTGCAGAAGTGAAAGTGTAATATAAATATTAACAAATAAGTAATACATGGGAAGTACTTTATTTTGTTAAATTGTATTCTGTGTTCCTAAACTCCTTAAAAAATACTGTGTGACTACTATGTTGCTTACATTAAAAATATTATATGTATCATTTCGTAGCTATACTAGTAAGGTCTAAATTCTGTTTCTTGTTGAGTGATAAAAGATGTCTGAAAGAGCAGGTATGAGCTAGAAAAAATGCACTGCTGGCACATACACTCTGAAAGATAGAAAAATGACTGGTATGTAGACAAGTTCCCTTGTGATTTTCAAGGTAACATGAAGCTGTGCCCTAGCTAAAAGGTTGGAAATTACTCATTTCTTATTGGTTTATTCCTTATTGATTAGTATTTAATGAGCATGTTTAATATGATTAATATAGGTTTAATATGATCAGTGTAGTTTATGCTAGAGAGAGTGTGGATGGTCATCAAGGGAAATTAGCAAGAGTGAAAATCTAAGAGAGAGCTGACACTGTCAGAAAGTTTGCCCTTGCAAAGTTCAGAGGGATTTGCTATTTCTCCATCCTTCCTGGGCCTAGCACTCCTTGTCAGTATTTTGCAGCTGTTAGGGCTGCAGGGATGGGCAGGAGGGAACAGTAGCAGCAGTATTGATCCTTCTCTTTCCATTCCCTACCACTTTTGCCAGTTTTCACTAGAACTTTCTGCTTTCTATTAATACAGATTTTGAAACTTAACAAAGAGCACAGAAGAGAAATAAAAGAATGTGATTGATAGAGATAGGAGGAGATTGTTTAAGAACAAGTGGTTTAATAGGAATAAACTGCTTCAGGTGAAATGAATCTTCTCTTCAGAGTCACAAGGAAAACCACAATATAAAAGACACAGTCACAACACTGTGAAACGCTTCAACTTATTCTGATGAGAGATGTGTTTGCTCTCCAGACCCTTCAGTCCATCTTCTAGCCCTGAAATGCTGCAAGTAGATGCATTTCCTTTTTGTGTGAAAAACACCTTTCTACTAAGAGCTTGATGGCAGCCAACACAATGTGGATGGCCAGAGGACTTGGAGGCAGCCCTGCACTCTGTACCTGAATTCAGTTGAACTGCACTCAGTTTCACCTACACTTCTTTAAGGAAGACAGGAAAAGCTGTAATCTTCCTGATAAATTACATAAATGGAAAAATAATCTTTGAGATTCAAGAAAACAAGCAGCTGTCCAAACCCTTACCCAAATCTAATGACTACTGACAGTCACTTTGCACCATTCACAGACCAGACTAGGCCACTGTGAGGGGAAGAAGTGAAGCATTGTCAGGAAAAGGACTGAAGTATTTGGGTGATCTATCATGGTTTTTCTTACCAAAATAAAGTGGCCAACCACAACTTCAGAGAAAATCTGTCATTGTGATGAAAATCTGTCATTTGGGGGTTTTTTTCTCTCTACAGTAACACTTAACTAGTGTCCTTTGTTGGCCATACCAGTGCAACTCCCTGAAAAGGTGTTTATTTCAGATGTGAGAATTCATTTCACTTTTGGCTCACTGCCTTTCTCAGTGCTCTTACACATGCATTTCTTTGGGAACAGTATCTTCCCCCTGATGTCCAGTACAGGTCCCCCATTTCTTGAGATGGAGGTAGCTCCTACGTCAGCCATCCAGCTCAGCCACCATGGTAGTTCAGACATTTCTTTCTGCCTCTTTCTCATCTGAATATTTGGCTGCAGACACCGTTCAGGTTTCCTTTTCCCTCCCAGGATTGCCCAGAGACTGTTACCCTGCACTCTGTAGAGCCATGCAGAGATGCCAGGTCACACACAGAGGAAAGAATCCAGCAGCATTATTACCACTCTTATTTACTGAGCTCAGCTATCTCCACGCAGCACTGCATTCTGCCACATAAACAAACCATGAAGTGATTTGCCATTCTGTGCAGAGAAAAATAAGTAAATAAATACTGAAAATATGTCAAAATCCTTTCATCGTTTTAACAACATATAGGCTGGGATTACAGCTCATCAGCTGCATCTGTTTTCATACCTATTATGCTGTGTCATCATCCACATGTATTACCAATGCTCCGTTTTCCTGTACATTGGGAAATGAATTTTGCAGGATATGTTGTGCCCACTTAAGCTCTTCCAATTTTGTGATAAATAGCCATTCATATTCTTTACTTTGTTTCTTTTCTTTAATTTAAAATGTAGGCTAATTCAAAACTGGTGGACCAGGAGGAAACTACGGCAAGAGTATGGCACACAGGGAAAAACAAGCTTCCCACAGTGGGAAAAGGACTATAATCTGCAGCCTATGAATGCTTATGGACTCTTTGATGAATATCTAGAAATGAGTATGGCTCTAACCTTCATTCTCTCTCTTTCACTATATTTTAATGCTGTTGGTGTTTTGTTGATGTGGGCTGGTGAATTCTTTTAATTATCACTATATGAAGCTAAGGAGACTGCAAAAAGGTTTCATTCTCACAGGTCAGGTGAGGAATGGGAGTCAGTTTTTAAGAACCAAACCAATGTAGTTAAGCATGCTGCTGATGATTTGCTAACCTCCCATCTATGAAACATTTCCCATTCTGGATTTGTTTCTCAAAACCAGAGCCCAGTTCTTTATCTGCATACATTTCTGAAGAACTTTGCTGTTATTTTCTAAAAAAGTTGTCCTGTGTTTTTCCTTTGAAGTGTGTGGTACAGATGAGCATGCTTATTTATGTTTAAAATCCTCCCTCTTTTACTACCTCACATTAACAAAGTAACTTACTGCCAATAAGGCATTGCTCTATCAAGAGGAGAGAGGAGAATAACTGCTCAAAAAAAGATATTTAAAAAAATGAACTTTTGCCCTATGTGACTAAACTGTATATGTCATGATTGTTTTTTTCCTTTTCTGCCTCACACAATTCTTTTCAAATTAATGGGAAATCTGATATCCTGAAAACCTACCTCTAGAAACTTAAACAGAATTTCAAACTGTTTCCCATCTGGACTGTTAAAAAGAATGTATTCATCCCTAATCTTTGCAAGTATTGAGAGATCCTAGCTGATGCTGGAGTAAAAATGTCCCTTTCTAAAAGCGCAGTTTGTCCCCTTCAGAACTTCATTCCAAATTACAAAATTTACATGGTGCTGTCCATTCCAGGGGCTTTTTATTCTTTCTTCTAACTTTTGACAAGGACTTGCTGTAAAATTGCCACTAGACCATTATATAGTATGACATATAAGAAGTGCCTGTATACTTTGTATATACTGCTTATTTGCATAGACTGTTTGGTATTTTAGACCTTTGGGATTGGATCCTAACTGCTCTTCTGTGATATTTCCTTTTTTTTTCCCCCCCAGTTCTTCAGTTTGGGTTCACAACCATTTTTGTGGCAGCTTTTCCACTGGCACCACTTCTGGCCTTACTAAACAATATTATTGAAATTCGGCTTGATGCTTACAAATTTGTTACTCAGTGGAGAAGACCTTTAGCTTCAAGAGCCAAAGATATAGGTGAGCTCTTTGTTAAGAGGTGTTTGTTATATATATGTGTTATTCATCAAAGCTTTGACCACTTCAAGTAAGAGCAGATTAAGGTATTGTCAGTCATCTTCCCAATTAATAATCCACCCCTTGACTGTTCAAAAAAACTTCAAGTATCTGATGCCAATCAACTTATGCAACTAATAGTCTATGATCTTTTAATGATTTTCTGGAGGATTTAACAGCCAAGGTGTAAAGTGATCAGTGTCCTCTGCAGGTGCTTTTTTATGGCAGACACACTGTGCCAACACAGGCTGCTGCTCAACTTGAACACAATAACCAGACATATCAGATGAGACATGCAAGTCAAGTTAAAGTGGCCACCATCCTGTAAGGAACCTGTATGATTTATGTTTATCTGGCCAAAACCAAGCTCCCCTGTGACTCAGGGGCTGTGCCCACCAGGTCCCTGGTGGGTCAGACAGGGTGGGTCTGGATCCCAGCAGACAAACTTGCTCTCAGAGAGTCACATCTGCATTGCTAAACACAAGGTCCACACAACCTGAGGTCATCCAGCCACACACTATTGCAAAGGATCTCTCAACTTATTTTGACTACAAATCTCTTCTGTCCTTGCAGTATGCAAAAGCACAACACCTTTAGGAAGAACTCAGAAACAAATTCATCTGCCCAGCACTGAATACCTGGTGTTTTCAGAGGGGCAAATAGGAAACCTCAGTAACTTAACCAACAATATTGCAAAAATCCATAGCCCACACCAAGAAATAGCAGATGCTCAGGCTTTGTGCTCTTAGAACATTATACCATGTGCCTAAAGTCTGTGTCTGATTAAAGCTTTGAATGAGAACAGTGTGGGTTCTGGCACCCACACTGGGTGCCAGTGTCCAGAAGCCTGGACAACAGCCATACATGGTATACACTACAGACATAATTTGTAAAAAAAACAGTTCTATGCTGTAATTAATAGAAGCACAGAAGAATACTTTTTTTTCATGTTGATTCAGATGTGATTTCTCAAAATAAATTGCATTCTAGCAAAGTTTCAGGGGCAATTCAATGCCTCATTAAATCAATGGGTATGTCTAACCTTCCTTTGGTGTGATTCACAGTGATGAGGTCTCACTGTTCAATAAGAAAATTTATTTTTACTCAGTGACTCTTGGATAAAAACTACATAAAAACACCTTGTGCAGTGGGGGAAACTACTTCAGATCATGCAGTATTTCAGGCACTTTGGTTCTTGTTTTTTCTGGAGCAAACGTGCTGTCCTTGTTGAACAGGCATCTGGTACGGGATCCTGGAAGGCATTGGAATTCTTTCGGTTATCACAAATGCATTTGTTATAGCAGTGACATCGGATTTCATCCCTCGCCTCGTTTATGCCTACAAATATGGACCCTGTGCTGGCCAAGGAGAAGCAGGACAAAAGTAAGGCTTTTCTTTTGGAGGGGGGAACAGATGTGCATGAAAATCACTTAATACTTGAATAGATGCATTATAATTATATACAGATGCAGTTCTGATTCCACTAAACCAAATGTGTTGTTTGTGTTTAGGTAACAGGTACCAGATACCATAGGTACTGATGCTCTGCATATTCACAGAATGGATTGCTGAGTGACTGTGATCCATGAGATTACTTCAAGGCAAACATGGCAGAGCTATTTCAGAGATTTTGTGTGTGTGACAGGATGCTGCCCAAGCTGTACTTCCCAGCTGGTAGTACATGGATATAATACTGGTTTTTTTCTGAAGCAATGCTGATACGAATCAGTAAAGAATTGTTGAGCATCTTAAACTTGTACACTGGGGGGTTTCCTGATGTAATATTCAGCATGTATTACTTTAAAAAGTAATGTCTAGCAAGAGGAAGAAATTTCCAACTAATACATCAATATATACTCACAGAGGAAAGCAATTTGTTTTTCTTCTAAAACTAGAGTTCTTAGATTAAATCTTCCAGGAGACATTTGTGATCTGAATCCCTGCTGCCTAAGTGGATTTTCTCTCAGTGTTGCTAAACACTGAGATTATTTTAGCATGTGCACACTACCAGGAAGCATGAGATAGTTACTGCATGGCCACTTGTGAAATCTCAGCTGCTGTGCTCCGGGAAGGTCACTGAATCCAGCCAAACACAGACACAGTTTGCAAATGCTCTAGCAGTGCCATTAGCAAGGAACCCTGCTGTACAAAGAAACCCAGGCTAAACAGTAGACAGGGACAGAGAGCTTGCATTCTGCTATTGGACATATGGTAGATTGATTTTTTCACTCCCTGCTGCAGAAAGTGAGTTCATCTGTTGGTGCTTCTTTGACATCTTTTGACTGTCAATACATTTAATCATGCTGACAGAAGAAGGGCATCTGGTGTGGCAGCTCCTGATTAGCAGACCTGCCAACTCCTGTCCTGCAAGGATTTGGGCGTTTTAGCTGGGGCTAGGAAGGATGTTCTGTTTACTTTCATGAAGAGTTCAAATCCCTTCAGGGGCAAAGTGGTCTGGTGCCAGTTGTTCCTGAGCATGTGCCTCTGCTCTTGCCATTATAAAGATCTACAGGACATTGGGGCACTATAAGCAACACTTATTGCTAAGGAAAGCATAAGGAAGGATTTTCTAAGGACCATTGTGGATGAAAAACAACACCTTTAGAAATATTTCTCTTAGGACTCAAATATGACTCAGTGGCTTTGAAACTAGTTCTGCACAGGGGAAGTAGTTTGGCTCACAGTTTGGCTCTTATCTTCTTTTCACAAACCTCTAGTACAATGTTTTCACACTTCTGCTTTCACACTTCATTTCTAGATGAAGTTGTCAGGTAGTAATATTTTGAAGGAGCTAACATGTATTTAAACTGTTTATGTCAGCATTCTGAATAATGTTATTAGTAAGTACTGTTACAAAAGCAGGAAGATATTCAGAAATCCACAGGAATAGTGAGTTTTCTCAGATTAAGGAGTGAAGACCCTCTGTTATTGAATAGCTTAAAAGAGAGAGAGGCTATTTTCTTTCAAAAAACATCTGTAGGTATTAGATCCACATGACACACAATGATACTAGAAAAATACTGGAATTAAATTAAGTTCCAAATGTAATCAGTATGGAGACGAAGCCAGATGGTGTTTGAATTTAATTTCTCAAACACTGTCAAGTCCATATTTAGGAAAACCCAACCCAAAACCAAAATCCCCCAACCCTTACTGTGCATTATACTCTCCACCAAGATAAGTATTGTGTCTACCCTTACCTGTGTTTGGGCAGTGCAGCATGAACAGCACAACACATTTTGGTCAGATCTCTTCAGCTTTACAAACATAAACTTGACACCCACAGCCCTTCAACAGGGGATAATTTCTCCTACTCAGTATTATCTAAATTTTGTCTGGCCCTCACAGTGTTCAGTCACGCTGGGATCTTCTAGAACGGAGTTCCTCTGATCAACTGGGCATTTTCTAAAAAGCTGTTTTAAGTGTGCTATCTTTCCATCTGATTTAGTGTCCCTTTGTGCTAGTACCATGAGTGTAACAGTGGGAATATTTTGATTATCTTCCTAACACTCCTCATTATTTTCTCTGCCCCTATTGTTCACCATTTAGGTGAACTTTTCAAAAGTAACCAGTCCCAATCTTCACCATTCCTTCTCCCATAGAAATGTACCATCGCTTCACTTTTATTGTTCATCTGACCTACTTTAGCATTTCTTTTATATTGCTTCACCATCCCTTTCAAATATTAATAAGCACCAAAATTGTACTTTTGGGTTTTATGAAACCCAAAGGACGTCCTCCTGGGTACAACAGTTTATGGAAAAACCTTGCTGTGTCCTGCTGACATCATTTTGTCCCCTCTAGGTGTATGGTTGGCTATGTTAATGCCAGTTTATCAGTATTTCTGGTGTCTGACTTTGAAAACCGTTCAGAGCCAACATCAAATGGAAGTGAATTCTCTGGTTCACCATTAAAATATTGCAGGTAAGTTTCTGTTCAACATACTTCTCTGCTTTAGGACATTGAAATAGAGAAGCATAATAATAAATCTGGAGTTGAAACTAAATTTTAGAAGTTAAAAATTGAAAGTTTTAACTGTGCTGTTCAGAGTCATGCTCTTCTTGGTACTGTTTCGCTGTTACCTGCATGATTCCTTCCTCAGATAAAAGAGAAGCCAAAAAGTTGGTATCTGGAGGGTGTTCCCAATGCAGGATTTTTATGGTGTCATAGCTTGACTCAGACACAATCATCATGAATAAATATGGTATCAAAGGGCCAGTAATAGGTGCCTGATTACTTAGGTACCAGTGAGACCCAATTGTGATGAGATGATATCACAGGGCATGCACAGGAAGTCAGGGTTGCACAGGAGAGGCCACACTGAGGTGTTCCACAGGTCTGACAGACATAAACAGGCTCTGTCATAAGCTGGCTTTACGAAACCTCAAATCCAGCATTTCCAAATTGTGGAATGGGTAATATGTTTATGTCATTGTTTACTGGTGTAATTATTAGTAATAATCATATACTTGTGGTTTGAATCAAAAGAAGATGAGCAGTTCATCATCTGCACGTCTTTGTCCTCAACAACAGATTGGAGAAATTGCAGTCTGAGAAAAATCTGTAATGGCAGATTTGTACCTGAGTGAATTTGATGGCCAAAAACCCCAAGGGTCTACATAAAGGTCTTAAATAGTGTCCCAACCAAAAATACCAAACAAATACAGCTACCATTTTTTAATTACAATGTTACATTACAAGCATGAGACCTGGTAGTCTTTAGGAGATACACTTAGTCCCAGTATTTTTCATTGTAAAGAATTAAAAATACTTTTATGAATGCCTAAAGAACAAAAGATACTCTGTGATACCACAGAGGTCTGCGATACAGCAAATGTCAGTGATACTTGCAATATTGTGATGTTTTTATGAATAGGAAGACTTTTGAGTGGTATAACATAATAAATGGGGGGAGGGGCATGAAGATGCTGCTCCTTAAATTTTAAGATGGAAATCCCACAATAAAAAAAAAAAAATGTCTGCTCAATATCCCCTAAACAGAACACTATTAAATTTGGTGTGATAAATCTCCAAAAGATATATCTGTCCTTTTGGGAGACACTGAATTGTTGTGTATATCTACCCTTGAAAGAAAATTAACATCTTTCTTTATCTGAGTTTATCAGCTTCTTATCAAATTCCATTCTACTAAAGCATCATTTTAATTGCACTTCAGAGCAGATATTGATAGGGAGGTTAGGAAATATTATGTTCTACTGTGTAATTGTGTATTGTGTAGGCATTTTTCCAGGAAGGCGGTATGTCTGAAAAAAGTCCCAGTTAGCTTCTGGTTGCCTGAATAGTGCTGTGCTATTCTGGTTGTTTATAAAAGGTTTCCCCATTTTTTCATGGGTAACAATGGATTCCTAGTGAATCCTAGGAAGTAGAATGCTTAGAATATTCTAAAACATCCTAAATTATGAAGTCAGAATGCTACTTGCACAAGGAAAGGTCATCTCAGTTTTTAGAACTTATTCTAGAAATACTGCAATTTCTGAGAGATTTGATGCTAAGATATCAAGACAGTTCATTTCAGTCTGTATAGCACCCTCTGCAATGTAAGAAAGTGAAGCTTCATGGAGAAATACAGATTGTCATAGGGATTAAATAATGTTTATTTCTTTTATGCATCTGCATTTTCATTAGTTTCTTAAAACTAACTTAGTGATCAACCTGTATTATTTACTATGGTATTTTCAATATTTTTTTACAGTGGATTTTCTGTTCCATCTAGGAAACAGATGAAGAAACGAACAATTTTTACACTACTTTTAAATAAGGTTTCCACAGTTCTATTTTAGAATTAACAAACTGCTAGTAAAAATGGACTCCAGAATGTGTGACTTAAACAGATTCATGGTTTGTAAATACAATCTTGGAGTATTCCTGGATTCAACTCTCTCAATAAATATTTACAGTTAAATTTTGGAGACCTAAATTCTTCTAAATAACACTATGAGAAAAGACAGGAGATCACTTTCTCACATGGTCCTCACCTCTTGATATACCAACAGGTGTAGTGCTGGCTCTGCTCAAGTCAGGATGAGTCATGTTTTACACCAGGGTTGGCCAACTAATTGATCAAGGGCCAAGTGGAATCCATGAGGCATTTTTATACGGATTTTGGGAGAACTATCAGGCTGACAAAACTGGGGACATTTATGTCCTTGAATAAAGGGAATAAAGTATCCCTTAAATGAGCAGAGCATCTCACCCTTCTCCAAGTTCTGAGGAGATGCCTGAAAGGTACATGTTGTGCTGCCAAGGGAGATGCTGTAGGGTCAAAGCTCCTCCCATCCTCTGTATTTGTTTCAGGGGTTTTCTTCAGACACTGGTTTGGGTCCTTTGTACCAATTTTTATTAGAACTCCTGGAGTGCATCCTACTGGTAGGTTTCAGCTGAAAGTAAGTCCATCTGCATGAAGAAAAGCGTGGGAAGTGGAGGTGGTCAGCACACTTGCTTCAAAAGCAGGCACCTGACCTGAAATCAAGCCCAGCCTTTGAAGCACGCAGCATTAGAGTAACCTGTGCAGTTTGGACTGAGCTCATTTTTGGTGCAGAGAATGTAATGATCAAGAGGAGATAGGTTTTGGGTTTGCCTTCAGCCAGGCAGCAGTGTAGAGGTTGCTAACTCCCACACTGTGCTTGTCTTTCAGGTACAGGGACTACCGGGACCCTCCGCACTCGCCTGTGCCCTACGGTTACACGCTGCAGTTCTGGCACGTCCTGGCAGCGCGCTTGGCCTTCATTATTGTGTTTGAGGTCAGTGCCCATCCCGGTGGCAGAACAAAAACAAAAAGAAAACTAATTTCCCTCTGAAGCTTTGCTTTGGGCTGATCTATGATGGCAGCTGTTGAGGTGTTTTTGTGTTTTTTGTCTTAGTTTCTTCTACTTATATCGTGCTTTGTATTCTCGGCTTTGTTTTCTGAACAGTCATAGGAATGTAGGTTCTTACAGAAAAGGGCATATAACACTGAAAACTATAGCAGTGATTTGCAAAGGGGGGAAATAAATGAAGCCTTTATTTACTTTTTTAGTAATTTGTCTAGGTTGGGAAGGCATATGCTGACTGTTGCATGTGGATAGGGGTGAAGGAACATGAGAAGAAAATATTAAATCTGAGCAACTGAGAAGCAATAATAGTTAAAGTTACAGTATTTACACATCTAGCTTTTTTTCTTGTTTTTTTTTTTAATGCCTTCCATTCCTCCAGAATGGTTGGCATCACAAAGATGATGACAATGAAAAGGATTCAATATCTTTGTCTATGTTCATAATATTAGTTTTTACTGTCAGTATTTCAGGTGTCTTTAAGGCAAACCAAAGGAGATAATACCAACTTCACATGACTGGTGTTCCCATGCTGATTTTGAAAAAAAGAGCCAGAAGAGTAAACAAATAGGATAAGATGATTTACCAAAAAAAAAAAAAAAAAGCAGTTCTTAAGGCCTAATTTCAAGAGCCTGAATATCCCCACCAGAATCCAGGAGCTCAACATTTCTCGAGCACAAGAAGTTTGAAATATCTTTTACACTGTGAAGAAGCCAAAGAAGGAACACATCATTTTAGAAAACATTTTACTCAATCCTCTGCTCTGAAATCATAGCAACAGGGCATTCAGCACACACATGGAAACTGTAGTCACCATACTGGCATATATGTAATGTTCATGAGCACATATTTCATTCTGACTCACAGAAGAGTGTAAATTCATTCTGAACTGAGCTTTCAACACACCTCTTTGGATAACACAACAGAAGCATTTGTGTCAGAGCAAAGGTGGAGAAGAAGCATTTTCTAGATTATTATTTCTATTCCTTGTGGCTCAGCAGAAGCCCAAGGACTTCAGCAAATTCCCCATGATTGCAATTTTCAGACCTCCCCAGGTGAAGGAATATGGCACTGCAAGTTGGGCTCTCTTTTTCCTTTACACTGGATAATTTATTAGTTTCCAAGGAGACCATTTCTTCCATCATCTGTTCCACACTCAAGGAAATATTAAGGGAAAGAAAGAGAGAAAGATTTAATAGAGGCCTGTTGGGCTTAATCCCTTCTAGTTTCATGAGCAGTCAGTACTGAAAGTCAGGGTATGCCTCTCCAAAAAGGACTACAAGAATAGTCTTGGAAAGTCAGCCTAAGAATTTTAAAGACTGAAGAGAGTCTGGCCTCTTGATACACACTTGACATAAAGGCAGCACAGTGTAAGCACAAAGAGAAGTGAGGCAAGAAAAATGAGCCCTGTTCATATCTCAGTGTCCAACCAAATGTGTGACCAACTGTGGAATAACTTTTAGTCTTACCAGGCACATCTGAGTTGACTTTGCTTTTTCTCAACCAAAGCCATAGGCTGGCTCATATCTGCCTCCCTCAACATGAGCCACTCTTTTTAGTGACACTACAAGCTGTCTCCTTAACTATATCTCTGGAATCAAAAAGGTAATTGCAGCAGAAACCATGACCTATTTTTTTGAAAACACTAAGGGTTGTATTGTGATTGCCGCAGTGCTTACAATAAAGATTGCACAAAGATACCGGGGATTCAAGATAGGTTTTTTCATAAATTAAGTAACTGCCTAGGCTCAGGCCCCTTTTTGGCACTCTGAGTGTGGTTTGTTTTGGATAACTTAACCTCCTTTGAAAACGAACAAAAGTATTTCCTATCACTGCAAAAGGAATTCTTTGTCCAGGCTAAACCGACAGAAGAGGCTTTTTCCCCCTCTTTTTAGGTTTGGCAAAAAACCCTAACAATCAGAGTATTGTGAGTTTATTTATCATGAGGGAAGAATACATGGGAAAACATTTTACGTTCTCTTTTCAGTGGCTTTCAAAAGAAGGGTTCTGCTTGGAGAAGAAAAAATACCTTTATTTCTCCAATCTTGAATGTATGTCCTTTCTGAGATGGAAGATTTTTTTGTTTATCTGTTCTTCCTCTTAAGTGAAGTGAATAAATCTCCAAGCAGCATTTCTGATCAAACAGAAAAGGACACTCATGCAATCCTTGGGCATCAAACTCAAGTTTTGCTGTGTCATGCCTAAAATAGGAGGGACAAAGGGTCAGTCAACTTCTGTTTAACTGTGGTGTTTGCTAAACAGGAATATGTCTTTGGATAAGAGACACAGTGTTGTTTAGGTTTTGTTTTGTATAGATATATTACTGCTTTTGTATAGATTCAACTACTTCAAATTTTGATGTGTTTATGGCAAAAGGAAAATGTTACATCATTTGAGCCTCCTCTTCCTGCAGAGCAGGAACTAATACCAGTACTAACACCAGGCTCTGCCCAAACAACCTTACAGCAAATCATGACCTCTGGGCTTTGAACACACAGGTCATAGAACAGTTTTGAGGCTTTCTTTTAACCCACCTGCTCATAATTTCTGCTGTGACCCACACTTCACTGAGTGGCTGGAGTTTTTGTGGGGGAAAAAACTTCATTGGTTTTTTCCCTTAAAATTTAGTCATGGATTTAGTTTAAACACATATCAGAAAGAGATGGTTTTCACAAGATACGAAAAGTACTTGTTTTCCTCCTGAGGTTTTAAATTTTTCTTTCCTTTTTCTGTGTTCACAGCACCTTGTCTTTTGCATAAAGCATCTGATCTCCTACTTAATTCCAGATCTTCCAAAAGATCTGAGAGATCGAATGAGGAGAGAAAAGTACCTGATTCAGGAAATGATGTATGAAGCTGAGCTAGAACGTCTGCAAAAAGAGCGGAAGGAAAGGAAAAAGAATGGAAAATCTTATCACAATGAGTGGCCATGACAGGATGAGGAAGAAACTGCTCAAAAGAAGATAAGAACTCTTGTTTATAAAAAAAATCCTGGTTTTCTACAGCAGAGAGTGCACTGAAAGGAATAGTCAGTAATGTGTGCATTTAGCACATGTGCGCCCCTCTTCAAAAGGGTGGATTTTGTCATAAGCCTTTTGAAATTAGAGGTGTTTCCAAGGCTTAGTCTTCTCCAGAGCTGATGTCAACACGAGCACATCAGACCAATACTAAGTCTCTGCACTCTTGCCAGGAAGTTCCCAGGCCCTGACTAAAACTCAGGGCCCTGAACTTCAAAGCAGTTACACAACTTCCAGTGCTTTACAGAACTTGGTGATCTTCCGGCTCATTCTCATGAAGCTGCTACTTCACAAGCAGTGACTGCGCCTTGGCAACGTGGCAGTGTTTGTCTGTGTGTGTGGCCACCACCTGCAGCACGTGCATGGCAGCGTTGCTCTCTTCCACAGCGGACCCAACCGCGTTAGTTTGCATTTGCCACCGGTTAAGGTCACGTAGCTGGACCATTTCCATTGCTCAACAATACTGAAGTATTATCTAGAGGGAGATGCATGATCATGAGTCTGATCAACTGGCCTGACAATGCTGAAAAATGTAGGCATCAGAAGTGCAGATAGCCAAGCATCTAAATGTGGCCAGAGGTATCTAGCTGTAGGATCATTTATTTGGAAATGACACTGTGAAAAGTTGGTAATATATGTTAAAGTTTTGAACAGTGCCTTTTCAGCTATAGGACTGTCTGATGTCTGAAGGAATGAAATCAGGTTAGGGCATCTTGCCCAGAACTGCCCACAGATTTGTGTTGCCAGATCACATTGAGGCCTAGTCAGGAATTAGGGTGTACTTACACATGTAACACATGTCAGACAGTGTCTTAAAGACCTATCTGCCTAAGTAAAACAAACAAAAAAAGGCAGATGAACAAGGTGAGCAGAATAAAACACAGTCATCCAGAATATCTACACTTGTAGCACTTTCTGTATTAATCATTCCATTATCTATGAAAGGGGTGGAGAGAAAAAACAAAACAACAGACTGTAGTATGAAACAGCTTGAAATCCTTAATGCAGAGCAATTCTGCACAGGCTGCAAATGAGACTTGGGCAAAATAAGTCACTGTCAGCATCCTTTAGCAAATTCCTTAATATTGAGAAATTTAAAATTTCTGATTTAATTAAGAAATTCAAAATTTCCAGACTATTAACCCAAAAGAGTGGACTTGTAGCTTTGAAGACATAATAAGTGTTGGATGGAGCAACATGAATCAAAATACTGAGTGTTGTGAAAGCTCTTCAATCAGTTATTTCTAAAAGTTATTCTAGAAGTAATTTGATAGAAGGAGTAGAATTTGCCCTTCTGGACAGACCACGCAATGCAAGATCCTACAGATGGATACCTCAAGCTCCACATGACAACAGGACCATTTGCACTAAGACAAATATCAGCAAATTAGAAATATTAACTTTTTTCCACTGCAAAGGAGAACTGTGCTATTTGCATGAGAGGGGGGAGCTTTGATGGAAGGCAATATGACTTGAGGAAGGAGAGGGATGAAAGAAAATGTGAGCACCCTCCTCTCTGTAGCCACTGCCTGCCTACACAAAAAAGCAAGGAACCTCCTCCAGTAGTGACCCTCCATCCTATCTGAAGAGGATAAATGACATAGCAGCTCCCTTTTATCAGATCCTGGCCCAAGCCTGAAAGTCCCATGAGACAACATAAACACTGAAGGAATATCAGGATTAGCCTGTTCTGTGTTGTCTTGGTGCCAAACTGAGTGGGGAGCACAAGTAGTGGCTGTGGGGTAAAATCCTGACTAATGGGGAAGTGAATTTGTTCATCTTTGCTCACAGCAGCTGTGGACACAGCCCCCAGGACAGTGGGGAAATAGAAATATTTCTGTCTCTGTAAATAGGGGGTGGGGATCAGGCAATGTTGACCTCCAATACACACATGCCAGATGGGTTAGTATTTACCATCCACCACCTACAGCTGCAGCCTGGGAATTTTGAGGCAGGATCACTGTGCAAAATCATATTCAGACGAAATTCACATGAATAATTGGATTGTTTTGGATACCCTTTGTTTAATGTCTAAACCAACAGATGACCAGAGCTTAGAAACTGTTTACTAAGTAGTAAAGTGAGACATGAGCCATGCATAAAATCAGTGTCACCTATATGAGCAAAATGGACCTTTGCTAATCCCTGCAGTAAGAGGCAGCTTTGTCAATTTAGATCTCAGTAACTCTGAGAACTGAACTGAAATACAGTAGAATATAAACTGACTTCCACTCCAGAGAAACCACTGCAATAAAATGTGCCAAAACAAATAATGTGCAGCAGAAATGCAATAGCTAATAATTGCTTTTGAGAGTAGTTTTCAAGATAGCTGCATTAGGATGAATTTTCCTGACAACACATTGCTAGAAGATGTGTCCTGCTCTGCTCTAAATAAGATCATAGGTTGGCTGCTTGCCAAGCTTGTGCTGAGTATGATGCTGCAAGGGGCTCTGACCTCCCTGGCAGACCCTGAGTACATCTCTGTCACTTCAGTTTGACCAGCCAACCCATCGAGGTTTCTCTGCTGCTGGTCTGATGAACAGATTTCCCCAGAGTCCTTCAGAGCTACATAGCAGAACACTCAGGAAAGATGCCCCCTTTTTATTTCCTAGAAAAATAAAATACAAATAATAGTATAATAATAAATGGAATTTTAATAGTCTCTAGAGAACTAATTTATGCCATTCTCTTCCTGATCTGATGATGGGTTTTGTTTAAATCTCCATGTGACAGTCCTGTATGTTGTTTATTTATTCCAGCTCCACAAGAGCACTACCTTCAAGAGAATGAGAAAAAACTGCAACCTCAATGCATGGCACAGACATTTTACATAGCAAGCAGGACAGCACACATCAGAGGATTTACTGTGAAATCATCTTGCAATCAGCATAGGATTGCTCTCCATAGGCCATTCTTGACAGCAGCATGTACTTCATGAGCAGTTACACACCAGTTTTTAAAACCAAGGAAAAAATGTATATTGGGACTGTTTTTCAGCCCGTTTGCTAAGTTTTTTGCATTCTGTCCCATGCTGGTTTTACAGATCTTAGAATAAAAAATCTAAATGAACAACCTGGATACTCTGACAAAAGAAAAATCTAGGAATAGAGCATCATCTACGTTCAAGTCACCAAATACTACAACAGAAAACGTGTTTACAAATCAGTTCTTTTTTATTTTAAATCTTTCTGAGGGGAGTTACATTATTGACCATATATATTATATATATATACATATATATAAAGTATATAGAGAAATTGTTTATTTGTAAATAGAAAAATTAAAATTCTATGGAGAAGAATGTCAAGTTTTCACACTTTAAAAAAAATCATCAACATAAAGCCATGTTTAATGCTTGTACAATGTGATGTAATAAACTTTAAAAATAAATAATGCACATGAAATATTTACTGCTTGTCATTCATGAGTTTCTTTCTGTTTACCTTATTTGTTCAGCAAGCAAACTGGCCAGTCAGATAGAAGTAAAATTTAAATGCAGACCAAAAAGAGACAAAATCTGTCACTATTTTCTCTCCGTGGTTCTTTTGTGTGTTCACATAGTCAAATATTGTTACTGTTGTGGTTTCATGGTTGGGGTTTTTTAATGTTTTTACTTAAACAGGTTCCTAATTGTTTTGTCTCATGACCCTGCCAGATGCTCCATGTAATTTGGACACTGCGGAGTGCTCCCACTCCTGTGAAATGAGTCAGTTTTGAGCATCCCACATTTCTTTATCAGGAGAGCTTTTAGCTGAGAGAGATGAAGGATCAGGATGCAGGAGTATGGTGGAGACTCCAAGAATTATCTTGCTTTTACACAGACAAGGAAGGCCTTGGCTTAGAGTTCAGCTAGCAGAAGACAGTATATTTTCCCAGAGAAAATATTATTGAAAATCAATTAATTGTTTTAATTAATGATATCAATTAAGAAGAATATAGGAAAAAATAAAGCCAAAAAAGTCACTTTATAGCTCTGCAGCAGTTATGGGAGGTTAGATAACAAGAAATGGGGTAGCTGCTTAGGTCACCTGCAAAGCCTAAGGGTGTTTGTCTCTAAACTGCTTACTGAAAGATATACTTCCCAGTGAAAACTCATCTTGATGTTATGATTGTGGACCAATAAATATCACCTGGCCCAAACCCAAACTTCACTTCATACCAAAATTCAAGTTAAATGACTGCTCAGTGCTTAAATAGTGACTTCAGCAATAAAGGGGAGGTAAGATGGTAATTAACTTGTTTCCTCTGTTTTAAAAAACTAAGTGAATTCAAAGCACAGAGAAGAAAACTACATTTTTTAAGTCTGACAGCAAGGAAGATTAGTTTTCATGAACAAAACAGGTAGAAGTTACAGATGATCTAAGGCAGCATCAACTACAGCGCAGTAATTTCAGCACAGAGTGATGCAGAAAGGACATGCTGATTCTGTTTCACACAGCAGTGACCAGCCACCCTCTGGAGAAGCACATTCAGATGGGAATTCAGCATTTGGATTGGGAGGGCTGTAGCCATACTGGCAGGCACACAGATCAAGTGCTTGCTGCAGGCTTCTGTTCTCTGTTACAGCTCTCTCACAAAGCACAGGTACACAGAGGCACACCAGTCCACTTCAGCACTCTGCAGCAGCATGGAGATAGCAGTACCTACCCTCTTTCAGATCTGTGGGCTGAAAGTACCAGGTAAGTATAAATTGTTATATTCCAAGGCTGAAGAAGTATTCCATAGCACAGAATGCAGTATCTGTTTCTGGGTCATGAAGACAAGGCACAAGGTGGAATGAGCTGCACTTATCTTCTGAGACTTGAGAAGCATAGCCAGCTGATTCAGTCAATGGGCTAATTGTCTCAGAGTAACTCAGACAGTCCCAAAACAGAGATATTCCTGTCCTGAACCCTAGAAGACTTTATTCAGGATGCTATTGTTTGTCTCAGATCTCAGATAAAGGGACACAAGACATAACTCATGGGATCTATCCCACTTGATCACAGCCCTTCCACACAGTGGCTTTAGGCACTGACCTGAACCCGAGCTACAGCAGTGGAGTGGGAAAAGGGGCTGGCCCTAAAGTCTGTACTGGATAATGCAAAAAAATGCTTCAGGAGGCATGGGGGAAAGCTGCCTCCATCACCACATAGTTTTGCGCTGGGTTAGCCAATGGAGTCAAGGCCTTGGTGCACCCACAGAGTGTCTGGCTGCCCTCTTCTCCAGACCGAGTCCTTAGAGCCCATTTTTTCACCTTTCTTTTCTAACAGTTCATCTTATACAGTAGATCATCAAATGTCCTCTGTCACAAGGGCACAGAAAAAAATTTATTTAGATGCTACAGGGCCGCAGTCAAGGTAACTAAGCTAGCACTGTGTCATTTTCCAAGTTACAGCAGCTCAGTACTTGGCACAAATGCAGTATAATTTTTAGAAAGCCATTTAAGGCATGCAGTCAGTTTTTCACTTGATTCCCAAGCATGACTGCCTTCTAAGCATCACAGCTCAGCTTTCCTGCAATGACTTTAATTTTCCAGCTTAATTTTGCTGCTGTAGAAGAGTTTTAAACATTCCTGTATAGCCATAGTAAAAGTCTGAAGCACAAAAACAACACAGTGGGTCAGTCTGTTCCCCACTGTACCCAAAAGCAAGCAGTAGAAGAAAGCAATGGGGGTTTTCACTCTCCCAAAACACCAACACAGGGCATGGTCTCACGTGGATGGGCTGTTAACCTTCTCTTGGCAGCCCCACCAGAGGATAGGCCATTCCATAAGCCCTGCAGCCCTGGAGAAGCCTCCACCATGTGATATCACCTGTGGTCCCTTCTCCATCCCAGAGAATTGTGCAGGGGGCTCTGCACACCTGCAAAACACAGTAAGCACTTGCCTGATCTGAACCAACCTTGAACATGAATTCCTAGAGTGAAAACAAGGACGGCAAGAACACAAAGAAAGTTTCAGCGCATAGCTCTGGAGAGAACTGCTGTGGCAAATGCAGATGCAGCCTTCACTCTTGCCCAGTACAGCCAAAAGGGAACCTTCTTTGTTAACATCTCTGTGCACTGTGTCCAGCCCAGTGCAACAATCCTAGCCCAGCAAGCTGGGCATGCAGCAGAAGGCTGCTGTGGTTCTGGTCTATGGCACTGAATAAAAAGTGCAAATAGATTATTTCCTTCATGAGGACCAGCTCTGTAAGGGCAAGACAGAGGAGAACAGGGAGATAGGGCATGAAAGGACAAACAGTACTGACTCTTGCCTCTACCACCACCAAAGTCACTCTTGCAGCTCACAGCAGTGAGCACAGAGGAGAAGCTGCAGGTAGCCAAGAAACAAGTGGGTTAAAAAAAAAAAGACAACAAAACCAACAAAATAAATATGCTCTCAGAATCAGTTCTACAGAAGAACCATATAGTACTAAATATGCCTCCTATACAAAAAAAAAACCCCACAGTTTCTTGCAATCTGATAACGTCCCACACCCTAATCTCTTCATACTTTCAATGCCTTAAAAGAAAAAAGAAAAAAAAAAAGCCAGAAAAACAACCATGTCTGGGCGAACAGTACTCTTTCCAAATAAAAAATTCACTCTGAGGGTGAAATGAGATTAAAAGCAGATATTTTCCAGGAAGCTCAAAATATCAGGCAAATATTTCACATATTGCTTTAGGCTCTGTCACCAAGAATCAGAGAGAGTGAGGAAGTGCAAGAAAAACCTGATTCCTTTCTTGACTAATGTCAAGGTCATGCAAAGGCGATAGTGCCACAAAGCTCAGCAGATGCCTGCCCCTGACCCCAGCAGAGCTGGTAACCGACCCAGAACAGGAACATCAACAGTGCTTGACATGAACAAAACTGTCCTCATGGGCTGACACAGCCTTGTGTCATATGTGAAGACCATTGACTTTATTCTTGTCACTTGCAACATCCATTTCAATGTGGCTAAAGGCAGGGTTGTCAGTTCCTTCATTTGCCATGGTAAATGGTTTCCAGTTCAACACTTCCACTTTCTCTGGCTAAAAAAACAAAAGACAAAAGCCATGCTGTGAAACAGAAGAAAGAGTCTTCCTCTCTTTGACCTCTCTTTGGCCAGCAGAGTCAGGCCTGACATACAGGGTTGCCTTGCAGGAAAACATGCTGGCTGCTGACAGAGCACAAATACTTATTCATTGCAGTAGATGGTATTTTTCTAGGGGCACTGAAAGTTTTGTATTGCATAAGGTACTTATTGTGTAAAATGTTCTTGTAACACAAAATGTTCTTGTCCTGCAAATTGGTCTGGGTGTGCAAAGTTCTAATTGCTGTTTTCATGTCTACTGATATGTCACCACCAGGTCTTTGAGCTATTGACTCCCAACCCTTCATCCTTGCCCCATCTATGACAGGAAGAGCAGATTAACATGCACCATTGCTTTGATGTCACATTTCTATTATGGAAATGGAATGAGATATTGAGCTCCTCATGTGCAGAAAGTTGCTTAGTTAGCTCTGATTTTTTATCTCATCAACTTTCTGCAGTATTTTTGATTCCAACAGTATTTTTGATTCCAACCACTTGTTATTCAGCTCTTAGCCATATAAGAGACAGACACATAAAGAGACTTGTTTCTGACTCCAGGCATAAAAAAGTATGGCTGTGGACATTAGCTTCCATATGGGTGGTGGATTGTTTTGCTCTTTTTCAAAAGACTTCAGGGATTAAATTCCCAGATAGTAGAAACAGATGTTGACCCATTGAAGGCAGTGAATGACAGTAACTGGATAGCTGATCTCCAGTACTGACATGGGCAAATAGCATTACAATAGTATGGTATAATATCCCTTTTTTTCACTGGTGTTCTTATCCAGAAGCTGAAATACATAGGATCATTCTAGAAGGAGTTGTAAGTATCAAGAAAAAACATTTTGCAAGCTGGACCATCTTAAAGATATGATTATTGCCTGAACTACTGAACAAAGTTGAACTTGAATGCTCAGCTGACGATATTGACTGAAAAGTGATCTGTAGTTTATTTTAAAAAAATAATTTCCCTGTATTCTCCCTTCTAATGGATGTTATTACCCAATAATACTTCCCCTTTTCTTTTTCTTAGGATGAGAGGTATGAAACAGATACACTGACTAGAAATGTTTTTTCTCAAACAGTAGTCAAAGTTACAAAAAAATTCCAACCTAAGAGAACACATGTTCACAAAAAAAGGAATCTTTGCTGAGTCCAAGGTGTGCCTTGGGGTAGCTTCCCAGAGGCCAGTTAGGGAGTATTCTAGCAGAAACATGGAGAAAACTGTCCCTTTTCTCAGTTGCTTCTCTGTTGTTGACTGAAGCTATGGCAAAAGTGCTTCCTTGCCTTAGTCCCACCTGCCTTGTGCTCTCCTACTGCCTTAAAGCAGATAGTCCTATCAGGCAGCATCAGGTGCTATTCATCCTGATTGGAAAAACATGAGCCAGGAAATTTGTTTGCCTTTGTCCCCTGGAGCAAAGACTGATTTAAATCAGAGATGCACAGTTACACTTACTTGCTCAGTTTCAGACCGTGAGAAGTTGGACAGGAAATCTTCCTTGGTCAGCAGGAATTTAGGATCTGTGTTCTGCTTTAGTCCTCCTACAAAATAGACAAGCTTTATTCAGCCAGCTTTACACATGCAAACCATGTGTCAGACCTCAGCTATGGGCACCAGGCCAGGCAAGCAGGACAGAGTCATGCAGCAAAAGCCATCAAGCAATCACAGACCTTAGGGATCATTTCTTTACAAAAATGTATACCCTGCTCCTCTCAATATATAAAATAATCCCTCAAGGTCTATTTGAAATGCCTTAGCTATTTCCCAGCTTCCTAAATCCTCCTTGGATTTCCTATTTTGGAAAAAAAAATTGAATCCGGCAATCACCAGAAAAGAAAAAATTGCATCTGTGACTACTCTGCCAGTCCAGGAGCTCTGGCACCAAGTGCTACCCTGAACCCTGAGCTCCAGTTCTCAGCTCCCTATCAGCAAGACTCCTGTCTCCAAACTCACCAGCAATTTTTATAGTGAATTGTTTAAGAGCATCCCCAAGATGGGGGGATGAGGGTTAATGGAATGTCTGGGCATTTTTAAGGCATGGAAGATTAGCTATTCTTGGGTGGGAAACAAAACTGATGTAGGTGCTGGGAATTAGCTCTGCTTGCTATCTGAGGCTTAAATGGAATCTTGCTCCATGAGAAGCAGGGTGACATTGTGACTGGGTTAATTCTTTTGTGCTTCTGTTCTTGGGCTGAGTATTTCTCATCTGGATTTAGAGAATTGTGTGGTTTTCATGCTTTGTTTCATGGCCTATATGTAACCTGATCCCTACCAGGTAAAAAGTGAAATTTGGATTCAAGCATCACTATAGCAATGGGAAGAGCATGTGCTTGAAGATAAGTGTGGAGCAAATCTAAAAACTGAGAAGAAAAATAAAATTAGATAAATGTGGCTTGTGCTTATAAGTTGCAAGGCATAGGGAAGTTAATGTGAGTTTGTCTACTGAGTTTGGAGTTTCAAAGTCCTGGAGCCATTGTGGAGCATTATAAAAATTTGAAATCGAACAGCCTCCAAGATGAGGGCTGTTATATGAATCTGGCTGGGGATACTGGGAAAAGCTGTGAGAACAGCTGCTTTTTTGCTGTTTCTGCCATGCATGAGGTAAATGACAAATGTAGCTTGCATCTGACCTGGATGCAAAAGTAGTGAGGCCATGGGCTGGAACTGAACTCCCCATTCTTACCCATGGCAAGCTGCTTTTTCCCTTAGCACAAAAGTACTGGGAAACTGAAAAAGAAGCTAAAATAGCCATGCAGAGATGTGCAGCTCTCAGGCATGTTCTTGAGGAATGTGGTGAAAAGCATGCACTCTATGGATGCAGACAACAGCCCTTGAGTGCTCTGAACTCACTCAAAGTCAAACTGCTTATGTCCTCTAGAAGCATGGGTGTATTTCCTTGCTCGGAGTTGTTGCCATGTTCAGGGACAAGTCTTAAACCTCCAGTCCCTGCAGGCATCTAATAAAACAGGAAAGACAGATGTCTTTTTTTTCCTTCTTTTTATGACCCTTAGGTTTAAAAATCTGCTGAAACTTCTTTCTCCTTAGAGATTTGTAGTAACTTTTGCTGTGGGCAAAGACCAGGAGCAGGATGCAGAAGCGCTGAGGGGAGGAAATTCGATTTAAGATGGTAACCTTTACACAGTGTTTGCAATAGGTTACTGGCACTTCCTGTGGCTCTCAGGACATCTTAGTTTAAAAGAGATCTGAGACACATTCAATCACAACTCTGAAACTAGTACCTGTTAGGAGGCTGATAATTATCCCCACAACTACTGTGACGAGTGTCCCAAGTGTGCTGAAGTAGAGATAAGACAAGGAATACCAGTTGTCTGCCAGGGCAGGCCTGAAATAAAGCAGAAAAAGTGTTAATCTCTCCTTTTCTTTTCCAAAAAACTTGAAAGTGCTTGTTTCCAGACAGCGTATAAATACAGAGATACTTTTGAACCAAGAAACCTGGTAATCTTGAGCTACCTCCATACAATCATATGTGCACTGAAAATTTGTGCCAAAATTTGCAGAACAAGTTCCTTTGTAAGAGACAAGGCTAGCCAGTACAGTGAGGCAATGCATGAGACAGAGCAGGTAAAACAGGACAGTCCTGTCTCTGCTAGGAATCTAGTGCAGAGCTGAACACTCTAGTTATCCAGATGAAGGGATTAATTTCTTTAGCAAGGGTGGTGTTATTTAAAGAAAGGGGCACAAAAAAACCCAACAAGGAAATCAACCCTATGCAGCTCTAAACAGCCAGAAACAACAGAGCAACTGTCTTTACACGTCATTCTGCTCTCCCTGACTATGTCCTCTGTTGCAACAGGTGTTTCCCAGCAGCCAGGAGCAATGCTGGAGGGCTCATGCAAGAGGTGTGGTATATGAAACCGGATGTTGGGCACCCAGTGTGTCAGGGTATGTCTTGATTGTACAATGCTCTAAGGTGTAAGGATTTGGAAACCCTAGAAATGTGGTTTTTCAGCCTTTTTTCTGTTCCTGCTGTTCTCTGTATTGCCATTCATGTTAAACTTAACTGTGATCATCTAGAGTAAGACATTTGGCAGTTGCAAAGCGGAGGAAATCCCATATATTGTGCCCATTCTGAATGCACTGATTAGAACTATTCTGCACAGATAAGTTGCTGTAGGTAGAGCTGCTAACTGGCATTTTGCCCTTTAACTGCCAATTACTCTAATTCATATGACAGATTGTGGAAGCTAATCCAATAACTATAAATGATATCTTTGTTTAAAACTGTGGTCCACAGTAAGGCATGTCCAAGCCTTTGAACTCAAATATTGAATGGAAGCTTTTCAGATTAATAGAAATATTCACTTTGACTTCTGTTGTGGGATAACTCAGACAAACTACTTCAGTCTGAGAGGGAAAAAAAAATCAGAGAAAACTGCTGCATCTCAAAGAGTGTGGTAGACAGACCAGAGGATCATTATAGTAACCCAAATACTGTACAGATGTTCATGTTTCTTTAAAAAAAAATGCATACTTCGTTACTGTACTTGATGAACTCATATACCTTTCTGCACCTGGTGTGCTGAAAACCGTTGTTAATGGAATTTCTGTTGATGTTAAATTTCCTAAGGATATATTACAGCCCACAGTTGAGAGATCGAGTGGCTTGGTTCTCTCTGGAAGTGGAGGATAAATCTGGGATCCAATTCCAACCCAAAGTGAAATAATGAAACCACTGACAAGACCTACAAATGCTCCCTGCAAAACAAAAAGTGAAACTTGCATTTACATGAAAAGCAAAAGATATTTGAAAGAAACAACAACTAGATGAGTAAGAAATAGTCAAGATAATCTGAACATAAGTCTCCATAGCAAAAATGAAATATACAGTTGGGAAGTGCTGGGGAGTTTACTTCATTCCCTTTTGGGGAAATACAATGTTTTCTCACAGCTTCTGAGCACACCTCTTTTTGTTTGGCCACTAGGTCTTTACAATCAAAGGATAACTTTGGTCTTCATGGTATATGGTATTTGAGGCCCTCCTTGAACAAATACAGAAGTAAATTTTCAATTTTCTCATGTGACCTGTTTTAGCGAAAAAGTCTCTCCTACATCAGAGGTAGGTGGGGTTGTGGCTGAGAGCTAATAATTTTTAATTATTTACTTTAGTATATATATAAAATTTTCAACTGCAAAGAGGTAAAGATCAGTGATTAGTAAACCTGAAAATGGTAATAGTAAAATATTATACTAATATTAATATATTAATATATTATTACAGTAATATTACTATAATAAATTAGTAAACCTGTAAATAGTAATGGTACAATTACTAATACTAAATAGTAATCCTGCAATACTAAACCATGGACCATATCAACGAAGTTTGTCAAATCCTTTTTTTGATGGAAAAGGTTTTTCATCTGAAAATGGTAATTTTACAATATGGAAGCACTCTGAGAATACCCCAATTTGGTCTGCAAGTGCCTAGACCCCATTTTCCTGGCCTGACCCCCTTTTGCTCAGACAGGCCAGCATTCTCTGAGCCTAGTGGTTGTTCAGCTGTATCTCGAGATGCATTGTCCCTGCTTCTAAAATTGGTTTTAAGAATCCTTGTCAAAGCCTCATTTTTATTCAGATTATTTCCCCCATCCAAATCTCTTCATGGGATGGAAATTCAAGTTCCTATACAGCTCTGACTGTCATTTCCTTGGGATAAGGAAGAAAGGGAGCAAGGGGAAATGTCCTCACGGAAAGTACCAAAGACATCTCCCTTGCTGCCCAACATCAAATTATTAGTGGAAGAAGAAGCCCAAAATTATCAATACATTTTGGATGAACAGGTCTTTAAATTTCTACTTACAATTCCATTTGCAAAGGAGCAGAGGATTCCCAAGGCAAACAGTCCTAAAAGGGGGCCACCAACCATGCCAAAAATGCTGAGCGCTGCCTGAGGAAGGAAGAAAGTCTGCTATCAGGTGCTGTGCAAGGAAGGTAAAGCTTCCAAAATGACAAGAAGAGAAGATGTTCAGAAAGAAATTATGAAACTTTTTAAAGTGGTGTGTACTCAGTTGCCAGGATTTGATATATGGATGCTTAAAACACAGGCTGAGCCATGGACCCTTAAAACACAGGCCATGGGTGGTTTCACATCAATACCCAAGAAAGAATAAAAACTAATCTCATCATGGTATTCAGCAATTATTTTCTTACATAATCTATTCTGGGTCATTCAACATTAAAAAGCTGTCTGGCACCTACCTGCAACAAGGCTCCCAGAAGAGATGCCACTGCAGCCATAGCAATGCAGACTCCACCATAAAACAGGCCTGTATGTGAAAGGCAGAACAATGTATAAATCTGCCAAAGTTTGAAAATCACTAATGGAAAAGTTTCTGTCTAACCCAGTACAGTCCTAACACCTCCCAGATAAAAGTGCTAACATCTGGAGTTTTTCTAAGAGAGTCTGAATTGGCCAAAAGGTCAGGTTTCTGTTTACATTAAGAAGAGATCACGCAAAGTTGACAAAGTCCTCATTCTGTGAATTACTAAAGATTAGGTAATAAATGTCAGCCACATAGATTAAGCATAGTGGCAATAACCCATTTATTGTTCATATGTCTCAGCTAATATCCTGTGTCATTGTCCTTATTTTGAGGGAATGATTTTCACTTCTCAGCCAAAGTCTAGGAAGCGAAAGAGTAAATGCTGGCAGATGACTGGGAGCTGGCACAGTGACAGAGCACATCCCAGGTCACCAGGACACAGTGCCTCTTTCCAGGAGCCATAACACTGGCTTACTTGTTTTTCCCACCTCCGCCCTTGCTGAGTTTCACTGCTCGAGCATGAGGTTAATCTCACTATTCATTGTGATGTGTCAGGCAACTCACCATACCACAAACAACAATTTTGGCATAAGCATTGTTTGCAATGTTTAAGAAACTTCTCTCAGGTGACAATATTTAATTCTTGGTACCCTCCCAGCAGTCTGCCATGCTCCCTGGTATGGGCTCCAACATGACAGCAAGTTGGGATGGAGGTGTTTTCATTCTTACTACAAACACTTTCTTGGGCTACACCTGCAGCTGGTCACAGACAGTACAAGTAGCAGACGTGACAATTGCATTTCACAGATTTAAATAATCTGTTCACTCTAGTTCTGATTCTCTTCGAGTTACATTAAGCAGAGGAGCTAAACAGAGTGACAGTGTGAGAGTGTATCAGAGAAGATGTGAAATTTCTTGTTCCCTGGAATATTTTTAGGACACAAGGCTACTGCTTGCATATCAATTTAAAAAATGTTACAAAACAGCTTCCATTGCTTCTCATTTTTGACAGATGAAAGAAAAATAGGTGTTTAAGTCAGAGATATTTGGCTTTGTAGAATTGTGAATCAATACTGAACACAGATGTAGTGCGTATTTCCTTACAAATTAAATTCAAGACCAAACAAGATGGTTGCCTTTTTTCCTTAGACTCACTTGTTCCCCATTTGTGTAAAACCTACACAGCTGATCTTGTCTCCCTCAAATGCTGCACTGACATAGTCCCACTGGTATGAATTACTTACTCCTGACATACACCATCATAAGCAAGGTCTGAATCAAACCTTCACTTTGTAAAGCAAAAGCAGAAAAGATGTTTTCCAAACTTACTCATCCCCATGGAAATCCATGACAGCTTCTTTTCAGAGAGAGATTTGAAGTAGGGCTTAATGAGGTCTTCAACAGTCACAGCAGCCAGAGCATTGATGCTGGAGGACACTGTACTACAGAAGGCAAGATTTATACAATTTTTTTATATCTTAAATGCTGAAATCATAGATAACAGGTAGGTTACTGGCACAGAGAAACTGCCACTGTCTAGAACAGCGCCAGAAAACTAATGTAACTGTTGCATAGGTTTAAATAACTTATTGCAGAGAATGCAGCTAACAGCTTAGAAAAACTGTTTAAAGTAATTATCCTCGGTGAAGTCAAGGCACATACTGATGAAAAGCTGGGCTGGACCTGGAGAACTGAATAGAAATATCTGTTATATATAGCTAGGCTGTAAACACTACTGGTATACATGATACCTTCACAAATGATCTACAGCATATAACTGGGTGGGTAAAATTCCCACATCACTGTTTACTTTAAGTGCACCCCCAGAGAAGAACTCAGATAATTTAATTATGGTCACCTAAAAATTAGGCATCTACTAAACTACATGCCTACTAAATTAGGCATCTACAAACCAAACTACTGAAGGTTCCCTGTGGGATCAGAGAAACCAGCACTCCTAAGGCACAACCAGGTCATCCTTTGTCTGAATGTACCTTGCTCCTGCAAGCCACCAGCTTTTCTTCACCATGTGAAACTAATATTTTGGCTGTTCCCTCTATTTATGTACCTACCAGTATTCAGAATTTAAAAAATTATTCTGGTGTCACATTTGTAAGTTTCTTCATTTCTAACTGTTTGCTATTGCTCAGAGCCTTCACTGAGACAATGCTTCTTAAAGATACTCCTTGGGAAAGCTGAACAAAACACTCCCCAGTATGGGACAGAAGGGTATCAATCTGTCTCCTACAGTATATAGTAGGATATATAGTGGTTGTTGTCTCATGGATTCATTCAAGACAATTGGAAGCCCAGGAACTCTAGAAAAGAAGTCTCTAGAGATCAGGGGTAAGGAAAGGCTTTGAAGTTATGCAGGATGAGCAATAGGAAATTTCCCCAACTGTAGCTATTTGGTGTAACTATCCATCCATAATACTCAAAAATTCCTATAGCAGAGGGGCTTTAAAAGCACAGAGAAGGATTTGTTAGTGTTTTACATGACATGTGGCTAACTGTTTCCTCATGTTGTTAGTAGAGAACTCCAAACTACTTTAAGTCCTAAGAGCCAAATATTGGAAACTGTGGATTTTTAAGCTGCATTATGAAAGAGATCAGTGATTTTTTTAAGACTAGAAATTAGCTGGACAAAGAAATATGTACAGAAGTTTTAGTATAAATACAACTTTAGCTCCAAGAAAAAAGGGGGAAAAAAGGTAGCAGTTTACAGATTATTAAATTACCTTAATGTCCCACTGTAGGCACTAGCCACAAAAAGTCCTGGCACTCCTGGGAAATCACGCATGATATCCAGCACTAGGTATGGCATTAGCTGAAAAATTCAGATTAAGAAGTATTGCCATCTTGCTCTAATTTTTCATCTTATCACTGTACTGGTTTTTTACAGCCTTCTCACTGGCATTCTGTCCAGCTGTTCTAATTTTTAATGCCCTATCTTGCTCTATTTATTGATTTTTTACAGAGAAAAACAACCCTAAAATGTCCACTAGAGCTACAGAGAATCTGTTGAGACCATCTAGCTGGGGTGTCATGCCATCAGGACCTTGGTTTCCAGTGACAATTGTACAGGAAGCTAGGCCTGGGCAGCAAGTGCTCTGTTCTGTACATCACTCCCTTGGGGGGGCTGGGTGCCACAGATGCTTTTTCTGCTGTTCACTCCACAAAAAGAGGTTCATAGACTCAGATATTGGTACCTGAGATCAATTTCCATATAGGAAACTGTGTGCCATTTTTTGACATTTGCAAGATCTGAATGCTGGGAAGAGAGAGGAATTTAAAGATTTTCTTCCCTGAACAATTTTTTTTTTTTTCAAAGACAAGTTGGTATTTTTAGTATCTTACTTCCAGTTTCT
This sequence comes from Agelaius phoeniceus, assembly GCF_051311805.1. Taxonomy (NCBI): domain Eukaryota; kingdom Metazoa; phylum Chordata; class Aves; order Passeriformes; family Icteridae; genus Agelaius; species Agelaius phoeniceus. The sequence continues at coordinate 26,995,260 of NC_135269.1, read as the reverse complement.
ACCAAACTAATTTGACTGACAGGAAAAACTTAATTTTCTTCCATTTTCTACCTTGGGTCTTATTTTATTTTCCTCTTAAAGACCAAGTGGTCCTGCCTCAGGTGCTCCATGGTCTGTGCTCTTCTCCTGCCTTTCCAGCTACTGTCCATTGGAGTATTATCCAGAGCCTGTGATTATCTTAGGCTTAAGCACACAAATAAAAGTTATTTGATTTCCTTGGGCCCTGGCTCTGGCCAGTCTATAGGCTGCCAAGAACTCTTGTTCCTCAGGTAAACCTTCTGCTCAAGGTCTGTTTAGGGAGAGGTCATCATCAGTGGTGAGGTGGTTCCTCTGCAGCACAGTCTGATTGCCCATCTCTCCTCTGAAGGAGGGAAGGATTCACCATCACTAGCAAAGAGCTGCCTGCTAATAGCCTTTCTTCAGGTGTGTGCTTTGGGCACAAGTATGGTTTGAATCTGAGAAGGATTTTGCCCTCGTCAGTCCAGGGGAATTTGGGCTGGATGACACAAAACAGCGCACCAGGACCCACAGTCACTCACAAGGGCACTGCTGCTCTCTTCCCCTCACTTCTCTTCAAAGCAGTTTCATGCAATGCTGGCACTCCTGAACCCATTTTGAGTGAAAAACCCACATGTTTGCAGAGGTGGGTGTACTGAGAGCTCTCCACATTGCAGATCTCCCTGCTGCCCACCTTACCAAGTGCTGAGGGACTTGCAGCTCCAGGAACTGTAGTCTCAGCCTGACACAGGATTCCATCATGTCACTGTTTCCAACCCCCTGACTCTTGAACTGCCTTTGTCTGTTTATTATGGCTGCAGAGGAAGGATACCCTCCCACCACCTTCCCCTGAGATGTGGGGCTGTACCTGGTCGAGTGCCGACACCTGTTTGGCTGTCCATGGGTCACAGTCTTTGTAGATGGAGTAGAGAGCCAGCCCACAGAGTGTGGCACAGACTAGGATTGCCCAGAGTCCCACCAGGTTGATGTAGAGGGACCTGCACCAAGACACATGGAAACACCATGTTAGAGCTCAACATCCCACAAAAGACCCTGCCAGGGCCAAGCAAGGAAGCGCTCGCACCTGCACCGAGGAGATTCCCAGGTCAGCGGCTGCCTGCGGGCTAGGGAGTCACCATACAACTCCCACCATTTCACCTGGAGAGAGATCACATTTCTACAAGTACAAATGACACTTCTGGTTTTGGTGTCACAGTCTGAGCACTTGTCCCCTGGCAATGGAGATGATGGGAGCGCTAGAATCCCAAATTTCATCATGCGTACAAGTTGTACATTGTAAGCAGCAGGCCAGAGGATGCTCTTTCCCCCATGCCACACCCCTGACAAACCCCAAGCAGATTTGTAAGGCGGGGTGCCCCAGATCCAAGTGTGGGGTACCTTATAGTCAGCACCAGCATTCTTTTGCCTGTGGAGCTGCAGTATTGCGTTTACACAATGCTGGAGTTGTCTTTGTAAAGCTACAAATCTCCCATTTTCTCCTGAGACAGTCTCTGTGGGAAGCAGCAATGAGAAACTGGGGCCTGGGACCTGGTCTGGAGCTGCCTCTGGATGCCACTTCCAGAGAGCAGGGATTCTCAACAAGCCCAGGGCTTCCCCTTCAGTAGCTAAACAACTTGGAGTCTGGTATCATCCAGAAACTCCATCACCTCCCCACGTCCTGATGCAAGCTTCAGTTTCAGATAATGGTGAGACCAGACGTGTTTTCATCAGGCATTAATTCTGCCTTTGCCACACAACAGGCAGCTTCTATTGGCAGTGAAAAACACATTGTTCTCCTTGCTCAGTGAGGGCTTTTGCTTTCCATCTAAGTCTCTGGTATTCTCAAATGTTTCTAAGCTCTTGATGTCTCCTGGGTCACAAATATCTTGGTATCTCCAGGGTCACAAAGTTCTTCTCACCTAGAGTGGTCATTTCAAGCAAACATACCCATTGGGAGCAAGACCTTGAAAAACAACGTTCCTTTCCAGCAGTTGCCTCCTGGTTATCTGTGTATCACTGATAGTGATTTAACTTCCAGACAGATCACATACCCTGGACCTGTGCCAATTGGTAAGGCCTCCTCTGGGAGGACATTTGGTTTCTGTGAAAATATATCCATGCTTGCAATGATTCAGGAGGCCTTTTAATGCTTTTGGTTCCCAAGAAAGTAAGGGGAAACAGCCTTTGTATTTCTGTAGAGGACCAGCAGGACGAACAAAGAAGTAAACCTAACTTTATAAGCCTTGTTAGACATTGAAATGGACATTTTCAGAAAGGTATAATGTAGATTAACAAATTGAACTATCAGTTTTATACAATAGAAAAGTTTTTGGCAAGCACAATGCAAACTCTTAGAAAAGACCTATATAAATAAAAGCTGATTTATGTATCGTAGGGGAAACTGCATTTTGCCTTGTATTTGCAATTAGGGGGTGGTCTAAACACAGAACCAACAGCACTTTAAATTTCTCTCTAAACTAATTTAGTAAAAATGAAGTAGTCCTCTTCTCATAGATGCTTACATATTGATTGGATGCCTTGCATCCACTTAGCTGAAGCTGTTCCTGCACTGGCATAATCTATCTTGATATACAACACCCAGAAACTGATTTAGCACAAAATTTAACCAATGAGTAAAATCAATCCAACTCTTTTGAGCAGATGTAATAGAAGAATTAGCCTAGAGCCTGTAGTGAAGATTAGAAAGTCAAGAGAAACATAGAGAAGCAAAATAAATTGTCTTGTTTTTAAGCAATTCTTGTTTTTAAACTGTGTCAGTGTTTGACAAAGAGCTTTTTTTTTCCCTTCTGATTTACATCCCAGCTCATGGTACGCACTATGACTAAGCACTGGGGAATAATAATTGTAGCACTGTTGAAAGGAGGTGTTTCCATTAATTCTATGTGAGTAACGTGGGGTGGAGTTTGTGTGAAGTAGGCATTTTGACTGCAGAAAGCTTATTTTCAATTGTTTGTTTCAGTCTGTTTCTAAGAACTTAGCACTGAAATATGCCAGCTGATGACCTTGAAAGGAGAGAAAAATGTGTTAGGAGCCCATATTTTTCTGACAGTGTAGCTCTCCTGCTCTGAGTGCCTCTTATCATTCAGATATAAGCATAATGTTCAATTTGCCTAGTGATTGTTCGAAGATGACAGAATGTGCTCCTACCTACTGGTGTTTCTTGAATGGTGAAATCCTTTCCCAAAGCCTGAGAAAATTCCTGTTCTTGGACCACTGTTAAAGGCTTTCCCAAAACCTGCAAGTTAGGATCTGTGAAGGAATTATTTTCTGAGCTCTGATGTGTTACTGTGCTGTCTCTCAAAAAGCCTTACAGTAAATGACACAGGGGTAAAAAACCCTATTAGTTTGACCTGATGACTTCTGTGTACAGATTAAATGACAATAAGAGGTTCAGGCCAACAACATGACCTGCCAAATGTGTTTAATTACACTTGAATATGAACTAGATAGTCACCACAGAATAGCAGTGTTTATAGTTGTGACAAGCTGCAACTGTTATGCAAAATGATTTCTCCATGCAGAGCAAATATCTTGCACAAGCAAGATGCCACAGAATCCAACCACCCGTGCCAGCAGGATAGGGCTCTACTGATTAAGGCTTGGCAACCATCAATATGAGAGCCTAAATTCCATTCAACCTCCTACAGAACCAGATAGCTTCCAGCCCTGACAAAAGCTGCTGCAACAGCTCAGAAAAACTACCCTGAGGCTGCCATGTGTCAGATTCCCTCTGGTCACACCCTGCTTCTGAGACACTCTGGAAGTGTCTCTGCTCTCAAAGAGGGTAGGGAGGGCCCAAGAGAGGGCACAGCCCTGAGTGGAGCAGGTGCTGGGAAGAACAGCCTGACTGGCACGCAAATCTGGCACAATGAACGTGTCTGTTCTCCCATACACAGTCATTCCAGGGAGATAGATGTGGGATGTGCCTCCTGCCTCTGCAGTGCTGAGAACCTAGAACCCAGCCATGTGCCACAGACTGCACAGAAGTGACCTGGTACGCTGGAGATGTGTCAGGGAGTGCTGAAGATGTACCAGATAACGAGCATCAGCTCATTCCTGTCTGCAGCACAAACGGCTGAAAGGCAGATTTTCTTTACTGATATAAACAAAATATTTCAGCGGTAAATGTTGCATGATTTTGTGGTATTCTGCTAGCTTATGAAGTGAAAGCCTTCATAAAGCTTCTTCTCTCTATGTCACTGTACCATAGAATGGATAAATGTACAGGGACTATAGTTATGATGTGTGCTTCTATATTTCTTCTATAAATTATTTTCATGAGATCACTAGTAATTCCTAAATCCTGCACTGTGAACTAATGGAATGGTTCTAAAGATAAGATAATAGAGCTAGTAAATATACTCCATTCTAGAGTAAAGGTTCATCAGAAATGTTTACACTCAAGGAAAACATAATCCTCTGCCAGTTTCCACAGTTAATTTCTTAAAAAATATGCCATGATTATTATGAACACAAATACATGATTGCTCAGCAATTTTATCACTGAATAAGTAATTTCTGGATTTCCTCACACCTATATTCATTGTTATAGGAAAATATTTTAGCCTTTACTTATGCAAAATCCCCATACAATGATTTAGGTTTCATAGTGAAGATACTGTCTTGATATGACTTCAGCATATGTACTACAATATTTGGTCTTTAGGTTGCACATAAACTTAATGCAGCTATTTCTATATGAGAACCCTGGTGCAGTAAAAAAATTCAGGCACAAAGTTCAATGTTACAGCAAGCACATCTAATTCATATACCAGTAATTACTGTGCCAAATTTCTTCTACCTGGTCCATAAAACAGAAGGCAAAAATTGTTAGCCTTTATAATGCAATTTATACAGACAAAATACCCACTCATTCCTTTAAAAAAAAAATCTCTCTTATAAAGAACAGCCACTGCTAAATTCAGACAGTACCTGCAGACAGACTTACAATTTTGCATGGAATCTGTTTTTGCAAGCGATGTATCTCTGGACTTGAGACTGGTTAACCCCGTATATACCAGTCCACGTGAAAGTCCCACCTATAACAATCGTCCAGAAGGTGTGTCTTTGCAAAGGATTGGGATCAAAGCTACAATGAAAGGAAAAAAAATAAGAAAATTCATAACATGAAAGTCTTCTTAATATGTAAAGACCTTAATGCTTAGAAGAAATAATTTCCCCATGCTTGTTCTAATACAAACTTTCTTAATTTGACCAGATTTTGAACATTAAGTTACTTTACGTGAAGCCATAAAAAGCAAATTTTAAAACTCAGAGCTGACATCCTGAGCCAGTGAAACACTCTGAACTGTCCAAAGGTGAAGCTGCAGAGCTTTATTTGCCTATAAACTACAGTCTTATGTAAAGTTGTATGATGCTTGTGATGGTTGTGATGAAATGATGCTGCAGTAAAAAGTGTAACGTGCCTGCTTATCTAGAGGGACATCAGTCTAACACCAGTATAAAGGTGTGTTTACAATCCCAGCCTTTGTGGACAGAGCCTCTATAAAACATTTTGCTGGTTTACCTCTAAGTAAACAGCAGATTTTAAGTGGCCATGAACAATTATTATTTTTAAATCAAACTTTAATATAGCAATAAATTATATTTATCTTGGTGAACACTCTAGTATTTTTTCACCAATTACATCCTTTACTCCTTTTCTTTTTCCATCTGTGAACTCAGTGACTGGGAGAAGAATCAATGCAGTACAACCACTGCAAATGAGCCAAACAGATTGAAATAAATTGCTGTTAATAAGTAGGAAAAATTACCCACCTATGAATTACTTACTGAAGAATTTGGTGAAGAATTTTATAGAATAACCTGATTAATATTGTGAACTGATAGATAAAGGACAAATCACAATACTTGTCATACTGAACTTTCACTCATAGCACTGGGTGAAGGTTCTCAGAAGAATCTTGTATTCATCAAAGGTACAATAACTTTTTTACTTGAAATGGTAATTGATTTGATTCAACATTGTCAGACTGAATATTCTTGAACTTTTAAAGTGATATTTTTAGGCTAAGATTACTTACAATAATGGAGGGTAAAATACTATTAAAACTACTTCTTCTTTTTCTTTCAGGAAAAAAAAAATCCTCCCTTTTCCAGATTAGGCAAAAATTATTTTCCCATTTGTTTTGGTGCAGTCACTGAAATGCCAAATCAGCTGTTTGCAAATTGTAATTATAAATACAAATGTGCTCTCCTATTTACCATTCTCTTTCAGTGGAATCCCAAATGAATCCTTAAAATACCTACTTGACAAAGTAAAAAGGTTTTTCTCTTTCCAGGATTTTGCATGGAGTAAAACCTAAAAAATATCCCTCAAACTAGGTAAGCTTGTTTAAAAATATACAGAAACTGTGTCACAACTTCTGCCATCCTCCTCCTACAGTAGCAGTTTAATTTCACAGTTAGTCACATGAGCTCTATTTGTAGGAACAGAGAGGCACGTCCTCTGCAAGTACAAACTCACTCCCAGAAGTTTAATCTTCCTCCGTGGTAGGAATCATTTACAATGCGTCCAATTCCCTCCTGAACCACCACAGCTCGTATAATCACAGATGAAAATCCAGCAACCATGATTCCAACCTGGAAAACATCTGTCCACACCACTGCCTTCAGACCACCCTGCAAGAGGAAGAGCACATATCAGGTACAATAAGGCAGCAGCACTCCTGCTTTGCACTCACATTCAACTAACAGAAGCATTGCCATCTGTATTATGGGTAATAGATAAATCTTTAATGGAACTAATTCTGTACTGATGTCTTTAGGAATTGTATTCTGGAAGATACTCAGGACATTGTGACCTTTTTTTGAAGTGCACGGGAATTTACTTTGGCCATACACATAGTTTAATCCAGTATTTCCTTCACCATATAACCTGATTCAGAAGTTTGTATCCACAAAGAGATTTTTAGATAGATATATTTTATATAAGTACTACTAACTCCAGAAGGTATACCATTCATCTGAATAAAAATAAACATTAGTTAATCCACCATATGCAAATAAATTTGTCACTGAGGTTCCATGTCATCATTTCATCTAGACACTTGGTCAATTAACGCTGAATTAAAGACCAATCTGTTCATGTGGCATGCTATTTTCAGTGGCTCTATTCAATAACACACAAGACTGATACAGTTGCAGTTTGACAAACTGCACGGCAAAACCCTACTAGATCAGAAGAAAAATCACAGGAGAATTTTTAGAAAGGGAAATCTACCTTTTTTGCTATTCTTTCAGCAACAACAGAAGTTTGAGTGTATCATAACAAAATATATTTCAGTTGCATAGAGGCTGTCTATGCATTCAGAGAGGTCCCTGGATGAATATGGTCCTGTGGCTACACGTGTAAAATGTAATTCCATGGAGTAACCTGATTATTAGGCTTCTTTTTAATAAATTCCATATTTGATGTGAGTGGTGAAATGAACCAATTTTTCTCAACTGAAGGGCCCACATACCAGTGTGCAGTAGAATGTGCAGACCACGCCAGTCGCCACCACTGCACCCCACAAGTCGAAGCCAGTGACTGAAAGAGAGGGAAAAAGCACCAGTGTGAATGAAGCACTGGGGACAAAAGACTGCAGGCAAATTATTGGAAAAAGCTAGAAATAAATTAAATGCAAAAGTAGGCGGTATAAATGGCAATGAAAAGATTAGTGTATTTAAACCATGGGATTCACCCTAACCAGCTGTAAAACTGAAACAGTTGTTACAGATTTGGAAACTGCTAAAAAGTTGAGATTTATTTCAGGACAAAATATAAGGAAGCTATTGCCTTTAATGTGAATACTCCCAAACAACATGTCCAATATGTCCCAGTTCAGGAAGGTTTTAAAATATATGTCCTTCCTTGAAATACCTGTGTAGTTGCTACCGAGCCCTTAGGCAGGGATTTAAGCAAGTAAACAGTTTGGGGGTTCCCCACAGCGATAAGGTTGTTCAAACATTGTCTGGAAGAAATGTGTCAGAGCAAAAGCCTTTCTTCTATTCTTCCTTCTCTTAAGGATTACATATTCCTGCTGTACAACACTGTGCTGTGGCTGACATACAGGTTGTCACTGCCCCAGCTTGGCATGCTCACCTGCTGCCAGGCAGGGCATGGGGTGCTCCCTGACAGAGAGCTCAGGCTAATGAGAAACACTGAAACAAAACCAGTGAAAAACTTAAGTTACTCTGATTAGGAGCCAGCTAAGTCATAGCTTGGTTTAGCATGTATTTGCAAGGCAAATATAAATATCAACGACACAAAACCTGTGGAACTTATACACTGGAGGAAACCAGTAGAGAGAGAGTTGGGTTTTCTCTTCATTTTTGTTCAATGAACAGGGCAAAAAAAACATTCAATGAGCAGAACAACTGTGACTTGATTCTAGCCAAAATGATTCATTTTTTATTTGCATTTTGTTATTCCTTTTTCTTGCCAAATTAACAAAATTGATGGTGTCAAATTAGAAGTTTAATATGGCTCTTTAGAAAAGCTCTTGCCCTTTTAGAAATGAATGTGGTTCATTTTCAAATCAAAGAGTCATTGTGAAGTAGAAAATGGAAATATTTAACTTTGTAAATATCACAATAAACATCTTAAGTTAACAATCTCTTTGCTGTTGATTTGGTTTTCCTGCAAAAAGGACAGACCCCATTAAACAGTTCCAGGAAGCCCAAAATCATATTTATTTTGCCTTGCTCTCATCTTGAAGAATTGCACTTAACCAGAGGAATTAAATTTGTCTTTACTGCCTGGATTGCCTTAAAAATTTACTTAAGCCTTCTCAACTTTTCTGAATAAGTCATTATCTACAGGTATTGCATCAGAGGTAGAGTAAAAGAGAGCTAGTATTCCCATAAATCTCTTCGGTAATTCCTTACAGGCAGGGATTAAGGGACTAGGATTACAGAGTTCCCATTAAAAGACTTCACAGTCAAGCCCTGAGCTATATTTTTATGTGTTGCATTACCAAAAAAACCCCACCATACCAATACTACATGAAGAAGAAATTATATCAGTAGAGGAACAGTTACAGTATACTCATTTTACCTTGATTTAGTGCTAAAGCTGGAGCATAAATGACAATACCAGTGTATAAAGTCTAGAGCGGAAAAAAAAAAAAGGAAATATCAAAATAAATGTAAATTCCTAGAAAGGTGATAACTTTCTGACATGATTTCTTTTCAAGTATCTAGGTAGTCTGTATCTTCTAAATTCATAATTTTTGCCAAATAATTCCAATTAGAAGACAAATGTCTGAGGCTATTAAACTCTACAATCTCATACCCTAGCGTTCTTAAAACAAATACCAAGGACTCTTAAATATAAAATCCATCTTCATCTTCTCCTGCCCTTTATAATTAACTTATTCTATTCCTTTAAAACTGCAAAGGAAACAAGAGCATAAGGAAGTTAATGAGGTTTACATATGGTTTGTCAAGGAATCTATTACTATCATTTTCTCAGTCTCGAGATCAATATGCCTTTCACTATCCAGCTATAATTCATGTGAGTAAGAACACAAAACATGATATTAGTTAGTCATTACAGATAGTGCTACAAGGAATTATAACCCTCAGCCTGTAAAATGAAGCCATACACGATTATATTTTCAACCACAGTAAAGATACAGACAAATGAAGGAGCTAGTCTATCTACCTTTGTGGGCACAATGGGATTCATACACTGATATCCTCAATTTTTTTGTATATGGTTTTAAATCCTGTTTACTTCTTTATCACTGTTATTGCTGCCACAAGTTCAGCTGTGACACGGGTCAGGAGAATACAGCTTCCAACATGCTGATAACTTCTGTGAAGGTCAATGGTCTTGATTCAAAACATCTGGATCACCAATAGGTCGTGAGCTGACACGCATCAGCTTTCTATGGCTGGACTCTTCTGACTTTCTGATTTACAGGGATGGACTTGGGCATGGAAAAACAGCAGAATCAGGTATCATCCAGAATTCAGCCAGCTTCTGCCCTTCCTGCAAGTGTCCACCCTAGGCACAGGTGGCAAACCAGAGGAGGATTGCTAACCAGTGAATTACTTGCCATGGCTTTTGAGCAGATCAAAGCCAGTCCCCGAGGTGGACTGGCTACCACATGGCCAGTGGCTATGCTGGGACAGATCCAAGAGGCAATGGGAGTGAGCAGCTCTCTAGCTGTATGAGGAAATCAGTGTGGAGAAGCTTCTTCACCCAGCCTAACCTAATTGCCCTGACCCCCTGCTGCACACCTGCTAGAAGCACATGCCAGAAAGGATAGGGGGGCCATTGGGGAAATAGTTATTCTTACCTGTGTGCTACACCCTGCCACTGTGTGTGCATGCTTGTTTCTCTCAGTGCCACGAGTCCTCTCTAGATTTTCATATATAGCTTGCATGACAAGAAAGCTACCAGTCCTGATTAGTCCCTGGTGAATATGTTCTAAAACTACCCATTCCACCTCCCAGCCAGCTCCTGACACCTGTCTAGCCCAGTCAGTGTTTGACTTGCTGTCCATACAGTGACTGTCAGCATGTGCTGCTGAAACGTATAATCATAGAATGGTTTGTGTGGGAACGGTCCTTTAAAGAACATCTAGTCCAATGCCCCTGCCATGGACAGGCACACCTTGCAGTAGATGAAAACTCAGAGCCCCATCCAGCCTGACTTTGAACACTTCCAGGGCTGGGCTATCACACTTCTTCCCCAGACTACCTGGTCCAGTATCTCACTATCCTTGTTGCAAATAAATTCTTCTTTCTATCCACTCAAGATCTACCTTCTTTCAGTTTAAAACTATCATCCCTTGTCCTGTCACTACAGGCCTTGGTAAAAAGTCTCTCTCCACCTTTCTCATAAACCCCCTTTGAAAGGCTTCAATAAAGTCTCCCCACAGCCTTCTCCTCTCCAAGTTTAACAATTAATTCCAACATTCTCAGCCTTTCTTCACAGGAGAGGTGTTCCACCCCCAAGACCATTTTTGTGGTCATCCTCTGGACCCTCTCCAAGAGGTCTATGTACTTCTTGTGCTGGGAACCCCACAGCCAGATGTAGTACTTCAGGTGGGGTCACACCAGAATGGAGTAGACAGGGAGAATCACCTCCCTCAAACTGCTGGCCACACTTCTTTTGGTGAAGGACAGAATCGGCTTTCTGGGCTGTGACCAGACTTTCTGGCATAGTCAAATTTTTCATCCATCACTATCTCCAAGTTCTCCTCTGCAAGGCTGCTCCTAATCAGTTCATCTTTCAATCTATACTGATATTTGTAATTGCCCCAATCCATGTGCAGGACCTTGCACATGGGTTTGTTGAACTTTATGGGGCCACTCCTCAAGTCTGTCAAAGTCCCTCTGGTGTCCTTTCCCTTTAGCAAATCTGCTGCACCACTGAGCATGGTCATCCACAAACTTGCTGAGGGTAAACTCATTCTCACTATCTATTAATGAAGGTATTAAATAGTAATGGTTCCAGTACATACAGCACTCATTATTGGTTTCCATCAGAATATTTAGCTGTTGACTGCAATGCTTTGGATGCAATCATAAAGTTAATTTTTTTCTTTCTAATAGTCCATCAGTCAAACTTGTACCTCTTCGAGCCTTTTAATTCAAGGGATTCAGCATGAGAACTTGTGGCTTTCTTATACACAGTGAATAAGTGCCAGAAGCCTTGAATCATTAGAAATTAAAATTTGTCTCAACTATGATCACATTTTTGTGTCAATTTAAATAGGACTGATACAATCTTCAGTAGGGTTTTTTTGGTTGTATTATTATAAATCCTTTTCTTTACCTTACTTTAAGCATTAATATTCACAGAAGAGTTAAAATTGCACCATTAAAATCCTGGGAGGTTTTCTTTCCTCACTAGTATTTAATTTATTCAGGTTAAATTGTAAGTGCTTGGCAGAGAAAGCCACTTACAGATCTTTGGTTAATTTCCTTGAGCATGTATTTAAGTTGCATAGAATTATTTTTCTCATCTTTGCAGGCAAAGATAATGCTTAGCTCTTCCAACTTACACAACTGTAATGTCTTCATACGTGCTGGTGAAACAGTGTCAGGTTTCACACATGCCAGCACTTTTTCCATGAGCTTGTGTATCTGTAAAAACCAGCTAAGCAGCACTGCCCAAATCAGTAATGAGCACTGCATTGGGAACTATCTTACTGGTGCAAATGTGATTGCACTGTGACTTCTGGTGTGCCTTAAAAAATATAAAAATGGACAAAAACAAGCATGTACCTTAGAAAAGCTTTCTGATTGCACAGTCATTCTTACTTTGAATTACCCAAAAGTCCACTTCAAAACTGTGAAAAGAGCACATTTTTGTTCTGGTGCATTTGACATATGCTCACTGACATTTAGAAGCTGTGGTCCTGTACAGACTCTTTGAAAGGGTCAGATACAGCAAATTACCAATAATAATTTAAGAGATTGCTTTAGTTTAACATTCCCCAGGGCAGTAATCTTCTAATTCTCAGTTTACAGACAGACACCTAAGGTTTTTCCAGTGGTGGTGGTGCGAACTCTTGTGCAGTAAGTAAATGACAGCTCCTGACAGCCTTTTTTGTCACCTCTCCCTGATCCTTGAGAATTAGTCAGGCTCTGAGAATCCACCCAGCCGAGGATGAACACTGCTGCTGTAGATAACTGGCACACGTTTGCATTTTGAACTCATGGCAGGTTTCTCCAGCAGGCAAGTGAATGACTGCTCTTCACACTGCTATCCTGTGGTGAAGGGTCACTTGTCTCTTGGCATGGTGCTGATGTCAAGTGACTGCTCTGGGTATTCAACAGTGCCCACAGAGACGCAGGAGGCAGGGAGCCCAGCACCTGCTCCCCACCTCATTGCTGTGCAGCAGAAAGAGCTTTGTTTCTCCTGCTCCCAGCCACCCAGGCACTGTGGTAACCTCCTCAGCTGCTCAGAGAAAACAGCCAGTTACACCCAACCAAATAATTCTGGTGGCCCCAAGGACCACAGAACAGCTTTGAGGTTTACTTGCCGTTTGTATTATGAAAAGGATCGTTCCACAGAGGCGTAGATATTTATTAAATCGAAGTTCTAAATACTGCAAAAAAGAAGAAAAAAAATGCTTATATTGAAATTTGGCACTATTGATAGGACTAGAATGAATTGATAAGCAATACAGAAAGAGCAGAGTGTAGTTTTTACATTTTCATGAATGGCCAAAACTCCTAGAGTCCCCTTGTTTGATATCTCTTCCAACTGGTTTGATATCTCTTTCATCTGGTTTTCTTTACAGAACTTCACCAGTGGGTAATAACATACAAACAAGTGAAGTGGATATAAGCTAGTCACTATACAAGGGTGTCTACAGAAAAGACTAGAATGTATTATCACAGAATCACTAAATATGCTGAGTTGAAAGGAACAAGAGTACACAAGTAAGTTGGACTTGATTACACAAGAGTAATCAAGTCCAACTCTTGACTCTGCACAGGGAAACCTAAGAGTTGACAATGATATAGCAGCCAAAACATAGAACCCACTAGTTTTGTGAAATCAGAGAGAAAAAAGAAAACATTGAGACTATTCCTACATCTTAGTCAGTGTGGAAACTCTGGCATTATGTGTATCCATTTGAACTGCTGCAAGAGAGGGCAAAAGATTTTCAGCCATTAGCAGCTTCTCCCCACATTAACCCCACCTTCTGCACTGCCCAAGGCAGCCTGTTATAGTCTACTGATAAGCCAAAATTTATCCTTTTGTGAAACAAGAACCCATACATTTCTATCAAGGCTGGACAGCACAACCTCTAAATTAGTCTGTCACGCTGTAGAGCAGATTTCTTACCACCGTCTGTCCTAAAAACCCTCTCGGTGTGTGGTTGTACAAAAGAAATCTCATTTGCCTGACAAATCTGTCCAATCAACATAGATAAACATTGAAGCACCTCAAAGGGCTCACTCACAAACTGAGCATTTAAAATGTGATCTATGAGCATGTCCACACAAGGAAGCAGTTTTCAACCCCTGGACAGACACAAAAGGTTGTTAAAAATCTGGACTCTGTCCAGAAAAAGAAGATATATCTTTTATAGGTGCATTACTGATTCAACACCAAGATAATCAGTGATTTTCCAGTCATGATCATAAGCCTTTATTTAAAAGAGCCCTATTGAAGTATCCTCATGACAGTCCAAAGATTAGTAGATTAAAATACACTGGAAGACACCAGAGATTTCTGTTGGTGAATTCTTATCTAAATTCACGAACAGAAATCTTGTTTTCAGCCTCCAGTGCTGCAATGTCTCTGTTCAGTGTAATAAAATGCTAAAGACCAAAGTAACCAGCCAAGGACTTTCACCTGCACCGATGCTCCTTTCCCAAAGTCCTCTGCAAAATGCACAGTTTGCTTCCAAATCTGCAGCTAGGAACTATCTCCATGCAGGAAGATAAACAGGTTGCATGGACATTTTGAATCAGAAGAAAGCACTGACCAGATGCTTCCCCATCCCAAAACTGTCAGACTTGCCTGGTGATTATCCCACTACCTCAGCTGTTTCTGTGCTGATGGCTATAACTTTAACTTGCATGCTGTGCTTAAAACCAGCTCAGCCTTATTTTGGTGGAAGCACAAAAACTTTCACAGACAGAGAGCATTTGCTGACCTCCTTGTATAATCATGAGGGAGAAGACATTCAGTAGTGTAAACAGCCTCAGGTGACAAAGAGTCTCTTCAAAATCTCTTGGAACAGCACAAATACATACTCTGCCAAAAGGTGACTTTTGTGGTTGCACCTTAGCTTAGAAACTTACCTGGAGGGAGTGTGATGTGATGTGATAACTCTGGTTCCTATAGTAGATGCTTTTGTGCTCTGGTTTGGGTATATTAATTACAGATGATTAATGACATGTCACCATCCAATCTGCATTAGGATTACTCCACCTACTGAACTGAGTATCTGGCATGAAGAAATAAATCTAGTCTGACACACAGCTCCTGAGCTAAGGCAGCAGGAGTGAGCATCACCTGCCTGCAGAGACAGTGTGGGCAGACTTGGGGACAGAGAGGGTTGCAGCCTGCTCTCAGGAGTGTGGTGACATAGGACAGCACAGAGTGCAGGGAGTTTGGAGGAAGAGAAGGTGGAGGGCAGACATGTAGAAAGTAGGCATGAGAAGCCTCCCAGTTCCCTAAAAGCTGGGGAGGACTTCTTCCCACTCCACCTTACCTCATAGGTGCTGGTAATGCCCAGCTTGTAGAAGACAGGCAGGAAGATCTCAGCACTGCACAGCACCACCAAGCCGTAGGTGATGGCAAAGATGCAGAAGATGGCACCATAGCGATAGATCTCAGCAGGGGTGCCCAGCACCGTGACGGCTGACATGAAGCTGGCGGTGAGGGAGAGTGCCACCGGGAGGGCACTCATGCTGCGGCCTGCCATGAGGAAGTCCTTCGATGTCTTCTGCCCTCCTCCCACGAAGGCGTAGTAGATGCCAATGATGGCCGAGATGAGCAGCATAGCCGCAAAGACCACATAGTCCCACACGGTGAAGCGCCCCATTCTGCCTGAGGAACTCACTCACCCTTGGAACCAAGAATCTTCCCCAAAATCAGAGGGGCTGCTGCTGCCTCCGCAGGGCTGGCACGGGATGGCAGCAGGAGGAAGCAGATGGGAACGGGCCCCGGGGAGGTGCCCCCCGCCGGGGCTGGGGCAGGCGCGGCGCGGTGACACCAGCGGGACAGAAGCAGAGGTGCGATGCGGTGTCACCGGGTGGGACAGGTGCGGTGCCCGCCGCCGGGACAGGTGCGCTGCGGAGCGCCCCGCGAGGTCCCCACGCGTGTCCCCGGGGCGGCAGCGAGCTGCGCCGGGAGCCGCTGCGCGAGTGCCGCAGCCGGGACGGCGGGCGGGCCTTATACGGTCCCGGTGCCCGCTCCTCCCCGCGGCGCTGAGCGCCCCCGCGGAGCGAGAAGGGGCGGCGATCCCGGGCCAGGGCAGCCCGCCCCGCGCCTCCGGGCTGCGGGATGGCGCCGCGGCACAGCCCCGCCTGAACGCGGTTACACCGCAAGCTCTTGGTCCAGAGCTTCTGGAGGGAAGACATTTCACACGAGAGTTCCCCAGGATGGGGAGCCTACCCTCGCTCATTAGCATATTCCACCATCTCCCCAAAGGGCTGAGATGAAAATATAATTTAATGTATACGTTTCCATGAGTTGTGCAATCTGGAAGGGAACTCACTGAATCAGACTTACCAACACGAGTTGCTGAACACTTCAGTTGTGCAACCGGGAAACCCAGCTACCTGCACTGTGCTCGCAGAAGTTTTACTAATTGTCTTCAAGTTCAGGTGTCAAAGTGCACAGGAGCATCACAAATGGAGTTTCACACATCTTACCCAGAGAGGAATACATCAAAAACACCTTTAGGATTCTAAGGTCATGCATGTCAAGTGGTGGAGATGTGCCTATTTCTATGGCCAGCAGTAGACACAGGACTAACAGCAAATACCATATTTGGCCACTTTGCCATATATTAGCAACCCCAGATGTGGAATGAAGATAAAAGGATGCCAAAGCTGACTCAGATGTGCTTGACAGCATGCAGCCACATACAGCACACCTTGTGGCAGAGTTTCGAAGCTTTGCACAGTAGATTTCCATCTTGAGCTGTACATTGGCAAAGTGCTATGCTGGAGGTGATTACCTAGTAAAAGTCAGAACCAGCCTGAGGATTAAAAATTACCCTGTTTTCCTTCATGGAAGGTAGAATAATTTTCCTTCCTGCCCAGCCTCTTCTGGCTCTCATCCACAACCGGATAAACTGGAAGTAGTCTTTGCTGCAAGAGTTCTGGGTTCAGCTCAAGGTGTTCTGAGCTGCCTGTATCTGACCACTTTGAGACATGGTGTTCAGCAGCCATCTTGGACAGAAATGACCAGACAGACACCTGACAGCCAAGCACAGGTGATGGAACACTTCTCTCTCCTTGGGAGAATCTGGAATCGCAGGCGTTTTGGAGTTATTTCTGAGTGCATATTGGAAGGAGGGGGAGTAGGTGGAAGTCTGGTCTGTCAGGACTATTAAGTTGAGCTGTGAAATCATGTCTGTTTTGGACTGGTGTCTAGATGCCTATCTGGGAGTCTGAATGGCCTTGAAGAGACAGAAGCTGGCCATGGTGTGCAAGTGGCATGTCCTAATCTCACCACAACAGGTTAGGGCATCAGTTTCTGTGACCCAATTACTCTCTAATTACTTATGCAATGAGTAAGAGCTTCCAGATATCCTGTTGAGGAAGAGCAAGAAAGAAACTTATGCTTTACACCTACCAGTTAGGCCATTGATTTTTTGATCATCTGAAGGGTTGCCCTAAGTCAACTTCTGACAAGGTGAAAGATGGTAAGCCTTCCAAGCAAAACTTCAGTCAAAACCAGCACATCCCTGCTCAGTGCAATGAACTGGTGTTGTCCAAAAAAGAAGTATTTGCTGTCAAAAAGCATGACCCCTTTTTCACAGGAAGGATATAAGCAGGCTCTGGCTCAGACCCACAGCTTCTGCTGCTCAGAGCTTCATGCTCAGTGTCCTTTGTTTGCACTTCTTCAGGAATTATGTTGCTCAAACCATTCAAACAATAACATGCATTTAAAGTATTAATTACACAGGATTAATACAATTTTGATTCGGCTTCTTTATAATTTTTGACATAATGTAAACACAGCAAGTACATGATAACATGATAACATGTACTGGAAAACAAATCATTTTTCTTAACTGAAACACAAGCAGCTATGAGGAAATGCACATCACTCTGGTTTCATGTGGCATCCTTGGCTCTTTTACCAGTAGTGTTAAGCAAATTGTCTTTCAAATGTCATCATGATCGACATGGCATGAAAGGCTGGATCCTCCAATGTGGATGTTTCCATTTTTGGAACCAGCAGCAAATCTGTATGATGGCTATGTTCTAAATCACAGCAAGTGAACCTGGAGAACGGGACTAAATGTTTTTCTGGATTTTTCACACAGGGAACCAAACTAGCTCTATTGGTTTGTGCTGTGTAACAGAGACAGAACTGCAAGTATTTGCTTTTTCTCATTGCTACAATAGATATGTAAATGGCTTCCAAACTCAGAGAGTGTCTTTCATTATCTTCTTGTAACACTTTTGCCCCATCTCCACTGGGTCTTATGTGGTGTCTCATCTCACTGTGGCTGTGACTCTCTTTTTGTAAGATCTAGTGTCGTCCATGGGATTCAGTGTTTAATAGCAAGAGGGGTAAGATTCACATCTCTCCAGCACCCTCTAATTAAAAAGGCCATGGATCTGACCAAACAAACCCCAGACTGCCTATGGGTTCCAAATGGGTCCTTCCTTGTGATTGTATTTCCCTTGTGGGCTCATTTCCACTATGGGACAGCTCTGTGAGGTATTCCTGGAAGTCTGTAGGAAAGGATAGTCCCTTCCTGTTATTTTTCATGTGGATGGGCCACTGCATTGGGAGATCAGTCAGATGTATTTTCTCCTGTGAGTGAGATAAATATATTGAGCCCTGAACTTGGAGAGATGCTGCCCATCTCTCTGAACTAAGTTGTGAAAATAGACTTTGAGGGATTATCCTGCTTGTAGGCAAATGTGGGCATGGGCAAAAACAACTGTAAATGAGGGAGGAGAGCGCTGGAGGCCTGGTGACCATTGTTCAGTGGTGATGCAAGACCCTTTACATTTTGCTTTGGCAGCCTGGGAGCTCTCCAACTTCCAGTAATTTTTGCTTCGTTTCAGACTATGTGGGGTTCAGCTGTCCCTACACCAGCTGAGCTGAGTTTGCAGATCAAGAACAGTTTGTGGTCAATTTTATTGACCTGGGTAGTGCCAGGACTGGCCATTGTTCTCTGCTGCTTACACAAGGATCAGTTTGGAAACCTTGCCAGAAAATGGCTGGCTGTTGGTAAAAACAAACGAACAAAATAATTTCAAAACAAAATCTGAAAAAAATGGATGATTTGTTAGGAAATCAGGGATGTGGGATGATGCCTTGTATATATGTATATACACATGTATGCATGTGGAAGGTGTTTGCACTTCATGCAATGACCGCAGTATACCATCACCAAATCTGGAGAGATTGGGGCCTCAGAAAGATTAAGGAGCTATCAGTTGCATTGAAGTAGATGGGAAAAAAATGCAGGATCTCATAAATGTTCCTGTTGAAAGGAACACTGCTGCAGGAGCTGAACCTCTATTAGGGGAATGGTGAAACCATTTGAGATAAAGACCTTAAAAACAAAACTGCAGGCAAAGCTTCTCATCTTTTAAGTTCATAAGCCAACCAACAGTGATATGAGGACCTAGATTCAATTTGCTCCTCTGTTCATGGAGGTAGCAGTTAAATTTCCTTTATGTCACAGTTAGTGTTAGGAATAACATCAAAATTAATAATTTACTCCTAATTAGACTGTCAGATTTTTCTCACAATGCAGTACTTCAAGTAAAAATGCACTTTTACTTTTGGAATATTTTAATTGCAGCAATGGCTTCCTATACAGCATCACTTGTCACCTTGAGAAGCCTGGTGAAAAGGAAGCTCATTGCTGATGGCATTTCATATTTCTGAACATCAGTTAGGGTCAGTTGAATATACCCTAATCTCCTCTACTTGCTGTGCTTTTCTACACACTGCTGTTTTGAATTGCCTGGCATAGTATAGTTAGTTACCTTACTACCACCATCACTGGCTTTGCTTCTCCTGGTTTGATGCTCCTGTTGTGGTTTAATCCCAGCCAGCAGCTGAGTACCACACAGCTGCTCAATCACCACCTTCCCCCCACCTTGCAGTGAGGAGGAGAAATGGAAAAAAAAGAAAAGTAAAACCCGTGGGTTGAGATAAGAGCAGTTTAATAAGTGAAACAAAATAAAATCTAATAATAATATTTTTAATAATGACAATATTAATAATTTTAATAAAAAGGGGTGGCAGGAACCCAAAAGAAAGAAGCAATGCACAATACAATTGCTCACACCCCACTGACTGATGGCCAGCCCACACCCGAGCAATAATTAGCGTCTCCTGGCCAACTCCTCTCAGTTTATATGCTGGGAATGGTGTTCTGTGGTATGGAATACACCTTTGGCTAGTTCAGATCAGCTGTCCTGGCCATGCTCCCTCCCACTTGCTTGTGCATCTGCTCACTGGCAGAGCATGGGAAACTGTCTTGGCTTAGGGTAAGCACAACTTAGCAACAATAAAAACATCAGTGTGTTATCAACACTCATCTCATGCTACATTCAAAATGCAGCACTGTGCCAGCTACTATAAAGAAAATTAACTACCCAAGCCAAAAACATGGCAGATATCTTAATGTCCCACAGTCTTGTTTAGTGATTTTCTTAGCTTTCTTTTTAGTTATTTTTTGTTAGCACTTTTTCTGTTAATAATGTTTGGACATGACACAATTACCCTGAAAGGGGATTCAGAAGAGCATCATCATCATCATCAATCAATATTCTTTGTGAAACTTGGATGAGTTTCTTCACCTGGCACATGTATTTTGAGCACAGGGATTTTCTTTTACAGAGATGTCCCATAATTGTTACCACTTTATATCCAGTAATATCACTAGGGTACATTCCCAAGCATCCTTTTAGAAACTTTTTTCTAGTAGTAATTTTATAGAAGTGCCTGTTGCACAGACTGTGTTCTGTTTGTGGGCAATAACAAGGATGCAATGATATTTGCAAGTGTCTTATGTCTTAAAAACAACCATAAGCATAACAAGTTAAATATTTCAAGAAGCATGGTTCCCTAATTCCATGTCTGTCATATTTCCAATCCTAATCCTATCCAAATCCTACATTTGAAGAAGTGTAGAATTGGGAAAGGTCTTTGCTTCAGACCCTAATCATCAGGAAGTCCTTCAGGGTAACAACTTTTTTCTTGCAGTGTTTGTCCTCTCATGCTTAGCATGTCTGGGACACAAGGACAGAAAGACTGACTTGCAAAGAAAGAGATCAACAAGGAGAAAAGAGCCATGGTTTATGTCGACATTTTGAATGACGCCTTAGTCGTTTGTTTTTTCTATGTTCACATTCCACTGAAATTCAAATGAATGCAGTTTGCAAGGAAAATAATTTAAATGTGAGTACTTAATGGTCTTGAGAAGGGAACTTTATATTGTGTAACCAACTAATACCAACACACCTTTTAAAATCAATAGTGAGTGCTCCAGGATTGAAGGAAGTACTTAAGTTAGCCTTGACTACTGAGCATTTAAATCTGAATGATCAGGAGTCTATAATGCATTTGCTGGAGAACTCTTCTCTTTCATCTAAAAGAACAAATTTCAAAATATATTTATGGCCTGTCCATGCAGTGAGATCTAGCATACATAAATACTTGATCACAAGAACAATTAGTATGGGAATAAAACTGTGGTACAGATTTTACTTCTTTAACTCAAATGGATAAATAAGTTACATGTTTGAACTTTATTCCCATGTCTTTGGGATCTTTTGTTTATTTAAGGTGTTCAATTCTGCATCAACAGAATTACAATTCAACTAGTTTGCTTACTTGCAGTTAATGTATGAGAAAAGGCTGTCAAATGTTCACCAGAATGATGAACAAAAAATTGATTTTTTTTCTGAGTAAATTATTCTGAACGTCTGTATTCTGTTTCTGTTGTTTCCCTCTTTTTTTCACTACCTGCTATCCAAACTATCTCAGATCACATGTTCTAGCTGATGTTGTTTTGATATGTGTTTGCTTTAGGTGTACCATGTAGGGTACTTGGTTATGCAGCTTGGCTCCCTGCTGAAGGAGAGAGACAGGCTCTGCAGAAAGAAACTGTTGCTTTGATATGCTCCCTGGAGGAGCCTGTCTCTTTGCACTTTCTACAGAGGAAGCCTCTGGAAATGAACCTGGTAACTCTGCCACTTCAAAATACTCTGAAAAATGTTGCCTGCCACTGCCCCAGTGACCTAACTAGCTTTTTGATTATTTTGATTTATTTTTGCATTCATAATCCAGAGTGTCTATCATCAGTTCTGACATCTCCCTTATTATCTGCCTCCCATCCTCCTTTGTAATTGCTACTGCTGAATCCCCTGTGCTCCCTCAATCCTTTCATCTCCACCCCCATCTCTTCACATTAAGAAACTTTCTCTTTCTCCTCCCTCTCACACTTCTTCAAGAATCCTCTTCCTTTAGGACCCGCAGTCCCATGAGGCATTTCCCCCAAAATTGCTGTTTCCTATCCACTTCATTCTTCCAATTTTTTAATGTCTCTAGGAACTGACTGCCTTGCCTCTCATTTAAACCCCTTTTTGGTCATCTTCAGTTCTTCTACTCTCTGCCAAGGCTGCCCATGCTGAGATCACACAGACACATACATTGCTTGGAAATGTTTGAAAGCAGTTATGCATATTTATACCAGCTCTATGTGTTTAATTGCTTTGTTTGTCAGACATCCTCAAAGCAACATCCATCACCAAAAGTAGATAAAGAAGGAGGTTTTTCCCTCAGGTCCAACCATCTGCATCTGTTGACTTTGGCTTGGTTTGTTTCTTCTGTTTCCCTCTATAACGTGAGATTTGTTACACCTATTTCTGATGCTATCTGGACATTTCAAATAGCAAATCCCTGTTTTTTTCTGGAGAGTAGAAACCCTGCCAGCCTCCTTGGTCTCTCCCAAGATGCTGCTGGGACACACTGCAGGTTTTTTGGCCTCTTGCACTGCAGTCTTATGGCTGTTACAGGATGCTAAGGAGTGATGGATGGTCTGTGGTGGGTGGGGGACAGTGGATATGTGTCATGTGGATGTTCATGACCAAACTCCATGGCATGAGGATTTTATTAATCCAGGCACACTAAGACTCTTAAAATTAATGTCTGTTGCTTTAGTGTATTGTTTTCCAGTGTTAGCATGTGTTCAAATAGACTACTGGGTGGGGTTTGATGAAAATGTGGATTTGGGGCTAAGGCAATGAGGAAGAAATAATAACTTTAACATGCTTTTTTAAACAGGCAAAAAAATGTATTGATCTAGCATCATAAAGCCTCCACACCTTCTACACAGTCAGTTTAATACCATGTGATAGTGTTAGCAGTGTGCAAACTTGGTGAATGATGTGATGCACAAGGAAGCACAGCAGTAAATGGCATTCGAGGAGAAGCATTTTGGCTGCAGCTGGATTTAAGGGACTCCATCTCTTGGTACAGCAGGTGCTCTGTATCTGTACAGTGCCATTAGCTGATCCTCATTTTAAAGGGGCTCATTTCATCTCACACCAAAAGAGGCACTGGTAGACACCCTGCAAGCAATCTTCTATTGGCTATGAACACCAGGTGAAATATAGCCCTCTGTGCAGCCAGCAGCTATAGCCAGAGAGGTGAACTGCACCCCTGTGCTAAGTGTTGGCCCAGTTCAAACAGCCAGGACTTCATCTGCTTCAGAGTCTTTTGGGTTTTCTCTCTTAATTGGAGATGGAGGCTCATTTCCTTTTCCTTTATTACTGAAGTGTCAATCTCCACCTAGATATCTTTTACACAGGGATCTATTATTTCAGTATGTTTGTTTTATCAGTTCTTTCAATGGCTCCTATTTGATCTAATCATAAATTAGACCCACAAATCGGTATTGAAAGCAGCAGCAGTGTCCAAAAACTTACTTAAATTTTATGATAAGAAGGGACAGTCCTAATTTTCTTTTTCTTAGTGTTAGCAACATCTCTGCAGTGACAGCATCAATAACATTTTTTTGGTGGTTTTTTTGGTTGGCTGGTTGGTAGGTTGGTAGGTATGGTTTGATTTTTTGGTGTTTTGTTGGGGTTTTTTTTCTGCTTTATATAGACCAATATTGGAAATTTCTCATAAAGATCTGTAATTTAGCAGCTGGTATCAGCAGCTTATGACACGGTGGAAGAGCCAAGAAGGGCTGCTTTGTCTCTTGATGTTGTATAACTTTTTCTGCTTTTCTAAGGTACTCACAAATATTTAACTCAACAGAACACATCAAAATTAGACTGCTTCCTAGCAGTCTCAGGCATGTATGTTTAAATGTTTTTCCTTACAGTACACTGCAGAGCTGAGATTATTAGACCCTTTCTTCAGAGTTTCAGCTTTTGTACACTATGTCTCTTGGATCTATGAGATCAGGAATGGATAACTGAAGTACTGACTCTATTGGAACCTGAAAGCAAAGTTACAGCTGCATGAATACTATGACAGTTGAAACTTCAAATAAGAAAAGAAAAAGCAGCAAATTAATTAGCCAAAACATCAAACCTACATACCTAACTTGCATTCCATGAATGAGATGGATGCAGAGATATGAAGAACAGTACCAATTGCTTTGTACATAACCTTCTCTTCCATGCCAGGAACATACCATTCCTTTCAGTGAGCCTGGCCTTGTTTTTCCCTGAGTGGCATGCTGTAAACAGACTGTTAGTAGTCCCAGACACATGACAGCCAGCCTGAAATCCAGAGGGTTTCTGTCAAATCCAAATGCCCCTCATTTTAATGGTGAGCGTGAGATGCAGCGTGAGATGCATTCACATCTCTCTTCAGGAACAAGACTCCATCCTGCCTTTTAATTTTCCTTTCCATGCACCATGATTCCTCTGTGAATCCTCTTCCTGCTGCTTCCATTACTGTTGCTTTCAACAAGGCTGTAGCCAGTTCTGTTGCTGCTGTTGTGGCAGAGCAATGGATGAGGAACAACAGCTGTAGCCACCACTGCAAACCTCTCCTGTCCTGGGTCTCTCTGTGAACATGTGGTCTGTGCAGAAATCAGACCCTTTTTCCTTCTAACACAAATAATTTCTAAAACTTTCTTCTCCACCAAAAAAAAAACCCACCAAGAAAAACAAAACAAAAAACACCAAAAAACCAAACCAAACCAAACCACCACCACCAACAACACACAAAAAACCATCCCCCCCCCAAAAAAAACCCAAACAACAAACAGAAAACCAAAGCCTAAAAAAAAAACCCAGGTGTGGGTTCCTACTGGGCAAAAAACGGACATGAATTGTGGCAAAATTGTGCCAGGGATTTCATTGATCATCTATTGGTGTGGACAGTCCCTGGTACTGTTCAGTTTACTTCAAGAGATGGAGCTAGTACAGCCCACCTATTTCAGCTCTGCAGCAGGACCCTGACTTGAAATAGATGAGTCACTGGCCTAAGTGTGTCTAGGGTTGAACCAGGTTGTCAGTGCCCCTTTCTGTGAGGAAAGTCCCTAAGTTCAGGATATTTCAGACAGAAAATCTGGGATGTAAATTCCAGCCCCTTGTTCAACCCTCTCTGATCAGCAAACCTAAGGGTTTACTCTTCTCCCCATGTAATTCTCCCCATGACTCAGCTAGCATTGACCTGGAGTTGCATTATTTGCAGAATCTCTATGCTTCAGGCATATTAGAAAAAATGTGGCCCAACAGTTCCACCACATTGCAGAACAGGATTCCAGTATCTTGTCTGCTTTGATTTTGAAGTGCTCTCAACAACACCCTACATAATCTTGTGGGGTTTTCTTCCGCAAGGCAAGGCAAAATGCCAGCTAGAAGCTGAGGAGGAAACTGGCAGTGAAAATATGTCATTGTGTTACAAAGGGCTCATCTTGCTTTGCAGACAAATTTAAAAATTAAAAATCTGTTTGCTTCATTTGAAAGAATACACCAAACTACATGATACACTTGTATAACCTGCCTTCAACTCATGCCAGCTTCTCCCTACAGGAGGATTTTGAAGAACTCCTGTGATGCAGTAGGTTTACAGCCACATCCACCCCATCTGTGTGGTGACTCGAGACAGGCAAAGAGAAAGGCTTCTGGGTTCACAACCAGCTCAGATAACTGTTTAGTGTCTTTAATATTGATTGAGAAACCTAGCTTTGGGCATCCAAGATTGGAAGTTGTTTGGTCAAATTCACAGTTGTTTCTGTTCGTCTATTAGCCTGTTATATTTCATTTTGAAAGGATAAATCCTCACACAAGATAATTACCTATGCAAACTCCACTATGCCTCTATGAATAGGGTAAGAAAATGAAAATTTGATCGAACTCCTGTGCATCTATGCAATCTACAAGGTCCTCTGGTTAAAAATAGTCTGACCTGGGTGCTCATTGTCTTGTGTCAGGTGACATGTCCTTTAAGTCAGAAACTCAGCATCATATGGGCTTCAGGAGTATGTGCTGTGCTTGTGATTAATACACATTAAATATGACATAAGTAGGGCAACTCAGTAACCCTGCTTGGATACAATGTATTTATGTAGTTATTGAGCCATGTCATGTTGGGGGCATCCACAGGGGCAGTTACAGATATGCGCATATAATAGACTCATCCAGACTTCCTGAGACTACCAATTCTAGGATTAATTCTATTCTAACACAGATGTTTCAAGTACAAGAATATGTCTAGAGCTTCAGTGAATAGAAAAGGAGCCTGAAGTTGATGCTCAAAGGCAGACACATGCATTTTAAACATATAGGTTATATAACCTGAGATTAATTCTGCCCTGTGAGACCACCCTGGGTTAAATTTGGAGGTATTTAACCCCAATTACTACTATTAGACTAAACTACAGACTACCAGAGGGCAAGCCTGCTTTGCTTCTACATAAAGTGGCTCTGGCTCTTGCTGAGTCCAGCAAGTAGATTTAGAACTGCAGGACTAAAAAGCCCAGGAATGGAGGAGACACAGGAATCTTAGACCTGTTTCAGGAGTGCTGATGGATTAGAGTCAGGGACTGGTGGCTGTAGCCCACACTGGGTGTTTGAAGAAGTTGGATCTGAATTGGTGACTACTTTGGTAGACATGCATGCACTATTTTACAAAGGTTTCCTCTACATGCCTCTACTAGTATTACTACCAATAAGCCATTACTCTTCAGAAAGCCATCTGCTTTTAATTTTTAATGCCTGTAGCATAAATTTCTGAAGGAGAATTGCTGGCAGGAACTATCAGATAATCACAGGGTGCTGGAGCTGGGGCCTGCCCACAGATGGGAAAACCACATCTCTTACTGGAAAAGTAGAAGTCCTGAGGCTTGAGGCATTGCAGTCAGAGGGGAGTGTATGTAGTAAAGATATCATTAACATAGCTGCAGCTCATACACAAGCGGGGAAGGGCCCTTCTGGGTCACTGAACCTTGCCAGCTGAGGCACCAGACCTACTGTCCTGGCCATACTAGTATTGATACCTGGGCTATGAGCCTGAGGCTCACTCAGGTGTACCTCCAAGTGTGGTATTCAGTGCTGGCTGACACGCAGGCCGTGAGTAGCTCTTGCAACCAGAAACTCTCAGGAACATCAGCAGCTGCAGGTTTACCTTGTCTCAATCTTCTGAGAAATTGCCAGTTTACAAACACAAAAAGAGCATTTTTAGCCTTTTAAAAACTTCCTCTAATGTCTTTTATTTTTGCTGATGATGACTTCTGCAAGCCAGAGCACACCTGAGCTCTTCTCCCCATTACTTTACATGAATGTTAGATTTGGCTCATTTCCTTAGATGATTTTGTAGTGCATGCATCCCAAAAAGTTCTACAGCTCTATGAATAGATGCTATTCATAATGGAAAAAAGATGACTGTTTTTCACAAGTATACAATAGGTAGGAGACATAGTAAGTGAATTTACTAACCACTTCTGGAGGGTTGTTTGTGCTCTTAAACAGTTGCATATTGGTTCCTAAGGTCTTGTGGATCCAGACCTCCCAACATGCTTTTGGCTGCACTTTCTATGGAGATATTTGGCCTTGAAATCGCTTAAGCCAACCTTTTCAAACTTAAATACCTAATTAGGCATTCTCTTCCCACCTAATGCAAACGCCAGAAGTCCTTTCTATTCCTACAGCAGAAGAACAAGGTTTAAAGCTGTCTCAGTAGCTCTGACTCCACAGGTGCTGAAGCAAGCACGTTCCCCTACCTATCCAGATGACTATCATGCTAATGCCTTACTGCCTGCCTGTGGGCAGCCTTTCTGGACGCACCTGGCACTGTTTAACCTGCTGGGTCTGTTCGAAGCTGTGGGTCCCTACGTGCTCCTAATCGTGAACTTCAGCGTGCTCAAATCCACCTGTGTGTCTCTCCATCGGAACAGCCTGCAAGCCTGGTTTCTGACAGGGGCCTGGTCTGAACAGCCTGGAGCCTGGTTTCTGACAGGGGCCTGGTCTGAACAGCCTGGAGCCTGGTTTCTGACGGGGGCCTGGTCTGAACAGCCTGGAGCCTGGTTTCTGACGGGGGCCTGGTCTGAATAGCCTGGAGCCTGGTTTCTGACAGTGCCTTGAGCTGCCTGCAGCAGGCAGGACGGGCAGCCTCGGCAGGGACAAATTCTCAAGCTGGGCAAGACGCAACCTCGAACGACGGCGTGGTTCTGAGCTGTCCTTACTACACCTGCCCGCACCAAAGCTCCTTCCCACTTTAACTTCATCTCCCACCTCACTGACACGTCCTTCCCCTCCTGCAACTGCAGCCGCAGGCAGAAGCTCCCATAAACCGTGGTATTGCAAGGGACGACCAGTCCATAACCATTTGCTCTTGTAAGAGAACTTGGTTTGCATGCACTTTATCTGCGATGAACATTTTTGTTTAAATTGTTGAGGTCCGGACAAAAATCACTACTGAGATCAGGGAGCTGGGCAGCGGCCGTTCCGGGACGAGCCATCAGGTCTGTGCTGTGGGCTGCGCTCCGCCCCATCATCTTTCGCCATAGCACAAACTGCTCTTCCCTGGGCACCGCTGTGGCCTCCCCCGGGTACCGAGGTGCCTCAGCCCGCCGCCCTACACCACAGCGGCGGAGCTGGCCTGCTCTGCCCACGGCGCTGGGGAAGACCCGCTCGGTGCCAAGGTGAGCCGGGGACAGGACCTCCCCCGGCTCCGGGCACAGGTCCCGTTTGGCATCGCCCGCCCCTTCCGCCGGCGGTCCCGCCCCTGCTCCCGGCAGCCCGTGCCGGCATGGCGGCGCCTGGTGCCTAGGGCCGCACGTGTGGGACCCGCTGTGGGGCTCCGCCGCCGCCGCCACCGCCACCATGAAGAGCAAGCCCACGGCCCACAAGTCGGGCAACACGCACCGGGTGAGCGCCGGTATTAGTTCAGTGGTCGTGCCCGGCTGCCGAAGCGGCACCGCGGCAGGAGGCGTGAGGGTCGGCGGCGTGGCGGGCTCTGCTCAGCGCTGCGAGGGTCCCCGGGGCCGAGAGCGGCTGCTGCCCCGTAGCCGGCAGCTCCGGCCGCCGGGTCACCGTCCCTGACAGGCAGCAGGCTCACCGCCGCCCTAGCGTAGGAAATAATTCAGTGAAATTAACCAGGGCTGTTTCAGGAAGCCTGAGAGCGGGGCAGTTTGCTGAAATCTGGGTAGATTTCTCTGCATCTGTGTCATCGTGTTGTGCAGACGCGTGGGCTGTGAGCCTCTGTGTGCAGGTTGCGGGGTAGAGGGTCAGTCCTGCTCCTGGGTCTTTTGCCTTCATCTTCCTGTTGGGCTGATATTGAGGGGTATTATCCGGCAGCCCGTCTTTAGGAGTGGGATTTCTGTTTGCAGTGTGTGTATGCTATTGAGAGAGATTTGGAAGGGCTGTGCTCAGAATTGAGCAAGAAATGTGTCCTTTTTTTTGCAGTTTCTAACCTTTTCGGAGCGCCTAAGCAACATTAATATTGATATTATTCATCGGATTGACAGAACTGGGAGCTATGCTGAGGTGAGAGCAGCAATTGTGATTATTTTCTGAAATAACATCACAAATAGACATACTCCATGAAAGAGTCACTTAAGAAATTCATTTAGGAGGAAATTAGAAAGAAGCTCCTGCAAGAACTGCTTTTTCTGGAGCCTCATTTCATGCTTTGTTCCCTTTTACTTTTTTACCTGGTCTGCAGTATTGTCAATGAGGGACTTTGTCAGTACCACCCTGATGTCTTCCATCTGGCTGGTGGACCTGTTTCTGAATATGAAGGATGCTGCTGTTTCATTTAGCAGTCCTAGGACCAGGCTTGGAAGACTTGCATGTGCTTAGTAGCTGAGTAGTTGCAATAGAATCTGAAGTTTGAAAATCAAAAGCTGAAAAAGACCTCTAAGATTATTGAGTCTGACTGTTAACCTAACACTGTCAACTTCATCATTAAGCCACGTCCCTAAGTACTACATCTGCACATCTTTTAAATATTTCCAGGGATGATTGTTCTACCACTTCTCTAGGTGTCCTGTTCTAATGCCTTACCACCCTTTCAGTGAAGAAATTTTCCCCAATATCCAGTCTAAACCTCCTCTAGCACAACTTCAGGCCGTTTCCTCTTGTCCTATCACTTGTTACCTATGGACACCCATGTACTGGCAACATGTGTATAAAGTAGCAGCATGTGTCTTTCTGGATCATAAGGATCATTTCTATGTGTCATATATAAATCATCATTAAGATTATAGCACTTTGAGGGTTATTGCCACCTGGCCTTCTGGATTGTTCTGAACTTCCCACTCAATAGCTGAGAGGATGCCAAAAGAAAATCCCAAGGCATTGTGCTGGGTGAACTATGGCTCAGCATCTTAGATTATCAAGGCCTGTCAACGGAAGTATAAAAAGCAGTTGTGTAAACAAGTCCTGTCATCAGAAAATATTTTCAAATGTGTTTTGAATATTGAAAGAAAGGCTTATTTTCAGGGAAACTCCATAGTGCCTGTTGAAATGAGTAATTAAGATTTCTTAGAATATTCTTTAAATGATTAAGGCACTTGATAGTTGTCCTTATTTGAACCTCTCATTTTTACAGGACACATTCAGTAGGGTTGGTAGCTATTCTTCATCTTTGTTTTGGCAGGAGGTTGAAACCTACTTTTTCGAAGGACTGCGGAAATGGAAGGAGCTGAACCTCACTCACCATTTTGGTATGTCATTTATATTCATGTTTCCTGCTTCCCTTAGACTGCTAAAATATGGTTTTCTTCATCCAGAGCCCAGTGGGAGATTATTGACTGGCTTTTGGACTGGGCTCTGGAGCACTGTTATTCTTTAACACCCTACATGCTTACCAGGGATTGGACTAGTTTTCAGGCCTTCTCTTTTGTTGTTTGAACAGTGCAATTCTATAATGAAGTGGCCAACAAATGCCAGTCCTTCAACCAACTGGTTTATTACCAAAGTGCTGTTGTGCAGAGCTTGAAGACACATCTGCAAGTCGAAGGCAGTCTTGCTTACCAGCCCCTATTAAAGTAAGTATATGGTCACAAGAAGTAGTCATAACCCTTGATGGTATTACAACTAAGCATGATTCCTGTTGTAAGTGTTCTTTATCTTTATTGTGCTTGAGGAAATAAGCAATGAGATGCCCAAAGGGGTCATATTTCCCTGGTAGAGCTTTACAGTTCTTCAGGTCTTCAAAAAATACAGTTGTGACAAGGCAAACAAATTAGCTGGAGTGTTACTGAATGTCAGACATTATATTAATGTGCTTTGTTTGACATTAATAATTTGTTTTCTTGTTTACTGTTGTCTGCTTGATTTTTTGAAAATCTTAAGATTCTTGCTATCCGCAGCTGCCTAATAGGTGATATTTTTTTAAAAGTGGTATGTAAAAGTGATGCTGCCTTTCTTTCCAAGGAGACTGTGCTGGATTATGCAATGTTTGACTAGGTTTTGATTAGTTTGTTTTTGAAATGCACTAACACTGGTGTATTTTCTGAAACAGTCTAGTGGTGCAGCTGGCTCGAGATCTTCAGGCTGACTTCTATCCTCACTTCCCTGACTTCTTCCTGGCCATCACCAAGTTATTAGATACACAGGATACAGAGCTGCTAGAATGGGCTTTTACCTCTCTTTCCTATCTCTACAAGTATTTGTGGAGATTGATGGTGAAAGACATAGACAATATATACAGGTAAAAACCTTATTTAATGTCTGTCTTGATCAGCAGTTATTAGATGCTGTCGAAGTGTAAATGCCACATGAATACATGGTTTAATGCTTCAGTGTATTTTTTAGCATGCTTTCTCAGCTTTTTTCAGAGAGGAACTGGCCAAGCTCCAAGGAGTTACCAAATGCAGGGACTTCTAGGCTTGGGAAGTTCCTGAGCTACAGGTGCTTGAAGGCTGATTTTTTATGTGCTTGCTGTGTTTTTAAACCTTTCCTAGGTATCTGCTTTTGGCAGGTGCTGTAGACTGACTGAGCATGTGGCCTGACCCAGTGTGACCACTTGTTCAGTTTGAAATTGCTGATGTAGCTGGGCTCTTACTTTTGACATAGACAGTGGTTCCATGTTTTTTCCTCCTAATTTCAGTTTGGAACAGATGGAGCAAAAAACTGGTTACAAATTTCCTCCCCAGCCCAGGCTAAGCTGTCGAACATATTGAAAAATGATCTGCTCAATTTGAGAGAATCTGAGGCACCACTCCCTCTGCAGTGAACCTGTGATGAGCCATCTGCCACTGTTACTGATACCAGAAAACTGCAAATATTTGTCAGCCTTGCAAACTGAATCTTTCAAAACTTTTAAGTGTACAGGAGAGCCTGTTGGCTCAACTGGAATACAAATCTGTCATATAAATCAACTTTTGTCTCACTTATTGCTGCTAAACATATATCTTAAAAATCTTGATGCTGCAGTTGAATCTGTGTAGATCTGCAGATTTGAAAGGTATTTCTGATTGTGGCTTAATTTGCTTGGCACTGTCATTTGACCTTCTTTGCAAAACTCCTGTTCTTTATGCAGGGAGAGTGGAAAGGAATATAGATGAGGGAATGTATTGGCACAGGTTCTTAGTGTTTGTAAAAAGTGGTAATGTAAACTGGAAACAATTTTTTAACCAGCTAATGGCAATTCTTGCATTGCCCCTAAGACAATGGGTTATTTTGTGTCTTTGTAGCCTGTACAGCACCCTGCTGGCTCACCACAAACTCCACATCAGAAACTTTGCTGCTGAAAGTTTTGTCTTTCTAATGAGAAAGGTAAGTCAGATGTTTGAACTTTGATGCTATCTTCATTTTGAGGTGGTTTTTGGATTCAATGTGCAATATTAGGTTTTCTCCAGAGAAGGGTTATCAAAGCCTGAACTGGCATGCAGCGTGTCCTGAGTTGTCATTTTGTTTTTTGGGTTTTTTTTTGTCATACTGAGAATGTCATGCGTTCTATGTCAGTAGTGGCAAATAGAGGCCTTATCACTCTCTGTTTAGAGACGTTAAATGCCTTGGTTTATGTAAAATGAGTAGAAATAGTAAGGTTATCCTGCAGAAGGGAGGCTTGAATTTGTATGTGCACATTTTTTTATTGTCTTTTTCACCAATACTTAAAGCCTTTGTAGAACTGAAATTCTTGTGAGTTTTTCCACTCCTGAAGATCACTGTATGTAACATTCCCGGGCAGATCAGCCAAGATCAGGCAGCAGCCTTTCATGGAGTAAGGAAAAGGGAGTGTTAGTATTTGGGTTTTCTTTAGTCAAAATGTACAAAAGCCAGGATTCCTTAGACTGGCTAGCAAGTTTGAGTATCCTCATTTTTGTCCTAAGTTGAGAGACCTTAATAAAACGTGTTCATTTGCTTGGTTGTTTTTGGAAATTTCTGAACTTCAGTCAAATGATCGGAAACTGAGGTGTTTACAGTATTGGACCAGAGGTCCCTGCAGTATTCTCAAGTGTGGTTATAGTTTTGGACAACTGGATTCTGTGTTCAACTGATTCATGTCTCTGTCTCATCAGGACAGGGACTTTTTTGTTTCAGTTGTGACCAATTTAACAGTGCATTTATGCACGTGTTTAAATGTGCATGAGAAGAATGAAACCCATATATTTCAGCTGCAGTGACCTCAGCAGACCTGTGTACATTCTGGGGTTGTGGGAGCTGTAGTGACTGAATAGCTGATCAAATTTCTTCTTTGAATTTCCTTGTGTGGTCACAGAAATAATGAGTTTGAACTGTTGTAGGAAGGCAGAACTAGGAGAGCATGGTGCTGTGGAGCCTTTTGATTGTCTCTGTCCGTCTGGCAGCTCTGAATAGAAGATAATGGTTTTTTTCTCCTTATATTTTGTAGGTTTCTGATAAAAATGACCTCTTCAATTTAATGCTCCGTGACCTGGGAGAGCACCCTGAAAAGGTGGAAGGTGTAGGACAGCTGCTGTTTGAGATGTGCAAGGGTGTTCGGAACATGTTCCACTCCTGTGCAGAGACGGTAAAGACAAGATTGCTGCTTGAACTGTTACTGTAACAGGCCTTAGGCAGTGCTCACTGAAACCAGGAGTGTTTTCTCTTTCACCTCAGTGGCTCCTTGGTGATAAGCATGTTGGTAATTACATGGTAGGATCTGAAAGCCTTCTAAGAATATTTTTGGAGACAGGAAGGTTGTTTTAAGTAGTTCCTTTTCAGTATTCCTGTATGCTGAAATCACACTTCTTGCTGAGACATTTCAGATTTTAGGTGATAGCCTATTTTTTTCTCAATTCTAGAAAGAATTGAGGTCACTGGAATATTTTAGCAATACCTTGCACTAATTGGTTTTAGAATTGCTAGATTTATTTTCTAAGTGTAAGAACACTATATACTCTTTTCCTGTGCAGGCTATGAAGTTAATTCTGACGAAGCTGGGGCCTATGACTGAAGAAGAAATTGAGCTACCATGGGTAGCTGTTGGAGAAGCCTTCAAGCAAATGATCAAATCAGCTGCAGTGCATATCCATAAGGAGCATTTTGACATTGTCTTCAAGTGCCTGGAGGTACACTAATTGTTTTTCTTCTTACTGTTATTTTTTTATTCATGAGTGACAGAGAAAAAATTCTGCACTTATTGAGGAAAGTGTTTGTGTTTTACTGGACCAGAAATGGGTTTTTATCTGCTTTGGAAACACAAAATACAGAGTCATGGGAAAAATTCCACCCTTCTTTTCTAAGCTCAGAGTTACCCTGGTGGCTGTTTTGTGAGTGAGAAGGGAGCTACTGCAGGTGAGACTTGGAACTCAGTCCTGTGGCTGGGCAATGATGGTTTGTACAGTCTGCCTTTGCATGCACTGCAAAACCCTTGTTGGAATGTAGTGCTTGTTTTATGTTGCTGAACTATTGGTGGTTCAAAACCACTTTATGACAGTAAAAGGGAAGCTTTTTGCCCTTCGCATCTTTTTAAGGCAAAGAGTTAGGTTAAACCTGAAAATCCAAGTTTGAGCCTTGCAGCCAAGTAGTGAAAATCAGAATGTTTTCAGTCTGGGTGTTCCTGTGTTGCTGCTTGGGGGTTACACTCTGGTTTGAAGGAGCACAGCTGAGTGGTGTGGGCTGTGCTGTGTTGGATCAGGGTGATGTAGAATAATCAGCAATGACACAGCCTGGCAGTGTGTTTTGCTTACCTGGCCAATATTTAAAAGTTTGCAAACATGTGGTAGGGGGATTGAAGCCTTTTGCAACTGACAACAGACTGTGTCAGTTGTGCTCCTGAGGGATAAAACGGGAAACTGCAGGAAATGGTTCCCATGAGCTTTTTTAGGGTAGTCCTTCCAGCATGGGTAAATAATTCCTATTGGTTCCTTCTTGAGACTGCTTTCCTGTCACTAGCCAGTTTCCTAGAAAATCCCATTCTATTTCTCTGGCCACACCCAATATGGTAAGCAGTTTTTACCTGACTGTTATTAGCTACAGATTTGTTTATCACTGAATGTTTTGTATCTCTGAGGATACAAACCCTTTGTATATTTGACTTATCATCTGCAGTTGTTAGAAAATCTTGGAAATTTGTGACATATTTCCTTTTATTTTTAATGAGGCTTTTTCTTTTGCCTTGGAAACTGATGGATGCACAGGGGATATCTTGCTCAGAGGGAAGTATTCATGTAGTCTGTGATAGCTGTCTAAATTGAGTTCAATTTGTTGGATCAAGGGTAGAAGTTTATATCTTCTGTCTCTCTGGACAGAAAGAGACTAATGTAGAATGTAAATTATATAGGTAATCTCTCAGCATCCACATTAGCAAAATGATGCATAAAGTGTAAAAGTACCTAAATTCTGATAATTCCAGTGAAAGCTGGGTGCTTCCAACCCATTGTGGGTGTGGAACCCAATATTTCTCTTTCCTCCTTTGTATGTCAAGTGTCAGCCTTTCTGGGGACCCTTATTTTATGAGTTCCTTGTGTTTCTGTCCAAGGAGTCTGGGATGTGTTTTTACCTAAGGGAAATTTCACAGTGTTTCTGCACAGTTTAATTTGTGGAATATGTATGAAAGAGCCAGCAATAGTTTGTTGGGCAGCTGAGATACTGATTCTTCTGAATGTCCTTCAAATAGCAGTAACTGAAAGAGAGTCTGTTCATTTATCTGAAGCATTAAAGTTCCCTATTTTATTTAAACAGGAGTCACTCCTAGATTTGCAGAAGAAAATAACGAAGGTCAATAGCTCTGTGGCTTCAGAGCAGATGGAAAGGATTCTGCAAGCTTATCTGATCTTAGTGGAACATGCAAATGGATCTAAAATCTCACTGCCTGAAGATGTCTGTCAGGTGGGTCAGACTGGCACTTATATGTGTCAGAGAGGTATTGTTTGGATATGGAAGAGGTGTGGTCAGCTGAAGCATTTTTACACATTTCTGATGCATGTCTGGGCTTGGGATTTGAGTGAATGGAGACATACATATATTTTGAGTATTGCTACCTCTCTGATCCTGTGAGATTTTACCTCTGTATGGTAATGCTAGTGTAGCCCAGCTTCAAATGAGCAATGGGGAAAATGAGCTACTGCTTCTAGTGTCTGTTCCTGCCACTGTGGAGGAGATCCCCCCATATCACTGGTATAGAGCAGTTCTGCCAGATTCACATACATTTGACCCCATTAGGCTAGATTTAGGGCTTTTGGACTTCAGTGGGGCTAGTAGGATTTGTTTCTATGGGCTGAAGCTTAGAAATCTGTGCCCTCCTGATCCAGGGACTGTCCAGGCCATTCAGACCAGATAATCATTATCTTCATGGACAAATATGAGTTCTCTCTTTTCATTTCAGGTTTTAATGAAAATGTTACAGACACCATATCTCTCATCATCTTGCTGCAAGATGCTGCTGAATGCCATTTCTGCATTCTTGCTGGCAGAAAATGTTTTGTTGCCAGATTCTTTGACCAAGGAAGCTATCCAGAAGGTAACAAGGATTGCTGCTTATACCAGAAATCCCAGTCTTCAAATTCCCTAGAGCAGGGTGATTACTGGACATTCTATTTCAGGCTAGGAAATATGCTGTAAGGTTCCCTTCAGTCTTTTGCACAGATAATGAAGAACCTGCCCAATGCCTTAAATGAAGTCTGATGAGGTGTTGGGATTACCTGAGAGTCTTGCACAGTCTGTCAGTATAGCAGTGTCACCATGGCAGACATCATTGCAATGAAATCCAGGCTCTAATTCAAACACCTACAGCCTCTGTAGAGAAAGGAAGGACAACAGTGAAGGAATGCATCCTGCCTGTGATGATAAATGATAATCATCTGATAAAGCAGATCATTGAGTCAAACTTAGTGGAAAAAAAAATTTAATTAAGTTTCCAAGCATTTAATGAGCATGCCTTAGCCTTGTGGACAAGGTTCACACAAGTGCAGTTTTGATTTAGAAAGTACAGGGGTAAGCATATTTCAGTACTACCTTTGCTCCTGGAGCATTGACATTATTATCTGCATACATTCCTATCAAATGTAGTGTTGCAAAGATCAACAGGAGATTATACTATGGAGTCTGATTCCTTAGTTTTCATGTTACAGTAAATTATATTTTTGCAACTAACAGTGTGGACCACAGTTTGTAGTGTGTGTGAAAAAATATTTCAAATAGAAATGCCACGCAATTTACAATGGGAAAGCAAGACTTGCAATTGTTTAAAGAAGATCAAATTTCATCTGGTCTTCAGTGTTGACTTGTGCTGAAGTAAGATTGGTTTTGCCTGTGGCATGAGGCCAGTTTTGCTCAGCAGACTTCGTCAAACATTTGAGGATATTTGCGTGGGCTTCTGTTAAACTGGAAGGAGGCTTAAAGCTGTCCTTGTGTTCTGAAGGGTCTGGGAAAGAGAGATCTGGGTCTGTCTTTTATGTTGGCATTGAGGAGTACTGATCCTGGGTATCTCAAAGGACTGTTCCTATTTTGGATCATTCAAAAGCACAGAGGTTTGCCCATGAGGTAGTGAGCTTTCTGCAACCTGCTATGAAAAAATGCCGAGTTGAAATATGTTTTGGGCCTAAGCTTTTTCCTAACACTTAGTGTGTCTGTGCTGCAGTTCTAGAACTTTCAACTTCTGTTTTCCATATCACACTGAAGAGATAGCTCAGTTGGCTTTGCACAGAGACAGTAGGATTGAGTAGTGTTTGTCAAAAAGGGTTGTGTCAGTAGGTTTTGTTAAAAAGGACTGTACATTTCTGTACCTAAATTGTCTCTTGGAAACAATGTTGCTCTGTGTGCTGGAATTAGCAAGAGGGCCAGGCAGAGTATCTCAAGAGTTCAAAGAATGCTTGATTTGTATACCAAAAAACATGTCACAGGGGTAGTGAAGAGCTCACTATGAAATGTTTCTCTTTCTGCAACCTTTCACTTGCATCTTTCAGGTATTTGCAAGTAGATTTGAACGGCATTTTCTTTTGGACTTCTCTGAAGCAATGTTCACAATGAAGCAATTTGAGAGGGTAGGTGGAAGTGATTGTGCATTATGTTTATTTTTGTTGCTAAAGGGAACTGGAGATTCCACAGTATACTTACCTGCCTTGAATGCTGAAGGATTGTTGTGTATTGACATGATGTTTATTTAAACTTCTGTTATGATCTGATAAGAAGGAAAGAGGTTACTTGTGCTATTGTGTTCAAGTTGTTAAGGCTTCTCAGAGTTGGAGAAGGTGATAGATACCTGTTCACAAAAAGAAGCTTGTTAAGAGGGTGAGTGTGTTATGGGTGGGAGGAAGAGAATGAGTTCTGAAGAAATTAAGTAGAAATGAAAAATAAGCTGTATAAGTGGTGATCTGGGAGGAATCAAATTAATTAAATGAAATGGGAAGTGAAAGCCAAGTCAAGGATCTGGAGTGTCCTGATAAGACTGGATTTGGTGCAAAGTGAGTTTTTGCATTAAATTAACAGTCCCTGCTGGTGTCTAGGGGCACCAGAACTAAGTCCAATGCTTTGCTGGCTTATTTGTGAGCATTTGGATTTCCCTGTGGTTTGTGTCAAGGGTTTTTTTGTGGATTTGATGATGGTTAAAAGACTTTCCAATCTTTGACCTTTTTTTTTTTGTCTCTTCAGCATTTTCTCCCATGCTTTCTAGAATACATTGAACATTGCTTCTCTGGCACAGATGCAATCACAAAGGATGAGGCCGTGGCGATTCTGGCTAAACTCATTTTGGTGAAAGCAGAGCCTCCTACAATTGGTTCAATGGCATTTGAAAAGTACCCTCTTGTTTTCAGTGAGGCATCTGTCAGGTGAGACTTGTCAAGTTCAGCTGACACTAGATGTGTGTGTGGCTCTAGGCCTGAGGGCAGTGCAGAGCACATAAAAGTTGCCCTCCAGTATTTGCTGGAGTTGCATAAAATGGCACATTGCTGGCAGATTTGCAAACCAAGTGATATAGTATGACATCACTTGGCTTTTTGAAATCATATGAGAAGAGATGCTGCTTTGGAAAGGTGGTCACTGATACAAACAGTGTGTGGTGCACATATGATGGGGATCTGTTACACCATGATGCAAACTGCATCCCTTGGCAGTTAACCTTTGTAGTGAGTGCAGCAATTCAGCTTTTCATCATTGCTAACCTCCTGCCTGTGCCCCAGCTTTTTTCCCTGTATGCATGTGTCTTGTCCAGGAGCTTTCTTGGCAGCAGTACAATAGTCTTGCCATAGAACCCAGCTGGATATCAAAGGACATGTAATTAATCCAGAAGCAGCACTGTGCTGGCACAGCTTGACTGCTTTTAGTTACAAACCTAGCTTGGTTGCAATGAAGTGGTTGCTTTCCCTGGAGCCTCTTCAGAAAATTAGGGGTAACCACTGAAGCACAGAATGACCATTGCTAATCTAATGATAGTGATTTTTCTAGTAATTCTAACTCAGCTAATTCAAAACTTTTGACTTTGTATTGCCTTTTATGTAAGGTCTGGTTTTTCCTTTAAGCAATCTACTCTGTGTGGTTTTTTCCTCTTTTTATTTAATAGTAGTGGAAGCACTGAGGTTTCAGGAACAGAAGGTTGAGTCAAAATGATTAAATTTGGTTTTCTTCCCTTGTTTTCTTTTTTTCTGGATCTCTATTTTTTCAGTGGTTTGGAGTACAGAGCTGCAAGGACCTTGGTCCTGCTTGGACTGGCTTTTTGTGCTCTTGCAATGTCAGTGGTGTAAATTACGGTCAGGAGACATCTCAAGAGTTGCATACCCTGTCTCCTACCTAGTTTTTAAATACTCCAATTCTGGAGATTTCTGAGCTGCCTCTGGCAGTCTGGGCCAGTACTTTGGTATCTTTACACTTACACAGGTTGTGTTTTATTTATTTGGGCTTTTTGGCTTTTGTTTTTTTTTTCTTGGGTTGTTAGGGGTTTTTCCCCCAGTCCTCAGTGTATAACTTAAACCTTCTTTACAGCAGTTTAAATCCCTTGCTGCTTATCTTATCTGCTGGAAACATAAAGAGCAGAATATTTCTTACTCTTTGCATCAAGCTTTTACAAATAGCAGGCTTTCATCATCAAACATGTCTAAGATCTTCTTTCTCTGGACCAACAATCCTAATTCCTTGAGGTTTATTTCATAAACGTATT
This sequence comes from Agelaius phoeniceus, assembly GCF_051311805.1. Classification (NCBI taxonomy): domain Eukaryota; kingdom Metazoa; phylum Chordata; class Aves; order Passeriformes; family Icteridae; genus Agelaius; species Agelaius phoeniceus. The sequence continues at coordinate 26,954,573 of NC_135269.1, read as the reverse complement.
TTCTTATGCCTCTAATAATTCTTATTGTTGGCTTTTTATGAGCTTCTGTATTTCTTGACAAGTGAAGCCTATGCAGCCTTCTGACTGTGATGTTGCAAACACTGGGTGGAATGGAAAGATTGCTGTGCATGAGTGTGAAGGACTCCAGTTCATCTGTTCCAGTATGGTGTCAGCCCTTTCTGCCTGCAAATAGGCTTGTTGGTTTGGGCTCACCTTGTGATTCCATTTAAGTCCCAAAACTTTTACCTCACTGTTCGTTTTCTGTCATCCATCTGTGTCAATGTTATCATGGTATATTAACAACAGTTATAGAGATGACTCTCAGGTGTTTCTAGAGTCTATATGTCCCAGTTGTGAGGGTGTCCAACTGAGAACCAGTGTCTTTCTAGAAATATTATTTGACCTTGAAATAAAGAGCTGATATTTCTTGGGGGCCATGTTTTATGCTCTTCAGCATGACTAGATGATGTTTTGTGCAGTAGAAGGTACTAAGAAGAAAAAAATCTGTGTTATGCAAGTCCTTTTTGCTAGAAGTAGACAACGTAATTTTGAATATCATAGGAGCAAAAAAAAATCTCTGATATACAGTGGTGAATTATTAAAAAATTTGGGTTTATTTTTAGCTCTAATACAAGGCAACAAACAAGTAAAAGACAAGGAGAAAACACAGGAGTATCAGTGTTGGATCATGTACTGTCTTTAATGCATTTACCGAAGGAGGAAGACATCACTGACCTTTCACAGTCTTGGGTTGCCTTGGTTGTACTACCACATATTAGGTAAGGGATATTCTAAGGTACTGTTGTCATGTATTTCTGTAGTACTGTCTTCTTTCTTAGTGCCTATTTGCTCTCTTTCTGTAAGAAATCACTTTACTAAGGAAAGGACAATAAGTGCTAGTGCTAGGCTCAGGAAACTGGGGTTAGAAGACAAAAACAAGTGCTGTATGGAAATACCATGAGTCAACAGTAAAGACTGGAATAGAATATCAGCTTCTTGATTGCCTACTCACTAAATATGGTGCTTTAGTGTATAGAGATGTTCTTGACACATTTCAGTTTGTGTGTTTTAAGCACTATCCTCTCTCAACAGTATTTTTTCAGTAATTATTGAAGGACTAATTAGAAAGAAGATGCAGTGAGTGCTACAACTTAAATTGTGAGTCAGAAATAGCAAAAACATTTTGCTGCTGGTTTCAAACTTGGAATGAGCTACCTGTAATTTAATAAAGATAAACAGGATAGAAAATTTTATATGTAGGTGTCAGTGTAACAGAAATAAAAGTCTTCCCATTTATTTTGAACAGACCAATGAACAAAGACCACATTCTGCCTCATGTGACGAATTTTATAGACTCTCTCTTCACAGCCATTGACAAAGGAAGCCTCTGCAAAGGTCAGTTACAGTTACTTCCTGTTTATTTGCTTTTTGTTGATATATAAAAAAATAAAAGCAGTTTTTCTGATCTTACAAAGCATGAAAATGAATAGTGGTAGCATTGTATCCAAAATTACCAGCTTGACTTAAACTAGAAGAGCAAAGCTTGGGAGGAAACTACCTCCAGGAAAACGGAGGAACATTTGCTGTTCCTAATAATGATGGGGTGACAGATGTCCTGCATAGTGGAAGACAGAGGTGATTGGGAAGAAAAAGAAGAAAGTGAGGAAAAAAAAGAGGAAGGAAATCTATCTAAATCAAATCCAGGCTGAAAAGAAGAGACTGACTCATAAGCTCCAATTCAAACCTATAGTGCAAAGTTTAGGGTGTTAGCATCTGTCAGTGAATAGCTACTCATCAATGACAGCTATAAACTCCAATTAGATATCATTGTCTCAAACCCTTTGAGCTCTGTGTTGGGTGCCAAAGAAGACCCTTGTGGTTTAACCCCAGCTGGCAACTAAGCCCCACCCAGCTGCTCACCTGCTCATACTTGCCCAGTGGGATGGGGCAGAGAATCAGAGTAGTAAAAGTGGGAAAGTTTGTGAACTGAGATGAAGGCAGCTTAATAGGTAAAGCAAAAGCTGCACACAGAAGCAAAGCAAAACAAGGAATTCATTTACCACTTCCCATGGGTGGGCAAGAAACTTCCAGGAAAGCAGCATTATGCCATGCATAATAGTGACTTGGGAAGACAAACACCATCACTCTGAACATTCCCACTTTATCTGCTGAGCATGACCATATGTTTTCAAATATCCCTTTGGTCAGTTGGGGTCAGCTGTCCTGGATGTGTTCCTTCCCAGCTCCTAGTGGGCTGGTGGGAAAAGCAGAAAAGGCCTTGATGCTTTGTGAGTGCTGCACGCTGATAACAAAAACATCCCTGTGTTGTCAACACTATTTTCAGCACAGATCCAAGCCAGAGCCTCATACCAGCTGCTATGCAGAAACTCAGCTCTATCCCAGGCAAAACCAGCACATTCCCTGCCTGTTATTCAATGCCATTTATGTCATACTCAGGTACCACACTATCCAATGCAGCCTCATTATCCACCTCTTCCCCTCCCATCCTTTGATATATCATTCCCTTAGTCTGTGGACCACCCCTGTAAAATGTTCACAGAATTATCTGCCGAGTTCATTTTATCCACAAATCTGGGTTCCATCTGTTATGGTGGTCACTCAGGACAGGAGAGTTGGTGTCTTGTGTGGAATTGTTTGCCACCAGAGTCAGCTCATGTTAATTCACTGCTGCACTTACACTGCTTCTTGTAAAGCTTGTCTTCCATTGGTTTGGGTGGTTCCTGCTATAGTAGTTCCTACAACATGTGCCTTAAACCTACCACATACAAATGAAATGGGTTACAACAATTTAAAGTTGTATCTGTTATAATCTCCACCCCAGTCCCTTTGGGCCAGGCCACAGGGCTTAACATTGCAATGAACTCTTCTCCTTGCCCCTGCTTGGGTTTGAATTTACCCACAGTCTTGTGAGGGGAGTACCTGCTCCAAGTGGAGTCTTACATACAAGTCCCAGTTTCTCCTGGGGTTTACCTGCTGTGGTGTAGGCTTCCCCATCACCACAGGTGTTTTGGGGTGCATCCGTTCCAAGGTAGCCTTATCCATGGGCCACAGTGCCTTCAGAGATGTACCTGCTCCAAATGTGGCCTTACCCATGGCTGCTCTCCCTCAGGAATGTACCTGCTGTCATGAACTTGTCTGTGGCCACACACTTTGAGGTGCTCCAGCATGACCTCATGCATACCTGGGGAGGACTCACAGTGTACCTGCTGCAGCATGTACTTACCCACAGGCACAGATGCTTCAGGTGTACTTTCTCCAGCCTGGAATTACCCTTGGGTCACAATTCCTTCAGAGGTACACCTGCTGCAGCATAGACATAACTAAAGCCATAGTTGCTTTGAGATGTATCTGTCATGGACTTAACCACAGCCACAGATGCTTTGGGATATCCTGCTCCTGTGTGGACTCGTCCATAGGTCACAATCTGATTGACTCAAGTTCACAGTGGAGTTCCAGCCTGGCTGGTACAGCAGGACAAAAAGAGCAGCACTGCCCTGGCCACCTGCCCACCTGGGCGCATTGCCATGGCTGTTACCAAAATGTTCCCAGGTACAGCAGAGAAGGATGCTAAGCAGTACAGCACTACAGCTGTGAAAGCAAAGAGCAGTCACTAATGATCAGGGGCTGCTAAAATACAGTAAGACAAGCAAGCCTTAGGGCAGGCACAGAAGCTTGCCAATTAATATTAATAGCTAAACAGCAATAACAGCTTTCAATCAGGGTTCAGCCTGCACATTGCAACCTTGCATTGCTCAGGTTCTGTGTGTGCCAGAGGAACACTGCTGTTTCTTCTAACCTTGCAAGCCACATGTTGGGTACCAGAAAGAAGTGTTGTATTTTAACCTCAGCCAGCAACTAAGCCTCACACAGCTGCTTGCTTACTCAGCAGGGATGAGGGGAGAGCATCAGAAGGGTAAAAAGGGAGAAAACTCAAGGGTTGAGATACAGATAGTTTAACAGATAAAGCAAAAGCCATGCATGCAAGTGAAGCAGAATAAGAAATTCATTCACCATTTCCCAAAGGCAGGCACGTGTTCAGCTATCCCAGGAAAGCAGGGCTCCATCACTCATAACAGTTACATGGGAAGACAAATGCCATGCCTTCTTCTTGCCCCTGTTTTAAATGCTGAGCATGGTGCTGTATGATAGGGGATATCTCTTTGATCAGTGGGGTCAGCTGTCCCAGCTGTGTTCCACTGGTGGAGTTAGTTTTCATCACAGTGGCTGGTATGGGGCTGTGTTCTGGATTTGTGCTGAATACAGGGTTGATAATACAGAGATGTTTTCGTTACTACTGAGCCTACTGCTGCTGCCAAGGCCTTTTCTGCTTTTCATGGTGCTGTGCTGCCAAGGAGGCTAAGGGTACATGGCAGGCTGGGAGGAGGCACAGTCAGAACAGCTGACCAAAGGGGGATATTCCAGACCTTATCACTTCATGCTCAGTATATAAATTGTGGGGAAGGAGGAGGAAGGGAGGGGATGTTTGAAGTGATGGCATTTGTCTTCCCAAGTCACCCCTACATGTGATGGGGCCCTGCTCTCCTGCAGATGGATGAACACCTGCCTGCCCATGGGAAGCAGGTTCTTGTTCTGGTTTGCTTGTGTTCATGGCTTTTTTGCTTTATCTCAACCCACAAGTTTTCTGGCTTTTACCCTTCTGATTCTCTCCCTGATGCTGCTGGTGGGGGAGTGGGCAAGTGGCTGTAGGGGGTTTGGTGGCTGGCTGGAGTTAAATGACAACACCCCTCCCAATGCCTTGTGTACCTCCAGCCTCTCCACTGGTGGAGTGGGGTGAGGAGCAGGAAAGGAGCAGGAAAGCCCTTGTGTGAGTGCTATTCTTTGGTAACAGAAACATCCTTCTGTTATCAACAGTTTTCAGCACAAATCCAAAACAGAGCTACATACTAGCTGCTATGAAGAAAATTGCCTCTATCCCAGCCAAAACCACTGCACCATCTCTGACCCAAGTGGCACCACCAATTCTAAATGCTGCATCTTTTCTCCAGGAAGAGTTGGTTACTGGTTGTCTTCCCTCTCTCGCCAGAAAAAAAAAAATTAACTGAGCCTGCATAGAGCAGGGCAGTTACTCAGAGATCTAGAAAGTATTTGACCTTGTGACAAGCTAAAAACAACTTTCTGAATGCTTCACGTTGAGTATTCATTGTTCCTTTGTTTGTAAGAGCTGTCTGTCATTTTCCATTTATAATACCTTTGTTACTATTCCTAAATGTATCCACCAATCAGCTCTATTGCTTTTTCTTCTTTAAAGAAGCTTTGTCAAGCATTTAGGTCTTTCTTTTATCATATTTGCAGGTTTTTCATGCTGTCATGATTGTTTTATTGGTAATGTACTTAGCCTAAAAAAGGAATATCTAGAATTTCTTTTCTTGGGTCTCATCTTTGCTGGCAGTAGTAGCAGCACTGCTCAGGCTCTGTGTGCATGCCAGAGGCACATTGCTATTTCTTCCTTTGTTGATAAGGGAAAAGAAAGTAAATGCATCCTCAGTCCTGTACTCATGCCTCCTATTGTCCCATATTACACTTAATTGCTTGGTTTTCTTCACCCTTCCCCCAAACTAGAGTTCCTGGATACTTTTCTCAACCCCTGGCATTCTTTCCACCTCCATGACTCCTGCAATTCCTTCACCTTCTACTAGGACTCCAGTCTTCTCTCACTGCCGCTGCAAGGCTCCCTGTGCTCTATTTGACCTTCCTGCCCTCTTAGCCCTGAGGCAAAGTGCAAGTTTCAGAACTGGGTATTTCTGGTGTTCTGGTTGCTGTGGAGTGCAAGGAAACGGGCTTGAAAACTGGGTCAGAGCAACAGCAAGGTATCTCTGGCAGCTCTTCAGGGCCAGTATGGAAGTGCTTCCCTTATTGATCACACAGGAGTGTCTGTAGTGAGGTGGAAGCTGCTATCTTTGTCCAGCATGGGCATACTGCTACCAAAGGGCATGCAGATTGCACCTTGGGAACGGTCCTTACACTATGCAGATAGATGCAGAAAGTTTCCTCCTGTCATTACTTGATGTTTCTTCTCTCTTTGAGGAGCTCCCTGTGGAGGTTAATGGTTAGCAGGATCTGGGAAATTACATACCTGGGGAATTATGCAACTTAGAATAGAGGAATGTTTGCAGAGGAATAAATAGGATATGAATGTTCACTTCCCTTTCTTTTCCATTGGCAGCATGTAAGAGAGCTAAATCTTTTAAAAACTTTCTTTAATTTGCCTGGTTTAGGAACAGTATTTCTTTAACCTGGAAAGAGATGAAGGAGGGGAATTACTTTTTTTTCTTGCCTGGCATGGCATTGGCTATCTTGTGCTTCTGGCAAACCCTCCATCTCGAAAGGAGTCTGAGAGGTTTAGAAAGGAGACAGAATTCAGCAAATCCACCTGCCATTCATTAATATATACTCAGTCTTTAGGTACATGGGACAGCTTTAAAGATCTTACACAGTAGTGCCTTGCCAAAGTTCCAGTTTTATAGGCACCTGTGTAGTGGTGGCATCAGTATGTATTTTTGCTTTGTTTTTGCTGCATTCACATCAATTTGGCAGCATTTCTTCCTTTTGAGCAGAGTGCTGTCTGTGACTCCTGCCACAGTGCTTAGCTCCAGATCCCTGCTTTCTGCACATGTGGGTGTGATGGAAACATGCAAACTGGGAGCTGTCACAGTTTTCAGTGCTGGCTTGCTGCAGGAGGCACTTACTTTGATAGCCAGGGAAGCACTTCTTTTATGTGTTATGGTTGTGTGTTATGGTTAGAAAATACACATGCCAGTTCTGGGCTCCATATGCTACCTTATTTCTCTGACTCCAGCCGTACCAGGATGGGAATGCACCATACAAGCACAAGTCACTGAGAGCTGAGTAAATTTACAAGATGTTCTTGTTCTTTCTCTGCTCCAGGAAACCTGTTTGTGGCCTGCCAAGCTGTAAGTACTCTCCTTAGTTTGGTGGAATCTGCTGAAGTACTCCATTTGTTACCTGTGGAGCGTGTCAAGAGCTTGGTGACGTAAGTAAACTCTGCCTGTTCTGTGGTGCTTCATGGTTTTCCTTGGAAGGGCAAAAATTTGCCTTTGCCTTTACATAAGAGCTGGTTAAATGCTTCTTTGTGTGCTGTCCATTCTGTTATGCTGGTGCATTGCTGGTGCATTGCTTCAGTATTGTGGTTATGTAATGGAGCAAAGTTGTAGGCTCTTTCTTTGGAGAGCTAGGTGGATGTAGTTCCTGTTCAATGACATTTTCTCTGCAAACTGATGCTTTCTTAGCTGCAGGGTAGTGTGTCAAGTAAGTTGGTTCTAGTTTTATGTTGGAGTGCTACCCTGGTTCTGGTTTTGCTTTGGAATGCTGTACCTAGTAATTCTGTGTTACATTATAATGACAGAAGAGACAGGAACAGCACTTTCTGAGCTGTGTCAAAAGCCTGAGTTTGCTCCTGGTGTTGGGATTACACCATGTCCTTGCATACCCATGTTTGTGCTTGCTCCATGATGGGAGGAGATTTTGTGTACTCCATTTTATTTATTTTCACTCTATTTAACTTATAATTAGCACAGAAAACTCTCTGGCTGGAGGGACAGGGAGAGAGCTGAATGCTCTCTCTGGCATCTCCAAGTCTTTAGTGGCTTGAGCTTCAAAACATCCTGTTCATTTAGGAAGTTGTGGTGCTCATGTCTGGGGCATGATGGACATAAAACAACTTGCCCAGATCAGACAGGAATTATTGGCAATGAGCTTTAGCCTAATATTTTCCTGTCAGCTCTGTGCAGAGGATGTGAAACCTGCTTGGAGCAAGGGATGTAAGGTAGCAGAAGGAGGTTTCTCTGTGAGCAGACAGGATTCCTGGGGTCTCACCTAAACCTAGATTATTTCTCTTCTGTTGAAGTTGATCACTGACTGAGCACCTGGGCAGTACCAGAAGCCCTGGTGTGACCTATGCAGATTTATTTTCTGCAGCTGTGTGTCCAGCATGCAAGCCTCAGCTTTACAAGCCTGATTGACACAAAGGAGGGATCTCATGCCTCTTGGGCTGTCATGGGTTTTGCAGCTACAAGTCATTGTGCTGGTGAAGTTTAATTTCACTGGCCTGCTGGTGCAAGCAGAGTCTGAAATCATGGAATGTTCCCTTAATGTTGTAGTTATCACTACTGCCTTGTTTTTTAATACCAGTGTTGTTGCAGTGCTTTCTGTATGCTAATAAAATCATCTGTTGTTTTAGCACTTTCCCTTCAGACCCCTCTGCATTGCTGTTGGCTGATCTCTATTACACGAGGCTGGCATTATGTGGCTGCCAGGAGCCCCTTTCCCAAAGGAACCTAATGGACTTGTTTGAGAAGTTGCATCCTAATATTTCCACTGGTGTTTCCAAGGTAATCTGCTGTTTTGAGCACATGCAAAGTAATTTGTATTTTAACAATCAAACAAAAGTAAACTTAGTTAAATGATAAAGTCTGGAAGGAGAGGCATGATGAGACTGTAAAGCCATTACTGCCATAGTGTCTGCTGAGACCTGTGTCAATGGGGCATGAGTTAACAGAGGTTAACTGTTAGCCCTGTCAGCCTTGCCTCTTCCCTAGAGCTAAATCAGGGCAGGAGCATAATGCATTCACTTCTAATTGCTTTCTAGACTTCAGGAATTCATCTGTTTCTCAGCACCAAGGTGAACCTAGTGAAATCAGTGTGCTGTACCAGACATTAATCTCTCTGGAGGTGTGTATTTGTCAATTCATATTGCCTGACATATGCTTCTCCTTGGAATAGGTCCGGCTGTTGACGGTTCGAATTCTAAACCATTTTGATAATCCACCTTCTGCACAGATTGAGGTAGGGCTAAAGCTTTTCATTTAACATTTCAAAGCTATCTGTGTTTTGTGTGAAGTGTTGTTCACTTAGCAGAAACAAAATGTATCTGGTAGAGGTGGTCCTCTGCTTTTGTCCTTTCACATTCCAGTCTTATTTCTTAGTCCCCCACCTCCTGGTGTTCTCAGATGTGTTCCTAAATGGTGGAAACCAGAGCAAGTCCTTTGACTTTGTTCTTTTGTCCAGAATGGCTGTGAGTCTGTATAGTTTTTTTGAAGTACTTTTCAATGAGATAAAGGTACTCTAATAGAATTCATGTCACTTGTTTGTTCAGGGTGATGGCACAGGGGAATTCCAGCCATTATTTTCCATATTGCTCCAAGCAGAACTTGTGCCAGCAACAGTGAATGATTACAGAGAAAAACTTCTCCATTTGAGGAAACTAAGATGTGACATAGTGCAGCCTGCAATACCAAGTGGATCCTTGCAGGAGGTAAGGATTTATTGTCAAAAAGCAGTTGTCACATTCCTTTATTCCAAGAGAATGTTCTTATTTCATCACATGGATTGCAGAGTGTTTAATGAGAGTGCATCAAAAAAGTCAATTAACTCTCAGATTATGTTTTAGAAAACTTACTTGTTAGTAGGGATCCCAGATCCCATTGTCCTCAGGAGTACTGTGTTAAGTAGTAAAACAGTGGTATCCAGATAAATGGCCCACAGTCAGATTAATCTGCGTTTGAAGTCATGGAAAGGAAGGCAAATGATTCCAGGGAGAAACGAGATGTGAGCAAATTTAAACTCATGACCTTGCCATGTCCTCAGTGTGGTTGAACATTGGTAGGACTCTCACTGGCTATTGGTGACCTCACTTCTGGATCTTGCTTCAGCAGGAATTTTTTTTATGCCTCTAATTGTTGAATGTCCTCTGCTGCTGAGCTAAAGGGGGTCTCACATCCATGAGGAAGGATTGTAGGTCACTCCTCCATGTAGCTCAGTGAGGAGATCATGCCATTAGGCCTAGTGCAGTGAGTACTCCTCTGGGCAAACTTTCATCTGTCTGAGGTCCCTCATTTTGCTGTGGCAGCACTGAAGTTGATGAGAGAGACAGTCCAGATGATCTGTCCTGAACTGGTTTTTCCATATTCATGTTATTTTGGTATAGTTATGAGATCTCAGTGTAGCTTACAGTAAATGGGTTCTAGATTTCCACATGAAGCTATGAAGAAGTAAATTGGTTCTAGATATTCCACATGAAGAAATTATTATGTATGTGACATCCTTCATCTCTTGTAGCAGTCCTGAAAACATCTTAGACCAAAGTTTCCCCTTTGAGAGAAAGAAAGGTTAGAGGAGCTTGGTTGGTCTTTAACTAGTGTTTCTGCATCTCACAAGATGGTGTTGTGTGTCGTTCTAGGTGCCTCTTCGGTATTTACTAGGAATGCTTTATATTAACTTCAGTCCTCTCTGGGATCCTGTAACTGAACTTATAACGTGAGTATATGCAGTTGGATGCTGCAGTCTGTAGTTGTGTCACAGGACATTCCTTTCATTCTTCTGTGAACTGAAGCTGAGGTAAAAAATGCCCAGTTTGGAGAGATTTGTGCAAGAGAACCTTCATGTGAGATCTTCTGAAATTAATTTGATCTCTCAAATCTCAGCCTGTGTAGACTCTTCAGTTTACTTCCTGATTTTTTTACTTCAAAGGGAACTTGCAACAAATACAGTCAAATAACATCAGAGTTTCAACAAGAGTTTTTAGTCAGAGGTAGCAGGATTTGATTTATGTTTCACAAATGTTTAAAGGAACAAGAAATCTCTCTGTTTCCTCATCTGCTAACTTTTCTGTCCTTACTGGAAAACCTCTAAATCGTACTAAAGAGTAGGGAAGTCTTAGCATGGTGAAAAAATAAGTGACTTCTTTCAGCATGACTTCATCTTCTTTTTTCCTCCCTTTGTTGTATGATTAAAAAGGATGGGATTTTCCTCTTCAAACCAGTGAATTAATTAAAGAAAAAAATTAAACCAGCTCTTCAAAAGATATGTCCATGGTAATTCTTCCTTTGATTCTATATGATTTGCTGTACAGAAGTCAGTAGAAAGCTTGAGAATATTTTTACTCAATTTTGAGTTCATTTGAAGTCATGGGATACAACCAGATTATTTTAATAACAGTTGACATTTGGGATCCATGAGAAAAGGCAAGGAAGTGCTACAGCTGCATTGTGCAGATGTCCTGTCTCTGGACAGCCACATTAAAGCAGTGATCAAAGCCTTTGATTGTGGTAGTTGATAACTAGCTGAGTGACGCTTGCCTTTTCTTATCTTCCTTCTAATTTCATGCTGTATTCTGCTTTGTTAGTTCTCATGCAAAGGAAATGGAGAATAAACAGTTCTGGAAGGTCCTGTATGAACATTTGGAGAGGGCTGCTAGCTATGCTGGTAAGTCACCTATCCTAAGCATGGTTATCATAGCAACCCAGGTAAATGGTGAATTATATGCCTGTTTTTCAAGTTCCCCAAACTTATGTATGATGGGGGAATTCAGAACCAGTACTGCTGTCATGTCCAGGGCAGGAGTAGAGAGGCTTGTGAGGAAGCTGTGTCTCCTGTCCTAAACACCAAACAGTAGCTGGAAAAGGCCACCTGCATTACAGGAGGGAGTTGCAGGTTGTTGGAAACCCTTCAGAGTTTCATCTCTGCTTAAGGCTGGCCCTGTTCAGACTGGTCAGGAGCAGTGACAAAACCTGTGTAATGGTGCAGACCATCTTCCTGCTCCGTGGAATTTCTGCACACAGTGTGTGCTCTTGAGGTTCACCTATGGGTATATGCAATCTAATAGTTCAATACAGAGTCACAAGTGTGCAGCCATTTGTGAACTTCCCTGTTACTGAGGGGAACTGAGCCCAGTTGAGAAGTGCCAGGGTTGCAAGGCATCCTAGAACGCTTTCTGAGCAATGCGTGTCTTTCAGGTCAGTGTTAAATACAGTTGTGTCTAAACAGGAGCATGTCACCAAATGTATTACTTTTGTAATGGGGGATGGATTCCTTGCTATTGGTGATTATGAAGTAACCTGAAAAGATTTTCTTATCTCTTTTGTAGAAATGGAGCTGCAAGATGAATTAGATGAACAGGAGGAGAGCATTGCTGAAACAGAAAGTGAGAAGATGCCAGAAGGAGAGGTGGGGACTGTCTTTCTGGAGCAGCTGAGGAGTAGAACAGATTGCAGTGAACGGCTGGACCACACAAATTACAGGTTCCTACTTTGGAAAGCACTGGATAAGTTTCCGGACAGAGTGGAGCCACGGTCGAGGGAACTTTCCCCACTTCTTTTGAGATTCATTCGGTAAGTAAGATTTATTTTTCAGTTGAGTCAACACATTGCTTTCAATGTATTGCTGAGCTTTAAGAGTGGCTATCCCATTAGAGACTTTATTTCTTGAATGCATGGCTGATGACATGTCTGTTTCCAGTAGAGGTAACCTTTTAATTGGAGTGTGGATTCTGTTAGAAATGAAGCAGGCTGAAATGAAACTTACAGTAGTAGGTCTCTGCTGCTCATTCATTGACTTGACATTGTCACTCTCGTTACTCAGTTACAGAGTGATTTCAGTGGAAATGAAGTTCCTCTTTAATGAAAACACACTTTAGTTTGGAATCGCAGAATACCAAAGTGTTTTCCCCCAGGATGGGGAAAATACTGATTTTGTTAGAGGCTGATTCAAATTTCTGCCCCTGGAGGGAAAGCAATGGTGTGCTTGCATATGTGTGCACATATCAGACAGTATGATGGACATAATAAGATGTTACAGTAAGAATGGTGAGGTTTTTAGTTGATGTTGTTGCCCTAAAACCTTGAGAAATGTTATGCTTCTAATTCCTTCCTTCTTTTTTTTAAACACAGAAATGAGTACTACCCAGCAGATTCCTTAGTAGCTCCATCTCAGGATCTCAGAAGGAAAATTAGTGGTACCATAGCAGAAAAACAAATAGTCGCTGAAGAGGTGAATGATGTTGCTATGGAGGAGGAGGAGGAGGAGGAGGAAGAAGAAAAGGAAGAAGGAGAACCAATTAGTATAGGAGTACCGAAAAAGAAAACAAGAAGAGCTGCTGCTAAGTAAGTATTTTTAGTTTTCCCTTTTGCTAGTGCTCTCATGGAAAGGCAGATTCAACAGCTCACATTGAGATACAAGCTGTGGTTTTGTATATATTATTTTTTCTTCTTTTGCTTGTGCTTCATCATTTCTCAGTGGATTACAAGTCAGAGATTCTGCCTGTACAGTACTAAAACACATTGCCCAGGTTTTATCATTATCGCATTACCTGCTGACCTGTCTGTGGTGTGTTTTACTTTGGGCAAAAAATGTGTAGTATTCTGAAGTTTCCAGAGACTCTTGTACCTGGTTTCCCTGGCTTCTCTGTGCATATCTGTTAGTCTTTGAAAACTGTGGGCATTGCCAAACACTTCAAAAAATTAGATTATTTGTTTAGGTATAGAATATTTGGATTCTGTTATAGAATATTGGTATAAAATATTGGGATATTTAGGTATAGAATATTGGGATTCTGCCATTTCCTGCCCATTATAAATCTTGTCTTTGTAGGGACCAAGGTTTTTATTTGGTAGACTGAAGCTGCATGTTGCTGAGTGTCATTGTTGCAGTGCTGAATGCATGGAGAAAGTTGCTCTTTGTATGAATTCTCCCCAGTGATGACCTCTGTCTAATATCCCTTACAAATACAGCACAAAGAGTTATATTCTGACACTTCTTTTGCAAAGGATCGCCCTTGTAATGACAGAGAACTTCAAAATGTCACCTTATATGTTGGAACAAGACAAGTATACAAGTATTTGATATGTGACCTAAAGTGTCATTTCATCCCAGGTGTCCTATGGGTGTTTCATTTTTTTTCCCGGAGTCTGGCTTGTATCTGCAAGTTATCAGCAATTAAAATACAGTGACAGTCCAAGATATTTTTTTGTTTTCCCAGCCTCCATCTCAGAACATCTGTGCAGTGAAGTGGAAACATTAGCACCCGGTAGCTGTAACAAAGGCATGAAAGATTTACCGGGGGTGTGTTAATGAGTTGTGGAGTGACCTCTCTTCCCAGGTCAGGCCTGTGCCAGGGAGGACTCCCTTGTGGGGCTGCACCCTGTGTCCTGGGAAGCATGGCTGAAGCAGGGAGCACCTGCTCCAGGCTCCCCGTGAGGTTCCTGGAAGGCATCCTACTCATCCCTTGTCTGTGCCCAGCCATGGAAGAGGGTGGCCCATCTCAAGTGTGTGGAGGTTTCACTGTAAATTAGCAGCTGAATGGGGACAGCTTCTACCAGTCCCACAGCACACTTGGTAGAGGAGATCTCATTTATCCTGGTCTTCTCTGTCCCTTTCTGTCGCAGACATCTTTCATGAAAAATCCTTTCTTAGGATTTTTCCTTGTGAGAAGCTGCAGTTTCAGCAACCAAAAGTAAACAATGGTTATCTGCTGCTGTGGAATGCAACAGGTAGGCCCGTGATTGGTCTCCTGTGGGTGTTTGGATTTCCTGACCACTCATGGCAGAGCTGGCTCTTGCTCTCTATCTGAGACACAGATCTTTGTTATTCATTCTTTTCTATTCTTAGCTTAGCTAGCTTCTGAAGAAACCTTTTCCTTTCTATTTCTTTTTAGTATAGTCTTAATGTAACATATATTATAAAATAATAAATCAAGCCTTCTGATCATGGAGTCAACATTCTCGTCTCTTCTTCATCCTGAAAACCCTTGTGACCACGGTCACACCTTTCCATGAGGAGGATGTGGGGCAGATGTGAGGTGACCCTGCCAGTGCTAGAGGAACTGACTCCCATCTGTCCTTGCAGCCCCAGCCCAGTCTGTGGCTGAATGCAGCCCATCACATTGGTAGGAGCAACATGGGCACCAGTTATGGGCAAGTGAATAAACAAAAAGATAAATACAGAGTTTTGGTGTTCTAGGCTGGGTTGGCAGAGAAAAGTAATCATCCTTAATTTAAAAAGTAAGCATCTTTAATTTAAAAAAAGTAAGCATCCTTAATTTACCCCTTTCTCATGAAAAAACTGAACCTATCCAGTGCTGCTGAAGTAAAGGCGTTCTCTGTGCAGTGAAGTGACAGCTGGAAGGAGCTGCTTAGGGAGCAGGACACTCCTTGAGATGTCTGAAATAGTGCTGAAGACTTGGGATCCTCTTGTGTTGTGTTTTGTTTTCTTTCTTGTTAATGAATTTTAACTTAAGTTCCCTGTTCGTTTGTCTCCTGGATCTTTTTAAAAATCATTTCTTTGTTTTGCAGGCAACTAATAGCCCACTTACAAGTTTTCTCAAAATTCTCAAATCCTCGTGCATTGTATCTGGAGCAGAAGTTGAATGCCTTGTATACCCAGGTGAGGCTCTCTGCTTACTTTTAGAAATACTACTAATAAATCAACACTTTATTTGAGTGCCATGTCTAATACTGAGGAAAGCTGTCATTTTTTGATCTCAGCTGTGATAGCTGAAAAAGGAGCTGTCCTTGAGGGGACTTTCTAACAGGCTTCACTTGAAATGAGCCCCTTAGGCTAAGACCTGCTTAAGATACCTGGCTTAGTTTTCCAGGCACTGGCAAACAGATCTGACAGCTGACAAGTAGTAGTCTTTGGCAAGGTGGAAGAGTGGCTGCAGAGTATATCTGTTTCACTTACGCTTCATGCAGGATATGGGGGAGGATTTAGAATCCAAAACTTGGGGAAGATCTAAGGAGATCTGTCTTTGTCTATAGTGTTTTGTATACTAAGAGTATGGCCAGTATGTACAAGAGATTATCAAGCATCAAAAAAGGAATTTCTTCTTGAAGAATATTCAATTTGCTTGATTCTAGGGATTTCCCTGAAATAATTGTCAAAAGTATGACTTCAAAGAGGGATTCTAATTCTTTATGTTACAATCCTTAAAATGGTTTTGTTTTTTAATTTTTTAATTTCACAGGGTTGTGTTGGTTCCCAGTTTGTGGATTTGTTCAGGTCATTTGGGATTGCTCTCATTGTTCCCAGTTTGTTTTCTGAGGCTGTGGGTGTTGAAAGCTCCATTCCTTAGTCCCTGAATTTGACAACCTCTAGTAGACATCCACTCTGTTTCAGTCTATCTCAAAGTACTGCTTAGAAAAACAGTTGATCGATGTGTTTGCTTGCCTGTGTTCTTAGCAAAATATTGGGCAGTCGTGTAAAGGTCAAATCACTGTGGGAAGAACAGCCTGGCACAAGAAGAAAGATTATTTCATCACTTAGTGTTTGCATTTCTGTGTCTTAGTATATGCATTGTGATGGCTGGTGTGTCCATCTGGCATAGGGACGTCATGGCAAAGTGACCTCTGATGACACTTGCTGTGCTATTTAGTAGAAGACTGAAGAGCTGATAAAGATGCTGCCTGGGGAAATGATCTGTATTTCTCAACTTCTTTTCCCTGAGATTTTCCCTCAGATTTTCTGAATCTCAGAATCACAGAATATGCTGAGTTGGAACAGATCTATCAGGATCATTGAGTCCAGTACCTGGCCCTGCACAGGCCACCCCAAGAATCAAACCATGTGCTTGAGTGCATTGTGCAAACAGTTCTTTAACTCAGGTAGTCTTGGTGCTGTGACCACTCCTTGGTGTTGTTTAGTGCCTAGGTTATGAAGAGTCATCTTCAAGAGAGGGAGAATCTCACTGAGACTTTGCATACCAAGTCTTCCAAGTAGTTTGTGTTTGTCATAGGAAAGAAATACAGATATCTTGGAATGGTTTGGGTAGTCTGCTTTTTAATCCACTCTTCTTAGATACACAGCTGATAACTGGTTTTGATGATGAATGCAAACTCATAGTGGTCCAAAAGACAGCTATAAAAAAACCCATAATATTATAACTATCCTATGTAGGTAAGAAGGAAAAGTATATATGAACTGTCAGCAACCATGTCCATTTTTATGAGTGGAAGTTGTGCATGTACATCTTGGCTTTATACTGGCAACACATACATTCTGCTTCCATTTGAATAAGTTAGTCCAAAACCTGCTTGAGCCGGTAGCCTTTGGGTTGTTTCACTATTTTCAGTAAGCATTTCTGCCTCCTAGATAGGGACTCATTTTCTTTCTTTTGTTATTTGCAGTTACTGTCTCATCAAGATCAGAATGTGCAGAGAATAGCTCTTGACTGTATAATGACATACAAGCATCCTCATCTACTGCCATACAGGTAAAAGCTTTTATATTATTTTAGCACTGGTGAATTAGCCTGCTAACATATCAGAAGCCTGCTTTGGGGTCAGTTTTATTTGGGGTCCTGTATTTGTTGAAGACATATATGTAAAGTTTAATTTTAGTCAGCTGTATGTTTTGTATCTAAGAGAGGAAATCAGATCTTGAGGTTGATCAGTGTCTCTTTTTTGTTTAGAGAAAAATAGCAACACTTCCATTCTGGGCCAGAATAGTGTCAGTAGTGTTAGTAGTTCCATCATTTTCAAAGATGTCTTTTGTACTGATGATTTATAACCACCCAAAGAAAGTGACAGCATAAAAATGTAGTTTATAGTTAAATAATTTCCTTGGAATACATCCAGGACTTACCTGTCTACATCATTAGCTTGAACTTATTGCTTGTAAAATATTTTTTTAAATAAAAGAGTGAAAAAATAGTACTTTAATATTTTGTATACAGCAAGGATAGATAGGTAGGTAATTAGATATAGATGCATCTGTGTGTCTATCTGTCTATGTTTATAACCCTACCTGCCCTCAAATAATGTTTATTACTCTCAGGGAGAACTTGCAAAGGCTGCTGGAGGACAAGAGCTTTAAAGAAGAGATAGTCCATTTCAGTATTTCTGAGGAGACCACAGTAGTAAAAACAGAGCATCGACCAGATCTCATCCCTGTTCTTATGAGGTGTGTTCTGAAGTGTGAGTTCAAAAGCTTCATGGTGAAGTACCATGAGCAGATAGATGTAATGCTGCTTCTCATTTTGGATAGTTGGGATAAACCCATTCTTAATGGTATAGTTTAATGACTTAGTTTGTGATATTCTGTATGGTTTTCTTATTAACACATTTATATAATGTGTTATGCAAATGGTGTTTTCTTTAAAAACAGCATTTTGGTACATACTGTTTCTACTAAGGATTACAGAGGACTGTGAGGACATTTCAGTTCATGGAGTGTTGCCAGCTATTTGCAGTGATGTGAATTGTCCTGCAAAGTAACCAGTTTTATACCTGAAGTTTCCAGCAGAGCTTCCATTGTAGAAGCAGAAGCTGATCTTTCACTAAGATGTTTTTGGGCAATATGGAATAGTTCAGTGGAGAACCTGAAGGGAGAACTTTCATTAGAGAATATTTTTAAACCGAGTTTCTCCTGCAGAATAAGAGGCTGGAAAACAGATAGCTTGCTGAAAGCTAATGCAACCTCTTTTTGGTTTTTGAAGGATTCTCTATGGCAGAATGAGAAACAAAACAGGGAGCAAAACACAGGGCAAGTCTTCAGCAAGCACTCGCATGTCGATCGTTCTGCGATTTCTGGCCGGCTCGCTGCCAGAAGAGATCCGGATGTTCTTGGATCTACTCTTTGAAGCTGTGAAGCAATTCAGTAATGGTAGGTATGCCATAGAAGCTGGGGGTGTGGTATTTCCTGACTGTAGAGATGTGGGAGGATAAATAGGCTTAGTACTGTTATGTGCTTCAGTTTGTCTCTTAACCAAGCCTTGAAGGGATGAAAGTAAACCCTTGGTAAGGACTGGTTTCCCCTAAATTTCTCCTTACAAAGCATGATTGCTCTGTTTTACATGTCCAAGGCCAGAAAAACTGAACAACTTGCCACAGCTGTGCAAAAAAGTTGTAGCAGGCCAGGAGTGGGTAGTGGCTGGCATCATAGGCTAGCCTGAGTATCATGGCAGTAAAAAGCTTGTAAAGTGCTCTTATTCTGTAGCAGTGGGAGACGTCTAAATATCAGAGAGATGGAGACACAGAGCTGTTCTTATTTAAAAATCTGACTGTGAGGATCTGTAATTTAGGGCCAAATTCCACTATTTTTCACTGAAATTATTCTTGGTGGTGGGTGTCTCCATGATGCTTCCCTAGATAATTTGCTATTCCTTTGCCTATCACAGGGCCTTGCCAGACTGCAGTCCTTCAAAGTATGTCAGAGCTGGATTTAGCTAAAGTCCTGCCTCTTGGGCGTCAGCATAGCCTCTTCAATGGTCTTGAGGTTGTGTTGAAAAACATGGGACATTTGATCCAGCAATACCTGCCTGAAATTCTACAGATTCTGCTCTGCATGACTGCAGTGGTATCCTGCATCCTTCAGCAAAGAGAGAAGGTACAGTATATGCAAACAATATACAAACATGTAAATTAAGTTTCTTTCTCTCCTCCTCCTCTGAGCTTACACATATAGACAGAGCTTTACTGATTCAGATAAAGATAAGATGATGGTGGATGGATGGATACTCATGGTGGAGTGAAGCTTAGCAATTAGAAGTCTGTCAAAATAGAGGCAAGTGGTGCTTGTCTGAAAGTGCTACAGGGCTCAAGCTGTGCAGGCAAAGTTAATGTACTTAGAAAACTGATTTGAACTGTGTTTTTGTTTGAGCTACTGAAGAAGGAGTTGGAGGTGATCTCTGTGCATTGTTCCTATCTGTTTTGTGGAGAGATGGGCATGAGAGAGAGATAAATATTCTGTTGAAAACATGTAACAAGATGGAAGTTGAAATTTGCGGTAAAGATGGAGTTTCTTGGCTGCAAGGATAAAACATTTGAGCAGGGGAAGGAGGGGTTTAAAGTTCCTTCCCTGAAGACATGAGAGCAAAGCTTGTCCATGAGGTGTTTTGTTGCAGTGCTAGACCTCAGGGGAGCTCAGCATTGTGGATGATCATGGTGATTATCTGCCCTTTGTGTCTCCTGTCATGGGACACGGGACATGACTACCAGCCATGCTTTCAGCACACTAGAAGCATCTTCAGCTCTGTATCAGAAGTCATACTAATCCAGTGTTATTATTTGGGTCCTAGCCAGGTATCTGCAGAGCAGTGGAAATGTTTTTTCCCTTGCTGAGCAGTGGCTGTACAAGCAGAAGGGGTCAGGTGAGGAAAACATCCTGTTAAAGATTGGTTGCACCTGAAGGTAGGGGGTATTGGCTTATTGCTGCCCTGTGTGCAGGGAGCAGCACAGACATCCCTCAGCTCTAGTCCAGCTAGTGGGGTCTGTTGGCAGCTGCTCAGAAACTCTAACACTGAGCCAGACTTTTCTGTCTTCCTGGTGCAGAGCCTGCTCATTTATTAGGTAGGAAACAACCAAACTGCACAGTCATCATCACTGTGGTGTTGCAAGGTATTAGGAGATGATGGCCTGAGCAAGTGGGAACGAATGTTTCGTCACCATGAGCATGTTCTTGCCAAGACCCAGCTGTGAGCATTTGAGGTTAGAACTTGCTTTGAAAAAAAATCTATCCAACAAAGCAAGTCCTTGCAATAGGCAGTATCCAGGGTCTCATAGTTGCCTGCAGGCTGGACAGAACCTGGTAACTGTCTTAATTTACGAAGAAGATGAGCAAATTTGAGGACGTCAGCATCCCACAGTCTGACTTCAGCAGTGCATTGCATATGCCTGCATGTTTTCAATGAGGACAGGAGACAAGAGTTCTTAAAACTGCTTCATTAACTGCTAGGAAAGCCACATTTTGCCAGAGTTGCTGCAGTAATTCTGTCATGGTTGTGTAATATCAGGATTGACAGTCTGTTGTTTGTCTGAACTTAATTTAGCACTTCATTAGCCCAGGGGCTGTTAAAAGCTCCAGGAAGAGTGTGAGAAATCTGTTTATCTTGACTAATAATTAGAAGACATTCTTGGAGTTTGAGAGTAATTTATTGCAGACTGATACTGCCTGGAGAGTTAAACATCAACTTTGACCACTTTAAAACAAGTTATTAATTTACCATTTGTGGATGCTGTGGGACAGAGAGAGAGAAATGCTTACCATTTCTCTCTGTCTGTCCCATGGCATCCACAACCATTTCCTACTGATTGTGTTCACTATTGAGTTTCTTTGTCCTCTCAAAGGCTTGATGTCAGAGAACTCATGGTGATTGGATAGTGGGAAACCCAAAATGACTTCACTTGGAGGTTGCCATTAGCAATAGTATGGTTTGTGCTTTCTTTGGGCTTTCAAACAGTTCATTTGCCACCTGGAAGCTGATTGCACTCCATTGTGCACATTCAGCATAGCTTGGGACGTCCTGTTGCAGATTGATCAGCTTGATCAGTTCCTTTTCCACCATCTCCTCTTTGTCTTTTTTACTTGTGATTTTATATTCTTGGATCCACTTGTGGATCATGATATGGGGACCCAAAAGAGCTCCAATATCAGACAGTGGCTTTCATCTGCTCTCATGTGGCTTTGTTGTTTCTGAGGCTGAAGTTCATTACCTCTGCACTGTGGAGCTACTTCTTGTGCTCATGCTGTGAGCTGCATTGCACAGTATGGAAATAATTTAGGTTACTCAGGTCAAGACTTCTCTCAGGGAGGAGAGTCAGAATGCAGCTCTGCGTGAATTCCCTTACTGAAATGTTTTCCCAAAGAAAGGCTATGGAACATAGCCACTAAATGGGTACAGGAAGCACCTTCCTGTAAGCAAATGCTATAGCCCCCACCCTACTCCACTGGAAGACATAATTCACATTCTTTCCTTCTCTGTTCCTCCCCCCTTCTCTTCGTCTGTTGATTTCTTCCCAGAAGATCTCAGTGTACAAAGTACAACTTCACTTTGAAGAGGTGATTTCGGTCCTTTCAAGTGTAAAACAGAATTGTTTAAGTGTCAGAGTTGGAAATCTAATTAATTGCAGTGCAGCTTTCTGCATTGCATCCAAAAGGGGCAGATGCTACGGGGTTGAACCTATCAGCATGGATTTTTTATGACCTGAAGGAGTCCTCTGTAACTGCCTCAATGCAGGAACAGGCAGGCCCCTTCTAGAAACATTTAGGTCAGCTCTGAGGTGTACATTGCTACTGTGAACAAGTTACAAGAGAAAACAGAAGTTTCTGCACAGAATGTGTCTGGATGTGGTCAGTCAATTGCTGGATTTAATTTCAGAGCAAGTAGTTGGTAGTTGTTCTGCCAAGGTCTTACTGGGTTGGGTTTTTTGTTGGTTTTCATTACAGGTCCAACCTAGGTTGATTAATCCACTGAAGAATTTGAGACGTCTTGGTCTCAAGCTTGTGGCAGAGTTTTTTTCTGATTATGAGACCTACAGCTTTAGTGTGGAAGAGATCGATGCTGTTTTCCATGCTGTGGTATGGCCTCAGGTAAGTATTTCTTGTTTTTCCAAATAACTTGTTTGAAACATGCACCATGCAGAAAACTCCAGCTGTACTGCAGTCCATCATGTCAGCTCTGTCCATTGCTAGACTGGATGTGGCCTTGGACAGATTGTGGCATCCCAGTGTGTCTGTGCAAGGCCAGTTTCTTGGCTCTTCTCTGATTAGTCCTGGAATAATCAAGTCACAGATTAAAGTACAAATTAATTCATCTGAATAAAATGGATGCTATTTCCTTGTTCTTTAACCACAGAAGCAGAGTTCTTCCCTAGATGCTTCAAGGAAGCTAAATAATACGAGTCATTTCTAGGTGTACTTTGCTACTTTTCTGTGTGACAGCTGTTGGGTAGGGGACTGCAGAAGCAAATGCTGCTGCAGGAAAGGAAGGACCCAGGAAGGTCTGTCAGTGGGCTAAGTGGTCTTGAGCCTGCCTGCGAAGAGTTCCATGTGAGTACAGTGACAAAGCACAGGCACGTGGCTTTTATCAGAGAAATTCAGATCACCTCTGAGCTTGGAAAATGCACTGCTGTGAGATGGAGAGAGAACACAGGATTTAAAATTAAATTATATTGTCTTTGTCAGTGCAGTGTCTCTGAGGTTGTCAGGGAGTGCCTGTACCAGCTGCTGGGTTGTCTCTGCTCTAAAAGCAAGTTGTGTCCATGAAAAGGTTAACTGAGTAAGAGGGGCTGACTGCAAGCATGCTCTTCAGTAGAGGCTTTTAAGGTATCCAAATGCCCAACTTCCCTGCAGCAGAAAAGCCTGTTAAAGAGCACTGGTCTAGTCTGTGAAACCACAGAGCTGCTTCTCTAGACATTGTGTTTGTTTACTCCTACACTGTTTCTCTGCTCTACCAGTAACAATATGTGATGTATAGTATGGTTATGTGGAAAAACAGTAGATAAAAAGTACCAGGCAGTGCATATAGCTCTGTTTTGCACTGGGCTGGGCAACAGGGAAGTGCATGTTCCTGGTTTGTCCGTGGAGTCTTCTTACAGCTGAGGTGCTCCGTGAGAAAAGCAGTGGACATTTATTGCTGTTCCAGAGCAGTTCAGGCTATTGCAGTTCCAGGCAGTCAGCAAAGCACTTAAAGCTTTCACAGAGCACAGTGTTTGCAAATTCTGAGTAACTCTGAACAAGATGTACTTTTGTTACTAAATAGTTAGAATGCCTCTTGTCCTTACATATGTCAGGAAGATAGATGGTTTTGAAGCTTGGATGGTAGTATGATCCAGAAGCTCCCTCTGGAGTATTTTCTGGTGAACTTCATGAAGATTTGGTTTTGGCAAAAGAATCGTTTTGACTTGTGTGCTTTCCTTTTTTAAAACTACAGAACTGAGGTGTGTAAAACTGATGGAGAGGGCAAATTGGTTTAAGCCTGTTGAACCTGCAATTGGAGTTTGCTGTTGTTCATAGCCCAGGATTTTGCTGCAGAGACTTGTTAGCAGCAACACAACCCCAACACAGTTGGGGCTGTTTTGGACACAGAACCCTGTTAGGAGATCCCATTCATGGGAAGCAATATGATGTTCCAGCCTCCCCAGTGTGGAGATACAGACCAGGTGCTGCAGTCAGTCAGGGCATAGGAGATGTGAGAGGAGTGAGTTTTGGGTGCTGTGCTTGAGATTTCCTAGGTATGTCTGGGAGAGTTTGCTAAGTCTCTGTGGCAAATGTGAGGTGTTGTGGGAATCTAGTTTCAAGGGAAGGCAAAAATGGTAGCTGGAATATTGTATAAACAGGAGTGAAATTATCTAAGAGTCATTTGACAAATATTGAAGAAGTTTATAATTACCTTATAAAAGGTTGAAATTACTTTATAAAATAAGGTAAACTGTAGAATGTGAGGTCTTTGTTAGAGAGGACGTTTTCAAGTGGCTTTACTTACTTATGTTGCATTGGTATCTGATTTTTCTCTCCTTTAGGTCTGCAGATTGGCTTCAGAGAGTCAGTATTCTCCAACTTTTCTGCTCAAACTCATTCACACCTGGAGTAAGAACCCCAGGTAAGTGTTCTTTGGCAAAGAAGCCTAAGTACTTCGGAATACATAAAACACAAAGAAGAAGGAGCACACTAACAGGCTGTGAATAATTGTGTCCAAACCCATATTTTCTTTCTCCATTAGGCTCTTATTCTTTTGATAGCAGTCAAAGCAGCTGGGAAGTTTTCCAATTTATGCAAGAACTCACTTTTATAATAGGCTACTTTTTCCGTGTATTAATAACTAAGCAAATATGCAGCCCAAACTCAACCCACAGGTGAGGAGGAGGTCTGATTTCTTAGGGATATGTTTGTCTTGACCAATGACTTCTTAGTCTTGTGAGATGGGAAGTCAGTTTCACAATATATAATTTCGTTCATATTTTTAGAGTCTCTATTTCTTTCTATTTTATGAAGGAGTATGGGCAAGTTCAGCACAGAATCTGTGACTGAGAATCTGTTACTGAAAGTTGTAAAAGAGCTTTTTTTGATTGTGAGAAGTTCCAGCTCAACTGTCTTGAGGGATTTTTGCCTCTTCCTCAGACTCACTGTTTTTCCTTTGCTAAAGTACCAGGTGTTTCTTTTGAGACACTTCATTGGTAGGCATGAAGACCTTATGCACAAACTTCTGTTAAAAATTATGTTGCATCACTAGGTTAGGAGCAAACTAAGAGGAGACTCAGGCTGTGGAGAAAGGATTAGAAAAGAGACTTGATAACCTCTCAACCTCCATTCATTGCATTTTTGATGATGCTCTTCTGGTTTTTGTGCACTTTTTTCTTGGTTGAAGTGGAAGACAGTCATTATTTTTTGTGTGACTTCTCACACAGAAGAATTGTTAGCTGAAAATTCTGAACCTAATTTTCAGTGAACCTTTTTATAACTTTCTCTCAGGTATTTCCCTTTGCTGGGCAAGCAGCAGCCAGATCATCCAGAGAGTGATATACTGACAAATGTTTTTGCTGTGCTGTCAGCCAAGAATCTGTCTGAGGCCACATCCAGCCTTGTGATGGACATTGCTGATAGCCTTCTCAACAGCCCAGATTTTGAACCCACGGAGCAGGTTTCCAGTTTGAGCGTGACTGACTGTGTTGTCATGGCCACTGGAGACATGACAGAAGGTATGCCTGCCTGAGAGTTCTCAGAGACCTGTTGGGTGCTTTAGATGGAGGTGTTAGATTATGGTGAGGCTGTCTAAGAATACTGGGGAAGAGGACCTCCTGGCAGAGATGGAAACATCAAGGTACAAACTTGTCTTGTGCTCAAGAACTGTAAAGTCCTGCTTGCTTGATGACTGATGAAGTCCACGTTTGAGTGTCAGGATCCTGAGCACAGAGAGATTCCTTATGAAGGAATGTTGACCTGTTCTGTGTGTGAAGCTTTGACTGATACAAGTTCAAGAACTGCATTGCTGACTTGGCTCTGTGCCTAACACCAGGTTTTATATAAAGGCCCCATTCCTGTATGCACATGATCCTGTATCACTTTTATGTTTAGTCTGTGCTCCCTGACTGGAAAGACCTGGCGTCTTTGAGAGTTAGTAGACAGAACAGTAGTGTGCTGTGTTTGATGCTGTGGAGACAGCATCACTGTGCTGCTTTCAGCAACACTCAAAGCTAGTGGAAAGGAGCATGTGCCCTTGTTATGGCAGCTTTCATTTTACACAAGAGGTCAGTGGTGGAATAAAGAAAACCACATCTACAAATGTTCCAGTTATTTTAGATGTTGATACTGCTGAGGAATGTCCTTGGTACTTTCTAATAAGCCTACGCTTACAAGGGCTGTTACTGAAATCTGTGAGGAGAGTGGTTTGTGCTTTCTTTGATCCCATCTCAGACATATTAGACCTGGTCTCAGCAAGTGCTGGTGCTTCTTCCCAGCCACCAGCTGCCCTGCATGTTCATAGCTCCCATTTACTAATGAAACCTCCCTTATCCTAATTTCCCCTTTGTATAGTGTTGGATCTCCCTTCTGTTTCTTGCAGCAGAGTTTCTTGGGTGTTGCTAACTGTTGTATCTCTTACAGAACCCCTCAGCCTAGGTTGCCAGTTGGTCCTGCCTCATGTTCCTACCATACTTCAGTACTTCAGCAAAACAATGTTAAACGTGGAGAAAGTGAAAAAGAAGAAGTACAGAGCTCAAGTCAGCAAAGAGCTGAGTATACTTTCCAAGTAAGTGATTCTTAGAGCCTGAAATAGTTAAAAAGCTGGAAGGAGGGAGGAAGAAAGAGGCTTATTGTAATAGTTTCCAAATTAAAAAACACTGTGTCTCAACTTTTTAAAATCTGTTGTAAATACCTGGATCTGTCATTGACCTTGTTATTTGCTGGTTATTGAGGTGATAAGTTTTCAGAAGTTGATTCTAGCTGGTTTTGTTGCTGGCACTCAAACCTAATATCTCTTGAGGTTAGAAAAAGGTGCAGAAATGCCTGCAGTCATGTGGAACTGAATGCTTAGGCTGGGACTGTGAATTTGGTAGGCACGCTCTGTTGGCCTGGATAGGCTGACAAAGCCTTGTGAAATGACACTAGTGCTGACAGACTTCTTTGCTCTGTACTGGTGATTGAAATGATATCAAAGAGTAAATTATCTTGTCCAATTTTGCAGGATCAGCAAATTCATACAAGAAAAGAGCCAGAATTCAGTGCTTGTGAGCCTTCTCATTCCTTTCCTTTATCAGACTAACATGGAGCAGGTAGGTAAAAATTATTTCCCCGCCCCTACTTAACATATGATTTTATTTTAATCAAGTATATTTGTTTGTTTAAAAGTCAGATACATGCCATTTCTCATTATCAGCCTGCAATCAAGTCTTCACATGTTAGTAGTCTGTTCAGAGTGCAGTGCCACTGTGTGTAGATGTGCACTACTCACCCAGAGGTGCCAGTGTCCAGACTGATTCTGTTCCCCCTTGTCATGGGGAAGGTCTGCTGAAGTTATAATGCAGTCTTTACTTTCTTTGTCAATGTATTCAATCCACCAAATTGCTTGCAGTGTTTGAAATAATTGCTCTTCTTCAGTGTGTATTTTATGCACCCCAAAGCCACAGGGTCTGGACTGCAATGTGAATATATGTGGTTGAGTGTGTGGTGTACTGGGCAGTGCTGCATTAGTCTGCTGCTTTATGAAAGGCAAAGGCAAACTGTATACAGTAATATTTTGGGGTTTAAATCTGTGAAATATTAGGCCACCACATGTGATTGCTGTTGAGGGAGTTCGTTCAAGACTTTACTGTGCAGTGGCCGGGCCCCCTCACTGGAGATACTCAAGAAGTGTCTGGATGCAATCCTGTGCCAAGTGCTCTGGGATGACCTTCCTTGAGCAGGGAGGCTGGACCAAATTCACCCCTATGGTCCTTTCCAACCTGACCTATTGTGTGAAGTATATGGTGCTGTTAATGTTCACCTCTGGTGAACAAGACTGCTTTTTAAAGCTCTATTAGTTCTCCTGACCTTTGAGTCATGAGGAAAGACACATAAAAGAAGTCTTTATCGTGCTGACAGTCATCTCTTAACACTGTATTGTTTCTAATTGAGAGGCTGCAAGTACTTCTGAGAGATTTGATGATTGCATTGTGTCCTTCTAATTCTTTGTTCTCCTTCAGTATCTCTGATCTGAATGAAGTACAGCAATGTGCACTTCGTGTCTTGAAATATGTCCCAAGGAAATGAAATAATCTTGTGAGGTCTCAGTACTTATTGAGAGTCGTGTGTCTCTTTCAGGGTACACAAATTGACATTCTGGAGACGGTGCAGAACTTGCTGAGGCATTGCTCAAACCCTACAAGCTTTCTCAAACCACTGGCAAAGCTTTTTTCTGTCATCCAGAACAAACTGTCTCGAACTAAGTTGTGCTTGGTATTTCAGGTATTGCATTTCTACATCTTTCTATGCCTTTTAAAATTTGTTCTAAGAGATCAAGAACAAAATAATAGGAGTATTTCTTTTTGTGCATGACTTTAAAAACCATTTTACTCTACTTCTTGTGTGAAGTGAAAATAACAGAATTCTATGTGATAGAAATTAATGAGCTGCACAAAGATTTTTAAAAGTTTTGGCTTGCAGCCTGGTTGATGTGAGCCAGGGGTCTTTAGTGTAAGAGAAGCCTAGCAAAGCATTTAAACTGCAACAAATCATGCATGTTGTTGAAATAAGAATGCGTTTCAGTATCCTGAAGACAATTTTTATTTGTATTCTTCTCTCACAGTTTATAGTAGGATGTTCTGTATTACTTTGAAGTGACTAACATAAATTCTTAGCAGTAGAACACGAAACGTACAGTGTAGATATTTGGAAACTTAGGACTTAAAACACATATCCTCCAACTTACATGAGAAAGGCTCTTATGGAGGTTCTAACACGAGAAAGGCTAATGCTGCTGCTTTATTTATTTTTTGTCTCAAGTGGTAAAGTCTTGAGTTATCCAAATTTTTAACAACTATAAAAGTTAACTGGATTTTTATGTTTTTTAGACTTTATCTGACTTGGATGCTAAGTTGAAGTATATTACTGATGTTGTTAAGGTATGCACAGTTTCTCTCTCTGCTCCCTTTTTCCCCCCAATGATATGATCACATTTCTATCATTTTTCATTAATGACTTGTTGCTCTGTCTTAGCTGAATGCCTTTGATCAGCGACATCTGGATGATATCGACTTCGATGTGCGTCTGTCAGCATTTCAGTCAATCACAGCCCACATCAAGGAAATGCAGACAGTGGATACTGACTTCCTCATCCCTGTTATGCACAACTGCTTCTACACCATCCAGGTTGGCTGAATGTTCCTTCCCTTGCTATATGCACCATGTGTCCCTGATGAATCTAACTTTCAACTTACTTCCATTGCTGTTTTTTGGCACCACATAACATTCAGAAAGTATCTTTAGGTATTCTTACAAACATGTTTTTGAAGTTTTGTCTGTTTACCTTTTCATCTGTGTGTCCCAAAAGGCAAATACAGTGCAGCACAACTTT
Source organism: Agelaius phoeniceus (assembly GCF_051311805.1). NCBI lineage: Eukaryota > Metazoa > Chordata > Aves > Passeriformes > Icteridae > Agelaius > Agelaius phoeniceus. Next base: position 26,925,478 of record NC_135269.1, on the reverse strand, counting down.
CTGTTAGTGAGCCCCGCAAATGTTTGGTCATTTGTACTGGATAAAAGGCATATTACAGGCTTGAAAGGCTGATTTTCAGTTTGTTGCAGCACGTTCTGGTTGTGTGGGTCTGCTGGTAAATGTAAAAGGTTTTTTCCTGATGGGTAGTTTAGACATTAATTTGGGACTAGAACTTCTATAGGAAAGCTCTCAAGAGTTTCTGAGTCTCTACAGGACTCGCTATGTTGTGTCCAGTGGTGCTGTTCTGTCCCAGCTTTTGGGTAGAGAAAGGTGTCACAGCCAGACTCATGTGGTGCCATTTCTTCATCCACTCAGCTCGGGGATATGGCTCTCAGTGACAACGCAAGCCTTTGCTTGACCAGTCTTATCCACCGACTGGCAGAGATCAGCCACACAGAAGATGAGTACAAGGAGCTGATCCAGCACACTCTCCTGGAGTCTGTGAGAAGGGGTCTGAAGAGTAAGACTGAGGTAAGGCAGTGGTATCTGATCACACATTTCCAGCTATCTTCATGAGATGTTTTTTGGGTGAGTTCTCAGAGTCCTCTACTGGGATAAGAAGTGCAGGTACCCACTGTAAACTTACCCTTAATTTGAAACCTTATAAAATTCTAAAAGATTATAGAAATTAACTGTGTTTCTCTGCTGTTGCTCAGCTTTTCTTAGTTGAAACTCGTTTTTTGGAAGGGAGGCTTTAATTTATATGCAGGCCATAATGGGTGCATTTGTTGTTACCAAGAATTAGGACGTTTGACTGAAACACTTGTTAATGACAGCACTGCTGTTCTCAGGAGTTTGTAGCAGCCTCTCCAAGGGATACTTACCATTCACTGCTTGCTATTTTTAGAGCATCCAGCAGGACTACACATCACTGCTTTCCTGCCTCATTCAGACATTCCCAACAAATCCCGAATTCCAGGATTTGGTCCAGCTGACCAACCGCCATGATCCTGACATGGACTTCTTTGAGAACATGAAACACATGCAGGTAAAAGACAGCAGGCATTTCTTAGTGCCTCTCTTCTCCTGCCGAGCAAAAGCGTCTTACTGTGAGGGGATGTTTTGAAAAGCATCTGTGTGTTGTCTGCAGAGAAATTGAACCTGTGTCATTAGATACTGTTACAAAAAAGAGGGATGTAGACATGATAAAGAGTGACTGAGAATCAAAGTCACATTTCTATCTAGAAATGTCTTTGGTTTATGGTATGGAATGGGTCTCTTTCTGGATGCTCCCTGCTGCTCTCAGTCTGGAGTCTCTGCAGCCCCTTCCCATTCACAAACCTTAGCAATATAAATGTTACACAAAGCCTGGTTTTTCTTGCAGTATGAAAATACATTTCTTCTGCTTTCAGAGGTGCAATCTGAGAGAGTCTTTGCTGTATCTGTAGTTATATGCAAAGTTGTAAGTTCTTAACTTGTAATTTTCTCTGGTCTTTGCATTTCATTGCAGCAGCTGCTGTTTGCAGTTGCCTCCCTTGTCTAACACCTCAAGATGGCACAGTCTTATGATTGTGAATCCACAATGCCATTGACTTGGAATATCTGTTGAGGCAAAAGGCTAGTGAAAGCCCAGAGATTTAAGGAAAAAGGCATGCCTTAGAAATGACTGTAATATGTTTATGCCATTACCTAAAACTGAGACATTTTCAGAACTAGGGGATGTAGGTACTCTCTCGTGCTAGCTGTGACTCAAGCACCACCTCATTCACCCTCTCCCATGTGACATGTCTCAGATCCACAGGAGAGCACGAGCTCTGAGGAAACTGGCAAAGCAGCTCACTGAAGAAAAGCTTGTGCTGTCTTCTAAATCCCTGCAGAATTACATCATGCCTTATGCTACAACTGCAATTTTCAGTGAAAAAATGCTTAAGGTAGGCTCTTTCAATTGAATGCATCTACTTGAATATTTTCCCCCTTCTTATATATACCATTTCCCTTAAAAACCTAACCCCCTTAGACAGCTGATATGTTTGTGAAGTGAGTGTCTCCATTGTAGATAAAAGTGCTGTGCTGGTATTGGTGGCAGAAAGAGGGTTTGGAAAGTGCAGAAGCAGTCTGGGCCCCGTCCTGTATCTGCTAAACTTGTCCTGCTTTTCAAAGGTTGATCTCTTAACTGTTTGGGTTAGGGTTTTTTGTTTTGTTTTAGTTTTTACTTCAGGTTTTATTTGTCTTTATTTTTTGTAATCAGCTTCTTATTTTCTTCCCTCTGCCTCCAAACTTCTGTCTTCCTGTTTAGTTGCAATATTCTTTGACAGTAGACTGTGGGAATATAATCTGCACCTAGTAACAGAGGTGGGAATAAATACAGTTTTCTCTGGATTTAGAGGGAAACTGCAGGAATTGGCTGGAAACATCTGAAATCAATAACAGCTTTGTAATTAAAATTTGAAGGCTGACGGTTTTTTAGTCACTTTCAGTGAAATTACTTGTAATGTCAGTGTGGACAGACTTTCCACCTGTGGCTCTTAAAAGCCAGGTTTCACACTTCTGTAGTTCCCTGCACACTGCCAGGAGAGCAGCAGAACTGCTTCCATCAAGCAAAGTAAATGTCTAATTTGCTTACTGTCAGAAATATTATTCTGAAGCTGAAACAATTAGAGCTCAGGCACAGGACCCAGCCCCTGCAGCAGTGCAGTCTGTGCCCCTCAGTAGAGTGACTCTTTGACCAGAGGACAGTAAAATGTGTTGATTGAAACTTTAGTGAAGAAATAGATACATTTTATTTCACATCTGAAATGGGTTTATAGTTGACCAGCAATGTGCCATGTGTTTGTGATTGGATGCCTTGACACTGGTTCTTGTTCTTAGTTCTTAGCACAAGTGAGCCCATAGGTTTAAGTATGTGAGGAAAAGTTAAATGTGCAGAATAATTTGGAGGAAGTGGGTCTGGAGATCTGCTTGATGGACTGTGATTTTTTATTTTTTTTCCCTACCTTGATGCTCAGGAGGAGATCTAAAAATACTGAATCCCAAGCATCCCCGCTAGACAAACATTACTTCTGTCTCTTGTTGCTTCAGGTGCTTTAGATGCACAATCATTATGAATGCTAACAGCAGCTGAATTTCTCTCTTTTGAGCAGCATGAAAACATGGTAACAGCCTCAGTTGAAGTTGTTGGAGCTGTCTGCCGACATCTTTCATGGTCAGCCTATTTGTACCACTTAAAGCATTTCATCCATGTCTTGCAAACAGGACAGATCGGTACGAAGCTGGGAGTCAGGTGGGTACCACGAGCAGTGCTGCTCTGGGTTTCTCCAAAGACTGCTTAGGCACAATTCAGTGGTTTTAGGAGCATCTCATGGACTTCTGCCTCTTCTCTGAGGTGAGAGATTGCTGGCTTTGAGGTGGATTTAGGCAAGTGAAGGTAGGCACGGCTTGCTGCCTGGCGCTATGAAGTTTTAACAGGTTGTTACTTAGTTACACCATGTCTCACTGAGTGCATGGCAGCAGTTCTGTCAGGCTGTCCCTGCTCCTGGGACACCTCCATTGCTCCAGTACCACTCTCTGTGAGGTTTCACATTGACCTAGGTCACAGAATATGTGTAGCTGAGAAGGAACCAGTTTTTATTTTCTGGAGTTTTTCAGGATAAACCTCGTTATGGTGAAATGTCACTAAATCTGATGTTTTCCAAAAAGCACTTGTAAGATTTTTCTGTTGTATATGCATCCTTTTCTTTTTGTGCAGAGGGCTGATCTTTCTTCATGTTTTCCTTCTGCAGCTTGTTAGAGACAGTGCTGGAAGCCTTTCACTTTGACCATAAAACACTTGAAAAGCAGCTTGTGACCATTGACAACCAAGGTGAGCTTTTTGTGTCTGCTTGTAAAAACACTCCTCAGACTACTCAAATGCAGCTGATCAAAGTTTTGTGGTTTACTCTTGACATCAGCTACTCGTGTCTTTTTAAAATGGGCATCCTGGAAGCTAGTGTTGACTTGTCTCCTCAAGAGCAGTGCAGATTTTCCTCCTGTGTGTTGACAAAGTCAGGAGAGGTGTAGGGAATCATGTCAACATTACCACTCCATCCCAGGCTTCTGTAAGCCAAAACAGCCCAGAACCTGTGTGGTTCTTAGGTTATCTGCAGCCAAGATGTCCTCACCTTGCTTCCCTTGCCATTGCATGGGACAAAGTTGTATCTTCAGCTTCTTCACTATTGTGGTTACCTATGTTGGGACCTTTGGGTGAAGGAGGAAGATGTCTTACAGCTGTGCTTGTCAGTACCTCTTGCCTTGTGAAATCCTCAGTTTTAAGTGAATGGCAGCTCTCTAAAGTTGAAGCACATTGACCTTTGCTCAGCTAACTGAGGGGTTCAGACACAGAGTAATGTAATCTTTGCTTTAAACCTGGCCCTGAGGGGTGCTAATCAGAAACCAGCAAGCCAAAGCTTCTTTTCCATGTAGAAGAAGCCTGGTGCTTATTGGTGGTTTGCTGTCAGTGGTGGTAGCTAGGAGCTTTATGTAGAACCAAGCTGTCACAGGAGTCTCAATTAAGGGCTCAAGTTTTATTTTCTTTTGTATTTACCTGTACTTTTGGCAATTACTTGATAGAAGCTGCTGCCATGGACCTCGAGCCAGTGGTGGAGGCTGAAGAAGCCATGGAGCTGGAGCAGAGTGAAGGGGAAGAGGAGGAGGTTGAAGAAAAGAATGGGAAGAATCTCTCTGAGAAGCCAGTAGAACCTGAGCAAGCAGCTGAGCCATCTGAAAATGCTGAACAAGTGCCCAAACCTGTTTCATTCTTACCCCGAAATAAAGAAGAGCTCCAGTGTCTGATCAAACACATTCAGGAAACAGTTACAGTCAACATCTTGCCTAAATTGCACAGGTGTATTGTTGCAAAGGTGAGGAGTTAATGTTTAAAAGGTATTTTGTAGGCTGCTACTTTAAGGATTGGGATACAACTTCAGAGCCAGTGAAAAAGCAACACATTAAAAAAAAAAGACACAACTGGAGAGAGACCTCTGGAAGCACAAAAAAGGCTTCATGCCCTTTGCTGAGTCATGGAGATTACTGACAGACCCTCTGGTCATGTGAATATGGTTTCCTAACTTCCCTGCTGAGAACTGTCTCAAACTACACAAGTGAAATGATTCATTTTGTCCAGCCTGTTGAAGAGTTCTCAGCCACTTGCTTGCACCAGCCTAGTTTCTGTATTGAAAACACAGGGATTTATCTCACCTGTCCTTTAGCTGTCTGGGTTTTTCCTGCAGTCATCAGAGGGTAGCAGCCTGCCATACTGGCCTCTTACAGGGTTTGTTGAGAAAAAGCAGAGTTTGTTTCTGTATATTAAAAGTGCATTATGTCTTGCTCTCTTAAAAAGGTTAAAAGAGACGAGGAGCACAAGCTTGTGAAATCCAATGTTGTGAATGATGATGAGGTAGTTCGTGTTCCGTTAGCTTTTGCAATGGTCAGAATGATGCAGTGTCTTCCCCAGGAAGTGATGGAAGCCAACCTACCAAGGTAAATCCCAGTGGGGCTCCTTACATCCCAGTGGGGCTGTTCATTGTTCAGGGAAGTCGCGCAGGCACCTTTCTTGAGCTGTGGTTACGTATGTGGTTAAAGAGGGACATCCTAACAGACCTTAAATACTTCTTTTGGAAATTCCTGTTCCTAGTGACATGCACCTCTGCACCTCAGCATTTAACTGCTGTAAATCCTGTCCCAAGAGCAGAGCTGTGAATCAAGGTGCAGAGGCAGGGCTGGTTGTGCGGTGGAAAGAAAAATGTACAGAAAGAAAGGATAATCAGTAGAACCTGTCCTGAAGGACAGTACGTGTGTGTATGCCTATAAAACCTCTCTGTGAGGCTGACTGTGAGTACAGCTGTGGTTGTGAAACAGTGCTGAAAAGCAGCTTCCTTGGCAGGGTAATTAGTTCTGCTCTGCTTGGAGGTGAACAAAGCTGTTTGTCTTTGTTTCCAGCATCTTACTGAAAGTCTGCACATTCCTGAGAAACAGATTTCAGGAAATACGGGACGTTGCCCGCAACACCCTCATTAAAATCATGGAAGTGTTGGGAGTGCACTACCTTCTGTATATCCTAAGGGAGATGCGGTCTGCACTCATCCATGGCTACCAGGTAATGCTGAAATTCTTCCTCTTCTGCTCTCTGTAGGCTTTTTTTCTAGTATATTGGGAGGAGAATCCAAAGGGAAGTTGCTATTGGAATTGTTATGCACTGGTAGAATAGCTTGGTATAATACAAGTAAATATTGTTGCTAATGCCTACATCAGTCTTTGTTATGCCTTGCCAAGTGTCAAATAAGGGTCTGTACCCTCAAAGAACTGAGAGTCTAAGCCATTTTCCTAGTGAAGACTTGAGGTATGAAGGGGAAGGATGAATTTCTGGTTCCAGGCAGATTAGAGGACCTTTCCATAAGGTCATGAGGGCTAAGCAGTATTCGGGGGGGGGGGAGTTTCCATGGAGACTGCACAGACTCCTGTGGTGATGCTAGTTGAAGGATTGCTTCCTAGATCCAGAGCCAAGGCTCTGACTATTAATTCATCTTTCCTCTTTCCATGGTTTGGGTTAAGAATCATTTTTCATGTGAATTACCACAGCGGAGTAGCATGAGCTTCTAGCTGCTGTAACAGTGAAAGAACCAATTAGAACGGCCTAGGTATATCAGTAAGAGCCTTGGAGAGAGAAGAGATTCCAGCCCTCTTGCCAGTATGGGGTGGGATAGTGATCCTTTTTCTTTTGCTACTACATAGATTCTCATCCTCCCAGTGTCTTTTTTTCCTGTAATGAAAGCTCAAGTGCAGTATGTGTCTTGTGATGTCTCTGGTATGGGAGTGTCCCCATGCAGTATGATTAAAGAGGTCAATGCAGAGGTTTGGAATAATCTGTTCTCTTTTTCTGTAGCTCCATGTGCTGACTTTCACGGTGAACCTGTTACTGAAGGGCCTTACTACCAGGCTCAGTGCTGGTGATTTGGACCCCTGCTTAGATATCCTGATTGAGGTAAAAGCTGTTCAAGGCTAAAAGAAAAAGCATCATGAAGTGCTTGGGACATATTCTAGGAGGGGAAGGTTTTGTCTGGATTGTCTCTGACTTGGTGGCAAACCAGGCTGTTGTGTGTGTATTGCCAAGGAAGGAGGCACCAGTAGGCCCTGTTGTAGATGGGAATCAAGAGAAGTCAAGCGTCTCTGGGGCTGTATCCTGAGCCCTGCATCCTGAGAGGGGATGGATTCAAGATTAAGACACCTACCTGTGTTTTCCTGTACTCTAAATGGCTGAGCGAGTCAGCAGAGATCTACTCAGTGCAGTCCACAGAGCCCAGGAACTCAGCTGGCCACACAGATGGGGTATAGTGGGTTGTATTGATCTGACTACAGTCCCATTCCTTGTGTCACAACACCACAGAGGGGTGTGAGAACAGTGTTCTCATCTGGTGTACTTAAACAAGGATGTTCTGTGTTGACAAAGGAAAGATAGACATGATTGGTAGGAGACCTGGAGAATTGTTTTTTCTGTGAGTGGGGGAAAATAGTGTTGTTCTGTTGCTACTGGAGAGACCTGCTTTTCTTCAATCATTCATTTCTCTTGCCTGTTTTCTTAAGATTTTCAACCAAGAGTTGTTTGGGAATGTGGCTGAAGAGAAAGAAGTGAAGGGTATTGTCTCCAAGATCATGGAAGCACGCAAAAACAAGAGCTACGATTCCTATGAAATTCTTGGGAAGTTCATAGGAAGGGGCCAGGTGACAAAACTTATTCTGCCACTGAAGGAGGTAAGAAAAGTCAGCCAGAGTCTCTCTTACAAACTGTGAGCACTCTCAATTCTGTAAGGTGATTCTAGAGCCTCTGGGTGGCTACTTTGAAATCACCTATGGAATCTTGCTTTGGCTTCCCATTTTCCTTTGGGAAAGCAGTGAGACTTTACTGCTGATGTCCAGGGTAGGGAGTGGCATTCTGGGAAGCTTTTAACTGCTGCTCAAGTGGATACATCCCACTTTGAGTTCTCCATGCACTCTCCCTCTGCCCACTCTTCTTTCCTCTGGAGCTTAGAAGTCCTGCAAGGAGCAAGGCTGCTCTGTGGTTTAGTCTCTTGTGCATGGAGGAAATGTCAACAAAATGTATACAGGGACTATCCATGTGCAATAATTGCCTTTTCAAAGATGCAGATTTTTTAGCAGAGTGCAAGCTCACACAGGAATGGAACCCTGGTTTGCTCATTAGCTCTTGTGTCCTGGTGGCTGTAGCTGAACTGGCCGGAGGCTGACAAGAGGAAGGGAGGGATGTTGGTGCAGAGCTGAGGCAATGGGATGCTATTCACCTAAAGAGCTGGAGACTGTGACAACATGATGAGAGAGAAATTTTTTTTTAGTTTTTTTTCTAGTTTTTCCCATGATTTCTGATTACAGATAACAGATAATTGCCATCAGGCTGTCCTCTTAAATTCTCATGTTTTTACCTTTGCAGACTCTGGAGAGCACTACAAGCTTGAAGATAGTCCGGAAAGTGCATGAGGCGCTACGTCACATCATGGCAGGGCTCATCTTCAACTCAGACATGAATGCAGAATCCCTCCTCCTCCTCAGTCATGGTCTCATCAGTGAAAATTTACCTCTGCTCACTGAGAAGGCCAAGTGAGTTCCAGGGTGTTGTTCAGCTGGTCTGGTATTGGTTTGCTTGCAGAAATGGCAGTTCTCAAATCCAGCTGATGAAATGCATGAGAGTTTAATTGCTTTCATTCCCCTTTTGTTTTCAATGTAACTGAATCATTTGGGCAGTTACAGGGCAAAGAGAAAGCTTAGTAATGGGAGTTAGCATTTGTGGAACTCATGGGAGTCTTCCCTTGCAAGGTCTCTGGACCTTCAGCAGGGCTTTTTCACTGTCTGATGAGTTGATAACATGCATTAGGATGTTAGGATGGAGGAACAATGAACAGTGTTTAGAAGCAGGCTGCAAACATTTCCATGGGGCCAGGAACAAGGAAAAGCATGGTCTTTCACTTTATTGCTTTGCTGCTGGGGCAGAAGATGAGGAGAACCATCAGATTTTCTCTCCATCTGGTGGTGTCACTGCTCAGAGCTGGGTTTGGGTGTCCTGCATTTGGTGTTAGGTAGGCTGGCTTTCTCTAGAAGTCTGCTGTTTGCAGGCTTCGGAGCACTGTTTGTAAGCCATCAGTAACTGATGTAATGATCAGTAAAGAAGAGCAGTGGGTAGTGGCAAGACGTGTATTTGCTTGAAGGAACTTCCAAAGTTGATCTGTCCACTAAGAAAAAAGTGAGGATGTTATACAAATGATTGTGTTTTGTTATCTCTGGAATAGTGGCATTGTTCTCAAGTCTGAGTCCTGTCTAAAACCAGTTTGAAAGCAGCCCTCATGCTGCTTTCAAACTGGTTTTATTTCATTGTGGTCCATCTGTGACCTGCTTTTGCTTGCTGTGTGGGAAGCAGCTGAGCACAGTTCAGCTCCTTTTACTCCCAACAGCAGGATTGTTATGGAGAGGGTTCATATCTGAATATTTTCTTTTGCCATGCATACACTGCTTTTCAGGAAAAAAGCTGCCCCTCCTCCAGACCCTCGATTGCAACCAGAGAGCTGCCTGCTGCTCCAGCCCACTCCCACAAGAGGAGGGCAGAAAGCTCGTGTCAGCAGCAGGACTAACACATATATCCTGGTTGATTCAGGACTTCGGGTAAGATCTCCTCAGATAAAAAATTTTGCATTCAAAATTTTGTTAAAGAGTATGCAAAGGAAAGTATTCTGGATATATTGTTTTAATAGCACAGCCATTAGCCTTAACTTCACTTTGTATATTGTAATTCCAGTGGTGCTTTTAGATACTTTTTTTAAAGTACCCAGCCTGTTGAAATATTTGTGTGGGATATGGCATAAATTCTACTATAACCTGAAACAGTTGTGGGACCTTACTTGACTCTTTTGCGTTCTGGCTGACTTTGAGATAAATGTCCTGATTTTTCTATGACAGCTACTGCACATGAGCCTGAAGAGATCCAAAGTAAATTCTTCTGAGGAGCATGCTTTGGAAATGCTAGACCCTTTTGTTCAGCTGCTTATAGACTGCCTGAAATCTATGGATGTCAAGGTACAATTCTGAGCTGAAGTCTGTGTGTTCTGTCTGCTGTACTAAGAGTCCTGCCCACAAATGTCATCTTAAAGTTAACTTGCAGGAGGAGAGAAAGCCACCAGTTTTTCAAACCTGCTTTAATAGGTGTGCAGATTAAATTGTTTGAGGACATGTAATCCCAAGGGAGTCTTGTGGCTGATGGAGGACTGAATGCTCTGCTCTGTGTTGCAGAGAGAGAATGTTCATAAGAGGAATTTACAGACTATTTATGAGGATGTTCATGAGATTCTGTGGCTGCTGGGAGCAGTGTTCTCACAACTGTTGTTTCTTCTGATCCAACTCCAAAGTCTTTATTCCTAGCACTGTAGGCAGCCACTTTTTGGGACAGCTTTTGGTTTGAGTGAGCCTAGAGCCCAAGGGTGGAAGGCATACCTCATACCCTGTCAGATACTTGGAGTGAGGCTTTCCATGTCTTGAAGGCAGCTCTGCTTCATATCTTCACCTGATAAAATCAAAGTTATAGAATATTGAAGTCGCAGATAGTGCTTTCAGAACTAAGAAACACTTGTGTTACCCATGAATGGTTTGAAATAGGTTGGGTTTGTTAGCTAACTGCCTTTTACCACAGTTTTAGATAGCCTGACCATGTCTGTCAAACAGTGAGAAGAGTTCTCTCAGTGTCATTGTACCCACATGCTGTCCTTTGGCTCTTTCTTCCAGGTCATAACTGGTGCTCTGCAGTCCTTGGTATGGATTTTAAAGTTCCCTTTGCCTTCTATCAGTACGAATATGGAGTCACTGATCAAGCAGCTTTTCCTCTTGCTGAAAGAGTTTGCCAAGACAGGAATAGCCAAAGGCCAGAATTTCCACCTGGTTGTGAGCTGTTTCAAAGTAAGTCAGACGCAGCTCTGCTCATTTCTGCTTTAGGATTAACTTTCTAGAATGAGACTCTTCTAGCTACAGATCCCTCCTGCAACTATCCCTGGAGAGGTAGTCTGGAGATCAAAGCTAGTGAGGAATATGTGGCCTTGCTGATTCTTTCCCAAATACAAACTTAAAGATAGTTGCTCCCTAAAAATGGACAGCTTGTATCTGAAAAAAATATCTTTATAGAAACATGTTTGCCTTTTTTCTTCATTATAGTAGTATCTTGTTCCACCTGAGTAAATCCTGGTAGCTGAATTGAGACGTGGGAAGGGTACAATTCACTTGTTTACTTTTGTCTCACAATTGCCATCTGAAAGCAAAATGTGATGAGAATAGTGTTGGCCACATGTTCTGGAGCAGCAGTTTGTCTTTTCAGGCTGAACTTGTATAAATGAAGTCAAACTTTGGCGTGCACCTTTACTTTATGGCATTGCATGTGTACTGACAATGTGCAATTTGATTTTGTAGTGTGTAACAATACTTGTGAAGAATGCAAAGAGTCAGATAACAAGCAAACAGCTCCAAGTGTTGCTTGGCTTTGCTGAAGAAGACATTTATGACTCATCACGCCAAGCCACTGCCTTTGGCCTTCTCAAGGTATTTCTGTGCAGCAGTTGTGAGTGTTCTGTGAGCCACTGGAACAGCAGTGATCCTGCTTCCTGGTGAAAGAAAGGCTGTACATTCTCACATCAGGAACAGGTTGCAGATGCTGTTGAAGCTCTCTGTTATAAGAGAGGAAAAGTCAACAAAATTTTACTGTTTGACTTGTAGTCCCTGTTTAAAAGTGTTTGGGAGGTTGTTTTATACACAATGCATATGAGGATGTATTTGGATCCGAGTATGTTTTTACTAAAGAATCAACATCTCTGATCATTAGACCAGATATTCTGTGTTGCCCAAAAGAAACAGATATGGATGTGTAAGCCATCTTTTGGTTTTCTTTTTTTTTCCTTTGAGTTGCATTGTCTGTGTGTGAAAAAGTCAGTGTTAATGTACCACCTGAGACCAGTGCTGTCTGGGTTGTAGACACTGTATAAGCAGAATGATGTGACTCCAGCTGTGCTTTCACATTTTCAGGCTATTTTATCCAGGAAGCTGATTGTCCCTGAAATTGATGACGTGCTGCAGAAGGTTGCCCAGCTGGCTATCACAGGTCAGAGTGAGCCAGTGCGAGTCCAGTGCAGGCAGGTTGGTGGAGTGAGGAGTCTCTCACTTTTTTTACAGCTGTCTAACAGGCCAGAGGGTTTAGTGTGACCATACTGCCTCTTACAGATATGTGCCTTGGCCCTGCTGAACCCTGAATTCCATTTCCCCTTCTTTGCTGATCTTTATTCCCCTTGCTGTCTGGCTTCAGTTCTTGAGACTGGTGCATAGCAGAACCATAGACTTCTTGCCTATAGTGAGACTGTGGTGTGCCTTCATAGAACTGTAAAATTGTTTAGGTTTAAGGTCACAGAGTCTAACCCTTAACCCAGCACTGCCCCATCCACCACTAAGCCATGTCCCTGAGTGGCACATCTATACTTCTTTTAAGTACCTCCAGCCTATTTTAAATAATCCACCACTTCCCAGGGCAGCCAGTTCCGGTGCTTGACCACCCTTGCAGTGCAGAACTTTTTCCTAATATCCAGTCTATACTTCCCCTGGCAAAACTTGAGGCCATTTCCCCTTGTCCTGTCACTTGTTACATGGGAGAAGAGACCAACCCCCACCTGGCTACAGCCTCCTTTCAGGCAGGTGTAGAGAGTGATGAGGTCTCCCCTGAGCCTCCTCTTCTCCAGGCCAAACAACCCCAGCTCCCTCAGCCGCTCTTCATAAGACTTGTGCTCCTTACCCTTCTCCAGCTTCATTGCTGCTCAGCACCTCAATGTCTTTCTTGCTGTGAGAAGCCCAAAACTGAACACAGTACTTGAGGTGCAACCTCACCAGTGCCAAGTACAGGAGAGCTGCTTAGCAGCAGTGACATGGTCCCTCCTCTGGAGGCTTTTAATCCTATGTAACTAAGCTTTGTTCTTTTTTAAGCCTCAGGATAAGCGAATTTGCCACAAATCCATAATTGCTTTCCTCTACTATCTTATTCTTTCCAATGTAAAACCAACTGAAAGACAGAACTGGTTACTTTGTCTCAAGCATTGGGATATAGGTGCAGTAGGATCAGGAAATACAGCTTTCATAGTTACAGGATGGATTTTGAAGGATGCAGGATCTCTTCACAGATGCCTGTGCAAATCACAGTAGTACTTTAAAAACTGATCCTGTTCCAGGCACAGAGCTTGGCAGCAGTTGTTGACCCTGTGTATAATAGGAACAGGATGAAAGGGATGATTCTCATAAGCTTGCTGCTCCGTCACTAAATTGTCTTCATAACCTTTTTACAAGCTTACCTGAGTGTTTCTTTTAACTCCTCTCCGTATTGTTTTTTCTTTCCAGATTTACTTGAAATACATTCTGGATTACCCTCTTGGTGACAAACTGAAACCCAATTTGGATTTCATGCTTGCACAGCTGGAGTGAGTTTATATTTCTGACTTGCAGTCACTGTTCTGTGAGAACAGAACTTTGTTTTTAAATATTCTAGTATGCCAAAAAGCTCTTTGTTATGAGCAGAAGGCATGGATGAAGTCTTCATTTTCCTACTTGTGAAACACTTCCCTTTTCCCAAGTCTGGCTGTTGGATGAAGCAAATGCTTTTTTCTTATCCCTGTTTCACTGCTAATATCGTTCTTTATCTGTTTGTAAGCAAAATTTCTGTTGTTTGCTTAATAGTTTACCACCTGCACTGGCTGTGAATCATCATAAAGTCACCCTAGGACACAGGTGAAATGGAAAATCCAGGAGGAATAAGGGAAGGTGCATTTTTAGGGGACTGCTGTCCCATGGCAGCGTCTCAAGTGCAATTGCAGGCACAGTTAAAACAACTGTACCGATTCCACAGGAGTGTTGTGCCTCCAACCTCCTCCTGAGCTTCACCCCTCCCTTGTTCAAGGTGACAGCAGTTACCAGGTTCCCCAGCACAGTGTGGCTGTGCTGACTCAAGTGGGCTGGAGTCAGCACTTCCTGGGCTGTTTGTGTCCCTGTGCTCATTCTCTGACAGACAGAGCTCTTGTCCACAGTATCAGACCAGGTCTGGTAGCTGTTGTAGAAAGATCTCTATCAGTGCGTGTTTCTGGAATTGGTTGTTGTAAATTATTGGCAACTTCATAGGAGGATTAACTCATTCCTAACAGTTAATCCTTTATTTCTTCACAGGTATGAGTATGAAACTGGCAGGGAATCTGCACTGGAGATGATCGCATACCTCCTCGACACGTTCCCGCAGGTAACGAGCACCCCCTGGTGTTCCAAGAATCAGGCAGTTACTGTGGGTTGCAGTAACAGCATTTTCCAAGCAGTTAATTTTGGAAGCATTTCCTAGTTCCTATTATCTCTTATCATGAGCAGAACATTCACTTATCTCCAAAGAACCTGGCTTTGCTCCAAAAGAGGAATGACATACTGGAAAGTCTGCAGTACTTCTTTGCCTAATGTGTTCTGTTTGCAAGTAAAATAAAGCTGTGTCAGCTGGAGTTTGGATAAACTCAGTTGTGATTTATGGCAGGAAGAAACACAACCAGTTTAGGAAACAGGGTAGGAATAGAAAGTGAGAGTTTTCTTGCTGTAAGGATTTTTCAATATTCATGAGAGATTGTTGACAGAACTGGTGTGTTCTGTTCGGTTGGCCTGACTGGAGAGGAAGGGCTTCTCAGTGGGGTGATCAACATAAAAGCTATAAACTAACTGCATCTATGCAGGATCACATAGGCAAAATCCTAAGCTGCCTTGAATCTCTGCAGCTGGAGCTTAACTGTGCATTCAGGACACTGGGAGAAGTGCAATCAAGCTAGAATTTGGAAGGAAGAGAAATTCTGCACAGTAAGCTGTGCTTCAGCACTGCCTGATGAATTAATATTTCAGATTGGTTCCTGGGAACTCTTTAAGGTGGCAAAGAACTGCAGTCTCTGAGAGAAGGACATTTGGGTGTTGCTGCAATGCTGAGGACTTAAGCCTGTTTCAGTGAGAGTTGGGCATGAAAATGCCCTCTAAGGTTTCACACTCACTTTGCTGACCCAGGGATATGGTAGCAAGTCAGAGTCAAAGCAGGGCTGGGGCTGCTGTACACTCCCTGTATTGTCCAACAACAGGGTCATCCCATTTTAGCAGTTCAGCTGCCTTGACATGGAGCCTGCTCAGGGCTAACACTGCTCCTGAATATAGTGCAGCAAATACTCCTCTTTTTCTCTTTTAATCCTGGAAGCTCCTTGTGTGTTTGTGGTTGATAATGGTTGTTTCTTTCTAGGATCTCCTGCACAAATACTGTGGGCTGTTTTTTCTCTCTCTTTGTATGATGATGATAAATGATGACTCAGCCAAATGCAAAAAGATGGCAGCTTTGACATGTAAATCTCTTCTCCGTAAGATCAGCAATGAAAAACAAGATCTGATGTTTTCACTGGTCACTGAGTGGTTTCACAGCAAAAAGGTATTCTTTGGTCTTTTCACTGACCAGGTCTGAACTCTATTGGAGGGCTGAGTAAGATTAAGGCAAGCAAGAGATTGCTAGTAGCAGAGTTGGTGGGTTGGTGGATTAGTTGTTCCTGACTTAGAGAGCAAGAAATGGTACGGCTTCATAAAGCTGCACAAATATAGGGACCTGCTGATGCTTTAGGTCAACCTACAGACTCTTCCCAGCTGCATTTTGCAGCTCTCTAAAAGTTCCACTTTTGGCTCAGTGTAGTCTTTGCTCAGGTTAGAGTTTTGAACAAATTCCTTAAAGCTTTTCTGATCCCAGCATTTTGTGCTGACTTTATCTCAGACATGCTTCATTCTGTTGCTGGCAACTGGAAGGCAGCAAACGGGGTCTTCAAGATCTACTGTTTGGATCTGGATGCTTGGGTGATAAGTCCTCTAGCTGAACCCAGGTTCTGTCCCTCTACACTAGTAGAGTTAGCATTCTCAAACACTTCATGGTTTCCATCCTAGGATGTTCAGTTTTGGTTTGTAACTGTAAGCTGCCTGTTGCATTGTGCAGAGTTGAAAAGTAACTCCCAGATTTCTGCAGTTGGGATTTCAGCAGTTCTGGCATTCAGTTTTAGGGTGCATTCCCAGGGATAACTTGTGCTGCCAGGTGCTTTTATACCTTGCTGGCAGCATCTCCTTTTTCAGTATACTCTGAAAACCAGCTTCTCTTAAGGTGCTATTGCTACAGGCAGAAAGTAAGGTTTGCTACCAGCTCCTGCACTTGGGAGCTGCAGGATTTGATTATAAGAGTTAATTTTTTGTTATTTCTTGTGTGTCAGAGCTCACACAGGAGGTTGGCTGCCCAGGCATGCGGTTTGTTTGTTGAAGTGGATGGAGTAATGTTTGAACGGCGCCTTGCAACAGTCCTCACTTTGATTGAAAAAGAAATCAACCCAAGTAGATTTGAAAATGTAAGTAACTTTTCTCCATGCATGAAGCTCAAGTGAAGAGAATTTAAAAAAAGGGAAAAAGTGTAGGAGAGATTTAATGGTTAAACTTAACTGTTCAAGACTGAGGAAAGGCACAAAACACATACATCTGTTCTGAAGAGGACCTCACTGACCTAGAACCTTATTTTTTTGCCTGTAAGCTCAAGTTTGATGTCATATGTCACAGCACAAGGGGAAAAGAAACTTTGCAAAGCCACCTAGCCTGAGCCTGCAACCATACAGTGTAACCAGCAGATATATTGTTCCTTGGAGTGTGGGAAATGTGTCTGCTAGCTGCAGAGATTTGTGCAAGCATTGCATGTCAGGAGTGCATGCATGCGACTGTCTGCTTTGTCCAGGGTTATCTACAGCTTTAACTTTCAAAGTACTTCCTGTACTTTAAGACCATGATTTTGTTGTATGGAAAATCTTTTTAGTGCACTTGATTAACTCAGAATAACAAGGCTGCCTCAGATTCTGCTTGGCATGTGATAATCCCAAAGGGATCCCAGTCACTGTGCCTGGGGAGTGGCCATGAATGTTACTTATGTTCAGCATGCTGCCCTTGCACAAGAGAGAAGAGACTCTCAAATCTGTAAATTGGCAAGAGATGAAAATAAAATACCTGCAGTGAGGAGAAATTTGCTGTAATCACACTCTGTGCTGTGACATTTACTGACGACTGACATCAAGCCAGCTGGTGGTTGCAGGCACAGTGAGGCCCACAGGCAGCACACACAGTGTTGTCATAACAACTTGGGGCTTCCCAGGTGATACAGACAAATCTGCACTCAGCTGGGCTCTGACGATGAGAATCAAATCTGCACAAGTACGTGCACAGACATAATGTGTGTAATTGCTTGCATGTAGAAACCCAGCAGTTTGTTACAGTCATGTCTGTATGAAAAACAAGAAGAATGATTCTAATACAATCTCCTGCAGAGATTGTCTCCAGAGGAAATGATTCAGTGAAGGTGCTTCTGTTCTGTTTACATTGGGAATTGGGTACAAGTCAGTCTTCTGGCTTTTTTTGAACAGTTGATCTGAAATTTATTTAGCCAGGACTAATCAGGACTATCCTCAGGTTCTCATAAGTATCTTTCTTCACTTGCTGATTTTATTAGATAACTGAAGAAGAAGAGGAGAAGGCTGCAGATAGGCTGCTATTCAGCTTTCTTGTGCTGGTAAAAAAGCTAATCACAGAGTGCAACTTGATTCAGTTAACCAAGCACAGTGATGTTGTGAGCAGGATCTGGGGTAAGTATCATTCAGGAGCTAGTACAGCTGTGCTCCAAGAAAGATTGTGTGCCTTCTGGTTTTTCACATGCTAATAGAAATGACTGAACTTAATTATACAAGGTTTCCATTCTGCAAAGTGCTAACACACAGCAGATGTTGGGCAATGAAAGAGAAGTTGCTAATGGAAAAGGTTACATGCTTGATGAAAACAACACACCCTCTGTCTCAGTTGCTGGGAAGTGCTTTCTATTACCCACAGAGCAAATAATTGGAAACTATTGCATGTTTCACCATAATTACATTCTCTTGGATGAAAACATTGAGGTCTCCTGAGAAGATGAGATTTCCTTGATCACACATACCAGCCAGAAAATGATGACACATGGTAATAGTGCTCTAAATACTGTGCCTGTCAGGATGTGAAGACCTGGAAGTTACTTGATTCAAGCAATTTCCCTGTGTGCAAGATTATAAAATACGAGGCTGGTTATTGCCATTTTGTTGCCCTTATTTTAACTTCTTCATTTGCTGCAATCAGAAGACCTGATGTGGCTGGTTAGTGACTTTGAAGAGTCCAGCCTGCCAGGTGCCTTTAGTGAGATAGCAGATAATCATTGTTATCCTGGATTTTGGCCAGAGGTGAGACAGGAGAGCAGCTCCATGTCTTCTCTGAAGGGGTTTGATTGGACCATCAGCAGCAGGCCCAGCTGACACAAGCCAGTCCCCCAGACATTCTGGGCAGATGAGCTGTGGCACCAAGTCCCCATGGGGAGTGTAGTTGTTGCAGAAACATGACTTGCCTGATCACTGTGGGGACATTTGGCTACCTGTAGGTTTTTGCTGCTCTTCACTTTGGCTGGATTGAGTTGCTAGAAACTCTTTTATTATATTCTGAGCAGATGAGCACAGTTCATTTAATTCACCTTTTTATTGCAGCATATGTTGCAATAAAAATAAATTGTTGGGAGTAGCCTCATTCTATTTTTGCTCTCAATGGACCATCTCCTTTGCTGAAAGAGGTTTTCTTTTCCCCAGATCATGTCCAGTCTCACCTGTGGTATCCTCATAACTGGGTCTGGCTGACAGCCACTGAGATCTTTGGCTTGTTGTTTGCATCTTATAAGCCAGAAGATCTTGTCAACAAATGGAAGGAAAGAAAGTCAGGGAAGAGAAAAAAGACACCAACAGAGCTGTCTGCATCCACAGTCTTCTTGACTGCTGAACTGGACAAAAAGGTAATGATGTCCATACTACTCCTTCACTCTGCTCATGCCCATTCCCTGACTGGGACATAAAAATAGTTCAGTTTGGCATGTATGTTTCTCTTTTAGTCACTTGTCTGCTGTCTAATCCTCATCACTCAAAGCGTTTGAGGAGGTGGCTCTGCTGCTGGAAGGGGGCTTCTCTGGGGTCTTATTCTCAGCAGCACAAAAATACCTTTCCAGTTTGTAAGATGCAGGCAGAAGTTGTGTTGATCCTTTGGTCTCCCCTGGGAATTGCCTTTGGTGACTGCAAAGTACTGCTTTGAGTGTCTGCTGCCAGCTCCCTTCAGTGGAGTCATTCCTTTCTCATTTTTCATTTCCCCAGATGAAGGAACTCGTGTTTGCATTCTGCCATCAGCTGCAGTCCAAGTTCCTGGACATGTCTCTGAGCGAGCAGGTAAGGGCAGGAGCCTGTCTGGGGCTGCAGGAAGGCACAGAGCAGGCCCTGGCATGTGAGGGATGTTGTGTCCTAGGTGGTGGCACAGAACAGATACACAGTTCAGGGCTAGCTGCTCTCTGCCCAGGGCACAATCCTCTGTCAGATCAAGTCTTGGCTCTTACAGAGGCAACCCACAGTGACTGACTCCTCTGTTTCCACACTTCAGGTTATAAAGAATTTACTTTTTGTGGCCAAAGTTGTTTACTTGCTAGCTCCTGCCTCAGAAGAAGGTAAAGAGGCAGATGGAGAGCTCAGGTGTGAAGTGGAAGAGCAGGAGGTCTCAGAGGATGAGAGAGATACTTCTGCTCAAGGAGAGGAAGAAAGAGAGGACACACAAGAGAAAGGCCAGCCAGCCACACTACTGTGGTTAATGAAGAAGCTCTCTGTCATGGGGAAGAGAGAAGCAGCATATTCCCCTAAGGTCCCTTTAAAGGTAAGAACAGTGTGGGGTCCCACTGCTTTTGATGAGGTGGGCACTTCTACAGGACAGTGTTGCTCTGGCTCTTTGCTTTCAGGGGACAAGGGGCAGAGGGTGCTGTGAGCTGGCACTGAAGCGAGGATTAGTAGGTGCTGAAGAAACACCTACTGTGTTTTGGGGCTCTCATGAAAGACTTGTGCCAGTCCTTGCTAATGCTTCCAGCCTCTTGAGGGGTGGGGGAAGAGTGGTAAAACCTCAAGGCACCAAGCTGAAGAGAACAGAGCAGTACCTTTGAATGCCCAAGAGTGCTCCTGCAGGCAGGGGAATGGCAGCAGGAGTAACTTGCTAGGAGGAGGAGGGGGGAGGTGTGGGAGAGCATCACCAAAAGCACTGTGGTTCCCCATGGTGCAGAGATAGGTTGAACTTGTGTGTCCTCAGCTGTTGAGAACAGTGAGAACAAGCCTGTTGTTCAAAGTGCCAACAGCTGCCAACCCAGTCCCAGCTCACACAGCAGGGGTTGTGTCTCTCTAAAGGCTGTACTTGAAAGCAGTAAGACCTTGAAACAGCAGTGAGTTTGTGACTCAGGTGTCTAAAACAGCACCTGCTGTGTTGAACAGTGATACATGGCCCTCTGGTAGTAGTTCAGTTAGGAAGCTTCCTTCCAGCTTTCCTTACTTCATGTCCCACACACTTCTTTTCAGAGAAGCTGCATCTTTAAGTTCCTGGGAGCAATCTCGGTGGATCTGGGGCAAGACAGGATCAAGCCCTACCTTCCAACAATTCTCACCCCTCTGTACAGGGAGCTGAACAGCAACTATGCAGAGCAAGGTAAGGGATTTCCCTCACAAAGAGGAACGTGCATCACAGCTATGCCCCCGTACAAACACTACCTGCCATTCCTTTTGTCTGCTGAGGCATTGATACTGTAATCAGTGAATTTCACCTGCTTGCTGCCTAACCAAAATACCAGGAAGGGAGGAGGGTGTATGTCAGCTGAAATAGAAACATGCATGTTCAAAGACTGGAATGAAGTTAGGAATGCTCCTGTGTTCAAGTGGGTAAAGCTTGAGCATGTGGTGTAGTGGTAAAAAAGTAGTACTCAAAGGTGGGCTCATGGTGGCAAGACTTAGAGAGTCCTTCCTGAGAGGAGCTTGGAAGAACTGTTTGAGAGACCAGGGGAAGTATTTGCCCTGCTCTCAGTTTTCCTTTGCACCTCTTTGTAGCCTTTTTTCACCCCCAGTATCTTTTTTTCCCCCCCAGTGATTGTAGTTAATATATTGCCATTAACTAGTGATTCCAACAATTAAGTCAGCCCTTGTTTTGCTTACCAAGGGTGCTGACTGGAATAATCTTTATTTCCAACAAAGCCTATTTCACTAGAAGCCTACTGGCTATATCTAGAAAGAAAGCCTCTTGTAATTACCTTTGGAATGTCTTCACCCTTCTAAAAATTTTTTTTGCTTCTCAGAAGCTTTGTTTGTTTGTTTGTTTGCTGGTTGAAAAGCTACTCTCTGGGAAAGCTGGTGGAGCACCAGCAGATTTCACAGGCACCGGTTTGGGCAAGGTTTATCAGTGCAGCCATCCTTTATTAAAGAAAGAGTAATCCATATTGTGCTCTTGGCTTTTGTTCCATATGCTGAAAAGATTAAGTAAGTAAGTCAATTTTGTTTTAATAGATCCAACACTGAAGAACCTTTCCCAAGAAATCATAGAACTTCTCAAGAAGTTAGTGGGGCTGGAGGCCTTTTCGCTGGCCTTTTCTTCTGTGCAGAAACAGGCCAACCAGAAAAGAGCAATGAGGAAAAAGCAAAGGGCTTTGCAGGTAAGATTCCACTTTCTCTTGAGAGGAAAAGAAATAGGGCTTCTCTAAAGGCTTGAGAGATGCCCAGGAACAGGAGTTTGAGGAAGAACTTCATCTTTATTTAGGACAGTTTCATCAGTTCCTTTATAAAACTTGGAAGAAGCTGTGTATGATCGGCCTCTTGCACAGGTTCTGGCTGACAGGGATGATTTCCTGCTTACCTGAAGGGCAAAGCAGCCTGAATACCACCCATGTGTTGTCTTAGCAGTCACCGATTTCTCAGGAAGTTCATGATTTTCACAGGGACTGCTGTTAGTTGTCAGTGAACTAACACTGTACTGTTTTTCCTTAGACTGTAGCAAATCCTGACATTGCTGCAAGGAGGAAGCTGAAGAGACACAAGAATAAAGCAGAAACCAGGAAGAGAAAGATAGAATCCCTGCGTCCTATGTACAAGGCCAAGCGACATCGAAGTAACGCACTAAAAGATTTGGCAATGGTGGAATAAAAGGGCTTTTCCTTCCTGGAGGATTAATTTATGAAAAGTAATACTGAGTTAAAGAACTAATTACTGTTTTAAAAAGTACTTACATATTTCAATTGTATTTATTAGTATTTTTATGTCCTTTTTCATCAAGGATCTTAAGTAAAAACGTCTAAATTTTTTCCAAATCTGTATATTTACCAGAGCATGTACAGTTGAATGGGCAACAACTATGATATTTTATATTAAATTTTACTTCATTTGTAAGAAATGGGTTTTGTGATGATTGCATTTCTGCCTGTGAACACACTGGTCTTGGAGAGACAAGTCTGCCTCCTGACTTTGATTTGGCCTTCAGTTTCTGCAGCTATATTGAGCTACTTACCTGTCACTTCTGGCTGAGAGTGCAGGAACAACAGCTCATGAAGGTGGAAGTTAAATTCAAGTCACTGCCCTGGCACATCAGGGCAGTAGTGTGTGCTGAAGACACTGGTTTTCCTTTCAGACACCCACTGAATGCCCTGTTGGCAGCCAGAGGTGCTCTCTTGCTGTACCTCACTGTAACAGTGTGTCTGCACTGCAGGTGCACCTCTGCAGGTGTTCACCTACATGGCTGCTGGAACTGGCAGCCCTTGGCCTCGTTCCTGTAAAGCAAGCAGCAAGCAAGCAGCCTCTAGGAAGCAACACACCCTGGGTATAGCTGACAGTTCCAGATTTTATTAGTGTTCTATCTACACCAATATGCTGGCCACCAAAACCATCAAAGGAAGGGGGGATGACAAAAAAAAACCCATCAACTTTCTCAGTCAGTAAGACTTTCATACAAATTACCATAAGTACATTCTTTAAACAAAAAGTAAGAAATGGAGTTTCATAATGTACACATTCACTTATTTCAGTTTTACAATTGGAGAGAGGCATCCACATTACAGAAGTCAAACTCAAATCTGATCTATTTACAAGTATCTGTGGCCTGAACATACTTAACTGCAGAAAGGAGGATGCTGGCTATAGCTGACATTTCCTTGCACTGGTCAGTTTTGTATCACTGCCTGCTCTTCAAGGCCTCCACCAACCTAGGAAAAAGGTTAAGTCAGTTTACTGAAAGGTCATTTCAATTCTGCTGAAATACTTCCAGCAGAAAACCAGCCATTCTTCTAATGTGGACTCTTTTATGTCAGACTATCCACAAATCCAGTCTTATAAAATCCCAAATGTGTAAAATTAGATATATGAATGAAGCATAACTAGACTGGTACTCACCATTCCATTGCTTCATCAAGCCCTGTGCCTTTAGTTGCAGAGGTTTTGAATATCTGCCATTTTCGGTCCTTCAAAGCTGGTAAGCCAAGGGCATTTGCCATTTCTGTGGGAGTCATGGCCTGTTCCATGTCCTGTTTATTTGCAAACACCACCAAAATGGCTTTCTTCAGTTCTTCTTCCTAAAAAAAAGGGAAATTGTGGAAGTTGTTGCAGAGACTTCTATGGAATTTAAGGAGAGAAAACCTATATAATAAAAAACTCTACATATAATAAAAAAGTACTTCAGCAGCTCTCAATTATTTTGTTTGCTGATTTCTGTTCTGTAGAAAATTCTTCAGTGAAAGAATGATGTTTATTTTCAATTCCAGTATGATACTGGAATTTCAATACCAATATGAAACTGTTCCCTATAGGAGCAGTTTCAAAACATGGCCAGTCCAGGTTATGAAATAAGCTGGTAGCTGGATTTAACAAGGCACATTAAATGAGCTTGCAGGTATTTTGGGTGGCAAGGCAAGAGAGAGAAAGGAAGTGTTGCTCAACTGATCTTACTTCTATTACCTTGTTCTGCATTTGTTCTTCAGCTTCAAAACATCGTAGGATGTCAATTACTAATTACTGTCAATCCTTCAGGGCCTGATCTTGCCACACTGCAGTATTGAGCAGCTGTCCTGGCAGGCAGGTAAATTTTCATGTGACTGCAAGGCTACATGAAATTAACTGTCCAGATAATGCTGCACAAAGCCATGAAATACCTGCAGAGTATTCAGTGCTTTTGTCAGTCAGAAGTGCTGCATGGGCTATGCTGAGGGCTGAAGTTTCACAAGTGAAGTTGAGTTTCACTTGGTTCACTGAATCAAATTTCATATTTACTCCAAAAAAAAAGTTTTAATTTCTCAATTTATTTTACTGATAACGACTGTGATCCTTGTTTTCTTACCTCTAACATAGCAACAAGCTCTGATTTTGAAGTGCCAATTCTGTCTCGATCACAGCTGTCCACTACATAAATGACAGCGTCTGTGTTTGAATAGTAACACCGCCAGTAGGGCCTGCAGAGGAGACAGAAGTTCCAGTCATGTCATTTGCATGTTAGCAGTTCCTTTTAGCTACATAATTAAAAACAGATCACCCAGAGGAAGTAAAAACTGTCCCTGGGGTGAAAAGCCCCAAGAGGCAAGAGATTTCTTCAAGAGGCTACAAAAACTAACAGATAGTACAAATACTCTCCGAGGCACAACAAAAAAAAAACCACCCAAAAAACTCCAACCCAACACAAAGCAAATAAAGAAGCAACTTGAAAACAGGGAAAGAACAGATATGCTGGGGACAGATTTATTTGGGAATCACATTGCAGGACATCAGACCCATAACTGAGGGACAGGAAAGCAAAGAAAGTTTAAAGACATAAGCATCTGCATTATAATCACCAAAGAAGGGTCACCGGAGAAATCTTAAATGAGTAATTAATACAGGCAAGTAATTAACAAGGATCAAAACAAAACACCTTTTTCAGAATTACTGTCCTGAAACTAAAAAGGGAAGGAACCTTTATCTCACTAACTGCACCTTCCTTACCAGCTAACTACACTGCACCTTGCTACTAAGCACTGAAAAAGGAATCACAAGGTGATCATACAGGGCTACTGTTAATGACTCATTACAAAACTTGTGAAGCTTGCTAAAAAATTGCCATCTATACCTAAATCCAACTTCACTACTCTTAAGAATGCAAAGCTAGGAAGTATCTTTCTGGGTTTTTATCACCCCCTCCACTCTTTCTCAGAATGCTACTCAATTGCCTCCTACACTAATAAATTTGTTTTTCAAAGTAAAACCAAATAAAAATGAAAACACTGGCTTGTTTTTTTCCAATCTGTGCATCACAGGTTTTACAAACTGAATTCCATTAGATGAAAATGCTCTCCTGAGAATGGGCTTTTAAAAACTTAAAACAATTTTCAGAAATGCCTGCTATGAGAATTCCAAGAAGTTTTTAGAGTAAGTTAATTGACTTTAAGAAATCTATTACCTTATGCTTGTCTGTCCTCCTAAGTCCCAGACTTGGAATTTCAGATTCTTGTAGGTCACCGTCTCAACATTGAAGCCAATAGCTGAAACAAAGTTAAACAATTTCACTGTTGGTGATTTTCTGTTTTTCTGAAGAATATCACAGCACTCAGTTTAAAATTTTCAGACCTGAAAATTCCCAGTAGCTCATGCCCTTTGAAAAGCTACCCCAACAAACATGACTCAAAATAATGCAGAAATATTTCTTTTTAACTAATAAAACCACATTGTAAACATATTGTAGAGATTTGTAAGAAATGCAAAGGTTGTTAAAAATCAACAGCAGTGTGTCTGAAATCACCAAAAGAAACAGAGCAAGGGTTAAAGAACTGGCCTGCTGTGATAACCAAGTATACAACTGACAGCAAGAGAGCACTGAGGAATGTGTCCTTCTGTCCAAACAAGGTCTGCACTCTTTTAGAGCCACAGCAGAACCAAAGCAGAACCAACTTCTCAGGAGAGGACTTGATACCAACGTCTGGAAGATGGCAACAAGGCTGCAGTATCACATATGTCATTCCTTGTCCTGCCAGCCCAGAGAAATGCAGCACAGGGAAGTGAACAGTGGGTACAGGCTGCTTAGAATTTATGGAGGCTGAAATAAAAACAAAACCCTCAGGCAAAAAGATTAAGTCCCAGCAAACTGTTGGCTTCTAAAAGGTAATAGAGGCCTGAGCAAAGTGAGATTCAGGAGAAACACAACAGACATGTCAGGGACATAAAAAAGTCAAGCTCCCCTTGTCCTTCATGTTACACAGAGTGATCATGGCCCTTGGGCACACACACTGGGTGGGTGTGGCTGCATGAATGCCAAGACAAATGGTGAAATCATCCTCTCCCTTGAAACCTCACATTGAGTTCTATTACATTTTCTACAGAATGTAAAGTTAAATCATCTTCTTATCCATGTTAAACAAAAGTGTTCATACAGCCCTTGTCAAAAAAAAAAGGTACACCATCCTATGTACAGCAACAATGACCTCTGAAGTTCACATAATACCTGTATTTGGAAACAAACTCATTATAGAGTGCACATTTACCATCTATTGAGTGCTGACCTACCACAAGTAGTCTGTGTAATCATGCTAACAATCTTGAGGTCAAATGCTTTTTGAATTTTTTAAGGCAGCATAAAATATTTTTTGTAATACTTTTATCCAGGAAAAGTTCTTAGATACAACAGTGCAAGGCTCCCACACCATAAGGTCCTGTTTATGAAGGAAGCATAAAAGCTGGCAAAGTTTCTATATCAGAGCTACAGGCAAATCACAGGCTCCAGGCAAATACTCTCCCTATGGGCAGATCACTTACTTGGAATGGTGGTAACAACTTCTCCAACCTGTAACCTGTAGAGAATGGTTGTTTTTCCTGCTCCATCCAGCCCCAGGATGAGAATCCTCATCTCTCGAGTTCCAAACAAACTGGAAAAGATGGTGGAGAAGAAGCCCCCTACAAAAACCAGAAGAGAGAGACATTTCAGTGTCAGCCGGCTCTGTGGAGGATATGCAAGGCAGACGGACTGACCTCATCTCTTACTGGCCTACAAGACATTTCTCCACTGAAAAAGGACAAGTCCAGGCTGTTGCCCAAATGGCTGCTCATCAACATCATGTCCTCCTGGTTTATACTGCCATTTTATGATTTTATGGTAGCTCACTCCAGCAAATCACATTGCAGCAGTATCAAATCTCACTGCAGTTACAATTTTATTTTTTCCTTTTCTCTCCTTCGCCAAAATATGAGTCATCTTCTTTTTGGCTTGTATCAGACTCTACCTTTTCAGTGCCAGAGATTATACAAGGACCAAAAGAAGCCTGAAAGAATTCAGCAACAGAAGATGTCTACGGCCTTCCACAGGACCAACCACTTCTTTTTTTCTTAAAATTAGGTATAAATCAGTTTGACCTATTAAATCAGTTCATTACAAACAGCAAGCTGCACCAAATCAAGTATGGTAATGCTACAGAGAAGTCTAGCAGCTGATTTTAAATGTCCTTCTCATTCTTTTTTTTTTTTTTTTTTTTTTTTTTTCCAAAACTGGCTTGCCCCAACATCTCATTTATTCTCTAAATGCATGCAAGAGAACTTGTGGCCAGGCTAATATCTGATTTATGCCTACTAGATTTTTATTCATAAAAAGAATACTGATATTCTAAGCCAGTAACAATTCCTTTTTTTCCAAAGATTTTTATAACAAACATATCTAATGTTAAATCATAACTTTGTAAATACACTTAAAGCCTGCAAAATGTAATGAAACATCCAACAAGCCAGAATCATTGACAACACTGACAAATATATCAGAGACAAATTAAGAAGATTTGCAACCAAAATCTTACTGAAAGATGCTTTGATAAAAATTATTCCCCATATTTGCCTATCTAGGCATCTGCTTTTCCAGGGAAAGGAGGGAGCAAAGCTTATACTTCAGAAGGAAATGAGACTGATAACAGGTTGCTTTATATCTTCTAGGCCCATCCCACCACAGAAGCCATACACTACAGACCTGGAAAACAAGAAGTTATAAGGGACCATGAGTTGCCAGTCTGCATAGTGCTGCTCATGGCACCTCTTACTGCCAGGCAGGCAAATAACCTTAAGAGAACTGAGCTGGAAAAAGGTATTTCGATAGAAACATCACAAGCAGAACGTTACCTCTGGCTGCATGGAGGCCTAAGATGCAAAAATTCAGTCAGTAACTTTGCTTGCCGCCAGACACCTCTCACTCCCTCTTTTTATATGCTATTGCTTTATTTATATGCTTTTCCCACACTAAAACACTGCTCACACACCATCTACAACAGGACAGGTTCACCTCAACCACTCAACCCTCAAATTCAGGGCCTCTCTGTAATATACCCTCTACTTCATTTACTGGTCTGCAGGACCTCCTCTCCTAATCCGCTCCTTAGCAGCAGCCCATTACAGACTCGATTCACAGTTTAGTTTTGCCAGGTGTCAGGAGTACAGCACCTGAGGATATGACCGAGCACTCCCTCCTGCGGCTGCTCGGACGAGTCCCCATCGCAAGGCAGCCCCAGCGCGGCCTCCTGCAGGGCCGGCTGCCCGGGGACCGGCCCGCGGGCAGGGCCCGGCCTGAGGGCGGTGGGCATCGCCAAGCGCGGCCCTCAGCCCGCTCTGCCGCCGCCGCCGGCGGGCTGGAGACCCGCGGGAGGGCTCAGCACCGACCCGTCCGCCCTCCCCGCCGCAGGGAAGGGTCCTGATGGACGGGTCCCCTCGGTCAGCCGCTTCCCGGCCGCTCCTCACCCATGTCGAGCCGCTCCGCCGGTGCTCCGGCCCGCCCCGCTCCGCTGCCCTCGCCGCGCTGGCCCTGCCGCCTCCGCCCGGCTCCACGTCGAACTCCGCGGCGAGTAAACAAAGCGCTCCGCGCCCGCCGCCGTTTCGACACACGGAGCCCGGCTCCGCCCCCGGCGCGGAGAGCACGGCCTAGGAGCGGGACCCTCGCCGCGCCCTCCCTGGACACGCCCGGGCGGGAATCAGAGCAGGGAGAAAGGTCCGGAGAATAAAAACCGCGGCCCCGGGGCCCGCGCGTGGCGAATCTGCGGCGGCGGGAGCGCGCGGCGGGCGGGGCCCGGCGGCGTCACCGGCCCGGGGCCTCCGCGCTGCCCCGGGAGCCGGGGGCGAACGGGAGCGTCGGCCGCACAACTGCTCGGAACCACAGCCTGCTGCCAAAGGGCGGGAGGGGAGACCTCAGAGCCAGCACGGTTCTTGGGTTAGGGACTGGTTCCCTCCGACTGGGGGAGAAACAAGAAACATTCCCGGCTGGAATTCAACAGTCAAAGTCCGGCTGTGTAACACTGATAGCAAGCTGCTCCTATGGATTAGCTAACAGGCTCACCTGACAGCAGCACTGTCGTCATCCCTGCATAAAAATGATGTCAGCCATGTAATCAGGTTGCACAGATAAGTAAATATGAAATCATAAAAAATGTGACATAATGAGAACTCAGAGGAAACAAATGTACAAGGCACACATGAACTGGGCCGTAAGCTCAGACTGAGTTAAGGGAGAAGTGCAACAGATCTCACGTCAATAATCAATGATTATGCTTTTTTTAATAGCTTTTTAACGGAAGATACAGGGATATGTGAAAGTCTCATAAGAGAACAATCTAACAATAGAAACAACCTACCACTCACGATTACTGGCTTCCTCCCCATGCACCTTATTCTGTCCTTATACTTGTGTTGCAGCAAGAAAAGCACAGAAACCTTTACTCCCCCAGACACAAGAACCAAACCTATAGCAGTTACCTTCCATGACTTTTATCGCTTTTCTAATTTAAACTTGTTCAAAGAGAAGCAGCTTGTACTTCTTCCAGCTGAATAAAAGGTAGGACGAGGGGGAGCAAAAATTAGCAGTTCACAGTGCAAAATGAATATAAAATCCACATCACAGTAATCAGTCTGCAAGTGATGACACGTCAACTCTATGGTTTCATTAAATCTCTGTGTGAAACAGGAACAACACAGACAAAGATGTTTTAGTTTTCTCTGAAAGCATCAACAAATGTAGTATCATCACAGCTGCAGAACTTCCTGTTTCCTTGAGGCCCTCCATTAGAATTCTTTCTTGCTTGAAATTTTACATTATTCATAACTCAGTCGAAAAGAATCCTTTATTTTTTATGTCACATTGGGAGCAGTAGGAAAGAATACACAAAACTCATCCACAGGGATAAAAAAAAGTAACAAAATAATTTTGGCAATACTTAGAAAATGTCTGATCTATAAAATGCAATGATCCAGAAGGCCTGCCCTAGCACACAGCTTCACTGGGCAAGCAGCATCTACCAAGTGTCTTTTAGGTCCTTGATATCCTTAGGAGACCACGGATACGTCTAACGAGAGCTTGAATAAAGGTGTACCGCGAGCGAATCTTGGAGTATAAACCCTCAATGTCCAGGAGCTTCTTCTGCAGAGATTCACCAAAGCTGTTTGTGGCTTCAATCTGAAGCTGAGAAACAGAGATTTGATGCAGTCATCAATACAAAACCTTTTCTTCCTGAAATGCCAGCTTGTCATCCACTGCCTGTCAACCCCTTCACTATGATTTATTCTCTGACCTGCTTTCCAAAGAATGGGTTTTTCTCTAGTAAGTACTACTTATTCTGTTTTAGGCATTATTGGTTATAATTCAGCTTCTTCACTCATCATCATACAAACACATCTTCCAATTAAAATTTTCCTAGTCCTTTAGGGACTCTTTAGAGAGTCTGTGTGCACCAACAACATTTTTTCATTAATGCATATGTAAAGAGTCACTGAATTAACTCCATTTGAAGTATTTTACCAAGATGATACTGTATACTTTACTTTTGAACAAACAAAATGAATTACACATGCCTCATCACAAAACACAGCAACTTTTCTTACAGTTCTAGATCTTATAAAGGTACTTGAGACTCCATTTTGAAGAACAGTTATTTTCTGCATAGTCATAGAAATGTCAGTGAGATTTATTAATATCTTTTTCCTGCCACTTCTGCATCAAATTTACACAAACTATTTTATTTCTGTGTAAGTGAAATTACTTCTTTTCTACCATTCACATTTTATAGTCTCCTCAGTTCTTGTTACTGTTTTGATCTCATTTCTCTATAGCCTAGCTGAAGCTGACCCATAGTGAACAGTTTGATCACAGAGAATTGAGAAAATTGCCCTCATATTGCAGGTCTTTCAAGGATATCTGGTGTTTTTGGAAAGCTGTACCATTTGACTGGTTGGTAAGAGAAAAAGAATTATTATTTTATAAGTATAGTTAATTTTTTACTTTTCATATTAAGATTCAAAGATATGTGCACAGTAGCAAAAGTGCCACCTGTTTCACAATATTTTCCAAAACAATTTTGTAATGCTTCACTAATTCTAAATTAAGTTCTATGCTGTTGGTGTTACTGCAGTTTGTTCAGAAGTGGGAAAACAACAGTCAGACTGCTTCTAATAGCTGCAGGGTAGCCAGGAGCCTTCTGTACCCTGCAGCAGACTGTCACATCTCACCTGGTCTATATCGTGCTGGCTCACTCGATTCAGTCCACTACTGAAATCCAAGCTTGGCTCTGATCCAAAGGAATCTGGCAACAGAAAACAAGATGTTAAAATTGTGTTGGCTGCTCCACACTATCTCTGTATCAAGTCATGAAACAAATTTAAAACAGTGTTCCAATTTGATCCAAAAGTAAACTTAGGCATTAGAAATTACACGATTTTTTTTTACTTAAATGACTTAAGAGAAAATACATAAACAGTGACTCATAAATAATTTTGAACACACAACATGGCACTCCTCTGCAAATCCACTCTCCCTGATTTCCTTCCATTTTCTTTCTTTTTTTAAAAGATGAAATTCAACAAACTTAAAATCCTCTGGTGAATCAATGGTGGCTATAATTCTAAATTTTAAATACTTTTAAAACCACCAATATTAACTTTATTTCATAATTTCATCTTAGATTATATTGAAATATTTTCCAATACACTATTTTGGATCAATTATCTGATTGTATTAGCTGAACTTCAGTTAGTTTGAAGGGCAGAAATAAAAATAATAGTTACTTTTACTTTCCTTTGGAGGTTGTGTGTAATACACATACCTCAGAAGTCTGGGAGTAAACAATATCAGTATTGCCAATTCTCCAGTGGAATATCCAAAGGTGTGCCAAATCCAAAATCTCTTTTATTAAATATAAAAGGCAAGATATTAATAGTAGGAAATCGCTTTTAAAGCTAATCACAAGAAGGTATTCAAAGGCATTTTGATGCTTGAGAAATTTTACCTTGCAGCCTTCCTTTCTTAAATGACATCCTAGAGGACAGCAGCGGGTCTTGGGAGTCAGTGGGTGTGCAGTG
Organism: Agelaius phoeniceus; assembly: GCF_051311805.1. Lineage (NCBI taxonomy): Eukaryota > Metazoa > Chordata > Aves > Passeriformes > Icteridae > Agelaius > Agelaius phoeniceus. The sequence goes on along the minus strand of NC_135269.1, from coordinate 26,893,190 downwards.
CAGTAGGTAGTGTTCCAGATGGCGCCAAAGGATGAAGAGACATATTTCTATGATATCTGCAGACACATCTCAGTGAAGGACTCCAATTTGGTTGTCTTTGGATTGTACATTATGTATAACATATATGAGCATATTTACACACTTGGAAACAGCTGAAGAGGTCAGCTCAACCACCTGTCACCTCCTACACTGCCATAACCCAGTGATGGATTGCTCATCACCCTGCAGAGCCTCAATCCAGCCCTCAGGAGGAGAGCAGAGGATGGAGTGCTCATGTGGTTTGTAAAGGTGCCTCAGCTGCACACAGTAAAGTAAAGCTGAGGTTATAAATCCAGGCATGGCAGGAGCATCTTAGGTGACAATGGAGAAGTGTGCAAGAGCACATCTTTCCCAAGGGAGGTTGCAGAGGAAAATTCTGATCTGTTGAAGACAATTCTTTTGTGCATGACTGGTTATTTCCATAGAATTACTGGTGTTTATGAGATTTAGGTTTATGCAAGGTTGGCTGTAAGACTACAAACTCCTATTATGACAGGCACATCAAAATTATTTTTCAAAGTATTTCTTCCACCATATTTGGACATGTGTGAATGTTTATGGGGTCTGGACACTAAAATTGAAGAGCTGGGCTGTAACAATTCCTTTATTAGCATATTGCAGAAAGTCCTAGCTGGGTTTCAAAATGGGAATCATTAACTTGAAAATCGTTACATTCTGGCAGTAGCAGAGCAATACCCTTGTAAGTTAATTGTCAGTATTTCAAATTTACTTTTTGCGAAGAATTTTTGTTCAAAGTGGTCAGAAATCCAGGTAAAAAAACCCTATTTCTATCTCTCTGCTTTTCTGGATCATCACCTTGAGGGTCATTTCAATTTTAGAAGGATACAGGAACAGAGAGAGAGCAACTTGGCTCGGTTATTTATTAGTTTCACCAGGCGCCGCCTTGCCAATACGTATTTTTGGGAAGTGGAAATCTTGTCAACCCCAGCTGGCATAACTGACTGACACAACTGTGATGGGAAGAGAAAAAAACAGAAAGACAGTAGCAAATTACAGAACATCAAGAGAAATAAGCAAATAAGATTACTTACTAGTATCTAGAACTTTCTTCTAAGCTACTATTTCTTTACAACCTTACTTTCTATTTTGAATTTGCACAACCTTGCTGACCAAAAAATGGAAAAATGAAACCCATCTCCAAGCAACTATAATGAAAGTCACAACTTTTACAAAGTTAAGCCAAATATTTTCCCTGAAGTTTTAGATCACTCATTCTATGGACCCCCTTCACCAACAACAGAAAAGAACATGCACAAGAAGTGGAACTACTTGCTTATCAAAGATGCTTTGGAGCCTTTGTTACAGCTGTGTCCAAATTACTACAATACAGTAACTACAGACTCAGAAGAACAATTACCTCTTTTATTTCATCTGGTGGCAGTTGCTCCACATTTTGCAGTTTGTTAACACTCTGACGATGGCTGTCATAGTAACTGAAGAAATCGCTAGTGCTCTGTTTCAGCAGGTAAACAATAATGCCCAGGCCAGGCAAGTGCCAATATGGGACCACTGGTGCTTGTGTATCTAGACAAGATGTTGAAGATAAGAAAACAAAACTAATAAACCCCCAAGAAATCAATCAGCTGTGCTTTCTGTCAATAACCTAGACAGGAAAGCACTGGCAAGTATGTTTTGCCCTTGTGTCAGAAGTAACCTAAATGTAAGTCTAGGCAAAAAGTTCTGTGACTGCAGTACTAAAAGGCAGTCAGCCTAGCGCAGTAGTGAGTGCAAAATGTGAAATGTAACTAGATTAGAAGACTTACTATTTACATATTTAATCCATTCAACTGCATAAAAGCACAGTGTAAACTCTTGCCATGTGTTGTAATAGAGTTCCAATCAAAACACATCTTACATGTCATAAATGAGGTCCTACTTTCAAATAATGTAATCCAGCACAGATGCTGAAATCTGATCTTGACTTTCCCCTGTCTTGTGCTATTTATTTACATACACACATTTCTTTACTGACATATATTTCTGAGGCTGTGAATGAAAAAACAATTAGTTTGTTTTAACTAGGATTAGTTTCCTGATTTGGCTTAGCACAAGGTTGAACAAGGATGGATGCCAGAATGAGAGAGTGAGCAGCTACAGTATTGGCATAAAGTGACTTAAACAGTATGTGAAACTACAGCCTCTGGTTCAGTATTTTCTAGTAGCCCAAATGTCACACTGTTCAGGCTCATAAAACAGCAAGTCAAAAATCTCACCCTGCCGAGGCCCATCTCGGTTGGTTGACTCTGACAGGCTGGGAGTAAACAGACAAACAGTGTGCTGGAAACTGGGGGCGCTTTGCAACATCAGTGACTCACAGTATTCCATCACGTTGGCACAGATCTGCCAGCAAACGGAAAAAAACAAGACAGCATGTCAATTACAATATCTACAGGCTTTGAAGCATTAAATTTTACATGGACAAATGTCAGTGAACAATATGCTTTGCTCCTCTATTCCCACCAGAACGTGATGATTCTATTTTCTCATCGGTTACAAACTCTCTTCTACTGCAAGTCTAGGACTTGCAACTTTGCCTCTTTCCCAAACCTGCTAACTAGAATTTCTGGAAAATTTTAAGTCCCCTTAGGCTTTAGTTAGTGTTAGCCATTTCCCTCTATACACAGCTTTCATTTTGAACATTCTATCAATTTAAGCCTTCAAAATTCACAGAGTTTGTATGCGAAACAATAAAGGTTTCTAATGCAAATGTAAGTAAATACATTTTCAAGGATTACTTTAAATAAAATGTGGACTCCTATACCACACTAAAACCAGTGTAGAGCATTACCACTATCATACGAAAGAACGATAACCAAACAAATCTGCACAGCAGGTAAAATGTTGAGACTGAAGCTTCTTTTATCTTGTGTCCTTACCTGTTGCATGGCCAACTCAATTTCATCCCTCTTGTTCACTCTGTCTCCTGCTACGTTATCATCTTGCAGCTTGAACTGCCGTAGCCTGTCTGACCCTCCAAACCGACTCAGAAGTCCTAAGCACTGGCGCTGCCAGAAGAAATGAACATTAAAATGAAGTGCACGATTCTTTTCACTTAAGTGATACATGTTCCTTAAAACAGTATTAAGAAAGCGACGCAGATGAAACTTAGAGCACTTTGTAAACAAAATTTAAGTTTTTAGTGTTTTGACTTACCTTGATTTAATTTAGAAATTAATGGCACCCTAAAACACTGTCAATGAGAAATGAGTGCAATTCACAAATGAACAACTTTTCTTGTGTCTCTTGCAGACTATTATACAGAATACTATCATTGACAGTTTAGGTTTACCCATTCCCACACCTGAAACACCTTTACCTATATAGACAAACAAAATCTAACATCCAGCAAAAGCAGAGTACAAAAACTACTTCAGTAACAAATAAATGAACCACTAGCATGTCTGATACATCAAATTGTTGAGCTGGAGACATGATTGTGGCCAAAGTGGTAACAGACCGTTTCTGCATTACTTCACATGCATGGGGAAGTGTGGGGAGACACCAAAAAACAGACCATCAAAACCCCACCCCACTCCCACGAAAAAAAAACCCCACACATTCTTCTTGATGCTGGAAAACATCTCTTTCCCAATTGCTACTATTCAAAGTAAAAAAAAACAGGAAGAAACACATCAAGGTGGCCAATTCTAAAAGGACATGGCTTAAATGTATGACTTTATTACCTGAAATCGCCCTATGTGTCCTTGTAGCTCCATCTGTGTCCCTTCATTAACATCCATGTCCAGCTCATTTAACACTCCTGATAAAAGACACAGTCATTAAGTAACTGTTTGTTTGGGGGTTTTTTAACAGATTTGTGCATTATATACATGTAAATACAAGCACTGTTCAGAAATATTTCAGCCAAACATTCAACTTGTATTTTGCATATTTTTTGAGCAAAACATTCAGATATGAATGCAGCTACCAGGAGATGCATGAGAGCATGGAACTTACTGTTCTGGTAAGTAATCAAATAAGGGCAAAGAGGAAGGGAGGCTGGCATGGAAACTACAGCTATTGTGCAAAGCTCTGTACATCTAAGCAAAGAAGCACCTGGGCTTAACCTACAGCTCTGCACTCCTTTCTACAGTAGTCAGACATCTCTCCTGAACAAAGAAAACCATTAAATCAAAATAGAGAAGTTATTTTGAACTGGCAAGCATGCAGAAGAAACCACTCTATCGATCACAATCATTATTAGCCCTTTGTGAAGAAGTCTCTCAAGAAAAATGGCAGTACACTAATCTGCAGTGCTTTCCCCCAGGAAACTTTATATTTTAAACAAATAAAAACAAAGAAGACATTAAAAAATGGGTATGCAAACAATTTTCTATCTTAATTTCCTCAGTTACAGAACTTAGTGAGTAAAAATTGTTTTTTGGTGAGACCACAGATACTTTGAGCACTTCTATTGGTAAATCACCTCCAAGACAAAAAGTACTTAGTGTGAGGTAGCATGCTGAAAAGAAAATGGGAAATCAGATACATATGGGTAAGAGCACTATGTCTACTGCATCTTTACTTCAAGAAAAAATTATAACATTTTTCGATTTTTCTCAGAGCTCCACATGTCAAAAAAAAAATCTGTATTGTCATGGATATTCTCTTCTGTCTTACTGTTTCTTTACAGAAAACAAAGCCTGAGATTCATGCAAATGGGGTTGAGACTTCAAAACTGCAGTTCCTACCAGGCAATGCTGCCTTGCTGATTATTCCTGTCAGGGAGGCCAGCTCCTGGAGAGATCCAGCACTTACATCTTGACACCTCAGGATTGCCTGGATTGTATCTGAATGGGAAATGAGGAACTGCAAAACCTGCACCACAAGAAAAAAAAAAAAAAAATGAATGACTCAAAATTTAATGGCAAGCAGAGAGGAAACAATGCTTCTGAAGAACTTTAAAAGACCTCGTGTACCAGTGAGGATGGGATTTAAAAAAACCAAAACAACTTACTGTCAGAGCAAAGGCACACATAATTTCTTTGAATGAGCAATACCAGTGGTACTCAAGCAAGTTTTGGAACTTACCTGTCCCGCAGCTTGCAAGTGTTGTGCCATGCTGGACGTGAGGATCACTTGGCACAGCTGGAGAGCTGGAAGAAGAATCTGGCGGTAACGCTCCACTGGAGCAGGAATGAACACTGGGGGATCTCTCATTGCATACATTCTTAGCAGGTATAAAAAGAAGGGAGAAAAAAAAAGATAATGAGTGCAAGAAGAGTGAAATCCACTAGTCAGGCAGAGCCTCAGCCTACAATCAATCAAGAACCTAAAACTATTCATATTTCAATAAGATGTCTAGACCTGAACTGACTTTATATTGGAAAAGCAACACATTTATGATACACAGCTGCTGCCAGACATTTTCTTTAAGCAGGGAAAATTACTTCTTTGTATTATGCTACACTAAACTAGAAACTTTGTTGCAGAAATACCATACCTGCTTACTGATATACAAAACTAAGTATTCTCAAATATTTTAGGAAGATTTGTACTTAATTCTAAAGCAACTGTCAAATGTAGTCCTCCACAAATGTCCTGTAGGTTTTATACAATCTTATTATGTCTATTTAGAACTTTCAAATAGTATACCTTGTCTAAGTCTTAAATTTTTCCAAAGCGTTTCAACTCTCTGTATTATTAAGAACTGTGAGTTTAAAAAAGGAGCCAAGGCTTGAAATCAACCCAGGTAATTTCCCCTAAATATGGAATTTCTTTCTCTGAGATCTTCTCTCAATCACCTCACAATGACTAATGTGGTATTAAACTTGTCAAGAGGCACATCAAGACACTTGCCAAGCAATATATAACTGTGATTTTTTTTTTTAAAACACATCATAAAACATTCCTGAAATAGCATTTAATTCACTGCTCTCTCAATATTTTATGATGGAGGACAGACTCTGCCCTTCACAAACTGCAAAGCCCCCAGAATAAGTTTACAGTGTAAGCTGTTTGTCAAACATTACAGTATAAATTATTTAATAATAATAATCATCATTTTTATCTGAGATATCAATTTTACGTAGTCTAAGTAATTAGCATGCAAGTACAACCTCATACCCACACCTGAAATTTTCCTCTCAATGAAAGGTACCTTTGAACTGAACTGATTTGTTAAGAAACACACACACAAAGAATAAACCCACAAGTCACAAGTCTGCTCAAAAATCATGAGGTTATAAAAAGATGTGATGTGCTTCCAGGAAGACCGTGTTATGGTTTCACCCCCAGCCAGGGAAGCAACACTTACCCCTGATGGTCTGTTTCGGGTCGCATGTCATACACCTGGCACTGTGCCAGCCGCACAATGACGCCGGACCGCAGCAGCTCTAGTGCACCTTGCTGACTTTTGGCTATTCGAGTGAGGAATGCCTACACAACAGTAGAGAAGGTTAAGTTTTGGAGATGCACAATGAGGCTTATAATGTCTACTTTCTCACTTGATTTTTGCATCATTTCAAATATACTATTTTAGTAAAATATCCTTAAGGAATACCTTCAGTGCAGGTAGCTCAGTGTGCAGCTGCAGATTGAGCTCTGGGTGGCAGGAGCCCCAAGCAAGAGCCTGTGAACTGCCCACCCTTTGCAAAACAAAGGGCACGAAGGATGTGGGGCACCAGCCAGAGGACTGGACACTCAGAGACACGGCAGGAGACAAGGACTCAGCTGAAGACCCCAGACTGACTCACACAGACTCCTTAGAGTACATAAAACCCAGGGGTTCCTTTGTTCAGGGTCCCTCCTCAGAGGCACCAGCTCGGGCTCTTGTTCTGTTGTTGCACCATGATTAAATCATTTTAAGGATCCAGATGTCTGAGACTGCCCTGGGAAACCTAGGGTCAAACCTGGGGTAAGGAAACCTGGTCTGAGTGTGTGAGTGTGGTGAGGGTAAAGCAGGGCACCCATCGGTCACTGGAGCCACTCGCTACGGAGGGGCTTTGATCCCAGCGGTTAAAATCTCTGGTGGTGCAAGTGTGACTGCCAGAGTGCTCTTGAATGGTCAGACAGGAAAGCTTCCTTAACAATATCTGTGAGTACAATCAATGCAAAGTGTAGACAAACAACTTTTACTAAAAAGTAAAATTAAAAAATTAACACTGTAACACAAAGTCATTTCTAAAGTACTGTTACCATTTTGGACTCATAGGTGTACAGCGCCTTGAGCAAAGGGGGCTGAGGTGTGAGCAAGCTCTGAAGAGCCAGATCATCATCTGCCAGGCTATCCACAAGCACCTTCAGGTAGCCACTATTGGAGAGATACAACAGCCACTGCTGCTGCTTGTCTACTGAAACAATGTGATCAAGTAAAGCCAATGCCAGCATCTGGGATGAGGGAAGAAAAACAAACAAATCAAAACAGAATTAAACATATAAGATCAATGAGATTTTTAATAAATACCTAGAAACATGAAATGCTAAGCAGTTTCTTCTAACAGCTTCTTACAAGCAGAATGCATTTCTTCACTACAATTGCAACTATTTATGTGGAAAATATTTTAAGAATTCTTGACACTAGTATAGTATGAGACAATTACCTTTCTCTACTATTCTTTTAAAAAACATTACAGATATTGTTGACCAACAACTAAGGCAAAATATTTTAAGGAAGTATTGCCTCATGCACGATTACTATTTACAACTAGTTTACCTTCTGAGGAAATTCTCAGCTACTGGCTACTATCAGAAATTACTTTGTCATGAAGTCACATCTTCCCAAGTTAAGTCCATGACTTAAAAATGCTAACAAGTAATGGTAACAGGGGTCCCTAGCTATATCTATTGCAGCAGAGCTTTCTACCCTTATTTTTAAACAATAGGACACATAGCCTCGTTGAGAAAAAAATTAATATGCACGTATGGCTCTACTTTCAGCAGCTTGAAGGATGAGTGGGAGGAGAGAAACATGAAACAGATCCTGTATCTATAGAAATGTTCTAGTTCTACCTCATGAAACTTCCCATCTTTGCACAGATGATGTTCTTTAAAACAAACAGAACAGTAACTTTAAAAGAATAGATTCATTTACCCTGCCTATCTCATGGCCATCACAAGCATCACGACAGACCACCTCCATCAGAGCTGCCCCATAACTCTCAATAGTTGCCATGTTTTCCCGTTGCAATTTACTAAACATATCTTCAGGAGCTGTCAAATGTTCCCACATAGTTTTTTTAGCTGTAAAAAGCAAATAAAACAAAAAATGAAAACATTCAAAGATAGGCATCTTAGCATTAACTTAGCTACATCCTTCAGGGCATTCTCTCTACGCCTTGCAACAGAAATACCCCAAACAAAGTCAAGGGTTTTTAAATGAACTGCAAATGTTCTACAAATCCACCCTTCCTTGAATATCACACAGACCAGCCAGAGCAGAAAGTGTGGACCAGTATAGATACATGACTCTTGTAAATAGTCTGCTTAACATAATTCAAATGTTCAGTACTTGTTACCTAGATAAACTAAGAGGCCTAAAACTGGAAATGTTCAAGGCTAGATTGGATAAAGCTTTGAGCAACCTGGTCTGGTGTCCCTGCCCATGGCAGGAGGTTAGAATGAGATCATTTTAAAGATCCCTTCCAGCCCAAACCATCCTAAGATTCTACGAACTTTCACTGGGACTAAACCATTAAGTGTGAGCTAAATTAACAATGTGACTTAAATGAGAGAGAATGAAACCAAAGTCAGTCAGATACTTCAAAGGGGTCATAACAAATTCATAGTTTGTCTTTTTCCTTTTACTACAGTAGCTCAAAACCCAGGTCAAGTAAAAGTCTGCATGCAGGTAACTAGCCCCAAGATTTCTTCTCAATTCCTGTCTGAACAATTATTAGAAACACTAACAATTCAAGTATTTTAGCCATTCACAGAGAGAATGTGGTATTTACCATAAGCACTCAAGGATAAATAGCAACTCTGGTTGGCTTATTCTTTGCTTATTTTTTTGGGAGGGGATGGTGGGGGGGTGTGTGTGAGGCTTTTGTGTTTGTTTCCCCCCTAGAGGGATCTTCAGATAAAGGAAGAGAAAGGGTATAAAATTATAAACAAACCTTGGGTTTGTTTTGAGGTTTTTTTGTGTGGTTGGTCTTTTGCGATTTTTTTGCTTTGGAATTTGTTTTGGTTTTTTTTAAATAGGATCACTATGCTATGTGAAGGCATTAGCAATTTATTTCAGAGGCTCTTAGAGCAAGATGTTTTCCACCTATTTCCAGAAGACAACTCAGCATGCAGAAACTGTACCCTCCAGGGTTTAATAATAACTTTTTTTGCTCTTTTCCAAATACAGTGGGGACCATACCGGCTTCCAAAGTGTCTGGTTCATCTGGTCTCTGGGCAATCTGCAAATAATAAAGCAGTGATCCATAAAGGTGTGTCCTCACTCTCTGGAAGCCACCACCTGTTAACAAGAAACATTCACAATTAAAACCAAACAAATGTAAATTCCATAACACCATCTTCTACTGGTACTTAATTTAACTTTCCTATGGCAGTGCTGGCAAAAGTAAATAAAGCAACTAGATTCCCTAAGGTGAAGTTCTACTGCTTGCATAAAAGTGTATTTATGAGTAAATTCAGCAAGTTTATGCTGTTCCAAAAGAATGAAAATATGAAATTCTCTTTACAGTCACTTACATATTTCTCTTAGGTTTGCTGTTCAGATTTTTTTAAGTGCTTGCTAATTTTTTTAGTTATCAACATTGCTTACATCTATACTAATGATGTATGATCGATCTGACTGTAACAAAAGTCTTCACTGCAGTATCTGAAAGCAGCTCAGCCCATCTTTTTACTCTTGGCAGTTGGAATTCACATACACACCCTGCAGAAGTCAACACACCTGTTTTCAAAATGAAATCCAGCAGCTTTTTTAAGATGATGTGGAGGGAGGAGTCACCAACAGAAGCAAAACCCATGGATATGCTCTCGGAGCCAGGTGATGAGGTAAAAGAACCATCCAGCATCAAGACATACTGGGACTGTCCTGCCATGGAGAGTGCAAGTGGCTGTTTCTGCTCCGTTTTCAAAGACTGGCTCAGGTGGGCAGTCAGGGTGAACACAGCCCCTGCCACCACTGGCATCAACTCCTGAGCTGCATCATCATCAAGGATCTTAATACAGAAGTAGAAAGACCAAAAAAAAAGGCAAAAGAGAAAAAAAAATGTTTAAAAGTGTCTGATTTCATGAGTTATTAAAGTAGTTAAATTAGCCTCTCACAACTATTAAATTTATGTATGCATAAGGATTTCATTAACATGACAGTATTTAAAACACATAAAAATCAGTAATGTCAGAAACTTGTTTAGAAACCTGAGTTGAACATATTTTAATTGAGAAGACCACTAGCCTTCTGGATTTTTTTACATAAATCACAGGCAGACTCATAATCAAATCTGGATGGCAGAAAGGGAAGAAATGTGTTGACATTTGAGATGCTTTATTAGTAAAATATTTAAACCTAAGCTAGGGAAAGAATAACTGGTATCTGCTTTGCTATACAGCTATTTTATTACCATTAAAAATGTGAAGGTACTACTTAAAAAACCCAAAGGGTTGAGCATCAAAGAAGCATTAAGACAATGTGGAAAAACACTAACAAGAAGTTTGCATGTATTGTTTTTGCTCACTCTATTATTTGGAAGGTAAATCTGCTATCTTTATTGCTAATGCTGAAGGAGCTTTCATTTTAAGCAATGTAGTAATTTTGAACAGCAGTTCAATTATTTGCAGTAGACAGTAACAATTTTTTTTTTCTCAACTTCACAAAAGTCTTCACCAAGATGTTACAGAAAATTAAGAGTCTGGAATTTCCTCTTTGTAAAGATTTTAGGAAAGAAATTTCTGCAGCTAGTGAAGGCCTTCCTTGTTTCCTGTTTTAAATTCAGTTCAAATAAAAAACAAAACCAGCACTCCAGTAAAAATAGGTAACTTTCAGGTAACTCCTACAGAAAAAAAATAATGGTAGTAACAAAAAAGTCTTTTCCTTGAAAAGATAAAACTTTTTAATACATATTTCTCAAAACAAAACTCTATTAATCAGAACTACAAACCACATAACTCTCATAATAAAGCAAAAAAATAATAATACCCCAGCAGACTAAAAATACAACAATCCTTCATTAAATTTTGCCTTTTAGAATGGATAGGTCAGTAGTAACTGTCTAGTCTGTCTCAAAAATTATTACTATAACTCAGCAGTAAAACACCTAGACTTCTAAGACAAACCCTCATACTTCCAAAAGCCCTTCTAATTGTAAAATCTTTAGTTTTTCTACTGTGAAGTTTCATTCAGCTCTCTAATTTTTCAAAAGCAGCAGCAGTAGGATTTGCAGTGAGTCATCTAAACACAGTAAATTAGCAAATGCAGCAGTTTGCCTTCAGCCTTCAGTAAGTTCTTTGTTTCTCATCAAAGCAGGGTGTTTCTTTTTCACACACCTTTGCCAGACTACCATAATGCTGGATGACACTGGAATGCCTCTGAAATCTGCCAATATATGGTTCACAGTTCAACAGTAGCTATGCAAGAATACAAAGTATCGCCTCTGTCTCATCTATCAGCATAGCAGCAACCAGAAAACTAAAACAAATACTAAAGGCAGGCAACATTTTTTTTTGATTACAATCAAAATTGCAGCACTTTCACATAAAAAGATGCAGCAACAAAGTTGAAGGAGTGGGCTGATTTCCAGCAGAGCACTACCTTGTCATGCACATCCTGCAAGAGATCCCGGATAATCAGCTGCCTGTCCTCAGCCTGGATGAGGTCCTGGGGGCAGGCAGTGAGTATGATTTCCACCAGCTGTCTCCAGGACTCCAGAGCATGCCTCTTGGCATGGAGGCACTGCAGCAGCTTGTTGCGCTCTACCACGTACTGCAGGATAGTGTTGATCTCCTGAAAACCCCCCACAAAGAAACTCAGTTACTATGGAATAAAACAAATTCATTGCCAAGACAGACTTCAAGATGACAATTTTTTCTATGAGTAGTAGTCTTCAGAATAAAATGTTAAGTCTTCAGCTTACTAGAAACAAGGTGCTATTGCTACTTTAACAAGGTAGCCCATTCCATTTCTGAGCTGCTTTTCACAGGGCGGACATCATGAATGTCTCAATCTCATAGGAAAAAAAAATTAACCAGGAAAATTCTTTTCTAGCACTTTGAAATCAGAACAAAAACATCTAGGAAAAAACTATTTGGGGCTTCTTTTTCCCATTTAGTCTGAGTAATTTCTCCTTTATCCTTTGCATCCATGTAACCAATTTTGACTTAAATTAAAAGATGGTAGGAAACTTATAAAATAACTGATCTCCAAGTCTGAAACTCTATCTGTGTAGAAAAAAGGAGAAATAAATCAGCATCCCCTGTGAGAGAAAGGCAAAATGATCTTGGCCATAAGATGAACATGCTTGTACTTGAACAGCCAATCTTGACATCAGTGTGTAACTGCTTTCTGTACAATGGGGTGAGGAGCTGCAATTGTTACCACTAATGAGGAGGGAAGAGGTTAAAGAAAAAAGGAAAACAGACTACAGGCCACCTGTTTAGGGAACAGTATGGTAAGAAGTACCTTAGCTTATCAGTTTTGTGGTTTTTGTCTTCAGGAGTTACTAAATCTAAGTTAGGACTCAAATCCACAATCTTTTATAGTAATGCTTACTGCTTGACAGGCTATGAAATCCACCAAGAGCAACAACAAACAACAGTTAACTTTTTCTGTACTCACCTCCATAAGTAAAGGTCTCTGGCCTATTGCTGCCATTCCTTGAAGGGCATTGACTTCTGCAACCAGAACTCTGTGGACGTACTGAAATTAAAAGTGACACTTAAATTAAATGATTGTACCAGTTTAACCTGGCAGGTAGATAAAACACCACACAGCAATTCACTCCCTCCCCCAGTGGGGTAGGGGAGAGAACTGGGGGGAAAACAAAGTGAAATTTTGTGGGTTGAGTTAAAGACAGTTTAATAGAACAGAAAAGGAAAGCAGGGGGGAACAATACAACATTTAAACTAATACAAACAAGGGCTGCACAAATGCAATTGCTCACTACCTGCCAACCACTGCCCAGCCAGTTCCTGAGCAGCAGCCCACAGCCAGTTTTCCCCTTAGTTTATACACTGAGCATGGTATCACACGGTATGGAACTTTGGCAAGTTTTGGGTCAGCTGTCCTGGCTGTGTCTCCTCCCAGATTCCTGTGCCCACAGCCTACTCACTGGGGGGTTGTTTGAGAAGCTGAAAAGTCCTTCACTAAATAAATATTGCTTAGGAATAGCTAAAGGATGAAGTGTTGGGAACATTACTGTCATCCTAAATCCAAAACACAATACTATACCAGCTACTATAAAGAAAATTAAGAGTACTTGAGTCAAAACTAGGACAAGTGACAAAGGAGATGTATTTGTATCTCCTAAAAGAATCTAGGAGATGGCTACATAGTGACAGATGCAACAGATGGACTGGGATTCAAACAAGTTTTACTCATTTTTTAGGGTCACAAATTCTTCAGGACAATTTATAATACACATGTCAAGTACTTGTCACAATGTGATACCTTTGTAAGTAAAGCCTCCAAGAACTACCATGGTACACAACAACATTGCACAAGTAATGTGTACACGTATGTAGTTGTGTAATAGCAAGGAAAGAAATACATACCTGAAACATACACCTTTTATGTAAAAGCAAGTTTCAAAGTATTATTAACACACTGATTTTTTTTTAATTATTAAGTTATAAAATAGCACATGCAACTTGAAAACAAAGACCAGTGCTAACCTTGACGTTGCAGACCACTTGTCCACGTGCATTCTTGTGCTCACAATTAGTAATGACTTGCTCAATTTGAGCCCGGTCAAAAAAATCCAGTTGTAAAGGCTCTGGAATGTCCTGACTGAAGTCAATTGAATCCAGGATATTTAAGATCTTTCTGCGTACTGGAAATGCAAATCAATTCAAATTGTATTCAGAATTATCAAGGGGAAACCAAAAAATTAACAAATAGAGCCTATTTACCTTTGTAAATCTAAATCTTCAGCTTAATGTGTAAAGTTTCAAAAGAAAGCATTAAATCTTCAGAAAGTGCTATCAACCTATGTAACAGGTTTAAAAACATTTTAAGACAAACTCTCATACTTCCAAAAGCCCTTTTAATTGTAAAATCTTTAGTTTTTCTACTACTTTAGTTTTTCTATGTTTAAATCCTTAAGATGTCTTATACTGTACAGTTCTCCTGTTATACATGCATGTCATCCAATATTTACAAACACAAGACTAATTTTTTCTCCAAAATTAAACCAGGCTGGTTTTCAATTATAACCATTGCAATCTTTTGTTGAGAAACCATAAAGAATCTGAATTTATTTATTTATGTGGGACTTACATTCTTTGTCATGAAAATACAAATATGTTCAGCCTTAGCAACAGTCTCACTGCTTCTACTTGTTAGCAATTAATTTGATAGACTGCCACTCTCCCATTTCATCCCTGCACAGATACCTAAACATACTCTTCAAATTGCCTTTCCAGTTCAGTGTTTTTCACTCACTCCAACCATCTGTATCAAGGTTCTTTTTTTTTTTTCCCATACTAAATAAAATTGTTTCACGTACTGCTGCTATTTAGAACACCCATTACTTTCTTTTCTGAAGTGTCCTTTCTGGAGGTGGCCCTCCTGCCTGTTCAGGAGCAGATACACTTTACTGATCAATAATCAACAGTCATAACAGTTACCTTTGGAAGCAGTGTCAAAGTGGAGAAATCCACTGACTGATCGACTTTCGTCTTCCATCCCTCCTTCACCATCAGCTGAAGGTAATAAAACATACTAAATAAATTACAAAAACAAATCTAAGTGAAAAGTATCACCTACTTTATTAATAGTGAAAGACAGGGCACAATGATAAACTGATAAACCTTTCACATCAAAGCCTTCTAATACAATATACCCTTGAACTCCTAATCAAATGAAAAAAATACTTATCTGACAAAAGCTATCCAGTTATTATATACAGATCAGAAAATCTGAGAAATGCTTAAATAGACATCCCACTCTTCAGTATGAATAATGCAGTTGGATGGACACCATAAAATGAGTAGCATATCTGAGCACAGTTTCCCATACTCAGATCCTCACTAGGAGGAAGAGAGTGCTCAGGCTGATAAAAATAAGGGAAAACACCATACTGCAGTGGCCTGTTAAAATATCTTCCAATATATTCTACCTTCTTCATGTAAAGAGTTTTATTGCCATGGTTTTATTTTTCTTAATTTACCTCTACCCTGTTCTAAACCTCTGAAATCTTGCCTTTTTCTTCAACATTGAATTTTACACTACATTGGGATGAAATATCACTTTTGTGATGTTATAATGTTAAAAGCAAAATTGATGTGTATCTACTATCCTCTGTGAGAGATTAACTGTTTACCATGGAAGACCCTCCACCTTCTCTATTTTGTAACAATTTTGAGTGGCAGGTCAAAATAAATTATTCCACAATTTAATTTTTTTTAATATTGCCACTCCTAGCTCATAAACAGTTTTTAATTTTTCCACCAGCAATGAACAAAACGATGCCCTGCTTTCTTTCACTTTGGAGTCTACAATCATCTTTCTTCCCATACCACAAATGAACTGCCACAAGCTTATGAAGAAAAGAATTCAAATGAAGTGTCTCATTCTCCATTTATTACAGCCTATTTAGCCTCACCATAAGTCCCTCTTACCCAGGTATGGTTTCACAGGCATGTCATCGAGCAGCAGATGCAGCAGCCTCTGCGTGTGGGAGCGCTGGCGGTTCAGGGACGTCACTCGCATTTCGATAGCTGCAGTCTTCATTAGCCAAGACATTTGGTTGAGTGTTGAAATCTCATGTTCTGGACAGGGATAAGGCAACAATTATAAAACAGCATAAATAATATTACTTACTCCAAGGAAAGCATTTTTAACTTGAGAAAGCTTTTAGAGGATGTCATTAGTTATTATTTGCTTACCAATTGTTTACAGGACAAAAAGAGAGATCTGACAAAAGCCAGTAAATGAACATGTGGTTGTTCTGAAAATAAACCATGTACATATATGCAATAAGCATATACACATACACAACCAAACTGGACACAACCAACTGTTAGAACAGTCATTGTGAAGAATGCAGTGCTTCATGAGCCAGTGGGGTCAGTTACAATTTCAGTGAAAATAACCAGGCATTTACCCACATGAACTGTAGCTTTAATCAAAATTGGTGAGACTGGAACACAGGTCTCCTAGAATCTTCCTATACTCATCTAATTTAAATTCCTAAGTTACATAAGAATCATCTAAAGCACTTTATACATGCTGGATACATGTACTTGAATGCTAAGTTTACTGTCATTGAACAAAAGACTGAGGGTCAAGCATCTGATAAAGCACATTTATTCAGTTTAAAACACCTGAGAAATCTTGATTTGAAATATAAAACATACCTACTAGCTTAAAAGTACTTTATTCAAAGAAAGGGGCAACACAGGTGGTTACAACCATCAGCCTTATAATCCCCTGGTTCTTTATAATACTCTTCAATTTTTTTTTTCTGTAGCGTGATCTAACAAAACTACAATGATAATTGCAATACAGATTAGGATGTCGTTCTGGAGACTTAGTGCACTCCAAAGCTAACATTCTTTTCCAAAAGTTCAGCACTAAAAATCTAAAAACTTCTTAAGTAGAGAGAGTTCAATTTTTGCAGAATTAAATGATTAGCAGAGCCTGTAATAAATTCAGTTTAATAATGCTACCTATGTTTCTTCTTTCACTCCTAAGGAGTCAAAAAATGCATTGAATTTTAAGCATGCACAATCTTATCATAGCATAAAAATTACCTTTGATAGAAAATGGCAAGTACTGCAGCTGAGTGAATAAGAAATCCTGACTGGTCCTCAGATATCTCATAGTTGGACCTGAAGTGTCAGAGCATGCACACAACTGATAGATCACCTGACAATCAAAAACAGTAGATATCCATGTATGGAATTTATTTGAAAACAAACCAACCACCAAATCAAAAGCATAATACTGTTCTACTGCTCAAACAATATTACCAGTATTTACAGTAAATTTTCCATCAGCTTTCTTCAAAGTTGAACATATTATTTGTAACAGATGTTGAATTATGATCTTAAAAGTACTAACAGCATGCGGGTGACCACAATGGCTGTTTGTTCACAACATGACAATAGATGAGCCTATTTGTTCAGCTCACTTAAAAATTAGTATTTTTCTGTCTGCATGTCCACCAAGAGAGGATATGTAATAAATTTTCCCTGCTTCTACAGAATTGCCTTTTGCTTTTAATAATGTTTAAAATCCTTTCTAGAGCCCATGGATTTTCAACATGATACAAGTGTGCAAGCATCAGCTACCTCACACATATGTCTAACTCAGCTGTTCCCCCCACCTGACACCCTCTCAGCCACACATATGTACATTCTCTATGGCTACAGAATAAAACAGAGAATTTCATTGGCTTAGTTGGAATTTTATGTTATTTGTTATCATACTACACTTCCAAAATTTAAAAAAAAAGATTTAAAGTTGGCATGTCGCAACGGACTTAGAGGCTGACCAAAAATATTTAGGTTAAGTTTTACTATTAAAATATTATTAGAGCCATAAATAATCTGTGTTCACCAACCAAGGAGTAGCCAATTTTATTTAGAGTCTACTTTTAGTATATGCCAACAGAAAATATGCTGAATACCTGGTAACAGAGTTCTGCAAGATGGGGAGATTCCCGAACTGCTGTAGGCCCACTCCTTGTTTCAGTACCCTTCTCCAGGATGTTCAAAATAGCATGAAGGCAAGTCCGTGGGCAACCCAAGACACCTGAAAAGAGAAAAATAACTTGACATTCTTGATCTTACTTTCCTCCATAGCCAGTATAGGTCAAGTACACAGAAATACAGAACCTAAATCGTTCAGATACCCTGTGCTACACTATACTGCTCCACAGAGCTGCAGCAAAATCTTCTGGGAAAGTTTTATCACCATTACTTAAAATCAAAGAATGAACCATGTTTCTGCAAAAGCCTAATGAAAACATTTATAGTTAGTCTGTAGGCTTTTGAGATGCTAGTGAATCAATTTGAATTCTTGTTTTACACTTTTAAACCAAGAGCCCTTTGACAATTTCAAAGAACAGCTTTAAAAAACTCCTGTCTTATTTTACAAATACAGCCATTATATGACTAATTCTCCTAAAGGCAGAACACTGCAACCATAGGGAATAGATTTTAATACTGAAGTCAAAATTCTGTCTTTTTGCATTCTTCCCTTAGCCAATTAAATCTTTAATCGACCCAAAAAGAGGTCCTGAAGCAGCAAAAGCATCAATAATCAGAGTTCTTACAGGGGAAATAATCTCTGTTTGAACATGTATAATTTATGCTTTAACAGGAAATTAGTATCTTGAGGTAAATGTCTTACAGTCATTATTTCTTCCCATTATTAACAAGAAAACTGAAAGATGTGGGCAAGGTCTCTCACACCCTTGAGACAGATTTCCTCATCACTGACCTAACATATGATAGATTCCCTGTAAAATTGTGTGGGTGCAGATTATTTACCTGTATTATGTAACTACAGATATTTCACAATATCTGAAGAAATAAAACTCAGGTCCTATCTATATTTCGTTTAGAACTATGAAGAACTAAAAACTGCTGGTCCATAGCATCCAATACAAACCTGAAGATAATGAGAAATATTTTTCTCAAAAAAAACAAAAATCAAATTATTGAATGTTGTTCAAACTTGTTTATATAAAACATCCTTGAAAACAGTTGAGAAATGACCTTTTATTTCAGACTGGAAGGGACACCATGACATCTCAACACCAAACTACTCTTAGCTATGATATCAAACCATTGTTCTTGGCTTTAGACAGTTGGGTCTTGAAAACCTCCAAACATGAAGACTGCATGACCTCTACAGCCAACCTGCTTCATTGTCTTCTGGTGACAAAATTTCTAATATATCCAAATTGAGCCTCTCTTGTTTCATTTCATGCCTACTGCCTCTCATCTTCCTGCCACACTCCTCTGAAAAGTCTGGGGTTTTATCCTGTCATTTATGTCTTTGCAGGTGTTCAAAGATTTCTATTAGGTTCTCTCAAAGTCTTTCTCTTTTCCAGACTTCCCTCAGCTGCTCCGCACAGGCTCAGTAACCCAGCTCCCTCATCATCCCTGCTGGACTTGTCCAGTCTGTTTTGTAAAATACCAATTAGAAACTGAGGAGGCAAACAAGACACAAAGTAACACACTATTACTCTCACCAGTTCAACTTGAAAGCAGCAGGAGTGATCTTTCTGAAGTTTGCACTGTCATATATATATAATTAATATATTTATATATTCCTAGCACTAGAATGAAATCCCACATTGTCCTAAAAGGTTTTCTTCTAAAACATTAAAAAACTAAACTGGTTTTCTTTCCTATAAAAAATTTTAAACAGGAGCTTGAGGAAGGACAGAACAATAGCCAAGAAGTAGAACCAGTTAAAAGCAACAATCTCTTTTGTAGGTTCACATGTTGTCATATGTAGGTACAACTTGGATCATCAAATCAACTTCTTTCTACTAGGGACACAGCTACGCTGTATTAAATAATAAATACATCAATGTTTCCCTTCTAAATTATCATTTTCCCCCACAATTCTAATTTCAAGTCTGTTCCAAAATACAACTTAAACAAAGACTCAAATCCTAAAGTTTTTAAATGCTGCATTTGAGTATTAATACATCTTTTCATGTAGCTTTTGAGGACTTGTTCACAGCCTGTTGTTTTATTCTTTAATTGAAGAGGAACTGCTTTTCCCCATGAATTTCCCAATAAATATTCTCAGTGTTGTTAGCAGAACTGATTAAATGACAGCTCAATCTCTCCTCTTCATACCTGGATCTTGCAAATTTGTGGTGCTGACAGGTTTCTTTAGTTCAAATCCCAAGAGATACAGAGCTAGGCTGGGAGGACTGCACTCAAGAGAGGTGATAAGGAGATTCAGAATATGGATCCTGGTTTCATGATGGATTTGTGCCCGCTTCTTCTCCGGCTCCAGTTCTTGATTAGAAAAAGAAAAGAAAAAGGAGAAAAAGCAGATATAGTGACTAATGAAGTAAAAAATCCATCTAATAGAATAATCTTCAGTGTCTTCAAGTTAAATACAAGAATGTTGAGGGATGGACTTATATTACTGCAAAGAGATACAAGAACAAAATTGCAAATTACTGTTAATACAGCTGTAAATAGTATATCCAAAGCAATGTTAAATACTTGTCTTCTGAAAATAGACTCAATTTGGAGCTGGCTCACCATACTGTGGACATACTTTAACAAAACACAGGCACTTTTCATTCTGTTAAAGGTCCAATTCCACAGAAAACAGAGGAAGATTGTTGTTTCCTGACTTAAGAACATTTTTTAACACTTCTTTCATTAACTTTATTCCATGCAAAAGACAACTATTTAAGCCATTTTAAGAAGCCTTTTACATACCTTCATCTGGATTAATTAATTCTTCTGCATCTTCATTGTCTAAACATTCCACAAATCCAGCCATCAGCTTCTGGCTAACACTCTGTATTCAACAATGGAAGGATGGAAATGAAGACAATTTTAAGAGTACTAAACCAAATACTTTTCATCATTCCCTTCATGTAAGTTGATAGAACTTTTAGACAAAAATTATATAATCTACTTAATAAGCAAGAATTAAAGAGTCACAGCTGTTCTAAGAACAGGTCAGCAATTAGCCAGTGAACAGGAAAAAAAAAATCTACTGTTGTTACATATGCTAAATTATTCTCACAGATTGATGACTATAAAGTCACAAAAAGATCTCCCTATCTCAAAGAATATTGCCCTTTTTCTTCTTGAAAACAATCATGATTTTGTTTTGTTCAATTAATTAAGTAATTGTTTTTCCAATGCCACAGTAAAAGATGTTTTATATGTGGGTAGATATAAAACAAAATATAGTTTTAATGTAGTTTCCTTTAAAGAAACATTATGAAGCCCTAGTATTTCTCCACCAGTTTCTCTTCCCAGATTCAAAGAAACAGATACTTACCTGATCATGTGTGAAATCACCAACTAGTTTTATCTGGATGTTGGAATTATCAGAAATACAGCACAAAATCTTGGCACTTTCAAAAGCTAGTTCAGGATTGCTGTTTCCATGGTAAAGATACCTTCAAAGACACAAGATTATGACAACGAAATTGTTGAGAATTTAACTTTTTAAAGATGGATAAGAAATTAAACAACATTTAAAAATGAAACATTTACAAATCAAATTACATGAGATAACATTAAAGCTTCTAACAAAATTTCACTCTGCATGAAACAATGAATGTTCCTCCATTGGGAGAGATTAGTAGGCTGAGTAGGGATAATAACCTTTCCTGGAATTTTTATCATTCTTTTTATCCAATATCTACATTAAACACTGCTGCAGAAGTTGAAACAACTGCTTGTAGGCATTTAATACAGTAAATAATGGGCAATACTGTAAAACGTGGCCAACAACCAAATTCACTGAACTTTCCCACTCTGTGACAACCAAAGTCTGGGGCAAAATGAAATTATATGCAAGGGAATCATTGAACATAAGGTAGACAGGAAGAAATCATGAGGGGAGGGAAATTCAGAAAGAAGAACTATAAATACAGATCCCAGTCTTGCACTAGACAATCACAGATCATACCACCTGTGAAGACATCTCCTGTCCCTCCAAAAAAATTCATGAGATGCTCTGTGTGAAGAGGAGCATTGGCTAGTGAAACCAATGAAAGGATTCAGGATCCAAACACTTCTGTGCCTCCAAAACTCCTCCCTTCAGAGTACTTTGCACATACCTAGCAATATTCACCACGTGATCAGCCTTTTTAGTGCGAGGATTGATTCCTTGAAGCAGCTGCTCCAGTGGTGTGACAATAAGGGAAAGGTGGCTCTCCCGCAACAGATCCATAAAAATGTTCTCCTTCTGTAGGGTTAAGTTTAGAAGTGCAAGGCAATACTGTACAGCTTTCTCTAAATGCTTCTTCCCTGCAGTGCACAAAGAACATGAGAAATACAGAGGAGAAGCTAAATAGACTACATTCAAAAATGTCATTCATCAAGCCTTGCACCAAGAAAAAAAACCCGTCAGTTGTTTACCAGTAGGAAAACTTCCCCAAAATACAATTTTTATATACAAGAGATACAAGTTACAGATAAGCAATGCTAGCTTTAAATCCTACTTACTATACATTTTAACTTCACATTAAAAATGAATTCTAGGCACATACCAGGAAACGGAGCGTAAGTATCAAGCTGCTTAACCCCTTCTTCTAGCAAACTAAGGCAAAGTTCCAGCATTGGGGACTCATTCAACAGATGATACATCAAATTGAATCCAGGTGGTTTATATGCTATTATTTCTTCTCCTAAAGACAGAAAGAGTAAAAAAATATATAACCTCTAAAAAAAACCCCTTCTATTACTCAAGTTAGCCTAAGCTACAAAACATAACAGCCCCCATAGGTCTAAGCAACATCCTTTGTACAAAGTCTTGAGAGATTTTCTTTATACAGAAGCCATTGAGGAACTTTTAAAAGTTTGGGAATAGTTGTAAGGGCAATTACCATTACTTTCCAGTATCCAATATCACAATTTCAAATTTAAACCCAAAAAAGATCTTACCAAAAAGAAACTGGAAAAAGTTTATGTCCCCCCCCTAAAACTGCACGAAGACCCTGAATGAGGGAAAAAGTAGTTCCAGAAGTCAAAGAGAATGTCCACCAAAAATTCCTATGACTGTTGAAATAATGTATGCAAAAACAAAACTACTAGCCTAAAATTCAAAGACCTTCGTGATATGAAATAAAAGAAGACTAATGCTTCCAGTTTGCCTAGGCTCTTCATAAACTGTGGTATATAAAAGCAGGAAAAGAGTAGAAATCTTTTTTAACACACAAGTGAGAACAAGGGTACAAGGGTTACTTTTGGCACCAGCTTTAAAAATGCCCTTCTTCCATTCATTCTGTGTGTGCAACTCCACCACACACTAACAGAGAAGACATGCCACTGTGGAGCCACACACTGAATCTGTTCAAAAAATGCACCTACTCAAACCTAGATTAACCCACTTCTCCAATGCATCATGGAACCCACAAAAATCATACAAGTTGAAGGATTAGCTGAGGACAGGAACAAGCTAACAAGTTTTCTGAGCTAGGTATGCTGCCAAGTACTCTTTGTCCAAGTATGAGGCACACAGGTCTTCCAACTCTAAAGCTGTTTTCAATTAAAAAGTGGTTCTCACAGCACTGCTACAAGAAAATCCACAAGCATCACAATGGAATTCACTATAAGAAACTTTGTTTCAAGAAAAAAAAATCTGGAGTCCAAATAAACCCTAGATTTCCTATAATGAGGCAAGTATAATCTACTTTAGCCTTTTAAAGAACAGTTGCTCAGAATCAAATGACTTCAGGTCACAATTCCACCATTACTCTCTGCTTTCAATAACTCATGTATTAATAATATTAATAGTAATGGTTATCTCAAATACAATGCTGCTTTTAAATTAACCCTACAAATAGTGGTGATTTAGATAGAGACCAAACAAGTCCAGAGGAACAAGCCAGAACTGAGGTGTTGTTCAAGTGTCAAATGTTGCTCTTCAGCCAAGTCAGAAACGAAAGAGACAGAAGTTATTCTCCTAGCAGAGACAGAGAAGTAGAAAATAGTGTACATGAGGACCTACTGAGTCAGCAACGCAGATCTCAATACTACGTGGAAATTTTTAACATCTTCCTATTTTAAAGTCTTGGCCTAGCTTTCCACCAGCTTATTTGCAATATTAAACAAGACCCCAAGACAGAGGCAACAGAGCAACACAAGCTACAATTCTGTTTGTCAGTGAACAAATGAACAAGCTAACCTTGTAACTCCACATATTGGTCCACAAAGTCTTCAAGTTGAGGCTCGTAGTCCCGCAATAATTTGTAAAACACTTCCAGAACTACCTCAGCTACTTCCCACTGCAGACAATGAGAAAACAAATAATACACAGATTAAGACTGTGTAACAAAGCCAAGATCACGAAGAACACAACACACACTGCAATGATGTACTGGATCAGAACTATGGCTAGCATTTCAAAATTATATAGTCATGCCAACAACACTATACTTCATTGTGTCAAATAATTTGAAAGCCCAAGCTTTCTTTCTGAAGTGAAAGGGGAACACTGAAACAGATTTATTACCTGCTTTATGCTCTATTATACAATATACATATTAGGATATTGTATTATTGGATTTATTGCTTATTAGGTTAAGTTTAAAAAAATAGTTTTAATTAGGTATACAGCTAAGAATAGATTAAGAATAGCCAGCTTCCAGGATACAGTTTATCACATGCCTCCATCCAGAAGTATTTTATCCAGAACCAAAGCCAAATTCCTTGGTTCAGCAAGTCAGAATTATTTTGTGATATAACATTGAGAAAAGGACAAATGTGACTTGTAGGTTTGGGCATGTCATGTTCAGAAATCATTAGCCATATAGTAGACTTGCAGAATCCTGCATAGCAAATTGAAATTTAGCAATACAAACTTCTTTTTTAAAAGATACTTTATACAGGCTCCTTTGAAGTATATCCTCATCCGTGAGTTGAAATATCACCTGCTTACAGAATCAAAACACTATCAAGTGCTCTAGGTTACTTTTGCACAGCTTTCTCAAACAGATCTAAGCCACATCAACAACTATATCCTAAGGAAAAAAATATTTTCAACCAAAACTTACTTTTTCAGCAGCTTTCCGGTAAGCTCTGGTGCGGAATCGGAGAAACACAGAATCCCTGAGGAACTGGAGGTAGGGATCAAAGCCTGGAGGGCGCAGGCCTGCTCCCAGGTTAGCTGGGAATGAACTCTCCACTAGTGTGCTGATGAGTCGACAGAAGGCGCGGGTTAAAGGATATTCCTCATAGCGGGACTCAATCTCATTCAATTCAACCTTCCCAGGAGGACAGCAAAAACAGGAGGAGACAAATCACAAATTTTGAGGGAGGAGGAAACATGTGAGAAATAATATAATTTATAATAATAAATTATAATAATATAATTTATATAATACTATAAATATTATATATTATAATATAAATAATATCATGTGGATTACTTCACAGTAAATCAATTTAGCAGCATTTCTGTCTACAGTACAACACAAACAGACCAAAAGCAGCAAAGCATCAATACTGTTATTTCAGTTCAGCAACACATATTCATTCCTTTCTGAGCTACTTGAAGATAACCCTCAACATTTACCTACTTTGTTTTTATTTACCACTGTTGTTAGACACAAAGAGAGCTACACCAAGATGTAACAAAAGTGAGTCCAATTTAGGAAAAAGTTAGTAAGAAGTGCTCATGAGGAATTTGATGGGTTTAGATGCTGTTCTGTTACTAGTATGAAGCTGAACTAGATGCAAAAATGGATAAAATTTTCCAGAAATTACAAGCAGGCTTGAAAGTAAATTACAAAGCAGTGAAACAACAGCGTCTATTAGAAAAGTTTCCCACGGACACATGAAGGAGAGGCAGCCTCTGCAAGTGCTTCCCAAATGCATATGCAGATGATCAGAGAGGCTGTCAAAGTACAGAGACTTTCTTACCTCAATACCAATTGCTTGTCTCTGGCCTGGACTTCTCACAGTTTGTAATATCTTCAAAACAGAAAGAGAAATGAAAACAGACCAACACATTTAACATAATCAAAGTGCATCTCCACAATATTTATCAGGAGTAAAAAAAAAAAAAGAGACTCATCACGTTTTAGATCTAAGAAGAGGTTTTCTAAATCCTTTTAAAGGATAAAAAGCCAAGATTTTTCTGTCTGAGAGGCTGAATTATGTTTGACACTTGTATGCTTCCAGCTTTATGTTCTCCAAGATCTGCATCACGTTTTCAGATTAATGATTTTTATCTTATATTGAGTAGGGGGGAAAGATATTTCCTTCATTATCTCTTACAATAGTATACTTTAAGAAATACCATAAATTAGGAAGCAAAGGTGGTGAGATGTCATTATTGTCAGGATCTCTTATTAGCAACTAAAAATAAGGCAGCAATTACAGTTCAAACAGGACTGTTAGGAAATTAGTACTGATGTAAAATAAGCACAGCCAATGACATCTCTGAGGTGATACTGTCATTTTCAAAATAATTTCAAAGCATTAACGCTTTGACCCCATTAACTGTGAAAAAAAATATATTCAACAATGGCAAAAAGCAAATTTAGGAGGAAATGCAATACTATTTCAAATACTGGCAATTTCAACAAACTCGGATGCTACAGTTCTAAGCACGGAAAATCCTAAGATACCTGTGTGTATTCCAGGGATTGCCAGAGTGAAGCAGCTATTTCAGGAGATCTTCCAAAAGCAGTAAGGGTTTCTAATAGCTCTGCTTTCAAAATAGGAGGAATGCTGCACTGCAGAAGTCCCAGGATGACCACTACTGGTGTCCACTGAGGGTGCTCACAAAGAGCCAAGCGAGCATTCTCACTCTACAGAGGAAACAGAAAACAGAACTGCACATTATTACTTTGAAAGCTTTTCATGTCTTACAATCTCTAATTCACGGTTCAGCACGAAAGACTGCTTTGTACTCAAAAGTACACAAGATATCAAAAGAATAGTAGACAATTCCAAAGCCAACCATTTTAATTAAACAAAAAGCTGAGTATAAAGACTTACAAGTACTAAAATTGTGCCTATCCACACAGAAAAATTATTTGGATAATACAAGCTTCTTATAACAATCTGCTTTTTTTAGTAGACAACCATTCATGGAATTAGTCTTTAAGTACTGACACTCCAGCAGCTTCTTCAACCATGGGTAGAGGGACTTTTATTCATTTTTCTATTACAAACATTCTATATACTCCTATCTCTATATATTTGTATGAACTCACACTTCATTTGGATGTTTTCTAAGAACTTGTATCAATTTGTTTTAGTCTAAGAACAGGATCATCACTCACATAAACTCACTACAGACTCTAGGATGAACCACTGGATAAGATCAAGCCTCTAGCCTCATCAAAGGGTAATTCCCTGCACCCTTAGAACAAATTTATCTTCATCCCAGATTATGATTTAATGATGACACGAAATATTACTTTTAAGAGTTCCCTTTATCCATGCATATCCAACACTGACATTACAGCTCGAACAGGATCACCCCACTACCATTACCACCAAAGACAATTTTTTAAAATTGTATTTAGTTTCACTGATCTGTCTTGTGTTTGAGTCAGCAAAACCAAGGCTATCTCCCTATATCACAAAAATTTTAGGCTGCAAAATCTGGTGGGTACTTAAGAGCAGAATTATACACTATTCAGAATTACACAGACAATTCACAACACAAAATTATGCACTGCAATTTTATTCTCCTGGAATTCTCTTCCAGTCAATTCATTCAAATAATTTTACACCCATGGTTTGGGGACATTTTAAATCATAACCCTAGAGGCAACTTTCACAGCTGATCATATTCCTAGCCAAATTTATACCACTTCCTTTTGAATTCAACTATTGCTTTTTCAAACTCATAAATAAAGGCAAAGAACTTTCCTACTCCACAGTGATTTATTGTGAATATACCTCACTTCTGAAAGACATTACCAGCTCCATTACCAGCACGAGAGTCAAGTAAGCAAGAAAATCAGCAATACCAAGAACACAGGAAAAGGAATCATCTCTTTCTGCTTCACCTACACCTTCAGTGTTTGGTCATTACAGTTACTCCTGATGCTTCCCATGCTTATGGAGTTCACTAATAAAATGACAACTGCTAGATAAATTTTCCTTACATACTTTTTTTGGTCAAGGAGAACTTCAGAGCTGAATGATGAAGATTTGCAAGGAAAAAAAAAAGTTTTAACAAAGAAAAGCAAATAAAATGTTACTTACCCAATTGACTATAACAGTGGTCAGCTGTAAAAATGCAATTAATCCATCCTGTTCTTTCTGTGTGATGCCTCGGAGAGGCAGGTGACGGTACTGGACACTGTCTGCACTTGGCAAGTCTTTCCTTAAGTGCTCATGATAAAGCATCAAGGAGTGGAAGAAATGCTCCCAGGAGACAGGACTGCCACCTGCTCCTTGGATGTTTTCCGCTAGAAAAATGACAAACAGGTGACGAGATTTTCTTTCTACTCTTTCACAGAGTGAAAAGCAGGATGGCTAAAACTAAAAGTTTCTTATCTAAAGAAAAAAGTAAAGTTGAAAGGAAAGTTATTGTATCCAAAATTAATCATTTATGTTTGGGGACTTTTGTTTGTTTATGGGTTTTTTTTGAGACAGAAAGGTGCTAATATAAAGAACTAGTATAAATAAGTTTTCTGTTTTATGAATTGGAATCTTTTGCAGCATTTTTTCTATTTTCAAAGGAGGGGGTTTTTTTATAATTTGACCAATACAAAATGAATGTAAAACACAGGACTGACTAGCATCTCCTACTTTGAGAAAGTGCTATTGTATTAAATGAATCAAAAAATTCTAACTGAACAAAGCGCTTCTGAACAAAGTTAGCTCAGGAGAGTTACATTGTGTATTTTGTAAATACAGCTAGCTTTAAGACATTACTTATTTTTTGTTTTATAATAAGCAACACTGACATTCTGCATTCCTTATGGTGCTAAGACATGGATTTTTTTTTTTAAGTATTATTTTGCTAGGTGAATTGCTCACATGGTGCTCAGACATCTAACTACCTCATCTGGCAGGTTTTATTTCAGATTACAGTTTCAAGTAAAGACTTCCAGTTTCACCTTCGTACTACTAATGAAATGTTAAAAGTATGAGGCCACAATTCATCTCAAATGAGTCTTCGCACTTTTGGAAAGTAAAGGAGTTGAGAAAGAGCTGAAGTGTCACTTCTCTTACCATGACTACTGCCATTGACTTTTAGCAAACTAAAGCAGTAATGAGCACACTGAGGCCCACTAGCCAGTCCCCGCAGCATTTTCAAGTATGGGATGTAAATTGTGGAAGGAAGTAGATCTCCCATTTGCCTAACAAACTTTGACAAGACAACCTAGAACAAATAAAGATCAGTGTTTAAAAAAAAAAAGGAAAAGCTGAGTATTATAGGAAAACATTAAGAAGTAAAAGTCAGAAAACAAATTCTAATGTAATGAGGGCAGGGTGGACAAGTTCCTTTGTAGACTGGCCTATTCAGTCAGACATGTTTGAAAGAGGAACTAAACAAAATAACTCATGTGACTGCACAATATACTAACTCTGCAATTCAGTATTTCTAGTGATAAAATTTACTTCAGCTCCCAAATGTTCCGCAGGAGTATTTTTAGCACATCTCACAGTGCAAGTAAAGAATTCAGTGTGCTTGTCATATACCTGAACAGTGACTCACACACACAGTGATTCCTTTCAGGGACATTAGGCTTGCTTGCACCTGGTCCTAATTTAAGTTGCCAGTATTCTGGGTGGGTCTCGGGATGTGTCTGATTTTTTTTGGTTTTTTTTTTTTGGCTAGGTTTTGCCTAGCACTGCACAGTCCTTCAAAAAGCATTTAGGGCTGACAGAACCCAAGGTACCCAAGGTGTCTACTTTATCTGCTTAGATTGTGTCTTCATTCTAATTTAAGTTCTGTCTCTTATGGACTATAATTTTAGGACTTTAAATAATTAAAATAGTCTTAGGACTTTTTACCCCTAAAATACTATCAACTGCAGTTAATAAAGTTTTGGTTTGTTTATTGTTAAGGAATCTAATTTCTCAGTTAAATGAAAAAGGCATGCAGAAGTCATCAGACAAAAAACACAAGAGAACTATCAGAATCCATTCAGCAACTGGAACAAATCAAACCTAAACAACATTTTCAAAGAGGTTTGTTAGTACTCTTTCTTGCTTAGTTTATTGACAACTGTGAATGGCTGGCAGAAGCAACAACCATGCCACGCAGAGCAGGACACATGCAACTTGGTCACTGAAAAAAGGTAAGGTCTTCTTAGAGCTTATCTGTAATAAGGTTACCAAAAAGAAAATTTGTTGCTTGAGGGTTTTTTGTTACTTTGGTTTTAAGTTACTGGTAATTACTCAAGAAAATCGAGATAACCTGGCGCTGAGGGGGTCGCTGGTGAGCTACTCCAAGGTAGGAGCCCATGATGGTGGAGGTCTGCAGGGGCTCTGATGGACACCAGTACTCGTGGGCAAGCTCCAGATTAAAGGGGTCCTTCCTGTACAACTCAGCAATCTGTCAGAAAAAAGAAGATGCAAGAAAAGTAACAACTCCAGGAAGAAAAAAAACAATTACTTCAAAAATAAGCACTGCTTCTAGATTAGCTAAAAAAATCTGAGAGGCAAAGCATCACAGGGCTGGTGTTCCAGTTCTTAAAACTTTCTGAAAATCACAGCCTCTAAATAACAGAACTGGAACTAGTGACAGCCAGCAAAATTCGAAATGTAGCTATCAGTGAAAATTTAATAATTTTCTATTTAACTATTATGGATTAAATCATTGCTAAAAAACCCAGTGTCATTTCTCCTTAAACAACCATATGCCTACCTTTATATATTAATTTTACAAGTTAGGTAGTATCATAATTAGAAACCTTATCTGCTATCTGAACATACAAATTTCTCAGAGCAAATTTTTATTTCTTCATTCAAGTTTACTATAGCTATATGAGATGCTTAAGAAAGCATTTCATTACAAATTTTCCTGCTGATGTCCTATAACCTGAAGGATATCTTTGGAAAAGACTAGCAATACAAGCTTTTAAATTATCAGAAAATATAAAACACCTCAGTTCAGTACGCAAATCTATTTTTCAACATAGATTTTTCTGAAAGTGCAGTAAAGTAACCCTAATAGCTAGTATTTAAACAAATGTAAGTATTTTTATTTCCATTTTATTTTATTTTGATTTTCTTTATTTTATTAAAAATATGACAGAAAATCATTCTTTTAAATGTATGCTTATGGTCAAAACTCTACTGAAATAAGGGAATTTGTAATTCCATCAGTCTTGATGGAGTCACCTTACTGAGCAAATATCAAACAGTCTTCCCAAACTCTCATTACAAATATATCAACACATAATTATTTGAACATTTCAATTATTTATCAGAGTAATTGTCAACAGTGGGGTAAAACATCTAAAACCTTCAAATGTAAGAAACAATGCAGTATTTCCTTACTAAAAAATAATAAAAACCATGACATTAACATCAGAAACCAAGGCAGCAAATTAACTCCTTTATATGAAAAATTATAGAAAAGTGTCTGTACTTAAGGAAAAAAAAAATTCATCCCAAAAGGGAAAGATCCAGCACCATATGGTATCATTCAGATACAAGTTTCAGATGACAAATGCAAGTCACAGTCATTATTTGTCACAGTAATTTACAAGAAAATAAGGCTTACTAGAAGCATTAAATGCTCCAGATCTCTCCGAAGGGAAATAGGTGGATCGTTACCCATCTGAATACTCATGTGGATCATGCGAGCATCTTCGTCAGCACGGTTCCTCAGCTGTTTCACCTGCACGATTTATAAAGTGGAAAAGGAAACAGTGGTCTATATTTAGCTAAGAATGAAATAAACAGAAATAATGGAATTGTCTATTCTAATGGCCTATTAAAACTATGAAAGCAAATGTACTTGCACAAACATGACAAGAATATTCAATTTTCTATTTTTTCAGTCCTCTCTCCCTCCCAAGAGCTTGCACGTAAAGTTGTAGTGATTGACTATAACTTACTGCCAAAGCCCTTAGAACATAGCAAAAGCCCTCAACTTGTACCATGGGAGTTTCTCCTAACTGATTGCACCAGATAATTTGGTTTTGCTCCAAAAGGTGGATCCTTTTCCTCTTTCTAATTTAAAAGCTAGACAGCTTAGTTTCAAAGGATGCTAGACCATTATTCACAAGGAGTTTTCTGAAAAGAAACATGTAAATGCAAACATGAATGCAAAATATTGATTCCTGTATATAGATCTCTGGATTGCAACTTTCTTCACCATTAAAGACTACTCTTACTTGCAGCTACTTTACAACTTGAAAAGGTCTGAACTGATGCAACTTTGGAGTTACTCCGTCTCAGCCAGAAGCATTATCACATGTCAATAAATACCACAGGAAAAACAAGAGAGAAGAGCAAGAAGAATGGCAAGCAATTTTTTTTAAAGTAACCATTTAATCAGCATCCTAAACTTCTTTGTGTTGAAAATGCTAATTATTAAACAAAAAACAGCTGACGTTTTAAATTCAAAAAGCTTTTGACATGAGACCTCGACAGAGGCTTATAGAAAGCAAACCGACATGAGATTATAAGTTTTGTTAAATATTAAGGAGACATTGAAGAACAAGAAACAGAAGTAAGCAACCAATTCAACACATAAAAAATAAAACGTTGACAGTCCGTAGAGACTAGTTCATGGTCTATAATATATCTATATATATATCTATATATATATCATAGAAACCAATGTGCAAAACTGAATGAGAAGCAAAATAATTGTTTAAAAAATAGTTTAAAAATAATAATAACAAGAAAAAATTATTAAAAACTCAAAATAACTGTGGAAAGGGTCAAAGGAAACTAGCTAAATTGGTATACTAACTGAACAAAATAAAAACTGTTGGTAAGTTAAATAAACAATAATTTGAGGTACTAAAGCCAATTATCAAGCTCTGAACAAATATAATGGAGGCAACCAAAAGATTTTCCAAATCATCACTGGCAAGCAGCATAAATGCAAAAACTATGCAGAAGAATTAATTAAAATGCTGACTTAGAGATTTAAGTAAAACTGAACCAAGGTTACACAGACACACAAAGCAAAACAAAGATCCTGCAAAACAGACACTTCTTTTTACCTAAAATTTGAGATTCAGTAGAAATAACTAAGGACATAAGCCAACCACTACCTATCAACAGTTAAGACAAAAAGTTGCCTTGTAAGGCTATACCTCAGTTGTCTACTAACAACTCCCTGTGAAACAGCTAGTACTGACTTACATCAAACTAGAATGCAAGTCAATGGTCTGATTTTGTCTTATATTCTGCATTACAAAATCCTGTTTGTAATGAACATCTCTCTTTGTCTTCAGGCATTAGCCACAACTAACTGAAAATCTGAGCCAAAGCAGGAAAAAACCAAAAAAACCAAACCCAAACTGAAATGGAATTTCTGCATTCATTTAAATTTTAATCATGTAAAACAAACACTACTACCACCATAAAAGCTTGTGCTGCAAATCTCACCACACTGAAGTGTTTTAAAAACCACATTCTACTTCGGTGTGGAAAACAAACCCCATACATTATGGCTTCTATAAAGCAAACAGGTTTTCTGAAGCTGGAACTCAAGCTGAGCATCACATCTGAATCTCTGTGCTACCTTGTCCAAGTAACAGAAACGTAGAAGAGATGCCCACACTTCTCAGTAAGTGCTACTCACCCAAACAACTTACTTTCATTGGCATGAGTGCGAGGAAGTCCGTGACAAGGTTATGGATTTTGCGAATGTAAAATTCCTCCTGGTAGAAATTTTCAGACGCCACAACGGATTCAGTGAGGAACAGGAAAACATAATCAGCAATTGCTAGCTCTGCCATTGCCTCGTCTGCCTCAGTGAATTCTGCTAGAGCTGGGCAACAAAATTCACAAGAGGGGAAGAAGTAAATAACAATCTGTTACCAAACAAATATATTTCAAGATACACAGACATGCAAATTTCCATGCTTCTATCAGCTCTGTTTTTTCTACTGTACAGGAGAACTAGACTGAAAAAAAGATAAATTTATGGCAGATGATGACCTCTACTTCCTGTTTTAATAAATGTTACAGTGCATATCCATTTACCCCAAAAAAACTAAGGCAGTCAACCAAGAACCACAAACCAACTTTATTTAAACATTAATTATATTGTTTACATTTTCTTTTTTAGATATTTTGGAGTAGACTCAATTTTGACGTAGTAGAAAGCTAGATGGTTTGTGAGGTTCAGAATGGAAAAAATAAAATTATTAATAGATTCATCATCTCAAGATACTGAGGTCTAACATCTACAGATGTAAAAAAAACACAATCAAGAAACCATTCTGGATTTAAGCAGATTCAAATGATACTAAAGCTGAAAATTAAATACTTGAATTTTCCAGTACGTTAAAATCTCTTTCACTTCAATGAGGCACTATTACTGTCTAGTAAATAATTACTTCTACATCTGTGTACATTTCAGAGCAATTCAATTCACTACAACGAAACTTTATATAGAAAAAGTTTTAAGGAAGTAAATAACAACACTTCAGAAAGGTAATGGATCCTTTGACTTACACCACTTGCAGTCTCTGAATACTAATGTGCAGCAACTGAACTTTACCTGTCACATCAGAGAATTGGGATATTCCTCGCAATGTCAGTGCCCAGGCTAATCTGACAGTGGCTTGCAGGCCTGGTAATTTCCAGGGCTGGCACTCCTGAAGCCGAGTGTGGATCGTTGCTATGTACTGTCTTTCTGATAGCAGAGGGAGCCGGTGCATCAAGTCTTCAACAACAAAAACACAAAACCAATACTCAGTATACAAATGTGAAAAAACACATGCAAAATCCTGCCAATTTGTTACTCATCAATAACAAAACAGCTCAAACAACAATTTATCCATCTGCACAATGTAACCTCAGGGAAAGCTGCCAGCATTACCTTCACGATCCTCTGCCCCTTGTTCCAGAAAGCTGACATCAAAGCAGTAAAGGAGAGCCATGAGAAGAGACAAATTCACGCCATCCAATGAGCCGTCAGCTTCCACTGTTACCTTCTCCAGGTAACTTATGAGGAGTAGAGTGTCATCCTTACTCAGGGGTGACTGACAGGTCCACACAAAGAGACTTTCAGCCAAGGACTGTCGGCATTCTTTAATGAGATCAGAAACCTTACAAGACAAACAAACAAACAAACAATAAAAACCAACCTGGTGGAGGTATCTATTCTGGTAACATGTTCAATTTCTCCTTCTCAGTCAATCACGATGACTGGCTTAAACTAAAAATCCCTCTGAACACAGCAGCTACAGAAAACGCTGGGTTTATTTGCTAAACAGAAAAAGGACCCTTCTGCTTGTATTCATTTATTTATTTATTTATATTCCTATGTATTTCATGAGAGGTGTGAGTAGATATCTGGGAATATGACTACACATAAACCAGTACCCCTGCCGAGGTCAAGAGACATCAATCTAAATAGAATTTACACAGCTGTAAATGGATCCCACAGAAAGGCACACTCCCGTCTCTAATTACACAACCACACTGGCAGTTACCCCAGTTAAAGTCAACCTTCCATTTGCCCCAAAAAATCAATCTTCAGGTGAAACTAAGGTAAATTAAGGTAATTTAAGATAAATGAGAAAGATACTCTTTTCACAGTTTCTAGATTCATAGTAAAAGTGTAAAGCTAGTTCTTTATCCAGTGGAAAGTAAATTGATTTATTATTACACAGAATGATTTTGAGGCAGATCGCCCATTAGAAATGAGGTCAAAAATTAAAACAATAATGTTTAAAATCTTCCTGCCAGCAAAATTATGCTGCAGTTAGTCACAGTGTCAATTAAGCCCAAGAAGTACAAAGATGACACTGTATTTTCAAGCAATTTTCACTTGACTATTAGAAATGCTTTCATTCATATTAACACAATTGGGTTATTAAGAGAATTATTCACCTGACTCAACTTGGTTTCAATCTGTTTTAATAATTTGTGAATTAGTTCACTTTTCTTATGTCAGTAGTGCAGATAATGGTAGTGCTGATAATTTAAAATACAGACTTCAGAATTTAGAAAAGAAGAAATTTACACACAGTGTAAATATTAGGCTTAGATTTTTACTGTTACAATTCTTCGCTACAAATAAGACATTCCCTAGCATCTGGGAGCAACAGCAAAATAGAAATGCAGGAAGCAATGTGAATCCCACACTGATATTGCACAAGCTGTGGAGCAGACTTTGTGCAAAGGTAAAGGACTCCTTGCAGTCTAACTCTATCCTACCCTGTTGAGTAACACAGAAGAATATCCATGCTCAGTGAATTTTACCTCTTTGCGATGTTTCTCACTGCCCAATCCCCGCTCTCTCTGGAGTTTATCAAATTCATTGTTCAAATCAATGTGAGACACAAGTGTGAGGATCTTCTGAGTCAAACCCTGCTCCATAAGGTCATCTGTAAAGCGTGTTGTCATGGAAATTAACTCTTGACTGAAATGGAAAGAACATAAATTTAACAATAATCATAGTTTTCCAGTCACAAACACATCTAAAATACTGAATCCCATAAAATGTATTTGATGACAAAAAACCATACAAATAAATTATATCCAGAGAGCAACTAAAGATGCATCACTAATCAGTAAGTAGTGCCCTCAAAACATTATGCTGAAGGGATACAGAGTCTTTAGGCAGCTGTAGGTTCAAGAGCATGGAATATGAGAATACAACAGGGATCAGCTAGTTAAGATTTCTATTAAAAGGAAAAAGTATTATACACAAGATGCACATAACTCACAAACTGACAGGCTCTTTCTTACTAGTAAATGCAATTGTCCAGATACTGCACTTGGAATTTATATTTACACTAGAATACATTTTTTCATCTTTCTCTAGCCAACTTGGAAGCAGTGTGCACTGCTTTCTTTTTCAAGGCAAAAAGTACTAGTACATTCCTTTTAAGTAAAGCCAGGATCACAATTCCCTTTTACAGTACACATAGTCAGAACACAGCAGTGTCCTCAAATACTGAGCAACGACCAATAGTTAGAGCAACAATGGCTGGGACAGTGTCTGAAATAAAATACTGCCAAAAGGTGAGGTAGCATGAAAGAACTGAAAGTAAAATAGATATCCCTATAATCCAACAAAAATATGTGCAAAAAAAGATTATGCTTTAGAAACAAACATGAAAGCAGCTGCATCATGTTACGAGAAAAAAAGCAAATTCGAGACTATACACATTCCCTTAGTCTAATTAATTCTAAAAGCACTTAAAACAAAGAGTTGTGATCAGCTTATTGCCCTGATACACACCTGAGTTCCAATGTCCACGTCTTGCCTTGGCGTGACTGGATGAGGGTTCGCAGCGAATTGGCAATGCACCTTTTTCCATCCCAGTACAACAGAACCGCCACTAGACCTCTTGTCAGGCCAGGAAAGTGAGGCTGCTGGTGCTCTCCTAGTGAATGAAAATGCACAGAAATAGACAAAGAGAGCTGAACATACATGCCTTGATAACAGCTCTGTATCTTTGTATTTCTAATTGAAATACAAATATCGCATTCAAAGTAACTGTGGTTATTCACTACCACTTTGATCTGTTTCAGACACTTAAAAGAAATCCCAGATATTTTGGGTGCTATTGGTAAAAATTATTACTCAACTACTAAAACATACAAATTTTTTTTAAATGCTAGTCCAAATGGTATTTGCCACTGGTATGTACCCATCTTAATAATCAATTTGAGATGATTATCAGAGAAATATATTTTATTCAAAATGAGATTTTCTATCTGAAACTACACTGAAAATTCAAGTTCAAAATAGAAAGTGAGCCTGACTTGAAGATAGCTTTCCAAAGGTGACAAATTTGCAATCTACTTCTTTAACAAATTTTTCAAGTTAATGAACAGTAGCTAGTAATAACTAACAATTTTAACATAATGATTCTAAAATCAATCTTCTACACAAAGAATGTGTCACTCTCCAGAATACTTCTCTTACTAATCAGTTATTAGATTACAGAATCACACAGCAATGTATAACTAACATATAATTTGAAGAATCAGTATCTATTACACTGCTTTACAGAGAAATTCTCAATCATGTTTTAATTACGTTTAAATTCAACGATACAGAAAGCAAATCATAAAACCTCCTCAGAATATATCCCCCCTTGCTGGGGGCTATATTAGCTGAGCATACAAACATTAGGGTTTGCTACCATATGACATTACAGTGAGAATTTTTTTAAGAACATTCTGTGATAGGAAGCTAAGGCCTTCACTGTATCATGCATTCACCTTAAATGTACACTTAAATAAGAAGGCACTATTAAGGCAGTATTTTTCCAGATCTTGAATATTTTCCCTTCTCACCAGCTAGAAGGAGCTCAACAGCTGCCAGCTCTCCAATATCAAAGAGGTCACTGAGGATAAAGGCTTCTCTGATGAGCTGCTCTGGCAAAAGCCTAGTTCCTTGCTGACCCTGGATGGCAACTCCCTCTGTGCTTGCTTTCTGAATTTTCTCATGCTGCTGAACATTTTTTGGCTGCAAGAGAAACAAGCACAGGAAGTTATTCAAAAAGGCAAGATCAAATACTGAATTAAAGCTTTACTCATTAATCCTTCCTCACAAATACAGTTCTGTCAGGTTAGGTTGTCATCATAAAAACAAAGGCAGTGTTTTTAAACAGATAGTAAAGGCATCCTAAAAATGCTTCATGCTTGGACAGCAGTGGTCTCTTTGTGGGAATGTAAAAAACTAATCTTATACAATCAGTGCTGACATTTAGTTTACTCAAAATACTAGTGGTTGAAAATAAACTTTGATAAAATTCTCAACAGACATTGACATCAACTCAGTTAAAGACATCTGGGTTGTTGATCAGAACTGTTATGTTACTCCCAACTGTTCTCTACATCATTCTTTTTCTATTAAACTGAGATGCTAAAATATACTGATGAAACTCTATGGCTGACTGTTAAATTTTCTGACCTTTCAATTTAAAAAAGCCATCTACTATTGGAGAAATTACACCCCTGAAAGAAGATATATTTCTAGTTACTACCTTATGATCCACCAGCCAAGAAACAGGGAGTTTTTTTACATTATCTGGCCTTCTGAACAAGACATATTCTGTATTTTTTAAATTCACGTGTTCACCTATTTTTTGGTTGTCAATCTGACTGAAATATGAACAAAACCAGACAAAATAGCTTTGTGCTTTCAGACACACAAGAGTAACAAAACAAGTTAATACATGACTGATGAATCATCAGATACTTTTATTACTCTTTTCAAAATAGCACTCAAATAATGAGAGAAAAAAAATCATCATAGATAAAATTATCCTGTAGATGATACAATATAATATGCATGTATTATTTTTTCCCACTTAATACTACTTGTATTCTTACAGCAGAACAGGACTGGTATAACACATCTGTGTTATGTACTGTAAAAACATGAAAAGAATAGTCATGATCTAAAATGGCATGTAGATAACAATATAAGACAGAGTAAATCATCAACTCTCCAGCTCATTCCAGAAGAGAGCATCAGTCCAGTACCGGATTTCTGAAGAGAGAAATGAAGTCAGATTTGTGCTTCTTTAAAACTTGATCGAGACGATGAACAGCTTCAGGTTGCCTTTTCCAAATGGCATTCATTACAGTCTGCCATATGTCCTTATATGGACCCCACAAGCTTGCAGCTAAAAGGAGAGATAAAACAATGTATTTGAAATAGAGAGAGGAAGAAAACAAATTATTTCTCTATTGCTTTCAATAAGTAGACCCTTTTTTAGTTTACTGTTACTCTTGGCATGTCAGTATACTCTTACATCCGTAAAGATAAGTATATTTTCCTTTCCTAAGGCACAAAACCAAAAAAAAAAAATAACCAACAATGGTCTGATATAAAATTTAATTGCATCTACAGAAGTAAAGAACCAAAAAAGATTATGTACACACCTAAATTCTGGTGCTGAAAGTCATCTTACAAGAATACTCACAATACAGGTATTAGGTTGGAAAAGACCTTTAACATCATTGAGTTTAAGCATTAATCTGACACTGCCAAATCCACCACTAAAACATGTCCCCAGGTGCCACATCTACATGTCTTTTAAATCCCTCCAGGACTGTGCCTCTACCACTTCTACAGAACACTCCAGAAAAGGAATCCCTTCACTATTAGCTAAACAACCTATCAAATCAAAATATACAATACTCTTGCATTACAGCAGATGGCTGAAGAAATATTGTTTCAACCATTTCCAAAGTGCTTGAGTGAGCAAGTTGGAAAACCAAAAGCAGTTTAAGCAAAAGCAAGCTATTTACATCACCCTTATTGCTCCTACATTGTCAGAGATGAACCAGTGTGTACTGAGTCATCTGGAAGGGGTGTAAAATCCTGCCTCACTAATCAGAGAAAAACATTTGCTGTTGAGAGACCACAAACTCCTTTGATTACTCAAACTAAAATTGATATCCCTCCCAACAATCAAAACACCAATCTCCTAAGCTTCAAAGTTCCTCTAGGATGTCAGATCAAAGACTGCCATACTTAAATGGTGAAGCCTACACACTTAAATGGTGAAGCCACTCATGCTGAGTAGCTACATGTGAATTTACAAATGACTGAGACAACACGTTTAGCAGTGCCAAACGCAGTGGCTGTGTCAGGCCAACCTGTAAAAAACGGACAAATTTGCCTTTTCTGAGCATCAGTGTTTTAACTCCTACAATGTCACCCCTGCCTAGAAATAGCTACTACTGCATGCATAATTTCACACTCAGCTATAACTGGCTGTCCCACACAACATCAGACTTCAGATTTATTTCCACTTGAAATTGTCTTTTCACTCTTACTACATTACCATGTACTCTAAACACCAGCAGCAAACCACAGTGTCTGCCAAAAGGTGTTCAATTACTTCCCTGGCCCATTTGTTTGCTCTTCTCCCTACCACATAATTGCTTTGCACCAGCCCAAACACATGAACTGTACTCTAGGGAATTAGAACAAATTAAGGATCTAATTTCTCAAAGCAAAATCTAATCCAAAAAGGAGTTTATTTTCAACAGGATCACATCTTCAACCCAGTTTGCTCTGCAATGACACAAAGATGAATTATTGCAGAGAAAGGAATAGGCACTAGGAATAGGAAGAGGTGGGACTTCAGCAACCATGCTGACTTTTTCCCACTTAAGCTGTTCTATTATTTCTAATTTTAGAATGGCCGACTGTCCCATCAGGGACAGCAAGAAAAGACAGGCTGAGCTGCTTCTCTTGGCAACAGTAGC
This sequence comes from Agelaius phoeniceus, assembly GCF_051311805.1. Lineage (NCBI taxonomy): Eukaryota > Metazoa > Chordata > Aves > Passeriformes > Icteridae > Agelaius > Agelaius phoeniceus. The sequence continues at coordinate 26,852,000 of NC_135269.1, read as the reverse complement.
AGTCGATGCATATATGCCTGAACACTTTACCAAGTGACAGACACTACCATGAGGTGTCTGTTCCCACAAAAAATATACTATACCTAAGGCAAAATCTTTACCAGTTCTAGTGCCACATCTCCTTTTAATTTTTCTCATATTTCTTGTAAAAAACTCCTTCTTCCCCTAGTTTTTTTAATTATAAGGTGATAGACTCTCTTGCTGTGTAACTCATAAAATAGTCTCATTTGATCTACTCCAATTTTCACTTCAACAAAGCCATAGTTTTCATTAAGAGTCTTTATTACTGCTTTTCTGTGAGGCTACAGGGATTCAATCCATTCAGTGAGACCAAAAATCTTCTCTGTAAAATCTGCTTGCCACAGGAATGGAGCTTTTAATTCTATTAGCCAGAATTAATAATGACTATTAACTGTCACTACTGACATACCAAACCTTATTTACAGATCTTTTGGCCTATATGTCAGTGATAACTGTTTTTCACAGGGTCTCCATTCTCCTTCTGTTAACCTAATGAAGCTCAACAAGAGTAAATGCAACATCTTGCACCCAACACAGAACCACTGCACAGGCTGGGAACCAAAGGAGCTTCTGGAGAGCAGCTTTACCCAAGTGTCAAACACCCAAGTGTTCTAGCAGACAGGAGGCTGAACACCAGTCAGCAGCACAGGCTCATAGCCCAGGCTCTATTAACAGCTCTATTAACAGCTGTAGCCAGAAAATGCAAATAAATGATTATTTAGGCATCTCAGAGTCCTTCACTCCCACACTGTGTCTAATTTTGGGCCCTCAGAGCTAGACACTGAAATAGCGAGCCAGAGAACAGAATGAATGAGAGGCTGAAAGAAGTGACCTGGTCCAGCCTTACAAAAAGAAGGCTAAAGAGGGATAGGGGCTTTGTTTTCTCTAACTACTGAATGGCACTACATGCAGAAAGCGGGGCAAGATTCTGGATATATTTCCTTTCTGCCTCTTACACCACACAGCATTAGGAGATGAGTGCAATACCGAAGTGATGCGTAACCACGTGCACACCGAGTTACAGGCTCCTGTAAGCAAGGGGGCTTTGGCTGCCTGACGTGACTCCCCGCCAGGACCAGCCAGGCATGGCGGCAGCTCTGACCGCGGAGCTCCGTCCCCGGCAGCTCTGCGCGGCCCGAGCCCGGTCACCGCTGCACGGGAGGCCGCTCTCCAGCGCCTGTCCGCACACCGCGCCCCGCACCGGCCTGGCGCCCCGCACCGGCCTGGCGCCCCGCACCGGCCTGGCGCCCCGCAGCGCTTCCCGCTGCCCGCCGGGCCTCGCCTCGCCGCCTCGCCACGCTCGGCCTGCCCAGGGCGGCCGCCCCGGTTCCGCGGGCTCGGAGGAGAGGCGCAGGGCCGCCAGCGGCCGCGGAGCGGGATGGCCGCGGGGAGAGGCGGAGGAGAAGCCGCAGCCCCACGCTCAGATTGTTCTTACCCGAATTTACCGCCAACGGAGCCGCCATCTTGGGCAGAGGGAGGCGCGTCGCGGCGCCGGCGCCCGAGGAAGGCCCGGGCGTGCCTAGGCCCCGCCTCGCTGCCGCGGCACCGCGCGGCTGGGCCCGGCAGGGGCAGCGGCTCCGGCGGCGGCGGGGCAGCCCCGCGCCCGGGCTGCTGGGAGCTGTAGTCAGTGTAGGTTCGTGGTTCAGCGTGCCGGCCGGCTTCGTGTGCGCTGCAGGCGGCTGCGGGAAGGGAGAGCGCCGGGCTTCTGCACTCCCGCCTTCCCTCCTCTGATGTAAATAACACAGCGACTCCGTGCCGTTCCGTTCTTCTTTCCCTTTTCCTTTCCAAGCCTCGCTCAAGTGAGTCTTTCCTTCCAAGCCCTGCCCTATAAGCCGTTTTCACTGAATATGCTAAATACCTGAATTCAGACACTGCACTAGGAGATACATTCACTAGAATATTTAAATTTATTTTTTAATTGAAGAAAAAAAATCATCAGGATGATTCCAGCTTGTCTGGTTTCTGATTGAAATCTTTAAAAAAATAGATACAATAAATAATTTTTGCATATGAATGAGGGTTTACAATCTTGTATAGGGGAGGATTAAAAAAAAACCCAACACCCCCCACAAAAAAACAAACAAACAAACAAAACCAAAAACAAACAAAAACCACCAGATCTGATAGGAGTTATCCTGTGAAGAAAGCTGCATTTAAACTCAATGTGCAAGAAAGAAAATGAAAAAGTACCAGGCACAAAGAAAAGAAAATAAAAAGCATGTTTATACACTTATTCATCTGGAGCTGAGGAACGAATATCAGTATCTTAGAAGTAGTCTGTGTCTGAAGTCAATTTACCATTCTCTGCCCCAGTAGTAATCAGCATTCTTACAGAAATTCCCTCCTGTATTACCTTTAGGATAAAATATTCCACCAAAAGTACTCATTTTTAGTTCCAATAGTTTCCCCTCTTGAACTTTATTAAACCAGTATTCCATGGTTGCAAAACCATGTCCAATGAACTAGACCCATGGTAAATTGGCAAAATAACTATCTTTGCTTCTGTAGATCTCCCCTGTAATGGGATGGCAGAAGGGGTAATAGAGAGAGCAGAGCTCCTGGGGTGAGACTGAATTGGCAAGGCAGCTCTAAGAAAAAGGAGACAGAAAACAGAGAAACTGTTTCACTTAGTCAGAAGAGGAGAGAGAAATGAATATTTTAGAAAAGAGGGGAATTCTCAGAGTTCAGTATATGAATGTGTTCTCAATAATTTGGCCTAATTTGTTGATTTAGTCAAAGATCTCATATTCTTTGAGATTTACCTTATCCTGGTCTTAACCATGAACAGACCACACCAATAATGATGAGAATGACAGTGAATTGTTCATTTCATTCCAGGAAATGAAGAATGCCAGGCAAGAGGTAAAAGTAGGAAATAAGTGAAGTTATTCCCCAAGCAGCTGAACTAAAGCAGCCTTGGTACCTGGATGGGGCATTCCTGTATCCTCTCCTGTGCATCCTTCCTTGTGAAGCCATAGTCCTGCAGGTATCAGACAAACTTGGAGATGCATATGCTGATCACCTGGCCACAGCAAAAAGTAGTGGATAGCTTGAGGTTTTGCTTCAGTCTTTCCTTCCACAGAGATTCTAATTTTGATCTTTTTCCTTAATACATTCCCAGATTTGCACTAAGTTTATGACCCCTCTAGCTTTTGATCAGATTAGGTTGGAATTGACCCAGAAATTGCAATAGGTTCAAAAGTTACTGAAAAGGTTTGGCTTACAGTGGGATTTCCTAAGCTGTGTTTCCTTAAGAAACATGAAGTTTTAAAGTAGGGAGAGAAATAAATAATTGATTTTTTTTCAAGCCTTTCCCAGGCATTAAGAGCTGTCATATTTCTTTTGGCATTCAGATACAGCCAGATTGCACCCACTTTTTTTGAACTCTGTTGAAGGAAAAAATCCTTTCTAACCACTGCAGATTTAGTATTTTAAATTTCCAAATAATTCTTTCCTCTCCTTGCCAATTGACCTAGGGTCACATAGCAACAAGAAAAAAAAGACAGCCTGAAATAGTGGATAGCAAGGGGTAGGTCATTGGGCAGCTGAACTACAGAAGAAAAAATACCACATTTGGCTCCAGCTGCACAGCATTTATTATATTCTTTCTCTGTCAGCAATGTGATATTTTAATGCAAAATAGTTGTGACAGTTCAGTTCCTAGTATGGATGAAGTAAGAGAGGCATCTAGCTACACCATACCATACATTCTGCACATATTTTTATTGGCATAACTGCATCCATCCATTCATGCTTTAATGAGTAAGGAAGTCCATTAATAGTAATTCTTGCTTATTCTTGCTTTATTTGCTGTCCTTTAATTAAGGTTCCCATTGTTTACCCAGGATCACTGGCTGGTTTGGTAGTCTATTTTTGACAAGTCACTATAGGGAAAGAATACCTCACTCCTCTCCCTAAGAATAGCTCTCAGCAAGTTCTGCAACACAGAGGGGTTCAATAAGGGACACCAATGTCTTTCATCCTTAATTACTAGACAGAAATCTGTGAAGTATCAAAGGTAGGCTGACACTAAATACCTGGGATGGATATTAATTCCCCTGGATTCCAGGGAAAGGAGGTTCCAAATTGCCTGTAGGGTAGCAAATTCTGCTTGTGTGGTGAGAGACCTACATTAATTTCTATAGGTGAAAATAACTCTTAGTAATAATTCAAATGAGCTGCACAGTGGGAACCTACTCTTTGTAACTTGTAGGTGGTTTGTGATGTGCTACAGGTGTAACATTCTTAATTTTGATAGTACTGTATTTGATGGTTCATTGTCAAATCATACATCAAGATACCAAGATAATAATGATGATGATGATATAATTTCTTCTCTTTACATATTATTATTATGAGGAAGAATAATTATTAGCCAAAAAAAGAGTATTGTTCAAATGCTAAGAGGCCCTACTTAATTTCAAACGTTTAATCTTTAGTGTCATTATGATCACATCTTTCACATCTCCATCGCACGATGGAAAAAAATTAGAAAATTCTTTTCAGCACTGCAGCTGAAACTGAAAAAGTTGCCTTGTAAAAGTACATCTACATAAATAGACCAGTCCTTGCATTGTGAAATATGCCTCTTTCCCAAAAATCCAGAAACATTTCTGGCTACTGATTAGTCTAATAAGACTTCCTGGAGCTCTTGTTTTGACTGACACCAACTCTGTGCATCTCAGCTTACTGTTCTGTAAAAATAGGTATAGCATCTCACAGCAGGCCTGGAATGCTGATCGAACAGATCTTCAGCCTGGCCCCATCATCTGAACAGAGGAAAAATAATGTATTTTTGTTTTATGTTAGTTGGCAGAAAAAAATCCTGTATTGTCTTATGTGCTGGCTAAATTTCCTAGAAACTTCTTAGCTATAATCCTGTCTTTGCTGCAAAAAGCATGTTTTATACATGGAGATAGTTTGCTTGGCATGAAATCTCAGAAAAAGGTCTGAGACCTTTGCCTTCAGCATTTCTCAACAAAATAATTTTGTAATTTCTGTCTTCCATCCTAGGTATTTCTGGTGTCACCATGGTATCTAAGCTGATCAAGGACACTGTGTGAGGTTGTCACTAGCTCGTGTAAGTAGTTTATCTAGCCAAAAGCAACAATGAGCTAAAAGTTCTCAAAGTTACATGAACACCTTCCTTGGGGTCAGGGAGCAGGGGGAGACGAACAGCAAGTGCTGCCCTTCCTGTGTAGGTGAGGACAATTAGTGACTATAGGCATCTGACCAGAAATGAATGCCTTGATAAGCAATATCCTGCTTGTCAGTTGGGTTTGTATGAGCCTTGTTCAGGCTTCAGAGCTAGAGTGAAAATACTGTTCTTGCTCCGTCATGTATCGTGAGTTATTTTTTTCCTAATTCCTGCTTTGGGGCTCTCTAAGCTATCTGTTTTGTTTCTGTTTCTTCTCTATTCTGGAATGAAGAACAGTCTTTCTGTAATAATTTCTCCATTCAGCTACTGAGGGCATTGAGGCAGTTATTAGCCCAGAAGGTGATCTGATTAGTGTAACGATGTAGCTGCCAGTAATTGAAAACGAGAGGTGCAGAAACCTACAGCCATGGAAATGCTGGAAAAACAAAGCATAAGCAAAGTGAAGATATTTGATATAGTAAATAGAAGTCTTGGCAAATCAACTGCCTTATTGATATTCATTCTGTTCAGGGATTTACATATCAGATTTAAGGATGGCTGATGTTTTTGCAAGTTGCCAGTTTTGCAAATTCAGGCTTTATGCTGTAATTCATTCTGAGCACTTTCTAAAGCATGTTGTATATATTCTGCAGCTGACTTACATACTTCTTTCATTCTTTTGGGTTCCCATCCAAGAACGGGTGGGTTGGAATAAGTGCAAAGCTATGAGAGAGTATAATGAGTTCACTTGGGCAACACTGAAGACGTGTAAAATTGCACAAAAATCTCTGTGCTATTAATGTAAAGCAGAGGGTTTCTGTAACTAGATATAATGCAAGAAATGGGAGAGGGAGTCAATTTAAACTAAATTGATATAAATCACTACTTTATACTTACAAACGGAGTGAAATTGATATAGGAACCAATGAGCCTCAGGAAAAGGCTACCTTGCAATGCCATCTCTACTGCAATGTAAAATTGCTTCACAAATTATACTACCATTTTGTTAATTATCTTCCCAGCACTGTCCACTTCTTTGGACTTCTCTGGGCAGAAGACAAGAAGCATCCTGTACCCAAAAGATGTATGCAAAATATAGTTTGTGCACTTCTGACAATTTGTTACTGAAATACTTTCCCTGTCTTGATGGTCTGAGATAACTTATTGGAAAAAAAACCCTATGTAAATAGATAGCATAAGAAAGGATTTGCTTTCTGTTCTGGTCGATTTTTTTGTTTCATGTAAGTTTGCAGAGAATCAGGAAGAATTATGTTCAGGAGCAAGAATTTAAAGAACATGGACTGAACAAATTCAATTTCTGGAACAAGAAATTGTATTAATCGATTCTGATGTCAAAATATTTCAGTGGAGGTCACATGTCTGTTAAAGTCTTCTGCTGTATTTGCATCACTCAGCTGCATTCCTGGGCATCTGCCTAGTAACAATATAATTTTGTTTTTCTTATGCATCACTCTGAGTCCTCTTTAATGAGCAGTTTGTCTGCAGAAACAAGTAGTTATGGTGAGGTCCAGCCCAGGAGAAGCTTGAGGTACTGACTCATTCTGAAACACTGTGGGAAAGGTTTGCTTGCAGGTATATTTAGACTATAACTACACAAAGACACTAAGCTATGAGAAACCCCCAAAAATTAGGTGGCCATAGTTTTAATGAGGATTTGATTATGCCTTTTGGGTGTCTTAGTTTGACATTGTTTCATATTAGATGATGATAAATGTGTTTCAAAGTATGTTTTCCCAGAACTTCTCAGAAAGTCTAGTGTCAGTTTTGAGGTGAGATCTGAAGAGCATTATAGGGAAGATTGATGCCTCCCTTTCACTGGAGAGGTTCAGATTACTTGTTCAGGTTGTGAGAGGCTTGCTAAATTCTTCCCTCCCAGCTTAATATGCAACTGCTACCTCCCATGAATGTTGGAGGGGTCTTTGGAATTCTATGCTCTCAGTCTCTTGTTAGTGACACTTCACTTTATGAAAATCATTAAACCTCCACCAGATACGCAACTGGAACCTGCCAGGGAACGGGGCAGAGAAAATCCCACCATTCAAAAGGCTAATCTGACCACCAGGTGAAGAATATTTCTCTTGTGATTTGTCTCAGTGATCAAGACTTTTTAACAAACACATCAGCATGTGTTTGACTCAAATATTAATTCACTTTATTTTCACAAAAAAAAAAAAACAAAAACAAAACCCAAACTTCTGTGTTAACCACTTTGGAGACTTCTTGAAAGCCTGAGTCATATGTGAAAGTGAACTACCAGCTCTGTCAACATGACCAGCTGTAACTTTTTTCCTTTACAGATATTCCAAACCTAGGCAATCTGTATTCAGAGTGGATTTTTTTTCTGATCTGAGCAAGAACAAAAGCATGTTTACATTTTCATTGATCACAGGCATTCTTTCAATACTTTCTGGTTTGTTTACCTACTCAGATAAATTAGTGAGTCATATAGCCCCAGTGCTCTCAGTAAACTGATTTCTTGTTTGAAAGTTGTGTCTTTTCTCTCTATTCATGGCTCCAGGAAATAATGATCCAGCTCCAAGTTTTGCCTCACACGAACTTTCACACATAACACAAGACAAGGAGCTAGCTTTTTGGGGAGCTAGTATCCCTCTAGAGTTAACAGCCTACTTCATTTCTAGGAATCCCTGTCTGTAAGAAACTTACCTCCTCTTTAAATACTGTGCAAACACAAACTTGGACAGCATAAAGGGGATAGTTATTAACTGCTGGTATTTAAAATCAAGGGGAAGAATACAATGCAGTACAGTAAGTGCACACTCAGCTCTAGTATCACCCAGGGCAGCGTGTGTTGTTCTCACCATGCTTCTCTGCCCATATCCTACATTTTCTCATCCAAATCATGGCTTACATAGTTTAGTAAGAAGTTCTTCAATTTAAGCATGGCTGCCATTGCTAGAACCCATTGACACAAGGACTGCTGTGGTAGGACAGGAGTAATCACTTCTTTGGTAACATTTTGTCACATGCTGTAACATGACCAAACTGCTGAAGCTCAGCCTTTTCTCCATAGGGCACACCTTGCAGATAATTGTGCTGTCAGTCTGCTCCATGGCAGTTGTCAGCCCTCTGCAGACTGAGACATGTAGACCTCCTGTAAGGAGGACATACCCATGCTCTAAACTTTAAAACTCTATATAAGATGAAGATGAGCCATGAAAAAGTAATTTGACTCTATTCATCATCTTTATTCCACAGTTATCTGAGAGGAAAAGTATCAATTAAAGGTGAATGCTGTATCAGAGCTAAGTTTTCTTAAGGAAGTACACTGCTCAGAATATTAGACAAGCACCTTTTACAGCTTTGATGGTTCAGTCATGTCAACAATTACAAAGCAATGCCCAATAAAACTCAACTAGGCCACCTGGTCCTTCTTTTTACAGGAGTACAACAGAACCATTATTCTTTCAGCCGTTTGCATCTTTTGAGATCTGAGTGCTTTTCTGTGCATCAAAGTAGACGTACCTCAAAAAATAGATACCTTACTTTTTAAACTATTTTTAAAAATATCCATAGTGGCATTTTCACTTAAATTATTAAATTTAAATAATCTTGGATTTTAATGAGACCCTTGTCTTGACTAAGAGCTCAGCTGAGATAACTCACTGTTTACCTGTCCTGAGGTGAGAATGTATGACTTCACTGTAGTAGGAAAGGTCTGGGACTGTTCCCTCTGATTTATGTGTCTTTGAAGTAGGCCTGAGATGAGTCAAAGTATATACTGCTCAGAAGAATGAGGAAAGGTATATATTACACAGAAGGAAGGAAGTCCAATGTCTAGGTTCCTATCTGCAAAGAGGAGGAGTGAAGAAGCAAACAACCAGCAGCTCACTTCTCTCTTGTCCCTGACTTTGGCCAAGTCTTTTTACACAAATGGGAAGCAGCTGGCTACCCACCTAATCTTAATGCTTGTAATATTGTACATTATGTTTTCCACAGTGTAGGTCTAATATTCAACACAGAATTTCTGTGTGGAAACTTGCAGAATGGAACTGTGTTTCAGAGAAGATGAGTCTTCATTGACCTCAGGAGAAGTTCCAAATGCTCAGTTGTTTTGGAAATCAGGATACTTTCATGGGATCCCATGCAAGTATAAACACCTAAAAGTTTCAGATTCTGTGGCTTTTAGACATTACATTGGTTTGTGTACTAGTCAGGAGAAATACTGCTAGGCATGGACTAAAACCACACAAAACACTGAGCATATCCTACCTTCTTCCCATGACAACCTGACAACTTCACAGTACATTTCAAGGCCCAGCATAAAGGTTTGCATAAAACAAATTATAAACCCTTCAGGTATGCATGACACAATACACCATCAGTGGAAATGTCTGGGGCACATCTGTTCTGAAGCTTTCCATGCTTCAGAATTTTTCCATGCAAAAAATATTTTTTTTTTCTCCAAGTACGGTAGCAACATAAAGAAAGTAAACAGGAAAAAAAAAAAAAAGAAAATGTGAAAGTAGGTTAAAATAAAAATCAGTACCTGATTTATTTGCTTTAGAAAACTATGGCACCTACCAGAGCTGACTGGCTACAGTTTAATATAACCTATTTAAGATGAGGTCATTTATCATTCCTTAAAACCCCACAAATGCTGGATTATTAGGAGTAAAACAAACTGGGTCTACCCAAGGCTTTAATTCCATGTCTGGCCTGTTAGCAGGAATTCTCATATTCATACACTGATGTACCAATGATTTTAAAATGTTGCCAAGGAAAACATAGTACAATTTTAAAATTAATATGGAAGAATAAAATAATGCATATTAAAACAGAAAAGTATATTTTCATGCTTTAGGTGTCTTGGTTAATCTATAAAATATGGTCAGGATACCAGCTTGGTCCCTGCTCTCCCTGGATATGTTCCTGACCCATAGTGGCTCTTGGCCTGGTCCTGTCATGGTGCAGAGTCTGGGGGAAAGATGGAGCAGAAGGGAAAGAGAGCAGAGCAGCACAAGGCACACAGCACAACCTTCCCTCTGTCGGCGTGTCAAGCACAGACTAAGAGGAAATGTTCTCTATCAGAATATAAGAACCAAATTTCTCTGTACAACAAGCAAAGATCTGTCATAAAAAGTCTCAGTTACAGTGCTGCCTATGTGTAAAACTGATCTAATTATTCTTGGATCTCTCATTTGTCCTCATTACAGCTGGTTTCCTGCAGCTCCTTAAGGAACATATTCATATTTCTGATTAATAAATGCTTTGACTTTCCTACTTCATTTATTACTTTGCCTATCTAACCTATCTTATCTCAGGCTTGTCTCTCTATCAGCATTATTTATATAGCATAAAATTAGCTGCAGTAGGTCACATTCCTTTTGGCAGAAGGAAATATATCTGTCTGGAAAAATGCAAGGTTGCAGGTGGGGCTTGGCTGGTGCAATATATTTACAAGCGTCAAAGTTCACACCAACCCTTTAATGCAACGTCATCTTTCTTGACAGGTGAGCTCCTGTCACACCTGGCTTATGCAGAACATGAGCTCCAACACAAGAAAAAGTCAGTGGAAGTTCTTGTAATGGACAGTTCCTGTTTATACAGCAGCCATGGAATCAATATGCAGGAGAAAGTATTGCATTTTCTCAAGTCATGCACTTTTTATTTCATCTCAGCAAATCCCATATGGCTGAGGCATTTTTATAAGAATGTGAGCAATTTTGAGCTCTGTGGAAAATGCTGAGTGCTGTTGGATGAAGGCAGAGAAGGGCAGAAGAGGAAAAATACATTCCTTTGAATGCACTAATATAGAAGGCAATTAAGGAATATGACAATAATGAGCAATCATTCTGTCTTGTAATGTATATTTTGCTTTAAAGAGCAGGTGATGACTCCCTGAAAACAATAATATGTAACATAATGAAGTCCTGTCTACACAGGCATGTTACTTCAAATATTTCAGATGAGTTGGCTTGAGCATATTTGTAACAATTGTTTTAAAGTGGCTGGCCTTTCTTTTTTTGCATGAATGAAACCCAGGCTCACTAGCCCTCAGCTATGAGCTGCATCCAGTTTATGAGAGGATTCTGCCCATTTTTGAATAATTTTCCCTCATTGTGTAATGTGATAAGGTTTCTTTGGTGTCTGGCCCCTGAGTGCTCTCTTCTGTTCCAAAATCATCTGGATCAAGTATATTAATCACTTCTGCTGAATGCTGATGGCTTCCATTGCAATTCCAGTATATGTGTGTTCCTCCAGATGCACACTTTTTTTTTTTGAGTACCACCTCTTTCCTTCCCTGATATTGTCTCATGGGTTATGTGTATCAGCACATCCAGCCCAAACTTTATGGCACTGCCTCAAATATTACTCTTTGTGACTGTTGGTCAAACTGAATGCAAGAGAGGGACATTCCTGAGAAATGGACCAGTGCTGCCATAAAGCAAAATAACGCCGGCTTTTCTACAAGAACTGAAGGGATGTGAACAGGACTTTCAGGACTTCTAACGGGCCAGAATAGGATAAGCTGTGAAAGATTTATCCATGGGAAGTCAACTGTTGAACCTCTCTATTGTAACAGACCCAGGTGACTTACCACAGCTATCACATGATGTCACTTCAAACATGGAGTTGTAGGCCTAATATTGTTTTCAAACCACTGAACTGAAATACAAAGACTGAGGTTACAAAAAAGCTGTTTGAAATCCAGAAAGGTGGTTAGCCTGAAAATGCTGCTGAGGGAAGTATTCCTATCACGTCCTATATTATGTCACAGCTCTGCAACTCTAAGCCAGGTGGTATCCAGATGCCATCACTGGCAGGGGAAATTGAGCTATATGAACCATGAGCCTGTTTCCATCTGTCTAGAGCCACCTCCTCTGCTGTGGCCATCATGCTGCTCCACAAACAAGGTCCCAGTCTTGTGTTCCCACCTTGTGCTGCTTGCTACACATCTGGGCTCACTGCTGCTCTTCCTGCCACTCAAAAAACTCTCATGGGCAGCATCCCATGAGTTAAAAGGAATACAGATTGTAGGGCAGGCATATTTATTGCAACATCAAATGCAGAAAAAAAAGCAATAGCAAATACACTTTGGCTTATAATTGGTTCAGCATTCTTTAGCTTCCTTTCACATTTTATAAGATGAATTACCAAAATTAAACATTTCAAAATGCTGAGATTATAAAACACTTGTAATCAAACCTTCAGCAATATAAAATTCTTGAATTCAGGCCAATTGCTTTACAGTCTGTTCCCTTCTGGTGCACATGATGCTGACCTGCATGTGTTGCAGGAGGTCGTAGGGCAAAGACTGTGCTTTTATGCACAGAGCAAAGCAGTGCAGCCCTCTGGGTTTCTCATCTGTATGGTCTCTCTCACTTCTGCAGTTGAATATACTTCAGTACCCTTCTATGCAATGCTGCACATCCTTCTGATTTATCCATTGGCTTTTGCTCTAAGACTTTTTCTCAGCTCTTGGAAACATATTCAAGGTAACATTGCTACAGAGGTGCACATAAAACTGCAAACTCAAGCCCTGTTACTATTCAATAACAGGAAACTATCTCTCTCTTTAGCCCAGCATCTTCTTCCCTCCTTCTCATTCCAAGATGAGCACAGGATTTCTACAGAAAAGAGATGTAGAGAGAGAAAGGCTTCTTATTTTTACGCACTATGGGGTTTGCTGAGAACAACCACTTCCTAGGGAAGCCCAAACTGAAAAAACAGATGGGAATGACATTCCAAAATTGATTTGAAATTGAAACCTATGATCATTGGCACTGAGTTCAGTGCAGAAATAACAAATAACTGCAATTTATCTCTGACAACAAAGGCGCCATTATGATGAGGAACTTTAGCCTAACAGGTTGCTTAATGAACAAAAAATACTTCAAAAAGGAAGAGAATAGGAAAGAGAAGTTCAAGGATTCTATGAATGGATTTCAGCACAGGAGCCAGAAAGCAAAAAAAGAGCTGGAAGGATGTTTATGACAACTTGTGTTAACATGGACATGAGTGTCTAGATTCAGAGGAGTTTGGGATAAGGGAAAATGCCACCAGCAGGAAGATTTGCTGTAAATTGTAGAAAAACCCCAGTCCTCTGAAGAATATTAGGATCTTATGCCACTACTTCAAGTGCACTCTGTGGTTAACAAATAGTGGGAGCTTCTTGGAGATCCCCACGACACCCTTTCCAGAAAACAGGAATGATTTCTGCTTTCTGCAAAGATAGGTGCACTTAGCAGATAAGGTGTGCTATGCCAGAGTTATGCTGAATAAATAAGGTTGCAATGAAAAAATTGGCTGTAGCATCCCATTGAGGTTCTCATTTTCCCCTAATAATTCAAAAACATAACAAAGATACATCTCTCTCCTTATCTTTATAATATATTAATTTTTCACCACTCTATTCTCTCATTTAAGAAAGAGCAGGACAATTCACTCACCTTGTTTTCCTGAGCAGCACAGAGATCTCCTTCTCCTCTCATGGACTTCCAATAAGACATAGTGAACATCTGCCACTTGCAGCAAATATTGATCAGAGTGTTTGTAAGGCTCCTCCACCTGCCCTTAATTTCCCAACAAAGCCCTTTATTATTATTTTACAGTTGGTCAGAACAGTCATGCAGTTCCTTTCTCCAGTGCATTTGCCAAGTAAAAGGCATCATTAGTCAGAGAAGCAGAAAGATGTTTAGACCTCCAAGAGTGAGAAAAGGAGTGGACACATCAATAACATCCATTGCAGTCTGCAGAGCAATTCTTATTTCTGTTTCAGTAAATAAGGCTGAATTTCCAAAAAACCTGTTATTAACCATTGTATATAATTCTATAACATAGAACTTTCTGTAGCGATTCATAAGGCTTTGCTTGAAGAAGCTTGAGAAAAAGAATTTTTTTTCTATTTATGAAACCAAATTTTCAGCTTGAAATATAGGCACATTCAGCCACTGCTGCCAGCAGAGCTTGGGGTCATAAACTTTGTAAAACAGGAAGTATTTCTTCAGTACCAACACAGTGAAATATACATGTGATAAACATTTCTAGCACATACTGGTAGACCATTATCAATCCCAGTGAGCAGAAAGTCCACATGTAGAGGTGCAGCTGTATTGTCTCTTTGCTGCTGAATATTCAGACTGCAATCTGTACAGATGCTTTGCAACTTTACCATCCTAAAGTCCCAGCATAATTACTCTCTATCCCAACCAGCCATGGAATGACTCGGTCTCCACCTCCTCCTTTCCTGCCAGTATCACTACCCCACCATCATGTCTTTCTCTAGTCCATTCTCTGGACTCTCCATCGTTTCCTCCAAACAGGTGGGCAAGCATTTGAAATGGTGGTGGCTTAACACTGGAGGAGTCCTGAAAATAGCTTGGCTTCACACCAAACTGCAGAATCCTAGCAGGTTCCTGTGTTTGTTCCTCAAGACAGTGACTGCGGATCATTGCCCAGGAGAACAATTTCCCGGTACAGGGTGTGAATCAATGCATGACAGTGCATATGCAAAAAATGTCAGAGAACTGGGGACTGAACCACAATATATAAATCATATGAACAGACATTTTTACTCTAGCTGGTACATATTGGTTATTTCCAAGAAAACGTGTTCCAAAAGCTTTTCTTTATGAACATGGAAATGATTTCTTACAAACAGTCCTGCTGAGTTGCCAGACCCATTCAAAACAAATCCAAACATTTCCAAAAGTAAATAAGGTGTCAAAATGCAATTAAGTAACCTTATGAAAGCAATTCCAATTACTTAAAAGTAATTAAGGACATCTTAAAACTTTAAAATGGCCACATGATGGCCTAGTGCATTATTCTTACCAGATTAAAGAAGAGGTGGAAGCAGGGCTAAGAGGTGGAAGCAGGGCTATGGATAACTTTTGGTGACATCAGCCAGAGTAGTCTTCAGCCATGTAGATTTTTTCCTACATTATTACTGGATGCTGCTGCTATCTGTTCACGCACGTCTCAGCAACATGATTTGAACAGACTTTTACTAAGGGAAAGACTCCTTAATTCTGAATTAAAAGAAAGTACAGATTTCACTTAATATTAACAGCCTCAATTCTGATTCAAAATTGCAGGTCTTAGCTATATTATTTTTATCCTTTCTTTCCAAGTCTGAGTACTTGCTTTTAATCAACAGGAAATGTTGCTGGGTATTAGGTGTGTCAACAATCACATCACTTATATAAGTTACTTACATAATGGATACTTCTGGAACCTAATCGTTTATATATCAGTTGACAGGAAAATATGAAAATAATAAAGTTTTTGAGAAATACATTGTTATATACATACATTCACCTGAATTTGATTAATATATAGTAACTAGTTACTTTTCCATTGGTATATTAAGTATATGTTACACTCTAAGATATATGCAGAGAAACAGGATTTCTCACGTATATGGGTGTTTACATTCCATTTTATGTTTTGTTTTCTGAATAACGTTGCATTTGAGTTTACATGTCAAGACTACTGCTGAGAACAGCATATCTTTTTATGCAGACCTGGGTCTTGCTGACAGCAAGAAGTTGTAAAGTTAATTTGTAGAGCTTTCCTGTGGGGGACATACATATATCAATCTAAAATTTAATATGCACAAGGTAACATTAACTTGTTTTAGGAAGGAGATAAGCTATGTCAACACAAGTTCCACTGTTAGTTGAACAAGCATATTGTACAAAGCTGTACTGGTATAATACTTCAAACTAAGAAACAAATGTAAAGGAGAAAAAATCCATGCCCTTAAATGTAACTGTTGTGCCAGTGCATTCGGTGATGAACACCTCTTTGTCCTACCAACTGCTGAAATAAGTCAAATTCTCAGGTGAATATTGTCATGGCAAAAGTATTGATAGTTTGTGCACTAGAGATAACTCATAATTAAACACCCAGGATGAGGCTGGCTGCCCGGAGAGCTAAGGATGCCAGGCCAGGAAAGCCACAAGAGAGCTATAAAGGCGATGAGTAAAAGCATTCTGTCAGCTGAGGTGATGGGGTCTTCCGTGCAGCATCGGGGATCGCAGGAAAAAGAGAGGGATATGCATGCAATTTGATCAGATCCATGGTACAGCGCGTCTGTGGTAGAAAGAGAGGATAGAAGCAATACAGTTTCTCTGAGTTTCTACAAAATAAAAAGTGAGAATAAAGCGAGGGGAGGGTGAGACGGGAGCGGCGCGGGGTGGCCCGACCGGCTGTGGCGGTAGCAGGGCGCAGTCCCGCTCTGCCGGCGGCCGAGGGCCCGAGCGCCGTGAGGCGGAGCTGCCGCGGCGGCTTCGCGGGGGCCGCGGCCAGCCCCGAGCGAGCGAACCGCTGACAGCCGTGCCGGGCGCTCCGGGCAGAGCACAGCACAGCACAGCACAGCACAGCCCCGACGTTGTAGCCAACAACCGGCAAAGACCGATGAGGATCGCTTCGACCCGGCAGGGGGAAAAACCCCAAAGTAACACCTATGACAGGGAAAAAAAATTTAAAGAAATCAACCCACTGCTTGAAAACCGCGCGGTTCAATGTCCGGCAACAGGTGGCTGAAGTTGCAGGGAATTTACGGACGGGGACGGCCCTGCCCGGCGGAGAGCTCCGGATCCCCGGCTTGGCAGAAGAGGACCGGGCTCCGGCTGGGGCCACCTCCGCCTCCTCCCGCGCTACCCGGGCCACCACCGCCGCCTACAAGTCCCGTCATGCCCCGCGCCGTCGCGGCCGCTGCCGTCACGCCCCGTCCCCCCTCCCGCGCCGCTCCCCGCCCACTGCCGGCAGCGCACGCGCAGCGGGGGCGGCGTCCAGGGCAAGTCTCCCCAATGTAAGATGGTGGCCGGGCTGGCAGCGGAGCGCCCCGAGCTTGGAGATCGCCCGTCCCTCGCGTAAAGGTCGTCGGAGCAGCCGCCCGAGCGCCCGACCGGCTGCCGCCATACGTCTCGCCCCAGGAGCACCGCTGCGGGTTTCTCCTCTCCGCTTCTCTCCTTCCTCGCCGCCTCTCTCCTTCCCTCCCCACCCTTCTCCTCCTTTTCCCCTCGCCTCCTTTCCCGCACGCTCACTCACCCACCCGCCTGGCCGCCCCCGCCGCGCTGGGCAGCCTGAGAGGGAGAGCCGCGCACACGCACCGCGGGCCGGGCAGGCAGGAGGAAGGCGGGTGAGTGCGAGCTGAAGGCCGGGCCGGGGAGGGAAGGAGGAGGGAAGGAGAGACGAGGAGGAGGCGGGGGGGAGCCGGGCCGCTCTGACTACGAGAGCGCCGAGGCTTCGCTGGGACGGCGCAGGCCGCAGCCCACCCGCCGGTGCAGCCCCGGCGACGGCAGGACGCGCTGGGCCGCTGCCGGGCGCCGAGGGCACCGGGCCGTAAGGGGAGGGCGCGGGGGCGAGCGGGCGGCTCCTCCTCCCCGGGGGCACCGGGGAAGGGGCTCCCTCCGTGTCGCTGCCCGGAGGAGGCTGTACTGATTTCCTCCTCGCCCCCCCCTCCGGCGCGGGGAAGCCCTTGGGACGAGCCGGGCCACCGGCCGGGCTGGCGGAGGGACGGTGGCCCCGGAACCGCTCGCATTTGCCGGGGCAGGCCGGTGCGGCCAGGCGCGGGCATCGCAGCGTGATTCACTTAGAATTTGCGTGGAAATTTCCTCTCTCCCCTTCTTCCTCTTCCCTGGAGCCAGGCTCCATTTCTTCTTGTGATAGGCACTTTTTTCCTGAGGGAGAGGCAAACAGATGGTGAATGGCAGCCTCTTAATTTTAGTGTTATTTTGGACAGTCCGTGCAACCTCCTGAGATTTGTCTGTCAGTAAAATAATCGGTACGTAACTTTCTGTCTCCTGCTTGCAAAATCCTAGAAGTTCTTTCCATTTTGTGTATTAGCAGAAACAAATGACAAGGCTGTGTATGGGTGCTTATCCTGCTTCTAGCGACGGTCCTACAGCTCTACCTGCCAGTTTAAAAGTGAGCAGCCGGTGCCTTTGTATGTACAGTAAAGGGGAGGGAAAATACACTAGATAATTATCTTAAAATGCTTTGTTACTATACCAGAGAGGATTTAATTGTCCATGGCTTGTATGCTTCTGTCAGTGTGGTAATACTAAGTATGCTGTTCAGAGGAGAAGCAATTCTCTCCAGAGTGTATGTTAATGTGAGCAAAATCCACAGCTGGTTAAAGCTGTGGAAATTCTAGACCTGCAGATGTTGGCTTACTCCTGTCCAAAAGTTTTAGGAGTTAATTTTGGCCAGTCACATGTTTACTGAGCCTGTACAGGTTTCTAGCTTGCTGTGTTTTAACTGCCTGTGTTTTGTTTTAGTTTTGAGATGTCTTGACTCGAACATCCCTGTACTTTGACTTCATATTCATGTAAACATGGTGTCTGGCACTAGGAGAAGAGCACACGTACTGAAAGATGAATATGTAGAGGAATGAAACTTTTTCTAGCCCCTTTCACTGCTTAAAAAGGAAAGAGAAAAAATAAAATACAGGCTTATGAAGAGCAGGGAATAAAACAGCCTTGTTTGACTCAAGAGTGTGAATTAGTTTCACATGGCCTTCAAATAGCGAAATGTACTGCTAGTTTCTTAGCACCTCTGTAATAATGTAGTGATCTAACTTGTGGTCTAGGATTCAGCTGTGCTGCACCTTAGGCTTTTGGAATTCTGCAATAGAGTTTCCATTTCATAAACAAGATGAACACATGTTTAGAAATGCTTGGCAGTTGAACTTGGCTGAATTGAAAACTAAGTTCATTTTAGGGGAAAAGATTGTTTTGGAAAGGGGGAATACAGTGATAAAATTATGTATTCTTTTAACTTGCATGTTTCTTTAGATGCCTCTTTGTTAGCTTTTTAAAATTAGGGTGTTGGAGGATCCTAGCAGTTTTTCTTTTTACAGAGAAAAGGTGGTGAGTGTCTGTCAGGAATAGTGCTCTACTAGTTTCTTGGTGCTTCAGAAAGTTTAAGACCATCCTTAGAGTGCCAACTAAATAAAAAACTTGGGTTAAAAAGGCTGGTGAGAGAGCATACACGAGTACATGGCTTTTTATGTAATAAAAATCATCTTTATGTAAAAGTACATGTTTTCCTTCATGGCTATTGTTCATAGAAGTTAGGATATTCTTTGTGAGCTAAATGTTTTTGAAATAGCTCTGACCGAGATCCTAAGTATGGGCCCTGAAGGCTTAACTCTGGCAACTATTGCTCAAAATCTCACCTACCTCTTTGAAATAAATGAGATTATTTCAAATAGACCACTCTGTAAGCACAGGTAACTGTTAAGTGGCTGATAACAGATTGCATCTTGGGTCTTGGTTGCTCTGGTAAGATGAGGCTGATCTATAGGCCTTAACACATGCTGGAAGGAAATTACTTGCTCAGCAAGATTGCTGGGGTCAAGGGTTCTTAAACTTTCACACGGTGAATAGTGCCTTAGGTTGTACAAAACACCTCTTGTCCCACTTGCAGTTATGCTGTATTGCTGAGATAACTTGAGTAAGTGCATATGTGAAAGACTGCATAACTTACCTTGCTTCAATGTCCTGAATGTTTTTTCTCTTTAAGGGTGTTCATGCTTTCTTTTTGGTTTTTTTTTCAGTGTGTCTCTTTCTACCTGTTTAGTCCCCTTTTTATTGGATGGTAGCAGTGTGAGGAGATGGAACTTTATGAATAGAGTCCCCATCCCTCTGGGCCGCCCTCTTCTGTTTCTTGGAGAATAGTCTATGAATTTATTCTTTTCAGAAGGTTGGTTAACATTTGTCAACATTTTAACTACTGTAAATACTTTCCATACTTGGAAAATTAAGTATAGCAGCAAATGGTTTGGCATGGCTTGAGCTGCTGCTCAGGCCTTCTGGTTCTTCCTGTAAGTAAATTGGGAGGGCAGTGCAAGTGTCTAGCATGAAATATGAATATAACATATCTAAGTAAAAGCATGCATTAGACTGTTTGGATCAGTTAGGTGCATGTTTTTACCAGACTGGGATTTTTTCTGTCACACCAGAAACTTTGACGTGCTTGGTTTCGTCAGATGGCATATTTCTTGTATGAGTTAGAAAAAGGAATCTTCATCATCTTCTTATTTCAAAATTGTATTCAAGATTATACAGATTTAGTGAGTATTCAGGATACATACTTTTGGCTTCTGGTTAGCTGTTATTAGACTGGCTGCATCAGCTCAAAGGGAAGATTAGTGTCTAAACTAGTGATTTCTACATAGTGCTAAAATCAAGTAAGTTTTGTGATGATATGTTTTATTTTCTTTCCTTCCACTTGGCTGTTCTGGGAACTTGACAACTTCAAGGTATTTCTAGTAGGAATCTATCATCATTTAAATGGAGCTGGCAAGTGTTTTCTAACCATGGATGTGCAAAATAAGGTGTTCATAAATCTCAAGCATGTGCTTTAACAACTTGAGGAAGCCTGCATCCAGAGCTATCAAGACAATCACCGGCCAAGGGAATGACACTTCTTATCCTTTTCTGTGTATCCTGAAAACTATGTTTTTATTCTGGAGCAGAATATGTTAGTGTTGATTTCATAATGGTTAATCAGTTGTTAGTGTATTTTTATTGAGGTATTTCATCTGTTGCTGGTTTTCAAATTGAGGAAAAATAGGTTGGGATCAGCATAAGGGAGATTTTTTAATCCTTTAGTCACTGAGTTAAAAATAAAGGTAGATGTAGAGATCAAGCAAACATGCTACTGAACTTGGTGGAAAGGGAGCTTGGATCTTTGCTAAGGCTTTTTCTCTGATCAGTGCTGTCTGATTTTGATCCAGTTCTGTTCTCTTTCAAGGGAAAAATGGAAAACTTCATCTGCAGCTTTCTAACATACTGTGATCCCAGCATCTGTTTCTTCTATCTCACTGTTGTCTTGAGAGCAATAGATGCCCAATATGAAGTGGATTTCAATTGACTACAAAATCAGATGTAAAGTAATTGTACTTCTGCATATCTTGGTTGAGAGATGGAGGGTCACTTGTTGTAGTGCAGGCTCTTGTACTGTCTGAGCTCCTTCTGGGCTTTGAGTATTTTACTTTTCTCAGCTTAGCAGTCTTTCATTGCTGGCAGGTGATATTGCAGTATTTTGTATTTGATTGCAAGAATCAATTATTAGCACTAGAAATTTGGGGTGATGTTTTTGTGTTGTTGGGGTTTGATTTATTTTTGTTTTCTTTTTTCAAAACAAATGAAGTGAAAGAAACTGCAAAAATGGCAGCACACTTCTGTCTTCACTTCTAACGAGTTCTTCAAATCCAAAACAGAATCACATGAGCTTTGTAGGGATGGCCAAAAAATGTGATAGGCATGTGTACTGTGATTTTCAAGCAGTGCTTCATCCCAGGTTTTACTTTGGGCCATTTTTAGGCCTTTTTTGTGGTTGAGTGCTTATGTTTCACGCTGCTGAGGCCTAATCTTTTCCTTGCTTAACAGAAGGGGCATTTATTTTTTCCTGGTGTGGATGTTCTTAAATGTTTTCTTCCAGATAAGATTTGATATGCAAAAGTAGTAACTAAAAGGGTGGCCAACTTAACCCTTGTAGAATAAAATACACTGCATTGGTAGACTTGTAACAATTTTTCAGGAGCACTGAATTCAACAGGTGAGATTTATTTGAAAGCAGGCTTCATGTTATATTTTGGTTTAGAGTCTCCTTCACCAGTATGGATTTAATGTGGATCCTGCTTGAATAGTGTATATTAATTTTAAATTGCAAGATACATGAGCTAAGACACCTCGAGTGTGAAATACTGTACTTGCAGGTGGAGTAGTTTTGTTATTTCTAAACCTGTCTCTTATTACCTGTTATAGTAAGTTGCTGTCCTAAAAAAAACAAATGGAGTTTGAGTGGAGGACTGGGAAGAGGTAATTATATTTGTGTGTGCTTTGGAGCTGCCTACCTGAAGAGTTTATGATAGAAGTTTTGATGCAGGTTATGTCCCAGATTGGTAAGCATGTGGTGGCTGTTGTTCAGAGTTTGTTTTCTACTACAGCCTAGAATTATAGAGAAACAGGATAGGGAAGAAGTCTGTAGCAATAATCACTAGATGTGGGGAGAAAGTATTCAGCTACTTTTTTGTCTTTCTCTGTCTTCTCTCCAGATATAATGAATGAAGATAGGTATGTGTAGCTATAGCTGTGCCTGTCAGTTAAAGACCTAGAGCTTCTCTGTGATCTGTAGATATTACCTTGGGCTGTTGGACATTCAAAAATAGAAACTATTCCCTGTCTTTGAATAGCTCCTGCTTCATGACATGTGACTTTTTTTTTTTTTATTGAATGAAACTAGAATTAGTCTTCAGTATCTCATTCATAAAATGTCTGTCCCCTGAGAGCTCTTAAACTAGCATAAAAGGCCAAAACTTGCTAGGTCAAAATTTGTGTTTATAGGTCAGCATGCCCAATAGTTAATTTGAATGCATTTCCTTCAATCAGTGTGAACTGTAAGAGCTCCTAAACTCCTGAAGTTCTGTTAAACACACTGGTCTGAATTGAGAGAGGCCCAGTAGCATTAATCCAATTTGTCTAGTGACTTAATCTTACTGCCATTTATCATGTAACTGCTGCTCCTCTGAAGGAGCCTTCTTGCATGTGTTTCTGTTGATCATTTAGCATGCCTGAATCCCTTTTCCTAAGAAGGTAATCTTCCCTTTTATGAAACTTCATCCTAGGTTAAGGGTCAAGTAATTTATAACTGAGAAACCACGTTACAGAAGTTAGAGCTTCCTCCCATCTTTGAAAGCTCCTTTGCTAATCCTTTCATTTAGTAAAGCATATATTTAACATATTAATGTGGTTTCACAGTTAGTGGCAAACTGGTTCTAGGACATAGGTGGTAAGTCTGAAACCAGAAGGTGATCGCTGGTTTTCCTTTACATAACTGTTACTGTACGTTGAAAATATGGAAGAACAGCTGGGAAGTTTAAGGAAATAGCAGCTCTTATATCAGACTGTTTTCTGCACATGGGTAGTGTTATCTGACTGGATTACAGTTTCATTTGAGTCTTGAGTAGTAGTTATAATTGTGAGCATGCTTCCAGGTTTGTCTATTCTCATGTTTTCACCAGTGTAATGGCTCCCTCCTTTCACTGAGCCCTTTTAGAGACATTAATTTCTTAAATTTTTATGCTCATGCTCTCATTCTGATTTAACTTGAGGCTTGTGATTCTCTGGGGGTGGGGCAGGGGTATAACTTGTATGAGAGCTATTCCTCTGGTTACTATGGTATACATACATAGCACAGTGAAACTTGGTGAGAGCCAGCTGTGTTGTGTGACCATGTGACTCTGACAGTCAGAAGAAAACACCATACCTTGGGCAGAAACTGCTTAGAATTGGTTCTGTAGTATCTTTTCCTGGGAAACCAGCTATTTGCTTTTGACTTCAGTGTCTAAAAAGAGAACACTATCTTTATGTGCCATCTTTATAAGGAAGCCTGCAGTGGCACGTGGCTTTTATTCTTTGAGCACAGTTGTATAGAGTATAAGTGAAGTGAAGAGTCAGAAAACAGGCAGTTTTGGAGTAAAATGTTTATTCTCTCTCTTGTAATTATACCAGTTACCGTGAGGGTATTTTTTTTTAATTCTTTGCACGTTTGTATTAAACTATTGACCAGAGGTGCAGCAAAGTTTGTTTTCAAACTTATGTGATTTGGTGTAATGAGGTGAGAGGGAGGGTCAGGTTCCTTTTGGCGTTTGCAGTGCTGTAGTCATCTGCTCTTAACACATGAGCTACTTAGTACCAGCTGCTGTTTCTGCTGTATTCAGTGTGTGCCACCTCTGAAAGCCCGGTGCATGTATCTTCTACAGAGGGGCAGTGCAGCATCTTTTGATTGTACTGTTTTTTCCTGAGACTTGTGATGGACTTAGAAAATACCATAGTATATGAAAGTATAAGAAAGGAGATAGACTCAGTGTCAGTCTGTTTTATTTGGGTTTTTCTTTTACTTTTCTTATTTACTAAATAGAAAATCAGATATTGAAGAGCATATTCTCAAAGCTGACAACAGCATAAATGTTTCTGAGGCATCCTTAATGTCTTCATTTTGTATTTTGTTTCTTCTGGTTTTAAAGGAACTTAAATCTATCAGCCAGTTCTTTGTTCTCTTAAGGCAGTTGTTTGATTTTCTTATGGGTTTTGATTAGCTTGTGTCTCATATGGGTTTAGGCTTCTCCAAAGGAATTGCATTCAGCTGCTCTTGGTTGGTAAAACCTCAGACCTGTCTCTTAATATTAAAAAAAATCACAGCATTTAAAGGACATGTTGGGCAAGTGTATTTGCAGTCAACTTGAACTTCTATGCTTTTTATAGCATATATTTGTCACAGTCTGACAAATTGTTTGGGATTTCATTCAGCACTTCATATGTGCCAAATGACTCCTTAAGTTCACTTGCCTGAGTTAATGCAGCTCTAGGTAGTGGAGGTAGCAGTAGAAGGAATTTATATAAATCTAATACTGCACATTCTGCTTAAATTTGTGGAAGCTGATGCTGTTATTTCTCATTGTTGTCCCCTTTTTTTTTTCCCTAAGAAATTGCTTTATGTGTGTCTGTCTCTAAAGTTTGTTTACCACAGCATATAGATTATGTTCATGCAGTTCTCTATGTTCTGTTCCTCACTGGGATAAAGGTGCTTCCCTCAATGCAGGTCTTGATCCTTGTCAGCTTTGTTTTTTAGTAACAAATCTGTATTTCCCTGAAAAGCAGAAGTAGGCAATTATAATTTGGGTAGCAGATATGTGGGAATAGGTATTTATGATGTGGGTGAATATTGTGCAGAGCAACTGCCTTTCTGGATTTCTAGCAGGTATGGGGAGCATGTGTGATAAGATGGTTCTTTGACTCTCCAGTGTTTTTCTGTGCTTCTTGTTAAATTAATGGTTTGAAATAAATCTCATTTTTTTAATTACTGAATGGAAAGTAAAGTAAAATTCTAAGTATTCTGTGTAGAAGCCAAACCAGCTCCCAACTGGAATTTGTGTGACTGTAACATGGTAGATATTTTTACCATTTTCTGCTGACTCCTATGTCAGTACATGTTATTGAAACAGCATCCTGCTCTTGTCTGAAGGAGACGAAGTCTTAAGCATAGTATTCTTACTTTCCATACAGAACTCCAAGCTGATCTCTTTCTTCAGCTAATAGAACTTGATAGCACATTGGATTTGTTTGCTTTGGCCCTTTAATTAGATCTACCTTTTATGTTACACAACTGTTTTATAAATTACTAAAAGAGAAACCTTATTGCCTTGAATTATTTGCTAGAGAATTACAGATTTTAGAGAAGCCTCATCCTTTGTCATTTTCAACATAAAACAAGGAATAAGCCACAGGCCTCATTTCCACCTACTTTCAGATAGTGCCACAAGTTTGAGCACAGGACATGTGCTGTATTTGGAATTGACTTTACCTCCCAGGTACACATCAAGAAAAAGCTGAAATGGTTCACTCATTTATTTTTTCCTTTGGGCTTTGCAATTAATAGCTACAGGGGCTAATGCTTTATTTACTTTTTCACTCTTGAAAAAGTGTAGGTACCTTGGTGTAACTAGTTTCTTTAAAGTGTAAGTGGGTTTATATGTACTAAACTTCTCTTGTATCTTTACAATTCCACTGTGCCTTGTGTATTTATATATTAAGACTTACATTGTGTAACAGCAGCGCTCAGGGTAGGGAATTGTTATAATAAAACTTAAATTTTTGAAGCTAATATTGTAAATGTAGGCAATGTTTTTATGTTCCAAACATGTTCTCTAGCCTCATTGTCATCAATAGATCTATTCCATTGGGTAAAGTTTACTACTTAAATGTTTGTAGGATCACAGCCTTAATTTGTAGTATTTTGGTTTTCTGCCTTGAGCACCACCTAAATGCAATGAAGTTGTAATGCATTTCTGTGTTGACTTAGGTTTAAAGTGGAAAGTATAGAAAAGTTCATAGAATCACAGAATGGTTTGGTTTGGAAAGGACCTTAAAGATCATTTCACTCCAACACCCCTGCTATGGGCATGGACACCTTGCACTTTTCCAGGTTGCTTAAAGCTCTATCCAGCCTGGCCTTGAACACTTCCAGGCATGGGTCATCCACAGCATCTCTAGACAGCCTGTTCCAGTGCCTCACCACCCTCATAGTGATGAATTTTTTCCTAACATCTAATTTAAATCTACCCTCTTCCACTTTAAAGCTTTTACCCCTAGTCATATCACTTGACTTCCTGATAAGGGTCCCTCTCCATACTTCTTGTAGGCCCCCCATGGGATACTGGGAGGCTGCTGTCCAGATCTCCCTGGCGCCTTCTCTTCTGCAGGCTGAACAACCTCATAGGAAAGATACTGCAGAGTTCTGCTCATCTGTGGCCCTTCTCTGCACCTGCTGAAACAGTTTCCTCTCTTCATTATGCTGGGGATCCAGCATAATAAAGTTACTCAACCAATAATGTTCTGTCTCCCAGTTGTCCAGTGTTCATTCACCTGGGGCTTAAACTGACTTGCCTCTCCTGACTGTAGTGAGGGGTGAACGCTGCCACATTTTGCAGAAGTCAGGTTTGCTTTTCTCCACTTGTGACTAAAGATACTGAGTGGGAATGGCTGAGAGTGAATCTGGGGGTAGTGGCTGCTGTCTCACAAGTTTTAGCATGAGGTTGAAGAGGCTGACCAAATCCTCCTTGTTCTCTGTATTTCTTGGTAGTTTCTCAAGGATTCTGAAGAATGATTTTAAGCCTGTGCAAGGATTTATTTTATTTGTATAGATTTTTTCTAATAGGCTGGATGATGAGTACAGACCTTTTTCTCACATATTTGCTCCCCTTCAGCTGTGAATGAAATACAGAATGTGAGTTTTCTAGAGCAATATGGAGAAGATTCCCTTTTTTTTGTTAAGGAAGCATCACTGCTTCTTCCACTGTAGCCCCCCAGCCTTTTTCTTTTGAGAAATGCTGGAGCATATCTCACTTAGTGGTAGGAGGTATGAAATAAAGCTTTGGATACATTTCTTCTTTACTCCTTCTCCTGTCTCAGGGATTTCTTGACTGACTAGTCATGATGTGAATTTTCCAGTGGTTAATAATTCCTGATGTTATTTTCTTTGTCAAAGAGTATGGGACATTTTCTGAAGAGCTGTTACTGTTCTGAAATATCTTATTGTTAGTCTGATAAGTAACTTTGGAGGATTGGGAAGACTGATACAAGAACTTCTGTGTGTAATTGTTGGTAGGGTACTCTACCTTACCAGGAATTTGCTCCAAGGGCTGGAGTACTTGTGGTGTCCTTGGTAATGTTTTTACTTTTTTGGTGCATGTTTTTGTCTAAACTGACAATGGTTTAGACAGCAGCCCTATAATGTACTCTTATTCTCCTCCCTGATATATTTCTGATCTTTGAGGCTTGGTAGTTGGTTTGGTCTTTTCTTTCCCCCTCAGTTCAGGGCATCTTTTTTTCTTCCTGTGTGTGTATAAATATGAGCTTGTAAAACTACAACTCTTCATTTAACTGTATGATGTTTTTCTAGAAGTTCATCCATAACTTGTAATTCTAATTTAGAAAGAGAGCTGCAGGCTGAATAGGGGATGTTTACTTTTAGAGTTGATGTACATTGTTGAGAGGGGCTATAGTGAGCCCAGAAAGGCAGTACGTATAACTCATTTTAGCTTGTACTAGAGCGGATTTTATTAGGAGGTCTTAGTTCCTGCAGTTGTATCTGGTGAAGTGCAGGGATAAAGATAACAGCTGCTTTGAATCAAAACTTTGTGTTGGAAGACTTTAAATCTAGCAGATGTGTATAAGAAGTAACAGTTTGCTAAAATTCTGTCTGCTGTTAGGGACATGCATCCTCAGGCTGCAGGAAAGACTTTAGGAAGCAGGGGGAACTAATGGTTGGAGTACCTATGGGCATGCTATTGAAAATACTGAGCTGAACTTGCTAGAGCAGTGTGTGGAAGGCAGGCAAGAGACAGCAGGCATGCATTAAAATAACTTCATTTAGGATAAACGTGTTTCTCTGTGGAGTGGGACAATTATTGTGACAGGTGAAAGGTTCTGCAGTGTTCAGCTTTGAATGTTTTGATGCCCAGCTTGATAAAGCACAGTGTAATATAGACTTGTTTTGCTTATTTTGTTTTGAGAAGGAGGTTGAATGTAGAACCCTAGAGATCCTTTCCAACTGGAATTATTCTGTGAATCTGTAGCCAAAACTTAACCATCCTCAACTTTATAAGTATGAAATTGTCCATGTTAGAGCTTGAAACTAAAAATCATTGATAAGCCTATAAACTCACATGAGGCTTAACAAGACCAAGTGCAAGGTGCAGCACGTAGGTTGGGGGGTAGCACCTGTTCATCCCCCAGAGGTATCAGCACTGTCTGGGGGATGAACAGATGGAGAGCAGCCCCTCTGAGAAGCACTCGGGGGTACTGGTGGATCAGGGGCTGACCCTCATGCTGGGACATGACCCAGCAATGGCACTCACAGCCCAGAAAGCATCATGTAGTGACAATCAAACTGAGAGTAGGCTTGGCTTAGATATTAGAAATAAATCATTACTGTGAGGCATTGGCACAGGTTGCTCAGGGAAGTTGTGGATGCCCCATGCCTAGAAGTACTCAAGGACAGGAGGGATGGAGCTCTGAGCAACCTGGTCTATTGCAAAAGGTGTTGCTGCTCATGACAGGGGTGTTGGAACTAGATGATTTTTAAGGAACCTTCCAATCCAGGCCATTCTGTGATTGTGTTAATTGGCTTAAAGCAGATGTGGCTTCAGTGGAAGTGCAGGAAGGTTTATTTAAACTAAAAGATAATCCTTGATGTAAATACTGAAGCTTATGGATGTAATGCAGAATCCCTGAATCTCTTGCACTGAGACAGGATGTTCATCTTCCTAAAGTTCAAGGTGGTTGCTTAAAACCTCAGTGATGAAATGCTCAAAAGGGAATGGGAAAATACCAGGCTTGCTAGTGATGTGCAATGGGATGGTGTGCCAAAAAAAAAAAAAAAGGAAATGAGCGCTGATGGGATCCCTCAATGCTACAAAGTACCACACCTGAAATGTTTTTACACCAATACAGGCAGCATGAGGAACAAGCAAGACTAGCTCCAAGCTTTGGCCCAGTCCTAGAAATTTGATGTTGGCATAAGTGAAACCTGGTGGGATGAGTCTTGTGATTAGTGTGCCCTGTTGGATAGTTGCAGGCTCTTTAGGGGGAATAGACAGGGCAGAAGAGGTGTGGGGAGGATGAGTGGGGTTTGGGGCTGAGGGTGGCATTTTTTTCAATGGAAGGGATAGATAGAATCTGTGGAGTGCACAGTTGTCAATGGCACATTCAAGAAGCATTTTCACAATGCTCTCAGGCACATGGTGTGACTCGAGGTGCCCTGTGCTGGGCCAGGAGTTGGACTCAATGATCCTGATGGTTCCCTTCCAACTCAGCTTATTCTATGATTCTATCAACTTTTCCATACACTGTCCATGGTACTGCAGTTGCAGACATTTCCCTTCCACAGCTGTAGTCAGGCTGAGAGTGTGTTGGAATAAAAGTGATTTAGTATTGAAGTTGGGCTGGATTGTATGTGTGTGGGGTGGTTGTGGCTGTTTTAATTCCAATCTCCCTTGTAAGGTTTTTGTTGTTTGTCCTTCAGGTTAAGTACTTCTGTCCAAAGCCCCAGGAATAGCAACAAGGCTGTATTTGGTTAAATGTTTGTTTCTGTAGTTGTGTCTATGTAGAAAGCTGGAGAAACATACTTTACTTCTATTGGTTAAAAAGCACAGTTTTGATAATCCAGAGTAATTTCTCCAATTTGTAACTGCAAATGTGCTATGATTTATCTTAGGGCAGAATTTAGTCTAAGACTAGGTAGCTTCAGTGTGATGATCAGGACTATGAATAGAGCCCCTAATGAAAGATAAAATTAGGTGTTGAACATTGTGATGGTGTTTCATATCTTCTGCAGAGTCTCTTGGGAGAATGAAGGAAAATCTGGTCCTAGCAATTAGCTTCATCTTTGCATTGTACCAATAGATAATGTCCTTTACACTAGTTATTCTAGATTTTGCAGGTATTCTTTCTCAGGCTTGGGAATTTTGTTTGAGTAATTAGAAAAGTGTTTTTAAACTAACTCATTATTATCTTAGTCTTGCTTTTAGATTAAATCTGAAGGACATGTATTTTTTTCAGCCTATTAGGGCTTGTATTTCCTTTAAAAGCAAAGCACTGGACAGTAATTATCACTCTTGACTCTTAAGACTTGTGAGGGTTTAATGGCACTTGCAAAATACAGCTAATTAGGGATTGATAAATGAATACATGTGTTTGTAAACCTTTATAGAATGCTGTAAAAGAAGCGTTTGAGTGAGCTTTTTGTGTGTCTAGTACTACTCTTTGTTTCTTTGTCAGTCAGGGAAGTTTAGCAGGTGTAATGCAAATAATCATACACTAATTCTGGCCTGAAGGAATGCAAAGGTACTTCATTCTTTCTGCTGACCTTTTTTCTTGGTTTCTCCCCACAGGTGGTAACGTAGTTGGTTAAGGGCAGTCTGTGGGCTACTGTGGGTGCTGGCTACCTGGGCTGACAGGTGTAGTGAGTAGCTTACATGTGTGCTGTGCTGTAGAAGTGGTGTTCTGTAACTCAGTGTTCCAATGAAATACTCCAAACCACGAGCTGCTTGCTCACTCCTCCCTCCCCCTACAGCAGCCTGGGGAGGTGAAATGGAGGCAGAAAGGTCAAGACCACGTATTGAGGTAAGAATTTACTGGAAACAGCAATGAGATAAGCATGGAACAGTAACAGCAGCAATACAAATGACAGAGGGTGCAAGAAAGAGGTGAATGATGCACAAGTGATTGCTCATCCCAGGAAACCCCTGACAACACCTGACTTCCCTCCATCATACTGTGTGACCTAAAAGGGATGGATTCTCCCATCCCTGGAAAATGGCCTGGAATAACCTCTGTGTCATAGCAGTGCCCCCTTCCTAACTACTGTAAAAACTAACCCTGACTGGGACCAAATTTGAGTTGGGTCTAGGTGCCAGCTGGAAGGTCAGAATGCTAGAACATTGAGTGGCTACTGGAGATGTAGTGCTCTGCAAACAAAATTTTGGTGTTCTATTCTAAGAGCAGAGGTGATGAAGGACAAGCTCTTCATCTAAGTATATGATTTTTTTAATCCTTTTTTTTTTTTTTTCTTGGAACTGTTGAACATAAAAAGGTGTTTTCTGTTGTGGGTTGTTTCCCTCCTATATAATTTCAGTGAATTATATCTGTATTTTAACTGCTGCTAGATATATTGAAAATAAAATTTAAATAATATCGTCTTTGTCTAAAAATGCAAGTGTAACATTTGTAACAAGTGAAAGCTTTTTTGAAAGATGGGGGAAGGCCACTTATATTTGTTCAATTCTACATCATAGTCGTTTTGTAGATAATTAGTATAAGAAAACAATTCTGAAAGACAAAATGGCTTTTAAAGGTTGATGGAAGTTGAGAAGCAGATCCTATATGTTTTGTGGAGAACAGTAAACTTTTCAGTTTAAGCTGTTCTAAGTTAATTTTTTTCTGAGCAAAGTGCATAGTGATAAGGAATTCTAACAATATGCCACTGCAGTTCTGCCTAAAATACTTACTTACATGTAATGAATTTTGCCACCTATACCCTGAATTTATGTTGATCTGGGAGAAAAGAACAAATGAGATTTGTAAACACGTTTAAATAGGAAGCAGAAGTATTTGAGATGTTCAGCAATGATAATGGTGCCTATTACAGACACTGTGGAATGACTGTTTAATAGATACTTCAGGGATTTTTTGATCCCTTTTAAGCTGATGCAAGATGCTTATTTTACTGCTCAGTTGTATGCTGAGGGCTCTGGTTTTTTCCTTTTACCTTGTCTGAAAAGACTTTGCTGTAGTGGATGACTTACAATGTGTATGTTCCAAGAGTATTCTAGAGCTCTTTTACCCCTACCACCCCCTAAGTGTAGCTATTGGTTTTCTCTGCCATAATGTAGTTGATTTTGATCTATGTACTTTCCAAATAACAATGTTTCTCCTTTTGTTGTTTACTGAGAATATCAAGGTAAATTACTATTAATTCTTGTGCACACTCTGAGATAAATTTATCTTTAACAGTGATAAAAATTTGGGAAGTAGCTTTGTATCAAGTGCTGAATATAAGTTATAAATAGGACCTTTAATATATCAGTCAGTAATTACTGAATTTTTAAAATGTCAGACTTTGTCATCCCGTTCCCCTGTCCAAAATGAAGGCTGCAGAAGTAGCATCTTGTTGGGTGCAGAGATAGTACCTTGTGTTAGACCAATAAACGAGTTCATTGTATGCATTGGTTTAATAAAAGAAGCAATCTCCATGTAGAAACTCTATGGCTTTTTTAGAGTAGGATGAATGTAGGAGTGTATGCAAGGCACAAGGGTGACTTCTTCATCTTAGGCAGTTTCAGGACTCTGCAGAAGTGTGCAGTGCTAGGAGGAGACAAGTTTTCTCCATGTTCATGCTCATCTTGTCTTGTGGCTGTCCTTGATCTCTGTCCTGCTGAAGGAAAACTGCTGTGGGCACATGCTTTGCCTTTGGTATCTCTGTGTTCAGGGTGTGGCAAAGTGGCTTGTGACTTCATGTCAAAAACCTTAATTCTGCATAGTGACGTGATATTTTATATGCTGTCTGTGCATTTAATCTAGAGGGAATATTCTGTGTGCTTTAACATTCTTAGTCTTGTACATAGCTATGTTTTTTAAAACAACTTGTGTGACTATTAATGCTCTTTTAAAAGTGTTCAGAAATATTTTTAGTCTTTCATAGAAACTGTTTTCATATGAAAGTTGAAAAACTAAACTGTGTAATTTTCATTGAAAGATGGTTACTGGGAACGTAGTTCTTTACCTTGTGACTTCTTGTGGAGGAGAAATAATGTAAATTCTGTGTGTGGTTGGTTTGGAGCTCTTGCCTTACATAGAAGCAGCTAACCTGGCAGCTGTTGTAATCTGTTACCCTAAGGAATGGGGCAGTGGGAAGCATGTCCTTGCCACTGACTGATGTCAGCCTGCTTTCCTCTGCCTGGGAGAGCATGTTACTTTTCTATTGCTCTATAACTGGATTTCTTGTCTGCACTACCTACTCCACCCAAGGAGCATTTCCTTCCACAAGGTCAGGGAATTCAGTTGCTCATGTTCCAGCAGTAGCAAGAATATTTCATCCCTTTCCAAAGGCTCACTGTTTGTATAAGAGGTGGGAATTTAACTGACTGACATTCTAGTGTGAATTTGGGAACAGTGATGTAGTTGAAACCTACAAAACTAGATATTGATAAACAGAATGGAAACAAAATGGCTGGAGAGCACTGCAAAACCAAAGGTGCTTTTATTCACCCTGACTCTTCATTTTTGACTGTCTGCAGTCACAGTAATGCTTTATAGGCAGTCTCAGCTACCAGCATTTCTCCATGTGTGTTATGTCATCAGTGTAAACTCTTGACAGCATCTGATTTACCTATCTGTATGCACAGTACTGATCATGAGCCTTTTCTGTTACAGTAGGCCATGATTAAACACTAACCTCTTCCAAAGATAAGTCTCCTATCTTAAAAAGTGGATAAAAATCTGTAATTTTATTAAATCAGAGGGGCAGAAGATACTGTATGTGATTACTGTATGGGTCTGGCCCATCATGCAGATGGGTATTAAAAGAACCTGGAATGTGTAAACTGTTCCTTGTCAGGAGGCAGATACCCTGGGTGCCATATCCCTGAATAATATGATATTCCCCTGCTGTCTCTCTTAAATCCTCAGAAAAAATGTTGAGAAATATCTTTGTATAACTCAGGGAGTAAATCTAATGCTTTCATTTTGAAAGTGGACATTGCTGTTGGGGACAGTGGCAACCACTCCACTCTGATGTAGGAACAGTAATACGGGTTTTCAGGTCTCTCTTTAAAACAATTACTATTCAGCACCTTGCAGATGAAGACTAAACCACACAAAGTTTCTATATAGGTCTGGAATCACGCACACTAGCCCACACAAAAGTAGCAGTGCAGTATGACCCATTGTTTTTTCTTATTTCTGCACACGCAGTTCGGATGGAGTATCTGTGTCTTTAAGACTAATTTTGAAAGACTTTCTCATCGAATTAGGCTCTGTGCTTAGCTGTTTTCCTAAAGTATATTGCATGTCAGATACAGCCAGTATCTGTCCTGTACTAAGTATCCATAGTAAGCATAAAAGTAAAAACCACACATTTGTATTTCATTCTGATTCACTATTACTTGTCTTCCTGATGCCAAGATCCTAGAAATTCTGAACAGTAAAACAGAGTGAGTGGGTCATTTTTCTTGTAGAATGCACTGCTGAACTGATTTAGGTTTATTTGCATATTAATTTTTCAAATACCTTTATTAGCAGGGGTTTATGGCTGTTTATAATAGCTGTGTAGGTTAGCCATTTTCCCTTTCAAAATGAGATTTGCAAATTATTTTCCTCCAAACTGAGTGTGAGTTGCTTTTTTAGAGAATCAGGTTTTAGAATATGTGTGAGTAATGCAGTAGTTATATTCAAGACTCAAATAGAAATCTTACTAAGTGGAATGTCTTAATGAAAAGAGAATGATACTGTCAGAAGAGTAGTCAGAAATTGTTGAGTTCTGAAAACCAAAGCACAAGAGTCAATAGCAGCACATCTCAAACATGTGGTCATAGCAAGGAAAAGAATGTTGTTTTGCTGCTCACTGGATTCTGTTCTCAGGGGTCTTGTACACCAGTCTGGACACACTGAACAAATCTGTCCTGAGCAGCTGTAGTCCTTGGCCCGGGTGGGTTGCTGGAAGAATAAGAAGTAAGGGTGCAGACACCTCTAGGTCCTGATTTGCCACAGTTCAGGAGTTATGGATCCTAAATTGATGTGTGTGATTGATTATATGGCTGCTTTTAGAGTTAGGCTTGTTTGGAATCCATCGCTCTTTGAAATTGCTCTTTGGTACTAATGACTTTTTAAATAAAACACCATGTACATTTTGTTTCTTAAAGAAGTCCCTGCAGCTTGTAACCTTATGTCTTTGAGGTCTGCTTTGATATGTTTTTGTATGGGTTCACCTTCTCTATAGAAAATGCTAGGAAAGCCTTCCTGAGCCTGTAGAGGCCTCTTCCATGACCACTGTCTTTAAAGAGAAAGGATTGTTCTGCTGAAAGAACAATTGGTGGATTGCAATACTGATCAATGAACAAAGATGTTCTTTCTGTATTTAATGTTCTAGGCCTACTACCTTGAGACTTCTAGAATCTCTGTTCCTGCCCTTTTATCTAGAGAGGACTGTGAAGCTTTTGGGACTGTTCAGTCCTGAGAACTTTTGGTGATTATCATGGTGCTGGCCATGCAGAGTCTGGCACTGTAACAGACCACAATAAGCAGAGCTTTTCAGTTGTCCCTGAGAGTGTGTAGCCAATATAGATGTACAGCCCAAAAAACTCTTTTTCTGACACTCCCATCTCTGGCCCCAAACAAAAAATGCTTGCACTGTTACTGATGCAAGACAACTTTCTACTTGTGTTTCTCCCCATAGTGGGAAAAAGGGCCATGATAATCAAGTCAAGGATTTTCAGTGAAAGCTACAGCTTTTCAGGAAGTCATGATGGCATACTAAGTTCCCCCCCCCTTATTTTTTTTTGTGCTTCCACGATCTTTCAACCATACTAGGTTGGATGGTGTGAAGTGTTAGTGGGGAAAACTACCTTTCACAAAGGCAAGGATCTCAGCTGCTGTGGGAGGCTACAAAGAAACTCATTCAGCTTGTTTTGTAGAAAGGTAAGAAATATTTTACAAATGCTTTCAGGTTTTACTGAGATCTAAACATTCAGCCTCCTAAGTCTATTTTCATTGATCTCTAATTCAATTAAGGAATGAGTTGTAGATTTTCCAGGAATGGAGCAAATTTGCCAATATATTCTGAAAGCCAATCCTGAATATAAGGAATGTGACACTTAACAGTGTTATGAGTTTTCTTGCGTAGTTTCAAACATTGGTTGTTTCAATAGCAACCTAATCCACAGATAATACTGTGTTCTTACAACTTCTCCTTAGCTCTTGAAATCTTGCATAGTCTCCTATTTCAGGGAAAATCTGGGTGTTTTCTTGTGAGGTGGTGTTACTACAGTCATCTCAGCTTTGTTAGCACCAGCCCTCTGAATTCCTCTTCTGCAAGACGGGTTCTGTACACATAATGTATCATGTCTAGAGCAATGATTGAGTATAATGGGCCTTGTTTAGGAATGAGTGATCCTTCTGTAAAACAAACTGTGCAAGGAAGCTTTCAGTTTGGGGTAATCTGCCAGACTTTGAAGGTTTTATGTTGCTGTTTCACAGTAGAGGTGCCTTGTGGAGGGGGCAAGGAAAGGTCTTGGTTTGGAGTTTCTTCTTCTCCAGGAAGTGATTTAGGCTTTTCTCTGGCTCCTTTGATAGGGCCAGATTTGTAAAGATGAGTAGATGCTTGTGTGCTGGTTGTATGAAGGCCTATCTAGGGACTTGTCTCTCATTCCTGTTTGTTGGTGTTGTAGGTTTGATCATCATCAGAAAAAGTGAAGAGAAACTTGATTGTGGTACTCATCTCTGTGGGGTGCTTGCCCTTGCTGAGGAGACTTGGGCTTTCTCTGAACGTGCCCAGGCTACATGTGATGATTTGTTTATGCTCCCTGGGGCTGGTTGCAGGGTGTTCTCTGTGCTCCTGCCATCCTTCTCATTACAAAAGAACTCTGGCTTTTTGGTCCACTGTGGAGTCTTCCCCATGCCTTGCATCTTGAAGATTTAGATGGACTATTTTGATCCATGGCAGCCTGCTTCCTCTGCTTTATACCTGTGAAGGCAGAGTAACAAGAACAAGCTTACTTTGGCAGCTAACTGGAAGAACACTGGGACACGGGCTCATGTGACTTGACTTTGATTTACCTTATCAAAAATACAGCACTATTGTCAACTTCAGCTCTAAATTATTGGCAGAAGTGGGCTCAAACTCTTAATCTGAACAAATACATGATTAACTAATTTTCTTCCCAGAAACTTTATCCAAGGCAAAGTAAAAATGCATGGATTTTCAAACTCCAGCTAAGAGTATTCAAGCAGAAAATGATTGAAGATGATCTTTCTCCACCTAGAGGGAATCTTGACATAAGGTTTGCTACCAGGTGATAAATATGCACCCCCATGGACACTGCTCAAACTGGGCTTGTGTAGCCTCTATATTTTTATTTTGTCCCTGCACATTTTACATATAGCAGTACCTGAAGTTCTTCAGAACTCTGTGCTCTGTATATTTTGATGCTGCTCTTTTCCAGAATTTACTTCTATTGATCTTTAGGTTAAAACTGCCCTCTTGGCTGTTGAAAGCCATTTGCTGATGAGAATTGACACTACCAGCATGAAAAACATTAGAGAAGAGTCCTTCTAATTAAGCAATATGAGGCCATGTAATTTACTGACTGTGGATGTGTTGTTTCTTTTTTCTTCAAATGTTTAAGATTTCAATTGTGGCTGTCTGTACAGATTATGTATGAAGTTGCAGTATATTGGGAGGTGCTTGGATCTGGTTATTTGAGATACTGCTGTGCCTAGAAATAAGTTTTATTTATCATAACAAGCAAACCAACAAAGAATAGTTTGGTCACAAGCAGGTTTTTCCAAGTGATACTAGCAGTAAGTAAGTTAGTCTCTTTTGTCAATGCTAAAGTTTTGGAGTTGGGTTATAACTGGTTTTTTGTGTAATGATGTTCAAGTAATACTACAGAAACATCTGTCCTCCCAGTTTACACTTAGATCAAACCAATCTCAATGTAACTAATGTCTTCCTCAAATTTTTATCTCTTGCTAGTGACTAGAAAAGCATCTTATGGACAGTATCTCAGTGCTATGGGTAAATGTTTGTACTTAATAATATATGGTATTGCTGGACACAGAAATGCTTTTTGCTGTAGATTTGCTTATGATGTCTTTTAAAGTCTTGTAAATGAAAGCGCTGCAATACACTAGAATCCTGGGAATGTCAGGTAGTACCTGTAGTGTGAAAATAAGAGCAATGCAGTTGGCAATTCTGTGTGTGTAGTGTGAGTATGGTTACCTGGCTGATTCAGCAGTTTGTAACATTAAATTAGCTTCTTGTAGGTTTTGTTGATCAGAGACATAATTTCCTGATGTACTTCTGCAAAGAGCTGTGAGATTTCATGGAGTGTGTATCTGTTGCCTGACTAACTCCTGGTAGCTATCTTCAGGACTTCTAATGAAGTTATGGTGGGAGAGCTTTTCTTGATTTAAGTTAAACATGAGAATTTTTATACTTTATCTTTTCTGTGTGAAGTACAGGCTGAGCAGGTAAAAACTCCCCAGTTGCATTATCAACATGGGTCACTGACAAGACTTTGTGAAAGTAAACCTGGATGTAAGTTATAAACTTGTAGAGACAAACCCAATCAAACTCCTAAGTAAAATGGCTTTTAAAATAAATATAAACTAGAATTTATAGCTCTTTTGCATGAAAAGTTTATGAAGAGATTTATTCTTTAACCTCATTGAAGTTTGTTCGAAAACAGATCAGGCATTAATTATGTTTGATTTTATAAATTTTCACTCCTTATTTGTAGCAAGTAGAACTTGTATTGAAAAAGTATTGGGTAAAAATGAATGTGCACGTATGGAGGGAGAAACTTCTGCCAACTTTTCAGGCCATGTGTACTAACACATTGGAGCTTCTATAATTATCAATGGAGGCAAGA
This sequence comes from Agelaius phoeniceus, assembly GCF_051311805.1. NCBI lineage: Eukaryota > Metazoa > Chordata > Aves > Passeriformes > Icteridae > Agelaius > Agelaius phoeniceus. The sequence continues at coordinate 26,813,133 of NC_135269.1, read as the reverse complement.
AATCTCAGTTCCAGACTATGGGTGGGTTAATATATTCAAGATGTTTGTAATATTTAGTGATTGGGAATGTCAATTCACATGTCAGCATTCTGTAATTGATTGCTGATTGCCATTCTCTTACTCAAACTGTGTATTTTTCTTGAAAATTCAAAATGCAACTTCATTAACTTTGGCTTGATGCTCCTAAAGAGAAAATTCTGGCATTGTTCTTCATGTGCTGAATCAGGAACACAGTCAGGAGATCTGTTCACTTTTTTTTCTCCTTTTCTTTCTTTCTTTTCTAAGTGAGCTGTAGACCACAGCATATTCAAAAAACATGAGTTACATGACGAGAAATTACTGCTGAGTTACCTGGTTAAAAAAACCCTCAAATTCTTCATCTTGGTTTGACTATATGTAATCAGAGTCACTTAAAGGCAAAATACTTGATTCAGACTTGGAAATAGTTAAAATGGGATAGTACAGAAAAGCTGGTAGTCTGTCAGAGGCTGTTACTGCTCCAGCAGTTTTCCTTGAGTTCTGTCCTATGTAGAGGAATGACAGCAGCTGACTATTGTTCCTACACCATATCTCTAGATCCAGAAGTACAAAGTGTTTAATATTTTTAAAGTAAATAATTTTACTGTCTCTGCTTCATCTTGACCTTTTCAAGAATGGCTTATATGGTGATGACTGGGCAGGGGTTTGATGATTATCACTACTTACTCTGTTGTGGTCTTCTTCAGTTAAAGTCAAGAGCTCCAGTTAGTAGCCAGCAGCTGATGCTGCTGCTCCTAGGACTGACCTAGGTGTGGAAACATTACCTTGAGACAGAAAGGTGTGGTTCCTGTTGGCTTTCTGGGGGAGCAATTGCAGCTTCAGAAAGGAATCTCTGGAGTTTTTTGACTCTGATTAAAGAATGTAGATTTTATTATATACATATTAGGCTACTTTTCCCTTAATTTTTTTTTCCTTTTGAGGTCTTTTTAGAAACTTTGAGGAGTGAGACAGGCTCATCCTGTATCTGTACTATTCAAACTATTCTGGATTATCACAGTTCATGCTTAAAAGGGCCTGAGAAGGTTTCATTGCTTCATGGCATCCAGTAGGACACTGAGTTATGAGGAATAAAGCTGCAGTCTGCAGAATCAGATGTTCATTTGGATTCTTTGTAAGTATCCACATGATTTTGGAGTGAAATGAAATTTTTTTACCTAAGTTAATGTTGGACATAAAAGTACAAACTTCTAGGGGAGGCACTGACATAGGTGCTTCACAGTTTGTAACTAGGGAAGGGATGCAGTAATAGTTTGTGTTTTACTAGTATAAGACAGCATTTCCAATGTAGTCTATGGCTTTACTTTATGCCAGTCTTCTAATTTCTGGCATCAGCTGCCAGTGAGTTTCAAGATGGAATTGTGGGCACTGAGAAGTGCTTGGACTTTGACAAAGAGTTTTTATTCTTCTGGGCTCAATGCTTTGCATTATTACTTGACTAGCAGAAGCACTCAAGCTGGAATCACTACTCATCCAGAACCTATAGATGAGCTGTATAAGGCTTTCTTTCTCTGTCTTAAACTTGTTTGGGTGCTTTTCTCCCCTTCCAACCCAACCAAAAAGTCCTTTTGCTTTCATCCGTTATGGAGAAACATGAGAGATTTAATACTGTTGTTGCTAAGAAATCAGTAATTAGGCTGATATTATGTTCATGTTTGCTGTTTAAAATGACTTGAAAGTGGCATCATAACTGTTGCTCTGTAAAGGTCAAGTTATTTGAAAATATTGGACAACTGAGTTAAAGTCTAATAAAAACATTTTGAGAAGATGGAGAAGAAACAAATAAACATTAAATACTCTGTTACCTGTTTCTTGAAGGTTGTTTTAAATAAATTTTTAACACATACATAAGAAACTTTGAGAATTACTTAAAATTGCTTCTGTCTCAGATTTTCTGGTGTCTTAACTAGCATCCTTGAAATTGGGAAAGCAATGGAAGGGAACTGAGGGGTAGTTACTAACCCTAGCTGAATCTCCCATATCCTCATTCTGAAGTGTATTCAGCTGTGTTATTAAGCTTCAGAGTGAATAATTCTTAGTTTTATTCATGTCTCAGTAACAAGGAAGAAAGGTTATCTTGTACATTGATTTGTACTCTTTCTATTGAAGAAAAACAGCTCAAACAGTCTGTGAAATCACAAACAATGTTCAAGGGGACTCTTGGCTAGAGGCAAGACGTGTGGAGTGGTCAATCCCCCCACTTAAACAGAAAATTTACTACTTGCTGTGTGTCTTGTGTGAGGGTATTTTGATAATACTAGTATGTGGCTGCTACACTTCCCTAGTTTGTTATCACTTTGTTATCACTTAATATTGCTGTGACAACTTGGCACTTCATAAGGAGAGTTCAAGAATTTGGAAGGTTCCTGATACACTTAGCAGGTTGAGAAAAGAAGCCATAAGCTGTGATCATGCTGATTTGGGTTTTATAGCTAATTTTCTACAAGCAGTTTTGGTAATTCTTACTGGCTAAAGGAATATATGTGTGTCTTTTATTTGCAGCACCATGCACTATAGAGTGCATATCTCTTCAGTATCATCAGCTTCTATCCTCCTTTTTTGTGCTTGTTCCCCCCTGCCCCTAGCAATTCTAACTTTCCAAGTATTATTCCCAAGATAATTTCAGAAGTGTGTGTGTTGGCTATTGGATACTATTCCCCCAAGAGCAAAAGTGCTGCCTGTTAACAATTAAAAATCTTAGAATCTTTGTAAAAAATCCAGAGAAAAAATTGTGTAGTGTGCTTTTGCTCTGATGACAAGATAAATTTCTTTGGTTATGCTTTGTGTGGTACTGTTTCTGTACCTGCTTCTTCAGGGGCAAATAAGAGACTTCTTCTGCTATAGAGGAAGGCAATTATCTAATAGATACTTAAATGTCTGGAGATCTGTTTGCTGGAGTTTTAACTGAATTTTCTTTTTCCTTCATTTGGATAACATAAATATCCAGGAACAAATAAGAAAACTGCTTACAGGTTTTTTGCACTGGACAGTAGAACTGCTGTAGTTTTAAAGAGTACAGCTGGATAAGCAGGCTAGGACTTCTAAAGATGCTGCAGTGGTCTTGTTCATGCTGCAATGTGAAAATGCAAATCAAGAGTTTTTTTATAATGTAAAAGCTGAGCTGTCCTTGAATGCAAGTTAAAAAAAAAAATTATATGCTTCATTCTGGGCATACTGTGTTGGTGTTCTGTGCCAGATTGTTCTTCAGCGGTGGCATGACTTTCAGATCAGACCAGTTGGAATATTTAGTCTGTGTGAACTAATGCAGCTGGAGCAACAGGTCAAAAGTAAATCCTTCTGGAAAATTATCCAGAAGGTAATGGCTGCAGGCAGAGTTATGCAAATGGGTTATATTCAAATACAGTCTTAGTCTTACAGCCTCAAGTGGGCTGATTTTCCTGTGTGTGTAAGAATTTCTGGGTCATTGCTCTTTAAAGGATGTGGAGTTCTTCAGACCTGAGCTGTTCTTTCTAATTGGATCTGAGAATATTTGCCATTATTATTAAGAATGCTATCTAGTACAAACTAACACAAGAAACTTTTGTTATAGATTGGCATGTTCTCACCTCTTCTGTGAAGGAAGAAATGGACTGATAAAAACTCTGATACCTGGAAGCTTGGAACAAATGCTGGGGTTTTTTTCATCTTTCTGGTGAAGGCATCCTACAGAAATGTGAATAGCTTGAATGGTACCAGGAGATCAAATGAAAATGGGAGATGGTGAGAGGATTACCTAGGAGACAGGAAGAGAGAGCTGAGCTGTGTCATGGGAGATGGAAGAATATCCTGAACGGCAGAGCAGAGGGGAAGGGTATTGGTGATGTGGTGACTGGGGTGGCATGTTGAATTTTTGTGAATTTTGGAGTTTAAGTTCTAAATTAATCTGTAGATCATGTCTCAGTGTATGTGGCACCTTAGTAGGAACTAGCTAGAACACAACGTTGTGGAGAAATTGGACTATGGCACAGTGATGTGTAGACACCCCAAGTGCAAAGCAAGTGTTTGATGCTGGAGTGCTGTGTGAGCACCATAAAGCCCCTCCATTGCCCAACAGCCGGTTTAATAGCCACCTGTGCTTGCTGCGTGATTGGCAAGTTGGTATATCTAGATCATGTTTCTGACAGTGACTGCCAGCAGATGCTCTGAGGAGAAGCTACAAGGCATGGAGTAGTAGCCTTTTTCCCAGTAATGAGAAATTTAGGGATTTTAGAGTAGTTCAGATGGAACATATTTAATATTAAGTGAGAGCAGACAGATTTATTTTTGTTTTAGTATTACATTTTATGGTCTCTGTAACATCCATTGACAACAATTTGTGAGGTATGATTTGCTGTATACAAATGTGTAGAAGTATAGCTATTTTGCTTCACTTGTTGCTTGAGCATCTACTTTGTCAGAAGGAAATAACCATGCTGGAATATATATACCAATATTACATGGTCTCTGTGTGTGACAGAGACTTAAACTACGTAAACTAATAATTGTATAGCCCATTTCTAATTCATTATCCAATTGCTTTAGACATGTAATATCTATATATAGTGATGCTGTAAGTACAGAAAATAAAAATTAGGGGCCTGCAGAAAGTGGAAGAAAAGGAATCCTAGAACTGAATGTGGGAAATTAATTTTTACAATTAGAGGCCAATATTATGCTTGTAATTTCATTGAGTGAGATGACCTACATGCTGGGATAGTGTTGTCTTGTATAATTATGTCCAGACCTTTATGAGCTTGTGGATGAATTTGTCAAAATCTTACTTGGCCTTTTTTCTTTCTGAATAAATTATGTCTTGATTCTGTTAATGACTTGTAAGAAAGTAAGTTATCTGAGTAAATAATATCTTACTTGGCATTCATGTGTCACTGTAGCCCTTTATGCAGTGTTCTGGGTGCTGTAACAATAAGCCAATAATGACCAATTCTTGGTTCTGTTTAAATGAGAGAAAAGTATCTTTTTGTGGTCTATAACTTTTTTTTCTTTGCCATGTAACTGTCTTAAAATAGTTTGTGTTCACTTTGGGTTTATAAAGAATGATTAGGTCCCTTTTCATTTAGCAGGAGTCATCTGACTATTTTTGTTATTAGCTGCCTTGAGGGCACGAGGTAGAAACTTCTCAGGCGCTTTCTTTGGCTGTGTTGCACTGTTGCTGAACATGCTGCTTGAGCAGTTGCTACTTCTAGATGTTTGTTTCTGTGTTTTCACAGTAATTGAGCTGGCTTCTGTATGGCTGTGTGATGGAGATGAAGGATGGATTTAGTTAAATATTACCATGCAAAGATAGTTATGTTTTGGTCTTTTGGTTCAAGTGATGGTACAGCTGCTTATGCTGGCAGAATTTGAAGTCTGAGACCATGAGGGTGAGCTCCCTAGGCACCTGTAGGGAGACACAAAGCAGGGGAGTGTCTAGAGGCTTCAGTTTTGACCTCTGAGCTAAATAACTTGGGGATAATCCTAGCCAGTGTAACAGTGTTTTCAGAAGTACTGAGGTGACTGCGTGATTCCTGGTCATACTTTCCAAACATTTGGGACTTAGTGTCTTAACTTTTCTTAGAAGTTGTTTGTCCTGTGATCAAAATGTAGCTGTAGATTACAAACACAGTAATAAACATCCCAGAAAGAGGCCGTGGGGGATAATGGACTTTGTAATTACAGGACATGATTTTACAATCTGTAGTACATTTGCTTTAAATGTTCAGCACAGTCAGGAAATAGAAGGAGGAAGTGAACTTTTCATTGGTCTCAAATGAAAATTAGCTTGGATGAATTCAGGAGCCTGCTTGCTTGCTACTGAAGTGTCTTTGTTCCCAGTCAGTAACAGAGCCACAAAACTCAGAAAAGCATAGCCCTTTTTCAGTACTCCTGAAAATGTTGGCTGTCTCATATGTCAGTATCGCTAACCAGGTGATTGTAAAATATTACTGTATTTTGATGTGAGTGAAGGGCTGGTGGGAGAAAGCGACCTCTCTTCTTTGGTAGGGCTCAAAAAAAGGCAAATACAGGGTAGCATGCCAAAAAGATGGAAAATTATGTGGAAGTTTCACAGATTCTTCTGAATTGCATGGATGACTTTGTGAAAACAGCTAGTCTTGTGTCTGTTACAAGGATTTGGTATGTTGGGAACTTTCTGCCATATGGATTATCTGCTAACTCACCAAATCTCCCTCAGTTCTGTTTTTAAATAGTAAAAATTGGCTTTTCTTTGTAGTGTGCCTATGAAAGGTTTTAAGGTGAAGCTTCAAGCGGTCACTGCAATGCAATGAAGTGATAGCCTTTCTTACTTGCAGTCTGAAGAAGGTGGGCATTGTTTTCCTTCTAACAGTCACTAGTGGAAGCAGGTTGTCTTAAATGTGCCTCAGCCGACTTACACGTACCCCCCTGGCAAAGCTGGCCAGAAGGAGAGTGCTGTGCTGACAGAGCTGCTGATTGTACCCTGCTTCAAGGAAGGGATAACCCATTATTGCTGCTGTCTGCAGTCTGCTTGTCCTTCTCCCTCCAGCTTGTATATGGATCAACATGGAGGTGAAGAGTAGAAAGGGAAGTGATCCTTCAGCAGAGTGGGAGCAGGGGTCTTGCCAGGGGGAGCTGCCTTCCCAGTAGCATTATGTGGGCAAGCATCTGCATACACTGAAGTTTTGAGACTTCTCATGGCTGATGAGTTTCAAGAGATACAAGGCCAGGAAAAAAGCATGGGTTTCTGTTTGCGTAAGTTTAATGAGCCCTTACTAAAGGTTCAGTGCATAGACTCCGACCTGTTTCACTTCAAGTGTCAGGTATGTTTCAACTTCAAGTGAAACATTAGCTAATGCATGTCTGGATTTTTTTTTTCCTTCAAGAGGCCCTAAGTCTCCAAATACTTTCTGGGATGTGAGTCTTTACTGAGTTTTTTTCATAACTAGATTTTGAGAACTTTTGTCTGTGACATTTGTGTTTTCTTAAAGCAAGTAGCAAGGCTGGATTCACTCCATTGTGTGAGAAGAAGAATGTGTCTGTATTCTCTGGAGCTAGCTGCCCCTCCTGGAGGAGAACTTAAACTGTAAGGGACGTGTTTACTAAAATGAACTGCTAGCAAATGGAGATGTTCTCATGTCTGCTTTGGAGAGATGAGGAGTGTGTGTCAAGTCTCAAACTGTTGAGGAAAAACAAGGCATAATAAGTTTATTTTTTCCTCTGCCTCCTCCCCTCCTTTTTTTATGACCCCTTTTAAAATTAAATAGGGAAGATATACTGCTGGAAGTTAAACTTGTTTGCTCGCCTCAAGTGCAAGAGAGAAAGGCAGCAAGCATCTGCATCCTAAATGGGCTGAAATCACTAGGTATATTAGAAGTTGTGTTTAGGTCAGTACCCCCAAATAGTAGGATCACTTTTTCCTCAGCTGCAAAGTCCAGAGGATTTTATCAGGAGTAACAATTGTTTGGTGAAGCTGATTAGACACAGCTGCCATCTGCTAAGTAAGCACTTAAAGTTAATAAAAATGTCTCCATTTTTTCCATTCCGTATGTGTTTGGAAAAGAACTTATTAGTTGGTACAGTACAAGGGATAAAGCACAGAATTTCATATTTCTGTAGTTTGGATATTATCTTTTATAAAATCGCTACACCTCAAGCATGCTGCTGGACATTGTCCACTTCTGCTTCATCTCTGTGCGAATATTGTGGCATAGTGTCCTGTAAACAGGATGGCGAACTATTGGAGCCATGTTTGACTTCAGTCATTGGAGTTTTGGATATGTATGTACAAATTCTATTTGCTTGTAAAGCATGTGTAGATGTGCACAATCTTCTTCCCTTTCTCCTGAGACGTGATTAATTTCATCTCTTTGAACTTGATCCCAAAGACAAAATACTCTGGATCAAGCACAACATATAATACTGCCTTTTGTTTTTTGCTATTGCTTTGTTACTTTTCCTGTGCTGTTATCTGGAATTGTTCAGAATGGTCTTAGAGCTGACTAGTTACTCTGTGTTTCTTGGTAGTGCATGAACTATATGCAGAATGCATTTCTGATGCCTTACTCTGCATGTTATTCCAGTTTTGAAAAGAAACAAGCGCTGTTCCGATGCAGATTTCAGACACAAATCCTGGTATATAAACCCTTCTGAAATGGAGACACACTCCAGTGGAGAATCTCTGAATGGGATGCTTGAATGGTCTGTGGCCAAGTAAATAAATATTTCCTCAGTTTCAAGAAACATGGCACACAGCTGCTCCTTACTCCTTGTTGTAAAATAACAGGCCATTTGCTGACTGAAGCAAGCTATTGACATTATTGCTAGCAGCTGCTGAACTCTTGGTGTTAACTTAAACAGCTCATAAATGTTAATTATGTTGCAGTTTTGTTAGAGCTCATCTGCATATCCCAGAGGCACTAGCTAATATGTCATGCTTTTTATCCACGTGAACTGATGACATTTCTTAGTGGAGATTCCAAATAATAACTTTCTAAGTCAGTTCAGTGATTTTACTGTAGCGGTGAAAGTTTCTCTTTTAACTACAGTTTCACTAGTACTAGTATAGCTTTACTTAAATGTGTTTCAATAGGCTCAGAGCTGCTGAGCATGTGGTGGATTGAGTATGAAGTATAAAGAATAGACGGAGTGCTTACTGACCTGTTGTTGGGAGATCTGTCACAAAGTTAAATCCAAAGCCAAACTGAACAAAATCTGTTGAGTTTATCCCTTTGATTTAAAGTAATTTTCATATTGTTAATGGTTTTGTTGCTGTACAAGTGTGAAAAGCTTACACAAAGTGTTTACAGGCTACTGTAAAAGTGTGTGTTATCTGCCTAATAACCACTTAAATGATCTTTTGGGGCCTTTTAACAGTCCCTCCCATTTTTCAGCCAGTGGGGATGTGTTCTTTAAAACAAAGCTCCCAAACAAAGTAATCCTTTTTTCCCTTCAGGTCAGATTCTGCTAGCATTCTTTGTAGGAAACTCTGGCAAACTTCCGGAACCTGGTTTTGAGACTGTCAAAATGATTGTGAATATAGTATGAATGAAAGCACAGATAATGAAATGAAAGCTGCTGTATTATCATAGAAGTTTAACTTTTTGATTTTAGTCATTGTGACAGTCAGAAAGAGGACAGTGTTGTTCTATATTATACTAATACATACTATATAGATGTAGTAGTACTATATTATACTAATGCATACTATATAGAGAAGTTATACTTACAGCATCTGATAGTTGTTCTCTCATCCTTACTTTTTTGTGGTCATTTCATTTCTCTCAAGGGCACTGGTATATGTTTACCAGAAGTACACTTTGTGCTTGGAGGATATACTGCCTACCAAACTAGTTGGAATTGCAGGTAGTCTGGTCTTCTGGTATCAGCCTGTGATTGCAGGTTAACCTGGTGACAATGCAGCCATTCCCATACAAAGCTATACGCTCTCTGCTGTGTATTTGGATGGTGCTTTGATTGCATGTGTGGTTTTACCTCCTCAGGGTTCTTTCCTGGCTGCTTGTAGAGGAATTTCTGTCCCTGAAGTGGTGTGCAGACAGGAATGAGTATTGCAGACTGATGCTAGACAGATCTGGTCCAGTAAGGTGGGGGGTCCCAACTTGAGCTGGAACCTCTTGGTCTTCTCAAGATAGACTTCATGCAAGAAAGTATGATATGGGGTGAGGAAGATCAAAATACAACCAATTGTTTGGTTTTTCTTTTTTAGGGGGGTGGTAAAAGTATTAAATCAGTGCTATCTAAGGCTAACATCAGACCATACTGAAATCTGTGAGCAAGGGTTTGATCTCACAACAATTCAGTCATCTTGTTTCCAGGGACAGAATTGAATGTCACTCTTCCTCAGATAGAGGTGTGTGAGATTTGGTTTCTGGATTTTCTCGTAAAAGCCTGGAGAAATACTGGTCAGTACACAATCCAGTAGCTTTTGGTTAGAAATGAAACAGAAAACTTTTTTGGAGAGTAGAGGGGGACTCCAGATTTTGTGTGTGTGGTTCAATTATAATTCCATTAGTGATGTTTTGGGAAAAACATGGTTGTAAAAATAATTCTGTATTTTAAAAACTTTAGAGTTCACTTATTTCTAAAGAAGTGGTGTAGTTCATTAAAGCTAGTATGACAATCCAGCTATCAATTCTGGTCACATCTTTTCACTATTTATCAATGGGTTTTTAGTTTTTGTTCATTTGTTCCTTTTATTTTTCTTCCAAAGGTCCACCTAAAAATTCTACTGTTGCCCTTGATTTCTGCCCCATCTACATGCATATCTCATGCAGCAGATGGAGACAGCTTGTTGAGATTGGATACAATTTCATATATCCAGAGTGTCACTTAAAGAAATAAGAAGAAAACAACCCACATTAATTTTCTCAGTGGTGACTCCAAGTGTCTTGTTTTGAATCTGAAAGTAAATTTCCTGTGCTGCATCCTTAAACTGAGAATAGAAGCATACTCAAATGGCTGATTTCAGGAAATTAATAGTGACTTGAATATTGGCCTTCTTCAAAATTCTCGTTCAGAAATATCTTCTTGTGGCTGCACTCCAAATTAAAACTTGAGCTTTTTCAACCACATTGTGTGTATTTTGGCTTTGGTGTGAATTGGGTGCTGATGAAAAAGATAGCTGACTTGGATGGAAGTTTGACACATGTAGAATGATGTGTACCTTAAAAATCATTGCTAATGAAGTAGTCCTAAGGCTGACCTCAGATCAGTCTCTGGACCAAAACAATGAGATAGACAAAATAAATAAATTATCCTGAGTAAGAAGCTTTCCTTGGTTTTGTTTGTTAATTCTGTAACCTCAAAAGTTTGAATGGATGACCTAAATGTTACTGCAAATCTCATTGTTCCAAGTCTCTGAGCAAAGGAATAAATTGTTCATAAACATTAAGTCCCGCATTCAAGGATTTGACTTTGGGTTTGTAAAGGACTTCAAGAAAGCAGTAGTTAAAGGAGGTTAATGTACATAGCATACAACAATGTATGGTATACACTGATTTCTCTGCAATCTGCATTTTGAAACCCAAAGAGGCCAGTGAACTACCAAAGTGCTTGTCTGTCCAGGTGGGGAGGGTGCATCACCAGTACCACCGTTTTATTATTTGTGAGGCTTGTAAGTAGGAAAAGACAATCAAATCGATTTGACAGAAACTTGTGTTTTAGTAGATAACTTGTGGGGGGAGAAGAAAAGTGATGAAAACCTGAAATGTTAAAAGGTACAAAAGAAAAGTTGTACACAGTTTAAATAATTTTTTTTCTTTTTATTTCCCTCTTACAGACCTTCAAGTGCTGACCTTCTTGGTCTATTAAGTTATTATAAACTTTTGCTGCTCTGCGAACATATAAAGATGTCTCGCAGCCCTGACGCTAAGGAAGACCCTGTGGAATGCCCTCTTTGCATGGAGCCTCTGGAAATTGATGACATCAATTTCTTCCCTTGCACCTGTGGGTACCAAATCTGTCGTTTCTGTTGGCATCGTATTCGCACTGATGAGAATGGACTTTGTCCTGCTTGCAGAAAGGTAAATCCCTGGAACAGCGGCTTGTCTTGCATATTTCACAAGGCTTTTGTGTTGTGTTGGTACCAAAGACAATCATCTAGCCATGGCCTAGATCAAGGGTGAGGTGTTGGATCTTTCAGATTCTGTCTGCATATGTATTGAAGCTGTTACGACACAGCTGGTCTTGGTTTATTAAATTCAGAACCGGATTGGTAGGGGAAGCTTCGGATCAGAACTAAGGCATGCTGATGCTGTGAGAACTGCTAAAAATAAAAATTCTTTGAGCTGGGGTACTAATGCATTAACAGAGTCTTTTCAGGAAGAATAGTGAGTATTCCAGCATTGGGTTTGCTGAGAGCTAAGGTTCAGCTAAACCGACAGAGCTGACTGAGAATCAAGTTTATAGAGACCTACTTGTTTTGTTGTGGCACTGGAGCTTTTTAATTCATATTTTAGTGGATACTAAATGTATAAAAACCTTTGGAAAGATATCCAGTGGTGTTAAATTTTGAAGCATTTCAAAGTCTAGACTGTGTGTCTAGTATTCTGATCTTGTTGACAGATGCTTGAAGGTAGTACTTGATATCTCCCTGTGTCTTGATGTCTGGCTGATTTGGTTGGCCACAACTGTAAATGTCAACTTCACTAAGTTGCCTGTTATTTCTTTTGAATTATTTTATTTCTCCTTCTAGTGTTTTGCTTAAACTCAGTATTTCCTTATCTTCAGTGTTTAATAAAATTCCTTTTCAGTATCTTCTTGTCTTTAATGCCTTCCCTTGACTGTAACTTTCTTGCCTGGCCTTTCTCTTCTTGTAGTTGCAGCTCCTTATGTCTTCTTGTTCTCCTACTATTTAATCCTGTTTAATGATCCTGTCCCTAGTTTATGCCTCTCTTGTCTTCCTGTCTCATGTTACAGCTTCCTTTTCAGCCCCCCAGTAATCTTACTGGGCCTCACTATCTTTATTCACTGCCACAGTATTTTATAAGCACTTCCAGTCATATTTTCTTGCTGCTCTTTTGAGCTTTGGCCACGCTAGAGCTGCTACTGTTGACCTGTGTTTGGATGCCTCTGAAAGCCTGAAGGCTCTCCCACAGCAACATGTTTGTTTAAAATTTCTGTAAATTTGCTGCAATATTTGAACTCCGTGTTCTGCAAGATAGAGCCACGTGTTATCAGCCAAATCATTCTCCACTTGGGATACCTGCTGTAGATGACACATGATGTATAGTAATTTCCTACAGTACAAGAAGATTTCTACTCTTCTGATACAACACAAGATTTCTGGGATTTCCTTGTCTAAGTCGCTTTGTTTTCCTGGATTGGTTACACTACTTACCTGTTTGTTATTTGAAGTTTGTGAAATGTATTTGAAGAATCACAGAAGCAGTGTGCTAGTCACTGGTTTTGGGTGTCTGAATTTTTTAAAATATGCTCACCTCTTAATGTGGAATACTCTGCCCTATGGTTGGATGTGCAAATATTTTGCCTAATTGGATACAGTTTGTTCAGAAAAACTGTTCATGAGGAAACCTCAAGTGCTATGATTGGAGTGAAACATACTGGCCACTCCTGGAGAGAAAGGAGACATCATCTTTCTTAACGGATGAGGATTATGCTGATACGTTCTTCATTTATGGACTGCAAGATATTCTTGAGTGGATTTGGAGCTGTATCGCTGGATTGTAAGAGACTGGCCTGAAGAAGTCCGGCCGAGGAGGACATCTCTTCCGTGGCACAAAGACATTGTGATGCAGAGACCACACCAGGATCTTGGGAATAAATAGTCTTGAGCTACAGAGTTACAGCATTAAATAAGTGAAGAAGCCATCTTTTGAAGTGTGCTGGACAGAAGGAACCAGGTATGTGTATTTGTGTTCAGTGTGTCTAAGTAGTCGCTGTCTGTGCATAGTAAGGCTTCTGGGGAAAGAGCTGAGCATTTTTCTGTTTGTAGCTACTATGGTGTACATTGATCGCGGCCACTTAAAATGCTGAAGCACAGAACATGGCAAAGCAGCAAAGTTTTAGCAGGAAAGTTTATAGTAGGTACAGTGGTTTAAACAGGTATGCCATATTGTTATGATGAGTATACCAGTGGAGGATACTTATTGTGAAATGGACTGTAGATAAACATATATTAAAACAAGGATGAGTTTGTTATTTACAATTACATAATAGAAACCTGCTATTTGTGCCAATGTTACTGAATGCAGTATGACTTACCCAGTAATTTGAGCACTACTCCATGGAGAGGAGCAGTGAACAACCCCATGTCCAGGGGTTTTGGTTGAAGTGTTTGGGGGAGATTTTGGAAAGGTCTGTAATAAAATAGCTTGGCTGAATGCTGTGGTGGCACATATGCCATTAGATCTTAACTGTGCATTGCATATATACCATTATCTTCTTAAGCTTCTTTAATTCACTTCTAACTGAAGAGATGTTAGCATGTGGTTTCTTCTGCCCAGGAGAGAGTACTTCTGTGTGTTTGAACTGTCATATAACTTAATATCTGCACATGCAGAATACGTTCATGTCATTGCAGTCAATTGATTTAGTCTGCCTTAAGTTTCCTCCTGTGAATAATAGTAGTACACAAGCATTTTCTTCAGTAAGGTGCTAGTGTGAATTAAACTTAAATGCTGGTTGGAAACTGGTACATCTTACTATTAACATGTTAAAAACTTTCTAAACTTCATTAAAATCTTCTGAAATAGCCTTGAAAAAGCCTTATTTCTAGAGAAATAGAAATTGTTTTTATTTAATTCACTAACTCTGAAAGTACCTACTTAAAAAAAAAATGGAGCTATCTGGCTTTGGGTTCCTGATGCCCTTCAGAATTGTAGGTATAGCCAGTTGTAAGATACCAAGCAAGGCTTCTGATTTTTTCCAGTTAATTGATTTCTTAACTGTAAGTGAAATAGCTGCTAACTAAACAAAATAGAATGAAAATATGCTGTCTTCAGAAGAGATTTCTGTAGCCAGAAGCTGGTTTGCTTGTCAGCAGACTTGCTTTTTCTTTGCAGGGATATTTCTATTATCCTTTCTGTAAAATTCAGCAGTCTAGCTCCTGTTTGTCATGTGAATAATACATCCTGTCTCAATTGCTTAATTAGAACATGCCACTCTTAGCCCTTAATGTCAGTTCCTGCACTTTTTTTAATCCAGCAACAAAAAAACCTAGCTTGTTCATGTTTCTTAAGTATTTTGCTCTTCCACCAAATAACACAACTTGATAGACAGTTGTTCCTGTGGTGTGGCTTTGACTTTTTCTCCAGTTCCTTGACTGAGTGTCCTTTATCTCTCCTATGAGAGATCTAGCACCTTGTGCTAGAGATGGAGGGAAATAGCATACTGCTTAGATGTATGATCAAGAAATTAACATGCTTTGTCCATGTTTCTCTTACTACTTCTGTGTAAAAGGAAGACTTAGTCTTAATGCACAGTCTCCAAATATCAGTGTTTCTTCCTATGCTTTTTATCCCACAACTGAGTAGTTTGGTGCAGCAATTGATATTTTGAAATAGATAGGAAATTTCTTTTTAAAATGTAAGTACAATGGTGTATACTGTGCATAAACCTTATTCATTTCCTTTGTATTTCTTGTTTCAGGACCTATTTGGTAGCAAGACAACAAGTGGGAAATGCTGGTGCATCCATTCTGTGGAAGGAATGTGGCCTACCTGGGAATGACAAAAGCAAAGTGCTTGATAAATCACAGCTCAGCTTTCAACAGTTGGGAAATGGGGGAAAAAAGTCTGAAAGGAAACAAAACTGAAATAAAAAGACCAAATTAGTCAGGAAGACTGAGAATTCATCAAGGTCTTTCTCTGATTAGAGAAACAAAGACTTCAAGAGACATTCAAACTTTTTGTGATGTTCTTGTAGGGACTACCTTGCACTTAGTGTAAAGAAAATTTGGTCATATTCCATGATGGCACACTTGTTTTTGGAACCTCAGTGTTTTTGTCTGAAAAGTGCTGGTATAACTTAAGTGAGAGGTGTCAGCTGAACTTAGTCAGTGAACTGGTCATGTTGATATTGCCTAATGTCTTGCATCTGAAAGTACATCAATGCTGATACCATTAGAGGTAGCTACTTTGTTTGGATCTCAAATCCTTTATCAGCTAAGGCATTAGAGACAGTATGTTAAGCAAGTATATTGTTTTAAAAAAATAAGCTGTAGTCATGTCAGTAGCATTTCTACTTTTTTGTTGCAAAACCTGGGAGGCTCTGTTATGTATAGTCCTCTCTCTACTTCTGATTTGTAGGGTTAGACAGCAAAAACAACATAGCAAATGGTGCTGTGAAGTACACCAGCTGTCAATCCACCTTGCTTGGCTTTCAGAGACTTGTTCCAGCAGTCTGCAGTGCATGCACCTGTTTGTAGTTGAACCATCATCCAAGTTTGTGAACTTCATCACTGGGAAACAATGACTCTGAAGATGAAATAATTTATTTCCCTATTTGGAGACTGATTTTTTGTCCTTTATTTGAAAGGAAAATGATTTCTAATACTATTTTTTTTTTTAGAATTAGTTTCTGAGATGTTGATGCTATGCTTATTTGCCTTCCACCTTCTTTAAATGTGCAATATCTCCTAATTTGTTATTATGCCACACATGATACATAGCTAGGAAAATCATCTACCCATCAGTTGTTTTTGGGTTATTCTTGGGATTCAAGAGATGTGTGCAGATTCATTTATAGGTCCTGCAAGTCAGCATATCAAACTATTTCTATTCCTTGGGAGCATTAGAAGCATGTCATATGGGTGATGCACATACAAAACATGTATTTAATACAGCCCTACAGTATCTAGTGAGAACTTCAGAAGATTCTGTTGCTCAGACAAGTGTGGTTATCCATGGTGGACACCAATTGCTGCTGCTACTTAATGACTGAAGTTCCTATTCTGCTAGTCTCAAGCTCTCTGCTGTGATGGAGACATTTCTCTTTCCCTGATTCTCAAGCTGCCCAGTTGTGTTCTACTAGGAGTTTTTATGCTTTTCTGTAGAAATACAAACTACTGCTTGAACATAGAAATGTTCTGTTCAGGATTATGCTTGAGCTACCCGGGATGTTTCCTGATTCATGTTCAGTACCTCCAGCAGCAAATAGCTGTACAGAGAAGGAATATCCTGTCTGATTTGCTACTCACTTGTGAATATGCTCTGAATGTGGCTGGACTTGGCAAGAAAGAAGCTGATGACTTTTGACACTGCTGTAGTTTCCTTGAACTTTCAGGAGCCTTACTGAATCTACTGAAAACATTAATGCATTTCTTGCACAGTACCAGAGAGCAGCACTCTTGCAAGTTTTGCCTTGCATAGTATGGGATGTGGAGTAGGAATTAATCTTTGAAAGAATGGATTGTGGATAGGGCATCACTTGATGTAGGGCAAGCCATATTTTTGGAACTATATCTGTTATACTGGTGCACTTTTCTTCCCATTCCTATCTGAACACACTGATAACTGAGATAACTCAATCTTTGCCCTGAGTAGTCTTTCTTTCCTGTAAAAACCTAACATTTTTCTTCTTTAGTTGATGTGATTGACTAATACAGATTTTGAGAAGCTCATTAAGTGTAAAATTATTCTGCAGCTCAGAAGTCCTCATATGTAGATGTGTTAAAACACAAGATAATAATTGGCTATAGCAAATCTCAAGTGACCTTACGAGTTGGTTGTTGGTGTTCATCAAGTATATTTTGAAATCTATATAATGTATTCAGTGTTATCTGAGTTAACTGAGTAACTAATCAGAGTAATACTGAATATCTTTTTGAGAAATGTTATGGTTTTGACTGTTCTTCAAGAGTAACTTGAGCCCTTATTGTGTTTTCATGTTAAGGACACCTATCATGTTAAGGACACCTGCTAAAGTATCTTACACATTTAAATTCCTTCATGATACTAAAACATGTTCCAGAGGACTTGATGTTTGACTGTGAGATGCCATCTGCTCAAGTCAACTGTAGCATATTTGCAGAAGATATCTCATGTGTAGCTTAACAATGCTGAACTTTAAACTGAAGAATGGATTTCGATTTGTTTGGGGATATACTCAGAAGGCTATCAGGTCTGAGCACTTGGTGGCTCTTGGAGTAACATCATGCAACTATGAGGAAGATATGCTTTTAACCTAAACATTTTCATCTGTTGTAGATTTTTCTCAAGTTATTTAGTATGACAGCTAGTTTTGTACTTTTGTCATTAAGACAGTAAGGAAAAAGTTAAATTCATTTTTGTTGGACTTGCACACTGAAAGCTTTGGTTATGGTAGTACAAGCAAAGACCTTAGTTCAACATACTGGTGAGCTTGAGCTTAGCTTCTTTGTCTTAAGTCTTTGTCTTAATTCACATGTCCTGTACTCTTCTCATTTTTTACTTGGTGTTTAGAAACTCTTCCTTCTGTTTGAGATATGTTCTATGTACTTGTTTTTGTGCTTAGCATTGCTTTCTGTGTACAGTGTGAAACCTCACTTTTCAGTCTGAAAAAACTGGGGCAGGTAAGGAATGTGGGACTGCTTTGAGGAGTAATCTGGGGCAGAGGACAGTGCACTGTAGTCTGCAAGACCCAGCTAAAATAGTGCCTTTATAGCATGAATAGAGCGGTCTTTCTAGGTAACTCTGAGGATACTTGTACTTCTCTTGCATACTTTTGAGATTAAAATATACAGTGTTATATCTGTGAGGAGTTACCTGTAGGGATGGAGAGACCAAATTTCAAACTTGTACATAAGCATGGCAAGAATACTGTCATTAATTGTGTTGAAATCTGTCTCTTCACTAGAAATTAACCATGTAAACTTTGAGTAGTATAATGATGTTACTGTCTTGAACTTAGTGGACCACTGAAACTACATTTGTATTTTCATTTCTTATCTCAGAAATACTTAAAGATACTTAAATGTCTTGAGTACATTTAAGTACCCAGATCTGTATCAGAAATAAATATAAAGTGCATGCTTTCATCCTGCTTACACTAAGCTCTTGTTAGTAAAATTATAACAGGATGTGTTGGCTGTCATGTTGTAGCTGCTTGTGATGTTACCAAATTGACTAGGCAGCTGGGTTAGAATTTGGTTGCCCAAATCAATATTATGTCTATAAATAGAAGAATTCCATGTAAATGCAAGAAGTTTACCCTTCCCAAAGGACTGAGTATGCCTCTATAATGTGGGTGTCCATAACAATCAGATCAGTATAATAAAGAAATTTTTACATTAAAACATGGTAATTAATGGTTTTCGAAGGTGTTGTTTCTTACATGGATTGTTTTAATGCTGTTTGTTATGTTTAGCCATATCCAGAAGATCCAGCAGTGTACAAACCACTCTCCCAGGAAGAGCTGCAGAGGATAAAAAACGAAAAGAAACAGAAACAAAATGAGAGGAAACAGAAGATATCAGAGAATCGCAAACATTTGGCCAGTGTACGGGTTGTACAGAAGAACCTTGTCTTCGTGGTAGGGCTATCTCAGCGCCTAGCAGATCCAGAGGTGAGCAGTTCACACTTACAGATCTTGCTCTTAACTTGATGCCATGAAACATTGGAATATTCTTGTGTTTCTCTGAAGGATACAAAATTAAGCTGTATTGAAATGGTTTGCTGCTATGAGGCCTCCACTTCTTAAGGGAACTTAGCTTCCTGCTCCATAATACCCTCAATAAGTGTTTGTCTCTGTCTTAGGGGAGTACAGGTGCTCTGTGATTTTTTTTTTTTTTTTGGGTGGGGGGGGAAGTTGTTCTTTGTTTAATAATGGGAGCTTGGTTTTAAGCTAAAAATAAGCATAAGGGCTGTTCAGGTACTCATTTTCCTAGGCTGGATCTGCTGGCACTATACAGCTATGTCATGAATCACCAGTTCTAAAATGGGAGCTTGGTTGGATTATAAAGAACTGATATATAGTATCACACAAACCTGTAGGGACAGAAGAAAAAAGCCAACCCTTGGAAGTATATAGTAGGAAGAACCATAAGGATTATGTCCTTAAGAAGCTGTGGGGAAAAAGTTAATAAGAGGAAGACCCCAGAAAAAGTTGGCCTACTACTCTGCATCATCAAAAATAAGGTTTTCATTTGAGAAAACTGATTATATTTAAAATGCTTCATTTACTTCCATCATCAGTCATAGGTGCAGGTGGCCAATGGAGTAAGTGCTAATGCATAAAAGTATCTTGAATTAGAATATGGAGGAAATTACTACAGGGTAACATAGATGTCTTCAAAATTACAGTGCCAGATTAAATTCACTTCATCAGACTAAATTATCTGGAGAAGTCTCAAACAGAAGTGGCTGTTTCTGAGGTCTCAGAGTATGGTCTGTATTTTGCTAGACTGTTAAAGAACAAGTGTAAAAAGCAAAGCTGCTTTTAGTGAAGGAGAAAAAAAGGGAGGATAAGAAGAGAAGACAAAAAATCAAGTTAAAACTGATCTGGTGTATAACACTTCAGTGAGTACTGAAATATAGCAGCAAGTATTTGCAAGCAACTGTCAGCACTGGCTTGGGGCTATTTTACCATTGAAAAATGCAGTATGAATTTATTATTGAAATTTAATTTCTTTGACCAGATGGAGGATTTGTAATTAAGAGAAATAGTAGTAAATACAGTTGATTTATATTTTTTTTTTTTTTTTACACCTCAGATAATTTTACACTGAATACTTGAAATAACTAGGAATGGGTTGATTTGGGGGGTGGGGATGTGCTGCACTAGGTGTATTGGTAGCAGTATCTCAATGACATACCAGAAAATAGTGTGTACTTACTGAATGTTGCATATAGCACAAGATGACTTGATCTTCAAGAAACCTAGCCTGAGAGAGATGAACTAAAAAAAGTATACATTATATTCAAGTTTTCTACTTAAGCAGGCAACAACCTCCTTCATAAATTGAGATTATTTGGAATGGGAGCTTGGCTGTTATGTGCTGTTTCTGGAAATATGTCTGTGGATCATAGTGGAGTAAAGTGGATCCTCTTCTGTTGATGTGCTCTTAGGAGAATTGTGAAGGCTGTGCTGTCATATTGTACCAGGAGTATAATCTGCAGTATGCTTAGGTAAAAGGGAGGTTTCTTTAGGATTGTCATTCTCTTCTGGAATGATGCCTTCAGGGTGGGTGTAGTATGTTTCAAGAGGGTGTAGACCAAATGAAGAACAGTTAGAAAGGACAATGAATGCCTGGTTGTCTGTACAACATACCCTGTAGTTCTTTGGGATGTTCCCAGTGTGATGCTGTTAGTTCTTGAAGGCATTGATGCTTGCTTGGGAAGGGAGAGGGGTAGTTTAATTCTTGGATCAGTCCAGTTCACCTGCACTATCCAATGCTAATATGAAGATGGAGCAGAGGATCAAATCTTCCTTTATAACCTCTCAGGTTATTTTCTAGAACTAGAAATGCCCTTTTGTCTAGTTTCAGTCTGAGTAGTCAGTACATTTGTACCTTCTTCCATCACAGAAATGGGAAAAAAAAGCTTTTGGTATAAATGTCAAATATGCTTCCACTTTCATTGGTGCACAGGTAATGGTTATGCAGCAGAGTTGCTTGATATGCTGGTGATGTTCTTGATTTGCCCAGGGTCCCTAAATGATTTGTTAGTGCTAACTGATTCCTGGGAGGGCAAGATGAGTATTTTTTTTCCTTTATGGATGTGATCATCCCTCATTCATTTCAACATGATACTGATTCCAAAATGTTTTTTATTGTCCCTAGAAATTTTCTTTTGTCTTCCTTTACTTAGTCTGGTCTTGGGAAAACTTGAGGTTATCTTGAGCTAATTGGTTTACTCCCTTTTTTTTTTGGAGTGTGGGGAATGGCAGCCAGGATTCAGCATTTTATACCTAGTAATTAATACAGCTGAATGCAAGTTTAAGGTGTATGGTTATTTGGAAATGAGAATTAATGTGATTTTTAGTTTTTTAAATCAAATTATAAAACAGGTATATACAGGAACTTCTTATGCTGAATGGGATATATTTTACCAGGGTGGGATTTGGGTAATCAGAGTACTGAAAGAATTTTTAAAAGTACAACATGAAATGTGGGATATTTGTCATTCAAGTTCTGCGGTGACAACATACTTTGTATTGCAAGTAACCATGTTTTTATGTGGGAAAACAAATCTAAATCTTTGTGCTCTTCTTTTAGGAGAGACCTGTTTTTTATTAGTTAAAGGTTTTAGCTGCACAGTTTTGCAAAAGAATAAGTACACCTCTGTATGAATTATAAGTTTACCATTTGAACTTTGTTTTCTTGTAGGTTTTGAAACGACCAGAATATTTTGGGAAGTTTGGTAAAATACATAAAGTTGTCATTAATAACAGCACATCATATGCAGGCTCACAGGTAAGTCAGAGGTCTTTGTCATTTTTTTACTTTAATTCCTTTAGAGAATACATGTGTGCAGAGTGATTCTAGGGCTCCCTATTTCTGATTAAGCAATAGGTAAGAGTGTAAAAAGAAAAAAAAGTCTTGCAAGGATCAAACTACCATTAAGTTACTGAGGCATTTTCCAACCAGGCTTTTGAAGCTGGATGCAGAATGCAACATAGAAAGATTGAAAATTTGGAGACAGGATGAGAAACTTCAAAGAAGTAGCAATATAGCATTTAGTCACTAGTCTGCATTTTGGGGATAAAATGTCTTTTAAGTATTTTTAGAACATTAATGCAACATACTGATGCATTTCTCTTTTCTTCATTCTTTTTGCATCACAAATGAGTTTTTATGGTTACTCCCTTTTTTGTCGGTTTCTTGTTAAAAACATCAAGCCCTTAATATACCAGTTTATTAAATGATGGGCTAAAAAGGTGACTTAATGATTAGATCTGTTTGGGGAAAGAAAAACAAGTAAATAGTGTGTTTTCTTCCTAGGGTCCAAGTGCCAGTGCATATGTAACCTACATCCGGTCAGAAGATGCCCTCAGAGCCATACAGTGCGTCAATAATGTGGTGGTAGACGGCAGAACACTTAAGGTGGTAACATTTATGTGTTCTTGCATATGTGTGCTAGAACATTAATATCAGGGATTGGCATACAGTTTTGTTTGTCTTGGCTTTTGACTTCTTTTCCTGGTATTCATCTCAAACTGGAAGTTCAGTGAGCATCCAGCTGGCAGTGTTTTGGTGGGTTGGCAGATAACTTCTTAAAACAAAGTTTGAGGCAAACATATGGACCTCCTGTCCATGCTTATGGTGGCTTTTTTGTTGTATAGCATAATAGTACAGTGTGAAAACCCACTGTTTGCTTTTATAGGATGTTTCTGTAGTCCGTACACCACACTTCTCTAAAGCTCCCTGGGAAATCAAGGTTTTTTTTCCTTTTGGTGTCTATGCAAACAGGTCTTCAGGCTGATTTGGCCAAATTGGTGGCTATAGAGAATCTAGTTACTATTCATTTCCTGACCCTGCTTACATGTCTCCTTATGATTATGCAAATATTTACTGAGATTCTTACTTAGGCATTTATTTAGATTAGGATGCATTTTTATTTTCATCCAATTATCTAATCCTCAAGAATATATATATTTCTTATAAATGGACTTTTTATTCCATCTGCATCAAAAAATGCATTATGGTGGAATTTCAAATCTTGAGGTAATTTTTTAGATATAACTTTATCTTATATGGTTAAAGGCATTCTTAACCTCCAGTACTTATTTTTTTTTCCTTCAGGCATCCTTAGGTACAACAAAATATTGCAGTTATTTTCTAAAAAATATGCAGTGTCCAAAACCAGACTGCATGTATCTACATGAGCTAGGTGATGAAGCAGCCAGTTTCACAAAAGAAGAAATGCAGGTAAGTGTAGTGAATGGGAAACACATGAAATGTGCCACATACATCTTACTGTTTATGATTTAGTCTAATATGTGTCATGTGTTGCTGAATGTTATGGCAGTGATGAATTTTGAAATCCAAAAGGTCATTAACCAGGATATTGCAAAGAACAGTTAGCTCAAGTTTTTTCATTGCATGCTGTTTTTAAAGTCTAAAAAGTCCAGTGACTGTTCATAAGGCAAAAAGATGGAAATAAACTCTTAGCCTGGAATTCAAACAACCTGAGCTAACTACTTTCCCTTTTTTCATA
The DNA here is from genome assembly GCF_051311805.1 of Agelaius phoeniceus. NCBI lineage: Eukaryota > Metazoa > Chordata > Aves > Passeriformes > Icteridae > Agelaius > Agelaius phoeniceus. Next base: position 26,789,533 of record NC_135269.1, on the reverse strand, counting down.
CTAAAGTAAGGTAGTGTCATTTTTGTTCTCTGTGAATGAAGTTAGTTCAGATCTGGGTTTTATTGTGAAATTGGTGTGTGGACAGTTATGGATTGACTCTTGTGCTGTGACTGACCATGCTGTCTGAAGCCCAGTAACCCTCCTAACCTGTGAAGCATTTAGAAACCATTTGCAAATAAAACGTTGAGGGTTACTACAATAGCACATAAAAAATTATGCTGGGATTTTTTTTTTACTATTTCAACATCAAAATGCTTATTGTCTAGAGTAGGGAACCAAGTAAATGGATAGCTTTACTGTCTCAAATGTCATGCATTCTGAGCAAGACCATTTCTGGTCTGTCTCCATCCTTCTACATGAGGCGTGGTAAAGCTGTTAAACTCAAGTATGCCAACTTTGCATCCATGCTGTCGTTTTTGCACGTGGTCTGTCCCTGAAGCAGAGGGTCCCCACCCTTAGTGCTAGCACAAATTTTGTTCTAGTATAATTTTCTTTATGTTAGGCTGATGTAAGCTGGAGAATAAAGAAGAATCTCCATACCTATTAAATACTTTCCACAAATCATTTCTGAGGATTTCAGCAGATAATTGCAATAGAAGGAAAAGTTCAAGGACAAACCAGGCCACCTTCCCTGTATGTTTTCCTGTATTTCTCCCACCACCTAGATCTGTTACATATGTAGGTTTGGGAATATATTCCCATCTAGTCTTTTGAGTTTTTTATAGACCTGTCAGCCATGAATTTATTTAATCCATTTTGAACCTGTTGATACTGCCAACCCTTTAGTCTTTTGTGGCAGCAAGCCCCAGAAATTCACTAGCTGTTTTGTAAAGTGCTTTCTTTTGCCCGTGTTGAACTGGGAACTCGTTCGTTTTGTCAACTTTCCCTTAATCTTAGCTTCATAGTGCTTGCTGAAAGCAAAACCCCTTATTCACCTTATTCATTGCCTTTGTGTTCTGGCAAAACTTGATCTAGTCTCTCCCAGTTTTCTCTCCAAATCATAGTTTTTGGTCTTTTAAACTTTTTAAAGCAGTTGCTCCATTTCTGCAGTGTCTGTTGCCTTTCTCTATATTTTCTAGCTGTGTCTTCCTTGAGATGGAGAGATGAGATGCATGATGTGGGGGAAGCCAAGTTTAATTTATCAGTTTTCAATGTGCTGTATGTAGTGTGATACATGCTTTTTTCATTTTGTTTTAGTTTATTTGAAGTGGCCTTCTTAGTTATGCCCAGCACATCTTTTGTGGCTAGTGCATAATCAACTAACAGTTTCTGAGCTCTGTTGGCAGTAACCTCAGCATCTTTTTTTCTGGGCTGTAACAGCCAGTTCACAGATCAGGAGTGGCTTACTATGGTCTAAACTGCTTTTCCCTTCTTGTGTCATCTGACATGTCCTTGGTGAAACTTATTTGCCACCATTTGCTTATTTACCGATTTCACTGGGTTTCCTTTGAAGCTCCTCATTATCAACATGACAGTTTATTACCCAAAAAGCTTGATATTGTCAGCAGAGAACTTGCTTTTAAGTCCTTTCTCCTGCATGCTGATGGTGTTGCATAGAACTGATGCCAGTCATCAGTGCTCATTGCTTGCTTCTGCACCCTAAGAGTTACACTTTGAACCATCTTCAATTCACACTCTCTTCCATGGCAGATTAATAAATAGCTGGTATGAAACCTTATCAAAAATGTCTTCTTTCAAAGTTTTGTGGAGCCTCTCTATTTATGTTTACTGACTCTGTGAAGAATTCATGTTAGTGAAGCAGGGTTTCCCTTTACAAAAGATACTTAGATTCAATCCCAGTGGCTTGTGTTTATCCATGAACTTCTATTTTTAACAATTATTGTTATTGTTAGTATTATCATCTTGTAATCTTTGGAAGGATGGAGGTTTACTTAGCAGCCTGTAGTTCACAGAATCTTTTCTACAGCCCTTTTTGTAGAAGTCAGTGGCAAACTGTCAATCCTCTGGCCTGACTGCTAGTTAAAATTGATAGGCTATGTACCTTGGTCAGGATTTCATTTTCATGTGTGGGTTTCTTCAGAAGTCTTGAGTGGATTTTACATCATCTTGGTGACTTACATGAATCTTCCTTCCCTGTTCCTTGCTATATTGCTTAAACTTTTATTGAATTTCATATTGTTTTCTTAAGAGTAATTGGAAATTATACACCTGCTAAGTACATTGTTTTTTTTGGTGTGCCAGCCTTTCTGCATTTGTGTGTCAGTGAATTTCCAGATCCATTTAATGAGATTGAATGTTCATTGTTTCAGACTTTGACTCTGTATTTTTAAAAAAAATTGAAAATGGATGATTTGTATTCTTGGTTAAATAATTAATAGATCTAAACATAGTGATGATAAAATAAAAAGAATTGGTAGAACTCCAGGAAGTCTAGGAAAGTGAAGTTGGGAATATTAGGTGGGTTGGAAATGCCAAGTTTGGCCTCTGGGTTGTCTGCTATAAATAAAATACAATTACTACAAGCTTCTGTATAGGATTTTAATCTTGTTTCTTTCTTGCATTTGTGTGGCAAATAAATGAATTAAGACTGACCACTGATGTATGTGGCTGTGATATTCAGTCTTTAGTCACTTAAGCAAATTGAGAGATCCAGGGAGGTTTCTCCTTACTCATCTGCTTAACGTTTGCAAATTGTTAATTGTGCAAATCTGTGCATCAGCCTAGTTGCTACAGTCATAGTGGATGGTGAAAGAAGCATTTCCAGGGTGCAGAATATCTCAAGGTTTGCATTTAGGTGAGCCATACTGTAGAACCACAATTTTTCATACTTTAGGTAGCTGTTTGGGTGTAGACACTGACCAAATGGGTAAGATGATGCATACACCAGATGTTTCAATCCTTCTTGAGAGGTGTGTACGTCGACTACATTAAGGACACATTCAGGATCAGTCAGTAATGGAGAATTGGAGGATTAAGTAGCAAAAGAATGAACTCATTGATAAGGCTTGACCTGAAGTATTTCAGTGAGAGATGCAGTTGGCCTTCTACAGGCATCCATAAGGGAATGTAGTTTATCAGCAGTACTATTTTTTTGTATTTTGTCTATTCATGCTTAATTTTTTGTAAAAAAAACCAAGTTATATTTTTCTTTTAGGGTGTAAAATTTTCCTAGGGTATGTGCACATTGAGTGTGCATTAATTCCATTCTTGTTCCAACAAAATAGTAAGGAATCAATTAATGTTACAGAGAGTTAAATTTTATATGTACAAGTAGTGTGAGAGCTTCTTAATCAATACTGAAGATCATTAATTTGGTGTTTCAGACTTACGATTCAGAAGACCTGACCATTAATCTTGGCATTTGTTTCCTTTGCTAGAGGACATCTAGTATCTGGAAACGCTAGAGAAAAGCTATTGACAATTTCAAATTCACTGTTTTATTTTGTATCTTGATTCAACTCATAATAAAACTTAACTTGCAAATAATAATTCTTAGGTTGGAATGTTGTAGCAACCTACAAAAACCATGAATGCTCATCTTGGAATTCAGATGTTACTCTAAGTGTTGGGGGTAGGAGTAGATTTTGCTGGTTTTGTTTTTTGTATTAAGCCACAGAATGTTATCTGCAAGCTAGACTGGAAAACACCCTTTTCCTTCACTTGCCATATTCTAGTACTCTGGAGCTGAATTGGACCTCCACAATTTCTGAAAGCAAGAAATTGTTCTCAGTTGATTCAATTAGCTGAAAGAATATTTTAATATTTCAGTTACTAAAAAGAATGATTTATCAGTTATTGCTTAGAAAATGCTGTTTGTCATGTCATACACCTCTGCTGTTTTATTAAGCTAATATAAAATTGCTTTCATTTCAAAAGAACTTTTTGTTTCAAAGGAACTCTTTGTTCCTTCCCATCTTCTGAAAAGCGTAGTATGGTTGGAATATGAAATGCAGACTGCCTTGGAAATGTCACTGTTTGTGATTTCTATGGTATATTTGTGAAGCTCTTGATTAGAACTGAGGAGCAAGTTCTAAGAAGGTTGTCAATGCTTTTCTGATTTAGAAGTCTCACAAAAATATGAATAGTATGAATAGGTGATTTTTAGGCAAGCTTTAGAGCTGTTGAGATTACATCTGTACTGAGAGTGAGAAGCACTGTTTTGAGTTTGGCAGGAGTGAGCTGACAAGTTGTAAAGGCTAAAATAGTAAGCTTTGGGACATATATATGGGTATATTATATATATTTTAAAATTATAACTATAAATTTATATATGATACCAGTATTCATTCATTGTGAGTTTCTCTTTCCTTAGGCGGGTAAGCACCAGGAATATGAACAGAAACTACTGCAAGAATTATACAAACTAAACCCCAACTTTCTCCAATTATCTACGGGTACAGTTGACAAGAACAAGAACAAAGTGACAGCACTGCAGAGGTACGATGCGTAAGTACTGGTGCTGGACTTCCTGGTTATTCTTTCTGGTTATTCCAAAGAAAGCTTTTATTCCTATTTCATCCCCCAAATGGCCTCCTGTTTTTAGTACCTACTATACAATAAAATCTTATAGGTTTTCTCTGTGGAGAGACATTGTTTAGGAGTGATAGTCTCCAATTTAGAGTGTTCCCTCTGAAGCCGCTCCACATTCCTCCCCTTGCTCTCCCCTGTACCAGGCAGGAGAGGAGAATTGGAGGCACAGAAGGTAAAAATCAGAACAATTTACTGGAAACAGCAGTGAGATAAGAAAACAGTAACAGCAACAGTACAAATGACAGAGGGTACAAGAAAGAGTCCAATGATTCACAAGTGATTGCTCACCCCACAGAAGCCCCCAGCAGTACTGACCACTTCCTCTGCTAGGCCATGCTGACCCAGAAGAGAGCTCTTCCCCAGAAAATTACTTAAGGTGGTATGGAATTGTCCTAGCCATGCTCCTTCCTGGCTACTGCAAAAATTAACCCTGTGCTGGCCAGAACCAGGACACCTGCACCACTTTGTTCTAAAACAGTGTGTATCTTCAGAAAGAAATGTGTTTTGCATTTGGATCGGTAGTTCAGAACAAGGTATTCTGAAAGAAGACCTTGTATTTTATGTTTGTAAAACCAAATACATTTTTTCAAGACCAGATGTGTACTTTCTTGGTATGATTGATATCATTATGAATGCAGTCTGTATTTTTATAACTGAGCTATCTTATAACCTTAATGTTTTTTTACATCATGATTTATAGTGCAGTCCATATATTTTTTTACTATGTTGTAGCTGCAGATATAACTTATTATGCCTTGCTAAAATAAGGTTCTGTTGATGTAGTTTGTTCAGTAAGTTATGAAGAGATATCTATCCATATGAGTATATAGTCACACAAAGATAAATGCAAGTCTGAGGTTACCAGTCCTTAATTATTCATTCAAATGTCATATGTAAGATAAAGTAATAAAAACTGTTGACAATTTTTCCACTCCTTTTTGTAGGAGTTTGATAAAGGAGATGGGCAGAGCAGAATGTGAAAGTTAGATTGCACTTCATATGAACCTTGACCATATATTTAGGGTTTTTGTTGTGTGCCAGTTCATGCCCTACTGTATTTTTCAGACAATAGTTTGCCAGTGGCAGCATCACTGCACAGCCCTCTAAGCAAGACAGTGGGTACTGTGTCTGAAATACTGTCAATGGGTCTTGAATGAGCAGAATACAATTCTGAGAACTGGTATTCCAGCTGGTATACTGGGACTATTTTCTTTCTTTTAATTTCTGGAGGCAGTTTGATATGCACTTTGACTGCAAGTGGTCAGGGCTTCCAGAGGGATCTTTTTCCTTAAGGACAGAGCTGCTCCCTATTTCTCAGGCACTGGTTCAATATTGACTTCAAAGGTAAAGCAAGCAAAACAAATACACCACTTCTTGAACTTGGGTATTAATGATTTTTAAGTTTGAAATCTGAACTAATTTTAATTTGAAACCTGATTAGATCCCAGCAAAATAAATTATACCAGTGTGGGAAGAATGCACTATCTGAAACTGCAGCAAACTTTTATGCCTTTAGGAAGCAATTAGGAGTTGGAGCTTGGCCAGTTTGTGGTGCTAACATTTAGCACTTACACTGAAAATGGCATATTACTCTAAAGGCAGCAAGTGGTAATTTCTGGAGGTAATTTCTCTTGTCAGTTGAACAGCATAATCACAGCTTGGACTCTGTTCTTTGCTAATGCTTAGGTACCACCTTTAGGGTTGCAAAGTGAATTTCCTGCAGCTGGGATTTGGACATGTTTTGTCGTTGCTTTTGCACTGGTGAATGAATGCACACTGTTCTTTCACAGTTTCTACCCAATTGGGTTCTTGTAGGATTGTTTTTGTAGGATTCATTGATAGGATATTCATATTTCTAGCAGTTTGTCACAGCCTCTGACAACTGCAAACTGGTTCTTGTGTTTCTGGGGTGCAGAATTTCTGTTTCATAATGGAAAGGAACAGAAGTTGAGCTCTAAGTAGTAGATACTTAATTATAAATATCCAGTAGTAGAAAAGAGTTTGTTAAACTCTTAAGTGTTTTTCTAAAATTGTTTTAATTTGAAAGGTCCTGCTTGCAGACCTTTTCTTCCTGTTGAAGACAACTGTTAAAATCCCCTAGGGCCACTCTGTGTACTCATCTCCTGCTATGTTTCTTGATAGTTGTGGTGACTGTCTTCTCTTAAAATTGGAGATAAACTCCAGATTTAAGACAGATCAAGCTTTTTTTATTTCCTTGATGACGTTTTTCTGAAGAACTGAAATGAGTGTTTTCTTATGCTACAAGAACAAGCAATTATTAAGCACATACTGATCTTTTAGAGAACAGCCTTTCAGAGACATGCAGCCTGAACTTAACTAAAACAAAAAAACCCACGTACACAAAACCCCCCACCTCAAAATACACACCAGTTTGTTTCTCTTTCCCTTTTCCTTGGATGCAAAACTGACTTTTAACTGGCATTTTAAAGTTTGTTTTAGTATAGAGATGGCTTTGCACTGTAGTGAACATAAATTTGGATATTTGAAATAAATGGATTGACCGTTTTCATAATCCAGATTTCAATTCATTTTTGTACAATGACACTATTAAATGACAGATATGCCGCTGCTGTCTCTTCATTCCCTGATGTTCTGTATCTGATCAACTCATTAGCTCTAACATAGTCCAGATGTGAGCAAAGCCAAGATGAGATCTGTAGATCAGGTCAAGGTACTCATCTATCTACATATTGTATATGTAGCTGAGAACAGGTGGATACAGAATAGCAAATGTTAAAATACTGAGATTTGAGAGGAGCTACTATTACTAATTTTATCTGAATAGAAGTAGGAAGCATTTGTGTTGCTGTAAGCAGTTACTGAAATTTCCGGATTCTGACTGTGAAATTAGTAAATTGACCTAAAAATGTAGAGTAAATGTTGGACCATGTAATAGAGATATACCAACGTAGGAGAGCATCAGGAAGGACAGATGTATTAAAATATTTTTTTGGTGAAAGCTGCTTTATTATGAAGACAGGACTTGGACACTAAAACCAGCTCCTAATAGAAGCAAATGGAAAGCTACAGGTAATGTAGAAGAACTTGAGAACACAAAAGAAGGTATTTTATAATAAGATTGCAGGGTTGACAGACAGCACTGTATTTGAAACCATTTGGCTATAGACTATATTCCATTTTGCTTAAATTTGTACAGAATGTAACTATTTACAGCAAAAACTTGGACTTTGAGTCCTCTCTTGAACTTTTTTCAGTTCTAATGTGCACTCTAAAATGAAATCTAATATTACTTTATAAAAGGGAATTAATTATGGTTTTAAACTAGAAATGAAGGAAGCAGTAACTTGAGCAATGTGTTTGTCTGGCTGATCTCATGGTTTGTTAGTAAAGCTGTGGACTCCTCTGTAGGTGTGAAACATAAAACTTCATCTGCTATGGCCAGGCGTGATAGGACTTGGAATATAAAACATATATTAAAAAAAGTATGACTTAGCTCATGACTTACAGAACTTAAAAATAGTTATGGGCTAAAGCAAGTAATTCTGAATGAGGTATGCAGAGGTCTGGACACTTGAACTGTTGATGGCATTTTTCATTTTTATTTACATTTTTTTCCTCTTCCTCAAATGGGCAAGTTTGGACTCTAGGATTCGCAAAGCAGCTATCTATTCAGGAAAGAAAACAGAATTCCCTCTGGTTTTCTCTCTACCCTATCCCACTAATTTTTTATGTCATCACCTTTTAAAATCTGAGAAATAATATCCAGATAAATCTATTCTTACGGATTGTCTGGTACAAAGATTTATTTCCCCAGTGTTTACAATTTTTAAAACACTTTCTTCATAACTTGAACTCTTCAATTTTTTTTTTTATTTTACTCTTGCCTTTTTCCAGACCCAACAGTAATAACAAAGATGCCTGGCCATCATTACAGAGTTCAAGTAAATCGGCCAACGGTTTAACAATGGAACACAGGAAAACGCCTCCTATATTAGAAAATGGCACAGACCCAGAACACATGACTCCAGATGGTGCAGACTCAGATTTCGGGTAATTGTGCTGCCTTTTGTACTTCAGACAGCTTGCTTTCTCTCTCACTGATTGGTGTGGAGGGAATGATTCTTCAGTCTCTCTGGTTGGAGAGCTGGATACAAATCCTGATCAGGTCACAAAAAGCTGGGCTTAGTGTAGCCCATGTTAAAAAGTCTGATTGGCACACTGTGCAGGAGAACCCTAACATGAAGTTAGTTAGTGACAGTACAGGTAATGGCTGAGGGGAGCAGAATAACCAGGGGATCAACAGCTTGTACAGCTGCACAGTCCCACTCAGAGCTGAGTCCTTCCTTTTTTTCCATACAGAAGCTTCCACAAAAATATGCCATTTGCTGTACATCAGGAGGTTTGTCACCTGGAAAAGCTTCAGTAGAGGGAAGTTAAATGTAAAAAGTTAATTTCCTTCCAGTGATGTGTTCCAGAAACACAACACAGAGGAAAGGGCTCCCCAATTACCACTCAGAGGGACAACAGGGCAGCAGGTTGAACTGAGGCTTCTTTGTGTAGAGGAAGTAATTCATCTGCTTACAATCATCTCTTATTGCCAGCCAACTTTTTTTTTTTGATGCCCTTCTTGAGTAGAACTGGTGTCCTCTTCCACCTTATGCATCACTAGCAGTTACAGTCCTAGTCTGTAGTCATGCTGGTTTGTTTTTTATGGACCCCTTAAGGTAATAAACATTAGGCTCATTCAGAGGTTGGATGGGAAAAAAAACAAGGTAAACCCTAATATTTCAAGCAGTGGTGCTGCTGATGAGGTAGCCAGTCTTCATTTTAAATCAATATTGAACCAATGCATTAAAATGGAGAGCGTTGTTGGAAGTGGTACCTTCTTGTTAGGCTAAATAGCAGTCCCCTTGAGGAGCAGAGAGCCTGGGAATTGCATCTCAGTAGTGATGTGCAGTTATTTTTTTTCCTGAAAATAATGTATTTAATGTAAATAAAAATTTTGTAGTCAATAGATAATGAGCCTTATTCGTTCCTGAGAGCTAGAAGTCTATCTTGCAAATAAAAGCTCCTTAGGCAGGTTCGAGTATAATAGACATTTTAATCATTTAGATTGTCAGTAAAAGTTGTCTTACTCATAGCTTTTTAAACTGCAGTATGGTGAATGTTAGCGCTGTAGGAAAGGAATTTGACTGGAATATCAACTCTTCAGTCAGAACTGATTGTGTAATGAAGAGTCTACAGCAGATTTCTATAGGAATTTAGAAATTACTAACCAAAAGCAATGTCTTTCAATTGGAAGAGCTTTATTCATGCTGTTGGATCACTAAGCAGAGAGGATTTGTAAATCTTCACTGGAGTAGAGCAGTGATTTTTCCTTTATAGTCATAAGTATTTCAGCTTAATTTATCTGTTTGAGATATTGACTCAATCAGTTGTCTTTTTTTCACCAAAAAAGGTATTGATGATTACTCTTACACAGTGTATTTTAGAGTGGAAAATTGTGCTGAGTTTTGATTACTCATTTTGGTGTGAGGGGAAAAATTACAAGTGGAAGAAATCTTACAAATAGTTGACCTTACTATATGGCTGTATGCAGTAATTAAAGTTAGCAGCACCAAGGGCTGTTTGAAAACAAGGTGTATCTAGAATCTGAAGTCTGCACCCAGTTAAAAGAAATTGTTACATATATTTTTCAACATCATGACTGTAATTTGACTTGTATCACATTGTGGCCTCTTAGTGGAACTGAAATTCATGTTCTTACTTCTGATGCTTGTTTGTAGAATCTTTGTATTGGCCTGTGGAGCCTGATGCTTGTGCATCTTTTCTCATGGGTAGATGAAAATGAGAGTACCTTGAAGTTGCAAAGCAAAGATTTTAGTGTGAACTTCAATAACACCATTTCATTAGTGCAGTATTGAGATTTATTGAGGCAACTCACAGATGCCCATAAGAATCTTGAGTCCTGAGATGTGCCATTTCAGCCAAGTCACAATAATTTGCAGTGAATGGCTTTCTGAGGTGGTTTTCTGCTGTACCTTATATTATCCTTATTTTTGGCAGGTTTTTATGCTATGTTTTTTCTCCTTCTGTCATCTCAAACCTCAGTCTTAAAGGCTGGTAGGAAGCTTAACTTGCCACCAAGACTAAATTGTTAATTTAATGTTTTATCTCTCCCAGATTTATTTAGAATTTGTATGGAAACAGAAAACTTGTGTGTTTGGAAAATAGATCTTCTCCAGTTTCTTTACAGTAGTATCTTAGATGGAACTGACTGTTACAAAATACTATCATCATATAGACTTCTAGGGTTTTGTATGGCATAGAGCTGCTATGAGCATGTTCAAAACTTTAATTTTGTTCCTTAAGGCAGTCACCAAGCAGAATGGCGAGTGATGAAAAATATTACAGTATGTGACAAGTTATTGGAATGCTTATGATTAAAAAAGCAGTCTCATAAAAAATAAGTGCACTTTTCCCCTTCTTGATCCCTGCTTTTTAATTTTTGTTGTAATTTTAAGGCTTTTCTTCCACTACGAAAGCAAATGTTTATTTTTCATGTTAAATACTTGAGTCTCTTACTGTCTTTTTCCCTCCCACTTTTGCAGCCCTATCGATAAACCTTCAGATTCCCTCAGTATAGGAAATGGTGACAGCTCTCAGCAGGTAAGACACAAAGATAAGTGCTCTGAAAGTAACAGGTGGGTTTGAGGACTCAATGCCACTTGCCAGTTGGAGAAGCATGTGTTTTCTGAAGTGTCTCATAATTGGGCATTGGAATAGGCCATCCCAGAGGCAATGGAATCTCTGTCTCTGGAGGTGTTTAAGAAAAGACAGATGTGGCACTTAGTGCCGTGATCTCATTGACAAGGTGGTGTTTAGTCATAGGTTGGACTCAATGGTCTTTTTCCACTCTAGTTTATTTTGTGATGATTTTAAACAAAATTTAAAAATGCTATTGCTAAGCTGATTTTTTTGTTTGACCTTGTGCTGAGGCATATATTAACAAACCTAATTGTGGCCAGGAGTTTTGAGGAAACTTTTCATCTGAGTTAGTGAAGAATATTTTTATATATAAACTCATGTTCTAATTTTTCTCTTTCTCTCTTGTTTGTAGATAACAAACAGTGACACACCTTCACCACCACCTGGTTTAACAAAACCCAATCCAGTTATACCCATCAGTTCATCTAATCACAGTGCACGGTCTCCTTTTGAAGGGGCTGTAACAGAATCACAGTCACTCTTCTCTGACAACTTCCGGCACCCTAACCCCATCCCCAGTGGGCTTCCTCCATTCCCCAGCTCTCCACAGACTTCAAGTGACTGGCCCACAGCACCAGAACCACAGAGCCTCTTCACATCAGGTACGTCCACAGCTTACATGGCTGTGTGCTGCCTGCTTTTGCAGTTGCTTAAAACTTGTACAGAGTTGTGCAGAGCTTAAAACTCTGTAGAACCTAAAACTCTAGGACTTGTTTTATACTGTGTCTTCCCCCCTTACAAATGGTTAAATTTGTCACTTAACTGCAGATGAATTGCAGTGACCTAAGGGTTTCTTCTTAAAGAAACTTTGCAGAGCTTTCAAGCTGCATGACTAAATTATCAGAGTGCTTACTTTAGTTTTTCTTAGCAACATGCATAGGATGTGACACGTATGCTTTAATATTTAGTGTTACAGATTTTTATTGAGAGTGGGGAAAATACATGGTATCAATATATGTTGATGTGATAACCTGTAATTCTAATATCAAAAGCTGTTGTGTAGAATTCAGAATTTTCTTAGTATCCTGCATAGTTATCTGAAGGTGTCTCATCTTTCTCTTTGAGGTGAGATTCTATAAATTCAGACAAGTTATGTTTAATTTCATCAGATATTTATTTCATCAGATACCTGTATTTTGCAGGTACTCTCCTATGAAATACCTTGTCATATGCACAAAACATTGTTTTAGTTGTAATTATATAGTCTTGGGAATAGTTAATAGTATTGAAGAATTCACAGATAACTCTGAGGGAATTGTTAGGAAATGAAATGAAACAATATCAGTAAAAAATTGAATGAAAATAATATTATATAGTTGGTTTACTTAGTGATTAGTCATCTTTTGATGTTTATCTTGCTCCTGGATATCATAATTCTGTTTGTAAACAATATTTATTACCAAGGAAATTCCTTTCTGCTAATGCACTTGATGCACCAGTTTTGTGAGGATTAAGTAGCAGTGAGATTTCCAGGTAGTAGAGATCATAGTTAATATAAAGTGTATGGTTGTGGTTTAAATAAGAACGCAGAGGACAAGTTCTTGTTGGTCCAGCAACTCTTTTATCATAATGGATTTTAGAGTCAAAATAGAACTGTCGGTTTCTTCTCTGAGAGGATACTGAACCTTCTTAGAGCAGCACACCAGGTCCCTACCAGCAGAGGGAGTTAATGTTGCAAGTGATGCTACCCTGTACTTAGCAGGTTGCTTGACCACAATTTTGAGGAAAAATATTGTGAAGATAGACCAGAATTCACTGAATCTGAATAGCAAACTTAACACAATCATGAAAAGAAGTAGTAACTGAAAGTGAGGACAAATTCTGATAACTTTTTTGCAACACTGCCTCAAAATATTTAACAGTATCTTGTAATGCAGTTCCCTTTTTTGTTTTATCATTGTCTCCTCAAGAATTTGACTTGTTTCTCTTCATAATGGTAGACAGTAGGGGATTTTTTGTGGGTTTTGTTTGTTGGTTTTGGTTTTGTTTTTTGAACTACTGCTCTGAGGTTCTTCCTGTTGAGAGGGAACGTCCTGGTATCTTTTTTGCACATCATTACTGGTGAAAGCAAAATATTGAACTGAGTAAAGACCTTATTTATTATGCTCTGCTTGTTCACACTTCCATGAAGTAGCATGGGGTATAGAAGGTTCTGAGCAAGTGGTCATTGGTCTCTTTCTGCTTGGGACTATTCTTGAAAATACTTTCTGGATAAGGATTTTCCATGGTTCAAGAACAGTGCAGCTGTGCAGTAAAAATGTTATTTACTACTTCTCACACTTCACCTTTAGTAGAAGTCTATGACAGTTTGATTTGAATATGGCATTCTAAGCTGATGAATAAGGTATCTTTGGGGAACATAAAGTAGTATTATATGGAAGATAAAAGGCCACAGTCAGATACACAGGCTGAAGCTTTTATATGGAAAAATGATTTCTAACTCTTGTTCTAAATCCTGTTCCTTTCTTCTCCAACAGAAACTATACCAGTATCCTCCTCCACAGACTGGCAAGCAGCTTTTGGGTTTGGTTCCTCCAAACAGCAAGAGGACGACTTAGGGTTTGATCCCTTTGACATCACCCGCAAAGCCTTAGCAGACCTGATTGAGAAGGAACTGTCAGTCCAAGACCAACCTTCCCTTTCGCCCACATCTCTTCAGAACCCTACCCCACACACTACAACTGCCAAAGGGCCAGGTTCTGGATTCCTGCATCCTGCTGCACCCACAAATGCCAACTCTCTCAGTAGCACCTTTCCAGTCATGCCACAGAGGTTTCCACAGTTTCAACAGCATCGAGCAGTTTACAACTCCTTCAATTTTCCAGGCCAAGCAGCTCGCTATCCTTGGATGGCCTTCCCACGCAATAGCATCATGCACTTGAACCACACAGCAAATCCCACCTCAAATAGTAATTTCTTGGACTTGAATCTCCCACCACAACACAGCACAGGTCTGGGAGGGATCCCTATATCAGGTAGGTGAATAGGGACACCGATGAATATGATTTAATTCATACTCTCAGCTTCTCTGAGTTAGAACAGGAAAAGGAAATAGCCAGCAACAAGCAGTAGACTGTTATCTCTTGACTGTTGTACTAGATTATGAACAGAGGGAGGAATATTGTTTTAAATAGGTCCTTTGTATTAAAAAAAAAAAAAACAAAACAACTAACTGGATATTTAGCCTTGTAAATGTTGAGCTTTATAAGGAAGGTGGAGTATTATGTGCCCGTTTAATATTGTGCCAAAGCAGATTGGTATTTTGGTTCTTCAGTCTTGCCAGACTGGCTTTACTTAAGTATAGGCCCTGGAAGTGCATTGTGACTTTCATGTTGGCATGCAGGTGTTGACCAGAGTTCTTAAAGTCGTGCAAAAAATTGTAATGATGGTAATTTGTGCCAGATGTCTTGGCTGGGTCGTTCCCTCTTGCGCATAACTGAATGGCTGCACAGTAAAACATCTAGTGCTTTTCATTTCTGTACTTCAGATGGCCTTAATATTATGCTAATCTTCACTGAATGGGTGCTTCCAATGTGTGTAAGCGGATTCATCCTGATTCTGAGGGCCTTGATGTTGGAGAAAAATAAATGTGAAGTCAGGCCAGCTTAGGCTGTGCTGAGTGGATTAATAGGCTCTTGCATTAAACATAACAACTAAGGAGCTAATTGTAACAATAATTGTCTTGATTAAAAATTTACTTCTGGGGTTTGAAGTTCTTCCATACTTCCAATTTAGCTTGTCCCAAACAAATTCTTTTCTTGTAACAAGGGAAAAATTGTATTACATGAATAATGAACTGCAGGTAGAAAGTCTCTGTTAGCTCTTTGTAGCCTTGAGGGGGAGAAAACTTCTCCTTGAGATGTTGCCAGTATTATTTTCTTTTCATGGATTTTAGAAGTACTAGCTTTACTATAAGAAAATGACCTAGGAAAAAGTTAGTGGGTTTTTTTGTGCTCTAGTACAAGGACTAATTTTGGCTGTTACTTTGCTGTACTTTGCTCCTCTTTGAAGGCTTTTTGCAGCTACTGTACTGTTGAAGGGTCTCTAGGCTGATACAAATATAAACATGGTCCATACTGCTAGTGCAAGTAATTCAAAACTCTTTACACTGGCAACAGCAAAGTTTTAAGCCTGAAATGACTGATATTGGTTGCACAAAAAAATTGTTTCTGTCATGGAGTAACAAAGTATAGCATCCATAGCTGCACTGTTGCTCCCTTTCCCCTAAACTACATACAACTTTCAGAAAAACAACAGGACATCACTTTTCAACTCCACCAGTCAGTTGTAAAAACTGCTACTTTGAGGGGTCATTAAAAAGACTATCTTATGACTTGGGGGTCCAGAAAAATCCTTTAATGTTGAAAAAGATCTGTTCAGGTTGATTTCAGGTTTGCAAAAATATTGCATTATTTTAATTTTAGTTAGCAGTTTGAAAGTGGAACTTTTTGTGTTTGTAGGAGATTTGTAGATTTTTTTTTCAACTTTTGAAAAGCACCTTGTATGGTACTGGTTGATGCACAGCCCAGGCCATGTGCTTCCCCCCTATGTTTTAAGGTAACAGAATTGATATTTAAGTATGTCCCTCTTTTGTATGCAACTGATACAACCAATTAATCCAAAAATATTTTCGGCAAATATTGTGCTAAAACCACAATAAACATCTGCTGTGGTAACCATGGAAAGTTCTTTATGTTGGTTTTAATCTCTTTTTATAGAAAATATTGTTAGTCGACTGGCTGACAATTAGATAGCTGTTGTTGCAGTGCAAACACTTCTCAGCTGATATATGTCAGCTTTGATATATCTTGAAAAAAGGATATTTTGCACAAGGATGGATTACTCCTTTTTTCTGCTGCCAGAAATCAGCTGAAGTCTCAGTTGTGGTTTAGTTTGCTGGGTTATGAGCTGATATTATTTATATTTATTTTAGTGCTCCAACTGCTTCAGAAGTACAAATAATTTGAAAGTCAGGAGATGACCTCATAGCTCTTTTCTTGTGCTGACTTGATAGTTTCTGGTTTTGGTTTTTTTTTGGTTTTTTTTTTTTTAATCTGCATCTAGAGTACAGGTCTCTCAATGAATCCCTTTTATTTTCTGTTTGAAAAAATAATTCCTGTTCTTTGTTTTTAATCTATCAGTAGCAAGTATTTAATTACTGAATTTTCCTAGTTTCCTTGTAATTTACAGATACATCTGTCTGGTGGGATTGGGGAAAGAAAGTGATACCCAAGTACAGAGACCTCATGTGCATAAGACTATATCATACCCTAGCTGACCTGCTAGAAAGGCAGTGCATATCATAGCAGCTGTTTAGCAGTATGGAACAGTTGGTTGTAGTGGACACCTAACTTTTGAACCAAGAGAAGTTCCTTTCTCTTGGTTCTTTTGTTAGTCCATATTAGGATGTTTTAGTGAATGTTACCAGCTTGGCTGGTTCAGATATAACAGGAAAAGAAACCAAGTGTAGGTGAAACTTTGCATTCTGCCTTGTAGCAGAGACCCTCTACTGCTGTAAAAGCCACATGTTCTTTAAGGTCTTTGATCACAGGTTTTTACAGGATTATAAATTCTTAAAGTAGCTAATACTGGACCAGTTACTGGTAAAAAAAAAAGGGATGGGAACAGGCACATGATTGTGTGCTTGCTCTATTTAATCAACCCTTTTGAAGCTTTTTATTTATGTCAAAACAAGCAGATCTAATAACTTCTATAAATTCATATGTTAACACAATATTTTCTAGGCTTTCTGAATTTGAATTTGAGTTGGTTTCACTAGGTGTATTTGTGGTATAGAAGCTTGTATTAAGAAAATGGTATCTTGTAAACTGCTGCTGTTTCTACTTTAGACATTATTATTCACATGAATTTGAAATGCTCCTGTGTGACATGTTAAATGTAATTTGCTGAAACTGCCTTTTGTTTGAGCTGTGCTGTGTTCATAAACTCACAGCTTCAGGCAGGTCTCTTCTGTGATGTACCCAACTGAAATAGAGGAACACAGGCACTACCTACATTTCTTTTTTTTAAATTAAGGTCTCACTTAAAAATAATTTCTATATGGAATTTGGTTGCTTATTTCTTAGAGGAAGTAGTTAATTATTAACTAATTCAGTGGTTTCCAGTGAAATGACACAATGACACGTGATTGACTTCATAGATTTATTATGCATGTATTTGAAATGTGTCATGCTCATCAGGCATACATTTGTCCCCAACCCATATTTAAATGAACTTTTTGATTGATTGATTCCCAGAGTAACTCTTTTTTCCTTCCCTCACTGTATCATTTTTCAAACTGTAGCAGATGTTTCATCTTGTCATTTTCAGGGACAATTTAAGTTTATTGCTGTTCTCTGGAGTGGGATGGATTAGATGGTTTACTATGAAATTATAAATGTGTAACTGTGCTTCAGGAGAAAAGTCCAGTGACTTCTTCATGGACACTGTGATTCTTGCTGCAAGCAATCTTACCCTAGATTGTATGCAAGCCATCCTGAGAGTATTGGCCAGCAGTTATGCTTTGTTCTGCAGATAATGCCAAGGGAAAGATTGATTTACTAGCAGCAATGTGGGTGGGTGTGTGCCTTTATTTTTATTTTACTATAGGATAACAGGAAACTCTTTGTCGTTCGATAGCTAGTACACTATCATCTTTGCTACCCTGCTGCCTGGTGGTGTGTTCAAAAATAATAGGTATAATACGGGATCATAGAATAAGGTAGGATTCAGATTAACAGTGTCTTTTGTACATATGTGTACAGATTAACAGTGTCATTTTGTACATATGTGTACAAAATGAGATTTAGACATATTAATTTGAAAATAGTAAATTCAAGAAATAAAATCATATATTTATGAGTGGTTGGTACTCATTGATTTTGTTACATAGAAGTACAGTTACAAACTCACAGAGTTAAAAGGATTAGGAAAAAGTTGAAAATGGTTAGTCCACATTCCCCATCAGTTCTATGCATAATGAAGTACTTGACATTTTAAAACACTGGCTATTACTTCATTTTGAAATTTCATAATTACCCTGAATGTAAAACCTAATTGTAAGCTCTATGTGGACCAGAATAATGAGGTAGTTTGGACTCTTCCAAGACTACTCCTACACCTACACTCCTGTGTATATTCTTCCCAAAAAAAAAATCATTGAAGCCCCTGAGTTGGAAGGGACCCACCAGGATCATCAAGTCCAATTTCTGACTCTGCACAGGGCAGCCTAAATGTTATATGTCTCAAAGCTTTCTCCAAATGCTTGTTGAACAGAGACAATTTATGTATATCATATATTAAAAATCTAAATAGAGGAAAGAGTCAAGTGGACACAGACAGATATGAAGCATAAAGAATTTAACCTTATTTAGGATGGGGAAAAATATTTTATTCATTGTCTTTGAAGATAGCCATTGTAAAAAGTTCATCAAGATATTTTAACTATGCAGCTGACTGATACAGGAGCTGCCATAGGATATTTCAGAACATGGGGGTTGAATGTTATAAGTCTTTGTAATAGAATATAATGAAGAATCAAAATTTCATTTTCTCAAGACCTTTTAGTTTTGATGTTGTGGCTTATAGCTGTTGAATATGTATATCCTTATTGATTGATATTATGTATATTTAAAGATGAGACTTAATAAATGAGTAGGCAACTCTAATAATTTTGGGTGTCCCCCAGCAGTGTCTGTGGTAGTGGTGTTGCATTCCTTATCCAGACACAGATTAGCATGCATGTCTTCATGTCATGGCTGCATTTAGGTTTTTGTGAAGCAGTAGCTGCTAGCAGGGAGGACAAAGCAATGACAGTTTTATTAAGAAGGTCCAACATCTTCCCACCTAAAGTACTTCCCACCTATGCTCTTCCATTTCTGACCTGTTTATGGTGTTGCATCTTCTGCTGCTTTAAATTTTCTGGTCTCTATGCTCTCCAGCTGTTGATTTGCCTTGAACATCAAATCCTTTCTTGCCTAATGCTACCTTTTAGACTAGATTTTAGTAAAACAAGGCAAGATCTCTATATGTTGGCTGTGGTCATATTACTTAAAGACTATTTACAGCACGAAAAAGGATGACATATCAGAGTAAAGGTTAACATGTTTTCCCTTTAATACTAAGATTCCTTGTCTGACTTGCTATTTTCCCATAACATAATTGCATTTCCATTTGAGAGACATATTTTTTTATTTGGTCTTTTTTTTTTGTCTCCTCTCCTTGGGTTGTTTCTATTTAGTGAAAACAGACAGACGCATACTCCAAGCCTTGTTTTATACAGTCTTGGACGGAAACAGAGAATTTGTGGCATAGGAGCTGACATTGTCCTGTGGTCTCAGGATAATGATTTGATACAGGGTTGGGTGTGTTCTGCTACTGTGCCTTTTCAAAAGAGGGTTTGGGGTATGTGGTATGGCTGTCGAAGTCAGCATGCTGTAAAAATTCTCCAAGTGCTGTGTAAAAAAGGCATTTGATCCCACACCCTAGCAACAAGAATGTGACTTAAACAGTGGCACTTCACTTCTCTTTATTTGGATGCCATGGTAAAACATTTTCCTATACTTTTCCTCTTGACCTGACAGTATATGAAAGCCTTAATGCCTGTTTTAAGTACTTGTTTCCTTACTCTTAACAGTAAGAGAGGCATTAGTCAATTATTTTTCTGTCCTAATCTTTTTAAGAAGACCGCTTGCTCACTTGGTGTTCTTCCTTGGTCTTTGGCTTTCCAACACCAGCTGGACAGAAAGCATGGCAGCTGAATGTCATTTTTTCTCTGCCCCCTGGCTAGATCTATGCCTGCCTGAAGTCTTTCTGATTAGGGGTAAATATTGAAAATAGGAAATCTGAACATTTTAGCTGATACAGCTAATAGTTGTAGGTGCCACATGTGGCATTTCCAAAGGCTTGTCTCTTTTCCAGAGTGCAGAGCAGCTGCTCTCAGAAGTAGATGTATTGCCCTGTTAATAGGGTCACTCCTCATTTGAAACTGCTTTGGAATTGTAAAATGAAAAGTACCTTCTGTAAACAGCCCTCAGCTATTTACATTATTGCTTCTACTGATTCTTGTATATCCTGGTTTCCTCAACAAAGATGACTGTTCGTACAGCCTTTGCTATTGAACATTTTGTTCTTCTCATCAGTCCTTTTGCTCACAGCACCCTTTTTTTTCCCATGGAGGTCCTTAGTCCTCTTCAGGAGATGCTTTGTATCTGTGTGTATCACCACCTTGAAATTCATTCTCCTTTTATTTCCCATCATAACTAATTTTCTGTTTCATTGATGAAGAAGTGTTCAGCGCAATATGGAATTAATCCATTTTGAAAATAAACTTTTGGCTTGCTCATTTCTGTTTATCTGGAGGAGTTTAACATTTTTTTCTTATGCATCCAGGTTTAACCTAAATAAAATGGAAGTGGGATTTCAGATTAATTTCCAAAACATTAAATCAGTGTCAAGATTGAAATCCGCTGTGGATATTCCTTTTCTTAGCTCTGGTGTCTTGTCCCTTAACTCCCATTCACTTCCTAAATTGACTACAAAGGCCTGGCTTCCTTGGTGTAATCTTCTCATGGTCTCTGAGAGAACTTCATCCACAGCACCTGTCCTTTAAGTCCTGCTATTTCTCCATCTGTTCCAAAATCTCATCTTGCACACCCACCCTTCCTTCCAGTGCCTTTTCAATGCTTATACTGCAACTGTTTTCTAAATCCTGTTGAACCTTTTTTCCTGTGATTATATAGGTGATACTGTTTCAAAAAAGACTTGATACATAAATATCTGTCTTGATCTCTAGCTTGGCTTTAAGATCTTACAAATTTTATTAAATCTTTGATTGCAAGATTTTAGGCATGACGCTGAAAGACTGGCATCCTGCTTTTTTTGGGGTAGCAAGATGCCTATTTTTAAGTGTGTAATTTTATTTTGGAAGAAGAATATGTATGTGACAAAAAAGTGGAAGAAAAATCCTCCAATTTGGCTGCAGTGTATCAGAGGAGTGACTAATCACATTAACTCTACTACATTTGAAATAAACATGGGGTTGGCTGAAATAGGTGGCCTGAGTAGCTGACTCAGTCTGCATTCTGCACTGTTAGTCCTGTCAGCTTTTTTGGTAACTTTCCAGAAACAGGGAGAAACAAGCAGACAGGAGTTTTTTCACGTCAAATTTCATTACTGTTTTTGTCTGTAGTAGTGTCACCAATAGAACTTCAGCTACACTAGGTGTTGGCTTTTGCCTGGGTCTTAGGGATGGAAGACTGCATTTATTGTTAATAGAACCTCTTTAGGACTGGTTCACCAAAACATAGAAAAGCTGTTTCCTTTCACAGGTAACTGGTAAGATATTGGGATGGCTCTGCAGTAGTGTAAGAAGCAGTTTTGTTGTCTTATGTGTCTCCTTCCTCCAGCAGGCAGGTGCTTAGCCTTGGGATGTTGTGTTCTCTTAGATGCTTTTCTGAAGTCACTTCAAAATATGCATTAGGTCACTGGCATGAGTTAAAAGGTGCAACTGTCTTAGTGATGTTAAAAACATGGCATTTTCCTTTTAAAGACTGGAAAGTGAGTGCACTTGGCACTGCCACCTCAGTGTCTAACAAAAGGCTGTGCCTTGGCATGGACCTGAAACTTTGGCTCTTTCTTGGTCTAATTAACAAAATACCAGTAATGATGCATTTCAACAAAAAGTACAAATAATTCTAAGGCTTTCTGCATAAACTTTTTCAAAGTGCTTCCGCTTGAAAAACAACTGAGAGAGCCAATATAATCTTTTTAAAAATTGTATTGGGGAGGAGCATAAATGAATCCTGAAGGAATAGCAACTGAGAGAGCAGCTTTGCAAATAGTGTTTCTCCTCCCAGTACTGCCAAATCACATTTGAGGGCAAAAAAATTTTTTTTCCCATCCCTTGCCATCTCCTGGTTTCTTCTACACAGCTCATTTGAACTTTATCTTGTCCTCAGAGGAATTATTTTAAAAAACCTATTTAAAAAATAGGTCACTTCTATTAGAAGACAGCATCTAGTAATCAGAATTAATTTCATGTCATAGAAGGTGAAAACTTGGCTTTCTTGCAGTTTATCTAATTTTCCCACAGAATTATTGAAATAATCTACAAATATACATCAGCCTTAATTGTTTGCAGATGTGGGAAGATTAGAAATGAGTTTGTTTGCCAGAGTATACTTTCATTGTGCTACTGCTGGTCTCACAGTCTGAAGTCAGAGGGTTGGTGGATTGGTTGGATATTCCTGGAATCCAGAATCTCTGTAACATGATAGGTGCTTGGTAATTGTTACTATAGCTTTGAAGATCTCAGTTTTATTCTTTGCAATTTCTAGTTTCTGCATTGCCCATAGGGCAAATTTCAAATATTTTGGTTTTATTTACATATGTATCTATCTGTGTACCCACAAGTATATTTGTACACGTGGGCTTTTCTTTTGAAGTCAAAGTTTGTTCTGTTGACAAACAGGGTAACCTGGTGAGATTGAACTCTGATGCATGATACGAGAGGAAGCAGTTTATGTTAAAATGAACTTGATTTCCCAGATTAATGGAATTACATGCTTTCTGAGCTTTTTAATCAAACCGTTCTGTGTGTAGGATTCAAGTATCTATTTCATTTGTTTCAATATCTTAAGTCTTTGTGCACTTAGTTTAGATTTATGGTATTAAAGATTATCAGCAGCAAACCTATTTTCTTATGGAGTGAGTAATAAAAAATGTGGGATGCTGTGGAAACATTTTCTAGGAAGTCAATCATGTTTTTCTAAGCAACTTGGAATCTTAATTTAAAATTTGCTTATAGATGGAAATTGGGTCACTGGCTGCTATAATTATGGTTTGGTCTCTTGAGCTGTGGTAAGTGTAAGTCAATCACAAGAACTCTCCAGAATACTTGATGTAACACAGCTTTTCTCAAGCCTAATAAAATTCTGACACTGTACATGCAAGCAAATAGGAGTCTTCTTACTGCCCCCATATTAATGTTGTAGAAGGAATTTCCTCAGAAAATAAATGACATTTTCTGACTTGTAACATTGACGTAATCACAGAAAGATAAAATTTTGTACTGTCAGATCATCATCAAAAATCATTTAGAAAATCTTATTTTCCCCCTTTAAGTGTATAGTTTAGAATTAGTATATTCTACTTGATAGTTTGGCTAACTGGCAAGTTAAGTTGCAGTTGGATTTATTTGACATTGAAAAATAGTGTGCTTCTGTTTACATGGCTGTCTTTTAAATTGAGTGGAATTACTATAACCATGGAAATCAATATGGAATAGAGGTAAAATGTGCTTTATTTGCAGTATTTTAAAGCTGAGGGTAGTCTGGTGTCTCTTGTCTACCAAGGCCAATTTTGTAGGTGTGTGTATATACATAAACTGGATGTACATGTGCTCTTTTGTTTCCCCAGCTCTTAGAGCTCGTGACTGCAAGACTTTCATTTGACATTCACACTGTGAAATGGCTCTTAAAAATCTGGGTTTTGTGAATTGTTGATTTCTTTCTCATGTGTAGACAATGTTTGTGAGGCTTTTAAAGGTTCACTGCAAACAGCTTTACCTTCTTGTGCTCCTCTCTCTTGATGTCTCTGTAATATGATGAAGTGGCTACTTGTATTCCTGATGGGCAGCACTGCTGTTTAAATGTGGACAATTTCCCTCTTCTCTAATCTGCCAGTAACATTCTTAAGTCTCTGTGCATGGATGAAACTTCATTTTTTGGTTTATGCATTGTAGGATTTCTAGGAGTCATAGATATAGAGAGTCAGTGAAGCTGAGAGAGAAATCCTTCCGGTCACAGATGTTTAAATGGGATTTTATTTGTGATTTAAATAATTTCATGAGCAAACAAGCTTATTACTCATACTGAAGTGAAACAGATATAGTTCTTATAATAACTGTTTGGTTGATGTTTAAATATACAACTTTTGAATGAAAAGCTTTTGAGTTTATGTAATGTGATGGTCATAATTTCTTTTTTGGATGTGATAAATTGTCCTGTCTTTCTCTCTCCCCTTCAAAGGGAAGTATTGGACAACTTTTTCAAAACAGAAATACCGTAGAAAGTTATTTTGAGATCAAAATAGAGAAGTCCCAGTCACTTCTCAGAATAGGGCAATAGGCTGTTTCAGGGAAAACACTTAGAGTCTCTAAACATGGTAGCACAAGGCAGAGCCTGGGATCAGAGATGTCACTTGAAAGGGTATGTTTCTCTGGTGGCCCCATTTGTTTCTAACTGAGTTGAAAGACTCTTGGTGAACTCCTGGTGGTCCTTCCTCTTTTTTTTTTTCTCTCATTTTTCTTTGGCTTCAAAATTTGTTGTACAGCGTCTTTGAAGATTTCCCAAGGCCCTTTTTACAGACAGGTTGTTGAAATAGCTATTCTATTACTGAATATACCTTGGTAGTCTCTTTGCTTCTTTTGTTGCCATTCTTTGCAGTCTGGTATGTCACATAGGCCAGAAGTTTATTTTTCTCTCATATGATGATTTCCTCTGATTTTATTTTGCTTATTTGACTACCTTCTGTACTTGACACACTGTGTGTCTTGGTCACACATATGACATACTGATGGGTTCTTTAAAAATAAATAGTTGCAACCAAGATTTGCAGCACTGTTTGCTTTTCAGTGGGACTAGAATATTTAGTACTTGGAGTGAAGGTATTTAATGTTTTTACTCAATTAGCATGAAAATAGGCTTTTGTAATGGCTTGGAATGCAAGTTAGGTAGAGCCAAGAAATGCTCTTGCTTTACCTGTAATGTAACAGTCTTGTGATTTTTCCTATTGGTTATTTACTTAAGCATGTACTGGGTGAATTTTGCTTTGGATTTTACCATAGGCTTGTGTCAAAACTGGGCAATGATTTGAAGTTATCTAGTCACGGTGGAATATTCATTTTAGTGGGCTTGTCTCACACCAAGAAAACTGGCAGTTGTGCTATCCCATCAATGTAAAAGATTGAGTGTGTCAGTGTCACCAAAGTGGCACAGCCAAATTTGAAACACCTTTGGGTCTTCATTGCAGTGTCATTGCCAGAATTTTAGAAGTCACAGAACAGCCTGTATCAGTGCAGCAGACACTTGTGCAAACATCTTCAGAAGTACTGATTATGTGCAACAGAACAGTATTCTGGCTTGGCCAGTAATCCTCTTCATGGCCTCTCCCCCAAATACACACTGCTTTGCCTGCTTTGAAGGAAGAGTGTTAAGGCATTGCAGGTAGAGAATGAGGTAAAACTACTTGACTGTCTGGTGGGATGTGATAATGGGGCCATGATTTTATTTAGAAATTCATTAAGTGACTAGTTTTATACAAATTAATGTTCAGGCTTCTCAGAATGTATTCTTTTTCTTAAGTTAACTTCAAATGTTTTTTTATTTAGATTGGATGGACAAGATGCATTTGTGATGCTTTTTCTTTCTTTTCTCATTCTAAGACAGTGGTTGACTTTGCAAATTTTACATACAAGTGCTTTTATTTCACATTAACATACGACCTCAGACAGAGGAAAATTTCAGTGCTAGAAGTGTGGATCTGTTCACCGCTGTAAACACAAGTTTCCACTGGACCGGACAGGATTATGAAATGTACATTGAGGGAAGACCAGAGTGCAGGCTGCGTGTTTGAGAATGTTTTTCATGTAAATAGTTCTGCTTTCAGTATGCTTCACCAGGTTATTCTGTGTTTTGGGAGACAAAGGGCATGAGGGGAGGAATCTCATATTTATCTTAGTTTATAAAACACTTTCTTTGCAGTCATATGGGGTTTACCTTGTTTTCTTCTGTGTTTTCCCACTATCAGTGGGCATGCTGCTTTAAGCCTTTTAAGATTGGCCTGTGGAAGGAGACAGCATTTTTACTCAAGAGAGGGAAACTGTTGTATTGGTTCTCACACCCCTAGGTTGTTCACACCCCTAGATTGTAATGTCCAGCTGTAAGGTCTGCTAATAGTCAGAAAATTACTTCTTCCAACCAGTTAACTTTAGAAATAGGGAAAGATAATATGCAAATGCCCATTTAAATACATCTGTATTAACTGAGAACTAGCTTTTTCTCATTTTTACCTATGGTCCTAGCTTCATCATGAAGCATAGACATATTTAACAGGAAGAACAAACCAGCTGATGGATGAGTAATGATTTCTGAAGAAATGGTTTTCCTTCAGTTAGTAGAAGTAACTTCTGTCTCTGGGGTAGATTTGCATTTTCGCTTAGGCTGTTTAAAACGTGCCAGAATTCAGCAAAGAGGTGCTTGGGTTTTTTTTTTTTTGTGTCAGGGGCCAGTGTTTTTGTCCTGGCTTGCTTTGAAGCCTCACAAGCACACCTGTTTGGAAAAGACAATAAATTTTTTGTAATTCTCTATTTTGTCACTTGTATACCTAGGAGCACAAGATTTTATCAAACTGACTTTCTCATAGATAGCAAACAACACCATTTTGGTAGGTACTGAATCCTTTTAGGCCTTTCATCTCTTGACTTCTGTGAATCCAAGTAGATTTTGTTCAGACAGTTGAGGTAAAAAACAGTCTTCTTCAATTTATTATTTCCTGTTGTTTTGTGTTAGAGAGGATACACAGCAGTGGTGCACTATGCCTGCCTCAGACAGCAGTGTTTCCTCACCACAAAGTGCCAGCCTTTTCCATTTCATGAGTCTTGTATCTAAACACTTGCTAGCTTTCTTGACCCTTATGTGTGCTGTATTATGTCTTTTTTACATGGAGAATAACATGACAAAAACATACATATTTTCTTAGCCCAAGGAGACCTAATGCCCTATGACATTAATTTTCCTATCCTGTTCCTTATAACATCCTGCAGACTTTGTCTTAGTCTTCCTCGATGACATGTTGCTGGTAGTTTACCACAGGTTCATTTTCTTGCACAAGAGCTTTGAGGGCGTGTTGGAGGTTAGTAAAGTTGGTGACTGAGACCTTTCCAGATCCCCAGCTCACAGGTGTTGAGATGAGTATGTTTGCTTATGCAGTAAGCATTTTTGTGTGCTTTTTGCATTGCAGTAGAAGTAAATAATTAAACAGAGCTGTTTCTTTGTACAAGCTTTTTGAAGCAGCTGTGAGGAAAAGAAGTGGAAACTAATGGTGTACAATGCAGAATTTGTTGTGTTTATTTCTGTGATCGTGAGCTGGCTGCTTTTGTTCCAAAAAGTTAATTTAGAACTTGTTTCAAATGGGCTTATGGATGTTCTAGAGGATTGTGAACCATATCTCTTGAGGACATTTTCTACTAATACTTTCTAAAACTTTGATTTATTATTTTTAATCTCAGGATTGTAGGTTTTGATGAAAAACGTGTGGCACTGAATTCTTTAAAGCATTTATTCTTTAAATGGAAAGATAAATGAAAAACACTATTTATGTGCAATAGTGTTGCAAAGGAAAAAAGGAGGAGCTGTGAAATGACAGGATTTCAAGTAGTTTTCTTGTTTGGTTTTGGGGATTTTTTCTCCCCCTCTCGTTACTAAAAGGTGATTGCTCAGGGCGCCACTTTTTTCTGAACATTCAGCTTTACAAAAACTGCCAGGGTAGGTTTTGATAGCAATTGAGACTGCTTTCTTTACTCTCCAAAATAAGGTTGTGAGTTAGTGATATCCTCTAATTTTCCAGGAGGACTTAAATCTGTTCTGTTGTTGATGAAGTAGCAGTATTAGCAAAGTATCTCTTTATAACAATTCTGATTCAGATCAAGGTCCTTCCCTCAATCAGGACAGGCAGAGATGTTTGGGGGGGAAAAAAAAAAAGGTTGTGTTCTAGATATTTGTCAAAAAGACAAGCATGTGCCAACATACTGCCTAATTCTTCCCTTCCAAATAAAACTGACCACAAGCTAATAAAGTATGACTTGCTGTATGGGATGATAAATACTGGTATGCTCATGTCCGGTTTGTCCTGCTTTGAGATACTTAAAACGAGAGATGGATCACAGAACCAGATAGTCTGTTCTAGATAGCATGGTGTGATTTTTGTGTTGAGGGATCATTTGCTGTAGCCACATTATCCTGTTGTTCTTTACCAATATGTCTTGAAATGTTGAGGCAAGTAGTTGAGACTTGACTGCTTTGGTGT
This sequence comes from Agelaius phoeniceus, assembly GCF_051311805.1. Lineage (NCBI taxonomy): Eukaryota > Metazoa > Chordata > Aves > Passeriformes > Icteridae > Agelaius > Agelaius phoeniceus. The sequence goes on along the minus strand of NC_135269.1, from coordinate 26,761,207 downwards.
CTGGCTGGTTTGCTTGTTACCAAAGTTTTGAGGATACTGTTGTGTCAGAAATTATTCTGGAAGGTCTTTAAGGAATTTTCACTACTGTTCTTCAACTGCAAGAGGAAAATTCACTCCCTCCAACTTCATTACCATTTCCTTCGGAAGAACATCTCTAGGGCTGTGAATGAGCAAGCTGTAACAAAACAAAAGACATCTGTGATTTTTCTCAGCCTCCCTGGTTCCATTTCTATTGCAAAGCCCTACCTAGCCTTTCTTCATTTTGGTGCACATCACCCTTTTGAGCCTGCTGCCCATCAATAAAGCAGCCAAATTGCAGCAGTTATTCTCATCAAGTACCTGGTAGATTTTCCCCTGTTACTAATAGAGGGAGAGCCACTGTGTCCTTGATTATTCAAGTCTCTGAATCAAAATGGGGAAATACATATTGGGGGAGGAGTTATATCTTTCTCCCATTCCCTTACACTTTGTTTAAAACCTGCCAGCCCCTCTGAGTAATTCATCAATCATGGAAACACTGACCCTAGGTTTTGGACAGGGAAAATATTAAATGATTAGCTTAAAAAGTAAAAGCAAAATCCCATACCCCACCAAACAAGGACATCTGTTTCTAACTTCAGCTTTTTATTTTTTTATCTTTCATTTTTTTTGTTGGTAAATCTCCCAGACAACAGCAGTTCTGTAGAGAGTTTAAATATGAAGGAATGGCAGGACGGGCTAAGGGCACTTCTACCGAACATTAACATCAACTTTGGTGGACTGCCCAATGCTTCTTCCCCCTCCAACGCCAACCACAGTGTACCAACGTCCAACACTGCCACCACCGACAGCCTGAATTGGGACAGCCCTGGCAGCTGGATGGACCCCGCAATCATCACAGGTAACCGTTTCTCACTCCTTCAGCTCCACTGGCAAACCATCCAATGGGTATTTGGCACAAACTGATTTACATCTGGAAAAAAAAAAAAAAAGAAAAAAAAAAGTCAGTATGCGGTGGTCTCTTCCAGCTTCCATCCACAAAACCTCAAGGGTCCAGGAATTTTTGTGGAACCTCTAGGTATAACAGAGCGTCACTTAGGCCTTTGCAATGCATGCCCAGGACCTTTGCAGGCAGTCAGGTGGATCAGTGCTTTCCTATAGGGTCAATCTATAAGGTGTCCCTTCTGCTGGATGGCATGTCCGGTATGTGCGTCGCTGGTCCTGAGGCACTGGAGGCAATCACTGGACTTGGTTATTTAAAAAGGGACATACTCCACTTGTTTATAAAGCTCTCTTTTATAAGGCTGTCTGGTTGTGTCTCCCTGTTAGAGAGGCTGAAGCATGAGTCAAGTAGGCAGAATAAAAGGTGAAGCATGAGTGTACTGGCAGCTTAGTGTAAGGTCGTGTTGACAAGGAGGCAGTTCTTGAGCAGAATGTTGGATAGAAAAATGTGTGTTTTCTGAAGAAGTGCTCTGAGGGTGAACTCTCTCCTCTCTCGGTTTAATGTTAAATGTTTTTTGGGCAGAGTAATTATGCATAATAATGTAAAATGCATTTTCTGTACAAACTAATAATGTTTCTTCATTGTTTTTTGCTAGGTTAAATTGACCTCCTTCATGGTCAGTTTGTTGCTTCTCCTCTGACTTGCCTGTATCCTTGTTTTTTTCTTCTTTTCTTAGGTATCCCAGCCTCCACAGGAAACAGTTTAGACACTCTTCAAGATGACAATCCTCCACATTGGCTAAAATCTCTTCAGGCCCTCACAGAGGTGGACGGCCCCAGTGCAGCGCCATCACAGACGCACCACAGTAACCCCTTCGGCACACAGATCCCTCTGCACAGAGCCAGTTGGAATCCCTACTCTCCTCCTTCAAACCCCACCAGCTTCCATTCCCCACCTCCAGGCTTTCAGACAGCCTTCAGACCCCCCAGTAAAACCCCCACAGATCTACTACAGAGCTCAGCGCTGGATCGTCATTAGGAAAGGAAGAAAAAAAGAAAAAAGAAAAATAAGACCCAAAACGTTAGAAATGCAGGAAGTGTCCCACCCTGACTCCTCCCCACGCCCACCTACTGTTCCCTGTCATATCTTTCTTTCTGAAGAATCCAGTTCCTGATCAAACTTCCCCCCCAAATGCAATGCCATCACAGGGTCATGACCATTCTTTTTGTTAAGTTTCTGCAGAAACAGTGTTTGAAATACACTGTTTGAAATACTTTCTAACCATTCTAAGAAAAAAAAAAAAGAGAGAGAAATCAAAATGCAGTCTCAATGCTTCAGGAGAATATTAAGAATATTACTGTCTTACGTCTTTTGCACATGAGTATTTCTGCCTAGTGGAAAAGTGTCAATCTGCAGTAGGGGGAAAAGTGCAATGCAGAATCAAATGCAAGAACATAGAAAAGGTATTTAATTTAAATGAAGTTACTGAACATGTGGGGCAAGCAGTGGCCCAGCATTTATTTTGCATTCAGTGTGGCACTACACAGGGAAATTGCTATGTTGGGGTTGGTTGTTTTTTTGTTGTTTTTTTTTTTTTTTTTTTGAGCAGGGGATTTTATTGCATCAGTCAGAGTTTGACATGAAGTGTGTGGAAAGACAAAACACTTATAGCTATGAGTAACTGGCATGTTGCTAGAGTGGTTTAAAGAGGGGAGAATAAGATTTTTCTTTAATTTTGGCTTTAGATTTCAAGTAAACTTTAATGTTTTAAAAGTATTCACAGATTTAATACCTAGCATATACGTAATATAATTATAAGCAGCTGAAACACGAGTGATATTTACTTCAGTCTTTCTGTCTCCTCTGTCAGTCTCTCTTTTTTTTTTTTTTTAAAACGATTCACCTGATTTGGGCACTCTGGGATAGCACTGCATTGGGGCCACATGATCACCATCAGGAGCAACCTCTGACCTCCTCTGCCTGCAGCTTTTACTTAACCCTGTAGTTTCTGGACGTTTGTGCAGTATTGAAAAGACAGGAAAAAAGAAACAGATAAATAAACATGGTTATAACCTGACGCTAAAACTAAAACCAAGGAAATGTACCTCTTTCTTCAGAATTAAAACTAAAATCTTAAATAAAACAGAAAACTTGATGATGACTTCATGTTTGCTTTCTGATTTTTTTAACCTTGGATTTTTAATTACTGCATCTGGTAAAAAGTGTATGCCATTGCATGTTTGGGGTTTTCTTATTCATCTAAACCAGAACTACTTTATCATTGGAAATACTGCTTTGTATGGTAACTTCTGTACTGAAGGGTGGAAAAAGCATAACACTTTAAATCTTTTAAAGGGATTCTGTTGTCTTTACTCATGGCAATAGCTCGAGGCAGTCAGTCTCTAACTGTTATTGGTGCTATCATTTTAAATCTGAAGCATGAAAATCTTGTTTGTATTTTCTGAATTAAATGCCACGGCACTTGGGGTGGATAGCATACAATAATATGCCTGAAGATATGGCAGAGAATTTGTTACAATTCCCTGTGTTCATCAACAGCCTTGCATAGAAATTTAAAATATGTCACTGCACAACAGAGGATGAAGAGCTCTTAATGGACAGAAGGCCTCCAGTAAGCTTTTATACTTGCAAGCAGACATACTTAAAACCTGTTAACCTTGTGGTTGGGCTGCTGCTGGATGTAGCTTACGGGGGTGGCAGCAGAGAGCCTGGAATTCTAAAGGTGCCTGTGCACAAGGACTCTCACCTGATGTGAGCAGTACAGTTCAGGCTGGCCGCCTTCTGAAAGTGTTGGCTGCGGGCAGGGGCAAGGAAGGGAATTTCCACTGATGAACTGTGAACCGTAAATGGGGATGGGGTGGGGAACTGGCCTGTCAGGAAGTGGGAACAAATGCTGAATCAGCCACTGGACAGAGGAGCAAAGGTCTTGAATCTGCACAGTGTTTCTAAATATCCTGTTACACAAAGCAGCACTTGGTGGCTACGTGCCTTTGCTCTTCTCTCACTTGCATTGCCATGTTAGTGCTGGATTTATTACTCTGTATTAAGGGCCTGTATGTGCTGTTTCTGATCTGTCAGCATTGCTGCAGATGAGTCATGTGCCCTAGTTACCTGGGGGAATGTGCACACCCTTTGATGCCAGTGCTCCCCAAAAAGTAAACTATGTTTTTGTCACCCAGCCATTTCCTATAACTGCTGCTGGTGGAAAGAGAAGTGCTGCAGACTGGAATGGCCTCATCTATGGCAGTGCCTACTGGTACCAGTGAACTGGGGGTGCAGCCCAGCAGGAACTGTCTGCTGGAGGTGTTGGTGGAGATATAATTCATCTTTGGTTTGGATTTTTTTTTGTGTCTCCTTCCACAGTTGATAGGCATTTTTCCACCTTTAACATTTTGTTTTAGAAGGATGCCCTTCCTGACTCTGAAAATTAGCAAGGCTCCCAAAGTTGCTCCAACTGCTTTCTATGTACCACAGTAATTCCTGAAGCTGCTGCCTTCTTCAGTTTTTTATTTGTCCCTTTGTTGCAGTTTAGGAGGTGCTGTGGCAGCCCTGTGCCCATGGTCTGCTGCCACTGGAAACCAGGTTTTAGCTGCCTTGGAGACACTTCCTCCCTGCTGCCATGCAGCACCTGGTGTGGTTGGCCTACCAACAAACTCTCAGCCTTCAGGAAAAAGTTTGCAACACAATGCCTTCTTCTCCTTATGGTGCTGCGTCCCCAAGAAAGACTTCTTGGTGGGTAACGTTGGCATTCCAACAGTAAGGTGTATCAGTGATCAGACTGATATGTGCTGGGTGCAGCTTTTGTCACATTTAGCCTATTTTTGTGTCCACTATCTGATGTGGATTCTTCATCCCCTCAGTTGGGAACCAACCTGGTGTTGCTCTCTGTTCAACTGTGTGGAGCTTTTTTCTCCTGAAGTTGTGGGTTTACTGGTAAGGGGGAGGAAGGTGGGTTTTTGTTTTGTTGGGGGTTTGTTTTTGGTGTGGTTTTGGTTATTTTATTTTAATCAATTGATGGAATTTTCCTATGGCAAGAAATTCTATACAGGAACATTTACTGAAAAGAGAACATCAGTGTGATTGTCTTAGTTCATGGTCTGTTGTTTCTTATATTGTATGGATACTTGCAACTCTTTCATGTGTTAAGCAAAGAACAGTGCTTGACTGAAAGGCTGGTGACACAGGACTGGCAACACATTTGGTAGATAATGTGTAAAGGATGGGCCAGACTTCTCTTCCAAAATGTGCATGAGTATGTGTTGAGGGAAGGAAGGGGATTGTTGGCCATGAATGTGTTGGTATAAGAAGCTGTGTGGCATTTTTAAACACATTTACAATTCAGGTGTAGTAATTTGAGGGTGAGCAGTGCTGGACTGATAGTAAGGGTTCCTGCCCTATGGCTTCCCCTCCCCATCTTTCTAATATCAAACAAGGGAATTATGTTTTTTCTAGATACAGCAAGGAATAAAATGGCACCTTCTGGCTGAGGTGAAGAGCCGTTGCATGAATTCTTTTTCCTTTAAAAACTTTCATTGCCTGGTTGGAAATCAAGTGTCAGCACGTATGTGGCATTGTAAATGCAATGTCTTGAAAGACCTGTTTTAATCACAATTAAAATAGAAAATAAAATTTAAAAGGGCAAAAGAAAACAGCTAAAAAGGGAAAAAAGTTAAAATATTGAAAAAAGAAAAGTTAAAAAGTATTAAGGAGGATCACTTGCAAGTGGCACGTGCTCAGCATGTACCAGGTTACTGTGAAATTCAGTTTTCCTCCTGCTGGGAAAGCTTTGGCAGTGCCCTGGGCGCCCTGTGCCTGGCCCCAGGAGCTGGGTGTCAGCTGTGCCAGGCTCTGACCCAGCCTGGAGACCTGAGCAGCAGCTGCTGGGAATGAGGGAGGGTCTGGTTCTCTGCTGAGCTGGTCTCAGGTGAATCCACCCCCTGGCACCCCGAGCCTCCTGCAGCTCCTGAAACGCTGTTGCAGTGCTGCTGCTGGGGCAGGCACTTCAGCTGTGCTGGCCGCCACCGACTGGGTCAAGCCACACCTTCCTTGTCCCCGTTTGAGGGTTTCCTGAACTCAACTTCTGTTTTTCTTTTTCTCCATCACAGAATCTTGTTCAGTAAGTTCTTTTCCCCTTAGATGCTCATATAATCATAAACATTGAAGATGTTGGATTTTAGGGAAAATGGGGGATGGTTTTGGCTTTGTGGTTTTGTTTGTTCTGTTTTCGTTTGGAGGTTTTTATAATTTGGTGGAGTTGTCATGCTGCTGTGGATATTTCTGGCTTTTTTTTTCTTCTGGTGGGACGGAAATGGTCATGCATCAGTTTCCATCCTTATGCTCGTAAAAGAGCTTAGAAAAATACACTTTAAAAGCTTGTGGTTCCTGGCTACTTATTGTTCATCCCTCTCCTCAGAACATGTGGAAGTTGCCTTAGTTGCAAAGGAGCTTGGCACTAGTGTTGGTCTCTAGCACACAGAAATCCAGTGCTTGGCAGGTGTTGCATTGCTTGGGGCTAATTCCCTCTGGGGAAAGCTGTTGTGCTGGTATAAAAACTCACTGCTCAGAACTGAGGTGTGTCGAGAAGCTGAGAGGTGGCAGGCAGAGTGCTTGAAGGGTTGGGGGACTGGGGTTGTCACAGCCTGACTTTGAAGGGCTTATAGGTACTTGTAATGTCTTGAGGGGGATGACCTCTCCTCCAGTCCAGCTGGAGTTCTCAGTGTGGCCAGAGCCTGTACTGTAAAGTGGTGTTTGGCATGAAGCTGTGCTTTGAGTGCTTGTTGCTTTACATCTCCAGTAGTGTGTGGCTGCATGGCCAGCTGCAGATGTGCTTGCCACTTCACTGGTGTATGGTCATCTGTTCCAGCTGAATGCAGATGTAAGAGCTTGTGCTCCTTCCTCTTTGCCCTTATCTCAGCATTTTTTTCCTTCTTTGGGATGTTCAACTGATAGCCATGCCCAAAGATTCTTAGCTTTTTCATGTATTTGTAGCTTTGTAGATTTTTAAGATACAGTTGTATGGTTTCTAGTACCTTTCCTGCCCTCACATTTTAGAACAATAAGCTAAACCTTTCTAACACATTCTTGAAATTTTGTTTAGTCTTATTCTTAAAAAGAGAATTTCTGACAAGGACGTCTTGTTTTCCACCAGAACTTGAGACATAACAAGAAATAGGGCAAAGAAGCCCTGGGGCTGACCTAAGGGTGGATTACTGGGGCAACTGATCTATTGGATGCACTGCTGGATATAATGAGTAATTGCACTTATAAAAATGGTAGGAATCCTTTATCATAGGTGTGTATATAGCCATATCTGCGCACCCAAAAGCCTTCATTCAAGAATTGCTTTTTATCTTACCTCTCTTAATAATTTTTGGAAAGTTTTTGTCTTTTGATTCCAGGCAGCAATAGGAAGGAGCTCTTGAGCTCTCTTAATAGCTGAGACCATAAACAAAGCTTCTAAAGAATAAAAATGTGAAGTATCATCATAGCTTTGGGTTGCAGTGTAAGAAAAGGCATAGCCTCAGGATGCTGTGATCCACATGCAAGAGTATTGTTAATGAGTGAGGTGTTCATCTTCCCTACTTTTCTGGGCTATGCCTTTGCCCAAGACACACTGCTGTTATGTTTCTGTGGCAAATTGAGGGCTCTTCAGATGGAAATGGCCATACAAAGTTGTTGCCATACAAGTTCAGGGAGCTGGAATGACTTGTGGTGCTCAGAATTGCTGCATTGTGAGGGTTTGAGGTGAGTTGGGTGACCTGGCAGCTGCAGATTTGTTACTGGCTTTGCTGATGAACAGTACTGGTCTAGAGGGGTCTGATGCAGTGCCTTAGGTGTGGAAGTCATTTGAACAGAGATAGTATCACTGCAGAGGAAAACAGTACAGAAAAGTCCTTTTTAATCTAAAATCTGTTGGAGAGTGATCTGCCTGACATCTGATGGTCAGGAGGTTCCATCTCCTACAACGCAGGTGAGTCTTTCAGTGGGATACAGGCATCACATAGTTACTGTTGTTGTCTCCTGTGAAATCTTGCTAGATTGCTATTTCTTTTTCCCAGTCCTCAGACTTAAAACTTTGACAAATAATGTGTGTGTTTGAGGTGCATAGAGAGAAAATGAGACTTGCTCAGCTCTTTCCTTTTCCTACCAGCACTTAAAATGTTACTCTAGAAAGCTTGTACTGCCAGAAGGTGGCCAGTGTTTTCAAGCTCACAATGAGTGTGTTTTTAGAATTTCATACCTTTAGTATTTGGATGTTACAGGTGCCAGCACTAATCTTGGCCAGATCTCCAGAGAGTCTGAGATCTCTTCTGCCAGTGCTGAACAGTCTGGTTCTACCAACAGGAGGCTGGTACACCAGCCTTCACGGGAGAATTTTAAGTTGTGACCAAAGCTTGTTTAGCTCTTTTGAGATAAGCATGCAGGCTGAGGTTTACAGTGTGGAGTCTGAAGCTTAAAATCCTGTTTATAAAAAGAACCAACTGGGAATGCTTTGTTCAGACACTCAGCAGAAAGCTACTGCTTGTGAGGTTTGCCTGGGACAGCATGGGCAGTGAGTTGGCCTTGCAGCTATCTCCATCCCACTTCAGATGGTTTCCTTCAGTTCCAAGGTCCAGCTCTCTGCAGAATATTGAATGTATATAATTTAAAATTTTAAAAAAGGTGATATATGTGGTTCAGTGGATGCTGGCTCCAACAGGAACCTCTGTGTAACATGGCAAGAATGCATGGGATTATGGTCTAAGAGGTTTGCTTCTTCCAGTTTACAAATTACTTCAAGCTTCTATAGTGTTGCCTTCCTCCTCCCTCCTCATTTGGTAAATAAATGCAAACTGTGCTTCTTGTTGCCTCACTGATGGTGCCTTCCTGAGTTGAAGCTGAGTGTGGCTTTTCACACTTTGACTCAGCTCTTGCTGCGCTGGTCCGGGGAGCTGAGGCAAAGACTAAAGGGTAGATAGGGAAACTTGTATAGAGCTGACCGTCCTGCCCTTAACCCATATTTCTTCTCTTGGTTCTCCTGCTACTTGAGATGACTTTTGAGGAAGACTGTGTGCTCTTTCTTGCTGGAGAAATTTGGCTAGGACAATGATTTGGGATCAAAGAGTTTTGTTAGGAAGCAGAGTTTGCATGCATGCATTAAAAAAAAAAGTCAGGAAAATGTTACTCCAAGGAAACTTTTCAATTTTGTCAAGTAAATAATTTTTTTAAATACCAATTGTATAAAATGTTTGATTCAAGTTGACAATTTTGTCTGTACAAAAAACTACTGTCAGTTTTTTATTGAAAATGCCAGCTTTTAGTCATGACACTTCATGTGAAGTTGCTGACAAATCAGCAACTTTCTAGACATGTTTGGCAAAAGATTTTTATATCTGCAATGTGCATCATTTCAGTTTATAGTGAAAGCAGGTGTCAATCTCTAATATTATGTAGCAAAAAAAATCACGCTTTTGGTTTTAAAGCATCACTCAGATCCAAGAAGTCCCAAATATATTTTTTGAACAAAAATCTCTTTGGAGAGAGAGAAGATTGTAGTGAGGTTTTTGGATTCATTAAAACATAACAAGGGAGAGGAACAGAGAAAGAAATAGATAGGAAAAGTCTCATTCCCATCCTATTCAATTTTTCTTTTGAACAGTTTACCTTGAAATGGGATTATTCCCCTCCCTGTGCATTAGACTTGGCTGGAAGAAGAGGGAGGAGAAGGTAAGGTTAGGATGTGAGCTGAAGGGAAGCTCACAGCAGGTCTTGTTTTCCCTGTCCTTTCTAAGGCATCAGTTGCCTTAAGAGAACGAAAGATTTTTCTTCCTTCTTGTGCAGTTGCTGGTAAATGGCCACTGCCAACATCATCATTTTCCAGGGATCTGTTGCAGTGTGATTTCCTGTTTCACCTATCCCAGCCTCTCAGGTGTGCCAACCTTCCCCCTCCCCATTTTGCCCTCCTGCTGAGAGCTGTCCATCAATCTTAACTTTCCAGCAGGGTCGTGGTGTGGTTGGCAGAAGTTCAAAAGATGCCCCTCAGGTCTGGGCTCATTGGCCTGTCCCAGTGTCTTTATCCCTTGAGCCTTCCCCTCCTCACACCTGGTTGGTGCCTCAGCTGTCCCTCCCCTCCCCCTGTCCCCAGGGCTTAAAAGGACACGAGACCATGCAGTCAGGTGTTCTAGTGTGAGCTGTTGCCACATTCAGAGGTCTACCACCCTGAAATAAAACTCTGGATTAAGACTCTACGATAGAATCCGCTCTTTTCACTGTCGCCTGAACCTTTTCCACCAGAGGTAAACTGAGTTCCTACTTTGCCTGGATTTGTTCTGAGTGCCCAGCTGCAGCACCCAGCCAGCCAAAGGTATCTCTGAGGTGAAACACCACAGCTGCAGCCTTTGGCCCAGCAGCAAGGGTCAGACGAGGCCAGGCACACCAAACCCGGAAACATCGGGATTAATATTCTATAGGGACCTGTAAAAGTTTTACTATCTGCTTCCAGACTTCCCATAGCTTGGTCATGTGAAAAAAAAAAAAATTACATAGGAGATGAAATTGAAATAGATTCCTTTATTATTATTAGAAATAGAAAAAAACAGCGTCCCTAGCCCTCATTCCAGGGAAAAGTGGCAGCAGTATCAACATCTATCAAATGTCCTCTTATCACAAGGAAGTGCTGCCTTGCATCTTTTTAAGGCTTCTTTCCTTGAAATGCAATGCAAATGTTGATAGAAACGAAGTCAGCAGACTAAAACTCCCAGCCTGTGTAGCAGGACTGCATGAGTGTCACGTGTTGGATCCTTGAGCCAGCAGGGCATGCTGGGGTGCTCCTTCTTATTGCCAGCCGCTCCTCTAGCACCACAGCACCTCTGAGGTCCCAGCAGTGTCTCTGCACAGACCTAATGCCACAGTACTCAGCAAGCCCGTGTGCCCAGAGTGCCTCGGGCATGCTGCAGGGCACAGCTGTGTCCTGGGGTGCAAACAGGGGCTGAGGTGTCCTGGAGCTGCCTGGCCAGGCTCTGCATATGCTCCTGGAGCATGCCCCTGGACTTCCACCCAGGAGATGTTGGACACAAATACAGTGTCATTGCTTTCTGAATGCAATTGATGGTTAGCTCTTTGAGTCCTGCTATGGGTCCTGATACAGGTGATTTGAATTTCTAATGCTGGAGAGAAGAGATGAAAAACCCCCAAGAGTTGGGTTGGGGTTTTTTTCTTTCCTTTTTTCTTTTTTTCTTTTTTTTTTTTTTTCTTTCAGAGGGGGTGTTGTTCTGTTTGTTTTCAGATGTGCTAGATTCTTTGTATGAAAGATAAATTCATGTCTTCCCCTTGACTGGCTAGCTTTGTACTCTTGTCAGTACATCTTCCAAGTCGAAGACTGTCCATATGGAAGTGGGAGGATATGGTGACTTCTGAATGCCAACGAAAAAACCCTTTAAGTCTCTATCTATATTCAACTGCAATTAATTGTAAATGCTTCCAGATATCTAATCTCATTCTTTGTTCCTGGTAACTGTTTACACTTTCAGCCTTTAAAAGAGCCCTAAACAGAAAACCAGACTCATGTTCAAAACCCAGAAGTCTATACATAGACTTTAGGTTAAGCTGGGGCTGCTCAGACTTGACTTAAGAAGTTTATAACCTGGAAACTCCTCTTTGAAGCGTGCACTGCTGGGCAGGGGAGGGAAATAAAAGGATTATATAAAAAAGTGTCAGGTTTTCTCCATTTGAAAACCCAGGTGCAGTAATTGACTCTTCCGAAATGCTTTCCTGAGCTCAAGGATTTAATAGCGTTTAAAGGGGAGGAGGGGGGGAAGGAAGTGGAATGGCAGTTTAAATCCTCAAACCGGCTTTCCGAAGTTGCTGAAGAGCTTGTGTTCCTCCAGGCCGGTGCAGCCGAGGGGCAGCAGGAGGCCGTGCCCGTGCCGGGGCAGCCGGGGCCCGTGCCGAGGCAGCCGTGGGCCGTGCCGGGGCAGCCGTGGGCCGTGCCGGGGCAGCTGGCAGGGCAGGCCGCTGCCCGGGGCGGGGCCGGGCCGGAGCGGCGCCGGGGCCTCGCAGCGCCATCTTCCCGCGGGCACCTTCGGCTGCTGGGCTGGGCTGCTGGGAAAGGCAAGCGGGACAGGCCATGGTAAGGAGCCTGCAGCCTACCCAGTGCCGCTGAGGCAGGGCAAAGGGAGCCCCGGGCCTCCGGCTTCCCGCCCGCTTGGAAAAGAGCAGCGGGTGCAAGGATTATTTCACTGCTGTCGGGGCTAGGTGGGGAGCATGTCAGAGGGTGAGGTAGGGGATTGACTGCTCAAGGACTTGAGCTGTTCTACAGGTGGCTGCTCCTGCCTGCGGGAAGCCTGAGAGCAGCTCGTCCCTGTGTGAGGAGCTTGGGAGGCAGCGGCAGGGGCTGGTGCTGAACCGTACCTGTGGAAAGCCAGGTTATCGCAGCCTGCGAATGCCCCTGGGAACACGGAGCTGGAGACGGCCGAGAGGTGGTAATCGCGCCGGTGGTAGTGCTTGAGTCTTCCAAAAGCGTTCCTGCCCCTCTCGGCCGTGGAGGGGCCACGCTTCCATCCTCTGACTTTCCTTCGCTGCTGCTGCTGCCTGCCGGGTGGTGAGAGAGATGCCATGCAGGTGCTTGCTTTGGGCTCTGTGGTCGGGCTTCTATTTGCTCACACCCCTGGAAAGACCTGGCATGTTTGTATCCTAAGGCAACGCTGTCACCCAGTGATTTTTACCCCGTTCCTGTGTTCCCAGAGGAAAGGACTGACGCTATTTCAGCCCCGCAGAAAAGGGCTGCACCACCCAGGGAAGAGCAGGCTTGTGGGGAGAGGTGTGCTTGGTGCCTGTTAAAAGACTGAGATGCTCTCTCTTGCTTGCAGGGATTTTTTTTTTCTCCTTGTCCTTGTGCACTTCTGATAATGAGTTAGGCTTTTGGTTAAGGTGTACTCCTAGGCTGCATGGTCCCTGTTACTTTTGTATCCGGTGCCCTTTGCCCAGCATAAAAAAGAGCCCTTGCTGGACTGCAGTGTATGCCAGGCAAACTGGGCGGTGCTGCTGCAGAGATGGTTCTCTGTGACTGTGGTCCTGCTACCTCTGTTTGTCCAGTCCTGCTTCCCACCATGACTTTTCTCCCAGCTATTTCCAGAGAAGAGTGGACCTCTTTTCCCTCCCCAGCCCTGGGCTGTGCACTGAAGTTAGCCTCAGAAAAGTGATACTCCTATTAACCATCCTCCATGTACTATCTGGTCCCTTCTTCCTCTGATAATGGGGAGCTTTTTGTAGATCACCAGGCTCACAGAATCATAGAACAATTAAGTGACCTTTAAAGTGACCCCACTGCAAGGAGCAGGGACACCTTCAACTAGATCAGGTTGCTCAGAGCTCCATCCAATCTGACCCTGAATATTTTCAGGGATGGGGCATCTATAGCCTCTCCGGGCAACTTGTTCCAGTGTTTTACCACCTTCATTATAAAACCCATTTTCTTTATATTCAACCTTAGCCAATCCTCTTTCACTTTAAAATAATTGCCCCTTGTCCTATCATAACAGGCCCTGTTAAAAAGCTTGTACCCCTCTTTCTTGTAGGGTCCCATCAAGTATTGCAAGGCTGCTGTAAGATCTTCCTGGAGCTTTTGCTGCTGCCTGAATGCCAGCTCTCACAGCCTTTCTCATAGAAGTGCTCCAGCCCTCTGATCAGCTTTGATCCTCTGGGTGTTACTCACAGGTCCATGTCTTTGTTACTTTAGGGACCTCAGAGCTGGATGGAAAGAGGGGTACAAGGACTTGGGGGTGCAGGTGGGGGTCTTACTGGAGCAGACCAGAGAGGTAGAATCCCCTCTCTCACCCTGCTTTGGATGCAGCCCAGGATACAATTGGCTTTCTGTGCTGTGAGTGCCATTCCTGGGCCATGTCCAGCCCCTCATCCACCTGCACCCCCAAGTCCTTCTCAGAGGGGCTGCTCTCCATCTGTTCGTCCCCCACAGCCTGTGTTGATACCTAGGGTTGCCCTGACCCAGGTGCTGCACCTTGCGCTTGGTCTTGTTAAACCTCATGAGGTTTCCATGGTCACACTTCTTGAGCTTATCCATGTCCCTCTGTATGGCATCCCATTCCTCAGGCATGTAACGAGCCCCTCTGCAATCACCAGCTGCAGCATCCCCACTGATGGAAACCCCTGTCACAGTCAAGCATACCTTGGCTTTGGAGCAGTGGTTTAACTGTTTTTATGCTTGATAGTTCCAGATGTGTGAGCGGGAGGGTTGTGAAAGGGCACAAGCGGGTCCCAAGTGTCCCGAGTGGGCACAACCCGCGTGTCTCAGCAGATGGCAGCAGCGACGCTCCTTCAGCTGCTCCTCGCTCCTGCCGAGCGCGCCGCGCCGCACCGCTCCCGCCCCACCTCCGTACTCACCCGCCGCGGCTCTTCCTCGCCCTGTCCCGCCAGCAGCACACGGCGAAGGAGACGGACAGTGCCAGGATGACGGCTCCGCTCAGCAGCGAGGCGGCCACCGCCATGCGGGACCCGGTGCCCGAGGGCTGCGCGGCGGCTGCGGGCAAGGGCCGTGAGCGGGGCCGGGCTAAGGGAGCCACCCTTGCTCCCGGCCGCCGTCCCCCGTGCAGGTAACCCCGAAGGGACATTCCAGAGAATATTTAGTAATAACCATTATAAAACCTAATGGTGAACGTGGGTAATAACCATTATAAAACCTAATGGTGAACGTGGGTGATGCCACGCCGGCTCAATGCACCAGAAAGTTGATGGAAAAAACCCCGTATTAACATATCATATTTTTTTTCAGATAATTAATATAAAATAATCACACGGGGCAGAAAATATAAAGCATTTGATGTGTCTTGCATTAAGCATAAGGGTAGTAGACATTAAGCCCTAAAAATAGAAAGGAAAAAGATTAAACAGGGAAAGTAGAAAAAACTTAAATGTAATAAAGTTAAAAAGGGGAAAAAGTTTAAAAGGGAGAAAAGTTAAAAAGGAAAAAACGTCGAAAATGTAAAAAAGAAAAATTTAAAAGGGCAAAAGAAAACAGCTAAAAAGGGAAAAAAGTTAAAATATTGAAAAAAGAAAAGTTAAAAAGTATTAAGGAGGGTCACTTGCAAGTGGCACGTGCTCAGCATGTACCAGGTTACTGTGAAATTCAGTTTTCCTCCTGCTGGGAAAGCTTTGGCAGTGCCCTGGGCGCCCTGTGCCTGGCCCCAGGAGCTGGGTGTCAGCCGTGCCAGGCTCTGACCCAGCCTGGAGACCTGAGCAGCAGCTGCTGGGAATGAGGGAGGGTCTGGTTCTCTGCTGAGCTGGTCTCAGGTGAATCCACGCCCTGGCACCCCGAGCCTCCTGCAGCTCCTGAAACGCTGTTGCAGTGCTGCTGCTGGGGCAGGCACTTCAGCTGTGCTGGCCGCCACCGACTGGGTCTAAGCCACACCTTCCTTGTCCCCGCTCAGGGCGGCCGGGTCACCCCACCTCCTGCTGGCCCCGCTGCCTTGGTCAGAGTGAGGAAGGCCCCGTGTGGGGGCCGGTGCTGCCCCTCCCCACCCGAGGTCCTGCTCCCCCCGAGCCCCGGGAGCGGGGCAGGGGCTGGGTGCCACCCGAGGGCTCCTTACCCTGGCACCGGGGCGGCTGGTGGCTCCAGGATGAGGTGCTGTCCTGGCGGAGGCAGGCGAGCCTCTCGCTGCCCACCAGCTGGTATCCCTCCTGGCACCAGTACACCAGCACCGAGCCCGGGGACACGCCTGAGCCTCTGTCCACGTAGTAGTATCCATAGCGCGGCGGGGGGAGAGCTGTGCATGGCACTGGGGAGAAGGGGACATGTTAAGCGTAGGTGGTGACAAAGGTCCCCACAGTGATGCTGTTGAAAGGGCTGCTAATCCCCTGTGTCACCCCTGCAAGCCTCTGGGACATTTTTGTTGTTTGGTGGTTTGGGGTTTTTTTGTTTGTTTGGGGTTTTTTTTTTGGGTTTTTTTTTTTGTTTATGTGTGTGTGTGTGGTTTTTTGCATAGTCCAAAGGAAATACATTAGAAAGTCTAGCAGCTTTATCTGGAAAATGAGCTTTTCAGTTGCAGACTCTCCAGTGTGAGCAGCTACTGAACAGCAGAAGTGAGACTGGAAAGGTGCAGGCTAGGGGGACTACGTAGAGAGCAATTTTTAGGAGGGAAAGGAAGATAATGTTTTTTTATAACATGATATTCTGGGAGAATATTGTTGGTTGGAACTCAAAGAAATGTTACTCTCTTACTCTGCTAGAGAGAAAAGCTTTTTTCATCCCAGCCTTTAATTTTTTAACTAGTCTGTAACTCACAGCTATTCAGAGCTACTTAACTATCCTGCTTAGACCATCTCTTTTGCATTGCACTAATACCTAGGGAGACCCAGAAGTTAGGTAGGCTCCAAAAAGAATGGCAGTCTGACCATGTGCTTGGCAACTCCCCCACCTGGATATTCTACCATGAGGCCAAGAAGGTGTGGTAGCAGTATCATGGGTATCAATATCCTAAATTAAAGGAAAATACTTTGATCAACTCTAATTTAACCAAGCTTAAAACCTGCAGGCAGAAATGTGCTTTATCTAGCTTAGGAGTAACTTCTGTGGGGAATTCCAAGTGGAATAGTAAAGCTAATGTGAGAGAAAGGTCTGCTTTCCCTCTGCTTTTACTGAGATGGTGTAGGCTTTTAGTCCAGTGGAGCCGATAAGGAACAAATCAGGCTAAGATCAGACTTTCTCTAATTTCAGCAGTGCTGTTAACAGGTAGTGCAGATGTCTGAGTTAATTCAGTAGTGCCAGGGAGGCTGCTGAGTGCCTGGACTGGATCTCTTGCATGATTACATTGTCCAGCCCCAGTTGTTATGACCTTTGCCAATAGTCACCACGGTTTGGAGCATGACATGGGCTCTCTGAGCTGCTGCCAGCCCCAGGTGGGTGGTGACCCCACAGCAGCCCTGAGGCCATATCTCACCTACTGGGGAATGGTGCATGCTTTGCCCTGAAAAGTGGATTAAAGAAAAATAATCCCCCTCAGCAGCTGGAGATTATTTGTGCTTTTTTAAAAAAAAATCTCTATTTCTTCCCAAGGGTCGCAGCTCAGCCTCTAGGGGTAGGGATGTGTTCAGTGCTCCCACACCCTGAGCAGACAGCTGGTCCATCATCATATGCATAGATGTTAACGTGGAGGGGGACTTTTTACTTTCAAAGGAAAACATCAGCTGTCGAGTTTCCTCCCTGTGCCTCCTGACTGCTTCTGGTGCGACACATCTCTCCCATATCACAGGAGCTGCTGTGGCCACCACAGAAGCCTTGTGGTCCCTGTGCATGCACAGGGAGTGCCGCTGTGTCCGACGAGAGAAGCATCATCATGCCCTCACACCGTGTCCCTGCGCCCTTCCCCCTGGCTCCGAGGGGCCCCAGGCAGCCCGGCAGAGAGAGAGGCGGGGATCGCTCATTTCAGTACCTGAGATGTTGCTCTGCGCGTCGGTCCCTGTGGCAGCGTCTCTGGGTAGCCCCTTTCTGACGTGTCCTGCACCGAGCGAGGCGGTCCCGGGCCCAGCAGCATCACTCCAGGCAAAGCTCAGGCAGCTCCAGGGCAGCAGGCAAAGGACGATGCATTTCCCGAGCCTTTGTCCCGTCATGGTTTGGGGAAACACGGCACCATTGGGTGCCTGGCCGCCCCGAGCGCCTGCGGTTTCCCTTGGCGTCTGAGCAGCAATCAGCTGGGCTCTTAGTGCATTAAGCCCTGAGCAGCAAAGCTAGCAGCCGGCACTCGCCTCTCCTCCGTGTGGGCACAAGCCCCGCGTCCCTGCTCCTAGCACTGCCAGCCCTGCTCTGGCCACTCGCCTCCAGAGCCCCACGGGGAAGGAAAACAGGTGTGGGAAAGAGCAAAGCCTCAGGATCCATCCTTTACAGCCCCTGTCTGCAGAGACTGGTGCTGGAGCTGCACATCAGGAACCCTCCTCCTCCTCCATCTGCCAAAATCCATGCTCGAGCTCACTGCTGAGACTCTTATGCTGCAGACCCTCCTGTGCTCGTCTCTTCCTTCCTGCCAGAACCTAAGGCTGATTTTCTGTCAATGGCAGTGGAGTGGGATATGAGCCATGGGAATCCAAAGGGTTTCATAGCAGCAATTCTGCTGGCTTTGCCACTATGGGAGCTGCAGAGAAATCTGTGTTTCCTTTTCTCTGCTTGGCATCTCTCTGCCTGTCATTTCAGGCTGTGATGTTTTACAGGTGGAGGGGCTGTAGTAGCAATCAACTCTTGCCTCCTGGAATGTATGTTGCTCTTACCTGCCCCACCTGCCTGCTCACTTGTGTACACCCATGAAGAGAAAAGATGCTCCACGCTGCCTGAGTGCTTGAGAGCCAGATGTTTTGGAGCAGGCAATGCCTTTGTGCCAGGGCTCTCCCCAGCAGCCAGTACAGAGCTGTGTGACC
Organism: Agelaius phoeniceus; assembly: GCF_051311805.1. Taxonomy (NCBI): domain Eukaryota; kingdom Metazoa; phylum Chordata; class Aves; order Passeriformes; family Icteridae; genus Agelaius; species Agelaius phoeniceus. Next base: position 26,742,867 of record NC_135269.1, on the reverse strand, counting down.
AGCAGGACTTTGGGGTGACTTTTGGAGCATCCCCTGTCTTCTCCCCTCCTTGCACCTGCTGGAGCTCCCCTGGCCTGTGGGTCTCCTTTGCCCCTCCTGTACTGCATCCTTGCCTGTCCTGGGACTTACTGCAGGTATAAGGGTTAGAGGCTGTTATTCACTAATAGCATTGGCACAACTATAGCTTTGCATGGAGATGGGTCAGTTTTGGTTCATTTCTCTTTTTGTATCTGTGACCTTTAGCTGTAGCCAGTGTGCTCGGCTGCCTATGGCTGCCCCAGTGGGTTCTGAGGGGGGGAATGTTGGCTTGGATGTGTGAGCAGCTTCTATTTCTAAAACCCAGCAGTGGCCTTACCATCTTAGTGTGATTTACTGTAGTGCATAAAGGAGAAATAAAAATGTCAGACAGGATCGAGCTCTTGTCACATCCCATCCCAACACAGGGATGTAGATGAGGGCGTCTGCTGAGTGGGAGTTGTGGGGCCAGGCAGTGGCTGGACCTTGCTTGCCTTCCTCCCCAGGTGGGACCTGCTCTTGCTCCCACCTGGAGTAGTTCAGCAGTACTCTGGCCCTCCTTGCACTTGCAGAGAGGTTTCTTGTCACCTCCATGGGGTTTTGGATGTGGGAACACCTTAATCCTGGTCTGTTTGTCCATCCGTCTCTCAGTCCTTTTTTTTTTGTTTTGTTTTTGGCTGGGCTGGTATTTCTGGACTCGGTGCTCTCTTCTCTCCAAGGGATTTATTTGATTTCTTAGGAAAACCTGTTTCAACCTCCCATGACTCCTAATGATCTTGCTTAGAAACTACTTTCATTTCTTCACTTTTCTGGTTAATCCTTCTTAAGCAGTGACCTTTCTTTGGCTCCCCCTGGAGAGCTGACCAAGGAGGTATGTTCCTCCCTGTTCTCGGTGAATATTGCTGGTTTCTTGGGAGTTTTTAGTTTTTGTTTTTGTTTTTTGGTTTTTTTTTTTTTTTTGTTTGTTTTTTTGTTTTTTTTTTTTTTCTCTATCTGACTGCAGGGATGCTGCTGTTTGCTCGTGCAGTAAAGGTAAAAGCTGTGAGGCAGGCTGGACTGTGTGACAGTGTAACGCTGTCGCAGAGGAGCCTGCCTTGGGGCATGCCCTGGGTCAAACCCCCTTCTCTCCTGGAAGCTGGAGCGCAGGCAAACCCCTGGCCTCTGGGAATGCATCTGCCTGGACAGGACCGACCCTCAAGTGCTCCCTCTATGGAGCCTGGAATCTGTGCACCTTCTCCGGCCGGGGTTTATGAGCTGGTGCCTCTGCTGCCGATGCCTGGGGACGGTGGGAAGAGCCCGAGGCAGTGCCCCTCCCGGCTGCTGGATGCGCCCCGGTGCGCTCCGGCTGCGGGCCCAGCGCACGGCAGGAGCGTGGCCTTGAGCGCTACGGCTGCCACCCGTGCCGGGCAGCGACCGGCTCAGCAAAACCCCCGTGACACAATGGCCACGCTTGTGCTCAAAGGGCTGAGTGGGTGACAGGGATTAACCCTTTGCTAATGCTCTTAAGAGCTAGCCTGTGGCTGAGGGAGATAAAGGGGCTTGTTATTAGCAGATCAATATCCTGCTGAGTGGGATTTCAGTGCTGTTCCCAGTTCCTGCTTTCCAGAGGCAGACATCCGCATCAAGCTGTGCGCCAGAGCAGGGCACCAGGCTGTTCCTGCAGGGAGTGAGCCTGGGCTCAGGAGAGGAGATGTCCATGCCCCAGGTCAGTCCTTTGCTCGTGAGGAAGGCTAAGAGGAAGGAGCAGCTAGTGGGGAAGCTGTCATGGCTGCAGCTCTCCTAGCTCCACAGTCTTGGCTGGGGTTGTCCACCTTTGCTGTATATTCCCCGTGGGTGATCTCCTTTCAGGGCTGCTTCTCCATCACAGCAGCCTGCAAGGCAACACTCAGCTGATTCTGTTCAAAGCTGGCTCAAGTGTCTCTTGTGTTTGCACTCAGATCTCCCTGCTGGCTGGTGGGGATGCACTGAGGGGTAAAGCTTTCCTGAACCAGAGGCATTTCTCTCTACCTTCTCTTGTGCCCCTTTGAACCTTTTAAATCTTCCCTCTGCAAAATGTCCCTCTCCCACACTCCCACTACTGAATTCTGAACTACAGAGGAGTTGTGGATGCCCAGAGAAATTGTGAATGCTCTGTCCCAGGAAGTGTTCAAGGCTGGCTTTGAAGCAGCCTGATCTAGTGAAAGGTGTCCCTGTCCATGGCAGGGAGCTTGGAACTAGGTGACACTTAAGGTCCCTTCCAACTCAAACTACTCCATGATTCAATGAACACACAGGTACTAATTTCAGGTCAGTGACCATGGGTAATCCTCTTTGCTTGCAGAAGGTTTTGCAGACAGGACATAGAGATGGTTTGTAACTACATTAGTAATTGTAAGTCACTTGCTTAGTTCTCTTGCTAGTCCATCCTTCATGCAAACCAACCAGGGCTAGAGCTGTGGAAGAACAAACTGTTCTTCAGAAAGATGATTGCAGCGTTTGGTGTTTTGTTGGGTTTTTTTGCACAAAGTCTCCATGACATGCCTCTTCTATACTGCACTCCTTTTATTTCATAGCCCTGAGTTCCCTTTAGACACACCTTTGTTCAACCCCAGGAGCTGGGATTCAGTGCCACAGGTTTGTGAGAGCGCTGTGGATGAACCTGCTCTCTCAGTAAGGGGCTTGGCACACCTCAGCAAATCTGCACCTCCCCAGGTTAGATGTGCACAGCCCTGCATGGAGGAATGCCTCTCATTCAGCTTTAGACATCTTCACCTGTGCCAGTCACTCTTGGTTGGTTCATAATTTGGGAAAGAATATAGTGCTAATAACACCAAGGCTGTGGGCTCAATCCCTGTGTGGGCCATTTCCTTAAGAGTTGGACACAATGATGCTCGTGGGTCCCTTCCAATTCAGAATACTCTGTGAATCTATCCCACTTGGGACTCCAGTTTTAAGGTGCACTGGAAGTTTTGTAGGTACTCAGGGAAAGCAAAGGGAGCTCCTGTATCAGTGCTTGCATTGCAGAGACAAAAAGTTTGAGTTATGCCCCCCTCAGGGGCATAAACTGAGCCAGCCTTTACTGTCATGAGCAGCTGGCCAGGTCACTTGACTGACAGCAAGAGATATGCCAGACACACAAGTCTAAAGAAATCTGTATTATATTTTTGTTTGCTTTCCTAAAACATTATGAATAACTTGAAAAGGTGTGTACCTGCAGACTTATACTGAAAAGTCTTTTGTATAATTGACTGTCATCAATAATCAGTAGTTCAAAACATTGCTGTTCAAACATGCATTTTTGCTAATTGAATAATGCCTTGTTCTGAAAAAAACTCACAAGTTAGTAATTTAGTGATAATTCTGTTATATATATTTAAATATGCACATATATTTGCATATATTTGCATGTACAGAGAGACTTTTCACTTTTCTTACTTATTTCCAAAGGCAGGATATTCCAGGCTGGGGCATTTTACATGGACCCCATAAATTTCTACTTTGACATATACATTGTGCTATTTCATAACCTTCATCTAGACTCCAGATTATTAACCTTCTGTTGACCAGAGGTTGGTACTGTTAAACTCTTCATTCCTAACAGGCTTAATGTTCAGGCTTTTGGCTATGTAGGACTTCCTTCTTGTGTTTTTTATTAAAATCTACAATTTCTTGGTACTCTAAAAAGTGCATTTTTTGCACTGCAGGATTTCCCAGGGCGGGGAAACTGGTTTTCTGCCCAGCTTTTTTTGAGGAAAAGGATTGATGTTGTTATTATTATTTTGTTCTTCTCATCCTGTTCACTTAATACTCTTTTGTGTGGGCAGTTTCCCATGCTAGTCTAGGTGACACAGGTGTTGTTATGCACCTGTGCCTTTTGGATGTTAAACAAATTAAAATTGTTTAAGAAGCCTTGGCACTGAATGTCTGGGTCTCATCTGAAAACAAGGTTATGGCAGGACTGAGGAGTCACTGAAAAGATGCTGGGCTGAAATTAACAGGTATTTTTATAAAAATAAAAAATTACTGAGAAGATAAACTAGCCCCAGAGGAATATTGTGCTATTCTAGTCAAGAACTAGGTAATCTTTAAGCTCTCTTCCAAACCAGCCCATTCTGAGTCTATGATTCTATGACCTTCCAGGTCTTTTCTAACACAAACCATCCTATGATTCAATGATTTTGGTATCTTAGAATTTATCTGTCCAGCAGGATGTAACTTCACTGATAGTGTTTAGGGCGATGTTGTCCTATCCTGTAATGCAGTCCTGGTCTCAAGAGAAGATCTGACAATACCAAAGCTCTACAGAAGGAATAGGGACTGGAGTTTGTTTCAGTTCCACTGCATCCTTCAAGGAAACCAGGAGATATTGCCAATGGCTGGTTACTAAGTGTAGGTGATAACATGCCCTCCTCTGAAGGAGTTCTTTGCAATTGAAGCTCACTGCCTTAGGAAGCCATTAAACTAAATAGAATTTAATCTAAGTAGGGGTAGGGTGGCTGGAATAGTTTGATGGAGCATTAACACCATTAGCTACTTTAAGAAAAGGGTAACTGTGCTTTGGCCATCTGATGGTCACAAACTAGGATGCTTAGCTGTATAGGGATAATCAGATGACCTGAAGTCATCTTTTTTCAATCTTATGTTTTCTATACCTCTTTGGTGTCATGTTCTGATGACTTGTGTGAAAAGAGAAGCCACTGCCTCAGTGTTCCAGGAGTCAGTCACCCCCACACCCACACATCCCCCCAAGACTACACCAGCAGAGACCAAAATCCCTTGCAGTAAGCAGCTCCATCAGCCACTGAGTGTCCTTTCCTCACTCACACACACACACATGCTCTCAGGTGCACTTCCTCCTCATTTGGACTCAACCATAGGTTTCCTACAAAAGAGTCTCAGGCATCAGAATTTATACAAATAAAGAATTTAATAGAGAGTACAGCAGCATGTCAGCTTGAGCTGGATGCCTTCAGAGAGGGACCATGAACAAAGAAATCCCCAGGCAGTTATGTGCTTAAGATTACACACCTGCCCTTCATGTGCTCTTAATGCAGTTTTTTAGTCCAATGGGGATTTTTGGTCTGGGTCTTCTGATATCATATTGGACTCTTTCTATGTCTTCATGCAGGCAGGCCATTGCCTTATTTTATTGAGTTGATGGTTGTAGCATCCTTATCTTCTGTTTTCCACTTCTTGTGCACCTGTTCACTGGCAGAACATGAGGAACTAAAAAAGTGTTAGACTCAGGATAAATATTACAGCTAAATAATCAGTGTATTATCAATATTCTTCTCATCCTAAAGACAAAACACGGCACTGTACCAGTTACTAGGAAAATTAACTGTATTTCAGCCAAAATATCTCTATGAAAGTCCACAGCTTGTGGCTCAAGGCTTCAGGAAATCCAGCTGCTCATGCTAAGCAACTAAAGCTAAGCAAACAGTATTCTAAATCACACAATATTACAACTATGACTCATTCTATTTCAAATTTATTTAAGCTAAACAACACATATATGCCAACACTTGGTCCTTGGTCGCTGCCATAAATAAATTCACAGAAAAAGCTTCATTCTTTTCAGGCTGTAATAGGAGCATCCTACAAGATGACAATGTTTGTATATCAGCCAAAATATACAGTAGTTTATATATTAAATAAGTGAAACTGTATAGTAATTGAATGTCCCAAAGTTGATGACAAAGATCTTCAAACAGGCCCAACCCACATGAAAAATGCAAGTTGCTGTTGAAACAGTAATGAAGCAACAATTTCCAAGGCTGTGTGGGATGCCTCTCTGATATCCTCCAGCATCCTTACCTGTGGATGAAGTTTTTCTGTCAGCAGTTACGGATTCTCTCATTCCAGTGAAGGGCTGCTTTCCAGATTGTTTGAATGCCAGTTCTCTAATCAGCTGGAGAAAGGAGTCATTTATATAAGCCCAAGAAAATGAAATACTTCTGCAATGCAGCTCACATGAATAGCTAGGACTGAGCACTGTTTGGCCCCTGAAATCCAGCTTCTGCATCTTCTCACCCTGTTTCTTTGGGGCTGTTTTGACTGAAAGGAGTGGGAATCTGGGAGGCTTTCCTCTTCTGACTGGTTCATTTTCAAGGCAGTTGGTGAAGGCAAACAGAAGGCATGACACCCTCTTCAGACAAAGATATCAATGGGCTAGGTAACCCCAGCTTTGAGGTGAGTCTGCTTTCTGAAGGGTAACTCTTGCATAAAGAGGTACAAACCCTGTGGAAGGAGGAGAAGGGGAAAGCCAGGGGCTCGGGCTGCTGCAATGATTCTGGTGTGTGCTAAACTTCTGTCTTGGCTGTTATTGACAAGAATCTGAGGAATGATTTCCTCACTACAGCCCCTGCTGCTGCTGCAGGCTCAGCATACTTTCTACTCTCTGGCACCCTTTTAACTTCTTTTCCCTCCACTATTTCTAAAATGATAATGTAGATGAATGGCAGTGCATGTGTGTATCTGTACTGAAAAACAGGTGAGCTTGTGGTTGTGCTCCTGGGTAAAGCATTTTATGTATTCATTAGAAAAATTACAGTAGAATTTTAGCCTAGTAAAGACTGTGTTTCTTTGTCTTTTGGACCTATTTCCAGTGAGGTGAATTGTTAGAAATGTGGATGAAGAAGAGATTTGGATGTCAGCTGAGGAGGGCACCCTGTAGAATTATAGATGTGTAGTAAAAGCTGTAAATGATGTGCCAGTCCAGGGGTGTGTGGTATGCTGAGAATGCTGCTAGCTGTAACAGCCATGGGCAAGGTCCTGGGATATGACAGCCCTCTTCCTATCCCAAAGCAGGGGTCACCTCCATTAGAAACTAAAAACTTTGCTTTTTTTCCGTCAGCAGGTGTGAAGGAGTGGGCTCCTGCAAACATCTTGCTACCTTGATACAGACCACCTGTCTGTGCTACCTTGGAGGAAGCATTTAACCTCCTAGTGTACAAGTCCCACATTTCTTGGGTAGCTCTGGGTGAGCTTGCTATGTGCAGTGGAGGTGCTGTGCCAGCTGTGGGCAGAGCCTCAGGGAAGTGCTCAGAGTCAGTCAGTTTTCTTTCCTTATTTTTAACAGGCTCTCCATTTGAACTTGTTCTGCCATAACATATCAGACTTGTGAATTTTTATGGTTTGAATCACCCTAGAGAAGGTAGAAGACAAAGGTCTTTTACCTGTGGTTCAAGCAGTTCAGTTCCTGACTGCCTTCTTGATGCACTTATTTAAGATGTGATTGAGGACCCTGATGCTGTGTCTGGAGCCTGAGGCACATGGAAGGTGTACTGGTCCCCTGGATTCATGGGAGCAGCTGGGCTGAGAACCCTGCTCCAGACTGCTCCTGCCTTGTCCTCCTGCCAGCATCTCAGCCTCACAGGCTGGCTGAGGTTGGAATGCATCTCTGGAGATCACCTTTTCCAAACCCCTGCTCAAGCAGGGCTGTCCAGAGCCAGCTGCCTAGGGCTGTGTCCAGACAGTTTTTTAATATCTCTGAGGATGGAGAATCCACAACCTCTCTAGGCAACCTGTGCAGTGCTTGGTCACTCTCACAGCAAAAAAATCTTTTCAGATTTTAAGACGGTACTTCCTTAATTTCAGTTTGAGTCCAGTGCCTCTGTTCCTTTCTCATCCTGATATCTCCACTCCATCCTTTTCCTGATGAGCCCTGCTCGCTCCCCCCCAGCTCCTGGGGAGGGTCAGGCACTCATGTGATGATCATGTGGGGCTGTTACTGGCACAGGCCCTGCCTGCCTGGAATATGCCTCCTGGTTAATACAGGGGAAATTGCAGTGAAAAGAAATGAGCTTACTGCTGTCTGCCTAGCTTAGCATTTGTCTACCCGTGGTGTTATTCAGGAGTAATTGTCTCCAAATAATTCCATGCATGGGCAGTCTTAAGTACCTTGCTGTACATTTGTTAATCCATGGCTCAGGCTCTCTTGTTCTGAAATGAAAATGTCAGGACAGGGAGTTATTAAGGAACACCTTTTGCTCTTGAAGTTTATGCCTGAGTCAGTTTGAATTAAATCTGCCTTCACCTATCTATTTTGAAGTATCTGTAATGCTCCCAGTTTGCCCAGGCTGGATAAATATGCTGTGTTTGTTAAAGAGGTGTCCCTGTGTTTCAGCCAGCTCCTCTGGAGGAGCAGGGTTTTCTAGTAGGACAAAAGGCAGGTGTCTTTATCAAGGCACAACACTGGTAAAGGTAAGCATAAGGAGATTGAAAGAGAAGACCTAGGAAATGAAATATAAAATGTGCTTCTACTCAGTAATTAGTGTCAGCCAGGTATTTTAGCATGTTTTATAAAAAATGCTGTTTGGGTGGAATTGCCAGGACGTACAGAAACCAGAGGACAGTGCAACTTTCACTGATAAGCCCACTGCACACTCTTCCTTGCTTATGGTTGCAATGATAAAACTAGATTTTAATGATATTAACACACTTTGTCTGGACGTCCCTTTGAGATTGAGACACCCTCTAGTGTTTCTTCAGGCCTAGACACACCAGCACATACAAATATTTTCTGTATATGTTTTGTGCCTCTGTTTTAATTTCTCCTCCTTGGTTTGTTTTTGTTTTGTTTTGTTTTGTTTTTAAATATTGTGGCATTGTTGAAAGCTACACAGGAGGTATTCCTGCCAGATGTGGAGCATGGCTGCAAGAGAGGCAGCTGCTGGGCATCTGCAGGGCCAGGCTCTGGCTAACAAAGTGTCTCTCCTGTTGTCCAGGGTAAACGTGGGAGCCACTGCCATTTCTCACCAGTTCATGCTGCCTGGGGCCCAGAGGAGGGTGGAGGCACTAGCCACAGTGAGACCAAGCTTGGCTACACTGTCACAGATGTGCCACCCTGGTATCTGTGCATCCTGCTGGGCATTCAGGTGAGACGGGAAAGCAGGTGGAGGCTGGGGGTAGGTAAAAGTTACATGGCTGTTCAGCCAGTTAATTGGGGTGAAACCTAAATTTGGGAGTGTTTTACTTTCACAGGGCTTGAATGGAGCTCTGAGGCTGGATCTTAGTGAGCTCAAGTCCTTTGGTCCACATCCTGAGCATTGATTATTATCATCATGCCCACAGTTACATTGCATCCTTTGAAGTGCAAATGGTCAGGCAGAGTCCTGAGGCAGGGGTCAAACAGCTAATAAGAGAACATGTGGGGTACCTTGGCTGAAGATAGCCAAACCTGTAAGGGCTTTCTGAACTTCTGCCTTCCCATGGCAACAAAAACTCAGCAGCAGGCCACATGCTGTTTTGGCTGGTGTCTGTGCCCAGGTGTGTTAAATGACCCAGTACCACCAATGCCATGCTGGGCAGGGAGCCTATGGGAAAGGAGACCTCAGAGTCATTAAGATAATGATGGACTGTGCTTGGAGGTAGAATTTTGTACTTGGTTTCCTTAAATGGAAATTTAGAGTGTATCAACCCAAAATATCTGCATCATAATTTTAATAAAACATGCCTGTAGTGAATAAAGTGTGATTCTGAGTACCACCAGTTCCACCACTGCAGTGCTGTGCTCCAAAGTGAGAGTGAACAACACAGGTTAATAATTAAAATAAAAAGAGGCTTTAAAAATTGTTTTCAGATTTAGTCATTAACAACAGGTCATTGTAGAAATATGTCTGTGACTCTTCTGACAAACACAATGCCCAATTCTTCCATTCTTTGGCACTCACTTTTTATGGTTATCCATAATTGTGCTCTGTGAGAAAAGCTACTGATGGCAAAAAATGCTTAGCTCCAATTTACCAACTTTTTATGTCATCCTTTGTGGTGCAAATAAGATGGACTGAAATATTGCATTCACTTTGCCTGATTGCTCTGTCCTGTACCTTGGGAGGTCCCCAGCTTCCTGGGGAAGTATGTCCAACAGCTTTGTCTGCAGATGCTGGGGATAAACTGGTTGTGTCTGACAGTGGTCTGGGAAGTCCACAGCACTACAAAAGGTCTTTGGACATGTAAAGGAGGAGACGTTTCAGTGAGTGCATTGCAATTCTTGTAGGTGCTTTGGTACAGCTCCTAACAGAGCATTAAAGCTGCCAAAACAAAGAGAGAGGATGGGTAATGTTAGTATAGCACAAATCTGTGAGTTCTCTCAACAACAGGGTAATAACACAGAGCCAGGTCTGTGTCCTTCTTCACCCAGTCTTTCTCTGTGGCTCCTAGCACTTCTTGACAGCCATAGGAGGTCTTGTAGCCGTCCCGTTGATGCTCTCCAAAGGCCTTTGCCTCCAGCACGACCTACTGACCCAGAGCCACCTGATCAGCACCATCATCTTTGTCTCAGGAATTTGCACCCTGCTGCAAGTCCTCTTTGGAGTGAGGTAGGCCAAATGCAAGAGCTGAGAACGTGAGCAATTACTCTGTGCTAGGCCACCACCCTGTTGGAGAGTTTATCAGTGAGTCATTTGTTACCCTTGGGCAATCAGGGTCCATGCCAAAGCACCCTGAAACTGCTGAGAGCTTTGCAGGGTTACCTTGCTGTTCCAAATTTTCCATCTCCTGATACTTCATATACCTTTTGTTGGGCTTATAAGGAATCTGTCCTCAAAATAATAGAGCATTGCAACATGCAGTAAAAAGTACTTGCTTGTTCCTCACTCCAGGGATCTTCCAGCTGAGGCAGGAGCCTTCTGATTTGGGCTCAGGGTCAAGAGAACACAAATTCTACAGGAAACTCTAGGGGTCAAGTCCATCTGCCACCACTTAGGGACTCAGGGAAGAGTTCAGCAGCACATCCTGGTATGTGGTGCCACTTCACATGCTCAGGGATTTGTGGCATAAAAGGTAAATCCTTTGCTGATGAGCAGCTAGCAGTGAGATGAGCATGGAGTTGCTATTCAGTACTCAGAAAAAGCAGTATTTAGTGACAGAGATGACTGCAAGTACTCCCCTTTTCCAGAAAGACCCTGTATCTTTGCTGACCTTGAAAAATTTCTTCTATTTCCCTTGTCATAACTCTGGGCTGTCTCTGTCTTTCCACAGGCTGTTTTTTCCTCCAGTATGGTGGGAGCCTGTGTTTTTTGCTTCAAAGACAAAAGCTATACATTCTTTGACTTCTGAACCTGATGGACTCTGGTTAATCGCTGGTCAACTGCCAGCTCCACAAAATGTTTTTCCTCCTTCTGCTTCATTCACTACTGAAACTTTTCTGTCTCTCTTTGTCTTAAGAAGTGTCTGTAGACAAACTTCCTGAGGAGTGCTCCCCTTCTCCTAGATTGTTACAGGATTAGTGGAGGAAAGAGGAGCACCTTGACCACAAAAAACAGAGAAACTGGGTTTTCAGCTAAATTCAGGCTGGAGTCCATGACCATCACTGCTGGTGCAATTCAGGCATTCTGAGTTCTCCCAGGCACCCTCCAAATGCCTTGGTGCATTCCTGAGAGCTGTAATGTCCCTTGCTCTCTGTTAACTGGGGATTAAAGAGTAGCAGAGAGCCTCTCTCTCCCATGGATGAATAGCTAATTGAGGTACAACAGATCAAATTAAGTGGTAAGGAGCTGTTCCCATGGGGTAAACTTGATTGGCTTTTGCCCTGCTGAGGATGCAATTGCCTTGTTGCTGACCCCAACTATAAGGCATGAGGACATTCATGAAGCAATAGCCAAGGGAAAAGCTGACCCACTGCAACCTGCAGCTCTGTCATGTTCCACAGCATGAAAAAGCAGCAGTGGGTCCCAGACAGTCACTAGAGAGACTGTCAGAGGCTCCTGAGGGGAGACACAGGTCATTTGCTGTTATGGTGAGTCCTGCTTAGTAAATGCTTGCACATCATATACTGATTATCAAAACACAGTATTGCCTTCCCTATTTCTGCAGCTTTCCCTCTTGCAGACCCCACAGGAAAGAGTTCAGTGTACCCCATAGGTATCACCTTGGCACCCCATTTTCCTCTGAGCCTACCAATGGCAACATTGAGCCCCCCCGTGCCAACACTGTCTGTGAAATATCTTAGGGACCAACACAACAGAAACTATAAATCTATTGTTAGATTCCAAGTCATGGCCCTGGGCCTTCTCTGTTTCTTTTTGTTTGTTTCTTGTGCCTTGCCCAGCAAAATCGTTTCAAAACTTTGACAGTGTTTCAGTTGTGCATGACTAGTATAAATATTTGGTTTAGGTGACAGAGACATGGTCTGTTACAGCTACACCATCCCCTATTTCAAGAATGTTAGAAATTCCTCTGTTTCGGGGAAAGCTGTGCCCTGCAAAAGCAGTCACCTGAATTGCTGTCCCATGGCTTTTCTGAACAGGTGCCATGAGAGCTCCTGGCATAAGGAGAGGTTGCTTTGGGAGTTCCTCCTAGGGGTGCTCCCTAAAGGAAGGAAAACAGAGGCACCTTGGAGATTTCCCTTGGCTGTTTCAAGGACGTTGTGCCCACCCTTAGGCAGCTTAGGATTTTTCATGCACACTAGAGGAATGGTTAAAAAAACTTGCACTGCAATGGGGGCTTATGTGGGGCTTTGAGGAGTCAGTCAGGCCTTTTAGGTCTCTGTCTCCATTTCTTCATGTGTGGAAAAAGAGGCCGGTGAAGCTCAAAGGAGCATTGCTCTGCTGTATAAATCTCTGCATGAAGCCAGTGCTGAACTCCTCTGGAGATGCAAGTTCCTTGCTACTCTGAGGAATTCCCAGGGGGAGAAATACTCTAAGCCAGGAGACATGTGGTGTGGGGGGAGAGCCAAGGTCACCCAGTCACCCAGTCAGTGCCCATAGACCCCTCCATGCAGGTTTCCTTTCTAGTTTCAGTGCAAGTGCAGAAGAGGAATTGGCATTAAAACCCGGTGTACTAAAAGCCAGGTCACATTTTCTATCACCCTCAGACTGAGGATTGTTGTGACATGGAGAGTACTTAGTGCATGCCCTTGTGTGCATGAGCATATTGTGAAGAAAACCAAAGCACCCAAAGGGGAGAGAGGAAGCAAGTGGATATTGGCAAGATTGACTGAACTTTTCTTCAGCATTTCACTGTCTTTCTTCCTTGGTTTTCTTCCCCCCGCCAGATTTTTCCTACTCTGTGCATGTCTGTGGTCTCATCAGCCATTAGAAGCACGACTTCTTCCTTAACAGGGGGTAGCAGGGTTGGACTGTAGCACCCATGTGCCCCTCCATTGCTGGTATTTGAACCTCAGCTCTTACCCCATGTCAGTGCTCTTGCATGCAATGGGCAGCAATTCCTCCCCATGGTCAGTGACAGTGACCTGCCACAACAATTCAAAAGATCCTGTCAGAGGCCATGGGCAGACTGATTTTTAAATTTATTTTGCTTTCCTTTCTCTCACCCTTACAGAGCAGAGTTTCTAGCACTCTCACTTGTCATTTTTCCCCTCTGCTTTCCTTCCAGGCTGCCTATTATTCAAGGAGGGACTTTAACATTCCTGACCCCCACCTTGGCAATGCTGTCTCTCCCCGACTGGAAGTGCCCTGCCTGGACAAACAATGCCAGCCTGGTGAATGCCTCTTCACCAGAATTCATCCAAGTCTGGCAGACACGGATGCGAGAGGTATATTCCCTTTTCAGTGGCACCTGCTCTGTATCAGGGCTGTTTGCTTTCAGTAAAGTGCCTGACCATATCATGGTCATCACAGCTGGAAAAACTTCTATTCCCAATGAACCTTGGCCCTCAAGCTGTTGCAGCTTTCTAAGCATCTATTCTCTATCAAAAATGTAGTTGCTTCTCTGCTGCTGAACAGGGGACATGCAGACATCCTCATGTGATTTATGGTCCCTGCAAAGTCTCCCCTCGTCCAGTCAGATCCCTTCTCTATAAAGCATGGTTAGCCCAGAAGAAGAAAGGGAGGGAAAATATTTTCAAGGAAACAGCCCTGTCTAAGCACAGGAAACCTAGTAAAAAAATGCAAGGCAAAACCTACTGTAAATATTAAGGAAAAGGACATTCTTAGGTAATCAGAAGGGAGAGGGAAAAGTCAGGGGTCTCACTGCCTTGTTCTACAATTGCCTTTATCAGAGCAAGTGACTAAATTTGCCTCTGTGGATCCATTTGTTGGTGTGTTTTCCAAACCTCTGGGAAGTGTTGAAAGCTCACCAGGGGTTTGCTGTGCAGCACAGGTTGCTCTCTGCTGATTCATATAAATCTATTCCAAGGGCATTGCTGACATCTCGTTTCAGCCTGGGTCATTCACCCAGCCCCTGGAGCTGGGGGAAGGAAGGTGCTCAGCACCACCTTGCAGCCTGGGCTTGTTACCAAGTCTGAGGAGGCAGAGAGCAGCCTTGTCCCTGCCTGAAGCTGACACTGAGGTGAGCAGCATTTCAGAATGTAATTGCTGGCTCCTTAGCAGTGATTGTCAAACACTGGGAAGTTCAGGGTGATAAATGTGCTCCCAGAGTGAAACCCAGGAAAAAAAAAAGAGGCTTTGATGAGTCACTTGCCTCATCAGTGTGCTGAAGAGACCCGAGCCCTTCCCAAAAGGAAGATCAGTGGAGACCATGGCCCTGCTCCTGTTTTTGGGGCAAGAACTTTTCCCCTGTCTTGGGGGAGCAGGCAGGAGAGTGCAGGGCAGATGATGCATGCTTGGGTGGCCCAAGAGGACAGGGAGGAGGTGATCTCTGGAATAAAATTAGCCCTGGTGAGGACTAAATCCATCAGCCAAGGGGGGGGGGGGGTTGCTGTGCTGCTGCTTTGGTGGTCCTTCCCACATGTAATTCTCAGCCAGATTTTATTGTTGTCAGCAGGAGGCCTCTAAGCCACTCTGTTGCCAGAGACTGAGCCTGGCTCTCATGCTGGATTTGCACTGACATGAAGAAAAGGCTCAACAGCTGGAGTTCCTTCCAACCTCTGTTTTTTTTTCCAGGTGCAAGGAACTATCATTGTAACTTCTTGCTTTCAAATCTTCGTTGGATTTTCTGGCCTGATTGGATTTCTGATGAGGTTCATCGGCCCCCTGACAATTGCCCCCACTATCACCTTGGTTGTACTACCTCTGTTTGAGTCAGCTGGAGATATGGCTGGGCAGCACTGGGGCATAGCATTCCTGTAAGTCTCACATCTCTGTGGGAAAGATGAGAGTACACAAATCACTTGCCTCTAATATGAAACCAAGTGTCACAGTCTGTAGCAGAGTTCCCCTGGGTTCAAGGTTTATTTCTTGAGCACCAACATGTGACAGCCTTGTGCAAGGCAGCCATGTGACAAAATCATTCTCCTCCAATCCCCAGGAGGTTAAGCTCTCAGCAACAAAGCAAAACCCAAACTTGAGTTAAAAAATCACTGATTTTTGTAAAAATACAAAGTCCATAGGTCAGTAGAGACACAAGCCTTCCCCATGTGTGTGCAGTCTCCGACACAGTTGTCTACACACACTGTCTTACACACCTGTTATTTAAAAGACATTCCTAAAATGACCAAGTTGAGCATTCAGGTATTCTGTGTTGAAATAGCTGGTGCTTTATGTATTGTCTTCACATGAGTAGGAGGAATTGTTCCCTCCAGAGTCGTGAGGCTGCTGAGCACCTTTGTTAATGCAAATGGATGAAGTGTGCACTCACACAGTCTGTCTGGACTCTGTAGCATTAGAAACCCCAAATGGAAACCAGTTCCTCCTCAGACTTTCTCCCTTCAGTCATCCAGTGCTTTGAATTGTGTATGTCATGGAGTGTCTTTGCAGAGAAGTGAGGATAGAGGTTTCTTTGCACTGTTGGAATTCTGCTTGTCCCTGACTACTGCACCTACAGTTTGTCACCTTTTCACATGGGGAAAACTACCAGTTTTCCAGTGAAGTCAGTGCACTTCAGCTGGTGCAATTGATTTCTCACCATAATTCTCATCCATATTAATTCACTCCATGTATAAAATTTAGATTTGTTGTAGAATAATGAGGAGGCCTTCAGAGGCCTGGCTAACCCAGGAGATGTCCATGGTCTTCTAGCAGCTCAGCAGTTGAAGGTGGGATGCCCAGTCCCTGACCTCTTTACCCATGTGGTAGCCTCCAGCTTCATCTGGTTGGCCTCTCTGGGCAAAAGGCACATGAGGGGCAGGCTGTGAGTGCACCCAGATGTGCTGCTGTTCCCAGATGTGTCCTACACAAGGGATGGGAGAGGAGCTGCAGCTGCAGTTACTTCCATTGCCGCAAGCCCCGGGTGCTGCCAGGGACACAGGGGAGCCCCTCCACAGCTCAGCCCTTGCTGACAGAGAGCCATGCTCTCCCCTCCTTGCCTGGCTGGGAGGGCTCTGAGGGCACCATGTGCAGCCCCACAGTCCCAGCATGGTTTTTCTTTCAAAACAGGGATTTGCACAGCCAAACCAAATCCTCTTGTTTTACTCTGTGTCACAGGAGGTTTTTGCCCCTTGAAGAACAAAACCTGAAATCAGGAAACAATAAATCCTGTATTTCTAGTGTATCTGAATTACACAGGCAGAACCTGAACCTTGCATGTCTGTCAGGTCTTTCTTTTACTTATGAGGCATTTTTAACCTTTCTGCAACTGTGTCATACTCACAGATCCACTGCCTGGGGTGTCAGTGTTGAAACAATAAGGGTAAAAAAGAGTTGTTTGCAAATATGCTGAGCTATCAGTAGATTGTGATGGAAAGCTTGTTCCATGTCTGGCTTGGTAGAGTGGGGAGCCACCCTCTGCTGCTGAGAGCCTGTTTTCAGGGGTCTTCTGGAGTCCTGGGTTCTTGGGTGGCAGATCTTCACTTAATGTGGAGACAGGTGGGCACCTGGGCACCCCCTTTCTTTACAGTCTCGTTTCCCCTCCTTCTAGGACTACTTTTTTCATAGTTCTGTTCTCTCAGTACTTGAAACACGTTGCTGTGCCGCTGCCATCTTACCAGAGAGGCAAGAAGTCCCACTTCTCTCCAGTCTACCTCTTCCAGATCTTCCCGGTACGTTGGGGTTCCTGGATACCAGGGAATTGTGACAGGGACTGGCCTCACCCACTCTGGGCTGCCTGGGCTCTTTCCACTCGTGTCCAGATGAGTGAGTGCTTCCCAGCTGAGCCTGTGTGGTAAGGGGCAGAGAGGAAAAAGCTCCCCATGGCCCTGATTATTGGGAGGGAGGGAGGGAGGGAGAGAAGAAGAGAGGGCCACCAGGAGCTCCTGCTGCCTCTTTGCCTCCCTTCCGTGTGCAGGGAGAAGGGTCGGGCGGGGACCCATTGTCCACCGCAGCCGTGCTGAGGACGCAGCCATACCCTAACCAGACCCCCCTGCTTGTGATGGGCAGGTGCTGCTGGGGCTCTCGCTGAGCTGGCTGCTCTGCTACGTGCTGACAGTGACCAGCGTCCTCCCTGCGGCCCCCAGTGCCTACGGCCACCTGGCCCGGACAGACAGCCGCGGGGACGTTCTGTCACAGGCTCCCTGGTTCCGGCTGCCTTACCCAGGTACCACCGCCTCCCCTTCCCCGTCCCGCCTACTGCTGCCTCCGCCTCCACTTACCGGGAGGAGAGGAAATGTCAAAAATCAGGCGAACACCCACAGGCATTCCTGCTGTTCTTCCTCCCCCGGGGCACATTTCAGGGCAAATGAAACCTTGAAATTCCAGCTGAACCGAGCTCTTTACTTGCAGGCCAGTGGGGAACGCCAACGGTGAGCCTGGCCGGGATCTTTGGCATCCTAGCCGGGGTGATTTCCTCCATGCTGGAGTCCGTGGGCGATTACTACGCCTGTGCCCGCCTGTGCGGGGCCCCGCCGCCGCCGGAGCACGCCATCAGCCGCGGCATCGGCGTGGAGGGCATCGGCTGCCTGCTGGCCGGGGCCTGGGGCACGGGCAGCGGCACCACGTCCTACAGCGAGAATGTGGGAGCCCTGGGCATCACCAAGGTGAGCCTCGCCGCAGGGTGGTGCCTCCCGGAGGGCTCCCCCGCGGGGGTGTGCACATGGCTGCGTGCTGGACCTGCGGAGTGAGCTCAGGCCACCTCCCGAAAGTTTTATAACTTATATATTGTCGGAGTACCGGGGGGCAGGACGGTCGGGACGGATGGAGACGAGAGGTCGTGGAATTTGCGGTTTATTGCAAAGGGCCTGGGTGCAGGGCCCTGCTGGGAGCTGCCAGCCGCAGCTCGGAGCAGGCCCGAGAGAAGAGAGGGGTAGAGAGGATGAGAGAGAGAGAGTAAGGGAGTAAAAAAGGTAAGAGCGTTAAAGGGTAAAGAGAGTAAAAGGGTAATAGAGTGAGGTTCTTGTTACAATACAATAAATCTTCTATGTTGAGTATTCTAATTCTCACTAACTAATTTAGTAAAATATACAAATCTTATAGCATTTCCATACAGCCTATAAGAATCATTACATTACCATACTGTGTTACATTTTAAACCCTCAAAACTACTCTTTGGACCCCTTGTGCCAAGCTAGTAGGGTCTGCTCTGACCCTTGGAGCTGTCTGCAAGCAGAGGGTCTTGTTTCATCTAAAGGGGATTACCTTCAGTCAGGCCACACCATTGTTTTCCTGTTGTTCAGTAACTAAGGTATCTCAAAGCTTGCTTTCATTTCAATCTCACTTATAGTTTCTATATTCTCAAAATCTTTTGCCAGACAATCATATTTATAAGGCTTTCCTGTTTCATCTTCCCTGCTGCTTTCATTTCAATCTCACTTATAGTTTCTATATTCTCAAAATCTTTTGCCAGACAATCATATTTATAAGGCTTTCCTGTTTCATCTTCCCCAACAATATATAACTTAGAACATGGGAAAATTGTGCCTTGGCACATTGGTGACCAGCTCAGCAGCACTGCAAATGACTTAACAGAGGTGGGCAGTGCTTCCCTTCCTCTGCCTCTGGCCTGCATAGGGAATTAGTGCACTCACTCAGACACCTGGCCTAGGTAAGGCTGGAGAGACCATGCTACATCTGAGCTAACCCATATGGGCATGGAGAGGGAGAGGAGAGAAAGGGAAAGGATGAATATTAATAGGGCTTCAAATTCCACAACTTCTATAACCCAAGGATGGCAATCATGTGAAAGGTAGACTATTTCTTCAGGGTTACAAAATGTGATTGCAAAGGTTTGTGTGTGAGTCCCTTGAGTATATTAATTGCACTTATCAGGGAAAGAAATTTCCAGAGATAAGCTTGATAATCAGATCAAAGATTTTCACTAAGCTTTGCAGCCATAGGATAGGCTGACAGACATCTAGCTGCTAACTGGACAACATTTTCAAATCATTACCAAATAAGCAGTGATAAGCCAGAAGAGTTGTGAGCCAGTAAATAAATCCTTACAGCTTCCACTCTATAATATTGCTTATTTCACTGGATTTTACAAACCTCAGTGACAATAACCATTTTGCACACATGGCAGTGTTAGTGTTTGACTGAGGTGGCTGCCTCAAGCACCAAGGGCTGCCTGGATGTCTGCATGGAGTCCAGTTTAGCCCATCACCACGTGTGCATTGTCACTAGGAAGTCTGTGCATACTAACCATCCACCTGAGCCAGCTCTTCCTGATGTGCAGTTTGCTGCATGCTTATATGTTTGGGATGCTGCCCAAATTCATAATTACCAGATTACAGGACATGTATTCTCACAATGTATGCTAAGTCCTACAGGAGGACATGCCATCCTTGCTGATTCAGGAGAGGTGTTTGCCTTGGATCCCTCATCTGCTCACTCTGTCCACACTTGAAAGAGCTGAAAACAGAGTGTCATCTCAGTTGAAATTGAAATCAGTGTAAACACTCTGGCTGGGACAGATGGGGATGCTGAGAGCACAAGGCAGATTTAATTTCCTTTTTTACGTGGGAAACACGTTTTTCCATAACAAATGGAAACACAAGAGACTTGTTTCCTCTCTTAAACACAGATGTCCAGCACCACTGGAGAAGTCTTTGGAGATCTCAGATACATACAGGGCTGACAGATAAGGCAAGGAGAAGCTGCTAGAAACTGCCAAAATGCAACATTTTATATGGTATCAGATATTTAAATTGCTTGATCAGGCCTGGTACGCCAGTACTGAGAACTCCTTTCCAAGAAAAGGAGGATTTTAAAGAGCGGTAAAGGCACCACATATTGTGGGGAACCCTGCAGTTACTTCAGCCTTAAGAAAGAGAACTGATTTTATTGTTTTCCTGACATAATTGAAGCAAACTCCAAACTAGTGGCTTTAGCAGAATATGGTCACAGTGCTGTCACTGGATTAGGTGTTTTGCTTTTAAGGCCAACTCCATATACTTGGTAATTCAACATTTTAGCACATTGAGACTTTGAATCTTTGTTCTAATCCTGGAACAAATAGATCTGTTGATTTTTATTAATTAACATTTAGATGGTAATAGTGTCCCAAGGTTTTAAGCCAGAGTATAAAAAGCAATAAAGCAACTGAAGGAAATGCATGATTTTATTTTGAAACTCCACACCAAATCTTTTTTATTTTTCTTTCACAATCAAGAAAGACTTAAAATATTTTAAATGGACATGTTTAAGAAATACTTAAAAAGAGACACTATTAGTTACTGAGAATGTTTTTGTTGAAAGCATTCACAAAAAGCCTGTCCTGCAATTAGACATTCTTCAAATATTTGAACGGAGGGATTAAAACATTTAATTGAATTATAAAATGTTTGCAGAGGATTACAGAGCTGGCCTGACACAAATATTGTAAGTTTAGCATGATTCTTTGGCAGTCCAAGTTTTAGTGTGGGCTTGGAAGTTTAATGAATATTGCTGCTTTCCTTTTCACTTTCTATATAAATGTCTCAACCCTTTATTTAGCAGATACTCTTTTTCTTTCCTATTCATATGCTCTAACAGATCTGAATAAAGGGTATGGCTTGGTCCTTCATCCCATCTTTTTCGTAGTGCTTAACCAAACAAAGGCCTAGGGGAAAAAATGAGAAAAAAAATGTTTTACTGAAGATAGATGGGTGATGAGAGATAGGGACAGAGCAAAACACTTCCTCACTTCTTATTTTTTGACCATAGAAAGGATAGATCAGATCCCAGAGCTTAGGATGGAGTAGCCAGCCAGCTCTGGTCTCTGAAATCTTGATCTCCAGGGAATGGAGGGATCCTTGTGGGATACCTCATTGAAAGCCACTTCTGGATGTCAATCCAAACCCTGACAGAAGGATTGTCCATTGAACTGACTGGGGGGGGTTGCAGTGCCAGGCTTGTATGTATGCCAAGATATTTCTAGGCTAAAGCAAGAACAAGTGGGTATTACTGTGCTCTTAATTATTATTATTTTTTTAGATTTCAGTTTAATAGCAAACTATTGAAGTTCTGTCAATAGTAGGAGAGAGGATAACACTGAGTAAATAGGTGTGGTACTTTCAGAGTGCCTTTTGTGGTAAATATCTATGGTGCACAAACACTTACGCTTCCCATTCAGTGTCAGCATCGCAGCTCACCAGCAGCTGTATCCAGACCTGTCCCTGAACGTGCCATGCACTGCTAGGCCCAGAGCAGCAGCACCTACCTGACAGGCTGGCTCTGGAGCCTGCCCCCACACCTTCTCTGCCAGTCAGTGCGTGACTGCCTCCTCTTCCTCTTGGTGCAGGTGGGGAGCCGAATGGTGATCATTGCTGGTGCCTGTGCCATGCTCCTGAGCGGCATCTTGGGGAAGGTTGGGGCCATGCTGGCCAGCATTCCCATCCCTGTGATTGGAGGCATGTTCCTCGTCATGTTCGGAGTTATCGCGGCAGTGGGCATCTCCAGTTTGCAGGTAACAGCTGTGTGAGCACTGCTGCATCCTGGGGAAGGGGACTTCATGTCATTGAAACAGAGAATCATAGAATAAGTTCAGTTGGAAGGGACCCATCAAGACCATTGAGTCCAACTGCTGGCCCTGAGCAGGACACCCCAAGAGTCACACCCTGTACCTGAGAACATTGTTCAAACACTTCCTGAGCTCTGTCAGGCTGGTGCTGTGGCCACTTCCCTGGGGAGCCTGTTCCAGTGCCCAAACACCCTCTGGGTGAAAAGCTTCTTCCTGATATCCAACCTAAACCTCCCCTGACCCAGCTCCATGCCATTTTCTGTCACAGGTCATGAGATTTAAGAGATCAGTACTTACCCCTGTGCTTCCCCTCCTGTGGAAGCTGCAGACTGCAGTGAGGTCTCCCCTCAGTCTCCTCTTCTCCAGGCTGAACAGGCCAAGTGACCTCAGCTGCTCCTCGTATGATTCCCCTCCAGACCCTTCACCATCCCTGTGGCCCTCCTTTGGACACTCGCTAATAGCTTTACATCTTATATTGTGGTGCCCAAAACTGCACACAGCACCCTCAGTTTCAAGTCAGTTTCTTACAGACTGTGTCAGCTATAACCAGACTGCAGCAAGTGTAAACATTTATGTTGGCAATTCCTCAGGTGAAGATAAGGGGCTGTACACAGAGGGGCTGAATCCCAGAGGGCTCCCTGGCATGGGCAGGGCTGGTTGGCACTGGGGACTGCAGGATCACAAATGCCCCAGCAGCACCAGGGCTGGGTCCATTCCTGATTCCAGTGTTTGCATCCCACCATGTCTCATGAACACAACCGTAATCCAGAGTTTTGTGTATGTAATGTATGAAATTTCTCTGTGCAGTATACAGATATGAACTCCTCAAGAAACATCTTTATCTTTGGATTTTCTCTATTTGCTGGCCTCACAATTCCCAGCTGGGCAAACAAAAATAGTGCTCTGCTGAAAACAGGTAAGAAGTGACATCAGAAGCATTTTCTGCAGCATGAAATGGAAGGAAAGGCTGACCAGAGAAATCTTTTAAAATAGTTTTTTCTGTATAAAATGCTGAAATCTGTGCTTTGACTGTTGCCTGTTTCTTTCTGTGAGGGCTATTTTTGCCTTTTGCCCTGGATGCATAGCTCTGGTGCAGAAATCTCTGCTTTTGGTCAGTGACTGGATTCTCATGAATGAGGCTTTCTTATGTGCTCATAAACAATAAAATGCTGTGCTTTCAAAATGCAAGAGCATACTCCTCTACTAAATTCCATCAAGTTCACTTTATTGAAATTTTCAGTTCTCCAGCAGCTGGCCCTTCACTGTTTCTTGTGTGACTGATGTCTTCATCACAAAGGCCAGAGTGTCCTCTCTTAAAGCATACATGGTGTGCTGGGTGGGCTGATTAAAGAGCTGGGCCCACAAACCCCATGCTCTGTAGATGTCCTGTCAGCTGCTCAGTGCCACTGGGCTTAGCTCATGGCCATCAGCCCTCAAGGGGAAAGAAACATCACACCTGATGAGCTTGTGGTGCTGAAATCCCATGCTAAATATACTCACATTTCTTTGGGAACTGAAGCTCGTGCTCTGTAGGGAGCTGATAGGTGTTATGTTGTGCACATGCTGAATGTGTTTGGAGCAGAAGGTGGCTTTTTCTCAGACAGTGCTGGAGTCTGCACTGTTAATAAGCTCTTAATGTATTTATGAGCCATTTCCTGCCCACTGTGAGTCTGTGAATAATCATGTAGAATAAAACTATTAAGTCTGAAACTGGCTGTGAGATCATTCTCCCTTCCACTCCCAAATCTTACACTCTGTTTTGGATTTGCAAGTCTTGTCCAAGCAAGCATACAGCTTGCAGCCTCTTGGCATCAGAAATGTTGCTGGTAGAACAGGTAAAATGCTTTTCCTGCACCACAATCTAAAGCTTTTTTTTTTTTTGCTAGGAATCATCCAGCTTGACCAAGTGATCCTGGTGCTTCTCACCACTGGCATGTTTGTGGGTGGACTTCTGGGCTTTATCCTGGATAACACCATTCCAGGTAGGATTTGCTGAAATGAGCTGCTAGTTTGTGCCTGTATAAGGGTTTGTTCCCTGGTACTTTTTGTTTTCATGACTCCTGTTCTATGGATTGGAATTGTGCGAGCAACCATGAAATACCGGGTGACTGCACTCCTCTCAGAGAGGAGTGAGGAACAGGAGACATCACTGAAATGGTCTCTGGCTGGAAAACAGCAGCTTATCAAAAATTAAATAATTTGTCAGGAAGAACTCAGGCTGAGGAAAAGGTTTATTTGGCAAATATGTCTTTCAGGGAACATGCCTGCCTAAAACCATATTGCTAGTTAAAAGGAGAGAGGAAAGCAGCTGTAAGAAGTGGAAGGAGCCAGCATGGGAGCTGCTAAAACTGAAGCTGAACTAAAGCCACAGCAGTGGAAAGCAGTAGGAAAGGCTGGTGCTGGCCCTCAAAGGCAGCAAAGAGCTTTGGATTTTCATCTAGCATGGGGAGGGAAGGAATAAGAATAGGAGAGGAAACGCTCTTTTCTGCTGCAGGAAAAGAGCAGGAAGAAAGGACGTTCTGTTAACCAGATTCTGTTACTGTCTGTGGCTTCTCAGAAAGCCAGTCTCCTTTTGGCTCATTAATTTTCCTGCAGCCTTCAATCATCAGCTCCTCTGGGCAGAATTTACAGGTAGGATCACTCCCTTTCCCAAGAGGTTCTTTGCTGCCACAGCAGTTACAGGCACTTAGGAATTCCTTTGGCTAGGGTAAATACCTGTGACTGACTAATAATTGTTAGCTAAATCTGCTCTGAAGTGTCTGTCTGGGCAGGTAACATCCAGCCTTGCTTTCCCAGCACTGCATGAACCTCCCCTTTGAACAGTTCTTGGATCTCCTGTGGCAGGTGAAAACTTCTTGGTATACATGATTCCCATGGAAAGCATGGAGAAGGCTGCTAATCTGGAAGCTGTTGCAGGAAAAGGGGTATTGTCTGGAAGCTCATTAGTGAATATTTGTAGAGCTCTTTGGAGCTGGAAGGGTTTAAGTAGAAGGGATTTGTATTTTGTGCTGGGTCTGCTGGGATTTGAGCAGAGAGTGTGAGGCACACAAAGCAGCCCTGCTGTTTTAAACACAACAACCTCACTTTGCTCTTGCAGGAACACAGGAGGAGCGGGGGCTCCTGGCATGGAAGCAGAGCCACAAGGGAGGGATGGAGAGCTCTCAGCTCATTTCCAAGGTCTATGATCTTCCCTTTGGCATAGGCACCAGATACTGCAATGTCTCTTGGTTTCGCTATCTCCCTGCTTGCCCCAAAAAACTGTCTTGTGACAAGAGCATGGATGAACTGAAGGCTACTAGGCAGAAAACCAGTGTTGAAGCATGCTTAGAAAGAAACTCTGAGGTTGGTGCTGATACACCAGTCAGCACCAATTGGTGCTGATACAAGGATATAAACACCTTGCCTGCAAGTGAACTCATCTTAGAAACAGAGGTCTGAAAGTATGTCTGCAGCCCCTATCATCTGAGCATGAGCTGGCAGCTGTTCGAGAGGGAAGCAGGAAAAGGATAATGTCTTCCTCTTCCCAGCTCTGCTGACTGCACCACTGATGGCCTTGAGGAAGTAATTTTTTCCTTCTCTCTTCCTGCCTGCTCACTTGTAGGAAGAACCTGATCCCTCCTCGGGGAACACCAAAGCCCAAGAAATGCCTAGGAAAGGTTTTCTGTTTCCTTCTTGCACTGACCCTTGGGCACCCTAAGGGGCAGCTGTTCAGCTCAAGCAGGAGGGCTTCCTGTCCCCTGATGTGGCAGCTGAAGGAGCTTCCCTAATGTGGGCCCTGCACCACTCTCGGGCATCCCTTGGGTTGGGGTAATCCCCAGCACCTTAAAGCAACACCCACCTCTCACCTTGTGTTGTATACCTCATCCTGGCCAAGGGGAAGGAGCAAGTGCCTCTAGCTCATGATTCATCTCATTCCAAATTCCCTTCTTTTAGCCAGTCAAATGAATGTTGTAGGTGAGGCATCTAAAGTTAATGGGATGGATTGTCTTCTGAACCTGTCTCTTCTGCCTCAGAGCACAGAGGGACTCTAGAGACCTTAGTTAGGTTCTTGACCTAACAGAAAAAAACAGCCTTACTGAAATGTATTCCACCTTTGGAATGCTGGGAGGAGTCTCAGGAGAACCAGGTTGGGCACCCAGCCCTACAAAGATGAAGGAATCCTCATCAAATATAATGGAGAAAACACTTCTGCTCACAATCCTTCACATCCCTATGCTGCTTCTGTGTCCTGTGTACCCTTGCTGTACCTGTTTGGTCTAGTGTGGTGATTGTGTGGTGAAAAGCACTTCTCTGGAAAACAGGTGTGCAGGTAATTGCTCCTGTTCCCTATTAGCTTCAACCTGTAGGGCCATATGCAATGTGACACATGTGGTCCTGTGGTTCCTGGTGCTGTGTAATAAAATTGTTGCTGTAGCATAAGTTTGTGTTTCCTTCATTGAGATTAATACTTGTTTTTTGTAAGTATAATAAATAATAACATGTACACTGTAATGCTATTTCTCAGAGTGGTTGCTGGAGTGAGTGGCAGGTGGTATTCAAAATATCACATGCAGGTATTCAAAGAACCACTGCACTCCTGTGAACTCTGATCAGGCAAGAGGAGGGACCAAAGTGACATTCTTCACCTTCTCCTTAACATCATCTCACAATGCTTTTTTTAGCCTCAAAGCAATGCCAGCATGTCTAAATGAACTGGGAAGGTCAGGGAATAGCAAGGCTGCACCCTGCAGAACTCTGAAGAGCTCTTAAACCCAAACAGGACCCCTGCAACCCCACTTTCAAACACAGCAGAGTGGCAAACATTCATCTGGGGATGTTACCACAGCCTCAACTGCAGGGCCAGAAAGGGCTCTGTAGTGTTTGTTCTTCCCTTGTACTTCGGTACTCAGCTCCACGTGGTTTTGCCTGAATGTATCATGCTTTTATGCACCAAGGCAATGCTGGGCCACAGTCCAGGCCTCTTGGACTCAGTCTAAAAGTTAGCTGCTGAGGTTGGAGAGCTAGGCACAGCAGCTTCAGTTTAGGTTGTAAAATAAAACTTCCATCCTTTCTGTTTGTGATGGCAGGTAGCATGACCTCAACATAACCACTATCAGAATACAGTTTGTTCAAATCTGCAGAGAGCCTTTAATGATAACTCAGAGAGGTGAAGGACTTTATTCAATTTCACAGCACTTTTAATTCCAAGACACTATCTGAGCAGCACTACTCATCCAAGAATTAGATGTGGAAGAAGAGCACAGGGCTGATCACTCAGCTGTACACACTTCACAAAAGTAAATAATCCAAAGTGTATTACTGTGCTTGCACTTTTTTGGGTGACTGGGGAGTGGGTGCTCACTGCTGCTGTCCTCATAAAGAGACAGAAGAGCCTCATTCCACTCTCTGTGAGGAAAACCCTCTTTCCTTGTGAGCCCAAGATGAAAAATTGTACCAGAAAAATAATCACTGCCAGGAGGTGACTTTTGCAGGGTGCAGTTTGAGACCTGCATCCTGTGGGAGTGTGCAGACTGCCACTGATCTGGCCTCCCTGCTGCTCTTCCCACACCTTATGCTAGGCAAGGTCACTTAACTGTACATGCCTCCGTTTCTTTGTGAAGCAAGGCTAAACATTAAATAGCAATGGGTAAAAACATATATTAATAAATAGATAAGACCCTTAAAACCTTTAAAAAGTATAAATTACTCAACTGATATATCAAGAATTACTAATGAGGGAAGGAGAAGTCAATGATAACAAACCACTTCAACACAGTGTCTCCACACTCTGCTGAGAGAGGCAGCTCACTGAGAGAGGTGAGGCTTCTCCCATGCCTGGTGTACCTGGCAGGGCTTGGCAAAACATTGCTGGAGACACTGCTTAGAAATCTTCATCATCGAAGGTCTCCGTGCACCGCAGCATCACAGTCTCATGATCATAGTGAAGATCTTCTTCCTGAAAGCCCCCCCAAAGTCAAGATTAAAAACCAGAGGAGTTCATTGAATTTCAAATCTACAGTGAGTTGCTCAAGAGCTGATGTACCAGGAAATGCAGCATGAGCCCTCCCTCCTCTCTGAATCAACCACCAGCACTTGATGAGTTCCTGAGGTGCCTGATGAAGAAGGGCTCAAATTTTCTGCCAATTTCCTTCTAAAATCACAGGGCTCCACCCTGTGTCTATTTCCATCATCTAGACAGCTCTTACTGACTGTGGTAGCAAGTTTGTCACATAACAGGCTCTGAAGGTATGAGAGCTTCCTTGAGGCCTTAACTTCTACCAACTTCAGGCTTTGCTCCACTTTTAGCAACAGAAGGAAAGGGTCTTCTCTTTCACCAGTTTACAGAGAAGAAATGGCTCTTGAGAAATCAAAGGCTGGAAGATAAAAGTATTCATGCCTGCAGTCCATCTAGTCCACCTTCTGCCCTGATGTAAGACTTTTCAGTGAAATACTGCTTTTAAAAATAGGTGCTGTTTGAAAATGTACAGCTTAAGAAGCAGTAAATACCACTTGCTTGTCAAGTGACGCATCTAAAATCCATAATTTTAAAAGAAAGTGTGCCTTTGAAGACATGAAGGTGCTCAGTGCTATTTAGAAAAAAAACCCCACTGAGTTTCATGTAGGTAAAACCTTTGGATCTCAGTCTAAATTAACTCTTTACTGCCTTTGCTGCTAAGCTTCTCTTAGATACGACCTTAAGACAACAGCTCTTGAAAAATTACAAGATTGCTTAACTAATCTCATGCTCAGAAATATTTCTCTATCATATACTGTAGAAGCATGTTCCTGTTCTCATTTTGGTCCCTGCCCTTTTAAGAGTTCTCCCTTTCCTTGTCCAAATTATTTCCCCTCTCCTCTGGTGTGAGTCTTTCTGAAGCTTTTTATTCCAGTGGGGTGCAAGTCCCTGGCAGCCTTGAGAGCCAAGGCAGTGGCTCAAGAGGAGCTGTGCTCAGCAGCTGTGACCATCCACAGTCCAACAGCAGTAGTTGCAGTTTGTACCTGCACAGTTAACCAGAAATGACAGAACATGGCAGTGCCATGAATGACCAGCAATAAAATCCATCACCTCCTCAGCTCTGCAGATGAAAGGAAAGGAGACCATGGGCTGCCTTTAGTATTTCAGTGGGGTCCCATCACATGCCTTACCTTGGTACTTACTGTACTTGCTACCCACCTCTGTATCTCCTACAAGGTGTGTGCACAGTGCTCTGGGACACTGCTTTATCCTTGAGATAATTTGTGCCAGCACTGCCCAAACTCCTGTGCTAGCATGGCACCAGCACAGGGAAGGGGAATGGTCTGCAGAGGTTCAGTCTGATAAGGGAAGCAGGACGGGTTCCTTTCCCTGTCAAGTCCAGCAGTCTCTGATGCTCTGAGCAGCCCAATTTCTGGGGAAAGGTGAGTAGCCTATACTGATCTCTCTGCTGCTGCCTGAGTTGGTGTGTTTCAAGCTAGCTGGAACATCTTCTATCCCTGCTCTGCAACCACTTTCATAACTGTCTCAATCTGTTTGCTTTGGGATGGATCCGAATTTCTGCTCTCAAAACAAAAAATAGCTTGTCAGTCATATTTTCCTTTTTCTACTCTTTTGCCTCTTGGCAGCACTGTCTAGATGTGTTGTCTGCACTCTAAATCAAAACAGATTGTGACCTTCATATTATCTAGCCTGGGTGATTTCTTCTTAAATTCTCTTTTTATTGTATTATCACAGATAACTAAAAGTTCCTGTGTAAAAGAACCCTTTGCAGCTTTTTATTTCCTTTTGGATCTATACAGTACAGTCAACTGCCAATTTGAAGTACTTTGGGCTCTTTTGCTGCTTATCTTCCCATCACTCCCAGTCTTATTTTAAATGTGCCTCTTTAAACCTTGAAAGAGACGCTACCTGTTCCCATACCACCTCATCTGGGAGCTGTGAGATGGACTGAGGCTCACACATAACAAGGCAGCCCCAAGCAGAAGGACAAGATGAGACCATGCCAGGCATGACACTCACAAAAGAAATTTAAAACCAGAAAATGCCATGTCTTGCCTAAAGCTTTTCTTTCTTTTCTAGGCCTGCTGAGTTCATAGTCATTTACTTAAACACAAGAAGAGCTCTGCTCTTCCACAGAACATAGCTATTCACAGACCAAAGGGCTGTGGAGATCAGTGCCTGGTCTCTGACAACAGCCAGCAGAGGAAGTTTAGAAAAAAGTGCAAGAATTGGGCACACAGTGTGGTCTGTTTTACAATAAATACATGTACATTATAGCAAACTGTGCTGTGAGGCCCTCCTGCACTAGAAATTGAATCTGGACCTTCAGATTTAGTAATTGCCCATGAATTGATGACCCTGGAGTCTAAATGTGGTAATTTGTACGTGCAAATATTTTGAATATGTTGTTTGTTCACTTTATTTAGTGCTCTCTAGTTCTTCTAGTGTTAGACACAATGAGTAATCATTTTGTGTACTGAATCCACACCATGTACGAATAAAATAGTCTTGCAGTACCCCTCAGTCTTTTTTTTGTTGTAGAAAAGTCCTACTCTTAACAGTATTGAAAGCCTTTTCCTGTGCTTGCTGCCATTCTCTGCACCTTCTCTAGTGCTACCATCTCCAGCATGGGGGAACCAAAGGGCACACAGCCATCTCTCTGTGACAGATTCAGACCGTGCTGCAACACCAGTTGCTGCTTTGTTTTCTGTCTCAACAACCCCTCATCACAAACCTTCTATTTTCCTTCAAAGGAGCATCTGCTCAGGTACCAGTGGCCAGGTGGGAACTAGGCAATAGAAACCAGCAAACCAATGGCTGCTGTGGAGGTACCACTGACTGAACCAAAACAAGCTCTGCCTGAGGGGTATCCCCCTTTCAGTTCTTTACCCATGTGCAAGCTCAGAGCCACCTCCATGGCAGGGAGACAAGAAGGGGAGGAAGAACAATGCAAACACAAAGACTTCTGGCTCAGCAAACCTGCAACAGTAGGCTGAAATTAAGGGGAAGCTCAGGAGCTTTTCATCCGCTCTTGCAAGAACACAAATACCCTGCTTCTAGGGCCTGCCAGTGGAGGGCTCAGGGCAGGGAGCCTGGCTCCCAGACAAGCAGAAGGTGGTTCTGCTGAGCTCAGAATGAAGCAGCTGGGGGTTGCTGGAGAGCTGGAAAGTGAGCTTTACCTGCTCAGAGGAGATCACTCAAGGAACTTTCATGCAAACAATAATAAAAAGAAAAAAATTACAATTCCTCATGTCATTTGCCATTTTGAACAATATTCAAAGCAGTGCTCACTCATACTTAACCTCTTACAAAGGCAATCCTACTGGCCTTTTGGATTGACACATCTAAAATGATGAACCCCAAGCTCTTATTTTTAATCATTCTGGACAATATGATCAGAAGCATTGAATACAAAAATCCCTTTCTGACACTGCTCCTAAAATACATTGCTCTGAAATACACTGCTCCTTTTACAAGGAATCCTTTGGCAAGGCTTACCTGGCAAAACTGTGTATTAGTGAAGAAGAGCTGTTTTAAGAAGTCAGTGACCTG
Source organism: Agelaius phoeniceus (assembly GCF_051311805.1). Classification (NCBI taxonomy): domain Eukaryota; kingdom Metazoa; phylum Chordata; class Aves; order Passeriformes; family Icteridae; genus Agelaius; species Agelaius phoeniceus. The sequence continues at coordinate 26,711,693 of NC_135269.1, read as the reverse complement.
CACATAGAGTCTCTGGTGATCCTCTGGATTTTCAGAAGTGCAGCTTGCAAATGCTGAACTGAAAATGGAATCAGATACTGTATTTAATTTTCTGTTCTGTTTTCCTTACTTTCCCTCCTCCATATTTTACTTATAAATAAAAAAAATTCAAACTGTTTTCAAGATGGTTCTGATATTAAAGACAATAGCCAAGCAAGACAGGGAGGAGTTGTGATGGATGCATTGATGAGATACTGTTTGCCCAGTGCAAGGCAGATATGTAAGAACAGAGAACAGAAATACAAGAAACAGGTGTCACAAGGAGGAGATCTGCTGATACATTACAGGATAGTAACACTGTTTTGGGCAAAAGCAAATATCCATTTAAAACAGACAGCAATGGTTATTTGGGAGTGTATTTGGTAGGGCTGTGCAGAGGAACAGCTTTGATTTCTGTAAAGTTTTTGAGTGAATGCAGTAACCTGTGATCACGAAACGACATGTCAGCTATAACTGGCAGGTGTGTTCTCAGGTAACCGTGGCACAAAGCTGAATTTTTCATTCTAAACCTCACCTCTGTATTCTTCCTGGGATTTTACAAAGTTCTGCCATCACAGCTCTGTCCAGAATTACAAGGTGCAGAACAACAGGCAAGAAAGAGAAAACAATAAATGTTGACTATTGAAATACCAAACTGATTTGGGACCTAAAACAGACTTTAAAGATTATAGTAATACTTTGCAGTATTAAGGAATACTTAATCTTATTTTAAAAGCAAATGGAAATTGTGACCTAATAAATGTTATTAATAAATAAATATTTGTCAAGGTTTTTAATCCCTTCAAGTATATTTTGATAATCAGCCAAAACATTATTTTAACTTATTCCCTTCTGGAAGTGCAACCTGGAATGGTGGTGAAAGGAAAAGATTCACATTAAAGATCACTCTAAATGTTGAAAAATAAGTAGAAAATGGGATTTAACCCCCAGAGATTAAAAACACCATTTGCAAAGAAAAACAATCTTAACAAAGACTAAGTAGCAAGAATACATAAAAAATGAATCATAATGTGATTTTCCTCTGGAGGAAAACAATGCTTTTCTTTCTTTGGTCTACTGGGAAAAATCAAAGGCAGTGCCAGCTTTGTATCTGACATGTTCTCTTCTAGGTCACTCATCTGAACTGAAGAGTAAAGAGATGTTATTATTTAAAAGGTTCTGTGTTTCTTTGGTGTTACTGTTCAGGTCAACCACACTTTAACCTGATCACCTCCATGTGACTGAATTAGAGTAAGACAAGGGAGAAAATGTTGAAAAATTATCATTTTTGTTTCATTAAGTTATGATTAGCTTATGATTAGCTGATTTATTAGGGAATGCCTCTTGGTCCTCACAGGCCTGGTATGTGAGAGAGAAAAAGAAAACATTGCAAGTTTCAATTGTAAATTGAAAACACAGAAAACTGTGCAGAATGGCAAAGAGAATCAGAAAGACCTCAGTTCTCCTGAAGTGATGGGGCTCTCAGTAAGTGATTGTTACTGATTCTGCTGTAAATGACCATTAGTTGTTTCACTTTTTCCCCTTAGAAGGAAGTATTATTGTGAGCACAGCTGCTGGAGGCTGCTATTCTGACCATTTATTCAGAAAGAGAGCTGTTGTCTTACTCCACAGAGCACTTGCCATGGACTGCTGACAGTGGGCTATGAACATGCTGTGTCTGCCAAAAGGGGTGTTTGTAATTTACCTCTGGCTGGACAATCCCTGAGCCTTGCTTCTGTCAAGGAAACCAGCAGCAACATCAAATGCATCTTCAAACATCACCTAGCAGAGAAATCACTTCAGATGTCAGCATATCCAGTCACCTAAAAAGTTTTACCTAGGGCATAATTTTTAATAATGAAGTCTTTAAAAGCATGATATTCTTTCTTTACATTTAACAGGTATGGTTACAGCTAGAGTAAACCAAGAGATTTTGTGGAGGCAGGAATAATGTGGAATAACTGTATTTCATGGCTAAGAACACAAGGTCAGTCCACTCCCTTAAGCCTGTACTTTAACCTCTAGGAATTAGACTTCACATTACATCTCCTAAAAAAGTCAGTAAAAACCATGAATTGTATCAGTGCTTTAGAGACTCGACTGTGGACTGCTGCTTATGGCTGGAGATCTCAGCTGTACCAGCCAGTCTCTCCAAAAGTGACTCCAGTTAGACAAAGGAGTTTGGGTGCTCCTTATGCCAGACCACTGAAGTCATTAGTTCACTGTGCCATGATGCAGTTGACACACTCTCTGTGCCAGAAATACCATACAGGGAACATTCCCATGACATTTCCTAAGGCAATGAGCAATATCAGTTGTGTCCTGTGACTCAAAAAGAACATGTCAATGCCATTTACTTACATGCTAAACATCTGTCCCTGCCTTGCAGCTAATGAAATTACACATACCTCTTTGAGCAGCTACTTACTTCAGCAATCACTGCTCCAGGAACCATTGATAGAACTGGCTGTTATTTACTCAATCTCTTATTAATAAATGCTCTGGTCTACTCAGTCACTGACTTCTTGGCTCTGCAGAGGTGCATGGTACAGGCAGTCATTGGCCCTTTTCCACTGGGACTGGTCTAAAAATACTTTCTCTTTGCTACCAAGTGCTTTGATGAAAAAAAAACCACCCAACCCAAAACACAGCAGGCTTTGGCAAACTAGGTATCACTTCTGGATTTAGATCATCAGTGCTCTTTGGAGAGTGTGCAGAGCACAGTAACTGTGTAACTCTTGTTCTTGCTCCCTGTCCCTGGACCAAGGTAGGGGCAAACTGAACTGTTACTTAGCACAGAAACTCCACAAGTCAGTGGAGACTAGCAGGATTACTACCACTGTACTTCTGTAGCTCACTAGGTATCTCACCAAGAGAAAATCTGGTGCAGACATTTACTCAAAGACTGCTTATTGTCTCCATGTACGCATTCAATGATCTTGAGAAAACATAGCTACAACTACTGTATGTTTGCAATTAAAAGCTGCAGAGCCAATCAGCATCTGAAGGCTTGGAGTTTCAGAGGCAGACTATGAATGTTGCTGAGCACTTACTTCCTCTGGTGTGGAGACTGAGGAACCACTGGCTTCCTCACTGTTACCTCCGCTGTCCCTCACACTACCTTCAGTGCAAGCAGGCTCTGGGCAAGCAGCCTTGGGATCCATGAGGAAATCTCTCTGGCTACAGTACTGCAAGATGCTGTCCCTGCTCTCTTCAGAAAGCTCTTGCCAGAGATGGGAAATAGCTGTGGAGACCTCAGGAAGAGGCACCTCTCCAGTGCAAACAATTCCATGCTCTACCAGCAGGTCCACTGTGTGCTTATAAAAATACAGGTATCTGGAAGGAAAGGAAAGGAGAGGGAGTATCTCTTAAGAGCAGGCTACAAGGCAGCCATCTACTGCAAATCAGCAGGACACCAGGGAGTAGCTGTGATCCATAACTACTTCACTGACCCTGCCTCCCAGACTTCATACAATTACTGAATGGTGCCCAACACTGACAATTTCACCTGCAAAAAGCAGGCTCCAGCTTCAGCCTCAGCAGGACTCAGCCTCACAACAGAAGCTCTGGGCACTGCAGGTTGTACAGGCAAACCTCATTCTGGAATTTAATACATTTTCAGTTACTTGCCTTTGTATCCTTTGAACCTTTTGCACTGCAAGTGACTTTTTATACATTTATTGGCATTGCACTGCACTTTAAAGCCCTGGCTGAGGTTGTACCTGATGCATTAGGTACTGTACATACAGACAGACACTGCCCCAGGTCTGGATGCTCTGACTTATGCATGGGAGCTCCATTTCCTCCATTTTGCATCTAAGGAAACACATCCCTAACACTGACTTCTATGCAGTCTGTAGTGAAACTGGTGGTGGAACACAGGGGTGATAATTTCAATCCAGTGACTAAATCTCAGAACAAGCCTGCTTCTTCTGTTAGCACTGTGTGGCACAGGATAATAATGTCTACTTCAGAAAGCAGCACTGAAGATTATTTTACATTAATTAAATGCTCAGAGAGTCTCAGACGAAAATAAAAAGATCAAAGGAGTATAAACCAAGAGCTCTACAAACAGCAGTCATTGGTGCTATGTTTTGGCTCAAAATGATTCCTTGGAAGATGTCCCACGTGAGCACATTTCCTGATTAACTGAACAGTATTGTATGAGAAAGTAACTCTAAAGAAATAATTCTTTTTTATTTGTAAATATTTGTTCCAGCAAACCAATATTGAAAATATAATTTTGTAGGTAAACATAAATCTGTTTAAACCCAAGTTTCCACACTCTGGAGTATTTTCCACCACTGCTGGAAACAAAATACCAGAAGGGGAATAAGTGTGCTCATGTAAGGTATTGCACTCACTTAGGTTTCTGGATGTCCAGCTTCAAACAAAAGACCTGGAATTTCTCAAGCAGAAGAACATGAACCACCATTAGACTGCTCTGCTAAAGAAATTAAGTTTGAAGCACGAGTCAGCCATTTCCTTTCCAGCTGGAAGGAGACAACCACATTTTGCACTGGACAGAGTGCTGTGAAGTCCTACCAGGGTATCTCCTGCTGCTGAACATGGGAAAAAACCCAGTCAGCCAAAGCTCAAAGCATTTCTGATGCTTCTCAAATAATCTTATTAAATGGTCACCAAAAGTCTGTTGCTTTCTTTGCTGAAGAGTCCTTATCGTTTTATGCAAGTTATAAAAGGTCATTTTTTTACAAGAATTAGCTACAAACCAAATGCAATCTGCCCTAGGACAACAGGATAAGTGCCAGAGTCTACACAGTACAGGCCCTGGTCTACTTGGTCAGTAAAGAACATGAAAGGCAGGTGTTTATGGCTCTGTCGTGCAGTTTTTGATGAAGCAGATTTTTCTAATCCTGAAAATCTTGATTCAGCACATTTCAAGGTCTTCTAAACGATACCTTAACTACAGCCACCTCCAATTCTAACAGGAGCAAAAGCAGAGAAGGAGCGGGAAGCTGGTGCCATCTGCTGGTCCAGCTACAGTCTCCTTTTGAGAAAAAACCCGGTGATCAAAGGGGTTTTTAGAAATACACAGCAGTTCAAAGCAAAAGAGAAGAAGGAACAGCAGAAGTTTTTGGTTGTGGTGGTGATGCCATGGAAGAGATGCCAGCTGCAGCTCTGGATTCTCCTGCACTGCATGCTGTTAACTGTGGAATGATTAGGGTGAAATTCACTGCTTGATGGTATAGGATAGATTGCACATGCATCTATTTCTCATATCTTGGCAATCAAATAATCGTTTATCCTGTTGGAAATGCAGGATAAAACCTCTAAGTACCTCCTAGTGTTGTCTGACAGGAAGGGGAAGAACATGGACTATAATACTCGGTTTTAAGATATCACTAACTTTGGAGAAAAACAGTAATTTTACCATTATGACTTCCAAACAAAATACATAGACAACTGACATGAGAACAGTAGTCTTTGACTTTTAAGTCCTGCATCAGGCATTTAGGAGCTTGCAGGAGGAGCTTACAGGAGGTTTACAGACTCACATCCACTAGCTCCAAGTGTAACACATGAAGGTTTAGGTTCCACCCCCCTTCCCCAGTGTTTCAGAATGCCTTCTGGTATCTTCCAGACAACCACTATTCTGCAGCCCAGAGGCTGAGGACTGTAAGATCTTACTTGGTTGAATCCAGCCTTACCCTACTCTGATCCCACTAGAAAAGTACTCCAAGCTGCCAGGAGCTAAGGGTCTGCTTTTGGAAGGGGCAACAGTGTTCAAGCTCCTCCTAACAATGCCATTAGAGGAAGGATGAGCATCACTGTGAGGAAAAGAACGTGCTTACCTCTGGTTCCTGCACCTCCCTGGAACACATACAGCTAGACTCTTGGCAAATTCATCTGCTGCAGCAATTCTTACCCTCCTAAAATCTAGCCCCATGGCAGGGATACAGTGGTGAAGTGTGGCAACACAGAGACTGACACATTTGAAAGAAATTTTCTTCTTTTTCTTAAGGGGTGAAAAATCCTCAGGGATTTACCAAGGCCTGAAAAGCTGGGGGCTGCTACAACTCTAAGAGTCCATCCATGTGCAAGCTGCAGGGACTTAGGAAGTGGTCAGCTTCATCACCAGCAGGGCCAAAGTTGCTGGCACAAGGCTTCTGTGAGGCAGACACAGGCTCCAGCAGGGCTGCATGAAAGGCAGTGCCTGGATGCACAGTGATAATTGCAAACAAATGAAAAACCTGAAGAAAACCTGAAGGCAATGTGGGGTGCACCTACCGTTCAAATTCCACTAGATCTGGGGATAAAGTGTCTGAAAACTGGATCAATTCTGGCTTCTCATATTCTTCCAGTGTTTGTTTTTCACATTCTTGAAGCAAATACCAGATGGCAGAGTCACTTTCACTCATATCTTCTGAGGCTGATGTAGTGCTGGAAAGAACACAAGGGAAAAAAAGCCACATTAATAACTTCTCAACTGGATTAATAATGCCCTCGTCATGTTGACTCCACAGCCTAGGGGCATTCCTCCCAAGCCAGCTTTTTCTTTCTTCTTTTGCTTTTAAGGCAATGAGACATCCTTTCCAGAGATCAGCTACATAGGAGGGAAAAATGAGTGGAAATGAGACCAACAACATGTTTAGAATGTTTATGCACGCCATGGGATTACAGCAGTCCAGGTGAAACCTCCTTGTCCTTTCCTCATGAGGAAAAACCTCTGCTTGGAAATACAGTAGCAATGACAAGGAGTTTCAGAGATGCTGGGATGGAAGCAAGTGCAAAATATTATCATCTTTTCTTGACTGGTACAAGCCCTTACCTTTGACTGCCGAATTGCCTCCTGACATATTCCTCCCTGACTTCCTCCAAGCTGGATGGGCTCCCATCCTCCAGACTGCAGCTGGCTGTTGTCAGCAGAAAGGTCACTGTCACATCAATGGCACTTTTGGCTTCTCGCTCACCCTCAGCCCCAACCAAGCAGAACACTGTCAACAACTGGTTCTTCACAAGCCAGAGTTTTTCATTAGGCAAAAATGATGTGAAAGAAGAAACATCTGTCTCTCCTAGAACATAGCTAGTACTACTGGGAGTTTATGAGCACTGAGGAACTTAGAATCAATGCCTTCTTCCTAACACTGATTTTACAGAACTGATGGTGAAAAGAACCTGCAAATCCAACTCTGGGCACGCACTAGTCAATACAGAATTTGGTTACCTTATAATGAGCAAATTGCATGTGAAAAACCCTGACATCCAGCCTGTGATTCACAAGCAGTATGGATTTTACATATATGTGAGTACATACAAGGGGAAGCTTGCCTCAAACTCCCCTCAACCAGCCTCCCTGCTTGTTATCTTTTCAATTTTGCTCTGTCAAACTATTCTTTCTACCTGTGACTCACTTTTATGGGTTATCCGGGGATGTGGGTTCAGATGAGGTTGTTCATTTTAAGCACGGAGACTTCTAATTGATTCAAATTATTGGAGGTGCAGGTCGCATGAATAGCAGGTTTTTTTCTAGCTGACAGGAATTTGGACACTTGGAGGGACAAAAAGATGTGTCCAAAGCCTCCATGCTATCAGCCCCTAGTTCTTCTAACTGCTGTTAGAGGCAGTGGCCAGCAGGACTAAACAGAAGGCACGTTCTTGGGGGTGTGAGGCCCCCAGCAAGAGCTGCCACAAGTGCAGACAGTACCTGCTGGCCAGTGTGACTGAGGTGTCACAGGCTGTAAGAGAGCAGGGCATGGGCACGGCCTGCCAAGCTGAAAAAAAACCCTGTAGCATCTCTCTTAGCCATTTATATCAGAGTACACTCTTCATCAGAGGCTTCTATTTCCTACCCTAGGAAATCCTTTTAGCTCACACCACAGTGTGCTGTTGTGCAGTCTGTGCTCTGGCAGGGCTGGGTGCTGGTGACAGCTGTGACTGGCACCGTGCCACACTGCTGTGACCAGGAGGAGCACACAGCTCCTGCAGGCTCCAGGTGGGAGCCTAAGGATCCAGCCTGGGCACCCAAGCCAGCCCCACACCTGCTGGGCTGAAGCTGCCAAGGGTACTCAGGCTGAATGGCCTGCTGCCAGGGGATAGCAGGAATTGCTTGTTTCCCCTCCTCACCTAGGCTAGGGAGGGGTGGGAAAGGCTGAGTCAGAGGGGGATTTCTGAGATAAATACAGTGCTCAGTGCATTGACAGACTTCTCACTGTCCCTTATTGCTACAACTAAAGCCACAGCTGGCTGCAATGCTTTAATGGACAGTTCCTGTGTACTTCTGTCCCTATTTAACAAATACATAAAAACCAAGTCTAGGCTCTTTGTCCAAGCAAATACTTGCATACAGTTACCTTTCATCTTCAGCAAAGAACACAAGGTTTGCTCCAGCTTCTGGATAGATGTCTTAGCCTTACGCAAAACCTGATACTAAACATAAGAAGAAAACAGAACTGATTGTTCTCTGCTCTAACTAGATTCATGTTTTAACATGCCTTTGTTGCTTTGCTTCTCCTTCATGTTTCCCTTCAGTAATTTCCATGTCTCTGCGAAAATATATTGTGAAAATAGTGTTGTTTCACTAGCTAGCCTTATACACATGAAAAGGGGAAAGAATTAATAAAAGAGTAAACTTCAATAGGGAATAGAAATATTTGGATATCTATTATGCAATACATACACACAACACCCAGTCACACAGACATTTGCTACTTAACTCAGATCTTTTTTCATCAGCAAATGGTCTTGTTTGGATCGTTCTCTTCTTGGAGCATGTCCAGAAATACCATGCTGTGAAGTCTTGTTGGACGCCTACCAACTTAAGGCATAAGATTTTACTGATGGTTTCCCATGAGACTTTTGCTAGGAGAAGTCTTTGCCATGTTCTACATTGCTGTAACCTGGATTACAGCAGCATAAAACATGGCAAAGGCATCTCCTAGCAAAAGTCTGGATTAATTTCAGTGCTGCACATCATTCCTCCATCATCTATGCCAAATACAACTGAAAACACGTGGCCAGTGCATTTAAACATACACAACTCCAAAATATTTCAGGATTTTTGTGCATGGTGAGACCATCCATATCTACCTTGTAAAGCTTTCATGATGGATATTTTAGCTAGGTACCAAGCACTAGGATTACAAGCAACCTTCTGTATTGAGATTTTTAAAGATATTAAACTTCCTTGGCTCCCAAGAGTCACACAAGGGGCACAAGACACTGTGAAAAAGCAATTTCAAGAACTGGCATGTGAACACAGTCCCCTTAGACCAGGCAAAGGAAGTTGTTGTTTAGTCTTGGCTTTGGAGATCCTGCTGACTTCAGGTTAGCTTGTATCTTGCTCAGAACATGGCAAACTGAACTCTTACCTCAACCCACATGAGGGCTAAGGGACTCAGCAGGCACAAGCCACATATAGTGGGATTTAGCATATTCAGGGGACAATTCTTGTTCTAATCAATCATTATTCCCTCTACTTTACAAACTGGAAAACTGAAGGTAACCAGTGGAACTAAAGGAATCAGTTGCAGAGTTGGGTTGATACTCCTGAGGTTTACTCCTCTGCCTCGAGCATGGTAATTTTAGTCTTTTCAGTAGTATTTCAAGTAAATTTCATCTTCATAAACAATTTTGCTAAAATAGTTTCTTCATTTAGTTGAGACCAAGAAACAGTACTGGTGCTTGTTTTTATTCCTGAACTTATTTTTCCACTGTCATGAAGACAGAGTGCACCTCATAAAGCTGAATGAATTATTCCTTTTCCCCTAATTCCTTCTGTCCCTAAACTCACTGCTCTGATTTCAGAACAAAATGCTGTGACATCAGCTTCATCATGGGATCCCTTGATTTGTTTCCAAAATACTATAAACGAAAATGCAAAGCCATAAAAATGCTGCAAAAAGCCTGTAAGAAAAGATAAGGCACATGATAAACTCATGACCCAGCAACTACAAACTGGACAACTCGTTTAGGCTGAGTTGGCAGCTTTAAATAAAGAGATCCAGGAAAGGTGCATTCAGTGAAATTACACACACACTGGCACCCATAAAGACACAGTGATCACCCTCACAGACTGAGGCTAAGCCTGGCTCAGTGTGAACATGCTCATGTATGACAATGATGCAGAGAGAAAGAGTCACTGTTCGCACCTTCGAGGCACAGCTGTCTGACTGGGATAAAACTCTTCCCCGCAAGCTGCTGAAGAGTCTTGCCAGAGGAACCCAGTGGTGTGCCTGTGGCAAGTGCTGCTTTGCCATGCAGTGTTCTACCTCTTGCAGGTGTCTCAGGGGATTGTGACTCACTTTGGCATGTGTCTTCCTACAGTCTCCAGCTGTGCCTGTTGAAAGCTGCAATGCAACATTTATTTATACTGAATAAATATCTAAGTGAAGGGAAAGAAATCTTACAGCCTGCACAGTGGATAGAAAAAAAAAAAATCTGGCTGACCATCAAGAGCTTATCTTTCTGTAGAAAATAATGAAATTTGAAATATTTTCTTTGCCTGAGAGATACCTGTTTGTTAAGTACTTACTAAAATCTAATTCACCACTAACAATTAACAGCAACCCAGCTGAAGCCAGCCTCCTAGCTCCTGGGCCCTTCCCTACAATGATTTATGTTTCATTTCCATTGAAAATCCAGGGCTTGGCTTCACAAAGCACTAAGACTCCTTTGCTCCCACCGATGGTGCTAAATGACAGGCTTCTTTACGACACAGAATTTTTTTTTCCCAATAAACTGTGATACATTGGTGTGGGCAACGATACCAGACATACTCTTGCACGAGAGGGCCAGATCCAGGCCCAGCCAGGCCTGCCACAGCCTGAGGCGCCCGCCTGGAAAGCCCTTCCCGGCTTTCCACTGGATTAATGCCCCTTGCCTCGCTACCGACCGCAAACACAGCCCAGAGGTAAGAGTGCCCGCCCCTGCTGCTCCGTCGGAGGTCGGGAGGCGCGGGCCGGACGGGGGAAGCCCGTGAGGGGCCGCGCCGGGAGCCTCTGGAATGGCCCGCTCGCTCCGTCTATCAATCACCCCCCGTCCGTCAATCACCGCGCCCCGCCCCCAGCGCCGCCGCGCCTCCGCCGCCCGAGCCGAGCAACACCAGCCGCACGTGGCGGGCGGCCAATCGGCACGCAGTCGCAGCCCGGCGGCGACCAATCAGAAGGCGGGAAAAACGCGGGCTGGACGCGCCAGCGGGGTGGAGAGTGGGGCAGGGAAGAGGCGCGCAAGGCACGCTGGGAGTTGTAGTCCCGCTTGGGGCTGGTCTGGGCCGGGTCATCCCCTCCCCTCCCCGCCCCGGCCGTGGGCGGGCGGTGCCGGCGGCGCCGCGGGGCCCCCATGGCGGCGGCAGCGGAGCGCACGGACGAGCTGGTGCGGGAGTATCTGCTCTTCCGCGGCTTCACCGCCGCCCTGAAGCAGCTGGATGCCGAAATCAAGGCGGACCGGGAGAAGGGTTTCCGGGTAAGTGGCGAGCGCATCCCCGCTGCCGGCGGGGCGCTGGGCGCGGGCGCGCCTCTGGGAGGACGCGGTCCCCGGGCGGGCCGCGGGCGCCTCTTGGCGCTCCGGGGGCTGGGCGAGGGCAGCGGGCCTGGCGGCGGAGGGAGCCCTCGGAGCCACCGCTGGGCTGCGGTGGGCGCCGGGGCCCGGCCGGCCCGCAGGCGGGACTCCGCATCCCGGAGCCCCCCGGCCGCCCTGCCGCGCCCCTCAGGGACACGCAGCCTCCTGGCGGGGCTGTAGCCGGCTGAGGGCTCCCCTCCCGCCCGGCTCCAGGGCCCGTCAGCGCAGCACGGCGGCTCCATCCCCTCGCCTGCCTTTGAGCCGGGGGCTGCAGCTCCCGGCAGCCGCCCCGCGCCGCTGGGCAGCCCGGCCGGCTGGGAGCCCGACCTGTGACCCGCCCGCGGATCCTCGGCTTCGAGAAGAACGGAGGAGACCCGTGGAACGAGGGGGCAGGAGGACATTCCTTTGCCTGCATCTTTTCTTGGTCATGGGATTTTTATCCAGTGGCTCTACAGCTCCGCTTGTTAGTTTGTATGTCCTGAGTACCAGCTGCCTTGACTAACTCGTCTCAGAATTTGCCAGTCTCAAAAATCCAGTTTCAGTCCGTTGTGTGAGCTTTGTATTCCTGTAGCAACAGTTTTGGGCACCGAATATAGTACTTTGAAGAGTCAGATTTTTCTTTGACCAGCAATATAATAAAACTACTTTTATCCTTAATAAAGCATGTTGCTTTTATTTTTTTTAAAACACCCGCACTTTGCTGGCGACTTAATCTAAATTGTTCTCCAAGAACGGTCTACTGGGGTCACAAACTTTAGTTTTCTATATCTGTAGGAAGCCACAGAGATAAAAGTTGGGTATGTCCTAAGATACTAAGTGATGAGGGGAGAACAAACCACATATTAAACAGCCTTAGTTTAATTTTATACAGGATGCAGTTTTTTCTTTTTCCGATGCCTGTCTTGGCCATCAGAAACCACTGAACAAAAAATCTATTCCCACACTACCATTGTGCCTTATTCATACTGCAGAAATGATTTCCAAAGAGACATAATGGCAAAAAAAAAATTCTTCTGCAAAATTTTATGCTTGCCTTGTTAGTAGATGATGTTACTAAAGATAAAGGTACTTCAAAAATTGCAATGGAGCAGAACTGACTTCCTCTTTCTGTTGGCTAAATTCAGGTGTTTTTCCTTTTAGTCTAAAAATAATACTTTTTTTTCAGGTGCTGCACTTGAGTTTTAAACATTTAATCATATTAATTTTTTATTGTTATTATTAACAACACACTTTTAAAGGAGGTGGAAAGTTTTGCTTACTTGCAAAAAAATCCATCAGTTGGGTTCAACAAAATGTGATATCCCTGTCAAAATCTGTTTGGCTATGCTCTGTCATATTTCTTTTTCCTTCCTTTGCAAAGTGCTGCAGAGTGGAAGAATGCTAATGCAAAATGCACAGTGTTTCCAGGATTAGAAATTGGCTAATGCATAAGGATTGTACAGTTAAAGCTTCTCAGCACTAAGTTACAGCAAGTCTTGTGCCTCAGGAGCCCTCCCATGAGTGAAGTGTCCCTGTTTTGCCCTCTTTAGGTGGATAAGATAGTGGAGCAGCTGCAGCAGTTTGTGCAGAGCTACGACCTGGCTGCCCTGCGGGATTACTGGAGTTATCTGGACCGACGCCTTTTCAGCCGCCTGGAGGACGTGTACCGGCCAACGGTGAACAAGCTGAAAACCAGCTTGTTCAGATACTACCTGGTCCATGCTATCCAGGTAGGGTTTCATTTTTAGGCTTCTTTATAAAGGTCCTGCTCTCTGAAACCAAAGCAATAAACTGCCTCTGTGAGATTCTGCCAGGCCTGCTGGATTAGGAACAAGCAGTTCATGTGTCATGATCAGGAGTTTGATGCAGACTCACATGACAAGGTTGTGTGCAGGATAAGGAAACTCGGGCAGTAGGGAAACATGGTTTGCTGGGTGCAAGATAGTCACACTCACATAAAGACAGGTTTCCCTCAGAAGGGATAACAGTACTGTTAGCTCCATCCTGCTCAGTTAACTTGGATACTGGCAGAGAACACAAGCTTCAAACTGGAACAAGGAAATGTGGAAGAGAAAATTAATGTCTTTTTGCTTGCTATGAATAGAATAGAAAATAGTGAGTGTGAGCTTAAAATGAAACAGAGATTTTTTCTGTTCAAACCCTGGAAAGTCAGTAGAATATATTCTCCCCTTGATTCTTCTTGGTTCCATTCCCTGACTGGAGATCAAGGTGTTAGTGGAGAAGTCAAAATCTAATACATCTTACTAGAAGTGTGCTTTTTCATGGTTTGTTTTGCCATGTGCTTACCCTGAGGTGTGACAGTCCTGTCTGAATAATGTGTCAGTTGGAAACCTTTTCAAGCTGTATGTGCTGTAGACTTAAGTAATTTGAATTATACTTTGGTCCTGTATACGAATGCTTATGTTAGTGCACTTTGCACTGGTTTAACTGAAATCAGTGTGTTTGGTTCGATTGGTCTCAGCCTTTAAACAGGATTGTGGTGACTCTAAAGAAGTCTTTTGGATTAAGTACATTTGTGAGCTTCTCCTACCATATTTGGGATTCTTTTGTTTCCTGGTCAATCTGTAACTAACCACTTGTTGTGTCAGGGTGGTGAAAATAGTTGTGTTCATAACAAAAAGCGAACGTTCCTGGACCTAATCTGGTGGCATTAACAGAGTGTAAGCCCTGTTCTTCTTGCTGTGTTTCAGAATGGCCGCAATGACAAGGCGCAGGAGTTTTTCCTCAAGCAGGCTTCTGAGCTCCAGAACCAGGCAGAGTGGAAGGATTGGTTTGTCCTGCCCTTCCTCCCTGCTCCAGACTCCAACCCCACCTTTGCTACCTATTTCTCGCGCCAGTGGGCAGATACCTTCATCGTGTCTCTGCACAACTTCCTGAGTGTCTTATTTCAGTGCATGCATATCCTTCTTTTCAACTAATAGTTAAATCTCCCTTGCCCTGGTGTTACATTTTCATCAGTTATGCCAAGGATATAGTACTATGGAACTTCCTGCTTTCAGGTGATTTTTTACAGCCAAGACTTAATAGAAAGTTGGCGTTTACCAGAGGATATTGGAATAGTTACTGCTCAATTATCTGATGGTATGTGGTATTCCCTGGGCAAAACAATTATGGTTGTTGCTGATGCTGAATCATCCTCATGCTAGTGACTAGAAATCTTGTGCACATCTTGTTCTGAAATGGTTTTACTCTTTGCTTGACATAGTACAAAACAGTCATACAACCTTGGGTCATAATCCATAACTGAACTGGCATCTGCTGTTAGATCCTTCTTTGGGTACATTATGTTCACAACATTGCCTAGTGACAGCTCATTATAATAGAGCAGTTGATTTTTGGCAGGAATAAGTTTTTAGCCCCACGCTACAGAGTTCTATCTTGTTTGGTGATGGGCAGGCTTATGCTGCAGTTGGAATACAGCTCATCTTGAACTGTTCAGTGTACAGCAAAGCAGTAATAGAACTTGTCTTGCCCTCCACTTCTTACTCTAAAAAGAAATAATCTAAAATTCCTTGCAAAGTCCACATGAAATAGTTTGTGCAACAGCAAAGTGAAAAATTGACTTAATTACTTAAGCTGTTGCTAATCATCTGGTCATGCACATACTTTTTGCTAATTGTATGGACTGGGCAGCTTTGTTTTTACAGATAAATGGCCAGTATGGAGTGCTCGCTTTTAGGATTAAGCCAGGTGTACACAAGTTATCACCTCGATTTTCTTTAACATTGCTTACCAGTTCCAGTCATACTGAACTTTGAAGCTGAATGTCTCAGGACCAGTCTCATCCAAGAAGAAAATGAATCGTTGCGACATAAGGTCAGAACTGAGATCACTCTTTAGCTGCTGACTGTGTGATGTGAGTTTCGTTAAGTTGATTCCATCCATTCGAGAACATTGTAACTGTTCTGTTTGGTGCAGTTATTCTAAGGCAGATTCTTTAAGTCTTTTGTTTTATTTTGATTTATCTTTCCATTATTTCCAGTAAACTTAGGGTTGTGATCATATCGTGAAATGTGTGTTTAGGATATTCCTGTCCCTCTGCTGGAGGTGATTGTCTCCCCTCCCTGTGCTGTCTTACAGGTGACTGAATACTATACAAACTTGTTTTCTGTTACACTGCAAAGTTAAAACAAGGTGAAACTGGTAGCAGGTTAGGGATGTGTGTCGTAGAGTTATAGAATGGGTTGGAAAGGAATTGTGGCTGATTTTGTGAATAGTATTCAGTCACTTCCAGATTTTAGCTGATAGAGAAATAGAAGCACTAGAAATGGGTAGTAAATTCTGGCAAAGAGACAGAAACTGTTACTTCTGAAATGGCCCCTTCACCATGTTTGATATGTACTTAAAGCAATTTAGACCAACTAATGGAAGTGTTGTGAGTGTCTGTTTCCCAACTCTAGATCTTACAGTAAACCATAAGAAGGGTCTATTAGTTCAGACAAAATGTTGCCCCGCTCCATGTCTTCTGTTTGACAGTATCATCAGCAGATATTTAGGGAAAGGGTGTAACATGGGTCAGTCATTTCCATGTATAACTTCTGTTGGAGAAATTTGTGAAATCTGCAGTTTAAGAACTTTCTAAACTGTAGATCACATGTGGATGATCACATACAAGTAGGAAGGCTTATTCATGTAAGCAGAACTTTAATTTTGCTTCCTCAAACATACCAAGAAAAGCTCTTTCTATATAAATACTTCAGTAAAGTTTGTGCTTTACCTCCTGTGTTACAAAACATTGTTGTATGTTGTGTTTTCTGTTTGTACTGTTTTAATAGCTGTTCAACACTTTCCTAGAAATAGAAGTTAAATAGAATAATTGATTTCAAAAAGGAGGCAGTTCTTGGGAAAAACCCCAAGATTTGTCACTCTGTACTGTATGGAGTTAGAAGGTCAGTCAAACATTGACAGGAGGGTTCTGCAAAGATAGTCAGTGAGTAGGGACAGAAGATGAGATATGTTTTGCAATAGAGCTCTTTTATTTCCTCAAATTTTGTGTTCTTTAATTTTAGTCAGAATAAACCTATGGTTTGTGTTTTGCATGTTGGCTGGTATCGTTTGCAGTCTGGATTAAAGTTATCTGACAAATTGACAGAAGTAAAACTAGACTTTCCCTTTTAGTCAACTCCTCAGGTCAGAGGGGGAACCAGCTACCTCTAGAATACAGCTTTTAAAAAAGGATGTCAATAAATACTGAATTTTATGCTAGCTGAAATTAAGTAGTGATTCTGTTTTATGCTGCTGAAACAATGCAAATATATACATAGCAAGCTAAGATTTCTAAAGCTCATTTTTCTTCCTGTATTTTCTTTCCTTAAATAGTGTGCTAAAAAGAAAAAAAAATATATCTGAAAAACAAATGTACAAAAACAGAAAAGCTTGATGAACTCTTTCTGTAAGAGTCACAGGCATAAACCACATCTGTTCCAGAAAGCTGCATCCTGAGGTTCCTCTCTAGTAAAGAAGAAAAGAGATGATTTCCTTTCTCCACAATGTGGAGATAAATCTCACTATCATGCTTGGGAAGGAGTTGCACAGGGTATGGAGCTGGATTTCAGGGTGACCTGGTTTCCCTGACCTTGGTGCACCCTGCCAGTCCAGCAAGCCCTTGGCTGTGGGAAGGAGATTACCTTCTAGGCTCCGTGCCTGCCCTGCCCTGGCCTCAAACTGCCTGCACAGAGAGGGACTGGTGAGCTCTGCCCTGCCCAGCTCTTGTTTCCCAGCACCACTGATGTTCCCACAGCCAGCCCCAGGAGAGGAATGAAGGGTTTTAAGTAGGCTCCAGTTTCATGTGCCTAAAGTACTGATTGTTTTGACTAATTGGACTAATGTGGTGCTCAGCCAGTCAGAGCAACTTTTTTCCTTCCCCGCCCTTCTAGAGCTGTTGAAATAAAAGGAGTAAACAACTTCAGTGAGTGGGAAGGAGGTGAATCTCAGTGACCTCGCGTTTACTTGGCTCTTTTCTCCTGTCCTAGCTGTTTGCTCTGCAGGCTGAATCCTCCCGCATGAAGAAAGAGGAACTGGAGGTGGAACAAACAGTTCTGCATCACAAGTTGCCTGCATATGTGGCCAACATGGATCGACTGGGGGACTCTGAGCTGTGAGTGCCTGCAGGAGAAGAGCTGGGGACAGGCTCTGCTGCTTTTGTTGGGTCAGGGAGGTTCCTGGAGGGTCATTTCCATGTTCCCTGCCCTGGGATTCAATGCAGAAAGACATCCAGGCAGACCTAAGTAGGTTTAATGGAATTCATGACAGGTGTCTCTCCCATCTTTTTTGGGAGGTTCTTGCAAACCAGTGAGAGCCCAAGCACACATGGAAGTGATTCTGCTCTGCTGTCAGCATTGCACTGAGGTGTTCTGGGCATCTAGGGCATTGGCAGCAGTGCAGTACCTGCAGTATTGCTCAAGTGAAGTGGATTGGCTCTTGATTCCATTTACTTGAGTGCCTGTAGTGCCATAGGTGAATGCCCTGTGTTGTTTTGTAGATACTGTTACTGTATGACCCAAAAGGATTCTAGTTACACAGGGATGTTTTCTTGCTTTTGTAAAGTCAAGGCAGAAAGAGCTTCTCTTCTGTGAGGCTCAGTTATGCACAGATTTCCTCATGAACTTGCTGCAGTTAAAAATGTGTTTTAGGCTACATCTCTTTTGTGCTTATCTCTGGAAATTAGGCAATATACACAGTGATACAGCTTCTTTAACTGTTATTTTTTTACTCCAGTACAGGACAGGAATAGGATTGATTAAATTATCCTGTTGCCAGTGGCAGATAGAAATTGTAGCAGGTACTACACACAAAATGTTTCAATCTAAAATTTGTCTTATTAGGTAGACTTAAGTGTTTATTGAACTATCTTGGTGACAGCTCTGCAGTCTTTGTACAGTACAGGCTACAGAGTTTAGTTTGTGATATGTTTTTTTAACTATGTGGAAAGCCCTGATGCTATCTGCATGTATGGAGGAGTGTGACTTGAGGGATGGGGTAATTTATTCCTGTATTTATTTTTCTCCATTTGAATTAGAAAAACTTGCCTAAGAAGTGGCATTTCTTGCATGTGCAGCTTATCTCTTAGTCTGGGGACCAGTTCAGTTGCTTATTTTCGTGTCTCTGTTTAACCCAAAGCCCAGCTTTGGTAGAATAGTTCCATCCTTGCTGAGTGGATAGACAGTGAAGATTATTGTATTCCCCTTGCCCTTGCTGCCACTCTGCTCTCAGAGGAAACTGTAGCAGAGTGAGGTCAGACAGTTATGTTCTGGGAAGCAGCTGCTGCTCTTGGCATTGTGGACTGAAAAGGGAGATGTTTATAATCATACAAATGGGCTGTAGCTCTCTTATTTTCTTTGGGTCTGGATTTTAAGAGATTGAAGGCTTCTGCCATAAAATTGTTCAACATAACTTGCTGTTTATCAAAGGGTGTTGGTGAAATATTGGATGCTGAAAGTCTCTCAAAGTAGGTCTGTTTTATGCTATCAATTGGGAATCCCATCTGAATAAGTCCTACAGAAATCTGAATTTCCCTGCCTTTCCCTTAGGGTCTTTCTAAACAAACAGTGGGAGGAGTTTTAGGTGGCTCTAAAGGGGATTCAGCAACAGTTTGAGCTCACTGTCTCAGTGGCATGTCTGAGAAGTGAGCTTTTGGTTACAGTAACTGTAATGACCTGCTCCAGGCACTAACAGGATATTTTCAAATAGGGTTTTAGTGCATAGCGGTGCAGTGGCTTGCAAATGAACATCTGTCTTGCAGTGATTCAAACAGCTGCCACTTCATTCAACTGGGTGGTCTTTGGGCAGGTTGCCTTGCTACACTTTCATACTCTATTTGGTGGTGTTTTGTGTTTTTCATCAGTGATATGACCTGCAACCAGAGAAGTACAGCACATTCTCTTCAGTCCCGGGGCGGCTTTCTGTCCTCCTTTCTCTCCCAAAGTAAAAAGGGCCCTTCCAGACCAATCCATTCAAGTGGGGCTTCTCCAATGCAGGCTAGCAGTATGCTGCTAGGGAAGAAAGAACCAACAAATCACCAGGTAATTCTCAACTGAAAGTTACTCAGTCTCCAAGGAATTAACTTGCAGCATGGCACTGCTCCAAGGTTCTGCTTCCACCTGAAAAATGAAATGTCCTTTCCTGCCTTGCAAATGTGTGCTGGGCCTGAATGCAGCACAAGAACAGCTATTGTTATCTAAGAGCTTGTGGAGCTCTTGCAGGTGCTTGGTTGCTTTGCCGCTTCTTTTGCTCTTTGTTCTGCAGCCTATTGAAGCATAACTTTCCCCAGTCACTTCTCTGCTTTCCAGAGTGCCAAAGGAAAAGAAGGAGCAGTGAGCTCTAAGGATGGGAAGAGCCACTTCAGTGGTTTAGTGGCAGGAGAGTCCAGTTCCCTGCAGCAGCGGCAGAAGCGCTTGCAAGAGCACGGGAAAGAAAGGAAAGAATTGTTGTCAAAAGGGACCTTCCAGGTACTGGTCAGCACTGCAGGGCTGGGAGGCAGAAGGCTTGCATTTCTGTAAAACTAGGGGGTAAAACAAGTGCAAGTATTTCCTTTAAGCTTTGGAATTGCTAGTCAGGAATAACTGTATCAAAGGTTAATGTTTATAGTTAATCCAACTCCTGCACTTGGTTTATTTCTGTGTCCCTGGAAGTTAATCAGTATTGGCATTTCAGGTGGAAGAAGAATTCTTTTGTCTCTGTGTTTTTCAACAGCCTGGTCCTGAGGTTTCATTAAGGTTTTATTCACTTTCAATGGTTGTGTTCAAATACCATGTTAAAATCCCCATTCTTCGGTGGTAATGAACTTGGCTCACTCATCCAGCCAAAGTGAGTTCTCTTCCTGTAGGTTCATAAGCTGACTTATACAGGCCCTGTGCAGGACAATAAAAACTAATATAAAATTTTCCTATATAGGAATGGAACTTGCTTTCCTAGCAACATTTACTTTTTGGAGTTTTTTGTACTTTACTGTTGCAGTTTTGCCTGGGGGTGTGCCCTGCTTTAAAATCTAATGAAATAATAAACCTGTGTCCTGGATTTTAACTGCTGAAGGTCAGCACACTGCTTCTGTTCACCTGTGTGTTGTCTGGCTTTCAGCAGCTATGTTGTCAAAAACTACAGAGCACAGGCTCAGCCCTTGTTATTTTGTCTGTATGAGACATTCTGCCTTGTGGAGAGACAGTGCTGAGGGACTGTTGCCCCTTGGCCAGTGTGTGGCTGTTCTGTGTGTGGGAGTGCTGGTTAAAGAGATGTTACTCTCACTCAGCATTCAAGGCCTTGAGAGAACTTTTTTATTCATGGTTCATCTAAAACACTTTCAGCGTTGGTTGGAAAATTGCAAAGCCCAATTTCTTAGTAAGTTTCCTTTCACTTCCCTTTTTCTACTTCTGTTAAGGCAGTGATTTTTGGGATGTGTAAAGATTGGTCCTTGTGCTCTTGGGGAAGCTTGATACTCTTTAACTTTCTCTTGTACTCAAAGCATGTGAGCAAAAAAGAAACTGAAAGGTGGCACTGTTTTCTTTCACATGAGTGTCATTAACTGGTTGTTACCTCCCCATATTAACTAGCAGAATAATTCTTGGATTTATTTCCCAGTCTATTCCAGCTCTGTGATTTCAGATGATTTGATTATGCAGGGCTTGATCCATTGGTCCTGATGAGAAGCTACTGTAAATTAGGCAAGCATGTGTTACAGAACAGGAATTCATAACCATCAATACCAATACCATTTTGGGGACACTTAGCTTTCAGAGGATGGTTTATCAAAAGAATGCTAGCAGATGGTTTACCACCTTATGTGCTGTACCTGCTTCTTGTTCAACTTCTGGTGGCAAGGGAATACTGAGCTGCTTCCAAATATTTCTGCAGTGCAGATCTTGTCTCATTCGGATACTGTCACTTCCTAAAACTCCATTTGTTCTGTCTGCCCTGTCAAATTGGGTTTTAAGCTTTTGGACTCATGTGTCAGCTCTACTGTTGTCATCAGTCAGTTGGCTGCAGTGGTGACTCCAGTGTGCACAGTCTAAACCTCTGGCAGATGAGGATAATCCATCCACTGGGGCTTAAGAGCCAAGTTTTTTGCAGGTTTGCTGAACTGCATATTATACAGACTTAACTTATATTGCTGAATGCAAGAATTCCTTGAAATATGTTGCTTTTCTTGTGAATCTGAGCTCTGATGGCATGTAAATGGGCCTCTGATATTGGCTGAGGTATGCTAGAAATGTTACAGTTCTTTTAATTCTTACAGGAAAGTATATAGCTGGCACATGGAGGGGGATATAAGGGACTCAACAACTAAGCAGGTCATATTAAATAGTGCAGTTGTGCAACACATGGTCCTTGTACTCAGAAAGGTCCCTGGCAGAAAGAGTGTCAGTCTGACAATGCTTCTGTTTTGTTGCAGCTTCTTTTCTTTTTTTCTCCCAGCAGACTGGGGTAGCTGAGGAGCTTGTTATGGAGCTGCTTCCTTGTATTTCACACAGGATTTCTTCCTTCAGGGCCAAAGTGCTGAGAAGAAAACAGATACTAACACAGCTGAGGCAGAACCGTGCTCAGAGCTGCATGCTGAGCAAACAGAGACTTCAACCAAAATGCCTGGCAGCAGTGCAGAGGCTGTGGGGGTCCGGCAGGAGCAGCCTTTCATCGTCCTGAGCCAGGAGGAGTATGGGGAGCACCACTCATCCATCATGTACTGCAGGTATGGCACTGGCAGGAGAGGGCTGTCTTGTAGAAGCCTCTGCAGAAGGATCAGCTGTGTCTGCCCTCTTTCTCCCAGCCTCTGTTCTGTCCAGCACATTGGACATGTACTCTCAGTTGTTGGGCAGTCAGGTTGGTGTGACTGAAAATAACATGTAGCTTGTGCTACGTGTGAAAAAGGACAAAGATTTTTGGACAGAGATATTTGTGATTGGGCAATGCTAGCCAGGAGGAAAGTCTCTTGGAAAGCAGGTATTTTTTAAGGGCATTATGCTTTATGTCTGGAGCTTAGTGTGCTTTGTTGTGCCAGTTACTGTGAAGTGAGCAGGAAGCAGTGCAAAGAAGTTCTAATTTCTGCAGAAGGAACTGGTGTGTGGCCAGGAAAGGAAGGATTAGTGGGTTACATCTAAGAATTTGAGGGAGAAGAATATCCCATCAGTTTCATTCTACACACAGGGTTGATTGTTCTGGACGGAGGGTGGCCAGCTTGGATGTGGATGGGGTCATCAAAGTCTGGTCTTTTAACCCCATAATGCAAACAAAAGCTTCATCCATTTCCAAATCTCCATTGCTGTCCCTGGAATGGGCCACCAAGCGTGACCGGCTGGTGAGTAGTCTGTGTGTGGAAGTGCAGCAGGTGATTTGGGGCCGTGTTGCATGTTCACTTCTAGACAGCTGCACTGTGGATAAGATTGGGGCAGCAGTTAATTTCCACAGGGAACCAAAGCCTCTAAAAAGAGCTAGAGTGGGGAGTGTATGCTTTGTATTGAGCAAGGAGTTCACCACTGCTTGCCCTGAAACAGAAATTCTGAAGTGCAGTGTGGTACAGCTGCAGGATAGAAGTAGTGCCTTTGAGAGAAATGCCTGTCTTCACACAGTTTACACAGCAACTTGTAAAGACAGGCAGAGGCAACTGAGTACAACAGCCTGTGGGAGGCCTGCAGCAGAGAGCTGTGGACCTTTACTCATAGCCTGAGCCAGCAGCAGAGAAGAGGAAACAGGGTTGTGGGGGTGGCATTTTACTTGTGTGTAAAAAGGTGTGAAAAAAGCTCCATGGCCAGTTCTAGACTGGTGTCTTAAGAGCTGAGGGTTTGTGTGTGCATGAGGAGCTTGGGTCTTGTTTAAATAACATGGAAGTTTAAGTGTTTCCTACATCCCTTTTTCTCTTAATTCTGTTGCTAGAGAGGAGCCTTAAATGATATGCATTCCTTTGAGTACTTGCACTGTTGCTAGTGTTTCATGGCCTCCCTTGGCAGATACAGGCTGTATGAGAAGGCTGGCCTGCAAGTGAGGCAGTATTTTTCACATTTTGGCACTGACAATGTGTCGCTTGCTAACCCCAAAATGCCACCTGTGAAGAGCTGGTGCTAAAGCTTGTCTCTTCTTTGGCTTTTAGAAAGCAAGTTGTCAATGCAGTTGTTGCTCTTTGTTTGTTGTGAAGATGTTTCTTCTGCTTTGTGGAATTAATTTTCTTCTTGCTAACAGAAAGATTCTTCATTCTGAAATACATGTAGGATGCACCAGCAAATTAGGCACTGAAGTGACAAATATCTGGCTTGCTCAGTTTTCTTTTATAATGCATCTTTTCATTACTTACATTTTAATTGAAATTGTAACACCACTGATAAAGCATGTGTGAGCTCTTCTGGATGATTTTTATCCTCCCATGGGTGAAAGGAGTTGGCTTCTGCTTGAATTTCTCTTTACCACACAGTTAACAATCTTAAGCTTCTCTTTACTTGGACCCCTAGATACTGAGACTCCATACATGTTTTGCATCTCATAAGGTTGAGCCATGATCTAAAAAGTGGTGTTTATGCCACCTTGGTGCCTATTAGATCTTTTTCTCACTGGGAAGCAGGGTTTTTACTCTGACTTCTGTGGCTTTGGGGTAGTCCCACTCAGTGTGATTGCACAGGAAGACAGGATATACTATAATGGAGTAATATTAAGTCTGAATGCATAGAAAAAAAATTACTAAGTCTTGGTGGTTGTTGGCCAGCATCATTGTACTGCTCACTCACACTTTTTCCATCTACTTCCTTGCTGGTTTCAAGCTGTTGCTTGGCAGTGGGGTCGGGACAGTTCGTCTTTATGACACAGAAGCAAAGAAGAATCTCTGTGAAATCAGCATTGATGAAGACATGCCCAGGTAACTCTGGAATACTGATTTTTGTATATAAATAAGTGGTGTTGGTTTTAATAGTAAACATCTTAATGTTCCTGCTGCTTTTCTGCAACTGCAGGACTATCCAGCCTTCATCTAGAGGGCAGTCCCTGCCTGAACAGTGTAAAACTGTTCAGGTAAATGGGAGACACTCAAAAACTAAGCAGATGAATCTGCCCTCCTTTACAGTGCACCCTGTCTTGCAGACTCTTAATGGGAGAGCTTGTAGGTGAGTGTTTTGCATGAGGCAGCTGCAGGAGAGAGGTGATTCAGACCATGTGCCTGTGTTTCAGGATCCTCTCGCTTGCCTGCAGCCCAAGTGGTGCCTCCTTCGTCTGCTCTGCAGCAGCCCAGAGCCCTGTCTCCCACATTGACTTCTCAGTAATCAACTCTGGGGGCAAAAGCATGAACCAAGTTCCTGGGAAGCTGCTACTGTGGGACACTAAAACAATGAAACAGCAGGTACTTGCTGGGTTTCTTTCCTTTCTCAGTCTCCTTGCTGAGAATGAGTGTCTTCTGTTTCAATGTCTAGGAGCCCTCTTTCTAAATTATGCTGACTTTCTTTTCAACACCCTTCCTTTTCCTTCTTCCTCCTTTCCCTCTGTCACATTCAGGATAAAAATAAATAATGTAAGTAGCTGCTGGATTGGGTGAAGTTTTTTTGTTTTATTGGTGTGTTGGGATTTTTCTGAGGAATTCTTCAGAATAGTCCATGGCCTTGTTTCTATTCTGGCTGCACAGTTTGTGACTGGAAATATCCCAAGTGGATTGAATGACGCTTTGCTGAGGCTTTCTCCAGTTGAGCTGTACTGAAAGGTTTTCGTTGCTGCTGTTTCCCTTGCCTTCCCTGTTTTTAAGTGAAGTGCTGTCCCTGACATGTAGGAGAAAGCAACATACTCAAGCTAATGCCTGCCAGAAGCTGGTTTTGCAACCTTGAGGCCATGGCCAAGAAAGCTGTGGCTTGGCTGAGGTGAATTGCTGGTTTAGTGTC
The DNA here is from genome assembly GCF_051311805.1 of Agelaius phoeniceus. NCBI lineage: Eukaryota > Metazoa > Chordata > Aves > Passeriformes > Icteridae > Agelaius > Agelaius phoeniceus. Next base: position 26,686,323 of record NC_135269.1, on the reverse strand, counting down.
ACAGAAAAATGCCGCTGCCGGACCTTGAAGTCTGTAGTCATTAGAGGCGTAGGGCTCCAAACCAGAGTTCTTGTTACTAAATACCATCTATCTTTCTTTCTTCCTTCCCCTGGAGTTCAGCTCTTCAGCGCCCCCAGCTCCATTTTCTCAGCACTAATGCAAGTTTTCCCTTCCAGCTGCAGTTCTCCCTGGAGCCTGAGCCCATTGCTATTAACTGCACAGCCTTCAACCACAATGGCAACCTTCTGGTCACCGGGGCTGCAGATGGGATTGTTCGTCTCTTTGGTACAGTGCAAAGGGACCTGGGGGCATTGGTTGGTAGCCAGCTCTGAGGCCAGGTGGCCAAGACTGGCATTTGGGCTTGGATCACAAATAGTGTGGCCAGCAGGATGAGGGAAGGGATTGTTCCCCTGCTCCTGGCACTGCTGAGGTTGCATCTCAAAGCAGCATGTTGGGTTTTGGGGCCCTCACTACATAAAGGACATTGTGGGGCTGGAGCATGTCCAAAGAACAAAACCAAAGCTGGTAAAGGGTCTGGAGCACGTGAGGAGTGGCTGCAGGAGTTGGGGTTCTTTAGCTTAGGGAAAAGGAGACTGAGGGGACACCCTACTGCTTTCTACAAGTACCTGAAAGGAGATTGTAGCCAGGTGTTGGTCAGTCTCTTCTCCCAGGTAACAAGGGATCAGACAGGAGGAAACAATCTCAAGCAGCATCGAGGGAGGTTTAGATTTGATATTAGGGAAACTTCTGTCACCAAAGGGATTGCCAAGCACTGGAGCAGGCTAGCCAAGAAAGTGCTGGAGTCACCATCCCTGGAAGTATTTAAAAGATGTTACAGATGTGGCACTTAGGAGTGCAGTTTAGTGGTGCAGTTGGCAGTGTTAAAGTTGGGCTTGATTATTTTGGAGGTCTTTTCTAACTTAAATGTTTCTGTGAAACTGAGTAGTGAGGTGGTCCCTAGTCCTCAGCTGGCTCCCCATAGCAGGGAGGCAGCTGTAGGATATGCTTGGAGAACAAGGTGGAAGCTGTTGTCTCCACAGGAGCTCTCAAGAGTGAATTGACATAGACTTTTTTGGAGGACATTGGCTGGAGACCCTGGTAGTGCTGCTGGATGTGTTGTTTCTCTCCTGCTGAAGAGGAGAGTGAATTTGCTCTTAAGCCATGTGGTCTTGTGCTGTGCCAGATAGCAGTACCACTAGAGGCTGAGTTGTGAGGAAAGCAATAAATGTGAGACCTTGCATTTAAATGCAAGAGTTTCACATTAGTCCTCCTTTTGGGAGTAATTTGTGTTTCTCAGGTTTTTGTTCTCTCCAGCCTTTTCTTGCAATAAAGGCAGCTCAGGGCTCCTACCTTTGAATGGGGAATCTGCCTCTGGTGCAGGTGGAGGCTGCAGTCCCAGGTCTTTGGGAGGACAGAGCTGTCAGCAGCTGGGAGGATGGGCAGGATAACAAGGGGAGGAGGAGGGCCAGTGGTGCTTGGATGCAGAATGCCTGCAGTTGTCAGTGAGTGTATGAGCAGCCCTGTGAAGTCAGTAGTTATAGACAATGATTTTTGTGGCCAAAGTGAGAGCAGGAGTATAGGCACAGGGTGCTGGGACTGGATTGGGCTCCCCCAGGCTGGTTTGGAGGGCTGGCACAGAGACCTCAGGAACATAAAAGGCCTCCCTCTCTTCACCTCAGCTCTGTGTGAGTAGGAGGAGTGTTCAGTGCTGGTTCTCCCCTCAGATATGCAGCAGCACGGGTGCGCCATGAGCTGGAAGGCACACGATGGGGAAGTCTACTCCGTGGAGTTCAGCTATGATGAGAACACAGTCTACAGCATAGGAGAGGATGGCAAGGTAGGCTGGGGATGGCCTCCTACTGCTCAGCTGGCAGAGAGGTTACTTCTGGAGTCTTCTCCATATAGTGGGGACAATCATAAAAATATGCTCAGATTCTGGATGAAACGTGGGCTGCTAACTGCAGTCTTAGGTGTGCAGTACCACCCTGCTCCAGGTAATCTGCAGAGAGAGTGGCTGAAAAATGTGTTCATAGTTGGAGCAGTCTTTGACCTTGTGTGAAAATCCTCCTGTTGGTGATATCCCTTTTCTAAATAGTCCATGTCAGGATGACCTTTCTCTGACCTGAGATCACCACATTTGAGATCTGGGATTCACAGGGAGGCGTATCCTTGACCACCTTGCATAAATCTCATCAGCAGCTCCCTTTATAATTGTTATTGTAATTGTTATTATTGTTTATTATAAACACTGCAATTTCTGCAGTTCTTCAGTCCTCAGCAGTAGAGAGAGGTGTGGCTCAGGGAGGGACTTTGGCTGAGGAGTAAAGCAAGTTCTCACCAGAGTACTGCATGCAGTATGGAAAGACACATAGGCAGTAGTGCTTGAGGAAGGCAGGGCATATCTTTGCCTGGATAGAAGGCACTCCTACAGCCTTTGCAGCATTAATACATATAGTCATTAGGTATAGATGTCAAAATGCCATCTTTGTTTGTGAGGAATACCCACTATTTTGCTTAAAAGCAAAAAAAGGCTACTGCACTTGCATCCCAGTTAATTTCATTATAGGCTTTTCTCATCTCTTTTTCTCATTCTAGTTTATTCAGTGGAACATCCATAAAAGTGGCTTGAAGGTGTCTGAGTATGACCTTCCCAGGGAAGCTACAGGTCCTTTTATTCTGTCTGGGTACAGTGGCTACAAGCAAGTCCAGTTCCCACGAGGACGGCTTTTTGCTTTTGACTCTGAGGGCAATTACATGTTGACATGTTCTTCTACTGGGGGAGTAATTTTTAAGGTAAGTCTGAGAAGTGATGAGGACTACTCTTAAGTATCCATACAAACTTCTGTTAATTACAAGGGTGCAACAGCAGCCACTGGAAGTTTTTAAGCAGCACATACCCATCCTGGCTCTGTCAAAGCTGCTGCTCAGTTTCACACAGTGTGCATTTTAGCAGTATGTAGTGAGTGTACAGCAAGTGTTTGTGTCCTACAGCTGGAGTATTTGTGCTCTTTCTTAAAACCTAGCTTTTAGTGTCCAAGTGACTAGGACAAAGTTTTAATTACTTTTTTAATGTATGGATACATGCCAGTTCAATGCCAAATGGATGATTGTTGACTGGTGCTCATTTTCAATCTGCCTTTTGTGCCTGCTGATTCTATGTTAGACCCAGCCTGATCCTCTTCCCTTACCATGTACTGAATTTAAACAAAGGAAAAGGCTGAATGGTTCTAAGTGCCTAAATTTCTGTGCTTCATTAACAAGTGTTACTTGTCACATGCCCATGCTCTTGCAAGGCAGATTAGAATCGGAATTTTTACTTTGCATCTGGAGCACTCAGAGCACCTGAACTAACATGAGCTATAGCTTAGGCTTATGTGCTTCTCATCGGTGTATGCTCTTAGTCTGCCTTGTTCAATTACTGCAGTTCAGTTGATGTCAGAAGTTGAGCTGCCTGAGAGCACATGGTACTGTCGTGAGACTGGAAGCTTCCTTTCCCATGTGTGCTACACACATCTCGGTATCTCTCTGATTTTCTGCTTACTTAGTGTGCTTTCTGCATGCTCTTAGAGACAGAGTGTCTCTATCAGGCTTTGGCTTGTCCTGGGTGCATTGCCCCCACTGCAGAAACATACCTCCTTAAAATCTTATGCTTTCCTTCTTTTTAGTTAAATGGTGAGGAAAAGGTTCTGGAGAGCTGCCTTTCCCTGGGAGGACACCGAGCTCCTGTTGTCACAGTGGATTGGAGCACAGCCATGGACTGCGGGACCTGCCTCACTGCTTCTATGGATGGGAAAATTAAATTAACAACCTTACTGGCTCAAAAGTCTTAACCTGGACAGTACTGAAGGGGGAAAGAGCAGTAGAGCTGACAAACCCAGTGTTAACTCACAGGAACAAACTGCATGGGAGAGAAGGCAAAGCGAAGTCCCTCTTCTCATTGTAGCTTTTGCCTCTTGATAAATACATTTGCCAAACCACTGTGCAACAGAATGCCAGTATGGGACTGGATCAGTGGCAGCACTGAAAAATAAGTCTCCACTAATCCATTGTGGCAGCTGGACTTCCCTCTGTTAGGGAGTCTTGAGTAGCACGTGGCTAAAAGGCTGTGGTCACGTCAGGGTTCTGCAGAAGAAGGTGAGGCTGGAGGAAGCAAGCATGAGGCAGCACAGTGCATGACAGTAAGATGACTCAAACTGGAAAGGCTGATGAGAAACCAGAGTATTCTTGGTATAACATTTGTTCTTATGATTTTGTTAGTTTGTTTTTATTTGGTATTTTTCTGTAAAAAGAAAATATTCCCTTGCATTTGAACTCTATGCTTTGTTCAGCAGTTGCTGCAAAACATGGAGGGTGGTGAGGGCAGTGATGTGCCAAGTCTCCTGCATGCAAAAAAGCTCTTGTGTTTTCACCAGGTGCTTCCAGCACCACATCTGCACACCAAGGTGAACCAGACATCCAGGAACAAAAACAACTGCATTTGCTTGGATGTATTGTGTTACCTTGGCATAGGTACCAACCAGAGCAGAAATTTGAGTCAGACTTTGAAATACTTATGTTGGAGTTCAGAAGCTACATAATGCCTAGCAGGTACCTGATGGTGGGTAGGGGGAGGGAGGCCAGGACCAGGACCAGTCTGGCCCTGTATAGGGCTCTCTGTCACTGGAGCTGTCTCTCCCCCTAAGCCCCCAACATCAGGCAAGTGCTGATGGTATTGCATAGCCTTTGAATGGACTAAGCAGATACATTTTATCTGCTTACACATTGCCCTGGAGCTTTCTGCTGCTTATGTCCTTGGCCTGTATTGGGAGTTTGTGGTACTGTTGTTCCTTGGCAGAGCATACACTGTGCTGGAAAATGAACAGCCATTCATGAGCCATATGGGTAGCCATTCTCACAGACAGCTGTTCAAGGATAACACTGCTGGATACTGAAATCTTCACTACAGGCATATTCATGCTACAGGTACCTGCTGTCCATGGAATAACTTGCTCCTGCTGACTACACTCCTCTTAAAACCCCACCTTCCGTTCTCCAAGACTAACATGTCCCCTGCTAGACTGACATCTAAGTACAGGCTTTCCTGTACTTAGATGGAGTGGGATGTGATATTAATGGTGCAACTGCTCTTCATGCCAGTCTGAGCTAATGTCCCCTCAAATCCAGTGCTGACTTTGAACTGGCTTCAGGAATTCCCCGGGTTAGTCTGGGAGTTTAGAGAGCTCTCAAATGGGAGCCTTTGTTTACCTCTCAAAAGGCCAAGAAAGATTGTGGCTGTATTCCAAGCCCTGCAGTGGTGACTACATTGCATAGGGGTTTTAGAATTTAGAATTACAAAATTACAGAATGGTCTGGGTTGGAAGGGACTTAAAGCTCTTCTAGTTCTAACTCTGCCATGAGCACGGCCACCTTCCACTAGACCACGTTGTCCAAAGCCCCATTTAATCCGGTCCTGAACGCTACCTACCATGGATGTTACTTTGTTCCAGATGTTATCTTCCAGCCCTCACAGAGGGTCAGTTGAGGTTTCTGGAGAGAGACTACTTTCAGGTTTGCTCCATAAGTAGGACTATGAGCAAAACAAAACCCCCAAACAGGGAAAGAAAGTATAAGAAACATGCGCCAGTCCAAGGCTGCTATGCAAAATGATAGTGCATTAGCACAACGTTGTGCCAGAAACCTGGAGGGAAGGAATGGACATGTTGTTTTGCTAGAACAATGCTCAACATGCTGTATTCCCAGAGGGGCTTTTACCCCATCCTTGGCCCAGGCTCCCCTCTCCTCGCTTCCCGGCACGAGTCCCCGCCGCTCCGGCGGAGCGCTGCTGCCCTGTGCGCCCGGGCCTGCAGAGGGCGCCCCGGCGGCGGCGGGCGCGCTCGGGGCGGCACCGTAACCGAGCGCTCGGGGCGGCACGGCGGCACCGTAACCGAGCGCTCGGGGCGGCACGGCGGCACCGTAACCGAGCGCTCGGGGCGGCACGGCGGCACCGTAACCGAGCGCTCGGGGCGGCACGGCGGCACCGTAACCGAGCGCTCGGAGCGGCGTCGGGCCCGGCCCGCCAGGCTGCCCCAGGGCTCGGAGGCTGCACGCCTCGTTCCCAACGCGCCGTCTGCTCCGCAGCTGGCTCAGAGCCGTGTTTGCTCCTTGACGGAGTATCGAGGAACGCGATATTGCCTGCCTGCCTGATCAAACACGGGACTCTGTCGTGACTTGGGTTTTAGGGCGGCCTGGGGCTGTTTTTCCAGCTCCCCTGCACTCCCGGTCGGGCGGGAAGCAGCCCCGGTGTGCCGGCGGAAGGCGCCCCGGCGGCACCGCCCCGCGTGGGCATGGCGGCTGGGGCCCGGCGGCGGCAGCTCCCGGCCTGGATGGGGGCGGCGGGGGACGGGCGGGCGGTGGCGGCCCCGGCCCCAAGCGCCGGGCGGCGGCGGGCGGCGGCGGGGCGCAGGTAGCGCCGCTGGGGCGGGGGAGCGGCCGGGGCGGCGGGCGGGAGGGCGAGCCCAGCGCTGCCCACGCTGAGCGTCCCCTGTGCATTGCCCAGGCCGGCGGCGCTGTACTGCATGAACGAGGCGGAGCTGCTGGAGGTGGCCCTGGCGGTCCTGGCCGAGGTGAGCCGGGACCTCCGGGGGTGGGGGCGGCAGGGCTCCGGAGGACGGACAGGGAGCGCTGCTGCCCGCGGCTCCCTGGCGGCCCTCTCCGGGCGGGCCAGAGGGCGCTGCCGGTGCCGCATGGCTTTCCCGGCCTCTCCTCTCTGTCCCAGCGGCCCTGCTGCCTTTACGAAGCAGAACCGCGGGCCTGGGGCCTGGCGAGGCGTGGCTCGCGGGCATGGTGGGCTGCCCTCCTGCTCCTTGGGTGCTCCCGGCATGAAGTCATGCACGGCCGGCAGTTGTTGTTTTCCCTCTGGTCAGAATCTACAGAGCGAGGAGGGTGAAGAGAAGGCCCGGTCCGGGAGCGAAGAGGAGCAGGAGATCCCGCCAACCCCAAACGAGGTTCCTGGAAGCACGGCCTGCACGGATGGAGGCAGTGACCGCGGTCCGGCACTTCCGTCCCTTCCTGCTGCTGCTGCTGCTGACGCAGAGGGCACAGGCGGGGAGAACTCTGAGGACGATGTCCTGAAATACGTCAGGGAGATCTTTTTCAGCTAACATCTCTGACTTCCCAGGAGAAGAGGGCACAGTGGGGAGGGTGTCTCCTCCCGCGGCCCTGGGAACGGAGGGAGGAGGGCCTGGAGGGGGCTGTGCGTCCATCTGCTGTGTCGGTGCCCTGTGTAGCTGGTAGGATACCCAGGAAGGCCAGAGGGGGAAAGGAAGGAGGTACTCAGTTCTCCCAATCTATGCTGGGCTCAGTGGGATTTGGCTCCAGATTAGGTGTTCATTTCTGTTTCACATTTCAGAGCATGGACAGATAAAAGAAGACATTCGGGTTTCTGTGAGTTATCCCTTTGGTGGGTTGGTGTTTGTTGGGCATGGAGGCAAGCAGGGAGCTGCTGACCTGGAAGACCTTTGCTGGCAGAGCTACATGGTCGTGGTTCAGCCTTGAGGCTCCCTTGTCCTTGTGGTCCCTCTGTCACAGCTGCAGTGGGCAGGCTGTTCCCATTGGGACTGGTGCTGAGTTTGCCTCCAGGCTCCAGCTGTCTTCCCAATGTTGAGGAACACGAATGGGGGCAGACTGGCAGGGGCTGGACTGCCCTGAGGGGGCTGACCCCGTGGGGGGGCCAGCGTGCATGGGGGTCTGGGAAGGGATGAAGATGGCTCAGTGTCCTCTTCCCAGTCAAAAAAAAACCAAAACAAACAAACCACATGAGGCCAGCTGTGAGAGCATGTATTGAAATGAAGAATCGGTGAAATCAGCATCACCAGCCTCATTCCCACCAAGGCTGAAGCAAGAGAAAACAGACCCTCATGTCCCTTGAAACAAATTCACTCAACTGCAAAGAATATCACTGTTAAGCAAACATTCTTTATTTACGTAAATTCTCCCAGTCACTGGATGAATTAATGCAGCATGTACTTACAAAGCTGTTACATATTCACTACACAGAAAATTCAATAACATAAAACTCCGGTTTTGAAAAATGATTATATGGACTGGAGTTAACCGTTTCAGTGTTTTCCGCCATCTAGTGTCCTTTAGGGGTTATTACTACCCCCTGTAGGGGTTTTGCTGGTCGTTGAATCGTCTTCCTCACTTGTTCTTTTATTGCACTTTCTTAGTTGGTGCATGCTCAGTCTGTTATCTTGTTTTCAAACTACAAACCTCCTTCTTTCTCGTGTTACTTCTGTATCGTCCTAGATGGCTTTCTTCACAGCCTTGAAGGTTGGTTATTGATTGGCTGTTTAAGTGATATGTATCCTGTCTAGTTATGAAGAAATTATCTATTTGGTTACATTTTCCTGAACATTTGTTAGTTCCTAGTTAAACATAATGTACAGATCCTGTTTTCAAACTCCCTTTGTTATATGGTAGGGTCAAATGTATCAAAAGCATTTTGTTAGTTAATTACAAATTTAACCACATACTATGAGGTACTAGCAACTTTTTTTACTTAGACTAGGTATGGGCAAAGGGCTGTGCCCACTGGTAGCTAGTTCTGCTACCTTCACTGCTCTTTGAGGCCAGAAGTGCTGTCACTTTGATGCTGTGCCCCAAACTGAGGGGTGTTACATGCTGTTGTACCGGGGCAGCTTCTGTGCTGTGGCTGTTGTCTGCTGCCAGGTTGAGGCAGGAATGCTGCACACAGCAATGTGCCAGAGGATGGCTGGACACGAGCCTTTGGACTGGGAATCAGATTTTTGCTAGGGAGTAAGGCTGTATTTGGATTACAATTTTAAATCATGTTACCAATAGCTCTTGCATCTTCTTCGCTGTCAAATCTTAGTGGGCAGGGCCTCCTCAGTTAAATGGTTTTGACACATATGTGTGTGCTTGGCCCAGCTGAGGTACACAGTGACAGTGAGAATCTGGAGCAGTAGCAGAGCCTGAGTCCCAAGCAGTGCCAGGAAGCCTCCAGTGAAATCAGAGGGATGAATCCAGTGTGAGGTTTGTAAAAGAAACATACCCAGGCCTCCAGACAGGATTATCATCTTGATGAAGAGTATGATGCGAATCATCTTCCATCCCTCTCCCTGCCCTTTAAATGTGCAATTCACATTTAAAACAAAAGGGAGGTGGAAGAGGATGAAGACCAGGCAGCTATACACACAAACCCTGGCTAGTCCCAGTTGCAGTGGGCTGATGCCCATTGCCTGCAGATGCTCGGTGTCCAGGCACTGCAGCTCCCCAGCTGTACCATTCCACAGGCAGAAGTTGTAAAAGCCAATGCGTTTGTCAGGGAGGTTCACCAGGTTCCCGGCCTCGTACAGCAGAGCGTAGGACACCAGGGCCAGGGTCCCAACAGCCTCCAGCAGAGCCAGCACGGGCAGCAGCTTCTTGGCACACCACTGTGGCAGCACGCCCATCCTGGTGCCTGCATGCTTTCTTGCTACCATGGTAAGAGCTGCTGTGGGGATGCCTGTTGCAAAACATGAAGGGGGGACTCCTCAGTTGTTGCCTCTTATGGCACCCTTCCCGAGACGGGCTCTGAGCCTTATGCCTGGGGTCTAGGGACTCCCCTTGCAAACAGAACAGGAGTGTCTCAGTCCTGCCTAGGACTGTGCTGCACATGAGTTACTGCACTGTGAGGGGGGTGCATTTGGTGCACTTCTGGTCACAGCAAAGGTGGCTTAATGGTGGACCAGTACTGGGAGGAGAGTATGACTCAGCTTCACACATGCCCTTTGCATCATGATCTCATTGGAAAAGGCATTTGTCAGCAAATTGCAGGGATGGGAGGAGAGAAAAACTGCTGTCTGGTAAGAAGCATGATAAGAGCTATTCTGGGATAATGCCTTTCTTTCAGCTTTTATCAGACAAGGACATCCCTTTTGATCCTTGGACTACTGAGTAAAGAGCAGATGTGACAGGATCTGAACTGCAGGGCTCCCCTTGCCTCCCTGCCCTTGTCCTATAGCTCTGGAACACCCAGTGCCATTGATATGGGTGTGAAATGGGTGGCCATTTCCAGCATTTCCACCTGGAGCTCTGCTACCCACTGAGGCTGGTAGACATGGTGCTCCTCTGTCTCAGTTGCCTGGGGAGCAGTGCCCTACACAGACAGGCAGGTGCCAAGCTCAGAGAGGCACCCTGGATCCTCCTGCAGCCACTGGGACATGGGTGCTACTGAGACACACCTGGGATTGGCATCCACCTTGCTCCTCTCTCAGGCTGGTTGGCAAACCTGACTCTGCTCCTCTCCCCGGAATGTGTACTGTCCTCTAGTGCCGTCCTGTAGGCTTCTGCTTCACACTGAAAAACAGGGAAGTGGCATCAGGAAAGGCTATCACTGCCTGCAGAGTCATATGGCATTGAAGCACTCTCCACCCAGGTCTGCAGAGAGGCATAAACACAGGACTCAAGGGACCTTGGCTTCAAGCCCAGCCTTGGGCTTGAGGCTTTGCAATTAACTCTTCCTCCCTCTGACAAGCTTCAGCTGCTGAGAATAATTTACCACTTTCCTTTAAGAAGTTCACATTGGCCCTACTGTCCCCTTCCACTGCCTATTACCCAGTGGTATATCATTTACTTAAGAATTGGACTCTGGGTCCCTTCCAGTTCAGAATAGTCTGTGAATTTGTGATAACCTGGATGTCCTCCTAGACCATCACCCAAAGCTGATTATGAATTTGGTATGGCCTCTGAGTTTTTAGAGTGCCAGAAGAGACTCTACTCAATCTGTACTCAGTGCCTGGTGGTGGTGCTGCTGACCAGAGACCCTTCAGCATTCCCCTCCCACTCCTCATCTCTCCCTGGAAACTTGGAAGTGGGGCACCTCTGTTTAATGAGCACAAAGATGAAGCTTCTCAGTCCCGAACTTCTTCCAAGAGAAACACACACACAGCATGGAAGGGAGGTCACAGCATCAGACACCAACCTGTCCACTTCCCCTGATCGCTTTTCCCTCACTTCTTGTAGCCTCCCTTGGAGGGCTTCTTCTCAAAAGGCTTCTGGAGAGAATGGAAGCTCACATGGAGGATGCCCATTGTTCTGAATCTGCAATGAAGACACAGGAAAAATATCTGTGCTTGGGCACAGGATGTGCTGCAAAATCAGACTTCTGGTGAAATGTAATTCACCATGGTTTCTCTTTCCCCTAGTGTTGTTGCTTGGTTTGTCTGTCTTACACATGGTCTCCTGCACCCAGGCATTGCTGCTCTTCCTGTCCTGCGAGGGCTCACACCACTCATTGTTCTTCCTGCTGCCCTGCCTTACCCTGAGAGCAAGAACAAGCTGCATTTGGAGGGAGTTCTTGGCTGGCTGACCAGGTCTACAGGGATTTCTGCAGCCCAGCTGACTCTTGGCCCTGCCCGCCCACCCACCAACCCTTGCTGTTGTATTTCTTTAGACCAGTTTCCTGGGGAAGGCAGGCTTGTAGAAAGGTGGCTTTTTGTTCAGTCATCTCATGCTCACTCCCTTGGTATCCATAAAATGTACAAGCTATTAAAATTTGTCCTAGTTGCACATGTTTACTAGAGAGGGGACAGAATTAAATTCCTATCAGGTTTATGGTAACATATGGCAGGGGTGGAGGACAGCCACCTCAGAGACCCTGTGCTGCTGTGTGATCTCTGCATGCATGGGGACCTGGGGAAAGCCCATGGTATCTCTGCCCTCTCCTCTGCTTTGAGGCTCATGTGTGTAAGGACATATTTTCCCAGTAATGTCCCTCTCTTCATGGTTAAATTGCTGGCATTTTTGCCTCCTGCTGCTTCCCCAGTAGGTAAATCCCTGTCCCTACGTGTGACTGACAGGACCAGAAACATGCCTGGGATGGCCCTGTGCCAGCTGGATCAGAACTGGCCTGGAGGCAGTGAAGGCTGAGACCTGGCACCCTGCCAGGGTGCAGCCACAGATAAGGACATTTGTGAGCTCTGCAATTCATCACTGAGGCAGGTTTAGCAGCAGCCTGGCTGAGAAGCAAGAGACAAACAGGAAAGAGCTCTCGCCCAGTCTACAGCTTGGATTTTCCCAGACAGTCTCACTGCCTCTAAGGAGGTGTCTGTGCCTTTGGATGGGAAACTCTGTGGCTCTTCCTCAAAGGTGCAAGAAAGGGGAACCTGAACATGGCACAGCAAGCCCCAGCCTAGAGTCAGCGTCCTTGTTCCTGGACTGGCATTGATGGAAACACTGGGTTTCACCATAGCAGAGCTCTGTGTCTCAGTCTCCCTGGCAGAGAGAGGGCCCATGGGAATGGCTCAGGAGCTCCCTGAGGTCTCTGTGTGGTCAGTAAGGCTCCTAGGCACCCTCTGTGCTTTTGGGACTGCACAGCCCTTTCCTCTGCTGCTCACAGGCAGTGGGCACCCTTGCCAGGCTGGGGCTGTGCCTTCCTCTGGCAAGCAGCTGGCAGAGCGCCTGGGCAAGGGGACAGGAAGGCACACAGCCCTGGCACCTGGGTTAGGGGACAGGAAGGCACACAGCCCTGGCACCTGGGCAGGGGACAGGAAGGCACACAGCCCTGGCATCTGGACAAGGGGACAGGAAGGCACACAGCCCTGGCACCTGGGCAAGGGGACAGGAAGGCACACAGCCCTGGCACCTGGACAAGGGGACAGGAAGGCACACAGCCCTGGCACCTGGGTTAGGGGACAGGAAGGCACACAGCCCTGGCACCTGGGCAAGGGGACAGGAAGACACACAGCTCTGGAACAGGATCTGTGCAGGGACGAGCATCTCTGTGAGCCACTGGATGCCGCTGCAGTGGGGCTGAGTGCAAGGAGGCAAGGGAATGGGCATTTCCTTTGGCACTGTAGAGCCTCCCAGACAGTTTGACTTTCCTATCTCCCCTCTCCCTGGCTGCTGAGGGGAGAAATGCTGTACAAGAGTAATGGGAAAGTATCCCATGGATACTTTGGACATGACACTCTTCCTTCAAGACATCTGTCCCGTCCCTTCACCACCTCCCCACCCCAGCTATCCGGATCTGTTTCCCCCTCAGGTAGGATAAGCTGTGGAGAAACCATGGGTGAAGAAAGGCCACTGACAAGCTAAGGAATGCTGGTAAACAGAAACCAACCAGCAGCAAATGGAACAGACTGTGGGGGAACTGCCCTTAAAGCAGGGGAAGGACCCTCCAAGACATCTGCACCCTGCAACACCACCTCTGGCAGTCCTCCCCAGTGCCAGTGACATTAAAAAGCGGGGGTCTCAGTGGAGAATACTTACGGGCTGCCCATCTGGGTGGGTGCGGAGCTGAAACACGCTGCAGAGGGCTGTGGTGCCGGGATAGGATACAAGCGGTTCTGCGGCTGCTGCCGGTGCTGCTGGCTGCTGTCTGTCCCCAGCCTGTTTTTGTCACGTGCAGATAGCTATCTCTGCTTTCTCTTTCGGTTCTGAGGGCAGTGCTCTTTCCCGATACAGAGTCAGCTGCCTCTGACCAAGAAAACAAGCCAAGCCCAGCTCCACAACCTGCGCCAGGCTCAGGCTTGCGTTTCCTGTCCTTCTCCCTGCTGTGCCAACCAGCACGAAAACCTGACCGGGCTAAGCTCACCCCGGTTGCTGTGCTGTTAGAGTAGCTTGGGTGTCCGTGAGGGCTTGGATTAATTTGTTTAGTTTTGTTTGGACACTTCAGAGGTGACTGAGCGTCCCAGCACGGATGTTGGTACCTCAGCACTGCCGGAGTTCGTGCACTTTGGACATGGATCCCTCCCTCCCAGCCTCTGCTTCCCAGACACAGTGTGGCCCCAGTTCCCTGCCTGCAGCCGCCGTGCTTATGCAGGCACAGAGCAAGGTGCCAAGGTGCCTGCTGCTACAGGGAACCACTGACACCTCCAGTTATGGAAGGGGAAAACTCTCCTGTCAGAACTCAGTACATCCCTCTGGGTGTCCAGAGTTGCCAGGGCCCCTGTCGGGGGGCTTGGAGACCCTGGCACGCAGCCCAGAACACCTGGGGAATTGATTTTGACCCGTGGAGCAAATTACCAGCTTTGTATGAGGACCAGAAAGTCACAGAAGTTTAAATAATGTAATTATAAAATTATCACCGGGTGAAAGGGTGGATTTTGGGATTTTTTGGATGGGGGTTTTGGGGACAAGATGGAGGGACTTAGGCATATCCAGCCTTTCTTCTTGTTCTTCTCTGCCTCCATCTTCTGCTGTGATGCTGGCACTTTGGAATTGGTTTAGAATAGAAGTGCACTGTCTAACATAGGTGATAGGTATTGGAAAGTAACTGTAAACATGTTATACATAGTTTGTAGTATAAAAAGACAACACCGCCCCAGAATGCCACTGGCTGTCCTGCTGAGCGGACCTCAGCTGGACAGGAGAAAAATTTCATAGATAAGATTTAATAAACAACGCTGAGACCGAAAACTGAAGAGCTCTGACTCGTTCTTCAGATGCGCGGGTCAAAACAGAGACTTTTCACAAATCTCAGGGCTGCAATTAACAGCAGAACTCCGAAGACTCTCCTGCCTTTAGTGCTCCTGGGCTGGTCTGGAGCTGTTTGTCCTACTAGCAGTCTTTGTGGTAGGGTTAGCCCTCCTCTGTTAGGAGGGCTGTGTGCTGGGGGTTGATGCATGTGGGGCACCTAGCCATGAAGCTGATTTTCACCTCATAATTCCATGCTTAGGCATGGTCTAGAAATGTCCATGTGGTACACATGTTGTGACCTGTAATACTGGCACTCACATCTAAGAACACAAAGTAAGTGGAAAGAAATATGGGAGGAAGTCCTAAGAGAAGCTCAGTGAACAGAGACATGCAAGTGGTGGTGGGGGGGTGCCTTCCTATGTGCATCTGTGTGTGGAATAACCTCAGCATGGAGAGGGACAAGGGTCTGCATCAAGCAGTTCAGCTCATGGGTGGTTTAGGCAGGAGTTCTGGTGAGTGGAGACAGAAATCTTGCAGCAAATGAAGTCCAGCAGTCCAGAGCTGCTGAGCTGAAAGGGGAGAAGGAAGCCTTGGGGCTGAACATGGCCATCTTCTAGCATTGAGGCTGATGGTTGGGAAACTGAGGGGTAAGAGACTTCTGAGGCAAGACCTCTGTTCCAGTGAAGTAACGTGCTTTGGCAGGGGCGTGTTTGTGCTCCCAAGAGGGAGGGGTCTTGCAGTTTGGGAACGTGATTCATTTTCAGTCATTCAGGGAGAAAAAGGGTATATAATTCTGATCTGGTGATCAACCAGCTCCTTAGCTGATCTCAGCACCAGAAGTGAATCTGCTGTTTCACTGCCATGGGCAGAAAGCACAAGCAGCTCTTTAAAAAATATCCTTGCTTTCACACTGGGGTCCTGTTTGCTGGGATAATCAGGATGACTGCCACACTGGGTCTGCTCTGCCATGCCAGAGCATTTCTCCCTGGAGTGATTGTCCCCCTGCTTGACTTCCAACATTCTGGAATTATTAACTACTGTGCTCTTAGGAAGTGATGTTTAAAAAGTTTAAATGTTTAAAATATACCATTTGGGAATGTTACTCATGAAGTGTGGCATCTCACTGGCCAGAGCTGGTTGCCTGATTGTGCCTCTGTGACAGAAGCACTTCTCGGTGTTTCCTGAGGAGCCCCATGTCTCCTCCCCAGCAGGGTCTCAGTCTCTGCTCCTTTTAATGCCTCCTGGGATGCCATAGCTGCCAAAAGGGAGAAGTCCAGTCCAAATTTGACTCAAGACTTGCCCTTGGTTCCAGCTGACCTTCTGACTCTGGAGGCTTCCTTCCACACCTTTGGCTGCCTCTCTAGCAGGCAGTTCCCCTGGCTGCTCCTTCCAGGTATTTGGGCAGGGAAGATTGTGCCTGAAGGCTGGGCAGGATGCAGTTTGCCTTTCCATTCCCCTTCCTGGGGACATTTTACAGGTGTGCTCTGCCTGCTTCTTGGGCTTCCAATGCCTAAGTCAAATGACAGAGTGCACAAGTCTCATGGGGATGAGGTGAGGAAGGACATGTCTCATGGAGAAAGAATGGGAAGGGGGAGGAGAAAGAGAGCAGGGCTTCTACCTGCGTGTGCCTGGAGCCTACTGGAGGTAGGAGAGACTGGATGGAGTGTTTGGGCTGCTGAGTCCTGCTTTCTGTGGGTGGGAAAGGAGAGCATGTTCCAGGAGCCAGCTTCTGCTAAATTCCTGTGTGACCGTTGCTTCCTGGAATTGTTTCCTGAAATGGACATCATTTTTGCATGCATTAGGAGGATTTATGTGGTTTTAAAGTGGAATTAACTGCTCTGCAGTTCTTGAGTTCTCATTTCTCATTGTGCAGTTAAAGCAAACACTCAGCAGTTTAGTAATATTATTATTATTATTAAGGAAAGCATGAGATGAACTGGAACTTTGCAAAATTTTTTGCTGATTTTACCCTTCTGTTTTAAAAGTAAACTACTACACCTTATCCCACATATGATTCTGTGGGATAATACTCCAGTCTGGCTATAAAACACAGAAACACAGAAAAAAATATTAAGAGCTGGGATATTTATTTATTTATTTGTTTGTTAAACTTCCTCTAAGCAATGCCCATTCCGGGAAAGCCTAGAAGAATGTGATCTGTTACATTTCTCCCCTTGGTTACAGTACACAATATCTAGGAATGAAATCTGCAGCTGGGGGAGGAACTGCCAAGCCTGCAAAAACATTTAAAGGGACATTCTTTATTAATCTCCTCTTTGGCAGGCAAGTTCTTACTGATCATAACACGGCAATATCCTCAACTGTACCGTGCTTAAACTGTACTTGCACTCTGCTTACCTGGACTGCCAGTCCCACAGAAGTCAATTCCAGCTGCAATGGTGTGTGCCCAGACTTAGGGGCTGGGAGAAGGGGACTCCCTTTTAACTGCATCTCTCCCTGCATGCTGTGGGTGGCTGATATGTCTTTCTTCTCAAGAGCTGTATCTCCAGTGCCTTGGCTGGTGTGACAGGCACAGCCCCCACACCGATGGCAGTGCCCAAGTCAGTGCTGCAGGCCAGGCCCCTGGGCTCTCTCTCTCAGCATGACCTGACCCAGCAGATGTGTCTCACAGCTGGACAGGGGACGGGGTAGCTGCAGCTGGCTTTAGTGCTGCACTGGACCATGATCAACAGGTGAGATGAGCCAGGCCTGACAGTGTATGGGGTGGTTTGTCCCTTGAGAAACAAAGAATATTTACAACATTTTTTAAAACCTTTTATTCTAAGCAAAGAGGTGCCTTTACAGTTGATATTGAATTTCATTAATAATATTTAGCCCAATGAGCACATTATTACAAATACATGTACCCTACTGAAAATAGGAGAAAATATTTTTTAACCTCTCTGGAATTTGCCTTGGGTTTATTTTTTCTCCACTGAGATTGTTGTCAATCAGTAAATCATAGTGTAGTAATGTGATAAAGACAGTTTAAATTACAGAAAAATGACCTCTTCCAAATGCTGAGATTGAAGGAAATCCAGCCAAAGAACTCTGTACTTCTCTTTGTGGAACATACTCTTTACTGAGGTTTGAGGTTATAGAAAAAAAAATGGCTTATTGGTATTTAAATAATTAAACAAACTTGTAATGTTTACTTTCTTTCACTGGCTCAGGTACTTGAAATATCTTAGGTTGAGTGTCACTGCCTTGTGTCTGTGAAGCAGAGTAGTGCCTTGAGTTTCTGAAAAAATAATAGAAACAGGAATGAATTATTATGGCTAACAAGTTCCAAAAGACTGGTTGACAAAGAGGTATTATCTATCAGTCAGCCACTTTAGGGGCTGTTCAGGGAATGTACACCAGGCTGGGACAGGGGAATCTTGGTAAGAGTTCAATAACTAATGGGAAAACAGTTACCATGTAAAGGCTGGTATTTTTCTTTTGGTGCCAAAATTTTTTGTTTGTGTAAAGTTACACTAATTAAATTAATTTTTTATATATCTGTCTCTGGTCAGAAAAAAAGCCCCAAACAGCCACAGCATGTTGCTCCTGGGATGAAAAATACAGGTATTTTTGCTTTTATAACTTCTGCTCTTAGCCATGCTGTGAAAATATTCTCCTGATGTTTTAGGGTGTTTTTTTTTTACGGTGTCTTGTTGAACATTTCGATTC
Organism: Agelaius phoeniceus; assembly: GCF_051311805.1. NCBI lineage: Eukaryota > Metazoa > Chordata > Aves > Passeriformes > Icteridae > Agelaius > Agelaius phoeniceus. Next base: position 26,668,251 of record NC_135269.1, on the reverse strand, counting down.
ATAGGGGAATATTAGAGTTACAAATTAAAAAAGCCCAAACAACCTAAACCAACAATTGTAAATAAACATGATAATCACAGTGCCAGAAGGAGTACATGTAAGAAAGCTGCTCAAGGTTGAATCCCTTATGCTGTTCTTTTTAGCAAATATTTATGAACCTGGATACAAACATATAATATTGACCAGGGAGCTCACTTCCTACTCAATATGGCTTGTTTATTTTTAGTCTGGGAACTGGACAGCTATGCTTTCTCAGTATTATTAATTGCCACTGCTCTGTTTTTCATATATATGTTTGGGCTTCTGAAAAAAATTATTGGCATAAAATGCCAAAAGTCGAGAAATGCTGGTCTACCTCTTGAACCAATGAAAGCATTAACAAAGCAGTCAGCATTATAAAGTGCATGTACATAAAAAGAATATCACCCATTGAAATATCAATGTGACTTCTTTCCAAATAATAGTTTGCTTTCTCTGGGCAACAATAACAGTGCTCCTATTTTACATCTTGAGGCCATACATTTTTCTAGGCTGAACATCAGCAAAGTGTTATTGAGGGCTATGTACAGCTCCAGCATGAATTTCTGTCAAAAATTCTACTGCAGCTGTGATATTCCTTGCTATTCACCTTTTTTTTCAAATGCCTTTAACAACTTTCATCAAGATCAACAACAGAAATTTTGTTAAGTCTTTTGATCTAATCAACTTACTTAGTCACTGAAGTAGATCCACATAGGGAAATGCACATACATAATCCTGAGAAGAAGAAAAGTTGTTTCTTGAAGGGATCATGATAGATTTGATAAACTGTTGTTACTTGCTTTACATAGTAACAGCATCACCCTGACAAGTTTTGCTTCTGGTAGGCATCCAGCAAAAGAACTTTATCCATTGCATGAAAGATGTATGAATGCAATCCGTACAATTTCATTGCATGAAATATGTCTTTGCTTGTATTTTAGCACCAAAATGACAGAACAGGACCTAGTGAAGCTTGGCATGACAAATAGTTTTGCAATGTATACTGCTGTTTATAGGTCGTAGCAAGCATAGCCTTACAGGGTCAGGCTCTTAGGTGGCCAAAGTGGTGTTCAGTCCTGAACATCTCCTCCTCTGCTAAGTTTTCCTTTTTTTCTGTTGTTTATTTACAGTATTTATCTCACAAACAGGAAGCAACAATTTACAGGAACTATTATTGTTGGCTAAATTTCATCCCCAAGCTTTCTAAAAGTCATTTACTCACAGGAGTTTGCTTTGCATATCTGTGGGAAACCTCTTGAGTAATAGTATGTCAATCACAAGCATGAAATAAACAAACACCAAGTAAACAAGGAGAAAAACATGCTTCAACCCTTTTTATCTCAGCAAAACAAGCAAATATAGGTTACAGAAAAAGAAAATGTCTCCTTGTCGTCCTGTGAAATCACTCTTTAAATCTGAGGCTACATTTGTCTATGAGCTTAGATGTAGGTGATGGGCCCTTAGTGACACTGTGATGGCTCTTCTGCATGTGTGAGAGGAGGACACAGCTCCTGAGCCCTCTGAACTGGGTGTTGCAAAGTACAAGTGACACCAGAGTACAGAGCACAATACTCCTTGTGTCAATGCCTGTGCCCTCCCCATCCTGACCCTGGGACTGCTTACTCAGCTGTGCTGCAGCAGCTGACAGGTGACAGCCACCTTCCTTGGGACAAAAACTGCCTCCTGGATGATCAGGGTTAAGCTACAGGGAAAATGAATACTTCTGGTCTGCACTGCTCATCTGACTTGTTCTCTGACAATGCATCAAGATCACAGAACCATCACAGAATCGTGGAGTAGTCTGGGTTGGAAGAGACCTTAAAGAACAACAGTTCCAACTCCCCTGCCATGGGCAGGGATACCTTCCATTAGACCAGGTTGCTCCAAGTCCCATCCAACCTATCTTGAGCACTTCCAGGGATAAAGCACCAACAGCTTCTCTGGCCAACCTGTTCTGCTGAGTCTTCATCCTCATAGTGAAGATTTTTTTCCTAATATTTAATCTAAGCTTATGCATGTCTTTTTATTTCTTTGCATTTCAGCACCAGTTGTGTAGCTCAGATCTCGATTTCTATCCTATGGACCTCTTAAATTTGATGATATAGATCCAACGTATTAATGTTTCCCCAAAAGAAGCATACAAAGGTTTTATTCCCTAATAAATGACCATGTTAGGGCCACAGCTCTTCATAACACACAATGCTCACCTCTCTAAAATCACCTGCACCTCTGATCTCACAGTCTACACAGAAGGAGTACTGGAGCCCTAGATTTTAGACTTTCTGTGCTGAAAGGCACAGACCCACAAGAGAACACTATGTTTTACTTGAGGCTGTGGAGAAGGCTTCCAAAATTGATTGATAACACTAGAATTGCAGATGTGTAGTTAGTTAGAAGTGTGTAATATCCCAGAATAGAAAACTTAGAGTTTAAAGTTTTAAAATATAGTAATAAATATGAAACAAATGAAAGTTTTAAGGCAGAAACACATTGTTCTTCTTTACTTTCTTCTTCCTTCTTCTTCATAAGTTTAGATGATATTTTCTCACTAAACAGAAAAGTCCACATTGTGGGCTTCAAAGGATTAGTTATTGAGTTAAAAAGGAAAACAATCTAGGTATCATTTCTTAATTGGATAGTTTAACCTTAAAAGACTTTATAACAAGAGATAGTTAACTATTTTGTACCTTACTAATGAAAGACTGCAGAACTCACAGCTATGAGGCTGTAACACTAATAAGAAACAATAAACACCTAAGTCTGAACACAAACTATTGTCTCAAGCACCTTCAATCCCAGCCCCAGAGGAGCTGATCATGTTTAATAGGTGTATTGTTTGGTCAGCATACAGATCCTTGCTCAGCTGTCAGTTACCCTGAACTTAACCAGTTTGGCTAAAAGCAGTCAGAATAGTGTCTTCCATGGTTAATGAAATAAGGTTTACACAAAACCAAACAATGCACCTTTCATTGATTGATCTGCAAAATATAAGGCTGTAGAAAAAACAGTGTATTGATTTGAGTGATGCAATAGACTGTATTTGAGTGATGCAAGCTCTGTACCACCACAGATTTTTTTCTCCTCAGAAAGGCCACCTGGCACAGATACAGTGCTTTGCTTCTTCCAGTGAACTGCCTGTTAAGGTTTGACTAAAATGTTTGTGTGCAATCTTTAAAAAGTGTTAAATTGAATAGTGTGACTCTTGAAAGTCTAGTTTAGTAACACTTCTAGCATTTACTCTGGCATTCTTTATGAGATACAGAGAAGATATAATAAATTGTGGCATATCTGAATACTTCTAAGTTACTTGGAATTCCAGTTTACACATCAAAATTCAGGACCTTGGAATTTACCCTTGCTTGCTGTTTCACTGCCTTCTCATGTTCCCTCAGGCATAGATAATAGCAAGAAATACCACAAATTTAGTTTATTGCTTAGAGAAAGCAGTTATCAAATTTATTATTGCTATAAACCTACAGCCTATTATGTTTTTTACAGCTGGACTAATGAGGCAGGAGAAAGGGTGTAGGGAAAACTTCCTTTACCTGCATATTATTTACACAGTAGTCCAAGTATTTCCACATTGTGGAAATACTGTCCTATGGACCCCAAGTCTTTTATATGGAAAGGAGTGCTTTGTCTGCAGCCTGAAGCATCAGTCTCCTGTAAGTTAGGGAACTACAGGCCAAAGTATTCATTTGAAACAAAATGAACATATTTAATACAGGCTGTAACAAGGTGAAAAACATTAAATGTACTAATTCTTATGCTGGCTTTCTGCACAAGAGTCTTTTTTGTGTTAGTTTGTTATACAAGTTAAACTGGAGAGATTTAGTTTACAGTTTGGGGTTTAGTTTATTACTAGAAGGCTTAATTTTATATCCATCAATGCCTTTGTGAGTAGAAGTCTGCACAAGAAATCAAAGCCATTTGTAGCAAAACATACAGCAAACTTGGCAATCTTTGCTATCAAAAGGACATCTGGGATCTATTCGAAACCTAACTTCATTCTCAAAAGTGGCTGTATGCCAGAAAAGAAGAAAATGAAAGAAATAAGGAATTGGATCAGTAAATTTTTGCAGAGTACATGGGGAGAAATACACTGAAAATGTCTTGAAGAACAAGACATTGTTCTTTTCTACTCTTTTACTCTGAAGATATTACCAGAAAAGAGAGAATATATCAAAAGAAATCCTGCACAATACTGAAGAAAAAATAACCCATTCTGAAAAGAAACTTAACCTAAAAAAAGCAATCAGAAAGGCTTGGGTGCAGTGCAAAGATGTAAACAATACCAAAACAATAAGGGACATCAACAGAGACATCAAACTAACAAAGATATAGTGGAAATGAGAATAGGGTATTCTAAAGGGAAAGAAAATAAGATTACATTTTGACCATGCTTTAGTTATACCAGATGGAAGGGGAACATTTCTTCACAATAGATCTGTATTTGAAGTACAGCTCCTGGCCTGTTAAAATGCAGAGGTGATTTCCCACCATCAAACCACCTGGATTAAATATAGGTACTGCTTTCAAGACAAAATTATCCTCCATGAGTTGAGCTTTACATGAGTCACCAAGAATGAAATCCATAAAGCCCTTTGTTATCCAGGAATTTTTAGTTCCTCCTGGATGCACCCTCACTGTCAGTATTGCAGCCTTCTGCTCAGTGCCCTTGCCACTTTTGGAGGGGGTAGTGGTGGTGATAGTTAAAACATAGACTGTGTTTCCCAGTGAGCAGCATAAGATGTGAACCTTGCAGAACTTAGACACCACTGGGCCTTTAGAGATGGCCACCAGGTACTCCTGCAGGTTGTTGTAGGTGTAAGGATAGTAGTGGGCAAAGTAGTAGGTGTCTTGGTCAGCCAACTGGAACATCCAAGTGAGTGAGAAATAATAATGTCTGTCTTGCCTTATACTGGTTTTGCGATACTTGATTTATTTCCAGACCTTTACCAGCCATTTCTTGTGCTGTTCCTTACAGCTGGTTTCTGAGTACAGCAGTGGCCACAAGCCATGTTTGTACAGGCTGGTTCCTTGCTAAAGCTGTCAGAAATGAAGCACTAAAGCATCCCTGCCTGCACATTGCTTGCTTGGAAGTAGCACCACTGTGTGTGTGTGCTTGTGTGAAGGTCAGTGTGGGGTCAGACAGTATTTGTAGAATTCTGAAGTTGTAGGACACAGAATTAGTAGGCAGAGAGCAGACAAACAGTGGGATGCTGCTTAGCACTGTAGCATGAGGTAGTGTCAAACAATGTGCAAGGCCATGAAGAAGCACCCTGCAGTGAATCAGGTGCAAATCTGATTCACAGTGTTATAAATCAAAGTCTAAGCAACTGCTGGGAGAGGATGCCTAATCTCACCAAGCATGGCAGTAATGCAACTGGTGTCCTCATTAGAACTCTAAGTAATAAGTAGAGCTTCTTAGAACATTCTCCACACTGTGCTTTAAAAGGAGGTGCTTAAGGAATTTGTTGAGTTTGTGTGTATGATGATCACCTAGAGAACACATTCAGTGCCAAGCAAGCACCCATGTTCTACTGCAGCTTGATGTTTGCTGTCCCAGGAATTACTAACTGCTTGTCATTCCTCAGGAACAGGAGGGACCACTGGCCACACTTCAAGGCAGCAGTTTTCTTCCTCTTGCTTGGAAAGTTTCATTAATGAAGGCTGAGAATCACAACACCACAACACCCACATTGCTGGAGAGCTGTACAGGCTGAAATAAGATTCACTTCCAGTTGCTTGTGCACAAAATTCAAGTCAGTAATTAATTCATGGAAAGTTAATTTTTAAAGCACAGCAACTAAAAGACTGTAAGAGAAATCCCTGTCCTTGTTTGCAAAAAGGCAGGGAGCTGATGTTCAGAGTGTTCTGCACATCTTTTCCCTTGCAGTAAATTAGCATGTCCAGTTGCAAAGGACAGAGTTTCCTTCCCACACAGCCCTTACCAGTTCTCCTGGGCACCAAGTGTAGCACCTTACTCATGACAGGTAATATGCCCATCCTGCAGAAGCAGCTAATTTCTAAATGAACTTATCTCAAACAGTACCACTGCTTTTCTGTGTATTACAAGCCTTTACTAACTGTATTTGCCTCAAGAAAGGTACCAAACCCCTTTCAGTTTTGAGCTTCTGAACATTTTGGGCCACAACTAGTTATCTTAGGACTGCAAACCTACTATAATCCTTTCTTATCCATGTAAAAGAATCCCAGGACCAAAATCAACAACGGTCAGAAGTTCCAAGTTCATCCAAGGCAACTGGATCAACTTTGCAAACACAGGAAAGAATAAATAAATCTGATACTCAACCAATGACAGTGGAATAAGGCAACTAATCCCTTCAACTCTGTCCAGTGAATCCTTGCCAGACAGAGAAGCCTGTATTCAAGAACTGATCCAATCTGACCAGGTTTTGTTTATAATTTTTGGCAAAAACAAAATATCCTTCCAACACAGACTTCAGTGTTGATGTTGCAGCTACACAGATCTCATATTTTTCACTTTCTCTTTTGGCTCTTATCATTCTTTGCTCATATTTTCTCAACAAACTCATTTTAAGCTGGTTCATATTGTTTTTTACTGAGAACAATGGATTGAGCTGAGCTGGACTTTTGGGATAAGTAACAGGACTGGACTTCTGGGATAAGTAAGCAGAACTTAAAGAAGATGAGGTAGATGTGTAATTGTGACTACTTTCCTTCCTCATCTATAGCAAAATAACTTATTCCCAAGTGCTTTAAAATTACATGGAAAATCACAATGATTCATCAGGTTTTGAATTATATTTGTAAAGGAGATCAAAGGGCTTCATCTGCCTACATCTGACAGCAAGGGTTCTTAGACTGTTCACATCTTCTCCTAGATAAATCCCTTCTAGATAAAACCTCCTTTGTCAGGAGTTTGCTATGGCAGCATTGTGTCCAAACCTATTGTATTGTACAATGATTCAGGGGTAGTGAGTATCCACTCTGAAAAGGAGGCAGAATAAGGTCATAGATGTCTCAGTCCCTCAGTCCCACCTCTATGCATTTCCAATTTTTATTTTATTATTTTTGAATTGCAATTTTTTGTATATATAAAGGACACAAACTGCCTTAGTCTTCACTAACTCAAAACAGGCTTGCACCAGGACTTCTGTACAGACTGCATAAAATCAGTTATTAGCTGACATTCTCATTTAACCCTGTAACCCTGAAATACAGTACTGACATTGCTAAAAACTGGACATGAGATTTGTACTGAAACTGCAGGACCTCAGGACTGAAGTCTGAACTTTATCTGCCTGCAGCTTTGTTTCACTCAATTTAGCTGTGACAGCAATTTCTCTAATTGACATGTATGGCTAATTTGTTTTATTTTGTTTGCCTTTGTGTGGTGTAAACATAGGTTTATACAGACAGTAACAAGGAGGAGTTCTGTGTAGAAATGCAGGCCTACATCTGGACAAACTGCATTTTAGAGGTAACAAGGAGACATCTGAAGTCAGTTGGGGGTTACAAGGAATAAAGGAAGGAATTCTTCGAAGTTGGGAAAAGCCACTTGAATGAAAACATGACAGGCAGAGAAAAGGCTTTGAAAAAAAAAATCTATTAATTGGATGGTTGGGACTGCTGGTACTGTGCACTGACTGCAACACTGCTTGGAGTTAGTTACTTGTCATAGGATCATAGATATGAAAGGATCCCCTTTCAAAGCATTCCCTATCCTTCCTACTATCTCCTTATATCAGGCCAAAAGACAGAAGTTTGGTTTCATGTAACTTTGTATTTGCTTTGGGTCTGAATCAGATACAGCACGAGTAGTACTAATTTTTGACCAGAAAAAAAATTCTTATTGCTTTAGGTCTGTTTTCTAGATTTAATTCTCTTCACAACAGACAAAACTCCATAATAAATAAAAGATTTTCATTTGAAGGAGCAGGTTTCAAGTGTAGATGACATCATATATGAGAAGTAAAGGAATTAAACACAAAACCTGTGAACACATTTTTAACCTGCAGTGGATACTGAGCTCTAAGGGAGGCCTGGCTCATAAACTGGTGGTTAAGGGTGAGCTGCAAGGTGAGACTGAGAGAAATACTCACCTAGGTCAAGAACAATTAAGTATGAGTAGATCAATTTCCAATTTTGTTTAGAGCCTCACAGTAATGTGATCACTAATATATTTTCCCTTTCCTTATCTACCACCTTGTGGTTTTTAAAAGGAAAATTTTCCCTTTTTTAAAGGAAAAATGTAGGGGAATAATTGAAAGGGTCTTAATATGTAAGAACAGTGCAAACTGTCATAAATTAGCTAGAGGAGAGTCTTGATCTTAAACCAATTAAACTTAAATACTAAAATAAAATTGGAAGTCCATAGCAGGCTAGTTTTTGTTTATTTCCTGAGAAGAGCTGCCTTTTTTGGTTTGTTTTGTGGCCTGCAGAAGAATCAGACCTAGTGTCTGTAATGCATGCACTGCACCACTACCCCATGCCTGGGTTACCCTCCTGCCCCTAGAGCTGGGACAGGGTGTCCTCAGCTGGCTGAGGAGGCTTGAGCAGCAAAGTCTGGTGGGTTATGTGAGGAAGGCCCAACAGAAAGGTCAGTTTGCACAGGAGATCAGGGATAACTGTGGTGTTGGAGGTCACAGCCACCTAAGCAAACTGGCTGGACTCCTCCAGCTTCCTCTCTTGTCCATGAAGGTGTGTACTCATGAGGAACAGTTCAGAACACTGAATTTTAGATCCACTTGGGTTTGCTCCCTGGAAAACCTGCTTTTCCTCCACTGGTTCTAGAGGCACCAGTGGTGAGTTCCTTGGCTGACAGAGAAGTCCAAGTAGGTTCTGTGTGAATATACATCCCCAGGATTTCTCTGAATTGCAGGTAGGCATGGCTGCCCAGCCCCCTGGACCTCGCCCAAAGCAAGTCACCAAGGGGACACATGGCCCCAGAAGGGGCTGGGGGTGATGTGTTCTTTACTGAGCAGAAGAGGGAGAATTCAAATCTTCTTGGAGTGCTCAGCATGTTACTGTGTGCTCTTGATCATGGTTGCAAACAGAAAAACAGAGCTCCACAAACATTCTCCAGTGCTAAACACTCATGGGAGTTCTGCTGTTTGCTGCCACAAGACAAATGCCACGACCTCTGTACCAGGAGTTATATTTGTTATGGGTGTATCAGTTTGTACATGACAGGAGGGACTGCCCAGCGCTTCTTCACACTCCCAGGAAAGTTTCCTCCTCCCTGTCATAGTCACACTCCACGTGTGGTTACACAACCCCCTCTAGAGTCAGACTCTGCACCTTCGGCGCTGGAAAGCAATGGATGAGTTTCTTTCTCTGTAGGGAAGATGGTCCTGAGGGGCAAGCAGGTTGATTTCCAGAATTGCTTTTTTCTTTTCCCAAAATGCCAGTTGAATGATCAGATTTACTTCCCTTGTATAAACAATAATTTCTGTAATCTAATCATAAATCAAATAAACTCAGTCATATGTTTTTATTTCAATTATCCAATTTTATTTCTATCATCGTGACACTAAAAAAATCATCATTTAAATCAGAATATTGTGTAAGGTGCAGTGTTTTGTGAAGAGTCTATCCTTTGTTTAGAGAGGTGAACAGGAGAGGCAGAGAGGGCAGGGGTAGGAGGCAGGAGTGACTGCTCAGAGTTTGGAGTGGAAGAACTGCCAATGAAAACTATGTCATAAATCTGTCTTGTCCACTGGGCAGCATTATCCCTTACATGACCTCTAAAGTTTGCTGCTGACAGGGGCAGCTTCACAGCCTAAACTTTAGTCTGGGATCCCCAGGAAATTTGGGTACCTCTGGTGAGAATTTTTGTATTCTTTCTTGGGAAAAAAAAAAAAAAAGCTTGTGTTGGTAGCAGCTTGATGTAAACTGCTTTCTTGAAGATTTAGATTGCTTTTCTAAGTCTTAATTTGTTTCTGATTGAATCAAGGGTGACAGGAATTCAGGATGAGTGCGCTAAAGATTTTTTTGATATTGAAGAAATTGTACTTCACAAATTATTAAATTTTTTTAAAGGATCTTATATTTCCAGAGAAGAGCTGCCTTTTTTGGTTTGTTTTGTGGCCTGCAGAAGAATCAGACCTAGTGTCTGTAATGCATGCACTGCACCACTACCCCATGCCTGGGTTACCCTCCTGCCCCTATAGCTGGGACAGGGTGTTCTCAGCTGGCTGAGGAGGCTTGAGCAGCAAAGTCTGGTTTTAATCTTTTAATCTTTTATAAAGGGTGTTATATTTCCTTAGAAGAATTTTATTTACTTTTGCAAAATGAAGTGATAGGTGCTATTTTCAGATTCTTGTGTAAACTTTATGAAAAGTGTTTTGGACAGGTTTTTCTTTAATCTGATTTTTTCTACAGTGTCACAGAACAGCTTTGGGTTTGCTACTTCTTTCCCAGAGAATTGTTTATTTCTAGTGGAACAGCTAAGAGGACGGGGAAAACAGAACAAGCTTTTAAGGGGGTCGGGTGCTGTTGCCAACAGAGAGAGCGAGAATGGCCACAAGATGGTAGCAGTCTGTCAGAGAAGGCCAGGAGAGGGATCTCAGCTTCTCTTCTTGATCCAGGGAAGCAAATGCACGCTGTGAGCCTTGTACCTTACAGCGGAACATTGGCAGGGTACAAGCAGAGCTATTTTAGAACGAATTTTTAAAAAATTATGTCACTCTGAGGTGATGACACGTGAGGTGAACAATGAAGAGCAGCACCACAGGCTGCTGTGCCATGGCTCAAGCAAGGATGCCAAGTGCAAATCCATTTTAAAACTGCCAGTGCAAGCTGGCATCTGGGATTGTGTCCTGCTGGGAGGCCTTGGCTGGCTCATTCACTCCTCCTTTCTGGGCTGTCCTCATGGCATCCAGGCTGGCACAGCCCCAGGCTGCAGGGTGCTGGCCTGCCACACACCCCTTCTGCCCTGTTGGATCCCTTCAGAGGAACACAAGGGGTTAAACTCGTCCTGCTGGGCCTTGTGAGAGATCAGGTGTCATCCACTCTCCCCCTGCTGACATTAACTTCATGTTAACAGAAAAAGACAGTGAAAACTCCATCATGTGCCCTGTCTGGTTTGACAGCAATGCAGTCATATGCCCACATGTGATCAAGATTAAACTTGTGCTGCAGAGTGATCTGGCAGTGTGCAAACCCCTATTCATGTGCACAAACACATGGTCTGTGGGGGGGGAAGAGAAAGTTTTTATTTCTCCTGCTTCTGCTGTAAGATAAAAGTGAAAGGGGAGCTTCTAACAGACTGCTGAGGCTTCATTTTGGTTTGGGTTCCAGTTACCAGAAAAGATACAGGAGATTTTTCTGTGAAGCAGTTCTGTGTGAATTCTAGCACAATTTCATCCTTTTTTCATGCATGGAATTTATGGGAAGGTGTGTGAAGGCTGGCAACACTTCTCGATCTTGTATCTGTTCTGCAGCATGCTTGAGTGGGGTTATTGTGTGTCAGCAGGACTTAATATAAAGGTAACATTCAACTCACAACGTTACAAACTTAATTTGACTCTGCAATGAAGACCAGCCCTGCTCTTCTTGTTGCATTTCTCTGTACAAATGCTAATTGTGCTGCAGGTTCATTTAGGCATGGTGCTCAGATGTGATGCTCAAACACCTTCCAGCATGCAGTTTAAATATTTCAAAGCCAGCAAAACGATATCAGTGTTTGCATTGAGCCAAATTTCATGACCATTTGCTTCCTGAGAGCTGTAACCAACACTCTGAGCAGCCTTTTCCTCTGTGAAGTCCGAGTTTTGTGTAAGTTTTTCTCCTCAGTGCTAATGATTTAAATACCTACTCATTACTCAGTAGGACTCTGTCCCTGGAGGCAAAGGAGGAGCCTAAATGTCACTTCATGTCCCAAAAATGAAGACTTGGTTTGCCTGAGTGCCTTAACCCAGTGCAAACATGCACACATGCTTTAGATTTCTCCCAGTCTCCATAGCACTATTCTTAGCAGCACAGTGAAATGTGCTTGTGTTAAACATGCTACAGAGAAGGTTCAAAATAAATCATGTCTCAAAGTGACCTGATTCTCTTCTTTGCTGCTTTCTTTTGGCTATAATATAGCTCACAAAAGGATAAAATGCTGTACTGAAAGTAACAGTTTAGTTTGTTTCTCTCTGATGCAACTGTTGACACATTTTTCTATTTCTGACATAATTTCCATGCTTTCCTTTGATTGCACAATTCTCAAAGGTGCATCCTCCATTTTACAGAAAGCAAATGGTTTTAAGAATATATATATATATATATTCCAGAAACTTCTAGCTAAATAAAAATAATCTACTCTCTGGATACATATACAACTGGCTCACTTATGGGATTTGGTAAATATCTATGAATTTCTACAGGTATTTGAGAAGCTCCAAGTCAAGCAAGCTCCTTTAAATCCACTTATTTCTGCCTTGTTCTTTTCTGTTCTTCACAGACATTTTGTTCTCTCAGGCCATGTCACAGCATCACATCCCTAGCAGCCAATACTGATTCTTGTGTCCATGCTTAGGGTTTTTTTTTTTTTGTTGGTTTTTTTTTTGGTTTTTTTTTTTTTTTTTTCCAGTTCCATCTTTAATAAGCCTCCTGGGCTTTCTTTGAACATTGCATTTGCAACTGCAAAGAAACCCTTGTGTATTCCAAGTCTTCTATGTGGATTAAAAATGTTTTAAAAGACTTTATTTCAAAGACTGGACATAAGAGTTCTTAAAGATACATGGAGATGGGTACTTGACACACACCTGAACTCAAGCCTGGTACACAGAAAAAGTAAAAATGTGTGAAGTATTTTTGTGCTTTCTTTAACACATTGCTTTGAGCCTGTAGTAATGTTTAAATTCCTTCCTGTGTTTACTGAGATATAAAGGAGGTCTGTAAATATGTTTCTTTCCTATTTTCCTCCAAATGTTCTGGTTCTTGTATATAAACAGAAATTTCTTCACATACTTGGGGAATAATTCAAACATTTTTCTTTGTAACTTCAATCTGTTTTAAAGTCTTGGCTGAAGTTCTTGAGACCTGTGGAAACAACCTGAGATCACCCAAAAGAAAATCTGAAATGTCATGGTACAAACCTGGCCTTGCAATGTCAGAAAGTTTGAAAGCAACAGTACATCCCTTTTTCTGAGGCAGAGCTGTTTTAACACAAGTGCTTGCCCAAATCATGTTACTGTGTTCCAGCACAATCCCTTGAGAGAAATGGGCAATGCTGAGAAACTTTTGGAAATGGCTGGGGAAAAAAAGAGTCACAGCAAATGGGTGATGACCACACATGGATCTTCCTGCTCCTGCACATGATCTCAAGAGGTCAGGAGGGTCTTTTAATTATATGGTTGAGCAGTGTTTGGCACAGCAAAGCTTTGAACCCTGCTAAAGGTTTTTGGATGTTATGGGAATGCCAGTAAATACTGTGCTATTTAACCAATGGTTATTGTAGTGCTTTCAAAATTTGTTTTGTTCCCACAGGTTTTATTTTTATCCACATTCCTCAGCTATGTGTTGGTGTGACTATCACTGCCATTGTTTTGCCAGGATTGGCCCTCACTGCATTCTAGTCTACTTTATTTTTGGGTTCTGAGTATGGCACTGACCTCTAACCAAATGCAATGTTCCTGGCTGAGCTTGGCACCTTAGGGCTTTCCCTTGCTTATGAAGAGTTAATCCTGTAGCTGAGACTGGAGCACAGCTCATGCCATGCTGGAGCAGATGCTGTGCTTGGTTAGATGAGTCCATCCTTCAGCTCCAGCACTTTTATTGACTCGATCCTCCTTGGCAGTCCTGCCATAGATGCCTAAAGCCAGGAGAGGTGCAACCATCCTTGGGCACCTGCACCATGCTGCCTGTGTAACCAAGCATGGGAACTGGTGTGTGGAGGGGGCTTAACCCAATCCCCACCAGAGGGCTGGGGGCTGCAGGGGCTGTGCCCCTGCCCACAAAAGGAGCTCCTCTCAATTTTCCCTGTTCTGTGAATCTGTCATAGCCATGTCCACAGAGCTGGCCACATCTAGGGCAGAACATGAGCTCCAGATAACAGTTTCTCTCCCTTTCTCCCTCTGCCACACCTTCCCTCCCTGCCCTGTCCTCCCCTTTGGCCAATCCCTGCTGCTGTTCCCAGTGCTATCCTGGTGCCCAGAGCCACCTGGGGTGATTAGGGCTGGTGGCAGACCAAGGGTAGCAGGGCTGATGAATTTCAGTGTTGGTACAGAGTCTGAGTTTGTGACTTGCAGTAAAGATTGCCTCTGATTTGCCTCTGACGTGGATGCCCTGAGATAACCAGGCTTGTGTCTTAGAAAGACCTCTGTAAGATACAGTGCAGCCAGAAGTCCTCTTTAGCTCAGAGATTACACCCCAAAATTGTAGAATGCAGGCTGATTGTGAGCAGCAATATGACACCAGTGCTGGGAGGAGCAGTGGCCAGCTTTCTAGAATGGCACAGAAATGAGGGGGATGTGAGAAAGCTGATGGGGAAGATGCTTTAGGGTGTGAAAAGTTCTGTTTCACAAAAGGGAAGGTGAGCAGAGAGTATGTTGTATGCTACTGCTAGCAGCTCTGATCCTGTGGCACTGCATCAATAAGCAGAAGCATTTGGAGACCAGGTGTCCTACTTGTGTAGCCTGTTAAACACCATGAACCTGGATTAACATTCCCACAGCACAAGAGATGGAAGAATGGTTTGTTATTTTCTCATTTACTTCTTTGTGGAAAGATGTTGTCTAGAGCTGAAGTGATCTGTGTGAAATACTCCACGTGCCTTCGGTGATTTTGGGGCCAGCCCATGGGGGTCCTGTCTGCATTTCATGCCTCAGAGGTCCTGGGCTAGCTCCAGTTAGAGCTGCCATACCTGAGCAGTGCTGTGCTGAGACAGCAGCCTGAACCCAGAGAGCAGCACAGCAGTTCCACTGGTGATCCATTTCCCTGCAGGAGAATTAGCTGACCAGGCTGCTGTGCTGAGGTGTCAGGCTGCTTCCCAAGGCAGAACTATCTTGCTGGGCAGTAACTCTGCAACCTTTGCAGCAGGCTCTGCTGCCTGTTTCTGCACCACACAGAGCTGTGATGTAAGAGACAACATGACAAATACTAACACAGCTGAGTTTATTTTAGTCTCTCTTGCAAGAGAGCTGTACCCAGATTAGGACAATATGGAGTAGATCTGGTGATGCTTAATAAGTCAAAAAGATCTGGGGCTGGCTGTGTAAATCAGCATAGCAGATCTATAATGCAAAAAAAACCCCAAAAATTCAATAATGTTCCTACTTTTAAGATAAGAGCAAAGCCTCTTGGCTCACTGAAATGACAACAGCTCAAATAAAGTAGCACTGAAAAGGCAATGAAACCACTGCACTAACTTTAAGCTGGCATGGATGCTGCTGAGAAAATTGGTGCAGCAGCAAGAATTCTGCATGGACTGCAAAATGCTGCTGAGAAGCTATAAAAAATCACCATAGCTTCACGTTTCAGCCAGTTGAAACTCTTACAATCCAGAAACTAGTATGTATGAAACAAGCTCCTGCTCTTCTTGGAATTTTCTAGACTGCCTCCAACCTTGGGTGATTTCTTCTATCTTTTCCCTAAACATTTAAAAATATGTTTTCTAATGGACTGACCATGAAATCAAAGCATAGTGACAAGCATCTTGCTTGCTTTGATTGTTTGTCCTGGATTCTTCAGAAATAGTTCATGAAGTCCCTGCAGACTGTAGACCACAGACTGAAAATCATTTAATAATTCTCTTTGCATGTGCCTTGCAGATTCCTGGGACACAGCCTGCCCTTCAGCAGAAAAATCAGGGTGATGCCTCACAAATGCTTTAATAGGTTATTTGAGACAGAAGGTGTGTTTTTCAGGTCAAGACAGAGGAGTATGTATGGCAAAAAGAACCTAATAGACAACAAAGGGCTAAGCAACATTTAGAGTATGATAATGAATGATGTTCTTAATTTCTTTTTGCATTCAAAAATTTTCTTTATGAGGTGAGAGGTAAGTGAGTTTGTGGAGTAGAAAACGCTGGTTAGAGTTCCTCTGCTGTGGCTAGGTTGGGGTTTTTAATGTTAAATTTGGGTTAGGAACAGTGTGTGGCTGTTACTTTCTTCTTCAGTTATATTTTTAACTTTTGGCAAAGTTCCATAGTCTTGAAGATGTTTATTTTTATAGATTTCAGAAAACAAAATAAATAAAAACAAGCCATTTGGATCTCTGTGCTTGTATAATTCAATGTCACGACTACGACTTTTTCTGGTCAAAACCAGGACCCAGCAGCTGTTTTCTTCTGCAGCTGTGGAGAACTCAAATAATATCTGATAGTGTTAAAGGTACAAAATATTTTTTAAAAAAAACCCCAACCATTGTCTTTGCTTCCAGTAAGAGAAAGTTATTTATGCAACAGCTGCCAAAAGATGAAACTCATGTTATAACACTGCGTTTTTCCAAGCAAGGCCATCCCAGCAGCTGGGGAGGGGCTTACCACTGATTTTTCTACTCTAGGAAATATTTCCATGTAGGGAGAATTTATCCTGAGACACAAAGACATCGTTGAGGATGAGCATCTTGGACACCCCTGTGCTGCTCCTGGCCCCAGTACTATGGAACTGCTCCCCTCCTGCATGACAGGGTGGTTGTGGGAGGCAGCTGGACCCCTAATGCTCTGCAGGTGCTACTGATCCTAAGATTCCTCCTCCATCAGCTTTGGAAAAGGCTGCAAATGTTTCTATGCATGGGGAACTTCCATGTGTTTCATAGTCAGAAATGGGAAGCTCAGAAGGGTCTTCACTTGGCACAGCCTCACTCAGAATGATTTTGCCTCAAGGCCTGAGAAGCATGAGCTAGTAGGGCAGAGGTTTTAGGGCTCAGTTTTTGCAGAGACTCTTAAAGAATGCCATTGTCATTAAAGGAGCTGTCTGATATTTCTGGCTCTAAAAAGTCCAATAAAAATTTAAGTGGGAAAACATACCAAAGTCACCCTTATTTTCTGTATTTATAGCTCCAGTTCTCACAATACACCACAGACTTTACTAACCATACAAGGCTGCATCCTCAATAAGGACAATCTGTGCTGGCATCTCCTGAAGTCTGGCATGGCCAGGAGCTGAGTGCCCAGCACTGTGCAGAGGGGAAGGCAGGCACAGGAGCCCTTGGAGGAGCAGCAGGCAGAGCCAGTACAAGCACACCAGGAGAGCAGGACATGTTTGGCAGCCACTGCCACCATCCTCCAAAGGGAGCTTAAAGGAGGCAGCTGAGTACAGGGCATGGGGAGGAGGACAGGGAGGGTGCCCCCTCCCACATCTGCAGCCTTGCCAACTCTAGCACTGGAACAGGAGCTCTTGCCACAGTCTGTGCATGCTACTACTGACTGCAAATCCAAAACATGGCCTTGCTTCTGCAGATGGACTTTGCTCTGAGGCAACAGGGGTGTCCTGGATACCCTCTTGTTAGGGAAACCTTATTTACTATGAAGAAATTAGCAACATCTCTCTGTTTTGAATCCCTTGGGAATCTGTAGTATTCCCTCTGCTTCTGCTATGTCAAGTGTGGGCCCTACCTGCTGGGTGATCACCCAGTTTCTGTCCTAGGTGTGTCCTGCCAGCTTTCCTGAGGCAACAATTCCCCACCTTAGCTTTGCTTTGAGTAACCCAAAAGATGCAATATGCTCAGTTAAGGTATTAGTGAGCACGAGGCAGTCTCCTCTGGTTTGCCATAGATAGCTAAAATATTAAACCAACAGCTACCTCATCTTCTCTAAAATATTCCTTCTTGCTAATTATTTAATGAAGGCTAAGAACTTTATGTCTCTTTTCACAGTAAAGCCCTCATCCCCATTGCTTCAATGAGCCTAGATGAGTTTTACTGCTGGGATCAGCTGCCAACCCTCTGGAGAAGCAGGAGGTTGACACTTGGAATGGTGATGCCCCAAAAACAAAATGTTTTTTTTGTGGAAAGAGGTACTTGCTGGAAGAAAACACAGTTCCTTGAAACAGTGCACACAAGACCACCTGAGCTTCTCCCAAGGACCCAGAAAGCTCGTTTTGTGACCAGCTGCAGTAAATGTGTGGTGACTTATGGGAACAAGGTCAATTTTCAGCAGCTATGGTTCTGATCCTGTGTGTAGAGAATGGCTGTGAAGTATATTTTTTTAATCTTGAAACTTCTGCTAGAACACAGTAATTGTAAAGATTATTTTATCTGCCCAACAGGAAATTTACTTAACCAACTTCCAGTAGCTTCTACTTTTCTTCACCATGTCCTATCTTAATTCTTTAAATGCTGCTCCTAAGTAACACTGACTTAAAAGAAAAAACCTGTCTTTAAATACAGGTGGTGTCCTAACCTCTCTAGGTAAGAAATAACGTGGACTTTTAATAGTTTTCAAGTAACAATATTCTAAATTGGAACCCAGCAATTGCAGTTGGTTACCACTGGCCAAAAAATGAATGACCACAACACCCTCTTCCTGGGAGCACCAAAATTAATAGGAATAGATTACTTTTGTCAATATAGTACTCTTGTCTCTTCCAGGGAAAGCACTGAGGAAACTTGCAGGTAGCATCAAGTAAAACAAGTTGGGGGTTTTTATGCATTCTGAGAGAAAAAGGCCACAGATCTATTAATTTATTTTCTTAGGTATGAGGGTTTATTGTGTGAACTCCTTAACTAAGGGTACCATAGATAGTAAAAGTTTCTATAGGTTCAGAAAGTGTCTCTACTGCATCATGAAGGAAAAATTTACCAAGTGCTATTGTACACAAAGACATCATCTCTGGCTCAGGATGTCCTTGAGTGCAAATCACTGGAAGCTACTAGATATGTTAGTGACATCCTGTTATATATGTAATTTGTATCTTGTCCTTTGCTACAGCTGGAGACAAAGTACTGGTCTGAAGGACTTTTTTTCTTATTTGGTAGAGACTTCTGATTCTTGTGCTTTTCTGCACATTTCTTATTTAAATTAGACACACAGCAGGCAGCAATGAAGACCTATTCTGCCTGCTCTATAGCAATAGGCTAGAAAATGTGCAGTGCCTGTGCCAGGCTCGGTGGCATTGGTTTAACATACATGCCAATCTCCATTCTTCCAATACAGGTTATTGCATTCAAAGCCAGTTCTTGCTCATGGAATCCCACCTGTGCACCAGTGGGTAAGCATGGCTATTAGCCTGTCAAACACAGCTGGCATCATCCTAGTGACATCCTGTACAGTTCTGCCTTGGAAGCTTCTCCAGTGGTTCTGCACAAGAGCTCTGAAATGCTTGAGCCACAGATGTTACCCTCAGCATATCTATCCCCCTTCCTGTCACACACTCTTGGTTTGAAGATCTACAGGGCACAGATCATGTGGAAAATTGTTTCTGAGTTTCATTATTGCCTCTGTGAGATATTAGCAATGGGGTTCTTATCTGAATTTGCCAAACCAGCCACCAGATATGATTTTACTTTTATGCTGCATATAAGAAAGACTCATCTCCTATCAGAAACAGTTCCCATGAAGACATTTCTGGGTCTGATCAAATTGCCTTTTGACCATCTCTTTAGTAAACTAAAGAGGGTTTAAGGACCTTTGATGAAAAATAACAGAACTGTTTTGGTTACTGAGTACTGTTCAGCAGCTGAGCTGCAGCAATGAGTTGCTCTTGTGCTCTGAGCTTGCTGCATGCAGAGATATGTGCAAGCCTAAGTCACTGTGAACTGTATGTTATTTGACAATTGGAGCAGCCAAAGAGGTCACCTTCTCTAACCCAGTCAGTGAGCAGCAACCCCCTTGGACTTGGATTTGTGTCCAAGCTTTGGACTGATTTATCCTCTCTGTGTACATTCAGTGCCTTGCCACAAAGCTCGAGGGACTGAAGTGCCTATGATACAGATTTTTAAGTAAAGTCAAACTGAAGACATGGGAAGGGCAGAGAATGGATTTTGCACTGTTATGTAGCTCCCAGCCACAATTACAGTTTGAAAACAAGCCAGAGGATTTGTACTATTGGGAATACTTGGGACATGTATTTGAGATTCAGAGAGAAATTCCAGGTGGCTCCCACAGTATGATTTTTCTCAGACCTTTGAAAGAGATGATTTAAAATTTCCTCTGTAACTAAATAATTATAACTAGCAACAGCTTCCTCCTGTTTGCAATTTAGTTAATATTAAATTTGTCTCTGTCATTTTTGTCTGAAGGAACTTGGAAATCCAGTTGATTTAGAGAGATCAAGAAATAATGTTCTTCTGAGAGTAGGCACCCAAAGGCTTCAAGATTCTCATGTTCTATCACCCTATCAGCCCTGGGCTGGGATATGAGGGTAAGGAAATATTTCTTCCTGAAGAGTTTATCAATAGCATCTTGTCATCAGGGTAGCTAATTATTCTGGTTAAATGCTGCTGAAGTTTTAGAGTTCTTATGAGTGCAGATTTTATACACATACAAAAGCTACTGTAAGAGAATATAAGATCATAAAGCCTTTTCAATCAGGCAGTTCACTGGTTTGCAGCAGGTTAGAGGATTTTTTTGCAGGTTGACCTGATCCAAAGCTTATGGAAGTCAGTGCAAAAACTCCAAAGAGAATCCTGGCTTTAATTCAAGGAATTAAGTTGTATGCCTTAATGCCATAGGATATTATTGCACTAAAGAGCTTATTAAGATTAAAATGGGATTAGGCATTACTATGAATGAATGCAAAAAGTTTACATGGCTGGGATAAAGATTTAAAGCTTTATTCCACATTTCAGGGAAATGGTTCTAGACTGAAGCAAAGAAAAATATATTGCATATCATAGCACTACGCACAGCACAGTGCATGTTGTGCTTTCCAAAGTAAGAAACCTGGCACTGATGGTAGGATGTGGAACGAAAATCTTACTGAATTTTCCAAAGAAGCAGTTCTCACTGAAGAGTGAAATGAAAATGTCTCGTGTGCTTCCATGTTCTCTGTTTTGAGCTCGAGATTTTTGCTGGTTTTTTTTTATTTTTTAGCAGCTGAAAACGCAACATCTCACTTTGTCTTGTTATCAGAAGCTTACAGATGGCTGCTAAACAGAGCTTCCTATGTACTTAGCTTTGATATTGTAACGGCTGAGCAAGAGTTTCATATGAAAAGCAAACTTTCTGTACATCACTAGAGTACAGTTTGAGAGACAGCAGCAATGGAGATGGCCTGGTGTGACTGCCCTGGGCCCTGCAGGAACTATGCCTGTTCTGTACCAGATGTTCTCTGCAGGGGATTCTTGGATGCTTTCTACAACACAGTCACAAATGCACTGACTATCAGAGCCTTCCCAGTTCCCATGGGGCCCATGTTTTCCCAAGGAAGGTATTTGTCAGGATTTCTTGATAACAGCTACTTAATATTTTGATGTTATTTTCAGACAGTTCTTCCTTGTTTCATCCTCACTAATATTTATCCTGCTTTGTTATCTATACCCTACAGCTACCTCCAGGTGGGAATCATAACTCCACTTGACTCTTTCAGGAGGCTGTGCATGCTGGAGCAACTTCCCTGATGCCCGTGGAGTCCCTACTCTTCCTTTCTTCATTTTTGTTTACTCTTCATTCCCCTTCTACATGAGTTCAAAATACAGAACAGTTTATCGGCTTCTGTCCTCAAAATCCTAGAACAGAATGGAGCCTTGTGGATGGGGATGCAATGGTGTTAAGATCCTCTCAGATTTATCATAATATAGCTTCTTGTGGTACTCTTTCTGTACAGGCAGCTTTAGTTCAAAATTGCCTCCTTTGCTGACAATATTTCATTCCAATGTAATTGTTGACTTGCTTTCCCTTTGCTCTTGTCTGAGACTGGTGCTTACCAGATCATCCAGCCTCAGGTTTGTGTTTGAAAGGACTTTGCCCAGTGCCTCCATCTGTGTGTTCCTCATCCCGGCTGTCTGTAGGTGACCTGGCCAGGTACTGGCATTTTCAAGACTGACTGTGCTGCATCTTTGCTGTGGCCCCCTATTAGTGAAGTTCAGCATCCTCAGGCTGGAGTAATGCCCTTGCTTGGAGACCAGGGTTATAACTAATTCATTAGTTCACAGTGATGTACTTACAAAGTGCCTAACATGGAAAGACCTTGGTCCCAGGGAATGTTTCTGGTAAAACTGCAGTTCCTGAAGCCAGATCTAACACAACTTGTTGTTTTCCACATGTTTGGCCTTCTGTTATTTTTCTTCCCCTACTTTCAGAACGGCAGCCAGTTCCCTGGTGCAGACAGATGCAGGATTGCTATGCCCATGCCAGCAGCTGTCTGGGTGATACAGATTTGAGCTGGCTTGAATCCAGATAGCTCTTGTGAGATGAGCAAATGCATTTGCCTTCTCCCTGTGCCTAGAGACACCAATGTGGTGTTTTGATCAAGCAACAGGAGTTTGTGCCTCAGGTCACTGGTGGGGCAGAAACCTATGTATGGCTGAGGAATTGGCCTTGCCTTCCATCTGCCTATAGCCTGTTTGCCCCTCTACAGCCCTGTAAACCTGCCTAGGTCATACTTCCAGCCCCTGTAAACCTGTCTAGGTCATACTTCCAAGAGATTTGTTCCAGCAGCCCTCAGTGGTGGGGGTTTTAATGATCCTGGGATTTCTATCTGTTGCTCCTTTTGGTGTCCTGTCCAGAGATGAGGAGAGGTTTATCAAGTTCTCCTACTTGCACAAGACATAGATTTTCCCACTGATGTTATTCCTGCTCCCCTACTCTGTCACCCATGATCACAGGGTCACTGTGGTGGTAGTCTTGAGCTCCCAGGCTTTGATGTGTTTTTCTCCAAGCCCTCTTCCTTCCTGGGTGGTTGTGCAGCCACTGCCTCCCAGAGAGAGCAAGGGACCAAGTTCAGCTTGCTCAGTGCTTTATAAATTATTTGTGCCTTGTGTGGATGCTCTACTTCAGCATCATAACGGGCTCAGAACCCCTGCAAGTGCTCCTTGGCCAGCTGCTACACCCTCCCTGTGTGGCACAGAGCACAGGGCAAAGCCCAGTGTGCAGCTGTGGCAAGCAGCTTTCTGGGGCTTCACTACATTCCTTCTCTGGGTTCTCCATGTTTTTGAAGGTATCCTTCCTTCCTGTGGACTTTTTCTGTGCTGACCACTGTCCTGACCAAGATCTCAGGGTACCAAAAGCATTCTTCATTCCCAGTGCCCCCCTGTCTAAAGTCCTACTCTTCACAGGGTAGTGTAGTACATCTATTTCTGTCACATCCCTGGTCTGCTCTGACATCTGGGCAGTCTGTTGTGTGTGGAGTGTGTGCTGGTGGTTGCTATGCTCAGCCACTTCATTTACAGCCTCAGGAATGTGAGAGGCCCTCAGAAAAATGCCAGAGGAAAGAACGTGTTTGAAAATTCCTGAAGGCTTTGATAGAGAAGGTATTCTTTTCACCCTGCAGGAGCAGCAACACCAGAATTCTCACCATAGTTATGCTAAACTTCAAGAAGAGGAACAACATAAAATGTGAGAGCACATGCTAAAAGTGAGTTGAAAGTGACAGGATTCAATCCAATTGTTATGTAGCCCCAGCACAGAGGCTTCAGCCATCCCACTCCCTCCAGGTGGATCGCAGTTGGTGTGGAAAAGGCTCAGAGCCATAAATGCCCCCTGCCTTGGGCTGTCAGGACAAACTTTGGAGGTGCAGGTGCCTAACATTAGGGTACTGAGCTGATCCCAGCTCCCTGGCAGCCCTATGGGGACTGGGAATAAGGCTTCAAAGTTAAGCCGTCTGGTATGAGGAAATTCCAGAGTTTGAGCACATTTATAAGCATGTGATACGATCTTTTATTTTAATTGCATAATCTTATGTTCTTTTTTTGTTGTTTTTTTTTTTTTTCAAATCTATCTAGATTTGCATCACAGTGGTGTGGTGATGCTGAAACAGACTGCTGGCTGGAATAACCTGCCCACCCAACGGAGCATTACATAAATGCTCTCAAAAATAGACTTCTTGTTCCTCAGATCTCCAAGCTGAGGCCCTGGATCTTACTGTCTGAGTGAGATCTGACTCAGAGAAAATAAGACTCACTAATGAGTACTTACAGCTGCAACCACAACTAATGACAGCTGCATTTTAAACTTCAAGATAAAATGTTAAGTGCTCTGGAAAATCAAGTATTGAAGGCCGAAAGGTGGTGGGTACTCTCAATTTACCTAACTCTCAAAATCCCATTTATAAAATAGAAAAGTGCCCCACAAAACACAGAGTGATATTTCCAGGGCACATTTTTTAGCCTACATCTTGTTGATGAATACCATAGGAAAATGTGACAGTGGCTTGATACTGAGTGAGATGCTGATTTGAAAACTGTTGGAGGATGGTAATTTTGCACTAGTGCTCTTCAGGTCTCCTGAAGAATCCAACTTACACTGAGGTGTTTTTGGTTTTTTTGGTTTTTTTTTACTTTTTTAAATTTTATTTTTATTTATTTTTAACTGAGACTCTTGAGGCGATTTAGATGGGGGGGTGGTGGGGGGAGGGGGAGAAGGAAGCAAGTCAAGTGCTTCTCACTTTTCCTAAGGTTCTTTCTTCTTTTCTTGCAGAGATTTGGGTTTAATTAACTTTTTCACTAGTCAGAAACTGGGGTCAGTGAGGATGGGACTCAAAATTTGGTTATGGCTTTAAGTAGATATATATACATGAGAAGATGTTTTTCTGGTTTTCAAAATGTGTTTGGGAAAGGTTTTGTAAAAAGCTCTCACAAAGGGAGTCCTGGACAACTCATATTTGTATCTCACAGGATAGAGAACATTCAAAGACAAAAGACCTTCAACTGGACACCCAGTAACGAGTTGCAAGAAAAAAATTCCAAAGATGGCATGAAAGAAAACACTTCCAAGGCTGAGATTTGACAGCATAACACAGGAAGGCAATTGCACTTGACCAACTTGAAACCCCTATGGACACCTGGAAAGTTCAGCAACAGAAAGAAGCAAGAGGAGATGAGTGTTTGCAGCTCTGTCTTGCAGTCAGGGCAGTGAGAAGGAACTAAGTGATATTCACACCTCAGCAATTCTTTGCTATAAGGGTAGAAAACATGCTGACATTCACTGGCACTGAGTCCTAGAAGATGTAGCTGGCCAAAAGATCTCAGCCTGAAGGAAACCATGTGCAACACTTTTGGGAGAATATACCAGTCATCACTCAGGAAAAAACTGCTTCTCAGATGATATCACAGTCAGTCTTTATTGCCCATTGTTCAGAGATAAATAGCTGTCTTTCTATTATGAGAAGTGATAAGTGACTTTCAGGGCTTTCCCCAGGAAAGGAAAGATTTCAGAAGGAAAAGCTAAGTCATCTGCCTTTCCCTGACTATATTTTGTAAGCAAGTCAGACTACATTCTTAAGATTTTTAAAACATTTTTTATTAATTTTTATTCCTTTTGACATGTTTTTATAGTAAAAGAACAGAGAATAATGTATTACAATGCATATATAGAGTGAAGTCCTTCAACAAGCTGCTTTAATATATTTGCTTTCTTGCACCATAGCCATCTCTCACTGAAAAATGGAAGTTTCAGGAATTATGGCTCATTAGAAAAAACTCAGAACCTCAGAAAAAGCAACCACAAGTGTGTTTTAAGACTCTTCTTCTAAGCCTCAAAATTCCTTACAAGTAAAGGAATGAATGTGATTATTATTAATGAATAGAAATTATTTTTAAAATAACTAACAAACTGTGTTGGCTCAAAACACCCATCTTCTGATGCAGCTCATCAGCTAGGTATGAGAACTGGGTTATGTGTGCATTCCTGCTGGACTCCTCTAGGAAGGAGAATGGGGAAGTTCTCTGATGGGAACTGGGGCTATGGCAATCAGATGGGGAACTACACCAGGACCTTCTGATTTGCTAAAACTTCAGTGCCTGGACTAAGGAGAACTTTGCTTTTACCCCAGTATGCTCTGGCAAAGTATCTCACTGTCTGTGGACTGTTTTCCAAGGTCTTGGATGAAAAGGGAGCAAAATGATGAATTAAAATTTCCTTCTCTTGTTTTTGTCACGCTTAAAAAGCTTAAAAAAGGGAAAACTCAACTGAAATAGAAGCAGCCAGCTAGAAGGATTCAGAACTGGATCTAATGGGTCTTTTCCCAGAGAGAAGAGGACACACTGAGAAGGTGGAAAAAGGATCATATGTAACAGGATGGCATAATGGGAGGGAGAGCATGAGAGTACTGCCATACGAACATTCACATTTAACTGCAGAAGGACAGGGCTAGTACATGAGCTTGAAAAAAAAAGAAATCAGTTCCCTATAGTAAAAGTTAAATAAAAGGTCATTTATATAAAGAACACTTAGGGAAAGAAGAAAAGCATTAAAAGGTGAGAAAGGCAGGAGAAGCTGGAAGTAAGTGGGAAGGACAGAGTGCCTCTGGCCAAGGAAATAGCTGAGGGCTGCAATTAGCTAAATGGTACACGGCTCCTGCGCTGCTGCGATGGTGCTGCGGTTCTGAACCGCTCCACGGCTCACTGCTGTGTCTAATGGCAGCAGGGCTGGATAATAAAGGCTGTTCTCTGGGCTGCCAACAGGAATTCATTTCCTTTAGCTTTTGGTGCCCCAGCTATATTTTAACTGAAAACTGTGAGCTTTTATTTCTGGAATAACAGTAGCAGATAACTACGGCACCGCCATGGGTTTATAGCAATGCTTTTTGCGTGGGGATCAATCGTTTAGACAGGATTTGCACTCCTCTCCACAATCACTCCTTGCTCCCATTAACATGTTCAGCCTAGGAAAGATATGATAGGGGGAGGCAGTTCTTATGCAGTGAGGCTTCTTAAGCTAAAAGCAATGACTAAAAATTCCACCTCCTCTTATGAATACTATGTAGCTACAACAAACTTGCTCCTTGCCTGCAAACAAGCCAAAAGCCCTTCCCTAATGCCAGGGAATCTCGGTGCCTTCCCTGAACATTTAAGTGGTTGTGGGTGCCTCACCACTTGGCAGCACTCAGTGCCAGAGAGCAGCAGACACAGATCGATGGGGTTAAGTGGCTTCGCTCTGTGCTTGCCTGCATGTACACATCCCGCCCTTCCCCTGCCTCCCCGCTTGCTCTGCTCTTACTTCTCTCTGGGGACACCGTTTCCCTGCTTGTCCAAACAAGCTCCAGAGCCTGAAATTGCCAGAGAGTGAAGAGAGAAAAGCCTTCCTACTTACGAGGGGCAGGGTGAAGGGAGACTTGTCCTATGCTAAATACAGGGAAGAGGGAGCAATTACCGCAATGTCATTTTCTGCTGCATGTGGCAGGACCGCTGGCACAGTCTGGTGACAGATCATAAGGATTCTCTGTCTTAATAAGCAGCAAGCATGTCCTGCGGAGCAAATGTCTCATGTAAATATGTATTGGCATGGGGACAGGTGTCACACAGGGCTTCCCATCAAAGGAGAGGAAATGCAGCATCATTTGGAGGGCTGCTTCTTTGGAAGTGCAACCACAAAGGAATGAATAATAGGATTAATTCACTTAGCTATTGATCTCAGACGCACACATTTTCATTTAACATTATGAGAACAGCCAGACTCTCATGGTTCATAGCCTGTGGGCAGTACAGCAGAGACAGCATTTGCAAGCCCTTTTCCCCATTTGCTGATGAGGTAAATCTTAGCAGCACGTTCCTTATGGGAGCTGCAGGGGAAGGATCTCCTATGGAAAACAGCCTAATGTCTGGACTGGTGTGACTCTAATGCTGCTCTCTACAGATGTACTCTGAGCAAATAATTGGTGGCCAAATAAAATGGGGACCTACCCATAAAAGTTCTATATAGAAAGCTGAAGAAAGAAGGGAAGGAAGAAAACAGAATAGGCTGATTTAATTATGTCTGGACATACATGCACACAATATCTCAGCTAATCAGGGAAAAAGTTCAGATACAGCCCCCCCATATTGCCATAAACATTGAAGATCTATGACAGTGAGAGAAGAAAGAATATGGTGCAGGGAGACATTAAGACATTTTTCAGTAGTTTCATCACATGGAACATGAGGTCTGCTCAGGGTCCCAAATAACTTCTTTGCCAAATTAATCTGCAAAGTTAAGTTTCTCATAACTAGCTCTTACAAAACCACCCTGCCCATAAGCAAGCAGATGCAAGGGCCAAAAGTAAGTGTCAAAGGTGGTAAAGACCATGCTGGGATCTGTGGAGTCACCAGGTGACACCAGCAGAGATGCTGACACCTTAGATGATCCCGAACTGGGCCAGCTCGTGCAGTTCCAGATGGCTGAAAGCTTCCCATGGGCAAATCACAGTGATATCTGCAAAAGAGGGAAAATGACAAATGTGTTCTCATAGCCCAATGCACTCCTTGGATTTATTTTTTATTAATGGAAAGGCTGATTTACTCAGGAAACATTAATAAGAATGAGATTCCGTTTGAAGGTTAAATGGGCAGATGAGCATTTCCAATCTGGTACTACCTGTCAGACCAAACCAAATCAGTGTACTTTCTCTCTGTGAACAAAAGCAAGCCAGCAGTTCCTAGTCTCTTCAGTGACTATGTAAACTGGTGTAATAGTTAATTCCAGTTATGTGGTTTCTCCTGTTCTTATAAATTACCTGTAGTCTAACTGTGATCTCCTTGAAGACATGTGCAGATTTAGATCAGATGCTGAATAATTTGGCCTACAATATTTAGGATCTGTAACTCTCTCTTCATCAATACTTCAAAGTTCTGACTGGCTACAGCTCATCCAATGCATTTTTCTCAATCCCAGATGGGTACATAAAATTCTTAAAATTAGGATTCTGATGACAACACAAATACTTGACCATCTGGGATTTAGTTTCTGTGATTTTTTGGTATTAATAGCTTAGCATTTAGCATTTGTTTGAGAATCTCATGCTGCTGAAATTCTTAGCCAGAGTATTAGCAGAAAACAAACAAGCACTTCTGCAGCCCAATGTAGGTAGTCTGAAGCTGAAACTTACATAAATAGTCTTTTCTTCACATAGTGTATAAGCATGAACGTGGCAGCTTGGGGAGGCAGAACTAGGCTTCTTTGGTGACCCTGAGAGCTGCAGACAGGCCAGGGGAACAGAGGCCACCCCAGAATCCTCTCCCATGGTCAAGTTTGTCTATGCTAGTGCTAAAGCAGGGCACGACAACATCCTGCAGAGCTTACCTGTGCCCAGCCCCTCCATGCCTGGGATGTCATCTCCAAACCTAGGAGAGAAAAGAGCAGGTAAGGAGTGAGTTTGGGGCAGCAGCAAGGAAAGGGGAGATGCCCTAACCCCAGCCAAGGAAGAAGAATTGTGGGCAGGGAGCAGAAGCTGAGAGGGGGCAGGGGGAAGCCTTCTGGATCCTTGCCCAAGGAAGATGCACAGAAGCACAACGTAGCAGTGGGGGGCGACTCAACTGGCACGGTTTCTTTTCTTTCCACAATTCCCTTACCCTCTTACTCCTTTTTTGGGGGGCTTGCTCTTGAACTGCCTTGTCTGTCTCTGCTTGAACTTGGGGGGCCCCTTGCGCGGTGTGGTGGGGCCGGTTGGAGCATCCCCGGTGTTGAGGTTGGCAGCCGGGGTCTCACTCATCGCTGGGCTGTGGGCAGCTGGCACGGGCCTCTCTCAGATCCCTCTGTCTGCAAGATAACAGCAAGGACTGGCACAACGCTCTGCTTATCTGTTCTAGGTATCAGTAGTCAGATGACAGAAGTATGGAAAATATAATTGTGACAGGATTAAAGATAATGGTATTATAGATAAAGAAAGATTGTAATGAGTACAAATTAAGCAGGGTAGTGCTGCCTTTCATCTGGCATGCTGGAATTAAGATGCCAAACAAAGAGCACTTGAGCTAAGGCCAAAAAGACATTTACCCCACAGTGCAATGTCTTGCCGAGTCATGGAGACTAACACCTCCTTTTGTCTCAAACACAGTTGCACTCTTGGAGACAAGTTGCTGCAGAAACTTGCCCCACAATTTAGATAAAACAGGAAGTTTAACACCAATGCTGGGGTTTTTTTCTAGCTAGCTTTGGAGTAGCGTTGCTGAGGTTTTTGCTTACTGCTTCAGGACCTGACTACAGGAGCCACAAAGACACATGTACGGCTTAGAGAAATATCCTGTCCTTGGGAATCACCATGATACACCACTTGTTCTCATACTTGTGCCTAAGCATTACCTTTAGAACAATGATGGACATGGGACGCTGGGCTGGATGGGTCCTTTGTCTGGGTGGAGCTGCAATTAGGGCCCAACGTTTGTCAATACCAAACTCATGGGAAATATAAGTTTTAAAATATAACTCATGGGAAATAGCACAAGATCATTGCAAGATTATGCAGAAGGCTAAGGCAACACACTGGAGACTATCTTTTAGGCAGAAGTTTATTTCACAAATTTCTCAGGATTCACAGGAGTAAAGCCTGCAACTTTCCCCAGGATGTGCCCACTTTGGTATTTTTGAGCATTATATTACATGTGCTGACCCCTCCTCACCACACTGTACATGAGCCAAACTCCACAGGAGATAAATAGTTATCAGGGTGCAATTTCTGTTTGGGAGACATGTCTCCTGTCTTAGACAGCAGAACTGCTGCACTCTGAGCCTTTTGCTTCCTTCCCAGAGAGGACAGCTATAACTCTCACCAGTGCCCAAAGGGAAGCAACCAGCCCTTCATTGAAGTTTGTGCTAATTAGTATGCTTTTAGTAATATAATGGTCTGGACAAGTGCATTTATGGATAAAAAGAAATGCAACTTCTTTCTTTCTTCCTTGAAGTCACGTTTTCCCCATGACTGTTATATATCTCCTATCTCCAGGTGATGTAATCACTGATGGAATTAACTTCAGGATTTGTTTCTAAAGACTAATCTCATTAGGTCACCATAGTACTCTGGCTTAATCCCCAACATCACCTGCCATGACACTCTGGACTTCTAATCTCAGAACTATAAATGTCATCAAAGATTTCTTTCCTTAGTCTAAAGAGAGTTCATTCCTTTATCCTGAAATAGCCAGAGCATTGGAAAGCAAATCCTTATATACGAGGAGAAAGATCATCTGAGCAATCCTCCTGTGTCACTTCCACATCCACGCAAGGTGAAGAGCCATATTTCTGTATCTGTGGCAGTCTGGAAATACTTCATCCAGAGCATCTTTCCATCTGTGGTGGCAGTAGGATGGTTCCAAATGATAGCACCTGGAGGCAGGCTAGTTCTTCTGTTGCTTGTGGTCAGGCTTCTGTCTCAGCTGTAATATCCCAAGCAGGAGACTGGACAGGTTCCAGCAGCCCCAAATGGAGGAGCAGATGGTTGTGTCTGAAGCTGCAGTATGCACAGATGCTATTCCCCCGCGTGTAACACAACGCTTCCTAAGCACACTCTGTGCCCACAAACACAAGGATCAGCTCAAACCCTGGAAGTTACTTATTTGGCTGCCATCTCTGCAGTGCCTGAACAGTTGCCCAGTATTTACAGCTTTTTCTTTTTCCTCACAGCATGGTGGCAGGACAGGCAAACACTGTCACCTTCTTCTTTTACAGAATGAGAATGGAAGTGCAGTGATAGGTATGACCTGGACTGCACTGCTGGGAGGAGAGATGAAATCTTTTGACTCACAGATTTTTAGGGCCAAACTGAGAGATGAAGGCATTTGCCTCCAAAACAAAGACAGAATTTTGTCCCTCTCTGTTACTCAGGTGGGAGGAATTCAGATGATACTGCCCTACAACAAAATGCTTTGCATCAGAAAGCCGCTCCATAGCATGTCTGCTAACGTGCCAAAGTCTATTACTATGTCTCTTTCTCAGATGCAATTCTTACCAGTAGGTCTCTGTCTCAGTGCTAGACCCCCCTCCTGAACTAAGAGACATGCATCCACTTCTAAGCACCATGTTACTTGGCACCCTTCTCAAGGGCTACTCCCAAAAGTACAACAGAAAAACAAACCAGCTAACAGATTTCCATCCCTTAGGACTGACATCCAAAACTTGAAAGATGTATTTGTGCTCCATCTCCTGCTGAATTCCTGCTCTGCTTCAATAACCTCTGCTGTGCACTGGCATGTTACCTTAACCACAAATATGTCTTTGAGAGTCAAAACCTCTTAAATCCTTGAGTCCACATTTTGTCCCCAACTTCACTCAGTAGAGGAATAGCTAATGGGAAGATTCAGCCCTTGAAGTTTCTTTTTGCCCCAACAACTGAAGTAGTTGTATCCATTTACCAGATATTCAATAACCCAGGATTTGGTAGGAAAATGCCCAAATCACACTTCATCCACTCTCACCTGCATGAATTCAATAAAGAGCACTCAACGAAACTTTTAGCTAGGGACATTTCTAACATTAGAGATAATTCTAACTTCTTCCTTACTAATCTCCCTCTACTTCTAATTCTCTCCATGCATCACTAAAAAATGACAGAGGATGGAAAGAACCTTAATGCCACATAACAGCTTTCCTCTTGCCAAAGGAAAAGTTGCCTTTCCACCATGGAGCTGGTGGGACTTGCATGCCATCATTGGAGTCAAAGAATTCTCCATTCATGCTGGAGTGGGCCCTGCCCCACAGCATGGAAACTGCCCCAGTTCCCACACCTTGGGAACAAACTGCCCCCACACACAGCCAGACAAGCACCCCAGGATCACAGGCATGATAGAAATGCCAGTAGCAGCTTCTTCCCATGGGAATTTCACAGCCTTTTGCCTTACCATACCTGGTTACTTGGATAGTCCTTGGTACCAGATCAAACAGGTGGCTTGACAAACGTTCTGAGTCTCCTCTAGATCTCTGCAAGTGCTATGCTGCCTTCTCCCAGTGTTTCCTGGTCTGCCAGAGCTCTTTTGCTCCTGCCAGCACCAGCACACAGCTCCAGGGCAAGGGCTGATGGCTGTGGATGCAAAGACTGTTGAGGCATAAGATCCTCTGCCATGCACTTCCTCTGCTCCCTCCTCTGATGAGGTGTTACCTAATTGCCCCTGACAGCATTTCTGCTCAGTCTAGGGCTTAATCCTCTAGGTAAGAGCTTTGCTTGCATCTGAATGCTAATTATACCTAATACACATTAATGGGCTTATCTCAGTTGCGTCAGAAATCCCACCTCGGGGTTGTTGGCCAGGTTAATCATCCTTCTTTTAGTTTTATTTAAATTTAAAGGGGCTTGAATACTATGACAAATGCTGACTCTTTAATCTGCTCCATCCTTAATCTCTGACTCTCTGTGGAAAATGTCTCTGGCAGATAATGTAGATGCATCACTTGATCTTCTTTTCTCTTTTCAGACTGTTTTGGTGTAGGAACTCATCTTCCCCCATCCAAAGCTTTCAAAAATACAAATTCCTCCATGTGCACTTGTCTTACACTACTCAGGGTGTCAGACACAGAACCTTCATGGGCCATGGCCCTCCATGCAGATACTCTTCTGTGAGCAGAGAGGAACCAGGGGGAAACATCCTTGTGCTCCCGTTCTCTTTATGTGTTTCTTGCATGCTCAGACCTTGGCCTCGGGAGAGCCACTAGCATCATCCTTTCAGGCTTTTGTCGGGGAGTATCAAATCCAGGGCCTTTGAGGAGTCTCACAGCTCCAGTCTCAATTGCTTGAGGTGGCTAATCATAGTGATGGGAAGAAGTCCATGCAGGTTCAGCCCTTTCTGCTCCTGTGTCTTACACAGGATTTCAAATCCTTCATTCTGGCAGCAGTTTTAAGACCAAGAACAGGTGAAAGAGGATGCACTCTAAGAGACAGAAACTTATTTCCAGTAGAACCATATTCCCAAGTGGGGATCACTGGAAAGACTATCCCAGTTGAAAGAAGGGATTCAGTGAGAGCAGAGGTACAGCACCATGTCATGAACTCCTCATTGCTGTGCCCTGCAGGTATGGCTGGGTGCTGGGGCAGGAAACACCAGCTGCCTGTCCCAGCTGCTCCCTGGCAGCCCCCCAGTGCTGCTCTCAGCAGGCTCAGCCAGCTGAGGACACAAACCAGGGGGGTTCCAGGGAGCCCCAGCAGAGGGGTGCCCACCCCAGGCGTTCCTCAGCATGAGGAACTGAGCAGCCCCTGCTTGTACAGCCAGGTTTGAGACAAACCCCTGCAGCAGCACCTGCCCTAATGATAGAGGAAACAAAGAACCCACGCAAGAATCACAACTCCCTCTCCCAGCTACTGGATCTGTTCACACTCTCCAAGCACCAACATCCAAACTTTTCCCCCATGGAGTTTTATCTGGACTTTTCTCTCCCCTGGGTTTGTTTTTCAGCCAGTTCCTTTTCCATCCCCCTGCCCCTCCTTGCTATTGCTTTGAGCTCCCAGGGAACACTTACAGTGCCAAGGGCTCCTCTTGCAAATCATTCAACTCCCGTCCTCCAGCCTGGGTAGGAAGAGTCTCGAGGTGTCCCTTGTCCTCCAGATATACCCTGCCAGCAGGTGACATCAGGCCATCCCTCGTGGGCGGTGTCTGCACGGCAGGGCTGGCAGGGGGGAGCACTGTGGGACCAGAGCTGGGCGGGCAGAGCTCCAGCAAGGTCTGGGGGAGCAGCAGAGCCTCAGCACACTCCCAAGGGGTGATGTGCCCCTTTCTGCAAGAAGGTTGTGGCTTCTCTGGAGCTTCTGGGGGACATCTCTGGAGAAGCAAAGGGAAATAAAGAAATAACCTGGCCTTTGAGGGGTGCTGCTTCTTGGAAACACACATGTCTGCACATGCCAGGGAAGGGAGGATTCCCTGTCCCTCTCCTGTGCTGGTGAATGCCTGGAGGGGTTTCCAGTGAACCTCTCAGAGGTGCTGCTGTGTGAAGACACACCTTACAGAGCCAGGCATGCAGCTAGCCCAGTGCCAGCAGGGCTGAGTCCACGCAAGGGAGTCCTGGGGAATGCTGCTGAGGTGCTGCAGGGCTCTAGGGAAGCAGATGGGAAGGCAGGGGGAGAATGGGAACCTTTGTGTTGCATGTGGGTGGCCAACCAGTCCCTCCTGAGACCCATGGTGTTGGGCTGAGGGAGCAGCCAAGTCTCATCTGGGTACCAGCACCATTGTCACTGGGAGAGGCCCTCAGAGGCAGAGCTCAGGCCACACTCCAGCCCACCAAAACTCCACGTGTGGCAATGCACACTGTTTTATACCCAGTCCTTGGAATCTCCCATGTGCTCTAATAGCCTGCTGTAACTGCCTGGAAGATCAGTGTCAGAGATGGGGAAAGAGTTGGTGGAGTCTCAGGGTGAAAAGAGAAGGTCCAGAGTCCTGAAAAAGGTGCTGGGAGATCATCCTCATCCTCAGCTGCAGCAGTGCCTCAGCCATGGCCTCTAACTGTCTGGCTGCAGGTAAAACCACAAGGTTAACAACCTTCAGGGGCTCTTGGGCCTGGTGAAGCACCTCACACTTACCCTTGTTGAGCATCCTCCTCACTGCACAAGCTCAGGCCTGGCAGGACTGAAAATAATCCCAGTAAATGGAGCAGCAGCAGGGGAATCAGAACAACACGAGGGCAGAAGGAAACCAAAGTGTGGGGTTGTTGATGATGGATGGGATTTGTCTTTGGGTGAGGCTGGAGGAGGAGATTTTGGAGCAGCCAAGCCAGCCAGGGGTGTGACTGTGTGTGGCCACGAAGGGACAGTCTCACACTGGTGTGACAGGCCCTGGCAGGGAACACCAGGGCAGCTCTGCACTGGTGCTGAGCAGGAGTCCCATAGCTGGGGCCTCTGACCCTTCAGATGCTGAAGTTAGACAAGATAAATCCTTCAGTGAGACTCTTAGCTTACATTAAAACAAATCAATAAGGTCCTAGCCCTTGAGTGGGCACTGAGAAGCTGGGAAGTAAATCCTAGATGCAGCTGAGAGGCTTTCAATCTAGCAGAGAAGGAGCAAACACACATTCCCACACATTTAAGACAATCACACAGCTTTTAGAGGATGGTGCAGTAATTTCTGGGCTCAGGAAAGAGAACAGGGGTAGCATCTTGTTGGCATCTTCTCTTTCCCTGTGATGACTAGAGCTTGTATACAAATGTGTGGAGATTGATTGCACTCATCCTCTTCTGACAGCAGAAGTGATTACTGTGGGCAGGGACCTGCTTGTGTGGATATAAAGAGGTGCAGCCTGCTGGCAGCAGACTCCCTCCCATCCCTGCTGCTCATTCCCATGCCTCCATCTGCTGCAGACAGGTTTCCAGGGGCTCCCCCTCCCCTTCTGCCTTCTTCTATGTAGGTAAAGTTGCTGGGGAAATCAGCTGTACAGCCCTCTACTGCTCCTTCCTGAGGCTTCAAAATTTACATATGTTCAGGCTGTTTGTTTTCAAAATACTCCCTTTGTTTTCCTGTTTTCCCAATGAAATCTGTCTCGTTTCCCTTTAACAAAAAGTGGACTGTGGGAAAAAATAAAATCCATGGTGTGACATGAAGATATTTTTTTTACCACTGACAAAACATGACAGAAACTCCCTAAAGGGCCCCACTTCTCATGTTCTTTCTTTATCTCCCAGGATTATCAGTCCTCTCTCTCCATCCATACTCTCTCTCCCTTCCCCTCACAAAGTGGGTGGCATTTACTTTGCAGAGTTGTGGGTGCACAGCTTCCTTTAAGAGCAAGAGGCACCTGCTTTGTGTTTGTGCCTGGCTGCTGCCCCAGATGGGTGACAAGTCCTGCCCAGGGACTGAGAACCCAATCCCTGACCCTCCCTACCCAGGCTTTTCTTCCCCAGGAAGGCCAGTGCCATTTTTTCTGGCCACAACAGTTGCCATTGGATCCAGAGCAGAGGTGCACTAGAAACCACGGTGTCCAGGTGGTAACAGGAGTGCAGTCCTTGTGGCCTCAAAGGAAAACTCAGGAGCTTCATCACCTCCAGCCAGATTATATTCTGTTCCAAGGAATCACTTAAAAAAACATCTCCAAGGTTTCTGACCCTATTTATGAGCTGGTGTAGCCATGGAAACAGTAGTTATGCCAGAAATAGCAGCTCACTTGAATGACAAAGAAAACACAAGTTTACAAGACAGTGATTTTTCCAGAGGCTGACTGAGCTCATGGGACTGTGGGAGGAAATCCCAGCTGAGGCACAGACTCAGGGATGCAGCTGATAAGGGCTGTGGCTGGTGTGGGGCACAAGAACTTTTGAAATGTATCTCTACAAGCTTGTGCCACATACTTGGGAGACTTTGTGCATTATTGATAGAGATTTATCACTTGCCACAAAGATATACCCAACTGGAAGTGAGCAGAGAATTAAGCAGGCAGTAAAATGTTGGTTTCCCTCCCGAAGATAGGCAGCCTACCAAGTGCCTCTGGATCCCAGAGGTGAGGGAACCATGGTAGGACCTGGATTTAGAAAGGTCTGTTGGTCTCATAGAAGAGCAGTGAGGTTGTCATGTCAACAGTGTTTTGGTGAGAAGCTCAGTGCAGTAAGGTGCCTGCAAATGAGGACTCACAGGCTGTAATCCTGCCCCTGCAGGGCTCACCATGCTCCTAAGCCTCGTGTCATTTATGCTAGTGTAGAAAAGAAGCACAGATACAGGGCACTGGGCTTTCCCTGCACAGATATTTGGTTGGTTGACTGCATGCAAATCAGTCCATTAAAAATGCAGAGAAGAAGACATGCTCCTGGGGAGTTTTATCATTTTTCCTTCAGGAAATCTCCCACAGTTATTTTGGTGTTGGGATGAAACATCCATAACAGCCTGCAATAAACAGGGTGTGCTGACTTTGGGAATCTGTGCCTGCTGCTGGACACAAAAGTTATGTTCAGTGTCCCTGAGCTCAGCTTGCAGAAGAGCCTGATCTTGATACTCCCACTCATACCCTGCAGGCTTCTCTGGCAATAGGGCAGAGAGGGAAGAGGCTGAGCTCTGTTTTTCCACTGGCAGGGCTCGAGAGGGAGATTTCCACGACCAACCTATAGAAAAGGGTCCTTTGAGGAAATATGAATTAAGTGATAAGGTTTTTCTGAACCATCAGCAATGGCCCTGTCTGTGCTACAAACTGGGTATTGGGGACATAGCTAAGTCCTCAAGCCAAAAGGCTATTGCAAAAGCTTCTGCAGGAAAAATGAAGTCCCTGCTTTTCTTATTTGGTCAAGGGTGCTCTACTTGCACATGTTAGAACATCATTAGAGGCCCCAGGCTTCCAGGCACAAATGCTTTAGGACATTCTGGGGCTTTTTATAGCAGATGATATAAAACCATGTAGTCTGTCCTACACTTCATTAGTTACCAGAATTATATTTTCTTCTCAGTAGTGAGTCTGGCCTTTCTTGGAACAGATAGCCAAGTCTTAGCATCTCACACTCACAAGACTGCTGATAGCATGATTTTAGTAACTTACAGAAACTTTTCCCTGATTGGCATAAATAAAAGGAAAACCAAAATAAATCCCCCCCCGCTCTCTTTTTTTTTTTTTTTTTTTTTTGAAATAGCCCTTTTTACCATCAGATCTCAGGAGACAGAGCTACATTTTTTTATCATTCTTATTTGTAAATATGGAAGAGATGGTGGAGAGAAAGTTCATGGACCTGCAGATAAGACTCAGCCATGCAGGCATCTGCTGAGGAGACTGATGTTCTTGGCCATGCAGCACAAAAAGCTCAGTGTTTCTAACTGCTTTGTGATTCATTGTTTAAGAGCATCCCCATGCTCATTGCAAAGCTGTCCCAAGAGAAAGCAATATCATTAGTGAGCATCCTTTCTGTGCACTCACTTTGCTTAATGTCTGCATCCAGGCTGTTGGTAATGACACAATAGGACTGACTTTGTTAGATTGTTTTATAAAGCATCCTTTCTTTCTCGTTTTCACTCTACCCACAATTAAAACATCTGCTTTTTTCATTTATAAGATTATTTTTCTCCTGAATGACATGTACAGAACAAGCTCAACATTAATATATTGAACAAAAACTTTGCATTTTTCCCTTTTTTATCAAGCCCAGGTAGTTAATCTGGTTATCTATGTGACGGCTATAAATCAGAGCTTGTGATTGCCCTTAAAAAATCACAGAGTTTGCATAGTATTGTCTCAAGAGCCTTTTTCAGATTTTTCTTTTCTCATAATTGATTCCTTCTGTGTGAATTACATGCCATGTACCTGTGAACAGTGATTAAATGGTACACTAGCACTCTCTAAAGTGCTAGTGCATTGAACTAAACAGAGAAGTAATACCGCCTTGTTAAAAAAAAAGAAGTGTGTTTTTATTTAAATAGAAATCAGAAAATCATATTGTTCCAGAGCTTTGTTCAGTTTAAAACAGTGTAGCAAATGATTCAGTGTCACTGGGCTAAGAAGCAGAAACTGTACACAAGTCAGCTCCAGATGTCTCCTTTCCTGACAGCTCTTTTTCTCATCTTTTTTTTTCCTTCTTCTTTTTGAATGATTGATTCTTTCTCCCTGGAAACCAGCAGCCCAATAAAGGAAGGCTTTTCCTAAACATTTTGGTAAAATGTTTCTTCCTTCTTCTTAAGGGGGCACATATCTTCCCGTGGCTTTCACACCACGCACGAGGCATTCTTCCTTCCTCCTCCTACCACATAAAAGCACTGCTGTGCAATCTCATTCAGTTCAGCCCTTTGCCACCATTATTATGATTTTCTTCATGTAGCAGTTGAGGCTTTCAGAAAGAAATGATTGCTTCTGGGGAGCATCTCACACTCTCCTTGGGAACATTTGACTAATGGGCAGAGGAGGCAGCTCTTCTGCTCCATTATCTTGTCTCTTGGGGTGCTGCTCACCTCCCAGACACATGGATGCTAAATGCTCTAGCTGCCATGTGATAGCAGATCCCTGGTGGATATAACTGTGGAAGGGGATCAAAATCTGAATAAATTAAAAAAAAAAAATTTTTTTCCTTTTATTGCTTAGGTGTACTGCTAGTACAAAGCCTTCTGTTTTCCCCCCAAGGATCTTGCACAACTGTAGAGCTTAATGTTGTAATGTTTGTTTGTTCATTTGTTTTTGTTTTTGATGGCCTTCCACTGTCAGATTCCAACCCTTTTTTTTCTTAATTTAGGTCCTCTACCCTCTTGTTTCCCACTGGAGGCACACACCTACAAATTGCTTTGAAGCTTCTTGCTGGGAGGCTGCTAAGGATATTTCTTTCAAGGACCTGGAATTGCAGCTTGCTTTCTGGTCCAGTCAAGCATCATAAACACAGCATAGAAGAAGTGAATTGTTTAGTAGCCATCATTGCATGTGGAGCATGCACATGTTGCACAAAGGATGTTCTGACAGTTTTGCATCCATGAAGATTTATTTGTGGGACACTGACAGCTGATGGTGTACTTTGACTGTAATGCTGAAAGTTATTTCTTGAAAGAAAAAGAAAATAAAGGAAAATGAGAGAGGGAAAAAGGGTAATTTTTCCCCACTGGCCAGCTGTAAAGGGCAATGATGGGGTCCCACAGGAACATCCTCCTCTGAGGACTCTCTCTGATGCTGCAGATGATGACAGATAAAGTGACCAGTAGCATGATTTCTTACCATGCTTTCCCTTGGTATGGTACAATTTCCATCAAGACCCACTTAAAACTCCTATGGATTATTTCTGGGTCTGTTTCTGTTGGATCTGGGAGGAGAACGTTCATCATGTACAAATGTTGCACATTCATTGCTTGTTAATCTTCTGTGAATATACAAAGCTGGATAATATTTACTGAGAATTTCAATAGCCATGACTCTTCTGTTGAACACCACA
Organism: Agelaius phoeniceus; assembly: GCF_051311805.1. NCBI lineage: Eukaryota > Metazoa > Chordata > Aves > Passeriformes > Icteridae > Agelaius > Agelaius phoeniceus. Next base: position 26,627,674 of record NC_135269.1, on the reverse strand, counting down.
TTTGTTTTTCTCCTTCATACACTGAAGTCTGCAATATCAAAGAAAAAGAAGGAGTGGGAGGAACAGCAATTCTCACAGCAGTTCTTGCACGAGAATCCACAATAATAACACTGTGGGGGTTTATGGAGGCAGGGCTGTGAGAGCAATAATATGTGAACAGCACAAGTGCAATAAAGGAAAAACATTGCCACAGAGAGGCTGGTAATTATTGTCTCGTGGCTTTGAGAGATGCTCTATAGCTGCAAGCAGCATGCCCTGAGCTACAGGGTATATAAAGCACCTAAGAGCTAGCCAGAGGCTGGACACAAACTGACTAGAAGCCATAAATTCTGGCACACAATCAAGCTCCTTGTTGAGAGTACTGTTTAGCACAGCAATGTCAGGGTGCAGCTGGCAAGGGAGATTTCCCAAGGTCAGCAGAGGAGGAGAGGATGCCACAGCTTCTCCTAATTTAGTCCCAGCTTCAGCTCTGGCTGTTTCAGAAGAAAGTCACAACACAGGGAGGAATGCTTGAATAAATAACTCCTAACACCCTGCTTGGTGATCAGCTTAGAACTGAGATTTGATTACACTTGCTAAGATTTGACCTTACATAACCACCTGTTTTCTGAGAGGCCCTAAAATAATCCAGTCCCCTTTTAAATCCAGCTCTGGTGGGTGACTTCCCTCGGACACCTTCACCTGCAGAACACTGACTTCTGCCCTGGCACCAAGTAAGGGATGGAGAGCAAAAGCTGCTTTCCTGCATGCTAGGCTCTGGAGAGCAGGGGATGCAGAGAAGACACCTCTGCTCCCCCATGACAAGCACCATCATCTTCCTTCACCAACCCCTGTGCTCTCACCCCCTCCCACCAATTTAGCTCTCCTCACTGAGCTGCTCTGTCCATCCTCAGCCTTCCTCAGGCTAGACTCTGAAGGAAAATGGCTCAGTTTTGCCCCTACACGCTCATCCCCCACAAAATCCTTTTCCTTCCTCTGTCTTCCTGTTTCCCTTGCTTCCTCAGGGGATTGTGAAGTGACATGTGAAGTCTTTGCACACCTCCAGGCTTGTGACAGGGGTTATGGGATTAGCACTTTAACAAGCCTGAAAGCTGCTTAGACAAGTATTAAATCTCCAATCTCTCCATCTTTCAAAGAAATCACTTCTGGAGGAGCTGAAGAGGTGGAACACACACTCATGTCTTCAGGGGTCAGCTCTTCATGCAGCTGAGAGCCCTCAAGTCCAGTGGCTAGGTGGTTTGAAAGGATTCTCATGGGACTTGGGGTTGGAAAACCCAGTTAAACCTTTACCAGGGGCTTTGTGTTGGCACCCCAAAGTGCCTTCTCTCTCCTTGCCCTCCATGATGGCTCCCTTGCCTGACATTTTATCTAGCCTCCATCCCTTCCTTCCCTTCCCACCCCAAGGGCAGCAAAAATCCTTTGCAGCACCTTAAAAGTGGTGAGTAGCACCAGGGAAGAAGAAATTAGGCACCACCTCTCCTAGGCTCACCAGGATCAACCTTACAATGCTGACTTCTAAAGCCAGTCCTGGGGCGATTTGTGCCTGTGTTTTATTCAGAGGTGAATTCATGCTTCATTGGCGGTATCGCTCTGTTTATCCCACTTAACTGAGAGTCAGAGAAGGCAGTGCTGGGATTACCAGAGTTGGGTGGCACCTCGTGGTGCAGTGAATGCTCCCCCACAAGGCAGGGAAAGCTCCTGTCTGAGCTCCTGGACCTGTCACCTTGCCCATTCCCATCCCCTCGTGACTGCCTCGGGAGCGGATTGCCTCCTCCCATCTCTGCAGGGAAGAGATCTCTGCCTGTAGAGAGGGACACCATGTGGGGACACCATCTGGGGACACCATCTGGGGGGCACCCACGGCCAGAACTGACACCTACCTTGCTGCACCTGCTGATGTGAACTTGCTGAACTGTGAGGTCGTCTTCCCAGTGTGTCACCTGTAGCCTTCCTGGGACTGAAAAAAGCTTGAGGAGGAGGCAAAACTCATGGCAGTGACAGCATTCAGCAATATTATTCACTAGACAGAAATCATAGTTAGTAACTGTGTACTAGTTCAGTGAAAATACAAATTAGTAGTTCCAAATTAAATCATTTTACAAGAGCAGCATTAAAGGTATTACTCTGTTGAGATTCTTAAAATTTCAAACATGGATTCCCTACCTGGACTGAAATTTCTTTTTATTTTTCCCCTCAGAGCTTCCAGCCTGGTAAATTTCAGCTCCAAATTAGACAGTTTTTGAAATGACAAATAGGTGAAAAAAAGAGATTGTAACAGGTAAAATTTTACTGGATTAGTCACGTCTAAAGGTCATAAAGTAGTTCTGTTCCTCAAATGCAGCGAGCAACCTGTTCCACAGAAGATGGAGATGACATTTAGCAGCACAAAGCTGCAATGCACCACCACTGCAAAAAGTTCAAATCTAGAAATACTGGATACCTAATGGCAATAATCCAAATTCAAACAGGAAAAAAAATGCCTAATTTTTTAAATCTTACTGTTTTTAAAAAAGTCAAGGTTTATTGTTTCCAATAGGGTGCTACAGACACATATGACTGTTGGGAGTACAGGCTGTATAGTTGAAGGATATGCATTTAAAATTTTGCATAAAATTTTTGAAATAAACTTAAGACACATGAGGTTGATCACACCTATTATTGTGGTCTACTAATTGTACAATCAGCTGTTGTCAATGGGGTAAAACGAAATAAGACCTAATCATAATATTTTAAGTAAAAAAATATTATTTTCCAGCTAAGAACACATTTGAAATTCTACCATGTTTTTTGCTATAAAGCAGGCACACTTTAGCTGTTGTCCCTGCCTCCTTCTGTCACAGACAAAAGAACTGGCTGGGGTTGGGCAATGTCTGCCAAGAGATGATCTTCATGGCATGGCATCAGTTTGTCACAGGTGAAATACTCAGTGGCAGAGATTTGCTGTCAATGATGTCCTGCTCCGTTGTGGTTCAAACCTTTCCTTCCTTCCAGCAGAGCAGTGACGTGGTTCCCCAGCAGGATGCTGGATATGCTGACCCAAAGGATCATGCCTGGCTTCTAGGTTCCCATCTGCTTGGCATGGTGTGATTCCAATGTCTACAGCTCCTTCTCACACTGCTTATGAACAGGAAGAGGAGGCACAGAGCAATTACATGATGTCCCCATGATTACATGCTGACTAATTTCTAATTTAGGAGTAAAATCTGTTTCCCCTGCATGCTAGGCAGATGAAGCCATGTAGGTTGAGTGCACATACATATGGTGGCACACAGCTACACATCCCTATACCTTTATGCATATTTGTGAATAAACTGATCTTAATTTATGCTCCCATGTGTTTAGAAATAGCATGTAAATAGCTACACAAAGGCATGTGTGGTCTGGTGTTTAACTAAAAAGAAGCCCACAAAAGAGACCAAGCTAATCTCAACTGTTCTTCAGCAAGAATGATTGCAATAAAACTACTTACAGTTGCACTGTACACAGTGGCTAAAACCAAGTGAATTTCAAACCAAGCCATGAGTGAACAGGAACCTCAACCCACACCTCCTCCCAGCTACACTGTGTTCAGTTTCTAAACTGAAATCAGACACTTAGACAGCAGAGAAACCAAGACAAGAAGCTGTTGTACAAGACACAGGGGCTTCCTCAAATCTTTCCATAGTTAACACATCCTACTCTTCACAGCTTTCCCAGGCCAGGACTGCTTACATGAACAATATGAGCTGCCATAAAGTGGCATTGTAGTTGAAAGAATTTGCTCTGTTCTTTCCTCATCCTCATCCCCATCCCACTCAGCCACTGGTCCTGGCATAAAGGTTTAGTCCCATTTGTCCATTATAAACAACTATGGGGAAACCTATATGGGTTGAAAATTCACCAATGTATGCTCACACATTTGCTTACATGTTTTTTCCCTGGTACCATTTGAACTCATCTAACTACTGAATTCAAGTCAGGTCCCTTGTGTTGGCCCAAGGGAAGGGTTAGTGTAGCAGTGAAAAGCAGTGGCAGAGAATGAAATAATTTTTCTTGATGGTGAAACTAATTAATGGAAGCTTGAAATGTTTCTGAGGCTATAGCCCCTGATAAATGGGAATCCATTGTCAGACAGATACATGCTCTGTTTTTCCCTTGAAATTCATGAGGCAAGGATCATTGTGCCACCCATAACCTAAATGAAACCAATATCTGGCTGGAAAAATCAATCCCCCCTCTTCTGAAATCTGTTAATCCCCAAAGAAGATCCCTTTCCCTCAGTTGTTTGCAACCTTTAAAAATTTGTGTACAATAAACACTTTTAATGGATATGTGGATCTGGGGCAGTGAATGTAAGCCCATTGGCAATAGATATGCTTTGCTTATTTTGCTGCTGTAAATGCATTAAGAGCAGTCTATCAGTCATTGCAGGCCCAGATTTGTTGTTTGCAAACCAATGATCTAATTTGTTGTGCACTGAGGACTGTGTACATGAAGGATTTATGTCACTGATGAACTAAGTGGGCACTCCATGAGGGGCAAAGAAAGAGGAAATCTGCTGATATTTCACAAAGTAAGGGATGTGAAATCTTTTTGATCGTTTAATCAACCCTGGGAAATGAGAGCTTTTTCTTCCTGAGGTAGCTGATCTTGGAAACTGCTTCTGTGAGAAGGGCTGGGAGTTGGGAACAATAAGCTGATTAAGTGCAGCAGGTAGCAGGAAAAATGAGGTTCATTTTTTTTTCATTTGCAATACTGCTTATCTTCCCACGTACGCGGGAATACACAACCCGATTCTCCGCATATTTTAATCGGTATAAATCAGCGCCACTTTTTGAAACAGACCATAATTACAGCAGGAAAATAAACAAAATAAAAGCCTGGGGAGGAAAACAAAGCCATCACCCCCTCTCTCCCGGGCACAGCAGCCCGAAGCGGCGCACGGCGAGCACTCCCGCGTCCCCGGCCGGGCTCAGCTCCGCAGACAAAGCCCTGCGCACCTCTGCGCAAAAGGAGCGGGCGCAGACAAAGCGGGGCAGGCGGCGGAGCGCCGCAGCATGCGGGGCCGCCAGGGCTTCCTCTGCTGCGGGTGGGCTGCTGCTGCTGCTGCTGCCGCTGCCGCCGCTCTTGGGGTTTTTTTTTTTTTCGCTGCGTGTGAGTGTTATTTTTTTTTTTTTCCTCTCTTCACCAACTTCCTTCCTGCTCCAACTGCCAAAGCTCGAGGCTGAGCGCTGACAGCAGAGGAGGACCCCGGCCGCAGGCGCCGCTCCGCCGGTGAGTGCGAGGGGCGGGCGGGGGCAGCGGGCACGGACGGCGCGGCCCCGGCTCGCTCCCCGCGCAGCTCCGCGCCCTCGCCCCGGGGCTGGCGCCGGTGCCCGCTCCTGCCCGGGGAGGCAGGCAGAGCCCTGCCCGACCCGAGGGGGAAGCCAGGCTGCGCGCTGCCATGGGGCAGGGCAAGGAAGGGAAGGGGCCCCCGCGGTCCCGGGCTGGCCCGGCGCTCCCCGGGCAATGGGCTCCCTTCTGCACCCCGGGGCTGGGGATGGGGAGGCCGGGGCTGGGGGCGCTGCTGAGTCCGGTGCGCTTCTCCCCCATCGCGGAAAATTACTTCCTCCCTGCTAAACCCGCTTCCTGGAGATTAGCCCTCGGCCAGGGGGTGGTTTGGAGAAGTGATGAGCAGACGGAGGGCAAGTGAAATGCTGTCCCTCTGACAGCCCTTTTTGTGCCCCGTGGAGGCATGGGGGGCCGAGGAGGTGCCCACCCTCCACCTTGTGACTGCCCCTCCTGCTGCAGGTGCGAGGGCAGCTGTCTGTCCGCGGCACAGGCAGAGCCCAGCTGCGAGACTCTCGCACCTCTCGCCAAGGCATGATTCCGTCTTTGCCTCCTGCAGCCATCTCTCTCTAACAGGGATCCCTAACCTGCCCTTGCCCCCTCCCTGCTGTTTCACGGGTGCTGCCAGGGGTGCAGGTGACACAGGACTGTGGGATGGAGCTGCAGAAAGGCAAGAAAAATGTGGCAGGGTGAGACACCAAGCACACAGATTTCTCCTTGCATATAACAGTGTAGGGTTAATTTTCTCAATTTAGTGAGGCTCTTGGTCTGAATGGGGGCTCCATATTAGGCTGGGCAGTGGCACAGAAACTCAGGAACCCCGACAGCAACATGATGTCTCTGGTGCCTGAGCTCAGGAATGTGTCTCAGCTTGCAGAGGGCACCAGCAAGTAGGGGCATGAGCTGCTGGGATGGGAGCTTTCCTCTTGGTCACCGCCTGCCTTGGAGTTTGGCAGGAAGGCAGCACCAGGTCCATGGCTTGGGGAAAAATGCCAGAACTTGGTCTGATCGGTGCCATCCTGAGGCGCCTGTGAGCCAGAGGTTGTTCATCCCAGACAGTCTGGCTGGTCCTGTTCCCTGCAGGATCTTGCTCTTGGCATGGCAGATTGTCTGTGCCCCTTTCTGGGAGGTTCAGAACCTAAAAGCATTCCCCCTCAAGTGAGCCACCCCTGGGGGCTAGCAGGGACAGTCTCTGTGGCATGTGTGGTGCAAAGGGAAGGTCTGAGCGATGAGGAGTCCAGTCTGACTCTGGTGCAGTCCTGACTCTGCCTTTTCTCTGCATGAGGGCAGAGATGCCTCTTTCCATCCCCTGTGATACACTACAGGAGGTGGACATGGGAGGATGGGGCAGGCAGGCACCCGTGCTCTGTGCTCGTGTTGGTGGCAGATGCAGCCTGGTATTGTGGAGAGCTGGGGTCAGTGCTCAGACCTGCAGCTGGAGCCCAAGCGGAAGGCAAGGCTTGGCACTGGCTGTCATGGCTAACCCCAGCCTCCTCCTGTGCTGAACGTGGAATGGCACTGAGGGCATTGTGAGGCTTTCTAAGGTGACTCTGCTGGGGCCACAGAGTGCTGGGGCATGTGTAATTGCTGCTTTAGGGAGGGAGCTTTTGGTTTCCTTTCTCATGAGGACAAGCTCAGGGGCCTTTCCCATGGTATTTGGGTATTTCACACTCCTAGGTCTGGGCATGAACTGAACCAGGGTTATTCAGTTGCTGGGACCTGTTTTTTTCTTGTTTGTTTGGGTTGAGATTCCCTTTTATTTCCCATGTGCCCATTCTGTACTAGTTCCTCATTCACCTCAAAATTGCAAAGTTGTCTTGCAATGGCCATTTCCAATTAAAATACCTGACTGAATCTTCTTGTTTGTGTGCTGGTCAGTTCTTTTCTGTCCCTTTGCAACATGCCAATGTACCACTCCTTGATTATTTTTCTTCCCTGCACTGGAATTGCTCTGAGAGGTCTGCATACTACTCAGAGTTGCCTGGCACCACTTGATGATTCACCTTAAACAGTTGTTTTTTCCTTCTTTTTTGTTCTTTTTTGTGTGTGTTTCTTTTCTATTTTAATAAATGAAAAAACTATCGCATTAGCTCCCAGTTTAACTTTTGGGAGCAGGGGCAAAAATTAAGGCTGCAGCTGCAGAGAAGGACAAATGATTTGTTTGGAAAATTGCAAATAAGGAAGCAAAAGGGGACTTTTTAGTAGGGACAGTCTCAAAGAAGCCTAAGTGGAAGTGAACTGAATGATCTGTGTAGCTTGACCAAATCCTCTTGCTGCCAAACAAAAAACAAGGAATGGCTTGGCCATGTGTGACAACTGTACCAGGGCACTGCTTTGTTTTTCAGCCTTTCTCCCAAGAGTGGGAAGGTGGCTGGGACCATATGGCTGCCTCCTGGAGGCAGGCAGCTGACTGAGGGCACCTGGCACAGCATTGCTTACCTCTCCTGCCTGCCTCCTGTTCCCCGTCCCATGCTCTGCCCATTGGCTGCTATTTCCCTGCTCTGGCTCCATTTGGGAGGCCAGCCCAGCAGTTTCACTGCCCGTGTGCCATTCAGCACCCAGCCCCGCTGACTGCGGCTCAGCTCTCCTGCCTCTCACTGCGAGGGCACCGCTGGAGCAGCACGGCTGTGCCTGGCTCCTCTGGGCTCCCCACCGTGCTTCCCTGCTCAGTGGGAAGGAGACTCCTGGTGGGTGCCTGGAGCCAGCTGTTAGTGGGAGCACAGGCAATGCCAGCACAGACTTTGCTGCCCGCTTCCTTGAGAGCTTAGCTGATTTGCTAATCTAAAAAGTGGCTGTCAGATATCCGACCTTTTTGTGAAATGTGGGGTTTAAGCCGTTATGGGAGGGTGAACGAAACATCTGTCCTTGGCTTTATTCGTGTTTCTCTGTGTTCCAGCGTGTGGCAGTGGCTCTTTGTGCGAGCCCTGTACGAGGGCTTGTAATTGCAGGGTTGCCGGCCACAACTGTGCTGCAGAGTGGCTGTAAATCACTCTGGTTTCAGCCTCTGCTCCCGCACCTCCTCCCTGGGAGCGAATAATGGTGTAGGTCTGCGTGTGCGCGTGGTGCCTGCAGGGAGAGGAGCGGGGGTAGGGGGGGATTGTGTTTGAGCCAGAATATCAGCACAGCAGTGTCTGGATTGCAGCCGATCGCCGTCGCCATTTGCCTGTAGGAATCCCGCTGCCTTCAGCACTGGGTGGGTGCCTGCCTGTCAGGGACTGAGCCACACTGTGCCCACAGTGAGTGCCCCCATTCTCCCAAGCCACAGCAATCTCACTGACTGCCCCCTCCTCTGTCACCCAGACCAAGTCACCATGACTGAGAAGACACAAGAGCCTCATGTGGAGGATGATGATGATGAGCTGGATGGGAAACTCAATTACAAACCTCCTCCCCAGAAAACACTGCAGGAGCTGCAGGAGTTGGACAAGGATGATGAAAGCCTCGCTAAGTACAAGAAGTCCCTGCTGGGAGATGGACCTGTGGTAGTAGGTAGGCTGGGGCACACTGACAGGGAGGGAATGGGGAGATGTACTGCAGCAGTGTGCTGTTGCTTCAAAGAAGAGGGATCTTGTTTGCCCAGGCACATGCACTGCTTGTGCTGGAGGACTGGGGATGGGCAGGTGGAAAGCTGCACATAAAGGAAGCACGGAAGATGCTCAGAGTGTTAGGAGTTAGGAGGATTACTGGGGAGTGCTGGCATCAGAAAAGGACTTGTGGTGGGAGATGTGTGGGTCTCAGAGGACTTTTGGGGGTTTTGAAGGGGTCAGCCTATGCTGAAATGTGGTCTTGTTGCTCAGAATGATCCTAAGAAGGAAATTTTCTGTGGTGGAAAGACCACCTGTAGGTATTGTGATGGAGGCCAGAGGGATCCATGTGGAAGGACTGGGTAGACATGTGGTCCTATTGTGCTAAGGAAGCCTGGCATTACTGGGCGTTTCATGAAATGCAGTTTCTGTGTGGCAAGGCATCCCTGTTTCTTCAGTGTCATTCCCCTCCCCTCTGATTGCATCTAATTTTGCAAGCTGACAGCTTCCCCCTGACTTTTCCTACCTGCAGACCCAACAGCTCCCAATGTGGTGGTCACCCGACTCACTCTGGTTTGTGACTCTGCTCCAGGACCCATCACCATGGACCTTACAGGTAGGCACAGGCTCTGCCCTTGGTCACAGAGGGGAACAACCAAAGGCCCTGGCATGCTGCAAGTTAAAAGAGAGTTTGTCCTTGGGATGCCACAGTGGGTTTTAGAGGAGCTCTGAAGTCATCTTAGCCCTTGTTTCTTATTTTAAGGTATACACATATAAATAAAAAAGAAGCTGATGTAACAGAGGAAAATATTGAGGTATTTTCCTTCATCTAGACTGCTGTAGGAGCTCCTGGGTTTCTCTTGCCATCTCTGCTTGCTTCCTTTCATTGACACTTCATGAGCACAAGGGATGTGCATGCATTTGGGTTGCAGGCTGTATTGAAACTTTAGAATCGAGCAATACTGCAGTTCCGGCTCCTGGGGGCATGGGGAGAGAGCCTTATATGGGCTTTTCTGCAGAGAGAGGAAGCTGGGCCTGGAGAGGCAGAGAGGCTTCCTGTTCACCCAAAACCACCCAAAACCCCTGTGGGGCCCAGGCAGCCTTCCAAGCTGGGCAGGAGCTGTGGAACACGCTCCTCTCACCAAGCCAGGCTGGGCATGGATGGAGCATACACACCCTGCTGCATCTGCTCTGCAACAAGCCTGTGCATAAACATCCTTGTGTACATGTGCTCAGACCTGTGTGTGTTCAGGCATTATCTTCTGTGGGCACAGATACATACGAGCACCCAGGAATTTCTGTGTATTTGGTCACACAACACAATCTCACAAGGATGTCTGCATGCTCTTTTTACATGTGTCATCCTTTGAAGGGATGCTCACCTCTGACAGCAACCCCATGCCCATCTTCCCCCCTGTGCCTGGTCTCTCCTTGCTGTGACATCTCTAGCTGACAGCTTGATTCTCTTCTTGCAGGTGACCTCGAAGCACTCAAGAAAGAGACCTTTGTATTAAAGGAAGGGGTGGAATACAGAGTTAAGATCCACTTCAGAGTGAGTTGTTTTCCTTCCAGTTGCTTCTTATCAGTTGCTAAGGCCAGTCAGTGGCAGTCTATCAGATAACTAGAGCCAGGCAGAATGCCTGCCCAAAAGCTCCCCTAGCTTCAGGTGCTGTTCTACCCAACAAGGGATGAGGTATTTCCAGGAAATCACTTCTGCTTGCTCACCCCTTGGAGGAAGTTGGTTTCTGTTTGCTCACACTGATAAATGAGTGGGTTAAAAGCCAGATGAGTAGTTTTGGCTGAGTTTGGTTTTGCTTTTTAGCCACTAGAAAATCTTTACTCCACACTAAGTGGAAATGAACAGGGAGGAGAGAAGAGAAGAGAAGAGAAGAGAAGAGAAGAGAAGAGAAGAGAAGAGAAGAGAAGAGAAGAGAAGACGAGAATGGCTGTTCATGAAGTACTGATTCAGTCAGTAATACTGGACTTCATGTACATATTTAGAAGATGTAATATTGTAGCATTTGGCTGAAGATACCTGAATTCTTCAGGTTGTGATATACCTAAATGGTCTTATTTCACCCTCACTCCCATTAATCAGTGTGTCAGCCATTTCTTCTGTTTACAGCTGAAAATTAAACTTGGCCACGCCAGCACTGAACTGATCATCTCTGCAAGTGCTTGCTTCAAAGATGGGCTTGGAAGAGAATGCAAAAAGGGAAGCAAGATAATTCTCCTGAGACAGATGAGGGAAGGTGTTAATACTGTGGCTTCTGTAGGGCAGATTTCCCTTTTTCTCTGAGGCTTGCTGTCTCAGAGATGAATGTCCCTCAATGCTCTCCTCTGAGACACCTCCAGCTCTCTTTTGTGCTGTGAAATATTTCCATCTGTATCTGTGCCTTGTTGACTGGAGACACCTGAAGCCAGACAGGTTATTCTAATTCCCTCCCTCAGTTCCATGGCTGGTAAGGGCTGGTACTGTGGGAATTCTACCCTGGAATGTAAAAGGATCTGTCCATCTCGTTTTCAGATTGAGTAGTGTGCACTGTGGGAAGGCAGTATATGCTGGAGGGGAGGAGCAGCACTGCATACACCCAAGCTATCCATGGGAGATTTGAGAAAAGATTTATGAAAACTGTCCCTCTCTCTTTTGAGAAGAAACTTCCCAGGTCCCCATGGAGCTTAGAGGGCACCTGGGAGCTGCCCACCCATTGGGGCTGAAGGGATGACTCTAGTTACCCATGGATGGCTTCCAGTATGAAAATTATCAAACAGGAACTCCCTGCTTCACTTTTCTTTGTCCTCATCAGCATGTCTTGAGAACTTTACTGATGTGCTCCAGTCAGCTTCAAAGTTGAGCAAATGATAGGGAAGTACAGAGTTGCACAGAGGATGCTAAAAGTCTCCAGGTACCTATGGAGAAGTTGTTTTAGGGACCTGTACAATGTGCCCTGTGCTGAGGCTCCCTTGTGTAGGGAGCCAAGATGGGTATGTCCTTCAGGAGGGGAAAAATCATCAGGTACAGAACCAAAACTCTCTCCTGACACTTCTGGTTACTTCCTGCAGGTAAACAGGGACATTGTGTCAGGACTGAAATATGTGCAGCACACCTACCGGACAGGGGTGAAGGGTGAGTAAGAGCCCTGCATGCCCTGCACAGCACTGCTCCTGCCCCTGTGTTCCCTCCTCTGGAACAAGGTTCTGCAGCTCTGGGCTGGGACAGAGGCCCCCTTGGTCCCAAGTCCCACTGTGTGCTAACACTCAGGAGGTGACTTCTCAGCAGAGTGCATAGGCCTGCTTCACCCAGGACAGCAGTTCCTTGTTTTGTGCACACTCAGTGTGAGCCAGCTCTGGGGTCTGTATGCTACACCCTGGCTGCAGCAGCAAAGTCCACAGACACTCTGCTTGGACAGTGCTTGCCACACATTGCTTTTCCATACAGAGCTCTTCTCGTCCCCTCTGCCCCCTGTGCAGTGGTTCAGCCTGTGTAGAGCTTCCCACCCTCTGAAAGCTCTTCAGAAGCCCTTGGTAAAATTCAGACCTGCTCTGTGAAACTTCCCATTGTGTGCAGGGCCCTGTATTTGCCCATGGGTTCTCCTCAGTGCTGCTCTGCTTGGACAAGGCAGAGGAAAGCCCCATTTTGTACACACACACCCCACATGCATTTTTGTGCAACCACCTCTAAGGCCTCAGCATCCTGTTCAGCACACATAACTGGTGTCTTCTCACCAGTAGAGAGAAGTAGTGGGAAATCAAGGTAGATCTTGAGCCATATGCTGGGTGTACTCACAGCCAGAATGTTCAGCTTTCTCCCAAATTAGTCTCAAATGAGGACAAGTACATCCATGTGAGAGTGCACAAACTGAGTTGCCTGTTCACCTGCCCATCCATCCGTGTTCTCCTTCCAGCTGTCCTTATGCTTCACTAACCCACTTTTCCCACTGATTTTGCTCTCCTTTGCTGCCATGGGCTGTTCCTTTCTCCCCCATCTCCTTCCTGCTCTTTTGCTCATGGCTTCCTCTCTCCCTCATCATTCCCCATGTGAGGGGCTTATTCCCTGTGGATTGTTTTCTCCTAGTGGACAAAGCCACGTTCATGGTTGGCAGCTACGGGCCACGGCCAGAGGAGTACGAGTTCCTGACGCCCGTTGAGGAGGCTCCTAAGGGTATGCTGGCTCGAGGCACCTACCACAACAAATCCTTCTTCACGGATGATGACAAGCACGACCATCTCACCTGGGAGTGGAACCTGTCCATCAAGAAGGAATGGACAGAATGAGTTCACCCAGTTTGCCTTCCCCCTTCCCATCCCCTTGCCTCCTGCACCAGTCTCCAGGCCTTTGCTGCTTCTTCTGATACACTGAGAACAACCCAGCCACCACCCCATCATGACCATAATGGGTTAAATTGGGAAGCACCTCCCTCCCTCTCCCCCAGTACTTCCTCCTGTTGTCCCCATCTCTCCCATACCAACTCCAGTCCTGGAAGTGCCTTTTCGAGGAAACAAGATCACCTGGCAGGGGTGGACTGGTCCCTGGAAAATCCCTATCTTGAGTTACACTTGCCATGTGCTCTGACTCATTGTAAAGGGTCACTTACCTCCCGTGATGGTCTCCTGGTCTGTATCTGGTGCCCTACCCTGTTAAAATCCATCCTTGTGCAGGCAAAGCCAGTCAGGGGGAATGCAGCTAGCTGCCGCAACAAGACTTCAGTGTCTGAGAATAAAACCAGTTTCTTTCTTCTTTTCTGCATGAGTGTCACATTCTTTTCTAGAGCATGTTTCTCAGTGATGTGTGTGTGGAGAATGCAGTATAGGAAGGCTTAAGAGCATATTTCAGCAGGGAAATAGCCCTCCTCCTTCAAAGCAGCAGCCTTACTCTATAAGCAAATTATTTCAGAACAGTTTCCTTCAGGGATTTCATTAATTCTTTGAAGCCAAAGTCTGGGCTGTGATGGGGGCAGACTCCAGGGGTGGACAGCCCCCACCTCTCATCCCAGATGGCCGCTGAATGAGCCAGGGAGCTGTAACATACCCTTCTCATGTTTAGCACTTACCGTAGCAGCTGTTCCCCGGAGCTAATGCAAGAGTTGCACGTCCTCGTGGCCAGCCTGCTGGCCAAGCACAAGGGAACATCAGCCTCTGGGATCCAGCACTTGGAGAGGGCTGTTCTTGACCTAGCTGGGGTGTCTGCTCACAAGGGTGCAGGGCAGCTGCCAAGTCCAGTTCCATGGGTGAGGTGACACTGCAGTGTTGGTGCCGCTCTCCAAGGCTGATTCCTGCACTGCAGGGAGGAGCTTTCTCCAGCCAGGCACTTATCTCAGAAGCTGGAGGCTTTGCCCTGGGCCAGCTGCTCCTTTCCCACCGCCCCAGGAGGGTTGTGGGTCCCCAGAGCAGCTGACGTGTCTCTCACTGAGGAGAGCACCGGAGCAGGGTGGCATGGCGAGGAGAAGGCGAGCTGGTGCCATGGGCACATCCATCTTCCCGTGCCTCTTTGGCATCCTGCTTACCAGGTGCTCCCCAGCAGGGTGTGCTGGGGGGAGTGACTCTGCGTCCCACAGTAAGTGAGCTTTCTTCCTGCCTTGGGGAAAGTCTGGGTCTACTCCTTGTCCAAGGTATGCTGCACCAACGTGTTGAGCTTGCAAGAGAGGTGTGTGGGCGGGCTTGTAAGGTTGGAATGCTTGTGTGTGTGTTGGGGGGATCCTCTTTGAGCTGCTCCTTGTGTACACTCTGCCCAACCCTGACCTTTGCTCTGCAGGCACAGCCAGCACCACAGACAAACCCATCCTGTTAGACAACGTCCCAGATGCCGAAGCCTTCATCAGTGGTGCAGAGGTGGCAGTCATTGGATTCTTCCAGGTGTGTTCACAGCACCTCCCCTCTGCCAGTTGTGAGCTCTATCCCACCCTGATGAGAGCGTGAAGGTGGATGTGGTGTAAACACCTGCCAAAGCAGCTGTTGTCGCAAAAAGTGCCCACAGTGCTGGGGCTGTGACAGGCATGTGGAGGGATTAGGTGATGGGTGACAGAGAGAGCACAGGGAATTTGGTCTGTGCATGGAAAAGGAGATGGAGCAAGGGAGGAAGATGAAGGAGGTTGTAGGAGTCCTGGAGCAGGAGGGAGGTAGATGCTGCAGGGGAAGGAACAAAGAAATGTACATGGTAGAGAAACAGTGTTGGTGAGGGGTGCATGGGAATGTCAGTTATTTGCTGTAGTCAGCAAAGGCAGAGGCACACACTGCCTGTGTGATGGGGATGAGGAAGCCAAATCTCAGGGAGAAGTGATAGTGCAGGCCCACTGAAGTCTGAGAGAGTTTGGGCTCAGGCTGAAGCCTCCTCGTGGGGAGGATGTAGGCATGGTCTCTGTTTCACTTCTTTGTTCCCCAGAGTAGGAGTAGATACCCTTGAGACCTGTCTCTTTTTATCTAAATTCCACTGAATTCAAAGGTGAGTGACAGCTATGAGCCCCTTGCCCCCTCAAATGGCATGAGTATTTTTCCTCAGAAAATAAAAGGAAAGCATTTATTGAGCTACAGCACTGTAAAACAGAGGCCTCTTTAATCGGATCCTTATCACTTTTAAGTCCCCAAGTTGCACCTTTTTCCAGGTTTTCTTTGAGCTCTGTTCTGCTCTTCTGCTGTCCACACACTGCCTAATGTCAGAGAAGGCTTCAGACTTTCAAAACCAGATCCTTTTGCAAGCACCTTCCTCCTCCTGCCCTGTGCCTGGGGCCGGAGGGCAGTTTAGGGAGGGCATCGTGCTCTTGCTACAGGGCAGCGGCATCTCCCAGCCCAGCAGAGAGTGAGTGAGGGCCGATGTGGAGGAGCGATGGCGCTGCCTGTGCAGTGCGGCAGCCGCAAGTCCGTGAGCTGTGAGTGCAGGAGGCTTATGCCCCAGGGCCTTGTAAGCACTGATCACAGAGCACCAGCCGCCTCCACTTCGGTGCCTGCAGGCGATTGGAGCTCCTTGGGGGTTGCTCTTGCAGCTCTAAAGCTGCAGTGCAAGGCAGCCAGGCAATCTGCACACGCAGAACGAAAGTGCCGAGCCCGTCCTTCCCCGAGGGCAGCTGCCGGGCTTGCGGCAGAACCGTACCCAGAGCCTCCTCCTGAGCTACAGCAGGGACACGGCTCCTTCTGTCCTGTGCCACAGTGGCCTCCCTCCGCAGGACTGCATTCTTCAGAGGCAGACGGGAGCTGCTGCCGCGCAGCCCCAGTGCCAGGAGCACGGGGCAGCCACATGTCGGGCATTCGGTGCCTGAAGCACGGCCGGGCTGCATTCGAGCAGCAGATAAAGATGTATGTGTGCCATGAAGGCCTGGCTCTCGGCCTGAAAGTATATTCATCCAAATAAAGCCCATGTTCTCCGCTCACCATGAATTACTTCTCTGCTGCAGCCTTTCAGTTCACTGCAGTATGTGGCTCGGCAAGCTTCCCGTATAATGAGCACGGCCTCCCTGACTGGGAACAGCATGCCGTGATGGAAACACAGCACACTGCTCCAGAAACCCCGCGTGTCTCTGAGAAAGGGCCGTGCTCAGCCTGATTAAACCCAAGGTTTCCCAGGAATGCTGAAAACTCAGCGAGATTATACCCACCCTCGGCTTTAGCACTCTCAACAGAGCAGTTGATGCATTGGCATTTCCAAAACAGGTCATGACAGATGTTTTTCTTTGGAACGAACAAAGAATTTTGTTTTCCATTTTCTCTGGGCTCACAAACAGCTGAGCTGACAGTTCAAACTAAAAAGAAAAACAAACCAATTTCCAAGCAGAGACCATGTCTTGAGAATTTATATCCAATAAATAGAAGTATCAAAAATACATCATTAAAAAGTTGGGAATGGGAACAGCAAGGAAGGCTTTAATACAGGCAAAGGATAGCTATAGTTAATGGTGTCTGCAAGAAAGAGAAGGGACCTCAAAATACTGAGAAATCGCACATTTCTATCCTTTGATGTACCTGAATTAACTACTTTTACAGGATGTATCTAAGATGTCCTTTTAAAAGGAACCATGACACTGATAAGGCAAGGTGTTAAAAATTGACTCTGGAATCAAGATTAGCATAAAAATGGCGATGTTTTATATATGTATATATTTTGGAAACACACACTTATATACACATGCACATATATATTTTTTGTTTTAATTTTTTTTTTAACGAGCTACACCTATGTTCTGACGAGTTCCCAAGGACTCGGCACCATCCTGGCGGGCTCCTGCATCCCGGAGCATCCCGCCCGCGCAGGAGGTGGCGGCGGCGGCCGCTCCCGCGGGGACCGAGCGGCCGGCAGGTGTCGCGCTCGGTCCGCCCGCGGCCCGTGCCGGTGCCGGTGCCGGTGCCGGTGCCGGTGCCGGTGTCGATGCCGGTGCCGGTGCCGGTGCCGGTGCCGGTGCCCGTTCTGTCTCGGCCCCTCACCGTCCCTGCTGTGCCCGCAGGACCCGCAGAGCCCCGGAGCGGAGCAGTTTCGCCGGGCGGCCGGACAGATCGCGGAGGTGCCGTTCGGGCTCAGCAGCAGCGCGGCCGTGCTGTCGCACTACGGCGCCGCGGAGAACACGGTGGTGCTGTTCCGCACGGTGCGTGGGACCGCGGCGGGGCCGGGGGGCATCACGGGCCGCTCCCTCCCTGAACACTCTGCCAGGCAAAAACCTGCATCTCCAGCACAAGGGTCTGGCTCAGCGCGCTGGTGGGACGAGTGCATAGAGCGGTAAAAAGCACAAAACTCATCTCTCCTTAGGGCAAGCCAAAAATAGGGTTGTCATTGGCAGTCAGGCTGCCTGCCCACCTCAAAGTACATCCCTCTTCTTGCCCAAAAGAGGGCTTTTGCTTTTCAACTGCAGAGTGCCTGTCACTGAGACATGGAGAGTTAATTACACCTGGTAAGACTCTCCTATTTAGGTGTTTCCCTACGGATCTGGGTCAGCACCCAGAGCTCTGCAAAGAGCAATGCCTGTGTTTCTACACGACCTGCCCAGAGCTTGGCATTAACTTGGATGGGGTTTCTGTGGTTTTGGAAAGGGTCCTGAGACACATGAAAAGCGTCTAGAGTCATGTCACAATGGATCAACACAGCAGGCTTGATACCAAAACTTGGCAAGTGTCACTTCAGGCAGGGAAAGCTGTCTCCTAGGGTACAAAACTTTTCCAATGAGACAGAAAACACATCCAGACGAGGTCTCTGCAGTTAAGAGATGCTGTGCCACCCTACACTGTGGTTTGTAGACTCATTTCCTAAATAAATTTAGGCATTAGAAATCTTGCTTTGGAGTTTCTTAGGGATGGATGCTGTGCTAGATCATATCTCTGTTGACTCCAGCTCTAAGTGTAGGTAGCTCAGTGTAGCCTCAATACAGCTATATTTGCTGAAATTTAAGGAGATGATACTGGGAAGAGCCATGTACTTGCTGCAAAAGTACCAAGAAGAGCTAAGAGCAAGTATTCTACTGGTTACATCAATTTCCCCACATTGCTCCTTCTTGCACAAGCATGGCAATTGAAAACTGCAGAGGTGGGTGTGTCTGAAGAGAAATGGGGCCCCAGGCAGCACAAGATGTCCTAAAAGCCAGTGAAGTGTTGTGAGACACCAGACCTCTAAGTGCTTGAGGTGGGGAGAAATGGGTACACACCACATGTTCTAGGGAAACTAAATATGGCAGCTTGGCCAAGTTCTAGATGCAGCTTGTACAAAGACTGGACAGTTTGTTCTCTTTTTCCCCCTCATCATTTCCTGCACCATGTTTACCACTGATATTATCCAAATAATTAAAAAAGAATGATCTAAGAGTGAGCAATAGTTAGGCAGATCCTTTTATTTAACCTTTTATTTGCTAGATGTTGCAATTTTCAACAACACCCATTTCAATTTTGGTTCTTAGTCATTGTGGTTTTCTTCCAAAAATGTTGAAAAGATCCTTTGTTTTTGCACTGTGCAGATAGTGATGATGGTTGCCCTGGGAGAGAGTTTGATAAAATAAATTGTTTGGATTGTTGGAATTTCTATTATATTGAATATTCTTTGTTCAGAGTCAAGTTTTTGCAACTGAACTCTTCTTTAATATGGAAAAAAAACAGCCAAGAAAATAATGCACTAGTCAGGTTCAAAGATGGTTGACAATTCACTTGTCTGATTGTCAGTTTTTCTTAAATTATCAGACACATTATTTTTTCTTTTATCCTGTGATGAATAATGTGTAGGAGTAAGAGGTCAGAGATAAAAAGGAATTTTAAAAGAACGGATACAGGAATTTGGAATCAAATACTCATTTGAAGGATACAAGGATGCGTCACCAGGATAGAAGTGAATCAGAGGCATAAATTAATTTTTTTCTTTGCCTTTGCAGTGTATGAAACACTTACAATGCTTAGAAGTTTAAACCATAATTACAGTAGTAGGAGGGACTGTGTCAACTGGTGAGACTTCTTTGTAAATAGGGGAAAGAAACAGATTTATTCTAGTAAGAAATCCTGATAGACCTAAAAAGAACATAGTTAACAGATGCTAACCACCTAATTATATGGAGTGATAAAGACATTTTGACTAGAGCTTCAACTATTAAATGCAGGCTATTTTCCAGCCTTATTTTCTTAAAAACATAAATGTTGAGTGCTGATTCAAGATGTTATTATCCCCAAATGGAAGTCAGAGGTTTCCAGAAGCCCATGGAAGCCAAGAGAAGACTTTCTGTAGAGTCCAAGCTACTTTAGATTGGTTCTCAAGGCCTGTCTGATCTCACCCGCCCAGGTGTTGCACTGTCCTGATCTTATTTACTTGAGCAGAGCTGCCCTTTCATGTTATGCAGGAGGAAAACCTGTGAGAGGAATCAGACCACACTGTCTGAAAATCACCAGCTTGTGTTGTCAGACAGGGCGGGTGACTGGTATCAAAGACCTTGCCAATGACCACAGAACAGCAAAAATTACTTTAGATGTCTGCACACCGCTGGAAAAACTAACACAACAACTTTCAGAGGTTGTCCACATGCAGAGAATAAAATCTGAGGTGTGCATGTGGACTGCTTCTCAGCCCCAAGAACCTCATTCAGCATGTATCAATGGCTTTCAAATCCCAAACTTTGGGATGACTCTACTTCATGTCAGACTCTACTTCATGTCAGAGACCACTGCTCCCATGGCTTAGCTCCATCATATCCTGTGGTGGTACTACACAGGAACCCTGCCCTTAAACTCTAGTGTATTGCTATCAGTCAGTGGTTGCCTGCTTTTTTCTGTTTATCAGCTCATGAAAATCTCAATAAAATCACATCATTTTGAGGGGATGAAGTGTGGGGAGATGTGTGGCAGGATGAATTTTCCTCTAAAGCTGAAATATGTTTGGCTTAATATTTTTTTTTTCTTTCCTGCTGTACTGGAAGAAAAATCCTCTTTTTATTGGAGAGATTTCCTGCTTGCACAATGTTTCCAGGAATTCCATACCGGGCGATGCCAATGTTTATTACTTGTAGAAGAAACAGAATAAGCAGATGAAGATGTTTAAAAGGGACATAAAGCCAGTATTGATGTGAGGAGTTAGACTATTTAATGACCTCTCTCCACAATGCCTAGAATAGTTTGTAGCTAATTCTCCCTGTCTCCAGCGCATCGAGAGCTGGTGGTGTAGGTATGTCTGGAGCCCTCAGAGATTTCTATTATACCATGAGCTTGTCCTTAGGAGGCTGGAGAAGGCTGGGAGACCCTTATCTCAAAGAGCAGGCTCGTTCCTGTAGGTTCTAGGCCTCCAGAATGGTGATGGGAAGAGGTGGGGATTGTGCAGTGGGGGAGAGAGCATGGTGGTGTCCCAGGGGTGGGTGTCTCTGTGAGTGAGTGCAATCAGTGCCTCTGGAGGAGGTGCTGGGAGGAGAGGACAGGACAGCTGTGACTGTAGGTGTCTTTGCCTGACTCCAGGTCGACAATGACCGGCGGGATCTGGACATGAGCAGCGGAGAGGTGGATGCCAAGAAGCTGACCCGCTTCGTTCGCATGAACGAGCTCCGCCTGGTGACAGAGTACAACCCTGTGGTAAACACCAGCTCCCCGCATCCTCACCCTCTGCTTGGCCTTCCTCTCATGGTACCCTCTGGCCCCAGTTTGCATATCCAGATGGATGTGAGGGTTGGAGTGATGGTGTAGATGGGATTGGGGACGCCACACAGCCTTTCACTGCTGCTCCACATGTGGACTGGAAGCAGATTTGCTGGGGCATGAGTGTGGTGGGAGAGGAAGGGACTCATCGCAGTTCCTTTGGCTTCCCAGTAAATTTGGGATGTTGAGGGGCAGAGAACTCCATTTCTTACTACTCTGCCAGCAGTGCTGCTTTCTCCCATGGACATTTGTCATGTTGTGCCATGCCTGCAGAGCCAGCTCAGCCAGAATGCCCTCTCTTTGACAAGCCTTGAGAAACATGGAAGCTCAAATGACCTGCTCTCAGAAGGCAGGATTTATGCATCACTCAGCACATAGGGCTTAATGTAAGCCCAGATATTTGAATGCATATTCAAGAATGGGTTGGGAACTTCCCAAGCAAAATCTTTCCCATCCTTTCCATTGTTCCTCCAGAATTCATCAGTTCAACAACCACTACCACCACCAAAACAAACAAACAAACAAACAAACAAACAAACAAACAAACCAGACACAAAATCAGGCTTAGAATGCTTCCATGTTGGCCATCTTCACTGACTCACCCATCTGACTGGCAGTGGCAGGGTCCCAGCAGCCCTCCCTGCTGCAGAGGTTGACCAAGGATTTAGGTTCTCCTGAAATCTTAGCAGTTCCTTGGTCTCATTGCTGTGGAGTCAATAGGTATTAGAAGCCCCAGTTGCTGCAAGCCTGAGATTTTATCATTGCTGATGGGGTGTTTTGTGGCCTTCTGGATAGCTATAACAGTGCTGACCAGGCTCAGCTTGTGTTAGAGAAGAATGCCCCAACCTGTTGCAGAGCTATACCTTTTCAAGATAAACTCAAGGATCATCTCAGAGAACCCAATGCGTTCAGTCAGTTCAGTTGCAACTCACCAGTAGGAGAGTATTTTGTTTTGAAGTGTAACATTTTTTTACATTTTTCCCCCAGTGAAATATGGTAGGAGTTTGTTTTTTTTCTGTAATAAAAAAACCTGTTTTTTCATCTTCAAAAGGGAAAATTACATTTTGAAATCACAAAATATTTCTGGGGACTGCTATATCCTGCTCCACTGGCCTAACAGCCCTTTAAGAATACCCAAGTCGCATCAACAGGGATGATGTTCTCATCTTTGTAATTTCCCAGACCTTCTGAAACCTTGAAGCCCCTATTAGATCCTTTTGCAATTCATGGGACAATGTCTCTTTCTTGATGCATTTCTGTTGATGCTTTGGGCTCTCACTGCATGGTGTCCTGTTTGGCACCAGGCTGTCTCCCTGACTGAGAATTCATCAGCTGTTCAGCTGGTCCCCTCCACCCTGATGTCAATACAGATGTTGTTGCAGTTTCTTTCCCAGATGCTCTGGAGCTCTATTAAGGTGTTGCAATTAACAGCGCCTCCGGCAGTCCCTGGCCCAAAGCCCTCCCAGCTCCCCTAAGGTAGCTTGGTTTTTCATAAATATTTATTCCCAGTGCATATGCTGTTTGCATCCAAAAATGCTGCAGGTCAGCAGATAATGGGGTCATATGGCTCACACCAAGTGCTGCCAAGAGTTCCTCTCCCCATCCTGGGGCCCTTACTGTTTCTCCTACACACTTTAGGAATTTTTAGGCAATGTTTACCCTGTGGGCTTTTCAGGAGAGTCAGATGTGATGCAGCCCTGCTGATGAGCTCTGCTGATTGCTCTCGCACAAGGTTGTGTGGACAAGCACACCTTTGTGTGGAGCTGCTGGAGGAGCTGCTGCTCCCTCCTTGTCTGCTCTCACCCCAGCCTTGTCAAGGGGCTTGCTGCTGGCTGGCTTCATCCTCACCTTCAGCCTCATCCTCTCCCATGAGGGCCTCTAACGCTTCCCAGCTTAGCTTGCAACCCCTCCACTGTTCCCCACCTCAGCTGCACGCTATCAGAAGAGTGAAGGGATACAAAATATCTGATAAATATTAAGCAAACAGCAGAGTCCCGGCTGACAAAGTCTAGAAGCTCTGTTATTCATGGCCCTTGCCAGCATGCACTCCCTGACCCCTTCCTTGTTACTCCTGGAGCGTGTGGAAACTTTCTGCTGCCACTGGCGGGGAGCTGCACAGGCTGTGCCTCTGTGGTTTCGGTGGCACTAGGGAGGCAGCAGGTCTGGCCCCACTCCTGTTTAATTTGAGGGAGAGGCTGCAGGCCAGCAGGAAGCAGACAGAAGTGAGATGAGGAGTGAGAGAGTTCATGGAGATGGTGCTGTGGCTTCTTGGGCAGTGCCAGCCCTGGTTCCTCACAGAGGGCCAATGTGCAGTGCCCATCTGGCCCTTGCCCAGGGTCTTCTCTCACTGTGGGACAGCAGAGACAATTTTAACCCTCAGCACTCAGGAATGTCCAGGCCCTCAGGCTGCTGAAACTGTGAACTCATCCCCATCCTGCATACAGTGTAACACCAAAGAAAGAAAATAAGGACAAACATCAACCTCGACACAACAAATCCTTCCCACTTGCTCATATTTCAGACAAGTGCTGGACCTCAGTGATTTAGGACACCCTTATATTCAGTGTTTGCTGGCCTTGCTCTTCACATCTTTAGTCTTCAGCTTCCTGTATTCTGCCCTACTCCTACTCCTCTTGCCTAGTCACTAACTAGTGATGGACCTTTGGGGTCTTCAGACTCTTGTCTGGAGAATAAGCAAAGCCAGGGGGTTAAGAGCTTCTGCAAAGAACCCAAATTGGATCCCCCCCTGCTTTACAGAAATCTGTCCTGCTTTTGATGCTGATTTGCAAAGAAGCCACAGCTGAGCCATGTCCCACAGACACTGCATCCAATGCCAACTGAGTGTTCTCAGTGTCCTTGCCTGTGTTTCTCTCTGTGCTGGGCAGACAGCAATAGGTGTGATGCAGAGCTCTCTGCAGTTTAACCTCCTCCTGATCACGGACAAGATGTCTCCAAAGCACCCCGAGCGAATGCGCAAGTTCCGGGCGGCAGCAGAGCTCTACAAGGGCAAGGTGAGTCCAAACAGAGAGAAACAGGAGCTGTTGGGAGGAAAAAACCCCAGTGATTTCTGCCATGAATGGGGAGGGCATAATCTCCTCTGTGAATTATGAGAGCAAAGGTCAAGTAGCAGGAGAAGAGGATTTTCTGGATAATTAAATGGACGGGCTGGTCCTGTTCACCTTTTCCAAATTTGCCACCTCATGGGGTAAATCCCCTCTGTATCCTGCTCTCTGCTCTCCTGGTGAAACTCAGGGACTTTGTGGCTTTTAGCCCAGTTTTGTTCCCTTGTACTGGGAGAGGACACACAGCTGCTGCTCTTCAGTCTGGCAACAGTTGTGCTCTACTGATGTGAGAGGTGAATTTCTATCTACAGCCTGCAGGATGCCAAGGCAGCTTATATAAGTAACCAGATAGCAAATAATGTCAGTGCTTCTTAATCCTTTCACTTCTGGAAATGGCTATTTTAAAGGAGCTGCAAATGTATTGTTTTGATTTCCACACTAAGGTGATGAGATAGATGAGGTGTTTCAGAGAAATTTTGCCTGAATCTCATCCCTCTGGGAACAGAGCTCCCCAAACAGTAAATCATCCGATGTCTGCATCTCAGCCAGCAGCTGGATTACAGTGGAATTTGTGTACAAGGAACAGAGGAATGAACTTGCAAGCAAAGGAGGTTTGGGAGCAACAGGAGGCATTTGTGGCAAGGGAGAACAGCAGATGGGAGGGGGCAGAATGTCAGAGAAGTCGGGAAGGATGAGCTGAGAGGCACCAAGAGGTCTTCCTCTGGGAAATGTGAAGCTGGAAAGATTTGGGATCTGAGAACTAGAATGTCTGTGTGCATCTGGTTTTGGTATTGAAGGAACAGATTATAAATCAAGCATACCCTCACCTTTGAATTCAGGGACCACCTCAGATCCATGCAATCTCAGAAGTCTTGAGACTGGCTTATGGCAGGACTGCTTTGGAACCTTTACATCTTTCCTAGCCATTGCAAGAGACTAGGCAGAAACTATACATTAAAATCAAAAGGTCTCTTCAAAAATGTTTTACTTTGATGAATATGTAGCTATAAAAGAAAACTAATTTATCTGTAAAGTTCCATTGTGAGATGTGTGTTAAAGTGACACAATTAACACTGTTCACCATGAGAAGCAGAGTCTGATACAGGTCTCCACCTAGCAGCTATTTCTTCCAACACAATGCTGTTTAGCATCCTTTGCTATCCTTTGCTGATGCAGCTGCATCTAGTTTTCATGTGTCTTGCCTAGATCTGAGTAAATAGCTATAATTTTCCTAGAAATATTTCACAAAACATTGGATAAAATGTTGAACTGAAGTTCAGACAATTTATGAATTCTCAGCAAGCCAAATCTAGGGGTTTTTTTATTTGTTCAGGCACATTTCCAACTGAATCAGTCAATAAGTTTGCCAGAGTAAAGTACAAACACTAAAGATGTGGGGATTTAACTAATTATTTCCACTTTATTGCTGTGGTACTTGAGGACACAGAGATGAAGTGACCTAGAGTCTAATAAGTTATTTTTCCCAAAGGAGTGGCACTCTGAGGAGCAAATTGTGTTTTGGACTGCCCTCCTAGAAAGGAGTGAGAGAGAGCTAAGATCCCTCTGCTTGGGTTTTAGGTCTGGATAGTAAGCAGAGTGAAATGCCTGCTTAGGTTTGTCCCCATTGCTCTGTCATGTAGAAAGACCTGACACCTAGTTTGGGTGTCAGTGGCAGCCACTGCACAATGCCATGAAGATCCCTGCTGGCTAATTTTCCTTTGTGAAGTTATGTGTTGTTGGAGCTACCAAGTTAATTGAGGTTTGCTTCAAAAAAAGTATTGATTAGATTTTGCCTTTCAGTGGCTTGGAGATTGTCTGAGAACAAATGCAAGATTCTTGACTTGAATTTTGTTCAGGATTTCCAGTGAATAATTCCTGTCCTGTGGGATAGTGGTGAAAGGTTTGTTCGTGCTGAGGGGTCAGTGGTACCAGTGGTTTGAGCAAGGAATCATTGCTGTGCAGTGGAGAGATGTTCAGGCTGCTGTGAGCACGTTCCACTGCATCCAGCACTGCTCTAAGTGGCTGCAGAGTGCCAGAACAGACCGGGGGTACTTGGTGTGTGTTGCAGCATTTCTACAAGGAGAGCAGAACACAAACAGAGCCTCAAAAGGGATCCCAAGCAGGAGAAGGGGTACTGATCCTGTCACACATCTCTGCTGCACACTGATGGAAGAGCAGTCCTTGTCACTGTCATCATCAGGGGGAGGGAAAAGAGAAACTTGTCGCATGGACAGAGAGATGAAGAGGAGCTGCTGCTGAGGGACTGACCCCAAAGAGTGAAGAAAAGCCATTGTGAAATAACTGAGGTTGGAAAACATCTCTAAGATGATTGAGTCCAACTGTTAATGGATCATGAGGAGGTCATTCACCTGCCAATTTCTGGATTATGGTCCTTTCACATCTGGTTTATGATATTTTCACTTCTGCCTGAGGGACAGCTGAAATTTTCAGCTGGAGGATCCATGAGACAGGATGGTGAGGACTTTCATTTGAAAACAGTCTGAACTGCACCTAGAGCAACATTGAGGGCCTGGAGGCAGTCTAAATTTTCTAGATTTTTTTGTGGAACCTGAGCCCTGTAAAATGTTGGAGACGAAAATGCAAATGATAGGTGATGTTAAACCAGCAGAAGCTGACCACAATAAGAAGAAATATGGTAATTTTCTAGCACTTCTGAAGAAACAGTTGTGGGTGGATAACAGCTAACAGAGTTCAGAGCACTGCAGCTGCGGGAATAAATCCACCAGCCTTCTGTATCTTCAGTCAAATATGTGCTTATTTGAGAAAGTACTGCCAAGAGTCCAGGCAAGGAAAGGAAATGCACTGGAAAGGAGATGTCAGGGTTTGCATTGCTGAGCCAAATTAGAATACTTATATTCAGTTTTCTTTCCACAGTATCAGAGTATAACATGGTAATTACAGCTGGTGTAACTCATGGGCATTTGCAGAAGTCTCAACAAGGTGATGTTGGGAATAACAAAAGCAGCTTTTGTTGTAGCTGACATAATTGGTTTCCAATGTCAAAATGATTTGGGTAGGGATGTTTGCAAACTCCCTTTTAATTTAGATGTAGGTCCATTTAGAAATGCATTTTGAGAAACTCCTGGTGTCCTTCAGGAGTTCTTCCATGGAAATGAAAAGATGATGCCCTTTCTCTTGCAGACAGTTATTCGTACAACTTTTATTCTTCTTGTCAGACACTGATGGATCCAGAACTGAGAGAGATAATATTTAGAGATGCCTTTTTTAGCCATAAACAGAGAAGTCTGTAAATACAGACTTTTAATCTCACTTAATAGATATCTGCAGTAAAGATGTTTTTACAGCTGTCTTTTTTTTTAAATTCATGACTGATGTTTTTGTTTTGCATTGATGCACTGTGATGTAAGAAATTACTCGGACATCAGAATTTGATCTTTTTGCTTATACAAAACAGTGAACTTCAGCTCTCTCTCTGAAGTTCAAAGTCAAAGACTGGATATTAGACTTGATCATCTTTTCTGTTTGTCTTTGTTGGAGGAAAACCAAGCAATGGCAAATTGGTTTCTATCATTGCCGTGCTATTTTCTATTATCTTTAATTCCCTAGGCAATAACATCATTCCATATCTTAGTATCTACCACCAACTTGATGTTCTAAAAACACTGGGCTAGGAATCAAGCTGTTAAGACACCAAGACAGCACCAGTGTACAAAATTTATGAAAGGTGGTTTATTGCAAGTGACAATGGGCAGAAAATACCATGTGTGAAGGGGACATTTTGTGTCAGGGGTTTCTCATTAATGAAGGATATCCTTCACTGCCTGAAGCAGCAGATCTCTGAACATGGGCAGGAAGATTGCTACAAAATGAAAAAAATCATGGAAATAATCTCAGATTTTAATCCTGTACAACCAGCTGTTGTACAGGATGGCATGAAATGGAAAGTGAAATTTCTGTTTGGGATGGAACTAACTGATCTCTAGCAGTGACATTAGAGTTGTCATTATAAGAGGGATTTGTTTTTGGTGAATTCTAGCTTTGGTAATTCTAGCTTTACTCATTTGAGTAAATGTTTTAGGCTCTTTTCAGCACTGAGAGAGAAGGACAGGCATATGCTTCCTTCCCCTCTAAAAGGGGTGGAATAAAGTGCCTGTCACTGTTTATTGTAGAGGTTATGCAGATGACTGGCTGAGACAAGACTAGGATCTGGATGGCAGAGGTCAGGCAATGTGAATCCTGCCTCATGGTCAATGTAATTTTACATGGTTACTGTGTTCATTCTTTATGATTAGAGCTGACTGGAAATCTCAGGACAAAATTCCTCATGAGAAAATGCCAGTTCCATGAGATGGCATCTTGTCATGGAAATGTGACAACTGAGAAATTTTCTTGGTTTTCAGCTGCTGTGGAGATCAGGCTTCCAGTGCTTGTGGCCTCTGGGCCAGCACATCCTCCCTTCTGCCCCACAGGTGTGACCCTGGGACCAGTCTGCACAACCAGCAGAGGTGGGCCCTTCTCCTGAAGGAGGACCCATCCCACATCACAGACCTCCCAGGAATGCACCATTCTCTTAGGCATTAAGGCGTCTTCTTCCGAGCTACAGTGGCCAAATGCAATTGCTCTCTTTCTTGTATTTTTGAATGTAGGCCAAGAAGGAAACTTTGCTGCGCTTTGGCACACTGTAGCTCTGTGAGCCAAACGGGAGTCATCAGAGAGACCCAAGTCAGTGACTCTGAATGACAATGATATCTCAGCCTCTCTAGCTGAGGGGCCAGTTTGTGTGTTTCTGTTTGCTCCTGCGAGGAAGAAGGCATTCGGAGTTCTAAACCTCAACCTTTTTGCTCTTTTATTCTTACTCTATTCTTGGTATTCATGGATAAAGTATGTACATATTTTTAGTTTTGGGTGTTTTAGCAAATTCTGGAAGCTTGAAAATTCTGGAAGCTTGATGAAGTGAAGAATATTGACTAACATTTATTCATGTTATTATTTTAAAATACTATTCATCTGTTTAAAGGTGGTGGAGATTTTGTATAGAAAGTGAGGTAACAATATTTTTTTAAATTTTAATGACTTCTTTAACATTTGATTAAAAAATATTGTTGTCTAGTCAATCTCTTATAGAGAAAGCTGTTGAATGCACCATGAAAACGCAGTACCATTTACTGTACTGACACTCTGAAAGTGCTTGCCTCCAACACTGGCCTCTGTTTCCAGCTTTCTAGTTGAAAAGAGAGCCCTAAAACATTGCATTCTGCTGTTCCATCTGAAAGCCCCTTAGATCATATCCCTAGACCTGTGGACCTTAAATATTTGAGCCTTTTCTAGCTTGGTGTTTTATCCTGCAAAAAGATGAATTAAGTGAAGAAATACCCCACCACCTGTCTGCTCACCAGCTTTTTGCTCTTGGGGCACAGTTGACTTTTGGAAGAAAAATTACAAATGGTGAATATCACATAGCCAGTGAAAGTGCTGTTCCTGTTTCTGTATTTCACTAAAAAACCAAAGTTAAACCTTACAGCAGCCTGAATATCCCTCCTTCCCAATAGGCTGTTGCCTAGGAAAGTTTTCAGATATATTTGTTTTTTATAGAACATAAATTTGATAAGTAAAGAATTTAGTATTTATGAAGTTTATTTTTAGAGAAGAAAACAAGTTTGGAACTAACTTGGGTGTTCTTCATTGAAAAGAAAGAAAAACATGAGTCACAGCCTGGGAACTGGGCACATAATCTTCACATTACAGTGCTTCTTTTTTTTTTTAAGCTCTTATTTTCTTGTGTAAGTGAAGCCACAGCCTTGTCCATAGGTACACTAAGTATGCTAGGCCTGGTAGATTGCACAGGGTAAAAGGAAGATAAAATTACACATGCTAGCTGGATGGTTTTTTCATTGATGTGGATCTCATCTGCTTAGGGATTCTATTTAATCAGGTCACTGATTAAATTCTTTAACTGCTATGTTTATTTTCTTTTATAAATTTTATGATAATTACTGTAGGTCATTCTCATCCTGGTTTATTCACGTTGAGCTTCTCTCCTCAGGTCTGAATGCTCTGCTGAGCAGGGCTGTATGGACATCAGTGTCCTGACAAAAACTTCTGTTTCCCAAATCCTTGCATCCTCATTTCTGCTCACTTCAATATGTCCTTTGCTTCTCTCATGTTCTTATCCTTGCAGGTTCCTGATGCCCTGTACTTCATTCTCACATTCTTGCAATTGAATTTGATTCTTCCCACACCAAAACCCCTTTTTACACTGGGTCTGGCAAGGATGTGAGCATCTTATCCAAATAACATGCAAGTAAAGGATTCAGCCTCTTTGACATTTGCTGTTAAGATAGAACACATTTTGTTTCCTTATCTATTAAGAGAATAGAAGTGGAGACTGCCTTCCTGTTGTTCTGTAGATATATTTTTAAAGGTGAAAGAAGACATTTTGTTTGGTAGTGTAAGTCTGGACTTGATAAAATACAGACAAATGTACTGCATGGAGCTGGTAGATAGTGGACAAGGAAAGTGTTGTCTTAACAGAATATGGATGGTTTTCTCAAAATCTTTCTAAAAATATCACTGTTAATCTTCATATGATCACTGTTTGCGGATCTGTTCTCTGTCTCAGCTTCTGTTTTTCTCGCGTTTTCTTTCCTATTTCCATCACAGATCCTCTTTATCCTGTTGGACAGCAATTTGGAGAGCAATGAACGAGTACTGTCATACTTCCAGCTGAAGAAGTCCCAGCTGCCAGCTCTGGCTATATTCCACACCCCGGATGATGAGCACGAAGTGGTGGCTGTGGATGACATCTCCATTGAGCGTGTACAGGACTTCTGTAACCGTTTCCTACAAAGAATGCCAAAGGTAAAGGGGGTCCTGATGCTGTTGTTTACCAGGCTCTTGGTGAAGATTACTTCAGTTCCTTGAACTCCTCCCTGTCCCTGTCACTTTCTCTTTCATGTATATTTCCACCTGAATATCAGAGAAACATTAGATTTAGGGCAGAGCAGAGGTGGATGTCTTTGCAGAGTCTCTTTCTTCATTGACCTCTGCCTTCCAGTCTACAGCAAGAAGAATTCACTGATCTCTGCAGCTGTATGAAGGTCTCTGTGAAGCATCTATCATCTATCTGTTGGGAACAGTTAGGGAGACAAAGTGAAGGGTACTTTTGGATGCTGAGAGGGGAGGTGGTGGATGGCAGCATATGAGAGCAGCTGGACAAAATTCCAGACCAGTGGCATGGATAGCAATTAAATCTACCAGGAAGACTACAGAACAGAGTATACAGATAGGGCTTTAGGACTGTACCAGTGGTCTCTGCTGGGAGAGGCACAATTAAATCTTCATGTTCATGCAGTGTTATAATTTCTCTCTCTGTCAAAATTCATCCTCCTGTAGCACAGGGTCTTTGTGTTGTGTGACAGAAATGAGATAGGGCAGTGGCATAGACAGCAGAGGGAGGCATTTGAGTTATTTTGTTTTCTTTATCCCTATTCTGAGAAACCAAGTAATGTCAAATCTGATTTCATCACTCTGATGTGTTTTAGAAAGAAGACAAATCTGAGGAGAAGCCCCTCAATGAAGAACTCTGATTGTTTCTCAGCCAAGAGGATGACTGTAGCCAGAATCTGCTTCAGGTCTATGAAGAGTTCACTCAGCCCTACAGCTCAGCAATTCCTCAGCCAAGTCAGTCATGGATTCCCATCATCATTCCATATGCATACATGCTGTCTGTCCTCTCCAGGAATCTCTTCTCTCTTATCTCTTCTCATTTGTTGGCTCCAGAGCTCTTTTTTTCAGTACTTCAGGACCTCTGGTATTGTCCTACAACATGTCTTTCTGTGTCACTGTTGAAGCAGAGGGTGGCACAGTGAAATGACAGTATCAGAAGTAAAGCTAGTATTTCCAGGGATCTGTTTCCCTCATTCTTTTGGGTTTTGGTGCCATGCTGGGATCCACTGTCAGCCTTGCCTGATACTACAAACAGGTTTGTTGCTTGGTATCACATGAAATTTTACATTTATTTTACTAAATAAAGCAATAAGTGAATGGCCTGAATTTTTATGCAAATGTTATTTCCCACTCCCCTCGTCTTTCACTTAAGGACAAAGTCTCTATTTATGAGTGGATATTTATGAGTGGATGAAAAACTTCCTTTCTCTGAGTTTAACCAATGCAATGCCTACCCAGTCAGGTTGGTTGCTAAGAGTAATTCCCTATGGAAATGGACCCATTGTCAATAGATATTTCTACCAGGACAGGAGATATCTGAAGTTTTGGGACCAGAACAGCACTAGGTAAGCAGGTCTGAGATGGTGCAGCAAAAATGAATGAGCCTAAGACATTGCAGTCAGTAATCTTACCCAGGAGAGGCTGTTGTGGATCAGAGCAAGGCACGCTCTCACCATCTGTATGGCCAGGGAAGAAAACTGTCTGCACCAGGTGACCTTTGGAATGAGTGTGTGTACAGGGGTAAAATATAAAAAAAATATGTCTGAATTCTGCTGGATGCCCTTGTGGCTTTTTGTGCATTGAAAAAAGACTATACAAGTACAGTATAGATGTTAAGAGTTGAAGGCTGTGCCCCAGAGAGAGGGGAAGGGTCTAAGGTGTCAGAATACCTTGCTGCTTTTGCCCTGGGAATGGGCAGAGCTGTATCTCCTGCCAAGAGCCTGCTCACTTTCCCTCAGTTGGAAAACTGCTCCTTTTTACAGCAATAGCTTGCTCCTCCCTAGGAAGGGTTTATTCCTTCTGCAGTCTGACAGAGAGGGAGAGGTCTTCTGGGGAGACATCTGTGAGCAGTTCTTAGCATTGTAGGTGTTTCCAGCACCAGGCACATCTGTCTGTGGTCCAGATCAAAGAGTGTGGGGGCCCTGACCTGCTGCATGAGCACCTGAAGTCTGTCTTGGCCAGCTGCAGAAACTGGGCACAGCGACGTGACTCTTTCTCAGTGCTGCAGGGAAACAAAATAGGACATGAATGAAGTTCTGGTTCTGCAAACAAGCCTGAGAGTAGAAGCAGTGTCCCCAGTGACTGTGCTCACTGTGTACACAGCTAATTATAGGGATAACTTTTCAGGAGCTTATGTACACTGGGGAGTTTAATTCCCTCTGCACCTTACAGGGCTCTGCCTCTAACCAACAAACTTGGGAGCCGCAAGCAAGGCACAGGAAAAGCCTCCTCCTCCTCCTTCTCCTCCTCCAGCAGCTCTGCAGTACTTTTCAGGACTTACACAGCACAGACAGCCCTGGGGTGCTGTACACAGGATGCCCTGTGCACAGATGTGGTGGCAGTGGGATAAGGGGGTCTGCCTTAATCCCTATGCTCAAAGGCTTCTGCAGTGCAGCTTTGGTGGGCTTAGCCACTGCCATAGGGCTTTGGAGGCAGAAACCAGGGGCAGAATCATGTGCATGGGTCTTGTGCCTTGTTGTGTGACCTCTGACCTGAACTTGTGATGGATGTGGCCCAGATGTTTTGAGCTGTCTGGGGAGGCTGGTTTGGTTTGCAAATGGAGGAAATGCTAGATGCAAATTGACAGAGGGCAGGATGAAGGGGCTCCCTTTCACCTCAGCACTGCAGACATACTGTGGTATGAGAACCCCTGCTCTGCAGCAGCATCTGAACTCAAAGGACATTCAAAATATCTTAGATGAAAGCTCAGTTTGCCTAACAGGAAAGTGGGGCTGCAGAGGCATGTCAGAGCTGCTGTCTTTACCCCAGGGAAGAGGGAATTGGGTTGTGTTGTGTAAGATGCAATTTCATATCCATCTTTGGTGGGAAAGGATTTGAACATCTCCAGAAGCACAATATTACAGGAGGTTCAGCAAGGGGACTAACATTTTTTTATTTTATTCCCCTCAACTGTTGTGTGTGACATTTAACAATGAAGTGTTGTTTAGAGATGAACTAGCCTCCGTCTGCTGCAGGTTGAACCAAGATTTTGTATATGAAAATCTGTTCCTCAGCTTGTCACTTCAGTCCCACTGCACACAGAGTTATGGGTCTGGCTGTGGGGGTCTGCTGAGCTGCAGAGAATCTGCCTGCAGAAGGACTGAACAACTTTTGCACCTACCCTGAAGAAGAGGAGCAGGCACTGCATGTGAATCTGCCTTGTCTCCATTGCTCCTGCTCTTGGCAGTGCCTGGGAGGTGCTGAGAGGACTCTGACAGCCAGCACAAAAGGAAGAGGCATCTCCCAGGCCATGCAGCCCTGGTGCCTTATGCATGGAGAGGTCAACCACCAGCACAGCAAGGCAGGATTGAACTTCTTCCTTCTAGGGATCCTGCAGGCTTTGAATAATTTTTTTTTTTTAAATCTCTCAGCTATTTCCCAGAATAGGTTTCACGGGATGAACTTTATGGTGCCTAAGTCAGATCCCATCTCATGCACAGAAGTCCAGCACTGAGCTGGGCCTGAGTTCCCAGCACAAGGAGCAGACAGTGATGATTTAGAACAACATATGGCAGGAACAATTGTCCTCCTTATCATAAACAAACGAAGGGCATGGCTGTCTGACACCTCTGTTGACAGAATCACAGAATGGGTCTGGTGGAAGGGACTGCTGTGGGGTCATCTGGTCCAACCTCCCTGTTCTAGCAGGGTCATCCCAGAGCACATGGCACAGGACTGTGTCCAGATGGTTCTTGAATATCTCCAGTGAGGGAGACTCCACAGCCTCTCTGGGCAATCTGCTCCAGTGCTCAGTCACCCACACCATAAAGAACTTCTTCCTTACATTCAGATAAAACTTCCTGTGCGTGAGTTTCTGCCCATTGCCTCTTGTCCTGTTGCTTGGCACCACTGAGAAGAACCCCTCCTCCTGACACACCCCTTTCAGATTACAAACATTGATGAGGTCCTCTTTCAGTCATCTCTGCTGGAGCCTGAACAGGCCCTGCTCCCTCAGCCTTTCCTCATAAGAGAGATACTCCAGTCCCTTCATCATATTTGTTGTCCTCTGCTGGACTCACTCCAGGAACTCCACGTCCCTCTTGTGCTGAGGGGCCAAGGGGAGTTCATCTGGAAGAAGGATAAACCAATACATCTGGGCAGAAATATTAGAAGCAAACCCTCTCTTGCTGGTGGACAGCTTCACAGGACTCAGTCACTCTTAATCACCTCCACAGAGGATGGCTTCCTCTCAGTACCACAAGTGGCAGCCCACAGGACGGCACAGACGTGGGGACAGTTGACACAGGAGGGGAAATATTGTCTGAAGGATACAGCTGGGACAGTGGCTGCAGGACCATGAAAGAGGAGGGCAAAGAAGAACCAAAGGCTGTTTTGAGAGGAGAGAACTTGCCCAAGGAGTGATGTGGCCAGCAGTGGGTAAGGGTCAGTGAGGGAAGGTGCTGGGTGGATACCACAGAGAGCTGATAATGGTGGAGAAGAGAACACACAAGTGTTTTTTCTAAGGCTGTGAATCAAATACCTCTTTGACCCATTTTGGCTTACTCACTAAGGAAACTTCAGAGGAATATTTTCAGTGGAAAAACCTGCAAAACCACAAGATGCACATTGAATAAGAGCGTACTTGTTCTCTCATTTGAATTTCTCCTTTCTCTGCTGAAGTGCCTGCAAATCCATACAGGCAGGCGGCCTAGTTGCATGATCTGTAAAGCAGCAATTCTGTCTGGGTTAGAGGAAAGGCCCATGGATAACTGCATCCCTGCCTGCACCAGGCCTCCATGTAAGGCAGCTACGCAGAGCGGCCCTCTGCATCCCAGCTGCAAACAGTGCTGTGTCCTCCTCCCCTTGAGCTCACCAGGGCTCATTGGATATCCATGGATCACAACAGCCCCTGGAGAGCCCCACAGGGTGTCCACATACAGGCTGAAATGCCAGCCCCAACCAGTCTCCAGCCTGAGCACATGGACTGTGTGAGCACTCCAGGTTTCTCCCTATCCCTGTGTTATGAGTATCAGATATTCTTTGTGTCTTCCACCTTCCTCTCTTCCTAGGCCAGAGCCCATATCTCATCATCTTGTTAGGGACTAGTGTAATTCTATGCCAGCCATGTCATGTGTTCTGTCTGTCTACATCACCAGCATTATTTCTTGCCTTTTACCTTGTAGATGAGGCATTGCTACCTGTAGCTTTCTCAGTCCAGCTTAGTACAGCACATTATTACTTCCACAGGCCCCAGAAGACATGGCATGGGTGCAGTCCAATTCTAGTTCCTTTATTTGTGTGGGCAACTGCAGACAAATGTCAAGTCTTCGGGTATTCTAATCAGGTGTCAGAAGAGCAGGATGGGAACTTGCAGTTTTCCTGTTTTCTTGCTCTGTTAGTTGCTGGAAGGAATAGAATAATCACCTCAAGAAAAAATGTTCAGCTGTTTTCTTCTCCACTAAAGGAGAGGGAGATAGAGGAAGAAGAGAGGGCTGTATGCCTGAAAGATTGCGTTTTAAAATACAGAGGTGATGTTTTCAACATAAATCTGTTGTGCTCAGAGTATTCTTTGGCATCTTGGAATTCAATGTGGGTGTTGATCCTGGATATATCATGACTTCCCATTGCAATCAAGACTTTATTTTCCTTGGCCAATTTTTTCTGTTCTTTGGCTGAGAAACAGAAAAGACAGACAGTAACTTACCCCAGGCTGTTGATGAAGCCTGTAGGCAGAGCTGGAGACAGAGCCCAGATCTTCTGCATGCAGATCTGAATGTAAGCCATGTGGCCACACTTTCTCTTCACCTTCCCTCTCCCTGTGACTCCCAATGGCTATTTGCTGAAGTTGAAATGGCAGTATTTCACCATGAGTAAAAGGCTGTCTTGTTTGGTTGCTTGTTTGGCACAGCTGAAGCCGAACAGATCTGGATTGTTGTTTTCCCTCCATCTCTCACTCCTTGCCAGTGAGACCTTTCCTCCTGGATGGACTTTATTCTTTTGGGGTCTGATGGTGAATGGGCTTCCTAGCTGAATTGCTTTCTCCAAGCAGTTGCCATGCTTTCTTGGATTCCTGGGCATCCTGGGTTTCAGACCCCATCTCGTGGCAATGTTTTCATATTTTTTGCTCTGTTGAGATGCTAGCAGTAGAGAAAATATTATGTTAAGCGGATATTGAGAAGATATTTGTGTTATCAATGTTTTAATTTTATTTTGTATAATTAGCAAATATTTTAATATTATTGTGTTTAAAATATTTTATTACAAAGATATTAAGAAGATATATTTGCATAATCAAGAAGTACAGGTGGCAGGTGAGAAGAAAATGTGAATGAATCCTGGCTTGCTACATTTTAGTCATGGCAATACAGCAGCAGAAAGGAAGGTATTGATAAAGTGAAAGGCAGTTTCTCATGCTATTACTGAGGTAGTAATGCTTATATCAAATGATCAACAGTCTTTAAATGTTCATCAATCTTCTTTCCACAGACCTGTTCTGTCATCCAGGAGTCTGGATACTGCCATACTTAATGGGGCTTTCAGGTGCTTCCATCTTGCAGGTCTCTAGCATGGGAACAGCACATCTTTGGTGTCTCTGCTGTGACCAGGTTGCTCACAGAGACACGAACCACTCTGGAGAGATGCACTGCTCCCACAGAGCAGCAGGCAGAGGCAGGGTGTCCTGAGAATCACCTTGGTAAGGTTGTTCTCAAGATCCCAAACCAGGGTCTCTTTCTCTTCTTTCTGCCTTGTTATCTGCAAGCAGCATGGAGACTTGAGCATACAAGGCACTCCACAGGTTCCCTCTCAGTCTCCAGGACAGGGCTGGCTCTCGCTGCACCCTCCTCCTCCCTGCTGGCTCCCTTCTCTGTGTGAGTGACAGGTCCTCTGACCCTGGTACGATTTTATTTCCCTTTTTGCCCATACCCATGCCCTTGAGGCAGCTCTGCCTCAAGCATAACACTGCTGCTCCCAGGGAAAAGTGCCTGTCTTATCGCCTGTGCCCCAGGCACTCCCTTTAAAAAAGAACAAATATCCTATGCAAAAGGAGAACACTGAGAACCCACCAGGCACCCCCTGTCAGAGTGCTGATGAAGAAAGACTTAAGCAACACAAGCTAATGGATTAGCACTTTGCCTGGGGCCCTGTTCAAAGGTTTCTGAGAGTGGTATTTCAGTGGACTCCTTCTTGGCAAGTCTGGCTTTGTGATTTAGGACAATAAAACCCTTCTTCTTTTAACAATAAAGATAACTGCACCCAGAACATTTCAAACTCAAGAAACTGCTTTACCAGCATTTTACAAATAGGGTGGGATTCTTTCTTTGGCTATTCCTATGGAAATGACGTGATCTGTGTGTCTGCTTGTCCTGTCCCCACTTTCAAATGATCAGACACACCTGAGAGTAGGGCAGTGGTCCCTAAGGTATTATGGTACTACTGGTTTTGTGAGACTATGTGTCGGGCAGAAGTGGAAAGTCTCAGAACTGCATGATTAGCTTTTTCTTGTCAGGGCCACTGTAGTTTTGCTCATAACATGCCCTCACATCCTTGCTGGGACCCTCAAGTCCCCCAGGATGAGCTGCCTGGGAGCTGCTCCTTGCCCATTGCCTTCAATGGTACCAATGTTCTCCAACTCACTCAGTGCCACCTTCCTGAACATTCATGCAGGATTGTTTACTTCAGTTTGGGCTGGGTTTATCTGAATGTCTGTCCTTATGCTGGGAATCCATCAAACATGCAAACCCAAAGCTCCTGAAGTAGTTGGCTTCTATTTCTAGCCATGACAATCAGCCAAAGACTTGGCACTGCTTTACTTCTGTTTGTTATATTAAATCTGTCTGTGAATTTCTCTGTGACAGACAGAGATGTCACAGATGGGCAACATATGTGGGAGGGGACTCTGTTTCTGGACAAGCACCATCCTTCTCTGCTTCTCACCAAACTCCACCACCCACTTAGAGAAATCCCAGGGAGCCCATTCCCCAGATCACTGACAAAAGCAGCAAAAGCTCCCACTAAGAGCAAGGACAATGGATGTTCCTAGGGCCCAGGAGCTTTTCAGGGAGCTCACACAATTTGGCAGAATGAAGCCACTAGGCAGGCAGGGATAGGTGGGAAAAAGCTTCAGCAGAAAGAAATCAGGAATCTTTCTCTAGAGCAGCTTAAGGTAAACTTTGTGCCTCGGTGCTAAGTTTTGCATGGAGGAGGCAGAAACCTGATCTGAGATTTCAGGTGCTTGCTGACAGGCAGGAGAGCAGGAGCTAAGCCAAGCTCTTAGCTGTCATGCCAGCCTTGCAGATCTCTCTTCAGTGGCAGCACAGAGCTCCTCATAGCACTCCTGCTGCTGTTTCACTGATGGTGTCCCCTTCAGGAAGTGCAAACTCAGTGTGATAAATTATTTTCTTATGTCCTACTTACTCAAGATCTTCCCAGATAAGGTAATGACAGAGATTTCTATTTAGCAATCCAGTGCCTGCAATAGAGGATTGGGGCAGTAACAGATCATTCTTAGAGTGATAGCACAGAGAGCCCAGAGAGATCAGACAATGCAGAAGAGCTCCAGGGGCTGAAGAAGAGAGTGAACTTGGGACGCCTGTGTGTCATTTGTCACCACCAAGCCCCATGCTTGGGAAGGCCGGGCAGTGATAAAAGGGCCCTTGGCTGAGGGAGGTGCTCCTGCCAGACCTCTGCTCCTGTGGAGGGCTGAGGACAGGCACATACCCACAGGTCTCTCCCTCCTGCAGCTTGTGCAGCACTTGGCACAAACAGGACCTTAATCCTAATGAGATCCCTGGGCAGCTCTAATGAAATGCCTGTCCTGACTGCAGTCCTTACTGCTTATTTCAGTTCCACACTCAGGTCTCAAAATAGACAAGGATCTTCTTAGGAGACAGTGAGTATATCTTATTTATTGTGTAGTGTTGCCATTCTATTTAATGGCTCCTCCAGTAGGTTTGTTGGTTCCTCCTCCAGTTCACGAGTGAAATGACCATCAAGGAAGACAATCACCTGCCTCAGAGAGATGAAGTGACAGACAGATGCTTGGCCAAGTAACACGGGGGAAGGTGTGCTCTACAGATGTGTACAGATGTTTGGTATATAATATATGCACAGCAGAGATTCTCATTCAGTGTCTGCTGTATGAAAATGTATAGTAGCAAACAACATTGTCACTAGTCTTAGGCTTAGCCAGCCAGCAGGGTTGTAACTGCTTGTGTACCCAATATGTGACTCATCAAGTGTATTTTCCTGATAAATGTACAGTAATATTTTCCAGTGGCTGTAGGTGGGAGACAGTGGAAAGAAATCCCAAATAATACAATCCAGTTGGTGCCAGGAAGTATTGTAAGCAGATTCTATTACTGGAACAGAGGGGAAGAAAACATTGGTTAAAGACCAAGAAGGACAAAAGTGTCTTTGTTGGCAAAAGTCTTTAAAGGAAGATTCTGCTGTGGAAAATAGCAGAATGCAACTTCTATGAATGACACATGTTGTAAGTCATATGTGTGTTTTTATGTGATTTTTGACATCTGTATTGAATCTTAAAATTACATCCTTCATCAGGTAGGTAGACAAAAAAAGGACAGACAATTTCAGCAGAAGAGACCCTAGTCAGCTTTTCTGGGGAAATGAGGAAGAATGTTGAATCCAGAACTGTCACCTCATGCCTGCAGCACTGGAGTCTTGCTCTTTTTCTGGTACACCTGTCCTGGTTTTCCTCACAGTGCCTGGCTAAAAGGATTATGAGACAAAATGGAAAGAGCTCTGTAAGAAACTTATTACTGAGCATATGACATCCAAAGCTGCAGAACCACTTGAGATGGGTTTGGATAAAGAATTTTCCATACTGAGGACATCATAAGAGGTCTTTATACTGCCTTCTGATACTTCATTTTGTAGTGATTATTGTTCCAATATTGAAGTAATAGAGGGCAATGCAAGACACTATAGAAAGCAAAGGTTATTTTGTTTCAACCCACACTGATTTCAATCACTCAGAGTAACACCCTAATAACCACATATTCATAGGTAACAGAAGGAATTTGTTCATGCTATTCCATTTTCTTGCAATCACATAGAAGGTTTAATTCATGGGCCGTGGAGTTCTTGTTAGGTCTCTGGTGTTTCTCTTAGCTTGGCCACCATATGCTCATTTTAGATGCATCTTTTGCATCCTGCAGGAGTTGGCAGTAACTGTTGTCTATTTTGTCTCATCCTTTCCCACCTCTGAGTATCATTAGAACTCATCCTCCTTTGTCTCCTCATCTATAGATACCTTAGAGCTCAATCTTGTTCTTCATCCAAGCACCATCATCTCCAGGCATCTAATTTTTTTTCTTTTAAAATCTTAGGTGTACTCTGCCTTTTGTTTTAGGACTTACCTGGTTTTAAACTGTGATTAATTTTTTCCTCCCCATCTGGATATCCAGAGGATCTGTGTTAATATGCTGGGATTTTAATGATCTGGTAATCCAGCTTCCATCAATATGGGCTGTTCTTGTAGCCCTTCTTATGCCTTTCTTGTCAGTGCTTCTGCACCCAGACCTCTTCTTTGTTCTCCATTTCTATTATTTTATTGTTTCTTTTTTAATTTGAAGAAAATTTGGACCACTAATGACAAAGACACCTCTCACAGAGTGGTGGGTTTTTGGAGTCCAGTGCCATTTTCGGAAGAAGGAAAAACTAATCTAAAAGATCTGATTTATCACAGAATCAATGAATATACTGAGTCAGAAGGGACCCATCAGGATCATTGAGTCCAACTCATGGCCCTGAGCAGAAAACCCCGGGAATCACACCCTAGGCCTGAGAACATTGTCCAAATCTTTCTTGCATTCCTTTTATCTTTCCTTCTCCTTTTAAAATTCTTTCCTGCTTTATGTGAACACAACATTTCTTAATAAAAATACCCAGCTACCAAGTTTAATGCAAATAAAATAAATATGTATCAAAGAAGCATATAAACATATAAGTACGAAATTAATATTAAGGAAGGTCATCAAGTCAAATGATTTGACTACCATGTGATGTTAGGAACATTAATATAATTTGTAGTTATGCACAAGAAGATAAGAGTAATCAGATTTCATGCTTCAATAAATAAGAATGCCTTTCTTCTTTTCACAAACAGCATTTCACAATTATCTGTGTATTGTGTATTTCCCTCCACTCCCTAGCATTCCTTTGTACTCTATCTGATATTAACAACAGAGGCCAAGACCAGGGGCTTGATGTGCCATAGAAAAAGTTATTTGCTTATTTGCAAGTTGTTGCTCAAGACAACATTTATGATCCTTTAGATACTGAACTGAGATAGAACAAAGAAATGGATATAATACTACAGGGATGCTTGTAAATACTTCAGTGGCCTCCTGCATTCAAGACAGACAGAACATAAATGTTTCAATCCAATCTTGGCTTCACAAGGGCTGGCAGATTTGGGATCTAAGATGCTATCCTAAGTATGTTGTTAAAAAAAAAAAGAAGAAGCATTATTGTTATTCTTTTTATTTACCAGATGGATGAGAAGAGTGAAACCACAGCTGCTCTTATCTCTTCCCATGTCTGTACAGGAAATAAGGCGGCTAAATCTCCTCTGATCCCAAAGAATTAAGCAGGTCAGGACATTTTTGTGTTCATGTGGTGAAGCAAGGGGGATGGGTGTGGAAAAAGAAGAGAGATTTCTGTTCCCTTTTCCCATAAGTGCAACCCAGAAGCATGCCTTGTTTATATAGACAAAGTTTGAACATTTTGCTTGCCCTGTTTTTCATAGGATTCTTCAAGTACAAGAAATGCAATTTTCTTATATGGGTTATTTAATCTCTGTGCAAGAACCTCTGCCAACTTTTTCAACATCCAAGTAATATTAATATTATCCTGTCTCTTCCTTCTTTCCCGGATTGAAGGAGAAATATGCTGATCAGTGGATGTGGACATGTGTGGGTGGGTGGGGGTGAAGCCAAAGGAAGCAACAGAGTTAGCTCTTGGCCCTGAAATGTTTTGGTTGCTTTATTCAGTGAACTGAATAACCTTGGTCTGACTTCTGTGAAATTTTAGTCTTCTCTGCTCATGAACTTCCTATTACCAGCCAAACACAGCTGTTCTGGCAAGTCCTGGCCAAACAGAGATAGTCAGTCTTTGAGGTAACTCAGTGATATCCCATGGAGGGTACTGAGCTTTGAACTTGAAGACTTGAGCCAGGCTCACTTTTTTCCAACAAGCAGAACTGGAGAGCAGTGAGTTCCCAACAGGCTGTACTGCTGACTCCAAATGCTCCTGTATTCATAGCCAGACTGAGATTTTTCTAGGACACTGG
Source organism: Agelaius phoeniceus (assembly GCF_051311805.1). Taxonomy (NCBI): domain Eukaryota; kingdom Metazoa; phylum Chordata; class Aves; order Passeriformes; family Icteridae; genus Agelaius; species Agelaius phoeniceus. The sequence goes on along the minus strand of NC_135269.1, from coordinate 26,584,532 downwards.
GCTTTGTTTTGAAGCTTGATGGATTACAGGGAGTAACTTTGAGGATCACAGCTGCATAGAGGTTGTGACTGGACACTAATCTCTGAATTTCAGTAGAGTACATGACATTTAATTTTCCACTAACTAATTTGCCACCACTAACATATTGCAGTGCTATAAGCCTCCCCAGTTTACCAACCAACCAACCAACCAGCCAGCCAGCCAGCCAGCCAACCAGCCAACCTCCACAGCTCACCAACTTTAAACTTCTCCTTGTGGTCATGATTAATGTGGAGACAAGCCTGAATTCTCTAAGTCAGAGCAAGTGGAAGAAGTGTTATCCTCTCACCCTCTGAATTTGTTCATGGATCTGGGCCTTTAAATGGTGTTTATTTTCAGTCCTGGTCCTCAGCCCTGGGATACTGAGCAATCATTTTTCCCAGAGCCCAGAGTGACATCCTGCAGGTTGGACTTGCAGGTGTGCTCCACATCCATGGGCAGGAGAAAGTTACTGGCAGTTATTATGTAAGATGGAAAGAGAAGCTTCTAAACTGCCCAAAATGTTGGAGGAAGCATGAAAGAAAAGAGCTGTAAGATGATGTGGGAACCTTCCCACTCACAGAAGACTGACACTGTCTGTGAGCTTCAGACAGTGGTTTTTAGAACAGTCCTAAGACTACACATAGATCCACATTGTTAGAACCAATATGTATTTTCACACTGGAAACTTTTATTTTTGCAGAAAGTTGTAATGCTGGGGGAAAAAATTTCCACAGGGAAAAACTCAAGACAGGTCAAAGATATGTGTTTAAATATTTTTGAAGAAAAAAACCCCATCACTTACTTGTTATGAAATTACTCTTTTTTCCCCATTCCATCATGGAAGTGGAAATTAGTCATTGCAGTTTTTTTGAAAAAAAATGTTTGATTGATATGAAACTAGATTTTCCTGTTTATGTCCTCCCCCACTCTTTTAATCTTTTCAATTTTTTAAATTTATTTTTTAAATTTTTTTTCCCAGGTTTAACTAGCATTTGAAGTAGTTTTTAATGTTGAGTAGCTGAGTGAGTTTGCTGCCAGAGCTAACACACATTCAGATATGTATATCAAGTTCTTTAAATATCTGAAATGTGTTCTATTTATTTTTATTTCATAGTTTTTTTACTAGCTTCTGTGTTTAAAAAACATCTCCCTTTCTAAAGCTTAGTGTCAGTATGCTAGTTTTCAGCACGATTTATTCCATGAGGTTGTTGACTTTAATTATATTGTGGATAGTCAAACACTCTTACTTAGTGGCTCAATTATTCTTGCCTCTTGGACCAGTTCCTAGGTATTACTTAGGACTAAATGGAAAAGTAAAAATAAAGTCTTGTTTTCTCATGTGCTGTAGAACTAGTTGTTCTAAGAAGCACTTGTTTATCAGGTTGAGAAATCTCTCAGTAAGCCATAGACCATGTGGTGGCTGACTAACTTACATCCTGGAACACAGAAGCAAATTTGGAAAGGACTGTCCAGATTGGTAAGTCCAGTTACTGGACACTCAGGGTAACCTGGGTTTGGAAACCTTGCTCAGCTGCAGAGCTGATAGGGTTTATTCCCTTACTGGAGTGCTCAGCAACTCTGCTGAAGCCTTCCTAGCATCAGCTGGGCACTCAGTGAGGGAGACATTGATGTGGATCATGGCTAAAGACAGAGGCTGGAGATGGGACTTTTAATCACGAGAGCTGTGGGCTGTGACACAGCCCCTGGGGGGTACTGGAAACAAGACCTGACTGCTCATCCATTGTCCTGCTGGAAAAGTCCTGAGGTCAATGCAGGGATGGAGAGGCTTAGCAACTCCCACAGGCCATAGTGAAAAGGTCTGTCATTTTGGGTGTGAGTGCAAATCACATTTTAGTCCTCATCTATAGCACTTCCCACCACAATTACTCCATGAAGGGGGTGACCTGGGCCATGCAGAGGAATCCTGCTGAGATCTCCCTGGTAACTTATCCAGCAGCACAGACAGATGCCCATAGCTGCTGACACATTCTCAGTAGACATCACAGAATCAGTGTTCTGTCCTTGCCTTTTTGGTTGTTGGTTCATAGCTCTTCTTGGGTATTAGGAAAAAATTTTTCACCAAAAGAATAATAAAGTACTGGAATGCTCTTCCCAGGGAGGTGGTAGAATCACCATCTCTGTATGTGTTTAAAAAAAGACTGGACATGGCACTTGGTGCTATAGTCCAGTTGAGGTGTTAGGGAATAGGTTGGACTTGATGACCTTAGAGGTCTCTTCCAATCTCATTATTCTGTGAGTCTGTGTGATTTTTGTTCCCCAATTACTTCTAGTTCATGAGCTTTTAATTTACAGCAGGATTCTTACTGCTAATGCCGACGGCAGATATTGCCCTTGCCCTATTGCAAATTATTCTGTTCCTGTTAATGAAGATTTAAAGGTCATCTTTTTCATCCTGTAGGAGGTCTCAGACTTCCTTTTCATTGCTGTTGCCCTCTTGCTTTGTGTTATTGACAAAATTCCTCAACAAGCATTCATTTTTAAAGCCCGTCATTAAGAGAAGTAATGTAAATCTAGTCCTAAGAGAAATTAAATTTGCAATTTCTCCTTTTCACTGCCTAAGTTTTTGCCCCATTTGTCTAGTTCCCTACTATCTTGCCATTTTGGATTTAATGCCCATTTTCTTCCACTTAACTAAGAGTTTGCCAGATGGCACTGGGGCCAATGATTTACCAGTGTCTAGGCAGATGAGGGTGACCAGATCTTCTGAGTCCTGATTTCTTTCAGGGTTCAGCATGTTATAGGGTTGAAACTTAGATGACCCCAAAGGGTGGTAGACAAGGGCAAGAAATGCCCTCCTGTTTGCACTACTTTCCAAAGGTGGTTCCTGATCATGTGCCCTTTGCCTTGAGGACAGTTCAAGATTGCTGTTCTCAGGCTCTGAGGACCAACAGCTGCCTGTACAAGGACACAAATAACGTGGTATCTCACTGCCACAGTGAAGTCTGCACCTTCCCCAAACTGATAGAGGACTGTAGGAGCTAAAGATAAATCCCTTGGACAGGAGCTGCTCACTGTTCTCTGTCCAAACAGTGGTGGTTCTTTATCTCCATGGATGTGCTATCATTCTCCTTTTGGCCAGAAGCCCAAAGCCAGCCCAGCAGTCACAGGACTGGGCTGCCCAGAACTGCTGTGAGTCCCATGTGAGCAGAGGATGCACCTCAGGGGTTTGGGTTTGTGTGGAGCTCTGTCACTTTTGGGGGTTTTGGAGCTTACACCTTTGCCATGTGAGTTTTCAGTCTGATATTAGCCTGCCATTAAGAGGGGGATCAGTTTTAAAAGCAGCATGAAATGAGATGGGAGAAGGCTCCTGGCCTACTGTTCCCTGTGGAAGAACAGGTGCCCTGGCTGGCACTGTAGCTTGAGACAGAGCACAGCCAGAAAAGGAGGGGGTGAAAGGCAGGGGGTTTCTTGCAACAAAGAAGGAGACTGGAGCTTGTTCTATCTCTGCGCACTCACTGCTCCCAGGCACAGAAAAGCAACCTGGCTGTGGCTGTGTCCCCCCTAGCTGCTGTGTGCGCTCTGGCTCCGTCCCTTCCGGCTCAGCTCTTGGAGGTTGCTGGCTTCCCGGCTGTGGGCAGAAGGTGGTTCTGATGGTAGCCTGGGGGTGGATCAAGAGTGGGAGAGGGGAGGAGTCACTGATCGATGCTAATGAATAAAAGGTCCCTCTTCTTCGGTCCAGGGTGCAAGACGCCAGGAGAGCTGCCCCCTGAGACAAGAGCCGCAGACTAGCAGGGAAGCAACAGCTTAGTGAGTATTCAGGGACTGCCTTGCTTTTCCTGGACAGCTGCTTATTATCATTGCCTTGCTGGTGCTTCACCGCTGTAAAGTGCTAGGAGTGATTGCTACAGCGTGTGTGGTGTTGTGATTTTCCACTCCAGCAGCAGACACATCAGGGCTGCTTTTCTGATCCCTCCTTTATTTGTGAGTCTACAGAGATTTCCCTGGCATGTGCAGATTTGTCTTAGCTCCTTTCTGTATTTCTAACCAGTGGATGCTGAAAGAAAGCAGAGGGATTGGGCTCACTGTGCTGCATGGTATGTTACCCCCAGGGCAGCCCACTGCTGCTGAGTAGGGGGAGATGTGTGCTGGGAAAGTATGGAGTGCAGGGAGAGCAGAAAGGAGTTCTTTTGCAAGAGGAAGAATTCCCCGAAGGAGATTTGTTGGAATAGGGCTGTGTAGCTGGCATGTTCATTCATCCCTTGAAAAATGCATTGCTTCTGTGGTAACAAATGAGACATTGGGGTTAAAGTGGTGTTTGTGGCTGTTGTCCTGTGGTTGATGGCAGGGTATGCTCCAGGCATTCTGGGATCAGAGTCCTGTGAAATGGGAGCAGAGTCTCCTAGGGAGCAGAAAGCTCTGCCCTGAGTGAAGACAAATAAAGAGGGTTTGGCTCAAAAGCGTGTTGGAGTTTCTCACTGGGCAGCTTCACTTTCTTTCCAAAGTACACCCAGCATCTTCCTCTCTGTGCCCCACTGCTTTCCCACTGGAGTCTGTCCTCCAGCCTCTCCCTTGTGGTTTCCTTTCTTAGCAGCTACTGTACAAGGCATTTGGGAAACCTATAAAATTCTCATTCAACAATAATTTGTCCAAAACTTCTAAGTTCTAAGAAATGAAAAGGATCCCAGAGCAGAGAATTTCCTTAAAGAGACTGGAGTGGCAGGGCACAGAGCAGCAGCAGCAAAGTCTCAGTTCCTGTTTCACCTTGTGTCTATAGCAAACTTATGGCTTTTTCCCAAGTTTTCCTCTTCATTTCAGGCTAAGCTCTGAACAGGCAAGAAGTGGATGTGTATGGGGGGGCCTTGATGGTGTAGGACTGAGCTGCTCTCCACATGGGGTGGGATAACATGCATAAAGAGCAATTCTTTCTCCTTGGGCTGAAGTTGAATTCCCTGGTCAGTTTTTCTTCCTGAGACAGGAGGCTTCAGTTAAGGGTCATGAGTTAGACATTGAAAGAGTAAATTGCAAAGCCCAGAGAAATCTTTTTCCAATGGATTTCACTCCTCACTGATTAAGTGTTAGGCTCTGGCTAAATGCCCCTGTAGTTCTTGCCTGTGTTACCTTCAGTGTGGCTTCATGGACTGGCCTCTGAAGGTGACAGCAGTGACAACAGCACAGTGGTTTGGGAAAAATGGTCTGCAGCCAGGGTGCCTTCACTTTGCATCCTGTCAGTGAGGAATCCTGATACCTGCATATACACAAAGACAAAACAGGCAGTAGTCACAGCTTGGGTGAGACAAAGGAATGGTTCCTGTGGCTTAGGTTCATCCCCAGGCAGTGTCTGGGGTCCCAGCCCCATCAGTGCCACTGGGAGGGCTGGCAGGCAGTGGGTGCCCACCCCCTCCCTACCTTGCCTATAGCAAACTCCTTCCTTCTCACCCAGCAGGGATAGCCATCTCTGTAACTCCTTTTCCCTTCCACTGCTTTCTGCTGTTCCAAGAGTTGGAGAGTGGAACATCCCATGTTTTGTCCATCTCTGCTGCCCATGATATCGAACTCTTTTAGGTGTTAAAGGCAAGGTAATTCTCCCCGAGAGTGCTGGCCTTGAAGATTCATCCCACATGAAAAGCCTTATGTTGGCTTGTGACTTCAGTACCCATGAGACAAGGACTGCTAGTGCTAGATCAGAGAGGGAAATATTTGCCTCTGACTCCACCAAGATGTTGTCCTTTGGGCTGCAAGAGGAGTCTGGGGTCAGCCCCACAGTGAGAGCCTTCAAAGATAGAGTTCTGGGTGCTGCTGTCATCTCAATGCAAAAAATCATGATAACACCAGCAGAGGGATTTTTTCAGGTTGCTTCTTGTCACTCCTGAAGCAATAAAGTAGGAGATGAAAAGGGGCAGCAGGGTTGTATTCCTCCTCTGATAGCTGGCAGGCTGACATTGCAGCAGAGGACAGCTGGAGAGAGGGGACTGAGTGGGACAGGAATGTTTGAAGCCTCATGCTCCATGTCTCCATCAGCAAAGCTGACAGAAGAGTTGGGCTGGTTGTATCCAGACAGAGTATGGTGAGGGTGAAGAGAGCAGATCAGAGGAAAAATCAGAAAAACAAACATTTATATTTGGGATCAACACACACCTCTGCCTTTGGGGCCCTGGCAGCCTGTGAAATTCCTTCCACTTGCCTAGGCCAGCTTTTCTGAGTGTGGAGTGCCAGTGACATGTTTGCCTCTGGATCATGTCCCCCAGCCCTGAGCTATGAGAGGAAGGGGGCATGCCCCTTCCTTCCCAAAACCTAATCCAGTCTGTTAATAGAGGATGTTTTGTAAGAGCTCCAAGAAGAGTGTGTACCAGCTAGCTGTCACCTTGCCCAGGATCTTTCATGGGCTCCCTCCTCACTCTGTTTTCATAATAAACATTCCACTGCTAATTTTGCAGTCAGCCCAGGATCTCCAGCTACCCTCAGTGAGAAGAGAGCAGAGCCCAGTGAGAAGGACAGAGTGAGAGATTGGTCCCTGCCCTGGCACAATGCGCGCTCTCGTCGTCCTTGTGCTCCTGGCTGTCCTGGTGCTGGCTGCCACTTCCTATGGTAGGTGACCTTCATTACTGGGTAGAATGAAAACTCCAAACCTGCAGATGTTTATGGGTCTGTTCAGATGTTTGTTATTTAACTTTGTGCCTTGTTTGCCCTTAACTTGATCTCTTGCCTGCTTTCCTGCCCTTGTGTCAGATCCTCCCAGCCCTGATCCAGAGCTGTTACCTCCAGCCACTGGAATTCACGGTCCAGGATGCTTCAACCTCTTCCTCTCTGTTCCAGCTCACCTCACAGACTGCTCCTCTTTTTTTTGTCCCTTTGTTGTCTGAACTATGATAAGAGTGCTAATTCTTAATTATTCCTTGCTAATTGGAAGATTTTCCTTTTTTCTTTTGTAATATCATCCCCTTTTCCTGGTGAGGCACACAGTTCCATATTGGTGGAATTAAGATGCTGCTTCATGCAAGAATCAAGTGCATTTCACTGTGCTAATCCACCCTCTAAGAACACATGCAAGCTTTGAAGGCAAATTGGTATCCTATCACTGTAGTGTCAGGAGCAGAAGGTGAGGAACTATGCTGGACAATCAGGCTGGATGACTGAATGTGAGTCTGGAAGCACTGATTAAATCACCAGGTAGCTCTGTATTAAACTCCTGAGCACTTTAAACTCCTCATATAAATTCTAGGTCCCACCACTGATCCCTTTCTCTTGCTTTTAAACACATGCCTTAAAGCCTGGCTTCTCTGATTTCTGTGTGTGTTGTATTGATTTGTGGTATATGGAATACTGAATCCCATCAATACAGTGTCATAATACATGTTTCATTCTTTCTTTCCACAGAGTCCCATGAGAGCATGGAGTCCCATGAGTATCTCAGTAAGAGACTGCTTTACTATTTTATTGAATTTGAAAAGTGCTACAGACATGTCCAAGATAATTTACTCGTACTCCTACTAGGGATAAAATAGATAGAACAACTGAGCCCAGGGAAATTGAATTTACTGAGTGATGGAGTTTCAGAATGAAAAGGAAGAGAGTTAAAAGAAGACTTCACATGTTTTGGCACACGCCAATACCACTATTTTCCATAGAATATAATGAGAATTGGAAAAAAAATTTTGAGAACAGAGCTCAGGTCTCTGTTACATGTACCAAAACCAGGTTAACTGACACTAAAAAAGGGCATTGCTCAAAAAGCTCTGGGATGAGCATGGAAAGAGCCACTCTAGAAGCCACACACAGAATTTATTCTCCCCCAAGGACAAGGAGAACCTTACTCTAAGCACCTTGGAAGCAGGCAGGGTGTGTGAATAGGGGGGGATCCTCTGGCTGGAAGAGGGAGAGGAGAGTATCACAGTAAAAGCATGAAAAGGGTGAAGAGTCTCACTTTGGAACAAGCAATATCCTGGAGAGGTTAGAGAACAGAACCTAAAAAGAAATTAGGACTGTAGGGCATCTGGAAGAAGGACTTCACAAAGCAGATAGTCAGCAACACAAAGGCACATGGGGAAGCCAAATGACATCCACAGACTCCTGAACTCTGCAACAGGAACTGTGATGTTTCTCAAAAACATCAGAAGGAACTTTCAGGCCCCCCAGTCCAAAACTGCCACACAAACTTCTCAATGACTGTCTAACTTGGAGGCAGAGAGATTTACTCAGGCCCTTCCTGTGCACAATTTCACAGTTCTTGTAGTTCTTCTGAGGGTGCTCAGATGTCCCATGGTCTGTGTAGCATGGTGCCTAACTCTTCTGGGCCGAGCTCCACTCAGTCAGAGGGGCTGTGGCAGCAGAATCACAGTAACATTCCTCTGGGTGCTCTGAATAAGAGCAGCATGGGCACTTCTGTACAGGCTGCACTGGCTGCTGACAGAGCCTATACATGAACCAGCCAGGGGACAGGAGGGAATATTAAAAGGTCCTGGATTTAATTGTATACAGGAGGGCAGACAAGGAGGCTGTTCTAAAGGAGGAAGCCAGCTTTTGTTGAAATCTGGCATTGACAAAGTGCCAGTCTGAATAACCCCTTGCTTTTTCAGATCCCTTCCTCAACAGGAGAAGGGCCAGTGACTTCATACAGTCTGACTCCAGACTCAGAGGCATCACTCAGGAGAGGTATGTCATGGCCTCAGGAGGCTGTGCTTGGGAGTGGGAAGAGATTCCTCCTAGCCAAGACAGGCTGTTAGCAGGGGTGGCAGCCGTGGTGACTGGTGAGAGGCCTCAGTCCCTCTTTTAATGTGAGGTACTGTTTAAGTCCCCAAGCCCAGGAAAAGCAAGAATTCAGATAACAGAGAGCAGGTCCTTTGATTTGGAGACATGTCACATGCTGAGAAGACTGATGAATTTTTTTGAAGGAAGCACCAACAGAAGGAGAGAGAATGAATGTGTGATGGTCCGAAATAAAGCTCAGATTGAGATCTTTTTCTGGTCCTCAGATCTCATGCAGAACTTGCATGACCTTTTCTAAATCAAAGGGCCATCTGAGGGCCTCCTTGCCTCATTTATAAAAGACAGATATAACCAATTACATGCCTTATTCAAGGCTTGTGAAAATAAAGATTGAAGCACAGAAATCATCTCTTAGCAAGGCATAAGGCAAACCTTCTCCTCAGTACCAGGTGATCCTTTTGCAGAATATTTCAGGTCTTTTTTCTATGTATATGTTTGGGAAAGAGCAGAAGAGCTGAAGAGATCAGGCTGGGGAAGGCTGCAAAGGGAGGACCTTTCCTCAACTTGAGGCAGGAGCCATTCCCCTCTCCCCACCATCTCACTTTGCCCCTAAATAAAAGGTTGCCTGAGGAGGCAGAACATTCCTGCTATAGTCCCTGGGTGTGGTGAACACAGAAGCTGGTGTGCTAAGAGCTCTGTGGCTGGATGATGGACTCTGATGGTGGATCCTTGTGGAATTTTTTGTCACTCGGGGTCACCAGTTGTGGTGGTGTTCACAGGGGTCCCAGGATGAGGGAAGAGATGAGAATCTTGACTCCACGTTTCAGAAGGCTGATTTATTATTTTATGATATATATTCTATTAAAACTATACTAAAAGAATAGAAGAAAGGATTTAATCAGAAGGCTAGCAAGGAATAGAAAAGAAATGGAATGATAATAAAATCTTGTGACTGACCAGAGAGTCTGAGACAGCTGGACTGTGATTGGACATTAATTAAAAACAACCGCATGAGACCAATCAAAGATGCACCTGTTGCATTCCACAGCAGCAGATAATCATTGCTTACATTTCGTTTCTGAGGCCTCTCAGCTTCTCAGGAGAAAAGATCCTAACAAAATGATTTTTCATAAAATGTGTCTGTGACAGATCCTTAATCCAAGTGGGGAGTTTCAGGACAGGAAAGGGCTGTAAAGCGATATTTAAAATGACAGCACTTACCCCTCCTCTCTCCTACCTTTCCAGGATGAGGGAGCGTAGTAAGGCACACTACGAGCACCAGAGGGAGCTCTGCGAGGACTACTACCCGTGTGAAATGTACGCTTTCCGCCACGGCTACCCTGCTGCCTACAAGCACTACTTTGGGGGCAGGAGGAGGACTAAGTAAAGGATGACCTGTCCCCACCCTGGGGCCTGGAGTCCAGGGTATCCTCCCCAAAATTGCAATGGCTCTGAAACATACTCAGTTGCTTGTATCCCTGTATGTTATCCTGCCTGCTGCTTCTCTCCCATGTAGCCATGGATTCCTACACTGTGTTAATTAGCGCTGAGCTGGTGTAGCAGAGATCACAGAGAGTTCAGGATGTGGGTGTTTACTACAAAATAAACTGCTGGTTTGATACTATCTTCTCATGACTCACAGTATTTTGGAAGGGGGGGGGTATGCAATTTTCCATGAAGGAACTGAATTTGTGTATCATACATACTGTTGCAGATTATGGGGAAAAACATCATTACCTTGCAAGCATATGGCTTTGGAAGAACCTATAATGTTCTGGTTCCCAGTTCTACAAATAACTTCTTTCAGAGGTCACTAGACAGTTTCAGCTCCCAGTCTTAGTCTAAAAACAGTAGGGTGTTCAGTATGCAGATGCACTTTTTGAAAATCAAATCTTTCTTGAGTTGGGGAAACAAAATCCGGAAGGCACCTATTTAATCTTAAAACTAAGTGAGGGTGAGAGTTGGTGACAGAAAAATCCTGTAAATTGCCTCTTGTTTATCCAGCTAGCATCAGGTCCTGATGTTAGGTGCTCCTTCAGAAAGGAGTGTGTTGTCCAGACTTAACTTGTATTTCCTTTAGCAATCCCCTTTCAAAACCTTTCCATTTGAAACTACTCTGGTAGCACTTGAAAGCTGCAGCAATCAAAGCTGGAGAAGGTCTCCTGGTGGTAAATAAAAAGAAAAAAAAAATCCATTGTTTGGGGTCAGGCCCAACTTTGTTCACATAGAACAATTTCATTTGATTGTTCACAAATGATTTGAAATCAAGATGTGGCTTGACCCTGTGCACAAGTTACTGAGCCCCTCCTGCACCTCTGAGGAGCGAGTATGGCTGCATTCTGCTCACCATCACCAGGGCCTGTCCCCAGGCCAAAAGGCACCAGTGCTGGCATGTCCAAGAATTCCATGCTGCTCTGGGCTTGACAGCAGCCACAGCAGCTGGGACATGCCTTGGTGAGATTTGTGTAGGAAACATAACCTCCATCTCAGCTCAACACAGATGGTTTCAGCATTCACATCTCCAGGCTTACACAGGCACCTGCAAATTATAGAAGCTGGAAAGATTCATGGCATGCAATCAAAGTCTGTGATGTATAAAGTATCCCATTGTTGACTAATCTGTGAAATTAAGTCTGGAGCCAAATCTACCTGGCTCATTAGAAACGTGCATCTCCTTCCAAAACATGCTTCAAGGTTTGCCAGCTTTGAAACTGAATTTGGGAAAGAAATGTGATTTATTTATTGAAAACACTTCTGATAGGAAACTCCACCCCGACAGTTGCTAGAGTTTTGTCCAGAGGAAAAAGTGAGAGGGAAATAATTTTAAGGAAAAAAAAACCTGTACAGATCAGGTATATTCAAACACACTTGCTCTCTATGTGCTCAAGTAGGTGAATCTTGTCATCACCAACCAGAGCAATCTCACATATGCTAAAATCAACAAGTCTGCAGTGTCTGGGTTTGACTTGACACTGCAGTGACACCACCACAACAGAAGGCACAAGGTCTAGTGCTGTCTGGGTCTGTGTCCAGAAATATCCAGTGATTCCAATCCCCAGTTAACCAGTATAAATAATGAATAACACCAGAGATTTCTGTGGGATTTCATTAGCATAGGCAACAACCAAACAGATTTAAGAGACTACATGCTGGTTAGAAAGCTTGGGAAAAGATGGGAGGATAAATAAAGCTGTTTGGATTACTAGAATTGTACATTTATATATTTTTATTATTTCAAGTATTCATCTGGAAGCATAACTTTCCTAGAATACCTATTATTTTTAGATGTTTATTTACTTTTTAACTGTTGCTCTTTTGCTGGAATAATATATATACAAGACCTTTTGCTGGACATCATTAGTATATATATTCAGCTTTCCTGGACTGTAGAAAAGTTAACAGGGACAAAAGTTAGGGTTTATTTTAATCCTGAAAATTCTCTAAGCTAAAAGACAGTGTTTCTAAGAATTGGAAAAATCCCTAATGGCTCTGATTTTCCTTGGGAGCCTCCTAAACTTTACTTCTATAACCCTGCACATGGATCTGAAGAGAACTGGATATGAAGTGGAGGAAGATTATATCTCTGCTACCAGAAAGAATGAGCACACTTGATTTTAAAAAAAACACAAGCCAACAACCCAAACTTGGTCACCTGGTCTGTTTGGCCAGGAGGAGACCTCATTGCAGTGTTCAACATCCTCCTAAGGGGCAGCGGAGGGGCAGCACGGATCTCTGCTCTCTGGTGAGCAGTGATAGAACCCAAGGGAACAGCTGGAACTGTGTCAGGGGAGGTTTAGTTTGGATATCAAGAAAAGGTTCTTCACCCAGAGGGTGTTTGGGCTCTGGAACAGGCTCTCCAGGGAAGTGGTCACAGCACCAGCCTGACAGAGCTCAAGAAGAGTTTGAACAATGCCCTCAGGCATAGGGTGTGACTCTTGGGTGTCCTGTGCAGGGCCAGGAGCTGGACTTGATGATCCTTGTGAGTCTCTTCCAGCTCAGCTTATTCTGTGATTCCGTGGTTCCCATGCTGTTTGTGGGATATGGCTTTGGTAACTTCGGAGGTGAGTTTAGGGAGTGTGGGGTTATTGACACATAGCCCATGCAAGGCTCGTGTTGCACCAAGTAACTTTAGCACTCAGGTTCTGAAGAATAAAACACTTTTGGAGTCTAAATGACTATTTGACTATTAGACAAGAGAAGCCAGGATAAAGCTTCTAAATTATGAAGATTTCCAGGAGAAAAATAGAAAGATCTTCCCTCAAACGAACTTCTGAATTTCCTAAAAGTAAAAAATCTCATCTCTCTGAAGTGATTTGGTGAAATTCTGAGACTGTCTGAAAAACTACAGTGTTAGCCCTATGCAAACTGATTTACAGGTTTCTTTACCGTCAGGGTAATGAGTCAAGGTAGGGTGGAGGAAAAAGTCACCATTGTGTTCAGACTCATTTGAGAAACTCCACATGAGAGAGCCCCATCACGTGAAAAGAATTGCTTTACTTCAGTGTATGCTGGTCTCTCCCTTGGCTTTCCAGCATGACAGAATGACTTTCAAGTTTGTAAGAAAAATGATTTTTTAAAATCCAGTTGTTTTTCTTCAACAGCCCCATTCAAAACCTCAGATAAAATCTTCTGGAAATGCCCCGAGTCATGAGATGGATGCCAAAATGACTGCCAGGACCCAGCATCTCCCAGCCCAAAGGACAGGCTTTGTTTTGGAGCACACACAGGAACAAAAGCCAGATCCCTGATCTCTCCAAGAAATCACAGCATATAAACTGCTGCCCAAAAGCAAGCCCCGGAGAACTTCAATAACCTCCAGGAAAGCTCTGAGGTTAGGGAGACTAGCACAGCCAAAGAAGAGATGAGGAGTCTGCTGGCATTGCTGATCCTGACTCTGGCCCTGGCAGCACTCTGCTGTTGTGAGAAAGGTAAGGGGACATCTTCCCAGGAAGGCTCTCAGAGCTGCTGAACCCTGCAGCTTGCTGTCAGCCTCCCTTCAGTCTGGGAGGGACACAGAGCTCTGGGGGGGAGGAGATCACCACCACTCATTGCACAGCTTCAGTCTCTGCTGGAGAGTCACGGATGACAGAGGGCTTGGGAACAGAGACCCCCATCTTTTGCTGGGCTTTTTCTTCCACTGGTCAACACCCACTCCCACCTCAGCTGCATATTGAATTGCAGCAGAGAATTTGAACATTTTAAGATTTCAACGGGTTTATCATTTAGTCTCTGTCTAAATGATGGGTGTAAATAAAACCATTTTAGGAGAAACAGAGCTTCTGTGTAAGGGGGGGGGAGCTGGAGCAGGAGTGGTGGGATTCAGTTACAGACGAGGATGACTCACAAGCATAGAAGGATTCACAAGCAGTCTCCTTTCTGTCTGTCTGTCTGTCTTCCAGATCCCAAAGAACCCTCAGGATCTCTCAGTGCTGACAGTGAGTATATCATTCTGCCTGATGCTCAGCTCCATTCTCCTGCATCTGCCTTCTTTCTTCCCTTTGACAGGTTCAAGGGCAGGACAAGAACCATGCCGAGTCCCTCTCTAACTCCTCCCTTTTTGCTCCCTAACTCAGCAGTCCCTGAGGGGCAGGAGCATGTGCAGCAAACAGAGCCCCTCCCGTGTGGGCAGGTGACAGGAGGGCAGCCAGTGTCCCTGCAGCAGCAAGGCCAGCACTGCTCGTGGTGTGGAGGTGGTTGGCAGAGCCTCCCTGCTCTGACCTGCCTTCAGAGACCTGCCCAGAGTGACTGCTCATCCCCAGGCTGCTCTGAGAGCAGAAGCTGCCCACATCAATGGGTTCTGACATCCCTGCCAAATCCTGCAACAAGGAAACCCTGAAAGAGGGGGGCTTGCTTGGCTGCTCCTGAGTCCCTCCTGTCAGGTCACCTGGGATGCTGGGAATTGCACACCTTGGGTTGCTCACAACTTTTGCAGCGAGCTGATCCTGGCAGAAATCTGTATGGAAAATCCTTTTTGTTCTCTCATGTCTCTCCTTTCTCACACTTTAAAGGATAACATTGCTGCTGAGAAGCATGAAAGCTGGTATTTTTCCAGTGAGCCAATACAAACACAGATTGGGAAAGAGAAAAAAAGATGTAAAGACTATTCAGGGAAAGGTGGTAGTTTCTGACAATTCATTAACTGGCAGTTTCTGTGTAGTCAGTATTTTGATCCAGACTAAACCTCAGTTTGCTAGAGATGGGATACCTCTCACCTCCAAAGAGAAACACAGCCAAACACTTCATGATGATGAGGGAAGGGACAAACCCCACCATCTCCCTACAGGCAGAGGTCTTAGAATCTTTTTTCCCCCAGAGACAGCAACAATTTGGCAGTTTCCACGCTGAAATGTGTATTGGTGTGCTGCTGCCTGTGTTGCTGCTGTGGCAGCACCTGTGCCCACCTCTGCTGTTGTGCGACCATCCCATGGAGCGAGGCTGGGCTGTGCTGAGTCCTGGCTGGGGCTGGGAAGTGGCTGTGCCTGGTGTTTGTGGGATCCTTCCATGGTGTTGGCACAATGGCAAATCAAGGCAGCAAAGAAAAAATTTGCAGACGTGGCGTGCTGGTGGAGAGCAGGGACAAATGCTCTCATGGCTGGAACACCTCTCATGTTCTCCAAGTCCTGAATGCTGGATCTTTGCACATCTTGGGTGAATTTCTTGCTGGGTGATGTTTACTGTCACTATTTTATACTCTTCACCTTTCATGGAACTCTGTACATGTGAGCACTGGTATTTCTGTGTGCTGCCTGCTGCTCATTGAAGGTGCTTTAAGGTCTTCTTGTTGGTATCCCACATCATTCTCAGTCCGAGTCCAGACACAGAAAGGAAGCCAAGACTCTAAAATTAACTAGGCCAGGGAGAGAGGGTGCCATTCTCCTAATTTTCTTCTTATTCATATTTTATGCCTTCTGCACATTTGCTGCAGACTCAGATTATGCTGTGTGATAAGGAAGTGGAGTTTATGACAGAAAAAGCCCTTGCTTCATGGAGATGTGAAGGCTGCAGTGAGGAGGGAGCTTTGAGTGGACAGTAGGATGGGGAGAGATGAATGGACCACTAGGATGGTTTGTGGCAGTCATTTGTTGTGTACAAAGTAGATTCTGCTTTTCAGAGGTTGGACTGGTCTGTGTTTCAGTGCTGCATCTCTAACCTGCTGTGCTCTCTCTTGGCAGGCATCAAGATTAAAAAAGAAGTTGCCAATGCCTTTGTGAAGAGGAAGAAGAGAGCCAGCCCTTATGAATGGTAACAGCTCAGGAGCTGGGCTGAGAGCTGGACTCTGGACCTGCTCTGAAGAGGGGGTGGGAAGGCCATAGGGTGTGACAAGGCATTATTTTGTTGTACATCTATATTATTACCTTCATGTGTTGAAGGAAAAAGACTGTAGGAGACATTCAGTAATGGAAAAATTGTTCTTTTTTCATTAAAACCCATTTGAAGGTTCATAGCTGGACTCTAGTATTCCTCCCAGGGAGAAAGACAGCACTACTGTGCTAGCCATGGAGACAGTGGGATACAAGTTAGAAGCTGCTCCAACCTACAGGGTCATCAGAACCAATTTTTAGGATAATGAGAATCACAGAGCCTTGGTCCTTGCCTCTGGTTTCCCACAAAGGAACAGCTTTTCCCACAACAGCTTTGTTGCAGGAATAAGGCTAGATCAGATCGGCTGTTCTTTCTGAAGCTGTAGAACATATATTTACTTGTGCCAAAAAGTAGGCACATGTATTTACTTGTGCCAAAAAGTAGGCACAATTCTCCAAATCCCAGCTATTTGAGAAATTTCAGGTAATGCAAGGAATTTCTTCATACATTTCCTGGAAGAGGTTGTTAAGCTACTCTTTCCAATACAGAAATAAAGTAAAAATTCATGAGGTACTGGTGGGATTTCTGTGGTGGTGTATACAGTCCTCAGGAAAGATTAACCAAACATAGAAGAGGAATTGAGAATGACATCCAAAGTGTACAGCTGAGACTGTACACTATGGATGTACAGTAAAAAAAATTTGGACTTTCTTAACCTGGCAAAAAAGAAAAGAAAAAAACTACATGGAGATAATGCTCCTGTCTAAACAGAAGTGAGGATTGTTAGAGAGAAATGTTTAAGCTAAAAGAAAATAATGGCTAGTGGGCAAAAATGGTAAGCAGGAAATAATAAAATAAATATATAATTAAATAACAAAAGAAAAAAAATCCTGTGTAGGTGGGGAATGAGATTGAAGAGAAGAAAAAGCCAAATCCTTACAGCTTCTGTGGTATCCTTTGCTGATAAAACCTCAAGAGCAATTGATTTAAGTTGGGTTCAATCCCACATTTCCCAGCATTGATCAAGCAGCCTAACCCTGTGTAAGCAGATGTTTAACTCAGCATGACCAGTCCTCTGCTGGGTCTCCCTGGAGGACTGCAAGGAGCATTGCTCCAGAGGATCACTTCTTTCCTGTCAGTGTCAGGTGTATGAACAGTCCCCAGTGCCTGGGCTGAACCTGCAGAGTGGTGTCTGTGTCTCCGGCAGGTACTTGGAGTACTACAAAAGCCCGATGGAGCAGATGCACGAGCGCTGTGAGAACTACCCCCCCTGTGACTATCTCTCTGACCAAGTGGGGTTTGCCCTGGCCTACAACCGCTTCTTTGGCAGGTACTGACCATGGGAAGGTCCCTCTGCTCATTTGCCTTGGAACACTCCAAACCCCGCAGGAGAAAGAAGCTGTGCTTGGGAAAGAGGGAAGGAAAGCATCTGGACTGGCATCTTTTTCTGTTGTGTCCCAACCAGCTGGAATACCAAGGCAGGGATTATCCCAATTGTTGAGCTTCCATTAGCTTTCTTCCTTTCATCAATAAAGTCTCTCTTCAGACATCTTTTGTGGTATTTTGAGCTTCACCAGAAGACTCGTTCTTATTTCCTTCCACCTGAATCCCCAGCACACAGTATGTGGAAAATAGGGATTAATTTCAAGAAAACCACTGCATGCCTTAGAAACATCACTAGATCTCTCATCCACTTCTGCAAAATACAGGAGGATTATGGAAGAAGAATGTCACAGTGTGTGTAAATGTGATGGATCTGATCCTGGGATGCTCGCTGTGAAGAAGGAAGAACACCTGCCTCCTGTTCCAATTAGTGGGAAAGTTCAGTATTTTCATGTAGTATAATCACATTAAATATGCATCACAGTAGGATCATTTGTAAAGATAGAAGTGTGCAAATACTCTTGCATAGATAGCAATCAGCTTCTGGTACACTCTTCTGATTACTCTGTCATAAAATTTGCTGTATAGCAACAATAAATAAATCCCAAAAGGTGTGTTTAAGGAGTCCTTTTAGATGATCCCAGCATTTGTGTACTGCTTTTCATGACTGTAAAAAAAGACCTCGAATTCTCTTGATTTTTCTGGTTTTTTTTTGTTTTGGTTTTGTTTCTTTTTTTCCCAACCAGCTCCTAGTGAAACTAAAAATACCCAGCAGAACAAAAAAAGCCCCAAAAATTCAAACGCTCTTCTCCTCTGTTGCTCTTGCATTTATGCTTGAAGTACCTAGACAGCTAAAAAAAATTAAAAAAAAAAAAAAAGAAAAAAGAAAAGAAGGCTATAAACATTATGAAATTTTAAAAAAAGAAAATTTGTTCAAGGATGGATTGAAATTGGGGCAGTATTTTGTTTATTCAAGACAATTGGTAGCTAAATATATATATATATATATATATATATATATAATGTACATGTATTTTTATCCACATATTGTCTTCCATCTGTACTACTTCATTCTGTCCTCTGGCATTAATATTATACCTTAGCAACTTTCTGCATAACCTTCCTAATATACTCTGTCAGCTTTCCTCCCCTGAGGGGTGGACAGCAGATCACACCTCCAAGGACAGGGACTGCGGATGCTCAGGAAACTGGCAGAGACCAAATCTCTGGTTACATGTGAGCTGGTGCAACCATCCTCAGCTGCTCACTGCAATAAATACTGCTATGTAAAGCAGGTTGGTGTGCTGCTTCTTTCTGTTCCCCTGTACAACCTCTACCTGAGGTAAAAGAGATGCCTGGAAGACACAGCCTGTTTTTGTGAACCCTGAGGAGCAGGAACCCAGTGCATGAGGCTTCCTTCTCCCCTCCCATGCCCCAGAGCGAATTAGAAATGATGACATTGAAATTTAGGTCATAGGTTCAGCACTCTGTGACACTGAGGGAGAGGAGGGCCAGGCTTTGCCTGACTCACCGTGTACCCAGATCAGCATTTCTCTGAGAAGCCTTGTCCTGCAGTAAGGAGACACAGGAGAAGTCTGCAGAGGTGGCTGCCAGTGTGAGCCTTGCTTGGCAAGCTGCTGTGGCTTGCACTGCTGACACTGATCTTGGCCAGGGAGAAGACAATAAATGTCTTCTCCACATGTCTTGGTCCAAGGCCTGTGACTGGTTCCTCTATTGACATAAACTAATGGGGCTTCCCTGCTCACAGTAAAATTCTCCTCTGAACGCCATCTAGTAAAAATTAACAGAGTGCTTCATTGAAAACAGTGAAATTTTTGCTTGGAAAAATACCAGAGAGATTAGCAGAATCCTAATATCGAGTGCACTAATTAAATAGGGGTGTTTTGGTTGTTGTATGGTTTTGTTAGCACAAAAAGTTGCTGTCTCTATTTGCATCTTTCTGTTAGTTTTATATTTTTTCTCTCCCTTTCAGTAAATATTTTTTTCAGGCAAAAAGAGTTACACCCGGAGGCCTCCATTATGTCATCTGCTCTGTGTCATCAGATCCCTTCATGGGCTGAAGTCATTATGACCTTTGGGGATCTGAGCACTCAGATCACGTTACAAATTTACTGCTGAAATGGAGGAATTCGATTGTCGCTCGATCAATGCAGCGCTAAGCACCGCCACAAATCCTCTGCTGCCATCTTTCGGCCTTTGTATTTGTTGTCGTTAATAATAACTTGCATTGCTTCTGAAGCGTTTGGAAATGCAAATTCCTGTCCTCCTGATTCCCTTCATATGAAACATTCACTTACAGGTCAGAGGGGAAAACCAGGGACATAATTTACAAATGGATTATATGCAGCTGAACTGACATTTTAGCGGGAGTGTTTACCATGACTGCCAAGCTCCCAAGGGAGCCTGTCCCAGTTTAGGTCTGTTTTATCTCTACACAAACAGAGGTGGAGTTGCCTCTGAATAAATTCGTGAGCCCTCCTATGGACTCAATTTTAGCAGCCAAACAACCACTTTCTGAAATACAGCCCAAGACAACAGAGACATTCCAGGATGGAGAACTAGGGAGTCTGCATCCATCACTTCATGGCACTTCATGGCATCACCTCATGTCACCAGCAGCAACTGCTTTGAAAGGAGCCCAGTATGAGACCTTTATGTCACCCCCCACCCTATCTCAGCAATATTTTGCAGATGCTCTGTCCACAGAATCCTAGCAGCTTCACAAACCTCCCTTATCTCAGGGAATCACTCCATGTCTGGAGGTGCTCCCCTCACCCAAGCTATCATTATCAGGCCATGGAAAATGGGCTTCACTTTTCTGTAGTCAGAACCAAAGCCTTGACACTTTTCTTGGCCCTTTTTCCATACAGAAGAGTTGTAAGAGGCCATGGGGCTCTGTGGGTGAATAACTCACTGCCAGTATTTGGAAGGTGAAAGAAAGCAGCTGCTAGAGAAAGGTTTGTCTCAGCACGAGATATTCATTTACACACTCATTTTACCTGTGCCATTGCAAACAGTCAGCAAAGTGCCACTCTGCAGTGCTGTAGGAGGAGGATTGGCAACCCAGGAGTAGAAAGCAGGGGGTGATAAGGAGGAGGAGGAGGAGAGTTAGGTTATCACGGCTTCCAGATGGGACCCCAACCTACCCTGCATTTCTGTGTTGGCTTTATCAGAGTCAACTTCTTTAAAAGGGCTTTTAAACTCTTAACCATGGAGCAGTCACCCTGACACACCACTCCTCAGGAGAAGTGCCTTAGACTTCTCCAAGCTGTGGTTTTCTTCCTTTTTGCAAGAACAACACCAAATACCTTGGAATCAAAAGAACTGTCAAGGTGATGGACACTCATGCCAGCTGAAGTTGGTGCAATCAGACACTTCCCTATGGATTTTGGGCACATTTCTACCAGTAAATTGTCTGCTTGGATTGATTAATGACTTCTGAATTGCAGTGAGAATTTGGCAAATGATCTATTGCTGGTTGAAGAATAGCCACCAAAACCTGAGCGCAAATTACAAACTGCAGAATTTTCCAGTTCAAAGAAAAACAGAAAGAAACAGGTGCAAATTACATTTCCTTAAAAAAAAAATGTTCTTTACAGTGTCCTGGGTGGACTCTGGGAAACTGGTGACACTGGGCAGCCTCCTGTTGCTGATCTTCTCACAAATACTGGTAAAAGAGGTAAATATTGCTCTTTATTTGAAATAATGAAATTGCTTATACCGCAGAAATATTTTTTTCCATTTGAAATATGTTCTTTGAGGAGTTTTGGGTTCAACTTTAACTTTTCTGCTTTCAGTTCCTCTGTTCCATTTCTTACCTGTCTTAATTTGTTTTAGTTACTTGGTTGGAATTTTCCTCTTGTTTGCAGCCAGATGATTTCATTGAGTGTTTGTGAGTAAATCTCATGGAATCTTTCCTCTCCTTTTCCAGCCTGTCTAAATTGACCAATGCTCCTGGGAGATTCTAACATAGCACATCCACATCAAATAAGAACTCTGTCATCCTGACCTGTGGTGGTGTATAGACAACAACCTGAGGTTGCTCAGGAGGGTTTTGCTAAAGATTTGTTACCTGCCTTGCTTGCTCTGCCAATAATGACAAAGAGGCAAGGAAAGGGTAGAGAAAACTTGGCTTGCATCCAGAAAGATAAACAATTTGAAAGAATTGAAATTCACACTTCTGATGCTTATCTTCATTTGCTTTTGTGTTGCAGGCTGTGTCCCCCATCCTGATGGATATGGCTCCGCAATCCTTTGATGACCAGTATCTGGGGTGCAGAGAGGAGATGATGGAAGAACTGGAGCAAGGAGACTATTTCCAAAAGGAAATAGCTGCTAACAAGGACTACCTGCGTCTCTGGAAGAAGGCTCAGGAGGCTTTGCTGAAGAGCCCTGTAGGTCTGCTGAGGGAAATGCGTGACAGCCATGCCACAGCTCTCATGGCTTACACCATGAACTCCTCCCCGCACTCCCAGCTGAACTGGGCCACATCCACGGCAGGAATCTCACCAGAGCACTACAGACACAACTTCAGCTTTAAATATTTTCACTTCTACCTAACAACTGCAATCCAGATATTGAAGGAATGGCAGAGCAGCATGGGGAAACCTAAGTGCTATCATGTGCACAGGGGTGTAAAGGATTTATATATCGAGGCCAAGGAAGGCAGCAGGGTGCGATTTGGCCGTTTCACTTCTACCTCCCACCTCAGGAGTGAAGCTCAGAAGTTTGGGAATGAAACTTTGCTCACAGTGACCACTTGCCTGGGAGCAGCTATGCAAGGCTTTTCTTACCACACATCTGAGAAGGAAGTCCTCATTCCCCCTTATGAGATATTTCTTGTCAAAAGCTTCCTTCAAACCCAGCAGGGTAACCGGCTGCATCTGCATTCTGTGGGGAACTACAGCAAGTACCAGTGCCAGCTGGTGGAAGGTATTGTACACAGGCTCTCATGCAAGGGGGCACAGGACAGGCTGCTCTCCACTACCCCAGGCAGCCCTCACCAGCTGCACCCACATGGGGCCACACTCAAGGCCAAACCTGTAGCTCACCTCTGTGTTTGCTTACGAGAGCCACAAGACCCAGCTTTTACCCTGTTTCACAGTTTGCTGTGAAACCTGGGACAATCCCACAGCTCACTAAAGATGAATCAACAGCAGGTCTCAAGGTTCTTTGCAGCCCCAATTTATCCCAAGTGTCACTGCAAGGATGCTGTAGGACTCATGGCTTTGTGTCCCCAGCATTGTTATTGCAAGAGTGGGTGAGATTTGCTTGAACCAAGTAATCTATGCTGGTGTCTTGCAATGCTGCTACACTTCACATTTCAGGACTATTCTAGGCTTTGGTCCACTACTACTCTGGCAAGCTAACACTTCCACACTTATCTCTGGCAAGCTGAGAGAAGTGTAAACAAAGCTACTGTCATTTTAGCAGTGACCTGTCTCCTAGCAGGGAGAAAAGGTATCCTTTGACAAAGAACACACTGAGTTTCCTGGTTATAGAGAGAGCTCTATGCTAGAATACCTCATGGGGCCTGTTTCACATCCCTGCCTTTCTGTGAGTCTACCACCAGTCCAGGACTCTTGCTTTTGTCTCTTTGTTCAACAGTGTGTCAATGTGATCTTTGAGCTCAAAACAATAATTTAGGAATGAGGGTTTGTGCCTCCAAAGCCAAAATAATGGAGTTGAGAAAATGGCCTTTGTGGGCAAAGGTTGTGTTAGCAAAACCAAAAAGCTTTAGGCAGTGAATAGAGGTCTAAATGACTGCTCTCTTTATTTTCTTTCAGCTTCAAGAAGCAAGAACAGTGGTTATACTGCACTTGCCTCTGCCATTCTCCCTAGTGTGCTTGGAGTTTCCCTGTGCTTGGCCCACAGTCTCTGATTCTCTGGCTACATCCAGATATGTACAAGAAGCCTCTGGAGTTCCTGCTGCTACAGAAAGTTCAATCTTCCCTTTGCTTTCAGCTGCAACTTTGCAGTTGAGACTGGAACATTCAGCCTGGTTCATCAAAACAGACATTCCCTGGACCATTCAGGT
The DNA here is from genome assembly GCF_051311805.1 of Agelaius phoeniceus. NCBI lineage: Eukaryota > Metazoa > Chordata > Aves > Passeriformes > Icteridae > Agelaius > Agelaius phoeniceus. The sequence continues at coordinate 26,561,104 of NC_135269.1, read as the reverse complement.
AGGAGAAAGGTTATCTATGGCCTTTCTGAAGACTAAATCAGGGACAACCTTCACTGGAGACAGCTTTGTCTTGAGGCATACAGGAAAGACACACAGGGACTTTGGACTCCTTACAGATCTCTTAATAGCTTTATTTTTAGTGAGAAAGAGTCAGTCTGTGGAATGTGGAAGGCACCATGGCAGTAAATTCAAGTGGGTAACTGGGCAGCTGTGCACATCTCCTTTGAGAGCAGGGAAAGGTGGTGCCAAGATGTGCTTGAGGAGTTGGATTATTGTGTTGGGTGAAGAGACAGAGAAGTGCATTAAGTTGTGCAGATTCTGGCAGACCCTGAACAGCTTTTCTTTGCCACTCTTAAAAAAAAAGATGAGCTAACATTTCTGGAGTGGTGTCTGACTCTGAAAAGCAAACAGAGGAAATCCAGAAGGTGTTATTACAGGGGAATTACAGAGGAATAAAGGTGGATATATTTTTGGCTAGATTGTTACATTTCTGAAATCAATTATCCAAACTGCTAACCCAGCTGATCCATTCTTCCCCAAGATATTAGTTGGAAGAAAACATAGGAAAAGTTCTTGACAGCCTTTTCTGGGACCTTACCAAGCAGCCAGCAAAATATGGTGTAAACAGCTGCAAGTATTGTTACTCTCATGGCTGCAGGAAGCATGACTTTGACTTGCATTCTCCAAAGTAAGGGAAGTGCTGTAAATTAATTATTCTTACATTTTGGTGGGTTTTGGTAGATTTGTATAAGTCATAGAAAACAACTACTTTGCATCATCCTCAGAACTATAATCCTTCAGTTTGTAAGTACTGGTGGGTCTATACAGAACTGAACAGTCATTTTTGGGTGGGGGGAATAGACACAGCAAAGTCAAACTCATGACATCTACGTTTAAGGAACAAAGCAATTGAAGACTGAGTAATGCCACATTTTGTCAGGCTACAGTTCCCTTAAAAGTGATTTCTATTTGTCAGTTAATACACTGACTAGATGGTGCAAGCATCCCTTGGTAGGTGGAAGCACAAACATTCTCCTTGTTTGGGTGCTCAGTTCTCCCAAGGCCAACTAGAGATACAGTCCTGGGATAGTGTGCAGCTCAGAGACTGCTCCTGATGTTGCCTTTGCTTGTGCCAGAGCCCTGTAAAGCTGGGCTGGTTGCAGCAGACATTTCATCAGCTATTGCTGTGGTTAGATGTGTAGTCAGAAGTGTTCAAGCAATTGCAACTTCCTGTCCCACTGTATACTTTCAAAACCTTATTTTCAGAACTCAGTCCAACCATCTGCCTTTTCCTCCATTTCTTTCCCATGGCAAAAGGGGTCTGAAATTGCATGAAATGGCAAAATTGATTTTAGCCTTCACTGCTGTTCAGAGCTGAGTCTGGGCCTCCACAGCACCTCTACTCTCATGGCATCAGAGACCTGGCAAACTGCAGCAAGGAAGGATGACTGACACCCCAAATCGAGTATTTTCCTCCAACTAATAGGCCTGCAATAATAGCTATTAATCCTCCCAAAAGATCCAGAGTAAAGCAGGAACAAAACTGTCTTCATATTGTTCAAATTATTTTCTGTCTTGTTCCAAACTATGAGGGCTCTAAAAGAAAAGAATTTGTATCCACTGCAAGCACAGAAGACCTGAAATCAGTTTCCAGAATGTGACACACAGGCAGTTGCCAGCCTGATCAATTCAATTCAGTTCAATATTGCACCAAGTATTTCAGGACTACATGGCATTCTCAGTGGAAAATACTCAGCAGTCACAACTAATTGATATTTCCAGAACTATAGCAGTTAAATCATTTAGTGTTCTCTTGCAGCTTATGTTCTCATGCCCACAGCTCTGACAACAAGAGAGTTTGGCACTCTGTGTTCATTAGAGTTGAACACAGCAGCTGAGCTTTCAGATGAAAACACATTAACAATTGCAAAGTGCACCGTTTATGCTTCATCTTGTATTTTCATCTGAGAACTCAGCCTTCCTCTAGAGTGGAAGCAGTGTTCCTAGTGAGAACCCTGTGGGCTGCAGGTCCACCTTTCTAAGGGCAAGAGCATGAAAGATGTCTAGCTTGATTGAAGGCATATGTACAAGCTTGTCTTAGTGGAACAGACAAAGCCTGTTTCCACTCTCTGCGGTGTCTATTCTTCTGTTTATGTAGGACTACTAAATTTTTCTTATGTAATTTGCAGGTGTACAAAAGCAGTCATTGCAAAAATTCATTATTTCAAGGCATAGGTGCAAGCATTAGTGTTTATATTTATAAACAATGGAAACCAGTAAAAAACATAATCTTGTGCTGTCCTACACCTTTTATGTTTTGAGGACAGCAAGTAACACCATCCCCTTTCAGCCGTGGCTGTAGCTGCCTGTGATGGCACCTCTGCTGCAGGCAGGAGGGATTTGTGCTGTACCCATTCTCTCCAGGAACAGAAGGCCTTTGGATGATCTAGTAATTGGGAACTAGCATTGAGTTAATAATTAATTAAACGGAATTCTCTTACAATTGGAGGGAAGGGGAGAGGAGGAAGAAAATGAGATGGATCTGGTAAACATCACACAATAGAATTAATGACAGGCACATTAGGATGCAGCAGAAGCCCAGCCTCCAGATCCCTAATTCATCACATGCTGCTGGAAAACACCAGGCGAGCAGAGGGGAAAGAGGCTGAAGTTACTATCCCATACACATTTCAACAGGAGCATTCAGACCAAATCAGGTAGGCAGTGTAAATGTTTAATTAGAAAAGTTTCTGTGGTAAATCTCCACAGAGAAATCTCTGGAGAAATAGAAATACAGAAATATATAAGGCCTGTATAATTCTAAAAGGAAAATACAAAACCTAATGGAAGTGCTAAGAAATAGAAATACAGAAATATATGTGGCTTGCCTAATTCTAAAAGGAAAATATAAAAGCTAATGAAAGTGCTAATGTGAAAAGTAAGAAGTAATTTTAGCATTAGGAGATATAAAATCTAGAGCATCTGTAAGAAGCTGAAGTAATCATATGTAATGAACAGATTCTAAAAGTCTTTTCCACACCTGCCGAGTATGTAAAATGTTTGTTGAAGTGCTATTCCATCTAAAACAACTTGTCTTCTCAGTTTCTACCAATAAGGGAAAACAAATGACCTTACAATAAAACAGCACTGGAGTGGAAAGGTTTTAGTATCACATTGAGTCAGAAAGCAAGCCAGCAACATCCCTGAGGCAGGATTGATATGAAACCATAGCCTGCATTATCATGGCTTTATGTTTCCAGAAAATCACAAACCTTTACTGTATATGTATTTGGCTCCCTGCAGCTTGTATAAGAAGATGTGTTAAGCAGTTAATTCTCTTGGCAGAGATTCAAGGTAAGTGGCGGAAAGAAATATACAGTACTGTGCAAAATATTGGGGGAGAAAACCTCTTTTCAGACTGGCTTGTGTTTCAGCACTGAGATTAAAAGTTGGCAGGGGATTGTGGAAATCATTCTGGTTTTCAACGATGACCTTGTGGGGGAGGGTGCGTTTAGTAAAATACAGCTGGGTCAGTGTCAGATGATTTGCAGCTAACAGATAGTGCAAGAACTACAAAGGACCAAAATGGCACAAAGGTATCTTTTTCAGAAGAAAAATCTGGGTAGTCCCCTACACATAACTATTTGTAGCTGTAACTGTGATATGTAGGCACTAACAGCAAGAAGAGAAACATCTTAGAAAAATGCAAAGCACTGCACAAAAGTGGCCCAGATTTGCAATAAGAGGGCTGAGACCATGAAAAGTACCAACAAAGAAATGAGTCATCCTACTCATTCATAGTTTTCCCCTGTAGCAAAGATGCTTGCATTTAAGATGAAATAATGTTAAAGCATTTTCACTTTGCAGCTGGTGAAAGGTTAAAGGAAGTGACAGTGCTGATTACAGAATCTTAGTGATGAGGAATTACTCCATGATCACTGTTGACTCAGTGTCTTTGGACTCTATGTTGGCACGCTGGCATGCAGTTTATGAAGAAATAAATATCAGGGAAGGAAATACAGTGAGAGATGTATGTAAGGTGATATAGGTTAGGACGGGGTTATTGTAGACAATTTTACTATTCATTATGAATTCAGAGGGTAAGCTTCTTAGTATAAGCACAGAAGGCTTATATAGTATCATTTTCTCTTGAATGTTAGAAGAAAAAGGCTATACTGGCATAAAATACCTTTATTGTGGCACAAACCATATCCACCAATCATCATGGTTGCTGAAAAATTGAATGCCACTAAATGGATAAAATAGGCTGATACAAAAGAGTGCCTGGAACAATCCTTTAAGCCACATCTTTAATTTTGCTGATTAGATGAGATTGTTCCATTTTTTAGTGAACTAGTTCAGCTTCTACCATCTTCAGTTTCCAAGGCTGAGTTTCAATCTCAATCTTCAATTGCCAATTGCACACATCTATTTTCCAATCTGCTTGTTACATATTTGTTAGCTATTTTTGTTGCTCTGAGCATACCTAGTGTCTTAGAAGGTCCTTTTCCAATCACTTGGCAAAGATCAAGAACAAGAATTAAGATTTCTACATTTACAAGCTATGCCTTGCGATTGGACCTGCTCAGTATGAAAAGAACCAGTGGGGCAGAGACAAAGCAGATTTCACTGCTCTTTAGGGGCTATGGTTATGGGTGTTAAACAGAGTAAGAAATTTCTTTTCTCTCTTGAAGTAGCTTTTTTCTGAAGAATGGCATTGAGTGACCTCCTTTACCCAGATAATCCCAAGAGAAAGCAAGAACTGATCCATCTGCACCAGGAATTGCTTGACTGTATGTCCACAAATTTCCATGCAACAAACGAGCTGGCTGGAGTGCTGAATGAGCACCTGGGCTGCACTATTACCCCCATTGAGATGAGAGAGAGCAGTACAGTCAAGGAAAACTGTGAGATTATCATTCAAGTGATGAGTGAGATTCAGCACCAGGTGCAGAAGATTGACAGTGACATGAAGGACAAGCTCGAGCCAGTGCTGTACCAGAAGCTATATGATATCAAAGAGCCCGAGCTAGAGAAAATTGCAATAGCCCAGAGAGTTTTTTCCATTATTTTTGGAGAAGCAACTTCAACAGCTGCAATGGTAGCCATCAAACTTCTTGGCTCCGATCATTTAACTCTCACTGTGAGCAAGCTCATCGGTGTCCTTGCGCAGATTGGGGCCTCTGTTCTTGGGGGAGTTAGCATTACCATCATTGGGCTGGGCCTGGAGATGATTCTCCATGCCATCCTGGGAGCTGTGGAGAGAAGCCAGCTTCTGACAGCTGTGAGGAGCTATGAGAAGCACCTGGCTGAGTTTAAAGCAGCCTCAGAAAAGTACCAGCGTGCCATACATGAAGTGACTTCTTTGGTGAGACAGCAAGTTCAGTAAATGAAGGTGGAGTTCTCTCTTCTGCTGTCACAGCAGCTGCAGCAGGTTATGACTGCAGAAACCTTTTTGATTCATTATGACAAACAAACTACTAATGGCTTTTTATTTTCTTATTTGTGGCAGCAGAAGAAGAAAAGTGACAGTTCAGGGAACTGGCACTGAAATACATTAATAGAGAACTGGTTTACAGGTGTTTTGGGGGGCAGTGTTTCAAATACTTTGCACCTTTCCTTAAGCTTATTTTCTGGGAAGCACAGTAGGTAACCTTGAACTGTAATTCATACTGGAGACAATAATACAGACTACTGGACTGGTAGTGGTGAGAAGGTGTGTTTCTGTACCAAAGATGACAACACAATGGGAGAAAACAATTTCAACAAGGCAAAGCATCTGGAAGCTTTATGAAGACATCTGTGGTTGCTAAACCCTTACTGTGGTTTAGTGCTTAATCTGATAGACTGAATTCAATTACAAGGACTAGCTGAAGCATATTTAACTGCTATTTTCTGCCCTCCTAAGGAGCCAGCAAGAGATCTTCTTTAAATAAACTCTAATCCCAGTAGATTGGCAAGTAAGAGAAGCCTGGGCCTACATGCAAACAGACACAACCTTGCTGCACCACTGAGAGAAACCAGCTGCAGCATTCTGGGTATGCCTGGCCATGAATAACCTCTTGTGCTTGTAATGCTCTGCTCCTGCCAACCCACATGTAAAAGTTTCTGTGCAAAGTTGCTCTTTTGTTGATTGGGGTGGGATATTACACATGTACAAGTGCTGTAGGATTGCAGCCCTATTAAACGAAAGTTATTTTCAAGCGCTTTACCTGATCTCACCAATGTGGGACTGCCAAGAACATGCTCAGATTCTGCATTTCACAATATGCCACCAACTGTCCTTATTTTTCAGATTTTAAAACCAAAGCTGGAAGAAAGAACATTATTTGTAGTGTCTTGATCTGATTTGCTGTGAATTGTTTTTTCTTGATCTTAGAAAAAAAGGTAATTTAAGAATTAATAAAAATATACATGAGTATTGGAAGACTTCTCTTTTCTGTACTTGTTTTTGGTTTGTTTTTTTTTTTTTTTTTTTGTCTGAAAACCAATCTTAAACCAACTAATAAAGAAGTATTAAAAGCCTAATTATACAAGCAATTAATTTTTTTTAAATCCGTGATAGACAAATCTAGTAGGGTTGTGCATAGGTTCCTCTTTTTAGTACCCACTTCCCCCATACTAAAATCATGTCCCAATTCATACATGTTTGCTAATATTCAATATTAGCAATCTTAATTTATTAATAACTAGATAGTGCCTATGAAATAAAGGAATAGGTGAGATTCACAACCCTTCCATTCTGGGGTTGGGGGGTTTATTTGTTTGTTTGGTTGGGTTTTTACTCTCTTCTCTACTATATTTTCTGACTCCTCTTCCCTTTTATGCACAAAAGCCACTAGATGGCAATGAAACTGCTGGTTCCCAACAGCTCTGCTGAGTCATCAGGGAGAAAGCCCAGGGTTCAGGAGCATAGATGGGTGCCAGGGCCTGAGAAACTGGGACCAGTTGCAGACTGGGCTATGTGAGTCCGGAAAGGCACTTCAGTGGTGGCAAAAAGCACTGCCTTGCCTGCACGAGGTATTGTGGTGGATGACATGCTGACCTGAGGCATCACTTCTCCAAGATGAAACATCTCTTGTCTCCTGACACAGATGGCGCTCAGTTTAGAGGTACTTCTGCAGAGGCAAGAGACTGTCAGTCAGTAGAACAGCAATATCTGTGTGTTGGAGAGGCAGTTCCTGGCTCCTGTTTTCTATGTGCAAATGCACACGCTAAACTAGGAATTAAAATCAGCTCTTTGAGAGATTGCCAGTCACTGCTGCATGAGAATAGTGGAGTCAAAGAAAAACAAATCTGTTGTATTTTTCAAGCAATTTGCCCACATGTTCTTAAATGCAAATGCAAAGCAGTGTTAGGGGAAGTGAGGTACACAATGAGGAACACAGAGGAATAAAACTGCTCCTTGCCTCTAGGCATATCCTTGTTCCTGGTGGACTTAAAGGAAAGTGGGTTTCCCCTAAACAGATTTAATTCCTGTTCTCTCTAATGCTCTGGCTAGTCTTATGTTTGGTGCTCCAAAGATGTCATAACCAGTCTGCTGATGTTTCCCCTCCAGACTACTTCAAGCTGCCTCTCAGTGTGACAGAAGTATCAAGTGAAAAACATGAGAGGACTATTGTCCTCCAAATCAGCAACACTGCTGAGAGAAAGCAGTCAGGGCTGAGGCAGTGCCACTGTCCCTACTGAGCCCAGGACTGCCAGGACAGAAGACCCCAAGCCTTGTGAGGTGCAGTTAACCTTTGAAGACTCAGCCATCCCCCTCTACAGTGGCATGGCACCTGACAGGGATGTCAGGATGGCCACAGCTTTCCATCATATCCTCTTGAGTGTTCTGCTTTCACTCAAGCTGTTGTTCTGGAAAAAGGATTAAGAATTAAAACTGTGATATGTGTTCCAAATAAGAACAGCCTCAAAAAAACCTGTAAACCAGCCCAAACCAGTGTAAGCTGCTTCCAAACCTACGTGGAAAAACAGTACAGTTGCAACCAAAATCTGCCTGCTGAACATTTTTTCTGGTGACAAGAATAATACAAAGAGAACATGCCAAAGAGGTACAAGGTGGGGGTGACCATGCTGGGCTTGTGGTTAGCATGACTCTGTAGGCACTGAGAGCTCCTGAAGCCTTGGCTCTGAGGACACTCCTTGATTTTGACTTTGTGCACCTTGTGACTAAATGCTGGCATTAATGGGATGTATAGCTTATAGTCCTTTACCCATCCGGCAATGATCCTTACAAATTAGTCAACTGAGTCTCCATTACTTGAAAAATTATAGCAACATTATGTTGCAGGAGCAGGGAGCCTAGAAATCTTGCTCAGGGATCTGACCACCTCTGCTCCCAGATGCCACCTCTGCAGAGAATTTCCTCCCTACATCTCCTCCCTAACATGCTAGTTCTTTAAATCTGCACCTGTACTTTATTGCTTGCACATTGATGTTTCGTGCATCTTCATCCTGGTTCTTCACGTGCTGTGGACTTTTGCTGGAAACTGTGCTTCGGGCCATGACACAAAACAGCTCCCACCAGCTGTTCGCCAGTTCACCACAGCGGGGGCTGTAGGAAGAGACAAATAACAGAGTAGCTTGTGTGGTGCCCGACGGCATCAGATTATCTCTGCCGTTCTCTTTGTACAGAGGGGTCCCAGCCCCGCTCGCAGGGGAGCAGCGCTGCTGGGCCGCGAGGCCAAGCCCTCAATAAACCATGGAAGGGCCTGAGGCTGTGAGCAGCCCCTGCCCCCGCAGCGCTCTGCACTTATGGACAGCGCTCCGCACACACGGACAGCAGCTCCCCACAGGTCCCTCGGCTCTGCCTTGTTTCAGGGCACGGGGGGCACTTTGGGGGATAGTCCTGCAGAGCATGAGGGGGCAGAGGCCGCGCTGGCCGCGTTCGCTGCCCTGTTTCCAGCGCTGGCCGTACGGGAGCATCTCTCCCGCACCGCGTGTGTCCACCCGCTCCCAGAGCCCGCCGGGGCCGCCTGGGCGCTGGTCTCTATCGCTACCTCTGTCCCGGTCCCTGTCTCTATCTCTATCCCTGTCTCTGTCCCGACCTGCTCCCGTCCCCGCTCCCGCCCCGCCTTCCCGCCCCTCCCCAGGCCCAACCATAGAGTTGAGGCCTCCGAGGGGGAGCGAGCGGCGGCGGAACCATCGAGCCGCGGCCGCCGCTTCCGGAGCGCGGCTCCGCGCCGCCACTCGGTGCCGGTGCAAGATGGCGGCGGGGCCGCGGCGGCGGCGGTCACGGGGCTGAGCGAGGCCGCAGCGGCCCGAGGGAGCCGGAGCCGGGCCCGGCCGGCCCGGGGGTGAGAGGGGCGCGGCGGGGCTGGGCTGCGGGGAGAGGGGAGGCGAGGAGAAGGAGGCGGCAGTTCGCGCTCTCTCATTTTCTTCCTCCTGCCATCGGGCGGGAGTAGGAGGGGGGGCTTTCTGCCCCGTTCCCCTGTGGCCAAAAGAATAATGAATTTAGTGCTTGATTATATATAGTTTTTTTTTCATCTTCAGCCGTTAACTTGTCGCGTTGGAACTCTTTAGTCTGGGTCCTTAGAAGATGTGAAGTCGAGGTTTCAGAAGTTTGTTCTCCTTCCCTGAAGCCTTTAAATATTAGAAAGATGGGAAATAGAGGGTGTAAATGTAACTCCTACCTGTGTTTGGTGAGCTTCCCACCTAAGGAAGCGATAGTATCTTGCAAAAGAGTAAAACAAACCCACCCCAGTGCTTTGGCAGGGAAGCAGTTCTGGAGGAGGAGGGAGAGAAGAAACATCCCTGACTGTAGTTTGGACACTTATGTAGTCATCTGTAAGCTGGAGAAATATCTAAAGACAGGAAATAATTTTTTGCAGAATAATCCTACATTTGCTGATACAGTGGGGGCTGGGGAGAGATACCAGGGGCAGTTAGAAGTCTGAGGAAAGGAGAAGATTTTTGGGGAAACATTTGAAACGGAGGAAGGTGAAAACTGGAGAGCACTTACGAGAGTGAAAGAGAAGATAAACTCTGATACGCTCTTGGAAAAATAAAATATTTGTTTTTCCCTACCCTGCAGCCCTCAGTACTGTAAGCACAAAGCTTATTGGTTTGAGTTGTAATGTGAATAATAACAAACTCATCAATTAGCTTAAAATTATAACCTACTAAAGTAGCAATAAGTAGGTACTTAGTTAAGTAGTAGTACTTTGTTGGAGTAAGGGAGTTTTGATACAGGTTTGAGAACCTTAAAGGTATTTGGCCTCTTTGAGGGAGTAACTTGCTGATAGACAGAAGAGAAACAAGCATCCTCAAGCTACCAGTGTGTAGGACCTGAAACCATGTAATCTTTTCCAGGTCTCTCCCTCCTTTTTAAGTTTCATTTTTTGAGGCAGAGGAAAAAAGATCAAAATGGGGCGGAGATCTACATCGTCCACCAAGAGTGGGAAGTTTATGAATCCCACAGATCAGGCCCGTAAGTATCCATGAAAGCTGAGCAGGGGGGAATGGGGAGTGCCCAGAGGAGCAGGTAAAAAGCTTTCTCTGAGAATAGAATCTTCAGGATAGAACTGAGTTTCTCTAATTTGAAAAGTATTATCTCGGTTTTGTGTGGGAAGGCTGCTTGCTTTCATGCTCTTGCTTCTCTTAAGTATTTACCTCTTGGTTTTCCACTGGTTATCAGTGTTGGAAGGCCTTTGTACTTAGCTGTTGGATAAACTGCAGGCTGCTTCCTGGGACAGAGTTAATCTGTCCCAGGCAGGAATCTGAGGAGCATGTCAAATTTTGCAGATGCTCTGGTTAGATGGGGGAGTTGTCTTACTGTTTTTTTCTGTTTTTGGTAACATGCCAGGTGCTATCAATGCTCCCTGAATAAAGAAAATCCGGACTCCCACAGTGGATATGCTTTATTTCAGAGGCATTCTCAAAGCCTACATATTTTTAAAGTGTGTTGTCTGATGACTCTATTTCAGCTTCTGTGCAGCAATCTTTCCATGACTGCACCTATCACTATGACTTCGGTTGCCTATTGTTCTTTTTTGTATGGAAAAAGCCTTGCTTCTGGAGACATGAAGACTGCAGCATCTTTTTTTTTTTTTTTTTTTTTAATAAAAGACAGGAAATATAAATCAATCTCATGCTATATTTCTCTTTCTCTGGGAAGCTGAGTTGCAGTAAGTCCTTGTAAAATGAGTGAGCTGTTGAGAAACAGCCCTAGTCTTGATGAAGGGAAGATTATTCATTAATTTGATTTTGTCTTTCAAGTTGTTACTTTCTTTTTCTTTTCCCCTGTAGGGAAGGAAGCTCGGAAAAGGGAACTAAAGAAGGTAAATAAAGAGATTAGGGAATATGTAGTTGTCATTTCCTATACTATGTATCGTGTATGTGATTGTAAAGGGCCATGAATGGACTGTGGATATTTTAATTGATATCCTAAGACTGACTTTGGAAATACTATCCAAACATGTAGTTCAAAAAAACGTAGAAGTCTTGTTTGGAGTAAACATCCCCAGACATTCTTTAACTTGTATTTATTTTTGAAATGTTGCTGGAAGTACTTAGTAATTAAAACCCCCCAAAATGACAAAGCAAAGAAGCAAGCAACAAACCAAATAAAAAAAAAAATCCAAGCATCCAAGAGTCACACACTTCTTAGTGTGTCTAATGTATTTTGTCGGTTGGTTATTGTGTTGATTGCATGAGTCTTAGTTGGAGTGAAGGAATGATAGTAGCATTTGCAATTACCAAGACAGTGGAATTAAAATTACCGGAAGTTTTAACTACATTTGCTGCTGATTTGTGCCATGGTGAATGTTTTCAGGGCATTCTGAGGTGTGATATTTTTTTTTCTTCAGAGTGGAAATACTGAGAAAGGGGTAACAGATGTTTTGCGTCTTTCTATTATGAAACTTTTCTGTCTTAGAACAAAAAGCAACGGATGATGGTCCGAGCAGCTGTACTGAAGATGAAAGATCCAAAGCAGATTATCCGGGACATGGAAAAGTTGGATGAGATGGGTGAGTGAGAGGTACCAGGTGCTGGACTTAGGCCATGCTTTATGTAGATGCACAGTGTAGTTTTGACTGCCAGTGGGGGAGACTGAAATAGTTTTTTTTCCTTTCCTGTAAGAAGGGGGGATTCTGTGAATATCTGGGGATTGATTATTATTTGAGATGTTGTGGTGCCATCAAAGAGGACTTTTTTCCCAGAAGATGATTGATAAGAAAATCAAGTAGTGTGTGTGAGTGCTGCTAATGTAGAATTCAAGGAGGGTATTGTCGTAAGGCTGCAGACTTCCTGAAAACAGGGATTGGAACTTGCTTTGAAATAGTTTCATTCATCACAGCTGTGCAGTAGAGTAATTTGCAAATTTTTTTGTCATTTTTTTGCTGTCTGGGATCAGAGTTTAACCCGGTACAGCAGCCACAACTTAATGAAAAAGTGCTGAAGGACAAACGCAAAAAGCTCCGTGAGACTTTTGAGCGTATCTTGCGGCTCTACGAGAAGGAGAATCCTGACATCTACAAAGAGCTGCGCAAGCTGGAAGTGGAGTATGAGCAGAAGAGAGCACAACTCAGCCAGTACTTTGATGCTGTCAAGGTAATGCTTTCTGTATCTCAGTCTTGTAACTGTGGTAGTGTATTCTGTTTGCTCATTAGGTGTGACTGTTACAGAGGAAGGGAGATTTGTATGAGTTCAGCATCATGTGGCCCATATGAAATATTAATTTGCATGGTCAAATTAGAGCATTTTAGTGAGGACAGTGTGGTGGTTGTCAGGTCACTGTTTGTCTCTGATATGCTGATCTCATTCAAAATGAAAGGAGGAAAGGGAAATTTGTGTTGCAAATCAACAATATCAGCCTTTTGTTTTCTGTATTAAAGAGAGAACGAGCCTGTGAGTGTGCAATTGGTATTTCTGTGAATTTCTGCTAAATCTCTTGCTGGAAATAATGAGAATCCTTTGGCATTCCTTTAAAGATCTTTCTCTAATACTCCTCCCTGCTGTGCTGGGAAACATCGTGTTTTGTAAGTGCAAGGATCTGTAAGATTTCTTTTTTTTCCTTTCCTTTGGAACATGCAGCAGTCTGTGACTTGAATACTTAAAAAGCACAAAAGCACAGTCTGCAGTCTCTTCATTTTGTAGACTGAAGGTCTAAAAGAAGGTGAAAACCTGACTGAGTTTTGACTGAAATACTAAAGCTTTTCATGGGTGCATTGCAAGTGCTTTGCATTGAAAGCTTTTGCTGTTAACACTTTCCCAAATTTCTTTCATGGACTGCTGCAAGATAACACACCCTAGGAACAGGCACGTTTGACAAGTGGCGCCAGGTTCCATATGTTCTGTACTTTAAAAAATAATGAGATTGTGCAGTAGCTTCTGTGGAAGTAACTCACTCTCTTTTTCTTTTTTTTTCCCTCCCTTCCAGAATGCTCAGCATGTTGAAGTGGAGAGTATCCCCTTACCAGATATGCCTCATGCTCCCTCCAACATCCTCATACAGGACATTCCCCTTCCAGGGGCTCAACCACCTTCTATCCTCAAGAAGACATCAGCCTATGGGTAAGTGGAAAAATAAACTTACAGGCGAAGTAAAAAGGAAGTATTCATATTATGGGGGAGGAGCTAGGGGTAGAAGTAGAGGAAATATTGACTTGTAGAAGTTGGGAATTCTGTGCAAGTGAATTGCTCTTTCTTTTAACCAGAGCCCTTCTTAATCTTTCCCCACAATTAGAGCTTTTTGTTTAAATTTATTTGAGTAATACATTATTCCTTCTAGTTTTTGTCTTTTCCATATCAGGAATGTAGATCAGTAGTAGTAGTATCAGTTCATATTAGAGCCCTGCTGTTATGAACATAAATGCCCCTTAAATTGCCCTATGTGTGTTCTGTTGTCCTGCTGCCATATTCAGTGTATATGGATAGTTCATATAAACTCCTACTTTGCTTGGTTTTGTTTTGGTTATTTTTTGTTTTTTTTCATTCTAGTGCTAAGTTTTTTCTATTTCTTTCTGAATAGCCTTCTGTTTTTACCAACTCTGTGATTATTTCATTCTTCTTCTGTGGTAGGATTCAGTAGCTGATTTTTTTCAGTATTGTCTTCAGTTGGTTTCTGAGCAGCTTTTGTCTGATCTTCTTCAGTCACGTCTTTGTTTGATGTTGTAAACTCCTTGTGTCAAATATGTACTTTTTAAATGTTCATGTTTCTTTTTAGAAGTCTGCATAAGCAGTGGTGAGAGAAGGCTAAATAATTCTACTAAAGGCATGTTTGCTTTAACTGTGTTCCTACATTTTTCATTTCCTTTCATATTTCCAGGCCACCAGTTCGATCCATTTCTGTGCTCCCTCCTCCGGGGCTCGGTGTTCCGCGCTTACCTCCGGGCAGGAAGCCCCCAGGCCCTCCACCGGGGCCACCCCCTCCTCAGGTCCTGCAGATGTATGGCCGGAAGGTGGGCTTCAACTTGGACGTGGCTCCTCGAAGGCGAGAGGAGGAGATTTCTTACAGTTCTGAAGCAGGTAAGGCCTTCCCTGTTCCTCTCTGCGGTTTTCCTTGACCTCTGTTCCACTATGGATGGTCCTGCTGTGAATGCAGTGTGCCCCGGACAAAATGTTCTCTGGCAATATGAATGTTAGCACTATTTGAAGGACTTGTGCTAAGTGATTGCTCTCTGAGGTAATTTAGATATATTCATAATATCTGCAATTTTGCTACCAGCTGTATTTTTAAATGTTGAGACTTTAAATTACATGTCTCAGATACTTTTTGTTAGGTTTCACAGATTGGATTTTTTTGGATGAACCCTTAACAGTGCCGAAACATTGTTCATATTATCCCTTAAAAAAACCTAATCACTCTCAGAGAAATTGTCTCTTTGAAAAACCCATCAAATAAACACCCCCAAACCAAAACTACAACAAAACCCACAATGAGCCCTGGATGTGCATTTGCTAGGAGAACATAGCTCCTATTTTTCATACAGTTGCTGTATCATCCTTAGAAACTTTTGTAGCTAGATGAATTAGCTTTATTTCATGCCAGAAGACATCAAAATACGTCAGTGGTGGGCAATTGCTGAATAGAAGTTGATGAATCAGTTGCAGTAGCAGTTGCCTTCACTTTTTTGCTGTGTAAATTAATAAGCAGGTTAATATGAAATCTTACAGATTTTCCAAAATATCCTTTAAAAATATGTGCTAAAAAGTACTGGAATGACAGTTTGTCAGTGCTTTTGCTAAGGGGAATGTTGTGACTGTAAACATACACTGGTGTGAAAGAATATTTTATATTTGGAGTTGATGCATTTCCCAATACTTTGCTTTCTGCAGGACAGCGAGGCCATGATGATGACATGTCCAGCACCAGTGAAGATGAAGGTTATCCTGAGGATATGGATCAAGACAAGCATGATGAGAGCAGCGATGACAGTGACAGTGATAGGTCAGATGCAGACAGTGAAGGAGAGGACTTCCTGCATCGTGATAATGACAAGGAGAGGGAAGGTGGTGAAGAAAAGAAATCAGGTGTGAAGGGGAAATGAGAGACTGGGGGTTGATATTTCAAAAGAAAAATACTACTTGATAGAGCTGAGGGTGTGTGTGCAATTTATTTAGTCAACTAACAATGTTCTAACTCACCTAAATTCCAGCTAAAGGATTTTTATTAATAAATGGGTCAGAAGGAGGCTATCTAGAAGTGAAGCAACTTTCAGATAAACCTGTTTTTTTAAAAGTTGAGTTAGCTTATAGCTCACAAGCCATTTTTCACCTGAATCATTGCAAAATTAAGCCTCAATGTAAAATACCCTCACTTGCTTGGGGGAGACCAATTGGTAGAGAATTCTAGGTCAGCAAAACTTGAAACAATCAGAAACACCAGTGCAAACTCTTATCTAAGAAGCATCATTATGTTAGACTGATAGGCTATCCATACCAGGTATCAACATAGCTATCTGATTTTTGTTGTTTTCTCCCCACCTCCTGTCACTCTTACCCTGCTTTTCCCCAGGTCACAGTGTCCGGTTTGCAGACATGCCTGGGAAGTCACGAAAGAAGAAAAAGAACATGAAAGAACTGACTCCACTCCAGGCCATGATGCTACGAATGGCAGGTGAGTAAGGTGGAAATGTGGTGAGATGCCTTTAGGCTTCCAGTTAAGGTTTCACAGTTTTTCTGTGGGCAGCTTACTTTGCACAAGTTTTATTTTACAGAGTAAATATTTTACTATCATAATGTAGGCTCTGCTGAGAGTAGCAGCTCTCGTTAGGTATTTGAGTTATAGTTTGGTTTTTGCTCTTTTTTTCTTTTGTTTGTTTGTTTTTTTTGTTTTGTATTTTTTTACATTTATTTTTAAGTAATGTGTGTGTTTTGCATAGCAGAGTTGAAGTTAAGAGTAGCAATTTACTTTTTTTTTCTTCTAAGCCTTTTCTTGCTTAACTTTTAAACAGTTGTTGAAATGAAGTACAAATCTCTTGGTGAAAGAGAAAGGGTAACATTATCTGTGTGCTCAGCAGGTAACCTGTAAGGATTTGTACCCCCTAAAAATACCCTTCTGCTGAGATAAGTTAACCAATAAAACAACTTTGTTTTAAAAAGACACTCCAGTATCTTTCAAAGGTGCAGGAGTTTCTTGGACATGGGGATTTTGTTTATTGTGGCATTGTGTCCCCAACCCCCTGTTGCCTCGCCTTCCCACAAACTCCTTTAAGGCAGAGATTAAAAAGCAGAAGTTTGGGCTGATAGTACAAGTTTCAGATCCCAGAGGAACACATAACTCTTGTTGTCAGAGCTCTCTCTAGAACAGCAGTGATTTTTCTGTTATTATTTTTGTTTTCATTTTATATTTACCAGTAAAAAGTGGTCAGATTTCTTCCCTTTGAAGTAAGGTTTATCTTTTTCTTGCTTCTTTTTATTTACTTCTGTGTACTCAGTTTTCTCTGATGTTCACAAAGATGTTATGCATAGACAGATTTTATAAGGGTATCATCTCCATATCCAGGCCAGGAAATTCCAGAAGAAGGGAGAGAAGTGGAGGAATATTCAGAAGAAGAGGAGGAGGAGGAAGAGGACTCAGAATCTGAAGAGACATCACAGCAACAGCAGCAGCAACAACTCAGTGAGGAGGCGCTTGCAGAGACCGGGTCATCTACTGCAACTTCCCAGGCGCAGCAGCAGCAGCAGAGTGCCCAGGCTGTGCCTCCAGCTCAGATACAGGCACCTCCCATGCCTGGGCCTCCTCCTCTGGGACCACCTCCAGCCCCTCCACTGAGGCCCCCAGGCCCACCCACTGGCCTTCCTCCCGGCCCTCCACCCGGTGAGTGCTTGGTTTACCCTGCTCTGAGGGATGCAGGCTCTCAGGCAGTGGTGTCAGTGTGGGACTCTGGAAGCTGCACAGTGTGTAGATGGAGTATATGTACCCACTTACTGAGACCTGGCTGTCATCAGTCTGCATCATTGTTGCTGTACCTTGCTTTTGAGGCATCAGCTTCCTGTAGCTGTAGCCTTCCTGATGGTTGTCTTTGTTAGAGCCAACACTGGCAGACAGCAGCAGAGCCAGTGTATGAAGTGGAGTAAAAGAGCAAAAGTTCTTATTTTTAGTCCAAAAGAAAAATCAAATGCCACAGAAAAAGGTTTTTAGCTGTTTAAATTCTGACAAACTGAGCTCAGAAGCTGTTACCAGTTACAACTTAATTATATGGGGAGGAACCCTTTTTCCATTATACACTTTACCTTCAGAAAGATGCTTTAACAGTTTAACTGCTGCCTCTGCTTGAGATTTTTAGAAATTCTATTTAATCTGGCACCTGGGTAATACAGCTTTCATTGGTATGTTGAAGATCTTTATCCTTAGCTGATGAGAAAGTTGCTGGGACATGTTTTTACCTGTGAATTAAATTTCTTGTTTGTTACATGAACGCTTTCAGGAGCTCCTCCGTTCCTGAGACCTCCAGGGTTACCAGGGTTGCGTGGGCCTCTGCCTCGACTGCTGCCCCCTGGTCCTCCCCCGGGGAGACCGCCTGGTCCTCCCCCAGGACCCCCACCAGGCCTGCCCCCGGGTCCTCCTCCACGTGGTCCTCCTCCTCGTCTGCCCCCTCCTGCCCCCCCAGGTAAGGGGTTCTGTTTGTCTCAGTGCCAAGTCCTTTCTTGCTTTCTTTTTGCAGTCTTGGCTGTGGTGATAAAGCCAGTGAGGCATAATTGGCTGCCAGTTTGCCTTTGTTCCTGGCGGTGGCTGCATTGTGCTGTGTGCTATTACATTATTCTGTGCAGTAACAAGGAAATTCTGTGCATAGTTTGGTAGCAAGAAATCTGCCCTGAAAAAAAGGGAATTTCAGAGTTTAAATTTTTACTCTGCTGGACTCTTTCTGAAGCATTCTTTGGGTGCTGTAATGGTGCTCCACTAAATGAGTTGGAGATCTGAGTATTTATTTTTTGTGCCTGGGTCAGACATTTCTGATGACTCTGAAATTCCAGTGGGATGGATTGTCAAGAAACTTTATTCTCAGATTATAACTTTAAATTTAAAAGGGAGTGATAAAAAAAAAAATAAAATTTAAATTTAAAAGGGAACGATAAAAAGCTCCTGTGGCTTTCAGAGCCTGAAGAACAGCATTTTCAACCCAGCATTTAATGCAGACTTGAAAACCTTTCTTTTTTTTTTAAAGCCAGTGCTGCTGCATCTTGTTGGGGGTTGCTTCGTTTTGCTTTTTGTTCTTGGCATTCTGAGCCTGTGCACATTTTTCCTCAAATATTTTGAAATTTCCAGATGTGGAGACAGCTCACGCTTTCTTTTTTCTTCTTCCAGGTATCCCCCCTCCTCGCCCAGGCATGTTACGGCCGCCTCTGGTGCCTCCCTTAGGACCTGCCCCACCTGGGCTCTTCCCACCAGCTCCCATTCCAAATCCTGGGGTGCTGAGCGCCCCGCCCAGCCTGATCCAGCGGCCCAAGGCGGATGACACCAGCGCGGCCACCATCGAGAAGAAGGCCACGGCCACCATCAGCGCCAAGCCGCAGATCACCAACCCCAAGGCGGAGATCACGCGCTTCGTGCCCACCGCGCTGCGCGTGCGCCGCGAGAACAAGGGGGCCGCCGCCGCCTCCCAGAGGAAGCAGGAGGATGAGCCTGCTCTGCCCTTAACCAAAGCTGCCCCTAAGGCTGGCTCATCTGCCCCTATCTCTGTACAGACAAAGGATGATGTGTATGAAGCCTTCATGAAAGAAATGGAAGGTCTCCTGTGACCTGTTGTAGTCCTGGTCAGCTTACCTGCCCCTCTGAACACTGTGGAGGGAGAAGAAGGGAAAGTCCTCCTGCAAGCAACGAAAGGGCATGACTGGAAATAGTTCCCTACCCACAGGTTAACTTGCCAGTGTGCTGTGAGCATAGACCGCTGCAGCTGAGGTGTGCCTGGGCACCTCCTTTCAGAGCCATCACGTCCACCTGGGGAAAGGAGATTGCAGTAAAGGAGGCGATGCTGCTCCCCTCAAGTGCTCCCCCTTCCTTAGAGGGAGATAATGGTACTCTGGGGACGGGGGTGACTATTCCCTGCCAAAATCCCCCAAATCCTTACACACCCTGAGTGCTCTGGTGAGGGTAGTGGAACAGGTTTTTAACGAGCCAGAAAAGTGTTAGCAGCGTTTCATACACAAATGGTTGTCCAGTTTTTATTTTCTGTACTGTTTTTTTTTTTTCTGTAAATATTTTATAATCATGTTTTTAGTTGCAGTGAGGTTGATCAATCATCTTTCTTCCAGGGTAGTCAGGGAGGTAATTTGTTGTGTATACTGTACACTGGAGTTTTGCATCCTATCCCCTTTATGGTCATCTTGATGGGATTTTGTTGGCTGGGGAAACTTCATTTTTTCTTGTGAAAGACAATAAATGTTCAGTGTATCAAAATACCACTTTCCCTGTGATTTGTGAGAAACTAACAGGCAGGTGGAGAGGGGCGAGGGTTCTTCGCTTGCCTTGGAAGATGATAGAGGCATTCAGAACCTCAGAAAACAAAAGTAATAATCACATTATAAATAACATATACTTACTTTTTCCCCACTAAGCTTCTGCTATTTTCTTGTTTTTAAGTTCCTAAACATCCCTTGTAATCTTTATTGGTAGTATAAACTTAAGTCCTGATATACTACTAATAATTACAAAACAAATTATTTTATATACTCTTGACTGGGAGGCTTGCTTCATATCAAGCCTCAGATAACTACTGGGTGCATCATGGACAGGCTACCTTAAGTAAAAATTAGTAAACAATTTTAATGTTAGAAGATTGACTGACATAATTTTAGTAGTGGTTGATATTAGGATAGCAGACTAACAGATACCTCAAACAATACATTTAGCTGGCTGTAAGTTTCAGGCTAAGCTGAATGCACCATGTTTTGAGGTGAAATCTGCTTTAAGGAGACAAAGTTATTAGCTGATCAAACTTACACTTGAAAACTTTGAATCTGTTTTCACAAACTCTGGAGACAATCAAAAATGTTTGCACGGCGGTTCTCTGTACTGAGAACATGTAAAATTTACATGAACCCGCCCACCTAATGCATACTGTGTGATGTAACTTTACACAGTTCTTGAATCACGAAATTCTTTCTTTATTAAACAACTTCTGTTGTGGAAGTTAGCTGACAACATCAGTTATGTTTACCAAAGTTGAGAAGATTCAGCCTGGAGGCAGATAATTCAGTTTAAAAACACCAATGTGAGTGATTGCAGCAAGACTGAAGTAATTGATCTGTAGAATCAGAGAAACGTCTTGTGTTATGTCTTCCTGCCTAGTTTATACACCTATCAGTAGTGCTGGGGTGTAAATGCTCCCACTGAAAGTAAAGCTCCTTTATCATAACAGTAACACATTTTTAAAGTAGCCCTTTAAAATACAGGATTATTTCTGAACCGACAGCCCTGGCACGGAGCGGGGTTCCGGGGAGGCGGCTGTGCTCCCGTGCTCTCCTGGGCCGGGCGGCCGGGAGGCGTTTCCCCGGCGCTGCCCTCGCTCCCGGAGCGGGGCCGGGGCCGGCAGCGGGGGCGGCTCCGCGGGCGCGGCCGCCGGCGGCTCCCATTGGCCGAATTTGGATCCGCGGCGCCATTGGTCGGAGCGAGCCGGAGCGCGCCGCAGCCAATCAGCGAGCCGGCGGGGCGCGCGCAGGAGCTATAAAAGCGGCCGCGCACGGGGCGCGGAGGCACGTGACCGCGTCACTCGGCTCGGGCGGTGGCGGTGTCGGAGCGGCGGCAGCGGGAGCCATGTCCGGGCGCGGGAAGCAGGGCGGCAAGGCGCGGGCCAAGGCCAAGTCGCGCTCGTCGCGGGCCGGGCTGCAGTTCCCCGTGGGCCGCGTGCACCGGCTGCTGCGCAAGGGCAACTACGCGGAGCGCGTGGGCGCCGGCGCGCCGGTGTACCTGGCGGCCGTGCTGGAGTACCTGACGGCCGAGATCCTGGAGCTGGCGGGCAACGCGGCCCGCGACAACAAGAAGACGCGCATCATCCCCCGCCACCTGCAGCTCGCCATCCGCAACGACGAGGAGCTCAACAAGCTGCTGGGCAAGGTGACGATCGCGCAGGGCGGCGTGCTGCCCAACATCCAGGCCGTGCTGCTGCCCAAGAAGACCGACAGCCACAAGGCGAAAAGCAAGTGAAACAAGTCCGAGGAGCGATCCCAACCTCAAAAGTAACCCAAAGGCTCTTTTCAGAGCCACCCACTTCCTCATAAAAGGAGCTGTATATCCTAGCAAAAAAACCCCAATTAAACACTTCCCCTCCCCTTCTCAAAAAACCTAAAATATAACTGAAACGAGCAATTCCCCCCCCTCCTCCCCCTTTAAACGCCCCAAATCCTTTTAATTCCAGCTCTTGGAAAAAAGTCCCCAACCAAACCGCCCCGAATACTTTGTATCTGGACTCTTAAATTAATATCAAAACTTTGAAAAATCTACTGTGTAGTAAAATAAATCATTTTGTGCTGATGGGGGTTAGAAAGTTTGTTAAGACTGTAGGAAAGAACCCCCACCCACATCGTGTCTCTCCTTTTGCAGCTCGGCCCTCTGTGAAGTTCAGATAATTCAATGATGTCTTTAAAAACAGCCCTGTCCCCTCCAAACAACTTTTAGACCTACATATGTTGTTGGGAGTTGTTTTTTTTTGTTTCTTTTTTTTTTTAATTTGGTTTTGCTGTTGTTGTTTTGTATTAAAAGGCATTCTGAGTTACTAATCCTTACTTCTTATTAAAAATCTTTGAGCTGCTGACCCCATTTTCTGCTTCAAATCTGAAGGAGTTTGAGAATAATTGTTCATCACAAGACCCAGGCAATCTGAGGTGAAAAGGACTGTTGCCAGTTTTGAGTCTATCTTCTACATAGTGCTAAATATAAACCATAAATATGTTGAAATAGAAACCAAAAATCTGCTATTATCAATCAAAAAACATATTTTAATAATTATCCATTTGAAAGCATAAATTACTTGAAATCGTAACACTGTCCAGAATTTTAGTATCACCAACAGTTACAATATCAGGAGGGAAAAAGGAGTTTACAGGCCTTTGTCAAAACAATGGGTTATAAGCACTAATAAACATGTCAGAGAATACTTCTTTTAATGCTTTGTACTCTGAAAAACAATGTGTATTTATTTTTAATTGAAGCTTGGTCTTGGAAAAGTGCTTCTGAAGACTGTCCCCCTTCTTGCTTAGCAGCCAGCTGTTCCAGTGTAGCAGATACATCAAGACATGGCATTTTTAGTATTAATTCCAATGTAGGGATCAGACATTGAACAGTAAGAAAATGGAATATTTAGGAAATTGCTGTGAAAGAGGAATCCTAACTGATCACTTGAACAAGTTTTAATTTGTTCAAGTAATGGGAAAATCAGCTGCAGCAGTGTCTCCTTAAACAATGATGACTCAGATTTTTGCCAATCCAGCTGTATCAAAATAAAAAAACTGATATACTATGAAATGATAGGGCACTGGTTGTTATTATTAACAAAAATTGGCCGTGTTAAGTTTTTATGTCACCTAATTTATTAAGAAAGTGAGTATTTCTGTAGCAGAGGACGAGGGAACCATGTCTGCATTGTGTACACTGAGCAACACAGCACAAACTGCTGTGCTGTAAAAAGTCACCTTCGGTGGGACAAAGAGCCCTTCACGGGACTTTAACCTGCTCCTGGTCCTGCTGCATAACGCACTAATTTAATTTCTCTTAATTATTTTGAAAGAGGTAAATGATTTTGGACAAAGGAGCTAATTTCTAATCCATATTCAGTGCTCAGGATGAGCCTGTGTTACTTACTCCTCTTTGAAATCAAATTGCGACTAAAATATCGATCTAAATCCCTCCTTTTCAGTTCAGATTAAGAGAAGACCCTTTAAAGAACATTAATTAATTACTTTGGAAATCTAGTTCCCCACATCGCGGATTTTATTTAGAAGGAAAAACAAAAGTTTCTGTCTCCGGAGGTCTGTTCAGGTCCAGGACTCAGTGTTTATCGCCTCTTTTTTAGCTCACCCGTTGCCTCTTCGAAAGGAAACTCGGCCGAGGGGAACAAGAGTCTTTCTTCTCCACGCCGCTGCGAACTGGGGGGGGGTCGGTGGCGGAAATTCCGCTAAAAAGGGCCCTTTTTGGCTCCTAAGAAACACAAACCGAGCGGGGCGAAGGCACCTTCCAGCCGGGCGGCGGGGCGGGCCCTGCAGCGCGCCAATCAGCGCGCGGCTCGCTCTATAAAAGCCAGGCCGCCGACTCGCTGCAGGCCCAGTGCTCTGCCCGGCTCCGGACCCGGCCGGCACCATGTCCGAGACCGCGCCCGTCGCCGCTCCCGCCGTCTCCGCTCCCGGCGCCAAGGCCGCCGCCAAGAAGCCGAAGAAGGCGGCGAGCGGCTCCAAAGCCCGCAAGCCCGCGGGGCCCAGCGTCACCGAGCTGATCACCAAGGCCGTGTCCGCCTCCAAGGAGCGCAAGGGGCTCTCGCTCGCCGCGCTCAAGAAGGCGCTGGCCGCCGGCGGCTACGATGTGGAGAAGAACAACAGCCGCATCAAGCTGGGGCTCAAGAGCCTCGTCAGCAAGGGCACCCTGGTGCAGACCAAGGGCACCGGCGCCTCCGGCTCCTTCAAGCTGAACAAGAAGCCAGGGGAGACAAAAGAAAAGGCGACTAAGAAGAAGCCCGCAGCCAAGCCCAAGAAGCCGGCGGCCAAGAAGCCCGCCAGCGCTGCCAAGAAGCCCAAGAAAGCGGCGGCGGTGAAGAAAAGCCCCAAGAAGGCGAAGAAGCCGGCGGCCGCCGCGGCCAAGAAAGCAGCGAAGAGCCCCAAGAAAGCCGCCAAGGCCGGGCGCCCCAAGAAGGCGGCCAAGAGCCCGGCTAAGGCAAAGGCCGTGAAGCCCAAAGCGGCCAAGCCCAAGGCAGCCAAACCCAAAGCGGCCAAGGCGAAGAAGGCGGCGCCCAAAAAGAAGTAAGGTGCCTGAGAGAAATTTGAGAGTCTACTCATCTAAATAAACCCAAAGGCTCTTTTAAGAGCCACCCACTTACTCTTAAAAAGAACTGAAACACTACGGTCTTAAACCAGCAACCCCAAATCACTTAAAGATTTTGGTGGGAGTTTACAGGGCGTTAATAAAGTTCAGATTTTGGGTGCGAGGGCGCTCGGTAGCGCCTGCGTGGGCGATTAGGGCTCCCTTTAAAAGGAAGCGTGTCCCTGGGTGCAGTTTGGGAGCGCTGCGATAACAGCTGTGCCCGCCCCGCCCCTGCTCACTGCCCAGCGCCGCCCGGAGCGAAGGGAGGCGGTGTCGGCGGAGCGGCGAGCGCCCTTTGCTCCGGTGCCCGGGGCAGTTTGAAAGTGCCGCGTTGGGCCGCGATTGGGCCCGCGCCGCCTTCCCGCCGCTCCGCCCTCCGGGGCCCTGACCCCCCCGCGGCCGAGCCCCAGCCCGGCCGGACGGTGACGCACGGAGCCGCATCGGCCCTCGCTCCCTCCCTCCTTCCCTCCCAGCCGGGGGGGCTGGGAAAGGCGGGCAGGGGATCGGAGCAGGGACGGGGAACGTGCGGGCCGTGCCACGGCCCCGTCCGGCGGCAGCTGCAGCGGAGCTCCAGTGCCGCAGCGGCGCGGCGGGGCAGGAAGGGCTGCGCCCCACGCTCTGGTTCTCCCGGCTCTCTTTAAATCCTGCAGTAAATCACTGAGAGCCCTTTCCTCGGTAGTTATCTCCTGCGTGACTCTGGGACATGGGTGTTTTAAGCCCGAAACGCCGCGGTTGAGAAAATCTAATCCTACTACGTAGACAGACCCGTCTCTGAATTAAGCCGCCAAAATAGAAAAAACCTTTTTTTTTTTTGTTTAACTGCTTTAGTGCATTTAAAGTATGTGCTACATGTTTTGAGTAAAAAGCTTTTAACCCTTAGAAAATTTAAACAATTTCACTTTCCCCACGGGACTTGGAATTGGACGAGTTGTTGCTGCTTTAAAATCCCTTTTTAGGAGGAACCGGATTAGGAGTTTTGAAAAAGGGAGTTTATAATACCGCGCATAGACAAGGTAAGCTTCTTAAAAATTTAGTAGGTATAATAAAACTTGCTAGAGAACCACATGATCTAGAAATTAACGTGCAAATGTTAAGCTATTTACATACCTCCCCACTAAAAGCACTGATTCAGCCCTTTTATTGAAAATATTGGTGGCTCTTAAAAGAGCCTTTGGGTTGAGAGTGACGGTCCGAGGCGCCCTACTTGGAGCTGGTGTACTTGGTGACAGCCTTGGTGCCCTCGGACACGGCGTGCTTGGCCAGCTCGCCGGGCAGCAGCAGGCGCACGGCCGTCTGGATCTCGCGCGAGGTGATGGTGGAGCGCTTGTTGTAGTGCGCCAGGCGCGAGGCCTCGCCCGCGATGCGCTCGAAGATGTCGTTGACGAAGGAGTTCATGATGCCCATGGCCTTGGACGAGATGCCCGTGTCGGGGTGCACCTGCTTCAGCACCTTGTAGACGTAGATAGAGTAGCTCTCCTTGCGGCTCTTCTTGCGCTTCTTGTCGCCCTTCTTCTGCGTCTTGGTCACCGCCTTCTTGGAGCCCTTCTTGGGCGCGGGGGCGGACTTGGCCGGCTCGGGCATAGCTGCTCTCCCAGACTGCGCGGTCACAGCAGAGTGCTGGTTAATGCGATTACTGCCGTATTTATAGGGCCCTTATGCAAATCGCTGGTATCAGAAAGCAGCGCTTCCATTGGACAAATGAGATAGTGACGTCAGTCGCAGAACGAAGTGCTCTGCCATTGGTCCTTTTTAAACACCACGCTAGGACTGGTCGATGTTTCGAATGCTATCAGCCAATCAGGATGAGCTCTTTCAATCCCAGTCCTGGTGCCGAAGCTCCGCTGCGGCGCGGCCTCTCCCCGGCCCGGGGCCCCCCCAGCAGCCAGCGGGTTCGGAGCAGCAAAACCTCCTTAAGGCCATTTGTAAGGAAGGAAAAAAGCAAAACCAGAAACAAACAACTTGTGAGGGGTTCTGCTACTGTTTTTTTTTTTTTCTTTTTTTTTCCTACAAGAAGGAGCATACCTACATAGAACAATCTGCATTTGTAACAGCCATGAGATAAATGTAAATGAGAAAAAGATGCAACCAGGAAAGATATGGAGTCTGGAATACGAACACTGTTAATCGTATTTAGAACTAATCCTTTTGGCCCATAGAGTGTGGTTTCTTTTTCTTCAATTTAAATGAGATGGAACCTGTGATTTAATTTGTAACATTAAGTGATTGCATTTCTTCTCAGATGGAATAAATATTGGAAGTATATGTTTAAGCCAAAACCATGATAATCCTAAAAATTAGATGTGGATTTTATTCTGCAGTTTGAAATTATCACAAACCAGAAAATCAAGCTGTGTTCCTGTTAATATGAATTCATTGTGCAAAAGGAAAACATGATTTTATTTCCTTTTGGAAACTTTAGGGACTGTTCTAAGACTGGACTTACCTGGTATCAGAGGAGAAAGGTTTCTTCTGTAGGCTTATGCCACATATGTGGAACAAGTGAAAAAAGAGATCTTAGCAAGCTGGTCTTGGTTCTGCTCTTTTTTCCTTTTTACTGTGCTGAGCAGAAGCATAGATCCACAAAGATCTCTGGTCTGTTTGCAAAGTAGTGGAGTCTGAAGGGAAGCAGACAGAGAAAGGGTGGGATAATTTTCCTTCCCATGAGAAAGGCTTGCTTGAAAGTGCTTCTGCTGTACATTTCTCCTAAACTGGGGAGGCAAAGCAGTGTTGAAAAGTGCAGCTCAATGCTACCTTGGTTATCCTGCTGCTCTGCTTTAATACCTGCCCTCTCTCCACAGCCCTGCTGCCTCTCATCCACAACAGGGATATTTGTTGGAGATTTAGATTAATTTCTGAACATAAATTTATTTTAGTGTGGTGTAATTTTCTATGGGGAACACAGAGAAAGGAACCAAGCAGTCCCAGGAAAAGGTAAAGAACCACTTGGCCATCAAGAGGAGACAGCACCTAGCAATAAGGAAAATTGAAAATTTACTGATGATGAGACACATCTGTCTTGTGGTTGGGATTATTTGGGAAAATTTTTAAAGTGCATGAGGAACCTTAGAATCACATTTGAGAAGCTGAGTTGCAAGGCTGTGGGCAGCTATTATAGATCTTTCAGTTGTTGAGACTGAAATTTTAGGCATAATTGTATTATTTGCTCCATACTTTGTCACCTGTAGCTGCAAGTTTTTTATTCTAGTTTTGTAAATTGTTGAGTGCAGTTATCATCTGAAGACCCTGTAACTCCCTGGAGAAACATTATATATATATGTCATTTCAACAGTAATATTTAAGTGTACTAAAAAAGACCAAGGTGAAAAAAAAAAAAGAACAAGGAGGGGAAGGAAGTAAACCATGCATTTTCAAAAAAGAACACCCAAATATATGAACACTTAAAACTACTAAAGGTAACTAAGACAGCGGAATTCATTAAAAGGAATGCAGCTGTAGGAAAGCAGTAAGGAAATATACCGGTTTATGATCAAAAAGTAATATTAAATGAAGAAAAAAAAAATACAGTGAAAGGAATAGTTCAATAGCTTCAGTAAAGAGTGAGAGCATGAAAATTACCACCACATGCCACTTTTTAAAAGCACATTAAGTGGTATAGGTTTTTGTCATAGGTATAGCAGAAAGAGGCATAAATCAGCTCCTTCATCAACACATCAGACCCACAAACAAAACAAAGCTATGTGATCATTAAGTCTAGGACATGGGACACAAAAAATAATTCCAACCACGGTGAAATTTTAAAGGGTTGCCCTGACATCGAATAAAGCAAGCAAACAAATGCGTAGCACATTACTCCCGTTTCTGACCTCTCGGCAGAAAAGGGTTCATTTACCGTAGAAGCGGTACCGCAGCGCCCACTCTCTCCCCTGCTCAGCCGGGCCCTTTTTCGGGCACGGCTCGCTGGCGGCGGCGCAGCGCGGGCGGGACGCGGCTCTGCCGCCATGGGCCGGGCTGTGCTGCAGCCCCGCGGCCGGCAGGGCCCCGCTCCGTAGCGGCACCGAGAGCCCTCGGGCGGAGCGCGGCGGGCACGGGGAGAGCCCGGCCGGGATCCGCTCCGGGCCCCGCCGGGTTCGGGCTCCGGGGGCGGGTTCGAGCTCCGGGGGCGGGGCCGGGCCCGAGCCGGGAGCGATGGCGGCAAAGGCCCGGCCCGCGGGGGGAGGGGCGCGCACAGAGCCCGGCCCGGCCCCTCTGCAGTCCTCAACCAGGTCGGACCGCCGCCCATATAGAGCAGCGCGGGGCCTTTCGCAGTGCATTGCTCTCGCTGTTGTGAGCGTGTGACCATGTCTGGCCGGGGCAAGGGCGGCAAGGGGCTCGGCAAGGGCGGCGCCAAGCGCCACCGCAAGGTGCTGCGCGACAACATCCAGGGCATCACCAAGCCGGCCATCCGCCGCCTGGCTCGGCGCGGCGGCGTCAAGCGCATCTCGGGGCTGATCTACGAGGAGACGCGCGGCGTGCTCAAGGTCTTCCTGGAGAACGTGATCCGCGACGCCGTCACCTACACGGAGCACGCCAAGAGGAAGACGGTCACGGCCATGGATGTGGTCTACGCTCTCAAGCGCCAGGGTCGCACTCTCTACGGCTTCGGCGGTTAAACTTAACGTAGTCCTAACTCATGCTGTTTTAAACACCAAGGCTCTTTTCAGAGCCACACACAAATTCACGATAAGAGCTGTTGATTACTAATTCGTTTACTCGTGTTGATAAGATTTTTCAAGGGTTTAAAAAAGCTAAAAAGGGTAAGAGCCTAAAACATTATAAATTTTCATAGGGCTAAAGTCATTGGTGGTGAACACGCTAGTAAATATCCACCCAGTGCAGTTGCATCACGCGCTGAGTTTTTGTTTTTAGATCCAGGACCTTAACTGCGGAAGGATTGTATAAATGCAGCGCCTGAGCTCTGGCGGTTACAGGACGGAAGTGCCTGACATTACGTTGGTGCTTTCTACTCCAATAGGAATGGAACAATTACGATCCTCTAATTTGCATAACGCCGTTATAAATAGGGGGGGCAGGCGCCATTTTCGATGTTGTTGTGCTACGTGGAAGATCGTGAAAGAAAACATTAAGGATGCCTGAGCCGGCGAAATCTGCTCCAGCACCGAAGAAGGGCTCCAAGAAGGCGGTGACCAAGACGCAGAAGAAGGGCGACAAGAAGCGCAAGAGGGCAAGGAAAGAGAGCTACTCCATCTACGTCTACAAGGTGCTGAAACAGGTGCACCCCGACACGGGCATCTCGTCCAAGGCCATGAGTATCATGAATTCTTTCGTCAACGACATCTTCGAGCGCATCGCGGGCGAGGCCTCGCGCCTGGCGCACTACAACAAGCGCTCCACCATCACCTCGCGCGAGATCCAGACGGCCGTGCGCCTGCTGCTGCCCGGCGAGCTGGCCAAGCACGCCGTGTCCGAGGGCACCAAGGCTGTCACCAAGTACACCAGCTCCAAGTAAAAGGATAGTAAATTATAAACCAAACGGCTCTTTTAAGAGCCACCACACGTTCCTAATAAGAGCTGGGATTGCAAATGCATTTTTTTTAATGTAGATTATGTACTACGAATTTAGGAACAAACACTACAGATACGAAACATTACACAACTTTGCAGGACTCCTTTCTTCTGTATTAGTAACTTTAGTAATTACAAGCTCCATTTGTGAATTTGTGTGTGGCTCTGAAAAGAGCCTTAGGTGTTTTAAAGCAAGGAGTTAAACTACGTTAAGTTTAACCGCCGAAGCCGTAGAGAGTGCGACCCTGGCGCTTGAGGGCGTAGACCACGTCCATGGCCGTGACCGTCTTCCTCTTGGCGTGCTCCGTGTAGGTGACGGCGTCGCGGATCACGTTCTCCAGGAAGACCTTGAGCACGCCGCGCGTCTCCTCGTAGATCAGCCCCGAGATGCGCTTGACGCCGCCGCGCCGAGCCAGGCGGCGGATGGCCGGCTTGGTGATGCCCTGGATGTTGTCGCGCAGCACCTTGCGGTGGCGCTTGGCGCCGCCCTTGCCGAGCCCCTTGCCGCCCTTGCCCCGGCCAGACATGGTCACACACTCTGTGCAGTAGTTCACCACACTCTGCCATCCTCCCTTAGCGCCCCTTTATTACGCGGGAGCCGACCTGGTTGAAGACTGCCGAAAGAGGCGGGGTCTTTCCCCCGGCCCCGCCTCCCCCGCGCGGCGCTACCGCGGCGCTTTCCCGCTCCCGCTCCCAGCGCTCGCCTCCCTTGGCTGCTCTCCCGTCCCGCCCGGCCGTGCTCCCTTGCGCGGTCGCAGCTCCCCAGAGCTCGGAGTCTCCGCCGGAGCAGGAGCCGGGATTGCCGCACCCTCTTCCGGCGCCCCCTTCGCCTCCCTTCCCCGCTGCCCGCGGGTCTGCGGCAAAATCCTGCCAATGCGGGCCCTCGCCCTGCGCTCCCGCCCCGCCTCTCCGCTGCTCTCGGCCCGCTCATCCCGGCTTCTGCTTCAAGTGTTCCTTTTTGATTTTTTGGTTGTTAGCATTTCCCTGCATAGACACCTTCCTCGGGAGAATTTATATAATCTCTGCCAACCTTGTCGTCTGCGACCTACAGCTTCTTTCTACGTTTTTTTGTTTAAAACAGCAGGGGAAGGAAATCCTCAAGCCGTGTCATGGCTAGAAGATTTTTCCTTTTTTCCTTTTTTTTTTTTAATGTAATGTCGAATTTCCTCAGTGAGGATAAAAGAGTGAACAGTTCTGTGGCCTGTGTTTGTTTTACCGGGCTTTGTTTGTTTGTTTCCCTGGAAAAACAAGTGCACACATGCGCTAACACATACATCTTGTATGCCATACCTTTACCTATCCAGTGTATTTTTCACCATTTCTAGGAAAGCTGAGAGCATAGAGAGTTATAAAATAAGAGACCATAAAGAAGAAGCCATTTCTTGCAACAGCATTTCCTGGGAATGCTTCCTACTAGGGAAGTAGGAGACCTGTTCTTGTACCACACAATAATGGAAATGAAAGACAATTTCAAGTTTCTCTCACTAATGTTTGGGTTATCCCCTTGCTAAACATGCACTATTTAAAATAGGAATGCTACTCATATTTTTACAGTCAACACTAAAATACAGATGAATGTTCCAGTACTACTAAGTTTCCTGGATTAAGGCAGCATTGCATAAACAAATAAATTTTTCCTTCCTGACATAGATACAATTAAACTAATTTATATTGAGATTAAACTCATTTTCACAATTAAAAAACATTTGGGGCTACTTGGCATTTTCCTTTTCTAATTTTAACAGCAAAAAATTTTCAGAAATTTCTATTGATTTTGGGTAATAATAAATAATCTTTACAGTTACTAGAGGGATGTTGACATAGAAAAAAATAAATCTTTAAAAAGTATGAAAATAAGAATTTACCAAAGAACCTTTTAGGGATTTTGTTTTGGTGTGATTTCTGTTTTAATTTGCATTTAGTCTTCATATTCTGAGAACTCTTATCATTATAAAACATTGTCACTGGCACGATTTTGTGTAACATTGAAATAGAGAAGGAAAAAAATGTGCTGCTGTAACAATAATTCTCATTCCCTAGCATCATTCTTTCTAATTAATTACTCACACATTTTAGGGTAAGAAATTTCTTTCTTTACCTGCTCTCATCCCCTTAAAAGTGTAGTAGACACACATTCAAAAAGGAATCTGCTGTCTTTTTATAAGATAGATTTATCCAAACTACTTTTTCCAAACACAGGAACATGATGAAGCAATTCTGGGTTTGGTTGGTTTTGCTGGAGTTCATTTGTTTGCTTGCTTGTTTTAATATCTGTGGTTATCTTTTAGCCTTTTCTATTTCCCTCTGCAGCAGACAACTTTGTTCAAAACTCTTCAGCCTTCTTTTATGAAACCATAAACTTACTGATAGAATCTATTCTATCACTCAGGCAACTGCCCGGTTTGGAATTGTGACTCCAGCATTTAGGGATGTATCGTAGTGAATTTGATTTTTATTCTTCCCTAACATGAGGCCCTCTTGGCTTTCCTTGGTCACCTTCTGATAAGCTTGGTCACCTTCTGATAAGCACCACCATCCAACCTTCTATTTGATTCCTACATTTCAGCTGGAGTCTTCCAGTCACAGGACAGTGATCCATCCATTAGCACCTGTGTGACATCCCCCTGTCACATCAGCCTGTTACACTTAAAAAAAACCCCACGAAAAACCCAAAAAAACCCTCAAAACAACAACAAACCCCCCAAAAACAACACTAAAAAACCAACAAACCTCACCCTCTAAACTCCTGAGGATAAAGTTTTATTACTTGAAAGTGTTCTTAAAATACAACATACACAGCTGCTTGCAAAATACTGTGTATTATGAAATACCTCTCTGATAAAGTCTTGCAGCCAGGCATTTCAGGGCCTTTAAACTAGATTAATTTTATAAGGATGGTAAGAAACTCCTATTCTTCCCATTTAAAAATCCCAGTTACAGACCTTTGAAAACATATAATGACTGCATGCACGCATGCACACACACACATAACAATTGTAATTCAGTCCTCACATCATGGAATCAGTATTGAATTCACTTTTCATTTTATTTCTGTGTAGAGTGCACAGCTGCTGCTGCTGTGAGGTGAACTCAAACTCTGCATGCACCTGCCTAAACAACCACAAAAAACAGCAAGGACTGGCCTGGAATTGCTGCAGACTCTGTTACAGCTTTCGAGCACTGGATGCAGAGCTGAGGTGATACTTCTGTTCTGGAAATATTTCTGTGTTATATTGGCCTACACTGAGAATACCAAAGGAGCCTGAGAGTGACAGATGTTGGCAACCCCTCCATTTTCCTTTGGTGTCTGTATATTTACTACTCTTAGACTCTTAAATGCATTCCTCCTGGAAGTGAACTAGTCCATATCCATGTAGTGATCTTAATTTTTTCCAAACATGTTCTTTTTCCCTAAAAACAAAACCACAACAACCTGTCAGATGAGTCTGCCTGGGAGAACTGATGGGAAGTTCAAAACTGGCTGAAATAAAGAGAATAACGTTCAATTTCAGCATCCAACAAAGTAATTCATTTAGAAAAAAGGAGGGGAAGATAACCTTCCTTAATGTTCTGTTTCACAACATAACTAACTTGAATTGCAGCTGGCCCTGTCTGTTGCTTAGAAGTATTTCAATCTCAGTGTGACAAAGATTTTGACAGAGATAGCTGACTGCAGCAAAGCATTCAGAAATTCTGAAGTGCTACTTATCATTGCATTGGTGCAGTGGAGATCTTAACTGTTTTCCATATATTATCAGTAGTTGGAATTAATTCAGGAAATGTTCAGACCTCAGCACGCTGAATTGGCATCTAAAATACACAGAGATTTATATTTGACTTTTGGTTGTTCCTGAAAAGCTGTGTCTCAGAAACACTTTTTTGTTTTGTTCATGTGTTTTTTGTGCGTGCTTTTTTTGGTCATGCCTCTCACATCATGCCTTCAGCTCTAGAGCCTTATGTTCATTACAGCATTGGCACACTGTCCTAAAATCCATGGGACCATATGGAACACTTACAGAAAAGTGTATCATGTGCCCTCTGGATCAATTACTTTCCTATTGATGGCATCACAAGTGGAAGCTCTTACAGGCCAGAATTTTGTATAGCTTCACAGACCCATCCTGATGGATCAGTGCTGTGCTTGGAATAGCATAATAAATGAAAATCCATATGCAGAGAGAAAGGGGATACCCATAAATACATCAAATACTCCTGGCACTAGATCTTCAGAAATAGAGAGCGATGAGCAAGAATAAAGTGTTGAGACAGAAGCAATAAGGACACAGAGGATATATAATCAGTTTTTTTTAACACCTTAACTACAATTAACCTCCACATGAGAACAGATGACAGCACAGCAGGGCACAGACTTGGCTGACGTGTAAAGACAAAAGTGATAAAGCCCCTTAAAAAAGCGTCTTTATGTTAATGGACTAAAACCTCGCAGTGCTTAAGGGTAAAAGAACATAAAGGATGGGGGAATTGAACATTGTCCATACATGTAAACTGGATAAAGCACCAGAGGTGACCCAGATGAGAGAGGTGAGAAGGGAGCAGTGTTGGAGCAGGGCCATGCTGCCCTTGTCATGTCCTTTGCCACCCCAGTGTGCCTGCAGGTGTGGGTTTTGTGACTCTGACACGTCACCCTCAGAGCAGGCTCGGGCTGAGGCTGAAGTGCCCAGCACCATGGATGGCCTGGAAGAGAAAGGGGTGGGGAAAGCAGGGCTGGGGCAGTGCCAGGCTCACCCTGGCATGGTTTGTGTGGCACCAGTGCCCCTGGGGCTCTGGACTTAGGGGCTCTTTGAACCTGGAGCCAAACCAAGAAGCACCTTTAGACTGAGCTGCAGGGCACCATGGGTGGCACAGATGACAGCAGTATGGAGTGAGCAAGGCTGGGGCATGTCCTTTGCCACTCCAGTATCCCTGGAGCTGCAGAATTTGTTTCTCTGATCCCTATCAGTCATTACAGACTGGGGCTGAGGCCCCCAGCCAGATGGGCTTACCCTGTCTTATGTACAAACAGGTTTAATTCAAACTCAGTTTGCATTGGTTTGGTACATTAATGTTCATTTAGTTTGTTTTCTTTTTATTACTAAACCTTGGTATTGCCATAGCAGCTTCACTGAGAACAGAGCTTTTCATCTTGTATTGCTTCATAGTCTTTTACAGGAAACTTCCATTAACTGCATTCTGCATCCTCTCATGATGTATTAAGTAGTTCAGCAATAGTCGCTGGAGTGGTTGTAGCATTAGGCCACAAGAGCTGACCAAAAGAAAAGGTTTTGTTAAAAGCTCATGCTGCAACAGTACCCAAAGCAGAATGAAAAAGGTAAGGAAGGACCAAGGAAACAACTCCAAGAATTGAGGTAATGTCAGAAGAAAAACAACAACAAAAAAACCCCCACCAAACAAAAAAAAACCAAAAAAAAAAAAACCAAAAAAAAAAACAAAAAAAAACCAACAAACCCCAAAAAACCCAAAAAACCCAAAAAAACCAAAAACCAAAACCAAACCAAAAAACACCCCAAAAAACCAAAGAAAGAGAACAGACAACTGACCAGAAGCAACTGATGGGCTTGGGAATTGAGTGCTGGGTGCCCTGTGTGGGATTAAAGGTAAATTTTTGGTGTAGTGGTCACTCTTCAGAGCCACCCAATTCAAGCTGTAACCTGAGAACTAATGAAAGACAAATTGGAAACCTTCCCTAACAAGTGCATTAGTCAGCAGGATCCTGGGGTCAGCCCCAGTGAAATTAATTCCATAATAGGAGTAGCTGACAAAGTACTTTCTAATATATAATATGAATTTTTTATAAATGTCCATAGTGTTGTGACCATGTTGCTTGCACGTCCACAATCTGACACGTGCTGGTGCCCAGGCTGAAGGTAGAATGTGACCTGGAAGTGGGAGAGGAGAGAGAGGCAGTGATGCAGCAGGGCAGTGCTGGCCAGGCCTGTAGAGCTGTGTTTGGCCAAGTTCAAACTTGGCTTTGGTGGAATCAACAGGTGATTCAGGTTGTGAAGAAGCCCACAAGAGGGACTTGCAGCTTGAAAACATTGCATCTTTAGGACCTGTCTTGCTCACATCCAGCTTTGCCTGGGCAGCATTCTTTTATCTCAGGCTCCCCTGCAAAAAGCAAAGAAATGCAGCTGAACCTTGCTGGCACCAGAAGAACTTCCACTTTTATTCCCACTTGGACTTAGGGAATCTTGCACTACGTCACCTGTCTAGATGCCACCCATTTGTTGTGTATTACACCCCAAAACTACTTCAGGCTCAGGCATTATAATTTAGAGTTTATATGAGCCCTGAGAAAATAAAGAGCACAGCACAACTTTCTGTCTCAGCTGATGAAGTGTTTAGTGGTTTTTTTACCATTCGAGCATGCAACTCTCTCTGAATGAATCCAAATAATACTTAATTTAGTAAAACAGTTTGAGGTCTTCAAAAGACAAGAGGAAAAGAGAGAAGAGATGAAGGCAAATAAAACCTGTTCTCACTGCTCAAAAATAATTTGTTTCTTGAACATGGGAAAAAAAAAACCAAACCCAAAACCCCCATAATTTCTGATGCTACATTTTGCTGAAATGCAATTACTCTGACCAATGGCTTGTGTAAGATATCAAATATCTTCTAAATAAACTGTTAGAAAAAGCAATTTTACTTGATTCAATTTTTTTTTTTCTTATAAGCATATGCAAACAGGTCCAGGTAAACATATCATTTGCCATAGCAGAAAATGATACGAGTTAACTTACACTACATCTCATTTCTGCAGTCCCAGCGGTAATCTACTGGAATAAAAAAAATCTATTTAGAAAAACACAAGTCATATGTCAATGAACAAATCTGGGGGGATGGATGAATAAATCACAGCAGAGACGTCTGAATTCTCAAAGCACTGCTCCCGATGCCTTCCCCCCTCCCTTTTAACCCTCCGAGGTTCAGAAACAGAAAATGGCTGAAAGTGAGAAAAACAGAGGAAAGAAAATGGTGTCGAGGCTGTTGATTGGTCAGATTTTGCTGCAGAGTCCAAGTTTCTCACACAGAGAAGGAAATATTCCTAAAATGAAGTTTTTCTCAGCAGTTAAGACTAAACTGAGCCTTGCAATCTTAGGCTTTCTGGGAGAAATGTTTCCTCTAAGCATTTCTCAGTGGCTCCTTATTTCCTGGTTTAAACGAAGGCTGTGTCTAACTCAATCCAGCAGCTTCGTAAAGCCACCGGTACTCATTTGTAACATCGAAACACCGAAGGGACATAATTTCCAATAATTCAATGGAACAGCAGGCTCCCCAGATTACCTAAATCTACCTGTAGCATTAATAGAGATAAAGGTGCCATAAAGTCTGAAATAATTTCAGAAATGTACATTTTTCAGGCAACTACACATCTATTGACTGGGAGAGCAGGGGTGTGTGTGTGACTGAATTTACAGTCAGGGAGAAATCCGTGTTCTAGGTAGGTTCACAAATATCACTGAACACGACAAATAGGGAAGAGCCTCCATTTAGAAATTTTTCTAGACTTGCTAAGTTTTCAAGCACAGATGTTTCTTGGAAAACATTTGGTCTGGGGTAACTTCAAGAAATCTTTTTGGGAGCCGCAATAAGGACAGAAAAGATGGATGCAGCCAAAAATCTCCAACCATTAAAGATGTCACACGTGTGGTCCTAGACAAGACATTAGCAAGGAGCACGCACACGACTTGGGAAAAGGACTCCGAAAACATCCTTGCCTCCACCCTGTATCCCACCCGCCACCCCACTTTTGGAAATATTGTATCTCGGGAATAAATTGTAGCGCTTGAAATGGGCTGAAAATGCCCGCGGGACGTCGCTCACGACCAGGAGTGATTGAGCACTGAGGAAAGCACTGATGGACAGTCTTTCCAGGGAAGGCGGGAAATGAGTTTTTGCTCTTTCAGAAACAAAGCGAGTCCCACAGGCCCTCCCAACAACAAAACAAAAATAAGCGCGGGGGTGGGGAGGGGGGCGAGATACAATATTGCTGCTGAAAGACGGTGAGGGTAAATGGGGGACATAAAGGCAGCACAATTACAATATACAGGACACGTATAGAGTGCATTTAACCTCTCCAGTCGGGAAAGCAGGATTCTGTAGAAGTGCTCCTCTTTGCGAATTCGAAATGATTTCAAGACATCCGAAAGATAAAATCCACTTATCTTCTATGCGGGTATCTTCCCATTACTAACAGTAAAGTCTGCTTTCTATGTGCTGAAATGGCGTACAAAAAACCACATAGAGAGCAGTTTTTAACCCCAAACGAAAAATTTGGTTTAGCAAAATCTCTTTAGAAGAACTTACTGCATAACAGTTTTGCAGAACTCAGGATCTGACTCCTGCCAGATACGATTTATGCATTGTTTTGTACTTACTTGACAAGCAAGATCCTCTTGCAAGATCCTCTCGACTATAACCCACCCAAAAAACATCACTTCTTAAGCAAAATTAGGATTTTACAGCTCCTTAATGACGTTGTGGTGGCTCTTAAAAGAGCCTTTGGGTTTTCGATGGTCTGAATCTCGTCTGCCGGCAGCTCAGGCGCGCTCTCCGCGGATGCGGCGGGCCAGCTGGATGTCCTTGGGCATGATGGTGACGCGCTTGGCGTGGATGGCGCACAGGTTGGTGTCCTCGAAGAGCCCCACCAGGTAGGCCTCGCTGGCCTCCTGCAGCGCCATGACGGCCGAGCTCTGGAAGCGCAGGTCGGTCTTGAAGTCCTGCGCGATCTCGCGCACCAGCCGCTGGAAGGGCAGCTTGCGGATCAGCAGCTCCGTGGACTTCTGGTAGCGCCGGATCTCGCGCAGCGCCACCGTGCCGGGCCGGTAGCGATGCGGCTTCTTGACGCCGCCCGTGGCCGGCGCGCTCTTGCGGGCAGCCTTGGTGGCCAGCTGCTTGCGGGGCGCCTTGCCGCCCGTCGACTTCCGCGCCGTCTGCTTCGTGCGCGCCATCGCTATACACCGAGGATGCCGAACCGCGCAGGGAGCGGACACTGAACAGGCAGCGGCCACTGGGGCCAGTATTTATGGACAGCAGAGCGCTGTGATTGGCCAGCGCGCAGAGCCGGGCTGCCATTGGACAAAGGCCGAGTTTGAAAATCCCGCGCGGGGCGGGCGGTGGGGGGGGGGGGGGGGGGCAGGCGGGAGCCGCCATCGCCGCCGCTCCCCGTCCCCCTCCCTGCCCGGGAGCAGCCGCGCTCCCTTCTCTCTTATCCCTCAGCTCCGCCCTGCCGAGCGGGACTGGCGGCGGCCCGGAGCGCTCGCGCAGCTGCAGCCCGCAGCAGACGTGGAGTTTTTACTCTGTCTCTGCGGTGGGTTTCTCGCAGCTTCTGCCCGGGACCTCCTGGATTTAAGCCCCTTCTAAAAGGCGTTTACCCAAATGCAGCCTTCCTTGCGCATCCCGAGCTACCTAAGGTTCGTTAAAGCGCTCATCCTCGCTTTTCTATTTTTTTCCTTTTTTTTTTTCTTTCCCTCAAGTCTCTAATATTTCCTTCTTATTTCCTACTGTCTTGTCACTTACGGATTTCTTAATTCTGCCGCGTTTCCACTGCACGGTGGCGTATTTTACTAACGTCTCAGACTTTAGTAAAGTACACCACTTCCTTGTGAAATCTCTAGGACTAGTAAAATTATGCTGCTCTCTATACCATTATGCACCTGCTGTGCCTGTCACTATTGGTTTCAGTAAACATCGTCTTTAAATCATTACAGGCTAATCCCTAGTTTCCCGGTAAACAAGCCACTTTGGCTTATGGCCAAGTCACTCCAAAATGACATATTTAAAGGGGACAACAAACTGTCTTTGTGAATAACTAGTGTGAATAAATACTCTGAAATTAAGACAGAAACCTCTAATAGCTTTAAAACTCTTTAGGGGCTTAACATGCTTTTTATAGATCTGCGGGACCGACTGACAGAACAGACAAGACGACCCAAATCTTTTTAGATACCTAAACAGGATAAACATTTTCCCCTCATCTTCCGACAGCATGTTCTAACCCAGTGACTAAAACAGTACAAGCACCACTCACCGATAAAAAACTGTGACCGACTCTTTTACTGAATATATGGGTGGCTCTGAAAAGAGCCTTTGGGTTGAGAGTGACGGTCCGAGGCGCCCTACTTGGAGCTGGTGTACTTGGTGACAGCCTTGGTGCCCTCGGACACGGCGTGCTTGGCCAGCTCGCCGGGCAGCAGCAGGCGCACGGCCGTCTGGATCTCGCGCGAGGTGATGGTGGAGCGCTTGTTGTAGTGCGCCAGGCGCGAGGCCTCGCCCGCGATGCGCTCGAAGATGTCGTTGACGAAGGAGTTCATGATGCCCATGGCCTTGGACGAG
Source organism: Agelaius phoeniceus (assembly GCF_051311805.1). Lineage (NCBI taxonomy): Eukaryota > Metazoa > Chordata > Aves > Passeriformes > Icteridae > Agelaius > Agelaius phoeniceus. Next base: position 26,520,774 of record NC_135269.1, on the reverse strand, counting down.
ATGCCCGTGTCGGGGTGCACCTGCTTCAGCACCTTGTACACATAGATGGAGTAGCTCTCTTTCCTAGTCTTTCTACGCTTCTTGTCACCTTTCTTTTGAGTCTTGGTGACAGCTTTCTTAGAGCCTTTCTTGGGAGCGGGAGCGGATTTAGCTGGTTCCGGCATTTTACGGGTCTGTCTACACCTGGCTACAGCAGGAACGACGTAGGTACAAAAGCGGAGCCCCCCCCGTATTTATAGAGAAGGTATGCAAATGAGATGACTCAACACTGTCCTTCGCTATTGGACAGCTCGGCTCCGTGACGTCAAATACATTGCATCTTCCATTGGTCGACTTTCTCATCTGCATTCCCATTGGCTAAATTCACAATCCCTGTCTCCTCCAATCAGAAGTCCAAGCGACCCTCAGAAGGAAGGTATAAAAAGACAGCGTTTAAGCTCTCTGTGCATTTACTCATTTTCGCCGCGTCTTTTTTCTCTGTCACGCAGCTTTTCCGCGTACTCAGCTCTTTTTTTTTTTATCCAGCTCCGTGAGCCATGTCCGGGCGCGGGAAGCAGGGCGGCAAGGCGCGGGCCAAGGCCAAGTCGCGCTCGTCGCGGGCCGGGCTGCAGTTCCCCGTGGGCCGCGTGCACCGGCTGCTGCGCAAGGGCAACTACGCGGAGCGCGTGGGCGCCGGCGCGCCGGTGTACCTGGCGGCCGTGCTGGAGTACCTGACGGCCGAGATCCTGGAGCTGGCGGGCAACGCGGCCCGCGACAACAAGAAGACGCGCATCATCCCCCGCCACCTGCAGCTCGCCATCCGCAACGACGAGGAGCTCAACAAGCTGCTGGGCAAGGTGACGATCGCGCAGGGCGGCGTGCTGCCCAACATCCAGGCCGTGCTGCTGCCCAAGAAGACCGACAGCCACAAGGCGAAAGCCAAGTAAATCTCATCTGACTAAAAACCCAAAGGCTCTTTTCAGAGCCACCCACATCTTCCTAGAAAGAGCAGGAACGCTTGACCCCTGGAATACATGCTGTGTTAATAGACCTGAAAACTTGGAATTTTAAGGGGTGGCGTATAAACGTTATGTATCTGGGCTCTGGCTTCGTGTTCTGTAGCTTCCTCCCTTTTTTTCTTTATCCTAGAAGTTACTTATGTAAGCGTGAGTCAGTTAACCTTTTTGAAAAAAATCAATAAAAGGTAGCGGTTGCCTCGGATGAAATCGGTCACCGCTGTACGGTTTGAGGAGAGATACGGACTCTGCAAGGCTGCGCTCGCTGCCTCCCAGCCGGTGGGTTCCGTGGGGGTGCAGCGCCGCTCCCTCGGGGCAGGAAGGGCGGGGCGGGTCCGGGGCTGCCGCGGCCAATGCGGGCGGAGCGCGGGGCTTTCAAACCGCGGGGAGCGGGGCCATCCCCTGCCCTGGGCCGGGCTGGAAGGGGGGCTCCAGCGCCTCTTACGTAGGTGTTCCTGCCCCTTGCTGCTTTCTGTGCTTCTCTTTTCTCTTATTTGCAGCTTAAACCTTTCAGGCTTTAAGATAACCGTAAGTACTTTCCTAGGGCGCAGTCCAGGAGGGTTTCCAAACGGGTGGCATCAGGTATTTGGAATTAAGAATTAATTATTCTGATGATTGATGGTGACAGCTGTAAATTAGGCTCGAGTGTCATTTCGTGTAGGAAAGCGACATATGCCCAGGGAGGGAGTCATGATGTACTAGTCTGGCCCTGAACTGCTGTTTTAATTCTTTCTCCTTCATCCTGACAGCATGAGTGGTGTTTAAAAGTGCCCTTGGCATTTTTCTGCAAAAGTTTCCTTTACTTCTAAATTATGTTCTCCTGGCTCCTGCTGCCTTTGGCTTCTCTGAGCTCTTAAATACCACTTTTGGGGATTTAGTGGCCTTCGTTGTCTTTTTTGGGGCCCTTGGCTGCTGCGGCTGCCTGGGCCTGCTTGGCTGTGGGAGCCCCTGGCAGCCCGAGAAGAGGGCACGGCCTTGGCGATGTGGAAGCTGTGTTCTTTGGAGCTGCCAGCCTCTGCATCGCTCTTCTCGGGGTGCCAGGGGCTGCTAAATCCCGGGAAGGGGCGAGGGATCGGGATTCGCAGGGAGGAGCTTCCGCGCCATTGGTGCCTCCGGGTGGCTGCGCTGCTGGGGTCGGCGGCAGCTCCTCTCTCCTCTGAACAGGGTAATTTCGGGGGTTTTACCTTTGTTTGGTTTTTTATAATTATTTTTAACTTTGTCCCCACTGTAAAGAACAAGGTGTTCCCTCCTTTTTTAGAAAAGGTGTGGATAAATGACGCTTTAGTTTGTTTTTTGTTATGTTTTATGCTGCCCGAAGGGAGGGCAGGAATGCCGCGCCGGGAGCCTCCGAATGAGGCTGCTCAGGGGCTGGGGAGGGGGTTTTCTTTGTTCTTTAAATCTTTAAATCGTCCCTCGAGAAGTAAGGCGAGGAAAACTCTGCTTTTTTTTTTTTTTTTCTTTTTTTTTTTTTTTTTCCCCTCGGTGTTGTGCCTCAGGAGGCGGAGGAGTGAGTCACTGGGGCGTTGTGTTAATGGAAAATGTTTTTCAGGCAGAGGGAGATAACGTGGGAGTGCCCGGCTGAAATCTTGCTTAGACACAAGATAAGAATCGTGGGTCTGTTTCTAAGCGGTATATGATTCTTAAACAATTTTCAAAGGTTGAGTTCTTTTCCTTTGTTTGGTGGGTTTTTTTGTTGTTGTTATTGTTTTGGGTTTTTTTTTTTAAATTTTTTTGGTGGTTTTTTCCATGTTTGTTATTTTGGATTTTTTTCTTTCCCAAAATAGACAGAAGACTTTTTTTTTCCCTCCTCTTTTTTTAAATCATCTCTGTTCTGCTGGAAGAAATTGCATTAGATATTAATAATCTACCATTCAGAGCTGGACTTTGACACAGCAGGAACTGCAGGACTTTATTGGTAACCATTCTGAAATTTGAGGCTAGAATTAGGCTAGAATTAAGTTTAAAACACTTCAGGATTTTTTTTTTGTTTGTTTCATAATTGCAATTCTGCTCTATTTTGCATATTTGGCAAAATAAGCTTCCATTGGTGTATATTTAGTAGAGAAGGAAGAGATTACGTGGGCCTAGAGAAGGGAATTGATTTGTACAAGGTTCTGATTGGGCCATTTGAAAACCCTGAAACAGAGGCCTCCCGGGTTTCATTTTTGCCCTTGAACACAGGCTGTGAGGAGGGAGCATTTCTTTTCAAGAGCAATATTCATATTTCCTTCTCAGGCACTTCAGTATTTATGTTTTGCTTCTCTTGGAAATTGCATGTTTTGGTTTTGTTGGGTTTATTTCTTATTTCCTCTCTCCCTCCCCCCCTGCTGATGTTTTAAAAATAATTAGAAAAATGTATTTTAATAGTTTTCAAATAAGATATGGGTAGGTTGTATTCTAGCGTGAAGTGTTTGTTTTGTTTTTTCTATCATGTTCGTCACTAGACAATCGTTAAGCTCAGTATTGTAATCCATTAAGTTCACAATTTTCTACCCATGTTTCCTCCTTGAGACAGCTCATGTAATGAGCTGGCTTTCCTTGTACAGAGATTTTAAAATATCATGGCATTCTCTATGCCACCAACAGGATTTTCATGATGGGTTTAAGTATATTTTTGTTAGTAGAGGAGATTAGAGGAGTTCTGTATGCTAACTCCTCCTTTTCTTCAGCTAAATTATGCCTGGAATGTTTTCATACAATTGCTGCATATCTGAGTTTCTCCTGATCAATCATTCACAACTAATGTAGAAGGGCAATATGTTCTTCTGCCTCGGGTAACTGCTTGTTATAAATGCACACAGTTTCTGTCTGCATACCACAGTTAAATGAAAGGCTATTTCAATATATAAAAGGTTTTTATATATTGAAGTAGAGGAGAGAAATGTATTATATGACCTCTTTGAGTATGGGACAAATGGGAGTTAAAAGTAGTGTTTTTTTTAAAAGCACAATATTTTATTTTATTGCAGATGTGGAATTTCCCTTCCCAAATATAGTTTCATCTATCCAGCCAACCTAAATTCTCAAAAAAGGAGGGAGGCTTTGGATTTAAGAACAGTGCATCACAGATGCTTTTGATCATGAAATAAACATTTAATATCATATGACCCTAATTTACTTTTGAACTTTAGGTCCACACAATATATCCTTATGCTGTAAAGTACTAACCATAACATAGGTAGGGCAATCTCTCTGATTGCTTGCTCCCAAGTAAATGTTAATTAACTTATTAGTTAAATAACTAATTGTAGTTATCCAATAGTTTCTTGTTTTTCCATAAAGCACTGAGAGATAATGTGCAGGACAATATTAAAAAAAAAAAAAAAAAACAAACCCAAAATGAAACTATGCTCAGTTGCAGAAACATTCAAAAGGATGCTGAGAATCATATTTTAAAAACGTGATGTTATAAAAGAACATTTACTTTTTGGCTTTGTCTTAGTAACCATAGAGTGCCAGAAAAAGTCCTTGGATATTAATTTCCTTCCAAAAATCTTATTCACATTGTTTTGGTCTTGCTTTTTGGTTTGGTTTTGAGGGTTTTTGTTTGGGTTTTTTAGTTTGTTTTATAAAAAGACTGTCAATGCTTGATTTTTGTCTAGAGACCTGATTGAGGACAGGATAGGAATAGTGTTCCAACTCCCTTGGTAGTAAGCAGTCTTCCAAAGTCTTAGTGGATGATCTGATTTTAATTTTTTTTTTTTTCTTGTTTTTTTGTTTCATGAGCATTTGCTTTAGGTGAGAAATTTTATCGATAATATAGGCAAGCTAGAGTGTTTACCTAGACCAAACGTGAATGGAATGGAATTAATTACCTGATACCAAGGCTATCCCCACGATGCTCCAGGCTCTTCCTTGTGAAACTTAAATGAACATTTGCATCACATAGTCTATGCAATGGTTAAGCTTTTATAATTCTTTTATTAAATTGCTCTCATATTCCTTCACTCAAATTTTTAGTTTCTTTAGTATCTTTCTGCAATCTTATATAGCAAACCAAATTAAAATACAGTTGGAACATCTTACAAATCTGGTGGTATTTTGTATAAATAATTTGAATAACACCATTAGTAATTTACTTTTCTTAAACTCAGACCTGCTTAGACACCAAAAGTATTTTTTAAAGAAGTAGTTACTGTTTATTTGTCTAAAATGCATAGTACAAGATCAATCTAGACTTTGGAAAACATGTAAGAAATTCGCTTTTCTCCATCCACACATTTTGGAAGTCATTGATGCTGACGCTCAGGACGTTTGTGTGGAAGTGGAAGCCAGCTGCAGCTTCTACTGCTGTAGACACGCAGTGGCAGCAAACTGCGTCTGCAGGTCACAGAAATGCTTCGAGTCTGCATGTGTGTCTGGGTATATATATAAATATATATATATAGTATATATTTTATATATGTGTATATAATATATATAAAATATAGATATCTGATACCAACAGGAAAGCGGATTGCCGTGAGGCTGACCCTTGTGCGCCTTTCCCTTTGCCTCAGTGGCATCCCCGTCGTTCCCGTGGCACGGCTCAGGGAAGGAAGGGGAGGCTCCATGGCTCTGGGGCGCTCCCCCGGGGCCGTGTCCCGGCCCGGCTGGGCTGAGCTGAGCTCGGCCCGGCTCGGCAGCCCGGCGGGAGCGGGGGCCGCAGGCACCACCCGCCTGGGCTGCAGCAATTTCCAGCCAATCCTGCCCGGGAAGAAGCTTCCCTCCCTCCCTCGCTCCCTCCCTCCCTCGCTCCTCCTCCCCTCCCTCCGCCATCCCTCCTCTCCATTCCCTGTGCTGCCTTCCCTGCCCCCGCCGCGCCCCCGAGTCCTTTTCCTTTCCTTAATCCGCAGCCAGCGACGATGGATCCGCCAGAGGACACCGCGATGAGTGACGAGCATCTCGCCCTGCCAGCTGGTAAAACCAGCCCGTGTTTTGAATGCTTCTAGGGCTCCTTTTGTCAACCTGGACTCTGCGGTTTTTGTACTCTGCCGTTTATTTATACCGTGGCTGCTGCCCGGCCTAAGGGGGGAAAAAAACCCAACAACCAAACAGAAACAAACAAAGAAAACCCAAAACAACCCAAGGAGCAGCTGGGATGTTCCAGCTTGCTCTGTTAGAAAATATTATTTTGGTTCTGCAGGCTTCAAAGCTGAGAGAGCAATGGACCATCCTACACGATAAAATACTTCTATCAGGAGCTCCTGATCATGGCATCCTTCCCCTTGCTCATTCTGTCCTAGAACACTCAATGCATGGCTGCAGGTACAGAAACAACCCTGCCATGGTAACAGGGCTGATGCAAACAATCCTTTTTTCCTCTCCAGGAGGCACCTCTGCATATCACATCTTGGAGAGGTTGATTGTTTCGGGCCTCTGCACTCTGCATGCAAATGATCCCTCTTTTCTCTTTTCAAATAGAAAGCAAGTCCTCTTCCTGTAGAAGCTACAGGTTTTTCCTGTCATGGGATTCCTCTACTGCCTTCACAAGTATTTTCTGAGGGAATCATGGGAATACCAGCACAAACCAGGGTGCTAGCAGCCTGGAAGCCCAAGGAAAAGCAGTAGTTAAGCACTCAAATAGGAGCTTTTTGGAGGGTGAGTTTTTTGTTTGTTGGTTTGGTTTTGTGTTTTGGCCAGGGTTGGGGGGGGGGGCAGGAAAGGGTAGAATCAGTTTTTTGTTTGGGACTGGTATTTTTTGGGGAGGGGATTTGTTTTTGTTTTTGGTTTTTTACCTTATGGAAAAATAAAACTTGATCCTAAGGACATGCATGTAATTAAATGGATCAGTTTACGGGCTATTTACCACCAGTGTTAAGGCTTGTGCAAGCAGCTGTGTAATGCAGAATTGACTTCTGTGAGGAGAGAGATGGCACCAATTTCTTCTTTCCACACATCGTCTTTCTCTCATCACTCTGATTTGAAAAAAGCCTATAGAGTAAGGATCTATTTACTTTTTTTAAAAAAAATCCTCCTATGAAATTTAGACAGCTTTTCTGATATCAGTAACCCTTTGGTTGTAACTAAGTTTATGATTACATTAGACTTCACTAAGTTTGATAGATTTAACCATTGACCTCCTAGGTAGTAAACATAAGCAAGAACATCTTCAGTCAGTGGTGATTGTTCTGAAGGTGTCCTAGTATGCTTAGTAGAAAAGCCATTTTAAGCATTGAATCAGCTTTATCACTTTTCTCAGAAATTTCTTTACCTCTTACAATAGTTTATTTATTTAGAGGCCAGAACTGTGCACACTGTGCTGGGTGAAACTATTTCACACAATGCTACAATGGTACAAAGATAAAAAATTCTGTTTTATTCTCTTTTCCTTTTCTGCTGATTCTAGACATTCAAGTAACTTTCATTGTAGTGCTTTTGAGCATTGAACACATTTAATTTATTTGTGGTTCTCAAATATGGGAGGATTTTTTTAATTAGGATCAAACTGGAAGGTGCAGTAAAGGTGGAAAATGGTGGTGAGACAGCTCTGAAGAGTAAGTTAGGAATCAGGCACAAGGGGAGGACAGGCCGTGAAATTGGAAACTATAGTTGGAAAAAAGTAAATAAAGAAAATTCTGAAGTCTATTGTTATTTAATGACACCCAAAACACCTGGAGAGCCCAAGATATTAATGCTATACAGGTCATGGCAAGTTCCCTGCTGCACATCAGGAAAACAAAGGTTTATTTTGTTCTTCACCAAAAGGATGGTTGGATTTGCCATTTGATCACCCAAACCATTATGATCCAGAAGTCCAAGTCCCTGTCTATAGGCAGTGAAGTTCCCATTAGTTTCTAATCCCCAGTGTGTGTGTAGACTGCTGATTGCCAAAGGACCTTGTAGCCACAAGGAGTTCATACAGAATAGAATGAGCAGTGGATAGTGTTAATAAGATCAATATTTAATTACTATACCTACATAGAAAAATGAACAAGAGTGAAAAATGTTACTGCCTTGTAATAGGTAAAACCCACATGTATTATTTAAATGTAAATTTTAATGCTCTGTCAGAGATGGACTCCACTGTGGGTGGACAGGAGCTGCCATGATCCATGCTGGTGTCCAGCTTCCAGCTGGAGGAGTGCAGCTCTGGGTGTATCAGCTCTGGCCTTGGGCACACACCTGCAGGTAACTGGGGTAGCCTGAGGCACAGCCAGGAGGAAATCCTCTGTGCCCCGGGCAGACAGACAGACAGACCCACGGGGCACTCAGTCCCTTCTCAGGTCAGCTGTCTGTCTCTGCCCCGAGATGCGTGGGATGGTTCTGAGGCAGCCCGTGCTCCGAAGAATGAGTCTGGGCTCTTCACTTTTCAGTCTTCAGGTTGTTTATTATTTCTTATCTACAAAATTTTCTTTCTGCCCAGCCGAGATCTGAACAGCAAGGCAGCCAAAGGCACTGTGACTGCCCCTGAGGTGGTGTCATCTTTATATACTACAAACTACATATATCATATTTACTTTTAATTCCCAATTCCCATCACCTGTGTTAGACAGTGCACTTTTACTCTAAACCAATCCCCAAGTGCCAACATCACAGCAGAAAATGGATGACAAGAAGAAGAAAGAAGGACAAGACATGCCCTGATTCCTCCATCTTGTCTCCATAGCCCCTATACCAAAAACCCCAAAATCTATATTTTCACCCTGTAAATACATCATTCCTGCACCATTCAAACCCGTGTGGCTCTCATGTCCTCATACACAGGTGGCAAATCTCTAGAAAGATCAAAGTCAAGCCACCAGGCGCTCCTGGCAACATTCCAGGGCTTCCGAGCCCCCCAAGAGGGTTCTTGGCAACTCTGGACATCCGGAGGGATGTGCTGAGCTCCCACAGTCCCTGACCCAGGCTCATCAGATTAGCCCAGGTGAATGAGAAGGAAAATTAGGACAGAGCTGACCAAGCTTCAGAGAGTCTGGCAGTAATTCAGGCACACTGAGGTGTAAAAGGTGTGATTCTCCTTTATTGTGTGGGGTTAACCACAGGGGCCGTGCAGGGATTGCCAGCTTGGAGGCTCCATGGCAGTAGGGTGCACAAAGCCTTAATTTTGCTTGTGCTGCAGCTTTCAAAAATATTTTCTTTTCTTCTCAGTGGAATTAGACAAGTTCTGTAATATCTAGTCGTGTTGATCATCACTCTCAGCAAAAATCCATCTCTATTTTTAGCTGGGCTTGTACATTTCATATGATAGTGCTCTGGGATGCTCATCTCCCTAGGAAGATGATGCAAAAAAAGATTATTCCTTTCCCTCAGAAATGTTTCATCTAAATAAAGTAGCACTATCATAAGCTTTTGCTTTAGGGGATGAACCAAATCTGTATCTCTGATTTTCAGTATTTCCATCAGGATACTTTTAGCTGATTTAAAAAACATACCACAGAGACTTTCTAAGTTAATATTAATTCTCCTAAGGAGGTGAAACTACATGTGCTGGCTGATCCACTGAGAGATCAGTAACTCCTTCAGCTCAGCTAACAGCTTTCCTGAAAAGAAAAGCAGATCATTAAAGAGAAAACAAATTTGAAAATCACATTGTTTCAACAGCCTCCTCAAGGGGATGGTTGTCTTTTGGGATGGACAGGAGTGTTGGGAGGAATGTCAGGATGAGAGATTGAAAGCAGATGCAGAGGGGAAGAGAAGTGCTGAATTGCTGACACTCCTAGAGTGAGCAAAGGAGTGGAGTCACTCTCTCAGCAATTCCTGCCATCCCCAACCTGTCCTGCACTGCAGCGTGCCCTGCCTGCCTGCCCACAGCACGGGACACAACTCAGGCTCCTCCAACTCGCGCTGCCTGATCAGGAAAAGATTTTGCCTGTGCTCTTCTCCTATTGTCCTGATTAACAAGAAAAGATAGATAGATAGATAGATAGATAGAAATTCGTAGTGCATATACTCGCCTGTTGGTTTTGACTAAAAAAATAATCCATGTTGATGGACCACCAGGAGTGAAGGATGAACACTGGCCATTAAACATGAGACTGGCCATAAAGTAAAAGATGTAATATAGGAAATGAAGTGATATTTCAGAATTCAGTGAATTCACATTGCTTAGAACTCCTTTTTTCTTTTTCATAACATTAAAATGTTTGAGTTCCTGTAAGCAGGTTATTTGCTCCTCCTTTTGGTTTAATTTTGTCTATCTTCAGAAGTGTCCTAATACTTCAATACTTCAATACTTCACAGACTTACTTTATACCCACAGATGCTGGCAAGAAGTTTAGAAAAGTAACACACAAATAAAGTATGTTAAAATAAAAACAAGAAAATTAAGCTACATGGTGTGGAAAAGATAAATTTGGGTAAACATTGCATGGACAACCTTGAAATATAGAATATTTCCTCAAATAACCCAAGCACACTGTAATGCATGAATCTATTCTATGTACTTTTATATTGCTGTCATATCCACAAGGATTCTATGTAAAATTTGCAATAATAAAAAATTACTCAATAATCTGTGGAGTTTATTCATTTGAAACTAAGGTATTGCTTAGGAACAAATTACACTGATAGCTGTTGTAGCTCTTCAGAGTTTTTCTTAAGAATGCTTAGAAAGTAATGGTCCCTGGAAAATGATAAAAAGTTGATTATTTAAGGTGGTCTAGTACAGAGAAGATCAAGAAAATATGACTTCAAAGTAAGCAAAGGCTTATTAATATTAATATAAATATTAACTGCACAATAAGCACCACATAAAGAGATGTAGTGAACTAAAAAGCATCAAGAAATGGATTCTAAAAGAGATTGCAACTTTAAACAAAATGCCAATTAACACTGGGCAAGGGAGGTGAACTGGGCATTTTGCAAGGCAGAATAACTATGCTCATTAAACCACATAAATAAAATTAAATTTTTATTTGAATAATTTGCAAGAATATCAGCACCTATACATTTGAAATGAAATTAAAGAAAAGCTACAGAGAAGATGTACCAAAAAAAAACTGATTAAAAACCAAATGTGCCACATGAAAAGGGAAAAGTAATTCTTACAGGAGTCCTGAAGAGACCAAAATAGGTCATCTGAATATAGATAAATAGAGAGAAAGGCACACTCACCACTGCCAAGGAAAAGGTATGTGATATCAAATACTGAGAGCAGGAATAGCCAGGGAAGAGTATGTTTTATAGTTATGGAGAAGTTTTACTGAGTTCTATCTATGTTGTAACCCATGAATGCAGTGACAGCAGGGGAAAGTGCGTATAAATAATTGGGTTTTTTTCCTTGAATAAGTGTAATGATATATACTGTGCAAAGACAGTCATTCTAAATGTGTTGGTTTTGGCTGGGTTGGAGTTAATTTTCTTTGCAGTGGTTTGTATGGGGCTGTGTTTAGCATTTGTGCTGAGCACCAGGTTGATAATATAGTGATGATTCTGTTGCTGCTGAGCAGGGCTCACACAGAGCCAAGGCCTTTTGTGCTTTTGGTGCTGCCACAACGGGTGAGGGAGTTGGGGATGCCTGGGAGATTGTAACAAGACACAGCCAGGACAGGTAATGCCAGCTGCCAAAAGGGATGTTCCAGACCTTATCATTTGATGCTCAGAATGTAAAGCTGGGGGGAGGAAGAAGGAAGGGCGAGGCATTTGAAGTGATGGCATTTATCTTCTCAAATAAGCATTTCAGTGATCAGGGCTCTCCCAGAGATGGCTGAACACCTGCCTGCCCATGGGAAGTGTCAATTAATTCTTTGGTTTGGTTTGGTTTTTTTGTGTGTGAGTGCAGCTTTTGCTTTCCCTATTAAACTGTCAACCTATGAGTTTTCTTGCTTTTACTCTTTTGATTCTCTCCCCAGTCCCACTGGTGGAGGAATGAGCGAGTGCCTGCATGGCTCTTGCTTGCTTCCACAACAACTGGAAGAGTTTCATCTGTCCTACAAGCATCATCAATGTTGATATTCAAGGATAAATATGTATTTCCTATATCTGTAGAACAAATAATTTTATATTAATCGGTATAAAGAGATGTAAACACTGTCTGGCTATCTGTAAATGAAAATACATATCAGGGTGGTGGCCAAGCATAACCTGTATTAAATAACATACATACAAAAGGTCTACAGAGAGAGAAAAGTCCCCATTGTCATCTCTCCTGAGAAAGAGAACTTTTGAGAAAAGGTGGTGAAAAAGGACAAACAAAACCAACAAAATAGTGATGGCTCAAATGCAAAAATGTGCAAAATTACCAAGCAAAACCTTTTCACATTCAAGAAGCATTGTTTAGTAATAGGCACCCATTGGAAATAGGGAAAAGAGGGGGACGATCAAACAAGTTGAGAAATAGCTGACCAGTGAAAAGCCCACAAATCTGTGCACTGCACACAGGTATAATTCCCACAGGATAACCCCTGCCAAGAAAGATGGTATATAGCCACTGTATGGGATAGCATTTATTTGACAATCCTCCCAGAACAAAGTAAAAATACCTCAAATATATATTCATAGTAAATTTAAATAATAACTCAGAAAAAGTAAAAGTAGGTGTGTACATGCAAAGCTTGAAGCCTTTTAGGAGTCATTTTAGCAGAATGGACTCATGCAGCCAACAGACAACCCAGCAAAAAATAACACCTCCTGACCACTTTTTGTGTTCAAAAAGTAATAAATTGTGAAGAAGGAAATTTAAAAAGTAATGCTTTATTATGTTTCAATAAAGAATAGGACCATGACAATTATCCAACACTTAAAACATTTTTAAAAGCACAGACATGAAGCAGATTTTTTTCATGGGTACCTCAGTAAGAGGCAAATCAGTTCCTTCATTAGCTCGTCGGTCCCATAAACACAACAAAGCCACGTGATTATTAAGTCAGAGATGTGGGACTCGCAAGGCTTCCTTACAGGGCACCAAAAAAAAAAAAAAAAAGTCTCACTCAAAGGGGAAAAAAAAGAAAAATTGCAGCACATTACCCAGTCTTCGGCAGAAAAGGGTTCATTTACGGTAGAAGCGGTACCGCAGCGCCCACTCTCTCCCCTGCCCGGCCGGGCCCTTTTTCAGGCACAGCTCGCTGGCGGCGGCGCAGCGCGGGCGGGACGCGGCTCTGCCGCCATGGGCCGGGCTGTGCTGCAGCCTCGCGGCCGGCGGGGCCCCGCTCCGTACCGGCACCGAGAGCCCTCGGGCGGAGCGCGGCGGGCACGGGGAGAGCCCGGCCGGGATCCGCTCCGGGCCCCGCCGGGTTCGGGCTCTGGGGGCGGGGCCGGGCCCGAGCCGGCAGCGACTCGCGGCAAAGGCCCGGCCCGCGGGGGGAGGGGCGCGCACAGAGCCCGGCTCGGCCCCTCTGCAGTCCTCAACCAGGTCGGACCGCCGCCCATATAGAGCCGCGCGGGGCCTTCCCCAGCTCATTGCTCTCGCTGCTGTGAGCGTGTGACCATGTCTGGCCGGGGCAAGGGCGGCAAGGGGCTCGGCAAGGGCGGCGCCAAGCGCCACCGCAAGGTGCTGCGCGACAACATCCAGGGCATCACCAAGCCGGCCATCCGCCGCCTGGCTCGGCGCGGCGGCGTCAAGCGCATCTCGGGGCTGATCTACGAGGAGACGCGCGGCGTGCTCAAGGTGTTCCTGGAGAACGTGATCCGCGACGCCGTCACCTACACGGAGCACGCCAAGAGGAAGACGGTCACGGCCATGGACGTGGTCTACGCCCTCAAGCGCCAGGGTCGCACTCTCTACGGCTTCGGCGGCTAAACTCGCTTCCTGTAATAGCCTAGCGCTCCTACAACACAAAGGCTCTTTTCAGAGCCACCCACAAATCTCAGAAAAAGAGCTTCAAATCACTCCTTCAATAGTGTTACGTTAGTGTCGGGGTTGGAGGGAACGGGGGAATGCGGTTTTGTTTTTCTCGGCTTCTCCAATTCCCACAATTGCTTAGCCTACTTTTCTGCTGTCTAGGGGGCAAACTCTCCTATTTGAGTAGGCGGGAATATCCTGATCGTTACTCAGGGAACGAAACGAGCGCCCAATGGGTCTAGTGCTTGACTGAGGGCTCTCACTGTGGTAGGAAACTACCTTCTGCAACTTACATCCTTTTTATTTTCCCCATTCTCTTACACGCCGACCACCACCCGCTCAACCCGCTCCCTCTTTCCAAAGGACAAGGGAAGCGACACACAGCCGAGAAAAAACTAAGTCGGGGCAAGGTCGGGGCCAGCCGCTGTTCCCATAGCCGCTGGCACGGCACCGCTTTTACCGCCACAGCCTGCAAGGGCAAGGCAGGGAGCTCCTGAAATGGCGGCGCTCGTCTCTCTGCCATTCGGTGGGCGGGACGGAGCGGGAAGAAGAAACAGCCAAGAGCACCCCTTAGCGCCCTCCGGACTGCGCACCAAAGACGGGGCTGCGAGCCCCGTGCTCTAAAGCCCCCCCGCCCCGCTCCTGAGCCTGCCCCTTCTCTGGGCACCGCTCTCGCCTACACCCAGCACAGCCCCTCACAACCCTCTCAGCCCCGCCGCCTTTAGACGGTCAACCCCACCCTGACCGAAACACACGGGGCACAAGGGCAGGGCAGGGCACGACACTACGGAATGCTCCCACTCCCCCAGTTACCCCTTAATTGCCTCTACACCCTGAGCAATAAAAAGCGCTTGGCACGGGCTGCCCCTGCCCGCACCGTAACACAGAGACAACAGCTCTCTCCAGTGGCCTTGTGGTGGCTCTTAAAAGAGCCTTTCGGTTGGAGGGAGAAGGGCAGGGAGCTCAGGCGCGCTCTCCGCGGATGCGGCGGGCCAGCTGGATGTCCTTGGGCATGATGGTGACGCGCTTGGCGTGGATGGCGCACAGGTTGGTGTCCTCGAAGAGCCCCACCAGGTAGGCCTCGCTGGCCTCCTGCAGCGCCATGACGGCCGAGCTCTGGAAGCGCAGGTCGGTCTTGAAGTCCTGCGCGATCTCGCGCACCAGCCGCTGGAAGGGCAGCTTGCGGATCAGCAGCTCCGTGGACTTCTGGTAGCGCCGGATCTCGCGCAGCGCCACCGTGCCGGGCCGGTAGCGGTGCGGCTTCTTGACGCCGCCCGTGGCCGGCGCGCTCTTGCGGGCAGCCTTGGTGGCCAGCTGCTTGCGGGGCGCCTTGCCGCCCGTCGACTTCCGCGCCGTCTGCTTCGTACGCGCCATCGCTGCCGATTCGACACTGCGCAGCAAGAGCAGCAGAGAATCCGACAATGAATGAAAGGAGCGCTCCCAGCTCGTATTTATATCCGAGCGCTGCCTGTTGATTGGGCGATGGAAACAGCCGCGCTCAGGGGGAAGGTTTGAAAATCCCGCGTTAACCCCTTCCTGTGCTGAGCCTTGCTCTCAAATACCAAACCCAAAACTGCCTTTTTCCATAGTCTTCCCTTTCTTCCGAGCCGGCATGGTGCTTTTTAACCACTTGCTTTAATTAATTAAATTATTCTGCCACTACAAGTGGGTAAAGATAAAATACCTCTTTCCCAATAATTGCCAAAACCTTGTTTGTGATCAGGTTTCCTTACTCATATTTTATTCTCTATTTAAACTGATTGCTTACATTTTGTCATCCCATCTTCCTTTGCAAGTAGTAACAAAGGAATCAGGGGCTTTGCATGCATTCTGAATCTAATACTCTCTTGGTGGATTTTTTTTCGTTCTGATTATTTTTTATGTTTGTTTGCTTGGTTTTTTTAATTTTTGTTTGGGGAGGATTTTCTGTTTCGTTTACTTGCTTATAAGTTTGTTTTGTTTGGTGTGTGGTTTGGGGGGATTGTAGTTCTCTTCAGGTAAACTTTAAAAATACCTACATTTTTTAAAATTCAAAGCCGTAAGTACTATTCGGAAAAAAAAGTCAGGAAAAAATATTAGAAAAAGACATAAGGCAAGTATAACAGCGATAGATGTTAATGCTTTTCCAGCGAAAAGGAAACAATACAAGATTTGATAGGAACTGCAGAGGCTCGGAGCGGCTTCAGTTGTAACCCAATTAAATTCCCCGCTATTTGACCAATCAAGGCGGGTAGGCGGGGCCGCCGTGCTCTATAAAAAAGGCAGGAAAGCGATTTGTGATCGTTTCAGACTGATCTCTGAGCGTTGCAGCGATGGCGCGCACGAAGCAGACGGCGCGGAAGTCGACGGGCGGCAAGGCGCCCCGCAAGCAGCTGGCCACCAAGGCTGCCCGCAAGAGCGCGCCGGCCACGGGCGGCGTCAAGAAGCCGCACCGCTACCGGCCCGGCACGGTGGCGCTGCGCGAGATCCGGCGCTACCAGAAGTCCACGGAGCTGCTGATCCGCAAGCTGCCCTTCCAGCGGCTGGTGCGCGAGATCGCGCAGGACTTCAAGACCGACCTGCGCTTCCAGAGCTCGGCCGTCATGGCGCTGCAGGAGGCCAGCGAGGCCTACCTGGTGGGGCTCTTCGAGGACACCAACCTGTGCGCCATCCACGCCAAGCGCGTCACCATCATGCCCAAGGACATCCAGCTGGCCCGCCGCATCCGCGGAGAGCGAGCCTGAGCTCCCTGCCCTTCTCCCTCCAACCCAAAGGCTCTTTTAAGAGCCACTACAAGGCCACTGGAGAGAGCTGTTGTCTCTGTGTTACGGTGCGGGCAGGGGCAGCCCGTGCCAAGCGCTTTTTATTGCTCAGGGTGTAGTGGCAGTTAAGGGGTAACTGGGGGAGTTGGGAGCATTCCGTAGTGCCCATCCCTGCCCTGCCCTTGTGCCCCGTGTGTTTCGGTCATGGTGAGGTTGACCGTCTAAAGCCGGCGGAGCTGAGAGGGTTGTGAAAGGGGCTGTGCTGGGTGTAGGCGAGAGCGGTGCCCAGAGAAGGGGCAGGCTCAGGAGCGGGGCGAGGGGGCTTTAGAGCACGGGGCTCGCAGCCCCATCTTTGGTGCGCAGTCCGGAGGGCGCTAAGGGGTGCTCTTGGCTGTTTCTCCTTCCCGCTCCGTCCCGCCTACCGAATGGCAGAGAGACGAGCGCCGCCATTTCAGGAGCTCCCTGCTTTGCCCTTGCAGGCTGTGGCGGTAAAAGCGGTGCCGCGCCAGCGGCTATGGGAACAGCGGCTGGCCCCGACCTTCCCGCGACTTAAGTGTGTCGCTTCCCTTATCCTTTGGAAAGAGGGAGCGGGTTGAGAGGGTGGTGGTCGGCGTGTAAGAGAATGGGGGAAATAAAAGGATGCAAGTTGCAGAAGGTATTTTCCTACCGCAGTGAGAGCCCTCAGTCCAGCACTAGATTCATTGGACGCACGTTTTGTTCCCCGAGTAAAGATCAGATTATTCCCGCCTACTCGAATAGGAGAGTTTGCTGCCAAGACAGTAGAAAAGTAGGCTAAGCAATTGTGGGAATTAGAGAAGCCGAGAACGACAAAACTCCATTCCCCTATTTCCTCCAACCCCAAAACTAACATAACACTACTGGAAGGAGTGATTTGAAGCTCTTTTTCTGAGATTTGTGGGTGGCTCTGAAAAGAGCCTTTGTGTTGTAGGAGCGCTAGGCTATTACAGGAAGCTAGTTTAGCCGCCGAAGCCGTAGAGAGTGCGACCCTGGCGCTTGAGGGCGTAGACCACGTCCATGGCCGTGACCGTCTTCCTCTTGGCGTGCTCCGTGTAGGTGACGGCGTCGCGGATCACGTTCTCCAGGAAGACCTTGAGCACGCCGCGCGTCTCCTCGTAGATCAGCCCCGAGATGCGCTTGACGCCGCCGCGCCGAGCCAGGCGGCGGATGGCCGGCTTGGTGATGCCCTGGATGTTGTCGCGCAGCACCTTGCGGTGGCGCTTAGCGCCGCCCTTGCCGAGCCCCTTGCCGCCCTTGCCCCGGCCAGACATGGTCACACGCTCACAACAGCGAGAGCAATGAGCTCGGGAAGGCCCCGCGCGGCTCTATATGGGCGGCGGTCCGACCTGGTTGAGGACTGCAGAGGGAGGCGTGGTCTGCTGCCCAGTCCCCGCCCCGCGCCCCTCTTCTCCCCCCGTCCCCGCGCGGCGCCGCTTGTGCCCGCCGCGAGACGCGGCCGCGGCGCTTTGGGGGCCGCGTCCCTCGGCCGCGCGCGGCTCCGCCTCTCCTGAGCGGGCCTGGCCTCGTCCCGTGCTTTCAGCAGCCTGGGAATTACGGAATACTCTGAGAGGGGAAGGGACCCACAAAGATCATCCAGCCCGACTCTTAAGTGGCTGGCTCATGAAGGGATTGAACGTACAATATTCCCCTTTTTAGCACGGAGCTCTAACGAGCCGAGTCTATGTCGGGCTGCACTTCATTGTCTCTGCCCGCCGGCAGCCCCCGCGTCCCTCTGCTGCTCTCCCGTCCCGCCGCGCTGCCCCCTGCGCTGCTGGCAGTTCCACGGCACCTCTGCCTCTCCCTCAGCAGCAGGAGCGGGGTCTGCCACTCCCGGCCCGCGTTTCGGGCTGCGGCGCCCCTTCCCCGTCCCTTCCCGCGGGTCTGCGGCAAAATCCGACCAATGCGGGGCCTCGCCCGGCGCTCCCGCCTCCCCCCGCCGCTCCTCCGCCTCCCGCTCGCGGGGAGCCCCACGGAGCCGCCTTCCCGGGCCGCGCTTTGTTCGGCTCTGCCATGGCGGCTTCCCGGTTGTTTTGTCTCCCCGGATACTCCCACAGCCGCCCCCTGCTCCGTGCGGGGCTGGGCGCGGAGGTGCGAGGGGAGCCGGGAGCGAGCCCCTGGCCGGCCTCGGGAGGAAGGGTCAGCGAGGGGCTGCAGCGGGAGCGTTTAGAGCAGGGATTGCCCGGAGGCAGCTCGGAGGGGCTGCTTGAGGGAGGGACCGTCCTTCCTGCCCGGGCCAGCCCCCGCAGCGCTGGCCGCAGGCTCCGCGCTCGCCCCGGCAGCCGCCGGCTCGGGAAGGAGCATTCTCTGCCGTACACCGAGACCCCGCGAGAGAAAGAAAGCATTACGGACATCACAAACAACTGTCTGTATGACATCTGAAGGATGAACACTAGCCAAACAATTTTAATTTCAATGTGGAATCCGGATTTTTTTTCCCATGT
This sequence comes from Agelaius phoeniceus, assembly GCF_051311805.1. Classification (NCBI taxonomy): domain Eukaryota; kingdom Metazoa; phylum Chordata; class Aves; order Passeriformes; family Icteridae; genus Agelaius; species Agelaius phoeniceus. The sequence continues at coordinate 26,501,879 of NC_135269.1, read as the reverse complement.
GTCTCAGGCTTTTGCAGAAAACAGGTCATACATGCTGCTGACTGTATGTTGGACTGTGTTTGTGAAGTGAATGAATAAATACCGAGAGAGTTATGAGACTGTATTCTAAATTAAATCTTAAGATTTAAAATATTACAGTCATGAGACTGTATTTCTAAATTAAGTCTGTAAAGATTTTAAATATTACTCGCACAGAACTGATATGCCCAAGGTGCTTGCCAATTCTTACATCTTTAGTATTTTATGTCCTTTAAACATGCCTACTGCTATAAAAATTTTCATATCCTTAAAAATGGTGCAGTTATTTATTTAAGTTTATTCCTTAACATAATGTAGAGAACCTCAGCAACGTCTCCAAAATATTTCTGGGAATCAAATATTCCCTAAATTCAGGGGGAAATGCAATTGAGATAATCATGCATTCAGTTACAGGTGACAAAAAGGTACAAATCTTTTTATAAGCATCACCATGAGTTCCTTTTTCTTTCAAATTTAAAGAATTGCTACTGATATATACAGTATAAGGAGGAAAATATATCTTTAATTGGGATTAGGTTTGCTTTTTTGGCTCAACAGAATGAAGTTAGACCATTTACAGACTAACTGGGAGATTTGTCAGTAGTGGCCCTGCCAGGCTAGTGCCCAACATTCCCGTTTGGCTCCACAAAGTCTGCTTTGTTCTTTATATCTGAAAATCTGTGCCTAGCTATGTTTCCCGAGGCAATTAGAAACAGCTTTCTGATTACTTAAGAAACCTGAAAGAAATCATGCAAAATCTTTTGGTATGTCAAAATAATAATTTATTCCTAAGGCTTCCTAAATGCAGAGTGAGGATCCCAGCATAACTTTTCCTTCCAGCAGTATAACCATTGCAAGACTTGGAAAATCCCCGTTCATTTCTGCCAGAGATGGGTGGTGGAGAGGCTGAGACCAGCAGTCTAAAGTACATAAAACAGCTGCAAACCCCTTTCCTCAGTAAGTAGCACATTAGATACAATTTAACACCATGCCTTCTGGAAGGCTGCCTTGCCTACGTGTTGCTGCAAGTGTGCACAGACTCGTTTCACAGGTGTGTCTGTAAGGGAGATATTCAGTTCTTTTATGGATCAGAGCATTTTCTTAGGCAAAAATAATTTTAAAAGAGAAAAAAGACATTTTTGCTGCTCGATAAAATTCCTAATAAAGTTATTTCTACTGTTTATTTGAGATAATTTTTTTTTAATCAAAGTTTAGTGTCCAATCCGCATGTTATAGATCAATATTTTCCTTGTGAATTTGGGCACATGGCACCAGGGGTTAAATGAGAAAGGAAACCTTTGCAAAACTCAGCTTGGTAAAAAAAATTAAAAATATTTAGCTTTTCAAGTGTGCATTAATTAGGACAGTTGCCGTAGCTCCTCATTAAAATATAGTGAGGAAATTGCATTTGTTTATTACAATAAGGCAACATTTCACCATGACTGCACAAGAGGGTACATAATTATTAAAAAAAGTCATTGCATCAGTGGATTATAACCAACTTCAAAGCTGCTAATAATTTTCTTGAGAGCTTTAGTGGTAATTTAAATCCATATCTGTATCTGCTGCAACTGCCATAATAGGTGCAATAATATGCACACTAAAATAATGTAAGAGCTGCTTAATAGGTACCTTTTTCCTAGCATTGCAAGCAATATAGATGAAAAGGGCTAGAAAAGCTCTTTGAATATTTCACCATGCAGTTTTAAGTCTTTTGATCCAGACTGACATCACTGAGTTATCCCCAAACATAACTGTGATCCATAGCATTTAAGTAACCTTGGTTGGGCTTCAGATTTTTATTTTTTTACCAGACTCTTTAGAATGTGAAGGTGCATTGCAACCCAATGATGCAGCTAAGGTACCATGTGATACGGATGTCCTCTTTCCTACTGCTTATTGCATATGCAAATGAGATAAATTCATTTATTTAAACTTGCTTAGCTGCATTCCTTCATCCACTAGAATTTGCCTGAAAGCTGTCTTTAACACCAGGAGATTTTCCAGCCCTCCTATCATTTAACCCATCTGATTTACTGGATTTTTACACTGGAGACCTCATCACTGGTGGAGCCACTGCTGGCAAAGACCAACCCAGGGAGTGTTCAGGGGTGGATCTGAGCATCACAGAGGATAAAACTCCAGGTACTGAGCTGAGAAGACAAATGAGTGTAAATAAGTGTTTGGAATGAAATTCTGAAGCAAATAACGAACTCCTGGTCAGACAACAGGCAGAATTTGGAGGGATACACTGGGCTTAGCTCCACACTCAGAGGATGGGGCCCTCTCTTGTGCTGCCAGCTCTGACCTCCACATACAGGAGTTTGTCCACAGAGAAAGCCAATTCATATCTCTACCCTACAGCCTTTTTTTTTCCTGTAATCCCAGTGCTTTGACTTAGAGATACACACTTGAGGCCCAAAAGCCCATCCTAATGAGGGCTGCAACAAAAGCAGCCCGAACTGAAGGTGGAGGCAGGTGATTCTCCTGTTCTACTCAGCTCTCCTGAGCCCCCACCTGGAGCGCTGCACGCAGCTCTGTGATCCTCTGGCAGAAGAAAAGACAGGAATTTGTCAGAGCATGTCCAGAGAGGGCCACAGAAATTATCAGAGGGCTAAGTCATGTCTCCCATGAAGAAAAGCTGAGAGCTGTGGTTGTCTGGCCAGGGAAAAATCAGGTTCTGAGGAAACCCTACACCAGTCTTTCAATACAGAAAGGCTTCTTTACAGGCCTGTAGGGACAGGAAGAATGACAATGATTTTAAACTGAAAGAGGCCACATTTAGAGTGCACATAAGTAAGGATTTTTTTGCAAGGAGGCTTGTGGGACACTGAACAAGGCTGTCCAGGGAAAATGGGGATGCCCTGTCCCTAGAGGATGCCATCCCCAGAGTCAGGCAGGATGGGGCTTTGAATAGCCTGGGCTGGTGAAAGGTGACCCTGCCCACAAGCAGGGGTTTGGATGAGATAACCTTTAATGGTCCCTTCCAACCCAAACCATTCTGGGATTGAAATTTTCTGACAAACATGTGTGCAGAAGTCTCCTCTGGAAACTAAGTGTAGAAGGCTCATGCGTGTTAAAATGAAATTTTAATTACCATTGCAGTTTTTAAAGAAGTGTAAGGGCCAGGAGATATTTAGCTGTAGCAAATGATCAATAAAACAGCATACTAAAACCACTTGAACCCTAAACGTGTCCACTTAAAAACAAAATCTTTAGACACAGATACCATCTGTGGATACCAGATTAGTCTGGTGCTCCAGTAGCTCTCTTCTTTATGTTTCTCTCCACAAATGATCCCTGATGCCCTGCTTTGGCCATGGCACAATGCTGCCTAAAAAACCTCTCAGCTGCAGCTTGGGGACAACGAGGAGGCACAGTGGGAGAGTCGCCTTCCCCCAAGCCCAGTGCACTCCTCCTCCTCTCCAGGGGATGGAAGTAGCAGAGGTGCAGCAAAGATGAGAGCAATCACCTCAGTGCAGTGTGCTACAGACCATCAGATGAGGCTTCTGGGAAGGTCCTGGCAAGAAGAATCAGCCATACAGTTTTCCTCATAATTTATAATAATGAATATGAAGAGATTTAAGGTTGCGCTCTGGGGTGATATTTGTGCCAACAATATAGAAAACTCAATATTGCCCACTGTTAATTGATGCAACAAGAGTAGCAGCAATAAACAGTGAAAGAATTTATGAGTGGAAAGTTTGAAAATGCCCCTTAAAATGGAAGTATACTACCACTATAAGGTTCTCCTGAATGGAAGTGTTACACTGTTTCTTTAGAGGGCAGGTCTGACAAGGTAGAGGTGTAGATCAAATGCCATTTTTGCTAAGGCATTCCTCATTTTATATTATATACATTTAACATATATGTTACAATATAATACATATATTTAATATATATGTAATATATTTATATATAGGAATTACATTCAACACATAGGGAACTTAGCATCTTTTAAAGAACAAAGGCCTTCAAAGGGAATTAAGAAAGCCTTTTTTCATGGTTAGATGTAGCTACATCTGGGCTTTACGACAGTCTCCTATTTATCTTCATGCTGCACAGCATTTGCCACTCCCACCCGTGCTGTAGTCACCATGCTGCGTTATACACCCTAAGTAAGCTGTGGAACCGTGAAAGGTGAGCAGAATCCTGAAGTTCTTTACTGAATGTAACAATGAACAAATGAAACAATTACAAAATTTTAACATTTAGAAACATGGGTTAGAAAGCAAATGTATCAGCCCTCTTCAGTAGAAACAAAGTTTTAAAAGACTGAAACACAAGTTCGAGTAAATTGAGTACTATTAAAGACTCAGCGCCAGAGCACCTTTATAAAGAAAGCAAAACAACTCTTTTCTGACTACGTGGGTGGCTCTGAAAAGAGCCTTTTGTTTAAAATGTTATGTCGTGCAAAGTCTGAGTGGCTTTGCTCGCCAAATTTACTTGCTCTTGGCTTTGTGACTCTCCGTCTTCTTGGGCAGCAGCACGGCCTGGATGTTGGGCAGCACGCCGCCCTGCGCGATCGTCACCTTGCCCAGCAGCTTGTTGAGCTCCTCGTCGTTGCGGATGGCGAGCTGCAGGTGGCGGGGGATGATGCGCGTCTTCTTGTTGTCGCGGGCCGCGTTGCCCGCCAGCTCCAGGATCTCGGCCGTCAGGTACTCCAGCACGGCCGCCATGTAGACGGGAGCTCCAGCGCCCACCCGCTCCGCGTAGTTACCTTTCCGGAGAAGCCGATGGACACGGCCGACGGGGAACTGCAGCCCGGCCCGCGACGAGCGCGACTTGGCCTTGGCTCGGACCTTGCCCCCCTGTTTTCCGCGGCCGGACATGGTGGCTGGAAGCGCTGACGAAGCGAGGCTGGGCAAGCAGTAAAACGGAACAATCCTCCTGACGCAACCGGCGCGGCCCTTTTATCCTCTCCCTGGGCGGGACGCGATCGCGGACATTGGCTGGAATCGGGCTCTGCCGAAAGAACCAATCAGCGGACGGATCCTGTTGGGACCAATCGCCGGCAGGGACACGCTCGGCACGGTAAGGGCCAATCGCATTGCGCAGTGCTGATACCGGACATTTGCATACACGTCTGTATAAATAGCGGGCGCTGCGGCCATTTTGTATGCTGAGCTTCCTCTGAGTAGAGCAGCGCTGCCAAAATGCCCGAGCCGGCCAAGTCCGCCCCCGCGCCCAAGAAGGGCTCCAAGAAGGCGGTGACCAAGACGCAGAAGAAAGGCGACAAGAAGCGCAAGAAGAGCCGCAAGGAGAGCTACTCCATCTACGTCTACAAGGTGCTGAAGCAGGTGCACCCCGACACGGGCATCTCGTCCAAGGCCATGGGCATCATGAACTCCTTCGTCAACGACATCTTCGAGCGCATCGCGGGCGAGGCCTCGCGCCTGGCGCACTACAACAAGCGCTCCACCATCACCTCGCGCGAGATCCAGACGGCCGTGCGCCTGCTGCTGCCCGGCGAGCTGGCCAAGCACGCCGTGTCCGAGGGCACCAAGGCTGTCACCAAGTACACCAGCTCCAAGTAGGGCGCCTCGGACCGTCAATTTTAACCCAAAGGCTCTTTTAAGAGCCACCCACATACTCCATAAAAGAGCTTTAATACACTAATGCCTCGATCTTAGTGGGTATAGAAATCTAACTAAAAAAAGTAGATACAATTTTAAGGAAAAGTCTAGTCAGTTACTTAATCTTGCAATAGTAATTACGAAGTTCTTGAGTATTTTTTCAAATTGGAAGTAATTTAAATGTACTCTTCTTAAATGTAAACCTTTAAGCAGCTTTTCAATAAATGGAAACTTTTTTTACAATAAAAAGAGACAATACTTTATAATTTGTTGTATCCAAATTAAAGTTTCACAGTTAAATTAGCAAACATGCTTCACGAAGATAGAAACAATGTTTAATAACTTCTATGAAAAGGCGGAGGGACAAATACTCGGTCCTCTTTACCTTTAGTATTGATGTTTCATAATTTTCTTACGTTGAAACATTTTGCCTTGTGTATGAGACGACAAGGACTACAGGACTGGGGGAAGGGAGAGCACCCCTGAAACGGGGCATACGCTTTAGAGGGCTGAGATCTCCTTGAACGCGGGCCCCGGGAGCACGGGTGGGCTCTAGATAGGGAGGGGGGCACGGAGCGCTGCCCGCGCTTTCTCCCTTTTCCCCCCATCCCCTCCCCCTTCTCCAGCAGCGCGGGCTTTTCCAAATTTCCCCGCGGGCCAATGAGCGGCTGCGGCTCCTCCCAGCAGCCAATCACAGGCGGCCCCGGTGTTGCGCCGAGCCGCGCGCAGCCGCTCCGCCCCCGCCCGCGGCGCTGCTGCCCGGCCCGGCCCGGCCCAGCCGAGCCGAGCCGAGCTGAGCTGAGCCGAGCCGAGTCCCGCTGCCGGCCCGGCAGGGAGCGGGACAGGAACGCTGCCGGCTCCAACCCGCCTCCCGCCCCGACAGGCGCCTCCTCGGGAAAGTAGGTCGGTGAAATCACGCAGAAATCGAGACCTGCCCCAGGCCGGCGCTGGCAAGCGGAAAGGTCACTGCCACGGAAGCGGAGGAACCGTGCTGACAGCAGTTCCCTGCTGCGGTCACTAAGAGGTGTGGCGGTCGCATCCGTGCTGTTAGGAATCGCGCTGATTTAGAGCAACGAAAGGAACCTCCACGCCCCAGAAAGGTACCCGCCCTTAGCAGTCCCTTTAACATAAACACCCACTTGCGGTGCTCAAAAAAAAAAAAAAAAAGAAAAAAAAAAAAGAAAAAGCAACCTTTAGAAAGCGTTTTCGCCGGGAATGTAAACTTTTATTTTTCCAAGTCTTAGTGTAAAACCAGGGCCGGAAGTTTAGCGTCCCATCCACTCCACAGATGAACGTCCCACACGGATAGTGGCGAATAGTTGGCTCTGCTGCAGGCACGGAGCTCAGTGACGGAGTGTATCAGCCCTTTTGGGGACAATAGTGGGTGGCTCTTAAAAGAGCCGTTGGGTTTAAAAGTATTTCCACTTCAACACTTCATTTCTTCGGCGCTGCCTTCTTCGCCTTGGCTGCTTTCGGCTTGGCCGCCTTGGGCTTGGCTGCTTTGGGCTTCACCGCTTTCGCTTTAGCTGGGCTCTTGGCTGCTGCCGCCGCTTTTTTAGGCTTGGCAGCCTTTGTCGCCTTCTTGGGGCTCTTCGCTGCTTTCTTGGCTGCGGCGGCCGCCGGCTTCTTGGCTTTCTTGGGGCTCTTTTTCACCGCCGCCGCTTTCTTGGGCTTCTTGGCGGCGCTGGCGGGCTTTTTCGCCGCCGGCTTCTTGGGCTTGGCCGCAGCTGCTCTCTTCTTCGGGGCTTTCTCCTTCACTTCCCCGGGTTTCTTGCTGAGGCGGAAGGAGCCGGAGGCGCCGGTGCCCTTGGTCTGCACCAGGGTGCCCTTGCTGACGAGGCTCTTGAGCCCCAGCTTGATGCGGCTGTTGTTCTTCTCCACATCGTAGCCGCCGGCGGCCAGCGCCTTCTTGAGCGCGGCGAGCGAGAGCCCCTTGCGCTCCTTGGAGGCGGACACGGCCTTGGTGATCAGCTCGGTGACGCTGGGCCCCGCGGGCTTGCGGGCTTTGGAGCCGCTCGCCGCCTTCTTCGGCTTCTTGGCGGCGGCCTTGGCGGCGGGGGCCGCGACGGCGGGAGCGGCGGCGGGAGCGGTCTCCGACATCGCTGCAGAGACTTCTTCCTAATCAAAAGAAAGTAATTGGGCTACAGTAACCCCGATGCCTGAATTTATAGCGAAGCGGTGATCTGTGATTGGTGCTTTGCAGAGCCCGCCTAACTGTTAGCCAGGAAGAGCTTTTCCTCCTCCGAGTCTGTGTTTCTTCGGAGTTATAAATTCATATTTTTCGTAAAACGAGTGCTGCCAAATCACCCCAGTTTCTTCGGAGAGTGAAGAGAAGACGGTGGACTTTCATTCGGGCAAGTTTCTTGCCGTTTGGACCGCAGATGGGAGAGAAAAGCTGTTTTAAACCCCGCGTTGTGAAGCCAGAAAGACCCCGGGAACGGCAAACTTTTGTTTTTCCTTCTAAATTAAAATAAAACACGTAGATAAAAAGTCTCCCCCGTAATGCAGGCTTACTCTTTGGGGGGTTTTCTTCAGATTAGGGCAGAAACCGAGCGAGCAGCTTGAGTATTTTCGTCGTAAATTGATTTCAAAGACAAGGAAGTAACACAATTTCGTGGCTAAGCTTTGAATATGGATAAAGATTCGGCTCTCTTAACCATATCTTTAACTATTAAGGATACGGTATTTCAACATATTTTCTTGTTTGGGGAAAGGAAGAGACCTTCAGGGGAATATATTTACTGTTGAAAAGTATTTGGAACTTGCCAGGGCTATGCTTTTTGTTGTTGGGGGTTTTTTTGTGTTGTTTTGTTTTGTTTTTTGTCTGGTGCTTTATAAGTGGATAGAAAGATTTTGATATTTTTACAAATAGTCTGTTAGTAAAATGAAGCTGTTAATACCTAGTTGGTGGCTAGAAATCCCAGAAAAACGGCTAGTTTAACATTTTCTCTGTTACAATAGTGGATGCTATTCTTTATGACTTACAAACATCAGAGGCAGACTTGCAGAGGAAAAATGTCTAACAGGTATAGATACACTAATATGTATTATATGCTACTTAAACTATTGTGAAGTCAGCTGAAGCATCAGTTATCACCCAATAAATTAAATACTGTGGAAATCTGGCCTTCATGAATCAAATGCTTCAGTTTCAGTATAACTTACAAATATTTGGACACTGCCTGTTGTGGTTTTGTGAGGGTTTTTTTGTTTGTTTTGTTGTTTTTTTTCCTCCATAGGTTTCATATTCCTACAATTCTTTTCTTTAAAGGAAAAGGAAAAAACTCACTATTGAGGTTTCCATCCCAAGCCTAAGAATACTGAAATAACCTTCAGACATTCCTAATAAATCAGAATCAGTTTTAATTATCATAATCCTTCTTAATTATCGAGTTTCATAAAATGACCATAGAAATTAATTACAACTTTTAAGGATAGCAATGAATTGTTTAGGCTAATTTTTTTATTAAGTAAGAAGACAAAAACCTCAATTGGTTTCTAATTAAAAAGCAGCCAGATTTTTTTCCCTTGGTTTAAATGAACAAGTTAAGATCAAACTTAATATTTTACCACATTGTACTTACTAAAAAATTGTCATGCAAAATGTCAGTGGGCTATTTCAATAAAGGAACATCTTTTCTGGCCTGGATAAATTGAGATTCAAGATGAAATGAGGTATGTTACAAAGGGGCCTGACATGCATTTTGATACATTGAATGCTGAAGACACAAAGTAATACTTGATAGCAAGAAGTTTTAATTTAAATGAGACAGATTAAAAGGATAATGATACAGTAGATACATAAAAATTACAAGTCAAAACAATAAACTGTAGCGCTTCCATATTCTCTTTTATTTTTATTTTTATTTTGTTGTGCTTGCATGCAGGTGAGGTAATAAATACTCTGAAGGAGGGGAATGCTAAGTGGACATTGTCAAAAATTAAGCTTGTCAGTACAAGTTTGCAGAGACTGAAAGGGATTTTGAGGTGGGCTCTGAGATCTGCTATGCCTCTCGTGAACGTGACATTGGTCCCACATCAACAACCAGACTGAGTCCACAGGAGCCATAGATTTTGAAAGTCCAGTGTGGCAAGTCGTGTGAGCAGTATGAACACATTTGAGAGGTAAAAAAGTGTTTGGTTATGTAAGATGAGGGCATTGTGCATATTTTCCAGTCTAGATGAACAAAGATAGAGCAGAATCTGACTGTAAGTGATACAAAGGGAGCCGGGAGTGTTGTCATCTCTCCGGGCCTGTTGAACGTGATGTACATTCTTCAGAGAATAAAGGCTGCAGGACGATTAATGTGCTTTAATCCCTGCAGCTTTGACAGCTGGGTGTTAGAGCTCCCTGACTGCTTTATTACACTTGAAACTGCTCAGGAACCTGGGAGGGACAGGGAGTTGACAATAGCTGCTCCTACAAGAATGCAGCTGCAGCCCCAGGGGTGCATCCTCCTTGCACCTCCCTCACATTCTCACCTTTGAGATTCAGGCTTGCTTTTGGTAAACCTGCTCCCAGCCCACCAGGAGAGAAGAGGTTTCCTTCCCTTGCTCCATAAACAGACCGGAGGTTAGAGATAAAGACAAGATAGAAAGTGGTGGGAGATCTTAGATCTTCCTCACTGAGCAGCGCAGACATTAGAATTCCATCTGCCCCAGGTAAGGATTGCTCTGATAAATTTATCTACTCTTTAAAATTTATCTACTCGGTGATGAATTTTAAAGGCACAGGAACGTTTCTAGGTGGTTTAGGGGTTTCTTTGTTCAGTTCCTTCTCTTTTGTTTTTGTAAGGAAAGCATATAAAAAGGATTGTAAAGGTTGTCATGTAAGGTATTTCAAGGGTAGAATGTAGGACTTCTCTCACTTTTGGTTCTGGGTGCATCCCTGTAAATCCCTCGTGTTCCCTGCTCGTTATTTGGGGTTGCACTTCTGAAGTCCTTTGCTTTTTCCTAGTAGCCTGAGACATTGGAAGTCTTGGCATCTGGCCTCCGGCATTGTGTGTCAGCATCCTTTATTGTATCTTCTCCTTAACCATCACACTGGCTCTTATCTGCAGAGAATTATCCCTGGCCTACTTCTGAGAAGACAAAATGTTCCTGGTCTTACCATCCATTGCTGGGGAAAGCGATTTTATTTTCTCTTTTTTCTCTCTCTCTCTCTCTTTTTTTTTTTTTTTTTTGTGTGTGTGTTAATAAAGAGAGGGGATTTAGAGAGGGGATTTAGAAATGAGAGGTGGTGTGAGAAGGGGGAGCTTTTTTTTTTAGGGGTTATTCCTGCACTCTGGCCAAGCAACGACATTTTCTACTTAATTGGGTTAAAAAAACTTGTCAATTGATTTGAGCAATTTTCAGGTTTGCACTGCTGGAAATAGCTGTTAAATGCAACACTGAACCACAATGAAAATTCTCATATTTTTGAGACTGATCTTTACAAATAGCATTGACATTGCCTTGGGTGTTTTTCTGATAAGAGAAAAAACACAAAGCAAAGCAAGCATCTCAGCACATAATTTATCAAATCAGTGGTAGATTAGGGAACAGTTTTTTAACCAGACAGAGAAATTTTCTTTGTGTCGAACAAAATACTTGAAAATAAAAAAAGTTTTGAGAGTGAGCTGGTAATAAAAATTGTTTGCAGCTTCCATGTGAAGACATGATATTTAAATGTGACTCATTTAATAATTATTAAGTCACAGCAACATTTTAATTAATTAAACAGCAAACATTTTTCAGTATTCTCCCTGGTTTCCTTTCCAAGCACCCTGTACAATTGTTGTCTCTGTTTGTCTCTTACTGAGGAAATCAAACAGATTTTTTCCCTCTTTAAACATGCACCCAAAACATGACCTCACTCCCTTGCACCATCACACTCATACCTGGATTTTCTTGCTCAGCTGTGTAGGTGCTAGTGCAGGTTACAGAGGAACCTACAGAATGACAAAGTATTTTCTAATGCAGGGATCTTCAAAACAAAAATAATTCATATATATTGTAAGAATTCCCGAGACTGTATAGTAGACAAAAAACTTCTTTTCAAGAGAGAAGCTTCTCAAGGAAGAAAAACATTAGACAAATAAAGGCAAATAAGACATTCAGACTGCAGGAGGAGAGCAATCCAGATAAGCTGATTAGACAAATTTAGCTGAAAGCCTACACTCACTTAATTACAATTACTATAGTTAGGACAGTGAAGATAGAGAGAAATTGACAACTTTTAACTGAAGCATGATGTCTTCTTTATAAATAGTAATTTTGCAGTTGCTCAAGTAATCACTCCCAATATTATTAATAAAAACACCATAACAAGATCAAAAGACATTAGTCAGGTTTCTGCCATGCTGAAAATATATTGATAATACTGATTCAGCAACTGCCAAGTTTATATGTAGGGAAGATTAAGATTCAAGTTGTCAAAGGTTTTCCATAGTAAAGAAGCCTACATCCTTTTAGTTATATTTCACCCAAACTAACAAAAATATATGGATGGCTATTTCAGTGTTAGGACAATCACATCTCCTAAAAAAAGTATCTCATCTTTTAATTTAACACCTGATGCAGTAGGGCCTGGCCACACTCAAAGAAGGATCAGCTAGAACAGGGGGACACTAAATCCTCTATGGGGAGCATGCTCCAAAAAATTATTTCTTGCATTTAAATAGAATTTCCTGTGTTTCAGTTTGTGGCCATTGCCTCCTTTCCTGGGCAGCACTAAGAAGACTGGACTTTTGTCCTCTGTTCCCCCCACAGGATATCTGAACACATTGGTAAGGCACTCCTTGCCTGAGAGATGCTCCAGTGCCTTGATCCCTTTGTGGCCCTTCACTGGTCCCACTCCAGTTCTGTTCTTGTTTCTGTTGAGCTGGGAAGGCCAGAGCTGGACACAGCTCTCTGGTTTCTCTCACCAGTGCTGAGCAGAGGGAAACAATTATTTCCCTCAGTACCATTTTCCACATTGTCCTTCTCCATGTTGATTTGTGAAGGCCAAGTATAGATTAACCCTGAATGACACTCCCACAGCATTTTAAATTTTGGTAGTTCAATTCAAAAATTAGAATTTACAGTACTCAAAACAGATATAAAGGAAGAAATGAAAACCATGTTTAATAGGCTTTTTCCAAAAACCACTTCAACCTCTCACACAGTCCTTAGTTTCAAGGTTTGTCAAGATGAGTTTGGGCAACTCTGATTTGACTTGGTGCTCACACTGTATGTGACTGAAGGATTTGTTAAGGCCAGTTAGAGTCCCAGCAAAACTTAAATTCCTTCAGTCTGGAGTGATCAAAAGGTGACTGACTGATCAAAGAAGTGACTCTTCTGCTAAATGTTTGCCAGTCAGCAAAAAAGGGCTGTGCATTTTAATGAATGACCTCCCGAATCTTCTCTTTTCCCCCATATAATGAGAGCTTAAAGCAGCAAAATATTCCTCCTGAAAGCTTCTGAAAGCCTTTGGTTTAGAGATCCTCTTCTAACCAAATTTTACTTCATCCATCCATGGGACTGAGAATTATTGCTCTTAGTGGTAACATTGTTGTTAAGCTTAGGAACCTCAGTAACGAGCAGGATTCTGTGTTACCCTGCTCCACAGACCGACTAATATTGTATGGATTTCAGCTGAAGAAAAAGAAGAAGAAGGTAAGTGCAGAAAGATGAAGAAATATTGGGGTCTACATGCAAAAATATGGAAATGCAACCCCACCTGTAACTTTTACAGAGTGCCTGGAAAGAACTGGAATGTGGTATTTGAAACTGTGTGACATGCTGTCTATCCTCCCAGGGGTCCACAACAGAGTAAATTTTAAACTTTTTTGTGATGGATATTGTGAATCCTGATTCAGTCAGAAGTGCAAATTGAAAGTGCAGCATCCATATAGAATAGCTCTGTCCTAGCCCTTCAGTGAGGCCCAGGACATGCTCGTTGTCAGATGCCATTTTCTAAAATATCAAAGGTAATTCCAGCCATTATTTCTGAGGGGAGGGAAAGAGGATGCTGAAAGTTTTCCTGGGACAATATGCTGCAGGCCCAGCTATGCACCCAGACTGTGCAGCCTCTCTTACTCTTTAGGAATCTGAAGAGTATGCCTAAAACCTAAGCACAAATCAGTCATTTTGGGTTACAGATAAATGCATTTCTCAGGTTACAGACTCCGCACACACCAAGGAAGGGATAACTCATTGGTGTTGAGTTGTAGTAATTACAAGGTCAAACAGTTTCTAATTTTTATTCACTTTATATGAATAAAAATTAGAATTTACAGTACTCAAAACAGATATAAAGGAAGAAATGAAAACCATGTTTAATAGGCTTTTTCCAAAATTTACTTTAGGAAGAGTATCAGTACAAGGTGCAATGTTTCTCTAGAACTTGCTGATGCACTACAGATTTGTTTCTCAGTTTCATTTTGTTTCATTTTAGAAAAGTATTAGAAATTAAATTAATAACCAGGAAACAGCAACACTTCCAGGGCAGAAATTTATATTTAAATGTTTATGTTTGTCAACTATGAAATTAAACTGCAGTCTCAAACAGCCTAGGACTGCAGGGATCAGTCCTTGTTCTGGTATAATTTTATTTATGATTTGAATTAAAGTCTGCAGAGCTTGTATATAAATACTGTGAGTATCAACTAGGAAAAATAATTAAAATAGTTGAGGACATTTTATGCATTGAAAAATGCTGGATAAGAGACACTGCCTTCAAAGATATGTTAGATTCTTCATCTGGAATAAACTGCATCAGCTTTACAAATACCAGGAAATATTGCAGAACTGCTCCTGTCAGCAGGAGCTGACAGACCCCTCAGTAAATCTGGATCTTCAGATTGTAGTTCTGTGCTGATAATGAATCAAGAGCAGTATGTTGGTAGAAAAGGATCACATTGACTGCTTCCCTGAGACAGGTGAAGAAGATCTTCATCTGTGGACAGGAATGGTATACTCCTATTTGGAGTTTTAGGCCTAGTTTTTAGTTCCAAATTTCAGGCAACGAGAAGTGAACAATAGGTCAGTACACAGAAGGGAGAAATAGCAAATGTCAGATGTCCAAAAATTCTCCCCTGATGAAAAGACAAGTGTTATTGACGTACCCTGACTGAAGGAAAAGGCCGAAAAACTAAAGTTTCTTCTTAAAACATGATGAGAAAGGAAGTGATTTTTCTTTAATATACATTGTTGAAAGTAAAGGAACTGATGTTCTTTGCAACAAGTTAGCAGTATGGTTTCTAATATGGAGTAGAGAATGTAGCAGGGAATGCCAGCAGTCTCCAAGAAGCAGAGTGACAAAGTCTCAGAAATAAAACGGGTTCTGTTGACTTGATAGTGGATAGAGTGCAACAAAAACTGCTCGTGTCTAGGTATGGGTAATTATCACAGAACTGTTGATTAAAGAGCATCTGTGTGGACAAAGGAGGAATGTTGTATGCAATATACTTGACATTTCATGATATGTTTGGAACCATCTCCCAGGTGTTCTTGTTTGGGTTCAGAGGGACTACAGGCAGGATCAGCAGGCTCTTAGATATTTGAAAATTGTCTGTAGCACAGGGCCAAGGGGCTGTAGTCAACAACTTAGTGTCTGCAGACAACTGGTAATGAAAACAATGCTCCAGGGTTGGTATTATTTAGTGTTTTCTGGAGCAACCTGGGTGCTGAGCAGAATGTACACTGGGCTAGTGTGGACAGCACAAAGTGAAGAAGGCTAAACAGGGCCAAAAGCAATATTTTCAGACAAAAGAGATGTTAATAAACCTGAGGTATGGGCTGACAGAAATCTTGTGCAGTTTGTTGAAGAGAAGTGCCAAGTTGAGCACATGAAGGCACTTGGAGGCCATTGCCTCAGCATATCCAGGTGATGGCTGGTCTGACCTGGGCAGGACCTGGGCAATGTGGTGGATTCTTTAACTGCTGTATCCTCCAGGACAAGCTGTTTTGTCCAGTGTGGAAACCCAGGGCACCAGGAATATTTCTCTTTCTGCTCTGGGGTGCCCTGACCCCCAGGGGAGCACTGACTTTGACCCTCATTCATGGAGAAAGTTTCCTAGACTTCAAGACAGACTAGAATCCACAAAAGTGTGAAATAGATTATAGAGAGCAGTGTAGGTGTATCACTTGGTGAGAAATTTAGGTTTTGGGATTTTTAGTATGTTGTGGATGGAAGCAAGATGGAGGGCCCAGAGTGTTGTCCTGGGTTTCTCCTTCATGCTTCTTCTTCCTCCTTCTTGATGGGTTTGGGTGGCATTTTATAATTGGGCAGAAAAGTCCCCATTGCAGCTCTGTGGGATCAGTTATTGGGTTAAAAGGGAAAATAATCTAGGTGTCAGTTCTCAGTTGGATAGTTTAGTTTTAATAGACCTTGTAACAAGAGATTTTTAGCCATTTTGTGCCTTTTAATGAAAAGCTGCCAAACTCACAGTAATGAGACTGTTTTACTGATAAAAAAATAATAAAAACCCGAGTCCAAACATGAACTACTGTCTCAAGTGCCTTCAGTCCAGCCCCAGAGAAACCAACAACTGGTACTGCCATGGTCCAGAGCATGACCATGAATAAATCCCTGTAAGTGCGTGGGGTTTCCAACTGGAATTTTTCTGTTTTCCAACCAAGTATTGCTGTAACAAGAACAGAGCACAGCAGCAGTGTCTGGAGTCCCTAACAAAAGGCAGATAGCCATTTTTCAGAGCTGGCTTCCTCCAGAAACACATAGCCCAAGACAATATTCAATAAATTCCTACAAGGATGCTCACACTAGGTTTGCACTTGGAAAATTATGCCCCAGAGAGACCATTTGGACAAGGCAGCGCTTCAGCTGCTTTTAAGTATTTGCAGCCCTGTAAGGGTTGGCAGAGTTCAGCTGAAAACCTGGTGCCCAGCCCAGCCCTGCACGAGCCCAGGCAACCAGAGGAGCTCCTCAGCCTCAGCTGTGCAAAAAATGTGGGGCTCACAATTCTTCCTGGATTCCTCTTTCTAGCTTAATCAAGGGACAGTGCATCGTGAGATCTGTGCTGCTTCAATCAAATGCCAGTTTAGAAAGAGGAGAAAGGATTTGAGAGTAGCAAAGCTCCTGAGCATCCATGCAGGCTGGGGGTGCTGAGTAGCTGGTTTGCTGTTTACTGTGTCTCTACCAGAATGCAGGAGCAGATTTGCACGGAGTGCTGCTGAGCTCAGAGCTCCACAGGCCACCCTGGAACACTTGTTTGTTAGAGCACTCTTTTGTGTTTTCCTCAGAGAAGCCAGAAATGCTGCAGCCATGGCCAGAATTTGCTCAACATGGTTGCCCTTGCCCCCCTTACAGGTTATTGACCCTGTCCCTTTTCTCCCATATCCTATAAAAGCTTCATGTGAAGAACTTGGTTATTTCATTAACTTCCCAAAACCCGAAACCTGATCTAGGAGTTGCTCCAGCCTTTTTTTCCCTGGACCTATTCAGCTATACCAGCTGTCCCAGCTGTGCAACAAGCCTGCAAGACTTTAGCTCGTGCATGGAGTGATGGGGATGAGGCCAGGCGAGCCTTCCTCCCAGCAGCGACTCGGACAACATGCCCACAAGACAATTTTTGGAAGATTTTGCCTCTCCATGGATCATCTGATGTGTAAGCCACTCTGTGTGAGTGGCAAACTGCATCCTCAAAGGGCAGCCTAAGATGCTGGACCATGACAGAGGTCTTTTCTTGATTTATCAGTCCCTGTGTATTTTCCGAATTTGGCAGCAAGACGGAAGCTGGAAACAGCCCAAGCCAGGGCGACAGCCCAAACTCTTATCTCTGACCAGCTGCAGTGGTTAAATCAAAAGATGAGAATGGGTCTCTCCACCTCTAACTCTCTGAATTAGCAGGGAAAGGCAGGGAAAATACTAAATTAGTTATCAGTGCACCAGTCATTAAACAAAATTTGTGGCATTTACTAATTTTCCTTGGAGAGCATAAAGCATTTCTGTACTTATGCTACTGCCAGAAGATTCCGTCCAAATGGTAAATCCACACATGCAAATATTGATTTTTGTGCCTCAGTTCCAAAACCAGAGCTTTCTGTGCTTAAAACATTTCTTACCAAAATGGTGTGTGCTGCTCTATTTCAGTAAGCACAGCTTCCTAGCATGGCCTAGGTGCTGTGCTGAAGGTGTGGTGTGTGGGCATGGGGGGACAGGGAACAAAGACCACTGGGGTGGATTTAGCAGCTCAAGGCCTGCCAAAGAATTCAGATCTTGTGCAGTTTACAGTCCTAGCTGGAGGCAGGTCCCAGCTGATCCCACCTCCATGCTGTGGGAGTTGAGTACTCTCCATCCAGGTTCTTTCAGATATTACATGAGGAGGGTTTAATGTTTAATTTCAAATTTTCCTAATGAGCATATTTGATGTTAGATTGTGTTTTTAATTAGCAGAAGGATAGTGTACTGAAATTTCAGCCAAGCATAATAAAGCATTTGCAACAGACAGTTGAATCACTATAGAAACAAAATTCTCATTACTGGTGTTTATATGCTCAATATCAATGCTGCTGCCCCTGCCCAGTCCCTGGGAGGGAATAGGTTGGTTGAAATCATCTCTAGCTTGTTACTATCTCCAAACTTTGCCATTTATTCTCCAGTTTTCACAAGTTATATTGAGCTGGTTCACGTGTACATGGCCCATCCTCCCCACCCCTCATTTTCATCTGGCTTGCTCAGGAAGAAGTCAGTTTTTGCTGATCCTCTGAGGAAATCTGATGACCCACTGGTGCAGCTCTCTTGTCTGAAGCCATGGTAATGCCTTCATCTCCCTGATGTTGAAATAAGCACAGTTTTCTTTTCAGTGCCTTATTCCTCCAGCTCCTGATGGTTCTGCCCTTCTCCTCCGAGCTCTCCTCTCCTGTGGGAATATTGGGAATATGCTGCTCCATCAAAAGTGCTCAGGTTTTCGGTGCAAGGGAAGATTTTATTTCTTTCCTCCAGATGAGATCAGTGTTTTCAGCATGGCAGATGACCAGGGCATGAATACAGAGCAAAGCAGGATCTTTACACCCTGCCTCATCCGCAGAGGGCTTGGTGCATTTCCATTCTGCCCTGGAGAGTGACACAGAACATTTTGAAGGGGGGAAGAAGCACCAGCTGCCAGTGGGTGGAAAATAAGGAAAACGAAAACTTGTACAATACTTAAATTCAAAACTATTAGTTTGAAAGTACAAACATACGTCCAGAATTTTATTAATGTATATCCTTAAAATATGATGTCTGGCAATATATTTTTTGACTAATATAGACCTAAATTCAAAGTAGCATATAATGAATGATTTTTTTAAACTTTAACACTTTAAAAGAGTACACAGAAATTATGTTTGCCTTTAATACATAAAAGGATAAGAGAAGAACAACATTATTTCGAGATCAATATTTCAGCTGTGCCAGCTCAGGATGTTTTTACATGATGACATTTGGAATGTCCTAAGACCACTCCTGACATTCACAGAAGATGATACAGAATATCTTTTGTTTCCAATATTGATATACATACACACACACACACACACACAAAAGAAGGAAGAAAGCAGAAAGCCTAATCTATAGTAAAAAGCAGAGTGATTTTTTTTTGCTAATCAAGGGGCAGAAATTTCAGTCTATAGTTATAGTAAAGGTCATTTTGCAAAAAGTTAAAACCCAAAAATTACCCCACTGCAGTAGCTCAAAATGAGCAAAATTAACAGAAGTCACATACTAATATAACATTAATAATATTTTAAAAATTCTATTCCACTTTCTGGTTAATATGTGATTACAGGCAAAAGGTTGCTGATGTAAAACTGGAATATTTAAGGAATGGGAAGTGAAGATCAAAATAAAGAAGCCAATAAAATTAATATTATTATGAAAAATTATTTAGAGTTGGTAAGAGATCTGAAGTCATTAAAAATCGTGAAACAAAGTTTATAGCACTTTGAATACAAATTAACCAAGAGTATTAATAAAAGACATAATGAAAATAACTAGAATTTGAAGTAATTCACACCAACCCCTGCCAGTGCTACAAAATATAACACGCGCAGATATGCAAATGGTTTATACAAATCTGAGGGGGGGAAGCTTTCCAACTGTATGAACACGTACATCGATAGAATTTTTTTCCTGGAGGAGATTTATTCCTTGCTTTGCTTGCCGGACTTTACAGCGCCCTAAACGGGTAACAGCGAGCGATGCTCCAGCATCGGTGACGCAGCGGGGAAAAGGGGCGGGAACCCCACCCCTCCCTCTGCAGTCTTCAACCAGGTCGGACCAAACCCTATAAAATCCGCGGCGCGGACGGTGCCGGCCCATACCGGCAGTGTCGGCAGCAGCAGCGGCGGGACTCTCGTCATGTCTGGCCGGGGCAAGGGCGGCAAGGGGCTCGGCAAGGGCGGCGCTAAGCGGCACCGCAAGGTGCTGCGCGACAACATCCAGGGCATCACCAAGCCGGCCATCCGCCGCCTGGCTCGGCGCGGCGGCGTCAAGCGCATCTCGGGGCTGATCTACGAGGAGACGCGCGGCGTGCTCAAGGTCTTCCTGGAGAACGTGATCCGCGACGCCGTCACCTACACGGAGCACGCCAAGAGGAAGACGGTCACGGCCATGGACGTGGTCTACGCCCTCAAGCGCCAGGGTCGCACTCTCTACGGCTTCGGCGGCTAAAGCCTCGCCTTCTTGTCCGACCGCTACTAAAAAAATCAAAAAGGCTCTTTTAAGAGCCGCACACTTTACCAGAAAAAGAGCTGTGTTGCTTTAAGTGGTGTGTTTAAGTCTTCCAAATTTTTAAGATTTTTAACTCATTGGTATATTATAAGATCGTATTACTTTTAACCCCTTGTCAAGAGAGTATTCTCGCTGCTATAATAGACAGAAAGCCGTCTTAGTTATTTAAATGTCCTATATTTAGGGCAATGTACTTGATAAGAAAGCTGAAAAATTAGCAAGGCAACCTAAACGCGTAGCCCCCTGTTTCGTGCTGACGGCTGTAGGGTACCTAAGGGGGCATCTCATCTGAGAGGATTTTCCCCCTCATTGTGTAAACAGTAGAAGTGGATACCTATTTATATTTAAATAACGTCGATTGTAATGCAACATTAGAGGTGTCACCTCCCTAAGTCCCTTCTCAATGTTCAAAAAAGGGCCCCTTTGTTCTCAGAATGTCGTGTGTAGGAAATTACCATTCATTTTTTGTGCTTTCGCTGTGTTTAGGGTTAGGAATACACTTTTAATTCAGGGTGCCAGAGGTGTGTCAGTATCTGCCTTTCACCTAGCAGCTCTTCTGCGATCGGGCTCCAACGACAGCGCACTCGAGTAGGGAAATATTGCACATATATACAGTGAGGAAAAAGGAAAATCACCTTACACCACATTGTGATTCAGCAGCAACCTAAGGATGCTTTGCATGCTGAAAGATCCGGTCATTTGAAACCACTCTCCTTTGGATTAGAAAACTTACATTTGCAATTCATGTTGATCTCCAAAACATTTACCCTGCCAGATGAAAGTTACACAAAGTGGAACCCAACCTCTCCCACCAAAACTCCCTCACAATACACAACTCCACGCACCCCATAGTAACGAAAATCCAAGCCCAAAAAATACTGGTAGGATTCCTATTTAAGAAAAAAAAAAAAAAAAAAAAGATTAATTAGAGGAAAAAAAAAAACATTAATTTTTTTATGCATTAAGATCAGCATAATTTGCCATTTCTCCTTTCCCGTTTGAACATTTCTCGGAAAAGGGCTCATTTTTGAGGGAGTCGAACCGCCCACCCTTGGAACAGGAGCGGCGGGGCCGAGACCGGGGGGGTTGGGGGGGGTTTGAGCGCGGGCGGCCGTTGGTGCAGGCGCGCTCGCGGCGGGATTTTCGAAATTGAAATCACCCAATGGCAGCGCTGCATTCCTGCCAGCCAATCAGGGAGCGGTGCAGCCTATAAAAGCGGCTGCGGCAGCGCCCTGAGTTCATTCAATTTCTTCCTTTCGGCTCCTGCAGCTCCCGTTGTGTCCCGGCAGCGATGGCGCGCACGAAGCAGACGGCGCGGAAGTCGACGGGCGGCAAGGCGCCCCGCAAGCAGCTGGCCACCAAGGCTGCCCGCAAGAGCGCGCCGGCCACGGGCGGCGTCAAGAAGCCGCACCGCTACCGGCCCGGCACGGTGGCGCTGCGCGAGATCCGGCGCTACCAGAAGTCCACGGAGCTGCTGATCCGCAAGCTGCCCTTCCAGCGGCTGGTGCGCGAGATCGCGCAGGACTTCAAGACCGACCTGCGCTTCCAGAGCTCGGCCGTCATGGCGCTGCAGGAGGCCAGCGAGGCCTACCTGGTGGGGCTCTTCGAGGACACCAACCTGTGCGCCATCCACGCCAAGCGCGTCACCATCATGCCCAAGGACATCCAGCTGGCCCGCCGCATCCGCGGAGAGCGCGCCTGAGCTCCCAGCCCCGGCTGCACTCGCTGTGGTCCTGAATTATTCCTCCCATACCCTAAAGGCTCTTTTAAGAGCCACTACATTGCACAAGAGAGTTGAAGCACTGCCTTCCTTATACTTAAAAGACAGCGTTTCGGAAGTTTTCAAAAGTTATTGCAATTCTAATGTAAGCATCCCAGTAATTTTAAGTACTTAAGCTGCTTTCCTGTTTTTGCAGGGTTGCATGCTGTTCTAGTGAGGTGCTTCCTAAGCCCATTCAACTGCACAGAATAAGTAAATTGCACAAAGCAAATGACTGTTCAAATTCAGCAAATGGAAAATATACTAGGTCAGACAGCTGGCACCTATTTTTCCCTGCCCCTTTTCCCTCTCCCCCCACTCCCAACTTGATACTTTCTGTAAAAACTATTTGGAATAGTTTAGCTTTACTTTAAACCATACTGGAAGGTATAACCTGTGTTAGCATTGGAAGACAGACCTTATCAAGTTTCAAACAGGTTTTTATTAAGTATTATGGTATTTATTAAGTATATATATATAGTTTTACATAGTTTATATATAAATATGTATGGTTTTATAACGTTTATATATAGTTTTATTAAGTATTATATACAGATATGCTTTTACTGTGATGTACTCTTGAAATTTTAACTGGATATCTCAACTCTCCCTCTATCATGCGACTAAAAGAGGAGTGCTAAGATTATAAACTCAATGATAGGATTAAAAATTGAGAAATTCAATAATTTAGTCTAATTGCTTTTTTTCTTTTGGGTGGGGGGGCGTGGGTGGGTTTATTTGTGTTAAGACTGAGGATAGGCTGGAGAAGATGCCAATGAGTACCTGGAAAGGCAAAGAGAATCTGGTGGCTGGTTGTTTCTGATGTCTCCTCCCCTATTTTCCCAACACATGGAGACCAGTGGTGCAGAGAAAGTTTTGTGGCTTCTGCTTGGGGCCCCATCAGCTGAGGAAAAGAAAGCAGCTGTCAGGCTTGGCAGATTCAGCCAAGGGGAGGCCTGTGGGAAATAGGCTCATGCAGCTCTGAGCGTGGTTAAAGACAAGGGGTTTGTATTTGATGACAAGAAAACTGAGTCAGGAGAGGAACGTGCACAGGGACATCAAAGGCCAACTCTTAGCAGAATTCAGTTGATTCAATAAAACTTTGTAGCCAGGAAATTACAGTTGGCCTTAGTTCAATTTCTGGTTGTGCCAAGTCTTACAGACTGTCACTCTTTTAGTATTTTAGAGAGGTCAACTTTTCTACAAATTCACAAATAAAGCACTGAGATTTCTATTGATTTTGCTTCTTTGCTGTCACATCTTTTCCTCTGTCCTTGACAATGGACTCCAGCCTGTCCAAAACCCTTCTGTAAATGTTACCAGCCAAATTGTTCTGAAATTAAAATTCAAGAATTTGAGTATGGCATGTGGGGAACCCTGTAAGAAGATTCATATGGTATTTTTCTGAAACAATACCCACGAGGTAACCAAGGTATATACAAGAAACACTCATAGCATAGTGATGTAGGTATGAAAGTACATATAAATGCATCTATGTAAATGTTATATAACTGTATGAACACCTTCATATTTTCTTTTTCCATTCATAAATTTCAGATCCATCCATCTCTTTCTCATCCCCCTCTGCCTCAGCATCATCTGGAATGTTTCCCTGCAGTTCCAATATTATATGGTGTATTAAATAATAGAAACTGTTTCACAGCTGATACTAAATGATTACTCTGAGTCTCCTTTAGTTGAAATGGTTTTATTATCTTTTATTCTTTTGTGTGTGTGTCACCACTTGCAGAGTGGGGTGAGAATTTACATATGGCAATGCTCCTACTGGAAAAGTACAGAGACTGTCCCTAAGTGTAGCTTAAAAGGAACTCTATTATTATAATATTAAAATTAACAATTTATCTGCCTACTCTCTATGACTTCAGTAGCCTCCATCCTGATACTGGTTGTTGCTACACACTTGCAATTCATGACTGACTCAAACTTCGTGACCTGGCCCAAGTTGGAGGGTAGCACAGGTTAAAAAGGCTAAAACCCTAGAAGTGTTACAACTGTAAATAGAGAGGCAGGGGTCACTGGTGCCTGCTTATAGTGCACGCCCAGGCTCTATAAAGAGCCTTCCCTTATTCCAGTCTATGGAAACTGCTCCCAGAAGTGAATGAGGAAATTATTCATTATGACTGGGATGTTGTTAATATGCTCTCAGTGACCCCCAGTAAAATTGCTAAAAGGGACTGGGTAGGATCTTAGAGCATTAACATGGTGCTGCTTGTTGGAAATAATAGAGTTCATTGATTTATTTATTTTTCCTAGTTAGTGTTAACATGCTCTCTTTCAACTGAAGCAGAAGGAATAAAGAAAGGCTGAGGTTATCCTTTTGTATATTCTTTTCTCTGACTTTTAAAAGAACATGGAACTTTTATGGCCTACTGAAACATTTCCTTCTCTCTCCAGGTTTTTAGTTACAATTTTCTCATCACTTCATGTTGTTTAATCAATATAAGGAGAAATCTTCATCATGCTTCACCATACAACTCTCCTTCCATTCCAACCTTGTTCCAAAACCAGGCCATGACGATCAATAAATTCATTCAGGGGGGTTTATGTGGGAGGAAGAAAAAAGAAGGGAGAAAATTAAAAAAGGGATAAGAGGCAGAGCCCCCCAAACAAATCTTTATCCTATCTGACTGACAAACTCAGCAAGTCTTTCTGCTTTCTTTTCCCAGCCACCCAAGTGCTGCCTGTGGCAGACAGGGTCTGTAGCTCAGCATCTCTGAGCAGGCAAACAGGGCCCAGAAGCCTCTAAAAAGAGCAGGCGGCCACTCTGGCTTCTAACAGCTGCCTTCAAGTGCTCCCCAGTCCTCAGGACTGTGGCATCCCAAGTACCAGATGTGATTTTTTTGCAGATGGAGAGAAAAAAGGGAGATTATTCCAAAAATAACTGGAGAAGCATCAGCTATTAATAAATCTGAGGTTTAATTTTAAACTCCTCCTTTTGATTCTCAGACTCTTCTTAGACTGACTTTGCCTCATAGTAAGAATTTGAACAGAGATGGGTCCTTAGAAGGCTGAAAAGTGCAGGTGTATATATCTGTCCTTCCAGAAACTCATAAAGAAATGACAACTCAGCACACATCATATATGGTGATCACTACTGGAGAAATACAAGTTAAAAGACAAATACATTAACTCTCATAAGGGCAAAAATATATAAATTTTCACACCATGATTTTTATAAAACTTATTAAAAAAACACCCTCCACAAACAAACAAACAAAGAAAGCTAAACAAAACAAAAACCCCAACCAAAACAAACGAAAACCCACAACCTTCCTCTCCCCCCCACCCCCCAGTTCTGTATTATTATGGTAGCAAATCTGGAAATGTTTGGTAAGTTATTCCTGTCTACAGTACTTTTTTATCAGTTTCTTGGCCTTTTCAGTTACTTTTCTGTGCTGCAAGAAGCCTCATGAATCCTGTGCCATAAGTATGGTGGTTAATTATTTAACACCGGTAAAATGATATTTATCAAATGTGACACAATCAAAACTGACTAATTGTGGTGGATATTCTTGTTCCCGGTTTTAAGAATTGCTGGAGCAAGGTGGCAGCCCCCTTAAGGCAATCTGGTAAGTTTGACAGTGACACAGGACAGTAACACAGGATGTTTCTGCCCTTGCCTTGAACCAGCCAGGCAGGGTTCAGGGTGCAGATTTCCTTAGCACGGGTCGACTCCAGACACAGGGGTGCCCCTGTCAGGCCCCTCCATCCCCCCTTTTCTCTTTAAAGCTGTATCACATCACTCACTCACATGAATGTAAACCCCTCCATCCTGAGGCTCCCGAATCACCCTCCTTGAACTGACATTTCTCACACTTCCCCTAACTAGTGTTCTTAAAGCACTTGTTACTTTGCTGTTTTGCATAGTATCCCGGGTGACTTTCAAGGGAATTTTTAGGCAGCGGTACAGCTCTTTTAAGTGTGCATGTAGTGGCTCTTAAAAGAGCCTTTGGGTCTGCGTGGGTTACGGCAGCGAATTACGCGCGTTCTCCGCGGATGCGGCGGGCCAGCTGGATGTCCTTGGGCATGATGGTGACGCGCTTGGCGTGGATGGCGCACAGGTTGGTGTCCTCGAAGAGCCCCACCAGGTAGGCCTCGCTGGCCTCCTGCAGCGCCATGACGGCCGAGCTCTGGAAGCGCAGGTCGGTCTTGAAGTCCTGCGCGATCTCGCGCACCAGCCGCTGGAAGGGCAGCTTGCGGATCAGCAGCTCCGTGGACTTCTGGTAGCGCCGGATCTCGCGCAGCGCCACCGTGCCGGGCCGGTAGCGGTGCGGCTTCTTGACGCCGCCCGTGGCCGGCGCGCTCTTGCGGGCAGCCTTGGTGGCCAGCTGCTTGCGGGGCGCCTTGCCGCCCGTCGACTTCCGCGCCGTCTGCTTCGTGCGCGCCATGGCTCCGGGAACAAACCCTCTGAGGCAGAGAGAGAAATGAATTCACCAGCGCCTCCAACGCCGCAATTTATAGCGCGGCCCCGTCTGTGATTGGTCGCAAGAGGCGCGCTCCCATTGGGTGCCGTGCGATCCCAGCCCGGTGCTGAAGCTCGGCCGGAGCTTCCCGGCCCCGCTCTGTCCGCAACGCGCTCGGTGCGGGCCAGGGGCGGGCCGTAAATATCAGAGACTGTGCTCGTATCCCTGCTGCTACTCCCGCTCTGCATCTCTGCCGATCCTCCTGACAGATGGGAAAGAGCGGAGAGGCCAAAACTCTGCACGTTACTGGCACTTTATCTTTTCTTTCTTTGTGTCTTTGTTTTGGTTTGCTATTTTTAATGATGGGCTGGTTACAAAAGAAGGAAAATGTTCTTTCAGTGTGGTACAGAGCTCCTTACGTGAATAGGCACGTTATTCCCTAAGACACAAAGCACAGATAGGCTGGTACCTGGAAACAGAGGCACTAAAAAAATCCAGTAACACACGTTTGTAGCTATGACATGTAACAACTTGCAGTGATGGAGATGATTTTTAAGCTAGGCAATTCTGAAGGAAAAGCTTTACATATAATCAGACAACATTGTGATGATGATAATACTTAGGCCTTTGACCTTTTTTTGCTGACATTAATTGAAAAGAAAGATGGTATTGGTCTCCCACTTAATTTTCCGCTAATCATGAAGGTATGAGAAAACCAGAATAGACCACAAATCCACAAATCCATATTGATATCATTGTTTGCAGGTGCCAAATAATTTTCAAAGGTTTCATATAAATTAAAATGATTTTGTTTTTTTTTTTGGTTTTTTTTCCCTTTTGGTCGTGAAGTACAACAAAAATGATTTTGGGATTCTTTTTTGTGTTTTTTAAATGTTGTTTGTGTTGACAAAATATCAACACCAAGTTTCTTATGATACATTAAAAAGAAAATTTCTAGGTTCATCATTTGCATTTACAGTCCAGTCCCCTTCCATCACTTTATCTCTCTCCTCCCAATCACGCCCCAAATGATCACGAGAAAACAGTATTGGATTTACTCTTTTATTTTAAAAGTAAATGTATCATAGACAAGAAATAAAGGAGGGGGGGAGGGGAATAGAAATACTAGAAAGAAAACATTCACCTCAGAGCAACTTTCCGATTCTTCCGAAGTCGAAACATTCATTCAAATTGCTTAATACAAAATTTAAAAACAAGACATGGAATAACATTTTACATAATTGTTTAAATCGGTGGACATTGCGAAAATACACATTTAAATTTATTCAAAGAGCATTCGATGCAATTTTTATAAGAGGATTTGGAACTCAAAAGAACCACCGCATTTAACAAATTCCATGTTAACAGCGAACTGACGCATTTGAGAGCTCTCATAAACATTAGTAGCATTTCATTAACAACTTTGGAAATACTTAACAGTAGCATTGCTTTCATGCTTAGATCTTGTAACATCGTAATACAGCTCTTTTCAAGGACTAGGTGGGTGGCTCTTAAAAGAGCCTTTGGGGTTTTTGTGGCGGCGGTCCGGCAAGTGAGCGAGGCTTTAGCCGCCGAAGCCGTAGAGAGTGCGACCCTGGCGCTTGAGGGCGTAGACCACGTCCATGGCCGTGACCGTCTTCCTCTTGGCGTGCTCCGTGTAGGTGACGGCGTCGCGGATCACATTCTCCAGGAAGACCTTGAGCACGCCGCGCGTCTCCTCGTAGATCAGCCCCGAGATGCGCTTGACGCCGCCGCGCCGAGCCAGGCGGCGGATGGCCGGCTTGGTGATGCCCTGGATGTTGTCGCGCAGCACCTTGCGGTGGCGCTTGGCGCCGCCCTTGCCGAGCCCCTTGCCGCCCTTGCCCCGGCCAGACATGACGAGAGTCCCGCTGCTGCTGCTGCCGACACTGCCGGTGTGGGGCGGCACCGCCCGCGCCGCGGGTTTTATGGGGTTTGGTCCGACCTGGTTGAGGACTGCAGAGAAGGGGGCGGGGCTTGCGTCTGGCTCCCGCCACCTCCCCGCTTTCTCTGCGGCGCGGCCCGCGAGCGGAAAATTTCGGGATTTGTGTAAATTTCCCTTCCCCGAGGCACAATGGGTTTGGTGTTTCTGTCGCTTTTCGGTGCGTTTCTTGTGTTTCGGGTAGCAAGGACAGCGTGTCTGGTTTTTTATGATGATTCATGTATTTTTTAAAGCTTTGATATGAGTGATAGCTTAGAAGAAAAAGCTCATTCATAGAAAGTTACCCCACTTATTGATTCACTTTAATTATGCTCCAATTTGTTATTTTCAAAAATTCATGTCTTATGTATTTCGGTTTCACCTGCTTGTATGGATTCTCCTGAGCAGCTTCTCGGTTTATACAGTTACTTCACTTTTTTATTAATGGATAATCTTGCAGCAAATTTTGTCCAATCGTGTTCCTAAGAAATTCTACCCATCCTCATTTTTTTTCATATCTTCATTTCCCACCATCTCTGAATGTTATCTCAAGGTGAATTTACCAGTACTGGTATGCTAACCGAGATTTTACATGTTTCAGTTTAATATTTTAAGGTAAAAGTATTCTTTTGGATGACTATTTTTACAGTATTTTCCAGTGTGGTGGTGTCAAACAGGAACATGTCTATTTTTAGAGCAATTGAAAATCAAATACTCAAAAGAAAGGTAGTTTTGCATTTTTCAGGTATTTATTAATTCTGGGTTTGGTCTCTTTAGTGGAGGAAAATGTTCTGAGATTTTGCTGCTGAAATCAAGCTGTATTTAGCAAAAGTTTTTCAGTAAATCATTTTTGACCTGAAAATTTTCTGGAAGGATAAAGGAAGTTTCCTGTATTGGGTGTTTGCTGCCCTCTCATGGATGTTTTTTGATTGCTTGATAGTGGTTTTTTTTTCTTACTGTCCCGGCAGCTTTATGCAATGTGTCCTTTCATGAGGATCCAAAGAAAGATTGAACAATCATCAATCCATCTTCCCACAGACCACAGACAGAGAAGTTGCACCTGTTAGCAGAGAAATCACTGTTCAGTGGCCCCTCCTGCGTTGAGAAATTAAAATAATGGGATCTGTCACACGTTCATGCACCATCTTTTCAGCACGGGCCCAGAGGAAACCCAAATGGGGCAAGGCAAATATCAAAACTCTGAAAGAGACATGCTGAAATTTCAAACCTCTGACAAAGGCTCTGTTCCACAAGGAACTTGACAGTATTCTCATCTGGGCTGTGGAGATACTTCTGGAATGCAGGGGGAATGCCACAGCTCAGGTCATGGTGTTGTCTTTCCAGTTTGCTCCTTTCAGGGGGAAAATTTCAGGGACCATGCCTGGACTGCTGAGGGAGATCAGGACATCAGGAGAAACTGGGCACTCTGCAGTCAGCTCTTCTGTCACTTCCAGGAGATTGTGGGAGTAAGGTAGGTGTGTCCTGCCCTGGTAAGGATACACTTGGTGTCATGCTTGCAGCAGGTTTTTCACTGTCTGAGTCCCCAGGGTGTCACCAACAGGGCAGTTTAGCACTACCTGCTGCAGAACTCCCTGAACTAATCTGCTCTGAAAATCCAGACCCTTCAGGCTCTTCAAGCAGACTTCAGGGACTCTGACTCCATCACAGGTCCTCGCTAGGAATTGTTGGCACTTGCAGATGCCTGCCATGAGGCTATCAAAAAACCCTGGGCAAATCACAGACCTAAGAAGCTTGTGATAAGTTGTCCAGTTCTGTAAAGCTGAACTTTTCTTTCTCTTTTTTTTTTTTTTTTTTTTTTTTTTTCCCAATGGAATAAAATGAATGTACAGCCTCATAACGTAAATCCTGCTCCATAATGAGCTGCTTCTGCCCAAGGATCTGTGACTACGTATAACATTTTCCTCTGTCTCTTGCTGTCTGTTTGCTTTGCAAAAGGTCAGAAACCATTTGGAAAGGGACTTTTTTTAAAAAAAAGAGATACGCGCTTGTTCATAGCCTTAGTCTTTTAACTCATGACAGAAATTCACAACTAATAAAAGGGAGCAAGTTTTGAGCTGAGTTCCTGCTCTTCTTCACTCACAGCTGATTCTAAATTATACTGATATAAATTATCAAATATTATCTGTTCCTTGAGGTATCTTTGATAAAATTAAACAGTAACTTAGGATCCATTGAATCATTTCCTATGGAAGAGACATTCAAAGATCATAAAACTGACCTCTGTGTGGCATTAAGAGTACAGAAACTTGGCAGAAAATGAACACTCTTGCATTCCAGCTGGTCCTCACACATCAGAGGCGCTGGGTGCGGCTGGCCTTAATTTCTGATTCCTGAAAATTCAGCCCGGTAAGCCTGGTAGTGTCAAATAAGAAGCATGAGCACAGATTCACAAATAGTGCAGTTTCACAGTTCAGCTCTATAGATGTGGTTGCATTCAATAAGAACTGCTGTAATCACAGACTGGAGAACAGAGTAGTTTCCTGAAGAAACAGAACTAAAAACTCAGAATTGCCAGGCTTAAATGCACTATGATAGAGCTTCAACAAGAACAATAATGTTGTGTTAACCCAGACATTACTACTACTATTATTATTATTATTATTACTATTACTATTGCTATTGCTATTATTATTGCTATTATTATGTGATGAAGCTTACCAGGAAGGCCTGCCCAGCTGGGAGTAGAGAGAGGAGAGTAGCCTGTGTACTGGCTCCAAGGTCTTTTTGTCTTCCCCCCAAACAGGTTAAATTTCTACCCTCCTTATCTAAAACATAATCTTATCCCACTCTCCCTCTTACGTGTGGCATGATCTAGGTGGAGAACTGAGTAATACAGTCAAATATGTGGTAGCACATACTTTGTACAAGTTATTAGCATATGCAGTAGCATGCAATTTAACATATAAGTGACTTTATCAGGCAAAAGTTACTTTTTTGGCCATGTGTCCTTCAAAGTTCAGATCATGACTTTGCTCCATTTTTTCTGTTCCTCAGAGCCAAAGTGTGACCATCCTATCTTCACCTCCAGCCCAATCATTCTCCCTTGGGATCAAGGATGCATCTCCCAATGTGCACAGATAACAGGAGGTGAAGTGCAGGCATGGGCAGTGAGCTACAGCCCTTGCCTTGGCCCTTGGTTGTCATCCCACACCTCTGTGCTGTAGGCAAGGACTTCTTTTACTAGACCAAATTTCAATGTTTGATGTAAGCCATAATCCTATTATTATTATTTTTTTTTTTACATTTCAATTCTTCCATAGCTGCTTGCAGCCCAATTCTTAAATCATTGAAAAAAGGATCCTGCAGTCACTTGAGTTTTTCATGATGTCTCAGCAGTTCATGCAGGACTGATGAACAAAACTCATGTGGGAATGGAAGTGCAAAGAGATCGACAAAACACTGTGTGCAAAATCAAAGTCAGAATGCAACATAACTCCAAATCTGGAAATAATTGTCCAAAATTCAGTATGGGGAGTGAATGGGGATCCCAGGAGGAGTCACACTGGTGACTTCATTATGCTTTGACAACGTGTTATGTAGAGGAGAGATCTCAAATTCCCACAGAAAAAAGTACTTGATGACCCTGTGTCCAGCAGAACACTGGGTGCATTGTTATCTAAATGGTAAAAAATAAACTTGTGGAAGGAAAACTCTGTTGTGTAATCTTACTATGTCAAAAGTGTCTAAGTTGAAAAGTGGTTCCGTGCCCAAATTCAAGCTGGTTCAAATCTGTACTGACATGCAAGCAGCAGAGACCAGGTCTGGTATTAATGCTATTTATGTTGCCCTCTTCCAGACTCCACATCTGGCTGTCCCCAGCTTCCTGCATACAAACAAACACCTACATACATTGTAGGTGTTTCACAACTGAAAACAGCTCCTTCCTTTTGAGAACCTGTAAACTTAGTCTTGAAATGTACATAACTTACATTTTACAACTTATTTAGCCCAGGTTAATAGGAAGGACTTTTTCCCTTCTTTATTCAGCTGTCATGGTTTAACCCCAGCCAGCAACTCAGCACCGTGCAGCTGCTCCCTCACTCATTCCCAGAGATGGGGGAGAAAATCAGAAAAGTGAAAAAACTTTGTGGCTTGAGATAAAGACAGTTTAATTGGTGAAGCAAAAGCCATGCATGCAAACAAAGGAAAACAAGGAATTAATTCATCACTTCCCATGGGCAGGCAGGTGTTCAGCCACCTCCAGGAGAGCAGGGCTCTGTCAGACCTGATGGTGATTTGGGAAGAGGAAAGCCATCTCTGGAATACTCCCCTCCCTTCTTCTTCCCCACAACTTTACCTGCTGTGCATGAACCTGTATGATTTGGAACATCCCTTTGGTCAGCTGGGATCAGCTGTCCTGGCTGTGTCCCCCCCACCTCCCTGTGCACCCCCAGACTCCTCATGGGTGAGGTGAGAAGCAGAAAAGGCCTTGGATCTGTGTAAGCACTGCTCAGCAATAACTAAAACATCCCTGCCTTATCAACACTATTCCCAGGACAAATTTTAAACAACTTTGTGCCTGAACTAACACAGTTTGCTTTTTATGGAAGTCTAGCTTCTAATTTTCTCTACCAAACATTTCTTAATAAATTAGTAGAATAGTTTCACTAACAATAAAACTGCACTTTTGATGTTTTTCAGAATAAAGCCCTTAAAGGAGACTTTTTTATTGTTTTTGAAAGACATGATGAGGCCAGGCAGAATAAACTCTTTCACCTGACAACAGCTGCCATTAAATATATAGACATACACAAGAAGTACAGGAATAACATAACCCACTAAGAGAGAATGAAGACATAGAGAAACATATGTTTGAAAATTACCTGTTTTTGTGGTAATCTGACAGGCCATTTGGCTTTGTGGTGATTAATGCTGATGAAAAACTCTGTAGCCCGATCACAAAAAAGGGCACCAGTAGAAAATTATTTGTTATTCTTGGAGGGGGGGGATACCTTAAACAGAATTCTTGACAGGATCCTATGTCTGTTTTGCTATATGTAGGCCTTTATCTAACTCAGTGGTTCATTTGGCACTTTTGGAACATCACAGACTTTTGATATTACATTTATTAAGTACATCTGTGAAATAAACAGCTGACCCTATGGAGAGAAAATGTGGAAACCCAGGGCACTGGGAATATTTCTCTGTCTGCTCTGGGGTGCCCTGACCCCCAGGGGAGCACTGACTTTGACCCTCATTCATGGAGAAAGCTTCCTAGACTTCAAGACAGACTAGAATCCACAAAAGTGTGAAATAGATTATAGAGAGCAGTGTAGGTGTATCACCTGGTGAGAAATTTAGGTTTTGGGATTTTTAGTGTGTTGTGGATGGAAGCAAGATGGAGGGCACAGGGTGTTGTCCTGGGTTCCTCCTTCATGCTTCTTCTTCCTTCTTCTTCATGGGTTTGGGTGGCATTTTGTAATTGGGCAGAAAAGCCCCTACTGGGGGCTCTTTGGGATCAGTTATTGGGTTAAAAGGGAAAATAATCTAGGTGTCAGTTCTCAATTGGATAGTTTAGTTTTAATAGACCTTGTAACAAGAGGTTGTTAGCCATTTTGTGCCTTCTGATGAAAAGCTGCTGAACTCAGCTTTTCAGCAAACAGTGATGAAAAGTGGTGAGCCTGTTTTACTGATAAGAAATAATAAACACTTGAGTCCAAACATGAACTACTGTCTCAAGTGCCTTCAATGCAGACCCAGAGAAACCAACAGCTGGTACTGCCACAAGAAAACAAATCAAACCAGGTCTTCCTTGTAATAAACTGCAATTCTGAACCCTTGGGTTTTGACTTTTTTTTTTTTTTTTACCTTTATTCTAATTTTGGGGCAGTTTAATATTTAATCATAAAGTATATCCTTTTGGTTTTTGTTGAAGTTATGACCAGACACTAGACACCAGCATGTAGCACACCTTAGAAAATACTGAGCAGAGCTCATATATTTCCTTTCTTTTGACAGTATAATAAAGTAATCTTAACATGTTTAATGAAAAAAATAATGACCATATGTCAAAAAAATGTGTCAGAAGAGTGAGATGTGTTCCCCCTCTTCACTGCAATCATGAATCACACAACTTAACCTCAGTCCAGTAGGTTAGCAAGAAATTTGAGCCATGACAGCAAAACAGTAACCCCTGAGTTTTTCTTAGGATATCAGCTTTTCTTATGTCCAGAATAGGAATCTGCTTATTAGCTAGAGGAACCTGCTGAGGGTGGTGTGGGGTCCTGAGGGAGAGACAGTGATCAGACACCGTGTTAGTGACTTGGTGATTTAAAAAAAGCTATTTCTGAGGGAGAATCAGTCTGGAGCTGTGCACAGCTCTCCCCAACTGAGCTCAGACGGCATCTGCAGGGCCTGTAGTGCCCAAGCTGAGGGGAAAGTGGATAAGAAATGATTAATTTGGGTTAGTGACTGATACGCCAGTGGTGCAACTGACATAAAAATGACATTGCACTTATCCCTGCAGGATGAGTTTTCCCAGGCCACTCTTGCTCTTTGCTACTGCAGTCCCTTTTCCCAGTAGGTGTCTGTGCTGTGCTGCCCAACTCAGCTTCACAAATTTAACAGGAATTTTTGGTTTGATGGTAATTTTGCTCCTGTAATTGACAGTATAACCACTGGAGCTTATATAAACAGTGCATTCCATATTCCTGCACACATACACCCCTTCTTGTTGTGTGGAACAATTTCTCACAATATTTGAGTCATCTCTCAAGTGAAGGATCAGCTTTGCTCGATCTTTGTGCTCATTAACAAAGTAAATCCCCACCCGTAGGCTGTGACCACCTCGTACTCCCTGCAAGCCGCTTCCTCGCAGAGCAGTCGCAGTGAAAGGAGGCGTGCACTGCGTCTTTAAACCGAGACGGGAGAATCCCGAGTGACCACAGCCATAGGCTGGCATGTGTGCAGAAAATATCTAGTTTGTATGGTTCGATTTGTGCAAAAATGAACACCCGGGAAAGAACTGAGCGCGGCAGCACCCATGAGTGGATTTCGAGCTTCGAAGCGGAGGACTGCTCTGAGGCAGCTCGAAACTTAGAGCTCCCCGGATCCCCGGGGCCCTACGGCTCCCAAAGCAGGCACGGGACTGGACGGGAAAGAAAAAGGCCGAGGGGATGAGGGAGGTGGGAGAGGCGGTACCAACCTAGCAGGGAACTCGTAAGCCTCTTCCGCCAAGTGAATGTAGGGAGAAAGGTGGAGCGCCTTTTTAACCCGAAAATTGCCGGGCACTAGAAAAGCCCTAGAGCGATGGCCAATGTTTGCGTAGCGCGGGCTTTTCGAAAAGTGCCGGGCTCGGGGGGCGGTGCGAGCGGCGCTTCCCTGCCCAGCTCGGCGCCTCCCGCCTGAGGAGAGATCAACCATGGGGAGCCGCAGCATCCCCATCCCGATCCCCATCCCCGGAGCGCACCGAGCGGTGCCCTCGCTCCTACCCCGGGGAACTCTGCTTAACCCGATTTCCTGCACCGAACGGGAAGGTGTTTGCTCAAGGATTATTTATTTAAATGAGATGTGCCGCGGTGAGCTCCGCTCCGGTGCCGCTCTGCACCGGCAAAGAACAAGAGCGCAAGGAAGTTATCGGGTCCACCCAAAAGCGACAGCAACGGAGAAAACAAGAAAAAAGCTTTTAATTGCGCACGGATAACACGAAAAGAAACTTTAAAAAATTATTCAAGAGTTCCAGCTCTTTTTGTGAAAACTTGGGTGGCTCTTAAAAGAGCCGTTGGGTTTATCTGCAAGGCAGATAGGGTTTTTACAGCACCATTTATTTTTTCTTAGGTGCCGCCTTCTTCGCCTTGGCCGCTTTCGGCTTGGCCGCCTTGGGCTTGGCTGCTTTGGGCTTCACCGCTTTCGCTTTAGCCGGGCTCTTGGCTGCTGCCGCCGCTTTTTTGGGCTTGGCAGCCTTTGTCACCTTCTTGGGGCTCTTCGCTGCTTTCTTGGCTGCGGCGGCCGCCGGCTTCTTGGCTTTCTTGGGGCTCTTTTTGGCCGTCACCGGCTTCTTGGGCTTCTTGGCGGCGCTGGCGGGCTTCTTGGCCGCCGGCTTCTTGGGCTTGGCTGCGGCAGTTTTCTTCTTCGGGGCTTTCTCCTTTCCTTCTCCAGGTTTCTTGTTGAGGCGGAAGGAGCCGGAGGCGCCGGTGCCCTTGGTCTGCACCAGGACACCCTTGCTGACGAGGCTCTTGATACCTAGTTTAATGCGGCTGTTACTTTTCTCCACATCGTAGCCGCCGGCGGCCAGCGCCTTCTTGAGCGCGGCGAGCGAGAGCCCCTTGCGCTCCTTGGAGGCGGACACGGCCTTGGTGATCAGCTCGGTGACGCTGGGCCCCGCGGGCTTGCGGGCTTTGGAGCCGCTCGCCGCCTTCTTCGGCTTCTTGGCGGCGGGGGCTTTGGCCGGTGCCGGGGCGGCGGCGGCGACGTCGGGCGCGGCGACGGGAGCGGTCTCGGCCATGTCGGCTCGGGGCGATCCGGGCGAACAATGGAGGCGCCGCCGCCGCCGCCCCTTTTATAGCAGCGCCGCGCGCGCTGATTGGTGCGCGGGCCCGCGCCCCGCCGCCCGCCGCCGCGCCCGCTGTGTTTCTTCAAGGTCCAAAAATGACTTTTTCTGCACGAAATTTGCCGCCTGCGCGCCCCGTTTTTTGCCGGGAGGGAAGGGGGGAGTCCGTCCTACAGGCTAGTGGAGTTTCTCCCCAGAAGGAGAAGAAATGAGGGAAACGCGACAGCTGAAACTCAGCGGCGGGCAGCCTCAGAGACCTCAGCAGAGAGAAACCTTCGGTTTATATTTTAAATTTAAAATTTACCGTGAGCTAAATGGGCACAACTGGCACAAAATGTTGTTCTTTAGAAGGTTCTCTACAGAGCAGAGAAAAAACAGAGTGGTTTGAGCGGTTGGTGTCAGAGTAAATGGATATTTAATCCGAGGAAGTAACACAGTTTGCCCCATGGTCCCAGGCGCTGATGCAGAGCTGGCTCCCTCGGCTGAGCCGCTTCCCTCCGAAATCACCGCGCTCAGCCTCTTCAGAGATCACGGTCTCACAGCCAGTGCCTTTTGGGGAGATGTTCGTGCTTTAGCAGCGTGTGTGAAAGTCCATGTTCCTTTCCTTGTGCTTGGGCATTTCAATGGAACAAAGCACCGACTGTGTGCACCCTCTGTACACTGATGCTCCTGTCGCTGCATTTTCCGTATAACCTTAACGAAGCAGCTTTGCTTTATTAAATTCAGAAATCAGGATAACTGCAATTACAGTTTACCTGCTTTTAGTGTTAATACAGACAGAGTAATAAGAGTATATTTAAAGAGTAATTATCCTTCTCTGCCTCATAATTAATTAAAATTGATTGGGAAACAGAATCTGGAGTATACTGAATTTTGAATTGTACGGGGAGTTAAACCTGAAAAATCTTTTTTTTTTTGAGGGTATGTTGAGTAGCCAGGAGACTTAAAGCAAAACTGGTTTCTCGGTTTTAATGAAAGAATGTTGATTGTGTACGCTTGTATCTTTGATAACACCAACTGGTGATTCGAGACTTCTTTACTTTCAGAAGAAAAGAACCCACACCTTAGCAAGAGGATTCCTGCCCTGGGAAGTGGCAGCTCCATATTACAAACAATGGATGGATTCTCTTTTTTTTTTCCCCTTCGTTTTCAGTGCAATGTTGCTTTCTTTCAAACACCGACCAGTTAACAGTCTGCGGGCAGCAGTATTGTCTTCTGTACCCCCCATATCCGGGGCTATCATCAGCTCCTAAAGCCCTGCGAGCAGCTAAATTCAGTGCTGAAAGGAGGTGAGAAAGGATGAATGAAATGCCGGCAAAACCTGGAGTCCCTGCTGTTTGAGAGTGTGAAAATAAAGAAACAGCGACTTCAGTAATTTGAGAAACGTCACGTTCTTTTCTTATTACCCATGTTTAATTGAAAAATCTAAACTGATCCAATCAGAGGAAACACTGGATTTATTCGAGTAATTTGAAATACCGTTTTTTCCCTGCTTGAAGGTAAATGTTGAAAAAATACAGCTTACTGAGGTGTCCCTTAGTAAACCTATAAAACAAAGGTAAATGCACGTTTTGGATAATAATAACAAGCATAACAAACCGCAGTGTGACCCTGCAGAATGTTGCACTCTTTCTTGATTAATCACAGAAATGGGAAAATAAATTTAATGCCCACTTAATCTGATACTATTTCCTATAGTGGGGGAGGATTAAGGCCTTCTGTGACACTACTGAACACTACCAGAATGCTGAAAATATTTTTTTATAAACTAGTAATAGTAACCCCATAGCCAAGAACAGTTCAAAACCTCCCAGAGGCACTAGTGCTAAGATCTGGAGTTCTTTAGTCCCTTGATACTTGTATATAAATGGTTATTTGTGTCAAAATAGTCACATTTATTGGCAGCTTTCTGTCCACTTTCTGGGCTTGTATAGGAACTGTTGTAATGTTGATCTACCCCTGAAAGACTCGGTAATCCTTTTATTTCTTCCTACTTCATTGTGGCAGAAAGGAATTCTGAAATTCCTGGAAATATAAACAGAACGATTAGTATTTTTCATTATTTTCATTGTCATGATTGTATATTGATTTACTTAGAAACTGCAAAGTGTTTCGAGTTGTGATTCTACTCTCTCAAGCTCATCTTTCCTTCATGTGAGACATCACTGAGCCTTGGAGATAACCCCTACCCACTGTGAGAGACCAAGAAATGACAGATTGGTGGGGTGGATGCCCGTGGGAAATGAACCATTTTGAACTCCTACTCGGTGCAGACCAAAACAAAGGTGAGCATAAGGCAGGAAGGGCAGACCTGAGTGTTGGTGCAAGTCAGAGATCACTTGCCTGACTTTTTTCTTCAGCTGTGCTTTGCTTTTGGATATTCAAGCATAATGCCTTAGAATCATCCAAGTATTTGTACTGTAATCCAGTAAGTGGGTTTTAATTTCTCAGCCACTGTAGACTAAAATTTATTTTTTCAGCCCCTATAGAAAAACCCAAAAAAGGGAACATGTGCTCAACACAGCAGGTTGGTGCACTTGCATGTGCATACCAAGGAGGCTTCCCAAGGCTTTGATACTCCATCTTTTCTTCACATTGAAGTTGTGTTTGGGTATCATCACTCCATTCACCATCCCCATATTTTTAAAATCAGCAAATATGAATAGAAATATCAAAATATCTTAGTAAAATATTGTTGCTTTCTTTCCAGGGAATAAACATGTTCATGAATTAGCACAGGCCTGTACAGAGATTCTGCCCAGAATTTTTTTAGAAGGTTAATAGAGGAGAAAAGGGGAAAAAAAAAAGAGCCATTGCCAAGTGGGTTCATGTTCTGCATCAAAATCCTACACATGCTGTAAATTAATTACACTTTATGCATATTGCTTACAAAAATTGGACATCTACCCCTGCTCCTGTTCCAAAGACAAATAGGGTAGGTAGTAAGAAATTATTGCTTTTCTGTGCTTTAATGCCAGATTCAAAGCTGATGCCTAGCATGGGTGTTCTAATGTAAAATAAACAATGAATCTTTGCTACTCCTGCTTAAATAAGTGAAAGGCTGCCATTATTTTCCTCTGCACCCACTGACATTTATTTTTCTGAATGACTAGTAAAGTGAAAATGTCCTGTAACAAAAGTAGATTTAGTATTTTCATGGCCCCTTTCCTCAATGAACAGCACCCAAATTCTTCATCAAGTGTTGTGGCTTCCACAATGGTGAGGCTCCTGGCTTGGTTGTACAGTAATCTTATTTTATATATCTAATAATTTCTGGGTATAGGCCAAGGCTTAAGGTGAGATATGCACTTCAGAATGTTAAAAAAGTCTGTATTCCACATTTGAAAGACATATAAATTTTATTTCTTTTTTTTTATTTATTTCTTTTTTTTTTTCCTTATGCAATAGAGCATGCCTCATTTTCAGGAAATGAAACAATTCTTAAAACACAGAAATGAAAATTCACACTATTCAAACACAGATGGAAACTGTACCGCTGTCTTTCAGTCTTTGTCCACTAATACCATTGACAGGAGAGAAATCCTCTTGCTCAGCATGCAGAAACACAAATGGACTGTAATTTTTTTTCCTTCTTAAGTGGAACATAAGGAGTTTCTGACACAGCATAAGACCTAAATCTGCTGCTGGAGCTGGCAAAAAAAAAGTGGATTGTGAGAAGGGACATTTTATGTTTAGTCAACAGTACAGATCTGGTAATAAGCATGGAATACAAAGAGCCACTTTCAGGTCA
Source organism: Agelaius phoeniceus (assembly GCF_051311805.1). Taxonomy (NCBI): domain Eukaryota; kingdom Metazoa; phylum Chordata; class Aves; order Passeriformes; family Icteridae; genus Agelaius; species Agelaius phoeniceus. The sequence goes on along the minus strand of NC_135269.1, from coordinate 26,461,211 downwards.
GATTCCCAAAGCTGAGTGCAGAATGCTGTGACCTAGAGTGGTTTTCTGGAAAGGATGTTAGAGTTTTCCAGAATTGTAGTAGCAGGACGTGAGTGAAGCCTTCTTGTCTACAACCAATGAACAGGAATTGCACTTTGGAAACTCCAGGTATGGCACAAGCAGATAAAGGTTTTATACAGTGTAGTGAGTGAAGTCAAGGATGATCGCAAAATTTCTGAACTGTGCGGATTTTTTTTCTTTCCCCTCATAGGGCAAAATCAGTTCATGGAGTTCCCCACGTCCATTGATACCAGGTAACTGAATTCCTGTTACTGTGTAGCAGACCAGACTCTGGGGGTTACTTTAGACCACTCCGGGTCTTTCTGCATTGAGTGGAATGTCTGCATGCCTGCTTCAAAGCTTATTAAGTCAATGTTGTAGTTTTAACAAAATACATCTTTTATTGTAACATTAAAACATGGGTTTTTTCCCCTTTCAGTTTCTATTAAACTAACTTAAAATATAAATTGTTTCTTCTAAAAAAAAAGATACTTAATTCCTCCTTCCTTTTTAATGTTTCTTTTATCTTAATACTGCTGCATTAAAATCTCTTTACTGAGCATTCACAAAAGAGGCAGATTTATTTTTAACCTAATGGTGTAAATTGCAGATGAATGAAGCAAAGCTTCCAAGAGAACTTTAATCTAGTCTTTGGCGCTTGGAATTTCGAGTAAACAACCAAAATTCAAGGAAAAGTGTGTCCCTGCTGTTTGCAGTTTTGTGGAGGTTTTGTCTGTTGCATATAAAAGGAGATTATCTGGTGGATTCTTCAGAATGCATTGTGGTAGATAAAAGTGAGGAATATAACCAGATGGCTCATAAGTGAGTGAAAATATTATTCAAAAAAGTGCTAAATAAAAATACAGTAATTGAGAAACCTTGGTTTCCAAGGCTCTGCATATCTGTAAACATCTGGAGGCATATAAAGCCCAGGGCAGCCATTTCACAGCGATTTCTGCTCTTTCCTGTGGCTGGAAGTCATTTTGAGATTCAGTTCACAGCTGACATACTCACGTTCAGTGCTGGTCCTCACTAGTGAAATATAAAGAAGTCAACTTGTGTGTTTGTAACATAGAAATCAAAATATCTTCCACAAAAAATGATAGTTCCCTACTGATTTTGTGAAAGAAAAAAACAAACCAAGCCAAAACCAAATTAAGCAGAAAAACAAACACCACCACATCCCTCAAAAAACAACAATTCCCCCCCAAAAAACCCATCTAGGAAAACTTAAATGGGAGAAATAAATTAAGAAAAACTGTTGGAAATTCTTTCAGAATTTTTATGATTAATTAACACAATACTTGCCATGGTTAGCCAGCGCTTTTATACATTATTAAGCTATTCATTATTTTCTAGTATTTATATATATATATATTTACATGAAGTAGTGCTTAAAAGGGTTCCATAGTATATGTAGGCCCAAAATATATCTCTAAAAGAGGAGAAAGACTAATGAAGTGGACATACACTTTTCTGGCAATTATTTTCACTGCAAGCTGTACTTGGTTAAGTTTATTTATAAAGTACTGTCACATAAGTTCCTAGTACACAGTACACAGCATAAGAACAACAAGAGATTAAGAGGATTTAGTGCTACTCACTAAAGGAAATAAAAGAAAATTAAACTAGTAGTTCTGCACCCAGGCTTGGCAAAAATTAGTATGCCCAAAAGGTGGGTTATTTATACTCAAATTTGACAGGTAAAAAAAAAAATATGTTGTGCTGTAGGTAAAACAACACAGTAAGGTAGAAGATATGTGTTGTAAATCTGAAAGAGCAACAACAATAGGAAGAAAAAAATATATTTCCGTTATGTCATTAGGTAGAAAAAGTGATGTGGCAAAGTTAGAAAGAAATTACATGCTGTGCAGCAGGAGAGAAGAGAGTGAAGTTCGGGAAAAAGGCTCCCAATGCATTTTGCTTTTCGGGAGCCCGGCACCGGGAGAGCGGAACGCACGCACACGCTGAGGGTTCGCGGAGACGGCGGGAGCAGCCGAGCCCCGGAGTAAGAGTGCAGAGCCTGCAGCCATCCCGGGAACCTGAGCCGTGACACAGCGAGCCCGGACCGACAGCACCGCGAGGACCCGCTGGAAATACAGACACAGCTCTGGGGCCGCCACTGCCCGGAGGGGACGAAGCCGAAAAAAGGGGCTCGGGGGAACCGAGGGGCTGGGCAGGGCGAGCGGGGCGGGGCAGGCGGGCAGAGCGGGAGGCGGGGAAAGCGGCCGGGCCCGGGGCGGAGCCGAAGGGGCGGAGGCTCAGCCCGGGCCCCGCCCGGCGGGCCCGCCCCTGCTCCCAACCAGGTCGGACCGAACCCCATAAAGGCGCGGAGCGGGCGGCGCTGGCTCACACTGGCAGTGTCGGTAGCGGCAGCAGCGAGTGTGTGACCATGTCTGGCCGGGGCAAGGGCGGTAAGGGGCTCGGCAAGGGCGGCGCTAAGCGCCACCGCAAGGTGCTGCGCGACAACATCCAGGGCATCACCAAGCCGGCCATCCGCCGCCTGGCTCGGCGCGGCGGCGTCAAGCGCATCTCGGGGCTGATCTATGAGGAGACGCGCGGCGTGCTCAAGGTCTTCCTGGAGAACGTGATCCGCGACGCCGTCACCTACACGGAGCACGCCAAGAGGAAGACGGTCACGGCCATGGACGTGGTCTACGCCCTCAAGCGCCAGGGTCGCACTCTCTACGGCTTCGGCGGCTAAAGCCTCGCCTTCCTGCCGGACCGCCGCCACAACAACCCCAAAGGCTCTTTTAAGAGCCACCCACCTAGTCCTTGAAAAGAGCTGTATCGCTGTATTTTGACATTCGTTTATTGTTGTATTTGTCTCTTGATTTCTTCCCTTTCACACAGTACCCTTCATTCTCCTCTCTACATCCCACATCGGGTAAGTCGGGCTGCTGTTCAAAAAACCACAAAACCCACTGAGGACAACAATTAATTAGCCTTTCCGAGAAAAATTTGAGCAACATGCTATAAGCTTAAGTTCTGCACAACAAACTGCCGCAGCATTGTTTTGCTGCCTTTGAGAACCAACTACGGCGCCCACAGTACTGAGCCTCTGGAGGTGCTTCTCCGCTCTCCCGCCCGCCGCTGCCGCCCGCGGGAGCCCCGGGCCGTGGCCAGGGCGGGTTTGGCGCGCGCGCCATTTCCTAAAGCCCGCGCGGGACGCGATTGGCTCCGGGACATTCCGCGCTCCCTCTGCCCGCGATCGGCCCGGGACAGCGGCTCCCTGCGCGCCGGGAACAGAGAGATGCCACCGCTCCCATCCGTACCAACAATGAACACGCAACCCCGCCAGAACCGGCCCGGGTTAAATACAGCGAACACACGCCAAACCACACACACACACACAGAGACAAACACAGCCAGTCCTTTCTTTCCCTTCCCCGCGGTACCCGGGCCGTAGCATTTCAAGCTCTTTCTCGAGACTGTGGGTGGCTCTGAAAAGAGCCTTTGGGGTTCGCTTCTGGGCTCCGGACGCTTTCACCGCCCGCTTTACTTGCTCTTGGCTTTGTGACTCTCCGTCTTCTTGGGCAGCAGCACGGCCTGGATGTTGGGCAGCACGCCGCCCTGCGCGATCGTCACCTTGCCCAGCAGCTTGTTGAGCTCCTCGTCGTTGCGGATGGCGAGCTGCAGGTGGCGGGGGATGATGCGCGTCTTCTTGTTGTCGCGGGCCGCGTTGCCCGCCAGCTCCAGGATCTCGGCCGTCAGGTACTCCAGCACGGCCGCCAGGTACACCGGCGCGCCGGCGCCCACGCGCTCCGCGTAGTTGCCCTTGCGCAGCAGCCGGTGCACGCGGCCCACGGGGAACTGCAGCCCGGCCCGCGACGAGCGCGACTTGGCCTTGGCCCGCGCCTTGCCGCCCTGCTTCCCGCGCCCAGACATCTTCTCGCACTCCTCGCTCGCTCCGCACACAGAGTCCCGCCGACAACGACACGCAGCGACACCGACACCGCCGCCCTCAGCCCTCCGCCTTTATATCCCCTCCCTGCGCGCGACCGCCGCCTCCTGATAGGCCGAGCCCTCCTCTCGGGGCACGCGCTGCCCAATGGCGCAGCGAATCTCACGCTGACCAATCGCGACGGCCGCAGCGCCCAGAGGCTACGCCCACGCCCTCCGCCCGACCAATGACGAGCCGCGGAGGGCGGGCCTCGGCTCGCGGCCCCTCCCACGGGAACCGCCGCTCCCGCCCGGACCGGCGGGGCCGCGCTGCCCCGTCCCGCGCCGTGATCGCTCTCTGCCCTGTGCTAGGGTTCTTCTAAAGCCGCCGGGCTGCACTGTGCCGGTTGGAGGTGCCGGGTCGAGGACAGAAAGAGGAAAAGAGAGACAGTGGGGCGGTGTCTCTCGTGAGGGGGAAAGGGGGGACGCAGGGGACCACGCACGCTCTGTGAGGGCAGTGAATTTCCTCTTGTTCTACGGTGGGTTTTTTCCCCGCGGTTTCGGACGATTTTAACACCGTTTCGATCCTTATTTCGAGCTTATAAAACCTCATACACTTCTCCGCATCTGAAAATAACTCTCCTCTGTATCCCGAAATTGAAATATATAAAGTGCAACACAACACTACCTCTGCTCTCTCCAGAATAATCAAGTTCTATACATAATTGTATAAGGGGGGTTTTGGTAAGTACCCGTATGAGCGTAATGCAATACTTTGTGTAACAGCTCCTTTTACTGTGTTTGTGGTGGCTCTTAAAAGAGCCTTTGTGTTGATTTAGATACTTTAAATAAAAGTAGCAAAGTTCTGACAAGGCTTACGCGCGTTCTCCGCGGATGCGGCGGGCCAGCTGGATGTCCTTGGGCATGATGGTGACGCGCTTGGCGTGGATGGCGCACAGGTTGGTGTCCTCGAAGAGCCCCACCAGGTAGGCCTCGCTGGCCTCCTGCAGCGCCATGACGGCAGAGCTCTGGAAGCGCAGGTCGGTCTTGAAGTCCTGCGCGATCTCGCGCACCAGCCGCTGGAAGGGCAGCTTGCGGATCAGCAGCTCCGTGGACTTCTGGTAGCGCCGGATCTCGCGCAGCGCCACCGTGCCGGGCCGGTAGCGGTGCGGCTTCTTGACGCCGCCCGTGGCCGGCGCGCTCTTGCGGGCAGCCTTGGTGGCCAGCTGCTTGCGGGGCGCCTTGCCGCCCGTCGACTTCCGCGCCGTCTGCTTCGTCCGCGCCATAACTCCCGCTACAAGCGACCAAGTGCCGACTAACAGCTACAGTGAACGGCTGTCTGTGTTTGGGGAGTATTTATAGCACTGGTGCCTTCTCTGATAGGCAGGCGGGTGAATGCTACATTTGATTGGTTGATTCAAATTTTAAAATTCCCGCCCTTAGCCGATACCGCCTACCCTTTACAGACTCAATTCCTACTGAATACTCAGTGTTCTTGTAAAAAGCTATAATGTGTACTATTTCTGTTTCCGGAATTTTTAAGACTTGGTATTTTTATTATCTGACGAAATTTAACTTGAATATCAAACCACGCAGGCCGTAAAGCTTTTTTTTACATTACACAATTTTATAATTGAATCTTTCTTACTACTTCGCTTTATCATCCTTTAAGTGTGAAAGTTTCCCTTCTATTTTCGTGGATATATTTGTACAGAGTTGACAAGGACAAAAATTCACTTGAAAGTATTTGTAGTTTTATCTACATACCTTACGCTGTGACATGATTATGAATTCTAAAGTGAGTGAAAATAGTAGATGACAATGTCTACTTGAAAACAAAAATTTAAAAGGATAATAAAGTACTTATTTTCAGCCCAAGAATAAAAAAACAGTCAGAGCTTTCGATTTTTACAGGTAATACACTGATACGTAAACTTTAACAAGCAGTTATGAACAAGAAGGCATGGCTAGGAATCAAGGCTTGTAAAGGAAGGTTTACATTCATTTTAATTTGAAGTTTAGAGCCCCTTGTTTAAAATCGGTTCCGCTAAAAATGTAGGAGGGCATTACTCCCTTGTTAGTGCGTGCGTGGTCCCCTGCGTCCCCCCTTTCCCCCTCACGAGAGACACCGCCCCACTGTCTCTCTTTTCCTCTTTCTGTCCTCGACCCGGCACCTCCAACCGGCACAGTGCAGCCCGGCGGCTTTAGAAGAACCCTAGCACAGGGCAGAGAGCGATCACGGCGCGGGACGGGGCAGCGCGGCCCCGCCGGTCCGGGCGGGAGCGGCGGTTCCCGTGGGAGGGGCCGCGAGCCGAGGCCCGCCCTCCGCGGCTCGTCATTGGTCGGGCGGAGGGCGTGGGCGTAGCCTCTGGGCGCTGCGGCCGTCGCGATTGGTCAGCGTGAGATTCGCTGCGCCATTGGGCAGCGCGTGCCCCGAGAGGAGGGCTCGGCCTATCAGGAGGCGGCGGTCGCGCGCAGGGAGGGGATATAAAGGCGGAGGGCTGAGGGCGGCGGTGTCGGTGTCGCTGCGTGTCGTTGTTGGCGGGACTCTGTGTGCGGAGCGAGCGAGGAGTGCGAGAAGATGTCTGGGCGTGGGAAGCAGGGCGGCAAGGCGCGGGCCAAGGCCAAGTCGCGCTCGTCGCGGGCCGGGCTGCAGTTCCCCGTGGGCCGCGTGCACCGGCTGCTGCGCAAGGGCAACTACGCGGAGCGCGTGGGCGCCGGCGCGCCGGTGTACCTGGCGGCCGTGCTGGAGTACCTGACGGCCGAGATCCTGGAGCTGGCGGGCAACGCGGCCCGCGACAACAAGAAGACGCGCATCATCCCCCGCCACCTGCAGCTCGCCATCCGCAACGACGAGGAGCTCAACAAGCTGCTGGGCAAGGTGACGATCGCGCAGGGCGGCGTGCTGCCCAACATCCAGGCCGTGCTGCTGCCCAAGAAGACGGAGAGTCACAAAGCCAAGAGCAAGTAAAGCGGGCGGTGAAAGCGTCCGGAGCCCAGAAGCGAACCCCAAAGGCTCTTTTCAGAGCCACCCACAGTCTCGAGAAAGAGCTTGAAATGCTACGGCCCGGGTACCGCGGGGAAGGGAAAGAAAGGACTGGCTGTGTTTGTCTCTGTGTGTGTGTGTGTGGTTTGGCGTGTGTTCGCTGTATTTAACCCGGGCCGGTTCTGGCGGGGTTGCGTGTTCATTGTTGGTACGGATGGGAGCGGTGGCATCTCTCTGTTCCCGGCGCGCAGGGAGCCGCTGTCCCGGGCCGATCGCGGGCAGAGGGAGCGCGGAATGTCCCGGAGCCAATCGCGTCCCGCGCGGGCTTTAGGAAATGGCGCGCGCGCCAAACCCGCCCTGGCCACGGCCCGGGGCTCCCGCGGGCGGCAGCGGCGGGCGGGAGAGCGGAGAAGCACCTCCAGAGGCTCAGTACTGTGGGCGCCGTAGTTGGTTCTCAAAGGCAGCAAAACAATGCTGCGGCAGTTTGTTGTGCAGAACTTAAGCTTATAGCATGTTGCTCAAATTTTTCTCGGAAAGGCTAATTAATTGTTGTCCTCAGTGGGTTTTGTGGTTTTTTGAACAGCAGCCCGACTTACCCGATGTGGGATGTAGAGAGGAGAATGAAGGGTACTGTGTGAAAGGGAAGAAATCAAGAGACAAATACAACAATAAACGAATGTCAAAATACAGCGATACAGCTCTTTTCAAGGACTAGGTGGGTGGCTCTTAAAAGAGCCTTTGGGGTTGTTGTGGCGGCGGTCCGGCAGGAAGGCGAGGCTTTAGCCGCCGAAGCCGTAGAGAGTGCGACCCTGGCGCTTGAGGGCGTAGACCACGTCCATGGCCGTGACCGTCTTCCTCTTGGCGTGCTCCGTGTAGGTGACGGCGTCGCGGATCACGTTCTCCAGGAAGACCTTGAGCACGCCGCGCGTCTCCTCATAGATCAGCCCCGAGATGCGCTTGACGCCGCCGCGCCGAGCCAGGCGGCGGATGGCCGGCTTAGTGATGCCCTGGATGTTGTCGCGCAGCACCTTGCGGTGGCGCTTAGCGCCGCCCTTGCCGAGCCCCTTGCCGCCCTTGCCCCGGCCAGACATGGTCACACACTCGCTGCTGCCGCTACCGACACTGCCAGTGTGAGCCAGCGCCGCCCGCTCCGCGCCTTTATGGGGTTCGGTCCGACCTGGTTGGGAGCAGGGGCGGGCCCGCCGGGCGGGGCCCGGGCTGAGCCTCCGCCCCTTCGGCTCCGCCCCGGGCCCGGCCGCTTTCCCCGCCTCCCGCTCTGCCCGCCTGCCCCGCCCCGCTCGCCCTGCCCAGCCCCTCGGCTCCCCCGGGCGCCTTTTCCCTGGTTTCCCCCCTCCAGGCATGCCGAGAACGCAGAAGCTCGGTTTTTTCCCCGGCTCAGGGACGTGGCGGTCTTTCGGCCGCCGCACACCGTTTTTATGGCCCTGCTGTGACCTCATCTTCTCACTGCTGGGGTTCCATTCAGGCATTCGATATACTGATATACTGATAAACGTAAGAACTCTTCGGTCAGTTTCAGGAGCTTAGTTTAGTATTTGTCCTCTAAACCATGAAGCATGAGGGACATCATGCCTAAGTTTTCACGTTAGACCAGAAGTAAACGTTTTTTTTTCTCAAAGTTGCCTATGTCTGACTCTCAGGGTATTGTATCAGTGGCGAATCTGCACAGGACTTTTTCAGGAATGAACTGAACCCCCTTTATTTTCTATCCTAGTGTCTCCAGTGATTCCTTCCCATTCACCCTTTATTTTCTCTCTTTATTGTTTTCTTCACATTACATTCCAAACATATTGGTGATATACAAAATGCAATATATGTCCATTAGATAATTAACTGGATTCAAATTATTAACATACGTCAAATGCACAACAAAAATTGCTGTGCCAGCTGTGTTCCTGTGTACCCCCATGTTTTCAAAGGCCTGGCACAATACTGAGTGGGTACTCATTCCTTCATGTAATATGTTTTCCTTTCAGAAGGGAATGTTGCAAATTACAACATTTTTCTTTGTTATTTTGGTATAACTTCATGACTCTGAAAATCAGTCATTATGACTTTTCAATCCATGCCTCATTTCTGTTAGCTATGCCTGCAGTCCTCCATTTGCAGTTCAGGACCCACTGGCTCTATGCAATTAACATCATTCCAATATGGAGAATTTGCCTGAGCTCATCATGGCCAAATACACACATTATTACTCACACAGAGACAGAGGAAAGTCCCTTAAAGTGAAGGGCTTGGAAAGATCTCTGAACTCTGGCAACCCTTTTTCTCATTGACTCTGGCTTTTTTTTTTCTGCCTTAATCACAGTGAATCCAGCAGGGTAAAATATTATGGGGCCTAAAAATATAATGGTGAAGTAATTCTTTCACAGCATCTTTCAGCTCAGTTATTTTATATAAGAATGTCTCAGTCTGGCCCTGAAGACCTATGATTCCTTTTAATCTCTCCTTTTACATGAGTTGCCATTCTCTCTGTTTCACACGTATTATCTTCATCTTGGAGCTACAGGGAAGGGTATGCATTTCACTCTCTTTGCTGGTAGGCATTTTGTTCATTTCATGCATGTTTTCCAGCAGCCTTTGATAACACAGGCAGACACTGAGGACAGCTAACCATGTATTAATGGAATTCTCCACAGTGACAGGGATACAGTCCATGTAATATACATGGCCATCACTCATCTGTCCATCAACCACTCCCACTCACCTGTTCCTCAACCTTTTGATTTGTAATGCTAAAGCAAATCCCAAAACAAGAAAAATGTTTTGTCTAGAGAAAGCAACTGCTATACACCAAGAAGAAAACTCCATTTGCTTTTCCCTAATTCACCTCTCTCTTAAGACATCCCCTCTGACTCAATGAGTCTCCAGCCTACAAAGCACTAAAATCTAAAGGACCACCAATAGATTATCAGCTATAGCTCCTACCCTCTTTATTTACTAGCCTCTGTCACAGTTGGGATATTGGTCCAGAAAGAAGTTTCCTGTTAATTTCTCATTTCTTCAAGCATAATAATTATGTCTCCAGCATGCAATTCAAAGAGAGCAGAATCTCAAGGCTGTCCTGCTCACAACACCCATTAATTTCTCCCCACTCTTGGATCCCTGCTGATATTACTACTTTAAGAAACAAGTTCTACTACTGCACTGTGTATTCTTCTGACCTCTCCCAGACTTACAGCTTTTGTGTTCCCAATACTAGCCTAACAGAGCTTGTGTGTCCCTCAAGTTTGAAGGGACCATAACCAGATAATCCTGCTACCCAAGGGGAAGGTAAAAAAAAAAAAAAAAAAACAAACAATCCAAAAGACCCAAACAAAACCACAAACTAAAGCTACGACTATTCACCATGTAGGGACAGTAAGCATATGTGGTAAAATGAAAATAATAAAACTCTAAACCCAAACAGACTTGAAGATTAAGAACCCATCTTTACTTTCATTAGTGTCAAATGCAAACAAAAATTCCTGTCTTCCTCCACTGGTGTAGCTGACAGTGATAACCCCTGAAAGCCTTGCTATGTACTCAAGCACGCCAAGGCCTAAAGAATTGATAAAACCAGAACAGATTGCAATTTTTCCTCCACTTTGTTTTTGGTTGTATTTATTTTCTTTCTTCCTTTTTTTTTTCCTAGCAAATTTTTTATTAAAAAGACCATGCCTTAGATTTGGCAACTAACATTGGAATTACTCAGAAGTTTACCTTACTGATACCAGGCCCCTTCCTCAACACCTTTGAGTAATTTCAGCTATTAAGTTTCCTTGTACATGTCTCACTGCAGTCTGAGCAAACCCAAGCCCCAGCAGGTTTCTCTTTACTCACCACTTCCATACAGCTGCATGTCTGCTGCTCCCTGCTCCTGGCTGCTCTGTGCTGGCCTTCTGTGCAAGTCTTGCTAACCACACAATTAAATGAGAGATGTTACAAACTACTAACCTCAAACAGAACACAAAAGTTGACGTTGTTACTCTATTCCCTATTTCAAAACCAAGTCAACAAAATCTTGATGGCATTTTCAGTTCCAAAGCAAAAAAACCCCAAAAACCAAAAATTGACAGAAAGAACAAGATTTAGTTTTAATACAGTCATTATGGAAGCCAATCTTTTCTGGGACTAAGGTAATTTGCAGGCAAAACAGATGAAATATATTCTTCCTGAATGTGCCCAAACCATACATATATAGTCTCACAAGCCTCTGAAGCCAGATTCCCAACTTCCTAACTGTATGACAGCAGAGGTGACAAGTTGCTGACATCATTGATATATCAGGGGGAAATTCAGGCCCCAGCCAGCCCTTCCAGTGCCCCTGGCAATCTGCACAACACACTGACCTGAGATGGTGCTACTCTGGCACCACACCACAGGCTGCAAAGCATGTACTGCAAAAACACGAACTACAGCACAACACTTACACAGTGAACAACCCTGCAAAACCTTTTTGTTCCCTTTTTGTTCTGTGGGAAAACAGCCTAAAAACCAGCGAGCTCCCTGATGCTAACTTGCAATACTCCTGTTCTAGAGAGATGGCACAAAGAGCCTTGTCTAGAGCCAGTACCTGCTTCACCTTCATACCTGTGGAGAATAACAGGAAGGCAGCACCATTTAAGGAGAGCACCTTTGCATGGTGAGTTACAAAGGGCTCTGGCTCTTAGCCTACATTGTGCCTGGGTGCCACTGTCAGTGCCTGTGAGGCAAAAAATGAGTTGCCTGCCAATCCAAATTTACCTGGAAGCGTGTCCCATCAGTGTCTGGGGTGTCAGCAGCCAGGAAGATGGCAGATTGCAGAACAGCTGTGCATGCATGATGTGTCCAGGACACTTGGTCCCTCCATAGGTTCCAAACACATTTCTGGCTGGAGTGGGAAGTGACATTTAGATTAATCACATTCCTCCCTCCCGTGCACCAGAAGTCACAGACAGCATTGTCACACAAGCAGGAAAGTGTGGAGGGCAGAAAATCCACAGAAGTGCTGCAATGCTGCAGGGAGGAAGAGTGTGCAGCCCAGCATCCCTCTGCGTGAGCTGCTGACTAGTCTGAGCAGCCAGGATTCCATGCTATGGAGAGGCTGCTGTGGAAAGGCAGCATGGTGTCACCCTTCCTTGGGGGACTTCACCACTAAATGCAGTCAAAAGTGAAGCACTCTCCATTCAGGTGGAGACAATTTCCTTGGGGAGCCATAGCTGATGCACCTGCTGTTAATGCTGTTCACCTCTCAGGAACAGTTTGTCTAAGGGCCTGAGGTGTCCTCAGTCTCCCATTGATGATGACATTCAAACCATGCCAAGGTGGTCCAGAACACAATTTTTCAAGTGGCTTGGATTAGTTTTAGAAGACCAAATTATTTAGATAGAAATAATTCTATTATTTGATATCTGACTGAGGACCTTTTTTTTTTCATTGTGTGTGAATAAAAGTAAATATGCCTTAAACTAATAAACAAAGAGTAAAGAACAAAGTCCATTTTTTTCATCATTATCTGTTCTCAGATAGATTTTGACCCCCTGCATTTTTTGCTGACTTTTTTTTTGTTTTGCTTTCCCAGGAAGGTTTTCCTTCCCAGTGCCTCCTAACTATGGACATATCCAGGTTTCAGACTATAGATTTTAACTTGCCAAATTACATGCCATGCAATGAAGAAGGGAGGACACCACAGGTGCCCCAACCCTTAACCACCAAGGGTACAGGGAGGAGTGTACAACATTCCAGGAAGATGAATCTGTGGGGACAGTCATCCCTTGCCCTACCCTATTTGTTCTGCTCCCTACAGGTGCTCACTCATACCCTGAGTTTAAAAAGCCTTATGTGACCTCAGTACACTTTAGGAGCTTTAACAGCAGTAGCAGCAGACACATTAGTATTATGTAGGCAGAGACTTGTTCTGCTGAGCTGCAACAAGTTTGTAGTTTGGTAGGTCTTGCTTTAAAATTCCTTAGCTAAGTGTTAAAAGTTGCTAAACTGTGCTGGCTGGTTGGATCACACAAGTGTTATTACATTTGAAACTCAGATGAAAGATGATGTCACTGAGGGCAAGTCAGGCATGGGTGTAACACTGTAATGGGAGTGTAATCATGGTTGCAGGCAGCATTTACACCTCTTTCCTGTGGAACATGTATGTGGGAATGCAGCACATCATGTAAAGGCCCTCACCTAAATCTCTCTGGAAATGGCCACCAGAGAGGGGCTCTGGTGTGTAAGAGCAGCTGTGCTTCCTTCAGCTGCTGGGGATGACTGAGCAGAGCCCTCAGCTGCAGCAGGCAGAGCAGCCCAGCAGCCACATTTGTGTGGCTGGCTCTCATGCTAATGCCTCCTCACAAAATTGCTTGGGAACAACTACTGTGCTACCTCTCCTTAATGCAGACATACCTAAATATAACCCACAGCTTATTTTCGTAGGAACAAGTATTGGCAGGTCCTAAACTGCAGATGGGAACGTTTGATAGCTCTCAGGTGTGCTGCCAGCCCTTGGCTGTGCTTCCTGTGTCTCCTTGCTCATGCCAAGAGGTCTTAATGATAACTGCAAAAGTTGGACAGATTTGGGTGTCTGAAGGGAAGCAATTTGCAGGGAGGGCTCAGGTTGCAGGTTTGTGATGCAGTGTGGCCTGCTGGGGTGCCCATAAGGTGAGAAGGATTGAAGTCATTCATATAAAATAGACCTTACAGTGGTGTCTTCAGAAGTATCTCTGGAGATCCTGATATTACTTTCCTTCTCTTACTGAATGATGAATTCTACCTCACTCCAGTCTCACTGGGAAAACCAAACTGCATGTAGCAGTCTATGTAATGTCTTCCCAATGATATTTTTCCACAATATCCTATATCTAAAACAGGATTATTTCCCTTCTTCATTTGCTCAGCTAGAGATAAACCACTCAGCTAGAGATAAACCACTACCACTTCTGCCTTTTAGGTAATCTTTCACCATATTTTTTCTTTTCCTGAGTACATTTGTTTATTCTTTTTTAACTATCTGGTCTGACTCCAGAGCAGCTCTTTTTAAAATTGCCAAATACACCTTAACTTTCCCAAATATTGTTCTTGTATGTATTTCTTTCACATAAGGAAGAACATGTGCTCCAAGTAGCATTTCTGCATCAGTAAAGTAGGTTTATCTCTTTGCTTCGACACCATTTAAAAAATAGCTTCTTTTTTTTTTTGTTTGGTTTTTTTTTTAAATGAAATTTCTGAAGTTACTTCAGTTTAAATGACTAAAAAGTAGCTGAAGACCAGAACCTGACACATATATACTTAGTAGGCTTTTTGGGATATGAGGAAAGGGTAGCAACTGCTGGGAGAAAAGCCAGGCAGAAAACTGGAATAGTGACCATTATAGGCACCTCAATTTTGCCACCAACAAATGTGAATGAAGACTCTGTGAAGACATAAATGAGAGCTGGAATATTTACAATTCCTTCAGTGAAGATTACTGAAACAAATGTGTTCAAAGCACCAAGAATAAGCAAAAAGGAATTTTTCATTTTGCTGACATGTCACTCATGGCCTATGCTTTTCCTCTGTCTATATGCAATGAAGTCTCTAGGCAACTGCTAAATTTCGTATCTTCCCAGCAATTGCTACCTTATTACATTATGCAGCCAAATAAATGGAAAGGTTAATTCATAATTTTACATATACAGGATAAAGGCTTCAAAACGTTTTACCTTCATTTGCAATTTCTGAAGGTTTCTTCATGTTACATAGTATTGCCAAACAAGACCTTGAAAATCACAATTTGATTAGCTCTTCTCTCAGTTAATTTCCTCTTAAAGCATTACAGAGCTCAGGTGCATTTTTACTGCAACCTTTTTTATGGTATTTTATCATTATGGGGTGGAGGTCACATTTTTCCCCTTCGTTGCATTTATTCATAATTTCACATTCCCTGAAACACTATTTTACAGCAAGCTAAATCTCTCATCTTATACACATTTTAGTATTTATAAAACAGCCATTGTAAATAAAACCATGACACAGAAATAGAATTGCATTTTCCCAAAACTATCTACTCATACACTCTGAATTTCTGGTTGCTAATATGTACTTAAACACTGTATTCACATTCTATGTTATATCAAGTAATACCAAAGGGCTGGCTGTAGTGCAGTTCTTGTGATTCTTAAACAACTGCAAAAGACAATGGATAATACACTTTTTTCACAGTCAGTAACAGATTAATGAAACATTAAGCCAGAGCTCTGTTCTGCTCAGCATATTTCACCATCTTCCACCAGATACCAGTGTTGGTTGACTCCTTCCTGGTTCTTTAGGAATGACCTATGGCCTACCTCTCCCCTTGTTAAAACTCAGGTTATCACAAATTGCTCTAGTTTCTGTCATAAAAGTATTTCCTTATTTCAGTGATTGCTGTAAAATGAACAAGTAATAATTAGGTGGGTTTTATTTAGAGTGAGAAGGGGATTCAGCATTCAGAGGCTTTAGCTAAACCTTTGTGTAGCCATATTCTGAGAGACACATTAAAAATCCAAACAGCAATAAGATTTACAATTCTACTACTTTTAGAGAAAATATAAAACAAGATAATATTCTTTGGGAATGAAGAGCATGCTTACTAAACTGCAATGATACTCCTTGCAAATCTGAAATTCCTAGAGACAAAGATAATTTCCATAAACAACAGAAGTGCAGGACATTGCTTTCTTTTACAAAACTGCAGTTTTGTAACATAAGGTTTTAAATTACTATATACTTCAAAATAATATGGAACACGACAGGCAAATAGATTGATTTAATTAATATTTGGTAGAAAAATTTGTAGCAAAAACAAACAAAAACACCCCACGTAGAGCAGCAGAGTAACTTTGCCTCCCTTGTACTGAAATCCCAGTAAGACAAAATAAACCAACTCTCTGTTCATCAGTCTCCAGATAACAAGAAATTGCTTATGTTTCTATAAAAAGTGGAATAGGTGGCTGTACGAGACACTATTTCACTAGACTTTAGCGTTTTAGTAGGTAAAACACATGGTCAAAGGAACCGGTTCTTAATCCATATTCAGAGCTGAAAAAGGAGTTTGTGTTACTTCCTCCTCTTCAAAATCAATTTAAACTGTCAAAATAGCTTCAAATCGTAAGCTTTCAACTTTGACCCCAAGAAAACCCTCTAAAGAATAAGACTGAGTCGTTGCCGTAACATTTATATCAAAAGGAAATTTTTAATTTGCAAGGAAAAACAAAAGTTTCTCCCTTCAGAGGTCTCTCCAGCAGCAGCACACGGGATTTATCGCCTCTCCTTTAACTCAAATCGCGTGTTTGCCGCAGGAAACTCTCCCGAACGCAAGTACCTGCTCTTCTCCCCCCTCACCGGGGAAACCGGCCGATTTGGTGGCAGAAATTCCGAGGAAAACACACTTTTGTTAGTCCAAAGAAACACAAATCGAGCACACCGAAGGGCTCCCCGGCCGTGCGGCGGGGCGGGCTCTGCAGCGCACCAATCACGGCGCGGCTCCGCTCTAAAAATACGAGCATCTGACCCGGGCCAGCCCAATTGTGTTCGCCCGCTCCGCAGAGGCAGCCGCCGCGATGTCCGAGACCGCTCCCAGCGCCGCCCCCGATGCGCCCGCTCCCGGCGCCAAGGCCGCCGCCAAGAAGCCGAAGAAGGCGGCGAGCGGCTCCAAAGCCCGCAAGCCCGCGGGGCCCAGCGTCACCGAGCTGATCACCAAGGCCGTGTCCGCCTCCAAGGAGCGCAAGGGGCTCTCGCTCGCCGCGCTCAAGAAGGCGCTGGCCGCCGGCGGCTACGATGTGGAGAAGAACAACAGCCGCATCAAGCTGGGGCTCAAGAGCCTCGTCAGCAAGGGCACCCTGGTGCAGACCAAGGGCACCGGCGCCTCCGGCTCCTTCCGCCTCAACAAGAAACCTGGGGAAGTGAAGGAAAAAGCCCCGAAGAAGAGAGCAGCTGCGGCCAAGCCCAAGAAGCCGGCGGCCAAGAAGCCCGCCAGCGCCGCCAAGAAGCCCAAGAAGGCGGCGGCGGTCAAGAAAAGCCCCAAGAAGGCGAAGAAGCCGGCGGCCGCCGCAGCCAAGAAAGCAGCGAAGAGCCCCAAGAAAGCCGCCAAGGCCGGGCGCCCCAAGAAGGCGGCCAAGAGCCCAGCTAAGGCAAAGGCCGTGAAGCCCAAAGCGGCCAAGCCCAAGGCAGCCAAACCCAAAGCGGCCAAGGCGAAGAAGGCGGCGCCCAAAAAGAAGTAAATTGTACCAGGAGAGTTTTGTTCTACATATTTTGTTATCCAACGGCTCTTTTAAGAGCCACCCACACTTTCCCTAAAGGAGCTGATGCACCGAGGTCGTCCGTAACCTGCAGCAGGGGTCCAGCAATTCGTAAGTCGTCAAGAGGTCAATTGTGTCTTGTGTTTTTTGTTTCCTAGGGTTTACCGAAAGAAATAGTTAAGAACGCAGTAGAGCGCGGCGACTTTAGGGAAGTGTAGACTTTTGTTTTTTCCCCAAGTGATTACTTTGACTACCAAGAAGCAATGTTTTATAATGATTTGATAAAAGATCGGATGTACGTTTTTTTAAAGATATGTTTTGTAACAAAATAATGCAATTGCCAGGCACGCTACTACTGAGCCATGTCTAATCTAGTGAATTATTTCTTCTTAACTATCTCCGTAAATACCTTTGTCTGTTTGGGGGGTAAGAGGGGAGGGTTTCTTTACGGACACAAAACTAGCCCTGATCTCTCCCAATCCTTTTGTTCCTGATGAGAAAGAAAGCTTTAAGTATTGAAAAAGCCCGCCCTGCCCAAGGATTGGCCAGCGGAAATCCCGGCCGGCTGCCCTTCCCCCTCCCTTCCCCGAAGACGATTACGCCTCCTATCTCTGGAACTGCGTCAGCCGCTTTAAGAGGCGGAAAAGGGAGGTGGGACGGGAACTCTAAACGAATAGCGTCCGTATGTTCTCAGACGTAAGAACTAAACGGAAAATAGCCCGAACCAGGAAGAACTTGCACGGAGAGGAGGACGTTTTGGCAAGACTTTGTTATCACAAACATGGAAAACGTTGCTACTTTATCCAACCAAAAATAAAAAAAAAGTTAAAACAAGAATGGAGTAGTTAATGCAAAACGGCATTCATTGTTGTTGCGGTAACTCAGCTCTCTTAGGATCTTGTGGGTGGCTCTGAAAAGAGCCTTTGGGTTGTTAGTCAGATGAGATTTACTTGGCTTTCGCCTTGTGGCTGTCGGTCTTCTTGGGCAGCAGCACGGCCTGGATGTTGGGCAGCACGCCGCCCTGCGCGATCGTCACCTTGCCCAGCAGCTTGTTGAGCTCCTCGTCGTTGCGGATGGCGAGCTGCAGGTGGCGGGGGATGATGCGCGTCTTCTTGTTGTCGCGGGCCGCGTTGCCCGCCAGCTCCAGGATCTCGGCCGTCAGGTACTCCAGCACGGCCGCCAGGTACACCGGCGCGCCGGCGCCCACGCGCTCCGCGTAGTTGCCCTTGCGCAGCAGCCGGTGCACGCGGCCCACGGGGAACTGCAGCCCGGCCCGCGACGAGCGCGACTTGGCCTTGGCCCGCGCCTTGCCGCCCTGCTTCCCGCGCCCAGACATCTTCTCGCGCTCGCTCGCTCAGTCGCTCCCCCGGCACTGGAACCGCAACACTTAGCACTGCCTCGCTCCGCGCTCGCTTTACTGCCTCAACCTTGCGCTGATAGGCTGAGAAGTAGGTCTTGTGCAGACAGCCAATGAGAAGCAGGATCCAATTCTGACCAATCAGACGCGAATACAGAGGAGTACTGACATCATTTCGTGGTCTGGCCAATGAACGTGTGCAGAGCAGGAGCCGCTTATTTGCATAGGCGCGCTATAAATGTGTCGCACGCAGCCGTGCTTCTCACTTCCCTCCGGGGTTGATTCCGCAGCCGTTCCGTGGGTGCAGGAGGAGACACCGCTGTCGCCATGCCCGAGCCGGCCAAGTCCGCCCCCGCACCCAAGAAGGGCTCCAAGAAGGCGGTGACCAAGACGCAGAAGAAGGGCGACAAGAAGCGCAAGAAGAGCCGCAAGGAGAGCTACTCCATCTACGTCTACAAGGTGCTGAAGCAGGTGCACCCCGACACGGGCATCTCGTCCAAGGCCATGGGCATCATGAACTCCTTCGTCAACGACATCTTCGAGCGCATCGCGGGCGAGGCCTCGCGCCTGGCGCACTACAACAAGCGCTCCACCATCACCTCGCGCGAGATCCAGACGGCCGTGCGCCTGCTGCTGCCCGGCGAGCTGGCCAAGCACGCCGTGTCCGAGGGCACCAAGGCTGTCACCAAGTACACCAGCTCCAAGTAAATACTCAGCTGAAATATTCCTTAACCCAAAGGCTCTTTTAAGAGCCACCCACTTATTCAATAAAAGAGCTGAACAGTCAAGTAAGAAACACTTTATTGTTTCTTAGTGTAGAATCTTTGTGTCCAAAGGTTTGGGTGTTTGGTTTGTTTTTTTTTTTTTTTGGGTTTTTTTTTTTTTGGTTTTTTTTTTTGTTCTGGTTTCTTTTTGGTTTTTTTAGGTGTTTTCACAAATTTAAACATCACCTTACTGTTGCAAGTTTCCATGTTATGTCTGTTGTAAGATGAAGGGTAGGGATCTAACTGGGTTTTTCTAGGCAGCAGGGAATCGAAATTATTCATGGATACTCATCCCTGTACAGCATTGCCATTGTCGGATCGGCCACTTGATGGTGCTCAGCCTCTGCAGTTTTTGCCGGTCGCGGTTATTTTTGCCACAGCAGTGAGAGATGAGTGCAGCGCACTGTGCTCCAAAGGAATTTGTGCGGCGGCGGTAAGTGGCATTTACCTTCAACTCTTGCAAATAGCCCAGTGATCAATTAACTCAGAAGCACTTTCTAAACTCCTTTATCTTCACCATTTGTCTTTATAATCTTTCTGTTCATGTTTTTTTTTTTTATTTTCTTTCTACAGTAACTTGCCTGGTTTCTTCCCACGTCTGCTTTGGGTTCTCCTTTCGAGGAAGAAAATACGGGAAGACTTGTGTTCTAACCTATCTGTCCTTTTCTGCATGAATCTGTCACTGATTGTTTTAAAAGTACGAAATACTAAGAAACTCGACACTCTAGGCTTTGTCAGCTCCCAGGTCTCATCACACAGCCACTAATGAGGCTCAAAGTGCTTTCTCAGTCACCCCCTCCCATTTCTGGACAATTACATGCCACCGTGGATGCAGATCAAAGCCATTATCACTTCCCAACTGGATCTGAATAATCCTAAATTTCAACTATATATTGTGAACTTCTGAACAGAATTCATGCAGGCACCACAGAAGGACAAAATGAACTTTCTAGTACTGACTTGCATATCCTTTGGTAGGACAGGTAATGAGACAGGCACCAGGTCTCTCATAAATCTGTCACCTATTACCTAATAAATGTTAATTTCATTTTGAAGGGTTATGGGGACTTCTCAGACTGGATTTCAGATAGCCAGTGGGAAGAGGCATTCTCCAAACTCTTCTTTATCAGCTTGAAATGGGGTTTTGCAATCTCTCCATGTGCTTTAGTGCAAACTCTCAAACACAGGTTGCTTATTCTGAGTCCCTGTATATGTCTAATACCTGACAAGATTAATAAACCATTGTATATCCCACTCTAGGCTTTTCCAAGCTTTCCCGGATCACCAGAAAAGCACAAAGAAGTGCTCCTGTTTTCACAGTTGAAGATGGCCACCAGAAGAATTTGTCAGTGGCCATTCTGCACCTAATCAGCCATGTAAAAAACCCCAGTTCAAACCTCAGCTGCCATGGGACAGCGCTGCTGCCTGGTTCAAAGCAGGAGCTCAGGGATGCCTTTGGCTGCCCTGCTCAGAAGTGTTCCTTTTCCTTTTGCTGTGTTTGTGTCCTCCATGTAGGACCCTCATTGGGAGCCATCACAGACATTCAGGGGATTTTTAGTAGATTGTTTCAGTGTGTGAAATTATTTCTAGGTCTAGTAAAATCCTTGCTAAACAGAAAGTAAA
This sequence comes from Agelaius phoeniceus, assembly GCF_051311805.1. Taxonomy (NCBI): domain Eukaryota; kingdom Metazoa; phylum Chordata; class Aves; order Passeriformes; family Icteridae; genus Agelaius; species Agelaius phoeniceus. The sequence goes on along the minus strand of NC_135269.1, from coordinate 26,440,325 downwards.
ATGTTCCTGATTTCTTCTTTCAATTTCATTAAGAATGACAAGGCAATATTAGGGGGCTATCATGTGAACATAGCATTTAACATCAGATCTGATTGTAACATAACTCTAATTATTCTAACAGTGCTGGGAACAAAGTCTCTGAGCTCCCTCCATGGAAAATTTATTTAACTCGTTCTTGCCACTCAAGGTAAAAGTAGCTTTGCTAAGCTTTAAGCTTAGCAAAAATAACAAATCTTAAAAAAATTCCTGTCACAAGAGGATGAACACTCAAAGGCACTAATGCAAATAGTGTGAGTATAAAATCACATGGCAGCTTGTTCTTCCATAATTCACATTCTTTGCTGTCCTTTCCTGTTTCTTTCAGAGCAGTTCCCTTTGTCCTCCCAAGGACCGTACCCAGGTGAGGGCACCCAGCAGAGCCAGAGGGCCGTGCTCAAATGCATCCCCCTGCTGGAGCAGGTGCCGCTGCTGCTGCCACCAAACCATGAAGGAACAAAGCAGAAGCCCCCTCAAACAATTCTCCTGCCCTGGGTTCCTCTTTGAAGAGGAGTTTCCAGTTCACTGAGTGAAAAGTTTCTTTATGCAGTGTGCAGAGCAGATGGAGCTGGGTGTCTCCAAAGAGGAGCCCCTACAGCAGATTGCAACCCAAATTGTATCGGTGCCACCCACCATCCAATCCCCAAATACAAGAATTTAATTCCTGGTGCTGCTCCCTGGATGTCTCCTTGATATTTTTGGTCACTGGGCTGAACTCCTTTGGAAGTTATCTCATTCCTGGGATTGGTCCCTTGGCCCATCTTCATTCTGCTCCTGTCTTGCCAGTCTCAGCTTGGTCAGTGTTTGTGACACCACTTTTATAAAAAGTTTACACTCATCAGCTCATGTGCCCCAGGGCTGCAGCTTGCTGATCTTCCAGTGCAAAGCAAAGTCATTACCCCCAACAATTCTCAATATTGGAAGTGTTTGAATGTGTCATCTATAAACAGGCCCTGCATGTTGTCTTTTAGTCTACCATCCATATTTACCATCAAAATGTCTCCTGATTCACAGCATCTGAAATATGGGAAATATTTACACTTTGTAACACAAACATTTTTGTCAAAATATATGTTTTTATACCAGCAATTTTTTATATCTCAGATGATCAGAGTGAAACTACAGCTTAGTAAGTAAGCTGCAAAAAAGAGCACTGAAGAACAATACAAGCAGTTACAAAAATTTCCCCAATTTTATTCTTATTAGAATAATAAAATTATTATCACTCCTGGAAGAACATATATCTTCTCCAGATGACCATTCCTGCAGTAAAATTTATGGGTTTTAATCATTATGTTTCAAAAAGAAAACACTCTCTCTCTTAATTTCTGCAAATTGAAATAGAGCAGCTGGGCAAACATATACCTGCATTCTCTAGTGAACTGACTGAGCAGTGAATCAGAAATGAGAAATAGATGCCATATACATGGACCAAAACCTGAACAAATCACTGACAGTCTGTAGGAACTTTTTGCTACTTCCTGGGGTTTTGCGGGGTTTTTGGAGGGTTTTTGTTTTGGTGGGTTTTATTTTTTGTGTTTCTTTCGTTTTTTTTTAATATTTGTTTCATTTTTATTAATGTAGTAAACCAATAGCTGCTCTCAAACCTGAATTTCTTTTTTTTTCTTTAACGGACACAGAATAGAATTACCTGATACCCAAGACAAATTATCCCAATGTTACTTTCCCAGAGGCTTTTCTTTCCATTCTAAACAGAAAATGTTACATTTTAAAATAATTACACTTGCAGGAGAAAGTATTCACTGCAGCTAGGGAAAAATATTTGGTTTTGGACCCACCTTGCTGTAATGTTTTCTGGCAGTGATGAAAATCTGCCCAGGTCAGATGGTAAATGAAAAAAAAAAATGAGACTTGAGGTTGCAAATACCTGGTCTAAGGGCTGTGCCATTCAGAGAACAGCACAGCCAAGACATGGCAGAAATCTCCCAGGAGGAGAGGCTGAAAGTAGGTGGGAATGCAGCTGGGAACTCCTCCCTTCCCAGCCCACACAGCTGTGAGGAAGGATGGAGCATTCAAGGAGCAGGGGCAGCTCTTTCCCCAAGGGCTGGGGTCACTGAACCAGGGGCCTGTGTAGGTGGAAAGGGGGTTTCCAGGTTAGATTTCTTTCATGCCTACAAAGAACCAAATTATCTGACTGCAGACCTATCAAAATGCTTTTATCAAAAGCATTCCTTGTCAAAAATGATAGAAGGTATTAATCAAAAAAGTTCATCCTTTATTTTTAGCACTGAAAATCTCAGGAGGCAATTATGAGCATAATTGATTTTACAACTGGAAAACAAGTAGAGTGAAAAGAGTTACAGAACAGATGGGAATTTTAATCCCACATAAAATCCACAACCTTTTTGTACTTGCACTCCTGCTTATATTGCACGTAGATATTTTTACTTGCAAAGGTCGTAGGAAAATGGAAGAAATAATTCCTGAAATAAGAAGAGTGCACAGAGTGCTACATCTGAAATCTGAACTTGTAACAGATGAAAGGATATTGACCTCCTTTTGTGCAGTATCAGAGCTGTGAAGAAATGCACACGTCTCAGGTATGCATCCTCTTTTCCTTTTGTAGCACAGAGCAGCCACCTCAACAAGAAACAATCTGGACACTCCACATGACCAAGTTTTGGGGTCCTTTTCCCCTTCAGCTCTTGGGACACAGCCAGGTCAGTGCCTTCAGCCATTCCACTTAGAAAAGAAGACCCAAATCACCACAGCAATGGCATAGGCCCAATCTTTCAACATGGGGGCTTTGAAATCGCTGCTCCCAGCCCCATGGGAGAAGGGAAATGGTCACATTCCACAGGCAGCTGGAGCTCCTTGGGCTTCAGCCTGAACTGACGCTTACATGTCCTGCAGAACCTCACAGGATGTGTGTGTTCTACTTCAGAGTTACCACAGAAGCTCACATTTCTCAGCAGGAAATTGTTGGGAAAATTAATCCACAAACACCAGAGGTTTAAGTCCAAAAAGGAGACAGAGGAGTCCTGTAACTTTTTTCGAATAAAGGGAGAGAGCATGGGGCATTCCCCTGGAATCTCACAAATTTTTGGAGGATGCAGCCTCCTTTTTATCCTAATTTCCTGACTGCATTTCCCTTCTCTCTTTCCCCATTGGCTGAGGTACATGAGAGGTACAGACTTCCTAAAGCACCTGATACCAAAGATTTCCCTCTAATGTATAACCCTCCCTTTTAATTTTTAATTCTTATGGAATTCAAGGGTTTTTCTTCCTCATTATTTCTTTCATCTCTCAATGTCTCATTTTATTTATCAGCAAACCTAAAGTTTATTTGCAAAAGCAAATATCTTTTTCCATTCATCAATCAATGGAGTTCTTCCCATTGTTTCTTTTCTCTCCCAGTGCTCGTTTTATCTACCAGCAGACCCACAGCTTGTTTGTAAAGACAAATCCTCTATTCCTCTCAAAATGACATGGTACAAAGAACAGGGGGAAACACCAGGAAACTGCAAAAGAACTGGGACTATTTTACAGCATTTACCTGAAACTGAATAATATCTGTTTTTCTTCTTCACCCTACAGGTTTGTTTCTTAACAATGGTAAAGCAAAAATCCTTTAATTGGGGGGGGGGGGGGGGGGGGGGGGGGGGGGGGGGGGCTGGGGTGAAACTGAAGAGGAAATTCTTTGTTTCTGGATGTTAAACTCCAGGGCCCCGCTCTGCCCTTCCAGGAGATATCCCAGCCTTTCCTTTGCCTCCTCCCTTCTCTTCCCAGGGGCCCCTTTCAGCACGAGGTGCTGGTGGCAGCCACAGAGCAGCATGAGAGGATGAGCTGATGATCCCGAAACACCCCATTCCCACTGTGAAGGGCTGCTCCATCCTGTGTCACCCTGCATTTCCCCGCTCCCAGAGGCGGATTAGTTCTTAAATCCCCGTCCCGGGCCCCAGTGCAGGGAGCAGGAAAATGCCTGCTTGTCACGGCCTGACCAACCAACCCAAAGGATTTTGTTGCCGCGGGAGAAACGAGGGTTCCCGGTGGGAACCATCCCCGCTGTCACTCCCTCCCCGCTGTGTTTATGCCGGAACGGGATCGCGCAGCTTCAGCCCAGCTCTCCTCCCCATGCCCCCAAATTCAACTCCTGGGATTGAATCACAAAGCGCACAACAAAGGAGGAAGCAAAGAAAGCACCAATGTAAATAGGATTCCGTGTTTTACCGCAGGGCAGCCGGTCAGTCCGGGAGCCGCAGGGAATCCCCCATTCCCAGCTGCGCACGGATCCTTGCCTGGAGCACGGCCGGGGCATGGACGGGGAGGGGATGCGGCACCAGCGGGGCGCGGGGGCTGCTGCTGCCCTGCCCGGAGATCTGTCCCGGCAGGGCTGATAATGCTCCCATCGCCACCTTCCGCTCCCATTCTGCTGCTCCAAAAACAACTTATCGTCAAAGTCCATCTGCGCCCATCCGAGGAGGCTGCCGGCGTTCACTGTTAGGAAATACATTTATTTTCAAAGCGGTTCTGCTCGTTTATTCTGCTTTTGGTAAACCACGTCTAGGAAGGATTTTCACAGGAGTGTCTGGCTGGACAATATACATTCCAGGTCCTGCAACCCTTCATAGTTTAGACCTCGTGTAGTCCTATCTTTAATTTATGGCTTTATTTCCCATGGATGTAACTCGAAACTACAACTACAAAGTAACCGAGCACATTCTCTAGCAGAAAAAAAAATGAGAGGAGATACTGCAATAATAGTTATTAATTACATACCTTCTCGACCACTACCACTGTACCCTTAATACCAGAGCATTCTTTTGAAAGGGAAAGAAATCCATAAAATTGTTCTGTTGGAAGTTTCTACAGTCTACAAACTAGAATTCTACTCTAGTGTTCACACAACATCGAGATGATGCACACGGGGTTTTTCGGAGCAGTCTTTCCCCTTGTTCCCTACAATTCAATATGCAGGGCAGTCTCATTATGTGGAACAAGGTGGCACAGAGGGGAGTGGCAAATTCCTTCCCCTGTGGAAGAGTGGATTCATCACCCACTCACTTTGAGGAAAGTGAAATTCAGCGAGCACACACACACACATCAGGTCACAGGTGTTCAGTCACTGCTCTTTTTTCCTGTACTGGAGGGCAAAGACGTGACCATGTTACAAACTGCTCCCGTCGCTGCGGTGCCACCAGGTGCAGGACAGACAGAGGCTCCTGAGGCCCAGAAGCCGCCGCTGCTGCTGCAGCCGAGAGCCTGCAGGAGAGGCACAGGGAAAAACGAGCCAGGAGGAGCCGCACCAAAGCCAGGGGGAAATCGGAATCCGGCAGGGCAGCACCAGAGAATTTAACTTTAAAGCAACACTGTGACCTGCTGTAAGAGCAGCAGCTTTTCCAAGAACGACTCGCTTTCCCCCCAAACCGAGTGCTGGCTCGAAATTTCCCCTACCACAGGGAGAAGAGGGCGTGGATCCAGCGATCAGTGCCGGAAAAACGAAATTAAAAGCGATCGCGCTCTTTCCAGTGTAACGCAGTGAGCACTACATCACATCAGAGCTCCTTGGGAGCACCGGCAACTCCTCCCTGCCTGAAACCTTTCCCTGGTGTTCCACAATTCCGCCAAGGAAAGCCAGCGGGACTCACGCAGGAGTGTGCTAAGAGGCAGCAAAAGTGGATCAGTCGGGGCCCGAGGCGAGGAACGCCCCTCCTGTTGAGAAACATTTGTTCCACTCGCTGTCAGGACTGCCTAACACTATTCAGGGCTTTCTTTTTTTAGTTTTTGGTTTTCTGTCTGCGGGTTGCTTTCCTTCCCACTCCCCTTTTTCTGAAACACGAAAGTGCAACAGAGGCCAGCTCTTATTTAGTACTCGCAAAGGAAACAATCCAGACTGCTAAGACTTTATTGTTGTCCTCTAATAGGTACTAAACAGAGCACTTAGAGCAAACACGGAGCTGCGAAGCCAGGACACGGGATATTTACGCAATTATAAAACCCCCACTTGCCCCACTATTAACACATTGAAAAAGTCAAAACGATTATAAATTGGGAAGTTCTAAAGAAGTAGAAACAACGAAAATTCACCTCGGTAATTAAAGGAGAGGTCCTTTGAGAAAAAAAGAAAACTGCCTTAAGACAGCCTCCGTACAGGAACAGGGAAACGGAAACGAAGACAAGCATTAATAACATAAAGACTTGAAGAAAAGGCAACTTACGCATTTCTGCCTTCTCTTACTGGAATACCAAAACTGCAGTGAATCAGCCCTTTAAGAGGAATGTGGGCGGCTCTAAAAAGAGCCTTTGTTTGGTGATGAGCCTCACCGAGCTTTACTTGGCTTTTGCCTTGTGGCTGTCGGTCTTCTTGGGCAGCAGCACGGCCTGGATGTTGGGCAGCACGCCGCCCTGCGCGATCGTCACCTTGCCCAGCAGCTTGTTGAGCTCCTCGTCGTTGCGGATGGCGAGCTGCAGGTGGCGGGGGATGATGCGCGTCTTCTTGTTGTCGCGGGCCGCGTTGCCCGCCAGCTCCAGGATCTCGGCCGTCAGGTACTCCAGCACGGCCGCCAGGTACACTGGCGCGCCGGCGCCCACACGCTCCGCGTAGTTGCCCTTGCGCAGCAGCCGGTGCACGCGGCCCACGGGGAACTGCAGCCCGGCCCGCGACGAGCGCGACTTGGCCTTGGCCCGCGCCTTGCCGCCCTGCTTCCCGCGCCCGGACATCGCAGCGACTCCGCAGCAGCGGCAGCGACACAACCGGGAGAGCCGGAGCAACTCCGAGCCCGCCTCACCGCCTGCCTTATATACAACCCGGGCGGATCGGCAGCGCCTGCTGGGATTGGCTGCGAGAGAGGACTTGCTTCCGCAGCCAATGGTAAGGCGAATCCAGACCTGGCCAATGGCGGCTCCCGGCGCCGGGCTCCGAGCTGACAGAGAGCCAATGGCGCGGCGGCGGTCTCGGCGGAGCTGCTATAAAGCCGGCTGCCGAAGCGGTGCCGCCGCTGAGCGCTGTCGCTGTGTGAGTTGTTCGCGTGAGGAGCTGCTACTGCCAAAATGCCTGAGCCGGCCAAGTCTGCCCCCGCGCCCAAGAAGGGCTCCAAGAAGGCGGTGACCAAGACGCAGAAGAAGGGCGACAAGAAGCGCAAGAAGAGCCGCAAGGAGAGCTACTCCATCTACGTGTACAAGGTGCTGAAGCAGGTGCACCCCGACACGGGCATCTCGTCCAAGGCCATGGGCATCATGAACTCCTTCGTCAACGACATCTTCGAGCGCATCGCGGGCGAGGCCTCGCGCCTGGCGCACTACAACAAGCGCTCCACCATCACCTCGCGCGAGATCCAGACGGCCGTGCGCCTGCTGCTGCCCGGCGAGCTGGCCAAGCACGCCGTGTCCGAGGGCACCAAGGCTGTCACCAAGTACACCAGCTCCAAGTAGACGGCTTCTGCCTTCTTTCTTCAGTGTTTTTAACCCAAAGGCTCTTTTAAGAGCCACCCACTTTCTCAGTAAAAGAGCTTTGATTTCTTTTGCACTATTTTCATAGCATGTTCTCTACCTTCCTTTATCAGTGTTTAACCCCAAATATCAAAACCAAATTTTTATAGTTTAGTAATACAAACAGAAATCCTATTTTACCCTATTTGCGTTTTTTGAGCTTGCATTTTTTTTTCCCTACTGAGCCCAGATATTTACTGAAAAGCCTTCATTTTAGCTGGTATGTACAATTTTCTTCAATTGCCAGGTGGTTTAAGGGCAGCTTCCATTTGCCGTCCATTTTCTGTGTGCTTCTACATGAACTCCTTTCTGAGATTTTGGAATCCTAATTATTTCCTCCCCCCGCCCCCACAGTTTCAGCTGTGGTCTGCCCCATAATATCCATGTCACAGAGAAGTGCCATATATTTGAGAGGTGTCTTCAAGAATTTATTTATAGGGAAGTACTATTTTCTACTTCTACACTTCATTGGCCTTCCCGATCTGAAAAATAAAATTTGTTTAAGAGAAATGCTTTAAATTATTACGCACTTACTCATTAATTAGGTTTATTATTGTAAGATTCCAAATAATAGCTTATAAAGGCTTCAGAATTAAGTAGCATTCATTTACACCATTCATTTAAAGTGTTTTTTAGTCCCTGCTGCCCCCTTATGGGTGTTTCTGAATTTTCTGTCATTTTTTGTTTTACTACATGGGTTTAAGACCTCAGATTTAGATTTGTATGAAAAACTGCAGATACTGATGAAAAACGGGTCCCGGGGGACGATATTCAATTGGGACTTGAAAAAACAAATCTTACTGGACGGAAAAGTTAAATAATGTGTACAAAATGAGGGGGAGCAAATTCTTCAAATGAAAGAATTGGTAGCTCTTGAAAGTCACAGTCTGCCCGACAGAGAAGGGAGGCAGCCACCATAGACCCAAAGGCTTTGTTTAGGAATCACTACATGCATAATAAAAGGGCTGCAGCAGTGCTTTGAAACGAGCAGTTTCTAATTTTGAATATTTTTAAGATTTTTACGTTAAATTTTTATAGTCCCAGCTTCTCTTTTTTTTTTTTTTGAGTCTTATTTTACTGAGCTCCTGCATATTAAAAAAATTCCTTTATAAAACTCCATACCGTTCTAAAGTTCTTTTGCAATTCATACCCGAGTCTTTGCAGCGTAATGCGTGTTTTATGAACAGCGGCTAAGGGCAACAAAAACAGAGGGAGGAAATGTGAAAATACGTTAGTTTAAAGGGGGTGAGCAGAGTCTAAAGTAGTTTACATCCCTGCGACTGTGCCTGATAACACTTTAAGGGAGGAAGGGCAAGTATATAAACGATTGCGACTGCAGTTGCCCCGGGCTAAAAACCATGCTATTAGAAATCCTGGCTCCAGAAGAGGTTAAAATTTCCCGGGGCTCAGTGAAGTTTTACTATTAGACTCTAAAGCAATAAGCAAACTTTAACAGCCTGATCTGTGTATCGTGAAGCAGCTGTTTGAAAATCTCAAACCTCTTTGTATAACGACACCCACCGAACCATGAAGGTTCCCTCCTCCCCCCCCTCCTAAAAACATTTTCTGTGAAAATAGTGCAACAGCTCTTTTACTTGTACATGTAGTGGCTCTTAAAAGAGCCTTTGGGTCTGCGTGGGTTGCCTCACTGCCCGGCCAGGAAGGGCTGCTGCCGGCAGCTCAGGCTCGCTCTCCGCGGATGCGGCGGGCCAGCTGGATGTCCTTGGGCATGATGGTGACGCGCTTGGCGTGGATGGCGCACAGGTTGGTGTCCTCGAAGAGCCCCACCAAGTAGGCTTCGCTGGCCTCCTGCAGCGCCATGACGGCCGAGCTCTGGAAGCGCAGGTCGGTCTTGAAGTCCTGCGCGATCTCGCGCACCAGCCGCTGGAAGGGCAGCTTGCGGATCAGCAGCTCCGTGGACTTCTGGTAGCGCCGGATCTCGCGCAGCGCCACCGTGCCGGGCCGGTAGCGGTGCGGCTTCTTGACGCCGCCCGTGGCCGGCGCGCTCTTGCGGGCAGCCTTGGTGGCCAGCTGCTTGCGGGGCGCCTTGCCGCCCGTCGACTTCCGCGCCGTCTGCTTCGTACGCGCCATAGCTCCGCCGCTCACAGCGCTCCGCGCTCACTGCGCCCCCGGCTCACAGCCGCCGCTATTTATAAACCCGCTGCCCGCGCCCATTGGCCGCCCGCGCGGCAGCGGCCGGCTGCCATTGGGCGCATGTCGCGAGCCCGGGAAAAGCCCCCGCCTTCGGGGCGGGGAACGCACCCTGGCCTCGCCCCGCCCCGCCCCCTTCCAGCAACGGCTTGCGGGGCACAGCAGCGGCGGTGGCGGCGGCACCGCCGGAGAGCGGGCCAGGACGGGCTCGCCGCCCAAGCCTCGGGCTCGCCCTCCTTTATCCAAATCCACTCGGCTCGCGTTCATTCCCGGCCTCAGGACCGCTGGCTAAAGCTATCGCCGGCAGCCGCCTCCTTCCCCGAGAGCTCGCGGTATCTTGCCGCTCAGTATCCGCCTTCGTTTCAGGGCCGCGGCAGCAAGGCCGAAGGCGCAGGCGGCAGCCGCCTTGCCCGGCCCCGCCGAGCTCTCCCGGCCGCTGCCCCGGCCCGCTGGAAGCGCCGCGTCCCTTGCGGGCAGCGCGCGCTCAGGCCGCGAGCGGCACCAATCAGCGCCGGGCGGGAGGGGCAGGAGGCGGCCGGGCCCGTCCGCGGGGAGGCTCCGCGCAGTCCTCACTCAGGTCGGACCGAACGCGGCAGCGGCGCGGCCCCGGCTCTGCCCGCGCGCTGCAGCCCCGTCCGCGCTGGGCGGCCGAGAGTGCGGGGCGCGGGGACACGGCGGGGAGAGAGAGGGGGGCGCACGAAAGCCGGGAAAGAGCCGCACTGGGGAGCGTTAGGATAGACGGTAGTGCCTATGTAGACTGTGCAGTTCGGGGGCGAAAAGGCAGAGCATCGTCCCACTTCTCTTTCCCCGGTCACCCGCGAAAACCCCATTTTGGGGGTAGTGAAGAAGAGTGGGCAATTATATCGCATCCTTTTGCTCAGAATCAACTAAAAAACAAGAACACAAGGCCGTCTGGAACCACCTGTGTTTTAATGCGTCCAATTCCGGCACTAAAAGAACACGCCTGCGTTCTTTTTCCCGTTACCGTGGCTAGACCGTAACACTACCAGCAAACAGAGGATTTGTTTTGGCCGTCTTGAGACCGACAACGGTAAATGTCATAGCCGCCACTCGGGAACTAAACATGCATGAGAAGCGGCCTTTTAAGACATACAGAATATAGCCAGTTTAACACAGTATAAATCCTGCATACTTAAAAATACTATTTATTATACAGTAAATGCCTTCCACCCCCCCTTTACTAGAATAAGCATATGGGGCAGAAACTCGTGACAGCATCAGCTCTTTTACTGAGAAAGTGGGTGGCTCTTAAAAGAGCCTTTGGGTTAAAAATACGGAAGAAAGAAGGCAGAAGCCGTCTACTTGGAGCTGGTGTACTTGGTGACAGCCTTGGTGCCCTCGGACACGGCGTGCTTGGCCAGCTCGCCGGGCAGCAGCAGGCGCACGGCCGTCTGGATCTCGCGCGAGGTGATGGTGGAGCGCTTGTTGTAGTGCGCCAGGCGCGAGGCCTCGCCCGCGATGCGCTCGAAGATGTCGTTGACGAAGGAGTTCATGATGCCCATGGCCTTGGACGAGATGCCCGTGTCGGGGTGCACCTGCTTCAGCACCTTGTAGACGTAGATGGAGTAGCTCTCCTTGCGGCTCTTCTTGCGCTTCTTGTCGCCCTTCTTCTGCGTCTTGGTCACCGCCTTCTTGGAGCCCTTCTTGGGCGCGGGGGCGGACTTGGCCGGCTCGGGCATTTTGGAAGCAGCAGCAGTAATCGCAGCGCCTCACACGAACAACTCACACAGCGACAGCGCTCAGCGGCGGCACCGCCTCGGCAGCCGGCTTTATAGCAGCTCCGCCGAGACCGCCGCCGCGCCATTGGCTCTCTGTCAGCTCGGAGCCCGGCGCCGGGAGCCGCCATTGGCCAGATCTGGATTCGCCTTGCCATTGGCTGCGGAAGCAAGTCCTCTCTCGCAGCCAATCCCAGCAGGCGCTGCCGATCCGCCCGGGTTGTATATAAGGCAGGCGCCGAGGCGGGCTCAGGGTTGCTCCGGCTCTCCCGGTTGTGTCGCTGCCGCTGTTGCGGGGTCGCTGCGATGTCCGGGCGCGGGAAGCAGGGCGGCAAGGCGCGGGCCAAGGCCAAGTCGCGCTCGTCGCGGGCCGGGCTGCAGTTCCCCGTGGGCCGCGTGCACCGGCTGCTGCGCAAGGGCAACTACGCGGAGCGCGTGGGCGCCGGCGCGCCGGTGTACCTGGCGGCCGTGCTGGAGTACCTGACGGCCGAGATCCTGGAGCTGGCGGGCAACGCGGCCCGCGACAACAAGAAGACGCGCATCATCCCCCGCCACCTGCAGCTCGCCATCCGCAACGACGAGGAGCTCAACAAGCTGCTGGGCAAGGTGACGATCGCGCAGGGCGGCGTGCTGCCCAACATCCAGGCCGTGCTGCTGCCCAAGAAGACCGACAGCCACAAGGCGAAAGCCAAGTAAAGCTTGGTGAGGCTTATCACCAAACAAAGGCTCTTTTTAGAGCCGCCCACATTCCTCTTAAAGGGCTGATTCACTACAGGTTTGGTATTCCAGTAAGAGAAGGCAGAATTGCGTAAGTTGCCTTTTCTTCTAGTCTTTATGTTATTAATGCTTGTCTTCGTTTCCGTTTCCCTGTTCCTGTACGGAGCCTGTCTTAAGGCAGGTTTCTTTTTTTCTCAAAGGACCTCTCCTTTAATTACCGAGGTGATTTTCCGTTGTTTCTACTTCTTTAGACCTTCCCAATTTATAATCGTTTTGACTTTTTCAATGTGTTAATTATGGGGCAAATGGGGGTTTTATAATTGCGTAAATATCCCGTGTCCTGGCATCGCAGCTCCGCGTTTGCTCTAAGTGCTCTGTTCCGTACCTATTAGAGGGCAACAATAAAGTCTTAGCAGTCTGGATTGTTTCCTTTATTAGCGGGCAACAATAAAGTCTTAGCAGTCTGGATTGTTTCCTTTGCGAGTACTAAATAGGAGCTGGCCTCTGTTGCACTTTCGTGTTTCAGAAAAAGGGGAGTGGGAAGGAAAGCAAAACACGCAAAAAAAAAAAAAAATAAAGAAAGCCCTAAATAGCGTTACGCAGTCCCGACAGCGAGTGGAACAAATGTTTCTCAACCGGAGGGGCGTTCCTCGCCTCGGGCCCCGACTGATCCACTTTTGCTGCCTCTTAGCATACTCCTGCGTGAGTCCCGCTGGCTTTCCTTGGCGGAATTGTGGAACACCAGGGAAAGGTTTCAGGCAGGGAGGAGTTGCCGGTGCTCCCAAGGAGCTCTGATGTGATGTAGTGCTCACTGGAAAGAGCGCGATCGCTTTTAATTTCGTTTTTCTGGCACTGATCGCTGGATCCACGCCCTCTTCTCCCTGTGGTAGGGGGAGTTTCGAGCCAGCACTCGGTTTTGGGAGAAAGCGAGTCGTTCTTGGAAAAGCTGCTGCTCTTACAGCAGGTCACAGTGTTGCTTCAAAGTTAAATTCTCTGGTGCTGCCCTGCCGCATTCCGATTTCCTCCTGGCTTTGGTGCGGCTCCTCCTGGCTCGTTTTTCCCTGTGCCTCTCCTGCAGGCTCTCGGCTGCAGCAGCGGCTTCTGGGCCTCAGGAGCCTCTGTCTGTCCTGCACCTGGTGGCACCGCAGCGACGGGAGCAGTTTGTAACATGGTCACGTCTTTGCCCATCTCTGCCCTCCAGTACAGGAAAAAAGAGCAGTGACTGAACACCTGTGACCTGGTGTGCGTGTGTGTGCTCGCTGAATTTCACTTTCCTCAAAGTGAGTGGGTGATGAATCCACTCTTCCACAGGGGAAGGAATTTGCCACTCCCCTCTGTGCCACCTTGTTCCACATAATGAGACTGCCCAGCATATCGAATTGTAGGGAACAACGGGAAAGACTGCTCAGAAAAACCCCGTGTGCATCATCTCGATGTTGTGTGAACACTAGAGTAGAATTCTAGTTAGTAGACTGTAGAAACTTCCAACAGAACAATTTTATGGATTTCTTTCCCTTTCAAAAGAATGCTCTGGTATTAAGGGTACAGTGGTAGTGGTCAAGAAGGTATGTAATTAATTATTGCAGTATCTCCTCTCATTTTTTTTTCTGCTAGAGAATGTGCTCGGTTACGTTGAAGTTGTAGTTTCGAGTTACATCCATGGGAAATAAAGGCATAAATTAAAGATAGGGCTACACGAGGTCTAAACTATGAAGGGTTGCCGGACCTGGAATGTATATTGTCCAGCCAGACACTCTTGTGAAAATGCTTCCTAGACGTGGTTTACCAAAAGCGGGATAAGCGAGCAGAACCGCTTTGAAAATAAATGTATTTCCCAACAGTGAACGCCGGCAGCCTCCTCGGATGGGCGCAGATGGACTTTGACGATAAGTTGTTTTTGGAGCAGCAGAATGGGAGCGGAAGGTGGCGATGGGAGCATTATCAGCCCTGCCGGGACAGATCTCCGGGCAGGGCAGCAGCAGCCCCCGCGCCCCGCTGGTGCCGCATCCCCTCCCCGTCCATGCCCCGGCCGTGCTCCAGGGAAGGATCCGTGCGCAGCTGGGAATGGGGGATTCCCTGCGGCTCCCGGACTGACCGGCTGCCCGTGCGGTAAAACACGGAATCCTATTTGCATTGGTGCTTGCTTTGCTTTCTCCTTTGTTGTGGGCTTTGTGATTCAATCCCAGGAGTTGAATTTGGGGGCATGGGGAGGAGAGCTGGGCTGAAGCTGCGCGATCCCGTTCCGGCATAAACACAGCGGGGAGGGAGTGACAGCGGGGATGGTTCCCACCGGGAACCCTCGTTTCCCCCGCGGCAACAAAATCCTTTGGGTTGGTTGGTCAGGCCGTGACAAGCAGGCATTTTCCTGCTCCCTGCACTGGGGCCCGGGACGGGGATTTAAGAACTAATCCGCCTCTGGGAGCGGGGAAATGCAGGGTGACACAGGATGGAGCAGCCCTTCACAGTGGGAATGGGGTGTTTTGGGATCATCAGCTCATCCTCTCATGCTGCTCTGTGGCTGCCACCAGCACCTCGTGCTGCAAGAGGCCCCTGGGAACAGAAGGGAGAAGGCAAAGGAAAGGCTGGGATATCTCCTGGAAGGGCAGAGTGGGGCCCTGGAGTTTAACATCCAGAAACAAGGAATTTCCTCTTCAGTTTCACTCCAGGCCCCCCACAGTTAAAGTATTTTTTGCTTTACCATTGTCAAGAAACAAACCTGTAGGGTGAAGAAGAAAAGGAGACATTATTCAGTTTCAGGTAAATGCTGTAAAATAGTCCCAGTTCTTTTGCAGTTTCCTGGTGTTTCCCCCTGTTCTTTGTACCTTGTCATTTTGAGAGGAATAGAGGATTTGTCTTTACAAACGAGCTGTGGGTCTGCTGGTAGATAAAACCAGCACTGGGAGAGAAAAGAAACAATGGGAAGGATTCCACTGATTAATGAATGAAAAAAGATATTTGCTTTTACAAATAAACTTTAGATTTGCTGATAAATAAAATTAGACATTGAGAGATGAAAGAAATAATGGAGAAGAAAAACCCTTGAATTCCATAAGAATTAAAAATTAAAAGGGAGGGTTATACATTAGAGGGAAATCTCTGGTATCAGGTGTATTAGGAAGTATGTACCTCTCATGTACCTCAGCCAATGGGGAAAGAGAGAAGGGAAATGCAGTCAGGAAATTAGGATAAAAGGGAGGCTGCATCCTCCAAAATTTTGAGAGATTCCAGGGGAATGCCCCATGGTCTCTGCCTTTATTAGAATAAAGTAAAAGGACTCCTCTGTCTCCTTTTTGGACATAAACCTGTGGTGTTTGTGGATTAATTTTCCTAACAATTTCCTGCTGAGAAATGTGAGCTTCTGTGGTAACTCTGAAGTGGAACACACACATCCTGGGAGGTTCTGCAGGACATGTAAGCGTCAGTTCAGGCTGAAGCCCCAGGAGCTCCGGCTGCCTGTGGAATGTGACCATTTCCCTTCTCCCATGGGGCTGGGAGCAGCGATTTCAAAGCCCCCACATGCAGAGAGCAGAACAGACTCAGATAAATTTGGCTTCCTGGGGCAGCTCAGCTGGGCCCAGGCACCCAGGAGTGCCTGTGGGGCTGTCAGTGCAGCCTGGTGATGCTCAGAGCACAGGGGGAGGCAGCTCTGGGTAAAGATGGATTTGGTTATGTTGAAAGATTGGGCCTATGCCATTCCTGTGGTGATTTGTGTCTTCTTTTCTAAGTGGAATGGCTGAAGGCACTGACCTGGCTGTGTCCCAAGAGCTGAAGGGGAAAAGGACCCCAAAACTTGGTCATGTGGAGTGTCCAGATTGTTTCTTGTTGAGGTGGCTGCTCTGTGCTACAAAAGGAAAAGAGGATGCATACCTGAGATGTGTGCATTTCTTCACAGCTCTGATACTGCACAAAAGGAGGTCAATATCCTTTCATCTGTTACAAGTTCAGATTGCAGATGTAGCACTCTGTGCACTCTTCTTATTTCAGGAATTATTTCTTCCATTTTCCTACGACCTTTGCAAGTAAAAATATCTACGTGCAATATAAGCAGGAGTGCAAGTACAAAAAGGTTGTGGATTTTATGTGGGATTAAAATTCCCATCTGTTCTGTAACTCTTTTCAATCTACTTGTTTTCCAGTTGTACAATGAATTATGCTCATAATTGCCTCCTGAGATTTTCAGTGCTAAAAATAAAGGATGAACTTTTTTGATTAATACCTTCTATCATTTTTGACAAGGAATGCTTTTGATAAAAGCATTTTGATAGGTCTGCAGTCAGATAATTTGGTTCTTTGTAGGCATGAAAGAAATCTAACCTGGAAACCCCCTTTCCACCTACACAGGCCCCTGGTTCTGTGACCCCAGCCCTTGGGGAAAGAGCTGCCTCTGCTCCTTGAGTGCTCCATCCTTCCTCACAGCTGTGTGGGCTGGGAAGGGAGGAGTTCCCAGCTGCATTCCCACCTACTTTCAGCCTCTCCTCCTGGGAGATTTCTGCCATGTCTTGGCTGTGCTGTTCTCTGAATGGCACAGCCCTTAGACCAGGTATTTGCAACCTCAAGTCTCTTTTTTTTTTTTCATTTACCATCTGACCTGGGCAGATTTTCATCACTGCCAGAAAACATTACAGCAAGGTGCATGCAAAACCAAATATTTTTCCCTAGCTGCAGTGAATACTTTCTCCTGCAAGTGTAATTATTTTAAAATGTAATATTTTCTGTTTCGAATGGAAGGAAAAGCCTCTGGGAAAGTAACATTGTGATAATTTGTCTTGGGTGTCAGGTAATTACATCATGTGGCCATTAAAGAAAAAAAAGAAATTCAGGTTTGAGAGCAGCTATTGGTTTACTACATTAATAAAAATGAAACAAATATTAAAAAACCCCAAAGAAACACACAAAAAAACCCCCAAAACCCACTAATACCAAAAACCCTCCAAAACCACCCCAAAACCCCAGGAAGTAGCAAAAAGTTCCTACAGACTGTCAGTGATTTGTTCAGGTTTTGGTCCAGGTGTATGGCATCTGTTTCTCATTTCTGATTCACTGCTCAGTCAGTTCACTAGAGAATGCAGGTATTTGTTTGCCCAGCTACTCTATTTCAATTTGCAGAAATTAAGAGAGAGAGTGTTTTCTTTTTGAAACATAATGATGAAAACCCATAAATTTTACTGCAGGAATGGTCATCTGGAGAAAATATATGTTCTTCTAGGAGTGATAATAATTTTATTATTCTAATAAGAATAAAATAGGGGAAATTGTTGTAACTGCTTGTATTGTTCTTCAGTGTTCTTTTTTTGCAGCTTACTTACTAAGCTGTAATGTCACTCTGATCATCTGAGATATAAAAAATTGCTGGTATAAAAACATATATTTTGACAAAAATGTTTGTGTTACAAAGTGTAAATATTCCCCCATATTTCAGATGCTTGAATCAGGAGACATTTTGATGGTAAATATGGAGGGTAGATTAAAAGACAACATGAAGGGCCTGTTTATAGATTACACATTCAAACACTTCCAATATTGAGAATTGTTGGGGGTAATGACTTTGCTTTGCACTGGAAGATCAGCAATCTGCAGCCCTGGGGCACATGAGCTGATGAGTGTAAACTTTTTATAAAAATGGTGTCACAAACACTGACCAAGCTGAGACTGGCAAGACAGGAGCAGAATGAAGATGGGCCAAGGGACCAATCCCAGGAATGAGATAACTTCCAAAGGAGTTCAGCCCAGTGACCAAAAATATCAAGGAGACATCCAGGGAGCAGCACCAGGAATTAAATTCTTGTATTTGGGGATTGGATGGTGGGTGGCACCGATACAATTTGGGTTGCAATCTGCTGTAGGGGCTCCTCTTTGGAGACACCCAGCTCCATCTGCTCTGCACACTGCATAAAGAAACTTTTCACTCAGTGAACTGGAAACTCCTCTTCAAAGAG
Source organism: Agelaius phoeniceus (assembly GCF_051311805.1). Classification (NCBI taxonomy): domain Eukaryota; kingdom Metazoa; phylum Chordata; class Aves; order Passeriformes; family Icteridae; genus Agelaius; species Agelaius phoeniceus. The sequence goes on along the minus strand of NC_135269.1, from coordinate 26,422,300 downwards.
GAACCCAGGGCAGGAGAATTGTTTGAGGGGGCTTCTGCTTTGTTCCTTCATGGTTTGGTGGCAGCAGCAGCGGCACCTGCTCCACCAGGGGGATGCATTTGAGCATGGCCCTCTGGCTCTGCTGGGTGCCCTCACCTGGGTACGGTCCCTGGGAGGACAAAGGGAACTGCTCTGAAAGAAACAGGAAAGGACAGCAAAGAATGTGAATTATGGAAGAACAAGCTGCCACGTGATTTTATACTCACACTATTTGCATTAGTGCCTTTGAGTGTTCATCCTCTTGTGACAGGAATTTTTTCAAGATTTGTTATTTTTGCTGAGCTTAAAGCTTAGCAAAGCTACTTTTACCTTGAGTGGCAAGAACAAGTTAACTAAATTTTCCATGGAGGGAGCTCAGAGACTTTGTTCTCAGCACTATTAGAATAATTAGAGTTATGTTACAATCAGATCTGATGTTAAATGCTATGTTCACATCATAGGCCCCTAATATTACCTTGACATTCTTAATGAAACTAAAAGAAAAAATTAGCAACATTTTGCTTTCTGTTTAGTGAAGAGTTTCCTAGGCCTAGAAACAATTTCACACACTGAAACAATCTACTAAAAATCCCCTGAATTTCTGTGATGGCTCCCAATGAAGGGTGCTACATGGAGGACACAAACACAGGAAAAGGAAAAGGAACATTTCTGAGCTGGGCAGCCAAAGGCATCCCTGAGCTCCTGCTTTGAACCAGGCAGCAGCGCTGTCCCATGGCAGCTGAGGTTTGAACTCGGGTTTTTCACATGGCTGATTAGGTGCAGAATGGCCACTGACCAATTCTTCTGGTGGCCATCTTCAACTGTGAAAACAGGAGCACTTCTTTGTGCTTTCCTGGTGATCCAGGAAAGCTTGGAAAAGCCTAGAGTGGGATATACAATGGTTTAATAATCTTTTCAGGTATTAGACATACACAGGCACTCAGAATAAGCGACCTGTGTTTGAGAGTTTGCACTAAAGCACGTGGAGACATTGGAAAACCCCATTTCAAGCTGATAAAGAGGAGTTTGGAGAATGCCTCTTCCCACTGGCTATCTGAAATCCAGTCTGAGAAGTCCCCATAACCCTTCAAAATGAAATTAACATTTATTAGGTAATAGGTGACAGATTTATGAGAGACCTGGTGCCTGTCTCATTACCTGTCCTACCAAAGGATATGCAAGTCAGTACTAGAAAGTTCATTTTGTCCTTCTGTGGTGCCTGCATGAATTCTGTTCAGAAGTTCACAATATATAGTTGATATATAGGATTATTCAGATCCAGTTTGGAAGTGATAATGGCTTTGATCTGCATCCACGGTGGCATGTAATTGTCCAGAAATGGGGGGGGGGGGTGACTGAGAAAGCACTTTGAGCCTCATTAGTAGCTGTGTGATGAGACCTGGGAGCTGACAAAGCCTAGAGTGTCGAGTTTCTTAGTATTTCGTACTTTTAAAACAATCAGTGACAGATTAATGCAGAAAAGGACAGATAGGTTAGAACACAAGTCTTCCCGTGTTTTCCTCCTTGAAAGGAGAAGCCTAAGCAGACGTGGGGAGAAGCCAGGCAAGTTACTGTAAAAAGAAAAAAAACCCTATAAATAGAAAGATTATAAAGACAAATGGTGAAGATAAAGGAGTTTAGAAAGTGCTTCTGTGATATATTGGCCACTAGGCTATTTGCAAGAGTTGAAGGTAAATGCCACTTACCGCCGCCGCACAAATTCCTTTGGAGCACAGTGCGCTGCACTCATCTCTCACTGCTGTGACAGAAATAACCGCGACCGGCAAAAACTGCAGAGACTGAGCACCATCAAGTGGCCGATCCGACAATGGCAATGCTGTACAGGGATGAGTATCCATGAATAATTTCGATTCCCTGCTGCCTAGAAAAACCCAGTTAGATCCCTACCCTTCGGTTTACAACAGACATAACATGGAAATTTGCAACAGTAAGGTGATGTTTAAATTTGTGAAAACCATAGGTTAATGAAAACATCACCTTAAAAAAAAGGCAGAAAAAACCCCTAAATGCAAATTAGAAAAAAAAAAACAAACCAACCAAAAAAAAAGAAAAAAACACCAACGATTTAAAACCGCCTTTAGACATATCGTAGTTTTGGGCAGTTCTTAAACAGTACACTCGAGAGAAGTATATTATCAAGACATCCCTTAAGTAATATGCAAAACCCAAAACCCGTAAAAAAACAAAACAAACAAAAAAAAAATCCACATACCTTTAAACACAGATTCCACACTAAGAAACAAAGCGCTTCTTACTTGATTGTTCAGCTCTTTTACTGAAAAGGTGGGTGGCTCTTAAAAGAGCCTTTGGGTTAAAAATACCGACGAAAGAAGGCAGAAGCCGTCTACTTGGAGCTGGTGTACTTGGTGACAGCCTTGGTGCCCTCGGACACGGCGTGCTTGGCCAGCTCGCCGGGCAGCAGCAGGCGCACGGCCGTCTGGATCTCGCGCGAGGTGATGGTGGAGCGCTTGTTGTAGTGCGCCAGGCGCGAGGCCTCGCCCGCGATGCGCTCGAAGATGTCGTTGACGAAGGAGTTCATGATGCCCATGGCCTTGGACGAGATGCCCGTGTCGGGGTGCACCTGCTTCAGCACCTTGTAGACGTAGATGGAGTAGCTCTCCTTGCGGCTCTTCTTGCGCTTCTTGTCGCCCTTCTTCTGCGTCTTGGTCACCGCCTTCTTGGAGCCCTTCTTGGGCGCGGGGGCAGACTTGGCCGGCTCGGGCATTTTGGAAGCAGCAGCAGCCGCAGCTCCTCACACGAACAACTCACACAGCAATAGCGCTCAGTAGCGGCACCGCCTCGGCAGCCGGCTTTATAGCAGCTCCGCCGAGACCGCCGCCGCGCCATTGGCTCTCTGTCAGCTCGGAGCCCGGCGCCGGGAGCCGCCATTGGCCAGGTCTGGATTCGCCTTGCCATTGGCTGCGGAAGCAAGTCCTCTCTCGCAGCCAATCCCAGCAGGCGCTGCCGATCCGCCCGGGTTGTATATAAGGCAGGCGCCGAGGCGGGCTCGGAGTTGCTCCGGCTCTCCCGGTTGTGTCGCTGCCGCTGCTGCGGAGTCGCTGCGATGTCCGGGCGCGGGAAGCAGGGCGGCAAGGCGCGGGCCAAGGCCAAGTCGCGCTCGTCGCGGGCCGGGCTGCAGTTCCCCGTGGGCCGCGTGCACCGGCTGCTGCGCAAGGGCAACTACGCGGAGCGCGTGGGCGCCGGCGCGCCGGTGTACCTGGCGGCCGTGCTGGAGTACCTGACGGCCGAGATCCTGGAGCTGGCGGGCAACGCGGCCCGCGACAACAAGAAGACGCGCATCATCCCCCGCCACCTGCAGCTCGCCATCCGCAACGACGAGGAGCTCAACAAGCTGCTGGGCAAGGTGACGATCGCGCAGGGCGGCGTGCTGCCCAACATCCAGGCCGTGCTGCTGCCCAAGAAGACTGATAGTCACAAGGCGAAAGCCAAGTGAGCGCTGATCAAAGACTGCCACGTTTTACCAAGAGAAACCCAAAGGCTCTTTTAAGAGCCACCCACTTTTTCATAAAAGGGCTATATTGCTTTTAAGCTTTGAAAAACTGACCAAGTGTAACTGAGTTTATTAGCGCCCCTTCCTTCATGAGCCCTCTGTTGTATACGGGTTTAAACAGAAACTCCACCCCCACTTGGCATTGAAATTGCTCTCTAAATGCCAGCAAAATCCCGGGAGTATCAGCAAGGCTTTTTTAAGCTGCCAGGTTCATCAACTCCACTGTCTCAATATTAAGAAAAAATTACATCAACACAGTTTCAGCCCTTCTTGGGTTTTAAAAATCATGAATTTGCATAACTATCACAAGGGCTTCCTCTAAAGCTACTAAGTTACTCTATAAAAATTTTTACAATAACACACATAATTTTGTAATTTCAGCTCTTTTTAAGAAAATATGGGTGGCTCTTAAAAGAGCCGTTGGGTTTAAATGTGGAGCAAGACTTCGTCAGTGAAGGGCTTACTTCTTCTTCGGTGCTGCCTTCTTAGCCTTGGCCACTTTTGCCTTTGCAGCTTTTGGCTTGGCTGCTTTGGGCTTCACCGCCTTTGCCTTAGCCGGGCTCTTGGCTGCTGCCGCCGCTTTCTTAGGCTTGGCAGCCTTTGTCGCCTTCTTGGGGCTCTTAGCTACTTTTTTTGCTGCCGGCTTCTTGGCCTTCTTGGGGCTCTTAGCTGTCACCACTTTCTTGGGCTTCTTGGCGGCGCTGGCAGGCTTCTTAGCCGCCGGCTTCTTGGGCTTGGCTGCCGAAGTTTTCTTTTTCGGAGCTTTCTCCTTCACTTCGCCCGGCTTCTTGTTGAGGCGGAAGGAGCCGGAGGCGCCGGTGCCCTTGGTCTGCACCAGGGTGCCCTTGCTGACGAGGCTCTTGAGCCCCAGCTTGATGCGGCTGTTGTTCTTCTCCACATCGTAGCCGCCGGCGGCCAGCGCCTTCTTGAGCGCGGCGAGCGAGAGCCCCTTGCGCTCCTTGGAGGCGGACACGGCCTTGGTGATCAGCTCGGTGACGCTGGGCCCCGCGGGCTTGCGGGCTTTGGAGCCGCTCGCCGCCTTCTTCGGCTTCTTGGCGGCGGCCTTGGCGGCGGGGGCCTTGGCCGGGGCGGCGGGCGCTGTCTCTGCGGCGGGGGCGGGCGCGCTCTCGGCCATGGCGGCGCTGCGGACGCGGCGGTTCCAGCGGCGCCTCCTTTTATAGCGGCGCGGTGGGCGCTGATTGGTGGATTGCCGAGCCGGCCCCGCTCCCGCCCCGCCCCCAGGCGCTCCCGCCGCCCGCGCTGTGTTTCTCGCTTCCCAAAAAAATGCTTTTTCCTAAAAAAAACCGGACCGCGGCACCCCGTTTCTTGGCGTTCTTGCTGAGGAGAGAGAGTATTTTTGTCTTGCGAAGTTTCTTTCAACCGGGACTTGAGGCGACTTTTAGGCAGCTCAGTAATCCCCGAGTTTGGGGATTGCACTCAGGGCTGGAGCATAAGATTTTTATTTCTCCTTTTGAATTAAAACTTTATTTCTGGCACCACTGCCTCAGTGACCTCGGATACTTGTTTCTGAGAGGGTTGTTCATCGAGGTGCTGCAAAAAGGGAGTAATGTCGGTCCTTTATCTTAGCGTAAATTAGCTTTGAAACGATGCAAGTAACACAAGGTGGTCACGGCTCTGTATCTGGGTTATGAGTTGTTTTCCATAACACGACTGCATCTCTTCAAAATAATGAAACCTTTGGACACAGTGCCCTATTTAGCTCTAGTAGGACTTGGTAAAAAGTATAAGAAAGACAATTTTCACCAGAAGCATTAACCTGAAAAGCAGCTCTCTTAAATAATAATCTATCTTTAAAATCCTAGAATACTTATACATACATGTATATACATACATATAGTAGCTTCTCTGTCCCCTGGGTTTTCTGCACCTTTGCATTATTATTTTAATGAACTATATTCCCATTTTTTTATCCAAAATGCTCATTTTCATGATGCACAGTAGGTAAACCTATTCATTTGTATGTTCTTATTTTAAGTGGTGTTTATTTTTCTGCTTACTTTTACATTATAATTCAGGAATTTTGTCAGCCACAATCACCAGTTTTACAAAAAGAAAAACAAAATTAAATCAAAATACAACATACATGTTTTCATAATGAAAAACAGACGTAAAGCTGCAGGCATTTCTGTAACAAAATAATGTAATTCAAGAGGCTTAAGCAAACAATTTTCTTCTCACAACTGCTGAGAGAAGCAATGGTGTGGCTTTTTCCAATGCATGACTATTGTGATGTGGGATAAATTGAATATACATAAAAATGATTTTTTTTCTTGAGATTAGTTGGATAGCAACTGGATAACCATGTTTGAACATTTGTAATGCACTATGGGAACAAACTGGAAATCCAGGTGATTGATTCAAATGATTGTAAATGCAGTTATTTGGCTTCTTTTACTTTATCTTTTGCTAATAAAATATCACACCGTGTCTTCTAAATTTCTGATGATGGTGGGGTCAGTTTTATGAATTTGTCAGTGGTGCTTGGTTATCTTAGCTGGGGTGCACTTAAGGACTGTCAGGAGATGTGGCAACATTTCAGAGAGGCTTTTTTCTAGGGCCAACAGCCAGCAGAAAAACATCGTGTGAGAGAGGATAAAAACAAGATTATGTGCATTTGATTTTGTCCTGATGTATTTTTCATGGTAGTTTCACCTGCTGAACCCACTGTGAATTTTGGCTTGTGAACTACATTGGCACGGAAGTGAATCTCTTGGGAAGGATCCACACCACTGCGGGGAAATTTCTGGGTGATAATTCTGTAGCATACAAATTTCCTTCAAATTCTGTGTCTTAATCCATTCTAATAACTCAGAGTGACTAGCTCCTTTAAATTATTTTGATCCTTTGCAAATCCATTTTCCTGGGTGTAGGCTAGGCCTCTATCCTACTTCCAAACACCTGATGTAGCAGCACGTTCCTGGAACGTTCTATGTGCTCTCCTGAATGTTACTTCTTCTGGCCCTACAAAATTTTGACCACCTATGTGGACTTTTAAAATTTTGTTTTTCACAATAATAGACAGTTTTAGGCTAAGCAAAGAAGGAAATGGAAAGAGATCTTGCAAAGGTTTTCAGCTGGAGGAGGGAAGGAGAAATAAGTTTAATTCCTTTAATTAATGGGTGTACTTACTTTAAAAAACTAATTTCTTCAAATATTATGATGTACTCAGTAAAAACAAAATGACATCTGTCTTCTGTTTTCCCCTTAAAATAAACTGTTAAGCTAACAGACCATTTATTAAATGCCAGTTGGCCTTGGGCTGGTTGGTTGAAAGATCAGGAGCACAGGCAGTGATTTCCTTGATCCTTCTGGTTACAGAACACTTTTTAAATACAGTGGATAAAGATATTTGGAAGTGGTGGACCAGGGGGAAGCTTCCTCCTCCTTTTGAACACAAAACAAGTAGGACTGGCACCTTCTACAACAGGTGTGAGGCCCTGGAGGTAGAGGGTCGGACAAATGATGAGGTGAGCCCTTCTGGGGCAGAGGGGCCCCTAAAACAGCCCCATCTGTACCCCACATCAAGGCCTCCTCCTGTTCTGAGGAAAGGAAAGGTAATTTTAATTAGACACTTCCTTCTGCAGGGAGTCAGGGCCTGGTGTGTTGGCCAGGCTGGCACTCACACCTCAGGCACAAAGGGTTACAGTGACTGGGGAACATCAGGCTGTCACTACTGGGGTTCTGCAGGGCTCCATCCTCATCCAGTTCTCTTCAACATCTTCCTTAGCAGCTTGGGTGCAGGGCTCAAGGAATTCTAGGTTTGGCATTGACACTAAACTGGGAGGAGCTGTCAACTCCCTCCAGTGCAGAGAGGCCCTGCAGAGAGACCTTGACAAATTAGAGAAGGGCAATCATGAGCAATATGGAGTTTAACAAGGGCAAGTGCTGGAACCTGCACCTGAGACAGGGAAACCCTGGTTGTGTGTACAGACTGGGGAACAAGGCACTGGAAAGCAGTGCCAAGGAAATGGACCTGAGGCTCCTGGTTGATGGCAAGCTGAACATGAGCCAGCAGTGCCCTGGCAGCCAGGAGGGCCAACTCTGTCCTGGAGGGCATCAGGGACAGCATCACCAGCTGGGCAAGGGAGGGGATTGTCCCCTCTGCTGTGCACTGGGGCAGACTCACCTCTAGTGCTGTGTGCAGTCTGGGTACTACAAAAAAAAAGACATGAAGTGATTAGAGAGCACCTGAAGAAGGGCCACAGGGATGGTGAAGGGTCTGGAGGGGAATCATATGAGGAGCAGCTGAGGTCACTTGGCCTGTTCAGCCTGCGGGGGAGGCTGAGGGGAGACCTCACTGCAGTCTGCAGCTTCCACATGAGGGGAAGAGGAGGGGCAAGCACTGATTTTTTCTCTCCTGTGACCAGTGAAAGGACTCAAGGAAATGGCATGGAGCTGAGTCAGGGGAGGTTTAGGTTGGATGTCAGGAAAAAGTTTTTTACCCAGAGGGTGTTTGGGCACTGGAACAGGCTCCCCAGGGAAGTGGCCACAGCATCAGCCTGGCAGAGCTCAGGAAGCTTTTGGACAACACTCTCAGGCACAAGGTGTGACTCCTGGGCTGTCCTGCACATGGCCAGCAGTTGGGCTCGATGGTGCTGATGGATCCCATCCAACTCAATTTGTTTTGTGATCCCATGATTCTATGATTTTTTTTCCAAAGTTCAGTCAGAAATTCAAGAACTCCCTTTTCTCCTGTTCTGGTATGGATAAGTGCTTTCAGGAAGGTCCTTCCTATGAGCCCATGTGATTTGGTGCACTACAGAATCATAGCATGATTTGTGTTGGAAGGGTCCTTCCAAGATTTTCTAGACCAACATCGTTGTCATAGGCAAGGACATCTCTCACTAGACCACGTTGCTCAAAGATTTATCCTACATGGCTTGGAAATCTTCCAATGCAGGCATCAACAACTTCTCTTGTCCCACCACTTTCATAATGAAAAATTTCTTCCTTGGAACCTACTTAAATCTAACTCCTTTCCCTATTAAATCCTTGCCCCTTGCCCTGCCACTACAGGCCCTGGTGAAAAGTCTTACTCTGTCTTTCTTATAAATGCTCTTCATATGTCAAAAGGCCACATTGAGGTCTGTGGGGTTCACATTCTCTGAGCCTGAGAAAAGCAGAGAAAAGAACAATTGAAACAATTCTTACCTCATTTGCTGCACCTGTGTTGTACCAAAGTAGAATGCAGTATGGAGATTGTTTACCCAAAGTGATGGGGTTTTGTTTCCTTGGCCTGTCAGGGCCAAACATGTGTGCAGACTGTTGGTCAGCAGTCAGTCACAAGATTCTGGGCAGTGGAGGGCAGTTGAGTGCTTGTGCAGGTTCAGTTTAGATGTAATGTAATATAGTGTAATATAATATAGAATAATATAGTATAATAAATGAATGAATTAGCCTTCTGATGTCAACGGAGTCAGATGCATCATTTCTCCTCATTGTCAGGGTTGCCCTGTTTTCTGATAAAGATCTGCCCAGAGCCTTGTCTTCTCTGGGCCTAAAAACCACTGCTCTCCCAGCCTTTCTTCATGGGAGAGGTGTTTTAGCTCCCTAATCATTATCATCGTCCTCCTGTGGAACTCCTCCAAGTCCTTCTTGTTCTGGGGACCCCGGAGGCAGATGCAGTGCTCCAGGTGAGGTCTCATTAGGGTGGAGTGAATGAAGAGAAATCACCTCCCTCAACCTCCTAGTTGTGCTTTCTTTTTTATGCAGCCCAGGGTACCACTGGCTTTCTGAGCAGCAAATGCACATTGCCACCTCGTGTCCAAATTTTCACCCACCCATATCTCTGAGTCTTTCTGTGCAGGGTGCTTGGGATCAGTTCACCCTGCAGTCTGTACTGATGTTTGGAATGGCCCTGGCCTGGGTGCAGGGCCATGCATTTGACATTGTTGAGCTTCATGAGGTTCACGTGGGTGCGCTCCTCGAGCCTGCCAAGGTCCCTGTGCATGGTGTCCCTTCCCTCCAGTGAATCAGTGGCCCCACTGAGCAGGGTGGCACCCACAAACTTGCTGAGGGTGCACTCCATCCCACTCTGTTGTTGATGAAAATATTACACAGTATCTGAATTGCAACTATATCTGCTAATTCCCTGAGGACCCTGGGATGAATCCCCTTAGGGGCCATGGATTTCTGCTTATTCACATTCCTCAGACTGTCTTGAACCTGATATTTTCTTACGGTAGGGGAGGGACTTTGTTCCCCTGGTCTATGCCTTGAGTTTCACAGACTTCAGAGATTGGAAAGAGAGACTGCCAGTGAAAACTGAGGCAAAAAAATTGTGGGGTACCTCAGTATTCTCTATGCCAGCAGTCACTAAATCTCCTTTCTTTTTTATTGGGGGGCCCATTTTATTTAGTCCTCCTTTTCTGGCCAGTGTATCTACAGAAGCCCTCATTATTCTTCATGTCCCTTGTCACATTTAGTTACAGATGTACTTTAGTTTTTCTGATTCCATTCCTACACATCTGGACAGGCCCCAGGCACTCTATATCCTTCCCAAGATATGTCCCTGCTTCCACCACCTGTGCATTTATTCTTGCGCTTCACTTTGACCAGAAGGTTTTTACTCAGCCATATTGGTCTTTTACCTTCCTAGCCTGCTTTCTTGCATGTGGGAATCAATGCACCTGCTCCATGGGACAAATGTCCTTAAATAACTTTCAGGCTTGATTAACCTTCTCCTTGATCCCTGAGGGCAGCTTTCAAGGGGTTTCCATATCCTATTTTCTTAAGCAACTGAATTTAGCTTGATAAATTAAATGTCTTGTCTCTGTGCTTTGTCTGGCTCATAGCCCTCCAATTTGTGACAGGTCTGGGCTCAGGCAGCAGCCCAGGCTGCAGCTGTTCCTGACCTCTTCAATTAATGTTTGCTGGCAAGAACAGGTCGAGTACTGCTTCTCCTCTGGTTGGACTTTCTTTCACCTGATAAAAATTTATCTTCAACATGCTCTAGGAGTCTCCTGGATAGTTACCCAGGCTTTCTGTGCCACGTTTCCAGCAGATGTCAGGTTGGCTGATGTGCCCCAACAGGAGCCTGTGGATATGATGGCACCTGCAGTTGAAGAAAGAAGCTTCATCAGCATCCTCCTTCCTTTGTTTGGGTGGTAAATACTGACAGTGAGGTTTCCTTTTTTGGCTTGGCCTCTAGTTTTGTACCCAGAAGTTCTCAGGTGTTTGTCCCGGTTTTCTAGCACAGTTCTTTGCAATTAATCCACTTTTTTGTTTCCACATAGAAGACAGCCTGCCCCGCCCTTCTTTCCTGACCGCTCTGAACAGTTTGTAGCCATCCATTTCAGCACTTCAGTCCTGCAATTGATCTCACTGAGTGGACTGGGGCTGTGACTGACTCTCAGTGTTTGCTCAGGAGGAAATGTGGAGGCATCCATCTCACAGGTGCAGCTGGAGGCAGGAGTGCAGCCTATCTGTGCATACCTCAAACAGGGTGACCAGGGCATGCACAAAGCCTGTGGCTGCAAAGCCCAACATTGCCATGTTTTCCACCTGGGGCTGCCTAAGTCTGCACAGTAACTTCAGTGTTTTCTCAAACCCTTCCTGGTGCTTGTGCTACTTCACATATGTTGTGCAGATAAATTCATTCTGACTTTTGGGTGCTTCTGGTACAAGAATACCCCCCATAACTAAAATCACAGAGTTACTCATGGCAACTCAAACCTGCCCTTGAAGTGACTGCAGACTTTGTGTGATTTGAAAGACATCTTTTGTCCATGCATGATGGTTTTATTTAAAAACTGATTTATCATGATATTCTAAATCATAATACATTGTTACATGAGTAAGAAAACTTCATGTCTCAATAGAGAAGACCTTATCATTACATACTGTTCAGTTTACAACAAAGGACTCCTGCCCATGACAAAAGTTTTTTGTATTCATAGAGATTTAAAGGCCCCAGATAGAACACCAATCTCTTAAAATAAGAAATCCATGGGCAGAGTTTTGGTTGGCATTAGGCAGGAAATTTAGGTACTACACAGATACAGCTTGCCTTTTTTTTTTTTTTTTTTATAATTACCTTCTTACAAAAATACTCAGATTTTTTCAATGGTTTCATTTTTGTTCAAAGCAAGAGAAAAATAGTTCCTTGATCATTCCACACCACAAAGTTTTTGATAACTTCTGAGCTCAGTTAAAGGAGAATTTCAAGAATCAGTTCAGATCAATCAATCAATCAGTTGAATTGCTGTGATTCTTTTTCAGTTTTAGTGCAGATGGTGACTGGAGCAGGGACTGTGACAGTGACTGGGCACAGCCACACCATCCTGGGTCACTGAGCAAGTCTGCTGGGGTGGGGTTGGTGTGAGGTGGAGCCAGGGAAGTGGAGCCAGTGGAGTCAGAGACCCACAGGCACCCCGTGGAAGGTAAAACCTGAGACTGAATGCAGCCCCAAAGTCAAAGGGTTAAAACCAGCAGGTGGAGTGCAGAGTTTCAAGTTTGAGAAGACTTGAAAAACAAATCACCTTCAAGTCTGGCAAAGGAAAAGGGAGAAAGAATGTCCAGCCAACAAGAAGTATGTTTTCCTTGTGGGAACAGAGTCCTCTTGGATGCAGAAGTACAAGCAGAACTGCAATGGAATCTGCCTATACACTGTTACTGTGATGAATAAATCATTTTTGCTCTGCACTTCTGGCCCAGGGTCGGATTTTCCATCATGTGGAACTGGCAATGGGGACCAACTTTCCTTCCAAATGTCACTCTGTGTTCAGGGAATCAGTAGTTCCATAAATCTGAAAGCACAGAAAAAGCTGGGAGAGGAACAGACTGGTCAAATATCTCTGTCGGCAGCTCCTGCAGGAAAAAAAGTATTTTACAAGAACAAAAGGGTGTTAAAATCCCTGTCTGAAGTGTGCAAATGTTTCTCTTTGTTTCTTATTTCCTTGATATCATGTGGGCACATCCACCCTGAGCAATGAGTTCAGCTTACTCATTCACAGCTCTTCATAGAAATTTTTCTAGAAAGACATCAAACTAACTGTGGGGACTCTTATGGTTTTGTTCATTACAGACACAGTTTGATAAGCAACTCCCAAAGAAAAACTGATTTATGCTGCCTGGGTCAATTTTGAATTGGTTTTTTTAGGGTGTGATTTTTTTATTGTTGTGGTGGTGAGGTTTTGTTTGTTTCTGTTTTTTTTTTTTGGGGGGGGGGGATTGTTTGTTGGTTTTTTTTGGGGGGTTCTTTGTTTGTAGGGGTTCTTTTGGGGGGGGTTGTTTGTTTGTAGGGTTTTTTTGTTGTATGTGGGTATTTGTATTTGAGGGTTTCTTTGTTAGTGGTGTTTTTTTTGTTTTTTACTTTTGTTTTTAACTGTGCCTTCTGGTGGTGATCCCAGCTGTAAAACTATTTTTTTCAATGGCACATAGCTTTATTCTCCATGCAAAATATCATATCCATCAGTGCCTATTAGGGAGAAAACTGTAACAGGCAATCAGTGGCAGAAAGATGACCCATCTGCAAAAATCCTTCAAGAATTCTCTTCATCTCATAAAAACAAAACCAAAAAAAAAATCCTGGGACCATGAGACTTTTTGAGATCATATGCAAGCAAAGTGTGAAACTGTTTGGTAAAATATTTGTTTATGTCGGTGATGGTTGCCGTAGTTTTGAGAAGAGAAAGCACTTCGTACCGTCACTGAGAAGAGGAATTTCCTCCCCAGCCCGTGCCAAGATATTTTCACCTTAAGAAACTGTATGAAAGCTTGGAAAGCTCAGGGATGACACAGAAGATCAAATAGCGATCCCTGATGTGTTGACGAGGCGAAGTGTGGCTTCACGGCCAAGTCTGTGCGCAGGTGCGGCGCTGACAGAGGGGATGGAGTGTGCTCCTGCCCCTTGTGAGGGCTGGCAGGAGGCTTTGGAATGCAGAAAGAACAGTGCCTGGATGCCTGCGCAGGCCCCTCCGTGCCTCAAGGAGGGACAGGAACAACTTCGTGCTGTCCCTTCCCTCCGGGCCGTGCCCGAGGTTCCCTCCCTCCCTTCCCAGGGCCGTGCGGGTGCTCGGGGCCCGGAGCGGAGGAGAGGAGATGGAGTGTGCCGGACCAGCGTGGGGAAATGTACACGGGGAAGGCAGGTGGTGAGCAAGCAGACTGACAGCCAGGGTCCTGCTGCGATTCAGCCCTGAGCCTGACCGTCCAGGTTCCCCTAAACGATTTCTGTATTTGTGGCTATTTCCCGTTTATATTGTACTCCACAGATTTCGGCAGCCACAAAGGGAGAGACAGGGAGGATCTGAGGAGGAGTCCAATACTTCCACACACGGCATCTATTTCAGCATTTCCCACACTTAGAAAAGTTCCACGTACAATCACTTTTCACTCAACATCCAGATAAGACAGACTTCGTACCAAGAGGAAAAGCCAGGTCAGGTTTGCTGTCAGCCCCGCGGCGGTCCCAGCCGGACAGGACGGGCTACCAGGGGGGCAGCGGCTGGGGAAAGGAGCTGCTCCGGGATGCGAGTACAGCTGTGGGACGGTGTACAGCTCCTCTGTTTCCACACAGACCTCGGAAGCCCTTTGAGTGTTAATTTGGGGTCAATAAATGTGCCAGTTCAAGGACTGCCTGCAGAGATTCAAGAAACAGAAAATAATTAAAACCAATGTTTCTAGAAAGCAATAGCCACATGAGGCACACACAAATCCGTCAAGGGAACGTGTGTGTAATTAACACGTCAGTGGCAAAGACGGGCGCGGAGAGGAGCCGGGACGCGGCGCCGGGGCGGAGCGGAACGAGCCGCGGCTTTGGGCACAGCGCTGCCAAAGAGCTCCTGATCCTGGGCACCTCCGTGAGCAGCTCCTCTTCCCTTGGCTGAGCCGGGGAGGGTCCCACCAGGGTCGCACCGCCGAGCGAGCTTCGGGCAAGGAGGGCAGCGCCGTGCTCGGCAAACGCGAACACGGAAAAGAGGAAAGTTTTCACCTCTCGTTGTGGTGTCGCAGCTTGTGCAAGTTCGACCGAAGAAACGCGGAGTTAAACTGGTAAATTATGACCTCTTCTCTCCACAGCCCATTTCAGTACTCTGCTTTGTTCAGCGTACACGTCCTTCACTTTCTAAACGTTCCATAATAAGTTTACCATCAAACGATGTGCAAACATACACACAGTGTGTATCTAGCTCTATGATCCCGAAAAATACAGCGCACCCCTAAAAACAAATTAGATTTACGTTCCCTGGCGCCAGCATCACAAATGTGCACCTCCGGACACACACAAATTGGATTTACGCTTTTTTTCAATCACACATTGATTGCCCCGCGTACGGTGCTGCCATCGCTCTGCGCCTCCCGAAGCACGCCCCGCTCTCTTCCCTATGACACGAGCATCGTCCCGCTCCTCCCGCACACTCACAACGCTGTCCGCCGGTTTACACACGTATCGCCTCGTTCCTGAAGGAAAGCACATCGCTCTGCGCTGTTTTGCAGACAAATCACTGCGCCCGACGATGCACGCAGCGCACGGCAGCCCCGTGTCTCTGAGTCGCCCTGCGCCGCCGTTCCCGCACACTCCCCACCCTCTGCCAAAAACACATCGCTCCGCGCCCTCAATCCACGTGAGCCTTACATCCCGACACTCAGAGCCCTCCGCACCCTGACACACACATCGCTCTGCTCCCTACGACATACGGCACCTCCTGAGCCCAGCAGACACACAGATCCTTCTGCACCAGCTGACAAATATTGTTCAGCGCCTGCTAGGGCATCCTTTCGATCCTCCCCGACGGAAGAATCATTCTGATCCCCGACGGGCGGACACGGCCTCTGCTGCTTCCCTCTACAGCCATTGCTGCGCGCCCCCCGACGCACCCCTCAGTGCCCGGCGGGGCGCGGATGCCTCCTCTGCCGGTGGCACAGGGATCGCTGTGCGCTCCAAACGGCGAACACTCCGCTTTGCTCTTCCCAGGCACACGCGCGTCCCTCGGCGCCCGCGGAGAGCGCGCACATCGCCTCACTGCGCCCGCGGTGTCCCCGCCCCGCTGTGCCGCGCGAATAACGCTGCGTTTTGATAGCCAGGGAACGGGAATATCCACGTCCATGGATCTGGGGCGACGGCGACGACATCTTTCTACAGTCCGCGAGAAGTCACAGTGCTCGGCAACCCCGTCTCGGAAACCGCCCCGCACACCAAGGGAGCGTGCAGCTGGCAGGGGAAAACAGCAGCCGTCCCCAAGGACACGGAGGCTCTCAGCAAATACAACAGATCCAAGTAAGCTGCTTCTGTGCCAGACCTCCGGGACTATCTTTTTAATAAGAGAGCTGATGCTATGGCGATCTGCACTTGGCTGTCCCGTTCGGTTTTTTTGTATTTTTTTTTTTTTTTTGAAAACAGAGGTAACGGTGTGGAATCATTGTAAATTGTAAGGAAAGTGGGACATGTATTGTTCGAGGTAAAAGGTCTACATCTGCTTCGGAGAAGGGAACGTTCATAATTCGCTTGAAAAACCCTGTGAGCTCGCTTTTGGTACATGCACGGATAGGGGGTGGCGGATTAGACAAACAAGTGCAGTCTGTGGTCCCAAAACTGCCGAAACACATCTGTTCCTGACTGCTAGTACGAGGTGCTTCCCTCTTGAGCTACGCGGATGGTTGACGGTGTGAATGGGGAGCATTTAAAGCACAGGCGGTTGCAGATGACGGCCCTGTGCCCTTGTTTTTCAGTTAGTTTGTTTTTGAGCAAAAGGCGCCGAGATGAATGCCCTCCCTCCTTCCCTCCCATCAGTAAGCGTTCTCGCCCCCGAGCTGCACAGTCCGGCACAGGCAGTAGCCCCGAGCAAAGGTTCCCCAGTGCGGCTCTTTCCCGGCTTTCGTGCGCCCCCCTCTCTCTCCCCGCCGTGTCCCCGCGCCCCGCACTCTCCGCCGCCCAGCGCGGACGGGGCTGCAGCGCGCGGGCAGAGCCGGGGCCGCGCCGCTGCCGCGTTCGGTCCGACCTGAGTGAGGACTGCGCGGAGCCTCCCCGCGGGCGGGCCCGGCCGCCTCCTGCCCCTCCCGCCCGGCGCTGATTGGTGCCGCTCGCGGCCCGAGCGCGCGCTGCCCGCAAGGGACGTGGCGCTTCCAGCGGGCCGGGGCAGCGGCCCGGAGAGCTCGGCGGAGCCGGGCAAGGCAGAGGCCGCCTGCGCCTTCGGCCTTGCTGCCGCGGCCCTGAACCGAAGGCGGATACTGAGCGGCAAGATACCGCGAGCTCTCGGGGAAGGAGGCGGCTGCCGGCGATAGCTTTAGCCAGCGGTCCTGAGGCCGGGAATGAACGCGAGCGGAGTGGATTTGGATAAAGGAGGGCGAGCCCGCGGCTTGGGCGGCGAGCCCGTCCTGGCCCGCTCTCCGGCGGTGCCGCCGCCGCCGCTGTGCCCCGCAAGCCACTGCTGGAAGGGGGCGGGGCGGGGCGAGGCCAGGGCGCGTTCCCCGCCCCGAAGGCGGGGGCTTTTCCCGGGCTCGCGACAAACGCCCAATGGCAGCCGGCCGCTGCCGCGCGGGCGGCCAATGGGCGCGGGCAGCGGGGTTATAAATAGCGGCGGCTGTGAGCTGGGGGCGCAGTGAGTCCGGAGCGCTGTGAGCGGCGGGGCTATGGCGCGTACGAAGCAGACGGCGCGGAAGTCGACGGGCGGCAAGGCGCCCCGCAAGCAGCTGGCCACCAAGGCTGCCCGCAAGAGCGCGCCGGCCACGGGCGGCGTCAAGAAGCCGCACCGCTACCGGCCCGGCACGGTGGCGCTGCGCGAGATCCGGCGCTACCAGAAGTCCACGGAGCTGCTGATCCGCAAGCTGCCCTTCCAGCGGCTGGTGCGCGAGATCGCGCAGGACTTCAAGACCGACCTGCGCTTCCAGAGCTCGGCCGTCATGGCGCTGCAGGAGGCCAGCGAGGCCTACCTGGTGGGGCTCTTCGAGGACACCAACCTGTGCGCCATCCACGCCAAGCGCGTCACCATCATGCCCAAGGACATCCAGCTGGCCCGCCGCATCCGCGGAGAGCGCGCGTAATTCGCTCCCGGCTGGGCACTGAGCCAACCCAGACAAACCCAAAGGCTCTTTTAAGAGCCACTACATGCGCCATAAAAGAGTTGTTGCACTAGTTGATCGGGTCAGGGGGCGTGAGGTGCGTCAACAGCTTTATAATACTGAGACCAATGCGTCATTCAGTTGCTAGAGCATAAGATGTACACTTACCTGGTCCTGGTATTAACTTCGGTCAAATAAGGAAATTGACTACTATTACCAGAAATGTGCAGTAAGGAGGTACATTACCCATGCATCTATATGTTTACAGCGTTTTCTATCCTAATAAACTGTTCACGCTCTGAAATAGTGTCACAGCTCTTTTATTGTGCATGTAGTGGCTCTTAAAAGAGCCTTTGGGTCTGCGTGGGTTGCCTCACTGCCCGGCCAGGAAGGGCTGCTGCCGGCAGCGAATTACGCGCGCTCTCCGCGGATGCGGCGGGCCAGCTGGATATCCTTGGGCATGATGGTGACGCGCTTGGCGTGGATGGCGCACAGGTTGGTGTCCTCGAAGAGCCCCACCAGGTAGGCCTCGCTGGCCTCCTGCAGCGCCATGACGGCCGAGCTCTGGAAGCGCAGGTCGGTCTTGAAGTCCTGCGCGATCTCGCGCACCAGCCGCTGGAAGGGCAGCTTGCGGATCAGCAGCTCCGTGGACTTCTGGTAGCGCCGGATCTCGCGCAGCGCCACCGTGCCGGGCCGGTAGCGGTGCGGCTTCTTGACGCCGCCCGTGGCCGGCGCGCTCTTGCGGGCAGCCTTGGTGGCCAGCTGCTTGCGGGGCGCCTTGCCACCCGTCGACTTCCGCGCCGTCTGCTTCGTACGCGCCATAGCCCCGCCGCTCACAGCGCTCCGGACTCACTGCGCCCCCGGCTCACAGCCGCCGCTATTTATAACCCCGCTGCCCGCGCCCATTGGCCGCCCGCGCGGCAGCGGCCGGCTGCCATTGGGCGTTTGTCGCGAGCCCGGGAAAAGCCCCCGCCTTCGGGGCGGGGAACGCGCCCTGGCCTCGCCCCGCCCCGCCCCCTTCCAGCAGCGGCTTGCGGGGCACAGCGGCGGCGGCACCGCCGGAGAGCGGGCCAGGGCGGGCTCGCCGCCCGAGCCTCGGGCTCGCCCTGTTTTTACTAAAGCCGCTTCGCTCGCGTCCATTCCCGGCCTCGGGACCGCTGGCTAAAGCTATCGCCGGCAGCCGCCTCCTTCCCCGAGAGCTCGCGGTATCTTGCCGCTCAGTATCCACCTTCGGTTCAGGGCCGCGGCAGCAAGGCCGAAGGCGCAGGCGGCCTCTGCCTTGCCCGGCTCCGCCGAGCTCTCCGGGCCGCTGCCCCGGCCCGCTGGAAGCGCCGCGTCCCTTGAGGGCAGCGCGCGCTCGGGCCGCGAGCGGCACCAATCAGCGCCGGGCGGGAGGGGCAGGAGGCGGCCGGGCCCGCCCGCGGGGAGGCTCCGCGCAGTCCTCACTCAGGTCGGACCGAACGCGGCAGCGGCGCGGCTCCGGCTCTGCCCGCGCGCTGCAGCCCCGTCCGCGCTGGGCGGCGGAGAGTGCGGGGCGCGGGGACACGGCGGGGAGAGAGAGGGGGGCGCACGAAAGCCGGGAAAGAGCCGCACTGGGGAGCTTGTGCTCGGCGCTACCTGCGCCGGGACTGCGTAGGTCGGGGCGAGAACGCGTTCAGCTTTGCTTCCCCTCGTCACCCGTGACAATACACATTGCGGAGCAGGGGAGGGGGCATCCACCTCAGAGTCCGTTTTCTAAATCAAAACAACAAGGCACAAGAGCACCGGATGGTCTGAAAGCACCTCTGCAGTCAATGCTCCCGGTACACACCATGTTACGTTAACGTAGGTCAGCCGAGAAATTACCATGTACCAGCTGTCAGGAACATGCTTCCGCTGTTTTAATTGAGAGACCACCGACAGTATTTGTTCTTTTTTCTAACTCGCCTCCCCTACAGTGTACATACATCAAGACGGACTCCCAGGGCTTTTAATAAGAATTATGAACGTCTTTGGGTCCGTTGAATCAGACGTAGGACATACCCTAAGTTTACCACAAACTCTGTAAATCCTGCCGTCTTTATTAGATGCTTTTACACCGTAAATGCACATTCCCCCCACCCCACCGCCGCAAAAAACAAAAAAAAAAAAAACAAAACGGGATGGGTAGGAACTCGCCACAGGATCAGCTCTTTTACTGAGAAAGTGGGTGGCTCTTAAAAGAGCCTTTGGGTTTAAAATACCGACGAAAGAAGGCAGAAGGCGTCTACTTGGAGCTGGTGTACTTGGTGACAGCCTTGGTGCCCTCGGACACGGCGTGCTTGGCCAGCTCGCCGGGCAGCAGCAGGCGCACGGCCGTCTGGATCTCGCGCGAGGTGATGGTGGAGCGCTTGTTGTAGTGCGCCAGGCGCGAGGCCTCGCCCGCGATGCGCTCGAAGATGTCGTTGACGAAGGAGTTCATGATGCCCATGGCCTTGGACGAGATGCCCGTGTCGGGGTGCACCTGCTTCAGCACCTTGTAGACGTAGATGGAGTAGCTCTCCTTGCGGCTCTTACGCCGTTTCTTGTCACCTTTTTTCTGCGTCTTGGTGACGGCTTTCTTGGAGCCCTTCTTGGGCGCCGGGGCGGACTTGGCCGGCTCGGGCATGGTAGCGATTCCTCTCGGTACAGCAGCACCGACGATTTCTCGGACAGAGAACGACGCGCACCTCCGAGAGCGCCGCTTTTATAGAGCGGTTATGCAAATTAGGGATTCCCGTAGACTAAACTGTTATTGGCTGAGGCAAGTTTTTGCAGAGACAGCGCTCCGCCCTTCATCGCCATTGGTCAAATCTGGATCCGCGTTCCTATTGGCTGTTTTAGGCACATCCCTGTCTTAGCCAATTGGAAGTCGCGCCGTCCGCTAAAGAGGTATATAAGGCCGAGCTCCGAACTTGTAATTATCGCAGTCTGTCACCGAGTTCCTGTGTGTAGCTGCAGTCATGTCCGGGCGCGGGAAGCAGGGCGGCAAGGCGCGGGCCAAGGCCAAGTCGCGCTCGTCGCGGGCCGGGCTGCAGTTCCCCGTGGGCCGCGTGCACCGGCTGCTGCGCAAGGGCAACTACGCGGAGCGCGTGGGCGCCGGCGCGCCGGTGTACCTGGCGGCCGTGCTGGAGTACCTGACGGCCGAGATCCTGGAGCTGGCGGGCAACGCGGCCCGCGACAACAAGAAGACGCGCATCATCCCCCGCCACCTGCAGCTCGCCATCCGCAACGACGAGGAGCTCAACAAGCTGCTGGGCAAGGTGACGATCGCGCAGGGCGGCGTGCTGCCCAACATCCAGGCCGTGCTGCTGCCCAAGAAGACCGACAGCCACAAGGCGAAAGCCAAGTGAGCTGAAAGGCTGCGGATTTGAATTAAGAGAAACCCAAAGGCTCTTTTAAGAGCCACCCACAAATTCAGAGAAAGAGCTTGAATTTCATTGGGGTGGTATAAGCGCGCGGGAGTTTTGAATAATCCGTGCAGGGCGGGGGGGGCGGTTATCCAGTTATCTCTGATATTTTAACTACCGGTGCTGGACGCGGCTCCGCGCACACAGCACCAGCCGCGCTCTGGGGCGGGGCTGACACCAGTTCCAGGAAGCAGCTCAGCCCTTCCGCAGCCAATCCCTGTGCCTTATGGGCATTTTGAAAGCTACCAAGGCGCTCATACCCTCCCCTTACCAATTCAAGTGCCCCTCGAGCTGTTCCGCGCTCAGCACATTCACCAGAAGATTGCTGTTCCCCCACACCCCTCCCCAAAACGGCGGCAGCCACAGCATTCCAGCCCAACTGGAATGGCGCTGGTGGGTTTAAATACGAAGCAAGCGTATTTCCACGTGGGGCTTACTTCTTCTTGTGTGTTGCTTTTTTGCCTTGGCCTCTTTGGGCTTCACCGCTTTCGCCTTAGCCGGGCTCTTCTCTGCTGCCACCGCCTTCTTGGGCCTGACAGCCTTTGTCGCTTTGGGACTCTTGGCTGCTTTCTTGGCTGCAGGCTTAACTTTCTTGGGGCTGTTCTTTGCTGTCACCGCCTTCTTGGCGGCGCTGGCGGGCTTCTTAGCCGCCGGCTTCTTGGGCTTGATTACTGTATTTTTTTTTTTCTTAGGAGCTTTTTCCTTCACTTCCCCAGGTTTCTTGTTGGGGCGGAAGGAGCCGGAGGCGCCGGTGCCCTTGGTCTGCACCAGGGTGCCCTTGCTGACGAGGCTCTTGAGCCCCAGCTTGATGCGGCTGTTGTTCTTCTCCACATCGTAGCCGCCGGCGGCCAGCGCCTTCTTGAGCGCGGCGAGCGAGAGCCCCTTGCGCTCCTTGGAGGCGGACACGGCCTTGGTGATCAGCTCGGTGACGCTGGGCCCCGCGGGCTTGCGGGCTTTGGAGCCGCTCGCCGCCTTCTTCGGCTTCTTGGCGGCGGCCTTGGCGGCGGGGGACACTGCGGTGTAACCGGGAGCACCGGGCAGGGCCGGTCCCGGCCCCCCCGGTTATTGCAGCGCGGCGGGCGCTGGTTGGCCCCGCCCGGTGTCCGGCCGCCGCCCGGTGCTCCGCGCTCCGCCTAGTGCTTCCTCGGGTGAAATAGAATGGCTTTTTTCTATTTTTTCTGTCACGAAATCGTCCTTTTTCTACATCTGTGAGGCCGTGGGAGCGGCTGGTTTTGCCTGTTGATGTCTTGTCGCGAAAAGAGTTGGTTTTGAGTAGCTAGTGGACAAGAAATCCCGAGTCCAGGAAACGGATCTCGAGAACGCGAAAGTTTTGTTTTTCTTTGTAAATTAGAAATTTTTCTTTAAAGTTAACGAGAGTCAGAAAACTCAGTATTTATCTTCAGAGTGTCCTTTTTACCTTAGATAAGAAAGCAAACAGTTAGAGTCTCATTCTTCAAAATAAAAGGTTTTCAAAGAGAGTGAGGTAGCACAAAGCTGTGCTGCCGCTTCTCCTACTGAGGTTTATACCTCTGGCTATTGTGAAACACTCAGGTATAATTTTTTTCCTTTACTTCTAAAGTTTCCAGACGTTCCACACTTCTATGCATGAAGTATGAGACAGCATCTTTATCCCCCTCTTTGAAACACTTTCCTTTTTAATGTAGCAAAAGGCTCTGCAATATCAGTGGAATAATTTGGGACCTGAACACCAAAGATTAAAAAGTTTGTGTTAGACCACAGAGCTTCATGTAAGTCTTTGGTGCACAGAAACAGATCACGCTCTAAATGGAGCACACAGTGCTAAGTCTGTAAAATTTGTTCACGTGATTCATTAACATGTAAAAAGAAATGGACAGATCTTGAGTCTAAAAAAGATGTCAGAGATCCATTCTATTCATATTTTGATCTGAAGCTGGAAAGAAAAGCCACAGTTTTTGCTCACTGCCCTTTTTCTGTGTTACAGATCATGTCACAGCTGTTTCTGTGCATAAAAGCTTTGGCTGCAGCACAAAGTGAGGCAAAGCTCTTTATGCAGGTTGTGGTGGCTCCCCCATTAGCATGCATACATTCTTACCAGCTACAGCTTTGGGTATAGTTTTGTGTCTCTGTCAGGAGTTCCCAGTTCCTTTACCTTGAAATTTAATGGCCATCAATAGTTTAGCAGGGCCAGATTGCTGCATTTATTTATACCTCACATAAACAAAATGCACTTGAATGGTTTAGGTATGATGCTGACCAGTTATGACCAACTTCCCTTTTTCTTTTTGAGCAAGATGAAAAATCTGCAAGTGGAAAAATACCACCTCACTTCTCTATTTCATTCCACTAAAGAACAGTAAAATGAACCTCTTGAAGACTTTGGAAGACTCTCGATTTTCAATTAATTCACAATATCTGATTCAAAAAACCCTAAAATAGGCACTTTGACATTTTCTTACATAATTATGGTAAAAAGGACTTTCAGAAAATAAACACATTTTTTGCATTTGTGTTTTCTTTCTAACTCCTCCTTGCCATCGAGGTCCCCTAGGTGAGGAATTATGATGTTATGATGAGGCAGAGAGTGCAGTAAGATGGAAAATTCAGCAAATCTGGATCTGGGTTTTTAAACCATGTTGGAAGTGGGATGGCCTATAGAGTAAGGTTCACTGGAAATTTTACAAAGCCAAGAGAACTTGATGTATGACATTTACTCCATGTCATAGTAGGGGGCATAAATAATTGAATAGTGAAATTGTTGGCATCCCCTAAAGTTTCCTGCAATCGGGTGGAGGACTGTGTGTCTGCTCTGTCCCATCCAGGTCTGGTAGAATCCCTGATGTCCTTTAAAAACTAAATGTGTTACAGTGTCTAAGCAGGTTTGTGTACTCACCAACCCTGCAATCACCAATGCCAATACCTGTGTTGGGACAGAAGCCTTTCTACCTCCCCCATTCTCTGCAAATCTTATTTTACAAGAGTAATAATGCATCACAATAGCACACTTCCCTCCAGCCTGTAATGTAATATTCCCAAGACTGTTTTCCTTTACACACACAGCTGGCACACAGCTGTATGCCTAAATCCTGTATAGTGGTGCCAACCACAACACCAACCATCTCCAGAGGAAAAGCTTCTCAGTATGTGCCACTGCAACACTGCCACACATTGTGGTAGTCCTCATCTGACTCCACTTTTGTCTCCACCATTCTCTATCAAATGTTAAATTGAGCAACTTGAGGCTAAATTTTGTAATTATTTTAGGGGCTCCTACTTATTTGATTTTCCTCTTCTGTTTTTATTCCAATATTCCCTTTCCTTATTTGTACAAAGATTATATAATCTCATGACCATTTTATATACAAGCACTCAAGTCATTTTTATTAGGAGAAGGATGCAGAAGTACAAGAGAATAATCAAGCCCTACAAGGAGATAGGAATACAGCATCACATCATAGAGTAGTAAATACACAAAGACTGTGCCTCATGGCTCACCCTCCTCCCCCAAAACCTGCTGTTTCTTGTGTGATTAGCAGCACAAAAACCTGAAGCTGTGCACCAGAGATCATTACTCCAGTCGTGGTCAAACTTAATTAAGATAGGTGTAGCAGCACATATTGCCCTGCAATGCAGACATGAAGAATAACAGCTAGGAAGGATCCTTACTGGGAGAGAGTCTCCCTCCCTCTTGTGCATTTAGCATCACAATTACAGCCAGCCTTGCTACCTCACCCTAGAAGAGGTGAAATCAAGAACAGCAGGATCTCAGTGGCATTCCAGGCTGTCTGTCTCTGCATGCATTGTCTGTATGGACAGAGATCTCTGCTAGAGCAGCAAGAATCTGCCAGAAAATCCTACAGAACAATTTTTTTTTTTGTAGGTGCTATCAATGTGAGCCAGCTTGGACTGCAAGAGATCAGATCTGAAAGCCCCTTAGACCCCTTCCCAGACAGCATGGAAAGTATAGATTATTGTAACTAGTAACAAATGCCTATTAACTTGCAAAAATATATAGTAATCCAAACCAAACTTAGTGCCTGCTAGCCAACTAAAAAAATTGCAAAATCAGGGTAGCTTTCCAACTATTGCATGTTCTTATCAATCATTGCATGCCCCTTTTGTGATATTTGGCTCTGGGACACAAAGCCAAGCGGCCACCATAGATGACATTAAAATTCCTAGGAAAAGGACTTTACAAAGGTCCAGTGTTCAGCTGTTTGTACTCTGAGGATAATTCTTCTTCAACTCTTTCTCCTATTCCTCCCGTTCCTTATGACTTTTCCACACAAACACCTAACTGCACTGCATTTCACATTGCTGTGGCTTTCCCAAACATGTAAAGCCCATCTCTGTTTTGGAGATAGAAGAACTGAGAGTCATTCACAATTCTCAAAAATACAGTTGCTCAGATCCTCCCATTTTGGTCTGATTCACATTTTCTATCCTTCTCTGGCTGAGGCCCAGCTATAGATGTTAATTCTCAACATTTCCTGTCAGCAAAAAAAAAAAAGGTTCAGAGATGATAAATCTAATTTCATAAAGGAAAAAAAAAAAACCCAACAAAACAAAAAACCAAAACAAAACCAAAAAATCAAAACCTGTTCAAAATGCAATGAATTTGTCTGCTCATTTTAACTTTTAATTTGCCACAAACCTGAGCTCGCTGCCATGCACACACACAGGCAAGGCCAAGAAGTCAGCTGCAGGTGGGAT
The DNA here is from genome assembly GCF_051311805.1 of Agelaius phoeniceus. Lineage (NCBI taxonomy): Eukaryota > Metazoa > Chordata > Aves > Passeriformes > Icteridae > Agelaius > Agelaius phoeniceus. The sequence goes on along the minus strand of NC_135269.1, from coordinate 26,396,635 downwards.
CAGGATGAGGCCTGGAGAGGGGCTCTGGGCTCAGCCCCAGCTCCGTGCATTGCATGCTCCCTGGGGCAGTGGCACCATGGCCAGGCAGGGCTCTGGGGAACTTGAGACCGGCCCTATTTCTGTGTTGCTGGGATAGGGGCTGATGGCTTCAGCAGGGCTGGAATGGCCATGAACAGGGTTGGGGGAGCCCCAGGAAATGCTGGGCAGGGATGGCAGGGCTGGTGGTGCCCTGACAGTCCCCTCCTTGGGGCAGCAGGGACTGTAAAAGGCTCTCAAAGGTACTGGTTCAGCAGCTCTCTAGATCCAGACAACAGGGAGCACTTTTGGCTAAGTTGAATGGTGTTTGATTTCAGCCTAGTGTAGACAGAAGTAGATTTCAGTTATAACAAAACTCTACTGCCACTTGCACTTATTGACACTGGATGTACTCACCAGGTTTAGGTTCAGGATGGCCAGGAGCAACAGTTCCTGCACCTCAGTTTGGTAATTCCCAACTCTTCTGCCATCAAGCACATAAAAATGTGGGAAGGCTTGGCTCACCTTTTGTAGGGCCCAGAGCAGCCAGTTGCATCTGAAACAGCCTTTCACCTTTATTTCAGCACCCTCACAAGGAAACGTCTCAAGAGCAGCCAGCTTCAGTTTCCAAAATTTCCTTCTAAAATAATAGTATTTCCATCCCATGCAGCAGTCACAAAACCCAAAGGGGACAGCAGGGAGAGCAGCTTGTTCCACCTTTCAGCTGCTGTCTGGAGAAAATCCTGACCCACGGTTTTGGTTTGGGTGACAATGCGCACGTTCTCCCCACCAGCTCCTGGTGGGGACTTGCATCTTTTCCCATCCCACTCTGAACCACGACATTCACATCACTTAGGCACTTTTATTTCCTCTGAGGCAGCTGGTCTTAAACTGCTGGCTGACTGCAGCTCTTGGCTCCCCTTTGGTGCCCACCCTGGGCAGGTAGAGAACAACCACCTGCAACTCCACTTCCTGCAGAGAAGCCGGGAGGATGAGCTACCACCTCTTAAAAACAAGCTCATAATGGCTCAGAAGAGGTGGACAAGAACCCTAGAGGGAGAAGAGGTTGTCCCTCTCCTACCTCTGTGTTGCTGGAGGATCGAAGATGATGTTCCCAGCACTTCTCTAGAGGACACTGGGATGCAGAGCCAGCAAAAGAAAGGAGCAGTTTGGCACAGATGTCCAGCAGCTGAAATGCTGCCCTGAGCCAAGAGCAAAAATAGCTGCTGGTATCACTGCACCTGTGAAGACAGGGGAAATGCATGAATTTGGGCAAGCAGGCAAATTCAGAGAAGAGCTAGAGGAGGAGGAATGCTTCTGGTGGGCTGTTTCGCTGCCTTATTTTTCAGCATATGTAAGGTCTGTTATATAAAGTGCTTAGTTGTGGGATCCTGAATACATCCTTGTGTCTCTTGTTCCTTTTCCACTAACTCTTCTGGCAGTTTTGATGAACTGATGGACAGATTCTAAGACTTTTTTTTAAAATTACCAGCATGAAGCAATATTCTTTCCTTCTTGCTTACATCTATTCAAACGAGGACTTCTATGACAGCTGTCCAATCACTTCCATATTAATAATCTAAAAAAGAAGACATTTTGTTCCATAAGTCTTACAAGGGAAATATTCTTGTTGGCTTTACAGAAACCTTTTCTTTTCCAAGAAATATAAAGAGAAGAATGCAGTATAATATATCCTTAAACATGGGAAAGTCTCAACCATCAAAGGCCCAGAACAAGGGAATTTAAAATCATGACCTGATCAGTATTATAAAAGCTGTGCCAGGTCAGAAGGTAGCTTCAGGGAGCAAACATTCATCTGAAACTAAGGCCACCTCCATTCACCATTTGTTCTGCTCTGGTGGTAATGAGCAAACCATTGGCTTCCTCCCTGCCTCTGTTTCCCTACATATCAAGTGAGAACAGGAACCTCCAAAGTTCATTGAAAATGCTGCAGATCAGCAAGGAAATGAATTGTCTGTAGCTCCATGTTGATAATCAAAGCTTCCAAACTGATGTGATTTTTGAGTTTACATCAGGAAATGCGTCAGCCACCATATGCTTCCCCAAATATAAAAAGTGGTGAGAAGTAGGCGGCCTGATTATCAATGCCTACTTGCAATCCATCATGCTATGGAGGAAAAGATCCCTCCTGAGGAGCAGATTTTAGGGAAGGAGGCTGCTGCTTCCTAGGCTCCCTCATGACCACTGGCTGTGGGAAGACCTGCCTACAGAATGGCTGAAGAAGGAAGAGTTCCAGGTGCAATGATTGCTGTGTGCTGAAGCTAAAGGAAGATGATGCTCATCTTCAGATATCACTATAAAGAGGCACAAAGTACAGCAACATTTTTGCTTTTAGAGATCCAATACAGCTCCCTGACTGAACCAGGTTCAAGGCAGGGCTGACAGGAAGAGAACATATTCACCCTTTCTGCCCAGTTCCAGGTCTACAAGTCTGCAGAGCTGCTTCAAGTGTGAAAACATTTTTTTCTAGAGCTATACCAGCTCACTACAAAATGTCATCTGCTCTGAAAACAATCACTAGATGTCTGATGTGCTGCAAATATAAAATAATACGCAGCCTAGAGGGGAGCCCTAGGATACTACAAGAGATATTTGTCAAAATCTGATTTTGGTATCAAGAATGGAATTTGTCCTTAGAGTCCACAAACACTTTTCAAAGCAGGTTTGTCAAATACAGAGACTTGATTAATGATGGACATGAAGGCCATCCCAGCAGCCATATATCTCCTGCTGAATACTGAGTTAAGTATGGATGCAAGCAGTGGTACCTGTATGATAAACATTTGGGAGGTACAGAAGGCCACACTGCATGCTCATAGCCAGATGCCCATTCCTCTTTGGATCTAGAGAGATCCATCCCTCTTGTGCAAGTGTTCTGTGGTTCAGAAGTGTTCCCAAGTCTTGCTGGTGTCAGCAGGGTCGAAAGGTACCTGAAAAATCCATAAGGGAGATGCACCACTGCCACACACAGTCTTCCTTCCACAACAGCATCTCCTGCTCACTGCAGGACAGCAAGGGCTGGTTAAGGGACCCTCTCTGGTCCAGAGCAGCATCTGTGGGACAGGACATTTGAAACTGGAACATAAACCTAGCCAACCTGTGGGACATCGAATGAGGCAGGAAAGGGATAAAGGGATAAAGAATTGCTGTCTATAATTTGTCACATATTATAGAGTAGGTGCCTGGAAGAGATGGACTGGAGGAACTTTTGGGGATGACTCTTCCTTCTCCTGGCTCTAGAGGGAGCTTCGGCGTGTGAATAAACTGCGTGTGAACCTCTAAAGAGGGCTGAAATGAGGTGACATGCATCTCTAGCTGAAGTTCAAGGTAACAGTTTTTAACTTTTCCTGGACTTCCTTAGGCCTCTGTGTCTCCATCATGTTTCTATAGTGCCAGATGGGAAGGTTAGTCAATGTAACACAGCAGCTTTTGAGGCTCCTAGGCAATCTCAGCCAGAATTTGACAAAGCAGTCAAGATTTCAAAGCCACTGACTTCTTCAAAGTTTTACAAAAATAAATAAATTTTGTAGGTGAGAAGAATCCAGACTTCCTTCTTTCAAGAGAAATGTTGCCTTGTGAACTCAGCCATCAAGAAGTCCATTGGAAAAGAGACACAAGAAACCAGGTTACCTGGTTTCTACCTTATACCAACATAATAGGTTTCTTTGCAGCTCTGGAAATATGTTAACAATTTTCTATTTTCTGTAGTCCTGGAGAGGATGGGTAGCCACACTTGCTCTGGAGTGCTGCTGCCCCTGCTGGGAGGGTGAACAGAGGAAAGGCCCCCAGCAGTGCTGATGCTGCACTAAATTATAGCCCCAGCTGTGCCATGGCCAGTGCCAGGCTCAGGGGCAGGGTGAGGAGCTGCTCCTCTGTGCACCAGAGCCTTGTGCCACACAGCCTGCACTGGACATGGAACTAAAGCTGGAAAATGGACAATAAGCTGCTCTCTTTAAATGCATTGCAGGAATTCATTCTCCACGTCCAAATAAATACTCGATCTCTGCAAATGCTGCTGACAGTGTTTTGACAAGGCAATTTAGGATGGTGTTTTTGTTACATGAATGCTTGCTCTCAAAGCAGGCACAGTCAGTGTGCTTGGCTAATTTTCTGCTTAAATGGAACTAACAAGAGGTGTTCTCACCCCACAGGCTCCCCCCACCCTGCTCTGCTCTGTGCAGCTTTCCTCAAACCCAGCTGAGGACCCACACACACTGGTGACCAGAGCCCAGAGCAGCCTGTCACATTCTGGAATGCTTTCAAAAAATCAATTTGGATCTACTGGTAAGGTTAATAAAAGCTGACACAGCCCTTTTGTTCCAGTTTGCTTTCTTTGTTTTAGTTTTGGCCTATTCTAGTTTCTGCTGATTCTGAATTAATGTCTTGCTATGAAAAGTTAAGATTTGTCTTTGATACAATTGAAAAAGAAAATAAAAGAAAAAAAGACAGCTTGTAGCTCCAGGGTCCACTAGTTAAGGTTGAAAGTACCAAGCATGGCAGAAATCTGTTAGAAAGATGGTATATAAGTGTAAATTTACTCAAGTTTTCTCAGTTATTTGATCAAAACAATGTTAGTAAAGACAGTGTTTATTTGAAACTCCAGCTTCAAATTTTACACATTTGTGTTCAAATGTTACATCACAGTAGCTGCAAACAGCTTCAGATCAGACATATATCCCATCTGCTGGAGGGACTAGGAGTGAAAAACCAGTCCTTTCTGCCAAACTCCCCTGAAAGGAAGAGAGCTGAGGCAATAAAACATCCTTCCTTCCCTTTTCTGGTCACCTGCTCCCACAGAGTGCCCTCAGGCATTTCAAGAGGATGTGGCTGGATGGGAAAGGGTGGAGCAGAGGTACCATTTTTGGCCAGGGCCATTGTGAAACACCTGCTGTGCCCCTTCCACCACCAAGCCCAAGCACTTTGCAGGTTACCAGCAGAGAGGCAGCAGTGCCCAGCAGGCAGCGTGGCCAGGCCTCCCCAGCTTGCAGAACCACCCAGTGAAGGTCTGACCTACTCCACACATCTGGAGACCCCTGATAAGCTAAGATTCACTCCAAGCAGGCTCCTGGAACCTACTTAGTGACCAGCAGATGTACTTACATCTGGGCAAGTGCACTAATGGCACTAGAAGCCTTTCAGTCCTTGGCAGGTGCTGAGAGAAGACACTTTTCTCCCATCCAGCTCTCATTCCCAGCTGCTCACCTTTGCTGGAGCTGGTCTTTCTAATTATCAGTGGGAGAGAAGACCAGCAGTCTCACCAGAGGGATGTTTGTGAGTGTCAGCAGATAGCAAATAGCAAAATGCCGTGGTATGGCCACTTCCTAGGAAATAATGTTTCTTTTTATAATATATGTCTCTTCTCTAAAATCATATTGACATCTGTAGCTCCTCATGTGAAGTGTATCCTTTCTGAGTATGCACCTTATTATAGGGGTGGATTATGGGGAAACACTCTCTTTAAATGGTGGAGGAGCCCAGGGATGATTCCTGTGAGAAACCATCCTTGGCCAAGACCAGCATCTGATCTTGGTGAAGTGCAGATCTGTCAGTGGGCATGAAAGTCTGGGAGGGAATAGTCTAAGAAAAATGAGTTGTTTCTCCTGCACCTTCATCAGGTCCTTGCCCACAGAGAACAATGTTTTGCAGCTGAGTATAGTGAAAGAAGAGAACTGGGAAAGGAAGGAGACCATCCAAAACTTTTTCATCATCTTAGGCTCATTCTAGACCCCTTTTTTTCCTTTTCTTTGTTATTTCACTTTTACCAAAACTTGCTGTCCTAACAAGGACATATCTGCAGGCACAAATTCTAACACAGATGCAGTCACATGAAAAAAAAAAGTGCCCTATTCTATTTGGGAATGTGAGAAAAGAACTCTCCATCAACTGCAAACCCTTGCCAAGGCAGATGGGCTTCAATTCAAGCACATGCTTGCTAAAACAAAGGGAAGGGCTGCAGCACAGTTTCCTTCAGTGTCAAAGCTCACCTTCCTGTTAACGTGCAGTACGTACAGACTGTAACAGACCAGAACTGCACATTCAGGCATCTTTAAAATGGTGTTTTCTCTTTTCATGTCTGTGACAGGTTGAAATAACTCTTCCATGCTATTTATTTTTTCATTCATGTTTCCTCTCCTGCAGGTCCACCCTACATTTGACATACTATTTCACACCCATTTTAACATAATTGAAAACTAAGTTGCTGTTGAAATGAATAGTCCTAGCCTTCTCCTCTCCCTGCCTGCTGCTTCTCAGTCTCAGCCCTTTTTAAGGTTAGCTCCAGTGATTGTGTGGCTACACATCCCACAAATTCAACAGGAAAGCCTCATCATTCAGTGGCAGCTAGATAGCTTTCAGATTAGATAGGTCAGGGGCAAAATCAGAGCTTCCCTGTCAACAAATAGTTATGAAGAGCAAGAATCCACCAAACAAGAAAGCAGATGCCCCATCTTCAAGGACAGCTGCTCAAAAGAAATGTCCCCAGGACCACAGGCCCTGTGTCAATTAAGACACACATCACTTTGGATTACCACTGGGTGCTGTCAAAAAAGTTATTTTTCCTGACCCCATCAAAAGAATCTTTGATTGAAACTGGCCCTGGTTCAGCATGGAAGGCAGTGCCAGGAGTGGCACTTAGGCTGTTCCTCCCCAGCACCTTCATCACTTCTTCCCTCTGGCCACATCTGTCTGGCACAACTGCCAGGTAACAGCAGGCAGCAGAACAGGGGCTCCAAATGATCCTTTCTTTCTCATTACTGATTGCTGGGCAGGGACTTCAGGAAAACAGGAGGGCTGCTTCTCAACCATTGTGGTGCCTATGGTTAATAAACTGAGTAAAACCACAGGGTGATCACTCCTTTTGCAGCATGTTTTTATGTACTGGGACGGAGAAGAGATAGGAATTCAGGGCAATGATCTTGCTGTGGGGCTGCTTCCCTTTTATGGATTTTCCCAAAGAGCTGGGATTTTAAAAATACACTGGCCTTGAATGGAGTAGTTGGCTGGCTGATAGCTCCCCTGGCTCTAGATGTGTAGTGGAGGGAAACTTCAGTCATCAAACAATTGGCAGCTCCAGCACAGAGTAAAGTCAGTTGCTATTTCAGGGAAAGGAAAGGCAACTGTTCCCTGCAGGGAATGTCTGCACTAGCTCAGAGCCAGGAATAGGCTGCGATTTTTAAACTTTTTTTCCACCCTACACTTCAGGAAAAGTGAACACACAATGTTCATTCGCAGGGATCGTTTCCTGAGCATGGTGTGTGCTCACTGTCCCACAGGTCACTTTCCAGTGTGTCACATCCTTCTGCACAAGGGAGAACAGGAAATGGCAAACTCCCAGTATGAGGCAAAGCATTCCCATCGCAGCAATTGGTCTGCAGGAGCTATAAATTGGTCTCCTCCAGAAACAGATCAAAATTTGTCTTCTGGGAGGGTGGCTGGAAACTGAAGGTAAGTTTGGGCCAGTAATTTTTTTGGGTGTCTCTATTAGGAAAGTGTTTGCAGGCTTTGGACTAATGTATACCTTTAGTGCTGGGGAGATTTTTCTCTAAGAGCAGGAGGTTTTTTTTTCCTTTCTGCTGGCATTAATCAATGTCAAAAGATTTGCATCTCTACATGGCCTATGCTGTATTTGGAATGATTGTTCTAATAATTCAGTGTCATAGTAGCTGTTATTACCTGAGACAGTTCTCAGCAACTAAATCTTCGGAACAAATTGTTAAAGAGGCTACAGGAATTGACATATTTAATGATCATCATATTGATCTGTTGTTAAGTTATTGGTGATATGCTTATTGTTCATTTCAATGCTGGTATCCATTTAGATTAGTGTTAGTCCTTGTGTTTCCAGCTTTATTTCTAATTATAGTGTAAAAATAATAGGATACAGCTTCCAGTTGAGAGAAGCACAATGTACTAAGTGATTCAAATGACCCAATGACACCAAGAGAGACTGGGAGCATTTTCTAAAGAGTATGGGGGGGCATCTTAAAGGATCTGTGTGAGATGGATTAGGACAAGCCAGCAGAAGGAGGAAAGATTGCAGTGAGAATTATTTAGGAATACTCTTCCGGATGGAGAGACTATGGTACAAAGTTTTCTCCTTCTGAAACATGAGGATTCTGCAGAATGAAGCCCCAAGGATCCTAGCTATATAGTGTGACTTTATGACGGACCAGGCACCTTCAGTTCCCACAGTACAGAAGATTTAGAAGTAAAAAGGTTCCTGCAGCAATGAATAGTTTTGCTCATTTGGGTTAGTGACAGGGTTTTTCTGCTACAGAGATGCCTTTTGGCTGTGAGGGCATTATGGGCTCCAAAAAGCTTCTCAGCTCCATGGTTGGACCTTGCTAGGTGCAGAGGCAGCACAGCTGTGTGCACAATGCAGTGTGGTGAAGCACAGAAACTCTGCTTCCACCAGACAATCAGCTGTACCACTCCTGTTGGCTCTGTTGCTTCAGGTTCCCTCTAAGCAGGATTGAAACTGCTGGCTTCCTTTGTAGAGCATTTTGCAGCCCTAGAGCAACCTGAAAATGTTTATTGGAACATTTCTTTCTGCACTTGTGGCAATGAACAGAGACAGCAAACAGAGATTGTCTAGCAAAGAAAAACTGTAGATTCATCTCCTAGAAGTGAAGCCTCTCCTGCTATCTTGCCAGGGGAGATTTTCCAGACCCAGCAGTTTTCAAGCTTTTTTTATTCACTCTGTATTTCCCCTTTTTTTATTCACTCTGTATTTCCCCTGTTTCCCCATCTGCCAGGGAGTGCACAGTAAAAATGGGCCTGCTTTTCTGATGTGCTCTTCATGACACTTATTAACAAGGTTCAGAGGCCTCCCTGCCGCTGTAACTGGGTATTTATGGCCACAGGTTGGACTAAGCACCACAGAACAATAGTTCCCATCTTTGTTCATACACTGACACCAGGTTACAATAGGAAAAAAAAAAAAAACAAATATGCTGCAGGGAGCCTTGAGTTGCTGAAGCTTAAAGAAGGATATTCACAATAACCATCCAAGGCATTAATAAATTCCTCACCTCCTATATGGAAAATCCAGACATAGATTCCACTCAGCAGCTTCTCTCTGTCCTCCTTTAATAGGAAATCACCCCTAAACAAAAACCTGGGATGGTGGTTTTCACCTCCTTGCAGTCTGACCTTTCTTGTGAAAGATGTCCTTCTCTATTGCAGATCCTCTGAATCCCATCAGAGGGGCAACAGATTAGTTCTAGCAGCATTACTCCTCTGGGCACTGAGTCACCTAATCTCAGGGGAATTTCTGTCCCCAAGGTTTCAAAAGACCTTTTGTGTCTTCACAGAGATAATGGTAACAGCACCTCTGACCCCAGTCCTTAGGATATTTCAGTGTTTGCAGGGATTAAGGAAAACATTTTAAAGTTTTGCTGTCTGAAAGTTACAATGGAATAGTAATTAAATGCATATGGGTATGTGTGTGTACGTGAGTGTGCACGTGTGCACAGATGGAAAACCTTTCTTGTAGCTGGGCTGAAGCAACAAAAATTTGGCTGGATGCCATCCCTGAAATGGTGGTCCAGGATGAGCATATCTCATGGGGCTTTTTTGACATAAATCCCACCCCAGACTTTTCTTTCCCTGGACAGAAGCCATGGAGAGGGACGGTGCTGCCTCCGTGCCGACAGCAGACCCCACGCAGCACTTCCACGCCGCCCTGCTGGAGCAGAGGCGGAGGCTGCGCGGCCAAATCGCGCACCTGCACCGGGCAGCTCGGAAACTCAGCCGGCTCCGCCGCAGCTCCCTGATCGCCAACGTCAGCGGGAGCACCCTGACGGCCGCCGGGGCCCTCACAGCCATCCTGGGGCTGTCCCTCAGCCCCGCCACGCTCGGAGCCTCTCTGCTGGCCTCGGCCGTGGGCCTGGGCCTGGCCACGGCCGGCGGGGCCGTCAGCATCACTTCCGACCTCTCCTTGGTGCTCTGCAATTCCCGGGAGGTGAGGAAGGTGCAGGAAATTGCGGTGACTTGTCGGAAACAGATGAGGGAAATACTGGGCTGCCTGGAGTTCCTCCGCCGGGGGCAGGGCCCGGGCGACCCTGCGCTGCGGCAGTCAGAGAAGAGGGCGTCCATGTCGCTCTACAACTCCGTCTGCTTCATGGTCCTCTGCGGCTCCCACAGCTTCCTCGTGCCAGAATACACAAAGGAGGCCACTAAAGTAAGCCAGGCTGTGCTGAAGGCCAAAATCCAGAAACTGGCTGACAACCTCGAGACCTGCACCAGGGCAATGGATGAAGTCTGCGATCTTCTGGAGTCCAGAACAGAGCTTTCCCCACGCACGAGGAGATTCAGCTTGGGTGCTAAAACCACTGTCGAGATCCTGAGACCCTCCAGCTGAAGCAGTGTTTGGCTCATATAAAAACTGAGTTTGGAGGAATTACATTATTTTCTGTGACCATTTTCACTGCTACCTGTTGTTTTACAGTTCACAGTGCTGGTGCTGTGAGGTGGACATTCTGCAAACCCCTTTTTCCCCAGCCATCTCCACTGCTCTGCTTCCCCAAGGCAGCAAAAAGAAGTAGGTCAGGAGGCAGATGAAATACCTGATGCTGACTGAACCTGGTTTGTAAACAACTTATGAATCTGTGTGTGGTACAAGGGCTGGAGTACCCTAAAAAAGCCAGCAGCTGCCGATTTCCAGTAGAGTACAATCCCATTACCAAGGTACATCTGGAAAGGCTGTAGAAAGAAGCAGCTCCAGATATGACATACTGTATGGATAGTTCACCATCCCAGGGCGAAATAGCAGGGCCAGAATATATCTGTTTTGGAGAAACCTCTCCAGACTGAGAACTGTGATGTTTGTATTCTATTTATTTGCATAGAATGATTTTAAGCTTATGGTATTGTATTTAAGAGTGTGTGTATATATATATATTTTTTTTTTAAAGGAGGCCTCTGTTCCAAAGGAAAGCTGTTGTTTTTTAGAGTAAAAGCAAGTCTGTAGCATGTGAGAGCAAGTTACCTGTTATTTTGCTGTGAGGGAGGGCAAGTCCCTGAAGGAAAAGGAAAGCATGACCTGAATGCTGATAGTAATAAAATAGCTGAAACACAGTTCAAACAGTGACAATAGATTTTAGGAGCCAAAACAGAGAGAAGAGTGGCCCTAGGACCAGAGTCTGCCTCAGGGCATTGGTGGAAGGACACAGTTATATCTCCTGCAGCAGGAAGGGAAGGTTAGTAAGACAGAGTAGAACAAAAACAGTAGGTTGGTGCTACGTGATGGGAGCACACCTGAGAGGTGGAAGTGCCACTCTCCATGCAGTCGAGCAGCCTGTGAGACCCACAGTGGATCATCTGTGATGGGGGAGGCAGCCCTCATGGAGAGCTACATGTGCTCCTAGCAATGCTTCCCACGGAAGGCTTCATATCAGTGAAATACATGCAGGTACTAATATACAGGAGGGGTAGAGAGGAGTAGGATGATTCAGTGGCAGAGCCCCTGCGAAGCAGGAGCAGGGGCTGGGACCCTGTTTCAAGTGACTGTTCTGCTAAATATGCCCTTTGTGATTTTGAGCCATCAGTACCTCAGTTCCCTGTCTCAAAACAGGGATAGTAGCACTTCCCTACCTCACTAGGATGTGTCTGGGATCACCCCACTGAGAAGTGCCCAAGTATGGTGATGATGGGGATCATGTCTGTACCTGAAAGAGTTACAAGGAAGAGACCCTGAAACTAGCTTGAGGCGACTCAAAGAGTTAATGCAGAGGTAACTCCCTCCACAAGCATGCCCCAGTGGATAAGGGAAACTTCCCTGCACAGACACAAATCCAAATGATCAGAAAAACCTACTCTGTAATTCTGTAACACTGACCAAATCCTTAGGGAGGGCAGCACTCCGGGTCACAAAACTTGAATCCCTGTCCTTCTTGTCTCTTTTTATGATATCAACATTTGTTTTAATATGTTGTAGGAAGAATAAAAGTTCTGGTTCCCCAGAGTGGGACTTAGATGCTTTTGATACCCATGCCTGTTTGCCAGAAATGAACAAGTACACTGCTGATTCGAATAAATGAACATGAAGCACTTTTGTGTCAGTGTCTCTCTGCTCCCCTGGAGGTGATGTGCTTGTACACGTTGTCCATCTCATCTCATTTTGCACCCCTTATGAAATAACTGACATTATATCTGCACTAAAATCCATCTGCTGGGGATGCTCTCACCCTGCCCCTGCTAAGGACTGTAACATGCAGTAGAGCTAGGAGCATATTTGTTTAAAGCCAAGTTTAAAAGCCCTGGAGTGACAATTTCTAAATCCAGTATAATCTGCAGTGTCCTGTGCTGAAAAGCACGAAAAAAGAATTACTACTTAGAAGCTGTATATTTATTTTATCATGCATGAATGCTCCCAACAGCAGTTTAGGACAGGAGAAAACTTTCATTCAAATACATCTGTTGACAATAGGGAATTACACAGACTGGAATTTCACCCAAACAGAATTGCTCCACCCTGCTCCCCACTAAAACAGCACCATATTATGTGGGCAGGAGTTCAGTAAAGAATCACAAGCAGTGACATCCTGTCACATCCCTGACTCCATTTCCTGAGGCATCCCAGTGACCCTTACAGGGGTCCATGTCTACGTGCTGGCCAGGCTTAACCTTTAGCACCAACGATAAGCAGCAAGCTGATGGTCAGGCTGCTGTAATTTTTGAAACATATGGTAACAAGGAGCATCTACACAGGCTGGGTTCGGTTTTTTTTTTTTTTTTTTTGTTTTAATTTATCACTGCTCCTGAGCACAGTGGGATGCAGCAGTTTCATTTTGACTCCTGCCCGTGAATTGTTTCATGTTTCCTCTTCTTTCCCTGTCACGCAGAGAGTTCATTCGTATTTCCTCTCACTTTCCTCATTGTTCTGGGCGCAGAGGAAATGCCACGCTCGGAATCCAGGGACAGATGCTGAAGTGTATCAGCATTTCCACTGGGAGCACACCCAGACAGACTTCCCAGAGACAGAGGGAAAAAAATTTCATAATTCATACTTCAAAAATTCACACTAGCAATTATCATAAGCAGAAAACAATGCGGGACAATGACAGCTCTTTTCTCTCTTTCCATCACTAGTGCTTCAAAATGTTTCATACCAACACATCTGAAGCACTTAATTAGTTCTCTGTGAAAAATGCCAATCACTTGTTCTTAAAATTTTAAAAGTTTAATAGTAATAAAATGGTTATAAAAATAGTAATATAATTAAAGTAATAAAAATTTGAACAATTGGGTTTAGGGCAATGTGAGACAATAAAAACAAAGAGTTACAGACAGTTCGGGTGCCTCTTTCTGGGCAAAATAAGCCCGAAAAAGGACCCATGTTAACAGAGGATTAACCCTTAAAAGCAATAGCCCGTTGCATATTCATACATCTCATACATGATGCATAAATTCTGTTCAAACAAAGGATTCTGTCTGGTCAGTGTCAGCTTTTTCCTCTTAATCCTGATGGCGTCTCAGTGCAGAGTGAGGCAGGAAGAACTCAATAAGAGAGCAATAAATTCTTTTTCTCTGAAAGATTAAGGTGTCCTGTGGCTGCTACCTTGGTGCAAGTCCTCTCTTAAGAAAAGTATCTTACATAGCATAGTTTCTATTTTAACATTATGTTATAACCTAAAACTATATTTAACACACTACTTAAGAAAATTAACACAGCATAACTTTCTAACATAACACATATAATATTCATTTTCATATTTGCAAAAAGCCAATCCTAAAATACACATTTTTCACATTCTCTATATGCATTATGGATGTAAGTTTAACATATTCTTGCCTTTTTGTGCCTGGCCAGCTCGTTTTGCCTGCTGTAGAAGGCATGAGCTGGGAACAGCATCAAGCACTGCCTAAACCGTGCTGTGCTGAGTGCAGGCCTGAGGCTGGGCCGCTCGGGGTAGTGTGGGAGTTTGGGATGGGGTGGAAGTTGTTGGATTTCTCAAGTGTTTATGGCAGAAGCCAGTCATGCTATGCAGAGGATAAGTCCGATGTCTCCGATTTGGTTGTAAAGCACGGCTTGAAGGGCAGCGGTGTTGGCTTCTGCTTGTCCATGTCATCAGCTGATTAGTAGGAAGGACATGATTCCAACTCCTTCTCAGCCAATGAATAGGACAAATAAGTTGTTGGCGATGATTAGGATGGGTATTGCGATTAGGAAGAATAGTAGGTAGGTGAAAAATTTTGTGATATAGGAGTCTGAAGCTATATATCATGTTGCAAATTGTAGGATAGATCATGATACAAACAGTGCAATGGGGAAGAAGGTAAGGGAGTAGAAGTCTATTTTTAGGCTGATGGGGATTTTGAAGTTTATAATTAATTTTCTTTCTCAGAAGGAGGTGAGGCTTTCTGTTCCGGAGTAGGTGTAGATGTTATGGGGATTAAGCTGGTTAAGAAGGAGGCTTTGATTGTGTTTGTGATTGTGTTGGGGGTGTTCTTGAGGTTGTTAGATAGAAGTGGAAATAGGATGGGGGTGGAGATGATTAGGATGAATATTGCGATATACGCCGGGCGAGCAGGCGGGCAGGCTTTCCCACAGCCCCTTCAGGGTGTCCCTGTCCCGGGAGAGGCGGCTGGAGATCCGCAGCCCCCCTTTCCCTGGGCACCTCTCGGAGCTGAGGGAGAGCCCTCCCGCTCCGCTCGGCTCCTCCTGCGGAACTACACATCCCGTCGTGCGCCGGGGAGAACTACAGCTCCCAGAGTGCTCTGCGCTGCGGCCGGAGGGGACGGGCCAAGATGGCGGCAGGAGAGGAGGAAGGGTCGGCGGCGGAGCCGGAGCAGGAGCAGGAGCCGGCGGCGGAGGAGCCACGGAGCTTCAAGGACTTGGTGAGGCTGAGCTGGAGCCACTTTTGCCGCCGGTGCTCGCTGCGCTGTCCCGGGGAGCAGCGTCCTGTTCCCCCGTGCGGAGGAGGCCGGGGGAGCTGCCGGCCCGCCCGCGGCAGCGACACGTGCGGGCAGCGGGGCCGGGCAGGAGCTGCGGGCACTCGGCCGCTGCCCCGCTGGGCTGGGCACTGCTGCTCCCATCAAGTTGTCTAAACTTGACATGGTGTTTTTTATTTTCTATGGTCATGGATCACCCCTGAGGTGAAGAGATAGGTATGTGTGGGGAGGGAAGTTCCTTGTGTAAACTACGGTAAAACCGACCATATTCTTCCTCTGACAATCATCTCTAACAGATTTTGACCAAATCCGATGAAATTACTGATGGAAGTGGGCATCACTGTGAGCAGCCTGCCCTTTCAGAGAGTTGCACTTGGGGCTTGGTGGGGTTTGTCTATGCTAGAGACAAGTTGGCTCCGTTGCAGCATATATTTAATTTAACTCTGATTTAATTTAGGTCTTTTTGCTGATGTTTGTTTTCCTTTTCTCTTGTCACTGATATCTAGGGAGTGACAGATGTCCTGTGTGAAGCTTGTGACCAGTTGGGATGGAAGGTGCCAACAAAGATCCAAATTGAGGCTATTCCAGTGGCTCTCCAAGGTGAGCAGTGTACTTCTTTGATCCTGAACTGGGGACTGCTCCAGGAGCTCTGTGTGAATGAATTTTGCTGAGTGAGAAAGATCAGGAATGAGTGTGTCCCTACTTCTTCATTGCTGAAGATCTGTGTCTAGAAGCAGTTTTCATATTCATTCTGTGTCCTTCCCAGGTGGAGCTTGGAATCCTAGTTTATCCTATGACCCTGCCTGCAGCCACAAATTTTCAAATGAGTACAAACATTGTTCCTTGAGTGTTCACTCCTGTTGTGTAGTTCTGACACTCCATGTTAAATAGATTGTTTATTAATAATTTGAACTGCTAGTCCACATTGATCATTTTGTTCCTGAAATACTCAGGGATACACAGGAAGCTTCCAATCGGTTTTGGACTCTGCTGCTTCTGATAGAGACCTACAGAGTGTGTGTGTGTGACTGAAAGTGAAGATGCCTTGACTGATTCCTTAATATGTATAATATGCTTTCCTGTGAGCAGGCAACCCTTTGAAATTAGATTTCTGAAGTGAATAATAACCAAACCACAGTGACTTTCTGTAAGCATTCTGGAATTACAAAAAAAAAATACTGAATTCAGCAGACATCTCTGCCTCTAGATTTTTTTTTTTAACAAAACCCCCCAAAATGCTCTCAAGGAGGAAAGGAATAACATAGTGACAGAATGGGAACAAACTTTCAGTGTCTTCTCTGTCCTAGCATTTAACTTTTGTCAGACTCTTTTACACATATAAGATTCTCTTGGGGAAAAAAAAAACAAAACAAAACAAAAAAAACCAAACAAACAAAAAAAAAAAAAAAAAACACAAAGGAAAGACTGCATGCCTGAGAAATTGTTTCCAGTGTAAGGTGTGTTGACAGCATGTTCTTCTCAGCTGCATGAGCTTTGGAGGTCATAATGGATTCTGTTGATGAATTCCACCCTGTTGCCTGCATTGTTTTAGGGTAAAAGACTTTCTGTCCTACTCTTCCTACTGAAGGAACTGGTTTAGATTACCCTGTTAATCAAAGGCACAATTGTGCCTTGTGAAATGTGAGCCTGGTAGTGCTGTTGTCCTGTAGTTTGTGTGACTGAAGTGTCAAACACCGCAGTCTGTTTCCTTGTAAGCCACTATACAGACAACATTTAGACTAGAATAGTGAGGTGGAGTCATTAAGCTGTAAACTGATGTCAGATTTGAGACATTATAAAGTGCAACTTATTTTGAACCTAAGGTTTGTATGAAACCCTGTATATTAACAGAAATTAACTAGAAAATTGACTATTGAGACTGTAATCGTTGTACAGATAAATCACAGCCTAAAAATGCTTCAGAGAGATTCTGAGATTCTTTGGTTTGACCTTTGTGGTTTTTTTTTTTCCTTCTCTGTGTCTGCCTTTTTTTCTGTCCTTAGGGAATTCTTGTGTTTTGTAGCACAGTGCTTTAAAGTCTTCTTTCTCTGTTGTGGATGTATAACAGTTTTTTTGCCCCCTTGCTCCTTCTCTCAGGCAGAGATGTCATTGGACTGGCAGAAACTGGCTCTGGGAAAACAGGAGCCTTTGCTTTGCCAATTCTCCAAGCACTGCTGGAAACACCTCAGCGATTATTTGCTCTTGTGCTCACACCAACAAGGGAGCTGGCCTTCCAAATCTCAGAGCAGTTTGAAGCTCTTGGGTCCTCCATTGGTGTTCAAAGCAGTAAGTGGCTTTTTTATGGTATTGCACCAGTTTTTCTGAAGGCCAGTTTGTCAGCTCGAGATTGCAAGGATAAAAAGAGAGGATTTGTATGAGGGGTTGAACAAAATGTGAGAAAAGCTTATGCTGCTGGAAGAGAGAGATCTGGTATCAGGTTTGATCAAAAAAGACTGTATAGTCTTTCCTCATGGAGTGGTCTACAGCTCTTCTGCATTCTGTGTCTAAATAGTTAAAGGTGGAAGTAGAGGAGAGTGTTCTCAAGAGTGGGTTTGTGTCCAGTGAAATTGCATAGAGCTCCCTCCTATGGTGTGATGTAGTTTAATCTTCCTTTCAGACTGTCTGTATTGATTCTTTAGATAATCTCTCAAAAAAAGCTTTGTGGATATTTTTAGAATTCCTAGATTTTTGCAGTTGAGTTAAACTGAAAGGAATAGATTCTGCCTGTAGCTCTGCAGCTGTGAAAATAAAATACTTGTGGCCAATAAGGAATTAATTGAATGGCATAAGAAACCTAGGAAGGTTAGATATGCTAAAATAAAGTAAATTCTCATAAAAATAAGTACCTTTTCATTTGTACAGAAGTGCTGTGTGTGGTGGGCAGTCAGAGCAAACACTGCAGTGCCAGGGGAGGGCTGGTGCTACACTGAGGGATTCACTCCCCTCTCTTTGTTCTGCAGCGGTTATTGTGGGTGGAATTGACACGATGTCTCAGTCTCTGGCCTTAGCCAAGAAACCACATGTTATAATTGGTAAGTTGATGTGTTAGGGATGTGGAGTGTGAATATTATCAAACTGCAGCTAACCAAAGGAAGGAGAGTACATCCTTCATTTGTGTTTTGTCCCAGCTCTGAGTACTGGCTTGTTAATGTTTCTAAAGTATCCACCAGTAACTTTGTTACTACAAGCTCATTCCAAAGCATCCCTGCTTGACCTAGAGTGCTTTTGGCTTGTTTTTTCATTCTCCCCGAGTATTTGAAATGCTGCTCTCATCTTTTGCAGTACAGCTTATCTACTGGTTTTTTTGTCTCACTTCTTTTAGCACATTCTTCAGAGAGTCTGACTCCATTAGTCTTAATTCAAAACACTCTCTGAAGATACCCTATGAAAGAGTTCTTCCCACAAAGCAATATTTACTTTTCCTGGGCAAAGAATCCCATTTCTGTAATGGACAGCTGTCTTGCCTGTTTGGATCTTTTCCTCTGCTTTCCTTCTAAATTTGCTCTTGTTGTGCTGTTGGTAGCAACCCCTGGCCGTCTAGTTGATCATCTGGAGAACACAAAGGGCTTCAACCTACGAGCTCTGAAGTTCCTGGTGATGGATGAGGCTGACCGGATCCTTAACATGGATTTCGAGACCGAGGTGGGGATCTGCTGAAAGATGAGTTTGGAACGTTGGATGAGTCCCTTTGAAATCGCTTCATACATGGGAAACACTGAGCTGTTCTGTAGAAATTAGTAGTGAATTGTAACTAAATTCTAATAATTACACACAAATCTGTGGTGGGATTAGAACATAGCAGAGTTCTGCAGAGCACTGCCAAGACAGTAGGAGGCACTCTGAAATCCACTAGTGTCTCTGGAGTGCCTGACTTAGAATGTAGCTAGGGTAGAAAACAATCACAAACACATTCCTGCAGAAACATTGCCTGATATTTGCACTGTTGTTGGACTTTTGGAGTTCACACTGCCTAACTGTCCACAAGATATCAGCCTACACCTTCCCTCTAGAAGAAAAAAAATTTGTTCCTACTGTATGTTTATACATGCATTACTCTTCATGTGGATGATCTTTATATTTGTGGAAAGTTTGTGTCTTGCTTACTTGTAGTATTTAGTATTTCCATTTCCTTATTTTTTTACAGGTGGATAAGATATTAAAAGTGATTCCTCGAGACAGGAAGACATTTCTATTTTCTGCCACCATGACTAAGAAGGTGGGAGCACACTAATCTGTTTTAATTCTCCTTCCATCAGGCTGTCCTCTTGACTAGACTGTATTAATACAATTTTCTGACAAGATCTCTGTCCAAGTAAATTTCATTGATCTTACCAGGTTCAAAAACTCCAGCGTGCTGCTCTGAAGAATCCTGTTAAATGTGCTGTTTCTTCCAAGTATCAGACAGTTGAAAAACTACAGCAATACTATATTTTCATCCCATCCAAATTCAAGGTAATGGCACTTCTGTTTCTTCTCTCTTACTGTCTTTTCTTGCTCCCACAACTGTCCAATATCTTTTCATTTTCTGAGTCCCAGACTTAATGTGGCACATGTGATTATCTCTGGGGTTTTTTGAATTCCCTCTGTTTCTTTACAGGACAGCTACCTGGTTTATATCTTGAATGAACTGGCTGGTAACTCTTTCATGATATTCTGCAGTACATGTAACAATACTCAGAGGACTGCTCTGCTGCTCCGCAACCTGGGCTTCACTGCCATTCCCCTCCACGGGCAGATGAGTCAGGTATGGGCATGAACCCTCACAACAGAGTAGGCAGGGGGCCCGGGGCTTGGGAAATGGCTGCACCACACTGAGTGACACCTGCCTTGCAGGAGGAGTATTTCACAGCTAGAGAACTGGAGTGATCCATAGAAATTTAACTAATGTGAATGCTGACACTGGTTCTGTAATATTTAAAAAAGAAATTAGAGAAGTGAAATTTTTGAGTAGTTTCCCCCCCAGTTCTTTTGTGCCAGTATCTTATCAAGAGCTTATTAACTAGAAACTAGAATGAGTGTTATTCTCTCATTCCCTTTTTGTCCTTTTTCCAGAATAAACGTTTGGGCTCTCTAAACAAGTTCAAGGCAAAGGCACGTTCTATCCTCCTGGCTACAGATGTTGCAAGCAGAGGTCTGGACATCCCACACGTGGATGTGGTGATAAACTTTGATATTCCTACCCACTCTAAGGTAAGCCTGCTTGTGTGCCAGCTGAGAGCTTCTGGTCACTGGGAACAGATAGACAAAGAAGGTGGGCAAAGGAAGAGAGACATATTTTCTCTGGTGTGTTGACTGGAAGCTTAATTCATGATTCTGTACATTGAAAGGGGTAGTTCAGCCTCTGCTATTGAGTTGGTATCTGTGTTTGCATGATCTCATGGCCTGGGTTGTAGAGGTGATCCTGTAAGTGACGAGGGGAAGCAAGGAATGCTCTGTGTCTTTGCATTTCTGCTCAGACTGTATGTTTTGCCTTTTTACATTCAAGGGCTTTGAAAACAATTTTAACATATTACTAGTTTCATGTAGTCACCTCTGTGTCTGTGATCGAGGTCTGCCTTCATATTTTAAACTGTGTTTAAAAAAAAGAAAAAAAATTAAGTTCTCTGATTATGATTAGTTAAGAAAGGTGTCCTTAATATGTCTCACCTTCATATCGCTAAAGTACAGCAAAAGGAGAAGAAAGTAAGTTATCAGCTCTCTGTATGGAAAGTATGGGGTTATCTCAGGGATGTGACTGTTTCCCAGCTTAGTTCCAGAAAGCATACCATTAACCTGTACTTCAGGAATTGCTGTTATTGCTTACAATGATTAAAGATACTGTGCCTTGCAGACAGAAGAAAGCATGGTAGGTCTTTTGAAGACACTCCTTTTGTAAAAGCAAAAAAGTAAGAAGAAACCTGTGGGGGTGGCAGCTTGAATAGTGTTATTATGGTCTTTGTGCTCTTCTCTCTCATCTAACACATAGAACAGATCCTTTCTTACAATCCTCTCTCTGCAAATCCTCTTATGGAGAACAGAGTATTTTAATTTCCATAATGTAGTATAAAACCTGGAAAACAGCCTTGAACCATATTGACCAAAGATGCTCAATAGACTCTTCTAAATTATTCTCAATCATCCTCTCTTTCACCATGCCTACCAAGTTTAAGTCTACTTGTCAGAGAGTTTCTCTGGAAGATGCACTATGGAGAGCACTAGATTCCAACATTGAAAATGCAGACATGGGTTCACTGTGAATATTAGCTTTCCAAGGAAGTGATAGTGAGTTTTAGCTTTCCAAGGAAGTGAGAGGGAAGTCTTGGCAAAGGTCATGTATTGCAGCTTTTATCCTGCAGTCTGGAATAATTGAATTTGGTCTTCTCATTTAGAAAGAGATGAATTCAAGTGCTAAAACTGAAGTTGTGCCTCCACTTAGGCCTATTCTCAAAATCTGATGCTGCAGTCCCTCCTGAGCATTTAATGCTGGCAGTATGTTCTTGACATTCTCTTGTTCTTTCCTAAAGAGAAAATATATAGGCTGATCTGCCATAAGATCTGTTCTGTGTTTGGTGAACATATATTATTGCTTATCAAGAAAATTCTTTCCAGGATTACATTCATCGTGTTGGGAGAACAGCTCGAGCTGGGAGATCTGGCAAATCTATCACCTTTGTCACACAGTAAGTGATAAAATTTAACAGACCTATTCTTTCCAGCTGTGTTTCAGAGCAGAAAATATCTGACCTTATCCTGAGTGAGAATACCATACTGCTTTTCATTTTGAAGTGCCAATTGGTTTTATTTAAAGGGGAGAGAATTCAAAGCCTAGGGTGGGGAGGGAGGAAAGTCTAGAAAAATTCTAGAAGCAGGCATTCATTGAGCAGAACAGTTTATAACTGGACTATACAATATATATATTCTTTAAATATATAATGCAGGTTAAGTAACTTTGAGGGTGTTTTATAAACACTGAACTATTTGTCTAAAAAGAAAACCTATACCAAATACTTCTGAACAAAGATGAGATGAGCTGGATAAATCAGAGAAGCCATGCCAAACAGCATCATTTGGATGCAGCTGAGCTGCTGGTGAGACCATCAGCACAAACTAACAGTATCTGTGGGCTGGAGACAAGGCCTGAAGGCTGTGAGTGGTGACAACTGAGGCCCTCTCAGCAGGGCTGATTGAGGCTGGTGCCCTGTCTTCCCTCAGGTATGATGTAGAGCTGTTCCAGCGCATTGAACACCTGATTGGCAAGAAGCTGCCAGCATTCCCCATGCAAGAGGAAGAAGTTATGATGCTGACTGAGCGTGTGGCTGAGGCCCAGAGGTTTGCTCGAATGGTGGGTGCTGGCTTTTTGACCCTGTCTCCTCTGTTGTATTCTGAATTTCTTCAGACCAAACTCTGGGTCAATCTGTTGATTGCATTGCAGGAGCTGCGGGAGCAGGGAGAGAAGAAGCGATCTCGGAACGATGATGATGACACAGAAGAGGCTATTGGTGTCAGGAATAAGGTGGCAGGAGGGAAAAAGAAGAAAAGGAAAGCCTTCTAGTTTGGTATTTGAACAGACTTTTTTATTTTTCTCTTTATGGCTATCTAAGCTATCAAAAACAGTCTACCAAGCCATCTCCAGTGGATTTTTTTTCAGAACTACATATGAAATTTGGCAGTCCCTGAGGAAAAAAAAAACAGCTACAGACTGAGCTTGGCCCATGTTGGTACCATGGCACCAGTTTTCCTTTCAGGGACACTGTCAGAGACCATCACCTCTGGACCTGGAAGCAGCTGTGGTCTGGCCCTGCTCATTCACTACGAAGTGCAGTGTGAGTGCAGCTTTTGCACTGCTGCAGCCTGTCCCACTATCCAATCTCACTGAGTGCATCTGGAATCAGATCTGTCAGAAGAAAGAGGAAAAAGTTAAAAAGAAGTGACTGAGTTTTCACAGCATAGCTGTGATGCCCTTGCTTTGGAGAAGGGATGTGTTCAAAAATATATTTTGCTTAATTTTAAAGCTACCTGGTTTTCCTTGTCTTGTCACTGACCCGTTCTGTTCACTTTGTGTATCAGCTCTGCCAGAAGGTTTTCTTCTTGGGTCAATCCTAGCAAGTCAGATGTGACATCAATACCTTAGATTTGTCAGCTGAAGAGCAGTCCAGCACAGAGAGAACAAGCTTCAGCAGGATGAAACATTCACTGCCTGGAATTCGATCCAATACCAGCTAATGATTGACACCATCAAGGATAGGTCTGGGTTTTGGGTGGGGTTTTTGTGGCCGATTCTCGTAGTACTTACAAGTGAACACAAGAGGGAGGAATTTACATGGGAAAGCAACTCACAAGCTGGGAGGTGCAGAAAAACAGGTATCCTGGAAAGCTCTTTGTTTCCCTGGGCAGGGAATTTTGTTACTCTTAGGCAGAGTTCCATGCCACATAAGTAGACTTTTGCAAGAATGAGATAAATGTACTTGATACAAAGCCAGAAGGTTACTGCTAGTTCTCATTGACAATAAAAATTTTCATACAGGATGTTCCTGCCGGTAGGCAGAGTGAGAAGCTCCTGCATATGTAAATTTACTGAAAACATAACGTCCAGGATTCATAAACTGGATTTTGTGCTACATGAAAAACAATGTTCAAAATAGTCCTTTTTAGATCTAAATGGAAAGTAGAAACTATTGCAGTAGTCAAGATAAGCACAGTGGTTATTTCACACTGTTGGCATAAATCTAGCGTCTACATGTATGCTACTCAGAATGCTTTTACACTTTTGTTAGGGGCAGCACATTCTGCAAAGAAATGCCAGAAAACCTAGGTCTGTTTTTTCATGAGGTACTGAGCTACTCTTTGGAGCAAAAAGAGGGACAGTGTTCTCACTCTTTATTTATGATGTAGCAGTTTACTTAAATCTCCCAAATATCTTCAAGTCCGGTAGCTCTAAAATGCTCTTGAGTCAGTGGCAGATTGTAAGTGTATAAATCTTGGGTATGTTCACTGCTAAGAGCCTTTGTGTAAAGGAGAAAGAGTGTTTATCTTCCCTGGGTCCCAGCACAGAGGGGCAGGGGTGAAAGGCCATAAATGAGAACATTTTACAGGGCACTTTGGTAGCAAACCACACAGTTAAGAGCCCTAGAATGCAGCGGAGAGAGAACAAAACGAGTGATAATATGGGTGGAGATGCAAGTGCTTGTTCCCCATGGAGCAAGGGAACACTCCCAAATGTCCTGCTGGGTGCTTGAACAAAATGTCTTATTCTTTGCAGGCAGGATAGGGTTGGTTCCAGTATCAGCAAAGGAAGCTTCAGTCTCTCTGAGGGTCCTGGATCCCTGGAAAACCTCTGGAGTGTTATTGCCAGCTATGTAATGGATGAGATGCAGAGTCAGTCCTGAAGCAATCTTGTAAAGTGATGTGAAGGGCACTCTGACTGCTGGAGGAGGTAGGGCAGAGTCATTCCTTCAGAATTCCTTTCAGGTTGATGGAGTCTGTAGCATCTCACTGTGTTCTTCCTATGTGGAAGCCTGCAGCAGCAGAGGGGATGTCTTGTCCCTTGGTGGAGTCAAAGGTTATCCCTCTTGCAGTAGCAAGAATATTGGTGGAGAGAAATATAGCTGCTCCTTGTGAAAGAGTACAGAGCCTCATTGAGGGGAGTGACTAGACAGCTGGCCACCTCCCTTGATTTGGAATGACAAGCTGTAGAAGCACTTGACATTAGAAAAGCAAAGGTCTCACCACACCCACATTCTCACTGCTGCCTCACCTGCCACAGGTATGTGCATTCAATTTAAACTAAAAATATCTCAACAGGTTGGAGGGGCAGGAAATGGTTTCTTTATTGTGGCTACTCCAGGGGGGCTGGGTCAGAGGGTGTTTTTATAACTGAAGTGGAATTGGGAGTGTCTGGAGATGTATTTGGGCAAAACAGAAATTGCAGCCAGCCTAAAACAAAATCTCTAGATGATCTAATGAAGCATGAGGGGAAAAGAATGAAGTGAGACCTGTCTCTCTCTGAATAAATGTTCAGAAAAGACAAGCACTGGTATGTGCATGGCTGCATACTTTCATACAACAGCTGCTGCCAGTATGTTTGTTCAGTCAGGAGGGCTTTTGAGGGGCAGTTCTGGAGCACACCCCTGCATCCTCTGGAGTTTCACACAGCAGGGAGCTGAGTGGAGGATTAACCTCAGCATGACGTAAGGTAGGATTGGGCTAACACAATTTATCATATTTTTATGGTTGAAACTCAGGTGAAGTTTCAATGAAAGCTGTGTTCTCAAAAAATGTTGAGTGGGGATGTTTGCAGTTTGAAACAGTTCTGCACTTCCAAGGTACATAATGAGAAGGTAATTATTTATATATTTGTAATACATATTTTAAATTATGTTTTATGGTTTTGATTTTTAGTACCGTGTAGGTGAGTACTTGGGGCAGCAACAAATAGGGATAGAGTGTCTTTCATTTAAATGTTGTAGAGCTAACAGAAGTGGGTCTACCCTTTTGAGGGGAGAAATAAAAGTAAACATAGATATCAGCATGGATAACTAACTTCAAGATAAGTGACAATAGCTGCAAAATAGTAGCAGTCCCTGCAACCACCCAGTGGTCCAGTACAGGAGCTGCATTGAACTGACCCATCTGAAAAGGATTTGGCCATGTCAGTTCCCAGTGCCATGCACTTCATGCCCAGGGGCTGCAAGGGAAGGCAAGGGCCAGAAAGCACAGCTGGCAACCAAAGTGGGCAATCCAGAGCCTTTTTCTGTGGCAGCAGCCTGAGCCTAATCTTCTAAAAGTAGTGAGGCACACATGAACTCATTCAAGGACCTGACAGCCCACCTGTCCCCCTGCCCCCAGAAAGGTAGAGATAATTAAAGAGGGAGACCTGAATGCCCATGACTTTTCTAGCAACACCACTAACTTGTGCTGTGAAGAGTCTCAGTTTAGGAGGAATTCTCAGAAGTAATTGGCAATCTGGAAGGCTTTAGTTTACAAATCAGGACTGAAGTTAGTAAAAATTCACAGTTTAACCAAGCACAGAAGAAGGAAAATAACAAAGATACTTAAAAGCCCTTGAACATACCTAAGAAAGAATGGAATTCATTGCATGACCTGTGAAAGACACAGGCATGTACCAACCACTCTGATGATGTATAAATGTGAAGTTGTGGTTTGCCTGCAATGACATCTAAGGAGCTTCTATAAACATTCAAGTGAGCAATTAATTACTGTAAATGTTGCAGAGTAAATGCTGTAAAAATCCAGCTTTGGTGCCAGATGTAGTTCATGTAGTCATTCTGAATTCTTACTCCTCGTCCTTATGTACTTAGTAGATTTTTTTTGGGGGGTGGGGGGGAGAGGGACCCCCAACAATTGTAAACACAGAGAATCAGAATGTGAGTTTCTGACAGAATCCCAAGATTTGGAGTTAACTCCCGAACTTTAAAAAAAAGGTGTGAAAGACACTTTCTTAGTTTTCAGATGGCTTTTTCTCATGGTCTGACTAGGAAAGCTTCTTTTGAATAACAACATTTAAAAGGGAGAACTAAGGAAGTTTTGTTCCTCTGGCACCTAAGAAATGGAAATGGTTACTTGATCTCTGGCCCAAGGATGAATACAGCCATGCCTGCAGTGTTGTATCTCTTCCTGAGGACCTTTCAAATACAGAAACTTAGGGTGATGACAATAACACTTTCTCTCTGCTTCCAAAGCCCCCCTGGGGCACCAGTGTTTGCCTTCCTGAGCATGGGAATCGAGTATCTGTCATGCCATGCCTCCTGGTAGGATGTGTTGGACTGTGCCAAGGTCGTGCCTGGTTGTGCAATAGAAGACAGTGGCACTGTGCAGTTTTTAGATGTTGATATTGTAGGTCCTCAGGGAAGGGTGGATGCTTTTGGAGCTTGTTCAACACTTTTTCAGGGAAGCACCTACAAGCCTGAAGCTGTGTTTCCTAGAGGTTAACACAGGGTAATTTAACATGCCCAAAGGGAAGAGAACTCTTTACCTTTGCCTGCTTTTCAGGAGGATACTCATCACTGCAGAAATGTACATGCTGGTCTGTTGCCTCTCTCTACAATAAAGTTGGGATAGAGCTCTTGTAAGAGGCTTCTGCCTTCCTTTGGGCTTGATGCTTGTAAATGCTCCTGAGGAAAGGGAAATGTAATGTGGGCTTCCTATGCAAAAAGTGGGAAAAGTTTTTTCTTGTGTCTCACAGAGACCTTTGCTTCTGTCCATCACTTCCTCCTCCTCCCTTTTTGATATTTTTCAAGGAAGGTAGGTATTTTGGCATTTATTCCCGTTTGGACTTAAGTCCCCCCTCCTTAATCCTGCTCAAATTTTTCACTCACAAACATGCCTCTGTGTAAAGGAAAGCAAATAGCAAAACTTGCTCTGCAGGTTATCTGTGTGATATAGATGGAGGACTGCTTGATAAGGGTGAACTGCTTTGGTTATGCAGGCTTCCAGAAAAAAAAGACTCCTTTGTGTGCTTTTCAACATTTGCTCCATCCCATGAATAAGGCTAAAGCATGAAATTTATTGGTTTTGATGTAGGAGAAAGTCTTTTGCACAATATGAGTTGGAGTCACAAAAGTACATCCTTTCCTGCAGCAGCAAAGTAAGCATCCATGGAGCAAGCCTGGGAGAGAAAGTGTGGAGGATCATTCAGTTTTATTTAAAGCAATAGAAATTAAGGTACCCCAGAGTCATGCATGTAATTGCATATACTTGGTCTTCTGTCTTAACTCAGTTAAGGGAATTTATAACAGGAAATTCCCAGCCTGATCTATCCTTGACAGCTTCTGTGCTTGGTGTATTATCAGCAGGGAAGTAATACTGCTTATCCTTCAATATGTATTCAGAATGATAGATTTGCCACAACTGAGTGATTTCCTATTACTGTTGCCCATGTGCATGCTTACAGGCTTGTTAAGCCTTTACCCTGGTGCCTGCCAGAGGCTGTCTTTGGTCATTAAGGATTAGTCTTCTCCAAACAAAATCAACAACATGAAGCAGACAGCCTAACAGACTCCTGACTCCAAAGCAGCTTTCCATGCCTGTAGTTGCAGGTTTCAAGATGCTTCTTGGAAATCCTGAGAGCTTTGAGCTGTTTTCCACTGGATACACTCAAGGGACGTATATGTATTTTAGTCTAGTCTTCCTCCACCCATTGGTGAGAATTTCTTCAGTATTATCTAGGAATCTTGGAATTGGCTTCCCAATTTCAAAAAGAATTTAGATAAAAATACAAACTTTTAAAAATAAAAAAGGCTGTTCTCTCCAAAATGGATAACATAGTGAGGAATGATTATAAATGATCTGTGGAAGAAATGTCAGAAACGGATTTTTTACTATGTTCTCTCTAAGATGGAATTTAGACATAAGCACAGGCAGGTGTGAGGTTATCTGGCTGGCTGTAGCCAGGCCTTCTCATCTTGGGTGAGTTTGTTAGAACAAACTCACCCAAGTTTTTTCCTTGCAAAAAACCTGCCAGTGTTTTGTGACCCTTTGGTTCTTCCAAAGCTGCCACCCAGATATGACTTCTATACTCCAATTGTGCTGCTTCTGTCTAGTTCAGAGGATGACTTTTTGAAGATCTATTCTCTGTATTCTCAGGCTCTTCCCTCCTCTTTCAAATGCTGCTACCTGGTCTGTCTGATGAACACCTTATCATTAGTGTGGAAATTCCCTCTCCATCAGGGTTGCATTAAGCTGATGAAGGGGAATCACTGTCACTAGTGTTGCTCTTGTACTTGCACGGACTGCTTGTGAATATGTGACTGCTGTGTCCTCGGAAAATCCTAGAGCAGAAAATTGTGGCTCTCTCGGATTTAGTAGAAGCAGCAAATGTAGGGGAAGACTTGACTGCTGCAAGGGCCCTGTTAACTTCCTGTTGTGCAATGGTAAGGGAGCTTGCTGGGGGGCATGGTATCAATTAAATCTCTGGTGATTGTCTTTATCTCTGTATCTTACACATACAGCCAATGAGGCTTCCTTTTTTTCTATTTTCCTTTTAACACAAGCAGCCCTTTGGAAAGCTAATTATTCTGTTCTTTCTTGAAAAGGAAGGTGGAGCCCCTGAACTGGCTGTCCTCTGCCAGTCAGAATAAGCAGATTAAAAACCTCTCCTCCTTTGTCATGTTCTTTAGTTTCCACTACTTGGGCCGGGGCAGTCTCAGCTGGAAGTGTTCAGCTTTGTTAGCCCTTTGTTTCTCTGATCACCTGAGATCTACAGGGCTGTGTATTACCAATTATAGGAACAAGACAGAAAATGTGCAGGTGGGGATGTTTCTGTGCCTCAAATGGCTTGTGGGTTAATGTCTAAAAAGATGCTGAAGTCTGTGGAAAAACCAGTGCTCTAAGTTATTGACATGTGAAAATACAGGGATAAAGAGGAGGACTGGTGGGTGGAGAGGCCCTCTTTTCCAGCAGGATAGTGAATTTGCATGAAGCTGTTATCTCTCTTGGTGGGAAAAGACTTGACAAATAGAGAACTGAAGCCAGCCATGGTTGGGTGACCTTGCTTTGAAGTGACTTCTGTGATCTGGATACTCATTTCCTCTGCCTTCATGATGGCAGGACAAATGAGGAAATTTCTTCTTGCTTTGCCAAAGTTGAGCCATGAGCCTTAAAACCAGAAGCTGTGAGGCTTAAAATGAATTCTGTAGAGGGAAACAGCTTATGAGCTTCTGTGCTGCCCTGGGTTCTGCTTTGGCTGGAAGGCTTTTCTCTGTGACTGCCGTGGGCAATGGGCTGAGCCTCGTGGCAGAAACTAGAATTGCCTGACCTAGCAGGTGCTGGTACAGCAGAGCAGGTGAGCCTGCCTGCTCTGCATGTCGGCAGAATCCCAGAGGCACACTTGGCATCTTCCTGCTCTCCTGAATTGTCTTGCCCGATTGCATCATTACCCAGTCCCATCATTTGATCAGATAAGGTTTACCCAAGGGATTGCACTAAGCTGTGGAAGCATTCCGTGACTGCTGTCTTGGGACAGTGATGCTTGCAGGTGCATGAAGTTGGGGAACCACCTCTCCTGTGACTGAGGGACAGGGAATCTCCCTGCACAGGCTGGGGTAGGGAAGCTCCTCTGCCCACGAGTGCCTGAGTGCACTACCCTCCCTGCCTTCAGGCTTTTCCACATGGACTGACTTGTTTCTTTGGAAGCATTGGCCAAGGGTTCCCTTCACATAATTAACTGACAATGATGTGCTTTGTTTCTTCAGCTGGCACAGACCTGCTGAGTTCTGCTTCTGAGATCCTTCCCAGGCAAGATTTCCTCTTGCTCAACATGTCCCAGAATGTGTTGCATTAGTAAGCTTCCATTATTTGGTGTTTTTTTGGAACCTCCAATCTTCTCACACCACCTTTAGCCTCTCCTACATGTTTGAATCCCTTCCTTCACCATGAAAGTCTCATATATGCATCCCCTTTTTTAAGCACCTTCTGCACTCTCTCCTGCTTACTTGTTCCCAGCCTTGCCCCCCCAATAGCCTGCAGCCAGGCCCTCTCTTCAGGGCTGGTTCTGTGCTTTGCTGTTCATACTGCATTGCAATATGGTCCTGCAGGCTCTTCTCCTGTCTAACAGGTGTCTGCCCGTCTGCCCGAGCTGTTTGCATCCCGTTCTGTTCTGCTTTTGTTTTCCAGAGTATAGGGAAGATGTGAGCTGCCTCAGTAGTTCCCATGTGGCTCTCCCCATCTTCATTGTAGTTTAGGAAACACTTGTGTGCCTTGAAGCCTCTCACCAGAGGAAGCTACTACAACCCCTGTGCAGGTAGAGGTTCTTCCACTGCAGGCATATCCCACCTCAGTTGTTAAGGGACTGGCTGGAATCTGTGTTTCCAGGTGCTTTAGAAGATACCAAACAAGTAGGTGTATGATAGAAAGTAACAGATCCTGTTGAGCTCTCTGGGCAAGTCTCTTGTTAATGAATGATAATCTTGTTAATTAATTAACACTGCTTGTTAGGAAAAGATGGTTTATTTATATTCAACCACTAGTTTCAACTCATTACTGGTAGTAATCAATTCTTTTTGATAAATTATGAGAAGGATGGTTAGATGTAGGGCAAAATAATCAAAATTTTGTGCTGTCCTGCAAGGTTAGGATACATCCTAACCAGTAATAGTTTCAACAGTGTCATTGTTCAGCTCAATGATTATAAATGAGTAGTTAAGAAAGTCAGATTTCAATTGGCCAGCAGAGGTTTTAACCATGCACACATCTAGATTAACCACTCCGGAGATTGGGGATTATCAACTGTTACGCAATAGCAGACTTTTAAAAATTGGAACAGGACTGTTAACAGATGCTGCATTTGCTAAAGAAACCAGATTGTCATGTAATACATCCAGAATGTGTGCTTTGTTTGGAAGAATCATGCATGTGGATTGCTACTTTGCCTTTACCTCTAGTGACAGCACACTGCTGATCAGACAGGTGAATCATTAGAGGCTGGATTTAGTTCTTATTTGGGTTGTTAAGTAAGAACTTTTGGTTCAGTACTGGCTCAATGCAGCTTCAGATCTACTGTGTGTGTTCAGTTCTGACTGAGGGAAAGCTAACCCCATGTACTGTAAAATCTCATGATAACTTGAATCCCATGTGTGTCACAGCTCTGTAATTTGATAAAGCCCTTGGAGCAATAATATTGCTCAAATCCATAGCATATGTGGGTGGGATCCCTTCATTCACATACAGCACAGCTGGGTTTTTTTTCAAATCAGTTCATGCCACATAATGGGATGTGTTGTGTACCAAGCAGAAAGTCTTTGCTAAAATTTGTAGTGATTCTTTGTGCTTTTTAAAATGTAGGCACAAAGGCACTGCATTTTTTGTGTGATCAAATAAACCTCCCCACTGGTCCCAGAGAGGGAATAATACTTGCTTGTTGAAATGCAGCAGCACTACCTGGTGCCCAAAAGCTGATGGATCTTATCCTGGGTGAGGTCTCGTCTGCAGCCAGGGATTCCTGGAAAAAGCAATATATAAGCTTTTAGAGAGAGCTACTTGTGTTCCAGTTGGTGTTTCATGACTGCAAACAAGTTATAGCAGCTTGTTCATGATGAACAAGAAAGGGACTATCAGGCAATGCAACACCTTTGGAAGAGGAGAAGAACCTGCTGCAGAGAGGCAAAGCTTCTCCTTGTCTTATTATGCACACACCAAGAGGCATCCCTCATCTCTGATGCTTTTCTGGATTGCTCATACCATTAGCTGAAGCTGTGTTTGCATTTCTGAAGAGGTTAATTGGCAATTAAACCTGCACTCAACCCTTCCCCGGGATATGGCTGTCACTTACAGTGTCGCTTTTGTTTACCAAACAAAATAGCCAGGGCTGCTGAGTCTGGAGAGACATGGGGTGTCCAGGGGCTCCCATAGGAGGCTTGTCCATCACACCCAGCAGAAAGGGGCTCCTTAGGTTGGAATTACTGGTCCAAATGGTTGCACAGGACCTCTTTCTCTTCATACTGTGAGCCAGAAGCTTTGTAAGCCTTCTCTATTTCAGCCAAGTCCTCTCCATTTGGTTATTAATGATGACTGCACACTGATGTTCTTTCCCTCTAGCTTAGGGGAGCTCCTGGGTTGTCAAGAAGTTTGGAAGAAGAAGAATCAATGCCAGGGACATGGCAATCAGTTGTATTTTTTGTCTAGTTCAGACCTCGCCTTCTCCTAGCCCTGGGCACAACATCCAGTCTGGAAGTTCACATTTAACAGTTTAATGCTCTTTTCTAATCCAATATTGCTGCTTGTCATTGTAAACGTGTCAGGTTTACAATATCTTCAGTGACCATAGCAAATGTGAGATAGCAAATATTTTCACAGGCTTATCTGAAATCAGGAGAGGAGTTAAATGAAGCTGTGAGGTGAGACAAGGAAACTATCCTAGCAGCAGATCAAGAGACACTTTTGAGTTCTGACAGCTGGTCTGAATTGTCAGTGGAAATTTCCACCTGAACTTTCAATGGAATAATGGACTTTCGGTCAAATGAGTGAGGAGGAGTATCTGTGTATGTGTGAGTGTTTAAGACTATATATTTGAGGGGTTTTTATTCCTTTGCATGAATCAGAAAACTTAATAATAGTAGGAATTTTATGCACAGACTGCATTTTTCAGTTCACTTTCCCTTTGAGATTTCCACTCTTTATTGTGAAAGATTTAAAGGGAGAATAATTAAATGGATTACATTAGGCCCCCACTTCAGTTCTCAAGTACTTAATCTCTCTGGCTAGGATTCAAATCTATGGCCTCAAGTGCTCCATCTTTAAAAAGTGGAGCTACTGAACTAGAAGATAGCATTTAAAGAGTGCACATCTTTTGGATCTGCGTCCCAAAGCAAAGGAGACCCATTGCAGAGGAACAATAGGTAGATATGTTTCATATCCTGCAGTGAGTTTTCTATGGAAAACCATTTGCAGTGATGCTTCTGGCTTGCAATTGCCCATTCTCTTTCTCAACCTGCCTGACTGCCACTTCCACTCCTGGCTTGTCATTGCCTTCTCTTGCTCTTCCCTCCCCAGCTACCATTTCCACCACCAGCACCCTCCCACCTTGCAGGTCCTGCATTTTTATCTAGTTGTAGAAGACACTGCAGCCACAGAGGGAGAGCGTGGCCGGCAGTGCGAGGCTGGGTGTGGCTGATAGCAGGGTGTGTGTGCTTGCACACAGGTATGTGTGTGTTTGTGTGGGTGTGTGCCTGCCAAAATTAGGTAGAAACTGCAGAAAGAGGCCTCATTTTACAGAAGCCAGCAGGAATGCTAGCAGGCCTCTGAAACACACCCATGTGGCTGGTATGTCCCTTTGGGAGCTCAGTGTCTCTGGTGATACTTGGGATTGGAGATTTCAGAAAGCAGCAGTTGTGATTAGCAAGCAGGCTGGAAAGAA
Source organism: Agelaius phoeniceus (assembly GCF_051311805.1). Classification (NCBI taxonomy): domain Eukaryota; kingdom Metazoa; phylum Chordata; class Aves; order Passeriformes; family Icteridae; genus Agelaius; species Agelaius phoeniceus. The sequence goes on along the minus strand of NC_135269.1, from coordinate 26,362,860 downwards.
ACTTGAGAGACCTTAATACTGATGCAACTACTGGTCACTTCTGGCAAATGCTGCATTAAGAGAATAATTTAAGAAAAGGGTTTTGGTGGGAGGAGTAAAGAACTGAAATGCAGTCCTGGGCCTCCAGTGAGGCAGAATCCAGGGATACTGCCTGTGTTGTCCTGGAAGCTGGAAGAGCAATCCACTCACCTCAATGCACGCCACGATGGAGGAAGCAGTGGAAGGAGACCTGCATGCATAATCTTGTGCCAAGTGAAAAGAGGGTGCCCAGCAATATAATGGCCTTTTAACTGGGGGATACTGAGCTCTGTTGCCCAGCCAGTTCCATCCTTCACCCAGGATGAGCATCCTAAGCAATCATCTGGGCTCCCCCAGCAGTGGTGGGACCCACTGCCCTCTGTGCATGAGATGTCCAGGCTTCCAGGACATATTATCCATCTGTGCCAGAAACCAAGTGTTTCCCAAGGCTCCTGGATTGCCAGAGGGAGAGGAGTCCTCAGGATTTGAGTGAGAAGGCATTTTGTGCATGCTGAAAACATGACCCTAGCCCTAGCCTGATAAAGCACACATCCTGCTTTTCTCCTGTCTCATCTCTGAGCATTTGCAAGGCTACAGTGGTCTTTTTGGCACATGCACATTAAGCTGGGGAAGGACTTGAGCATGGACCAAGCTAGTACTCCCCTAATGGATGCTGAATCTGAGTGAGTCCTTGAGCAGCCCTCCAAGATATATGACAAGTTTTATGGTCATCTATAATCAGGGCCAAGCAACAAACTTTATCTTGAGTGAACCATCAAGCAGAAGTGAGGCGTTGGCTTTATGTCATGTACATATAATCTGGTAACTATTACTCACTGGCATTTCTGCCAGATAAGCGCTGGTCTGGCTCTTCTAACAGTCTACAGCTCTAACCCACAGGAACACAAACCATCTCCCCTCAAATCACAAGCACCCACAGATTGTAATGCCCATGGCCCCTGGGAGATGGCTGTGTCTGTGCAACAGAGGAAAAGCAGGCAGGTAGAGTCCCCAACCCCACCTGCCTGAGCTTTGCTGCCGAGCCCCCAGCACCCCAGAAGAAACTGCACAGAAGAGAAGCTCTTTCTCTCAGGACTGCAGCGAGACATCCTTCAGTAGGGCTGGCACCAGAGCACTGTGTGTTATCATGTTCTTTGCTTTCATTTTCCTGAAGCCTGACTGAGATTCCCACTGTGGTTCTCTGCACGGCTCCTCAGCAACTCTCCAGCTCCAGGAGGTGACACTGGGAGTTGTGACACTCAGAGAACAAGAACTGCCTGTCCTGGGGACCTGCTCTAAACTGTAAGAACCTATTTGGGATCAATAGGCTGTGAATTCAATTACTTGACCTTATCTTATAATTGTTCCTTATATTTTTCTCCCCTGATGCTCATTTCTGTCAAGAAAAATCATAGCATTGATTAAAGGTTAGTCTGCACACACTGACCAAAACTGCTGGATTCTTCCCAGGCTGTGGTTCTGCAGTCAGTAGCAGACTTGTATGTAGCCATTTTATAGAATCAATAAAGTTGGAAAAAGTCTTCAAGATAATCAAGTCCAACCAGATATTTCTGATTAAACATGTATTTTTGATAATTTATCCAGGAGAGACAATATTGAGTTTATGCCAGGTTTTATGCTGGCTGCATGCTTGTTGATAAAAAATAATCCAAAACCTATCAATGTTTTTGTTTTTCTTTTCTGATGAAGTCTAAAAGGGAGGAGTGATTTATGTTGGATCTCAGCTTTTCTTTGTGCTATGGTGGTGATGTTTGATCCAGCAGCAGTAAAGAAGAATTTTCCCTATCATTGAGCAGGGTCTTTTTTGTGTGCAGCCTGATTCCCAGGAATGCTCCTTGCATGGAAGCACTCTCCTACAGAACCTCTTACCCAAGACACTGCTGGCAGGAGAAATCAGATTCCAGGTCAGGCTGGCTATCTCAGAATCTCTATTGCCAACAGCCACCCATGAAAGAGGGAGCCTGATCCTCTCCCAGCAAGAATCTCAGCCAGTCTTTGCAACCCCACATCCCACCATGTGGAGAGGACAAGGAGGGGAAAGGGGAAACTACTCCAGACACAGTGGGCAAGGAATGCCAAAAGGAACATCATTCATGGCCAGACAAGGGTACCAAAAGCAGGACTGGGACACAAGGGCAGCAGAGGCTGGCACCTCCTGGAGTGCTTTGCTGAGAGTCTCTCCATCATGTCCCACTAGCTAAAGATGCAGCCAGACATCTCCTTTCTCCTAAATCATTACCCCAGCCTTGGAGTCAGTCTTTCTGGGAGAGAGCAAATGCAGGTCCTCCTGGATCTTCCCTGGCCTCTCTTCCTTTCCAGGGGTGTGTTTTCAGATCCCTTGTTTACTGAGAGTTATTTTCCTAAAATGTCTGTTTATATACAATACCCAGTCATGCATACCAGGATAACTTGCTGCTTTGGGAATGCATCAGCATAAAAGCAGATGAGGTTAATGTCATGAAGGAGGGCTGGAGCATCCTTTGCTGAACTGGTAAGAGAGTGGGCACAGGAAACCTCCAGGAAACTACATCTAGAGGAACGGCTCAGTTGTCATGAGTGAAATATTTATCAGCATACTGGTGAAAGTACTACAGGAGGTGATAAATCTAATTTTTTTAACTTGTTCATGGCCTTAAAAAGCACCAGTTTTGTTGTATGATAAACCTCTTCCTGGCCAAAGTGATCACAGTGACAGTTTCAGCTGTTCTCAACTTATTTCTGCCCATTCTTGCTCCAGCTTCCACACTTCTGGAGTATGAAAGGCTGTGATACCTGTCCCCATGGGACAGGAGCATGTTCAAGGCATGAGCTCAGCCCAGGTTCAGCAGGTACTCCAGGAGCTACCCCCTGCCCCTGGGTTTCCAGGTACCAGGCTGTTCACACCTGGCATTGTGTGCAGAAGTGATCCTGTTGGCAGCATTGCAAGACCATCATGTTCCTAGTGAAGGACCAGGCAGTCCATTTCTCTAAGCAAGGTCTGCTCACCAATTAGGAACACTATAACAGTTCATTCACAGGTTTGAAAGTTTCTGTTTATATGATATACTCACTAACATTGATTTCAATATTTTAATAAATCTCCTTGTCCTTTTCTTGATCAAATCTATCCCTTTCCCAGTAAATGAAAGTCCTGTACCAGGAGTTAGGGCATTTAGGAGCCAGGAAGAGAAAGGAGCTGGCCAAAACCTGCTCATTTAAAGAAGGGAACGTCTTTGAGAGGAGGCAGCAATCAGCACAGAAAGCAAATCATTGTTACATACCAGAAATGTTTATATTTTTCCTGAGACTGAAAATGGCAGAGAGCACAGCATGCAGTTGGGAAGAACTGATAGCTGCAAAGACAAGTAAAGGCTCTAAAGGACACCAGAATGTGTTTCTTCTGCAATTATTTTAGACAATATTTACTTTTTGGTGCAACACTCTTCATTTCCAAAGGAAAACTATTAAACTCTTAGAGTCTTAGGGTTTTTGGTAATCCTTGGATACATGCTTTCAAAGACAGAACTTGAGGGATTCAAGGACAGAACACCCAGGAGAAAGTCCAGTATTATGCAAAGATCCCACATGTCCCTTTCCAGGAATGACACCCCCTCCCTTGTCTTCTCTCCTGTCTAAGGCAGTGGTGCCTTGAGCTGGCTGGCTGAAGACCATCCCTGTGCCAGGCTCTTTCCAAGGGTGTCATAGTGTTTGTACCTGAACTGATTTAAAGATGAAGAAAACAGATGGAGCTGGCTGTAATGTTAGCTCAGGATGACTGTGATAAGTACTGGCAGGGGGATGTTTTTCAGGGAGCAAGGCTGTTCCTCTGTTATTAAGCTATCTGTTGTGCACAGGTAGCTAAGCAGAGGAATGGCACAAACCTATTCACAGTGCAGCCAGTATCACTGGTCAAACGTAAACATGTTATTTAGACACATTCCAGAGCGCTATGCACCATCTCTCCCCAGGCATCTGCTTGCCTTACTTGTCTTAATAAAAGATGTTATCTCAGTCCCTGCACCTCCAGACACGCTTCCTCCCCCATGCCTGGCTGAGCTGAGGGGCCTGCAGCATTCTGCCATTTGCTGAGACACTGAAGCCAGTGGAGGAGGGCTGGCCCAGGGCAGCACTGGGCACCACTGGGCACTCCCACCCCACAGGAGGGAGCAGGGCCAAGCAATGCCAGCAGCAAGAAGGGGCAGGGAGCAGAGCTGACTCAGGGAGAGCCCAGCTCTCATCCTGCTGCCTGAGAACTGGGAGTTGTGGGTGCCTGCTGCCCAAAGGGGTCAGAGCCTGCTGCTGTCCCTGACTCTCCTTGTCAACTGTCCTTCTCACTACCAGCAACCACCCTGCTTGTCCAGGGCTGCAATATGGCCAAAGCAAGCAGTTTGGCTACCAACAGCCTCCCACCTAAAGGAACTTCCAACATTACCAACATTTTGCTACTGGGTTGTGTTTAAATTATTTTGGAGATTTGCTATGCAATTCAGCTGTCAAGTGTAAAGATCTGTATCGTTCTCTTGTCTCCATCTCTGTTGGAAAGAAATGGGTAGTTCTCAGGTGTGATTTGGTTTGTCTTGAAGCAGATCAACTGCAACTATCCTGGAAGTGTCCCTTTCTCTCCACCAACTATAGTGGGAATCCACATGACTGCCTCCAGTGAAGAAGTCTGCTCTGTAGACACCTAGGAGTCAATTTGATAGTCCATGCTCTGCTGCCATCATTTGGGATTTTCTGTGTTATTAGAGTGAGCTAATGCTCCAGAAGGATTGATTGCCACAGCTCTTGTATCTTATATGCCATCCCTATGCTGTTCCCTGAGTAACAGGTAACAGAGCTACAGCACCTTCAATTAACTATTTATCTCTGCTGGTGTACCAGAATTAAGTCCTTACAGTGAGCTAAGTACCTACATATCAGCTGGCCATCTCAACTCTGAAATAGCCAGGGAGATTGAGCACTCAATCCATTTGCTCTTACAAAGGTGATTTGAGATGCCTAAGGGTATCCAAAACATCTGCACAGGGCTGCCAGATCTGATAGAGGAGGTATGGGAAATTCATGCGCTCCTGCAGTGGTCACTGGAAGCTGAGCAGGAGACACTGGGGCATCTCAAATGATGCTATGCTGGTGTGCGAGCAGCTAAAGTGAGGCCCCAGGCAATCCAGGCAACCACACCTGGGAGCATTTCAGTGTACACAGAAACAGGCACCTGCATCCAATCAGCTGGGACAGTCCTCCTGACCTTATGGCTGTTTGGGAGCTGAGACACTCAGTTCACATTTAGGTAACAACCATCAGACATCTAAATTTAGGTGCCTCTATCTGTAGTTTACATCCTGTCCCTAAAGCGAGGTGACAGCCATCTCACCTTTCTGGTGTGATCACTGTGCCATTTGTACTCACACCTGCAGACCAGTGGTGCCTCTCCACCCTCCTTGGCACAGCATGAGAGCCACGGACACCATGTGTCACACTGCAGTGAGTCAGCAGCCCTTAGGCTCCTAAATCCCTTGAGATTGTTTAAATGTAGCCCCATTAGCCTTCTGAAAGTACAGGTCATGCTTGATGACTGACTCTCATGGATTTCTCAGGCATTCTAAAAAATGTCTGTGTTACTTTTATCTTTTCTCCTTTTTTTTCTCCTGATATAATTTGACATGGTCTATTCCATGAGGATTTTTGTGTCTGTGCAAATGTAGGGAAGTAGCTGGCAGTCCATAATGTGCTCTGACAAGATGCAAATAGGCTGGCAGTGACCAGTGACCTTTGAAATCTTCTTGGGATGCTTTCCTAAGACAAGTTGGATCCCACTGAGATGCTGCTAAGCTCCTCTCCATCTCTACTTATTTTCTCTTCTCATTTTTCATAACTGCTTCCTTCTTGGCTGGCTCACTAAGCCCAGGACCTGCTTTAAAGTTTAGATTAATTTCATGGAGAGAAACCTGGTATGTCCTTTCCTAAGAAACCTTGGGATTTTGCACTGAAATAAAAATTGGAAGGACATGAAGAAGTGTCTTAGGGCTCAGCATAGCCCACCCCACAGTGACTGCACTGAGTGTTGCCTTTCACTGGATGAGCCACTCATCCCTGCAGGTCCTCATGAATTTCTGTGGGGTGTGGAAGAGAGGACTCTCTCATATGAGTTTTTTGGCAGTCTCCACATGTGAGATTCAAAAAGGATCAGCGCCCAGAAATAAGCCAGAAGCCCTAAAACAAACAAAATTAACAAGCAGATGAGACCCCTGTGGGAATTTAGACCTCAGCACACGCATGTGCAGCTGCTCTACCTCCACCCCTTGTTTTGGGGAGGAGCACAAACTTTGTGAGGTGAGGGCGATTTTTAGGTTTGGGGCAGTGTGTAGGGACTGAGCACTTCATGCGGATAGGCCTTGATGTCAATTCCTTAATCAGGATAATGAAATACTCCCAGTGAGTAACATTTAAAATAACAAATGAAGTCACCAACACATTGGATATACTCGAGGATTTAGATGGGGTTGTGCTGATAGGTGTGTCAGGCTAGAGGCATAAAATGTAGAGCAAGGGGGAATTTGTCATTGCCTGGGCCAGCAATTTGGACAAAGTGACTCAGCGCTGGTGAGCTGAACCGAACCTTCAGAGAGCAAGGCTGCTCTGAGCGAGGCACAAGGGAGCCGAGCTGCCCCTTCCAGGGAAGGAGCCGAGGAAAGCCGAGCTGCCCCTTCCAGGGAAGGAGCCGAGGAAAGCCGAGCTGCCCCTTCCAGGGAAGGAGCCGGGGAAAGCCGAGCTGCCCCTTCCAGGGAAGGAGCCGGGGAAAGCCGAGCTGCCCCTTCCAGGGAAGGAGCCGGTGGCTCTCTCCGGCACGGGTGGAAGGGACAAGCAGAGCAGACGTGTCCCCACACGCATTGCAGCACCTGTTGAGAGCCCGGAGTAACAAACCGTGTCCGGATCCACGCTTGCCACCCGGCTCCGGGCACTGCTCACACACCAAGCCTCCTCACGGCCTGCTTTGCAAGCAGTTTATCGGGCGGGCAAGCAGGCAAAGACACAAAAGGCTGGGAGCAGGGAGGGGACGCACTGCTATTCATAGTGGCGGTCCCCACCCACGGGTGCCAGGAGCCAGACAGGGGAGCACCTTATCAGGGGCCTGGCCGAGCGGCACTCGGCGCTGTCCCAGCGCTCCATCCCCACCCGGCGCAGGGGTGAGTGCCCCGCTGACGTCAGGAGGCCTTCATTTCCTGGCACCGAATTTTCCCCGCCGTGTCCTGTGGGAGAGGAGAGGCGAGGCGGTGGAACTGGAATAGGCGTGCTCAGCCCCACCTCCCCAGCCCTCCAGCTGTTAAAGCTCCCGCAGCGGCGGGCGCGGAGCTGCTGCTCGGCCGGGACTGCGGAGCGGAGGTGTCCGGCTCCTGGTGCGCTGGGAAAGTGCCTCTCCTGGACGGAGCCTCCCCGCTGCCTTCTCCAGGCAGGACCCAGAAAGGTAATTCAGGCGATGTGTTACAGGATCCAGGCTGGGCCTGCCTGCTGCAGCTGGGTTGGGATGGCTGTGCGGGACATGGGGTGCCGCAGCGACCTCAGAGTGCCTCCCGGCCGTGACTCTAGGATGGCACTGCCAGCTGGGGCTGGGCAGAGCTCCCGGGACACGACTGGAAATTTGTGGCCGAATGGGTGTATTTTATGTACAAACATCAATGAAAAAGGCGGGTCAAGTTGGAGGGAGAAGACTCCTGTTCTCTCAAGTGAGAGCTGTGATTTGGGGTGTGCTGTATAAGCTACCACAGCACGGGCTTCTTTGCACGGACTGCAGAGCCCCTTGGAATTCCTAGACACTGCTGGAGGTGCTGGATGAGCACCCAGGAGATGGGGTAGATGCTCTTCATTCCTCATCATGCTACGCAGGACATCTACCCTGGAAAAAAAGAGAAGGCAGTAAAAATGGTTGCAAGTGGCCCAGTTCTCCAAGTCAGGAAGGTTATTTCCATCCCATTTGTTCCTCTGGCTGTGGCTCTTGCAGTCAGCACTGCAGGACCCAAAGCTATGGGTGTGCTCCATGCTGTCATCAGGTCACTCACGCTGGTTCTCTGGGCTCTCCACGTGCCTCAATAGCCAGCACCAGTCTGTGAGCAGATAACCTGATCTAATCAACAGTAAATGTCTGTGGATAAAATTTTAAAATTCTCTCTCTAGATTTTCAGACATTTATTACTCAAAATTGTCCAGATAACCCAGCTATCTGTGCAAGAGATCAGAAATCTTCAAAATTTTGTGTACTTTGATTGTGAAAACTCCTTCATGTGTTATCCACTTATTCCATGTTCTCCATGGGAGTCCAAAGTTCCTGCATATTTGAATAATTTGCATTTTATTGTAGTCAGCCTTTTGAAGAGCTGCACATCTTTTACGCAGTGAGGTTAGAAGCTGGAAAAAATATTTCTCCAATTCAGTTAGAAGCAGGTCCATTGAAGTATCTGTGGGGCTGGGAGTGAGTCAGTGGTATTTTCACCCTTTGTTCATCCCTTGGTTGAATCAACTAACCATTTATTAAAACTAAAATCTGCTGGAAGGGTTTGAGAACCAACTTCATGAGTGCAGTATGTTGTTCTGGAGCAGGGAAATTAAGGCAAATGGCACAATGAGCACTAAAGTCTGCATTTTGCAAGGTTGATTTTTTTTTTTTTTTCTATTAGAAAGCCTGTATTTCCAGTGTGGGTCACCATTTAGGACTGGTTGCTCTTGTTTCATTGTGATACTGTATCTAAACTCCTCTTTTGATAGATTTTAGAGACTCAAGCCTGAGTGAGGAATTTAGTGTTTCAAAATCAGTACCTGGCCCCTGGGGTCTAAACTCCCTCTGTGCATACATAATGGGCCATGATGTGCCTGCAGCCCCCCCACCCCGTGCTGTGGTTTCTGCATATGATTCAAGCTCCCAAGAAAGTAGGGGATTTAATTCCCCTGAACAGCCCACTTAAGCTCTCCTATCCCCTGGGAGACAGGCTTGCTCAGACAGCACTGAAGTCCTTAAGATGAGACAGCAGGAGTGTGTTAGGGACCTTGGCATCGTTGGCTTGTGGACTCCTCAGCAGTGACTTGGTAACTTCTCACACAATGAGCAGCACTTGGCTCTGGTGTGTCAGGCCTCTCGTCAGTGCAAGGCAGTGTCTTGGGGAGGAGACTGGTCTTTGAGACATCCTTATTGCTACACTGCTGTGAAGAAGGAGAGATAGGAGTTCAGGGCTAGTGGTTGGTGGCCTGTATTTGCTGTTGAATTTGGACTAAGAAGGGCTGTGCTGCAGGCATCCGGATTAGTTATCTGCAAGGTAAAAGCTGTTAAAGTTCCCCCTTCATTCATAATGGTAAACCAAAGCCGAAAGTGCCTCAGAGAATGTAAAAGGGGGAAAATGAATGTAAAAGGGAACAATGAGTTTCCTGTTCTGCATTGTTCATGTCTGAATCTCCCTGGTACAAGGTACTGATGTTGTTTGAACTTGTCAGAGGAGTGTAAATTGCATTATGACTACAGCTGCTCTTGTATCACAGAAATGACAAGGCAGTTCAGTCTGCACTGCAGGGCACCAAGCAAGTGCCCTTTCCAGTACCTCACCTTCTCCCTGCTCCCCACACTCCTAAAATGTTGCACAACATCAGGCACAGTGCAGAGGCCATGCAAGGTGAATTGCCTCCTCCTGAGGGGCTTGGCTTGCCTTGGTGGAGAGCCACTGCCAAACCTTGAGGTGACTCTGCTGCCATTGCCCCATGTCCTTAGCACTGTGGTGTCCTTGCCCAGCGAGGTGGGGATGGAGATCTGTCCTGCCTCTCCTTCCCTGCTGTTGACAGCCTGTGCTTTCTCTTTTTCTACAGCCTTGGAGAGGTTGTTCAAGAAGGCAAGAGGATGACAACGTCGCCTCCCCCGGGCTGCGGCAGCATCGGTGCCGACTACCACCTGCTCTGTGACACAGAGAAGGCCTGGGGGATTGTCCTGGAGTCGCTGGCTGCAGCAGGCATCCTCATCACCATTTTCCTCATCTGCTCGCTCTTCTTCCTCATCTGCAAAGTGCAAGACAACAGCAAGCGGCACATGATCTCCGTCTATTTTTTCTTTCTTTTAGGCACGCTCGGTGTTTTTGGCCTCACTTTTGCCTTCATCATTAAACTCAATGAGAGGACTCGTCCCACTCGCTTCTTCCTGTTCGGGGTCATCTTTGCCCTCTGCTTCTCGTGCCTCCTCACCCATGCCTGCAACCTCAACAAACTAGTGAGAGGAAGAAAGCCCTTCTCCTGGCGGGTGCTGCTGCTCTTCCTTGTTTCCTTTGCCCTGGTACAAGTTGTGATCAGCATCGAGTACTTGGTCACCATGTTTGTAAACCAGAGAGAAGAATTCCTGCAAATGGGTCGGGACAATACCAACAAGGACTTTGTTATGCTTCTGATCTACGTGCTCTTCCTGATGGCTCTGACCTTCTTGGTTTCCATGTTCACATTCTGTGGGCCATATAAAAGCTGGAAGAGGCACGGGGCGCACATCTTTGTCACTGTCCTGTTCTCCATTGCCATTTGGGTGGTGTGGATCACTATGCTCATAAAAGGCAACACGGTTTTAGAAAAATACATGTGGGATGATCCTGTTGTGGCCATTGCTCTGGTGTCCAATGGCTGGATTTTCCTGATAATGTATATTGTCCCCGAAATTTGTTTCCTCACCTCTCCTCTGAAGCTAGAGGACTACCCTCCAGAAAATGACTTCTGCCAACCCAAGTTCATAAAGCAGACAACTGGAGTGGACAACCGTGCCTACACCCAAGATGAAATTGTGCAAGGTATGGTGAAGTGGATGACTCCACTGCCCCCCAGCCCTAAGCACCACTCATGACCTAAAAGAGGTGGGAGAGCTGCAAGAAAAGATTTGAAGATGATAGCTAAATGAGAGGATAGGAAGAAGTTTCAGACTGATGAAACTTTGGAAATGCCCATGAAAATTAATCTCCAGACATGAGGGAAATGAGTGAAGACTAATGCAAAGTAATGTGTAGGAGCAGTGACTGAGTAGGAGACTTGCTGCATGTCAGGGCTGCAAATGTAACTCATTATGACCCTGCTATGTCTGGGAAGTCCATGTTGAAAATCAGAAGGGTTTTTTTGTCTCTTAGTGATGCATCAGCTCTTCAGGTCTATCTAGGCTATACCTTGGAGGTTATTTACTCCAATTTTGATCAGGTTCCCATATCCATGTAAGAATGTCATCCAAAAAGGAGGCAAAGAGATCTTTCTTTTCTGTATTAATCTTTTGCCTACTTGGACAAAGCAAAATGTTTCTATCAGTTGAGGTTTCCCAAACCTGTGGGTAGGAGATGTGATTCCTCTGGGTGTGTATTTGCTCCTGGTATCACATTCATCACCTGGACTCAGACCCCCAGGTTTGTGAGAGAATAGCCAAGAAAGGCTGTGCTCTCCCAGGGAATACCCTGAAGGGGGTCTTGTGCATACAAGTGGGAGGGATTTGGCTGGTGGTGGTGACAGTAATTGTGAGGCAATGGGAGGTGTCTAAACTCCAAGGCCACCTGCGTCCTGTTATTTGTAATACCATTCATTCCTGCTTTCAGAAGGAAATATTTAATGTCCTCCACCTATGGATTTTAGCCCATTCCTGCCTGCACACTTCACAGTTAGACCAGTCTAAAAGGAGCTGCTCATGTAGCCACAGACTCTCTGAGTCTCCCTTGATGTGGTATTTCTGAGCTACTGTGTAATGCTAATGCACTAACTTTCCCCTGCCTTTGTCTTGTGACACAGGAAATGTCAACTACTCCCCGTACGCTTCTCACTTTCAGATGAAGGTAAGTTCCTGCCACTGTCACCCGTTTCACCACATGCAGGCTACTGTTCAGGTGCTGGGAGGAAGGGAAGGAGAAGGGGCAAAGACAGATGGGCCTAGAGCAGGCTCTGTGAAGGCAGGCCTCTGCTTTGCATGGAGCCAAGTGCTTCTGTGCCATGTTCATGGAGGTGCCTGTGGCTGGGAGGAAAGAAAGAGCTACGACATGTCCAGGGACATGGGAAGGCAAGAGGGGCCCAATGTAAAGAGGTTATGGTTTTCAGTACTTTGGAATTTGGTACCACATAAGAAGTTCTCTATTCAAGCACAGTTCCTACAGTAGACTGTGCCCTTTCCTAGGAGAGTGTGCTTATTTCCTCAGCCCATGCCCTGAATGTATTCCCATCAGTGCAGATCCAGAGCAGGCAGTCTGTATGTCCATCTGTCCATTCACCAGTCCTCCTTCAGACCACAGCCTAGCCAGGTCTAGAAGCTCACATCATGTTCCCACATGTCCTCTGGTGACCTGTCTCCATCATTAATTTGTTCTGCCAGGATCCTCTTCCACAGCCTTATTGGTCACATTCTTAGGAAACCTTCAGCTCTTTTTTCTCCCTTCCTTCCTTTGTTTTTTTAATAAGCCTTGTTTTATTACTTCTGTCCAGTTTTCAAAGGTAAAGACTTCTGTGCTTCCTTTTCAGGCCATTGAACCCCAGAACGATTTCTCCATCCCTCGCCCCAAGGCCCGGACAAGCCCATACCATGACTACACTGGTGGGAAGAGCCCCATGTAGCAGCTCCACAGTGAGCAGAGACTGAGTGCCCCTCAGAAGAGGCACAGGGAATGGGCCACATGGTGACAAAGGAGATGATCCTGCAGAAGAGTCAACCCACATCAGCAAAAAAGGAGAGGGATCCTCTTTCCCCCACACAGGCACCTTTGTACCTCCCTGTTATTCTTCAGACACAGCTTTCAGACACAGCCCTGGCCATCCTGTCCCTGCTCACTCTGTCTCCATGGAATGGAGCTTCTCTCTTCTGATGAAGGAGCACTCTGGCCTATTTCCAGCAGGAATGCTAGAGAAGCAGGAAGATCATCAGCTGGGTCTGTGACTGGCTTTGCCCCAGACAGGACCTGCTTTAATCAGCTCATGGGGGTGCCTGCACCCCTCATCTGATGGGAGAAGAGGAAGGAGCAGGAGCATCAGCCCTACACATTCCTTCCTCCTGTATACCCACACAGACATCTCAGGTACTACTGAGGACATCTTTATCTATTCCCTGTTACTTTTGTGCCCACTCCCAGCCCTGCCTGGCTGTCCTCCAGAGATCAGTGAAGAAGAGACAGAGAAAGAAAAAGAATACTCCATTTTTCATCTTTATATTTGCTTCCAGCACCTTCCTTATCATCTAGGAGCCATGCTGGAGCTGGGGAAGAAAACTTAAAGGCATAAAACCATCTACACCAATTTACCCTGACACATGTTCCAGTTCATGCTCTAAAATCTTCCTTTCCAGCTCTGGCTCCTGCCCATGTGCCTTAGCTGAGCTCCCCAAGGTGCCTGCCCCCTGCAAACTCTGCCTCCCCACCCCAGCCATTCCAGGCTGTGGATCCCCAAAGACAAAGCCTCTCCCATGTGGCTCCTTGCAATACCCTGGTGGGATATAATCCTGTGAGCCCTGGATCTCAGCCTCTTCCTGAGTGTGTCTGTGGCATTTACACAAACATTTCCCAAGCAGCCAGGTTACAGAGGGCAGACACCCTTCTTCCCATGCATGAGTGAGCAAAAGTGTGTGTGTGCATGTGTGTGATGTGTGGACTGCACCCTGGTGATGAGCAATGAGTCTGCAGAGTTGAATCATTCTGTAACCTGCTTTGCATTTGATAAATAGCTTTCCATGGTATTTCATCTGTAACTACAGAGAGCTCTCCAAGTGGGTGTGTGTGGTACACTGGCGTCTGACACAGCTGTATATTTATTTAGTACTTTGTATATGGACTGTTTAATTAATAAAAACCCAAACAGCCTGTCTATGAGAAACTGCTGTTCTTCCTTGGGAATGTGATTCCTGTCATGGCTGGTGGGGTGGCAGCAATAGCTCTCCATGGGTTGGAGTGGGCCAGCTCTGGGAGGTTGCACTTAGGGGAAAATGGCAGAGAGGTGCTGCTTTGAAGCTGTCATTGTGGCCCAAAGATCAGCTGCTTGAGGGTGCAGAAGAAGGGTTAGTAGCTTCTCCATGCTACTCTTCTTGAATAAAGTTGATTTAATGTTAGGAGTGCTTAAGAAATGAGGAAATACAAATCCAAGCCACAGCAAGCAAATGCCAGAGGAAAGATGTGAACTTTTCATCACTGTGCATGTCTGTGTCTGCTGTGTCAATACTCCTGTATTTATTCACTTGTCTCTTGTTGGGTACTTGCATGATCAAGAATAGGAAAGGAGCTTGTAGGTATGTAATTCAGTTTGTAAAAAGATGTCTTTCTGAATACATGTAATATTTTTATTTGAAAGTAGAAACAATATCAAAGCAAAATCGTATCAGTGAAGATGATAATAATTTTTAAACCTCCTGATAGTATGAGGCTGTAATTTCCCTTTTTAGAGAATACTCTCTGATGAGATTCTACATGGTGTGTTATGCCACCACATACCCTTATGCTTGGCAAGTAACCCCCTGCCTCAGGCACAGTGAATCAGGCAGCCTGGGTCTTCCCCACTCTGCCCACCAGCACTGAAGGGCAGCACAAGGACATCTGAGGCTTTTGAATCCCTTGGCATGAGACAGATGCCTCCTAAGGATTGATTTTTAAATGTATCACAGCAGAACTTGCCTTTTTCTAGTAAATTTGAGGTGGAAATGATGCTAACCATCCCTCCTCTTCTCTCTTCCACCTACACAGTCCTCAGGTGTAACACAGGAAGAGGGACAAAACTCAAGGATGCTAATATAATATTGGAGAGCAGGCTGGGAAAAGGGTTTGTGAAGCCATGATGAAACTTGTTGACTTGCAGACTGAAGGTAGGAGGGATATGCTTGAAACAGCACCTAACTTTCAAGAAATTAGTTTTTCAAGCAGATGTGGTGTCACTGTTAACTTTAGTATGTCCCAGGATGATTCAAAAATATGTTGAAGGAGAGGCAGCTCCTCAGCTTCAGTGGAGTCTGGTGGAGCAAAGGAGCAGGCTAACAGGAGAAACAGGAGTGAAGTGTGCTCTTACCATGTGTTTTCCATATCCCAGACACTTGCCAACTCCTTCACTAAACCTCCCAGTGTGCCTTGGCCCCAGAGGCAGCAGAACTAGGCGGGATGAGAGACACCCTATGCACTCCCATTGATTCAGGGCATGGCGATTTTCTTGATTATTTGGTTGTTACTGTGCATGCTGCTTGGCAGAGAAGGAAAATCTCCTTCCATGGATTTAAGAGTGCCTTTTAGAGTAATTTTTTAAACCTCTGTGATGACACAAATACTAATCTGCCCAGAGTTATTTTGCACTTGTTTGATACTAAGGCAGCTTTGTGTGAGAGCTCATTGAAATGCCAAAATAAACATGAGTTTCTGTGGAACTTTGCACTGCTGGGTAAGGGGTGCTGCTGTGCTGCAGGCTTCTCACACCTCAGGAGAGACTTCTGGAAAAGCAGCAGTTTCCTCTCTCCTTATAATTGAGCTTAAACCAAACCAGCTGCCGCTTAGTCACAAACACACAGCCCAGGGAAATCCTAAACTGGTTGGGCCAGACAGACTAGACCCAAAAGGAACAAGTGAGTTGAGGAGGCAGGATCCTCGTGCAGTTTCTTCTGAAAACCTGCTCACTGGGAGGCCTGTAAGCCCAGTCAGGCTCATCCCTCTCCCTATCCCTCTCCCTTGCTGGTGGTGCTTGCAGGTGCTCTGCCTTCAGGGCCCTCTGCTTTCCTGTCCCTCCTCTCCCTGTTGAAGGAGACCAGAGAGCCAGAAATGTACACACCAGAGCAGGGTTGGCACAGAGCACACCTGGATTATGAAAGCAGCCAGGATTATCAGGAGGCAGGATAAACTGCTGAACTTCAGGTCAGGGGTGTCATGGGAAAAGAGCAAAAAAGGACAAAAACACTGTTTGGTCCCAGGACCTTCAGGGTCACCATCCCATGGCCTTGCCAGGGCTGCAGGGCTCCACGTGCCTGGGCAGGAGTGAACACGGAGGGTGCAATAAACCCTTGGAGCACAGACCCATGCCAGTGGGAACACAACTTGGAATAGGGAGGGGCCTTGCTGGGGTCACCTCCCAAGTGCTCCCTATCCCTTCTGGCAGCTGGTGCCAGTGCCACCCTCCCTAAACAAGATTTTTCTTTGAGAGGGATTCACCCTCTTCCTACAAGTCTGTAGTCCTTGGTGTGGCACAGGGGTCATGAATCCCTCTTCCTCAGCTGGGGCTGCTTTCTCCAGGCTCACAGGGCCAGGTGATCACTTTAATCAGATCTGCTCCCCAAGGAACAGAATCACAGGGCCACAACTTGTGACAGCTTTTGGTCCAAGTGTGCATGTTGCTCCTTGGCCAAAGGTGACTGACTGTCTCACAGCTGGGCTGACAGCACAGGTGGTGTGTCCAGTGCCCAGTTACAGCAGTCACCTCCTCCCATACTAACCTTACATTGTAGGTTGCAGTGTTCTCATCACACTGGACCAGAACCAGAGGTAGCTGAAGAGGAGCAATGCCTCCCATTTCCCTGTCCCTGACAGAGGCAAAGTGAGCAGCTGGGAGCAGCCTCCTTCAGCCGTCCCTGGCAGCTGCACTACAGCCTGTGAGCAGCACCTAGAGGGCAACAACACTCGGGAGCAAGAGACAGCATTCAGCCCGCCCTACACTTCCCCTTACACTCTGTTCTTACACACACACACTCCCCAGGGAGGGACCGATTTTGCAGCTTCTTAAAGACAAGAGCTCAAAAAGCTGCCATTGTGAAAGTCGTGTGTGAGTAATACATGGGATGCCTCTTGCTCTATTCTGCCCCAAGCAGAATATTCTGCTCCCTTTAAAGTGTAAGCTGACAGAACATGCAGGGAGCTGGTGGTTCTGAGAATCCACAGAGTTCTTCCTTGTTTCCAGCTCTTTCCTACATTTTAGTAGGTTTAGTGGTACTATAGAGTCACTCAATGGTTTTGTTCAGGTGGGACTTCTGGAGAGGTCCAGTCCAGCTTCTGCCCTGAACAAAGTTCATCTCCAAGACCAGTTTGAGGTAAGCTTTGAATATCTCCAAAGGCAGAGATCACACAATTTTTTGGGGTCCCTATGCTGATGTCTGACTGCTCTCATTGGGACTTTTTAAAAAACCTGTGTCTAATCAGAATTTCCATTCTTGCAACTCCTCTGTCATCCTTTGACCTTTCACTGTGCACGTCTGAGAGAAGTCTGGTCCCATCTTCTCCATAGCACCCATGTAGTTAATGGACAAGAGCTCCTGGATCCCCCTTAGCCTTTCCTCTGATGACTAAGCAGGTCCCTCAGTCTTTCCCCCTGGTGACATGGTCCAAGCACCTCCGAAAGGTCTCAGCAGCTCCCCTGCCAGACTTGCTCCCCTTGTTCAAGCTCTGTGGCAATGAGAGACCTAAATTGGACACAGTACTCCAGATAGAACCTCCTGAGCACTAAATAAAAGGGAATAACCAATTCCCTCACCTTGCTGACTCAACCCTTACTCAGACAGCCTGGTATGTTGTTGGTGTACATTGCCATAAGTGTTCATTGCTGGACAATGCCTTCTTCAAGCTCATTTTCCCCAGCACCAGCTACTCCCTTTGCCCTGGAGGAGCTTGTGTGGGTTACAAATAGAAGGGACTGAACAGTCCTGAGCTTCCCTCTGTAAGGCAGGTGGTTTTTGGCTGGAGCCAGAAATAGCACCCAAGGCCACTGAGCTGAGGGCTGCAGTGGCAGCTGCCTCTCCTAGGAGGAAGCCCTGGAGAAGGAAACCCAAGAGCTCCTGCTCAAATTTGCCTGCTTTCTGGGGCCCCGAATGCAAAGTGGAGGTGTGCCTCAGTGGCAGCAAGCCCAGCCCTTGAGTGCCGCTAGGTGTGTGTCCCTGCACCCAGGCTGGGGTTGGTGAGCTGCTGGTGAGCAGCTGCACTCAGTGGAGCTGTGCACTCGGGGGCACCCAGCCACGGGGACTCAGCTGCCTCTGCCCCAGGCAGCCTGTGACACTGCTCTGGCAGTGAGGGACAATGGCCACCAGAGTCTCTGCCGGGGGTCCCTGCCCCACTCCAGCCACCTTGGCTCCTTTGGGCCTGGGACATGTCCCCTCTCCCTGCCTGCAGCACACTCACCCAGTACTTTCCTATTTAGGATTCTTTCCCTCCCTTAAAGTCAATATGCACTGCCACAAGCAGTTTCTAGGGAAACTGGTGTTTGCTTTGCTTTTGCTATGGTGATGAGTGAAGCACTCTGCTAGATGTGAGTGCCATTTTCTCCAAGACATTCTGAAGGCATGGAGCAGGAGCTGGCCTCCTGTCTGACCAGGCTGATTTTATCTGCATCTGTCTCCAGAGACAGCCAGGGCTGTGCCTGGCTGAGTGGTTTCTCCCATCAAACTGGTTACAGGTGCATTTGAGGAGAAAGCAAAGGCTGTGGCTTATAAAATGGGCATCTTGCTCTCTAACTAATTAGTCAAAAGCTGAAATAGAATGCTGTGTCTCCAACATACGTCGCTGTCTTCTGTTTCTCTCTCAGAACAGTCTGTAGTGAGGATCATATGCTTGAGTATAGAGAAATGCTGGAAATTTTTGATGACATCTCTAATCATGGACAGAAAAGGACCTCAATATTCACTGGTACTGCTCCTTGCTCAACGCTATAAGAAAGTATGTTTTCCTGCAAATCATCTCTTTCCTGGTTTTGCCAGACCAAACAGGCACACGTGAATCTCGGAGGTTAGGCACCGAGGGGCTGCTCAGTGTCACTCGATCATCCCAGAGCGCCCCTATAATCCAAAGAGCAGGCTGTTCCTGCAGGCACTCTGTTTTAGCAGTGCGAACCTCCCTCTCTCACAGGCTGTTGTCACGTCCTCAGCCCCTACCGCAGCCACCTGAGCCTGGTGCCAAGGGCGAAATAAACGAGGCACACACCGGTTCCGAGAGTGATCCCAGCACCCGCCCAGTACCCACGGTGGGTGGGCCTCGTCCCACTGCCCTAACTCTGGCAGCATTGAAAGCAGGGCCCTCGAAAACAGGGAGGGAGGGAGGGTGCGAGGAGAGGAGAGGAGCCGGCGGTGGGATTGAGGCCCCGCGGGCGGCTCCTGCTGCCATTCCGCCAGCGGCCGCCGGGCGGCGCCCTCGCCCCGCGGAGCGAGGGGCTGGAGCCGAGCGGGGAAACGCGCCCGGCTCCGGCAAGAACCGAGCCCGGGCGGGACAACCCGCGTCTCAGCTCTGCTTTGGTATTAGCACTCTTAATATCATCATCGTCATCATCATCATCATCATCATCATCATCATCATCATCGTCATCATCATCATCATCACTACTACTACTATTATTATTATTAATAATAATAATAACAATAGCAACAACAACAAAACAACAACAAAACAACAACAACAATAACAATAACAATAACAACAACAACAACAACAATAATAATAATAATAATAATAATAATAATAATAATAATAATAATAATAATAATAATTTAATGAGATTATTTCATGGCCTTACCTTGAACTTCTGTAAACTTTGCAATTTTACCACCATTAAATTATTTCTTTGACTCAGCTAATGTTCCAATTAAAAATAAAAACACAAAAACCCCACAAATAACTATAACTTTCCAGCTGAAAAAAGGAAGCTTCTCCACTGTGATGTTCTACTTGTTTTATACAGCAGCACAAAGAGCTTGTCGCTGAACTCGCTTTATTTTCAGCACAGTTTAGTTTGATTTCAACTAGCCTCTTCCTGACTGTCTGCACTTCAGCTGCTGGAGGGAAATGGTTGCCTGGAGAGGCTGCTGCCCATCTTTGCTGAGGTGTCTGTGGTCAAGGAAATCAGTCAGCACCCAGACCCCGCACTGCAGATTCCTGGTGCTTCACAAGGTTGCAGGACATGGGCAATTGCTTGGTGGGCAATAAGTGGGCATGCTTGTGTCAGACTGACAGTCCAGGCAGAGTAGGGATCACCAGCTCTGCTCCCCATTCTGTGCAGTCTCCCAGATGGAGGCCACCAGCTTCTGGGCTGGCCTAGGTGGGACTATGCCTGTCAGAAAGCCAGGAGGCCCCCAGTGTCAAAGCCTGGGGTATCTGGCAACAACGTGGACAAATCTATTATACAAAGAAGAATCAAGTCTTTGTCCTTTGTCCTCCTCACCCATCACCACCATCAGTACTATGTACAGAGACTGTGTTGTGGTTCTCCTTTGTCACATCCAGAGTTTTGGGTCAAAATCAGGAAATTATTTGTGTGAGATGAGACATCGACAGGGCCAAGATTAAATGCCCAGTCCTTAAGCACAAGTCAGCTCAAAAGCAGGTGGATTCACTGATGCAAGGATGTGTGTGCTGAGCCAAGGCATGCTCAACTCTTCAGAGCAGAGGCTGATGGAAGGACTGTGGGACAGTCACAGCACTGCTTCAAATGACCTGAGAGGTGTCCAGTCAGTTCGTGCAGCATTGCAGTGACACTGTCCCCCTCTCTGCTACCCTGCTCCTGCCCCAGGAGGACATCGGCTCTACTGCCCGCTGTGCTTTAGTGAATTCCCTGAAAGCCGAACAAAAGCCTGTCCGGTGTGAGGGCACGAAACCTGGATCCATGTGTTTCACCGAGACATCGGCTCCTCAGCAGCCAGGCGGGGGCACTGCGGTATCTGCATCCACCGTGGGCACCCGGTTCCGCTCCTCCGAGCCACCCAGGGCGCACCAAGAGACGCCACGAACCATTTCTAACCTATTCAAAGCGTTCGAGTGAGTTCACCCCAGATCAGTAGTTCCTTCCTTGGTGGTGATCACATTTTTCATCCGGCAGCAGTAGTTCTAATGCCAGATTTACTGAGGCGTCTAGCCCTGGTTCTGGCTACCAAATCCTCGGACAAGAAGGGTGGGAGGAGGGTAAAGTCCTCTCGATGCAAGTTTCATTAGGAGTTTTTACTTTTTTTGAATATAATTTGTCTTTATCGTCTGGTAATACTCTCTAAAAGTGGAATCAACTTTGTGGAATGAATGAGGAAATGGTGAAAGAAGCTGCATGCTCCTTTACAGTATCCCAGAGATGAAACCCTTGCTAGTGTCTCACCTGATTTCTGTTTCACAGTGCACTCTTGAAATGTAGTCAGCTTTTGGAGCATGCTCTGCCTCCAACTGTGCATACAATGCTCTCACTGAAATTAATAGAAGCATGATGATACATTTGAAGTGAGAACATTGGGGGAAAAAAGTTAAATTCTTACAGGTACAATCAATAGCAAAAGGTTCTTTTACTTTAGTTCTCACCTTAGAGACATCTATAGGTCTAAGTACCTAAGGAATCATTTTTATGGCTATATGTGTCTTAGCATAATCCTAAGAAATAAAAAAACCATGAGCTTGGAAACATAAGGATTTCAAAAACATGTCTTTATAGCCTCCTTCTTAACAGAGATTTGTTACTGTGTTTACCCCACTGTCTCAACCCCAGTCCTATCCTGGGGAATGGAGAATTCTTTGTGTTTGATGGGATCATCACAATACACGTGGACAAGGTGCTGGTCACCAGTTTGCATTGGTAACCTTAGATGTGCTATTCAGAAATTCTGCTGTCTTGTTTTGATATGTCTTTTGAGTTGCTAAGAGTCCTTCAGAAGGTCTTCCACATCCACATGTTTATCCTTCTGTCATGATGGGGAAATGATACTTCCTACATTGAGGGCAGAAGGTGAAGGTCAAATTTTCACCATGCCCAGGTGCTTGCTCACCCACACACCCAGGTGAACTGCTCTGTGTCATTCAGAAAAGAGGGTCACACCTGGGCTGCTTCCAGGCAAGGACTCAAACTACAGGAACTGGTGGAGTCACCATGCCTGGAAATGTTAAAAAAACCCCAAGCAGAGATGGAATTTAATGGTGTGGCTTAGTGAGTATGGTGGCATTCAATCGAAGGTTGGACTTGGTGATCTCGGGGGTCATTTCCAAGCTATGATACTGTGCCCTCCTTCCCCTCCCTACAATGGAGAAATGCTCCCACCAACATCTGGTTTGCAGGACAGAGGGGCCCAAACAGGTAGGACAGTTCTTCTGAGCAGCAGCCTTACTCAGAAGGGACACTACTATCAAGTATAAGGTTAAGATCCCTTTCTGGAGGAGGATGTCCTTTCACCTAGCATTGCTCATCTGCTTAAATGGAAGCCTCTGTAGGAAGAAATGAGGAGGATCAAAATATCAGGATGCTCTTAGGGCACAAAGTAAGGGGATGTTTGGTATAGGTCCTCACATTCAGACAGTCCTGCTGTCCCTGGCACTCAGCTGCAAACCAAGCACAGAAGCTCAGTTCAGCCCACACTGGCAGCTGGACCCCAGGATCTCTATGGACCCTCCACTCCAGCACTCATATTTGGCCTGTCCTGCTCTACCAGTTAGGTGAAGCAAGTGCAATTTCCCAGAACAAGCTGCATGCCTGCCACTTCTGCTGTGTAAAGTCAGCCAGCAGCATCTTGCTGCAGAGATTTCACAAGAGGGAGGAAGTCATGGGTTAGTTGCACTTGGTCAAGGGCTTTTCTGGCTGCAGCTACGCCTGGCTGAAACTCCCAATCCTTGTCTCATGAGCTGGACCAGATCTGCAATCATGAGCAGACATCAGGGGGAATGGGAGCATCTCCCAGTCAGGCAGAATGGCCTCCTGTCTCCCTGGGCAGAGCAGCTGATCTGCAGCTCCCTGCACCCAAACCATCCATCCTCCCATTACACCATGGCCTCCTCCCTAGTGCCCATCTGCTACCCTGGCCAAGGGGAGGAGAAGAGCAGGAGTGGAATGTAATCCTGTCACGTTGTGCTGACAGGGAGCATTCATCCTTTGCAGCTTCCTCTGAGCATCTGTAGCGCTGCTTTTCCTGTCTCAGCTCCGTCCAGCTCTGCAGGTGAATTCCTGAAAGGCCTGTGAACTAACTGTGCCTTCTTAAAGACCTGAAGAATGAGGACATTATTTACTTTGCTTGTCGATGGGCATCAAATGGTGTGAAAGAAATGTATGCCTCAACTCCATCACTATCTGGGACCAAAATAGCAGATAAAAGGAGAAAATCTGTGGGAGTTATCATTATATGGAGTTGCCATGGAAATAGCATGAGAGAACTTGGAGGAGAGCTGACACACTATGTCTCCAGGAGGGCATAAATCTCCAGCTAGCCTCACTCCTTTTTATCACATTAACAGGCAATTTTTTTTGCTTCAGCAAGAGGTGGGAAAACATCAAAGCACAGTTCTGACATTTTTGTCTATCCCTTGATTTCTCTGATGCAGACCTCCATGACCCCTCAAGAAACAGAAAAGTGAACCTTAATGCTATTGGTAAGTTGCCCTAGAAACCATTTAATAATTTCGGTAAAATGGTAAGAGGGATGTAATTTTAAGCAGAAAATTTTACTGACTTTTGTGAAATCATATTAAAAAAAACCCCTTTATTAAAAGTGTACAATTCTAAGACTTTTTTTTTTTTTTAATAAAAAATTATGCACTTCATTTAAAAGGTTTTTTAAATGCTGATTTCTAAGGAAAAGCATTACAATTTGAAGGATCTCTTTCAGGTGAGGTTGCTGTCTTGTGCCATCGCACTGTTCTGGGAAGTCTGTTTTATTCTCTTCTCTCAGTTTAAAAATGGGATTTGGCAACTATCTCACCCCCCCTCCCTAATCAGGACAGGACAGCCAATTCCTGAGACTTCCCAAACACAGCTCCGAGGCTCGATGCTGTATGGGATGCCATCCTCCTGCTCACAGGCCCAGCTCTCCCTCCCGCCCTCCCTGCAGGCCATGGGTCACTGCCTGGTGGCCAGTCCCCTCTCAGGGCCATCGGTGGTGCTGTGGTAATGTGACCCAGAGTGACCCTGAACCATCACCTGGCTGCTGCCATCCACTGCACCTGAGCACAGGTGTGCAAGTGTGAATGAACCAAACCACTTCTGCTCACCAACCAAATTGTTCTCCATGCCTGTAAGGCCTCACGTTTTGTTCTGCTGTATTATTGCTCCAATTTTGCAAAATGTTTTCCCAGGATATGGGTTTACCTGCCTTACCTTTCACCCTTTCCTGGGGCTTAGGCTGCTGCAGATTGTTACTGAGCACCTTTAGAGGCCAGAAGGACACTCAGCCTGCAGCCAGGCTCTACAGGGCCTGGACAGGAAATCCTGGAGCAGGGCAGCAGCAAAGCCTTCATGTTTGTACCTGCTCCCCTTCAGCAGAGCCCTTAAGTGGAAAATGAAAAAAGCCTCCAACAGGACCTGATCCTCCCCACCCACCTGTACCAATGCATCGGCCCTGCCTGAGCACTGCAAGGGCAAGTGAGATGAAAGGAAGCAGAATAGCAAGAGAGGAAGACAAAGAGCATGGTCCCCAAATGTCCCTCTAAGAGTCAATTCAAGTTATGTTCCAGCTATTGACCCAGTTATTTCTCAGAGCACCACCTCACCAACTGAATTTCCACCATATTTGTGACTCCACTTGCAAAACCTGGAATTCCAAGAGATATAAAGGCCTACATTTTGAAAATCAGAATTGCTAAAGTCATGGAATTAATTGGTGTGTGGTGACAACTTTGGGCCAGGCTTCTTCTTTGGCTTATAGCTATCACATTTGCCATAATGGCAGAAATTTCAAGTTTTTTCCCTAAGGCTGTCTTAAAGAAAGGGAGGAAGGAGAGGTGAAGGGAGGAAGGTCTCTTTTGACACCTGCATTTCTAAGAAAAAAGTCTCACAATTATCTAAGAACAAAACTTGTGTTAAGTTCCTGTTGATTGTTTTGTCTCTTTGCTCAGCATCAATTTAATATAAAATTATACACATAATTTTATAAATGCTATTTATAAAGCTGTGGATACATATTATGCATATTTTGTGCCAAAATGAATCCATTTTTACCCCTATGAAATGACAAGTCCCAAACACTGAATAATTCCACAGGGGCTATTTTTAAGGCACTTGGTGGTGCATTTGTTGCTGAGTAGCATCTCTCTGTCTATAGCCATGGGAATAGACACCATTTTTAGCTTCTCATAATTCAGGAGCTGGAATCAGTCCAGAAGAGTTTGCCACACAATTTGAAAGGCTATTTATGATAAAGGGATTTGTGGATTATGGGATCAAACATTTCAGAAAACAATTGTGCTTACCTTCCCATCAGGACTGTCTGGGGAGCTCGTATTCATCCCCTTGCTACATGTCCCAGGAGCAGGCACTGCAGTCACACGGAAACTCTGTCAGGGTGGCAGTTCCCAGGATATTTTCCTCATCTCCCGGGGGTGCCTGGTTGTGCCTTGCTGCTTTCAGCAGAGTTATCTGGGAGCAGGTGCCTTCAGTATTGCTTCAGGATCGTTATTTTCATTTGTTTCTTTCCAAATAAAGGAAAAACATCCAAAGCTTTTTCAAATGTTACTGCCCTACCATCAGGAGTGGGAGTAACTTGAAAGGTGAAACAAAAATCCCTGTCTGTATCTGCAGTTTTTCGCTACATTATGTGCATTCTGGGCTTCCTTTCAAAATAAACAAATCTTTAAAGGCCAAAACCGAAATCATATGCTTCAGAAATAAGCCTGCATTTTTCTCTCTTATTCAGAAATAGCATCATCATGATGAAAAATAGATGAACTCCTGTTGCCTGTGAACAAACCAGCTCTGTGGAGAGCTGTCTCCAGCCAAACGACTCCCCTGGCTCCAGATCTGGCCTTCATTCCTGGATTCAGAGAGATGTCCTGGGCAGCCCCTCTGAAGCTGATACAAACCACTCGAGCACCTGAGGGCAAAGTGGGGAAAGGGCAGTGCCCACCCCACGTGTGAGCAGTGCCACCGTGCCAGTGCCACGCCCAGCGAGATGGGAGAGCTGTGGCACGAAGCTACAGTGGGGTCAGCACACGGGCAGATTAACAAATACACCTGGGAGGAACAAAACCACGCCTGGGCACCCTGTGTGCTTGAAACTACACCCATTTTTCCCACCTCTATTTGCTCCAGGCCCTGTTACCCCATTTGGATCAAAACCTGCAGGACTGCTTTCATCATTTTGCAATCAGCTGGGCAGGTTTCCAACCGGAGGGTGTTGTAGACCAGGTTCCCAAGACACAGTATCTCATAAAATTGTCATTTCTGTTTCCCTCCCTGCCCTGGGACAGGGAGGAGTGCTCAGAACAGTCCCAGCTGCACTTTGTGCCTCAGGATTTCACCCCTCCAGGGAAGCAGTGCCAAAGATGTCCTCAGAGGAAGAGCATTGCTTTTACAAAGGCGTATACCCGAGTCTTGTGCAAAGCAGATGGCAACGCAGCATGAGGAGAGTCAGGCAGGGAATTTCCAGGGAGATCTTTGCTCCCTGGGCCCTGCTGTAGGGAGGAGATGTAGTCTGTCTCAAGGCAGGGCTGGAGGAGCTGGGAGGAATCTCTGGTTCCTCTTCTGTGATTAACTGTGCTGAGCCCCCACAGCACAAGCCCTGTTGAAAGGGGCTCGTCAGTCTGCCACCAGCATCCCCCAAGGCAAGGGGCTGGTGAGGGAGGCACGGGGCACCAGAGACACTGCACTCAACCACCCTCACACTGCCCTCCCCACACACAGCACAGCCACGGCACCAGCCTTCTCCTTCCCACACCTCCACAGCACTCCTTCTTCCCCTCCAGCCCTGGTACTCCCACACACAGGTATGGGTGTGCAGGTGTGTCATGGTTTAACCCTGGCCAGCAGTGAAGCATCTCACAGCTGCTCGCTGATTCACCCACCCTGGTGGGGAGGTGCAGTAATCCATGGTTCTCTGGGCTTTGTATGGGTCCAATCCAGCTAGCTGGAGCCCAAGCCCACACGGACCTGCATGGACTGAAGATAAAAGACGAGAAGGCTCTTCCCACGTGGGGACGAGTATCCTGTTCATTGGCTTGGGATGGGACACTGCTGGCCACAGTGACCCCCCAGGCAGGAAAGAGGCCGAACCTTTACCTGCAGTGGGGTTTTGTCCCCCAGGGGAAAGGGGACGGGGAAAGAGGACCGTGGCCAATGGGATGCCATTGGGGAGGGGCGAGGGGAGGGGATCCATGGGGCCAGGATACCACCAGGGGTGTAGGAAGGAGTGCATGGGGAGAAACCATGGGATGAGGAAGGGGGAATAATCTAATGACATACCACACTCAGTACAAAATTCCCGTTACCCAGTGCAGAACAACTACTAAATAAACTACTTAGTGCAGTACAACACGGATGGGCAACAGAAGCAGAAGAATTAGAGAAAATTCCTGGGTTGAGATAGAGACAGTTTAATAGGTAAAGCAAAAGCCTTGTTTGCAAATAAAGGAAACCAAGGAATGAGTTCACCACTTGCCATGGGCAGGTAGGAGTTTCAGGACACCAGGGCCCCATCACATGGAACAGTTCCTCAGCAAGAAAAATGACACCACTCTGAACATCCCCCCACCTTCTTCCCCCCACTTTATATGCTGTGTGGCCCCATAGGGAATGGAGTATCAGCTGGGGTTAGCTGTCCCAGCTCTCTCCCCTCCTGCTTCTTGTGCACTCCTGGCCTACTTGCAACAAGAAGCAGAAGAGGCCTTGGCTCTGTGTAAGCATTGTTCAGCAATAGCAAATACACCCTGTATTATCAACACTGTTTTCAGCACAAATCCCAAGCACAGCCCCACACCAGCTACTGTGAAGAAAATCAACTCCATCCCAGCCAAAACACACACAAAGTGGAAGCAAGGTGCTGGAAAATGAGAGGCATGGTAATTACCCAAAGAAACACCACTGCAGTAACCATTCCCCTCAAGGTACCCAGACTAAATAATACTACAGTTCGTTAAAGGTACTTCAATGAGCCAGCACATGTTGATTTTGAAAGATGTTCCTTCACAAAGCTGAGTCATAAAGAAGATTGAGAAGGTCTATAATCAGTGTTTAAACAGCCTAGAAAGATCTACCAGCAAGGGAGTGCCCAAAATTGTCATGATGTACACTATCTTTTATTTCAATGCTTTGCTTTAAGTAAAAGGCTTCATTTATTTCATTTGTCCGGGTACAATGCACTTCAAATTTCAGATCTCCTCTTACTCACAGCAACATTCAATTCTGTTGATCTTGTACTTCACAAGTTGTGTGGGAAGGTGTCTGAACTTTTTGTCTAATCAGAGAATTCACTTCAATTGGTTTTTTGGACTCCAATTAGGAAAGGCCTTAAATTAAACACTAGGGATATAAGAAAAAATGAATAAGATTGGAAAACACTGGAAAAATACTTGAGAATAGTTGCCATGGCAATCCTTCTCTGCTTTCATGGGCTGAAGAAGACACATCCCAAAACCAAACCTCTCTTAGAACCCACCTAAAGGGGTGGGTTAGCTTCCAAGTCAGGGCACAGGTGGGTGGGTGGTGCAGTTGCCCAGGCTGGGCTCTGCTGCCTCACCAGAAGGAGCCCCAGAGTCGAGTCACATTGCCAGGGACACATTGCACACCCAAGGTCATTCGAGTCACAATGCACATCAGGCTGATGCAGCACATGGTGTACTGCAGGATGTGGTTTCTGGGATCTTTCACTTCCACTGGTACTTTTAAAAATCTGCACCTTAGATTCAGGCTTCTCAACCCTGTCTTCTCACAGGGACGGCACAAAAGATTCATCTAAGACTCCCTTGGGACCTTGGGCTGCTGATCAGTCAGACTTCACACTCAGTCTAAGAACAGTGCAGCTCCTTTCACCCCAGCCACTCAAATTTCTCTCATGGGCGTGTGCAGCAGTGAGAGGTAAGGGGGTGGCATGCACCCAACTCCCACCTCGGTGTAGGGTCTGGATGCAGAATTAAGCAGACAGAGTCTCAGGAATCAAGCAGCATTTGCACTGACCCATCTTCTGCAGCAGCTCCCACAGAGGACTAGGAAAAAAGCATCTGCCGCGGCTGAAACCTGTCTTGTGCAACGGATTCTGCTGAGAGCAAAGCAGAGATTATGAATGAGCTGACAAAACCAGCCTGCTGTTGGCATAGGCACCAAGCAGAGACAGAGTAGCTATGCTGGAAGTGTTTCATCCATTACTGTCAGAGAAGTCACTTTTACCACTGATCCCACTCTAATAAATCATGTTGCCAAGCAGTTTTATAGAGGCGTTATACATCCAAAGCTACTTATGGTCCTGTTAAAAGAGATGCATTTCTTTTTTAGCTCACTGTGGCTGAAATGCTGTCACAGAAGAAAGAGAGCTGCTGCTCAGAGTGCTATTCTAAAAGAAGTATTATTGTAATTAAATAGGGAGGGACGATGTGAGCTAGGAGCCACAATCTTCCTGCTCTGACCCATCGCCTTGGGGCAGCATTGCAAAACTGAAAATTTGTGACCATAAGCACAATAGCTGCTCACACACTCTTTGCCACGGGGATTGATGAAAATGGGGAAATAATGATGTTACTTCCTCACTCACCATAGATCACCCATCCCCTCAAAGTGACTGGAGTATTATAAGTCTGGCAAGATGTATATGGACAACTTAACCAATTAGCTCTTTTATAAGGGCTGTCATCCTCTTAATGCAGTGTTAGATATATTAAAGCATGTGTCTACAAAGTAAAGTATTCCTTTCTGAAGCTAACAAAGCTCTCATTCTAGCAGTCTTAAAACTTCAGCCTGCAAATGCTCACCCTGGGGCTGCATTCACTCTAGTGAGTTATTCAGTGACTACAGAAGCCAAACAATAGATCAAAGTAGCTGGTCTGCATACACATATACATACATTTATACCCATATGCATGTGTGTATACACACACACACACACACACACACATATATATATATATAGGGTTTGGCATGGTTAATACCAGCAAGAAAATTCCTCACTAACAAGTGGAGTAGCTTAGGAAGGTTGTATATCCAGCACAGCTAAATCTACATGGCACGTGTATAATTCCCATCAAAATTATGCTTTCAAATTTGGCTCTGTTGAAACGCAGCTCTTCCTGCGGCCAGTCCTATTACCATACCACTGCTTTGCATAGCACTGAGAGGGACCTGCCCAGCTGCTAATAAGCAGCAAGGGTGCTCCTGTCTCTGGGAGGCAGAGATAATTCCCAAGGCCACTCCCCTGCTGAGCTGTCCAGCCCAGCAGGCAGCACAGGCAGCACAGGCAGCTGTGGAGCTGTTCCAGTGCCCTGACACGTGAGGCGATGGGAAAAGGGCCATGGGCAGCAATGCAGGGTGTGATGCACAAAGCCACCACATCCCAACAACCCAGCAGGGTGACCTCTGGCAGCACTGAGGGGCCTCAGCACAGAGAAACATCCACCTTTCAGTTCCCTGGCACTGTCTTCTTAAACCAACACACAACAGGCAATGCCATGGTGCCCTGTCGAATGACAGAAAAGCACCAAAATCTCTCCATTTCAGCATTCACTGGAGACAGAAAAGGACATTGCACAGGTGCAGAAGAGAAGCAAGGACGTCTCTAGATAAATCTGCTGCACTCCAATTTCTCAGAGATACTGCAGGGGAAGGAGAAAAATGTTTTTATTTTAACACCAGTTCAGGAGTCCACTGCATGTAACAGTGTCTGTGGCCATGCTGGCCACGGGTCAAAATCCAGAACGCACCTCTGACTTCTGGCCCCAGCACAAAGAGGTGGCTGGAAATCCTCCAATGTCAACAGCAACTCTGGCTATCCAAACAAACATTCACTTGCAGTGACAGAGGTGTATCAAAACGCTGCCTAAGGAGCAGAGAGACAGCCTGCTGGAAACCCTCAGACAAAGAGTGTTTCTACTTTCCATAATAAGGACAAAAGGATGTCATGGATAGTAACTTTACCTGATTTCTAGAAAGCAACCTGACAAATTCATGAGATAAAATCTACCTGGGTCCACCAAGCACAATTACAAAAATCCCTGGGCCACATCATACTAGAGATAGGGAAATATTTAGAGGAGCTCTGAGCCCACAGTTGCACTGTTCCTGTAATCTTGTCTCAGGTGTCCACTACTGTCCATCACAGGGACACGGCACCAAGCTAGATGGACCTCAATGGGACAAAATGTCTAACATTTCTAGATCATAGATCATGTTGAAAATCATCACCAGTATTTGCCTGAACATTATATGTGTTTGTTCACTGCCTGTGAACCCCAGCCACAGGAACACATAATTTTCCTCAGGTAAGAGGGCCCCTTGTTTCTACATTAACACAAATACATTGCTCAAAGCCTCTCAACGGCTGGAACAAATGAAGGAGATTATTTCATCAGCTCCTGTCTCTCACAGTCAGATAATGCAGGGCCACACCAGGATACCCAAAATAGTGATTTATTGGAAAAAGCATTATGACTATTTATAAATGCTGTGACATGATTAGTACCCCAAACAGAAAGAAAAACTGGCAACCTACGGTCTAGCAAATCAACTACTCCCACTGAGTTCACAAAGTCAGTGATCAGAACAGAAGCTGTAAAACACAATATTATTATTTATTTATTTATCTCAAAACTAGAAAATGCAGACAAAACAGAGGCATCTTTGTGTGTACAGAAAAGGCAATTCAGTTTGCATAAGGCTTTGACATTATTTAACAATGTTTACGAAATTCTATCCTGCCTGCCTGGTGCAAAAGGCCAATAGCAGGGCTGCACATGCAGAGCCTACAGATGTTTACTCTCACTCTTGGGTCTGAAGCTCTCACTCTCTGTTCAGAGGGTATGCACTTTATAAAAGAACCCCCCATGCTGCTGAGCTCTGCAGCTCTGTTTATACCAGGTTTATTACTGGCATCTGAGATTTCACAAGATAAATTTTGAGAAATTTCAAGGTTTTGATTATTGAAGGACATTCACCACAGGTCGCCAGACTGTATCCACAAAAGCTCCAAAATGAACCTGGGAAGGCACAAACTGGACAATACTGTACTCCTCCATTCCTCACCCACACAGGTTAAAATAATCTGGGACATGAACAGTCCCTTTGGATTCAGGTACAAGCTTAAAAGGATATTTGTTGTTTCAAAAATTCCTTCAAAGGCCTAATTTTTTTGTCTTGATTTATCTTTTTATTCTTCCTCCCCTGCACTGCAATCACTAACCACAGCCAATAGCTTTTCCCTGTCATTGTTGTTTAGTTTTTTGCTTAATTAAATGCTATCTGCTCTTTTTACCCATCCTGAACTAGCTGCTCTTGCACACAGGTGACTGAAACTCTCATGAAGTCCACAGCAAAGCTCTTATATGGCTCAGCAAGAGAGAAAAGGAAAGCACATCAAAACCTCAGGTTTTCTCCTTTTCCTGCTGAGATTTGTTCTCAGAAAGCAGGAGCACGTGCAACAGCTTGAGCAGCCAGAAGCCACAATGCCAGCTGACAAATGTCTCTTTCAGCTCCAGGGGAAAATGGCTTTTGGAAAGCACATGAACTATGGGGCACCTCACCACCAGAGGAGCACACCTCTTTTAGTGCAGGTAATGAATTATACACACCCAGCAGCAGGGTGAGTGCTCCCACTGTGGGCACTCTGGTGTGTCCCTGGCAGAGCCAACAGCTAAAATGCTGGTTTGATGCCTGACATTTCAACATTGCCACTCTTCCTGAAACATGACCCACACTTGCAATTGTATTCGAAGTTTCCAAAAGGCTACTGATTATTTGACCCAAATCCCTGTTTTCTAGGACAGCCATGTTTTCCTTTTCCTCCTCTAAAGAAAACAGCGGGTCTGAGTAGCCCTTCAAAAATTGACACCTTTTAAGAAAAGTTTTTTAGATTGGCACCCACAGTAGTTTCACCCATATTTTCATCATTCCTCAAATGCACACTCAAGTCACAAATAATAAGCATCTGCTTTCTTCCAGTCTTTCATTTCTCTAATTCAATTAGATAACCACACACATTTCTGCTTTGGCCCTTGCATAGGCTAGTTTTAAAGAAATGTTACACAAAAGTAATAGGAGGAAACAATCTTGAGGTCTCCAGGTCACACTGTCCAGCTGCTAGCTGAGATGAAGACACAGCACACACCAAAACATCTCTCCTCAAACAAAAGAAAGCTGCAAGCAGAATCTGTATCTTTCTCTGAATGGCATTTCTCAGACAGATGACAGAAGCGCTGATCTTCTGCACACTCTGAATTAATGTAAAGAATGTTTATTTTCTCTATGCTGTGTTGGCAGCAATGCCCGTGTGCCTTTAGATTGATTGTGGAATGGCAAAGATAAAAGCAGCATTTTACAGCTGCAGCAAACTGAAGGAGATAAAAAAGTCTCTGTATGCACTTTTGTCATGTTCCCCTGCCCGTCTCAGGTGAGACTAATAGTCTGCCTACACTTGGACATGACTCCTGTCAGGCACCAGCCAATTAAGTACTTTTGGCTTTCTCAGCACTGAACTCTGGAAGCACAAAGGAGATAAAAACAAGCCACGGAGAGATCAAGAGAGTCTGTGTGGCTGAGGACCTGTTCTGGAATGAAGGAGCAGGACCATCAGGAGGGTCAGCAAGTGTTCTTCTAGAATGACTTTTATGGTTCATAAAAGACTAAGGCATAGGCATGGAAAAAGGCAGTGATAGTTTTTTGCCTCTGTTGAATTCTTAGTTTATTTTATAAAGAGGACAGGAACATAGTGTAGGGAGGTTATCAGAGCAAGGCAGCACCACGGGGAGCCAGATGTTCACTCCTTCACAAACCAGACCTCATTGCGGCGTCCGTAAGGCTTCATGGGGGGGTCATAACCATTGCACAGGTAGGAATCCTTGTGGTAGGCAGCATCATTCCCCAGAGCAGCCTTCAGCTTGGCAGCATAGCTCACATAATCTGCCTCTTTGGCATAGCCACCAAACTGCCTGCAAAGAAACCAGAGAGCTGTTGAGCAGTCCTGGAAAAGCAAAGAAGGAAGAGAGAGAGAGCAATAAATAGCCACAGTATATTTAGACACGCATTTTGATCCAGGCCCTGCCAACATGCACTCACTCATGTGTGCACTGTTCATTGTGAAGCAGCACACTTCATCTGGGACAGATGAAGTTGCATGGGTGACACAGCCAAGGGTGACAAGCAACTTGACAAGTGCATGAGATAAAATCTACCTGGATCCATCAAGCACAATAACAAAAGTCCCTAGGCAGTTATCCATTGGGAGGCCCCGAAGGAATCCCCCCCAAACAGCCCCATGTATGTCAGCCAGCAGAATGGCCCTGCCCTGTGAATCAGCACCATATCAGAGAAACAACTTTCTAAAATACAAGGTTATCTCCAAGACAGCTCAGCCTACAGTCCCCACCAATGCTGTCAACAACCATGCTCACTGTGGTGTGAAGAACTGTCTGCTGGAAAGATCATGAAGGAAAGCCAAACTCGAGCTAGCCCAAGGAAAAGGAGAGGTAGGAACACACAATTGGCAATTACAGAACACAATGCCATTTAAAAGGGGTGGACTGAAATGGGTCCGGTTTATGTTGACCTCCCACCAACAGGAACTGTTTCCAAGGCAGCCCGGACCTCACCACCCTCCCTCAGGGCTGAAATTTGAGACAAAACAGGCTGATATTGCAGAAGTGGCCCACACCCAGAGCAAAGGCCAAGCAGCAGTTGGAGGCAAGAAAGAAGTCAGTTAGAGTCAGCCAAAATAGTTCAAGAAAGTAGGCAGGGAACCTCCAAAGGGTAAAGACAAGGTGAAAGGCTTATGGCTATTGTGATGCTAGTTTGAGTCCAGGCTGTCAGTCAACACCCCAAAACATTCAAAGGTGACTTGAAGCAATGCAGCAGCTACTTGTTTCCATGGTGGAGTCTGGTATGAGTCCATCTGAATGAGGCTTCAGTGGACAGTTTGTGAACTGCAGCAAAGAACATGCATAATGACTTTCCCAGAAAGTGGGAAAAACAATAGATTCATGCAATAGAAATGGGACAGTATCTTTCAGGGCTAGCCTCCATGCTTGTTTACCCAATGGAAAAAAAATCCATATTTCACATCAGTGCAGCATGACCAGGGGTAAGAAGTGACATTTTTTTGAAGACACCTGTCTTTAGTCTAGACATACTCCTCCATCTCCTTTTGCCACATGCACCCTTGTACAGCAAGTCACCTGGTAAAACAAACACTGCTCATCAGAGCACCCTAAAGACCTCATCACTTGAGACTGGAGATCCCAGGATGCATTCCTTACGTGGAATAAATGGTCATTCCCTGTCTTTCTTCAATCTTAATGCTTTCATCAGTAGGACATGGAGGACTGTCTTGAAACTGGCTCGGGATCCGCAGAGAGACTTTCACCTTCTGCTGAAAGGAGCCATCTTCAGCAGGAAAAGCAGTGATGGAGACAGGAGCAGTCATGCCCATTCCAACCCCTGAAACAGACACACAGACATTACTAAAGAAGTCTAAGCTCTCAGGAACTCACAAAATTAACAGGAAATTCACAAAAGCTAATTTTAATTTTGGAAAATTCCTCATATGAACAAACTCCATGTCAGGAGAGGGCTCCTCTGAGGAAGCAGAACAGCCAGGCTTCTGCTTGGGCCAAGCTCCCTGTCCACACCAGAAGCTTGGGAAAAAAGGGTTCCGACTGACCTCTGGAATGCTTTTTATTAATGGTGCTGCGTTTGTGGCTCTATTAGACACTCTGTTCTTCTGACAAATCAGTTGAAAGACAGCAGGATCTGTAGCTCCAGGGCAGGCTAGTGGCCTGTATAAACCTACATCAGCATTTAAATTAATACTATCTGCACTTAGTCATGAGTCTACAGCCAATACTGGGTGACAGAAGCCTTCTCTTGAAACCTCCCAAATGCTTCCAGACATCCTACAAGTGCCAGTGCCCCAAACCTCAGTGCTGTTATGGCTTTCAGCAGGACTGTCCATGCTTTCCACACTCCAGGAACAGCAAGGTTTTTTCCTACTCATTAGCACCAAGAAGTACCACATGGCACTGAAGACCAGTTTTCTTCACTCTTCTTGCAGCAGTAGGGAACCTCTAAACCTCATGACCAGGCAGCCATAAAAACAGCAGAGCTCAAGCCATCTTTCTCATTTATTTTCCTTTGATGTCATACCTGTGTTTGTTTCACATGTTATAGAAGGCACCCCTTCTACTACAGCAACAGCAATCATCACTTTCCGAAAATGTTACTGCAAATACCATTTCCCACTGCATCCACCTCCTACTCTATAGAGACTACATTAATCCCTCTACTAGATGCTGGAGAAAGGTATTTGAGAACATGTATATGCCTCAGAGCTACTCTGTAGTCTTCTCCTGCTATGAATGGTTAAAATGTGCACATTTTAGTAAGGTGAGAATTAGAAGCAATCACCTGGAAGCACTGCCATAAAACATTAAAATATACCATTTAAAAGGAAGCTCATTGTTCATTACCCTTTCATGAATAAAAATAGCCAGATAAAATATCAAGGTCGTAACTGTTATTTCACTGCCCACAAGGGCACATCATAGAACCGAAGTGTCCCAGATATCCTGGATTTCATCAGCTACTGCTCACCCAGGGAGCTGTGATGGATACCTGTCTGCCTGTCCTCATGTTATCCCAGCTGCAAGGTAACTCATTCCTGTTTAAACAAATAATTTTTGAGATTTCATCCTGAAACAGAGACGGGTTATAAGCGGATTCATAGAATGAGCTGGCTGGGCACGACTTAGCCTGTTGCAAATTTAGTTTTATCAGTGAAGGGCCATCCCCATCAAAGACTCCCCGTGCCAGGAGCCACAAGCCAGGCGGGCCTGCAGTGCCATTGCCTCCATCCATCCCGCTTTCACCAAGCCTCAACCACCAACACCCGCCAAGCCCCGCGGGGCAGGCAGCATCCTCACCCTTGTCGTTGCTCCCTCCGACGTACTTGAGGAGCTTCACTGCCCCTTCCTTCGAGGCTTCGTCGAACGGCTTCCCCACCAGCTCCACCGCCGCGAACTTCCCGCCCTCGTACGTCCTCTCCTCGTAGCTGACCTGATCCTGGGGAAGGAGATGGGGATGGAGGCGCTGCCAGGAGGAACGCGCTGCCCGGGGCCGATCCCCGCTTTCCCTCGCAGCGCCTTAGCGCGGACCCGCTCGGCACAGACCTTCTCGCCCTTGCTCAGCAGGCGGTAGGGCCATGCCTCCACCGTGCTCAGCAGCGAGTTCTTCACCATGCCCAGCATGATGCCGCGGCTCGGCTCTGCCCCGCTGGGCTCGGCTCTGCCCCGCTCGGCTCGGCTCTGCCCCGCTGGGCTCGGCCCTGCCCCTGCCGGCTCGGCTCGGCCCCGCTCGGAGGAGGTGGGAGGGCCGGAGCCGCCCCGCCCGCAGCGCGGCCATCGCCCCACGGGACCGCGGCCGTGCGGGGGCACCGGGAGCGGCCGCCCCGGAGGGCGAAGTGTGGAGGGCACCGAGAAGTGTGAGGAGTCATGAAGTGCGGGAACAGATGGTATTTATCTCTGGGAGACAGGAAATGTGAGAGGGGATATGAAAGGAATGAGGTACAGGAAAAGGGAAGTCCTGGCAAAGTGTGTTATGCCTAGCGTGGAAGGGCACCATGGTCCTGGAGTTGCAAAATCATAACCTCTTGTTTTTTCAGTCTTTTGTGGTTTTTTAAAAATAAACAGAAATAAGGGGAACATAGTTGTTTTTTAAGGAGTAGGTCTGGTTGCTGGATATTGTAAGCTTTAGGCGAAGGGTAGATTTTAGAAATTCCTAATGATACTTGATCTCCCTCCACTGACCACCCAACTGGTCACCTCTGTTTAAACGTTCTGTCCAGATCCTTTCCCAGAAATACATGTAAATGAACATAGCAGAGAGCTTATATGGCTTCTGTAGCTGGATACATTTATATGCACAGAAGACTTAGACACCTTGTGACAAGTGGTTTTTTGTTGTATAAGCCAAGTCTAAGGCCAAGTGCCAGCTAAAGTGCCTTACCCAGGATCTTTTAAGAAGAGGTTAGCAGAAGCAGAAATCAAATACCAGTCTCTGGGAATCAGTCCCATGGGTCAGGCCAGCTTCCCCAGGCAGATGGGACAGAGGCATCTCAAGTTGCTCAGCTGGACTGCTGCCTCCTCATATAGAAAGTGAACAGTGCAGAAGTAGGCTGGTGCATAAGCTTCCTACACTCTTAAAGAGCAAAGAATAAAATTATAAGATAAATAGGACACTAAAACTTTTCAGTCTAGAGAGAGGGTCGTGCAGAAAGAAGCTGGCTGTTATCTGATCAAACAGGCTGTGTTCAGGTCAGGGAGCTGGGCTGGAGCCCAGCATGGGCTTTCACAGAGGGAATGACGGGGCTGCTGTCTCTGGTGACAAGGTCACAGATTAGTAATTTATTAACCATTTATATTACTTGGTTTATTCACCATTATGCAAGAAATTGGAGAATTGTAATACACATTGCATGCTGCAGCTTATTTGTTCTCTTTTAAAGTAGATGGTGACTTTCTCCATTGTGCTGAGGAGGTTTTGCCAAGACTACAAACTTGCACATATCAGCATAGGAATACGTGGACTGGGTTAGACTGGGGGTCCACCTTGCTCTGTCCTCTGTCTCTGGCAGAAGCTGGTGGTGGGCATTTAGGTGTAAAGTAAAACTATGCAATGATCTGGTCTGGCCTCCCACCACCAGCCATCTGTAACTTCAGGGACTTAGGGAAGTCTTATCTTTGTGTTTCAAGTAGTCCTCAATTTATACAGCTTCAGGTTGCCTGATAAAATGCTTGTGTCTAAAATGCAACCATGAAAGCTAACATTTATGTTGTACTCTTCCTCCAGACAGGCCAAAATAACCAGCAGTCCCTACAGCCCCAAGCAAAGCATCCCTTGGAGGGATCAGCAGTCTGTGCAAGGATGCAGCTGTTGCTACAGGACAGCCTTGAAACTCTGAATGCAGAATAACAAGAAGTTAGGGGCCTTTCTCTCCTGTTATTCCTTGTAATTTATGTAAATATATTCTGGGATCAAAATGCTCTACATTTCCTGAGAAATTATGATGACAACTTCAACAAAGGCACAACTGTATCCTTTTATCAGCCTTTTCAGAGTCTTGATTTTTCTCTTCTCTAGCTAAGCAGCGTTTCAAGTTCCCAAGCAGAAGCCAAAGAGGGCCAAGTTTGAGTTTTGTTATTTTCTGAAACTCAGAGAACTTACATCCAGGAATTATTTACCAGATTGTCTCATACCTCCCCCACTCAACTAACTCCCAGGCTGCAGCTAAAATTCTGCTGTGTTAATTCTTCTGGTCCATTCTGAAAGATTTCATATGAAACTAGTTTTTACCCCTTTCCTTTTGGAGGTTATTGTATTGTCACTGAATTTCTTTCCATAAACTCAGGCTTTGGGAATCCTTAAATTGCTAGTCTGCATCCTCACTGTGACTGGAGAGTGTTTTCAAAACAACTGACATGCCAGACACCCCGACAATCATTTAGACATAATCCATTCTTTATTTGTGTTCTCATAAATTGCTTCATCCAGACCTTAAAGACAACCTGTTTCTTTTCCTCTCTGACTCTCTTTCTTATGTTTCAACACATTTCATGTACACAGTTGACTGCAGTGCTGAGTGGAAATCTCTGTATTGGATTTATCTTTAGAGACCTGAAGGGCAAGGCCAGTCTGTCCTCCATTCAGTGCATAATTTGATTCATGCACTCTTTTTTTAATCACCAGCTTTATTGTCAGGAAGACACAGGCAAAGACAAGCTGAAGGCAGGGTATTCTGGGTAATCCCTGAGGGACCAAAGTCTTTGTAGAGTATGGTTGTTAATTTTCTACAGATATTAATTGTGCTAAAGGATGGTGGGAAATGTCTGGAGGTCAATGCTGGCATGTGGAGAAAATACTCTGTGAACTAGACACCAATTGAATTATTAACTGTGATTTTGGGGGCTGAAGAGTCTCTTAAGCTATTTTGGAAAATCCTTCCAGACACCTATCTTTGCCATTAGGTATCTAAATAGTTTTGAAAAACAATTTTAAAATTCCCTGGTTTCCATGGGTCTTGGCAAAAATCAGTTCAGTGTGTTTCAGAGTGCTGGAAATTCTGAACATATCTACTGAGTAACACCATTCTGAGTGCACAGTTCCAGGTAGCTAGAAAAAGACTCTTTGCAGAAGGTTCATATTTGGTCCCTAGCAACTGATATATCTTCAGTGTTGAGTCGTGGTGTACAGACCAAGGTTATCCAGCCCTACTCACCTTCTGAACATATGAACATGGACAATAGGTTAAGGCAATATTTTGAAACATAACTTCCTCTCCCTGCCCAGCTGGAAGTGCCAAGCACTAATCCATCTTTCTGCATTCATCAGTTGTTCAGCACTTTCAAAGTTCAAATTCCCCAGCTGTTTCAGATGGAGTGCTTTAAAAATAGGGCAGAGAGAGAAATTCACCTGATCTTTATAGAAAGACCTTCCTCTGGTAAGCAGAAAGAATGCCTGTATAGAATAAAGGTATTCATGCTCAAGTAGACTGAGCTTGTCAACTTTTTTTTGCTTGGGACACAAAACAGCCATCATTAAAGAACAGGGTCAGGTTTTGCCTACTGACCTAAAGCAGCAACAAAATGCAGAAGTTCTGGTCTCCTTAGCAAAGCTGACTTGTGTGTGTGCTTTACTTTCTTTCTCTCCAGCAATGTCCCATTGGGAAAGGCTTAAGCAGATGAAAAAAAAAAAAGATTTCCCTTTTTTTCTGGTAGAGAATTAAGTGCTCTGAGGTCTGCTCTGAGGTCTCCTGCGAGCATATAACCTTCTCCTGTGTGTTGGGAGTCTCCTCAGCTGAGTATTTCCACGCCTCTGGCTCTGCAGAGCATTCAGTCGAAGGGGAAGGACAGTTTTGCTGATGACATTGAGACGTTCGTTCAGTTCTTCCAGCCTTTTCCTTATCGACTGGACTTCCCTCACAAGGTTGTCCACAGCTGCAGAGACGGGGCGGAGACTGCAACAGGAGTAATAGAGAAGAATAACTCAGTTTAGGGAGTATTTCTGAGCATGCAAAGTAATTTACCATGACCTTTGTTTCTTGCTGGGTAAGGGCCCTTGACGATGGAAGAGTTGCAAGCATTAAAAATGTTTCAAAGCTGCTCTGCTCTTCGGTGATGGGAGTTCATCTGAGGGCCCCCATCTGAACCCTGGAAAGCACAAGCTTCAGGACCAGCATGAGCAACATGGTCTTTCCACCACTTTATTTTAATTAGTAATAATTAACTAGGAGTACACCTGGAGGCTAGGCCAGTGGTTCCCATGGAGTACAACATTTCTAATGGACCAGTCTGTGTCCTTGCCAGCAAACTCAAAATTCAAAGCCCAGTACAGGATATAGGGCAGGATACCCTCATCACATATTCCTGGACTAAAGTTAGAACTTTCCAAATACAGGACTTAATATCGTCCCTGATAATCTGAGGCACCAATGAATTTCAGTACTCTCAGTGAGAAAGTTGTGATGAATTCTATGCTAGCAACAGCCACCATGCAGCCAGGGAGAAATCCACTTGATGCCCAAGGCCAATGTACAATCTATGATGTATCCTCCTAAAACCCTGATTTGTACAGATACCATGTGACCACCTGCCCAATGCCTTTTTTCCTTCTAATCTTTCCTCTTCAACTGGTTCAATGTGTAACATTTGCAAACTTTTTTTTTCTTGTTTTCTAAAGAGAACAATTAGTTATGGAAGACAACCACTTTACTTGTTTTAGGAACAATTCTGATTTAAATTATATTAGTTTTCTAGTAATTCCCAATATTCATTTTTCTTCTCTTTCTTTCCCAGCCTTTCCCACTCTCTTTCTGGAAATATGAGATTGAATTAAATTTTATGAGTTTGTTCAACAGTTAATATCTCCAGCAATGCAAAGGGGGAATAGGATGACATGAACTGGTGAATAGCTTTCTCAGATCAAGGTGTTAGAGACTGAAATAAACATCACAGACCAAATCAGCTTATTTTCCCTGATCTGTGGCCAAGCCCATGTGTGGATTTGTAGAAAAATTCATTTTTTCCAGCCTGCTCTCACAAGTGTGAGCTGCCAAGGGCAATTTCTTTAGGAAGATTCTTGTAATACAGTGATGGCAGTTGAGAGTGTTTCACAATAAATAGTTAGCAGAGTATTCAGTTTACTAATCAGAGGTACTGAGATAATGTTTTATTTCCCCCCAGCTGAGAAATATGAAAATTCATCTTTTAGAAGATGAATCCTGCTCAGGGAAGGACACCCAGGAGAGGACTGAATCCTACCTCCAGATGAGAAGAATTACCTGGAGAACTCAGGCAGGAGAGCATTTGGGTTGTTCAGCAGGGTATGCTTCATTTGCCAGAAGATGTCATTTCCCCATTTCTCGAGGGTTTGAGTAATGCTGTGAACACCTTCGATGTTGACCTTGTCAGCTAGGTTAGCAGGATGTCCATGGAAGAGAGGAAAACAAATGTGTCAGCACAAGGAAATACAAGCCAGTGCTCTGAGTTTGATTCCATTCCCCATCACAACTCAGTTGTGATGAAATGCCAAATATTAAACACATGGAGGATCTAAATTAAAAAGGAGGTAACTCTCTCTCACAGTGTAATTCTCTACCTCCAGGTGCCTAGAGTTTCTGCTGTCACTGGATTCCCCAGCTGATTATTTCTAAAAGCATTTTTTCTCCAGAAGTCTCCCTCAGCTACCCAAGAATCAAAAAAGAGCAGTCATGAATGAGCATTGACTATCCCACTCCAAGGACAAAATAAGTGAATCTGCATCTCTGAGTTACTGAACACCTCCCATGCTGAACCACCGCTGTGACCTCCTACCGCCTTCTCTGTAGTTCCATTTCTGATGCTGGTCCAGAAAGTCCTCCTGGGATTTACTGCAGGGCAAAAGGATGAAGAGGAGGAAAAGAGGAGGAGTCACCATGATGGCCATTGTAGGATCTTGACTTCTCCTTGTCTCTGTGGAGACAAAATGTCTTGCTAAGTGCTTTATTTCTTTTTTCTTCTCTTTCTCCACTTCCCATCTGTCATCACAAGACCAAATTTCTCTTTGGTGATGTTTTTATTTAAAATGTTGTTCAAGTTGCTCAGAATAGGTTTTACAGAAGCAGAGGGACTTTTTCTCAGGTATGAACTTTACTTCCTTTTCAAGCAACAGAGTAGTACTGAGATACTTCATCAACCAGCAGCAGCTGGGGAAGTAGCTTTGCTTCCTTTGTAGCTGTGTTGGGATAGCACCTTATGGTTACAATTGTTCTAGCAGTGTCAGAAGGAGGTACTACAGAGTGGGAAAATCACTGCATCCCTACTCTGTATTTTGGAGAAACAAGGTAAACAACCATTGAACAAATTATCAAGTGTCTCATGGTGGCCAGAATAAAAAAAAAAAGTTCTTTTTGATGACTAACCAGTGGCAATAT
Source organism: Agelaius phoeniceus (assembly GCF_051311805.1). Classification (NCBI taxonomy): domain Eukaryota; kingdom Metazoa; phylum Chordata; class Aves; order Passeriformes; family Icteridae; genus Agelaius; species Agelaius phoeniceus. Next base: position 26,319,566 of record NC_135269.1, on the reverse strand, counting down.
CTTAGATGCTGCCCATAGATGGAGCCTCAAAGGTAACTCCAAACCCCATGTACAATCTCCACCTTGCCCTGGTGTCACGGGGTCAGTTCCTCCTGAGCAAAGCTGCAGAGTTGACAGGACATGTATATGAACTGATGTGAACACTTACCCAACTCCTTGTTTTCTTTCAAGTTTACCATCATTCCCAAGCCAGCCCTAACCTACAAGCCCTCCTGGGCAAGTACCATCTCTAAACCTAAGAGGATAGATAGTCTCTCTACAGCTTACTCATGCTGATTTGTTATTCTTTCCTAATAAATTAGTCCCTCAGTGTTGAATCTGGTACTTTAATTAAAAAAAAAAAAAGTCATGAACAGCTGTTCTGCTAGAAATTGGCTGAAAATATCCATTATGCACATATTGCACATAGCAAACAGAAAAAATGCATTGCCAAGTTCATGGGGTTTAGTGATGATTTTGGTCATCTGTAGTCACAGTGATGGAAGGGCTCATGTGAGAAGCAGGCACATCCAGAAAATCTGAATTATTCTTCTGTTCAGGTACATGCATCAAAAGCTTAAGATCTCACTGCAAAATATGAGGACATTAATTTTTTTTTTTTTATATAATATAACCATCTGGGAAGAATTCAGTCACCTCAAAACCTACCAGAAGCTGTAGCAGGCAAAGCAGTAAATAAATAATTTCTTTCACTTTATGCCTTTCTTACATTTGATCACTAGTGCATTTTAATTGCAACTGCATTTATTTTTCCACTATTTAAAGTATCATTATGAATATAACCATACTAATGGAAAATGTCATGATACTTTAAAAACATTACTTTCCATCTGTCAGGATGTAATTTGTATTTAGTATTCTTCATCTAATTGCAGTATTCATTTAAAGGAAAAATAAATTACCTTCTTCCTATCTCACACATGCATACACCTTTTCTTCCTGCTAACTCAGAGCTGCCAAAATAAAGATCTTTAAGAAGGTCTGACAATATCACCAAGGCTCATAATGAAAAGGTCTTCATGGACCTTCTTGAAACTATTTGCATTGACACCATACCTCCTCCACCTCTCAGCTTTTCCAGATAAATGTGCCAGCCTTTACAGCTTTTTTTTTTCTCTCTTTCTTTGAATGACTATGCCCTGCAAATGCCTTTTTAATCTTCCCTGATGGGAAAGGACTTACCAGACACCTATGTGTCTAATTGCAAATGATTTGAAAATGCTGCCAACATCAAGGAAACAGTGTGGCTTCCAAGCTAATTGGAAAACTTCCTGTAGAGATTGTCCATTCCTTATCCTTTCCAACTCCCACTTGTTCTAATACCCCACAGCTGGGATACTTTGATCTTTCTCTATTTGTTAAAAGTAGGGTGGTAATAAATTCCACCTACATCTTATACTGAAAATCCACGCTACTTGAGCTCCAACTTTTTAAAACATCAGGTGTCCAAATGAATCCCAAGAACGACATGTTCTATTTGCAGGGCCCCTCCCAGACCAGTTTCTTTGTAGCTTTGCTCCCTGCATTCCTGAGGGTCTACCGTAATTTATTATCACAGTAAACATCAGGTTATAATCATCTTTGAAGAAGATTCTCATACCTCAGGCACACAGAAAATGAGCAATCTTCCCTCTCTTAGGTGGAATTGTAGACAGCAAATGGATATTGACTAACAAAGTTCCTAGCTGAAAAAGTCTGTGGGGTCATCTGTAACAGGAACCAGATCCCCAGCCGATTCAAATGTCTTCTGCTCCTTTGCAGAGTTGCACTGGAAAGTACTATCAGGGTAGAGCACAGATGGACAAGCAGGGACAACTCTCTCACATCCTTGGATGGGAACTCTTTCCTAAATGCAGAGAATAACAATATCAACATATTAGCTTTATCATTGTTACTATTAAATACAATAATATGAAGTGCTGTCAGAAAATTACATCACATTCTGCCCTTGGAGCAGATTAGGCTCAGTGATTCACTGGACAGTCCGTTCATCTGCAGGCAGTGAAGACCAACATATTTGTCTCATTATCACACAATATTTTTTTTCATCATTTAACCTTTTGATTCCTCACTTCAGCATGATTAAAGAGCTCAGCTAGCTTGATAGCCTGAGCACAGCCCTGCTGTGATCAGCAGTTGTGCCATCCGAGCCAGAATCCCTGCCCCAAAGCAAAGGACTACTGCCAGTATTTGAACTCCCATCACTGTCCCTCTCCCATTAACCCCTTTGGTTTCTTGTTGCTCCATTTCTAGTGCTCATCCCCCCTCACAATGCAGTGGGTAATCCCAACAGAGCCCTGAGATTTCCTTGGTATCTGCCTCAGCTGGGGTTGAGCGTGATGGCTGAAGTGCCCCACTGCCTGTGGGTTGTGCTGCCTGCCAGGATACGGGGATTTGCCCAGGTTACCTGCTTCTAGTACCAAACACAGCTTCATTTCAGAGAGCCCTGTCTCCCCTGAAGCCTGAGGAGAACACACACATCCTATTGCAGATGTGCAAGTTGTTGCTTTACGATGCAGATCTTGCCTCTTGTACATCAAGAGGGCTTGAAACCTTCCCCTGTGCCTCTGACTGCTCCAAACACAAGCCCTCTCTGAGTGCATCAGCATCCCAGTGTGTTAGCTCAAGCCCATGCTTGTTTTGGGAAGAGGATGTTGTTGATTACAGTTATCAATCCCTGCAGTGATAACTAAAATTAAGGATTTTTTTTCTGTGTTTGAACATTGAAATGCAAGTGAATTACATTAATGCTTTTCATTTGAGGCCTGTTCTCCTCTCATAACTTTTTCAAGTTCCTGTTGAGCTACTGTCAGACTGAAGCTGAAGAGCGATTCTGGATTTTGGGTCATTTGCAGGGAAATAAAATATAGTTCTAAGTGAATCAGGGAGTTTGATCTCAGGTGAATCATAAATACATAAAATGTAGCTCTCACTCCAATGATAATAGGTATTTAAACATCAAAGTATGTTTTAGATTCTCTATGTTGTAAAGGATCTCAATAGATAATAAAGCTAGTTTTGCATACTGTTGGAATTCCTCTCTGTATTTTTTTCTTCTATCTCTTTTATTTCCATTGCAATATTTTAAGGTTATATTACTTACACACGCCCAACTGAAAGGTTCTGTTTTATGGATTAGGTTCAAAAAGGTTTCAGTTATATAAACCAAACAGTTTCTTATTAAAAAAAAAAAAAAACAAACGTATTGTAGCTGCATACAATTTCTAATGCCAGTTCTGTGAGACTCCCAGCCTGGGATCTTGAAAGGTCTCTAAGCTTTTAGAGGAGAAAGCTGCCAAGCCTGTGAGTCCAGAACAATCAAAGTATTTGCAAGAGCTCTACTTGCAAAGCGGATGGCATTTGTTAGCTCTCCAAGCAACAACAACCAAAAAAAAAAAGCAACATTAGCATATGCTTGTAGAATTATGTAATGGTGGAAAGATCATGAAAAAGGCCAAAAATAATTTTAAAAATTGGATCCTACAATATTAAGCCAGCCACAGTGGTACAGCTAGAGTATCACCTGTTTCAGAAGTCTTTGTTATAAATCCATTGTGATGGAATATTCTTCAATTTACGTGTGTGGGTACAATCCTATATGTTGGTGCACACACACACTTGGTTTGAGGTTGGAATAACAACATGTAGGAATAACAATATCCTCCTGAGTTTTTCAAGTTTGGTTACAAATTTGAGTTAAACAGTGCTTTTTCATATAACTGAGGGTTACAGTGCTCATTTTCTACCTGGATGTTGTGTGAAAGTGAAGGGCATCTGAAACCCTGAAATAGACTGACCACCCTGTCAAACAAGGAGATCTGATTGAGAGCCCTGATGAGAGACAGCTAAGGTGATGCTGTTGCCAGCAGGCAGCCATAGTGGGGATAAAGAAGAAAAGAAAACAAAAAGCCATCCAGGTGCAAAGCAAACATCTGCTGCAATACATCTGTAAAGTACAGTTGGTTTTGAGGAGGTAATATTCACCTTCTGCCTCTTCTCCAGGAGTGCCTGCTTTTTCAGGATATGTCTTATCTTCAACTCTCTCTCATTTAGTACTCGGTCCTTCCTCTTAGGAAGTTTCCTCTCTCTCCTTAGATAGGCACTCACAGACCTTGCACTCTCCATGTCTGTCTGTCTGACAGTCTGCCTAAGGATTTGCTTTCTCTTTCTTTCTCCCTATTTCTCTCACTCTGCACACTCCTGTTCTCTCTAGGAACTGTAGGTAGCACTCCAACCTCCACATCCATGCCAGTCTGCACATATTCCTTCCTCTCCTGGCTCTTCCCACAGGTGCCTTTATAGTCCCTCCATGCAACAACCTCTTTCTGAGGTGTAAGGATCTGTCTCCTCCAGAGGAAGAAACAAAACATTCCTGGGAAAGAAGGCAGAGAATTGTATACAAGCATTACCTTTGCTCTTGAGGCCAGTTCTTCTGTGATGAAGCTTCCAAATCTCTGCCTCCCTGCTCCTTTCTTACCACCCCCTCTGCATTTCAGCTTGCAACGAGTGACGTGTCCCTCTTCATTTCCCTGCTTTCCACATTTCCACAGTCTTTCCGTGGAGCCTCCTCCAGCTGTACCTCTCTTACCCCTCCCTCCCACTCCTGCAAACTGGCCATCTCTCCCCACACATGGGAGCCTTATGGGAAGGGAAGCCTGGGTGACGGAGCCCTCTCAAAACCAGCTCTGTCTCCAAGGACACTCGTGTTATCTTTGCCCCCGGTTCTTTTGGGCAGCTCTCAGCCGCTGGCTCTCTGGCACAGCTGGATGACTTCTCGTGCTAGTCACAGTTTCCACTATGCACTGCTTCTCTCCGGCTGCTTGAACCCTCCAGCCATCCAGTCATGAATTTGTTCACCGCCTTCTTCCTGCCTTTTAACTAACACGCCAATTAATTCCCTGCTGATTAGTTCATTCCTGATGCATTCTGCCAAATCTATTTCTAGTGCAATAAACAAGGAGGGATGAATCGGCTGCAGTGTTGTTGTTTTTGTTCCCTTGATCCCCTCCCCCAGGTCTGCACTTGCCAAATCAAACGGGCTTTGGTCTGGTCAGTACTTAATAAAGAGATTTCTAAACAAATGCAAGGTGTTAAAGGGATGAGTTTTGTGAAGCAGGGGGTGAACCCCTGACTGTGCTCCCATGTCTGTGTCAAACTGGTGTTGTGCTGTGATTTGAGGAGATGTGCAGCCATCACAGCCTGAAGCTGAAGAACTGCTGCACACATCTCTCATGACTAGACCCATGGCACTGCTTGCGAGTGCCTTGGCCAAATCTGCATTCTTTTTAGTATTACTTCTCCAGTATCAACTGGCAAGAACACCCTCTCTGCTTCCTGACCAGCCTATTCTTACTTAATTCAGCTTTTCACAGCCAAGACACTGCACTATACAGTGAGAAAAAAGACACTTTTCTCACAGAGCAAAGACTGCCCAGCCACTCAGAATAAAAGCAAACACCCAGCAGTAAGGAACCAGGGGGTATGTGCAAGTGATACAGACAGAGCAGCTAAAAATGCAGTATTGTGATCACAACAGATGCTGGAGTACACCAGCTGAGGAGCTGATTGTGAGGGAAGCTGAGTGGCTTTTAAGCACAGTCTGTAAATATCAGCCAGCATTATCCTTTAGTCAGCCACTTAAATCCAGTCAAGAAGAGAGAGATTCCACTGGAACCAGACTCAGGGATATCTGCTTCTCTGACACCAGAAGCATGTTGTTTTGGCTGCTCCTGCTCCCCCAGTCCCACTGGCTCTGTGGCAGGGAAATTTCTGAGAAGACTGCCTTATTTGTGGAGCCTTGCCTGCGGAACACGAAACAGCAGGACACTCATTTGCAAAGTTATAAAACACCAGTTTTTAAAATCAACCCACAATACACAGGCTTAACACACACCAGCCTCCGGAGGAACTGGAAACATATTTTTTCAGGGCTCAAACAAGCAAACAAAATGTCCAGGCAACAGGCAAATAACCCAAACAATCATCTGCCTCCAGCTGTTTCCCATTCAGCATGTGGCAAACGCAGTCCAGTTATGCCTTTGCATCTCCCTGCTAAGAGGCAGCTGATGGTCAGTGTGAGATGGGGACACCAGCTTGAATGCTCTGAGCAGGAGCCCCTCCGTGGGGGCACAGCACAGAGCCACTGGGTGAGCAAAGCTGATGGCACTTCACACCGTGTATCAACCCAGTGCTGGCAGACCCAGCTGCTCAGAGGGAAGAGGGCAATTCCCAGTGGCACCTTAAGATGTATGCTTGCTGCTGGGCAGTTTGTGGGATTTAGCAGCAGGTGCTGCCTTCCCTTTTGTATAACATATCACCTTATTATCTGCTCTCTCCTTTTCTTTATTGAGAGTCCAGTTCATAAAGGACTGGGCACTTCCCTCTGGGCTCCCAGCCACAGGGTGCCCAGCGTTGGCAGAACAAGGCTGAGACCAGAGGTAGAGCCATCAGGAGTTTGGCTGGAGAACCTTCTGCAGTAACTCCCTCAACAAACACACCCTGTGAAGGCAGCATGTGGGCACATCCCACAGCCTCAGGTGATGCACAGATTAAACTTTTGCACAGTCCTGACCATCTTTTGGCCTTTTCTCATGATAGAGTGAACTGATGTTGGTTTTACTGCATTGGTTCATTAGAAACTCCATGGTCATCTGCACTACTTGAAACCTCCTGAGGTGTGCTGTTTTGCACCTGCTAGAAATGTTATGATCACTTTTCCTGGCTTTACTTGCCTTTATTTTTGTCTTACTGTTATCCTTCACTGCTTAATGGTATTTATTTTGTTGTTTGAACAAGCATTTCCTATTTATTGCAATGTCTACTTCTGTGTGAGGACTCTGTCATGGAAGGACTCAGCCAGGCACAGGAGGAAAGAGGATGGCGTTCCTGGCCTTGCCATGTAGCCATGCAGAATAGAAGGATGGGATGAATAGAATGGGTAAAAACATTGTCTTAGCACTAGTAGGAATGCAAAGACATGGGTTATTTCTTCCCTCTGGACACCTGGAAAAAGGTACAGCTGGGAACAGCTCCTGCCCCAGCAGCTCGTCAGGAGGCGACTGCCCCCTGACCTTTCAGCAGGGCTGTGTGTGCAGCCCCTCCATTGTGCAGCTCTGCACGAGTGACCCTCTCCAGCTTGAGAACCTTAAATAGCAGTGCTGTTTCATGTGGCTCCTTTCAGGGTCAAGGAGCAAGCAGAGGCTTTAGCTCCAGCAGGCTGGAAAAGGCTGTCATCTCTGGCAGACAGGTGGCAAGAAGCAAGGGGTGGCACAGGCTTAACACTGATGAGGGGCTGGTGGCTGTGTATTTTCATGCTTTTTGCTTGTAACATTTTTCTAAATGACCACTTGTCTACACAAAGCTCTCAAGCCTAGCCCCAAGTATCTAACTTTTCACCATCTGGCTTTTTCAAACTGCTTTGGAAAAAAAAAAAATAAAATGAACAGTGACATTCACATCAATTAATGAACTATTTGCAGCTTTTTTGATTGATATTCGAACACTTGACAGGTCCAATTTATATGCAAATCAGCTTACATTCACAGCGTAAAGAAAGAAAACTTAATTTCTCATGCTTTGCAAATCATTAAATCCTCTGAACATATTACTTAGTCATATGTTCCTTAAAAGCATCAGTTTAACCACAAATCACTTGTCCTTGCAATCCATTAGCCTCACAGAGAACCCTGGGCTTGGGGAGCAAGCCATTTTTGTGGGGATACATGAAATTAAGAGTGGGCTATGCTGCACTACAAATGTAAAAGCATAGCAAACTATGGGCTTTTGCACTGTATGTGTGTGTGCCAGATGTTAGCAGATCACAAATGAGGACACCAGACATCCCAGCTCCTGCTTCTGGCTGTTTTCTGCCGTTCCTTTGCTCCCAGCCCTAATTGGTACCAGAAGCATTTTCTTAGAAGGAGTCACTCTGCTGGACAGCTCTTGCCCTGTCTATCACAGGCTTTGCTAACTGAGACTTGAAAAGGATCCAGGATCTATCCTGTAAATATTTACATAGATACAGGACTGCCACTGCTCTTAAATCAAAGCCTGGAGGACAGGAAATGGCATATGGAACAGAAAGACTCTGTATTCAGAAAGACCTGGAAGGGAAAGAGTAACAACAGCTGTGATGGCTTCTCCAGAGTTTGCCACCTGGGACTGCCCCCGCAAGTGCTGTGTCCTCAGGAAGGTCTCTCTCTGAAGCCTGGTGACATCAGTGGAAAAAAAACCCTCTGGTACCAAAAGATTTTGGATCAGAACTATTCTCTCTCCTGTTCATATCTGGAAAAAAAACCGAAAAACCTCTCTTCACCAAGTAGACCACTTGGTGTCTCTCTTCTGCTCCTTATTGTTACTATGCAAGAAGTTCCAGGACAGAGCTGGACATGAAAGAGTGAGTACATTATTTGCAGAAACAGCACCTGAAACAGGGGAAAGCAAGCAGCTGATGCTGAGGAAACATGATGTGTTCATTAGCCAGGCAGAGTCTCTTTTGATGAATCTGGCCAATATTCCTTTCTCTCATTCAGTGACAGAGGACATTGGCTTGTGAGCTCTCACACAAATCATGACTTGAAGAAGTGGCAGGGTTGGAGGGCCCGCGTGTGGGCCTGGGAATCAGGAAGCCTCGTGGCTTTGGGGAAGCCACAAAACCCTCCTTGCTCAACTTCCCCCTTGTGGGAAAGGGAGAGTTCACTTATTCACTCACCTCGGAAGGCTGCGGTGACGGCTGAGGACAGCTTTGGAAAACAGCCTGGCCATCTTTTGTAATTAATCAACGACAACAATAAAATAAAATAAAATAAAATAAAATAAAATAAAATAAAATAAAATAAAATAAAATAAAATAAAACAAAATAAATAAAATAAAATTGCAAAATGAAAAGAAAACAACTAGATTTCTTCCAACCAAAAACTTTCCAAGAATGAAGGCATATATTTATAGCAACAATAATTTAAGGGGACGGGCACTTTCTGTGCAAACCACTCAGGATGACAAGCCTATTTCCCATCGGTCTGTGCCCACACAGTCGCGCAGGCAGGCTGCGGAGATCTGGGCTGTCCCGGCTCACGGCTGGCTGCCACCGGCCCGTCCCTCCCCGCGGGTCTCTGCCCCTCAGCCCACCGGGCACACGGAGGGCCCGGGCTCCCCTCCCGCCGGGGAACTACAATTCCCAGCAGGCCGCGGGGCGGCGCGGGGCGCGGGGCGGCGCGCGAGCGCACTGCCGTGTCCAGCATGGCTACGGTGCTGTCCCGGGCGCTGAAGCTGCCGGGTAAGGGCTGCGCGCCCGGGGACCGACCGACCGCCGGTCACGCCGGGCCGGGCCGCGCTGCGCCGGGCGGGGCCAGGCCGGGCCGGGCCGGGCCGGGCAGGGGCAGCCGCGGCCGGGGCAGGCCTGATGGCGGGAGGCGCGGGTGCCGCTGCCCCAGGGCTGCGGGCGCGTTGCCATAGCGATGTGGCGATGTGGCGATGTGGGGTTAGGCCCGGCGGTGCGGGCGGTGAGGGGCGGCCGGCGGGCTCCATGGCCGAGGGAGGGACACAGGGGCCGGGGCAGCGTCTCGGGGCTCGGAGGGCGTCGTGTGTGGCAGAGGGGGGCCTGGGCCGCGGCCCTGTGAGGGGTCTGCGCGGGAGGAAAGGAAGCGCTGACCTCTCCGATCCGCTCCTGCCGGGTTTTGCCCACAGAAGCCAGGCCAGGAGCTCGGTAAGTGCCAGTGCAATTACCCAGGTAAATGTTTAAAGCCTGCCTGCCGCCTCTGCACCTTCCAGCCAGAGATCTTCAGCGAGATGAAAGGATATTCAAGCATAAGGGGCTATTGTGTGCTGTGAGCAGCAGTCAAACAGCCATTCTCTTCAGTAAGGAGATTAAAAAGGAATTAAAATACCTTGCCAAACCAGATCTTGGGAGCATGCAAGTTGCTGTTGGATGTACTGTAGACGGTGCCAATGCACCTGGCTGCATAACCTTCAATGGGAAGAGCTCATTGCTCTTCCTAACCTGTCTTGCCTTTGGGACAGCCCTGGGACAGAGACAGGGCCCAGCTGTGTGCTGCTGGGGAGGGCTTTACCTTGGCACTACACACCACATGGTCCTGCATGGCCCCAGCCCGAGAGGCTGCACTCATCATCCTTTCTTCCTCCATCAGTCCATGAAGGTCCTTCCTGCCACTGTAACCCTTAGCAGGAGTCATTACTTTTAATTTGTGTGGTGTCTGTTGAGTCTCATTCAGAAAAATTTTGTTTGCAAGTTAGTTTCTTCCTTGTTTTATACATACATATACATACATATCTATATATACCTTTGTCTAAATGGGAGGGAATACATTCCCATGAAGAAGTCTGTGTAGGACGAGTGCAAACTGGTAGGTGTAGGTGTGTGCGTTAGGGCGTGACCAATGGGGAACTGCAATAAGAAGTGCAGATCTCTTCTGGGACCTTTGGAACCAGCATGATCTATTTGATATCTGCTGTTGGGAAACACTGATTTGGAAAAGGATTGTAACAGGCCTTGAAGCTGCATTTAAGAGAAGAGTTCTTGCATCAATCCTCAGGTTAAACTGCAGAGATCATGCCTTTCTTGTGTGTTTAATTATTGAGAAATGCAGCTTCCAACAGCAATGAGAAAGCAGAAAGCCTATTGCTATATCTGTTTTTTTTTTTTTTTGCTGCATCTCATTAAATTAATTAAAAATCAGTATGGTCTTAGAAATATGTCTGCAGTACCCAGTGACTGGTGCCTGTCAAATGCCAGAAAAATAAGCAGGACACGAAATTAGTACAGCAGGTACTGGAACCACTGTGCCATCATTGGAATAATGCACTGAACATTGCACTCGTCTAAAGTCCAAGATCTACTATTTTCACTTCCAAGTGAGTGCAAAGAAAAGCCTTCCCCATCAGTCAAAACCAGGAAAAATAAAATTACAATTAATATCTTTGAAGCCATCAGCACAAGAAATGAATAATTTATTGTCACTGGGACCTTATTTGAACACAGATCACCTAATGGGTGCCGTCTTTCCAGACTGTGGTCGCACGATGATCCTCTATTCTTCACTGAGAGGTCACATTCTTCTACTGCAAGTTGCCTGTGTGAAAATAGCATTTGGCAAATACATGGGGGATTTTCAAAGTCATAAAGTGTGATTTAGAGACCTGCTGCCCTTGAAAGCCAATAAGTTGGGGCGTTTCCCCTCAGTTCTGTCTTTGAAAGCCTCCATCGAAATGATCGGTATTTGCTTTTTCTTACAGTGGCTGGAAAAAGAAAAAGGAAATCCAGGGTGATGTGACCAGTAACTTGCTCTGATTGTAACCACAGGCCACTGAATGGGAACCTCTGTTTTATCACTGATGCCATGGAAAAAATGGAATATGATTTAGAGCAGGTCAGAACAGAGGATGCTTTGTTGACTCTACCCGTAGGAGGGAGGGAACAGAGAGCTATAGGGAAACTGACTTTGCTGATACTAACTCCATACCTGTGAGGCGGATGCAAGGTTTGTATACACTTGGAGTCTCTTTGGAGGAGGAGATAACAAAGTGTGAGTTACACAGACCTGGTACCTACATAAGACCGCAGAACTGCAGCTTGCTTTAGCACAGAGAATTGATTTCTCATGAAGGCTACACAATGGTTATCCTTTCAGGACATATGGTGAGAGTTTCACCAAGAGGCCAGCTCAGATCTTACCATTTCTACTTCCATGATGGAAAACTGAAAACTGTGTGTATTCCTTGACAGCTGGTTGCTTGCAACAGAGGCAGTGTTAGCTTTCTGTTGATGGACAAACTGTTCTCCAGCCTGAGCCTTGTTGTTAACCAGAAAGGAAAGAATTTGACTTCTGAAGCACTTAAAAATAAATCATCATTCTCTAAAAGGTGTGAGACTGCTTGTGTTTTCACACATTCTTTACTGGTTTTTATGTTTGTTTGTGCTTTTCTGCTGAAAAATCATCTGGGGGTGATTAGTTGAAGTCAGTTGTGTTATCCCTTCTTCCCACAGCTAGTGACCTAAAACTCAGATGAGGAGTCAGGTTCCTTCTGGTCTCCTTCCAGCCAGGTGAATCATGATTTACATGTTCTCTGCACAGAACAGCCTTGGGAGGCTGAGCAGAGCACATGCTTGCCAGCATTCCAAATGCATTCCCAAAGCACCTACAGATTGGTTAAGGCTCTCTCTGAACAGTAGGAGATAAGTGTTTGAATCCTCTGAGATGAGCTATACAATTGGGTTTTGCATGTGCTAGATGAGTGCTCCAACAGCCCTTCTTAAAGGGCAGTATCTTCCCTTCTTTTGGCTTAAAAAAACCCAAAACTCAGGGCACTTTATGCCCGAGTTTAGTGAATGGCTGTGCCTTGTGGGTGTGCTGGATAACTTTTTGGGGAAAGATAAGGTGAAGGTGTGCCAGTTTCTGATTCCTACTCTGGCTTAGACATGAATTGAGACTGAGCAGCTCTCTGCCTTATAGCTCTCCTATACTTCTTCAGATTCTTAGCTATGTAGATCATCAGAAGCTGTCATTACTGTGTAGTAGCTGTTTTGTAGCTGCTGCTCAGTGGTTCTCAGTAGGGCATGTGTTCCTGTTGCAGGTTGTGGTTGATGCCACTGTCAATCTCAGCATCTCAGTCTCTGCCAGTTCAAGGAGTGGGTGAGCCATATTTTCAAGGTCCTTTCTGTCTCCAGAAAGGGAGAACAAAACTGTTACAGATAAATTTAATTCATACCAGGGCTTTCAGTTGCATCAAGAATGATCAGCAGGTTCCAGTCTTTTGGTTGACTGTTTGGAATTAAAATAATTAAACAAAACATAGTATATGTAAAACATAATTATTCTTTGAGTTGTTTTACTCAAGAGTCACCAGTTTCCAAAACTGGGAGCAGTCTAGTTAACACAACTGTCTGACTTTGACTTCCCAGGCATAATACCATTTACTCTTGGGCCAGCCACGTTTGTTTTTCATGCCATTCTGACCTGGCTTGAACTGGCACATCTGGATCTGTTGTGAGAAGCTGCAAGTACACTGGCAGCGAGACCTCTCTGGAATTTTTTGCTTTAACTGAGTAGTCTTTCAGTCACTTTTTAGCACAGCCTACAGTATTACACACCTGTGAAATGACACTGCAACCTCTGAGCAGAGAGTTGTGTGCCACCAGGGTCGGTGGCCTTCTGTGCACTTATGGGGTGGGGCCAAGGTTATCAGGAGTTCCTGAAAAGCCGACACTAAGAGCACATGTTTAGAGCAGAGCTATGTGAAACAAAGCAGTGTGTCACAGGGATACACCAGACCAACCCATAGAAATGCAGTATCTCTTGGTTCCTGCCTCCACAAGGAACTGTTTTTTGGAGTGTATATGTATACCAGGTTTTTGAGTCTTTTGTAGAAACCCCTGATTCAAAAAGGAAGAGTCTGTCTTAGATATGTGAACGTGTTGGATATTTTTATTTCCTTCTGTTCAGTGTAGGTGAGTTGTCCTGGTTGTTCCACCTAATGTGGGGCATTTAATTTTTGGTGGGATTGTAAGTTTTTCTTAAGTCCTAAAAATGAAGCTGAATACCACTTGTAAGTGGTAGACCAAGGGAGAGTGAAGGTCCTTTTGTAGGGTGAGAAATGAGGAAGAACTAGGATACATGTGCTGCAAAATACACTCTAGTTTATTCAAAATAGCTGTGTTGCACTAACTAGGTACTACAGTACATCTGTAACTTGAGTGTCTTTAGCAGGAAAACCAGAAGTAAGGTGTACTATCTTAGTCAGGAGGAATAATCATGAAAGCCCTAAAATTTGTGCTTTGTAAAGCCTTCCCATCATCTTAGTGTCTGAGAGGGGTTACAGCTTGCATATTTTTGCTTATTAGTTATGCCTTGCATGTATCACTTCAGGAATCTTCAGGCACCAGCCAGTTCCTGTTTCAGATCAGCTTTAAACAAAAGGAAATGAGACAGATACCTGGGATAGCAAGGTCCCACCTTGTAATCAGAGAGAGAGAACCAGACTGAGACTCTGGAATCCTCAGAGCGTTGGCCATGGCTCCATGCCCAGCCTTGTGGCACAGGGCAGCTCCCTGAGACGTGACGCTGGACTCGTAGCTTGGGGCAGTGAGTCTGCATGATCTTTATTGTCCCCATAACCAGATGGTGCTGGCCTTAGGCCAGGGTGTGTGAGCAGCTCTACACCTGCCCTCACCACACTCCCTGTGTCTGTCCAGGGCCTGGGGCAGGTTGTGTGTGCTGGGCACCTGTGCAGGAGACACCTAAAGGTGAGCTACCTTCCTGCACCACCACCTGAAGGGATCAGTACCAAGTTATCTGTCTTGGCCAGGCTAAGCACAGGCTGTGGGCTCTGCTGGGAGCAGGAACAGAGCAGGTGCACTGTGGTTGCTTCAGGCAGGGGTTGGAGCATTCCCTTTTGCAGAACTGAGCATGCAGAGAAGGTGGTGTCTTGAAGGAACACCCTGATTCCTCCAGACATCAGCATGTTACTGGCCCAAAGGGGCAAAATTTCTTTCCCCTCATCTTCAGGGAGACTTCATTCTTGGGATTTCTGCTGGTCAGAGTGACTTTGAGATATGTACAAGTCTCTTTTCTTAGCTTGGCAGTGGAAGAAGGAGTCAGGATTCTTCAGCTGTAGTTTTTAAGGCTGTTTATTTCTTATGTGTAACATTCTTTCTTTGGTTTGCTGAGGTCTGTTTAGCAGGTTAGACAGAGGCACACTGACCGCCCTCAGAGGTGGTGTTGTCTTTCATACTAAAAACTACGTGTACATTATTTACAATAGCTTCTTAATACTTATCATGTATGTTAGACAGTGAGTTTCTACTTTAGACTAATCTAAAAGTGCTAACATCACTGGGAAGATGGAGGCTAGGAAGAAGAAAGAAAAAGGACAGGGCACACTTAAATTCTTTTATCTTGAGACTCTGAGCTTCTATTCTAAAACTCTAAAAATTTACTTTTCACTCTGTGACAGACTAACTGTTATTCTGCTTAAACTTTTTTGACTTGTAGTTCTTCATATAAAGGTGGTAATTTGCTCTATGGGTCAAAATGAAAGTCACAGGTGTCTTGGGCTCTGTGCCAAGGTCTCTGAGCTTTTTGGCAGCAGCTTGAGCTATCCAGAACAGCTAGAGAAGATGTCCTGGGTTCTGGCACTTCATGTTTCATTGCTAATCAAGAAAGTATTAGAATTAAATCAGCCATGAATTCCATATAGATGCATGCATACACATACATATATGTATACACACACATATCTGAGGAAAATAAGCTGTCAGCATCTTTTCTCCCACACATGCTACTGTGAACCATGGAGAGAGAGAAACCCTTTGATTTCTCTCACACTTCTCACTTGGAGCGATGCAAAATCCAGACTACTCTGTCACGCCTTCTGTATCACTCTCCACTGCAGCCTTTTCTCCACTGAGATCCTGCAAAAACTCATGTTTATTGTCTCTCTCCATCTTTCTTCTCAGGAAAGAAGAGCCCAGACCTTGGGGAATATGATCCCCTCACTCAGGCTGACAGTGATGAAAGTGAAGATGACCTTGTACTCAACATCCAGAAGAATGGGGGGGTCAAGAATGGGAAGAGCCCCCCTGAAGAGATGCAGGACCCTGATTCTGATGTGGAGGTCGGGATGACAAAGCAGCACACGTCCGAGAGCGCTCCTGAGGGTTATCCTGCCGAGACAGCTGGGAGTTTGGAGCAGAAGGCTGCTCCCTCCCTCATGCCATACCTGCGCACTGCCATCTTTTTGCTCACTGTGGTGATCTCGATGATTCTTGTGCTGGTGTGCGCATTTCTAATTCCCTGTCCCCCTAGAGACTTGCATAACACCTGGAACCGCAACCTAGGTCAGGGAGCAGGTGAGAAAGCCCCAGGAACAGCAT
The DNA here is from genome assembly GCF_051311805.1 of Agelaius phoeniceus. Classification (NCBI taxonomy): domain Eukaryota; kingdom Metazoa; phylum Chordata; class Aves; order Passeriformes; family Icteridae; genus Agelaius; species Agelaius phoeniceus. Next base: position 26,303,679 of record NC_135269.1, on the reverse strand, counting down.
CTGGCATGGGGGAGGTGGCAGCTCCCAGGCTGGGCATCGGTGGGAGAGACCTATCTGGGAGAGCCAGGTCAGAGCAGAGGCCTTTCCTCACCACTGCAGATGCTCCAAAATAACAGACAGGTGGCTGTGTCCTGCTCACTCTTGAAGCTGAGGCATGTGAAATCTGGCATCCGCACATAACAGTGCCACAAAATTTTGTTTCTGCCAACATCAAAAATTATTTTGACTCTTCTTCCATCCTGCCTTTTTGTCTGGATGTTGTGCTCTGTTCCAGATGGAGATGGCCCAGCCCAGTTTAAAATACAGTGCCTCCCTTTCTACAGCCTGGAATTTACCAGTACCTCCATGCTGAAGTATGTGGTTGTGTTCAACAGGAGAAGGATAGAAGTCTTTGTGTCTTCTAACTAGCTTAACTAACCCTATTCTATTGTCTTTTAGTCCTGCTTGAATCCATAAATCAACATTTGAGATCTTTTGTCATCCTGTATGGGTCACTGGTATCTCCCATTCTGGTTTCTGCAATAAAGTAACACTGTTTTGTGAAATAATTTCTGCCAGGATTTCCATATGTCTCTGCCTCCTTGCTTTTTGCCCCTGGCTTCCAAATCCAAGCTTTTCATAAGATACATGGCTCCACATTGCCTCAGAAATGGAAGTGGGAAACATGAATCTTTCTCTGTTAGCTACTCCATTTCTCCTTTCCCTTTCTCTGACCCAGATGCTACATTTCTGTCTTTTCATGAAATTAAAGATCTTACCATGTTGTGAGCTGCCTGCCCTTGGTGGTTCCTTGGCAGACTTTGTGAGGCTTGTCAATGCACAAGTCTCATTTCTGGACCAGCCCTCCTCTCCCAGTGTGAAAAATGAGCTGGGTGGCCTTTTTGGCATGCAGTAACTCTGTTATTTTTGCAGGTGGTGTGTTATCCCCACTGGAGCTGTGTGATGTGAACGGTGATGGCCTCCCTGACATCCTCATTGTCTTCACTGCCTTGATGAATGCCAGTGTCATGGGTAAGCACTGCAGCTCCTTTCCATTCCTCTTAATGTGTCAGTAGGGACCTTTGTATGCTTGTCTTACACACAGGAAGAGTCCCTGCCACTGCAAATCCACTGCATTGCTCTTTTCAGAGTTCCTTAAAACTGCTGGTGTACTGTGCCTGTGGTTGGTCATGCTTAAAATTTTCATTACAAGCCTGTGCTCCTATACATTCTGGTCATCATCATCTGTTTGCTCTTACCTCATCTTGGGGCAACTCTGTCTCTTTGTCCTGCATTTGTGCACACTTCACTTTGTTTTTAGAAACACCCTCACTTTGCTGCCTTTTTCTCCAGGTCACTCCATATACTTGCCAGGCTGTTAATTCACAAATAATAGTCTGATAATGGGGCAGCTACTGTGCCTGGCTGTTTAGCAGGTGCTGCCCTCCTTCCTCCTCCTGGCTGCTTTGCTTTTTTTGGTTAGTCCTCACACCCTTCAGGTAACATAGCAGAAGCTGCTGATGCTGGCCACCATTACAGAGGGGCTGCCAGATCTGGTGGCATCCTGTTGCACTGGGCTTCTGAAGCCCTGGAAGTTCCCAGCTGCCTGCTGTACTGCAACTGTCTATCCCGGCATGGCCTGGTGCCAGGTGAATCTCTTCTGCCTCAGAGATGTATTCAGGGAGCAAGCATACATTGCACAACCTGAAGAAAATTCTTGGAGCAAAATGCCTTGGCTCTTCAAAGACGTAATAAAAATATTGTTAGAGGATAGGGAAGATGCCTTTGTCCATGGCCCAAGCAAGGCCTGTGGTATTTCACAGCAGGTCCTTTAAAAAGAAACCTATGAACATAGAGAAAACTGTAAAGTAACTTAAAAAATAAGTGAGAAAGGAAGACATGGTTGACAGAGAGGCTGTATTCCATTTATATTAATTGTACTTGCACGCTATATTTTTGCCATTACATTGCTTTTATTTTTTATCCCAGATATACATAGAGACAGCATGTGCTGAATGAAACTGGTCATACCTAGTTGCATCCTGGGTTGTAGCTGTGCTGGAAGACAAAAACCACACACTAAAACAGGTGTAAGCAGATCACAATCCAAAACTCACATAGTTGGATATCAGCTACCTGTAGCCTGTGCTTGGAGCATTGACGCAGTGCCAAGTAGAGATAAGCTTGGAATAGGCACCCAGTGGAGTAATCTGCAACATTGTTAACTGTTTCTCCAGCTTGTAGGCACAACAGCTGTGAGCTGCATTCAGGATTTAGTCGTTCTTGGTCCCTATCAATGTAACAAAGATAACTTGATCTGGGACACCCCCTGAGCACAAGCCACATAATTTTCAGTTTGAGAAGAGAGTGAGTTTGATTTAGAGACTGGACTCAGCCTTGTGTTTAGCCAGTGGCCCTTATATGCCCTTTGTGTCATCAGGTCACATGCTAGTGAGATAGAAGTTGGCTTGGTCTGTTGTTAGTTTGAAATGTGTGGGAGTTCATCTTAAGTTGTGATATGACCATACTAGGTGGAAATTAATTACAATAACCACACTGAAGTCTGAGGGCAGGCTGAGCTACAAGTTGATCACATTTGGAATCAGAACCAACAGTCAATTGAAACAGCATACACTACTTTATTTTACAATTATTTTATGCTAACTGGTGAATTGGAAAAAGAATGCCAAGTTCCACCAATTGGTTGCATTCAATCCGTTTTTCACAATAATGAAACTCCTTTGGAAAACAAAGGAAAGCACTCTCAGACCACCAGTCACTCTCTGTTGCCTCCAGAATTACAGACAAACCAGCACTTTCATCTGAGGTCACATCTGCCTTGGGAGTCAGTTAAGGTTTCCCCTTGGTGCTAGGTGTTTTGTTGAGGGAGAGGGGATCAGAATAATCAGTCTAATTTGACAGCAGTAAATTTCACAGGAGGAAGACACCACAGCTGAGCACAGTGTCCGCAGGAACTTGGTTCTCTCTGCCCAGCTGACCACGTTTCTTACAATGAGCTCAGGTTTTCATGATTTTCTGGGCTGTTGATTTTCAGCCCAACTTGTTTGGAGCCCACTGCTCCAAACAAGCCCAGCCCACTGCTGGGCTCTGCAGCAGAGAAATTCAGCCATGAGGTGACATTTGACCTTTGCTTTCAGGCAGTGTGGATTTGTCTGTCTGAACTGCTCAGCTCCAGGAGCTAGAGCTGGATCTCCAGCAGAAGGACCCAAGGCAACGTGGTCATACTAATCCCTCTGACACCAAGGGATTATATTCTCTCTTTCCTGCTTCTTCTAGGTGTCTCTAGACCCTCTGTAACTGTGGTGGCACTTTCTGGTATGAATGGCAGCACCTTGTGGTCCATCCAGCTCCCGGAGGAGACGCAAAGTGTGCAGTGCAATGGGCTGTCACTGGGGGCAGCTGCAGGGCCTGTCTGCCTTGTTACAGGAACATCGAAATTCCTCAGCCTTCTCAGTGCCTCCACAGGTAAAGTCAGCTACCAGCATATTAGAAATGTGCTGTTGCTTTTTTGTTTACTTTAAAGGACTAATAAGCATGAATGATTTGGTTCTGACACATCATGGTGGCTATTACTTCATGACACACGGAATGGAGTCAAAAGTAACGTGTTTCTAGTTACACAGGATAAGAGAATCCAAAACATTTCATCTCTGTGGCAGCATCTTTGTCCTACATCTCAGAATATTTCAAAGTGTTAATCTTACCCTGTAGCATCCCCATGTCATAAAGAATATGTAAAGTCTGTTCTCATTAGCATCGAGCTGCTGGTACAACTCAGGACCTACCTAACAGCGCTGCAAAGCTGAACAGCATTCTTGGAGAAGTTACATAAGGATATACACAACATCCAGGAAACCTTGCAGAGAAGTTAGGCCCATAGTTGAATTGATTAGATATGAATGAATATTGCATTTTTAATCCCTTGATAATGTACACCTTTACTCTTTGATTGCTGTTTGTTCTCCCACATTAATTCATTGGCAGAAATAGCCATAGGTAGGTATAGGGTTGCTTTTGGAATCAACCAAAAGGTACCTTGAAGGTGGGTAACTTTGGGATGGAGGTGTTTGTTAATATTACAGTTAGGTTTTAATGAACCCAGTTCATCCAAGGACAACGATTTCACCACAGTTGCTGGCTCAGCAACAAGACACCTTCTCCTATCTCCCCTGGCTGAGGGGTGCTGTGCCATTTATCAGCTGCACAGTACCATCAAGTTCCCCTCCCTGCAAGGATTTCTACAGTCTGGCCATGGTATTCCCACCCCACCTTTTGTTCCATCCCCTTTAGTAGGTGCTATGGTTGCAGATTGTGGATGTGTGGAGTCATGGTGGAATAGGTTTCAGGCATGCCAATCACATTCCATCCAGCAGCAACTGTATTTTACCCTATTATTTCCATACTGTTAGAACTTCTATCAGGATGTGAATATAACTTCTCAAGTTTCCTATAATTTTACCCCCATCTGTTTTCCCACACTTTTCAAATGCTTTTAGGGACTTGGGTTACTTGCACAGTGTTTGCATGGTCAGGACCATGAGCTGCCTCCTTTACCAGCAGTAGTAATGTACAAGTTTGGCCCTTGGTTTACTTTGTTATTCAGGGGCATCCTACAGAAAAACATTTTTAAAGATTTTAAAAGCAGAAAAACATTTTTAAAATTTTAAAACAGAAGTGTTGGCAAAAGAATGATGAAAAACTAAAAGCATCAAATTTAATTGTTGCCTTCTTTTTTAATGTTTATTTGCAAGTTTGCAAGTCTGGTTTTACTGGGTTTCCAGCTGGGTCCGTGCTGGACTGCTGAACCATTTGACATCATGTCTGTTAACATGCTTTCCCCCTGAGGTGGAGTGAGCATGTCATGCTGGAGTGGTAATTTGCTGCTGGGAATTTAACTGAGACACAGATTTGCACTCTGAGTATCAGAACTGTCCATCTGTTTCCTTTCCTCACATTTACCTAGCCTTTACTGCTGGCTGAGGCAAACAACTGCTGTCTTGCAGAGCAGCACTCTCATTTGGGTTCTCCTTTGTAAAGTGAACCTTAAATATTCTCTCCTGTTTCAGAAATTATATAGGGCTCAGGTCTTTTATAGAGATGCTAAGAAGAAAGCACAGCAGGACTTGAGGCCTGACTCAAAGGCAATCTGAAGAAATGCTGGGAGAAGAATTTTGCTTTCCACTGCAGTTTGTCTCAGTTTGTAGATGTGTCTTTCCCCTTCACACAGAATGGGAGAAATAATTTCTCTTGCTTCCTTTTCAAGAAGATTTTGTGGAACCCTCTAGGGATGCCCTCTGGTTCCCCAAGTACAGGTCTCTTTTATGCTGTTCTTTCCGCAGGCAAGACCATCTGGACACTGAACTCCATTCATCTTTCAAGTGGGATCCTGGCTGCACCAGCTGCAACTCTTCCAGATGTAGATGGAGATGGCATTAGGGATATTGTTGTTCTGGTTCTCACAGAGACACAGGTACAGCACATCCCTGCTCAAGGTTTGGAAGGACCTTTACTATTTGTGTAGAGGAAAAACAGACTGATGTGGAAGGACTGTAACCAGAGCTGCAAGAGCCCCTAATTTTCATTCCCTTGGATTTTGCTGAAAAGCACCCTTTTTCTTCCAGTAGCTCAGAGCAGTGAGATCAAACAATAATGACACTACCTGCATTCTTGACAGCTGGGAATGAACAGAAGGGTCATTATTTGCACCTGACTGAGACTTGAGAATTATCTGTTTCTGTTCAGTGAATGTGTGGTTTGAAGTGAGTGTTTAGCAGCAGTGTAGGGATGGATCTCTGGAGAAAGGAGCAGTTAGCTTATTCAAAAGAAAGAAATACTTTCTTTTATTAATTAATTCAGATTAATTGTGTGATTAATTCAGATGCAGATTTCCTTTATGCTCATGCCTCCCCACAATTCTAACATAGATTTTGTTAGAGGAGCTCCGATTTTTGAATTCCCTTTCATATTTGATCCATTTCTGTGAAGAGAAAAACGTGAATGTTAAGATGCCTAGAAAGCCAGACTGAGCAAAGAGAAAGCAAACACGAGACCTTGCTGAGGGGGAAATTATCAGTGCAGCTTCATGCTATGGGGTTGGGAGAAGATTCTGAGTGCAGAGGTGCTTGAAAGCACTGATAAAAATCTCTGTCTCTCTCTCCTTGCAGCCTGATGTGGTTTTCATCTTGGTATCAGGAAAGACTGGAACTGCTTTGGGTGGGCCTGTGAGATACAGCACCAATGGAGAAGGGAAAGTGATTGGCCCCCAAGTCCACATCACCAGCCGGGGAGCCATCTACATCCTGTTTGGTTTTGGTAAGGTGCACCTTGCCTCTGCAGCACTTCACCTTCCTGAGAAAACATCTGTTTTACCTAAAATGGTCCAGAATGTCCCTGGGATACTTGTGTTATGCCTTCTGCTGTAAAATCTAACAGGGCAAAAGCACAAGTCTCACTGCCATGGTGTGGAAAAGTACAGGAGCACCAATACCTGCTAGTCTCAAATACTTAGGAGTTTCCCAAAGGCACATCATGCCAGGGAAGTTCCAGCTCTGGGCATTTCATTGCCTTCTACCACAACTGCAGTGGTCCCCAATTACCCTCTATTCTACTGGGTTCCCTTTTGCAGTCAGTATCCTCATATTTACTCTTCCTGGCAGGTAATGTTCAGGCTGTTGCCCTGAGGGATATCTTTACCCAAGCCAGAAACCGGGACAACTTTCCTTCAATGCTGCAGCAGGAGGAGCCAGAGTGGGAAAAGCGCAGATCTGTCAACCTGTCAGAGCTCATTGACATTTACAGGTACAAGATGGACTTGTCATCTTGCTCCTTCTGGGAGAGGAAGAGAAGGGTAGGCACTTATTAGTGCTCCTAGAGGGGGTTGCTTTTACTTCAATACTGCCCTTCTCTTCATTGTCCAGTTGACAACTGGGGAATACTGTGGGGAACCTGTCATTTCCTCCCTGTCCTCTGGTTGTCTTAGCCAAAGAAGTGCAGAGTATCGTAAAATGGAGTCTTTAGCTTCTGCTGCTCCTTTTTCCTTTCTTCAGCCCCATAGGCATTGCTGAAGGGAAAAAAAGAGGCATTCCCAGCTAGTGGAGTCTCTTTGGGAAGTGTGTGTGGGCCTGGATTTCTCAGCTCATTCTTCTTTACTGCCAAACTGTGGGGCAGGCCTCGATAGGAATAAAGGAGGGAGCAAATGTGAACTCACAAACTTCACGCTTTTTATAGTAACTCATGATATTCAGAAGACCCCACGTTTGAATTTAGTTCACTTAACTGAGGAGCCCACATGACTGGGGAAAAGATAGACTTCTCCAAGTATAGTTCTCATCTTTTGTAGGAATTGCCACAGGACAGGCAGCTAGTGCTGAGATGTGCAGATACAAGCCTTGATCTCCTCTGTTTTCCATTTGTGCCAGTGGGGGTGTTGACTTTCTGCAGACAGTGAAGACACCTGACACAAATTGCAGCAACCTGCTCATCACAACCAAAGAGAGCTTGATCCTGCTGAGGGGACAGGACCTGGAGCGCCGCTGGACCCTGGAGCTGCAGAATATCAGCAGGTTACTTGCTGGGAACATTTCTCTGTCCTATTTCTTCCTGTACCATTTCCCAACTTTCAGTTCTAAGCACATGTGTTCCTTAGAAAGCAATTGACAGTAATTCTCCAAGTCTGAAGAGGAATCTCAGTACTGGAGGTATGTGTTGTTGAGCCAAGTGAGGAGGGCAGGGGGAGCAAGGAACAGAAGACTGGGAACTTGAGCTGTGTGCTTGTGAATGATCACAAATAAGGGGCTTGATTCAGGTACCCAACACTGAAGTAATGGGAATAATGTGGCATTGAAATTTAGTGGATTACTGATGTGTGATTCAGCCCACTTGCTGTCCAGGGCTTCAGTGGAGGGGATCAGTTACATTAGTAATGTCAAAAATTTAGAGCAGGTGAATGAGTATGACCCAGAGATCTTAATGTTCCTTGAAAGTTGAAAATGAGCATTTTGATGGCAGTCAGCATCTATACTAAATGTAAACCTTCAAATAATACTGCTCATCCTCTAATTTCACACATGGGAATTAAGTAATTTTCCAGATCTTGTGGGTTGGTAATAACCAGCAATTTCAGCGCTCCCAGTATTAAATATTTGCAAAGGGCAGTTGGGCACAATTGAGGGAAATTACATGGGAAACAATTGCTTGCTCTAGTATTGAGAATAAAGAGAGCATCTCTCAGCTCTGTCTTACCCAACTGTCAAGAGCATAAACGGGAAGAAGGCACTGGAACTTCATTAAGGAAAAAAATAAAGTGTGTTCAGCTATCTCTGATATTCAGGTAATGTCCACATTCTTGAGTGCTGATGGGTGACATAAGCCACAACTTTAGGAATGAGTTATGGCTAGTTGATCATGCTGTGGGGAAAGGAAATGGACTAGAAGTGTTTTGGGCCGAGAATCTGCAGACTTCTGAATGTGTCTGGCATCGAGTTTAAAGGGCAAGTGTGTGTAAAGTGACTAAGCAAAGCCACTTCATAGGTGCTGTAGAATCAGTTATACACAAGAAATTTCTAAATGGATGCAGCAATGAATTGGAATACACAGATCAAGAAGGGTTGAATACCATTCTTTACTAGTATGGTTGAGGTTGGAATGCACCTCTGGAGATTTCCTAATCCCACCTACCTGCTCAAGGAGACTCTAGACAAGCTAGAGCAAATTACTCAGGGCTGTGTGCTGTCAGGTTCTAAATATCTCCGAGGACAGAGACTTCACAACATCTCTGGGCAGCTAGTATTCAAGGCTGCTGCTTTTTCCCATTCCTGACCTCCCAAGGGACAGAGTACAATACATGTAGAGGAGCTGGCAGATAGTCATTGAAAAATAATGAAAGCAATTCTTGTTCTAGGCTACTGTGCTAAAGTCCTGGACTACCTGTTTTCCCGGAGTTAAAAAGACAAAATTTACTGCACTGAATGTATTGTGGGCAAGCATTTAATTAAGAGGTTTGCTTGGATTTTTTTAGAACTTAAGTTCCACTTAAGCATCAAATTCAGGTCAGGGATGTTACCACAGAGTCAAACAGACTGAATTCCTTGTTAAAAAAAGCTTACAAGGCAGCTGTGAGCACTCCTTTTCCTGGGTAAACCTGCCTCAACCACACCACTTCATCCAGGCAGACTGAGTCCACGCCTGTGGGAATAATTTCTGAGAAAACCAACATGGCTACTGCAGATGTGCTGCATTTCCAGATAACTTTTGACAAGATCCCTGGAAAACCATAAAGGAGCATCAGTAGTCATAAAACAAGGGCGAAGTTCAGAGACCATGAAATTGAGTAAGCAGTTGCAAATTGTGTTGTAAATGGATGTTTCAGATGAGAGAGGATTAATAGCAGGTTGCTGGGGGGATTACTGTTGGGCAGAATAATTACTAACCTTCTGGTTCATTTGAGCAAGTGCCCAGGGGATTTTTCACTTGATTGGTAGCATCCGATGTACTTACATTTGTGTGCATTCCGTTTGTGGGATCTGCCACCGGCTGTGACCCATAAGGGCAGAGGCACCTTAGGAGATGTTTTGAGTTTGTGGTCATAGGATAGAATTGTCTGCTACTTCCTTTTGCTACTGGAGAGCTTTCAAGCTATAGGAGTATCTCGTGAGGCTGCCTTGAAGGCAACACCTGGTTGCCAGAGGTATCTGTAAAGCAAATGACATTGTTTGATGTCGTAAGTATAAAGTCAAGCCGCTGTGGTGCTGTGGTATTACTGTTCAGGAACCATTCTGTCATGCATGTTTTAAAGGGGAAGATGGAAAAAAATTGGGAAAAGGTCTGGAAAAAATGCTTTGGCATGGAAAATTTTAATTATTGAGTTTATATGATCAAAGAGAAGGCTGAGAGGTGAGTTCATAAGCGTGTGAAGGAAATAGAAGCTAACAGGCATAGCAAGAACAAGTGCCTTGGAGCAAAAGCCATTCATGTTCAGGAGAATGAAGATGCAGGAATGATTCTTTGGGTGAAATTAATCATTAGAACTAACTGTCATGAAAAGTGATGAATTCATCTCATCAAAGATGAGGCAAAGCCAGCCTACTGATACCTGGTTAATTGGGTGAAATACAGAAATCTGTCATAAATAGGAGGAGGGAGGATATACTCTGATCCTGCCTTGCCATAAAATCTCTGGTTCTGTGAACTTTGTGGACTCAATTGTGCTTATTTAGAATTGTGCATCTAGCTGTGGTGGATTGAAGGAAGACAGAGGCAAGGCTTAGAAAGCCAAAAGCAAGGAATATGGTTAAAAAACAGTTATAATGAGAGATATTAATGTGTTATGTCACCCAGAAGGGAGAGGATGAGAAGGGACTTCATTTAACCTGCTTAAAGTCACCAAAAGGCTTGTAAACCTGCCAGCAGTAAGAATACAATACAAGAAATCATGGGCTGACATTAATGTTGAGTTTGTTAAGATCAATTTCACACAGCTAAGGCAGCCTGGGAAATCCACTTTCTGCAGGAGGCCAAATGTGCCAGTGCATTTTGGAAGGGCTGGGTAATTTTATATAATTATAGCAACAACAGTACAGGTTCTCATGCAAAGGAAAGGATGATAGAGTAGTGTACAGGGGGGATAAACAGATGTCTACACAGCCCATCAAGCAATGCCCCCCACACAGACAACTCTGAAGAATGGCTGAAAAGTGCCATGGGCCACTTTACCATTTTACACTTTTCTGATCCACCAACAAATGACTCCTGACAGTCACAATAGTTCTGAGTGAATGAAAGACCTTATTTAGCCTGACAAATCCTGTCATTTTAATAGGCAGAATGGAGGATGAAGGCAGCTATTCTGCCTCCATTTGAAATTACTTTTTTTTACCATGGGGCTGAGTGTTTCTTTTTCCAAATTTACAGCCAGCCTGTACCAGGTTATTTTGGTGCTGACCAAACTCTGGACTTCATGCTGCAAGCACAGACTGGAGATGGGAACAAAAAGGTAAAACAGGTGAAGGCAGGGAGGGCAGTGGCAGCACAGGAGTGGGGTAGGCTGGGTAAAAAGCGACAAACATTCTCTGGTCCTTGCTTTTGCCCTCTCTTTGGCCGGCACTCCTTAGGGTGTGGACACAGGCCATGCCTCTGCAGGGGGGCTCTGCATATACCTCTCCCTTGGCATCCATTAATGCTCAATCTCTCCCTGCCTTGAGGTGGTGGTGATAGATGGCAAATCTGGCCTCCCTGTTTGGAACCAGGAACTTCCATGGCAGAAGCAACAACTCGATGCACTCTCAGTCATGACTTTGGACAAGAAGTCTGTTTTTCTCTTCTGGGCTGATGAAACCAAGCCTGTGTTACGAAGTTTGGTAAGCATGCATCTTTTCTTCACTTTGAGGTTTCTCTGTGGACCACATGCAATGTCTGTCTCTTATTCCTATTGTCATTGAACTTGAACCTATTATATGAGAAGGCTGTCAGGGACATCTCTTACTTTGACATTCTGACTTCTCTGACCCTGAACACAGGAATTTTCGTGTGCAAATTCTTCATTGTAAAGCTTTGTTGACGGAAGTTTTGCATCCACAAACCCCAAAATTTGTGAATTTCATTTTTTCATGCAGCACTGAGGAGTTGTAACTGCAGATTTGTTCCCAGCCCAGAGTGCTCCTTCTGTCCATGCAGGCACACAGTTTGGCATTGAGACTCAAACTTCCAGACTGTAGCTTTGCCCATCAAGCTGCATATGACAGAGCTAGATTTCAACCTTATCAAAGAGAAATTGTAGAGCAAATTCTGTTTTAGGGAAAAAAATGGTTTCAGGATTTAATCTTTGTAAAACCACACGTTTTCATTCTTTGATCCATGTAAAAACAACACAGTGTCAGAAAACTTTATTTTTTTGACAAAGCTGGACTCCCCTTTGCTAACAGTTGTTAATGTTTTTGTGTCTTTCATTCCAACAGCAACCTGGTCCCAGACCTGAGCGCCCAGGGCTGCACCACCTCTATCTTCTCCATCCTGTTTTTCCTACAGTCCTTCTGGACCTCACCAATGCAACAGACAAAGTCATTGCTTCAGCAGGTGAGTACAAATGGAGGAGAAACTACCTAGACTAGAAATAGAGAGAGAGAGGTAGCTGTGAGAAACAATGGGCTGCAGTTGTGCCTTTAAAGGGAGCACCAAAAGTCCACCACACATAGCATGACAATGGGAAATAGGATTCATCTTCCTTCTGAAGGAGCATCCTGTCCACTCCCTACTTTGCAAATAAAACACTCACAAAGTTTCTTACATGTTTAAGCAATGGCAGGTTTAATGCATGTTCTACACCAGAGAAGTTGTGTTGCTTTCCATGGAGCTATTTTGAATTTAATGTTGTGCATAAAAAAATCACTCTGTGACTTCTCTCTGTCACCTCAGATACACTTCTGCTTTTGTTGGTCATCTCCCGCTCTTTGGGATAGGAGCTGTTCTACTTCCTCTTTATTTTTGTAAGGGGGAATCAAAATATATAAGTGTGTTTTGAGGGAAAAGTAGATCTGGATTTAACATCTGTACAAGATTGTACAGTCCCTGTTCAACTTTCTTGCTCTTTCTAAAGCAATTCAGCAAATAACTAGCCTCTTGTGCATGGGAGTGTGGGATAAAAGATCAGTTCATCCAGAACTAAGAGAAGTAGGCCAGGAAGTGTAGAAAAACTGCTGCATAGTAATAACATCTAATTGGACTTGAATCAAAAACACAGTTCAGGCAAGAACAAATAGAATACTATTGTTACAGGGGTTTTTTTTAGAAACTAGGATTTCTGAGGTCTGTACAGATCATTCTGCAGTGACTGGAGTCACCTGATTTGCCAGTGCTTTACAAATTTCCAGTTTTATAGAGGTAAAAAATAGCTACTAACAGGTGTGGGAAGGAGAGCTGAGAGTGAACTGTATTCTTGAAATATGCTCATATCCTATGTCAAGCCCAAAAACATAACCTGGAACCAAACCCTTCCATTTCTGATCTCTATTTCAGTTTCTATCCATGGAAAAATATTAAAATAATATTCCCTTATCAACTAAAGTACATGGAATTGTAAAGTCAGACTGAATATGCTATCAGTCTCATGGATGTTTTGATTGAGTAAGGGCTATAACATTTCTTTAGGAAGAACCATAATCATTTCCTCCTCACCACTGTTTTCTTGCCCTTTTCTGATGGACCAGTTGGAATTAATGACCTCCAAAAGGATGCATTTCACATCACTGTGACAACAACTGCAACCTCTGAAAAGCAGCCAGGATTTCTGTCGGTCAGCAAGCTGGGCCTGAAGTGGGCCATGATGAGCCAGGGCCGAATGGTGTGGTTAAAGGACAGCAGGACTCCAAAAATCAGCCGTGGAGAAGTGAGGCGATTTCTGGCCCGGATGAAATTTGCTGACTTTCCTCAGAAGGTGAGATTGTGCAGGAATCCCTCATGAAATCCAGGCCTTTGAAAACATCTGATCTCTTCCCTACAGATGCAGTTAAGGTGCTCTTTGGGTTGGAAGGAGACTGGTGGGATGCAAAATGACTGTTTGCAAGATGACTGGCTGCCCCTTTGGGCATAAGATGGACAGATTGTGATGCAAAGATGTACTTAGGCAGTTGAGCACAGCACAGGATCTTAGAAAGAAGCAGGGATGATGATCATAAGAGACTGAGAGACTTGCAGAGGGATCAGAGAGGTGGGACTGAGATCACTTGTTTTGAATGGGCAAGCAAGGATCCCCCATATAGTGGTGCCCATGTTCTGTTGCTGACTTTACTTTTCCAGACTGGATGATAATAGATTTTGGCTTTAATGTTTGTTTGCCTTTCCTTCTTCAGTTCTAGCCTGGTGGTTCCTCAGATGTTGGTTGGACCTGTGGCCTGCACTGGGAATATAGGAAGCTGCTCTGTGTATCTTCAGGAAAATGGCTATATAGAGGGAATGGGGTCTAAAAGCACTTCCCCTTTCTTCAGCTGTCTGGGGAATGCTGCTGGAGGCAGGTTTGTCCTAGGCAGACCTGTTCTGTACCAGAGAAACCTTGCTCAGCAACTCCCTCTCCGTGTGCTGTTCTTGCATGCTTCCTTCCAGGTAACACAGAAATGTGAATTTAGAGGTTATATACATATATATATATAAATCAGGCTTTATATATATATGTGTTAATTTATACAATGTATGTATATTTTTTGTATGTTTAATTTATGAATGAGATTTAGGACACACCTTTTTATGTCCAGACAGTGTTCCCAAGCAGTCTAACAAGCTCTATGCCTAGAGTGAGCCATGATGAGTCAAGGCAAGTGGTGTGGCTAAAGGACACCCTTAATCTTTTTATTTTTGGAGAGAAGTCTCTGACTCCTGCAGGTTTAGTCTTATCTACGACTTCTCCTGTGCTCTCAGCTCTCTTGTCCATGCTGTTGCCAGACTCACAAACAAGCTAGTTCTCTGGCTGAATTACCTGATCTAGAGAAAGATGGTCCCCACAGCATTTGCCAGCCCCTTACACTTGTGTCTTTCTTTCCCAGTTCCAAGTTCAGGACACCAAGTTCAGGCATATGTGGGTGATGTAGAAGTGAAAGGTTCACAGTTTATTTCTCCCCATCCTTAAAGTTTGTAAGAACCCACATTGTCACTGTAACATCAGACTGCAGTCCAATGGGCAGAATCTCCCTTTGCCAATGTATCACAGCCCCCTTGGGATAGGCGGTCCAGCAGATCCCAAATGTCACTGTAAAAGTCACTCAGTCTTGTCACAGAAAAGCTGATTCTTACGCTGCTGCCCCAGGGTTTGGAGGTTCAGAGACAGAACTAGAAAGCTTTTCTGTGCATTTTAACCCTATCCTGAGCTCAATATTGCCATTCCCTTGCCAGCCCAGCCCTGTGTGCAGCTCCAGGAGGAGCAAGCTACCCCTGGGACACATTTGTTCACAGTGTGTTAGGTGTGTTCCACTCTGTGTCCCAGAGTGTGCCATCATTCTCCCTTGCACTTGAATTTTCTTGTAGTAGAAAAGACATATAAAAGTGAAACAATTTGATACCCTGGTAGTTCCCCACCAGTAGTTTAGGGCAACAATATAGGAACTCCTTTCCTAGTATGCCATTCTAAGCCTGGCCTTTGATATTAAACAGAGCCATGCTGAGATGAGGATTGCAAAGGACTTTTCTGTCTAGCACGTGCCCTTCCAGCCTTCCCACATTTCCCCATGAGTTATGAGGTGATAGCAGACTTTAACCCTCCTTCCAGATGGGCACATTAGCCATGGGTTTGCTCTCCTGGGCCCTTCACACCTCCCTTTGCTGTATCACCCTTTCCATCATCCCACATTTCTATATAAAGCTTCCAGGATAGCCCTTCAGGTTTAGCTGCAAGCCCCAAGGCTGGTCTTTGGGCCCTGATCTCCTAATGTCAGAGCTGTGAACTGTTTGTATATGTTTAATGGTATTTTTGTGTAAATAGCTTTGTATATATTAGCACAACTGTAGCAATGGCTCTAGGCCTGGCATTTTCCTCCAGACAGGGTTTAGTGTTTATAGTAGAGCTAGTGTCAGTTAACAGAGCTGCAGAATAGGACTGAAAGTGTGAGGACCAGTAACGTATGAGGGATTAAACAGGAGTTTTCCTTCCCTCCTGTCCAGCCACCACCTTGCTGGGAAAGGTGAAGTGGCTGTTACCTAAGTAGTTACTTCTGAGATTCTTCCTGAGAGAACTGGTATTCAAGAGCAGTGATGTTAGCTCCTCCTTAATGTGAATTCACCCTGCCCACAACCCCCCCCACCCCCACTGTGAATAAAGAGTCTGTCTGTATATTGTTGGAAAAATGTATTTGAACTGCAGTGAAACAAAATAAATACTGTGTACAGCGTCATGTGTCATGTGAACCAGTGTTTCACCTTTGAGAGATTATGAGTTTGCTTGGGGTTCTGATTCAGGGGTTGTTTGCAATATTTTTACAATGGACAAAAAGGAACAGATGAATAGAAGTAACATAAAAAGCAAAAGTCCTGCCAAATTCTTAATGGTTATGAAGAAACAGTAAAAAGAGGCAGACAGCAAAGTACCTCAGAATGGAAGATTTCTGGGCAAAAAGCAAGAAGGGAACATGTGGGAGTCATTACAGATAGGAGGGAGGAGGAGATGTCTGAAAGCTATCCCCTATTCCTACTGCAGCAGGACTTTTAATCTGGGGGCAGGGAGAAGAGTTTGGGCCTGGAAATTAAGAATAAGCAGGGTGTTCAGAGAGGGTGACAGCTGACCAATATGAACACTGAACTGGAGGTGCTGATGGAAGGGCAATGTGACACCACCCAGCAGTGCAGTTTGCCATCTGGATGGTGCTGACTGTCTGTTCCCCAGAGCAATACTGGGATCAGGACATCTGACTCAACTCTGAAAGTGCTTGGAGACCAGCATGTCCCTCCAGTTTCACCCTTGTCAGAAGAGGGCACCCATCACACTGTATATGACCAGGGAGGGCCCCCATACTTCTACTCTAGTTGCCCTGACCCAGTGCCTGCCTCCTCACTCCCTGTAGAGCCTGGAAGAGCTCCCCAAAACCTGCCAGTGGTGCCAGTGCTTGGTTCAGAGCTCTTGTTCCTCCCAAACCCCGCTGCTCTGTCCCTGTACACTCATCCCTAACAGCGATCCTCCCCAATTGTCTGGCCCAAGACTTCATCCAGGTCCAGCTCTGGTTCCCTCTGGAGTATTTTCTGCTGCAGATCAGTGTAGAAGTCAACTCCCTCAGAGACTGAATGGAAGACCTTGCCTTTGGGCTCATAGTAGCTGCTTATTTGCTGTATGAAGCACTGGTGGTGCTGAGGGTGATCCTTGAGGGTCCCATCGTATCCCTTGATGTGGTTCCTTTTGAACTCCAGTATCGTCTTGGTGTAGGTATTGAGAGTGGTGACAGCAGAGGCCATGCAGCAGGTGAAGGAGGCCCAGGCCATGCTGCCAGAGACACACAGAAGAAGCACATGCTGTGAAAAGCCATGTAGGGTAAGGAACACCATGACACACCCCAATTCTCCCTCGTTTGCCAGGCAGAATCTACTGGGCACAGACATGAACTAGAGTGACTAAGGCTCATAGCATTATAGTTCTTAGGGGTTATCCCACCACAGGATTCTTCTTAGATAAGTGGGATAAACATTGGTCATCCCATGACAGGGAAGGGGGTGACACAGGGAAAAGGGCAGCAGGAACATCTGTAACTGGTCAGAGCAAGGGAGCACAGCTTGGAAGCAAGTTCTGTATTGCTGGACACTCAGTGTCTTACTGTGCATGAGGCTGAGTGTAACCAAATTGCCATTCTGGCATTTCATCTCCACGGGTGGCAAAGGGCACTGGAGTGTTTGAGAATCAATGCGGTCATCATCAATACAGCATTGAAATTGAACCTGCACTTTCCATGGGCTCCTGCAAAGCTCACCCAACTGTTTTTCAGGTCAGGTATGTCATGTCCACCGTGTTTGGCTGCTTTATCCTCTAGAGAAAGGCACACTGAGCCACCTGCTTTTCACAGCTCCTCTTCCTGGCTCACAAGTGACCCTGTGGTGTACTGCCTGCTTTCCCTCCTTCCTGCACGTAGTACCTTCTTAAGATGGCCTTGGCCTCCAGTGAGCTGCCATTATAGGCTGGGCCAGCACTGGAGATGATGTGGCTGCTGGTTGGGGGCTGAGCTCTGCCCACATCTCTAGGCTTGGTGTTGGTGTTGCAGGAATAGGCCCTTTGGCCCAACACTGGTTAGTGAAGATGCCAAACCAGCATGCAACTTGTTAAAGCGGCAGAAAAACAAGGTGTGTTTGAAGGCATCATTACAAGTGTGACACTGGCCTCTGCACACAGAGAAGAGTTGAGACCAAACAGGGCAAACCAGCAGAGGGGCAAGCCTAATTAGTCAGCAAGGCTGAAGGCTATTCAGTTCAAATGTGACCCCATTGTTTTCCCACTCCTTTGGTAACCATTCATTTAAGTAGCTCAGCCACCATTTATTAAAACAGGGTGAGGCAAAGACAGGAGATTAGTGGTAGGAGAACCTTGGTACACCTGTCTTTGGAACACACAGAAGGTCAAGAAAGGAGGAGGAAGCGGGTGGCATGGCTGAAGCTCTAAAGGCTGGGGTTGAAGATGGCCTCAGAGCTCACGTACTAGAATGCCCAGCCATAGTCCCATGTGTGTGGCCTCCAGTCCTCTGGTCCCAGATTAACTGTTGCCTGGAAGACTTGAGTGTACATCATGTGTGCCACCATCCCAAGGAGACCTGGACACAAAGGACAAAGCAAAGAAGTTACAGCAGGAGCCAGAGCAGCATACTTCAGCCTTGAGTGGAAAAGCAAGCTCTCCAGTGCTGAGATTCCAAGACTACAATAATACACTTACCTGACAGCACTGAGGAGACAGCAGCAAAGGCATTGAGCTTCATCCCACAGACAGGATTGCCAGTGTGCAGAATTTCCACCATCAGGAGGATGAAGCTGATGAGCAGCAAGCTGATGTACAGCATCTCTGATCCCAGTGACAGCCACAGGATTCCTGCCAGGAATACAGGATGCAACCATGTTCAAGGAAGAGTATTCCCCTCTCTCAACCCAATCCTGAAAGGATGTCCTTTGGATAGAAGGGGACAAAGGAAAACAGCAAACACCCAAAAGCAATTTCCCCAGCCTATGAGCAAGGGATCAATAGGTGCTGGAGGGGACAGAGTGCATGTCACAGAGTGCATGTCACAGAGGATGGCTTGGCTCCTCTAGCATGGCAGAGCTGAGCTGATCTAAAATGGCCTCTGTAAACAAGCCAGCACCATTCATAAACAGCAAGGAGGAAAGCAAAGGGAAAAAGACAGGGAATCTGTTGACTGTTAGCATAAAATATAATGGTCATAGGTTGGCCATGAACACATTCAAACTCTAATCACAACAATGAAAGCAAACAACTTTTAACCTGGGACTCAACTATTTAAGAACTATATGGTGCATCCATGACTGTCTGGGACATGGCCTCTGGAATTCAGGAAGCCTCTTGCACCCCTGTATTTCTCACTGAAACCTCAATTAAAATGAAAGTGTGTCCCTTGGGGTTGATATCCAGCCAGGGCAGTAACACTGACTGCCCACCCTGCTCCTTGAACAGAGTGCAGGTACTTCCATGCTGGGATTTCGAGTGGGATTTAAGTGATACAGCTGAGCTGAGTTCTACAGCTGTGCAGCAAGAACTGAAGGAGGATGAAGAAAGGCACTCTGTAATGCTGGGCTGTGGAAAAGCACAGGATCCACTGAGGAAGAAACATTAATCTGACAAATGAAGCAGCACTGTGAACACTACTGTTAGCAACTATTAATGGCTGTAGAGGAGATATTCAGCTGGGGAAAGGGAGTGTGAAGAAAACCCTCATTAATGTGGCACTGACTTGAATACTCAACATCATTAGTGCCATAGAGTCAACCAGCTCTTTAGCAGAAATAGATGAGCTGCATTCCCTGTTTAAAGGAGCTGGCTTGCTTGCTGCAGCACCATCAAGGAGAATATTTCATTAAAGGTCAAACTGTCAAAAGCATTCTGGAGGTTGCAGGCACCACACATACACAGAGACCTCTGCATCATTTTCCTTGTGAGTCTAAGCTTCCCAGTGATGATGTGTAATTTGGTCTTGTAATGTTGCCTGTGTGTTGTGGAGCTGCTCTGCACACACCCAGCTCAGCCAGCCCATCCCACAGTCAGCAGTCACACCCCCTTGTGCAGTGCTAACCCAGCCATAAAACAGCACCTGCACTGGTCATGTTAAGGTGATACTTTGTGCAGGAAGGGGTGAAAATGGTGCCTGCAAATCCCCAGCATTTATTACACCCTTGCTTTCAGGGTTTGAGTGCTGTGGCAGGCTTTGCACCCCAGGCCTTTCCCTTCATATATGAACATCTTCTGAAATGACTTGTCTCCAGCCTGCATCTCAGGGAATAGTTAGCAAGCCCACACCAACTGAAAAGCCTTCATTAAGTAGAATCTCCGTAGCATATGTACACTTAGTACATATGTACATCAAAGTATACTGAAGCTATCCACAGAGTGATTTGAAACATGTGACAATGACAGGAGGGGTGATCTCTTCTCCCCAAATGTAGTTTTGTATTTAATGAGGCAGGGATTTCACCTTGAAAGCGTAATTTTCAGATATCCTGTTCACTTACCACAAAGTAAGAGGTGATTCAGCTTCCAGATTCATGGTATTAGGCCCCAAAACTGAAGCACTGAGTTAACATGTAGCCTGTGTAGGAGGGGCTGCCCTGAGGCTGTATCCATCCTGTTCCCCTTTACTACAGCAAGATGACAACTCCAGACCTGGCAACTCACAACATGAGAGAAATCCCACCTCATACTGGAGGGAATCTGAGGTTTCCAGCACTGACTTCACAAATGGCAGTGGTTTATGCAAGCATCTGGGAGGAAATCTTTGCTCCTTTAGCAACCAGAAGGACAGGATTTCTTACCTGGCTCTTTGGGGACCCACCCTGCTGTCCCCATACAGGCAAAATGCTGCAGGTCCCTGTCCCTAGGAGGCACACTGTACAGCTACAGTGAAATAGAGGGATTTGCTCTTACCTCTCTCTGCTGGTGGTGAAAGCTCAATAAAGCTGCGGCATTTCTCTTCTGAAACACAAAACCAAAGCTTTGAGTTTATTATAAAACAATGCAGGGAACACAGGGGAGAAGAGAATCTCTTCATCTCACTCTCTTTTCAGTGCATACATCTATTCATCCCTGAATCCACCCATCAAACCTTCTCACCTCCAGTCTTTTTCTATCTTTCCAGACCTTCACTGAGGCAAAGGATGGGAAGGCAGCATTTTCCTGCAAAACTAGAAATGACCTTTTCAGAAAAAAAAAAAGCTTCAGCAATTTGTAAATCTTTCTAGCCTCTGTTGAATATAAAAATCTGTTGCTACTCATTCACAATATTACTGATGATCAGCTTTATTAAGGGTGTAGCTTGTAACAGACTGCAGATCCATCACTTCTGTTGAATTCCCACACACCCTAATCTCAGAAGAGCATTTCTAGCACTGCTTCTCAAAGAAGAAAGCAAAAAAAGAACTTCCCCAATGAAATACTTTGTGACAGAGATGCAAGTCCCCCTTCTGTGGCAGAGACTCATACAGAAATATGGTCCTTGGTCCTCACATTTTAGGCATGCTATTTCAACAAATTGTGTTAATATTTGCTTTGGCAAACTACTGTCTCAGCTGAGGGTCCATCATTATTATCTGTAAGCCTCTGTCCCTGCATACTGCATTACTGCATTTGAGGGTCCTCTCCTCCACTTGGCACAGTATTTTCTCCCTGACTTTTCCGCTTCATGTAAGAATCTAATTTTCTTAATTTCTATCCCCAGTTCTAATCTTTCCAAATCTCCTGTGCTACTTCTGTCATCCACAGCTCTCAGGATGCTACCCAGTTTAGTGCCATCTGCGGTTCTCATTAACTTGCAATTTGCTCCTTCACCTAGAACTTTAATGAGGATATTCAGTAATGGCTCATCTAAACTGATCCCGCGATTAGCCTGAAAATGAAATCCTTTCTCCAGCTAACTCAAACTCCTTTTGTTCAGAGTAGTCCCTTCTTTGTTGTTTTTGTTGTCTATGCAGTTCCTTCAAAGATGCACAGTAGTGGGTGGGTGATTTACAGGAAGCAGGAGGCTGAGACTGACTGTGCTTCTATCCCGTGCTCTATCCCGTGTTCTGCTGTGATCCAGATGTTACATACTTTCTCTGTTCCTTCAGGCACTGGGGTTATTCCAGGACTGCCCAGTGAACAGAAAAGTTGTTTAGAGAAATCAGTTGAGGGATGTAGTTTCATTCCCACACGCATCATGGAAACACAACCCAACCCAAGCCAGTCATGAATAAACACATCTCCTTCCACAGCCCTTCTGGAAATGCTCATAACAAAAAGCAGCCCACTTGTGAGGACATGAGAGTTTCTAGCACATTGCCTTCTGCTCTAACCCCTCCTTCTGTCTGCTTTTCTTCACTAGTTATTTATTTTCAAACTGACAGACACAGAGATGAAAAATATTATACTGGAAGGATGGCTTGGTTAAAGAAGGTGAGACATTTGTACTTGGGCAGAGCTGAAGGGAGGGTGGTGGGCTCAGGGGAATGGCCCTGGTGAAAGTGACTTCCATCACTCTATTTTTAGATACAAATCTCTGTGTTGGCCACCTTCTGGGTCAGTTCTGATCCTTGATGTGTGTGCCATGCAGTAAAGGGCATCTGAGCACTGCAGAGCACCCACCTGTGCTGGCGTGGAACAGGTATCAGCAGGACAACTTGAGCAGGTCTGGGCAGAAACAAGTCAAGGGTGAAGGGAAGCACCAAAGGGTTCTAGTACAGGTTGCACAACCAGTCCCTGGCACTTCAGGATTTACAGTGCTAGTCCCACATGGTCAAAAATCACTAATGAAACCTGTCACAATATCACAAAACCTAAAAGCAATTACAATATTGCAGCTCTAATCCTTAGGTTAATTTACCTCCTAGCTTTAGTTCCTTTGGGTTCAGATCCTCCAGGTTTTCTCTGTATCTATAAGGTAGTAATTCCCTTTCTCTGTTTTATTTATTTGGTTTTTTTAAGAAAAGCCCAGTCTCTGTTTAATAACACTAAACTACCCAGTTGGATGATTTAAGAACACCAACTATTGTAGTCCTCACAGTGATAGCTAAAAATTATCATCTGCATAAAATCACTGTACTTAGATTTCTGAGAGGACATCACAAATTTACTGAAGAGCACGAAGTAAGCTGTGTATAGGAATGGAGATAGGGGGAAAGGGAAAGGAGGCTCATGGAAATTCCCATCAGGATGAACAGTGCTATCATAAGGTCATTGTCACCACCACCATCACTTGCACTTCACAGGCCCTGTTCCTGACCAAAGGGCACACCAGAGACAACCACTCTCCATTTCCCTGATCTGTGAACACTCCAGTGAAGAACAGAAATATATTGACTGCACCAGTGCACAGGGCTGATACCATCTAGGAAAAGGAAGAATACTTTTCTCCCACGTGTTCTCAGCCTTCTACCTTTCAGTTTCAAACTTCTGTGGAGTAAATACAAGGCAACAAGTTGTGGCTGCCTGAGCAAAACACTACCTGGCCCCTCCATGCTCTCTTCACAGGAAAGCCACATCCCTGTGTGGAAGTATCTGAAGGCAAAGCGGTCATCCCCAGTCTCCCAGCTGTAGTGCACCGTGTCCTCAGAGGAAACATTGCTCGTGTCTGCATCAGATGGCATGGGCACACCCACACACTGGGAGGCTTTGCTCTTCCCACACAAAGGCTTGGGTACTTTCTGGGTCCCAGTGCACCAGTAGCTGCCCAGCAAGGCTGTGGTGGAGAGGGTGAGAGCCAGCAGGTTGAGGACGACAGCCAGGAAAGTACGGCGCAATGGCAGTCCCTTCAGCAGCTCCATCTGCAACACACAAATGGGAGACACCATCATACCAGCCACTTGTCCCACACAGCCTCAGGAATCCCACCTTCTCCCAACATGCAGCTGTGGGGAGGGGTTATGAGCACTCTGCCTTCCTCACAACATCCCAACAGCTCACCCAGCATGGAAGAACCATTCCCTGAAAGCCAGGGCAGTGGACCTGGTCAGCTTCAACCATATTCAGCAAAGTATTCTGAATATCTGTACTGGGGAAGAGAGGGTGACATAGCAGGGCTGAGCGCATTGAGGTGTCTGAGCACGTGAGCAAAACGAAAGGAACATCACATTCATCCGTCTCAGAGATGACAGGGAGAAACTGTTAACCAACTTCCCTCAATACCATGTGTTGCCTTTACATGAAATACAAATGCTCTCTCCAATTAAATGAGAAATCTTGTTGCCAAGTGTCCCAAAACACTTTTTCAAGCAGCTCATTACTGCACCTAGGGAGGCAGAGTGTATAGTGATTTCTCAGTGGGAAAAGGCAGGAAAATGTTCCCAAATTGCTGAAGGTCACACATCAAAGCAGTGACCGGCTCAGAGAGAACACCCAGCTACCCAGACCTGGTATCTTAAGTACAAGCCACAGAGCAGCACCTTCCACCTGAGCTCTCATCTGCACATCAGAAATTTGGTAGGGTGATGGGATGGCAGCGTCTTTGCTTTCACACAAAGTGCCAAAGGTTTTTTCCCTATAAGGGTGAATGTTGCCACAAACATTCTTACTGATTTCATCTCATCACTTAAAGTAATTCAGAAAGCAGTTTGTGAATCGGGGACTTTCTCACTCAGAGGAAAGATGAAGACTTTAGGGTTCCTGCAAAACCCTGCACTGACTCCTGAGAACCCCAAAATATCACTCCATAGATTGATTAGATGTCATCTACCCACACATCAACTTTCATGTAATCAATGCATGTCTCTTCCCACGTGGCACTCCCTATGTTTGGCACAACTTCATCTAGATACTCCCACCCTTTCCTATTTATGACTCTGAAAATCTATTTACCCATGAATAGATTCAGCTTGTACAGACACTGCCTGCTGCGGGTCCTCTTCACTTAACTTTGGCTGACTCACCCAAGGCTGAACGTGTGAGAAAAACCATTCTGTGGACATCACTATAAATAATACAGACCCAGCTTTGCATTGTCTGTGACTGCACCACACATAAACCAATTAGAACCAATTTTTTCTGCTACCCAGCAAGCTTGGAAACACGGTCAACAAAGACAGTGCAGAAGCTCCTCTTGAAAAGCAGGATCTTATTAGCATCTCACCATACTGAGAAAGCAGTGCCTGACCCTGAAAACCCTCATTGAAAGCAAGAAAATACTCTGCTCCTGAAATTTTCCTGTGTTGTTTTGTACTCTGGCTCCTTTGTCTCTTCAGCAGGACATTTCTTTCTGCACCCTGGAGATGGTAACATCTTAGTGATGCCATAACTAATGGCTTTCATGATTTGAAGGCATGTTGAATATTACCATTTTCACAGAGAAGACACCTACTAGGAAGAGTTCCTGGCTAAGATTAGTGGAAAACTTCTCACTGAAAGTTTTTTGGTGGAAAATTTGGCTTATGACTGAAAAGGAAATTGCAGACAAAATTGCTCTTCTCAAAACCACAGTTTTTCACCTGAAAATTGAAACCTTCAGCACACAAAGTTTTTCAGTTTTTTAACAATGCTTAATTATAAGATTTTCTGTCATCAGGTTTTAGGTTGCTAATGCTTTTATTTAACAAAAAAAAAATTACACTCACAATATTTACAAAAATCATCTTTCTAATTTAAATCTTCAGTAGTGAGAAAAATATTCTCTCCAGTTGATTTATGACAGTAGTTGAAAGGCCGTATAATTTCAGGAAGAGTGTTAAGGAAAAGACATAAAAAGTACAAGAAACAAATGAGTCAGAAGTAGGAAGTGGATCAAGGATGCAGAAGACATATGGAATGAGAAGCAAATCTAAACTACTTCCTGAAAACATTGTTAGAAAAGCTTCCCTTCACAAAAACCAAGCACTCACTGATAGAAACCAACCATAATGTCTAGATAGCCCCAAAAAGGAATGATAGTTGAATTTACCTTAGCAGCAAGTCTTTGAAGTCCTGTTAATTTGGATGAACAGCACAGAAGTGGGACTCACGCTTTGTCTGCTGTTTTGTTCATCTCTATATCCCCCAAGAAACCCAATTGCTGCAAAATCCCTTCCTCCTTTGTCTGGTCCCCTCCTCCTTCTCCTCACCAGTGATTATTAAATGCTATCCCTTTGATCAGCAGCTGTTTTGTGGAAAATGGTCATTTTGTAATCCACAATGCAATCAGAGCACAGCTGTTCTGGGAGATTATATGGGAAGTGATTGGTGCAGCGGGTTGGGATTAAGTGCAGAAGAGTGACCTGTATTAACTGAGTAGAAAGTTTCTTTAAAACACTGAAAGATTCCAGCCATCCCCACATGGTAGCTATTTGGGACCTTGTATGAAGGAAGATGGCAGCTTTGGCCAATGCTACAGGGGAGGAGTGACCTTAGCTGGGAAACTGCCAGCACCCTTGGCATCAGGTCACCCCTTGCACTGTGCACTGTCTCAGTGTAATGGCAAAGACCAAAAGCATCCTAGGATATCTTCCTGGCCACACCCAGGAGTTGCAGAAAGGGCAGAATAAAGTAAATGGGGAGAGGAAAGTTTATGCAACTGCATCTGCTCTGAGGACTGAGGATTTCAGTCCCTGAAGAGATAGTAATGCAGCTCTGGAAATTTCGATGCCAAAAGGAGCCCCTTAGCAGAAGAGCTGCTGAGTGGCAGACTGACACCATGGCATCACTACCACAAAGGAGGTGTTTGAAACAGCAGCAAGTCAAACCAATAGTCAAAGCACAGGACAATGAGGTAGATTGTCAGTGTCACTTGTAGTGGCAGCTTTTACCAAAATGTGAAGGACACTGGGAATCCCAGCTGGTTCACATTGGATGAATTTGGGAACCTACTAAGAAGAGACAGAGACTCACATTGACACAAAGTCAGCTCTGAGCTCTTGTCCTGAAACTTTAAAGGTTCTCAAAATACCTGTGTGGTATGAAACCCATGAAAAGTAAGAATGTCACCACCTCTCACGAGAAGGTACTCAAAGCTGTGGAGCAGAGCAGCACTGAATCACACTGCAAGGGAGGAGAACATCAGGGAGGGGAACATCCCAAAGGAAGACACATCCTGTCCTCCCCACAAGCGCTTTGCCCAGTGCCGAGCGGGTGAAGCTCATACCACCACTGGGAGGGAACAAGGCAGATTCCCTGCATGCTGCTCTGCCAAGACAGAGGAAACCAGTGGTGCATCCATTGTCATCCCCTGTGTCCAACCCAGAGCGCAGAGGCTGGAGCAGTGCAGGAATAGCTCTGGGCGACAGCACAGCCTGTGACAGCCCCACACAGCACGGGCAGCAGACGGAGGAGTGCACGGGCAGCACATGGGCCGTGCCATGCCGGGCTCCTGACCCTCCCTGCCCTGAGCAGAATGGGCAGTGGCTCTGGGGTTATTTTAATCCCAGTCGCTGCATAAACTCCTCTAATGTAGATAAGCGTTTCTAAGACGGACTAACTGAAAGCAATGCTGAATGTCCCTGTGCTCCATGGACTGCCTGCAGGTTTTTGATTAATAAAGGGGTTCTGTTTGAAACAGATGTACTTAATTTACTGGAGTAGGTAGAACAACAGCTGATGCCATTTAAAAGGAGAGTGGTTTTTTGCTTTCTGTTTTGCATTCTATCCACATTTGGACACCTTAAATTTAACTTCTAAATGTTCAGTTAAAAAAAAAAAAAAAAAGAAACAAAACCTGGTTTACGAGCTCAAGAATAAATAAAGTCCATCTCTACTGATAATCCTTAACACCTTCCTAATTTTAAGCTTGGTTAGAGTATGATTAAAACCCAAGATTCTTTGTCCGTTTCTAAAGCTGAGTTCATGGCATATATATTGATGAAATTAAACTGAATTGGTTTAATATGAATAAGAATTCATGTTGAGAAATTGATCAGAAATATGCTATGGTTTAAAAAATATGCTTATAGAAGATTTAGTATTCTGAATAATGGCAGATATTTATCCTTCCAGAAGATGGCAATCTTTCTCTAGTCTTCTTTTGGGACTCTCTGCTGCTCACATGTATGCTGGGGGAAAGCAACACCGAAGTTTAGACTGCTATTCCTTCCCTTGAAATTCCTCCCCCCGTCCCCGTTTTTTTTTTTTTGGTTTTTTTTTTTTTTTTTTTTTTTTTGTTGTTGTTGTTTTTTTTTTTGTAACATTTTTATGAATACAAACTCTTTACCTTGACTCTGAAATGGGGCGTGGATCTGTCCCTTGGAATTATCTGAGTATGGGAACCCTTGAAATCACTGGGAAAAGAAAAAAAAGAGGAATGATTGCAGGAGCTTGGCTTTCGCTCACCTTCTACCCTGCATGAAACCATTCTTTCCAACACTTTTCACAATATTCTGTCAAGTATCACATTAAATTTCCCCAGATTATTGCACCCAACTCATAGAACACCAACACCGGAGCATGTTTCCTGATGTTCAACAAACTCCCCTTTGCAAAATTATGGGGATTTTATCTGGTTTTGGTTTGGATTTTGGTTGGCTGGTTGGTTGGTTGTTTTTTTTTAAATTTTCTATATTAACCTCACCTCAATCTGACCTATTATAGACAGGAAAATCAACTGTATCTGTCTTTCACCCTGCTGTGCCTTCAGTTTTCTCCTCTTTGTATCTGATATTTCCCACCATCATTTAGCTTGGCTAGAGTTTTTGGATGCCTCTTTCTCTTTGAACTCAGCAGCAGCCAGTCCCTGGTGACTCGTTTAAAATACGCCCATTGAAGTGAATGCCCATAGCAGTTGATTTCCTGTGCAATCAGCCAAATGCCTGACTTATAGAAACAAAACAAGGAAACAAAATGCAAAAACTCCCAAAATCATCGCACAGCATCACTGTGGAGATTGCCAACTCTAAAGAAGCCTGGGCATTGACAAGTGATGCATTTTTATCCTGGCTCTATCCCTGGCTTGGGTATATCCTGCCCTAAAGTGACAAATTCAACTCCCAGGGATGTTGGTGGAAAAGAAGGTCGAGGAGACTTTGCCAGATAGGGCCCAAAACTTGCAGTGTTTAACTGGTGGGTCCCAGGAGGCACAGGACTCCCCACAGCCCCCCATGCAGCGATGCTCCAGGGATATCAGGGACCATTTGCCATCCTGACATTGGCTCTTCAGCTGACCTGGAGAGGAAGGGAGAGCAGGAAGGGTGGCTATTTAGACCCATGGAGTCGCTCTGTGAAAACTGGACAAAGACAGGTTCATACTCACCCCTCATTCCCCACATTCCTCGCACATGACACTTCCCACCGCTCCTGATTTTGCCGATTTTACAGGAAGATCACTTGGAGCCGCAGTCCCCTCCCTCACTGCCGCGCAGAAAGCAGGATGTCTCCCGAGTGACAGTGACATGGAGAGAGCCAGACTTCTCAAACCCAGTGACAGACTGCAAATGCCAGATTTCTCCCTGAGCTCTGAATAATTCCACTCAGATTGTAACCTTTATTTAGCTGTTTGCATGATGCATTAACTCTTGCTCTGAAAATGACCTCACCAGGCATATTTTTTTCTAGTCTAAGCACATTTAAAGGTGAATTCTGTTTCTAAGATGATCAGCTTACATTGCTAGACACTGAGAGTGTGGCATAAACAAAGATTGACCTGGACTAAGTAAATGCATCTTAAAGATGGACAAACCAGTCAGTCACTTTGGACCTAACTACTTTTTTTTCCCTTCTTTTTTTTTCTCAAAACAAGTCTTAGTTGGCTGGATTTTTTTCCTAATCTTTATGGTTGTCAGACACTCAAAAACCACACAGAAAGCAGACATGAAAAGGAGAAAAAATCAGATGCATCAACAAAGACTTTGAGGACTCACTAGAGATTCTAGGTGTCTCATTTTCTGGATAGGAAACACAAGACTATATATTATATATAAGGCTAGGTGGTTGCTTTTCACAGAGTACTTAAACTCTAGGATGTGTTCACCGGAGCACACAGAAAAAAAATAGCATTTATGTAACTTAGCTAACCATAAACTGTAAACAGACAAGAAAACCTCAAATTTACACATAGATCTATAAGGATGTTAAAGAGGTGCCAGTTCAGAAAAGGGTCTGTACAAAACTTCAAGCAGACAAATGCTTACCTTATCTACTGCTCACTATTCCCATCTGCTCTTCTGAGGCATCCAGTGAAATACTACAAGGTGATCATGGATTTGCCCCCATGTCTTTCTGTCTGACTGAGCATGTAGTAGCCAAGAAATTCCATGAGATCTGAGCAGACGCTTTGAAATGCACCAAGTCTGTCATTTTATTGATGGTTTAATTCTTTTTGAGCTCGCTAAATCATCACAGCACAGTATATCAGCCACTAGATTGGCAGGGCGTCCACTTCTGCAGAATGAGCCTTTGTAATTTGGTAGTCCCCTCTATGAAAATTGTTGCTACTTTTAAATCTACCACTGACAAGATCTCAGTCTGTTACTACTTAGAATCACAAACACTCAGACTCAATGACTACCACAGACTCCTGGGGCTTTTTTATCATCAAGAGGAACCATTGCAACAACATAGTCTCCTCTCACATGTAACAAAACCCAAATAACTTTGGATAATCACCTCTAGTGATACACAGAACTCCTACCAGAGCTATAGCACATATTTTATACAACTACCTGGTATTGACTGTGCAGCAGAATATGATGGAGAACCCATCACATCCTTAGAAAAGTTATTCCAATGATTAATTAATCTCACTCCTAAAATTTTACTCTTGCTCTGTAAACAGTGTCTGCTTTAGTTTTCCAACCTGACCAGGCTGCTCCAACACAAAAATAAATACCCAGTGAAGTGATTTCCTAAAAATGTTATTGTAAGAGTCACAAATCAATGTGTTTCATTAGAGGCACACACTGTGATCTAACCACCTGGCTGGTGGCCCAAATTCCTAGTTCTGTACTTGGCTCTGACACATCATTTTCCCCTCCCATCGGCCAAGTCATTAGTGGTGCGTTTACACTGCAGTCAAAGCAGTGGCAGTGATGGGGAGTAAACAATCAGTGCTTGTTTTAATTGGGTGTTGCTAGGAATCTCACTCCAGCAGTAGGGAGCACAACGCAGGGTACAAACCTAAGTCCAGGAACAGACCAAACTGTGCTAAGCTCAACATAGCCATGGCTGGATTCATAGTTCAAAATAGGTCTTATTTCAGCACACTATAAAGTTGGGTCCTTGGAGTCATTCCTACAGATGCAAATCTACAGCACAGGAGATCCTTGTTGATACTGGAATCAGCACAAAGACAGTGGGAGACATTCTGTTTTGGTAATGAAAAAATTTGAGGACCTAAAATTAATCTGTGCAGAGAGTGCTTCACACAGATGAAGGTGATCTTGGAGTCAAGGATATTTTTAATATGTTTTAAAGAAAAAAAAAAATCATTTGAAACAATACAGTTAAACCACACTGCACTTTGGTTTCACTCATGGAAATGAGAAGACTAAAGCAATTGTTCTTTGCTTCAATTTATCTTTTTCCCCATTTCACCATGGGGAATCAGAATAAGCAGAGTTAGAGGAAGCCTTCAAAGATTATTTAATCAATCCATCTGCATCACAATGACCTTAGCACCCTGAAAAACTTCAAGCCTACTGCTAAAATTCTTTTGCGAGGGAGATACCACTCCATCCTGGAATACAGTCCTTTGTAATGTCTTATTCTTCCAATCAAATCACAATGTAAACCAGAAACCTTTTCCATCTCTGCAAAATCCCATGGTGTCCATTCCACTTCTGATTTATTTGTTCACATGGATTGTCCTCTCAAGGTCATTGGAGCTACATAGTTCATTAAGGTTCTACTCACATGCTGGTATTTGAGGAACCAGTGCCTCAAATGAAACATCTAAGCTAGCAGGAAAGGTTTGCAAATCTAAAAGAGTGAGTAAGACAGAGAGTTAGCTTTTTTAAGGCAAGGCGTGGGAGGTGTTTTCGTTCTTTAGCTATTAAAAACTCCTTGCTTTGACAAGAAAAAAAAAAAGGGGGGAGGAAGAGAAAACTGGGAGGGGAAGGATTAATGAATAAAGAGGCAGCATGGCAAGTAATGCAGTAAGCATGGTGGCCAGAAGGCACGAATGAGTTTCTCAGGCTGGGTTCACTGACAGAGCAAGGGTGCTAGCAAGCACAGATCAGAGAGGTCACCGTCTAATATGCTGTCTGAAGAGAAAAATGAGACCAGCTTTCCTTACAGGGCTGAGAAGAGGGCTTTTGTTACAGTGGATGCTTTGAAAACAATCATGCTAGATATTACAATTGCGCCTTTTATCTTTCTGGATATCCTGATAATTATCCAGGACTGAGGGCATCTCATTTCTTCCTCAGATTTGATGAGGATTTGGGATTCCTTTCCATTCCTTTATGGCATTTTGGAGCTGTGGCTTCACGGACAGTCCTGCTGTCAAATCCAATCTCCATGGCCTTGCACGCTGTGGTGGGCAGCACGCTGAAGCCACCTGTGCACCAGGGAGGAGGCAGGTCAGGACAGGGCAGCAGTGACACCAATGTGGGGCCCTGGCCCTGTGCCTTGGAGGCCCAGTGGGATGCCAGGATCAGATGGTGTCACTGCCATGGGCATGGGGTGGATGCAGCACGTGTATGCTGTGCCAGGGGAGTTTCAGGGCACCCAGGCTTCCCTACAAGTCCTGAGGGGAAGGAGTGCCCCAGTGGTTAAAAACAAAAACACCAAATATTTTGGAGACAGCCAGCAGAGAAATTGGGCGTCTGCCTCTCTTCTGCTGTATTTTTTTTTTTTTGATTGCCTTTCTTTGGGTTAGGTTTTTGTTTTGTTTTGTTTTGTCTCTCCTCCTCTCTCCACACCTCCCTGTTTCCTCATAGCCAGGATTCTGCATGCCTAGGTAACCCCAGCTCCATGCAAGGGCCAAGGACATCAGTTCCCAAGGGTGACCCAGCCATGGAAAGGAAGGGCCAGGCACAGTGACAGCACCCTGACCCAAGGGAGGCCAGAACAAGGTGACCCTGCATTCACTGCTAGGGGCCTTTGTGCAAGTACATTATAACCTGGGTCTTAACCCATGTGCTATTTTTCCATCAGGCTCACAGTTAAAAAAAAAAAAAAAAGATAAACAACACTCCTTCCTAGCCCCCATTATTTTTTTCTGAGCAGGCCCAAGCTGCAATATCTCAAAAACCCATTACTTAGCCAACTTTGCAGGGGCCTTTGTCACAGATGACAAAAGATCTGTTTCTGACAGAAAAAGTGGGATTTATTTTAATGCAAGACATAGCTCAAAATGTGGTTTGTTAGGGTTTTTTTTTAAAGAAAAAGTAATTAGGATTTTTAAAATGTGGATAAAACAGAGTATTCCCCTGCCAGCCTTGTTCTCAAGAAATAGCAAAGTGGTCATGATTGAAATTAAAAACAAAACCAAAAAGAGCCCTATAAAACTACTGAAGCAGACATGAGCTAGATGATGTTGGTTTCAAGTCTGGCAAAGGCAAAGGCAGCCAAGGCCAGACCTTGTGATGGAGTGTGTCAAGTGACTCTTACAATAAAGAGGCAACACAACCAGCAATGTCTGCTGTGCTCTGTGCACCCATTAACATGCTAATCTCAATGTTAGTCTCTTCCAGGTAGCCAAGGACTATTATTGCTGAGCTTTACAACTAAGCATTAAGCATTGTGGCTAAACAGCTTGACTGAACAAGAATTATTTGCCATCACCTGAACGAGGTAAGCATGAAGGCAGGAGAACCCAGCTAGCATGTTACCACAGGCAGAACTTAAAGAAATTAGGTCAGGCAGAATGGAAAGAAAGCTTCAGAAACTTCTTCCAAACAGTGAAAAGTAGTCCTCTGTGGTACAGCTTCTCATGGGAAGCAAAGATGCAGGCTGGATAATGCACTGGAAAATGTATTGCAGGCAAGAATCTTGCAGGAATTGGGCTAGGCTAGAATGTAAAATAATGGACTGGATGAGCTAGCAAGATTTTCCAATCTCTAATTTCCATGGTTAAAAAAATTGCCACAGTTAGCATTGCTTGAAATTCCTTCTCATGAGTTACAGAATCTCTGAGTGAGGCAGAATATGAGGCTGGAGCAAGAGAGGTGGGTGTGTTTCCTGGATGACACAAAGGAGAAAAAAAAGAAGTCTTCAGCCTGGAATAGGCTATGAAACTAGGAGACTGGCTGGAGAGAAAAGGAGGGAACACAGCTCGGAGGGACTGCTCCCACCAGGCTGAAACATGGGTGAGATACACTGAGGACACCATGGTGAAGATTTGGGGGCTGGGTCAGCGGTAAAGAGAGTGGCTCTGAGGGAGCAGTGGCACTGCCTAAGCATGCTGCCATCACTCATGGTCAGTCCTCAGCTCTGGGTAAGAAGTGGGAAGGTTTAGCTCCTGCTCTCTGCATGACTCTCCAATATTAGTTTTCACCAGCAGAGTTCTCAATTATCAGAACATTTTGATTAGGGGCTTCTCTCGCACTCTCCTTGTCTTTAAAATAAGAATTTTCTGTTTTGCTTCGGTTTGAACTCAGATTTCAGAGCATTGGATTAAAACAAAGGATTGAAGACCTTGTCTTTCACTCCAATCCAGTGCTGGAAAATAAATATCCTCAATTACTCCCATCAGTCATGAAGCCTCACACACAGCTTGACCCATGCAATCCCGACTTTCAACATCCCTAGCATTTCAGTTCATGACTGGATGCAGTTCCAGGTCAGCCACACCCCTTTCAAAGCAGGTGACTGGCCTGTGCTAGGGCCCTTTACCAGGGCTGGTAAATCTGTCTGTGTTGCAATCCTGAGGATGCCCTTGGGCTCTGCTAAGGGACACCTGAAGTCCAACGTTATTGAGCATTTCCCAATCAGCCCTAGGAGAGTTGAGTCAACCCTACTGTAGCACATTTATAATTCCAGCCTTGGAACACCTCTAGGGCTAACACAGCAGACCAGGAAAACAGCTCCCTCTGCAATCATCCTGCTCCAGGTTTGGTACAAAGGTGACGTGGGAAGTACAATATTGCTACGATTCCAAATGAAACCATTCCTGAGCTTACTGGTGTTTCTCTCCACCCACAGTCTGTTACAGACCTTAAATGTGTGCTTCATGACTTTGTTGGAGCAGATCTGCTGTTCCCCTCTCTTCATAGATTAAAAAGCATTTTTTAATTATTAAATGAAAATTAAAATCTATAGTGAACTTCCCCACAGACCTTCTTAGCCATTTTTACAGCTGGCTTAAACTCTGCACTGAAGATCTAGAGACTGTTGTTTCAAAAGCTCTTCTGAGGTCCTCAAGAAGCTTTGAGATCCTCTAGAACAGAAGAGCTACTGATGTCTTTTCATTGTTGCTAAAGAAAAAACCTGTGGGTCGCAGATCAAATCTGGTAAGGTACAGGTTGTCCCAGACAGCACCAATTGCTGCCTTGGGGACGTATTCAGGAAGGCGTAGGCAGGGGTGTCAGAGGAGCCATACATCCAATCTGGCTTTGTTTACTGTATTTCCTAATGGGAAGATGCCTGTACTATTCCTTCTCCACCTTCCCAGGCATGCACTGGTGCCCTGACTCAGACACCCAGCTCACTAGCTCATAACCAAAATGTACAGGCAGGGAAAGTGACCTGATGTCTGCAGGATCTTAGCCAGATTATTCCACCACTGCTTGGAAAATAGCCATGCCTTGGGATGTCTATGTCCACCCCCAAAAAGCTTCTCTCTCTTTTTCTGAGCCCAGGGCCTCTCTAAGCTACTGGGTTATGTGTGGGTGCTCAGACTTCCCACAGAAGAGAGCAGCAGGGAATGCAGGGAGTGCCACTTCAATCTCCTATCCCAGAGGCAGATTTAATCAAGGGCTTCCCACAGAGCTTAGGGCCCCTAGCAGTGATGAAGGAGACTGAGTCTCTTCACAATCCTTTGGAGGTTCTCACAGAGGCTTTCCCTGTAGTGGTCACAGCTTTCAGGGACACAGGGGCATCAGCTGGACACAGCAGATACCTGTTCTGACCCTGTGCACACCATTCACCCTTGGGGTTTTTCCTGCCCACATTGTGGCCATGGTTTCTCTTAAATCTCTGTCTTTTTAAGGTAACACCCAAGCTGGGCTGAAAAACTTCAATTGACAAGGAATTTACTACCCCTAAACTGTCGCAGTAGCTAACCAACCTCTCAGTTTGGAGTGCACACCCTATTTCTAGATGCTCTTCGCTGCCAGCCAGTGAGGTGACTTCTCTATTGGCAACCCAAGCAGCTCAACACATGCACAAGCCCTGACAGGCAATTTCCCATGTTGTTCTCATGCTTTGTGGCAAGTTCTGGCGTGTGGCAGCCAGGGCTCTCCGAACAGCAGGAGGGTTCTCTCCTAACAGCAGGGCTGACTCTGGCAGCATGGCTCAGGGCTAACAGGGCTAATTCCTAACAGATTATTTAAGGGGCAAGGCTACCTTCTTTGGGGAAGAAGAAGTTTTATTCAAATGAATGCTGTGCCACTTGCCCTCAGGTTCAGAGCACCAACCCTGGATCACTTTATTTACCAGTGTAGGTGTAACCTAGATTTCAACAAGACCTTTTCTTGCAGCACTGTTTACTATTAGAAATCAATCTCTCAAGTGAAATATTTGTGGACTTTGATTAAGTCAATTCCTAACTTTCTTTTACATAAACTACATTTTGAGTCCTTTCCAGTTTTTAGCATCCTTTGAGAACTTCAAACAGGAAAACAGAAGCCAGTACTCCAGCATGATCTCGCCAGCCAGGCCTGAACTGCAGGCTCTTCCCAGCTTGCCTTCCTCTTAGGAGCACAGCACAAGGCACAAGTCCTCCTGCCCTCACCTGTGTACCTCATCCCCAGGGTTAGGGATCCTACAGATTTGTGCCAACTGAAGAATACACTAATCTTGTCCCTGACATGAGCTCTCAGGGGATCAGACTTTAGAGGGTGCCAAGTTATACTTCCACTGCTCAGCTTGGACATAGAAGTTAGTGGGACTGAAAAAATGAAAATGTCGTCCCACTCACTACTCCCCTCATACATTTCAGAGCAATGTCTTTCCTAATCTGTTGAGGTTTTTAGCCTGGAGACTATTTATTTTGATTCCCATATCCTCTATAGTGGCACTGTGAGACAGGATACTTTCTCCAATCTCCCTGTCTCATGCCAACACACACTTTGCTATAAGAAGGTATCCGTAGCATTTTGTTGTTTAAATGCACTGAAGAGATCCGACTGTGCAGTTTGAGCTGACCTTACTGTTGTCGTCCTCCTCCCTGTCATTTATGTGATACACAAATACAGCAGAAATTAAATTTTCCTGATAAATGAGTTCAGGAGATAATAAAAGATGACATCCATGGGAACCCCTCTAGAAGAATTTGCAGTAAGAGGATCTCCCCTGGCAGGTACTTTCTGAGGTCTAACCACTGACACGCTTTCCAGCCATGCAGCAGGAGTGCTGTTGGTTATTTCCCTCTAACCCCGCCTCCACAAGAACATTTCTGCATCACACCCACTGACTCTTACACGCCACGGTCCTGTTCATTCCATCCCAACACAAAAATAGCTCCTGCTCAGTCTCTTTGCCTCTGTGACTGCAGCAGGGCTCTGTCACTTCTGTTCGTGGGGCCGCTGGTCACGCCAAGGCAGGGAGCCACTGCAGGGTGCTACAGCTTAGGGGAGCACGTAGACACTGTCACCCTGTCACTACACCAGCTCCCGTTGACTCAGGGATACACTGATGCAAGCTTTGTGCTGTTGCAAAACAAATACTACGGAGTTTCAGGCTCAGCAGCCCGCAGGTGTGACACAGCTGTCACTGCGCCTCAGCACAAGTGTCACTGCCTTGCTAGGCAACCATCACAACATGGTAATGGCCTGCCAATGTACCACGGGAAGGTCACAAGGCTGAGTCTTGAACCTGCAGCAGCAAACTCCAGGGCTTCTTTTGTTGAGCTCTCCATGGTCAGGTAGCCCAGGAGACAGAAATTATCTCCATCAACCAATATTTGTATTAGTAATAAAGAAGAAAAAGAAAAGAAAAACACCTCAGCCTGCTTTGCAAGCACAAGTACAATTTGCAGCTGTGAACCTAATTTCCCAGCCATCAGAATGTATTTTTCTCCATATCTGTCAATTTTCTCCCCAAGGCAAATACTTCACTAACCGAATTATGGGCAAAGTTTTAGGGGCTATGTTCAGCCCTCTTGGAAAATACACACTTAGCATACTGGAAGCTTACTGTCCTTATTGTCACTGCAAAGACTTCCCCCTGAAGTTTTGCCCCTGACTGGTAACCTCTGCTGGGGCACTTAAAGGGACAACTTTGCCTTCAGCAGAGAGCAAGGTGGCATTAAGTTCTGAGCACTTGATAAAGCCAGGAAAGCAGGAGTCTCATTGTGCTAACCCTTATCTCCAGAAACACCTTTGACATGCAGAATGTTTGTTCGAGGTGATTACCTGGGTGGAGAGGTTATTGTTGCATAAATTATTTACTTTTAAAACCACAGTTATTTGCCTCCACCCTTCTCACCACTGCCCTGCGTACCCCACTCCTAACACACCTTAGCATTTGGGAGCACTGGGAAGAATTAGGAGGACAGCTGTGCTGGGGTGCACCTGGCAACAGACAGATGTCCACTGGGACCAGTCATTTGCACAAAAGAGCAAAAATAGTCACCTGCAAATGAAGGGAAGTAAGACCAAACCCAGTAGAAAGGCATCAATTCCTTTGCTTTTGCCTTTCCCTGTCTCTGACACATCAGAGGCCAGGGTGAGTTTCAGTTAATCAACAGCACTTGAGGACATGATTTAGTGGTGAACATGGTGGTGGTGCTAGTGGGAGAGTTGGACCTGGTGATCTTAGAGGTCTTCTCCAACTTTAACCATTCTGTGATTCTGTGAAATAAACACAGTCTAGCAAGCCTCATGCACAACAGGGACGTGCTCCCTCCCATCTCTGCAGGTGAGAAGTATATATAGCTTTCTTCTTCTAATGCTCTGTGCATCTGAAACTCTCAGAACCATTCCTTAACAGCTGCCTGAAGAGAGCAAGCAGTAGAACTGAATGGAAGGAGTTTGGATATACCCATGACACAGCTGCACTGATAAGAAACACCTTAGAGTGCAGAGGAGAGATGGAAAATCAGCACTGGGTTACTGGATAGAAGGAAGGTCACTGGCAACACTTCCCTGAGGTCACTGGCAACACTCACATTGGTTTTTTGTGGTGCAGGATTACACCCATAGTCCTAATACCAGACAAAGCAAGTGAATTTCCTGGCCTGCAGTATGTCCTGTTGTGTCCAGTCCAGCACTGGAGATCAGAACCAATAGGCTTCCATGACTGGGTTTCCCTTGGGAAGCTACTCCACACACCAACAAAAGTCAGTCCTGATAATCGACTAAAAGTTTCCTTTCTTTCCATTACACCAGTTACTTTCTTCTGGATCTTAT
This sequence comes from Agelaius phoeniceus, assembly GCF_051311805.1. Taxonomy (NCBI): domain Eukaryota; kingdom Metazoa; phylum Chordata; class Aves; order Passeriformes; family Icteridae; genus Agelaius; species Agelaius phoeniceus. The sequence goes on along the minus strand of NC_135269.1, from coordinate 26,264,640 downwards.
CCCTTTAGCAGCATATTCCATGTGCCTCTGTCCTTCCAAGACAAAGCTTCATCACTGTGTATGCAAACCCAGTTCTTCAGCAGAACTGCCTGACCAGCCCTGCCCTGCCTTGGTTCACCACCCTGTCAAAAGGAAGCACAACACTTGCAATGCTGGGAGCAAGACTCAGATTTTCAGAATTATTAAGGAATCACAATCCCAGAGCAGTCTGTGGGAGCTGCAATGACCATGTCCAGCTGCCACAGCAGGCAAAGAGGCTACAGCGTCAGTGGGACAGGACTGGTTACCTCCAGAAGCAGGTCTTGCTGCTCCTGATGACAGTATTGATCACCAGAAACAGAATAACCACGGTACGAAGGTCAGCGTCACATGTCTAGAAATACTCCCAAAGTACCAAAACTGAAGAGAATAATGAAAATAAAATGGTTTTCTTTCAGGCCAATGATTGCACTCTGAAATAGGGACACAGATCTCTGTGATAGCCATGCTAGTGATGACTACTGCCTTTCAACATCACCTGGATTTCCAAGGGCAGTGGTGATGATTACATTTCTGAGCAGCATCTGGCACGCTGGGGCCTGGCTTCTCAGCATTGCCGTAGAGCAGATAACAGTAATAATCATTAGTAATAATATGGTTTGGTTTGCTTCCTCAGACCGTTAGAATAAGTTGTCAGTAAGATTAATGAGCATTGTGCTTGCCTCTCATGCCAGTGCAAATTTAATTCCAGTGCTGCAAAGGTATTCACCTGGCTCTATGAGGATATAGAGACACTAGCTCTAGGCACAAGCAGCCATATTCCCCAAAATGTCTATTCCACGTGCTCTGTCTCACTAAAAGAACAATTCAAGATTGAGAAAAGAAAAAAACCAGTCACTTATTCCCCAGAGCTATTAACCCCTTCTTCCTTCAGCAGGCTTACCAGGGAAACAGTCACAATATGCGAGTCAAACTGAGGCAGCACATAGGCTGAATATGGCCCAGATATGTGCAGACCATTAAATTACATTATATTTGTGGGGCAGCCTGGAAAGATAAATTGAGTCAGACAAGTACCTATAAAATCTGTCATGGTTTAAGCCACTCTTGTTCAGTGGTTTATTGCTATCCTCTGAGCTATGACACACGAGCTGAACAGTGCTTGTAGTGGTATGACGTGAAACAGAGCAGCATAAATCACATCCTGCAATAGTTAACTTATCAAAAGGTGAATGGATGCCTTTAGTCTCTCTGGGACTGAGGACTAGAAAATTGAGACAGATCTATTATAATATATTCTTCCAGCTCTTGAGTGCATGTACATACACAATACATCTATTCTTTTCAGAATAGGGCTCACTTACCTTAAGAGTAAAAATTCAACAACCAGCCACAAATGGTTCCCAAATTGTACTAACATAGAAGAATACAGCCTCTCTAGTCTGTTCAGATTTACAATACAAGAAGGAGCATCAAGGCAGATGTTTCCAGGCAAGGAAGCAAGCAGTACCTTGGTGTGGTGCCAGAAGTTCAGGTAGTTGGACCCATTCAGGTCCCAGAGATCCAATGCAGGGTCAAACACCTGAGGCTATTGGTGAAAACAAATGAACTCCCACAGGAAAGGCACAGGGAGCTGCTGGCCATTCTCAAGATGTACAAACAGACAGACTCCCATTGGGGAACAAATAGGACACCCCCCTCACTTTTTTTTTGAAATTACTTTAAGGAAAGGACACACCTTTGTCCTCCTCCGTGCCAGGTCTTAAATTCCAGACCACCCGTTCAATGATCTTTGTCCTATTAGTCATGGCAGGGGCATTTACAACAATGATGAGCGTGGCTGTCAGCATTGTAAAGCACCTCCACCATGCAGTCACAGAAGAAAGCCTACACAGGCTAAGCAAACCCAGCGATAACAAGTAAGTGTCTGTTCTGAGGTATTTCAAATTGAATTACAAATTATCCAACTTCCTGGCTAGCAGGGGTCAGATTACAGCAACGGACTCTAAGGAGGCGAGGAGGATTCAAGAAACAGGAAGTTCATTCTTCAGTGGTGGAAGTCTCCAGAAGCCTGGGTGAACTGTCCTACAGACGAAATGCAGCTCACAGGCCACTGGCTGGACCACTTGGACAAAGTCAGTTGTGGATGTTGGAACCTATGCAATGTTTCAGACAACTCATTTTAACTGTTGCTGGGTACATTTAACACCCCAGAAGAATAAAGCTCCCTTTTCTAATTGTTTCCAAAATCTGTATTTGGAGACCTGGAAACAAGGAAACCCCTAAACCCAAACAAAAATTCCCTTGTAGTGAAGAAAGTCTTGAAGTCTGTCATTTGTAAAAGGATGTCAGAGTCACTGGCTTCTTCACAGACTCCCCTCACAAAGCCTCTTTCTGCCATGTCTGCAACAGAGTATTTAGACAGAAGGCTACATGGATTGGATTTCAAAGCAAGGAAGGTCAGAAGAGATCTTCCAGCTGTGAATAGCCTCCAGATGTGGGCTTTTCTTCTCCAGTCCAGAGGGAGGGGATCAAAATGCCTTTCATTAGTCTCATAAAATTAAATGGAAAAACATTGTCTACTGAGGAGGCTGGGCAGCAGAGAAGGTGGAGTCAGAAACTGGGCAGAACAGGATAGGAAAAAAAAGCAGGACCACAGTTGAAATAGTTCAGGATGTGTATCATCCTAAAAGCTGTATTCTCTGAGGAGGGATTGGTCTTTAAACAATATGGCAGGCATCAGCAATCGAGGCATTTGAAATGGAAAAGGCTAAATAAACCAAAACATAATTGTTTGCAGAGAGAATATTGGTTCCTTCCCCAGAGCTGTGACAGGATCATAAACTGTGAAACACCTCCAGGGAGGCTGTGTCTGAGACAGCTTCTGGGTGAAACTGTGCTAAGCCACAAACAAGATGCTTCTCTTACCAGTACCCCACAGTCCTGGACTTGTATCTAGTTATCTTTTCTTCTGCAAAGATTGTCTATGGACAGCTTATGCCTCCTCTCAGCTAATTCATGCAAAATTATTCTCCTTAATTGAAATTTGTCTCCAAGCAATGAATCTGTGCAAGCTGGAAAGGCCAATATCCCTGGGGACAAATTTTACTCTCGGTTATTTCTGCAAATGTACTACTCCCAACTGCAAATACACAGAATCCAAATTTAATTGCTGATACAAAATTTGGTATTTCCTGCTTGGACAGGTGTAACTGTTTGGATCAGACAGCCAGAGCACATCTACTGCAAGGGAAGACTAAGTCTCTTTTATCTTCTAAATGTCTAAGGAAATCTACTAAGGAAATCTGAGGGAAGTAAAGCTAATAGGGAAAACAATGTTCTCCTCATTTTAAGATCATTACCACAATCTTTGCTTACTTTCACTCAAAAGTCCCTATTTCTGGATTATGGCATGTCCTAGCACACCAGTGCAAAAAACATAGGAATGTCCTTAAGACATGTCAGCTCCTCATCTGGAAGTTTGTTCTCTTTTCCAGCTCATCATTTCACTTTCCACTTCTGCAATATGTCACCAGTGGTCAGATAATAATATGGAAATTACTGTAGAAAAAAAAAAAAACCAAAATAGCTTTACTAGAAATGTAAGATGACCTGTGCCAGCCCAGACTGAAGAAGCAGCATCTTTTCTCTTGCAGTCACCTCACTTAGGAAAGAAGTATAAGAAACAGAGGCAATACAAACTGTGTATCCCAGTCTGCCTTCTCAGCTCCCATCAGCCTGTGGTTTAGGACACTTCTGATGCAGAAGTAACATCTGTGCTGCTGCATTTGACACTCTCCAAAGGAAATACGCTGCACAGATGTGCCCAACCCCTTCATGGATCGTCTTCCACCGACAGTCTGTGGCAGAGTTCCATTATTCCTTGATGCCTACGTGGAAAAGTCCATAGCTTGTTTATTTTAAACCTGTTGCCTAACCAGTTTATCAGGTGCCATTAGTTTTTGTGATATGGAACTGCATGAATGTTAGTTCTTTGTTGACATTCTCCATATCATTTGTGATTCCCTTTCAGGCATCTCTTCTTCGAGATTAGCAATCTGTGTTTACCCAGAAACTTCTCCTACTTCTGATCATTGTTGATGTCTTCTCTTCTCTTACTAGTGTTTCTTTATGCTCTTCAGTGTACTAACCAGAAGCACTCACAACTTTCAGACTTTCAGCAGACCATGAAGTACACAGAAGCATAATCATGTTCTTTGTTTCTTCTGTACTCATTCCTAACATTTCTTTTTGGTTTTTTGACCTCAACAGAGCCCTGAGAGACTGTTTTCAGCAGCCTGTCTGCAATGAATCCAAGAATTTTTTTCTCTGCTGGTAGAAGCTGACTTAGAGACATTCAATATATCTGTACAGCCAGACTGTTTTCTTCCTAGTGGAATTCCCTTGCATTTGCCACCACTGAATTTCATCTACCAGGGAGAGCCTAGGCACTCACTGCCAGGAGATTTTCTGCAATCCTTTGCAGCCAGCTTTATGTTGCCTCTCTGGGATAACTGTGGGATTCAAGTAAACTCGCTGCTCATGCTCCTGTCCAGACCATTACAAGTGTGTTGAATAACACTAGTGCTACCACAGAGCCCTGTGAGGTCCTTCTGATGAGCTCTTTGTCGAGACTGACCATTTGAAGTGCTCAGGTTGGCGCTTGTTTTCTTACTTATGATCCCATTTACAGAGCTCTCCACAGCCAGGGCCTGCCTCTGAGACTGGTGCAGTGCAAACGAGAGCCTGGCACCAGCCCTTACAGATGCAGGGTGCTCAGACAGCAGGTATGTGAGGCCACTCTGTGATAACTAGACCTAGTTGCTTTAATGGCATGGACTGTAAATCAAAAAAATCCGGGGATGCAAGAAACTGAACCCAGATGCTTGCTGGTGTCTGTGTCACTGAGTTTCAGGACATCTGAGGGCTGCATAGGAAAACCAGAGTTACTGCACAAGGAAGCTTGAGGCTATTCACACCAGTGGAGGATCTGCACCATTCCACTGCAACTCCTCGCCTCCATCTACCAAGAGCAGGATGGCTTAGAAACAGATCAGTGGGCCAAGTGTGAGCACAGCACACACACCCCCACTCTCCTCTGCCAAACCACAGGCTCAGCCAGGATGTGGCCCTGATATCCTCTTCTGAAATACCTCAGCCCCTCAGAATCCCCCAGTCGGGATTCCAAACTGCAGAATGTGCCTTCTGCTCCTGATTCTGCAGCTGCCAAAAACCTCATGGTCATGTGCCCCACGGTTTCAGGTGCCACACTGTCTCCAAGGTGAGAGGGGCCACCTTGGGGGAAAGCAAATAGGAAAGTATCCCAGGCATGAGAATGCCTCTGTGGTTCTCAAGACAGGAATTTCTCTCACACCCATCCCCTCCCTCTATTCCTCCACACTGCCTTGTGCAGTTGCTGAACCAGCAGCAGCAGCGGGCAAGTTTAGTCACTCCAGCACCTGGGTATCGATTACACCTGAAGGTGGAAAGCAAGCAATCAAAAACAAGGTGTCAGCTTTGCCAGAGGATTCTCCTCAACTCCCAGTTTGGGCCTACTGCCAGTTCTCACCCTGCTGTGCTTCAGCATCCCAGCTCTTCCCGTGACAGGTGTTTATTCAGGCAGAGGCACTTCACTTTACAAGGCTTCAGGCTTCATGGAAGGCAGAGAATTTCCAGAGCTGCTTTTCCTTGCAGCATTGAGCAACCTAACACCACTGACAGCTAGAACAGGCAAAAAACAGAGGCTTCTTTGTGTCAGGGTCAAGCTCTCCCATTACCCGTTTCTGCCTGCTGACATTTCCCTAGATGGCAAAAGGATTTTTAAATTACAGTGACAAGCTGGCCTTTCTTGTATTAAGAACTCAGTATGCATGGTACCCAGCAAGCCACGGGCTGAGCAACAGCCTGCCTTCAGAGACTGCTCTCCTGGGAAGAAAAACCCCCACAGATCTCTGGCTCAGAGCCTCTCAGCTTAGCAACCCTCTCCAGGCATTTTGGGAGGGACACAGGGCATACCCAGTGATCCACACTGGCGAGCAGCATCAGCTGCTGCTGGCACAGAGTGCAGAGGAGAACCGTCAGTGGCCACTTGTGTGACTACTGGGCAGGACTGCTTTCCAGCAAAGAGAAAGGCTGGGATTCATGTCTCCAACACAGCCACATATCCTGCTCCCCCAAAAGGGGACAGCAGAGACAGCAATAAAACCCCTCTGAGAGATGGAGATGCACATCAGCTACCAAAGACTTTGCAGCTTCCATTTGTCATTGTTGTTTCCATCCTGCTTTCACTCTGCAATCACTTATTTTGGTAGCTGTGGCATGCAGAGATCTCTCTTAACTTACCATACTACACTTCACCATGCCCCACTCTTTGTCCCATGGCACGGAGATGACCTCTGCATGGATGGAGCCATGAAGGTGACAGCACTGGACTGGAACAAGAGGATAGGAGGCAGCACAAGGAACCTCCAGAGCTGTGCAGCCCATAGACGTTCGTTGCCTGATCAGAGCTGGTCTGCCCTGCCACACTACTCCTCCTTACACATGATGAGTCCATCCTTGCTGTAACATTTGGAGACTTCAAAGGACATCCATACCTCCCTTCTCCTCCACCCTGAGCACTTCTCCTATAGACAAAAGGGTTCTGCAGCCAGCCAGATGGTGTTGGTGGTGATCTGGCAGGAATAGCTGTCCTGCAAGTGGTCCATGACTCAGAAGGGTCTCTTTCCCCACCATCACAGAAAACACTTTCATTTTAAGGAGTATCACCAGCTATAAGAGATGTAACACAAGTACCACACAGAAGTTCCTGACACGTGTCGGTGCCTCTTTAGCTACAATAACAGAAATAGGACACCGGAGTGCCCTGTCAGCTGCCTGCACACTGCCTGCCCCAACACACTCACAGCAGCACTGTGGGCAGGATCAGACCCTGCCCTCAGGAGACTTTTGCCCTGTTCTGGAACTGATGAAGATGATGGTGTCTCTTGTTACTCTGTGCTTCACTTCACCCAAAAAACTCAGCATTCGTACCAAACCTGGCCACCACAAAACTGTTGTTGCAAGTTTTTCATCCTGTGCCTCATTTAGCTCAGTTTGACCCTCTAGTCCTAGATGAGTACTATAAAGTAGACCCATTCTCTTGCATATCACAGGAGATGTAACATTTTTTCTCATCAAGGCAGTACCTACAGCTCTAGGGCAACACTTAAGCTTCAGTCTAAGGTTCAAACTCTGCATTTTTTCCGTTCACCTCCAAAAGTCTTTATTCTTCACCTGTGAGTACTGTTTACCTGTATCATGTCCTTTGCTTCAATTCACTAATTCACACTTTTTGTCACATATCTCACAGGGATGGAGGTGTTCAGCCACACCCATCAAATCCAAGCAATCACTTTGTGACATCTATCAAATACAAGCAATCATTTTGTGACCTTGAGATGTTTTGCTGAATTTTTTTCACACTCACAAAACATCATCCTTAATAAGTGCACTTGAAATCCAAAAGCCCAGGCTTTTGCTACTATGTGCTTTCTATTCGCCCTCAGAGCCTGGCAATGTGGTGAGTGCTCCCTTTCTCTTGCTAGCTCATTTCCTCCCCCATATTCCCAGTACACAGCTGCACAGGGACATGACAACTCTGACTGTGACTGGTATGAAAGTATCACAGACCATCCAGGCAATTCCTTAGTCCCACAGCACCATTTGTGACTACGCTAGAGAGAGATCCCTTGTCGTAGGATTTAAGCAAAATTTCTCAGAAATTAAAACCTTTAGCTTTCACTGTCATTACCACTGGTAGGGCATATCTGGGGGTGAAATATGGCTGTGAGATCTCTGAATGTTGGAGGGACATCAACATCTGAAGAGCTCTAAATGACATGATCTGTGTTCTTCTGTGCTATCACATTGCAAGCTCTTCTTCAGCTCTCTCTCTTCTGTTCCTGTTAAGTTGCTTCCAGCTTTATTTCTCTTGCAAGTTCCAAAAGCTCACACCCTCTGAATAGCTAACTTTGAATTTATTTTCCCCCAGATAATAGGTCTGCATTTTTCCAGTTTGAATCTTGTGCTATTATTTCCTGCCCATATCCTGCCTCAAGCACGAGGGAGCCACACAAGCGGTGACTGTACATTACAAAAGCAGAAGGAACGGAGTCACAAAAATTTTTGTGTTTGAGAATGCATAAGGCACAGACAAGGAGAAGGTATGCATGAAGGGAAGCAAAGTATAATTTATTTTTCTTCTCAAAAGTCCAGTCAAGAGCTGGCAAGAAGCAAAGGGGGCAGGGAGCAAGGAAAGAGAGTTTAGTTAAATGTTCTGTTTTTATGCTGTGGTGAGAGGTTTTCTCCCTCACAAATTCTTCCCTTACCACCAGTTTCTTGACATGGTGGCACTGCTTCAATCCCTGATTCACTAATAACAAAAACTGCCATGAAGTCAGTTCAAGTTGTTCTGGTTCTGTACTGCAGCAAATGCCCTCGGAAGCTGGCCCGCAGTATGACACAAGTAGATGTTTCCTCTTTCAGAAGGGAACCACTGCTCTGCAGTCACAGGAATCATTTCCCTCTCTCTCCCCCTCAGGGTATGAAGAAGCAAACCTAGAGATTTTCCCCTCCCTCTTCCATGCAGTGGCAACAGAAAGGAGAGAACTTCCCAGCCTCCTGCCAGCTGTCTGCACTTTCTTCAGGAACTTGGAGCTCAGAGGCGTTGTCCTTTCTGGCTGCATCACCTATGGTGTTCAGCCCTCTCTGTCCTGCCCTGACCTTGTCAATGTTTAGCTGTCTTTCCATCCTAGAGACACTTTCCTATTTTTTCTTCTTACTATGCATGGAGCTTGGTGCTTTTTCCCCTCCCATTAACCTTTCTCCTCAACAGGAGACCAGTATAGGTAACCACCAGGAAGTCTTCCCTGGGCTTCTCTTTACATTTAGTTGTGAAAGTGATCTGCCTGCTTGGTTTGTTAATATGCCAGGTCCCTTTCAGTCTCTGCCATCTATATTTCCAGGCTAGCATTCTTCCTGCATATCTGTATAGTCTGTGATGCTATAACATTATTTAAATAAAGGCATGCTGAGATTCAAAAAAGCAAGATACCGTGGAGAGTGAGAAGCAAATACATAAGCCTTTATGTGCCTTCCAAACCGTACCTCTGGCTGCAAAAGGAGATTCTACAACATCTGCTCTAAGAAGAAAGTCCAGCAATCCTTGAGTAGAGCTAACATGCATACAGCACATGGGAGCAGCAGATAAATAAAAATATGTCCTATTATCAAACCTCAACCACAGCGCAAAGGGCACTCTGCCCTTGCCTTGGCCTCTTATCCAAGGTCCATTTCTGTGGAAAATCAACACAGTTGCAGTCTAGGATGCAGGACAGTCAAGCAGCTAATTCACTTTGTTGTTACTGAATTAAAGAAGAACAGTAAGGCACTGTCAATTTATGCCATTTCTTGGTGCCTGTAGGATTTTTTTTTCCTCTACTAATATGGTAAAACCTGTTGGTGAAGCAATCAGTACTGTGCAGTGCACACTACAACAGTCACAGAAGACAGAGCTAGAAATGAACCAGGAGCAGGAGAGAGCCATAAAGAAAACCTCTTTGCCTGCCAGAATGCATAAGAAAGGCCTTCATGTGCAGGTGGAGAACACCACCAACCACCAACCCTTTGATGTGGAGTGGGAGAGGTTCTTGTGGAAAGTGACAGCTCAGATGGGTCAGCCAGAGCAGAGGCACCATTTGCACATTATAAGCAAATACCTTCAGCTGAGCTGTAACCAATGGAAAAAAAGAAGAGACTAAGATGGAGATTAAAGTAAGGGAAAATGAAATGGGGACTGCAATTCTCCTGCTCTTGTAAAAGCAGGGGGAAAACCACCACATTTTAGATGGCTCTCACCATGCCTTCTTTTACACCAGAATGCAGAAAAAAGTTAATTTTTCCAGGTTTGGGTCTCTGTTCCTAGCTCCAGCCAGCTCATGCTGCTTCCTCCATGTGTTCAGAACCTCAGCTTGAGGATCATATTCATCCCATCCAACCTAGGAAGCCAAGGCACCTTTGGGCTACCCATCCCCTGAGAACAAAGTCAAACCCCTTCACCAGTTACAAATGGGTTGCCATGAACCCAGGCCCACAGAATCTTCTGCAGCAACCACAGTGTGAGTGTCAGACAGTCTCAGAAGCAAGTCTACCCACTGGACAGCAGTATGATACCTCCCTTTCTGGTATAAGAACAAAGTTATGGTCCCTTTCCAAATGGGAGGACAAAACTACATTCCAATCACATGAAACTATGGTAGGAATGATCTCCTTATCTCATGTCTATATCAACTTTTTTATTCCTGTTAAGAAACAAGGGAACTTTTGGGTCTTCCCAAATGTGATAAGTGAGGTGAGGGGAACGTATTCTGTCACAGATCCCACTCATACTGCTCAAGTCCTGAAGGGAACTATTCCAATTTTTACCTGTTAAAGCTTTGTGACAAACCATGCCTACACGAATGCTACAAACCCAGCACATTTTCTATTCAATAGCTATTTTGCACTTTCAAAAGATCAGTCAGTCTGGCAACCCTCACTGATTTTGGAAAAATCATATGTAGATGTTTCTGTGGGTTTTGTTCATCCTACAGTTAGCAGAGTACTTAGGACAGAAATCATCCCTGACATTAAAAAAAAAAAGAAAAACAAACCAAAGCAAACCAACAAAACAAAACAAAACAAAACAAAAAAAAACCTCCCATAAAACTCAAAACAACAACCCAACCCAAAAACTAAACTGTGAACAGGAAGAGCTGCATCTGTTCAGTGTTGACTGTAATCCACCCTTTTCTTGTACCATTGAGCTTGCAAAGTCAGCCACCCAAAGTACCGGACATCTAGCAGTCCTTGGAGGGACAGGAACATGACAAGACACATTAGAGAAATGACTAAAACCACAGAGGTGGGACTTCCAATATCTGTTTCCTCAAAACTGAGTGAAGCTATAAATAAGGGAGCCACCACCCTTTCCTCTCCAGTGGATGCCTGCTCACATTTGAAGCTCTTCACAGTCAGGCGTGACAAATGCAGTTTATCACATGGGTCTGAGATTTATCCTATGTCTCTGCAAATTATTGCATCACGTGGATAACCCCACAACACACACAAACACATCAATTACACCACTACAGAGCAGTGTGAAACTTGATGGTTTCTATTTCTTAAAACCCACACACCAGCTGAGGCTCAAGCCCGCCTTCCCCATGTCATGACAAGTGTAGAAGCAGTGAACATGGTATCACTTCCATTTGCCCTGCAACCAGCCAGCAAGATGATGTACAGAGTAAATAGCACATATAAGAGAGAGGAACTCTTTAGTTAGAAAGACATGCTCTTTGGACTGAGGAGGGCTCAATTTGCAATATGTGTTTGCAGACAGTAAGTATCCAGATGAAAGTTAGTTAGAAAAGCACATCCAAATAGCATATAGTTAAATTCCTGTTCAGAGCATCCCAGAGAGCATGGGAACTCAGTTGCAGAACTTTTCCAAGCATAGATTCTTGCATATGCACAAAGTGCAGAGACATCACATATGGTCTGTTTCTCCTGGCACCCCCAGTCCCTAAAAGCAATCTGTTCTAGATGTTCCCAGCCAAGTCTGACCATGCCTCCCCCACTCCTAACTTCACACCCCATTTCCCAGTCATATCCTCCAATTCTCCTTTGATCTGGGCTTGCAGAGGCTTAGTGCTTATCTAATGTCACTGGGAACACTCACCTTTAATGCCAAGGGCTGCTGCTCACAGACAGTAGTAATGCCTGAAAATGGCAATAAGTAGTAATGTCTGGGGCATGGCAAAACAAGCAGAGTTACAGCAGCTGCAAGCTGCTTGTTTGGGAAGAACTTCAGCAAAGGCATGGCACTGCGTGGGAAAGCTTCACCCTCTCATTGCCCATGGAAATGCTAATTCAGATTCTCACCTCTTAAATTCTCATGGCTTTGACCTGACCACCTCCAATTAACAAGCTGCAGGCATTCAGAAAAGCCTGTGAAATGAGTGATGCCTAAGTCAAGAGACACCATGAAGTATGGCATGGGGATCTTAGGCAATTCAACCTTACTGTGTCAAACCTGCAGAATGCTTAAGACTTTTGATCTCATGTTGAGACTTCTCATGTCATGGGTTATCTATTGCAACCTGCCTTGTAGAAACCACACACCACAAAGGAAGAAATTGCTGCAGACACACAGCAAGACCAGCCTCTTCTCTGGATGAGCGGATAGAGCTGGTTTTCCATCACCACACAAAGACCTATTGGGCTAACCTTTCATCCACAGAAACAGCTACAGAAAATGTGAACAATCCTATCAACTTGAAATTTTGTCCTTCCTTAAGCTACTGGTAGGAGGTCTCTCACTTCTACACTTGTTCTGTATACATATGAAAGGTGGAAGTACCCCAACGAGTTACCAATCTGCTCAATGGAAGCTGAACTCTCCCCTGGCCTCACCGTACCTTGGTGTGAGAGGGTACTCTCTTCTTTAAACCATCACCTTGCTGATGTGCAGCATTGCTCCCAAACAGGAGCATCTATCTGCACTCCTGTTCACTTGACACGTGCTGTGACCCCCCTCATACCCTTGGCAGGTCTAGCAGCAGGGATGAAGCCAGTGGTTGGCAGGGTACCAGTGCTCCTCCAGGGCCACGGTCACAGCCTGTGTGGCCTGTCTGGTTACTCTTCTTCTCTCTGCTGGCTGGGCACCAACAGTTCCAGATGGAGAGCTAGGAAGCAATGCTCCTGTGGGGAAGCTGATGCTGATGCTGCAGAACACCTCCACCTCCCTGTGAAGCCTCTGATATTGGCCATTGCCTGTCACGGCCTCCCAGGTTAGAGAGCAGTTTGTACAAAACTAGTTTGCTCTCTCAGGACGAATAATGCTTTGCCAGTCACGGCTCACTTCATAGCCAGCCCCTTAAAGGGCTCCACTGTTGTTGCCCCACGTGTCTTTTTGCTGCAGGTGTTCTGTCTGCTGGGTGCCACTAAGCAGTTCTGTGATTGCAGGCAGCTGGTCCCTGACAGGTGGGCAGTCACTTGTGAACAGGTCTGGGGCAGAGGATACCTCACCACAGCTGAACTGTGGTCAACAGAGTTTGCTTTGAGATCCTGCACTCTAGTATTTTGTATGGAGCTGAGCATCCCTCACTCCAATAAACTCTGCCAGGAGAACAGAGCAGGGGAAATGGATGGTGCAGCTCAATGCCAGCTTCTACTGCAGGGAAAGCAAATAAACTTTCCTTTCCAAATAAACTCCTTTCCTGAATATTGTATTCATATATATCAACAAGAAGCACATTCTAATTCATAGGTATTAAACACAGTTAGGCTTATTTTATCCTTGTGGAAAAAAGACTGTCTTTACTTTCCATCAGCAGAAAAATTCCCACGGGATTGTCTTTGCCCACCATATGTGTCATCTTTGCTGTTGTTTTATCCATAGCTCTTTTCTAAGCAGGTTGCTATAGTCTAAAATTAGACCAGACACATATCAATAACACCAGACAGCAGGAATAATCTGAAAACCAGTAAGAACTTTTAATCTGTATAAATTTCAAAGAGAACCAGCTTTGTTTTTCAAATAAAGGCAATCCAATGTCATCCTCATTAAAGTTGGAAAGGCCTTTGCCAGGTATTTTGTTAGTATCTGCTTATCTTTTGCTGGGCCTTGCAAAGGCAGGGTAGTAGCAGACCGCCGACTCTATCGCAGTATGGATCGCATTTTAACACGGATGCTTCCTGACAAACTTCTTCCCCTTTCACCCACATCTCAAGCACACCCCAATTCAATCTTTCCTGTAGCATCTATGAGACAACTCCACCAGCCAATTCTCAGCAAATGTAAAGGATCTATTTTTAGAAGTCTTTAAGATGGCAAGAAATGCTGACCTCAGAAAACTGTGAATAACAAGCTCCTTATTTCTTCTTCCCTGCCTGCTCTCTCTGGGGAAGCAAATCACCACTATCTGGCCAAATCACTCCAGGGTCACCACCAGACCAGAGCTGCATTTTGAACATCTCTACTCCTTGATATATTCCCAAAAGTCTTGTCCATGCCAGCCTCACAGGTCCGATTTGAATTCCCCCATGCTGTCAGCCTCAGCGCCTTCTCTCCATGCAGCACGGGGAGGGGATGCCGTGACTCACCCAGCCCCGGGATCCCCCCTGCCAACCCACTGTTTGTTTGAGCGATTTTATTGTTGAAGCCCTGTTGCCACATTTGTAACTATACATATTTTTTTTTTTTTATGACAACCAGAAGTTGAGTTTTATAAACAGATGCTGTTGTGGGCCTCTCTTACTCAGCTGGATCAGCGTCAGCCGTTTTTCCAGGCTGCGGTCTCTGCGCTGCACACTGAGTCACAGGCAGCCCTGCACAGATTTCTTTGAATCGCTGGTTTCCTCCCAGAGACTCTTGACACCCTGCCAACAAAACAGGGCGTAGCTCATTAATTTTATTTTTTTTTTCCTTCTCTTTAAAGGCAGTCTGATTCATAGTAACTCCTTTAAAACAGAGTGGAAAGACACCACCCTCCCACACCACCGGAGGAAACTTAAACCACCACCAGGTCACTCCCCTTCACTCCAGCTCTGCGCTCCGGGACACCGGCACTGCAGCCCAGCACGCTCCTTCTTCCACAGGTGCCAGCACCCGCCCCAGCCCACACGGTAAGAGCTGTTCCTGAAAATCCTCACCAACTATGCTCCCTTAGTGGCTGCTTCCCTCTCCTAACAGCTCTCCTAACCAGATTGCCTTTCTTCTCTGCCCCTTCACTTCTCTTCGTCTTGGCACTCGAGCTGGCTATGGCACGCACCTTCATTTCCATGTTTTGCTTTGAAATCCAGCTGCCTTATGGGGCAAAGGGGCACTACAAAGCACCCTGGTTGCAGCCCTGCAGTGCTGGCAGCAGCAATGTTATTTTCACCTCCAGGACACGTGCAGCCAGGGTGCAGGCACGGGTGCCTAACCTGGGCCAGCTCATGCTCAGGAGCTGCCCTGTGCTTTTGGAGTAGCATTGTTGACAAATGTGGAAAAATGCCTGCTTGGAATTAGGGCTGCAGGCTCAGTTTTTCTGGTGCTCAAATACTTCTGCTTGTCTCTCTCCCCTCCATAATTAGTTTGCCAAGCTCTAATTTAAAACAATAGCAATCATTCCAAGTGAAGACTGAGAGGCCCCAAAGCTGCAGACTCTGGGGTACAATGGAGGCAATCTCTCTTTTTCCAGGGATTCTGGCTCCTGAGGCTGAAGCCAAGCCCCAGTTCTGAGCAGAGCCACGTGAAGGGCAGAAATTTGTGTTCCACCTTCTGTGGCAGCACAGCCACTGGAGTGGGGAGCACTGCGAGGCGAAGTGGGGGAGCGGGTGGAATTGCCAGGAGCACCATGGGCTGCTGGAAGGGTGTGTCAAGGAGATAGAGACACTGATGGGAAGTGTAGGATTGCAGAGACTGGCAACTCTCCCTCTTCACCTGCCTTTTTTCTACACAACCACCCCCTCTTTCTTTCCCTCCTTTTCTTCACCATTTGTCTTCTTTCGTCTGCCTGCTGTGGTTTGCATCCTGCGGTCAATTCTGAGCTATTTTTGAGGTCTGTGAAAGGGAGTGCAGCAAAGCCAGTTTGTTGGCACCACACTGGTTCCTGTTGCAGGAACTCAGCCCGCCCCTGCACAGTTTCAGGGGTTTGAAAGAGACTGAACAGTACATAGCCCAATATGGCCAGGAATGGGTGGGGCTCAGGCTGGGACTGTTCATAATTACTATATGAATGAACTAGAAGCTGAGCTGACAGTAACTTTTTGGAAAAACGATGGATTTTGTGAATTTTTAAGTCCCCTCTGGCCCTGCTGCTTGTAGCTCAGTCATGCAGTGGTGCCTCTTGACTAAGAAATAAATGTGTTTGGAGTGGTAGGGAAACTGACTGAGGCAGCATTTCCAGGGCGTCAGAAACTGGAATGGGAAGAAAGCATTTTTGGAAGTTGTCATTTAATAAGATTAACAATTAAATCATACTGATATTAAAAAAAATGCTGTGGCCACAGAACAACTTTCACTCAGAAGCTTTGAATTCCTCAAGGCACCTCAGAGAGCAGATTTGCCCTGGAACTGCCCACTTGACATTTCTGGATGTAGTGGGATTCTTTTCTGAGCAAACACTCGAGGGAGGTGGGCATGAAGAGTGTGAAAACCTGGAGCCCATTAGCTACTCTTCCTATGATAACAGGGGTTTAAGCCAGCCAAATGCCTCCACCCAGTCCACCTGGGGATTGTGAGCACTGAGACACTGAGGGCTTGAAGGCAGATTATTTCTATTTGCTCCCGTGGGGATTAGCATCGGAAAAGGATCAAAACTGAGGCACCTTACTAACACTGCAGTGCCTGGAAGCACCCCTTGTAATGCAGTGTGTCGGCGTGGCCCTGCACACCCACCCACACTGAGGAATTCCTGTCAGTAGGCTCCTGTGGAAGCTCCCCCAGCTATGACTAACCACCCAGACATGTGACACACATGAACCATTCATCCCGGCTACCCCTGTGTGAGAGCCG
Source organism: Agelaius phoeniceus (assembly GCF_051311805.1). Lineage (NCBI taxonomy): Eukaryota > Metazoa > Chordata > Aves > Passeriformes > Icteridae > Agelaius > Agelaius phoeniceus. The sequence continues at coordinate 26,248,082 of NC_135269.1, read as the reverse complement.
GCATCTCCACGGGGACATGCCATCCCCAGGGACACCTCTGACAGCCAGGGAGCCAGGACACAGTAATGCAGGAGTGACTGACCTGGGATCCTGTGGAGAAGCACCAAGCTTGGGAGTGGGTGCCTCAGCCCCCAGTGAGACCCTGCTGCTGGGGACAGAGCCCTGGGCTTGCAAAACCGGCCCTTCTGGCCTAGCCGGTGGTCTTTGAGTTTTGCAGTGTGGGAGCGGTGCAGCGCACGCAGGAATTACTGTTTGGTGGTCTGGGGTGGAGCAGAGGTTGTATTTTGAAACAGTTCTGGGAGATTTGCTGATAATAGCCAGCATGTTTTTGGTAAAAGAGCCACCTCAGGGCCTTGCTTATAATGAGACTGGGGAGATTTCCCCAAGCACTAATCCTTCTCTCTATTCATCACCCTCCCAGCCGCAAGGCTCGCACACGGCACTCAGCCTGTGCCCACTTCTGTTTCCTCAGAGCAAGCAAAAGCAGGAGGGAGCCTGCTTCCATAGCCCTGCCTGCTCCCATGGGCCTTCACAGGCCCCTAGTCCCCAGCTGGCTGCTGGGACACCCTCCCATGGCATGTTTCCCCTTGCTCAGCCCCGGGTCACTCAGCGCTCCCTTTGCTGAGTGCTGCAGGGATGGCAAAGGAGGAGACACCTGATGCTGGGCTGGAATTTGCCCTCAGATGCTTAAGTGCCCTGTAAGGCAGAAATAGCACTAGACCCCTTTGATCTCAACAGGTTTCTGTGCCTGTACCTTTCAACAGGGAAGTGACAACAGCACTGTCACCCAGCACAACATAAGGCAGTCTGCAAGGCATGGCACTCCTAATTTTTTTTCCTTCCTTCTGTTTTCCAACAAAAAAATTAATGAGCTAAAACTAAAAAACGAGCTTTATTTACCCTTCCTTCAAGGCAGGGAGCTGCTCTTCTACTCCTCTAAAAGGGAGGGTGAGGAAGGGGATTTCCAATCTTCACATCTGAAGATGGATGTTTAGTACTTTATTGGTCTTTTCTGCTGAGGCAAAGCAGCATTCACAGAAAAGGAGGCTCTTCTCCATGGCCCTGCCAGGATTGATAACTAACTCACAGTCATTTCAACAGTGGCAGTGAACAAATGTGCTGAAGCACATCTCAGTTATTCCTGTATTGATCCTCTGTCAGGGCCAGTCCATACCCAGTGATCCCCCACAGCATGACACAGGGTGAAGCAGCAGTTCCCTGTATAAACTGCCCAGAGGGAAATCTGGAGTGCTTCTTAAGCTGCTTTCTGCCATTACACTGCAGGGAGAGCAGCAAAGCAGCACATCTCGGGGCTGCCATCTGGAATGTGACCCTGCTGGGAGAGTTTTGGAAAGTACCTCTTTAGCTAGAACAGCTTGACAGTGAACAAAGGAAACTCTGGCCAAATTTGCAGCTTCATGCATCCTGCTCCTCCTGAACTGTTTTCAGGAGGGCAGAGAGTATATGGAAGCTGCTCTCTTGGTTAGACCCAATATAGCCCATGCCTTGTCATAGAAGGGAGGGACAGGTTAGGACAGCTCAGCTCCAGAACCCGCATTGCCCAAGGGAGTGACAAGTTTGCTAAGATCATAGTTGAGATCTATCCCCTTTACCCTGTGAAAACAAGTCTGTAGCAGAGGCATGGGGAGACACCCATGAGGAGAGCCCAGGGACAGATCTGGGCTGGGTCATCCCCAGTCCTGCAGGAAATGCACTGAACCCTGAGCCCTGGAGTGGCTGACACAGGTGAACAGTGACTCATGCTGAAGGCTTAGTCCTTGTGATGTGAGGCTACCTGGCAATATGTTTTTGTATTTGAGGAAATCCAGGGTGAGGACCTTTGTTGTCCTTTTGCCCTCGCAGGGCAGAGTCTGCTGAGCAAGGGGGGTTGTGAAAGCAACCTTCACGATTGGGTCCATTTTCCACATTCTTCTCATTCCAGAGAGGTATCTTCCCTGTATTGGCTCCAGCAAGCCTCTGGGAAAGATAGTGAGAGCCTTGGGAGCAGGAGGGGAGCTACAAAATGCTCAGAGCCTGGAGCAGGCTGGTCAGAGGGCTGCTGAAGAGCAGCTCCAGGAATGTGGGCCCCTGCTGAAGGAGAGCTGGGCACATCCCCCGGCTGTGACAGCCTGGGCAGCGGAGCCAGCCTGCCTGTGAGCTGAGAGCTGGCCTCCAGTGCCTGCAGCTGGGCCAGCTGCTGTGCCCTCAGCAGGGGAGCTCCTGATGTCTCCAGAGCCACGTGGAACATGAACCAGCTTAAATCTTACTGATCACAGGTGTGAGGAGCCCTCTGAAAGCCAGATGGGGTATTTTACACCACGACCACCTTTACCCCACCCTGCACAGAGCAGTGACCAGCTCCAGGCTGCACAGCCTCCTCCTGTGCCTGCTTTATACACATGCTCCCCCCAGTTCATCTCTTGTGCACTCTGGTTGAAAGAAGGAGCTTTCACACAATTTTGTATTTGAATCCTTCACAGTCTTTTCCAAGATGGCATGCAGGAGCGAAGGCACCCTGAAAGCAAACTCACCCAAAAGCTCAGAGTCTTTAGATGCCCCAGTCACACTCAGCATCTCATGGGCTGTGCTTGCATGTTCAGAGGTTTTGCAGTTTTGAGAGACAGACACACAGTAAGATACAACTTCTTTTTTAGAGTTACCCTCCTTTGGAAAAGAAAAAAAGGAATATCTACACAAGACTGTCTGTGCAAATCACAGGACTGCAGTTTTAATCCAAGAATGCAGCCAAAGGCACAGCTGATGTGGGCTTTGCAGCCTTCAACCTCTGTCTAAGCGCTGTTGCAAAGAGGAAAAGCAGGAAGTCCCTCCAGAAGTGATCTGTGTACTTTGCTCATACCACTCTGTAACCTGAGCTTCCCTGTCAGAGCTGTCAGAGAGTTTCTCCCAGCTGGGCACTGCCGGTGTGGCACAGGTAGATGACCCGTGCACCCATAAGGAAGCTGTGCACACACACACACACACAGACAGACAGACACACAGAAAGAGTTCACAGGGATCCCACAGATGCACACTTCCAGTCATGGGGGGAGCCACACAGAGCTGCAGATGCACACCCTACACACAACACATCAATGCCCAGACTGCCAGTCCTCCCACAAATGTTTCTCATGTATCTCAGAATCTTGCTGGAACTCCTGCCAACATTCAGGGGTCTAATTAACCCACCCAGGGACCACCCAGCGCTCTGAGGGGTGAGAGTGCTCTGCATGGCGCCTCTGGAGGAGCAGAGGAACCCTTCTGTGCCTCCCTTAGCTCCAGGGTTCCCTTCCCCACCCTCCCTCGACTTGCTGCCCATCAGTCCCAGCCCTTCCTTGGCGTGCCTGGGGTGAGGAGTGACAGTGTTTTCCTCCAGCAGCGGCTGCTGGCTGCCTGCCAGGCCCCAGGCAGTTGTCTCTTCCCTTTCCCACTACCAAGCCAGCATTGGAGTTTCAGTTGATGTTGTCACATGGCTGAGCACTCGAGGGTGGTTTCTTCTGGAGAAAATGCCAATTTCTCACTGTCTGCCCTAGGAATTCTGATATTTCCCCACTCTTATATGAATCATGAGCATGAGAGCTGGAAAACCCTTATGTGTCATCTTTTGTGACTCCCCTCTGCATCTCTCAGTGAGTGGAGGTTCATCACCAAGGGTGGATTCTTGAGGAATTTGTCAGATCCCATAAGAAATTTTTCACATGCTGGTGTTTCACCACTCCCTTGGGAAGGCAATTCCACTGATCTCTTGGAGAGAGAGTGGAATTGATCCATTCCACCAGGAAATGCTTCACAAGAACCAGACAAAATCTTCCATTTACTTTAACTTATTTTCAGCTGTAGCCCCTCAGGCTGGTCTGCACTTTCCTTTTGGCTGACATTAACCTGCTGGTTTTACAGCCTTGCTATACCCATGTGGTCACCCCAGCCAGTACCCATATGTATGTGAGATCTCAGTGCCATGAGCCAGAGGCTCCAAGGTCTCCGTGTGCCCACGCACGCCTCCTGCCCAGCCCTTCTCCCACACACAGAGTGAAATCTCTTTCCAGAGGCACCAATCTACTCATCAACATGTCTATAAAAAGCATCTGACTTGTAAATTGAGTCAGGCTGGTCTGTCAAAACCAGGCTGTCAACAGCAGTGCTGACATACAGTAGTTTGTAAAAGTCTGGAGTCAGCAAGGACTCTGGATTCATCAGGATCTGAAGCAAGAGACAGAGCAAAGGGTGGAAGCAAAAGGATTCTTCCCTGTTGTTTAAAGTTGTCATGAGCTTTCTAGTAACAATGTGACATGTCCAAAGTCATCATGCCACCGAAATATCAGAGAGGTATTCACATCTTTGCATCCTGTGAAATGACTCTGGGCACAAGGAGGACTGGTGCTCATAGCCCACACAAGGACAAGGTGTGCAATTGTAGCAGGTCTAAGAAGCAGTGATGGTCTCAGATCAGTGAAAAGGCATGTGTTCAAATTCTGCAGAAGGTTTTATACCACACTGAGGTTTCCCTTACTGGTAGCAACATGGCAGCATTGCTGTTTGTGGGTTGGCTTTGCACTGAGGAATGCGCTGGTAACAGAGGTGGAAGCTTGTGGCTGTCTCAAACAATACCAGACAGTTTTTACTTTCTGCCCAGTTTTATCCTTCGTTTCCAAGTGGCCTTGGCCCTGATTTGAACCACCAGTATTCCTGCTGTGACTCTGTGCCCCTCAGACAGTGGCCAAGTTCACATGATTTCTCTAAATATTGGACCTCCTGTTGTCCCCATCAGAGACTGGGAGAGTCAGACCACTGGTCTGACTTACTGCTGCCTTCCTTATATTCTATAGGGGCAGCTGGGAAAGGCAGAATTTCTTTTGTGCTAGGTGTTTTCAATCTATGGAGATTTTTGTTGACATTCTAACCAAAGGCATTTGTTTTTTCCCCAAAAAGCTATCTTTCCATTGTTGAGAAATCTAATGTATCAAACGAAAGGCTCCTCAGCTGAAAAATTCACTTTGAAAGGAGTCAGAGGTCACCAGTGTGCACAGGCAGTGCAATTTAGATGTCTTCTTCTCCTTGGAAACTCTAGGGGGCTAGAGGATATTGACTGGGTTCTCGCTCAGCCAGCTTCTCTCACAGTACACCTCACCAACTCAGCCTGGGAGACACAGTCCCAAGCAGGCACCTCAGTTCAGAGAGGAAGATGGAAATGGAAGTCAGATGAGCTACATCCATTAAGGAATACTTGAGATCTAAAATATTTCAAATTTAGTTGAGAGTGTCCTGATTTTTCACCTGAAACAACCCCATTGTTCCTGCAGAAACATCCTGTACACTTACTTACCCTCTAGTCCTTTCACTGCAATGCACTTTTTGTCAGAAGCAAAGGACCTCTACCTAATCTGGCTTACCTTCTTGAGTAACTCCCTCCCTATATTTGAGGACCTATACCACTGGCCTTTATCATATCTCCAAGTGGCACTACACATTCCATCCTGATCCTTTGCTCAGAAGCAAACCAGGGGCAAGGACTCACTTCTCTGTATTGCCCTCAGACAGAAGGATCCAAAACACTTAAGTAGACAGAGGGGCGATACTGGTGGCAACAATCTGCCTGCAGGAGAAGACTTTGTCTTAGTTTTAGGCACTAGATAGTACCAGCCTGCTTGAGCTTGAACTGGGGTGCAGCAGAGCTGTGTGTTGTTCCCCAACATGTGTACTCCTGCATGGTCAGAGAAATAGTCTCTACACAGCTAAGAGTCTCTCATGCTTATATGCAGGTTTTTTGTGCTGAAGGCTTCTATGGTGATTCTTATTCATGCTTACTGTTGGTGTGGCTTGTATTTCTCTTCATCCATCACCTCATGAAAAGGAAAGTTCACTGTTATCAGCACAAGATCTTCCCTTGACTCATGCAGGCTGTTCAGCACATGCATGACCTTCACTTCCCCACTAGCCTGCCCTACCTCAGTAGTCCTTCTACCATTATGTCTCTTTACTTTTTTTTCTTGGCTTAATTGGGCTCTCTCCTCTGAAGGATGCTTGGGGAAGACTCACAAATTGTTTGCTTGACTGGTTCTTGAGAAGCAGTCCTAAAAATGACAGTGTCCTGAGCACTTAATCTTTTAGGGTTAAATTATTGTGGGGTTTGAGAGCTTTGGGGTGAGTCAGTGGAAAAAGCTGGCAGCTCTAGGAAGGCTAAGACTGACTCATAGCTCAGGAAGAGCCTGAGGAACTCCAAATGCAGCTGCAGTTTAGGTAGGGGAATGGAAGAAAAGGCATTTGCATGCAATTTTGTCCTATTGCTCCAGCAATGTGACCCCACCCTGTAGTGGAGAAAGATGTCTCACACTTAACAAATGGAAACGGTATCCTGTCAGTCCCTGATGCTCTGCCAGGTTCTCTGTCTAATGGGAGGAAATGTCCACGCCACAGCATCAGAAGCAGAAATGAATCTATTTCAGTGCCATTCCTTCACCCACGGCTCCTCTGGGATTGTTCTCTCGTGTTTTATTTAACAGGCAGAGAGAGATGAAGAAAGGGGAAAGCAAATGAATACAGAGGGAGGCTTGTGCTTTAACTCACAAAGAATCAAAACTAAGCTGTGAGCACATATCCCCTGGGGGAGTTTGCATTTGATATCGTGTGTATTCAGGGAGAGGTGCTGACGTTCTCAGGAAGTAGGTGCACTGAAAGCACCTGAACTAACACTGCTCTCCTGCAGTGCTAAAATAGGAAGAAAAAGCAAAGGGAATAAAGGATTTCAGTTTCTTCTTAGAGTATTGGTCAAAGTCCTGGGTGTGCGGTCATGATTTTGGGTTTTTTTTTTTTTTTTACATTGTAAAGTAACATTTTATCCCTCATTTTCATTTCTGAATGCAACCAAAAGATGCATTCAAAAGGACTGTTCTAGTCCTTAGGATGTCATGAAAGTAGGGTTTTAATCTTTCAAGTAGAAAGCTTTGTTTGAAGGTCCTAAAAAATAATAAGGAAAAAAAAACCCACTGAATGAGATTTTAAAGAGGCCATGGAAAAATACATCCATCTAAGAAAGAAGAAAGTTTAGCCACTGTTTAGTAAAGGCAAATTTCAGAGCAGGCAAATTTGTCAGTTTGGTTTATGCTTGTCAGCACCCTATAGTGTCAAGAGCACTTGTGAAAGTTTGTGTAAGAACCAAGGTAACAAAAAAAAAAAAAAAAAAAAAAAAAAAGAAAAAAAAGGGAAGTAGTCAAAAGGACAGAAATATTTGACTCAAGAATTTGCTGCAGATTTGTTACTTAGTCATGGCAACAGCAATAGTTTCTAGTTTGAGTTGCAGTGGTGATATCTGTATCAGTTGCCATCCAGCATTTTGAAACCCTCGTTCCTTTTACAGTGGAAAGGGGTTTAACTCTTAGGTTAAGTGTGTTCATGTGGTAGCCTCCATATACTGTTGAGAACCTGAATTTTAGCAGTGCTGAAATCATAAGTGTCTGTCACTACAGTCAGAGTACAAGTCCTAAGAAGGCTGTGCTTTCTCCAAGATCATCACTAAGGGAAGCACTGTGACAGGAGAGGTCGCCGTGACCAGGCCATCCAGCCAAACCAAGCACTAGAGCACAAGTTTGCCAAGACACTCCAAAGCAGACAAGCAAACCTGGCCCACATTCAGCAAGTCAGGGACTAACATCTCCAGAGAGTTCTCTGGGTGAAGGAAACCTTAGAGTAGACACGATTTGCTGAGGAGATGGGACTAGACACCAAACCTAATCTGTCTTACTAAAGAGTAGCCTTGTTGGGGTGGGAGCAGTGACCTAACAGAACTGGTTCCTTGAGATCCTAAACTCAAGGAATTCTTCCCGGTCCCCAGCTAATGCTGAAGTGGTCAAAGTGCCACTGATGGAGAAGCCCTGCCTACTCACTGTGGTTTGGGAAACTGTAACAAAGCAGTGCCAGGAACAGCTGCAGCCTTTTACAGGAATACACTCCCACTCATGGCCACAGTGAGAGGAAAGACAGTAGTGGAGTAGGTGGAGTCATCAAATGAAAAAGACACACGAATGGGACTGTACAAAGCCTTTTGTCACAGTTTGTGTGAAAGACATCATAAAGTATAAGTGTGTTGTTTCATGACAGTGTTGCCACACCCTGTACAAATGGTGACAGCATCAGACCCTACCTGAGTCACATGGACCAAAATAACTTGACAGCTAACATTAATCACGTGCTTGATACTGCTCTTCAGTACCAGCACTTCTGAGGGAAAGAGCAGCACAGCCTGTCAAACTTTCTAGGAAGTTTACTGGCCACAGAATGGACTCAGTAAATGCTTCTGCCTGAAATATACTCCCTTGATTTGTGTGAATTGTCTGCACTCATTCTCACAGCTTAGATTTGTTCCTTGTATTTCACATTTTCAGGTGAAAAGCCATCAGTCTTGACAAACCATGTCATGCAAGCTTTCTAAAGCACATTCCCCTCTCTCTTTCTAATCACATGTTCATCAATGACAGGAAGTCTTAAAAAAAAGTAAAAGTTTGCAGGGTACAGAGGCAAAAATATCCAAAACAAACCAAAGAGGAATTTGCATTACAGGAGAACCCTACTGTATTAATAAAGTGACCCGCATGCCTCAAGTTTTAAAAGGGAAATAGGCAGTTTTCATTTCAAACCCGGGCATCTTCCCCAGCTCCAGAAAACCTCATGGCATTTCCATACTGTTCCCTTCACTTACAAGTGTGATCTGTGGAGTAGAGGCCGCCCCTCTGGCTCACTCTCCCCAACTACTCAACAGCTGAGGCACCAAGGAGCCCACAGTCTCCCATTCCATACCATTTGTCTGTGACCCAGACCAGTTGGAAGAGGCTGAGACACCAGAGGAGAACAGGAAGAGAAAAATCTTTCCTGACCTCTGTAAATCCCATGGGCAAAACCTACTCTTCCTAGAATGTGTGCCTGGAGCATGGCATTTTTACTTTACATTAACACATGTCAATTTAAGCAACCTGTGTATATATTCAGGCTATTTTTAAAATGCCCCCAAGATATCTACCCATGCTCTACATCTCCTCCCATATTGGCTCCTTAATCTGTGGGCTCTATTTAACTTCTTGAGCAGATTTTGTCAAAGTTTCTAGTGGCTTTTTTTTTTTTTTTTTTTTTGGTGATTCCACATTTCCAGAGTGAACCTAAGATCAGCCTGGGTTTTTGCATGTAAATAAATCTTATGGTAATGCTGTTCTTTGACTCAGTTCTTCCCTTCACATCCTCCCTCTGCTCTTGTTCTCCCTCAGAGCTCTCTGTGTCGGTGAGACCACCTAGAAGAGACCCAAGATGTTGGTGCTACTGGCCGGTATCTTTGTGGTCCACATCGCCACTGTCATCATGCTCTTTGTCTCCACCATTGCCAACGTAAGTAGGCTGCCCTGGACGAGGCATGGCTGTCACCTCCCGCAGACAGCCGGCCTTAGACACGGCTGGCAGGCAGATCGGGGGGTGGGTGCTCAGGTGAGGGTGAGGAACATCCACTCGCGGCCATGGGGAGAGAGGAAGCAGTGATGGGTGGCTCAGGGAGCAGGAAGGCAGCCAGGATGGTGCAGGAGGCAGCCTCTTGTCTGTCACATCCCCGGACCCCCGAGCCCGGAGCACCTCAACCCTTCATGGGGCTCAGCAGTGCCAGCCCTGGCGCGGCACTGTTCCCTCGGCCGGGGCCAGACTGTTCCCACCCGGGGCATCCCACGCCGAGGGGTGCGGGGGGCCACGGGAGCTCTGTGCCGAGGGGGACCCCTGGTGGCGCTGCCCGGGCCCCCGCGCCCCCCGCCCGCCGTCGGGGCGCATCTTGGGGTCCCCTCGCACCCGCCTCGCACAGGAGGAGGGTCAGGATGACCTGGGAGATTTCTCCACGATGATTGGAACAGACTCACAGTGTTTTGCCCAGACCAAACAACTCCTGGCACTGGAAGCCAGTGTCTCACCTTCCAGTGCCGACGTTTCTGGGCAGTTGGGCTACTCGGACTCGCTTCATGGTTTAGTCTGATGGAAGAGCAAAGAAGCTTTCCTGCCCCAAGACACAACCTCTGTTCTATCCTGTTTCAGGTTTGGATGGTGGGTTCTTCCAACTATGCAAGGATCTCAACAGGACTCTGGCTGCTGTGCAACAGGACCTGCACTGAGCTGCCAGTTAGCAGTGAAGATGAGGGTAAGTTACTGCCGCATTTTCGTCGTGGTGAATCACAGGATGTTGATGAGCACTGCCGAGACCAAGTCCTGACCTTCTCCAATCCATTCTCTGTGTTTTGACAGCTTCCCTCAAAGCCGTGCAAGCCTTTATGATCCTCTCGATCATTTTCTCCGTTGTGGCGCTTGTCCTGTTCATTATCCAGCTGTTCACCCTGGAAAAAGGCAAACGTTTCTACATGACCGGAGCCGTCATGCTGGTTTGCTGTGAGTATGCACCTGCACACGGTGCCTTGGCTCCCTGGGTGTCCCACTGCCTCTGTGAACACAAGTAGCCACATATGGTCACCAGGGGAGGTTCTCAGCCAGTAAATGTTTCCAGTGGCCCAATTTTTGTTACAAAACAAAGCACCGGGAAATGGGAAAGTGTTGGGTTGGGATTTTTTTGGCTGTATATAATGAAAGTATTTCCAGATTTTCATTAGGAAATCCCAGTGGGTTTTGCAAAATACCTTTGAAAGACAACAAAAAGGATTCAAGTGTTTTGGGGAGCGGGGGAATAAGCAGTTAGCTACTGCACTTGGGATTCAATACGTAGCACCAAACTGTCGTCAGATCTTATTACTGATTTTCTCCTAACAAAGGTTTATTCCTCATGGCATCCACTAAACAAGCCCCAAGTGTCTTATGTCATCACAGCTGCGAAAGAAATCCTCCACAAATAAGCCTAATGGGCAGCAGCTCCTCTCTCATATGGCACAAGACGTGCATTACAATCTCAGGGGACAGCAGCACTTCAGAAGTCCTGCAGCAATGCTGGTTTCTGTGCGTTTTCCAACTCTCTTTTCCCTCTTCCTTCCCACAGGGATGTGCATTCTGATTGCAGTCTCCATTTACACAGCTCGGTTCACAAGCACAGTGGCGTTCGCCACAAATCCTCACCATGGCTACTGCTTCATATTGGCCTGGATCTGCTTCTGCTTCAGTTTCATCATCGGCATCCTCTACCTTGTTCTTAGGAAAAAATAAGGCTGATGGGTGTCCAGGGGAGAGGGTTGGCTACTGGGAGTGGGGAAGAATTACTCTGCTGAAAGAACTGTTGGGCCAATAGACAAAAACAGCCATCATCATCACCATTGCCACTGCGGAAAAATCACTAACAAAGCTAGAATCCTCAGAAACTCCTTCACCAAAGAGAGGGAGAAACAACTCCTACTGATCTAGCACTTCTGGGGCTAGAAATATGCAAGTGACCCAGACAGCTCTTCTCCTTTTCTGCAAAGTTGTGCCATACCTTCACAAAGCTTCAAGCTCAGCAGTGATGATTAAAGGGCACCACATAAACAAGGGCTATATCTTTTTCTCTTCCTAGAGCCCTTCTCACTTACATTTGAGTGTGCCTTGTGGGTTGGGCAAGTGAGGATTATGACCCCTTTATTTGTCCATTGATACAAATGGGATGGGCCTTTTGTTACATTTTTTAATATATATAAATATATATATATGCACATAAGTGAACGCTAAAGATGTTAAATTGAGAAAAAAAAAACAATAGAAATTGGATTAATTTTGTATTAAAATATCTACAAAAATAAGGCAGCAAATTTTTTTGCTGCTCTGTTTTCTATTTGATATTCCCATGATTGAATAAGATACAAGTAGGAATGGCAAATTACAGGCATGGATGATGGAGAGAGAGAGAGAGAGAGAGAGAGAGAGAGAGAATAGAGGTAAAGATATACAGAGGTTCTTAATTACAGAGGGTGCAGTTGCTCAGTGGTACACATGCAGGGAGGGAACCACCTGGATGTGTGTCTACACTAAAATAATCTTCTGTTCAACTCCAGAACATGGTAACAGCACTGCTACATCGCAGATCCTTACTGAGACAAGTCCTTATGTGTAGGCAGGGCTTTTTCCCACATCACCACCTGGTATATGATATTAATTGAGTGCCCCACCTTGTGACAAAGCTCATCTCAAAAGCAGATAATGGTTAGCAGAGGAAAGTTATTCCCTAATGAGAGATTAGGAGAGAGGAAGTAGGGCTTGTGAGTTTTACTCCTTGCTGCACAACATTAGGCCAGCCACTTAACCTGGTGCTTTTCATCTGCCAAATCCTTCCATAAAACTAGCTACCTCCCAGGGTTGCTGAGGGATTCTGAGTCCACTCTGTAACACAAGGTCCCCATGTGAAAGGCTGGCATAGGAAAGTTTGGAACTGGTACTGCTGCAACCCACAAATTTCTGTTAGTTTGAAGAATCTCAGTCACAAGAGGCATTTGCAAGAGACGAGGTCAAAATTCCCTGTGACTCCATTCAGAGATAAAAGATAGAGAGTATAAAAACCAGATTGTGCATGGATGCTATTTACCTCTCTCTCTCTTTCTGTTACATTTTCTTCTTATGTAGACTTTATCAATTTGGTGGATATATTCTAGTACTGTATGTTGGTGTTTCATTAACAAAGGTTATTTCATATATAGTCATTGTAAATATTTTGAAATGCATATTTTTAACTTTGTGGGTATAAAAATAAAATCTGATTCCCTTTCTAATAAAGAGTTTTGCTCTGGTTTTTTTTCCCCCGTTATTGTTTCAGATATTTGTTAGGAGAAGTACTTGCTGTTCTTACTGAATCTCAGCCCAGCCCTTTCAGACAATGCAGAACTACCATGTTCTCTTGCATACCAGTAGATGAGATTTCCTGTTCTGGAGGGAAGGAGGAAGCAGAACAGCTCTCAGAGCTCCTGTTTCAGGCTGCCTGCAAGCTCAGGCAGACAGTGTGAGCAGTGGTATCACTCAGTCTCAGTGCCAGGCTTTGCCTCACACCCAGGAAAGCTGGAAACATACTTTCTCACCCTGGCAGAGTCTCATCTGTCCCAAAGCAAAATCACCAAGGTGTTTGCCTGGGTCTCACAAGTTGATGTAGCTGTTGCCTCTCCAGCATTGTCTGGCCAAACACCTCTGCAGTTCAAGAGCTTGAGCAAAGAGTCCAAAGCCCAGGACACTGGCAGATCTCAGAAAACTTGGGGCACGATCCTGTGAGCTGTGAGGTAAGATGTAGCAAGAATCAGCTGTGTAGGAAATTTTTCTTTATCCATTAATCTACTGCAGGGAGAGCCAAGACATGCTAATTGAGGGTAGAACAGTGACATGAATCTTCAGGAGCTGAGGTTTTAACAGAGGGGGACCTCTTACAGCAGAGTGTGGGAAGGGCTCACAGTGTGTCATGGGTGGACACTCGTCTTGGTCTGAGGAGATTCCAGGAGTCACAGATTATAGAATACACTAAGTTGGAAGGAAGCAATCAGGATCTTCAAGTCCAACTCCTGGCCCTGCACAGGCCATTCCAAGAATCACCATGTGCCTGAGAGCATTGTCCAAATGCTTCTTGAACTCTGCAGGCTTGGTGCTATGGGCACTGCTTAGTCCTGTGGCCACTGATTCCTGCTGTTCCTCATGCTCCTGGCACTCCTAGAAGTGCAGGGTAACCAAAGACCACCTGGCCACCATGGACAAGGCTAACACTGACAGGTGAGACATCAGCCACCCACTGAGGGGGGAGCACTGAGGGAAGTTAGCCAGAGAGCCTTGCAGGAGCACACCCACTGCTAGGCTGGTATCTGTGTCCTGTTCCTAGCACGGTGCAGATGTGACAATATGATACCTCACAGGATGACAAGGCAATGCCAGCCTCATTGGCATGACCAGGTCATGGGCAATGGTCTCCAACAGCATTTCTGTCACCACAAACTGTTATTGATAGCTTAGAAAGGATATGAAGGCTGCTGGACACTCTGGGTAGCTTGGTTTGCCTGAAAAAAATCACTTGGGCTACTAAAGGATCAGTACCCTAATGTACAGGTGGAAAACATCCCTGAGTCCCCTGGCATCTGACAAACCTAGTTAACTGGTCCCTGAAGCAAAATTCATTCCAAATGAGACAATCTTTGCTCCACACCGAGTGGCTCCCACCACCATCTTCTGAATCCTGTGACATTATGGGCACACAGACATGAATTTACATTTGGCACCACCAAGACAGAACACATCAAACAGAAAAGCAGATGTCAACACAAAAAGGATCAATTATAAAACATAAGGAAGCAGAAAAGGAGAGGAGCAAATAGCACTATTGGTTGTGTCATATGACAGATGTTTCCTCAAAAATAATCTTCAACACAGCCTGAAGTGACACCGACCCAGTGCCACATGGACTGTGAGACACAAAATCATGTCACTCCTGCAAGAGCCATTACAGGGACTTCAGGGACCAAGCTTCACAAGGCCCAGGTCCACAGCAGAGTCCTTGGACTTGGAAGAGAAGCCTTTGAAAGAGGGAGGAGAAATTCCCATGCCTGAGGTTCAACTGCAGAGCAAAAGGATTCCCCCTTCCCTGGTTCTTTTCTGCAGGTCACTGCAAGGAGAAAGGTGTTTGACACAGACAAACAGCTGACTAATTCAGGGCATTCGACTACAGTAAATCAGCTGCAGAAAGCACTAAGAATGGGGGACAGCCAAAGGGGCAAGAGCTTTTTGGACAAGAGACTTTCTTGCTCTGGTCAGAAAGTCACACTATGTAGGCTGGGAAGAAGTAGTCCAATAATTGGTCACATTAAGGGGTTTCAAATTATCTCTACATATTCTTGGGGGTGTTGCAAAGCCGCTGCAGACACCTTAGGGGAGAGCCCTGCTCTGCAAATGGCAGAAGCCCAAACCAGCCAAGCAAAGTAAGTGACTCCTGGCCTGATCAAAGGGTGATGACAGCACTGTGAACACAAAGGCAGCAGCACCTGCTGCATTTACAGAATGTGGCTGACTGCCAGCTCACCCAAAGCAGAAGAATGGCTTGATTCCCTTGCAGCAAAGACGACAGAGAAAAACCAAACCACCACCAATAACAAAATACAAAAACCCGCAAAACAAACAAAACTAAATAAGAACCAAGTGTGCAAGGAATGAGGAGCTCATGGGAGGTATCAAAGATGAGACCAGGAGTGATGTAAAAAGCTACAGGTTGCTTCCAGCACTAGAATAACGCTTCACTGCTGGCATCCTGGGTGCAACTAACCCAGGAATCTTTTAACAGAGGAAAGCAAGGTGAAATCAGTGTGACATATTATCCCACTCAAAATATATCCAGTCCAGGGGGCAGACTAGAAATGAATTCTGTGGTTGTACTAGCTGTAATTAGAAGGCTGCCTAAACTTGTGATTATTTATATTTGCAGCTCTGCCTGCTCAGATAATAAGAGCAGTCAGGGTACCAGTTGATTGTTAGAGGAACTGGGGAGGAATATTAATGGCAGACCCTCTGTTCCCACATTGCACAGTTGGTGAGGTGCATCACTGCAGGCAGCTCAGCTCTCCCAGCATTGTCAGCACCACAGTATTGAATTAGATACACTATGATCTGATGCATGATGACAAATCTCACGTTGCACAATTCACTCAAAGTACGTGGGTATGTGGTATAAATATACACCTTGTCATCTGTTACAGTGCTTAGGAAACCTGATTGCCTTTCTGCTCAGCCTAGCATGGAAGGCTGTAGCTGGCAGCCTTCCTACATTCCACCCCCTCTCAGGCTTCTCATGTGAACCAGGTTAGCCAGAGACCAGAGGGGTCAATCCATAGCAGATGCCTCAAGGCAAATACAGAAAGCATGCTCCTCAGCAGAGATTTATGAGAAGCCAAGATGCTTCGACTGATCTCTCAGGCTAATTTCAGTATCAGCGTTTGGATGACAGAACTGCATCTATCTAAGGGAAGAGGCAGTGCTGTGGAGCTCTGTCCTGTGAATATCGTAACTCTCATAACCTGGAGAATGTAACACAGTCAGAGGTGCTAAAGAAGGGGCTTAGGGGATGCTCCTGCCTCTGTCAACTTTCCAGATAAATGTATAGGTGAACAGAAGACTAGCTTTTGGAGTTCACAGATGGATGGGACTTTTTATGCAGAGTTTTATGGAGCGTCATAGATTATTTCTTTCTCTGGAAGCAATTCCCAGAATAAAAGGTTTGTTTAATTGATGTGCTCACTGCTGAACGTTTTGGACCTTGCTCTGATGATAACATGGAGCTGGAGTAGGTGAGTTGTAATTCAGTGAGTAAGAGCACTTCCTAGGTCTTTGGGAGGATGGGGGAATGTATGGTTGTGTGAGATAGGAGTATCAGCCAAATGAGGCACTGTCTTGTTATCAGAGCCCAGCAACCATAAATGGCAGGGCTGCTGAGCCAAGAGAGCAAAGGGTGCTGCTGTGGGCATGGCCCATGAGGGGTGGGGTCAGCATCCTGCAGAGGGGGCTGTGAGAGAGGCTTCCATGTGCTTCTCACACTGCAGCCACAACAGGTTTCCCTCGTGCTCCTGGGGAATGCAGGGCTCCCTGGGAACTGCTGACAGCCCATCAGTCCTAGTGGTGTCCCTAAAAGCTGAGTCTCCTAAGCATTTTGGAGGTATATTTAGCAGCTCCCCCAGGACTGCATCCCAAGTTTTCACCATTTTCATTTACAGACTTGGAGAAGTAAAAGACAACCTCAACACAGCTTGTGCATATTTATTAGAGAGTTCTGTTTCTAAACCACATTAGAAGCAGGAGATGCTTCATGTGCATGACACAGAGGATGACCCACTAAGGGTTACAGCAAGAAGCTTCATGGCAAAGAAACCAGAAGCCTGGCCCTTTGTATCCCAGCTCTGGAAAGGACCTGCAGGCCCTGCAAAAGAGCCAGGGGTGAGCAGGGGATGCAGAGGTCAAAGGCAGAGATAAAGTGCTCAGGATCACCCCTGGGTAGACTGGCAGTGATCAGAAGCCACGAAGGAATGGGGCAGTAGAAAGAAATGAGTTATTAAATTTAGGGACAAAAGGGAGAATGAGATGGACAGGAAGAACAGGCACTGCAGAGGATGAAGACCATCACTGCACTGGTGGGTTGGGGAGGACAAGCAATTTAGCAGGGGGATGTATGGAATTTGGGACACCTGAGACTCACTGCAGTCATCTACCAAGCAGTCAGACCCTCACCAGTCAGTGAGCTTGCTTCCTGGTACTGTAGGCTGACATTCACAGCTCTGCCAAAACCTGTGGTGAGCTGCTGTAAACCATCCAGCAGCGGTGATGGACCCAGACGTGCCCTCTCAGCCCTCTGGCGGCTGAAGGCCCTGGTCCCCTGTGTTGTCACTAGAGGTCAGTGCAAGCCCAGCAAACGCCTGTGCTGAATTTATGTTTCTGGGTGGTGCGGCCACCCCCAGCCGAGGCAGTGGTGATTTATCACAGTATAATTCAGAAATGGGAGCATGCCCCAGCCCCAGTTGGCAGCCCTCGGATGGGCTCCCTGCTGGCCTGTGGCATGTCATGAAAAAGAAGAAAAACGCAGCATCTTGACCCACGTAAAAGGTGACATCATGGGAGTGTTTCTCTCCAGTAAGAAACCTCCAGGACGAATGGAAACGGGGAAGAAACTCTGCAGGGGAATCGGCAGAACTCTGGAATCATCAGTCCGGAGCTTATGACCATGGCTCAATTCTTTTTGGCTACTGAGAGCTGGTTTGGGCTCGGGGAGGTAAATGGGTTTGCCATCTTCTCCTGCAGTTAATACCAACCCCTCTGCTATGTACAGACAGAGAAACTGAGGCAAAGAAATAAGACTGACCAGGGAGAAGCAGACTGGAAGCAGAGAATGGAGGAGGTGATGGGATGCCTGAAGGTGAAAATACTTCAGAGCTTCAGGACCTCAACAGTTTTTGCTTCAAGGGGACACCATTTCTAGCTAGCTCTCCTTCACTTCCAGTGGATCTTGAGAAAACAGGGTCTTTCTCAGTTTTGCAAACAGCAAGCCTTAGGTCCCTAAAGATTGATTGCAGCACATCAGTAGCTAAACCTGTATGAAGGCAACCAGCTTTCAGGGGAGTGGTTTTAATCCTGATCATTTGCCAGTGAAATCTGTGGAAGCTGCAGAGGCTCGGCAAGGTCCATCAGTTTAAGTATCTCATTTCAAACACCCAAGACAGAAAAATTGGACACAGGCACTCAGCAAAGACCTTGAAACCCTGCAATAGGGAGACAAATAGCAGTGTCTTTTTTTTTGGTTTGTTTTTTTTTTTCTTTTTTTTTTTTTTTTTTTGCCATGTGTCTACCAAAAGATTTGCAATGACCTTGATGCAATAAGGGCAAAGTTTGCATTTGCAGTGCAGTAAATCCAGTGGTCCCTGTTGTATAACTGCTTGCCCATAGAGAAGCATGGCTATAATATATATCACAATGTCACTCAGGCCAACACATATGCTATAGATAAAACTACTACTTGCTCAGAGAATCCACAATCAGGAAAATTAACCCATTCTTAGCATTTTGCCAATTTCAACTGTGTTGCACATGTATCCAAATGTCAGCAAAGCTTTTTGTGCCGCTGTAGAGTCAGATATATTTGGAATTCAAGTGGAAAACACTACACAGCCTTGCTTGTGTCATGCCAGATGGAGCTAAGAGAACAAATCCACATCCCTATGTTGTAAACTTACTCTTTTCCCCAGAATCACTGATTTGAGTGGGATTCAAGTAAAATGGAGCTCTTCTTTCATCAGGGAGCTCTCTCTGTGAGAAGGTGCAATGGATGGGAAACCACAGACCCTGAGCCCTTGTTTCTCCTCTCTTTCACTGTCTGGAATTTCTGTTTATAACAGCATTATTCATATGCATGGATTTACCTCAATTTTCATAGTTCCACATCACCTACTTCACAAAAATTGAAAACATGGCTGCAAAGTCACCTCCAGCAGGTCTGGAAAGACAGATTTCTAGTATGAGAGAGAAATTGTATAACCTCTGCTTTCTGGGTCTATGAAAACCTCATGGTTTCTGACAAGCAAAACAAGGCTACTATATAGAGTCTTACTTTCAAGACAGCCAGATCAACAGGCACAAAACAGGCACCACTTGGCATTATTTAACCAAAAGCACCCTTCTCACAGTCTGATCCCCAGCCCTTCCAGGGGTGGGCTGACTCACACATGCCTTGTCACACCCCCACCACGCTGCTTCCCTGGGGACTGCATTCCTCTTGCTTCCCAGTGCTGCCACCTTCCAGAGCTCCCACTGGTATTCAAGGGGCAGAAGTCTGGCTTTAATCCTCAAAGCCATCAGCAATTATTTTGCATCACGTTTGCCACTTTTCTCTGTCACATGTGCACTCTTAGCTCCCACCAGTGTTGAAAGCTTCCAACAGCCCTTGCCTTTTGAAAGAGCACTGCAGACAGCCATTTACACTTTAAATAGACATTAAAATGAAGCCACCTGCATGCCTTCCAGTTCCCAAACTGCAGAGCAGAGCAATGGATAATGGAAGTGTACCAACACATCAACAGTTTCCACTAGCAACTGCTGCAGAATAGCTTGATACCAACTTCAAATATGGACAGGAAATGGCTTTTGATATCAAATGTAAGTTTCAACCCCTCAAGAGTCTCTAAAAATAAACATTTTGTTCCTACCCATCCTTGATTTGATACCAAATGGATTGTGGAAAGGGACCAAACCCTAGAAACAGAAATAATAATAGAGGTACAGTTTTAATTAACTCATCCTATATTATTCCCTTTTCTACTGGACCCCCTGCCTCACTCAGCACACAGAAGTGCTCTGTGGATGAGGCTGTCCTTGTTATTCACTCTTGTGGCAGTATTTTTCTGCATGCCAGCAGTGCACTGCACAGCACACAGAGCTCTGCCTCCTTTCTGGGCTTTTCAATGTGCCTCATTATTATCCATTCCCAAACCCAAAAGGACTTTTGTCTTCTAGTCACCCCTACAAAACCAAACCATTATCACAGATATTTTAGAAGCAGGGGAATTGATTCATAGGCAGATCACAGATAAAAATCTGCAATGCTGGCCATTAATTCTGGCCACCACAGTGGCCTCTTACATATAAAACAGCTTGTGGCCACTGCTGAAAAGCTGAGGGGGGGTGATGTGCTCAGCATCACATTCAGAGTCCATGGTAAAGGCAGAGTGTATTTCTACAACCCACTATAATGTTCTCAGTACAGCAAGCTGTATTCACCTTCTTGCCTGCATAAAGAGATTGCATGCCTCTCCTTAAGCCACCAGTCACCTCAGGTCAGGATTCCTGATCTGGGGAACTCCAGGAAACCTCTCAACAGTGTAAACCCTCTGGATGGGTAACACAAGAACACAAAGACAAATGTCAAAAGGAGAAATTAATCTTAGGTGCCTCTGTCAAGACACCAATAGCCCATGTATAAAAATCTCTATGCACTCAAAGCACAGCTGCCATAGGATTCAGCTGCAGTGAGTTCTGCAAAGCAGGCCCCAAGGGCTGCCTTCAGCCCCCTTCCTTCCCTGCAATAAGTCAGGCCTGCATGGATCTGCTTTTAAACAATTGAGCACAAGCTCTGTCTTGGCTAAGGACCAAGTGCCACACATTTGCATCCCAACTTTACGCCTTCCTGCGCATTGAGCCCATCCAGATGGCAGGGCGTATTCCAGGCTTAATGATCTGCTTTCCCTCCCTCCAGTATGGGCACAATAAATCACTGGCAAATCTTCCTGATGGTCTTTTAGAGGGAAGACAGATCAAACACATATAGTGAGTCTCAAAATACCAAGTCCTCAGGAAAATTATGGTCTACAACATGGGTACAGAGCATGGATTCAACTGGATAGTTAAAACGCCTGCAACTAAGCTTGCCCTGCCAGTCCACCCTTCCCAAGCCCCTATGCCCTGCACTTTCTCCTTTGCCAGACCTGGCTTGCTTGCTCCACTCTTGGTCACCGCAGTCCCCTGCCTGCTTCAAAGAAATGATCTTTTAGCAACAACGCTCAGACCAAAACTTTTGAGCAATCTCAAGAAGAGAAGCTGGAGTTTGATCTTTTGAAGGCTGGCCACTGCTCACCACAGAGACTGCAGGAGACCTAGCTTTCAGGGAGGAATTTTACACATCTAAGTCATGATCAGGAGATGTATGTGCTCATGACCCAGGTGAGCCCCAGGTGCATCTTCTGCCTGCAGAGCATGGCACAGGACACAGGGATCTGTTTACAGGAGCAGACCTTAAACACCAGAGAGAGATCTTAAGATATTATTACATGGGGCTGCATAAAAAGCTTTTCTCGTTTGATGAGAGGGTAAAGTGGCACACACAAACTTAGTCTCAGCAAATGTCCACAGCAATCTGACTGCCCCCCACAACATCACACAGAAAGTTGTGGCAGAGGCAGGCATTCCTCTGAATTGTCCTGAGAGCATTAAACAACCTTAATACAGAGGTACCTCTGTGTCCAGCCTGGGGACTTCCATCTCATTCTCTTCAAACTTTTCAATATCTGCAGGGACTAATATAAGGTTTTGTGCTTTGCAGTACTTACTGCCACTTAGCTCTGACCTCTCCTAAAGCTGCTTCCACTCTGCCTGATAAGAGAGGTTTTGTGTAGAAGCACCATGTGCTCTTACATTTAAAGATCAGTGGATTGTTTGGGATGCCAAACAAGAATTCAGTTTCACACCAAACTTTATTGTGACATTTCCTGGGTAATCAAGTCTTTTTACCATCAAAACACTGTTTTCCAGTGTGTAGACTTTGAAGAAGAAATTCCCTGCTCTGGAGTTCACTGTGTTTCTGGCTACTTAAACTAGATCTGACAAGTTAAATTATTTCTATGCCTTGAGCTAACCATCTGCATGGGAGTAAGCATCAGGTACAGCTTATATGTAGAATACTCCACAAAATATAAATTTATCCACATGTGCATTCAAACAAAATGTCAATGCTATTTCTCAAAGAATATGGGAGCAAAGGCCAGGGGCCAGTGAAATAATTTTCAGCTTTTAAGTGACAGACAATGGAAGTGATCCAGTCTTGCATCTCCTAAGTACTAGCAGATTGGCTGGGATTTGGATGCTAACAAAGAGATTCAGAACATGGGCCTGGTTTCAATTAATAAGCATGTGTCCATATGGCTCTGTGTGTGTTTGTGTCTATACCGAGTGTTCTTTCCTGGTAATGGGCGTTGCATAAGTACAAGCATGCATGTGTGTGCCTGTGAAGACAGGTTCAGAGATAGTTCAAAATTGCCTAGCAGCAGAGGCAAAATTTGTTGTTGATGTCCAGAACAAAAGGTTTCTTCCCTGGCAGGAAATCAGAGCCACGCGGCAGCAGTGAGAGCACCAAACACGAAATGCTGACTATGCAGGATCTGCCACTCTGTTGTGGCAGGGTGGCCACAGTTGGGACTGGGACAATCTCACCCAGGAAACAGAAGGACCAAAGACAACCAAACCTGCCCCTGGGGGGCACACCAGCCAGGCTGACCAGCTTTGTCTGCCCTGCAAGGAGGCAGAGGCTCACAGTGCCTACTGCTTTAAGTGGATGGTACCACTCTCCTGTCACAGTGACAGATCCCACTGTTCTGCTACCCTGGGCAGCCTGACTCCCAAGGAAGTGTCCTGCTCTGCCCCTGCCTGCAGCCAACCCACCTGCGTGCGTGTCAGACCACACACATGCTTCAGATTTGTCAGCAAACCACACAGCTCTGTGTCTCGTCCACAGCACTTGCTTCTCCAGTATCTTTTTTTTCAAAAAACAATGTAGTTGTCAGATCAGTAGCTGTCAGATGGGTTGAAGGAAAAAGAGGCAAATGAGATAAAATACTTTGTACGCTATAGGAAATTCATACCCAGCAATTTAAAACAATTTGTGCATCCATAAGCCTAATTTAATTCTTTATCTCCTCCATATCATCTCAGTTTCTTAAGTTAGAACTGTTTCTGCAAATAATAGGCTAATTCAAAATGATGATGTACTAATGAGGTTGATGGTGACCATAAAGGACCACAGACTCTGATAAGGTACTTACCTGTACCTCATTTATCTTGACTTTTCAGCTCTACAATTCTTTCCTCTAGATGCACTAATTTTGCATTGTTCTAATAGCCACTCTAAGCTGGCACACCTTCATATCTTTTTTTGTCAGTGCTTTAAGTACTCCTTCAAGCCCTTAACTTTTGGTGACTTCTTGCAATGCAGAGACAATCCCCTGTGACAAACAGCAATGAAAGACACAAAGAAATCCACTAGAGATTTTTTTTTACATGAGCACTTGCAAGTTTTCTTGGAAATACAAGCACCTTGGAAATACTCTCTGCACCTTGCATTAATCTTCCTGCCCAACTCCATGCCCACTTCATTTCTCCATGTTTAAATATACCTTGTATTATTATTTTCCCCTCACAATAATTCTAATTGTATAATTGACCTCTCAACCCCCAACCAGTGCTCAAACACAGCTTTAAGGGTTTTCATAAATCACAGTCTAGAGTATCCTGCAGTGCAATGACAGAGCTAAGTATGAACATAAGCTTTTCAGAGAGCCGGTGTCTGGGAATGGGGCTATCCTGCCACAACACAACCCCCAGAAGTATTTTTGAGGCCAAACTTCACCACCACAAACCTTCACTGGACTGAAGAGCCTACTCTGAGGATTCCCTACTGGAAGTAATGAAAAGTAAGGATTCCCAAGGGTCTCAGAGCTGAGGGCTGAATGGGGAGAAGCCTACCAAGAGAGAAAAGGGCAGGAAAACAGTAGATATTCAGCCACTCACTCTGAGAAGAAAACTGTTGTCTGCCAGCTTCCTTTCAACAGGAGCACAATGACAGCTCTATGAGACCTCCATGAGCAAAAACCATATCACACACCCCTGAGGTCCTAGCTCTGCTCAGGAGTACCAGAGGCAGTGCACAGCCAGTGACACGAGACATGTTGGCCAAGAAGATAGGAGCAGAATGTTAGGGTCTTGGACAAGTAAAGTGAGAAATACCAAGAGCAGCAAAGCCAGGAATAAGACTGGGGACCACAGTTGAGGAATGGCAAGAGGACTGGAGTGCTTTATGGATGGGGTTAAATTCCAACATCCATTTATTTTAAAAGCCTTTTTCTTTCCTTTTGATTAGGGGATGCAATTCTGTGCCAAAATTAATATCCTAAGACAAGACACAACAGATGGACACCAAGCAGGAAGGGAATAAGAAGAGACAATGAAGCAATTCTGGTCAGTCTGACAGATCATGAATGCAGCAGCCTCCTACCCACCTATATCCATTCACAGGCAGATCAAACTTTGTCCTTCAGACTCTTTTGCTATTTCCAAGAGAATTTAATTCCTTGTCTTTTTCCTCATCAGCATTTTTACTATGTATTTACTCCAAATCTGTAAAGAACCAATTACCCAAAGTCTCATGACTGCCAGGAAAGAGGAAGGAAGTTTTGTAGATGCACCAAGGGAGAGGTCAGAAAACCAGCTTGGAATTCCTAAATAGCTGTGCTCCTGTATCCACAGCAGCCCACACATGGCATGCCAGCAGTGCAGTCTGACCTGCAAGTGAATGGGGAATCCACGTGGCATCTAACACATCCACAGACAGTTTGAAGCTATAAATTTTCAGGTTCCAGCCTGACACCACGCTGGGACTTAGCAGGGGAAAAAAAAAAGCAAGCAATTCTTCCATCCCGGTGATTCATTCTTCCGTGTCTCAGACATCACAGAGATGAAGCCAACCGTACCTTTTCAAGCATTGTTTCCCTCAATTAAATAGAAACCTAGGCACCCACAGCACTGTCTGCTATCCTTTACAAAAGAACTAAGCACAGTAAATGCAAGTTTTCATCCTTGTAACATCTCTGAGGCCAACGCCAAGCATGTGATGGATTTAACTGGAGAGCATGAGGGACTTCATGTCTAAAAAATAGAAATCATTTAACTGAGTTGAAATCATTATCTTTATGGAAAGTAATGCAAGCTGATAATTTTGGTAAGGATGACAAATTCACTTCTTCCAGCATAATTCATCCTAGAGAACCTGAGTGTACTTTCTGGATGCCAAACACCAGCTACTATTACATTTTTGCAAATGTCTTGACAAGCAATTAAAGTTATCACAGCTCTTAGGCAATTTCTTCCTCTAAGAGTATGAAATAACCCAAATACATGGTAGCATCAGTAACTTGCAAAGAGGGCAAGTACCCTTAGAAGACAAAACTGTGATGCACCTCCACTTGAAACAGCACTCTACCTTCAAGATTTTAATGTGAAACCAAGGTACTAATAAAGCCATCCAATAATTTTTCCTCAAATTTTAGTCAGACCAGGGTGTCAAGAAAGACATAACAGAAACTGAACTAGAAACCAAGGTGCAAAAACCTAGATGAGTAAAGGGACTATGGCATAAAGAGAAATGATAACAATTATCTATGCTTAGTTTCAAGAGGCAATAAATAAGTGAGGCCAGCAATAAATAAATATCAAAGAAAGTTGAAGGCAAAACTATTGCCTTGTACAGGAAATGGAAGGGGATTCAATTATGATAGAGGCAGGTACAGTGAAATATTCTCCACGTGGCATCTAAATTGTTGAATTTCTGGTTGGAAGATGGCATTCAGGTTAAGAATTTAGCAAAATATAGAGCAGGATTCATGCATGTAATGGATGGGAATTTTTAGGAGCTTTGTGTATTGCAAGGAATAAAAACCAGATTCTAAGTGGCAGGGATTAAGCAGAAATATCCCTCTGGGAAGGTTATCCTTGAACAATGTCTTTTGGGATGTTCCCATTTCCCCTGAATTGCTGCACACAAGCCAGAGGTAGCCCACCCCACCCTGATCTCATCTACAGGATAATTCCAGAGAAGTGTTATCACAGCTGAATGGAGGAATTGCATGCTATTTAATCCAAGCCCATTGGAAATGCCTGGCAGCATCTTGAGCTGCACTGTTAGGAGATCAATTATTACACCAATAAAAGGAATTAAAAGCTTTGTCAGAACACCATCAGAAGTGTGACTGCCCTAAAACATACACAGGCCAAATTCTGTGTTGTTGTTCAGCTGGAAGAGGGCCCTCCCTCATCCCTGCCCCAGTTCTGTGCCGCAGAAGGAGAGAAGCAGATTACAAAGAGCAATTCCTTGCAGTACCCCAGGTGAAAGCAGCACTTTCCCCAGTTCCAGTTATTGTTAGCAGAAAAGTTCCTCCTGGGCTGATTTGCATTGACCTACAGAGACACATATGTGAATGCAGTTAAGTGTTGACCTCAATGTCACACAATAAGAGCAGCAGTCACAGCAGAATGGCTTAAGGCTATTGCACAGTTTATTGAACACAGAGAGGCTCTGCCTGCCTGGTGGGAGCTGGGCTGGCAGCACTATAGTTGTTCCTGCAGCCCTTGGCCCTGCAGCAGCTGGGAGAGCAGAGCTAAGGGTGACAGAGATCACTTTGAAGATAGGTACCAGGCTTTTCTCATCAGTGTGAGGAAATGAGATCGTGCCTGGCTATGGGGGAAGAGAGGGAAGTAATGGAGTTTTTTTCATTAGTTGGATCCTGAAGTTTTAGTTCATGGGAAAGGAACATACATTCTCAAGATGAGGCTGCTATCTCCAAATATAAGGCAACTTGCCTTTAGGATGCAACTTACAGTACTTCTGCAGACTCCAGCAGAAAAACTCAGTGGCACACTAGCCCCTAATTCCAGATAAATGTGCTAGATGACTTGCACAAGCCTGTTCTGCATCTCAAAAGTTAGCACAGATCATCTCAGTGGCTGTAAATTGCTTAACTCAGTGCACTCAGCTGTGGCCACACTTCTCTTCACGGAGAAAAGCAAGGCTCAACTTCCCAAGGATATTTTCTGGGAATCGCAGCAAGGAACCTCAGAGAAAGAAAACACAATTCTTATCTCATTTGCTGTGCCTGTGTTTGTGCCATAGTAGAATGCAATATGGAGATTGTTTACCCAAAGTGATGGGGTTTTGTTTCCTTGGCCTATCAGGGCCAAACATGTGTGCAGACTGTTGGTCAGCAGTCACAAAATTCTGTTTGGTAGAGTTGAGTGCTTGTGCAGTTTCAGTTTAGATGTAGTGTAATATAGTATAAAATAATATAATAAAGTAATTAATTAACCTTCTAATATCATAGAGTCAGATACATAATTTCTCCCTTCTTTGGGGTTGCGCTGCTTTTCTATACTCAGCTCCTGATAGGAATCTGCAGTATTTCACTAGACTTGTTCCTCCACCTCCTTGCCTGCCTCTCTCAATGTGCATGCTCACACTGAGGTGAACAAGTTTCCACCTTTGAGTGAAAGGTGACATCTCTTCAGGAGGGTGGTTCAGCAAGTAGGCAATTTAATCTAAGCTTTCAGAGTTCTCCTGCTGTCCAATGGCTTGACTTGGCTACCTATGGCTCTGTAGTCCTTCTAAGTCCTTTGTTCTGTAGGGATTTGATTTTTATTCTCCCTGAGATTGAAAAATAAAAAACCTTTTTTTAGCATGTATCAGGGGCTGGTTTAGGAGACTAAAAATGCAAGGTCATCAGTCCAAACCAAGCCATATCATTGTGAAAATGCTAACAATGTGTGGTAAGAAGGGAACTCTCCTGCTTTATACAAATTATTTGATCAGAGAAGGGCCATCAAGTTCATCAACTTTGCACTATGTCACAGACAGCATCCTAATGTCATCTACTGTATCGCCCATACCTCTCCACCAAAGCTAGATCAGGACCAGATCTGCTTGCCTTGCAATATCATGCCATCATCAGATTGATTAACTATTCAATTGTCTCAGCAGCCTGGCAGGGCAGGTAATGACTATTATTGCTATTCAATGCAGGAGAGAAATTGTGGCTGAGAAATCACTTAGCTTACAATCAAGAGAGTGATCTGATAACAGCCTGGCTCCCAGGTGTCCTCCTAACCCCTACAGCTTTCACTTAGTGACAAGATGAAGACTCAACCCATGCCATAAGGAAATTTATACAAACTATCTGCCAGAGTGAAATTTCACAAGTGACCACAATAATTCTTTTACCCATTTATGTGCAAATTGACAGGATTCCAATAATCAGATTGGGGTGGTGCCTGTCCAGAAAACAAGCAATCCAAATCTGCTGCAGTTCTCAACATGATGACAGGAGGATCTGGTTGACCCCAAGTCTGCAGCAAGTTCTCCCCTCTAGTTGCTCCTTGGCTGGCCTTGGACACACAGCATCATTCACATTCCATCCTGCAACCACCCACCAAGGAGCTCACTGCCAGCACCCCAAAGAGACTGCATGGCCACCTTGCTCCCAAAAATAAGAAGGCATAAGTTTATCTGAACCTCCTGGGAACAGGTTTTTAAGATCCCCAGGTATGTATGCACATGAACACACACACTCTAAAGCTTACTGCATGTCCAATACCAAAAAGATCACATACGCCCTCTCAAGGAGTATTTGCTCTTTTCCTCTCGTAAGTAAGACTTTCTTTCCCTTGATGCTGACTCTTGTTTCTTCCTCACAAGGGACAGCTGCCTCCTTCCTCAGCTAGGAAAAAAGGAACTCCTTGTTTCCTTCTAGATTTCCACTGCTTGCTGTCTTTCACCATCCAGTCCAGCACACAAATCACAGCTCCACTCATTCAGAAGAAGACAGCTTCTTCTAGAGGTTTCTGGGATGTACCAGGAACACAGAGAGATGACAGACATCTTGAGGAGAGTGTTTACATCATAATTGTCTGTATTCTATGGTTTCTTAAAGTAGAGCAGCTCCTGTTCTCCAGATGGATCAGCAGAGATTATATCCATTGTGTCTTTTAGACTGTGGTTGTCTGACAATAACATGAAGACAGTTTGGTTTTCAGAGGCAAAAAGAGAGGCGCTCCATAGCTTGATATTACAGGAATGAGCACACCAGGAGAGCAAGATGTGAGTCTAACCTAGGGGAACTGACTTCTGATCATGACATCTTTTGGAGGCATGGCACCAGAAGAGATGTCCCTCTGGTCTAACCAAGCACAGACAATCCTTTGTTTTTAAGAGTCTGGGGAAACCAGAGAGACAGTGGTGCTGCTACAGTTAAAGTGCTTAAGAAGAGAAGGCTGAAGGACAGGTGACATCTAGAAAATGCACCAGGACTCCATGGCACTTCGTGTATCCTTCCTCTCCCCTTCTTTCACCACTTCTCCTGTTCTACTCCAGAGACTCAGCCAACCTTACAGAGCTGTTAAAAATTTGGTTCCAAGATGGAGGTTTAAAAGGAAGGATTTTGGCAAAGTTGAAGTTTCAGTACTTGATAATTTGAAATTAATTCTAACTCAAAAACACTCCCTGGATTTTCTTAAACTGCACAGCAACAGCTTCCATTAGTTTCCATTGCCTGCAGAGTAAATATGGCATTTCTCAGGCCAAGCCAATTTTCCAAGTAAACATTACTGAGCAACTGAACAATACCACTCTTAATAGAAATAACTGATGAAAATATGTGGGAAAACTGTTCTTAAAATGTTACACCAACATTTGCAAAATTCCCCCTTAAAAACACACGCACGCACAACGAGTCTTACAAATGACCATATATGTTTGGGTAAAACTCAAAAGATGAAAACAAAATGTTCAGGGACCACCAGAGGGCTTTGCATATATATGAGAAATGACTAGCTGAAATTGACTCCTTAATTCATACCAAAATGACTGTGTATGCTGAATACCAGGCAAGTCTCCCCATTCATTGCATTTCCTCCCATGCAACTAAACAAACAAACAAATAAAAAACAAACAAACAGATGAAAAAAAAAGTTCTCAATGGTTTTCCTTGGAGAAAATGCCCATGAACACATCCTGGTAGTATGGCTGCTGTCTCCATGCCTTCACAGTTGGGACAAGCCACCTCATCTTCAAAGACTGAATATCAGAAAAAAAAGACACATTTTAGAAAACATGAAGGGGTAGAGGATAGAGGAGGGGGGAAATGAAGCAAATAAAGAGAAAAGAGAGTGCTTCCTTGAGAGAGCATCAGTCATGCAATATGCATTTGTCAACAATTTGTCAACAATTCTCAAGGGTGCTGTATGCAGACACACCCATTCAACAGCTGGCTGGGGGTAGATTGTGATCATAGATGCTCTGGATATGGGAGAAGACATAAGTCACAGCATCCTGGAATCATTTAGGTTGGGAAAAAACTCAAGATCTTTCCCCAGCACAGTAGCATTTAGACCCCATGCCGGATGCCAGCAGCAATAATCTCCATGCATAGCATACAGTTCCACTGGAAACAGTGGAATTGTTCTGGTTTCAGCAGGACCAACAGAAGTAGCTCTTTTCCAGACCCAGGGGACACCTGCACTTTGCTGAAGTGAGTAATGTTTGGTCTGGTTCAGAGTAGCTTTTACTTGACTCTTGCATCTTCCAAGGATACAAATTTACCCCCTGAAAAGCCCAAGGGATGTGTAACTAAATCAACTAATCTGAAGAAATAGAGAGTCGTGCAGTACTACATGCTGCTTGGGAACCATGAGAGGATCAATGAGATGCTCCTAAGGGATTATGTCTTTTACCTCTCAGTGATTTTTGTGGTGATTCTGACACTCACTTAGAGAAGTGGCATCTAATCTTTAAACTGCTGACAACTGAGGTCTCAGGGTGAAATTCAGCCACATGCTGAACAGCAAATATCCCTACTGGCGTACATCCTACCAGCTGCTATGACTGAGGATGGTGAAAAGAGAAACAAAAAGAGAACAAAATCAGCATGGGAACGGCCAGTAACCAGAAGCCTCTACATTATCTGCTTAGTGAATGCTTAATGCTGCACTTCCTCCCAAATTTTCCAACCAGAGCCATGCCCCTGTGTCATCTGGTAAGTGCCAAAATGTGGAGAAGATGTAGAGAAAGGGGAGTGGTTTGCACTATCACATTACCTTAGCACACATATCTTTTCTGAATCTGATCTGTATCTAAATTACAGTTGCTGACCCTTAGATGTCCAGCAGTCCAGAGAAAGTAGGATTGGTTTCCATTTCCATTTCATAACCATCATTCATGTGAGTTGACTCCACTCTGCCTCATTTGCTGCAAACTGTAGTACACTCATCTAGAAGTATTTCCAGAAGCCAGCACTGGGCATGGTTAAGGTACACACACTGCCACAAGTCTATAACCTGTGGGGCTACATGAATCAGCAGCACAGTTTGATCTGCTTCAAAGCAGGTGCCTACCTATACTTCCAAGAGAGGATTGAAGCCTCCACAAGGCAATAAACCCAGGAGGCATCTTGCATAGACAGCCAGCAGATTTCTATTCTTAGAATGATTCTAGCATAAAATGTTTCCCAGTTTGTCTTGCTGATAAAGATAGTTCTTAAAACTGGACATGATGAAAGATGCCATTGGAGAAAAAGTGCTATCCAGGATGCCCAAGGGGAGCACAATCAGTGTGTGTGAACACAGCACGTGTCACAGTCTATAAGCAAACAGCATTATGCTCATGAGCAATGTCTCACTGAGAAGCTGAGCAATATCTCCTGAAGTAGCCAAGCTTCAGTTATGCACACTCAAGGGGCATGGAGACTCGAGGGGTATGGAGCATGCTGATGACTGCATTTACCAGTGAGGACATTTTTGAAAATGCCCAAATGACATAAGTATTTCATTCCCTTTTTCAAATTTGAACAAGACCTGTGGGGTAACATTCATCACACTAATATTAGGTCTCTAATAATTAGGCATCTGGGGAAAATTATGCATTGGGGTTCCCTCTATAGCAAAAAAGGAAGAAACAGAAACATCCAGAGGGCAATTCAGTGGGCCTGATCACAAAACAAACAAGAAGAGGGCAGTACTACTCACTCAGTGCCCTGTGAGATGGAGGTATTTCTCATTACAGCATGACCTCACTAGATCATGCTGTTGATTTATGCTTCTCTCCCTGACTGCAAAAGGAGCCCAAATGACAAACTGTGCTTAACTTTTCCATGAGTAAAGTTGAACGAGATGAATCCATCTTCCCTTTCTATCAGTGTGTTAAAATATTTTGCTATAAAAGAAACAGAAGCAGCTATTCTAGAAAAGAGGTTTCAAGAGATTCTAAGAAAAATCCTCCCTTTAGTGGTTTTGAAAATGAAACGAGAATAATAGATATTTCAACTGTTCTGGCATGAAAAGGTGTTAACAGTAAGGCACTTCTAAAGAACTCTGAGATGACAAGACTGATTTTCCAGAAGCAACTTTTCAGTTTCATTTTGAAAATTCCCTGTAGAGGAAAAACCAGAAATACTGCTTTTCATTCCCACTTGCCAGGAAAGATGTCAAGAAGCCCATCAACTTTGGTAAAGCCAGAGCTTCCAAACCCCAGAAAACTAAACACCTACAGCCATCACTATCACAGCACAAAGGCAGCTCCTTAGGAGGAATTATTTTGCAAATCCACACTTGAACTGGGCAGTTTGTTTACATATGAGACATGGCAGACACCTTGGACACCTTGCAACAAGCAGGAAGAGCCAGTGATAACTAATTTATCCTAAGGGGGTGACAGTAGTGGTCAGCAGGCTGAATTCAACCATGGAGGTCTCCAGGAAATCTCCAGGCACTGGAGATGCCACAAGCAACACTCAGTGGAACAGGAGCAGATATAGGATGACTGTATGTCCAAGTCTGCAGCTCCTGAGTGCTCCTGGGTGCACCTATCCATCTCCCATAAAACTCTCTGGAAATTCTTGCTTTACCTTCATTTTTCAGA
This sequence comes from Agelaius phoeniceus, assembly GCF_051311805.1. Taxonomy (NCBI): domain Eukaryota; kingdom Metazoa; phylum Chordata; class Aves; order Passeriformes; family Icteridae; genus Agelaius; species Agelaius phoeniceus. Next base: position 26,215,387 of record NC_135269.1, on the reverse strand, counting down.
AGAAAAAAGGCTTCTTGCTGGAAACAGCAAATCTATACTTATGGTAACTGGAAGCAGGAACAGCTTAAAGAATGGCTGCTTGAAAGACTAAGTGAAAAATGCCTCTCAGCAACAAGCGAGATTTACCCTCACAGGAAGGGAAGAAACTTGTCCCTCTGGATGCTTTCCCTGCAGCCAAGGTCACACAGAAAGGGGTTAAAGAAAACCAGCGTTCTGTATGTCAGGTAGTGCCTCGGGGGCATGGCTGGGAGCTGGAGAGCAGAGGACAGGTGAAGGGGACAGCAGCACAGTGCTCCTCTGCTGCCACGTGTCCTGACTCCCAGCAACTGATCTGAGACCTGGCCCAGGCTGCCCTGATGCTCCTGGCAGTGAGGAAGCCAGAGAGGCACCCAAAGGCAGCACTTCAGCTCGTGTTGAACTCACCCCCTGGCAGCACCACCTCCTGAGTGCTGAGGTTTGGCTCTCTCCTCAGGGGGATGTACCCACATTTTTGTTAGGAGCATAAGAAAATGCCAGGGAAAAAGCCTTCCAACATGTCATATTATTGTAACAGGAAAACAAAGTGGTTATAGTTTCCTTTAGTTACTCCTGGATTTTCTTGTGGATGACATTGGTTTTTAATGAGAAATGGATGCTTGCATGACAATTCATACTCTTACCCTTCCTCAACACATCCATGTGGTTTTGCTGTGCCACATATCTCCAGTCTAAACCTACATTTTCTTCTGCTCCTGCACAAGGCATCAAGGTAAATAAATGTGCCAGAAACATGGGGCCTCCTTCTCATGACTTTTCAAAGGAGCATCTGACCTGAAGTTCCAAAGGCTGTTTCCCTTAAATATCCCTCTCCCTAGCAGCTCCCAGCACCTCTCCCGTGTTGTTGCCCAGTCCACCCTACAGCACAGAGCAGCTGAGTGTCCTTCAGAACGGACATAAAGGATGTGTGAAAACACCTTCCTGGCTTCAACCATTCAGTACCAGAGGTTTCTGCCTGTACCAAAGAGACAATACGCCTCACCTCTCTCTTTTCCACCTGCTTCCTTGAGGAAAACTCCATATGCTACTGATATTGCATAGAAAGAAGAGTCAGAGGGACAGCACACATGGCCAAACTCAGGTGCTGCTTCACTTCTGACAGAGAATGAATAAAGCCACTGCAGAGCAGCCAGCATGGCCAAGACAGGTGTCTCACATCATAGTGCCCATATCCCAGGTCTTGCTGCACCACCCTGCTGGCTGGGACAGTGTCTCCAGCCCTTGCAGCGGAGGTGACAACGGGTAGGAAACCATGACAGACTGCTTTGTGTCCCCGCTCTGTCCCCATCCTCTCGTCCCTGAAATCCAACCTGGTGCATCCTGGGGGAAGCCCCATCTGCTTCTCATTCCAGACCATGTCATGTCATAATTATTCCTAATTATGCCTCATTTAGCTTGATCGGTACCAGATTGGGAAGGATGGCCTAGTGAGAGCGAGCATCTCGGCCGCGGGGCGCGGGCAGGGGAAGCGCCGAGCGGGAGCGGCCGAAGGGACGGAGCGGCACCGCGCAGCGCCGCCGGCAGGGGGCGCCCGCCGGCCCCGTCCGCCCCGCCGCAGCCCCGCCCCGCCGAGAGCCCGCGCTGAGGGGCGGCCCGGGCCGGGCCCCGCCGAGAGCCGCTGGGAGCGGCCCCGAGGGGAGCGGGTGTCCTGCGCCTCTACAGGGCTCCGCAGAGCCCCCGGGACCGGCGCGTCCGGCTGCCGGTTGGATCACAGAGTCACAGAATACGCTGGGTTGGAAGGGACCCACGAGAGTCAGAGTCCAGCTCGTGGCCCTGCACAGCACCATCCCCAGGAGTCACTCCTGTGCCTGAGAGCATTGTCCAGACACTCCCTGAGCTCTGTGGGGCCGGTGCTGTGACCACTGCCCTGGGGAGCTGTTCCAGTGCCCAGACACCCTCTGGGTGAAGAATCTATTTCTAATACCCAACCTAAACCTCCCTGACACAACTTCAGGCCATTCCCTTGTGTCCTGTCGCTGGTGACCACAGAAAAGAGATCAGAGCCTGCCCCTCCTCTTCCCCTCACAAGAAGTTGTAACTGCAATGAGGTTTTCCCTCAGTCTCCTCCAGGCTGAACAGAGCAAGTGACTTCAGCCATTTCTCATACACCTTCCTCTCAAGGCCCATCACCATCTTCATTGCCTTAATTTGGATGTTCTCTTAGTATCTTTTTTTTTTGTAGTACCCAGACTGCACACAGCACTAGAGGTGAGTCTGCCCCAGTGCACAGCAGAGGGGACAATCCCCTCCCTTGCCCAGCTGGTGATGCTGTCCCTGATGCTCCCCAGGACAGAGTTGGCCCTCCTGGCTGCCAGGGCACTGCTGGCTCATGTTCAGCTTGCCATCAACCAGGACCCTCAGGTCCATTTCCTTGGCACTGCTTTCCAGTGCCTTGTTCTCCAGTCTGTATGTACCATGCCAACAGGGTTGCCCCATCCCTGGGGCACCAGTCCTGGTGCACCCCACTGCAGGGGTATTTGCAGCTGATCACTACAGAACTGACACTGCAAAAATAATGTTCTCCAGACACTGGTGAGAGTCACAACATGTTGGGTCTCACATGTTCCTCCATCCCTGCTGAAGGCCTACACAAGTGTTTTCTAACAGATGTGTGCTTGTCATCCTGCAGGAAAACTCTGCTCCCTGTTTTTCCACACAGCAGCATCACCTGTGAACACCTGGACACGGGCAGCACCCTCACTGATGCACCAGAAGATACGCTGAGTGCCAGGCAGCTGATCCTCCATGACAGGTACTGGGAATTGTATGTTTCCATTACAGATCTCTTCCCCTCTTTGCATGAGCCATAAGTCAAGGCTGACATGTCACCTGCTGACATGTGGGTCCAACAACAAGTAAAGCACAGGAAAGTACAAAAATGTCAAAACCAATGGAGGTTGGTTTTCACAGGACACTCACTGCTCTGCAGGTCTCAGTGGCCCGAGCTTCAGTAGTCAGTAAAGAGGTGAAGGAAACTGTCTAACAATAGTATCACTGTGACCTAGACAGAGACATTTTCACAGAACATGTTGGGTCAGGAGTGAATGAGCCAGCACAGGCATAAAACATGAAGAAATGGCATCCTCACATGCACTGCTCGCTTTCTGAAAAACAAAACAAAACCTGCAACTTTTTTGCTTGGGTCTGAGCTCCTGCAGCTAAAATAGCTGTTGGGTGAGCCAGGGCTCCACTGTAGTCAGCTGCAAGCTGCATCTCTGAGGTGATGCAGGCATTGCATCTGCAAAGCTGCTTGCCATCCTCTCTGCCTGTTTGCCGTCCTCAGGAAGCACCTCCCAAAAAGCCCACCAGGGCAACAGGCCTGCATTGCACCTGTGCTTCCAGCTTAAGGCTGTTCTGCTGCAGGGAGATGGAGTCAGATTCCAGAGGGCGAGAGGGAGGCAAAGCCACCTGCAATGCAATCAAGCGACTGCTGTGGGAAGAAGCCAGGCAGCAAAGGAGCGATGATTTACTGACTCAAGCTAAGCCAATATAAACACTTATGATACAGGTGCCTGTGCTCTCAGATATTGCCTGACTTAATTCAATTGTTTTATAAACTGATTTAGTTAAACCTGTATAAAACTGGTGTTTAAACAAGCCCAAACAGTGGTCAAAATGCTGTTAATAAAACATATCATCATAAAACAAATATATATTACGAAGGCGTCCTTTTTGCTGACAGGACATATCCTTTCTCATTCTATTTCTTTTTTCCTCTGTTCTTTTCCTTAGAGGTTGTACATTCTGCTGTGCCATGACTATCTCTTTCTTTCTGTGCTGTACAAAAATAGGATTGTCTCCATTCAGAAGTCTGCAAGTCCACCTCTAACATTTCTCAGTGTTGTATAAATTAGAGCTGGGGAGACATTTATTTATTTTTATATAACCTTCAATAAGATTCAACCCAGAGCAATATTTTTAAGCAGATTTTAAGCAAAGTAGTTTATTCTGGATCCAGCCTGACCCTTTTCATTCTTTCCAAACTGACCTATCTTACAGTTTGGAGTTATTTAATCACTCTGAAAAGATGTTCCCATTTTTCTTGTTTTCAGCGAGGTCACTTTTTTTAGCAATGTTAGTAATTTTTTTGGTATTTTAAGTCCTATTCCAAAATCACCCAAATCAAAATCTATCTGTGTCCAAAATTAACTTTCAAAATACCAATATCTTCTCTTAAACTTGGCCCAAATGCCAAATTAGTTTGGTCTCCTCCACCAAAGACCCTTCAACTTTTAAACAAATGCATGACAGAGTTGTAAAAAAATAGGAAGACCAAATTACTGTTCCTTTAGTAGAAATAACAACAATCAACAACAATAGCATAAGTCAACTTTTTCCTAGACACATCTCATTTTGTGGTCTTTGATTTGTTCAGAAGAGAAATTTTGGTCAAGTGATTCCAGCATCCAGCTGTTAGCACGCCTGCATGATGCATTGGAGCAATTGCTCCCTTGGGGAGGCAGATGAGGGGTGGCTGGAGCAGCCACACCGAGCAGCAGGAATTGTCACTGATGGAAATGAAGAAAAAAGGGACACATTTGAAAAAAAAGGCAGCGGGGGGGATGGAAGACAGCACACTTCATGTATCAGTTGGGCAGCTCTGAAGGAGTTAGGAGGAATATACAAAAGCAAGGTGGGCTGGGGCTGGTCTGTGGAAGGGATGGGAGGCAGCTTCTGGACCCGTAGGGAAGCAGGAGCCAGTTAATCTGAGACAGCAGTGTGAGAGCTACAGGCTCTGGGATAAAAGGGGCCAGAATGCTGAGCTGGGCTCAGTGGCTGGAGGATGCACCCCTAAGTGGAACTCTAGCTCAGTGGGCATCCACTGTCTGCTACTACTACAGTCAGAATGCACCCAGAGGCAGCTGCCCTCATGCCCAGAGAGCAGCCTGCCTTCCTACCCCGTGCCATGCAGCAGTGCTGATTTGTACCCAGAAGCCAGGCAGCCATGGAGAACAGCCGCACAGCATGTCAGGACCTCAGAGGAGCCCAGCCAAGCCCCCACTGCCTCACACTGCTGCTGTCTGAAGAGCCCAGAGCTTCCCCTGAGGAAAATGGTGTGCTTTCAAAATCTCATGGGAGAGGTTGTCACCCACGCTCTCCCATCTATCCCATCTGTCCCAAATTCTTGCTCTTTATCAGTCCCATAGCCCCTTTCCACTGCAAGACAAAGCTGCCGACTGGCTGGTGTGCCAGCACAGGGGTTGGCTCCTAAAGGCTGTGTTAGGAAGGGAACTCTGCTCCAAAGGACACATTCAGAGTAAGCCCTGTGTACATTTGGCAGGGATCATAATCCACAACCACCCAGCCTGGTGACATTGCTGGAGGCCTCAAGAGTAGACAGTCCAAGCCAGGATTTGTGATTGTTTACCTTGACATCCATTTGGATACACTCCAAGTGTAGACAAGGGATTTAGATGCCCAGATTATTTGCCCTCATGGCAGCAATGCACAAATACAACTACTAGGAAGATTAGAGATATTCCATCTGCTTAAATTGCTCCCTTTTCCTGCCAGCTCTGATAACCATGATGATGGGGATTTAAGCCCCAGTGCTACTAGCTGTGACTGGCACCAGTGTGATGATTATATTTCCCATGGGACCACCCTCCCAGTTCTGTGCAGTCCATCTCTGCTCATCTCATCACAGCAGTAGTCTCATCTCTGCTTGTAGAGCCCCACTCCATATCAACAGTCCCCAACAGCTCCTGTGCAAGGCACTAGATAAAACTGTAAGAGAAAGATGGCTCTTGCCTTTTTATTTGGCCGTTAAAGCAAACGGAGGCAGTACAGATCATTAGAAAAAACAGCAGACAACAGAAGGAATTAGAGGAATTGTAGATCTTCGTTGTCTTCGCACAATTGCAAGTTCTTATGCTAGTTTTATTCATACTTCGAAATGTCACCTCTTTGGGCTGTGGCCAAAAATATTAAGTCCCAGTCCACAGTGGAAAAATAGAGGCTTCAACTAAAAGTATCTTTACTAAGCTTGAACTAAACCATTTGTTATCAGTAATTGCTGCAAAATAAGAGGCACTGTTCAGCCCCGCATCTTTGGAAGGAAATGCTAGAAGTAATTATGAGTTTAGAGTGCAATTGCATTATAGTGTAATCTCAAGCACTTCCCTTGGTGGTAGACAATTTTGTTGTTAAACTGTGAACTCAGAGTGCATTTTAGCACACTGTATCATTTGGACCTGGAAAGCAAAGTCTTCCACTACTTTGAGTGCTCAGTGTTGTGGTTCTGCTCCCCAGAAAGAAGGCACCTCCCAAAGCACGCTCTTGCCTTGTGAACAACATTTTCCATGGATTCCTGGGGAATTTCACCATCTCTGAATCCATTAGAACCTTTTTGTACCAAAAGTTAGGGGTCTCCTAAACAAATAAAGAGGCAGCTCAACCTGACTCCTGTCTGAGAGCACAGATAAGGAAACAGAAGAGACTAATCTCCCTGGGAGGAAGCCACTCTTGTTTTGCAATCTTAAGCCTTCCAGTGCACACACTGGGGTCTTGTAATCTTCCCCTCTGACTCTTCTCCTGGAGTGAGGCAATTGCAGTAGATTATGGAAGTCAGTGATGGTGGCTGATGACTGATTTTAGAGTATGTGTTCCCACACTACCAAAGAGGAACAATTTGATTCATAGGAAACCCCTCCTTTTACTTTTTTCTTTCTGTAGCATGCCCAACACTCATTAAGACTGGTTGTTGATTATCTGCACTCTTGTCATCCCACCTCAGTATCTCAGCTGTGAAATGCAGCTCTTCTTCTTACTCCTGGCAGTCAAATGCAGTAAACATGGGCATTTTCTCATGATTTTGTGTCCTAGCTTATCCTTTTGCAGGGTCAGAGGATGCCTTCAGAATCATCCAAAGCCCTGCTGCCTTCAAATAAATTGCCTTTTTCTTTTGTTTTTTAATCATCAAGAAAACGCTGTTTGCCTTCTAGGACTGACAGTTATTCCCACACAGAAGCAACAAAACACAAACAGGCTCCATCCTTTGTAGTCAGCTTGAGCATGTAAGGGCAGAGGTACCCAAAGCTGTCCTTCTGGAGGGAAAGAATGGAGAGAGGCTGTGACTGGTGAGTGTGCTCATAATAATTTTATCTTAAATGCAGCCCACAAATTCTGAGGGGATGTAACATGATGGCCACCAACATAAGACCTTTTGCTAGGCTTTTCAAAAGGTTTTCACGAGCTGCAAGTCACCTGTGGACTGCAAGGGAGGAGCTGCAGTGGAAGATACAAAGTTTAGAGTGGACTGTAGGATGTGAAAGGAAACAGGCAGCTGCAAAGCGTAGTGAGGACCATCTCCTCAGAGCCTGGCTGCTCCTAGATCTCTTCCTTCATCTGTTATGCAATTCAATAACCAAGACTCCAATACGCAAGTGCAACCCAGTGCTATGCAATGAAGCAAGCAGGCTGTGGTTGTAGGTTTCACAGCAGAGACTGCAAGGCATTGAATCTGCAGAGACAAAAATCATTGCTGTGAAAGCACATTTCATCACTTTCTTCCCATGAGTGGAAAACCTTACACCTCCTTCCTTCTCACCCCCGATACCCCAAAAGACATTCAACTGCATTGTGTAACAGGGAAAAACTTCAGCTGCAAGACAGGTCCATAGCAGCAGGACTTCTCCCTTGCCCTTGGGGAGAGCTATTGGGCACAGGCAAAGGAACTTTGTATCACACAAAGTAAATTTCTGATTCAGAGTTAGATTGTCACAGAAAGCCATTAAATAACAGGGACAATCAGTAAAAGGGAAGAATGGCAAAGAGTCAGTTTATATGAAAGAGCAATTTTGTGAGTTGTTTTTTGTTTGGGTATTGAAGAATAAGAGCATAACACTTCCAGCATATGATGCACAGTAAATGCTGAAGGGCCAAGCAGAGCAAAGAAAGGGAAAAGGCCCTGAAAACCTTCAACACATTATTGAAATAGGAGAAGGAAAAGGTTTTGTTTCCATGGCAACATATCCTATGGTGCTTCTGCTGGAGCAATCTACCAGAGAGAGAGGACTTACACTGTTAGGTATGCCAGTGAAGTGAAAGATAATTACAAAGACCCCTTTCCTCAATTGGATGCATTTGTAAATTTTCTACTTGACGCGTGTGAGTGCTCAGATGTTACAGAGCTCCTGGAAATGGATGTCTCCATAGATGACAGAATGAGCTCCAAAGAAAGCGTGGGTACCTGTTGCAGACCAAATGTGTGTGAAGGTTTGGGTGCATTGTGGTTTTTTGCCCTTCCACGATGTTGCTTTGCTGTATGAATATGGCCTGCAACAGAACTTAAGGGCTAAAATCGTTCTTAACTGCAGATTTTGGAATAAGAAGTTGCAGTTTTTCATCCAAGACAAGAGGACTTGGTTTCCAGCTGTCACCTCCTATTTCTCACATACATGTATGTCAAAGCTGAGGTGCTCCATACCAGCTGTTTTACCACAGCAGCATGGCATGAAAGAATTCAAGAGGAAAAAAAAGGAATATGAAACAGGAGAAGTAACTGAGGAGATACAGAAAATACTGATATGAGAAGAACTGGAACAGGACTCCAAACATAGCTTTCACCCTATTGCAATCAGCATCACTGGATCAACACTTACTAAAAATGATGAGCTGTAATACTAAAACTATCTGTCTGTGGCATGGCAATGCTCAGGAGCACAAAGAGAGGCAGTTATGCATTTTGCAATCCAAGTGGGTAAGAGAAAGATTTTGGTATCTGTAGTTTGCAGAGGGGAGGCAAGAATGAATTGCAAAAGGTTAAAATACCTTGTCTAAAGTTGAAATGAAAGTTTGTGGTAGAAGTGGTTGAACCTACAGTTCCTGACCTCCATCCAGATGTCTAATGATATAACTATCTTCAGAGTAATATCTCCAGGTGTTCGTTGAAGAATTCTGCAGATGCAGCTCAGCTGCTGAGGGCCAGCATAATTGTACAGATGGAATAAATAAAGTCAGCACAACAGCTCCATGGTCATGGGAGCCTGTCAGACATTTCTCTGCCCACCATGGTTTCAGCAAAGACATTTTCTTCCCCAACTATAAACAGCACTAACTAAAAAAAAAAATATAAATTAAAAAACCTACCAAAAAAAAAAACAAAACAAACCAAAAACAATGACGAAACAAACAAAAAACAAAAACAAACAGAAAAACCAACCTAACATCCTCCAGCCATAATAGCATATCACACAGAGGAAGCAGGAGAGCACTTATCAGCTGGAAGGAAGATATCACTACAGTGATTAGCTTCATTGAACTCAGGGCAGCAACAACCACCCTGTCTTGTATTTTAAGGACCAGACTATGAAAGGACATGCTGGGGAAAATTTCTATTGGGTGGGTCTGTCTGGTGTCCTTCCTCCTCATTCTGACTCTGACTAACTTTTGGGAAAATAAATATGGAGTGGAGACTGAAGTGTGCCAAGAGCTAGAGAAAACTTATGCTCTCAGATTCTGATGCCAGGATCAGCAGCAGGGGAACAGGCTACAAAACTGTGCTCCAAGCGAGCAGTCTTAACACCTCTGGATCCTGAAGGGAAGAATGTACATAATTGCTAGGCCTGGACAGCAGTACCCTTTCTGTACTCCAGGGAAGGAGCCGGCAGTAAATGCCAGTCACAGCCTGAAGCTGGCAAAGCACTTACAGAAAGCAGACCAGACAGACACCGATGGCCATGGACAACATCCTCCCATCACTCTCTGCAGTTTTGTCTTGCAATGATTTCCCTCCTCAGTGCTACAGACTGGCCTCCAGCCCTTCTTTTATCCCACCTGATCCAATGCCACTGGCAGCGACACCACAACCACTGAACTCATGTTGCATTTTGTCTGTTGTGTTTTCATGTTCTGCTCCAGTTATCTATCATGGATTTCTCTTGTACACTCTTGGTACACACAGGATTTATATATCTACATCTGTGCATCCGTGAGGATCTGGCCTTCTCTAGCCTCATGTCACTACAGTCCTTAAGGACAACATCACATTAACAAAGAGGTAGATTTCTTTCTTTGATCAGGCTTCAGAAAAGCAGGGTGGCCATTTAGAAGGAAATTGGATTTTGAGCCAAGCATGTGTTTTTTTACTTCTCTTCCTTGCAGTACTCTTCATACAGAGAAAATCTTCAGGGTTTTTCTACAGGACTTCAATGCAGCTCTGCAGAGCTGCCAGAAGGTGGTCCTGGAGAAGCATTTTCAGCAGCCCTTGGAAGGCTACAGGAGGGCTACAGTGACAGAGGGATGCTCACAGCAAGTCAGAGTGCAGCTCTCTAGGCATGCAGACTTGACAAGTGTGACAGGATTGAATACCCCACAAGCAGCACAAAGAGCCTGTAAGTGATCAGCCTCACAGCTCCGTGGTAGGAGATAGGTATACCATCCTAGGTATAGGTATCATGTCTTCCTGGGCTCAAATTAGGGACTTCACAGGTTGGACTTCAACATGCAGGACTCTGGGGAGGCAAAGCAGCAGCTGGAAAAGGTCTGAGGAGAGATGGAGCATGGCTCTCCTGTGGACACCTGCACAGCATGGAATCTCTCCCAATCCAGCACTGAGAGCATCCCAGCTGGCTGGCTTCAAGACAACATGGCACTGTAATTCTCATCTATCCAGTGCTAAATTATCCCTTTCTATTGCTCCCTTTTCCTGCAAAGTCTTGAGAAGCATAAGGACCATCTGAATATCTGGTGGCTTTATGCAGCTTATAGGCTTCTCAGAATATAGAATTGGTTCTCTAGGTCCATTTCATCCTAGAGATGCCTCTTGCACTGGAGAAGCATCAGGAGTGGCAGTCAGTGGGCAGCCTTGCACACAGCCTGCCATAGGGGAAATAGGGTTTTCATCAGCTCCTCTTTGCTAGAGAAGCTGCACCCAGCCTGTGATCATCTCTCCCAGTACAAGCTGGTCAGGAGGCAGAGAGCTCAGTGCCTTCTCCCTATTGTGAGGACACCCCATCCACAGCTGTGCACCTAGGTAAAGTGCCAACAAATTATGGAGGCGAGGCAGAAAATCATTCCTACAGTTCCATTTGCAAGATAAATTATAGCATCTGCTTCTGAATTCAAACGAGAGCAATGCTGCAGCCTTTCTAACCTGCTGCTCTTGCTGCACAGTCGTCACCATTTTCTGGCTGTTCTGGGAGCTTCTGTGAAAGGGAAACACATTAACAGACCTCAGACAGCTATTAGCAAATGCTTGTCTGGATTGCAATAGAGATCATCACTTGTGTGGTTGCCCACAGCCTCAGAAAAATAGTCATGGTCTGAAATAAGATGACAGAAATGGTAGACCTGCTCTCACCTAGCAGTGCTGAAGGATCAGCAGTCAGGTGTTGGAAGCAAAACACGAAACCATAGTCTCTCCCCTTAGCAAGCATAGTAGAAATGGTACTAATGTGCCAAGGAAACGTGACTCAAATGAGTTTTGCCTGTGTCATATCCTCAAGCTGGGAAATCCTCTTTGTGTACCTGACATGCGTTGCTGGAATGCACCAGGCATTTAAGTCCCTTAAGTCCCAAAATCTTTGTCAATATTTTGATATAGGCTGGGATTAGGCTGTGGTTTGCCTATACATGGCTGAGACTAGCATAGCTCCTTTGCAGTATATGTCTGTCTCTTGCTCTTTCTCCTGTACCCTCCTGCCCAGTAACACAGCTGCTAATTCACTGTGAAATCTCAGTTTCCCACCTACAACTGGACCCCTGTTCCTACTGGAAAAATGTAGGGAACAAGATGCTAATCCCCTTCATAAGGATAATAACCCCCAGAGTATGTGCCTTATGAGCTGGTCAGCTGGTGTCTCTCAGAAGATAGACAAGTGGAGAATCAGTCCAGCCCTCCATGGTAAATACACTTTCAGAGTCTGACACCTCTGCTCTGATTTGGATATCTCTAAGAGTAGTATGAGTTTTACTTTGGAGTTCCCCATGTCTGTGTCTTGGCCCCTGGAGTTACAGATTATGTGTCCCCCCCTTTCCTCAGCAAATGATTGGATTAACCTCTCTGATGCACAAGGATGATACAAGAACTGCCATGTGGGTTGAGGCATGTTGTGATAAGTCGTGGTTCACACCAGGTTTTCAGTTGTGCCTGAGCCACTCCGGCAGAGCTGCCCAGTGCTGCCCCTCTTATGGTCAGTGTCTCCTGCCAGGAAGGAGTAGAGAGACAGCAGCCAGCACTGCCATGCTGCAGGGCACTCCTCGCGGCACTCCTGCTGCCACTGGCCTTCCCTCCAAGAGCCCATCTGCTCATCTTCCTCCCTCCCTCTCTTTTTATGCAAAGCAGCTCATTAGTCCGATTAGCAGCCAAGCACCATTTCTGATTGTTCATCAGTGATTCCTTTGTTGCCCTCCATCACTCCTGTTGAGCCTCATTAGTGCTGCTAGGAAGCAGAGGAGCTCTTGGGATATTTATAGGAAGGGTGGGGTGTTCTTTAGGCTTTATTGCTGTCTAATATTCCATCTCCACTCACGACCTCTTCCCTTACCCCAGCCCTCCCTCAAAAGCCTTCTCTTAATATGGAGCTTATCCAGGGAGTACACACAGACAGGAGAGGACTACTCTGATGGTTTTGAGTCAGGGAAATGAGAAAGACAAGCTGGAGGTATGCAGAGGCTCAGTCCTGGGTCAGCAGTGTACAAACCTACACAGGACAGGGTACCTGGGGTTGAGTCTGTGCCCCTGTGCAAACACCCATCAGGTGGAGTATCTGTAGCAGCCCACAAATGAATCCCAATGGATCATCATGTGCACACAGCATTCTTGGGGAGGTATATACCCCAGCTACAAGCACAGCTTGAGCATGCAGCGCCTGTGACAGGGGTTGGGTGTGAATGCCTTTCCATGCAGGACACCCACTTCTCTGCCTGTAAGCCGATGGAGAACTGTACCGTGCTCCCAACAGCTCCAGAGGGAGCAACTGCCTTGGTTACTTATAAAAATATTCTTTCATGCAGCACTTAATTATGGAGGCAACTAGACAAAGACTAATCATTCATTCTAATACAAGGGAGAATAATCATTCTGACAGCAGGCGATACTTGGCTTCTTTGGGAGGAGAACAGAGTGTGAGGAGGAGGCTGAAGAAAAACTACAGGACAGGGAAAGGAGTAGAAAGGAAGAACAAAATCCTAAATCAGTTACCCGGTACAGACATCTTTATGACTTCATAAATGGAATATGCTTAGTGCTTAGATCTTTCCCAGCATCACGAGGACACCTCTCCCTAGTCCAAGCCTTGAGGCCTTGATCATGCCAGAAGTCAAACCGGGTGACATTTTAATATCACTTTTCATCTCAAGATTGCGTCTTCCTTCCAAAGGGTCCCAAAGTGTTTTTATAACCTTTCCAGGCACATAATTCATGTCTTCTGGCACCGAAATAGAGTATGTTCCTGAGAAGGATGAGCCACCTCCACCACTGTGCAGGGATTTTGGACAGAAAGCAGTGACAGCTTCTGTGTCCCTCTTAAACCATGGGGTGTGCTTGTGCATGCGTGTGAGGAGGGGGATTTCAAGGCAGCAGAATGCAATTGCAGAGGATGGAAGCTGGCCAGGAGCTCTAGCCAAATCCTCAGCTAATACGTAGGTTAGCACTGGGGAGCTCTAAGAAACAGCACTGGTGATCCAGAGTGACAATCCTCCCTCTGCCTTCCTGGTGGATCACACCTCTGCAAGTGGTCAGACTTCTGCATGACTGGGGATGGCTCTTGGAAGGTTGCAAGCCGTGGTCCTAATGTGGGTAGTCAGTCCTGATTAATCACAAAAAATATGGTATTAATCCAAGTGTCTTGGACAAAATCCAGGTTTGGGAAATGGCATCACACACTTCTATATTCCCCCTTTTGGGCTTCAAGCAAGTCCAATGACTTTTCCCTTCAGAGCAGTGCCTTGCTGGGAACAAAAATGGCTCTGTTCCACCTCATTTCTCCCACAGTCCCCAAGTGTCTGCTCCATGCCCACAGCTGGCATGGGTGAAATGGATCCCCTGTTCAAGACAGTGCTCCTATCAGGCTGCGTTATGCCCAATGCTGCTCTGCACTGTGGCTGGTGAAACACTGTCCTGTACTGCCCACTGTGATGAGTCTTCCTTATGCCCCACCAGGGGTGCTGCTAGCTGACAGACATGAGGCAGGGTTGGCCTTCACTCTCTGGGAAGTGCTGCTCTGCTTTGTCCAGAAGACCTCACAGGAAATCAGCATCCTCAACACATTATGAGCAAGAGCCATGTGAGGATTAAACAGAGCCCTCTATCCCATAAATCTGTCAGGAACTGACCCTTCCCTTCCTCAGCCTGTGGACTGCTGCAGTGCAGCCCAAAGCTGTTGGGGGACATCTGCACTCCTACACAAACAGAGCTGTCTCTCTGGCTCCCTCAGTAGCAGGAACAGAGCTTTCCCTGCCCTCAGCAGCTGCAGGCCATCATGCATACAGTATGAAGTTTGCATCTCCTCTGCCTTCCTCACTGCTGTATCTCTCCACTTCCAGCTAATTTAATTGACTGCTCTGGTTATGAGGAATCATGGTGTCTAAGCACCAGGAGTAATACTTAGCATGATATTACCATTTTCACATCCCAAGGCTGTGCAAACATTAACTAACGCTAACTCTAATTAGCTGCAACTCACTGGAAAGTAGGTAAGCTTGATATTAACCCCGTTTTTATAGCTGGTGACACTAAGACTCAGAAGGCTCAAGTTACTTGTCTCTGATATGGAGGTGAGTTCAGCTAAAGCCAGGATAAAAATGGGCAAATATGTTTTCCAGGCTGTTTCACCATTCTGAGGGGTATTCTGGCCTCCCAAACAGCATGCATTTGACCCAGACATCTGAGCACAGGATGCCTCAGTCCTGCCATGCCACAAGTCCCACCACAAGCATGTGTGCTATCCTGAACCAGCTGAGAGCCCCTCCCTCTCTGGTGGGGCCTTCGCATGCTGCCATCTCCCCGAGAGCACCCAGCTGGCAAATACAATGCCACCAGGGCCAAGGAGGTTTCCCAAAGCCATAGTCATGCAGTGCAGTACAGCAGAGACTTCCCCTTTCTCCCATTTTCCCAGCTGAAAGTTGTTGAATGAGATGGCAAAAGACTGCACTGACAGTGCTAGAAGCTGTATTATGAGTGGAAAATGATGCTCTGACATCCTGCCATGGTCCAGTTAGCAAATGCTGGAGAATAAATGCAGTTTCTAAATGCTACAGTTCTTTCTAAACAGAGTATGGCTCTTGTGAAGGGACATTTTATTTTTAGATATTTTGTTCTTCTCCACTAAAATCCAAAGTTATCTAGAATTAGCATTTCACACTTAGGAAAAGAGTCAGAGAAGTCCTTCCTTCTTCCTCCATTGTTGCTCCTCTGCCTCATAGCAGACCTTTCAGCAAGGTCATGAGAACTACTGTCTGATGGACATCCTGCAAGATTGTTTTAAGAGAGGTTCCCCGTGAGAAAACTGCTAACTCATGCAATTAGTTTGTCTCAAAATTCCCCCAAGCCACTTCTATTAGCAGTAGCCCTCACCTTCACACTTCCCTGGTTCACCACTCCCTGCTGCCGTAGTTTCCTGCCCAGAGGAGGCTGCATATTTCTTGAGGATGCATCCACTCATGCTCCCTTCACTGCATTGCTTGGAGGAGAGCCTGAGCTTTGAGCTGAGCTGTCCCCATATTTGCAGCACAAGAAGTTAGGGTCTCTCTCTTACACACACCCTGGGAAAGTTTCCCTGATTAGTGTTGCATTTGTAAGGACAGAAAGGTTGGGAAAATATCATAGTTAAAGTGATTGGTGAAAATACCTTTGTCCCATGAAAGGAATGGGTGGGAAAAGGGGTCAAGGGTAGGACTGGCTGAAGGTGTTTATTCCTGAGTGGAACAGGATGCCACTGTGCAGTCTTCTTCCTTTGTAATATTTTGCTACCATATAAAATCAAGATGCATGCAGCTCTGGGATATGGTAGGCAGTTTTGGTCCCTGCTTCCCAGGAGGGCAGCATGGAGTCAGAGAAGGGGTGGAGAAGAGCAGCTAAAATGGCCAAGGGTTGGAGCAACCACTGTGGAATGAGAGGGCAAAATGGCTGTGTCGTTGCTTTGAGAGGAAAATGTTAGGAATCTTTACAGACTCCCCAAGTCTGGTAGGTAAGGTGACAACAGAGCTGCTGCTCACCACCTGCCACGGTGCTGGGGGGTACACAGTGAAGGCAGGTGTCCAGTGCCAGTAAACCAGCTGTCACCTCCAACCCAGTCACACCTCAGTGTACACAGTGGGCAGGCAGTGGAACAGGCAGGATCCAGGCACCCTTCAAGCACAGCCACCAAACTGCTCCAGTGTTAGCTACAGTTGTAGCCTCACATAGCAGGACTTGTGCTTGAAGCCAACAGGGCTGTGGCTGAGGAGGAAGAAAGAAGCCATTTCTCATTCAGGTGGTGTCCCCACTCTCTCTGTGAAAATGGGGTGGGGGGAAAGGTGCACAGGGGCTTCAGATACTGCTGTTACCCAGGCACCCTGAGGTGCTTAAGGACAGAAGGAAGGATGAAATTGCAGTTACTTTCAGTGTCCCTGGGAAGATAAGCTTTTGGGTCCAACTAGTAGCCACAAGCCACTTATCAACTGAGATGAAGGCTTTGCTTGTTGTTACTGCACTAGCCCAACCCTTCTTTCCTCACTAAATATATTCAATAAGCAGTGCTCAATCTGACAGATGTCTTGCAGCTCACACGAGTTAGAGCCAGAATTTACTGAAAAATGAAGACAAAGAAGGATTTATATAATCTGTAGCGTTTCTCTCCATTCATAGCCTGCCTTCTTAATATTCCCTGCACACCTTTGCCTCAGGACTACAGCCCTGTATCAGGGCTTGTTCATTCAACATAGTATGTATAGTCTTTGATGGCAGAAGACTTCATATGTAGGAACAGGTGGTAGAGAAAGAAAGAAGCAGAGGAGGAGAGAAAATTATCCCTCCTTCAGTTACATTTCTTTATGGAGAGGAAAGCAGTGTCAAATTGAGGCGCTTTAAGAATTAATTTAACCACAGGCTTTGGAGCACACACACCTACCTTCACAAAGCTGCCTGTGAATATTCTGTATTTCTTTTGCAGAGCGTCTTCTAGGGTTTAGGGTTTAGCTCACACTGACTCCTTTGCTAGGAACTGGAGTGCTCTGCTCTTGCACAAATCTCAACTAATGCAGCAGAATGAGAGACCTTATCAGGGGAGATGATTTTATTCTAAACCCCGGCTTTCATTCATACTCATTCTTTCATATCCGCATTTTCTCAGGCGCCAACAGCTGTGTGCCAGGGTGCTCCAGCTAGGACTCTTTCCAAAGACAGGGGGGCAGGGGACATGATATAATGTGTCACCACATCTCTAGAGTTCATCTCAGGCAGGTGGCCAGGCTGGGTTTGGATCTGTCTTTCGTTCACTTTAAAAATTCACAGTGATTGTGATCTCTTGTCTCCTCACCTGGTTCCACCTTTCAGAATTATTAGGAAAGATTCTCTTTAGTTGCCTTACCTGCATATCTTCAATGGTTTGAGGCTTGTCCTTTATCTTACCTCTTAATGGCTTCAGTCTGTCTTCTGCATCATTCCCAGTCTGGGTGTTTTGAGAAGCTGCAAGATGTGGTGTGATCTTGATGATCTTGTAGCTTAGGTGTGATCAACAGCTGTCATTCCTGTTCTTCTGCTATGTCCTCTGGTGCTGTTCATGCCAATCCATTCAACTCTCAGTGTTTCTGTTGGATCTCTACAGTATCTCTGGCTGAGGCATAGTCACAGCCCACACGCCTTCCATCACTATGCCTGGAAGATACTATCATAGAAGACAGACATTTTAAATGCATGGCATGTTTAACTGAAGTAATGCTACTTCACTCATTGGTGATTCTTGTGTCTGTAAGAAGTGTGTTCTGACTGCACAGTAACCTGCTACAGAGTTTATCAACATGACTTCAGTTACCAAGAGACATGTGGATGTGTAGAAAACCTGTCCCTTGGCTGACCAGTGTCAAATCTGGACTACAGGCCAGAGTAATTAGGAAAAGGGGAGGGGGAAAGGGGAAAAGGGTAAATCCATATATGGGCAAGTAAAAAAATAATCTGACAGGTTGACTATTTTTTCTGTTTGGACAGTTGAGCTGAGCCCTGGCAGAGTAAGACATCTTGCTAGTGAGGCTGGGAAAGGTTTCTGGTGAGTTCAGTTTCCCAGAACTGCATCATTTTTGTCGTTTGCCACTCAGGTCCCCTGGGTTTAATCAGATCTCCATTCCCCAGAGTGGTGTCCCAGCAGGCATCCAGTAGCTTCTCATTACAGATAAATTCAGGATCTCGCTGTGAGGCACTAAACGAGGTGCATATTTACTGACATCCTTGGGTGCTTGGGAGTTTCTGAAGAGATCAGAATGACCCTGGCAGGCACCTACATAGTGTTGTAAATCTTCTCCAAGGACTTACCCTGCACACAGGAGAAGCTGAGAGCAGGAATGAGCTCACCACAGCTTCTTTCCACCCCTGGACCCTCTCCAATAGCTGGAGCTGTGCTGGCAGCCATGGCAGTGCAGAGGTGAAACCACTGACTTCAGGAAAGATGGTTTTATTCCTCCACTCCTTAGGACAGGTGCCTAACAAACCAGGATATCTGGGACACCTTTACTTGTATTGGATTTGGGTCCTTAAGTATTGATGTCTGCACCACCTCCCCAGAGCTGCCATGTGCTGCACACAGCTCCTCTCTCTGAACACAGAGCTCCCTGTGCTCAGCCCTCAGCACTTCCCCGCAACTCAAAATACAGAACCAGATCTGGACTGAAATCAGTGGTAGTTGTATGCAAGAGATTTTTAGAAAAATGTGCTATCAAATGGGAAAGTGATGGTTTACCACTTGCAGATGATATGGCTTGTATTTTAGCAGAGACAAAAGTCAGTGTTTGTGGCAATGCTTCAAAATTGCATATAATGTTGATGGATTTGTGTTTAGTTTATTATTATTATTATTATTATTATTATTATTACTGGTTTTTTTTTTTCAGATGACATTACAGTTAAGGCTACAGTGTCTATAAGACAGTAAGGTGAAGTAAGTCAGGTCACTGACTCTGCCTGAGCAAGATCTAAATGGCCCCTTGAGTTTCTTCCAACCTGAATCTACAGGTTTGCCCCCAAAACATAGTGGCTGTTTTCAGTTTCAGAAGAATTACTCTCTGAATACTGAATTTATCACATGCATGAGAGAGTAATTTATTTCTTTCTGTGCAGTAGCAATCCCTAAAAAAAAAAAATAAAGCATCTCACTCAAAATAACGTTAAACCTGAAAGACATGTAGGGGAACACACATGGAAAAGGAGCTTAGATTCACAAACAAAATAAATCAAAACCAGCAGCACCCAGAAACTTAAAGCTGTTTTGAGATTTTTTATAGAGTTGAGAACAAGTTAGCTCCCTTGTAATCACTAGAATGATGGGAGATAGCTGAAATGGATCAAATACAATGCAGCTCTTTTGTAGGCAGTGAGCCTTTATCACTCCACCTACTCTCTCTGTTCACCATCACTGAGAGGAAATAAATGGATTTTCTCTAGATAAGAAGAAGGGGTAACATTAGGAAACAGGGGATATGAATAAAAAGTCTGAAGTAATTACATTTACAGCTAAGGTCTCCTAGGAAGTATGGCAATGCAGAACTGATATTATTCTGACTATCCTAACCTCAGTCAATGAGGAGCTTTGGGCAGGTGTCCTGCTCTGTATAGGAATAAAAACCTCTGTGGCATTGCAGCAGAGGTTGCTGCCTGGTCATCACAGTCAGTCACAAAAGTGTTGCTCAGTTTAGGGTCTGCAGGATGCTTCACCAAACTATTACAAACTTATGACCCATATTATGCCACCACTGTAAAGTGGCATTAGAAGAGGTTAGAGAGAGCATAAGTGCTGTCATTGTTGTGGATTTCTGCATTAAATTGTAATTTGTTAAACACAATTCCCAGGTGATCCTAGGAGGCAGCATGCTTGCTTCCTCAGAGGAGGCCTAAAAAGGGTTCAGACGTCTAGCAGGAAAATGAATAAGCTCAGCAAATATCTTGAGCATGTAAGCAGAACACATCAAAGGTACCTGAAGCTCTGCACCTTTGTGATCTGCATCCTGTCTTGAGCTATGACTGTCTCCAGAGATGTAGAGAAAGATGGAAAAAGAAGAAAATTTAGAAGGCAGGAGGAGTAAAGCCTTTCTAAGTCCTGACAACTGCAGAAACACTGAATATAAGCCTGACACAAGATAAATATAATAGAAACAGAGACTGAGTTCCCTCCCATTTGATAAAACAATGGAATATATAGTTAGGTACTCATATTTCAAAGCTATTTCCTCTCTTCAGAAATGCACCTCTTTAGTTACAGATACGCTTATCAAGTTTCTAACATAATATATTACTGAGCAGGGTTCAAACATTTCAGTGGTGAAGGTAACACTAGAGGTAAAATGAGCCCTGGATCTTGGCTGGATGCCTTGCCAAAGATCCAGAAGGCTAGACATGATTTCAACAGTGTAGAATCAGAATATTGCATGCAGCTTTTAGTCACCCCACCTTGGTTACAGATCCCACCTTGGTTACAAGACATGTTGCCCAGTTGTGGAGAGATGTTACTTTTCTGGCATAGCTTCATATCCACATAAATTAATTCCAAATACATGTCGCAAATGGTGTCTCCAACCCTGAAACAATAATCAGCAGAATGGCAGCAGCACTACACAGACTGTCAGGGTGTTGTGCATTTTAGGACAAAGAGATTCTGGACATTAGAAAGGGACAAACTCTTCCTGGAACAATAGATACAGTGGGCTCTTCAATATCCACTCAGAACAGAGCAGCTCTGCTTTTACACTTCACTTGGAAGGCAGAATACATAACCCAAAAATGGAAGCTGAAAGCATCTGAGATTCCAGGAAGAATGATATTTTCCAAAACTATATGTAGCCTGCTATGTTAACTATGCACTTGCTCAGACTGAACTTGCAATTTAAATAAGTTGAAATGGGCTAAGAACTGGGACAGGGAAAGAAAGAAAGAAACCAGGAAACCAGTCTCCAGCTGGTTTTTCCTGTCTTTGGACAGCATCCAGCACTGAAGGATGCTAATCTGGATTGTTAGACTTTGTTCCCCAGGCCTTGGACTGTTACCATTCTGGTAAAAATCCCAAACAACATAGCAATAGCCAAGTGCTACTGCAAAGAAGAGGTTAGATAAGCAGCATGTAATGTCACCTGGAATTTGTCTGAGGAATTAACCTCTACAGCACTGAAAAAAACATGAGGGTGTCTGTTCACATCTTTTCCAGAACTGCAATGGCTCAAGCTCAGGAGATCACTATGTGCCCACCAGAGGGTGGCTACCCACTTAATTTTCCTTGAAACGTCCACATCCACGCATTGATCAGGACAGATCTCCCTCTGTTACATACACAAAAAGAAGTCAGAAAGGCACATCCCTGTGCCAGGGACACTGGAACTTTCAAAATATTAGGGGGCACAGATGTGTACAGGGAGAAATGCTGGGAAAGAGAATTTAAGCAAAATATTTGCAGATTCTATATGACTGGTTTTGGGTGATGGAAGGGATGAAAAGGGACTCCCATATGGGGATTTGTTGTCATTTCAAGGTATGTTGTGTATGCCAAGGCTGGAATAGAGCGAGGCTTATTGCAGCTCCCAGGTATTTAATGATCAGCTGTGGAGAAAAATTAATGGCACAACAAGGGGATTCTCCTCTGCCTGTGAATTTTGTGAGCTCCAAACCTCTCTGAAAAATTAACAGAAAAAAGCTTAAAGAGATTGGCTATCAAAGCTGAGCAGGAAAAGGTTTTTGACTCACATCAAGTATTAACTCCAGATTTGCACAGCAGCCTGTTGCACTCTTTGAGAGTACCACTGGGCAAGGAGAAAAAATTCTGTTCTGGAGATGATTTAAATATTTAAAATTCTATTGAAGGCAGAATTTCCAATTTGGGACAAATCCTAAATTTTCACAGGAAGACAGTTCTTAGCTTTGAATAAGCCAATCAGTAGGCTGCCAATAGGCCAAGAAAGCCTATCTCTGTACAAGTGAAAGGTGATTTGCTGCTCAGGTGGGCACAAGAGAAGAAAGGGGTATCTCCCAGAGGGGCCAGGAACCAGACAAGCTGTACACCTGACCTGGCAGGCAGCTTCCATGAGAACACCCAATAACATCAAAACTGCTCCGTCGTCCTCCAAACCGAAAGATTGTGAAAGCAGAGAAACCAGGCTGACACAGCAGGACTTTTTTGAGTAGTAAGGACCTACTGAGGAAGGAAGACTCATAACCCAGCCCATTGAAATTTTCTGAGCACTGGCTGGGGCATGAGAAGTCCAATATGTGTCTAGGAAAAATCAAATGTTCTCTCTGACACAACAAGCTGTTTCAATCCTGTTTCAAATAGATGGAGCAACTAAGCATTCCTGGTTGTCCATTTATGTGACCCATTTTCTAATGGTGGCCAAGGGGTTCTGGCAGCACTATAAACTGCAGTAAAATTTAAAAGGCCTCCCTACCCTCAGCCTCTCGGTGGCCATGAGCATTCTATAAAATCCTAGATAGATTAAATTAGATAGACAGTGTGAAGAACAAGTTAATTGTTGGTGTCAGCCAGGCTGGTACATGTCATTGCTTCATTAACCAGTAAGTCACTACAAGCAGCACACCTTGCCCCTTATAATAGTAGTAATAGATGGGGAAAAGTAGTCTCGAGGGGCTACCAGAGAGCATACAGAAGCACTAGCACAGCCCCTCTCCCTCCTGATGTTGCACTTGCCTGGGCAGTGGACAAGACAATGAGCTAAAGGCCTCTTTTGTGAGCACAGCCTGCACAAGAAGGAGGCCTGGAGACACCACCAAATGAGGCTGGAAGCACTTCCCCATCACAGCAGTAGGGACACTGGTGCTGCAAAGAGCATGCCAAGGGGAGCACAGCACTGGCCCAGCATTTCTCTCCCCACCTTTCCCATCTGGGCCAGCCATGGTGCTGGGCTCCTCTGGCACAGCTGAAGGCTGCAATTCTGTTTTGGGTCACAGCCAGGGTTCTGAGAGCCATAAAGCCTAGAGCTCCAGGAACACCGCTGCAGCAAAAGACATGCCAAGGGGAGCACAGCACTGCAACTAACACTGCTCCCTCCCCATCTCCCTCATCTGGACTGCTCACAGTGTTGGTGATCACAGCCTCAGCCGTGGCTGCCAATGAGTTTCAGGTAAGAAAAACTGGGGATGTTTAGCCTGGAGAAAAGTAAGCTCAGGGAAGACCTTATCACTCTCTACAACTATCTGAAAGGAGGTTTTAGCTAGGTGAGAGTCAGTCTTTTCTCCCAAGAAACAAGCCATAGGGCAAGAGGAAACACCCTCAAGTTGTGACAAAGGATGTTTAGATTGGAATTTTTTTTCCTTATTATGTTAGGAGAAATTTCTTCACCAACAGAGTAGTCAAGCATTGGCACAGCTTGCCTAGGAAAGTTATGGAGTCACAATCCCTGGAGGCATTTATAAAACACAGATGAGTCACTTGAACTTACTTGGTTTAGTGGTGGACTTGGTAGTACTGAGTTAACAGTTCGACTTTATCTAAAGGGTCCTTTCCAATCTAAATGAGTCAATGATTCTGTATTCTATGATTCCTAATAGCTTCTCCCCATGTAGCAAGGCAGACCAGCCCCCCTTTCTGCATTTTCAGGGGCTTTTAACACCTAATTAATTAGTACTCAAGGCAGAGTTTTATGTAAATTTTATTTAAATCCCAATCAGTGCTCTCATTTCCTTGCAGAATTATTTTTACCATAGCGTCAGCACTCAGGTGGGCAAGGAACAAAACTACCTGGGGAGCAGAACCCTATGTGCTCAGCCTGACAAGGAGACTGGGAGCACCAGGACCATGGGAGAGGCTGCCAGATGGAACAGAGACATTCCCAGCATGCAAGCCAGTTTTGAAGGGAAGGACTAGGAGCAGTTAGGGTTTCAAGGCACTGATAAGCTCTGGCAAGAGTGTAAGCAAGCAAGTGTTGACTGTGGAGCTGACCATAAAGTGCTGTCTCCTGAGGACTTAGTGCCCCTCCAGTGGGGAATGGCCTAACACACAGAGATGCTACACAGGGATGCTACAGCCACCAAAGGGATGCTGAGAGCAAATCTAAAAACCAGGCTCAGTCTAGGGGTAGTGTTTTTAGCCTATTTGCAAAAGCAGGAGTGTCACAGCAGACACCTCGCTGGGGCCTCAGCATCACTGCTGGAGCTGCCAGGTATGGGACTGAGCCTGCTGGGATCAGTCCCTCTGCTACTGCTCTGCTACAGTCACTCTAACCTCTGAAGGTTTGGTGGAGATCCAAGGGTGAGGATCAAATGTTGCCACCTCTCTCCAGTTTATAGAGAAAGTAAGGATTCTTTAGCATCTCCCACTAGGCCATTAGACTGAGACAAGATGATTCAGATCTCAAGAGGACAAGACAAGAGGAACCAGTCACTAACCTGTGACATAACCACACAGAAGAGGTAGGAGGATCTAGCAAGAAAGTCACAGATTGCTTCAGATTGGGAAAGTGAACTCATTCAGGTGATCCAGAAGCAGAAAATGAGTTAATGCGGTAGGATCCCCTGTTCAGCAGCACAGGACAGCTGCTTCTTCTTCATGACTGCTGTTTCACAATTTCCCTGGGAGTTCTTCCTCTTCATGCTGCTTACATCCCCTTTTCCCTGAGGCAGCCATGGTTCACTGAGGTCAGAAAACAGTAAAAACCTGGTCTACAGTGCAGTCTGTGGAGTGCAGATTTTCAGCCACCATGTATGACCCTCCACAGGGGAGACAGCTTTGGAATGTCTTTTTATCTCATCTTGTTCTGATTTTTTAGCAGCAGCCAGGAGACTGAGTCAATGCAAGTGGCTGTGCCTCGTGCTGGATAGATTCATGTTGTTAATCCTCTCTGCCAATCCTTCAACAGCTCTCACTGTGCTACTCAACTCTTCAGAAATCTATCGATTTGCTAAAAAGATACCTCATCTTTGGTTTCTATCTCATGAATCCTTCTCCTATCTTCAGCCTGGATAATTATAGTTTATTTCTTAGGGGAGATGGGAGGAAAGGATTTACACTGGAGTCACAGTTAGCATCTACTACCCAGAAAAACAAGGATTCTGCCACACATAGCAAAAATGCTCAAAGCAGTGTATACTCTCTTAGAGGGAGAAACAAAACATGCCCACTAACAATTTCTAAAGATCTTTGGACTGGGGAAAGCCACCCATTGCCATCATATTTGGAATCATTAGAGAGAAGAGGGTGCAATATCAGAGCAGGAACTTCATATTGATGCCGTCAACCAGCAGTATTTAAGACTTGGAAAATCCAGAGCAAGCCTCTCCTAGACTCCCTTACAGTCATGGTCCAGGCACAGCAAGAGTGCGTGCAACAGCTTTGGGGACACTGGAAGAATTCCAATGTGATATTAGTCAACGTCTAATACTGCTTCATAACCAATTAGGTTTATTAATTTTCCCTGCCACCCAGAGTATTTTGTGTGATGGCAGACAGATGTTCGCCAAGTGTTTGCAGACTGGCTTAGCTAATACTTTTGATAACCTGAACCTGCAGAGCAGATGCGTTAACAGATTTTGACATGATGCCATTAGTTTTGCCATTGATGGCAGGGAGGGATGAGGGGAAAGAAAGAGAAGAACAAATAAATAAATGTTAAAATAGAGAGAGGAAGAAATCCTAATTTATAGGCTTTCTCCTTTCCCCCAGAACATGCAGTCCAGGCTCTGGCAGACAGCGTTCCCATCTGTGCCATTCCCAGGGCAAGGGAGCAGATTCCTCAACTGGCTCCATCCTGCCAAAATCCCCTCCTTCCCTCTCCACCTTTACCCCTTCCTTTGAAGTGTGATTGCATAGACCTCCATCTGTCTTCATGAACACACACACATACTTAGAGACCAGAGCAAGGAGGGTGCTCAAGATACAGAGACAGGGAAAGTGCATCGCAAAAGGCAGCTAGTGGGTAATACAGAAACAGTCCCTTTTCTCTTCCTTCCGATGAGTCAACACAGTGAATCTGTTGTGTAAAACATATGCTACTTGTACATTTGCATAAAATGAGGCAGCAAGATCTAGGGCTGTTCATTAAGGGGCTGAATTCAAACCTTATTTTTAATCTCAAGCTTACTCTCTACTCATAATTAGGCCTCTAGTCAGTCATTGAAGTTCTATCTGTGTGCCTTTCCCTACCCTTAAGAGAGGATTAAGCCTTCTACCTAAGGAGTTGTAAAGAACTGATTCTACATCCATAAAACCCTGTGCTTTACACCAGTGAAGAGATAAACAAATAGTTTACATCTGAGGAAGATCCGAAACAGACACAGTGAGCCTTCCAAAATATGACAGAGAAAACCCACATCAAAAGATTCCTTCACCTTTCTCAACGGGAGTTAACACACAGGCAGAGGCAAAACAGGGGAAACAGAAGAGAGTGACAAGCCACCACCTTTGCCAACAGACACCATTGCCATACTGGAGATGAGTTCAGGAAGCTGGTGACAGCTGCCCTTTTCCCAGAGAAGCTCAACAAATGCAGTAGCCTGGCATCAATTTGCAGCCTTTTTATAATGTCTGGTAACACGTTTTCCAAATTAAACTCATGAGACCTATGGACACATTACTGGCTCAAACACAACTCCCTCTGGATAAAGTGTGACCTCTTCTACAGGAATACTGTGTAGAAAACTGCAGCATCTCTGCCTGTGTGTCATTTGACCAGATGTTCATCACACCAATCAATCTTTCCCTAAACCCATACACCATCAGATTTCAAATCTATCATTTTACAGCAATGAGCATTTTGATGGAAACCAGCAGATATTCACTGAAGAGGACAGAGAGATTAACACCATGTCATGGCTCAGCAAGTACTGCTGTTCCCACTCACTAGACACACATATTTGCTTCCCCTCCAAGGCACTGGGGCAGAAATCATCCCCACCAAAAGATCCTTTTCCTCCATGGGAAGACTGCATCATAACCAAAACCAATACTGGGGTATTGGGTGAGCCATTGTGAAGGCTTTTTCTTTGCCTTTCATGAGAATGTTGCCTATACCATTTCCCCCCTTTCTGGGAAGTTAAGTTCCCTCATTTATCAAGGGATCATTATTCCCAGCTTGTACAGCTTTGCGCAGGCTTTCATGAAAACAGGACAGCAATTTAAGGTTCATCTGATTTATACATTATCAAAGAGGAAGCCACTTAGTCAGGAAAATTATGTAAGCCTGCATGTGTCTAAATACTCCATCTCCATGATACAGAAGTGGCAGGCAGTGTCCTTCCCAGCGAGAGTTCCAGGCGCTCTGGAATTAGCACAGTTTGCCTGCGTAAAACATTATCAGCGCAGCCAGGCGAAAGCAAAGACCTCATGGCTCCAGCCCCCTCTGCCATGCATCAGGCAGCTCCGTTTGTCTGCTTTAACTTATTCCAGCAGTAATCCTAAAATCAGGGCAACAATTACTTAAGGCAGAGTTCTTTCAGATGCAGGAGAGACTTGCATAGAAGGAGCCTGCATTCCTATAGGTCATGAATTCCAAACCTTCCCTTGTCTAGCATAAATTATATGAAATCACCAATGTTAGAAGATATAATGTAGGGGAACAGGAGATTATTCAGAAGGACATGGCTGATTGCTGATTTATTAGCATCTAGTTTCATGGTGTCAGTCAAGTGAGAGTGTCAGGGGAGGGGAGCAGAAGGCCATGACCTTGTTCTCTACCCTTCATTCAGCCAACTTTGAGGCTTAATGTTCACAGAAAGAACTATGTTCCTCAAGAAATGTCCCTATACAGACTATAAGGACAGGGACTACAGAGAGCCTTGACAGTTTTCTTTTTCCATGGAAGCAGGCTGATCTGAAGAAGAGGTGCCTTTGTACAAGGCTTTGGAAACATGGTGCATCACAGCTACTGTGGATTAGAGCTCTTGGCTCTAGTCCTCCCCTAATATATTGCACTGGGTCGGTTTGTCTGGCACAGCGCAGACACTCTACTGCCTCTTGGCTCCATATACCCTGTTATTTCCCTTTTATTCTGCCCCTGGCAGAGACATCATTACAGAGAGAGAGAACAAATTTTTTGTTCCTGTACTGGAAAGGATCTGGAGGGAAAAGTGATGGCAAATAATTGCATCTCCCCAGATGACTAGTCAAAATTCTCTTTCCCAGTCAGGAGTACAAAACCCATTGTCATCTCAAGGATGGTTTGGGATGTCCCCTGCTACTGCATTGTTCCCTTCAGGATGTGCCACTCTAGGATCACCAAGGCACCCTTACAGGACTGGCAGATTGGCCACAGGGCAATTAAGACTTCCTTGATGGTAGCTTGAGAATAATCCAACTAGGAGATTGAAGGAGAGGTAGCTTCCCAGGAAGCACCCAAACATAGTCAACTATTTGTGCAACAGATTGTGAAAAAGCTAGAAGAAAAGCTTTAGAGAGCAATGGAGTTCCAGTGGCCACCTGTTGCCCATACAACATCAGGAAGGCAAGTGGCCACCATTCTGCAGGGCAAAAGCAATTTTATCTAGCCATTAAAACACAAAAAGCAGAGTATCTTGTTCTGCATACTGTGTTGAATAAACAACGCTTCTTTTTTTCATACATAAACTTAGGTCTTGATTCATCTTTTTATGTGGTTTATGTGACCTAGTGGGTCTGGGGTCAGACAAGACCAGAGCCACTTGCATTAGCCCCACTTGCAATTCACCTGAAATCTGGCTTCCAGTTCAGCTGGAGCTCAGTGCTCAAAGGGTGCAGTGTCAGCAGGCCTCCCAGGTAGCTCTGTGAGTGTCTGCATCAATGCTGCTCTTACACAGAATATGCCAGAGAGGGTAGCAGGCCAGAGGTACTGAAGTATTCTGGCAGTGTTTCCCTTGCATGGTGCTTGGAAGGAGACAGAGGAGTCTCTGCTGTGATACTTCTCCCCAGGTGTAATGTCTTACAATAAACACCATCAGCAATTCACCCACACAGAAAGCTGTAACTCTGTTCAAACAACCATTTATGTTACCTTCTACACTACAGGAAAAGAAAATCATCTCCTTCCAACCTTTTCATGAATACAGACACATCTGCAACGCAACATACAGGTGCAACTGCTACTCTTGCAGGAACACCCCTACTGACTTGAAACGAGGTTATGTGGGTGCCAGTCTAACCCCAACAGTGAGTCCTCCTGCATCAGCAGCCAAAGGCCACCAGGCTACCACAGCTGGGATCTGTGGCAACATCTGTGCCAACTATGATATGGGCAGACAGAAAATTATCTTACTTACCCGATGAGTGATACAGATTGCTATTGTGCCTCAGCTAGGGTGCTCTCCCCAGCCCAACTGCAGGCCCTTTGTGTGGATGTGTTGTACTTCATTGTAGGCCTATCTGGACATGCTGTTTTCTGTTATGACATGATTGGCATTAACACATCACTCCTTGTTTAGCATCTTAATGATAGGCCCTGGTGCTAACTGCTGATTTACAAGGAGTCTTGGAGGGCTTGGCCAGGAAAACCTGCTTTTCTCATGCCAGGCTACTGCAGACCACACATATTCATCCTTACCTGGTTCTAGGCCATAGTGGCATCTGCCTCGAGTCAAGAAGCAGATGACCAGAAGATACTCAAATAAGGCTACAGTCAAGAGCTGCACAAGTAGACATCATCCTGTCAACCAGCTGGACTCAAGTGGTGTTTGGACTCTACAACTTCCAGTTTAGGGCTTGGTGTCACTATCATTAGCTCTAAGAAGCCTCTACAGAGGTTTGCTTTATCAGTTAGTTGTTTTCTGATAGTCTTGCTCCATAGTTAAAAAATCTTTTTTACCAATGAGATACTTACCTGTGTCAGGATGGTAAAGACCTTCCAAGTTCACAGCTGATAGCCACAGGAGTAAACTTTCCTCAGGAAAAACAAGAAATGTGTGATAGGAAGAGTCCATAAACCTTATATTAGCCAAAATTTATAATTATGAAAGTTGTAGGTTTCACAGTGAGTACACACATGACTGAAAAGTGATCAGGAGTCACTCAAAGAAAATTAACTCTACCCATTAGGATACAATCAAAGCATACTTTATTTTAAAGCTTTTGCAGCCAAGAGGTGCTCATCTTGTAACCTCATCCAAACCATACTGCTCTTTCAGGCTTAAGGGAATAGGGCATTTGCTGCATTTTTCAGCTTAACTATACTAAATCAGCCTGTCAAGAACCAGCAAAGCAACCCCCAGCCCTGGCATCCAGCAGTCTCTGGCTATCTGCTATCGTTCTCATCTTGATTTGGCAAGAGGAAGGAGTCACATGTCTGTTCTCCAGATAAGTCCAGGTTTTCAAGGGGATCCAGCAGGTTTTTAAAAAAAATATTGCCCAGAGCCTCATCAATTGCAGTAAGTAAAAAATGGATAAACCCCAGAATTCAAAGCTCAGAAAAAACCTGTGCCTGAGGACTATCAGAATTTTAATATCTTTTTTTCTCTTGAGTTATTTGGGCTGCAGCAGGAACTTATTAGTTGATCTTTTAATAGGTGACATTTCTGGGAGCATTTGCTCCAATTTGAGAGGTAATTTGTATCAGCTGTTCTGGTTCCTGTTCCATGACTCTTTTCCCCTCCCCTGCAGCGGGCACCTGAGCTGGCAGCTTTTATATGTGTGCTCTGAGATAGCATGAGAGTGAAAAGGGTCACTTTTATGCAGGATGAGAAAAATGTTTAACACCACAGGATCCTGACAATGTCTGTACTTGTGCCTTTACCAACATAAAGAGCCAGACCTGAACACACCTTCTGCAGAAAAGGGTACTGAATTACATCTCCCTTTTCATGCAGAGAGAATATTTTAAACTTTCAATGGTTTAATTGTCAGTGCCCTAAACTGATATTCATTTGAATGGCCTACATGGTTTGTTCCTTGTACCATTTACCTAACGGTTTGCATTTAACAGTTTGGATAGCTACATGTCCTGCTGCTCCCAGGTTTACTGCTTGCAGTAAACACAACCTGAAATTTGAAAACCCAGGTTAACTTTGGGCATTCAGCAAGAAGATCTTGCAGGTTTGGTTCTGTCAAGTGAACATCTTGTCCAGAAGTTTAAAGGTTTACATATAGATACAAGATATGATTGAAGGAGTTGCTATATCCAGATGCTCCCTACATCCCCTCCCTTGTGCTGAGTCACTACCCAGGACCCAGCCCAAGCTGCTTTCCTGTTGGGTTCCCATTAAACTCCACATAGCCTCAATGGCCAGAGTGACCCACTTCACCTTCAGCTGAGCATCTGTTGGTAATCTCTCTCAGGCCTGAAGACACTTCTCATAGCATGAATCAGACTGGAGCCTATGGATAAATTGCACCCAGGGACATCACAGATAGATTTTTATATGTGAGAGTTGTAGGACCCACTTAAATTAGGGAGCATAACGTTCTCAAAGGACTCAAGAGTGAGCTTGGTGCAACTCCTTCCTGAGCAAGTCTTGCAGGTCTGACCTCAATATTCTCTGCTCAGGAGAGCAGCCCAGAGCTTCCTGTAGATGTCAGAGTGACCTCATAGCAGTGAGGCAGTGCCTGGATGCAGGACCAGGTCCTTGAGAGGATTGGTCCCACACTGATCTGCTTGCTCCAGCCTCAGCCATGAGGGAAACAGCACTGCATTGTCAGACTCCCTTTGGAAGGAAAAAACAGCAGTAATGGCCCATGACTTAGAGATTTAGGCAAACCAAGAGCTAGGCTTCTGCTTGCTCTGTCAAGCAGTCTGTCTTGCCCAAAATTATTTTCATGCCAAACATTTATTTAAATCTATTTAAAGTAAATCTAGAAGTCAGTACTAGGAAGAGATTGTGCTAGTGAAATGCCCTTTTTTGAGGTAAGGATTTGAATTCAGGGTTTGCACTCAGATTTGTAGTGAAGCCACAGCAGGTTTTTGGCATCTAAGAGGTGTATGGATTTCCAGTGCTTAGGATCACTGGATGAATCACTGTTGTCAGCAGAGATGACCCATACATCACCTGCATATCCCAGCAATATTCACACTTTAGAAAATCCTAAAACCCCTTTGAACTTAACATTTTCTCCCTTTAGGTCTTTAAGCTGGGTCAGCTCAGCTTTTGTTACCAGTGCAGCTGGGTCATAGCATGTCCACCTGCTAAATAGCCACACACTCCCCCAGTTTCTCCTGTGCAAGTTTTGCCACTCATGACAAGGCCTGGGCGCTCACATATAGCAGAAGCAGCCTCACCCAGACAAATCTATGTGCCCCTGGATGGAGTTAAGCCACTGTTACTCCCACAGGCACCCAAAGGCTGCACTTGGGCACACTTTTATGGGTACAGCTCAGAAAGACTAAGAAATCACCATGCTTCAGACCTGGCAGCAGAGCAGCATCATTGGCACTCACTAGCACAGCTCTGCTCATACAAACCAGCTTAGATAAATATTCCTAAACAACCCAAGATGTGTTCCCCCCACCCAGGAGCAGGCCAGGCAGCCAGCATGCACACAGTTACAGCAGCAAATCAGAGGGCTTGGGAAGAGCAGCCAGTAGGCACCAATAACAGTTTCTCCAGCCACCAAATGCGCAGTAGCAGCCTTCCTCTCTTCTCTGCTTCCCAAGCCCTGAGCAACAGTTTGCACAGCCCAGAGCAGTCTCCTGGTGCCAAACAGCTCCAGAGGCAGCAGTTATCCCCAGGGCATGGGGATGTAGGAAACTGCAGCAAAGAAAAAAACCCAATAAAGACAATTTCAGAAAGGGTATTAGTTGAAGGGTCCCCTACTGCTTCCCTTTACACCTGCCAGCTCTCTGAAGTGGTTAATACCCCCACCCACACTATTTCTACAAAGAAACTCCCAGGGAGAACCACATAAAGGGAGAAACAATGAGGCTTTGTCTCACCTGAAAGTTATATCTTTCATGGCCAGAAAAGGGCTGGAAGGACTTTAGATGATGATGTGATTTTAGTGCCTTTCACCATCAGGACAAATGTCTTCTGTAGTTGTTGCTGTGATGATAAAGTATCCCAGAAGGGGTTTGGTATAGTCTGTGGGCTGTACAGTTGGTATTGAAAAGTTAACAGCATTAAGTGTGACGGATTATTTGAGTATGAAATATTCTTAGTCATAGTCAGAAGAAGAGCTGAGCAAACATTTGCCATGAAAAAATATAAGGGTTTGGTGTTTTTTTGTTTTTTCTTTCCCTTCCGCCATCCCTATGAAATTTGCCTGTTTGGCAGCCAGGAATAGTTTTTTATCAGAGTTTAGACACGAGGTGAGAGGCTCTGTGTGTGTGTGTGTATGAAGAAAATAAACATGAAGAAGAGCTGCCTGCAGCATGGCTAAGCTCTGCTACTAGCTGTCACCTTGGTCTGCTCCAGTGATGCAGAGCCCTGAATTTGGGTCTGTTCCCAGACACCTGGGTCCAGCTCTGAGGTCTGCCACAGACCTCCTGAGAGACCTTACAAGAGACAAGCATATCCACCAGTCATTCTGAGCATGTGTTCCAGCGCTTGCTCAAAGCAAGTGTTGGGGAAAGAGGCTGCAGCATATGGGCTCAGTGAGAAAAGCTTCTCCTGAGTTATCTCAGTGGTGGATTTACTGGGAGGCAGGGGAGCCTCACCCACCCCAGCCCAGCTGCCAAGTGTCCATGTGCACCCAGGAATGTTTGCAGGTTGTGTTGATGCTCCCTGGAGGTCAGAACTGCCTCTACCTGTGTCTGTTGCTGGGAATTGCTAAAGCAAAGCTATAGCCTAGAAGGTTCAATGTACAGCAGCCCACAGGAAAATTTGCCAAATCAGATGCCTGTAACAGATAAGTTATGCAGGCAATGTGCCAGAGATACTTTAAAACCTGCCTCTTGCATGAACATAAACATTTCAATAAATAGACCTATGGGTAAAAGTGGAGATTGGAGCACCTTTGCTGGGGGATGGTAAAGGGTTCTGCAAATTGCTGCAAGCGCCACACCAAGAATGGGAGAGGCAGATAGTGCTGCATGTTTTGTTAGGTCATTTATCAATCAAGTGAAGTGTGCCAAGATGTACTTCATGAGTCTATTTTCCAGAGAAAAAATCCATGTTTTCTTCAAAGGTCTGTTTTCTTTCCTCCCTGTTGTTTCTATAACAGTTACGATGCAGACTAGCTAATTTTGTCCTGTCAGTGGCTGTTCAGCTCTCCCACCTCCAGCTAATTTGTGGGGGTTTTTTGCACGATTCACTATGTATAAGGGTCTCTTTGTTCTTGTCTAAGGTGATCTCATTCTTATGCAAATGCAACAGCTTGAGGCAGAATGATCTCTTTCTTCAATTAATTTAGAAATTAAATTTTTCACCGCAAATCAATATTTTTCTACTTGTGGCCAACTTCAAGGCATATGGACTAAAGGCCTTTCATCTGTTTAGCATCTCCAATGATGCAGAGGCAGCATGGTGCTCTGAGCCACACAGCTCTTTGCTTGGGAGAGAATTGCTATGCAGAACACAGTTATCTAATACCAACATAATACAGCCTCACATAACACTCTTGTATCACATAACAGTCTTGAATCACATAACACTCTTGTATCTTTACCACAGACCACTGTGGGACAAAACACATGTATCTGCTTGCTCACTGCAGCCAGCAGCCTCTCCTCTCTTGGCTGGAGACCCTATCAGCCATGGGTAAGAGCTGCAGCAGGCTGGAATGCCCTCAAGTAGCTTAAACTTGGGATGCTTCTCCCAGAACTGCACAAAGGGAGTAATTAAAAGGCCTGGTTCAGAAAAGTAATTTCTGGGCTGGCAGAATCTGGACATTAAGATAAAGGAAGATCTGCTGAGCTCAACAAATCTGTTCTTACTGACCACGTTTTTTCACTGTCATCCTGAAATGAGAAGAGAGATTCCTCTCTGGAGCTGGCACAGTAAAGGAAAATCACTCATTTTCCCTGCTTGTACTGGGAGAATCCAACTGTGGCTATGGTAAGCAAAAAATAATGTCTTCTCTTGGTTCTGTTTTAGTAAATCATGTTTAATGTTCCAAACTGGTTAATTTATTCAGTGAGGCCTAAAAAATACAACTACATTAAGAAAAAAATTAAACATCTCAGTGGGAGGACACAGGGGTGACCTGTGGACAGAGCCTTCCCCTCCCACATCCCACCTGGCTGGGAAAACAAAAGCCTTCCCTCCCTGTGACACACACAGCCCCTTTCCAATGTTTTGGCACCTTGCAAAGGGGCCAGGTTTGTCACTCAGGGTTCCCACAGGGAGCAGTGGTGCCTCTTAGGCTCTGGGCTCTGATAGAAACAAGAGAAGTCACCCTCTGCAGGCACGAGGGGGCTGCTAGGGGTGCGCATTAGTTTCTAGTAGACATCACAGCTATGCATGGGCCCTGGCAGCCCTATCCCTGTGGTTGGGGCTGTGCATCCACCCTGTCTGTTTTGACTTCTTTAAGTGTCAGGTCATGCAAATAGCAGTGATTGAAGGAATGCATTCTGGCCTGGGCATATCTATCTAATCCAGACTGAGACAGAGTGTCTCTTCATTGGAGACAGGCCCAGAGCAAGGCAGGATTACTAAAGATTTTGGTATGCTCTTTCACCCAAGGGATGTTATTGCTAGGAACTGTGCATTTCTTATTGCAAGATCTTAAAGTTGGGTTTTTTTTAATCACATCTCATGAAGTTTCCATCACCCACCCCTCTGTGTGAAGATGAAAAGTGTTACTGTCCCCATTTCAGAGCTGGAGAAACTCAGGCATGAAGGGCTAAGCTTAAAGCAACCTTTCTAAATGGATACAGGAGGGTTTGGCAGAGTCCTGCAAAGAACCTGGCTCTCTGGCTTTACAATTTTAGCCTAAGACCATTTTTTCCTTTCCTCTACAGAGCCCTGACAGTCCTGTGAGAAATCTTATGTAGATACAGGTTGTAGCTGTTGATATAAATCACTGTAAATCAGTAGCTGACATCAAAAGCATAAAACTGCTGCTTCTTTCCTAATAAATGGGCATTTCATTCACCTGACATTGCTGAGAATCACATCTCCTTGCAAGCCTGCTTCCATCCCTTGCTCTCAGTGTAACCAGAGCCAGTGCTGCCCCATCTCTGCATCCAGCCATGAAAGCTGTGCTCAGCCTTGTTGCAGAGAAATATCCTTTAAGCTGTGCTCAGCCTTGCTTGCAGAGAAATATCCTTTAAAAAGCTGCTCCTTCTCATCCATCTATCTCAGATGCATCACAGAGAAAAGGGCTTTACTGTATTGCATCCACCCATCCACTCATCAAAACTGATCTCAGCCCCACTGCAGGATGAAATCCTTTGCTCAGATCCCTCCACCCCTCCCACTGGTCCCCTGGAGCATCTCCCTTGGCATCAGTCCTGTATCCTGCAGGTTTACCACAGAGCTGCTCAGGCCCTGTCAGCTCGGGCAGGGAGGGAGAGAGGCAAACCAGGGTTAGCCACCTTGGCAGCCAAAGCACAGACAGTCCAGTGTTCTCTTTCCAGCAGCACACATCTGAGCCAGAATCTGCTAAACACAGAGGGGAGTCTCCCCTAACCTGCAGGCACTCCGGGTTGGGGCTCACCATCAGATGCATCAGTGACCAGCAGCTGCAACAACAAAAGTCAAAACAGTTGCCAATAATGAACATCAGATTTCTTAATATTAGCAATGGATGAGTGGGTGATCCCAGGGAGCATTCAGCATTTCCCATCATGTCACCCTGGCTCTATGCAGGGCTTGCAGGTGCTGCTGCTCCTCTCACCTCTGTAGTGCTCCAGCATGGAGTATTGCTTGCTGGGAAAGCCAGCATCCTCACGAAGCAGCAGCTCATTCATATTGCACGACCATCCCTTGGGCTCAGAAAGGTGATTGTCTCCAGCCAGCTGTACTGGTATTTCAGTCCAGAAACCTTGGCAGCACTGAGTGAAAGGGTGAGTGGCTGTGTGAAACGTTCCTGAACCTGGGCCGAATTCAGAGCCTGCTCCTCAAGAAGGGGCAAGGAGGGGCAGAGCAGAGGGAACACGTCATACACAGCCTGGGAGGAATACAGCACAGGTCCCAGGCAGCTGGGTTGCCATGGCTGAATAAGCTAAATCTGGACTGTGGTGTGTGGTGAGAATAAATGCGTCAGTACCCAGCAGAACAGGAAAGCTGTCCAGGTAGATCTCTTCTCCTTTTTCAGGGTGCACTACATGGCTTTGCTCCATTGACTTGCAGGACAGAAATCTTTGATTTTTGAAGCTGATCATCTGGCTAAGAGATGACAGGGAAGAGAAGAGCAGTAGCTCTCAGCCCCCAGTAACCTATCTAGGGAGTGAATGAAAGTGACAAAAACCTGCCAGCACACTGCCTACACATGAAGAAATTCTGTTTCCAGTCCCCCGGGGGAGACTTCTCCTGAAAATCCCTTTCCTGGGAGGAAAAAAAAAAAATTAAAAATCACTCCATGTGTGTGTCTGTATGTGATTTTTCCACTTGACTTAGACCTATACAAACAACGACACTATGACAGTCATCACATTTGTGTCAAAGGAACGGGACAGCCTTGCAGCTCTGGGCTGTGACAGACTGGTACCTGGGATGACCCTGGTGCAGGGCGGTACCTGCAGCACCGACCGCCCCACACGCAGTGGGCGCGATGAGAGATGACAGCTTTAATTGCTAACTGCAGAAACAGGGAGCATGGAGGCAGAGGTGCAAAGGAAATGCAGGAGGAGGCCATGCGTGGGATCTCCCCATCCCGCACACGTCCTATCCCTGCCTCTTTTCCTAGACCGAGAGAGAGGAGTGGAAAATGCAACGGGAGGAGGATGGCATGTATATCTCCTTGAGACACACTCCCCCTTGCAGCTCTAGGTGCAATTTACATATGAATGCTGCGGTGTTCTTCAGAAGCAAGAATTAGGAGAACAAAAGAGTGCAGGAAGTAAGGGTAAGGGAAAGGGAAAAAAGACAAGACAGAAACTGGAGGTGGTGACAGGCACCCGGAGGCAAGGTTACGACTCAGAGTTGTTCAGTGTTGTCCCTGCTGACATGCATTCCAAGGGTATAATTTAAGAAAGAGTTGCCTTCCTACGCTTTGTCCCCATCCTGCCTGGCCCCCTGAACTGTTCTGCCCTGATTTCTGATACACTCGTGCAGCATCCAGACCATCATTCTAGGGTGGACAGAGCAGGCTGAGCTTTCCCAGCCCAAGGAGAACTACTCTTAGTGCTGCAGCCCTCCCTCCTCTGTACTGCATGCTTTTTTTGCATGTGACTGACAGACACATGTACACTCAGTGATGAAAAAATTTAAGGGATTTGGAGAAGCAAATTCAAATCGTGCCTTTACATTGAGGATCTCCAAGGTCAAGGTTGGAAAGCACACAGGCTAAGGTCCAAAATCCCAGTGAGGCACACACAGATCACAATACATGAAGTCAGAATCTTATTTGACAGAAAACAAAGGAACATGGTTGTGCAAGTGAATGTATTTGGTTAAAGAGTTCCTTAAAAATGTAAAACAGGATTTCTACATTAACAGAAAATCATATCTTTATTCAATCTCTTGTTAAATTTACTTAACATCCTCAAATTGCTCAACTCTCAATTTCAATAAGTAGGGACTACATGACCAGGAATGTTTCTGACAAAGGGGTCTCTCAAAATCCAGAAGATTGTCCAATCATAATTTTAAGACTGTTGCAGCCAGAATGATTGAGTAAATATAGGAGTGATAGGGAAAGAAAGTGTGAGAGCATGTATGAAAGACAGGTAGCTTCACTTTCTCACATGGGGAGTGAGGAGAACAATACCTGTCCTTAAGTTCTGTGGCAAGTGGAGCTGAGGTTCCTGCTGCTGGGTTTGGACCAGCCTGCCTTCTTGTCAATCTCCTTTTCTTCTCCTTCTCTCTTTCTATTTTGCTATGTGCAGGCCTTGTATTTTTATGGAAAACTTACATTGCTTCTTATGGAGTCTTTTTAGATTTGTATGCATCAACAAGGAGGTTAAGAGCTTTGCTCAGGGCATTACTGGCAGAGAATAAAAGGCTGCTGTTATTTCTGGGCTGAGTCAGATGCAGTGGTAAATACATTTTTCTCCTGGGGACACAGAGGAGGTGTCAGGGAGTCATTACCTTGAAATCCCAGCCAGAGCAGGTTCACCAAGTGCTAACATCTCTTCCAAACTCTCTCTGTGTATTGGGAATTGTCCAGAGAAGGTAATTGTATTATCAAGCCTGGAAGGAGAACTGCATGATGATGCATTTATATCCCATGCCCATAAGAGATATTAGAATCCCTGGGTTGCAAAGGGAGAATGTCCAGTTGATTCAGAAGCATTTGAGATTGACTGCAGATCAAGCCCATGTACTCTTTATTGCTGACAGCTCCTTCCCGGCTCACCCTTGGCCGAGGCTGGGCACATCCTGGTGTTGAACCCCTGCACCAGCAGATCAGACCTTCTGGTGTAGACAGC
The DNA here is from genome assembly GCF_051311805.1 of Agelaius phoeniceus. Lineage (NCBI taxonomy): Eukaryota > Metazoa > Chordata > Aves > Passeriformes > Icteridae > Agelaius > Agelaius phoeniceus. The sequence continues at coordinate 26,175,862 of NC_135269.1, read as the reverse complement.
AGGGCTGGGAGCCAGTGAGCCTGGACTTAAGGTGGGACCTTGGCAGTGCATGTGGCCCTGGGCTCCTGCTGTGTTTGCCTGAGCTAGGGCTCATGCAAGGTGTGTCTTCAAGGTGGTGCAAAGTCTGAAGGCTGTAGAACCAGGAGGCAGCAGAACCAAAGAAAGCATGGGGGAAAAAAAGGCAAAAAATTATTAGCTGGAAACTTTAATTTCAATTATGAAATAATTTTACATGTTAGTACCCCACCTGTGGTCATTTTCATAAAGTTTCTAGGACACGAGATCAGTCATGAGTGTGTTTGCAGAACCAGCAACGTTTAAATGAGTCCTAAAGGAGATGAGATAAGAGAGATTTCAGATCCTCTGTAGCCAGGATTTACCTGAGAAACTTGATTCCAGGAATCACACACATCCAAGAAGAGAACAAAGACCTGTTATGTGACCTACCTGCTCGTTCTAATTAGTGCAAATGCGATGAAATTAATTGAAACAATTAGAAACTGAAATGAATATGCCATATTTCTCAAGAAATAGAACATGGTAATGTTTCAATAACTTAAACATTTCAAAATCATGTATTTAGTTTTAGTCTTTTTTATAGCTTTTAAATATGTTCTGATGTCAGCATGCATAGTCTTCACATCATTAATAATGTGAATAAAGTTGTGAAGAAGAATCTCTAAAGAAAAAAATCTTTTCAAATGCAATTCCGTCAACTTATGATTTTTTTTTCATATTTGAGTTTTCTTATCTCACATTCTCCAAAAGGGAATTTTACAAGATTCTTTCAACTTTTATCCAGGCAATAGCAAAAAACCAAAGAAACAAACCCCACAAGTGTTGGAATGAAGAAGTTTTCAGTGAGACATTTCTACCTAGCCCTGCTCACTGCAGTGTCTTCTGGATGAGTGACAGGCCACAAATCATCGGTGAAAATCACCTGCCAAGTCACTTCAAATTAAGTGTTCGAGGAAACCAGGATGTGCTCTTGAGCAGTTCCCAGAGGCACCTGTGCACACCGTGCGCCGCCGTCGGTGCCTGCCCAGCTGAGCGCGGGAGCCGCCAGCCCAGCCTGCCCGGAGCCTCGCTGCCTGTGAAAAATGCGTATTTTATGATTGGCTTTTTGCAAATATTAAAATGAATATTATATGTGTTGTGTTAGAAAGTAATGCTGCATTAAATCTCTTAAGTAATGTGTTAAATATAGTTTTAGGTTATAAAAAAATAGAAATAGAAACTATGCTATGTAGGATACTTTTTTTAAAGAAAGGACTTGCAGCGAAATAGCAGCCACAGGACACCTAAATATTTCAGAGAAAAATAATTTATTGCCCTCTTATCAGAAGAAACAAACTTCTTCCCACCTCGAAGGCGCTGTTAGGATTCAAAGGAAGAAGTTGACAATGACCAGACAGAATCCTGTGTTTGAATGGAATTTATGCATTGTGTATGAGGTATATGAATATGCAACAGGCTATTGCTTTTAAGGGTTAATCCTTTGTTAATGGGTATCCTTTTTCAGGCTCGTGCTGCCCAGAAAAAGGCACCCAGACATCCGTAACTCCTTGGCTCTATTGTCTCATATTGTCCAAATTCAAATTGTCCAAATTATTATTACTCTAATTGTATTACTATTTTTATAACCATTTTATTACTATTAAACTTTTAAAATTTTAAAAACAAGTGATTGGCGTTTTTCACACTGCCCCAGCATGCAGGACTGCAACCTGCGGAGGGACGGAAAGGATCTGACGGACAGGATGGAGGAATCACAGCCTCGCCTGCCTCCTTCTCACATCCCCTGTTCTTCCCACCAGTCAGTGCAGTGGTTTCCAAGCCATTCAGTCCATTGCAGTCAATTAACTGGAGCCAGTCGCACCCCCCATCTGCTGTCACAAGCCATTGGGAAGAGTTTCTGTAATCCTGCCTTTGAACTCCGCGGCTATTGCCATTTACAATGGGTTTATTAGAGGCTTAATTGAATCGCACTGCTCACGCTGCTCATTGCAAACCGACGGCCATTAGTGGCTGCTAATGAGGGAATCCAGAGGATTACTGCATCAATTATCAGGTTGGGCTGGGACTGGAGGGGCAGCCCACAGCGAGCTCCCGTGAATTCAGCTGGCAAGTGTGACACAGCAAGCATGCGGGAAGCCGATGTGCTCGGTGGCTCCGACATCCCTGAGAAGCATCCAGAGCTTCATCCCCATGTGCTGAGCCTCAGCCATGCAGCCCGTCATCCTCATTGGGCTGGACAGGGGAGGACCAGCACACCCCGCTGCCACCAGAGGAAGAAACACCTGCTTGAAGGGAAACCACCAAGAGAAAGTGTTATAAATGATCAATTGAAAGCCAAATTATCAAAATTGTGAAAAGATTTATTTATCTTTTTCCACGACCAAAATATGGTCCTCAAAACCACCACAGCCAAGAGACAGCGTCGAGCCTGGGATCGGCACTGGGTGAACCTGGATGCGACCTCTATTGCATTGAATCCCCCCTCATTCACAAGAGCCGCTTCTAGCAGGGATGTTTTATACAGTTTATCGTGCCCAAGGCGAAGGAGTCCCAGTTTCTTTTGTAACTCTGCATATTCATAGTTGGTTCTTTCACTGTGCAGAGCTGGACAATTGCCGTTTCCTGGTTGATAGCCGGCGTTGATCAAATCCCGGGAAGTCGCATATTCACATGTATCTTTCTGGCGACTTTGGCTATCTTGATCGATGTTATCCACAGGGCGATGATCGATGATCGCTCTTAGGCGGTTTCCGATGACTCGATGGCTCTATGGCTCGGGATACCAGTGATCATCGCGCTGGGTGTGTCTATTCTTGGGCTAAATGCCGATCGTTACCTGGCCAACTCCAGGAATTTCGGAGTTTGTTCGGAGTTTGAATAGACATCCGCCTCTCAGGCTGCTTGTGGTCAGAGACTTGTTTGGATTTCACAATCTTTATAAAATACATTCTTTTATAGCATGAATTATTTCTAACATATATTACAGAAAGTATTCAAAGCCATGGGAAAAGAAGTCAAATGACCATATTCTTTCAAAAATAGACTTACTGTTTGCTGGAAATGGCTGGTGGGGCCATGTTTACAACAGCCAGAGTCAAGAAAGAATATTGAAACAACACCATGTGCACCGTGGTGTGCAGATCCTTACACATACTTCAGACAGGTAAACATCTCCATCCTCCGAGAAAGGGGGAAACCCTCCCCTAGGAGAGATGGGCTGTGTTGGGAGGAGAGGGAGGGAGGCAGTAATGATCTCTCACATTAGGAGAAGGATGCCACATGCAGCCAGGACCTCACAGCAGGAAGGAGGTGTCAGTCACAAGCTGCCTCGCTAAGCATCAGCACTCTCCAATCCCCCAAGGGGACCAGGGGGCCTGACCCTGCCTGGCTGTGAACAAGCGCTGGGGATGCAGCACGAGTTGGCTGGCCTGTGCCTGCCAGGACCACAGGATGCTGGCTGCCCATCTGCTGCCTTGCTACACTGCCAAACATCAACAAGGAGAGAGATTTTTTCCTTTTTTTCCCCATTTTTTCCCTTTCCTGTCTCCTTTCACCACAGCTGATTTTTCTTCTGTGTTTCAGATAAGAGAGTGTTCATGAGGAGAGTTAATTATGTTCTGCAGAGATGAATATGGGGCTTTTGGGTTGCAGCAGGAACTCTTGTGCCTGAGGCATCTCCTTTGCTGCTCCTCATGCTGATGTGCAGCCCAAGAAAAACCTGCACATGGACCTGGAGGCAGGCTGCAGAGTGCCTGTGCTCCAGCTGATCTCTCATGCCATGGGAGCCAAGGATCCTGCAGAAAGCAGGTCCAGCAGCCTAATGGGGGAGGGCTGTGAGGGGAAAGGAAGGGAAGGAGACACTAGTGAAGGAAAAAGCAAGGAGGTGATCATAAGGTGGGAAGAAGATGACACTAGAGCGATAAAGCATTCTTTTTGGGGAGTCCTACAGAAACTGAGAAACTGGTATCCTTTTTGCATTAGGCATTTTCAAATGCTGTGACAGAGTAAAAAAAAATTGTGATGGAGAAAGTCAAGATTTTCTTCTTCAGCACCACAAACTCATTCCCTTCTCTTTCCCTGGCTTGCAGTTTGTGACCAGTAGAAAAAGCTGCCCATTTTTTAAAGGTTGAAGAGTTAACAGGTTGGGCCAGTTGCTACCAGGGTGGAGTTCTAACTGTTTGTTATTGTAATCAGCTGTCGTTTTCGTTAACTACCTGTCGGTGATGGTTAAGAATTCCCCCTTTTGTCGAGTGACACCCTGCTGCTTCCTGGAGGATGGCACCCAGACCGGTGAAGGGGAAGGGACATCGACTTGGCATGCAAATGACATCAGATCCAGCATGCAGCGGGAGAGACCCCTCACCAAACCTAGACAAAAACCCCTAAAACAATGAGCCAACACAAAATTGATAAATCAAAGCAATGTCTAGATGTGAGGAACAGAAGCATCCACCAAGAGCCTTTTTACCCCTCACCCTAACCTAAAGATGTCGGCTAAACAGAGACCTCGAATGTTGAACCAAAAAACAGGGAAATTTCCCAATGCTCTTGTGGGGCCAGAACCCCCTGCTCTGCTTACAGACCAGTGGACAAAGCTGCACTCTTCCTCCTCCTCCAAGTCACTCTTGGGAGCAGTCGGTTCTCCCCACCCGAGCTGATCACTTTTAATAAAGGCATGAAGAAGGAGAAACGTCTCCTACCCATGTTTATTTCACAGTTGTAGCAGGAGATCTCCTTTGAAAGGTTGCCTTAGATGGGAGAGATTAACACACAAACACATCCTCTCCATGCTACTGAGCTGGAGTAATACAGTAACTGCGTCTGCCAAACATTTCTGGCTGGAAGACAAAAAGGCAGTGAAGAGGAAGACCAACCAACCAACCAACCGACCAACCAACCAACCAAAAGGACCACCTTCAACCATTTGTGCCAGTGAAGGGAAGAGCTGAGTAAAGACTGGAGAGTGAATTTCCAGGCGATCTCTTGTTTCTTCATACAGTCCTGAGGAGTCACAAGGTAAAGGGAGGAAATTCTGTTTCTGCTCTGAGGGTAAAGCAAAGGTAAGCAAACCCTGAGTGTCAGGAGGGCAAAAGCAGGGATCACTGAAAAGAGGAACTTGCTGGCAGCAGGAAGAACAAAAAATTATCAACTCTGGATCAAAATGACACTGGGAGAAAGGGAAAAAATCTCTTTCTGAGGTGGAGTAGGCTAAATAATCATTAGCTCTCCCGAGTGGTGGAGGGGGAGGGAGTCTGCCGAAGGAGACGAAGGAACCGGTGGGACGATTACTTGGGGACCTGAGGAGCTAACGAGAGCAGTTATTTCCATTTCAAATGGAAAAGCGAGAGGAGATCAAACACATTTCACAGTAATGATCCGGAGCCTTTCCCTGAACACTGAGCCACACAAACGCTCAGGGTAATTGAAGCCACATGTAGCTAAGATGGAGAAGCAGAAATCTGCTCAAGGGGACTGGGGCGGGGGTGGGGGAAACACCCACAAAGCAAACAAAGATAAAATCCCAACCTGTAACAAACAAACAGCTCTGCACTGGGCTCCCCACCCTCCAATTTGCCTGCCACATATGATCCATGTGCATCAAGTGCTCTGCAAAATGACATCACCCTCCTCTTCCTGCATCTCCCCAGAATCCATGGACACCTGTTCCCAATCCCATGGGTGAATGAGCCAGCGAAAAAAAATAAAAACTGGTAGTAAATAAATACTTTGTTTTAAACATCAATCTCAAATAATTATGGATTAAGAATGTCAGTAGAACACAAGATGGGCTTGGGATCTTTTTGCTTATTCATCCATTTTCTAAAAAGACTAAGGTGACTTCTGTTCAGAACTAATGAGGAATACTGATCAACTCATGACTGAAAAGCTGAACTGCTGAAAAGCTCATTGCTTTTCAATCCCTGATCTCCTGCTGAGTCTGCATTTAGCTATTAAGTGGTAGTTTGATATGGTCCCATTCTTCCTACCTGGAAACCAGGCTGAGATCCACCAGCCTGTTTCAGAGGGAAGCATCTATTGTCACTGTCATCGCTGCCCCAGGGTTAAAAATACTGTCAGTTCCAAGGTCATAAACACTGATTACCTTACCAGCTCCACATTTATGAATGCCCATCTAAGAGCAAATCCGAGTCCCCATCCCATTCTAGCAGTCCAAAAACCCTAAGAAAAGGGAGAAGTGTTTCTATGCTGTAGAGTATGAAGGTCACTAAACTTTATTTAACATAAGCTTAGTGTTTATTTATTCAATTAATCCAATTTTAGTTAAAAATGTGTGCCCGAGGTTAAAAACAATTGCCCTACAGACAAGAGCATCCACAATGATATCCAGCAAAAAAGGTCTACTCCTATCCTCCTCTTCCTCCTCCACAGTTACCTTTGCCAACCTATGGCAAAAAACGAGGACTTTTCATTCTGGCAGCAGAGTCAGGAGCACCTTTATAGAGAGAGATAAGACCAGTCTGAAGAGCATTGGGTCTTTTCTCCTGTTGGAGGCAGAAGCCCGAATTCTTCCTGCGGTACCCATCACTTAACTCATGCACAGCAGCAGGAGGAGGAGGAAAAGCAGTTTCTACGGTAACCGTGCACCCAGCACTTTGGGCTGTGCAGAAGACAGCCAGCTGCTGCACACAGCTGGGAGGCACTGGGCAGCCTGCAGGTGAGTGCTGTCCCTGGCAAGAAGCCCCAGGCAGCACTGGCAGAGCCTGATGTCACACTGAGCCAGCTGATGGAAAGGCCCTGTGTGGGCCATGCTCAAGTAATCCCACCATGTGGGGGCAGAAAGGTGGGTCAGTGAGTTAGCTGGGCTCTCTGCATGCAGGTGCAAGGAAACCCTCTTGGAGCATGCCAGTGTGGAGGCTCACTGCATATCCCACATTGTTTCCCCCTCCTCCAAACAGGTTTTGAAGGCTGGTTATTGTCCCTGCTGTCTGTCTCCTTCCCCACAGTCCCACACGGAATATCTGCCTCCCAAGAGATACTTTTCACCCTTGTAGCCTGCCCTTTGCAATGCAGATCCTCACCATCAGCAGTCCTGGCTGGAAGAGTCTCCTTCAGCATCTGCAGCATATAGATGGAGGTGTGTGTGTGTGTGTGTGTGTGTGTGTGTGTGTGTGTGTGTGTGTGCAGGCTAGACCCAGGTATGAACCCTCTGTGTGTGTGTATGTGTGTGTGTGTGTGTGCAATCAGGGTAGATAGAGATATGCAGCACACATAGACTCTGTGGCAGTGAATGAAAGCCCAGACACCTCTTTCTGAGCCCATTTTGTAAAATACAGGCAGCAGAGCCTCTGCTTGTGCAGTACATGGGAGCACCTCAGCCAGCTGGCAGCCCCACCTTGTGCTGCAGCCAGCACCAACGCAGTCTTGCCTGATATTGAAACCATTACTCTTCACCATTCCCTCACCCCGTGCTGCCTCTTCATCCCCCAAGAAGCTTGGAGCTAAAATTATATACCCGAATAATTATTCTTTGGCTTGAAAACAATCTTCCTCCCTCACCACCCTTTTCTTTGACATGTGTGTTTAATATCAAATTATTTATAACCCAGCCTCGCGGTCAAGCTTTTAATAAAAGAGCTGCCAGAGACTTTTAAAAGCATCGTATTCACTCGACTAGCCACATTATGCTGAGTAAGGGCTGCAGGGCTTTAGCAGAAGGAGCCTTGCTGCTGAAAATCCCCCCAGTCCGTGTGTGCACGTGTTTTACTCACTCACACTGTTTCTTGTTCTCTCTGTGTCGTTTTTTCTGTCCCTCCTTCTCCCTTCACCTGTCTAGATCTGCAGTCTCTGCCTGGCTGTGATGAAATACTGCCCGTACTGATGTCTACAAACAAAAGAATTATTAAGAAGGGATTCTTCTATGCCACATGGATTTTTCCTTCCCTAGGATTACGCATAACCAATGAGAGGTCAAAAATGAAGGCATGGATCCTTTAAACCTCCCTCCTTCCTTCCTCAGCTTTATCTGCTTCTTTTCACTGCACTAACCTTTTCCTTCTCTAAGAGTATATATGCACATGTACATATTTCTCTCCCCCTTCAGCATGAAATATTGATGAATTCTGCTCCCCTAAATGAAGGTTTGATGCAGAAGAAGCCTGCAGTTCATCTTCAGCAGGAGGAATGCAAATGTGTTGAAATCCTAGGAGGGATAGGACAGCAAAATACAAGGGCTGCTGCAGCAGCTGCCAGATCATGTTTGATTCTGCGCACGGGCACAGACAGTAGCAGGGCAGGAAAGCTGCCCCGAGCAGTGCCGACCCTCCTGGCTCCCCAGGCAAGAGGCAAAAACATGCTGCCCGAGTAGGGAGCTTATTTACATGGAATTTATGCCTTGAATGATAGGGGAGGGCCAAGCTGCTGTTAGCACAGATGTAAATCTCTGGCTAGTGAAGCTAAAAGGGAGTTATTCCAGATTTACACTCCCATCAGGGGGGTTTATACATGTAGTTTTCCACAGTGCCTTCTGCCATTCCAGGCATCGCTGCACATGTCCAGCTTTCATGGGCTCTGGCAGGAATAAAGTATGCATAACAATTTGGTAATCAGTCCCCTCCGGGCCTGATGTAAAAGATTTGCCCCCAGGGGATTTGAGCACTTGGAAGAAGAAAACCAACAACAACCCATAACATTTAGGGAGCTGTGCTTTTCTTTGCATCCTCCGAGGAACAAAGCAATGATGCCTGTTAGTCTGTGTATGTAATTGGATTCTGAGTGCTAAGTGAGGAACATCAAAGAGGTGAGGCTTGCTAACAGACCTCTGAGTGAAGCGCTGTGGCTGTTCCTGAGCATTTGGCATTCAGGTAGGAAGAGAAGGCCTTGAACATCACTGCATACAAACCACATCCCTTCCCCAAAAGAGCTACTGATCCCTTTTTAAAGGCTCTATCAACTCCTGCATCTGAGAAGGCAGCCTATATTCTCCAGTAGGGACAGAGTGGTCAGGCAAGATGGCAGTGAGGAAAGGCATGAGTGAGAAGGGGTCAGGTGCCATGAGTCTTTTCTCAGTCTTCCATGTCACTGAAACCTGGTTTTCCCCTGGTCATAAAGTCATAGGATGGTTTTTATTGGAAGGATTGGCTTGAGGATCATCTAGTTCCAGCCCCCTGCCATGGGCAGGGACACAATCCACTAGACCAGGTTGCTTAAAGTTCCATCCAGAGCTTGGCCCTTAACACTTCCAGGGATGTGAAACATGGAGATATGAAAGCTTCTCCTCCTACAGAGAGGAGCATAATAAGAATTTCCCAAGCTCTAATGCTTGAAATTAGTGCTGCACTGGCACCTCTAAACTTCACTGTCATCTACACTACCTTCACTTTGAAGTGATCAAAGACCTTGGAAAATCCCCTTTGAAAGTTTCTCAGCCAGAAGCCAAACCCAGTGAAGCCAAACACGAGCAAAGCAGCCAACCTGACGCTTGCCTGGTGCTTGCTGTATACCCCAGGCGACCCTACCAAACTCACTGCCACACTCCCTGCCCCGAGAGCCACAGCTTCTCTGCTGGCCTTGCAGACCCCTGCTGAAGCCAGACATACTGGGAGATTTGTGAGGGTTCTCATGAGCTCCTCTCAGCATCACACACCCCCTGGTCACAGCCAGCCCAGGGACAGAACCATAAATCCCATTTCACAGATGAGAGGAGGGATGCACAGAGAGGTGGACTGTTCACAGTCCAATCTCCCAACCATCCCTACTACCTTGGTTCCCCAGCTCTTCCCAAACCCTTCAGAGCAGCCCAGACCCTTTACAATGCGCTGTTCCCACACTACGACTTGTGGTGATGGTGACGGAGGGTGCCCATTGCTCCCCCTCCTTCTCCTCTGTGCACTGGCAGCTGAATGTGTTATTTTTGTCCCCAGTTCAGAGGCAGTTTCATGCATCCCACTGTGTGGCTTATCTTCTGCAATTAGCACTTTCCGCCATATCTGATAGGAGAGAAGGGCTCAGCTGCCCCTGATTAATTGCCAAGTATTTGCTTTCTTTTCCACTTCTGTGGCCTGGAATTAATTAGTTTATCCCTCTTATTCCTTTCATGGGCCAGAGCGTTCTCCTTTTTTGTGCAATTATATATAATAGCAATGCTTGAAATCCCCTGGGGAACAGTTGAGAGAGTTTCTCAATGGGGAGGAAAGGAGCCTGAAAGCAAAGAGATTACTAAAGGTCATATGTCCTACAGCTTCCCTGCGGTCTTAAAATATATATTATCCTCTGACTCCAGCATAAATTCCTTCCCTGCACCATCTACCTCGCTGCCTTCTCCAGGTTTTTCAGTTAGTTAATGTCTGAACAGCAGGAAGAGCTTGCAGACCTAAATCCCAAGTGTGAACAAGAGATGTAAAAGAATGGCCCCCCTTGGCTGGACACCCTCAGGTGTTGCAGAAAACACAGAGCCCAGCAGGGGCAATCTCACATTGCTAGCCTGGCCACTATAAGGTACAGCTATTGTGTAGAGCACTGGCTCTAACATGAAGGAGATGCTGCAGTTTAGATACAGCAGCTAAACACTCTCACAGTCTCTGGCTGAGGAGGATGACTCCTGTGGCTCACTCAAAAGCCAACCAACAGCACACTGCTGACTTGGGGAAAGGAGGACAGAAGTCCCTGAGCAAGAAGACCATGTCCAGTTCCTCCCTTGCAAATGCAGGTGACACTGGCACCAGTGTTCACAGCCCAGTCTTGCTTTCCTGAATGGCAAATCAGGAGTAAATGAGTATGAAAACTCTGTTACTGAAAGCAAACCTTGATCCTTTGTCCAAAAGGGAAAGACTGTTTTTTGATATTTTTAATTGAGTATCCCAAGCCAGGTCTTGTCTAGACACTGCAGCCCTTGCCCCAGTTTGTGGGGCAGTCCTCTACTTGGCATGAGGAAAAATCAAGGCATCTGGGAAGGAGCGAGGCAGAACTTCATCTAATTCTTGAACTGTTGGCAGTAGATCCATCTAAGGTCTTATTTACTGAGGTTTTTAGACCCATAATTGTTATATCTTCCTTCTCACCCATTATTAGGCTATGTTGTCTTTACAGTCCACTTCGTTTGAATTACTTCACTTACTGCATTTTTTAAGCTGGTCTCAGATGGCTGTGACCCAACACAGTCTGAGTTTCAGGGGGCTTTTTGGGTGTCAAGACTCCCGTGCATTAAAATTTTTGCGCTATCTCACTTGAAGATAGGGAACCATGATGCAGCCAAGATGCTGCCCCCAGTTCTCAGGCTGCAGGATGACTGTGGTCTCATACAGCATAAGGAGGGAAGGATTCCAAGGCAGCCAAAAATTAGGCAAGCACTTATTTTCCCACAGCAATACCTGCAGAGCTAAAGCTGTTCAGCTTTTAGTCAGAGAACGGACAGCAGGCTGGCTCTTTTGGGTGCAAAAGAGAAGGGATGATCAGGCAGGACAGTGTGCCTAAGACCGTGGTATCCTGTTCTTTGGATGGACATTTCTTTCTGCCATCTCCCCTGCCTCTTGTTTCTACCTTCATTTGGCTGTCTTAATTATTAGCCATGACCAGTTGTCTCCCTACAATCTTTTTGGGCAGACTGGAGGTGATAAACCTGTGGAAGGTGAAGGCTGTGCATTGCCTGAGCTGCAAATCAAGAAGTGGCTGCGGACTGCAGCTCTCCTCCCCTCCCTTTCTCTCCTTCTCGCTCTCCTGACTTACAGCTCTGCCAGCTCTGCATCATGGACCCCTCTGAACTTGCTCTGCAGGCAGGGTGTGAATGGAGCACAGACATGCCTGGGAATCTGTAAGTGCACAGAGATCCCTGTGTGTGTCAGGGAGGGGGAAATGGGCCAGGGGCTGGCCTCACACACGGTGTGGAGCCAGGAAATGCAAGCATGCCAGGTGTATTACACACACACTTACACCCCTGTAATTTGAATCATGGTCTGCACCCTTCAGTATACACTGCATGCTCCAGAGAGCATCTGCTGAGCAAAAGGCATTAACATACAAAAAGGAGGGAGCTTGCTTTAAAGTCGCTGTATATATCCATCCAGAGTGTGTGCTGCAGTCAGACAGTTGTTTCAGGCAAAATGGTTCTGTCTTTCTCCTTGGCAAGGCACCTCAGTGAGCACTCTGAGTTCTCCCTCAATTCAGCATGGTGTTGGGGCAGCAGCCATTTCCTTAGCCATTTCCTTGCTCTCAGATGCAAAAGGACAAAAAGCATCCACAGCTGTTTCTAATCCATTTGTTTCTGGAGAGGAGAAGGTGGGGTAGTTTTTTGCCTTACTCTAGAGGGAGTTTTTCTTATGCTGTGGGGCAAAGCTAGAAAAGATGAGTCTATTTGGGGAGAGCAAGTTTTGCCAGTGGTCTGTTGAGGGCTCTAATGTAGCCTCTGTTCCACAGGGACTTATGGGTTGCAGTCTCCAGCAGCAGGCACAGAGGAGACCCTTTTGCCTCCCTACATGAATTCCCATTTATACATGAAGATCTTAGATTTGTGTTCTGGTTCTGTTCCTTCCACACCTGCATCCCTCAGCCATGCTCTGCTGGTGTAAAACGGTCAGTCTGCCTTTCCTTGGGCCGTGCTACAGTCGTTTCACCCCTCCCAAACCTCTAAAGCTCTTTCCTTCACAATTAGGGGTGTAACTGACCTCATATGAAGAGCTCTTAAATGGCAGGAATGCAAAACTGAAGAGGCTCTTCATCCCCCCCAGCTCTCCCCCACCCACCACAGCACCTGCAATGTGATTCATGCACATGCACCAAAGAGCATTCTTCATTTTACCTTACAGTAATCCACAGCTTTACTAAGGTGGCACTCACAGAAGTGACTTGAAAGCAAACCCATGAACGTCTCTCTTAATTACTTGGTAAAACATTTTATTTTCTATCTCTGTTTCACAGTTGTGAGTAGCAGCAGACAGGGAAGATATGTGACACACTGGCTTTGAGTGAGTGAGTGAGTGGGGAGCCAAGTGCCTGCTCACGACAGCTCATTCAGGTTTGCAGAAGCAGAGCACAGAGGCACCTGCATTCCTGCCTGCCCAGTTCTGAAAGGGCATTTGCAATTGCTGAGTGCCTGTACAAAGCAAGCATTTTACAGGAGCAAACATTTTTTCAGCCTCATTTGAATACAAAGCTGCTACCCTTACACACATAAAGTAAGCATGCAATAGCCTCACAAGACCCCCAGTGGTGGGGGTCCATTTCCCCACCTCCTAACAGCAAAGTCCTGTGATTTCAGTGTCAGACACTGCTCAAAAAGAAGGTTAGACTCTCATTACATCCTAGTTTGTTGCTACACACTGTCTACCTCAGGTTTGCCCTACTGGCTTCCATACAAAGCGTTGCTTTTGCTTACTGCTATACGTCTTCGCTGGGTTTCCAGACATTATTAAGCATCTGACACAATCCATCCCAGAGGTAGCTGCATTTAGTTGTGGCTGGATGATTGCTGAATGTATGTAGTCTGCAAAGCAGCGAGTGATTCTTCAAGATGTCAGTCATCTTCATTAACATAAATAAGATATGTTTCATTTTAGTCACTCTAAAATCATTGAGTCATTTATTGATGTCTCAGTAATTTATGAGCTCTGTATCTTTGCTGGAAACCTAGCAGTGAGGCTGGTTGCAGGAAGAAATGGGCACAGTACAGGGAGAGATCTCTGCCTAACTGAAGTTCAACTGTTTCTTCCCTGAGTTAAAGGGTGACACAGACTGGGGTGATAATGCTTGCCAGCCTTTCACCCGCAGTTCATACAGTTAGTGACAAAATGCCACTGCACTGCCCAGAGAGAAATGGTCATCTCCTGTCCTGTTGGTGCTATGACTTATCATAGGCATCCAAAAACCAAATCCAACTCCCCTTTTTGCTGGCAACCTTAGCCCAGAAGGCAAAGGACTCACTAGAATAGAGAATGAGCTTCCTTCCTGTTCCAAGAAATGGTCAGCCAGGAGAGGTGCACATTATCTTTGCTGTGCTGCAGCTGGAGCTTTTATCTGGAGGGATGATGAAAGGGAAACGTGAGTCTCCCGGGGTGTCAGTCAAGCACTCTCATCAGTCTAATTTCAGACAGAAATTTTATCAGGCAAGAGAACTGAGTGGGTCCAGATGAGCTCTGGAGAGGCATCCAGATCCTCTGTTGATAAGACAAATCAAAATGGGATGCCAGCTTGTCACAGTTCAGAGAGAAGAGGAGCCCTGCATCCTCAACACCACTTCAGCAGCCCTCACCTCAGTGGTGGGATGGAGGATTTGTCAAAAAAATAGGTCCAAATTCAGCATCTCTCGCACTGGCCTCCTTCTGCCACATGTTTCAGATCCTCTCAGAAATGCCCAGCAAGTGTGCCTATGGAGCCAAAGAGGAGAAGGGTGGAGAAGTCATGGCCTGTATGAGAGTCAGCCAAGCTGAGTGTGATGCTGGGTGTGCACACAGTCCCTCCAGCTCTGGCCATGAGCTTTCCCTCAGGCAGGAGGAGAACAGGATGAGAGCAGGACAGGTAGGATGCCCAGAGCCCACACCGACGTTTCTCACTTCCCCATAATCTCACCCTCTGTCACCTCACTTCTGGGAGAGAGGTAACTTGAAAAAGAGGTTTTATCAAGCCCATCACAGGGGAAAAGAGAAGCATCCCAAAGTGTAAATAAACTTGTGTGCCTTAGTTTCATTATCTCACCTCTATTTGTTCCCTTTCCCTTCTGCTTCTATCATGTTTTCTTCTCTCTTACCTCTCTTACTTACCCTCTCATACCTTTCTGCCTCTTCCAGTGTTCTTCCTCATGTTTTCTCCTCAGAATTCCCATAGGGATCCTGCTCTGTTCAGAGGCCCACAAAAACATCTCTCCTTTAAACTCTACTGTTAAAAAGGTGTCAGCAGTGTTTCAGTGAGCAGTCAGAGGTACTTTGCCACCAGACATCTCTGTGCCACACCACCTCTTCCACACAGCCCACAGGAGCTGGTGGCACCACCCAGGGACCCTTGGCCCTGGAGCAGAGGGAGAAGATGAACCTGTCCTCACTGCAGAATTGCACCACAGCTGGGGATGATTTGTTTCAGAAAGCATCCTTAAGGGCCATTGACACAGGGTGGTCCTTCCCTTCAGAATTGTGGCTGTGTGGATGACCCATGTGCAGCTACAGATGCTCAGGTGCTGCCCAATCTTGCAACTGGAAGCCATCAGGAGCCCTGAGTTAACATAGAGAGGTTTATATCCCAGAATTAAAAGAGCTTGCTCCTTCTTCCTCCCACCTGAATGTCACCTCTTGGGATGCAGAACCAAGGCTTGAGGCTGGAATTTGTCAATTCTGCATTTGTCACCCGGGAATGTTAATGATCTTCCTGCATGGCCCACAGCCTTCAGAGGTAAAATAGCTCATGTGGAACACTGGGACTTCCATTGATTTACTTCAGCTGCTTCCAGGCAGTAACATTCTCTTGGTTTTAACCAGTTAATTGTATTTTCCAAAGGGTTTTTATCTACCTATATGTTACTTGCCAGTGGGATGCTGAGGCTGTAGCTGGGTGGGCTCACACACAGGTGGAAAGACAGGGGGACAGGTAAATATCAGTGGGGCCTTTTAGACAGGCTGTGGAGGAGGCCATATGAGTGCAACAATCAGTACAGTTTTCAATGCAATTAAGGCATGCAGCACACTGGGTCCAGGTGACTGCAGCAGATTGCTCTGTGGAAGTCCAGCTGCCAGGAAAGCCATCCATGGCTTTTGAATGAATGCTCCTTTGCAAGCTATCTGCCCTGCTAACCCTAGTAGAAAATCAGTCACATCTGGTGGCACTGGAGCAACAGCCCAGCAAGCCTGGCTGCATCAAGATTCTCTGGCCAGAGGAAAAGCTGTGCAGATGCACTTTCATGGTGATGATAACTGAGATGTTTTATCTCCCATCTGTCATGAGCTGTTAGCATCCACACAATTAGTTATTACAGCCCAGCCATCAGCAGTAACAGAAGATGCTGGGGTGTCTCTACTGCACGTTAATATCTGCCCTTAGTCAAATAAAGCAACCCCTCTGTGTGAAAATAATGTATGATATATCACACTGCCAGATGAGTTTTCACAGGCATCCTAAAGGCAGAAATGCAGGCAGAGCACACACACAGAGCCCAGCACAGGAACACTAAATTGTTAAAGGCATGTCTAAACTTGTCACATGGGACACTTCTCTGAATCCAGGCATTATTGCTTTCTGAATATCTTCCCTCCTCACAAGATGTACTGAAACTCTTCCTCACTGAGCACAATACAGGAGTCAGAGCTGAAATTTGAAAGCTGAGACAGCTGTCTGAATGTAAAAGACAATAAATCTATACCAAGTCAAAAGACCAGAACCATCTTAGGATAGCTGGAAAAGAGTATCTCTAGGTTAATGTCCAGATGGGAATCCATACCAATCCCTGCTGAGCTGCTACCATAGCTGTTTGGTAGTTGGAACATTTTGTTTTAAATTTTTAATTTGCTCTTAGCATAATTTTTTAATTACCCCTTTGAACCCCTTGGAACAGGTTGCACTGAGACTCCTCAGATTTCTTGACACATTCAGGAGTCCAGCCTCAGCTCACAGGGTGAAAACAACCTCTGTCAGAGCTGTCTGGGCTTCGGGAGGAGGTTGGAGTCTGCTCCCAGGTCTCATGCCATTGCCAGTACCCAGCAGCAGGGTCTCTTGCAAAGATGCCTGGCCTCAGGACTGTGGCTTCTTCCCTTCTTCTGCCAGTATATTTAGAGATGGAGAGGAGAGAAATCCCTGCCATCCATGTTAACAGTGACTCATAACAGTGTGTTATTTCTGGCAGTTATTCCACAAGATTTCTTTTTCCACATCAAAATTCAAGAGCCCAGGAAGGCAGCTCAGGGCTAGACTGCAGGATGCTAAATCCTGTAACTCAGAGAAATACACAAATGTATAACAAAGCATAGATAAAAAACTTTAAAGGCTACACTGTTCTTTTTGTGAAGACCTTTCAAGGGTCCAGGATATTATTTAAAACCAGAAACACAATAACCCAGATCTCCAAGGACTATGCTGTTTTGTGCTGCACTGATGCATCTTTCCTAGGTTTGGCCTTTCCAGCTGCCTGCCTGTGACTATTGCTGCTGCACTACCTGTCCTGACACAGAGGATGGGCACCCATGAATGTCCCTGTCCCCTGGGCTGGACTGCACCCCAGGGACTCTGTCAGCTGCCTGTGCCCCTGGAGAGAAGAGTGGGTGCTGAGGATGGTGAGCTCCTCTCTGGGTCACAGCCCTGCCCCAGGGTGACTCAGCTGAGGGGACACAAGCCTTTACTTTTGTGTTTGTTTTTTTCTCAGTCACTTTCCAGGTGAGCCAGTCTCTCCCTGAAAACTACAGAGGGTGCAAAGCTCACACTGGTCATTCAAAGCCTGGGGTGTGGTGGGAGACAGTGGGGCCTGCATTGCTCCTGGTTCAAGATCTGAGATTGTGGCAGTACCAGTGGTTGGTTTCTCTGGATCTGGACTGAAGGCACTTGAGACAGTAGTTCATGTTCAGACTCAAGTGTTTATTATTTCTTATCAGTAAAACAGTCTCACTACTGTGAGTTTGGCAGCTTTTCATTAGAAAGCACAAAATGATTAGCAATCTCTCAAAATGGCTAACAAGGTCTTTTAAGACTAAACTATCCAATTAAGAATTGACACCTAGATTATTTTCCCTTTTAACCCAATAACTGATCCCAAAGAGCTGCAATGGGGACTTTTCTGCCCAATCACAAAATGCCACCCAAACCCATGAAGAAGAAGGAAGAAGAAGCATGAAGGAGAAACCCAGGAAAACACCCTGTGCCCTCATCTTGCTTCCATCCACAACACACTAAAAATTCCAAAACCTAAGTTTCTCACCAGTGATATACTTACACTGCTCTCTATAATCTATTTCACACTTTTGTGGATTCTAGTCTGTCTTGAAGTCTAGGAAGGTTTCTCCCTGAATGAGGGTCAAAGTCAGTGCTCCCCTGGGGGTCAGGGCACCCCAGAGCAGACAGAGAAATATTCCCAGTGCCCTGGGTTTCCACATGAGATGAGCCCCTGATGGCCAACAGGGGCATTGTAGAGCACAGTGTATGTATGAATCTCTTCCCACGGGATTCCTGGGCATGCAAGGCACTGTGGAAGTGCAAGGCACCCTTGGTCCTATTTCTCCACAGCCTGGTCACTCCATCCCTTCTTTAGAGCTTGCAAAGAGAACATCCCTGTGCCACGTTTACTGACCCCTCTACACTGGCAGCCACCTTGCAGAGTTCAGCCAGTAAATGCATTTTACCCTCTACCCCCAGGCAGTCCATTACATTCCCCATTCCTCTCCCAGCTGCCCCCACCACGTGCCAGCACATCCCTGGGGTCCCCTTGGGAGACTGCTGCCCCTGACATGAAGATGTCTCCTGTTTTCCAGATTTCCTACCTCTGTCTGCTCCTCCCTGGCACCACAAATTGACCTCTACAGGGCCTCCCCAAGGCCTGGGAGGGGTGGCTGGTTTTGGGGAAAGTACACAGGTGGGTGGCTGCAGAGGACAAGGGTTGAAAGAGACACACAGAGAGAAAACAAAGCTCCTGGAAGAGATATGTGATTAAAAGGGAACCCTTCCCACAGATTTGTGGAAGGTCAGAGGTGCCAGTAAGTTGGGGAAAAGTGGCGATGGTTTGCTGTTGTTGCCCAGGCACCTTACCCAGCCAGCTCCATTGCACAGGAGGTCATGCACAGGGGAAAGCACTGCTGTGGGCAGAGCAAGGTATGCACATGAAGACTGAGACTGCAGGAGATCTGGATTTGGGGCTCAGCCTCAAGGCTTTAGTGTGGCTCCTGGCTGCCAGCTCTTCTGCTCACTCATTCTTGTGCCTGAGCTTTTCTCCCTCCCTCTCTCTTACTGTTCTGCTTCTCTGTTCAGGTAGCAGAACACTTCACTGTGGCTTGGCCAGGGCAGGAGCTCCAGCTGAGCCCACAGGGCCAAGGAGCAGAGAGCACAGTGGTGGAGACAGGTGGTGGCTCCACGTGGTGGAGAAGGGACTTGGTGGTGGGGGCAAGGCTAGGGGAAGGGAAAAGCTGGAGGGAAGGAGGGGATGAAGAGTAGGGGTGGAACAAGCTGAATGAGAAATCAGGGGAGAAAGAGATCTGGCCATTCAGCTGGGCACCACACACTTTACACTGTGACTGGCTCCTCTGTGTCTGAAATGTTTTGGTTAATGCTTAGGGAATAAAAAATGTGGAAGGCTTTTTTTGTTGTTGGTTTTTTTTTTTTTTTGTTAATAACAGCCATCTATTTATAGGCTGTAAATTATACACCATGAACATTACTCAGAGACAAGACATTATTTTGCTGCCAACAGGGAAAAGGGAAGGAAAGGGGGAAAAAAGCAGATGGAGAGAAGGGAGAGAGAGGGAGAAAGGCATACAGAGAGAAAGTGAGGAAGCTTTGAGCTTCTGACCCCCCCTGCACCCCATGAATCTACAGCAAAGGGCATGTCATGTGCAATAAGGATGACACTGAAAAGAGGAAGAGAAGCATGTGGAGCCAGCTGTGGAAGCCCAATTCTTCTTGTTCCTTCCTGACATAGAGGAAATGTTGGACCATTTTTGAATGGGTTCAACCATTTTCTAGTGCTTTTTTTGAGCACCATGAAAAAATTTGCACAGTAGCTGATGGCCTGTGGAATCTGACACCCTCCTGTCTGTTGCTGACACAAGTGCATGGGCCACTTTCCAGGCTTTCCTGGCCCCCTGACAGCAATTTGAGCGCTTCAGAAAAACACTTTACCATCCCCCCTCTCTTTTCAGCCCCTTCTGGTTCCCCCTCAAACCCTCTCCCTCCTTTTGCAATCACATGTGCACAGATTCATCTGCCAGAGTTAGAAACCAGATCACGCTGGCTTCCTTTGCAGTCAATAGAAATAGGGAGAGAGGGTAATTTGCCTACTTGATCTCTGCATTGGTTATGAGATGGCCCTACAATATTTAATTCAGTATAATACTGAAGTATCTAACACTAGATGAGATGAAGTTAGGCTTTATGAGAAATCCAACAAATTGTTTCCATCAAGCTTGCTGTGTACAGGATGAAAACATTCAGGAGTAATCCCGGACCATGGTAGAATAAGAAAAAATTCTTTTTAATGCAACTGCTGATAAACTTTTTCATGACTACTTGGGCTTCAGAAAGCATCACAGCAGATCTAACACAACTTCCTCCTTTTCTAAAGCTTATTGACCTTTTTCTTTGGCTCCCCAAGATTCATCACTTAATTGTTTCTTTCTTTCCACTTCCTCATTTCTCGCCTAGATTTCCTACTGTTTTTATAACTTCATTCCTTTTGATTTCATACACTGGAAAAAGAATAAGAGGTTTTGACCCAGCTTGCCCATAGGATTAAAAAAGCTTTTTAATCTCTGAGGTTTCCCAATATCTATCCTATATGATCAAAAGCAAAACCTGTAAGTGAAACCCACTCATTTTACAGCTCTGTAATACAGCCTCTATTCTGGCCTTATTCTCAAGCAGTGCAGGATAGCCTGGGAGCCCAGTCCTCAGGGAGACAGGATGCCCAAAAGCTAGGCTAGCTCGAGGCTGATCACCATGGGCTAACCCCCTCAGCAAGCTGGGTGATTATCAGCTCTCAGTCATATTAGCTCTCTTAGGGTCTCAGCTCTTGCTTGCCAGGTAGGGTGCCCCTGGCTGAGGCTGCAGCAGACGGCAAGAGAGGAGAAGGGAGCGCCTTGGTGTTCCACAGGGATGTTTATTGCAAGGGAGGCCGTGAAGGGTCCAACGACAGCTCTTCTTCTGTCAAATGGGCTAAAGCATGCCCCTTTCATAGGGTTAGGGGGGATCCAGATTTGCCCAATATTAAGGGTTAAGTAACATAGCCTATAGGGTTACAGAGATAAGCTTTGGGGCGGGGGTCAGGGAGACAGGAACTTATGTTGCTGTCTCAGCAGTTCCTACTATTCGATTCTCCATGGGGCTTTACCTAGGTCCATGGTGTTTACTACACAGCTCCACCATAGAAAGAACTGTATGTGCACCCTGCTGATGCTAAAAACATACCCTTGGGCAGCAGCCCACTGCAAAGCATCTGTGACATCCACTGAGAGATGTCACAGTCCAGGTATGGACCAGAAGCAGACACTACTCCCTACACAGCCTTGAATGCAAGGAGCACGTTTGGAGGCACGCAACACTGAGATCCAAACTCAATTCACCTCTTTTCTCTGGAGCTTGGCAACTGGGGGCACATGGTCAGCCACATTAAGCAGCCAGGGCTCCCGTGTGTTTCAGTGAGATCAACATGGAGAACTGGAAAAGGATAAAGATCTGTTTGACAGCCTACTGAATCATCAACAGTTGAGCAATGGGTGGCTCAGTAACTGTGGGGTGCTGCTTGGCATTGTTTCAAACCACATGTTGCTCACAAGCAAGAAATTTAAGTCAGTAATCCACAGGGTAGAGCAAAAGTGAGACCATGAATTTGGATCTGGGCTTGCAGAGCAAAAGCCTCAAAGTGTTTCTCTAAGCTGTAGTTAGGAGGGATGCACCCACGTGTGGGATAGTGCCATGTTCAGTGCCATGCCATGAAATCAGTGAGCTCCCTCAAAGCTCCTGCAAATGGGAGCAACAACATTACAGTGCTTGGCTTGACAGTGCTTGGCATTGCAAACCATCCTAGAACACCATCCTACAGAGCAATCCTTTTCATGAGGAGTGCCTGCTTGGTGACCTGTGTGCAAAGGCACTTCCTAGTTCCACTTAAAAAGGCACAGGAAAAATATCCTAGATGAATCCAAGGGTAGCTCTCATGCAGTCTAGTACAGAAATATCTAAGCAGACACTTAGCAAAATGTTACATCATACAGAATCCCATAAATATGTTCAGAGGTATTGCCTTTAGCCCTGGGAGTGTAATGTGATATAGACCATTCAGCTGAGATACCGTGTCACTGAATTGCTTTTTCATTCCAGCAGTGGGTCTTTCCACAGCGAGGAGAAGACATCCGTGATGGCAGTGATATGTGGGCAGGGAACCTGCAAAGCAAATGCTGCTGCCAAATAAATAGAAAATCAGATCTCCAGAGTTTTAAGTTTGGCCTGGAGGACAAGTCAACCAGCAGAATGCATCAGCATAGATACTCCTCATCTGAGCCCCAGGGAACATCTTTACCTGAGCACAGTGCACCCTTACCCCTCAAGCTCTGATCTTGCCAGAGCTCAAATACAAGCAGCATGAAAGAATATCCCACAGTTGCTGATGAATTAGTACATTGCTGCCTTCTCTCCAAATCACTGCTGAAGCTAAATCTGTCTGCATCACATTAAAGAGCTATGCTCCCTTCCCAAACCCTGACGTGTGAAACCTCACCTCATTCCTATCCCCTGAAGCTCAAAACTGATCCTGGACCAGTGCTCCCAGCAAGCCAGCTGGCATCCTGTACCCTTGGCAGGGTCTCACAGCCAACCTGTATTTTCACTGGTGCAGCAAATCAGAACCGAGCAGTCTCCTGTTCTGAGCCTTGCAGGGCATAACAGTCCAGTCTCCAGAGCTGCTGTCTGTAGCCTCTGCTCTCATGCCCTTCCCATGCCAGAAATGCCTCTTGTCCCTGTGCCACACAGCCAAGCCATAGCTGCTATTCCAATGGCAGATACCTGCCAGGAAGTCCCAGCAGGGCTCAAGTTCTGCCAAATCACATCTGCTTCTTTGTCCTGGTTTCCCCCAGCTCATCTCTGATTTCAATTAACTGAAATCACGACAGCTATTCCAGTCCTACGTGGGCAGGGCAGATCCCTTCACTGTTTTTTTTCTTTTTTTTTTAAATGAGTATTATTTTGGGGTGTAGGTGGAGGGGTGGTGCTTAAGTGAAAAAGTCTGAATCTGTAGCATAAAATCTTATCTCAGCCTAAAAGAAGAAGCTGGCAGATTGATGGAAAGCATCACCATAATGTGGAAGAACAAATGGGGTGAAGATGCTGCCAGATGGGAAAGTGAATCCTCCCTGGTTCTATGAGCATAGATATCGTTGGTGGTGTATCTACCACTGGCACATTCTGCAAATAAACTTTAATCTTAGCTGCAGCTATCACCAAATTATGCCATGGTCTATAAGAAGCAGCAAAATATTGTACCCAAATGATCTGGGGGCTTGGAGAATCCTTTGCTTGCCTCACTCAGCAGATCCCAGATTAGCACCTCTGTCCTTACACCAGTGACTTTAGCAGCATGATGAGTAAAGGGGACTGAGGGATATTTCTTCTTTGTGCACCCCATTTCCCCCTCTCTAACAGCTGGAACCCTCTCACAGTGAGACAGCTGGGAGCACTGGCTCTTTGCAGAAGGCAAGGTGGTTTCTATGTGGGTGAGATTGTTGTTGTGAGGGCTCCAAAGAAGAAGAAAAATCTCCTCTGTTACTAAGCAGGGATCTGAAGGCCATTGTCAGGGGAGAAACAGAAGAATTTCCATAAAAGGAAGAATTATTCTGCCTGCAGCCAAACCACCTGGACTTTAATCTTGTCAGATCTCACATCAGTAGCAGGACTGGTCAGCAAGGGGAGACAGGGTGTTGCAGTGATGCAGGGCAGAATGGAGGGAACTTCTTATCCTGTGCAGACAGTAAATAGATTATCCCTGTGGATTTTAGTTGTTTTTTTCTTTCATGACCAAAAGAAGAAGAGTCTTTCATGATCCAGAGCATGAAGTGTGCATCACATGATGTCTAATCTGACTTTCTCATCTAATTTCAATAGGAGCATTTAGATTATGCTGCATTACTTTTCCTCTTTCCACTTTCTTTCATCATTCACCTAAGCTGCTCTAACCGGTTGCGAGCCCCAGAACTGTTTGAAGAACTGTGTATGAAAAATTTCCTTCTGTTGTAAGCAACATAAGGCCCCTGGAAACAAAGTGACCCCTTGCCTGAGCAGCAAGAGGGGTCCCAGGACATTAAAGCAGAAATGGACATGACAGAGGAGAAGGGACATAGAGTACAGAGTCTCTGTCCATCAATCCAATGGCAGAGCCAACAGGGATCACTGTGGACTGCAGGGAAAAAGAGGCACCCCCAGATCCCAGCCCCTTTTTCTGCATTAGCCAGGGCGTAGCTCAGGCAGTTTTGCTTTGCCTCTGAACCATGCCCAGCAGAGATGGCAAAGCTGCAGAGACTGACACAGCGGAGCTCCCTCCAGTGCCCTTGAAGGCCCTGGGACAGAGCTGGGGTCTGGGTTAAGTGCACTCACAGCAACTTCCCCTTGGCTCAACTAAGTGGTGTTGAGTTCTCTCCACATGATGGCTGCTTAAATTCACTGTAAGACAAGTAGGAGGAAAAGAATGGATCGGGGGAAGGAAATAACCAACTCTTGTCCTGCTGCTCTTTGGCCAGTAAAGTGATAAAGCAGAAAAGAGAGGAGGCTTTTCCCCTGCCGTATTAAGAAGCTGAAAATTGAAGAGCAAATGAAGAGTATATTTGAAGATAGCACAAATCCTCGATAAAGCCTCTCTGAAACTTGATGAAAAATTTCAGTGTGCATTAGGAAAGTTGGGATTTGCTGGAGGATAAATCCATCAGACAGGACAAACTGAGGAGAAGAGACAGACACAGATGGTTTGTTTGGGCTCCCAAAGCAGTGGGATGGGGTGGGGGTGCAGGATGAGCATTAACCTCTGTTGGCCTGTGGGTCAGGGATGGAGCACTAGCATGGAGGTCAAGTGTGCAGGCTCTTCAGTGTCTGCTAAGCCTCTTGTGTCATTTGAGGAGGCAGCCCCAGCATGCTGGAACTCAGATGCAGAAGGTTCTGGGGCAATCGTGAGCCTGGCATGGTCCCCCTCTTGCCTTTCTCTGTGTCCACTTCCCTGCCACAGGGACAAGCTGTGGGCTGCACAGGCAAGCTGCACCCTTGGTGGCTCCCTGCCTCATCAGGAAAGCTGGATAGCATGAGCTGCTCTGGGCCACAACAATCCAGAGTAGTTTCAGATGTGGTGATGAGGTCTTTGGTAGGAGATACAGACCCAGTCACTAATCTCACTCTTGGTTTTCTCCAGTGTGTCCTATAGGAGAGCAAGCAGAAGCCCTCTGCCTAGCTTTCCACATCTGCACTAATACTCTCTCCCCAAATAGGAAAAGATATGGCCTAAATTTCCTACCTGCTCTTCAAAGATTTTTCTTACCCCCTATGCATTTCCAACAAATTAATTCCCTTGGAACAGGCCTGTAATTAAGAAACTGTACAGGGAACTTTGTCATCAGGTAAATACAGATGATGGTGTCTGGAGACAGAAATTCTTTCAAGGAAGATTAATAAGCAGAGCTCCTGTCCCAGTCTGTCTGGCAGTGGGGAGAGCAGGGTTTGAACACGGGGGAGAGGGGTCAATGCTCCCCCTGCTCTGCACATCTGGCACTATCCACCCAGAAAGCATTGTTCGTGGAAGCCTTCAGAGGATACAAATAGTTTCTCTGCTCTCAGGCTTTTTGTTTAGGCAGAACTGTTATTTAGACTGTTCCTGCAGCAGCAGGGGAAAAGGGCAGAGAAAACATGATTATTCTTGATCACAAAGAGACACTTCTATTTGCCTTATGTGCATTTGCTTCCCAGAGGGGACATGGACAGGAACTGATGTTTGCAATCCACACAGTGCATAGTGGGAAGGCAGGTCCAAGAGAGGCAATAGGACACAGCTATGCCTCTTCCTGGCAGATCATCCTGGAAACAGATGTTTTGCCTTAGGAGTTTGTGCTCTTCAGTGCCCACCAGGCAGCAGCAACCTGACTGCAAAGGCCTGAGTCAGTGAAGGGAGCAGGGAAGAATAAAGAGAAAAAGCTTTGCTTTACATTTTGAATGGAAAAAGCAAATATCCCACATGAAGACAAAAAAGCCCACAGAGGTCACAGCACATAAAGCAAAGGAATGGGAGGAGAGATGATCCAACACACATCCCAGAAACTGTGTTAAAGCAGCAAGAAGAAAAAAGGCTGAGGAAAGACATAATAAATATCCAGCACTAGAATCAATTAAATGTAGCCAGAGAAGGAAAAAGGTCAAGAAAAGACAGGCAAGAGAACAGCAGATCCTGGTGGTGAGTGAGATTAGGAGAGGGTGCTCACCCTTTAACCAGGAGACTTACATCCATAGCTCCTGTTATAGGGCAGGTTTGGACAGGACTACATTACCACAAACAGGGAATCTTGCACAGCCACATAGGAACTGTTCCCATGGATTTCATATGAACCAGCCCAGAAGTTATTTTATCAACTCATCCAGCAGCACTGGCAAAGGGAAGTAAAAAACTGTGTGTTTTTCACAGTGATCCCTTCCCCATCACCACTCACTGGAAAGTGGAATGGGCTTTGTGGCTCTCAGCAGCAGATTTTAAGCAGAGAAGGGAAGGGTTAGGCACACTGGCCATTTCTCATCATCCAGCCCTTTCCACATGTAGTGAATAACCAGAGCACACAGCTCTTGAGAACAATCTTAGAAAAGCTCCTGCTTAATAACTTGTTCTTTTAACAACAGGGACAATACCTGCACTTCTTGTGACATGTTTGGCCCTTGGGACATCTAATGACAGAATTCCAGAAAGCTGGATCACCTGGCTGGGAAGGTACATGGGCACTTCAGGGAACACCAGGTCTCATCTGGGATACAAATGGCTTCAAGTAAGCTCTCGGCCCAACATGGTGACTGGAATGCTGCTGACATTCCCAGGAAAGAGAGAAATAAAAAAGGTATTATGAGAAGGTGAGGAAAGCCTTTGATGCTCAGTTTATTGGGAGGCATAATGTGCTATAGGAGAGATTTAGCCAGCATTATCAAGTACTGGAGGACACTGTCAAGTCCTTCAGAAGAGTGGTGCAGAGCTGTTCAGGACACTTCCAGAGAATTTCTAAGAGGAATCATCATTGCAGACCTAAGAGAGGGAGTACTGGGCTACTCCTTCCAGCTTGAACACACACTGACCTCGGCAAAAACCAGAAAAAGCTACAGGATGAGAAAAGAAGCAGGAAGATTTGGAGGGTAGGGTGTGCAGAGGAGGAAGAAGCCAATAGGTTGACCCAGCCCCAGGCGAGTGGAAAGGACCAGACACACCAAAAAAACCCCAACCCAACTCCAGGGACAAAGAAAGAAACAACAGAACACATTCTGAATGTCTCCCTGAATTCATGCCCTGCATTTTCATGCACAGAACAAGGCTTCAGGAGATCAAAAGAAAGCAGGGCCTCTGTTTGACAAGCAAGGACATAATTAAGAGGAGCTGTTTTTGGCACCAAAAGCCCCTGAGGTGTGCAGAAGCAGAGTAACCCCTCACACTACAGAAACCTTAGCACAGGACCTCAGATGTTACAATGAAACCCTACAGGCAATTGCAATTTGGAGTGCCAGGAGGTCCCAGAGACAAGCAAAAAGCCTCTAGAGCCCACAACCCCAAGACTGGCCCAGGCTTCCATAAAAACTCTCAACAGGGGCAGGGTAAAGTGAATTTTTTCCCTGACAAATGCTCGTTTGTGGTCAGCATTTCCATGCCCTGTACCACTTGCAGCTTGGCAGGGGATATTTTGGCCACAAAGGTTTCCTTAGGAGGCAAAGGCTCTCATTTGAAAATGAGAGTGACAGGAGTGGCAGAAGATGCACTTCTGATGTGGGGAAGGAGCTAGATGCCCAGGTGTGATTAATGCCATGTAATTTTTGGTGTCTAAGCACAGATAAAAGCATAACATAGAAAATGGAGCTGGAATTGCTTGCAGTCAAAGGAGAGATAGCTTTTACATCACTTTTACATTGTGATTCTTTGATCTTTTTGAGAAAGGTACATAAGGATGAGATAAATCATGCCCTTCCACAGATATGAGGGGAGTCTGGCACTGTGATAGGCAGTTTTCATAAGAGAGAAACTTGCTCCCCACAGCTAGAGAGCTTTTAAAGGCTTCAGTTACCAATGTAAATACACAACTGACCTGGCAATAAAACCAGCAAGGACACCAATGACACAAACCCTGTGCCAAAGCCCATATATCTGGGAAGATGCTGTGCTTGCTGCAGGGGCAGGACCACTGCCACCACAGGGGAAGACCATGGGGCTGCCTTGGCCTTCACTCAAGAGATCAAGACATTTCTCCAAAGCTCAAGTGCCCTCCTCCTGAGGCCCAGCATGGCCCCAGCAAAAGGACAGCTGTGGAAAGCAGAGGATCACCACCCACACCCCCTGTAGACAAAGCCCCAGAGTCTCAGAACCACCATAACCTTCAGTGGAAGAGGCAAGAAACAAGCAGTTATAATTTCCTTTACATGACAAATGTTTATCTATCCCACCACTTAATGCAGCCTCCATGCCAAGTAGGAGCTAATGCTCTGCTCTGCTCTGCCCAGCCCCGTTTCCTCATTTCTCTGTTTTTCTGGGTCTGCTGGCCGTGGCCCAGGAAGGTCATGGCTGCCTCTGTAGCTGCCCAAGAGTCTCAGCCTGAAGGGCAATTACAGTGAACACTCGCCTTTTCTCTGTTTGAGTGCGGGGTGGGGGAGTTGTGCCACAAACCCTGCCCAAGAGGTACTTCACAGAGAAGATAAGAAGACTCTCTTAAAAAAAATAATATCCTGTTCTGGAGGGACCCAAAGAGGTCTTTGTTTAACAGGCACCACACACAAGTGAACAGTGACAACTCAGGAGCCCCTGCCCTCCTCTACATAATGAATGAATTTTGCTGGTTTCCAGGGAGGAATATTTGTGTCTTGATGTTCAGAATGCAATCCTGCCTGGGGAGAGGTACAGAGGTACAGAGCAGCCTTCTCCCCCTGGTGCTTCAGCATTGCTGTCTGAGGGAGGCCAGGCTGCTCCACCTCTGGCATCTCCTCAGACACTGCCAACAGGAACACAGTTAGCTCCAGCTGCAGAAGGCCATTAGTTTTGAATGTGCATAATCACGTGTGCTGACCATGTGAAAATGAGCTTACAGAGCTGGAAAACAATAATTCCCCTATTTGCATAACTTTATTCTTCATCTTCTCTGCAGACGTAGAGAGCCTGGACAGTGGCCACAAGCAAGAGAATCCAGTCAGAATCTGGAGAGCTCCAGAGGTCCATTGGGGTTGAAGGAATATTTTACAGCTAGGCAAGTGGTTGTGTTCAGTCTTGTCTCTCAGGAAGAGAGATATAAGCTAGGTTTCTTTGTACAAAGGCATCCATGGGGATTCTCCACAAATGGCACGCATTGAACAATTCTGGCCTTCCCTAGTTCTATCAATAAATTTCAGTTCCCTTTTTGTTCCCCCGGGCCTGAGAGTGTAGGACATAACAAAATATCCCTTGTGCACAGGAGAGGTTCAGGATGAAGCAGAGGGAGCAGTGGAGGAGCAGAGCTGGCAGAGGGTTGAACCTATTTGAGTTCACAATAGCAAATGGATTTTGCTGGAACAGATTGTGGGATACCCAAGAGAGAGAAGTGGAACTGCTGTGCTCCCTGAAGAGCCTGTGCATAGAAAGACTGGACAAAGAATTGAACAACGGACCTGAGTGTCAGGGGTGCTCATGGCTCCTCTGAAGCCAAGTGTTCCAGCATTGGAGACATACCAGCACCGTGCTGCAAAAGCACAGCACTGAGGGCTGATCCATCCAGAAAAGCAGAGAAACCTAACCCTCGTTGGGACTGGCCATTTCAGAACCACTGCCTGTCCCTTTTCAAGAGGTTGTCCACTCAACACTAACAGGAACAGACACACTCCAAAACACCAAAACCCTGGGCACACACAGTGAAATGAGGAGCCTGTTACAGGAGTGAAGAGCAAGGGGACTGAAGGACTGACAATGTCCAGACACAGAGGGCATTGCAAGTGCCATAAGGGTATGGCAACCCAGAATCTTCCACACCTTCTCTTCCTCTTGCACAAACCTGACAACAACACAGCTTCTTTCCTCTGCCCCAGCCTCATCTCACGCCTGCCCCCATCCTGGGATCTCCTGTGCCTGACACAGATGATCACACGGTCTGAGACTTGTCATGGGAATCCACAAATCAAGAGAAAGGCTCCTAGGCTGTGCTGTGGCAAATGGAGCCCCTGCCTCTTTAAAGTTCCAGTTATTGCCTTCACAAGCCCAGGATATGGTGGTGATTCTGACTGCTGGAGGAGTGGTTCCTCAGCTGGCTGGTGAAGAACTCTGCATGAGCTTAGCACAACAAACCTGCAACTAAGCCCAGACCAGGCAAAGTGGAGGAGGATGCAGTTTCTCTCTTAGCTGTAGACGCCCCAAAGTTGTGATGAACTATTGTTCTGGCCTCAAAAACATATGGCAAGGACTCCATCTGTGTGGGCCCTGGTCAGACCTTGACATGGTCTGGTAAAAGTTTTACTCTGAAAGTATGGTTTTGTTTTATTTTTCTGGTTTTTGGGAGGGCAATGACACTGCAAAATGTGAGGAAATAGTGGAAAAACATGTTCAGCAAAAACAGTACAAGTACTGCATGAGTGTGTCCCGGAGCACTAGGGGAGAAGAAAGCAGAACGTGGCACATCATCTATTCCATCAAGATCCAACACACTGTCCCTCCAGTGCCAACACTGAACATTAAATCCACTTTTCCTCCAAAAAGCAGCCTAATTGATGCACAGGAGTGTGAGCACATTAGCATGGGGGAAGCGCTGTGAGTCTGTGTGTACAGGCAGGAAGGTGGTCCTGGGGAAATGGGGCAGGAGGTGGTGGGCACTGGGCAGGGATCAGTGTCCCCCAGCAGGGCACTGGATGGGAGCAGGGCTCAGGGGGGCAGGCACAGGGGCTGTGGAGAGAGGCATCTGCAAGGCACCGCTCAACTCACTGAGCACTCAAGTTTCTGAGTGCTCAACAGCCAAAGCACTTGATGGGAGCTGTTATTTAAACAATCCAGTTGTTAATAAGTGGAGCCTTTTAGTCCTAATTGATGAAGAACCACAAGCCTGCAAGCCTCCCAGAGCTCTTCAATTATGGATACTGCCCCAGAACTGCTGGGAGTGACTGAGCTGGTTCATGGGCTGCCACGGAGCTGCTCATGTCCATCACTTCATACAGCTCTGACAGTGCCCTGGTTTGTCAGTGCTGCCATGACTGGGCCTTCCTTTGTACACTCTGCAGAGGCAGAGTCACCTACAGCCAGTCAAAGGCTCTGAACTCTGAAGAATAAGGGCTTTCTGTGCAGCTGTTTGCAGCAATTCTGTCCTCTGTCCACTGCAGGCTTCCACCCCACCTCCCACCCGGCAGCTCACTGGCTCTGGTGGAGCCTGACTAACACAGACTTTGTAGCCAAACTTCCATCAAGTGTTTCCAGTTTTTTTCCTGTATCTCCCATATCTTCAATAATCTTTTCCCATCTGTGGAGTTCTGGACAAGCCCAGAGATCCTTTGTTTCCATACCCAAGCAGAGCCAGGTCAGCATGGTCAGAGCCCAGGTACTTACTGCCTTTAGCCAGGTTAAGGCATTTTTTCTCCCTTGATTTTTCTCTCTGCTGCAAGGTACCATCACTGTAAACTACCTTCCTGTGTGTAGCCATGAATAAAAAGCATGCAGACAGGGACTACTGAGAGGTGTGAGAGAGCCCTTCCCACTTTGCAATATATTTGATGTGTCAGCACACAGTAAGGTATGGGAATTCATCTAAGAAGCACCAACCTCTTCTGAAGGCTCTGAAATCCTCTGGTTCACTGTTTGGAAAACCTCTGGCTCTGCCAAACTAAACATTCAGAATGTTAAGATCCCTTCCAAACCAAAGCATTCTGTGTTTCTGTGAAAATGGCTGAGGGATAACTACCCTTTGGATACCAAAAGAAAAAAAACCCAAAAAAACAACAAAACAAGATTGCTAGCCTGGATACAGCTGCTGGACTCAAAGGCAGGAGGCTGGAAGCCAAGGTGAGGGGCAATGCAGCAGCCAATTCCTTTTCTAAACAAATATTTAACATGCCCAAGTCCCATCCATGGATTTATCCAGTTGGGTACACTCCTGCCAAACAACAAGAGCCTCATGAATCAGTTTTCTAGCAGAAGCACAATGTCAAGAAATTCTTCATGAAGCCCCAAATCCCTGCACATTCTCAGAGAGTCTACAATGCAGGCCAAGTCTCAAGGGTGGAAATCATCTCATGGCTTTAAATCCATATCGTGGACCCTCCTCTTTCTTCATAAGGAATTAAGTTTCCTGTCTTCTGGTACAGCTGTGTGCCTTTGCTTTCAGACCTCTCATTTGCAACCCATGAAGATAAAAGAAGGATTAGAGGGAAGAGGGAATTCTGAGGTGGTAAAACAGAGTCTGAGCTGCTTCCCCACAGGCAGCCTATTCATTCTGCTGCCAGAGTCTCGCAAGGACTTCAGCTGTCCGCTCCTGAAGCCACCTAGACATAAATCAGCATTGTGGGGAAGGGAATGCTACTTATTCATGCTTTGTCATGCATTTCTAGACTCAAAAGTAAGCCACACTCTGGATAGGAGCTGAAATGCCTCTTCCAGAGCAATGTCCATGGGTGTGAGCTGCCAGCCCGGCTCAAGTGGCCGGACCCCAAGGAAAAGCAGTTAAAGGCACGCTGGCAAGAGACATCCTCCAAGCCACTGCAGACATCCTCCAAGCCACCCTGTGGGGAGGGCTGAGCTCTGCAGGGCACAGCTGCTGCCTGGGGGGAAGGCAGAGGGATCCTGTGTGCTGGTGGTCACCTCTGCTCCTGCTCCTCAGAGCTGGTGGGACAAGCTTACCTCTGAGACGTTCAAAGGGCACATGGGCACACACATGGCCCTTTCTCTGCTGGTGTCAGAACTTTTTCTCCACAGCCACAACTGGTTTACCTCCTCTGGTCTATTCAGAACTCTTCAGTAAAGCTTTTATCTCTCTTGCAGACCTTTTCTTCCTGGGTTTGAGCGCTCTTCCCTGACTTTCAAGCTTTTCTTTCTGTGAGAACAGTTCAGGATAACTGTTCTGCAGTTGGCAGTGGGGGTGTTCGTGGCTTCAACAGACTGAATCAATCACTAGCAGTGTTCAGGGCAGACTGTAAAAATACTTTTGCACATTTTCATGCCAGGGCCCTTCCTATTGTTTCCATATGC
Organism: Agelaius phoeniceus; assembly: GCF_051311805.1. NCBI lineage: Eukaryota > Metazoa > Chordata > Aves > Passeriformes > Icteridae > Agelaius > Agelaius phoeniceus. The sequence goes on along the minus strand of NC_135269.1, from coordinate 26,142,828 downwards.
AAGGAATATGCCATGACATGTCTTATTGGCATAGTGGGAGAGCATGCTGAATGAAATCCACACACCCCCTCCCATCCTCTGAGGTTTACATCTTGGCTCTTGCTGCCCTGTGCTGTCCCAGTTTCTCTCACATCTGTAGGCCAAGGGAATACCAGGCTGGAAAACACACTGATGCATCTCCTTCCATAAACAGGTTTCTTCCAGTATAATGTCCATCAAGCTTGGCTTCTCCACATCTGCTTCTTTCTAACCAGAAATCAGCCTTTAGAGCAAGCAATTTTGAAAAATGAAAAAGGAAAACATAAAAACCCCACAACATGGAAGCCCTGTGTAACACATTTTGTTTTTAATGAGGAAGCCTTTGAGGCAGCTTTGAAGCAGCTGTGCCAGAAGAATGTGTGCTGAAGCTCTTTGCCCTTGGGCTGTCACCTTATCAAACCTCCAGAGAAAGCAGGAAAAATTGCATTGGGGCTCAGGGAGAAGAGTGCACAGAAAACCTTGAGTGCTAAGTCAGGAGACTAGGGTCAAAGTTACAGATCTGCCTTACATGGGCCTTCCACAGCTTAGTCCCTTGAACATTTGCCTCATACTTACTGCTGTGGGGTTATTCTACAGCAGCAGCAGAGTAAAAGGATGAAGTAAAGTCCATCTCTCCAGATTCTGTGGGCTAGGGAGGGCTGCAAAAGCCACTAGAATCATACCTGTAAATGCATTACTGCTAGAGACTAGGAGGCTGTCCACCCTCAAAAGCCTTTTGTTCAAAGAACTCTGTTGATGAGGGCAGCTCAGGCCCTGTGGTGGCAGCAGAGGGCTGGTGGTACCACAGTAGGGTGGCTAGGGAAGCCCCAGCACCGTGGGCTTTGGGTAAAGGCTCCAGAAATATCTGACCACGATATACACTTTACTCTTCAGCCCCTACACAGATGGTTCATCCTGCCCTGGGTTTTCACTGTTCACGTTGCCAGCATTCCCCTTCCTGCCAAGAGACCATGCATTTTTTCTCCTTCTTAACACATGAGCTCTCTTTTTTTTTTGTTTTGTATGGGATGGGGGCTTGTCCCTTTTTTGCTTAATTCACCACAACAGCAGAAACTCCTTCCTGCAAGTAGCACTGACCTGCTCAGTCAGCAGGACCAGTTCTCCCTTGCAGGGATGAGGTAACCATGGTATGAAGAGAACCTGAGGTTTAAGTGGACTTCATGTTCCTGCAATCAGTGCAGCCTTAATAAGAGCCTCTTCAGCCCCACATCACCTCCAGCAGCACTGAACTCGTGCTGTCACATGCCAGCATATACCATAATACAGGGAAGCAGGACACCTAGGGACTTGGTCCTTTTGGGGCTGCATTTGTTCTCACACTGTTCCCCTTGCTTAGGGATCAGCTGCCCTGGTGCCCCGAGGCTCTGGCCCTTGCTCCAGTGCTGCTGCTAGAGCTGAGCCCTGTCACACAGCACAGCAGCCATGTCCCAGACTGTTCACTGCCACTGCAGCCTGCAGAGCTGCAGACAGCAGAGCTGCCCTTGCTCGATGCTTTGTGGCTGTGAAATCTAGCAGCAGAGGAGATCTGTGTCATGCTATAGCAGCCTTTTTGGCAAGCAGATAATTAGATCCTGCACTCTCTGTCTCTGGGTCCTGCAGCCAGCTGGAGATACAGCCCACAGACTGCCCTGAGGGCCCCCAGAAAGGGGAAACACACTCATCTCTGAGGAGGATGTGGGTCCCCCTGGGTACTGGAGGGCTCTGAAGCTGGCAAGGTCACTTGTGGCCAGGAAAGAGCTGTGCTTTTGGGTGGCTTGAGCTCCATGGGGTGGTGATCTGGCAGCAGCCATAGCAGTGTGTCAGCTGGGTGCAGAGCCAGGTCAGAGCCTGTGAGCACACGGCAGCGAGGCAAAAAGAGAAAGAATTGAATGTGCACGTGGGGAATTGCAGATTCTTGTGAGGTATAGACAGGGAAGAGAGAAGGTCTGAGGCTGTGTGTGCAGGGGTAGGTCCAGCTCTCAACACAGCCACTCATTCACTGTCCTCCACAAGCCACACAGCAGAGCTTTCTATTCACCTAGGAAGAGAGTGGTGAGTGATTCCCCATGGCCAGACAGCTTTTGGAAAGGAGAGAGGTAGGTCACTGTCTTCCACCCCTGTCCCAAACATTAATTTCCTTGGGAAAAGTTAGACACAGAGATTTATAATGATCCTGTGCCTTGAAAATTTGCTATTTGGTTTCGGGTGACTGAAGCTTGCTCGAGATACTCAGCAGGCATATCAGTGATATGAGACCTTGGACTGTAGCATAAAATAAAATAAATCAGTGTTCAGCAAGGGATATGTGAAGCTGCCAGAAGATGAAACTGATCTCTGTTCTTGCAAATGGAGTTTACACATTTGTATTCCCAATTCCCATCACACAGCAGGGACCATTTCAACATGTGCAGACTGTGACACAGAGGAGCTCTCATCATTGCAGTGCCACACGGAGAACAGGTCACTTGAATTTCTCTTCCTGGAAAAGAGATCAAGGGGAGCAGACAGTGTAAACCTCTGGCAAGTTAAGGATTACTGTGTCTTCGTGCCACTGTGCAGAGGACACCACATATTACAGCCTACTGCAACCCTCCAGCTCGTGAAAGCCATTCTGGAGGACTTGCATTGGATCCTTGCAGGGTTGGCCATGATAGCAAAGTTGTCCCATTTCGAGTTTCAGTTTGTGTCACAGAGATGAGATGTACAGCTACACAGACAGAGGTGAGAGCTGGCAGGCTGAGAGGCACTGGAGGCTGCAATACAGATCTTGCCTAAAAATGCACAGGCACTGAAAAACCCTGCAAGCTAGATGTCAATGCCAGGGTGTGCATGTCAGCAGGATTGCCATTCAGCAGTGAGTGCAAACAGCAAGGCAAAAGTTGTTGGAGGATTTTCTGCTCTGGATGAGAATGCCACATAGGGAAAGTGCCCTGTTTCTGCCATAAACTAGCTAGCAGACTACAACATTGATGATCCCATTAGAGAATGCAGAAAGGAAATAAAACAGTATTATACAAATCTGAAGTATTTAAAAATTTTAAAAAGTGGACCATCTGAAACATAATTAATGCCCAAAAATAGCAGAAGGGGACCTCCTGACCTCGGAATCACCATGAGTACTTGTAATGGCAGCAAGGACTGTGCTGCTGATGGGCAGAATCAGATGACTGCTGGGCCTGAGCTGGCTTGCTTTTTAACATCAACTCTCAGCTGAGATGTGTCTGTAGCAGTGGCCACAACAGCACAGCACTTGGGAAAAATAAATCTTTTAACACTCTAGCTGACAACTGCTTAAGGTTACTTACTGCCCACACTGAAGCACAAGCTAACACTGCAGGAACGAATACACACCTAATTAAAAAAGCCATGGTAAATAGGGCTGGGACACAGCAGTGGCTGCCCTGCCTTGCACTGAAGCAGAGACAACCTCAGCACAGCAGAGCAGTGTCCAGGCACAATGGCTCTGCGCTGTGCATGCTAGAAAACCATTGGAGAGAAATGTTGTTCTCAGCAGAAAGAAATGTAAAATGAGTTAACTAAATGTCTCTGAAGGACAAAACCCTGCTGATGATTTAAATAGCTGTTTTGAAACCAGCCTTTACAACAAACTGGTTTGTGATTGACAGAAAGAAAGGAACAAAGAAGCAAAGGGAACATGACAGATCAAGCCAAGCATATCTACATCACAGCAAGCACTTCTTTGTATAAAAATAATTTTATGAAATGGCCTCCCAGGGGGTCCATGGAGCAAAATTAAGCCTAACATTTTTGCCTTTACCAAGACAAATTACAGAAGTAGAGTTTGTAGTAGGAAGCCTCACCTGGGTGTAGTTTACAGAATGAGTTGCCAGTGACGACGTTACTGTTGACCTGGGATGTTACACACAGAAATAGAGCTCCCTTTGGCACTCACCAAAAGAATTGTGGCTGCGTTTCCTTAAAATTCCTTCTTTCCCTTTTTTTTTCTTCATCAACAGAATTTTATGCATTTTTCTCTGCTGCATGCCAAGATAAGACTGTTTAATGGAGCATAAACAAACAAATGAATAAGATTATTTAAAAAGAACCGCTGTGAAAAAAAGCAGTTAAAAATCCTGGAAAGACATTAGTAATGGGAAAGAAATCTGCTAAAATTCAGGACTTTAAATAATGGGTAAAGTAATACTTCCACAAGGTCTTTCTGCTTTGTTGCAGCTGAGTTGCTGCAACTGAACTCATCTAAGGAAAGGCTGAGAATGCTGTGGCTGTTCACTCTGGAGAAGGCTCAGGGCCTGTCAATGTGCACAAATGGCTGAAAGGGGAGTGCAAAGACACCGGAGCCTGGCGCTCCTCAGTGGTGAACACTGACCAGAGGCAATGGGCACAAGCTAAAACACAGGCAGTTTCCTCTGAGCACCAGGAGACACTTCACTGTGACAGCAGCTGAGCCTTGGCACGGGTATCCCAGAGAGGCTGCAGCATCTTCACCCATGAAGGCACTCAAAAGCCATTGGGCTGTGGTCCAGAGCAATGCTTGACATGGTCCTTGGCACTGCCTGGTGAGTGAGGCCAGACAAAATGACCTCCTAGGCCCCTTCCTACCTCACACATTCTGTGCTTCTGTGAGCATAACTGGCAAGAGAAAAAGCCTTGGAGAAGTAGAAGAAGATGCCAAAGATAACTCCTTGAAAATTGACAGTCCAAGGTGTTAGGTAGTGTAAGATCACAGAGAAGAAGCTGTTGGAAAGGTTGTCAATCTATGGCATCAACAAGAATCCTAAAGACAGATTGGCAAAGGATCCATGATGTTCCTAGGGGTTACTAATTGTCCATGTGCAGCTACTGTTCAGATTGAATGGAATGGGAAAAAACTATTCTCATTTCTATGAAGCAAGCTTTGCACAACAAGGAATGAGGGTTAATAGAAGTAAAAAATTGCGGGGGTTTTGTACCAAGTTTTGGGTGCATTCCTAATAAGCACTGATTCATTTGTGTGCTCCTCTTGGCTGCGTCATTCCAAGCACACCATCAATGCAGAGTCAAATAGGGTAAACGAGAAATCCATACAAATGACAAGAGTGCTGGGTACATCAAGCCCTATTGGATTCAAGGGATCTGTCTTAGCACAGAACAAAATATCTGGCAGCACATTATGAGATTCACCATTTCAGAGATTCTTGAACAGGAATTCTGCCATTGTCTAAAAAGCTTTTGGATCCAAGATTAATTAATACTGAAGTTGCTACAAAATAAACCTATGTGCCAGAAGACACAGAAGACCTCTCTAAAAAGAGGGTCAAACTGTTACTTGCTAGAGAAATGAGAAAGAATTTGATGTGTCATAACCACTAAATGAGAGCATGTGGCAAAAGTGACCATGACATGTTTGTATAAAGACAAACTACATCAACAGAGTTTGAAATAGAAGGCTGTGCATGAGTCTAGTTTAAAACACAGCCTGCCACTGATGAAATCACAGCATGATCAAAGGTCTGAGGGCAGGGCAAATAGATTATGAAAGAAAGGAAAAAGCTGACTGGTAAAATACCTCTGTCACCCACATCTAGGTTGCATGTCTGAGATGTCCCTAGGGGTACCCCCTGAGAGAAAGAGAAGATTGCACCTCCTTCTCCAGGACTCATACAATGTCAGTAATGTTGCTCTGTGTCTGCAGAACTCAGTCCTTCATGGCATGAAATGAAGCTCTCCACCTACTGGAAACAAGCCAGTGGCCAAAGTGCGTAGAAAGGACAAGTTTGGTAAACCAGGAATGGTTTACTGATCAGAATAATGCCCTTTCCCCACTGTCTGACTATTGTTGGCTGGACTGAAATTATCTCTAGTAGTATTTTTTGATTACAGGTTTGATATGCTTCTAGGTGTTTTAATGAAATAACAGAATGTCACAATAACAAAGAGGAACCAGAATGTGTATCACTGAGGAGTCACTTATACTCTCATATTACAGTGAGAAAATGGAGATTTTTCAGGCACACAGGTATTTCCTTGTGTTTGAGAGCAGCAAGTTTGAAAGGCTTGTCTCAAGGCCCCTTTGCACCCCTTCTACAGGATTAAGAAAAGCTAAGACTTCTCCTCCTATCAGTTCTGCCTCCTGCACATCCATGGCCCCTCACTGTATAGCTGAGTGACTGGATCACCTGTGTACATGGCAGATACAACTGGTCATCAGTTTGTTTGCACTGTCCCTGCTGCAGCTCTCCTTGAGCAGACACACAAACCTGCTTCCCCATCCTTGCAGCCACAAGGACACAGGAGAGTGTGGAACTGGCTCATGCTCCTTTCTGTGCCTGTCACAAGAATGGCAATGCCACATGTCAGTTCCCTTTGTAATATTCTTCCCTTCCAGTATTTCCATTCAGGACCCTTCAGCATTTAACAAAGCAAAGCAGCAGAAGTAAGAACAGTACAGGAGTGCAAGCAAAATGTCTAAATCCATCCAAATAGGAAAAGCAGCTCTAACACTTACCAGCTGGTCACATATACATCCTGCCAGCAGGATAGATCCCATGTTACTCTCAAGGGCAAGGAATTCCCATGCAGAGCTGCCTCTAGCTGCTAACCCACTCCATGAGTTTGCTTTTGTTTTGGGATTAATTTCCAATAGTGCCCATGTGGTTTTGTATGACTGTTTGTTTCTAAAAACATTTAGCCTACCCTTTTGAGTTCTGCTTTTCTTCCACTGGAAGATAAAAGCCTCACAAGGGACCGAGTCCCCAGAGAAGTACTTACAAATGTGATGTAGGTGGCTAAAACATATTGTTCAATTTCAAGAAGCTCACACTGTGTCTGTGCTGTGGCACACCTTTGGAGACATCCTCAGCACATAGCAAAGCCCCCACCTGCTAGCTGCTGCATAGCGAGCACATACAAGAGCTCATCCCTCCTGCACGAGTCCTGCACACCAGACATGGTGAAAAGCTGCTGGCACAGCAAGACTGCCAGAGGAGGCACAGCCCATCAGCCAGGGAAGAGGCAGGAGAGCAAACACAGACACCCAGCGTGGAGATCCCCTTCCCAAGCCTTGCACCTGTGCCCTGGCAGCTGCTCTGCTTTCCTGACCTCTCAGCAGTAGGATCATCTGTGCCCCACTGCCTAGCCCCTCTCAAGGACTTGTTCAACTGTCACAGAAAGAGAAGTCTGAGGCCAGAGAAACCCTAGAGTGAGATGGAGGGGGAAGGAGCAGATACACACCTCTGCTCCAGCTGCCTTTCCTCCATCATGGCTTACCCAACCATGGTGTGGGTGGTCCAGCAGCCAAGGGTACCCACAGCATCCTCTTGTTAGTGTCAGCAGTGACAGAATCACATCATGGACATCGACTGTCTCCACTGCAGGATTCAGGGTGAAGAAGCAATAACACAGGTGCCATTTGTGCCCCTCACCTCAATGCACCTGAGTGATCCCTCAGAGAGGAGACCCTTCTTCTTCTGCAGCTTGTCTTTCTTGTGGCCTAAGACACACCAGCAGGAAAGGCAGTAGTTTTTCTTCCCTACCTGAGCTCTACACTACCTGTAATTGGAAAATCCCTCATCCTACTATAGAATAATTTATGCTTTTGATTTTGCTCTTGGTAAATTTCAACCAAGTTCTTGTTGGGGCACAACACTCCTACATTAGTGTCTAATCTGTACATTTACCATTCCTTGTGCTGTACTGTGACAGTGGTTTTGGTCTGGACAGGTGGGAATTGATGAATCTGTTCCTCTCTGAGGGGTGTTTTGAGCCATAAGAACTCCAGCCAGCTGGACTGATGTGGAAAACAGCTGCAAGTCTCTCTAAGGACATTGCCCAGAAGCCTTGCTGTTAATAAATACCTGCCTGGCTTTCCACAAAATCTGTTACATTATATATATTTGATGTATGCAAAAAGAACAAATCCCAGGGACTGATTAATTGCAGGGTGAGAAATGTGAGTGCCTCTAATCTATAAAAAGGAAAAGCATGCAGCCTTTATGACTTCCTCTCTTGTACCAGGCTGGTTTGGAGTGTCTGTTGGCCTGTTCCTGATCATTCATCATGCACCTGTTTATTACCTGCACTTTGGTCTGCAGCATCCCTAGCCCCACCATGCATCAGCTCCTTGCTCATGCCCTGACAGCTCCCCAGCCCCTCTTGCTTTGGATCACTTGAATTGCCCTTCACTGGACCTCTATGATTTCTGGACTCCTCATTAATTACACCCTTCCTTTCTTCCCTCCTATGTTTATTCTTCTGTTGGTATGGGCACACCTCTGCTTGTTTTACAAGCACCTGGCAACACATGGTGACAGGGTGTTGAAACAGCTTAGCTGGTGAGGGCTGAACAGCCGTCAAAATGCCACGTTAGTTACACAGGCACTGCTGACTGAGGAATTGGCTCAGACATTCAGTCACCCAGTACAGCACATTCACATTGCCTTTGCACTGAGCTGAGGGAGGGGACATGGCCACAAACATCACCACACACATCTCTGTGGGTGTGAGCAGAGCAGCAGGAACATTGGGCAGGTGAAGAGAAAAGCTACAGCCCCCTTCCCTATGTGGTGCACACTGAGAAGGAGACAGGGCTTGGGAGAGATGCTTGAAGCTGTTTGTTCCCAGCACCAGCAGTGACATCATTGTCAGACTAGTTCTCAACACTGTCCACAGGCTAAGGAAGCCAGCCATGGACACTATTTCTGCACTCTTAAGCCATACTGAATAACCCTCCCTCACACATCTGCCTGGTGGTGGGATCTGCTGTGCCATTGATGACACCCTCCACAAGCTGAATATTGATTCTAGGTACCTACCAGGCTTCCCAAAGGGTCAGTGGCCGTTCTGCTGGCTCAAACTGATAACCTGTGCAAGGGGACACACACGCAGAAACCATCTCGCTCACTACTAACATACAACCACCTCCCACAGGCACTGCTACCCAGGCACTGAGGGGGTCACAAGCTGGCATCAGAGGTGAAAGGAAGGATGTACAGAAGGACACATCTAAGTGCTTTGGGAGAGCACCCTGACAGCTCAAGCAAAGCCACTTTCTGGGCATATCTCATTTGCAGTCAAACAAAGCATCTCCTCACTAGGAAATGTTTAACACTATCATTCACACAGCAAATATGTTAATGTGAACAGTTTCAGAGTTAACTACACAGCACATTGCCCAGCAGAGTGGGGCAGAGCACCTTTGCCATGCCCCAGCTGCTGTGTTCCTCCACCCTTATGAAGGGGTTAAAGTAGGCAGTTCCCCTTGGCAGGGCTCAAGTAAGAAAACACAGACAAGAACCCTTCAGTCAGGCACTAAACCAAGGATTTTTGGTAATTTTGGGACAGTCATTTTCCTCCACATTGTTAACTAAAAAATATTTCTGCAAAGAATAGGTATCATCTCACAGAATAATCTTTTTCTGATTGCATCTCCTGAGCTCAGACATTTCCAAATGCATGTGCAGTGCTGAGTATATGCCTGATTGCTGAATAAAGAGCAGCATTCAGATAACTGGTGCAAGGAGCACTCTGCAGTAATAAGCAGTCAGTCTTTGGGAGATTTGGATAGTTCAGGGTGTTTTCAATATATGAATGCTCAATTTTTTTTGTTTTCTTGGCAGGATATTATTGCATGTAGCCTCATATAGCACATTGCACGATCACACAATAATTTAAGCAAAGTGAATTACAGCTTTTGTTGGCAAAACAACACAAAAGATACAAAGAGGGATATAAATATGCATGCAGACATGTATGTAAAGGAGACACAAAATATTTAAGAAGTCACAGGAGGAAAAAAAAAAGGAGTTGGTGGTTTGAAGCTGTAATTGGGAAAAGATTAAAAAATCCATCCACACTCATTCAAAATTACAGGTAGAATTTTTTGATAAGAAGAAATTAATTATACAAGCTGGAACTGGGCCAGGACACTGTCCTTTTCTATACTACACAACGTTATCATGTTTGAACATGCTTGTAGCAAATTGAGTCACAGGACACAAAGCTGAGCACAACTTTCCTCTGAGAGCAGGAACAAGCCAGCACAGCCCCCTCCGGGTCACCCTGGTCTTATTGTCATGGGACATCATGCTTTTGAATGCAATTTTTCCAGGGCCCTGCTAAATCAGCCAGGATCCAATCTCTGACTGAATACAGCGTTCAAGTACAAGGCACCACTGTCCTTCATGCTCTTGTAGCCATTTGTGCTAATGTTACACCAGCTGAGAAGAGGGCTCACCAGGATTTAGATACAGAAAACAGCCCTGTGCAGCTGACACCAGGGAGCAATTCACAGGGACCTGTAAGCTCTCTACTTGCACAGCACTTTATTTACAGCTCATGTGGCAGAAAATGAGGGGACAAGAGGGGAAACACAGCATTGCAGCTGACTGACAACCTCAGTCTTCTTTTTCACTCCTGACTGAAAGCAGTGAGTGCTTCTTACACCAATAGATCTTCCTGCAGGATCCTGTTTGCCTCTCCCAATGAGGCTTTATCCTGTGCAAGGCACCGCAGTGATGACTTTTGCTTTAGGGTCCTCTAATAAGCCTTCCTAATTTGAGAATAATGAAGACTGAAGGGTTCACATCCCTCAGGCCAGTCAAGGAAGAGGGCAGCCCAGGATAGTAGAGGTTGGGGACGACACTAATATATTTTAATTGCTTGCTAAATTTTTCCTGTTTGTCTGGTACAGAAAGGGGCCCTCTTTGCTCTGGTAATTTCACTGCTGGCACGTGATGGAGAGATTTCATCCCCTCACCCTGCACTGGAGGATGTGGCAGCTGGCACAGGACCTCTACTGGGGCAACCATATTTCTGCATAGCTTGGGATTAACGTTGAAAAGACACAAATGGGAAGGTGGAAGGCAGTGCACACAGCACAGGAGGTGTTGGGAAGCCTGCCCACTCCTGATGGGTTGAGTCCATTTGCCAGCATTTCAGAGGGGCAGCTGCAAGACATGGTGCACCCAGCAGGGGAGAGCTGGTCCCCAGGGCAAGTGCAGGAGCAAAGGTCCTTCTCAACCACAGCTGCCCTGTCAGTGCTGTGGAGGGTGTCAGGGATTGTGTCCTGAAGGATGGCAGTGTGGCTGAGCTCTGGGACACACGTGGGGACCCTCACTGTACCGAAGACAATGTCAGCCATTGCAATCATAAGTACCTTTGATTTCAGCTACATTTTTTCCCCGAAGACATACATTATTTTCTGACTCTTTGCTGCTTATTGATCTGCCATTGAGTGCAGGCTGCCAGGAGATGCCTCAGACAATAGAGTTCATTACAGTTCATTGTGCTCCCATTTTACATCACTCAGCCCTCCCCTCCTCTGTGCCTGACATTTTCAGCTACCCTGCAGCAAAGAACTTGGCCAGGAGGGAATTCCAATCCCACCTCTGTCCTCAGGGCCTGTCACTCAGTGCAACTCACCTGTAAGGGAGGCATTTACCCCCCAGTCATGTCTGCCACCTCCAATTAAACACAAGCAGTGGGCTTTGGTTGATCTGTCCTTAGTTGTCTTCTGCTGAAGATGTCCATGGGTCCAAACTCCCAGCAGATGTTTCCCAGACCATGAGTTTGGTGGGAGATTTCTCTGAGCCAAAAGAGATATTTCTTTGGAGAGGTTGTAAATATTTTCTACAGTCCATTGACTAGACAGAGTCTAGATACCAGCAAAAACCTAAGCATATAGCTGAGGTTTGAGCCCCTAAACACACAAACACACACACACAGACACACACACACAGACACACACACACACACACACAGACACACACTCCAACACCAATCAGCTGAACAATTATAAAAGAAGTGCTCTTCCAAGGACAGTTGTGCCTCCTACACAGGCCTCGGGCCAGCATAGCCTATGTTTGAGAAATGCTTTCTGCCTGGAGGAAAGAGGCTTGGAGATATCTCCTGCTAGACACTGGGTAGGGTGGCCCTGTTAGGGAGATGCATCCCCACCTAAGGGGTGAGGGTAACAGACCCTGGATGGAGCAGGAATAGCTCTTTTCTATCACTGTGTTCCTGTGCTGTGTTTAAAAGCTTTTCTGTAAACCTCGGCTCTTCAAAGAACCAAAGGTGTCAGTAAGTGCTGGTGGCATCAGAATAAACCTATACTTACCAAACTTGAGTACCATAAGAGCAATGATAATGGGATTATTTCCCTACACATTTTTACCTACTTTTTCATACCTAGTCCCAGATCACCAGGTTGTGGCTGAGGTGAAAGTAAGAAGAAAATCTATAGAGGAAAGTTAATCGATCTCTTCCCGCTTTCAGCACATTGTTGTCCATCTGGGAGATTCAGAGAGAGAATCTGATTTTTCAGTTGCTCTGCCAGTCACTGATAGCATCTCCAGGCCTCTTAAAAATCATTTGCTTCAGCTAAAGCACTGTCAGTTGAGCCATTTTAAAAGTTCTGGTTGGATTTTATTTCAGTGAAATTTACAGAAGTAAAAAAACCCTGAGAAATACTTTTCTACTGTTCGAATCCTTCTTCAATCCCTTTTGATGATTATCTTTACTTTTCTCTCACACACTCCATTTATTTTTCTGTTTGGATTACTCGTAGTCAATTAAGAGTTTTCAAGTGTGTGGCTTGGCCAAAAGGTGAGTATTTTCAAACCTGAAATTAAATTGGCAAACATTTCTATCTTGAAAGCAGAACCTGTCAATTAAAAATTTCAATAATGAAAAAAGGAATAAATGTTTAGAATGGTATTGAAAAGGTATAAAATCTTTCTGTTTTGAAAAGATAAAAGCTCAAAACACTGAAACTTTCAAACCATTAGTTTCCCCTGCACCTCCAGCCAAGACTTTGTTCTGGCTAGCAGGTGCAATCTAGTGAAATGCCTGCCTGCTTCTGGCACATGAACTGGGCAAAGAGCTAAAGTTTGAATAAACTATTCGGTATTTCAGCTAAGAGTTGGAAGTTAACCAATTTTGGTGAAGTATCCTGCATTTGAGTGGGAATTAATGCAGCTCCATTCCAGACCCAGAAAACAGAATTTTGTTTTCTTAACAAAAAATAACAGGTGCTGGCAGAATTGGCCCTAAAATCACATTTAATTTTTGCACAAAGCCACTGCCAAAAAAGTAATTATTACTCATCAAAATGATGTTGTTGGAACTCAGAAATATAAAGATGAGTACCTTATATTCGCACATGGTTTGAGACTGAAAACCAAAACCCCAATATTCACCTTTTTTTTTGCCTTCTGGTATCATTAAGGTCACAAGTGCACCGGTGGATTTTGAGACTGGGAAGAACCACTGTCACAAGGCTATCCACACAAGCAGCAGCTGAGTCATTGCACTGCAGCAAGCCCAGTGACTTACTGGGGGAAGGGAACGGGGCAGGTATTTCAGGGTGTGACAGTGGGGGCCTGGAGCTGCACCCCTCATTGGGTCACAGATAATGTCTCACTTCCTTTGGTGATGAGCAGCAGTGCAGACACAGGTAATGACCCATTTGTCTCTCTAGCTTCATATGAAAACTGAGTATTGAGCCTTTCAGTCTCTCCTGTGCTATTATTATCTCTCATCATTAGTACTTAACATCTATTTTCAGGATTTTCAATAAGCATGGGCTTGTGTATATATAATCCTATTTACCTTCATGTTTACTAGCTGGAGATTTTCTTTCCCTGGTTCACAGTTTTGCTCACCTTATGAATTATCTTCATTTGCTAACATTTAATTTGTGTCAGCTGCTATAAGCTTCTTGGCTGAATGCTGCATTTCCTGTTCTGAATCTGACTTGGTGCATCTGAGTGTTTCTGCTGTGTTCCACACTTTTAATTGCACCCCACAGGTAGTCTAGCATCCTCTGACTAACTCAGCCAGTCCATTTTCTTTATTTTTAGCTCCCCTAAAAATAACTGACTGCCCTCTCACCATAAAAGGTGATGCACAGCTCTGTATTTCCAAAACATATCAGTTCTTAGCATTTCTTTATAAATAACCTCTTGAGCCTTTTCCATTGTTTGGACCAGGGTAACCTCTGCAAAGATCAACTCCTTCCCTCAACTTTCCTGTAGTCTTGGGGTTGTGATTACTGACTCATTCCCAGATTAGGTGACATCATTGAAGACTTCCATACCATCTTTGCCACCCCTGTCTTTGCCACTCGTCTACAGTCACAGTCTGGGCTTTGTTTTATACAAACTGTATGCCAAAGCCTTGTCACTTGCTGGCTGACAGGAGGGGTTCAAGATACCTCCAAAGCCTTGCAGGTTGATCAGCAGTGATATCAGCAACTTCATGATGGCTTTCATCGTGCAACACCCAGAAACATTTTCAGGCAGTATAAAGGGAGATTCAACCCACTGAGACAATCTCCCATTCCTGTCTCTGCCTCAGTATTGTTTGTCTTTCATGAATATGATCAGGCTCCTTCATCCATCACTCTCATCATCCAACCCCAAGAGTGTGTAGCCTCAACCCATGGCTAATAGTGGGCACCAGGGCAAGAGCCTCTCTCAAGTGACATTGTCATCCTAATTTCAACTCATCACCATTTCAGGCTTTTAAAACGTCACTCACTCATGCAGCAAAATTCCCAGGCATCCTCCAAGTTAAGAACAAAATGAACGAAGACAACAAAGAAAATATTCTGATTATGGGTTCCAATTTTTTTAACCCTGATATTCTGTGGTACATTTCTTTATTTTTGAATATAAAGTGACAGAAATAATTTGTTGTTAGAAAAGAGAAAGTATCTTTGAGTATTTACAGGTTTTGTACATCACAAAGGTTTTCATGTTTTTGTTGATTTTTCTTCTTTGTTTTTTTCTTTTTTTTTTCTTTTTTTTTTTTTTTCTCCACATCCTTTAAACAATGCTGAACTGGAAATCTCAACAGTTCACAAAAAACCTCTTCCCCAAAAAACAAACCCCAGTGAGAAACAAGAGAAACCAAAGGGGAAAAAATTAACTCCTTTCATAGCTGTCCAGGAAATCCATTTGCTTAAATACATATATTTTTATATTTATAGATATTATTTTTTCAAGTTCAAACACCCAAAATTCAAGAGAGAAAGGGAAAAAAAAAAACCAAAACAAGTGTCTTCCCCACCCCCCTCCAGAATCTGTTGATCCCTGCTTGTCCAAAATCAGAAAGTTATTTACAGAAAGAAGAACCGGAGGAGGGCGAGGGTGTAGGAGAGAGGAGAATGAGGTTGTGACAGGCGGAGAGGAGATTGTAGGATTCGGGCCTCGGAGAGGTGAGGCAAGCCTGAGTTTGACCGCACGCTCCCTTAGGAAGATGCCACACTGGGGAAGTGTCCCCCCTGTTCCCTTGCCCCCACGTTCAGCACAAGGGTGCTGCCTTTCTGGATCTTGTCTCAGCCCCACACCAGGAGCTCGGTGTTTGTCACTGCCCTTCTCCCCACAGCCTCCCTTGGTCTTCCCACGCCAGCCAGCCAGCCCTGGACATCTCCAGCCAAAGGTACACCAGGAGCAGAGGGAATGCCTCAGGGGTCTCTGCTGCACCCAGCTGAGCCCCTTCACACAGATCCACGATTGGCAGCAATGGTTGCTGCCCTTTTCCCTCCCACCGGCTCCTTTTGCTGCTCACCCATTTCACTCCCAGTCTAGAGTCACTGAGTGCTCAACTAAACTGTGTGTTCACAGGAGCCTAACTCCAGCTCCATAGGTTCCATTACACGAGACTCATCCTGCTGCCAGCTAACATTGGCACCCTCTCCTTCTGTTTCGTGACTGCAGGGCATTGTCAAGTAACAGGCACTATGGAAAGACTTCACAGAAAATCCACCCCGGATCCCAATTCTTCCTTCCCTCTTTACAATATTCTGACTTCAACTGCAACCTGCTGGAAAAGGTCTGCCAGCTAAGTCAAATTTTACACGACAGAAAATGAAGTTTATGTTGCAGATGTGAGCCTGCAATTTCCACATGATTTGTGTGTATTATAATGTATTAATCAGGAAACACTATGTAAATGTGTGTAAATGCAGACCACAATCTTAAATCAGTTTTGCATAACGCAAGTAAACAAATTAATCTCCCAATGTGCTTGTAAATGTTAATAAAAACTTGACATTAACCGTTAAGTTAATGTCACTAGATGATAATGTTACTGGATGAGAAAGCAGTGTTGTGTGTCACATGTGTCCTTTAAATGCAAATGAGTAAAATCTACATGTCCAAGAAACATGTTCTTGAGAACTCAAATTGCTGTTTGCTGCAAGTCATGTAAGCTCTACTTTATCCGTCAGCAATTTCTTTTTAAAACACTGCCTCCTCCCTGGAGAGAGTAAACCATCCAAAATGTAAGGATCCCTTGAATATTTGAAGAGTGGCAGTGACTGTGTAAGTAGGAGTATGCATAATTTAAAGAGGTTCTGGCAAGACAGACCTACAGTTTTGGAGCAATTAATTAGGCTGCAAATTGAACTAAGCTGACCTGTAACCTTAGGTAAGCTGGTTTTATCATCCTAGACTTTTGAAAACAAAAGGAAGCTGGGTCAGCCTCTGTCCATTTGCATGTTTATTTGCACTTCAAACCATCCTTCAAGGTTTGAAAGCAATGCCCAAGAAATAGTTGGCCAGAAAGTTCAGTCACTATTCAAACAGACCAGGATGTCTTGGATGAAATTCATGAAGAGTTGCCAAGATGAATGAGCACTTTACATGATACAAAGAGGCTCTTGATGAAGCTTCTCCAATGTGACAGTCTGAGGTGTTACTGCACACTGGTGGAACCAAAAAAAGGGAAATATTTTCTATACAATATTTTGACAGTCTCCCTGTAAATGCTGAAAGTTTGTAGCAGCCTGACAAAAGCAGCAAAGGGATGCTCAAGACTACTTGTGAGGAGTACAGTAAGACCTTGATGTGCAAGTTTCCAAAGAAGGGAAATGAGTTGCATTTGAATCTTAGTAGAGTTTCAGCTGAGAGAAATTAGGTCAAGCTGGCAGCAGAGGCTGAGCCCCGTGCACTGCACACATCCTCAGAGAGCATTTACAGCTCAGCACCTCTCTGGATTAGGTCCATACATGCACTTTCCCATGCTACCTGTAAAAGTAGAGCTCATTGAAAATGCACAGAGCAATCACAATTGATGGTTCAGGTTCTCTTTGTCCAAGGCTGGGATAAGTTACAGCATCCTCAAGGCTTTGCCCAACTGAAGAAGTGAAATGAAGCTGGAAAACAAGAGCACTGCCAGAATATCAAGATTTCTCACCAAACTCACCTGAAGCAGATGTTGATTACCTTGGGCATGCTGTCACCCCTTCATGATTTCCAGAAATGTAAGAAGAAGAAAACATCCTTCCAGGTACTGAAGTGGAAACTGTGGGGTCTTGTGGCTTGCTCCTGAGTGGATCCCAGATTCACCTCCTCACTGCTCCCCTGCCTGTGTAGGAAAACCTAATCACCTTAGAGCATGGGGGAATCTCAGTTGTGTGGTATGTGCACCATGCTGCAAAGAGATGAGTGCAACTCTTTCAAATCTTGAAAACAAAAAAACCAAAAAAAACCCCAACAGGCTGAGACTCTGACTGGCTCTGCCTTTCAGGTTGAGGTCTGTCCACATCCCAAATCAAGGCTCCCAGCACAAACTTCCTGAACTATTTCTGACTGCATCCCAGGAAGTTACTACAATGCTTTCTCCAAACAGCAATCATGAACATAATACTTTTCCAAATGAAAATGTCAGATGTCCTTTTCCTCTGCTCCTAGTCTTTATCCCTGTTCATACAAATCATACCAAGTCACCTGGCTTATCATGCCTGGATGCCTCAATTATTTCCCCTATAAAATGTATGTCTCATTTAACCTCAAGAAAATTAGATGCAAAATGCATGCAAGATTTCCGGATATTTGCATAATATATGTAAACTATGGCATCTGTCAATTTACTTGTTAATGTAAATGCTAATATTAATGTATTTTAGTTTAGCATCAAAATTGCAAACTCTTTGAAGTAAGGACTGTGGCAGAGTGAAGGATCAAATGGACAAATCTTGTCTGAAAAAAGGACCTAAATGGTTTTGATCAATTTTATGTCAGGGCTTCACCCTGCTGGCACAGCATTTCACTTTACTTGCTGCTTCCCAAATTAATGACTGGTACTGACACGGTCCAACTCCACAGCAATAGTGTTCTTAGGAGAGGTGGAGCCATTTTGATCAACACAAAATTACCCCTGAAGCCACCAGTCACTGCTTGCATTCAATGTGCATCCCCAAGCATACCTTTCTGATGAAATCCTGCCCCACATGTTACCTACTTGCCCCTCAGTGACAGGAGCTACTGAGGAGGGAACTTTTGCATCTTCTCAAGGGATCTTCATATCCTCAGCTCAACCCAGGGCATAGTCCAGGATTAGTTGGTAGTTGAGATTAATATCACAATATTTTAAGCTCAGGAGAACTCAATTAATTTACCTCAGTATTAAATACTCCAGCCCCTTCATGAAGAGATTTTTAAAAAGAATAAACATTTCTAGCTTCTGTAATGGAAATTTCCAAAGGCATCTGAGCATCTAAGCACTATTGGCTTTCAATAAGATGGGTTTTGATTTAAGAAATTTCTTGTATGTTTTTAAAAATCCTTCCCTATGTGATGCAAATATGGCAAAAGCATTAACTGTTTATTTTTGCCCAACATGCAGTGCTGATGGCTCACATCTGGGGTTGCCTGGGGTGCTCTAGGTCCAGGATGTGTACTAGGGGGACAAACAGAGCCAAGCAAGTGCTAAGTGATTGAGACTTTGGACTCAGGGCTCATCCCTTGAGACCAAGGGGGCAAAGACATTGACTTCCGTGGCAGGAACTAGTCTATTCCCTCAAAAAAACCCAATTAGAAACATGCTCAGAGGCTGTGTTTGAGCACCAGTCAAAGATCTGCCTTATTCTACCACTGCTCTGCGCAGAGTGACAACAGCCAGAGTTTCCAAGTGAGGGATGAACCTTCCCTTTCTCCTTTCCAGGAAATTTTCCCTTGGGAGCTGGGGAAATAGAAAAAGAAGAAGCCAATTCCTTCTTTTCTGCTTTGATGTGAGTCTACACCCCAGCCTTGAAGGAGTGGCAAGCACTCGGTGTAAGTCACTCAGCATTCCAGTGCACGTCCGCTGCCGAAGGACAAGCGCCTGCCCAAAGCTTCACCTTGCAGCTGGCAGGCCTCGGTGTCCTGCCTCCTCAGCAAGGATAACTAATCAAAGGGCCACAGAAACAGGTCCAAAGCATCATGCTGCTCCAGTTTTAATTGAATGCCTCAGATAAGAAAGCAGCCATGAAGCCCTCACACCCTGCATGTAAAATGGGGAAGGTCAGCAGGGACAGGAAATTCAGTCGCAGTTGCAGCACAGAGAGAGCCCTGAAGTGGCTTGAGGAGGAAGAACACCTGAACAGTTAGTTCCTAAGTAATGTGAAGCTGCAAAGCTAGAAGAAATGGCTGGTTCATTACAACTAGCTCCTCTTCATTCCAAATAGTGTGCTTTTACCTGTATCTTAGCACAGCAAGGTTCAGCCTCCAGAGCTGAAAAAGGAGTATCTCTGTGCAGGAAAGGACCAGAACCAGGGGAAGTGCCTCCATTACATGGAAAAGTCTTTACGTGTGAAAGGCCTAAGAGAAGCCTAATTGTTTGCCTCAATGAGTAAAGAACATCTGATAATCTTCCCCGGGTATGGGAAATACCCCTTTGGAGATGCCTTTTGTGTAACTACAATCCTAATCCCTTGTTCAAATGTCAAAAAGACACATGGAATATCTGGTTTTTGCTGACATAATCTTGGCTTCTGGTGGTGATACAAATAATCTATGAGGGCAAACAAACCCAGCAGCACTCGTTAACAGAGACATTTCAAGAGTATTCAAGGCTTATGTGCTCTAGACCTCCAGGCTCCTGCCTTTGCTGTACATATGTACTGGAAGGAGTTCTGTCCTCCCTCTGGCATGGTTGAATGCCTACCTGAAAGACCTGATATCTGAGCAGTTTGGTGCAGAGACAAGGTAAGCAGAATGAAAGATGTTCCACTTTGGCATTAGGCCTTGTGGGTCTAAGGGAAGATGAGCCTCCCACTTCATTCCAGTGAAGGGAAGGTGAGCAAGCACACAGGCTGGAGTAGAATGGCCCTTGGCTCAATTTCCAGCAAACCACGTTGCCACAGCCCTGGTTCCAGAGTCTGAGACATTATGCTTGGAAATCTGAATCTTCAGAGCATTCTCCAAATGTCTGCTTTAACTCTGGTCCACTGGATGGTCCACCAGTAACAAATGCAGAGCTAGTGCAAAATGGTCACAGGTGGAAGATACCATATTCTTTGTAAGGAAGCAGGTGGAATCTACAAGGTACTTGAGCAAAGTAAGATAAACAATACCCCTAAATTGTGTGTAATGACTTCTCTGCCCTCATAAATCACTGAAATACACAAAGGAGTCTCCCACAAAGGGCCCTTTTTCTTAACATGCAGGTGCAGGAGGTCACAAGGGCAAAAAGGATGGGACTAGCAGACATAAGAAGTGGGAAGAATGGTAAATAGCCAGATACTCACTGGAGGAACAGCCTAGATTTGTAACTAATAATGAGAAAAGCTTCATAAAGCAAAGTCTCTTCTTCCCTGTAGGAGTCAAAAAGCAATTACAGATAGTGCATGGCATAGGGATTGGCAACAGGGAGAAACAGGCTAACTAGGACCCACAGAGGCCAAGAAGATAATTCAGGATTTAGTCTTTTTTATGATAACAGGACTCTGCCCCTCTTTTTTCCACCAAGAGGTAATGTTCCCATGGATCCTCTTTTATACCTGGCTCAGCACTCAAGCACCCACCAGTCTAGCTGGTGTACACCATCATTGCCTTCAGGTCCTCCTTGTCTACTTCACCCAAGTCTATATTGACTTGAGCACAAGACAAGATTTCTATCCAGGATTCTTTTTTCCTAACACACTGCTAGAGGTGTGGCCTAGGTTGATACTGAGACTTCACTTTTTTTCAGACTTCTCAGTCAGCGCTGAACACAATTTATTTCATAGCTTATTTTAAGCTATATGGTACACTATTTCCCCGTTATCTTCCACTCTACAGTGTAGAAGACACCCAGACAAAAAGGACAGGAGCATCAGAGAAGGTACCTGCTAGTTGGTGGGGCAATGTTTTAGTGATTGTGTGGGAGATGGGAGCATGAGGCAGTGAAGCTGAAATTCATTTGCAGGAGATCTGATTCGCTCAGGCATGTGGAATACCTTCAAGGCAGAATGAACAGAGCAACCTACCAACTTCCCTTGACCATTCCAGAAACCAGCATCTCCTCTCTTCCGCGCAAGAAGGACTCACAGCATGTGCTGAGGAGCCACCTTGATCCACAGCAAGGTGCGGTGGGTGCTAGCACCTGCTCAAAGGCAATGTAGTGCTCCAGCACCTGGAATCAGAGCCCTCAGAGGAGATAAAGAGCACTGATACCTCACCACCTTCGCGGGAGCAGAGCAGCACAGCCATCATTTCTAAGAGGGTCTGGAATGCTGAGATGACATACTGTTTTGTCTGGAATTTGGAGAGGCAGTCTGCTTCCTTTAGTAAACTGGGGGGGAGGAGTAAAATTTTTTTAAAGAGTGAAGAATGGCACCAATATATCCTGCAAAAAGACACTACCTTATTCTTTTACGCAGAAGGAAATGTGAAGAGCCCCCGGTTTAACTCCCATAATTCACATTACAAAAAAAAAAGAATTTTTTCAGTCCTTCGTTAATGTCTTACCTCCTTTGTACCTGCCTCCCGCTATTGATACCCCAACTACTCAACAATCTTAAATCAAGAAGAAAAAAATCATGATAAATGCCACACTCAAAAGCAATTCATGGCCATTTTCAATTTGCCTTTTGGTTTTTTGAGTCCTTGGGATTCATTCTGTTCTTATTTTCAAGGTTTTCTTCCCAGCAATCACAGATAAAAAAATCTTTTCATATGGAATGAGTTGTGGTTTTCTTTCTTTTTTTTACATAATCACAAGATTCCAGCTACCAAGATTGAATACCAAGACTGAAGAAAAACATTATGTATTTGAATCTCACTGTAAAAGCCATGACTGCAGTATCCCTCTCTCATACACCACTGCTTCTCTCTTCCTTCTTTTCCCTCAGTAACTAAACAAAAACACCCTTTGCACAGCTTTTATTCTTGATCATTTTATTTTGGTGGTTTTCATGCTACATAAAAATTAGTTTTTATATCAAAAAATTATTCACAATATTTCCAAAATAGTTCAAGTTTTTTTTTCCTTTTTGTGTTTTTTAAATATTTTTAATGTATTTTTATTTCTTTTTTTTTTTAACTGCAGCTAGGGTTACAAAACATCCCATTTCCTCTTGCCACCACCAATTCACTGTCGGTTCCCTTTTACATTTGCATATGTAAAAAAAAAAAGAAAAATAACAAAACTTTTTATATCATTTACTTGAGAAATAAAAAGTCATTTGGCACTCATGTCTCTGTGGCTCTGATTTTCACCAGTGAAGTGGCTGGAGGTGGGCGTGTGTGTGTGTGTGTGTGTGTGCGCGCGTGTGCACACACATATGCATGCATAAAGGGTACGAAGAAGAGGCAAAATTTAGGCAGAGATGGTCTCAGAAGCGGACAGGATATATCTGCTGTGTTCAACAGCCTGATGGGTGGCCAGGTTCACCACAAGGTACCAACAGCTCAAGAGAAGAGGAGGTAGCAGTGTTGGGCAGTAGAAGACTTAGACTAGAGGTGAGTATTTCTTTTTCTTTTGGTTGCTAGACTGAGCTTACCAAAGGTGCTCTCCAAAGTAAATGTACATTAGTTAGAAAGCAAATACAGCTGAAGTTGACCTGTGACAGGTCTAGAGACGCTACCTGCCCCAACCCTAGTAGACACAGCAGTCCTCCACTGCTATCCTCAGCCACTTCCAAGTGCCAAAGGATGAAGGTGCTGGGTTTTCCCTTAGGTATCATAATATTGAGAGGTGGCCAGCTGCCCATGCACCACCTTTTATTCCTACTTCATGGTCTGTGAGACTCTGCTCAGCCTTGAATGATGTTGTCCAAGTTCAGAGTCATTCCTACCCACTTGCAAATAGGTCAGGAGAGGCAAGGCTGAAGACCTCTGGCCCATTCAGGGTCATTCATTTGTCCCTGTTGCAGACCTACATGCCTGGCTCCTGCTCCAGTGTGGGAAGGACTGTGCAAGGGTCAGTGAACCATCTTCCCCTGCCTGCCCTCCAGCCTGATCCACAGCCCACACATACTAGAGGATGATCAGCTGTGGGTGACCATTCCCTCTGGGTCAGGCCCCTCTGCTGCAGGGGTCTTGTCCAAAGAGTGGCCATGGAAACTGCCAATTCCATCCTCACCTGAACAATCTTGCATGGCTTCAGGAGGGCAGGACCCAAGGTTCAGACAGGCTCCCTGCCTTGCAACAGCCTTTGGTGCAATGGCCAAAGCTCACGGGAGAAACATTTTAACACTTTTTAAGGGAAAAAAAGAGATATTTTAAAAGTAAGGAAAGAGAGGGAGTACCAAAAAAACACCAAAAAAACCCCCACAACTACAACAAAAATCTCCAAAGCCCACTTGTGCAACAATTAAATATTTTGTCTTCTGTGACTCCACAGGGAAGTCAGTGAAAAGCTACTTCCCGAAAGGCTGCTGCCTCCACTATATACCAGGCCTCACCTCCAATTACAGATGGTGCTTTGGTCACTGGCAAAGAGACGTTTCGAGATAGCCCTGCCATTCAGGAAAAACATGTACAAAGGAAAGACCCCAGATACAGCTGAACCATACAAACAATAACCGCACAGAACTGAGGTCTCGGAAAGTTGTATTGCTGAAAACACCTCCCTGCGCCCACTAAAAGGACTGTGTAAACCAACAAACAAACAAACATACAAAATAAATCAACAGCTAAACAATAAACCTTTCCCCCCCTCATGTTAGAAATTTTGAAAATGCAAAGCTAAAAAGAGCAGTTTGCTGTGTTTCTGACCTCAGGTGAGAAACAGCCTGCTCCAAAGATAGGAAAAGCAACCAGACAGGCAGAGGCCTCCAAAGCTAGCAGCTTTCTGTGCTAACCTCCACACTGACTGCTGTCCAGTGGGAAGGTTATTTCCTACAGCACCTCTTGAAGGCTCCAGCTTGCTAGGAGTTTTTAGGTGTATAGCATGTTGATAATAGCAATAATATCTAAAATACACACACGCACATGTACAAGCATTCACACACATATATCTTCTCTTCCATAAAAGACAAACTTGGCAGAGCACAGGATACAATTTGATGGAGAGGAAAGAGCAGCTAGACATGGAAGAAAGCAGAGGAAGTGAATGGAAGTGGTCTGATAGAATGAGTCATTGGAGACCACAGATTATTCTCTTACATTTCATATATATGAAGGAAAATAAACCATCAAAGAGGCCCAGTGACACCAGCACTAAAGGGCTGGCTAAGCAGGCTTAAGATACGCTAAATGATGAGTGCCCTAGCCCCTAAATGTTGCTCCTTCCTTTTCTGACTAATCATGGCATCTCTTCATTGGGTCCTGATTGTCTTTTCTGGCTGCTGACAGAGGACAGCAGTGTCTTGTTCAGCAGTTGGCCAGTTAAAGTGCTGTGCCAGTTGCTGTAGGGCCCTCCCAGAAGGTCATCCTCTCTGGTGCTAGCAGTCTTGTGATCTCTCCTGGAAATGAATGGGATGGAGAATGGCTGCAGAAAGTTTACTTCCTTCTACTCTCCCTTTTCACTGTCCCCTCTGGAGAAATGGAAACCCTCCAGAGTGTAGGATTTGCAAGCTCTCTACTCAGCTCCAAGCAGCAAAAGTGATGTTCTTCCAGGTAATGGGATGGGAGACCAATTCACCTCAGCTCAGCTTTTTTGTGTGTCTATCTGACACAAGAGCAAGAAAGGACAGGCTAGTGTTTTCTTGCAAGTGGAATTTCAGTGCTTGCATCACCCTAGGAGGCAGCAAAATGAATAGCAAGGGAGTCTCTTGTTATAGTCACAGATCAGATTGACCAGATCTCTCTCAAAAGACCTTACCAGTCAGGTTGTGATTGTCTTCCTGCTCCACCTACCAGTTAAGGCCAAAGTAGGTAACGATTGTGGCACAATGGTTTGGAAATGCGGCGCAGTGGATGAAGCACAGAAGTGAATGAACACATGGAATGGGTTTCTGATGCTGAAGTCAAACCCTCTACAGGGGTCTGCATCCCAGCCTCATCACTGATTCACATCTGGTCCCCTGGAATCCAAAGAAAGCAGCCATGCCAGGGTGTACCAGGAAGGAGCAAGAGGGTTGCCAATTAACCTGCAGGTACCTACCATCACCTGCCTTTAGCAGCACACGGCTCCCATCACTTTTGTCTCAGCTCAAACACATGCGTACAAACACCTAAGCACAGTGGCACCACACATACAAATGTGTGCAGGCTGCATAAATACACATACCAACATGAACCCACCCCTGCCCCCCACGACAGACACGTGCAAGAAATACAGACAAGTAGCAACAGGCATGCAACATACACAGGGTGATCCCAAGCAGAGGGAACCCCTCTAAGCTATGTTCAAGCATGGTAGGTTCCTGGGAGATGAATCCTGGCAAAATACACTGCAGAAAGAGGCCCACGCAAGGAAGAGAATCCAAAAAAGCCATTCCAGGCATCTAAACCCCTAAGCAGCTCTTCCGAAAGCTCCTTGAATTTCACAGGAGTTTAGCTGCCTGTGAAGATGGATCTGGCTCCAAGGCCTGGAAGGAAAGCAGAGGGAGAAAGTACAAAACTTGAATCTTATCCCCTTGACTGATTTTTGTCTGTTCAGGGACAGGTATCACCTTTTCCTGGTTGACATGGGACTTACCAGGCAAGTGTCCAAGGACCTAGAGAGAAGTCTCATGTAACAGATGCATTCTCTCTGGACACCCTGCAAATGTTGCCTGTATGCTGTACTTTTGGCACATTGAATAAGCAAAGGAAACACAGCAAAGGGCCTCGTGATGTTCAGAAAGGTAACTCACTATTTTGCCATAAATTAATCTATGGGATGTTCTCCCAAGGAGATACCTAGCTGCATCATTGCAGTAGCACTAAATGGGTCAGCATTTCCAACTCCATTTATGTTTAGAGTTCTGCCAGGAGTCACTCAAATGTGCAAACATATACCTCCTCCCAGACTTACAGGTATTTGTAGCCATGTATTCACTGGAACACAGACCTCCATGGACCATGCTGGGACAGTTTTGCGAGCAACATAGCAAGGGTACATCAGATCCTGACTGCCCTCCTCACACCTGGGAGCAGAGATCCATTCCCAGGTGGCTGTGGTCGTTTTTCTCACCCAGAAATCAGAAACACAGGCCTGCAATGGAATGGCAGGTTGAGCAAAAGTTAGCTGCAGCTGGGAGAAGATTGCTGCTCTGAATAACCTCTGGCCATGCTGATCCTTTGCGTTGCTCCCTGCACTGCCCGTGTACTCCCATACAGCTACACTACACACACAGAGACTGACTGGCCCTGTCTCAGACTGTGGCCAGCAGACCTTGGTGTCTTCAGGGATAAGCAGCCAGTGCCAGGGACATTGAGGATGACGGGTTGATGGACGTTCCTTTAAGGAACAATGCAAATTGTCAAAAAGGGAAGGAAGGACATGTCTTGGCATCTGCTTAAAGCCTCAACCAGTCTCACATTGGCTCTCTCCATGCTTATTCACCATCCTATCACTCTCCTCACTGCTATGACATCAGACCACCAACCCTAGCAGATAACGCCAAGTACCAGTTTATACTGACTCATCAGACAGAAAGGGACCAAATACTACCAAGGGTTCACTCCCAGGTCTGCAACACAGCAGAACTTCACACAGGTCTTTAGAAGACTCTAGGCAATAAAGGAAGTGCCCTGTGCTTTTAAAAAATAGCATACTTCTCTCCAGCAGCCTTGCTTTATTCACATAGAGTAAAAGCAAAGAAACTGTACTGATCCTGATATGGGTCAACCTGGAGTGGATAAAAACTCTCTCCCTGCTATAAATTTATCAGTCAGCCATCAAGGACAGAAATTAGGTTCTTTCTCCAAGCTTTCTCAGAAAATACAATTTCACTGCTCCCTTGCATGAGCAAATTTGCCATACTGATGATTTCTTGAGTGTGCAAGAGCAGAACACTACCTCAGTGAACATGACAGAGAAGTCAAAAATAGCTACAAAATATCATCTTTTAAAAATCTGGTCATAGCTAGAATTTTCCAGGAGAGAAGTGGACGCCTGCCCTTCACTCATCTTCCACACAGCATTGCACAGGCTGATGAAGACAACAGAGCAACAAGAGAGTAATAAGAGAAGGAGAGCGGGAAAACAGCCAACATAAGTAATTCTGAGGGAAGAGGCATTGAGATGAAATTGAAGAATTGGTGTAAGATGGGAAAGTAGATAAGAGGCCAGGGAGATGAAGCAGTAAGCTGCTGGAGAGATCAAAACACCTGAAAATGAGGTTCTGCTAAGAGGAAGGACAAAGAGCAGAGGAAATATAGTGGTCAAGAATGGCACAGAGGGTCTGAGACCATATTCCCTCCCCTTTCACTGGTACTGGAAAGACCACAAAAAGAGGGAGAAGGAAGGGTTGGCCAGGAAGAGGAAGGCCCATAGGGAGGTCCCTGTAATCCACAATAACAAATGCACCCTGCTGACATCCCAGGGAGAAGACAATTGGGACCAGGGAAGAGGAAGTAATCAAAGAGCAAAGCACATAGAGAAGGAAACAGCCTTGTGCCTCACACAAACAGTCCCTAGCAATCGACACGGCTTTTATTACAGGAAATTATTAACACCCTCTGCTACCCACCACCCCTTACCAATCCCAAACCTCCCCTCTCTGGGGACCCTTTCTTGGCACACACATATAACATCCAGATAAACTTTCCAAACCAGCAAAAGCAACCACTGAAACAACTTCAAACACCACAGACCAATAAAACCACAATTTAGAAGTTAACTTTCCCAACCCCCCCATGCCATTATTTAATAAGGAAATGCTGTACAGATATAAAACCCACCCTTTTCCCAACCTGAATATAATTGCTTGAGCTAGTTTCTGTACATATATACACATGTATTTACACAGTAATGCTGCAGTCAAGAAAGCAGATGATGTAAAAGTCACAAAGTGAGTACATAAATTAAATAACTACCAGCAGAACATTAGGAAAGGTCACGCTGTTTCTACTTGGCAAAAATGTGTTGTGGGACAGAGTCATTAAGTGTAATGCAATGTACTCTGTGTCGTGTGTGTGTGTGTGTGTGTGTGTGTGTGTGTGCATACAGGCACACAAACCTCACAGCTTCCTGCTGTCTCAGGTTTGTTCATGTATGTCTCACTTCCCTAGTATATCTTGTATGTGTGTGCGTGCCCAGAGGAACCCCTGTTCCACAGCATGGAATTATTTTCTGACCTGTTGAAGTGTATACCAGTGCTTGCTGTGAACCTTTAATGTCAGGAAGCCAGCAGGTTAAGAGATCTGAACTACTAACACATCACTGAGATCCTTCTTTACCTCAGCACTCAGGGGACTGTATCCTTGACATCGGTGGACATGAGTCCTGCTCTCTGCAATATGGTTTCAATGCCTTCTTCTATACACAAGCAAGTTTATGCTGTGTCAGTTTTGTTGTCAGCAATGGCAGAAGGGTGCCAGAATTCACTCAAATGGCATGGCTAGGAGAGGAATTTGGGGAAATCTCAAGAAACAGAGAAAAAAACTGAAAGTCAATTGCAAAGTGGTTTTCTTTGCTGCCATTCTAGTGGCAGACACCCAGGTTTGTCTGCAGTCAGCCCCAGGGAGGTCCAGAGGGCCCATGATGAAGATGAAGCAATAGTGTTCATATTGCCAGTGAGACACTCGGCACCCCAGTTTGCCTTTGATGGGGGAGGAGAGAGGAAGCCACAGGGAAGTGTAGGTAAATGCAGCGAGGGTCTATGGCTTGGAAATCTATTTGGCTGCAAATTGAAAATAAGCCCTTGTGGGGACAACAATCAGGTCCCACTAGTTACTATCTCAATGTAACTACCTGCAGCATCCAGCAGCATGGTAGGTGTGTTCCAGGTGGACACGCCAGGTGTGTTCAGCAACAGGGAAGCACTTATGGGAAAGAGTGGGTGCAGATGGGGATCATGGCTTGGAGTCTGTCCCCATTTGTTGCCAGCAATTTGGTTCCTTTCTCACACACAGCTCCCAGAGACTCCTGTGGTGACAAGGCATGTGCCACAGAAAGGAAGCATAACTGGCCCCTACCCTTTGCCAGCTTGGATAGAGAAGAAAGGGTGAAGTGTAATTCCACAGAGCAAGGGCACAGAGGGTCAGCACAAAGTCCTTTCATCAACACTCCTGATCTTTATCTGCTTCCATTTTCTCTTTCTTTTTGGCAACCAAAAATGTGTGGGGAAGTGCAACCTCCCACCCTTCTCCAAGAGAAGGGCTCATCAAAGGTTGCTTGACTGGAGTGGAGGATGTGTGAAAGGCCTAAGTCTGATCATTGGCTGTGTTCCCAGGCTTGCTTCCATCTGTTGATAAGCAATGGAGGTGGGAGGATATGCCATATTTGATAGAAAGCTCTAAAGCAAAGACTTGCCTATGAAGATCCCTGAGGTATCTCTGATCACTCCAAGCTGTCACCACCAACATATTCATTCTTTATCTCCCCCTCTCTCTTTTGCTGGCAATTTTGCTGTGAGCAACAGCCTGATCTGAATGTACAAAGGGGCACTATTCAAGATGGATGCTAGTGTCTTCTCGGAGTGAGGAGCTCCATCAGCAGACATTGCTGAAGAAGAGGCCCATCCTGGCAACTTTTAACTCCTCCATCGAATCCTTTGCAAAGTCACAAAGAATGCTTCCTCCCCCACTATGCTAGAAATTGAAGTACCAGCTCCCTACAGGCAAAGTTCATCCTTTAATATTGCTGAGCATTTTGAACCCACCGGGGTTCTCACCTGGAGAGTTCTGACAATGCATGCTGGATTTCAGAGAGAATGGGATTTTTTGTTGTTGCTGTTGTTGAGGTGGGGACGGTGTGCTTCATTGTCTCAACTGACAACAAGTTCTGACTGCAGCTTTTCTTGCCTGCTTAGGATGTGACATTGCAAGCTCTGATATTGCCCTCACTGGGAGGCATGATGGGAGACAGAGAACACCAGCCTGTGTTGTGCTGCACTACAGTAAAAAGCCGGTGTGAATACTTCAACAAGGTTTATGATGTGGAGATCCATGGCTGCAAGTTCTACCTGCCAGTTGCTTTCTACTGTGTATGGCACATTTCTGATATTTTTGCATATTTCCTCCATCTCCTTCATAGACATCCTCCTTCAGCTGAGTATATACACTCCAGTACCACTTCAGAAGAACATGGCTCATGAAAATACCTCTCAGAGAGCCATGCCTCTGGCTAGAAGTGAGGAGGTAAATGTCAGAAACACTGCCAAAGGTGCCTAATCTTTCCTGGGAGGCTGTCTGCAAATAATCAGTAGAGGTCACCAACTGTAGAGGACACAATGGTTTTTGCTCAGTATTCTTGTGTGTAGAAAACTTCAGAGAGAGGAAATGTTCCCAGCCACTGCCCCAGAAAATACTGGTGTTTCTACAGCAGAGAGAGAGAAATGGTAAGGCAGGGGATGTGGAGTTTTGTCAGGCTCTGGTATGAAATCCCATTCTTTTCTGGACAGGTAATAAACAGCACATGGGTGGTTTTCTAGTATAGACAACACCTGCTGCTAATATTACCTGTTTGATTCACTTGAATACTTACAATGAAAATACACCAAATCTAAAATTCTAAATATATAATCAGAGTTTAATAACATCATTGATTTATTTTCTTGATTATGAATTATACCCTCCCCCCTCCCACCCCTTCCCCTTCATCTCTGTCCCAAAAACTTGTTGACCTGTCAGAACTAAAATAAACAAAGCAACCAGAAAAGATCACTTATAGGAGAAAGGATTAACCTGATGGACACGTGGCCTAATATATTATGGGAGAAGGCAAAATACCAGACTCCTGTGGTTAGACCAGTGGTTCAGTCCAGAATTTCCAGTTCTTCTTTTCTGGTTGCCCTAGAGCATTCATTTGAGTGGTTTGTGGCACAGTTAATATTTGCAGAGCACTCCGAGTGTTAACAGTGCTACAACAGTAAGAATACTAGATAATGATTTTGGCAAACTATCATTTGCCAATCAGTGGAACAAGGGACAGACCAGTTCGGAGAAAATACGAACCAACTTTCAACCCGGAACACAAAAATCAGAACCTTTAAGAAGAGATTTGAAAAAAGTTCCATTAACTTCTTTTTGGTTTGTTTTCAGCTTAATTTCCCTGCAGAGCCACCCTCCAGGTTTCCTCGTTCCAGGTGGGGAGGGACGGAAAAGTACCGAGATAACCACCAAAGAGATTAGCTGCCCTCGTCAGCTGTCAAGCTTCCCAACCCCAAGCCCTTAGGAAATACCAGAAATTATCACGAGCTTTCCCAGGTCCAAGATTTCTAAACCAAAGTAGCATTGGAGAAGTCTCTTAATGTCAAAATGATGGTCCAACCTGAGTGGCCAACTTGATGGTTCACCCCACCACTATCAAGACAGTGTAGTGCCTTGAGGCCCAAATTCCACAGAGAGATGCTGGTACAGAGAGTTTATATGCAAAAAGGAATTGGGGGTGCTCCCATCAAAACATGAAACCCTGCTGGCAAGGCTTGAAGTGACGTTCCGGCGTCTTCCATTCATGAAGATAAAGGTGACAGGGCAATACAAGGGGCCTCAGGGGAACACAACACACATGGGTTTCTCTCTCTCTCTCTCTCTCTCTCTTTTTTTTTTCCTCATTCATACGGCCTCGACCTGCGTAAACCGCTTCCAAAAATGCAGCCTGAAAAGTCATAGAAAACAAACAGAACGGAAACAAACTTCCCCTCCCTCCCACCCCACGACCTGAATATTCACGAGAAGAGAAACACCAATTTATACAAAAACGCAATAAAAAAGAAATATTTACAAAAGAAAGGAACGCCTTCTTGGTGGCCGCTATCAGAGGTGTCTGACAAGCTGCCGTGTGTTCTGGATTGCAGATCGCTCTGTTAATTTGTTTGGTTTCTTTTTTTACTCTTTTCCTTTTTGTTCTTGTAATGAGAGAAGAGAGAAAGAGTAAGAAGTGCCCTTACCCCAAAGACTAGGGGGTGGCATCACAAAGACTCTTCCCCTCTTTTCTCCTTAATTTCCTCTGTGAAATATAAGAAAATATTCCCCTCACCAACCCTGCCCACCCTCTCCTCACACACTTTGACTTTACAGGAAAATCCCACCCTCCCCCCTGCCTCAGCTTAAAAAATAAATAAAATAAATAGGTAAATAAATAAAAGGCCTTCTGTTGGCTTAAAAAGAGAACGATAAGATAAAATCAACCATGGTGTGGTGAGGAATGTGAGAGAGGTGGCTTTCAGCTCAAGAAATGTGGCTCATAAAGACAGGGCTGCCATCTCCCTTCAGAGTCAATCCTCAGCAGTGTCCCCATGCCCTCAGCACAGGACTCTCTCAACCCTTCACCCGGTGAGCCATGGTGATTGAGACACTGGGACAGACCCAGGATAAGCCATAGAGACTTTGCCATATCTCTCAGGATGGGAGAGGTCAGTCCACACCCCCACCTCTGGAGATAGATGACATATGAAAGGTGTGTTCAGCTTCTCATTCCTACCATTGCTCCTTTTCCTTTAGTTTAGCTTGCATCTAAAATGATACAATGAAAAGAAAAAACACTCTTATTGATACTAAGTGCACCAGGAAAGCTGTCACTACAACTGCAGGGATGGGAAACCCTAGGCTATTCCAGCTTTACACCTGTGCTAGTATCTCTCTCTTTCACACAGAGGCACACACACACGTACACGCACATCTCAGCTTTGTACATCTTCAGTCTTCAGCACAAGTTTCTGTGCTCTCTGGCATTTATTCAAGCACATCCCTTCCCAGGAAGACAAGCTGTGTACTTCCTCTGTACATTCAATAGTAAATATACACATGTATTTCCAACGGGTGCATACACCCTCCTCCCATTTTCACATGTGCAAGGAGGCATTGAAACAGTCCACCAGCACCACTACCACCACCACACTCACCCTTCTATGGCATTTCTTTTTTCCTTTCCACCATTGGCAGAGGGCACCCTATTCTTTTTCTTCCAACCTGCTGGCCAAGTGTAGAGAGAGCAGAAGGATTAAGCTCCTTCTTTCTCTCCCATCCTTGCTGAAAGGACATGCCAAATGGGCTTGGTGTCCCCTGAAGTGACAGTGAAAAAACTCCCCACCTTTCCCTACTCTTAAGCTCTGTTCTACTGTGTTTGTTCTCCAGACACCTCATAGGATACTGGGTTTATTTTGCTTTCTTCATAGACATTTCAAGTATAAAGTTAGTGTAGATACTCGCAGATAGGCAAACCCATACTATATACTGCTCCCACCCTTGAAGAATGTCAGAACTAGTGAGCAGCTCACAGCTAACAAACCAACCCTGTTCCTCTTTCCTCAAATCCTTCTTATTTCTGTGCAAACCAGCATCTTTTGTCTAAGTTTGGGAAACCAACCCTGGAGTCAGGGAGGCTTAAACTCCTACTCCACTTCTTTTCTCTCTCTCCCACTGGTCTGCCATAGATTCAATGGCTCTAATAGCCATAGTGAAACCACTAGCCTGACCTGCAGACAAATCTTCCCTCCCTCCCTCCACACCCCCCAGCAGACAATTCAAAATTTTAGAGTAAAATTTCTCAGCATATACGCAAATATATATATATATATATATATTTCAGCCCTAAACCCCCATAGTCTTCACAAAATAATGTAACAAGAACCTCAATATACCTAACATGTAAGTGCATCATCAAGTTAGTGTTGTTATTCTCCCTTCACTTTCTCCACATCAAACACCACTCTTTTCTAGGCAGTTTTAGGAACAGTTGCCTGAGCAAGCACATTTTCCTGTGTGTCCATTACACTGCTGCTGCTGCCTCCTCCTGTCACACACACACACACAGACGTGTGCGCACATGCCTTTCCCTGCTGAGAGCCAGCAGAAGTGAACACTAAAGTCACTGCTGCTTCTCCTCAGCCCACCCCTTCCCTGCCTTTTTCTCTGCTTCCTGAAACCATGAGTAACGATATCCAACTCTGACATCACTGTAAAGTGCAATGGCCAGGAATGGAGGAGAATGGGAGGAGCGAGAACATGGAAAAAGAGATAAAACAGGAGGCTTGGGAAAGGAGGAGGAGGAGGGGAAACCAAAGAGGTGGCACTTGTCACCAGTGCTGCACTACTCACAACTCCAGTATCCCACAAACTAAGGACGACTCAGAAGAGTAGCTGATGGGATTGATCCCACCCCACCCTCCCATGCTCCACATACATCCCCAGTCCCTCCCCGCGCTCTTCCCCTCTCACTCAAACGTCAGACTCAATACTGGAGAGTTTCTCATAAACATGCCCGTTGCTGGAGCCATTGAAAGCCCTGGGGTTTTTGTTGTTAGGCACACAGGGGTTGGACTGGTTCCCTATACAGATGTCCTTCTGGAAACGGGCTGGCACAGCCCCATGAAGGGCTGAGACCACCGGCTTGTTGGTGGTGACAATGGCTCGGAAGTCTGGCCTGGCTTTGGGCCCTCCTGCCACCACAGGCTGCCTGAAGAAATAAGATTTGCTGCCGTGGAGCAAGCATTGGTCATCCCCAAAAGTGGGGATGAAAGGGTTTTGGGTGACCCGGTCGGGGTAGAGCGACTTGCTGAGCATGTAGCCCCCACTGCTGCCGGGGTTGTTGTGGTGGTGGTAGCTGGTGGCGGGCACTGAGGACTTGTTGTTGGCAAAGGTGGTCTCACTGGCTGGCATCTCAAACATGTGGGCGTAGGGGCTCCCCTCCAAAAAGCGGCCCTTGTCCTTGAGGCTGACGCTGCGGGGGGCCAGGGCCGAGTCATCCTTCTGCAGGTCCACAAAGGTGTCGTAGGAGTGCTGCCGGCGGAGTTTGTTGCGGTTCTTCTTCTGCACCTTAGAGGCAGAATTGGAAGGGCTCTGAGGATATTTGGAGGAGGAGGTGGCACTGGTGGCCACGGGCACAGGGGCAGGCGGCTGGTCCAGCTCTTGGAGGGAGTTGTCCTCACTGATGTCGTACAGGTTGCCCGCTTTCTTACAAGCCTCACAGCGGATGCAGGCCTGGCGGGTGGAGTTCTGCCCCACCGTTGATGGCGTGTAGTTGTGCAGCTTAGAAGGGCAACTGCGGCAGAAATTAGCCCCGCTCCGGTCCTCCCAGTCTAGATTGGTCAGGTTCTTCTCCCACGGCGCTGGGACCCCGCTCACAACGCTATGCTTGTGCTCATTGCTTCCACCAAACTCGCCTGAGCCGTGCTTGTGATGGGCCCTGTTAGTGCAGGATCCACCCCCTCCTCCTCCCGTGTCACGCTTAAAGTCATCTCCCCGTTCTTTGTAGATATCCGTCAGGTCCACGTGCTCCCAGTGCGGTGAGTTCTCCTTGGTCCGAAACTGGTCAAGGTAGAAGTCCCGCAGCCCTTCCTTGTCCCTGAAGTAGCGCTTGTGGTCAGGTGAGCGGGGTGGGCGCCGGCGGTAGGCCAGCTCTATCTCGTCAAATTCCCTCCGGGACTTGGCAGAGGCTGGGCGCTTCTTCAGGCTGTCCTTGTACTGCTGCTTCCGCCTCTTGGCTGCATTGCCCTCAATGTTGCCATAGGTGACCGTGTGAGTGGAAATGTCAGAGACGTCTGAGCGGATCAGGTCATCGTGGGTCCCACTGCCCCCGTAGCGGTCACTCTTGAAGGAGAACTTGCCATAAAGGTCACCCAGCTGGCTGTGCTTGGCAGGGGGCAAGCCCAGGTCCAGGGGCTTCTTCCCGATGGAGCGCGACTGGGCGTTGAAGGGCGGGTTGTCACAGTCATAGAGCCCGTCGATGGAGCTGGTGCTGCCAATGCTATGGGGGCGGTGGTGGTGGTGGTAGTGGTCCTGATACACATTGCTGTCCTTCAGCTGGAGATTGCCAAAGGTCCTTTCCACCTCACTAATATAGTCACTAAAGAGGTTCTCCTCACAGGGGGGGTTGTTGTAGGATTTGCAGTCTGAGTGGGTGAAGCTGCGGCGGTGCTCAGAGATGTCATAGACGGATGACTCGCGGCGGATAAAGTCCAGGGCACTCTGTGGTGAGCCATTGACCCCTGACAGGTTGGCCATGTTCTTGGCTGTCCGAAGCAGGCGGAGGATGTTGGAATGAGTGTTGTTCATAGTTGCTGTGGGGGAGTTCATTGCTGACTGGCGTTCTTCAATGGCCACGCCGTGGATGCAGCTGTAGATACCCTGAAATGAGAGAAAGAAAGGAGGTGAGCAGTCCTCCAAAGAATACACAGAGGGGGACCTGAACTGCCAAGTACCCTGTGCATCAAGAGTCTGTTCCTGTAGGATAGTAGGGCCTATCTGCCTTCCATCGTGAAGCTCAATCAAATCAAATGAAATCAGATCTGCTGTACCAATCCTTGCTGTTCTGACCCTGTTTCTTGGCCCTCACATTTTTCTTTTCCCTCCATTCCTCTTCCTCTGCTTTGTTTCAAGTTGTATCTTCAGGATGCAGGAATGCCTGCTTGCATCTGTGAGAGTTAGTCAAATCTAGTAGGTATAACACAGAATTGCAAATGGGGACAATAATATCCTTGGGAATAAAAGAATCAAGACAAATGATTCTGTGGGGATGAGAGGATGAAAATCTGTTTTGGCCCCTGAAAATCATCTGGGCATCAGTGAATCAACAAGACAGGAGCTATCTTAAAAGGGAACAGCTTCATTTGTCATAAACTTAGCTACCTTTATCACCAGTACAGATTAGAGAAGGAAACAGAGAAAGAGCAGAACTCTAGGATAGGTATTTAGGTATTTTGCATGTGGTTGACTGAAGTACAACAGAATTCTTAATTGTATTCTGTTAAATTTAACAGTGATAACAGGCTCTAAATTGACACCCCCGAAAGCAGAAGTCCTCTATTCAACCTCAAATCAGATAACAGAAAGGCCCAATTTCTCCACATTCTCCACAAGCTCATTTCACCCATGACTGTTTACAAGGGCTATCCCTAGGAACAGAAGAAAAGGGGCTCCTTTATTCCCTGACCTTCCAAGTGGTGCCTGATGATTAATGTCAATTGTGAAATGGACACCATCACATCATGTTATCATGGTTTCTCAGCAGCTAGCAGATGATGAACACTTTTCAGACCTTTCACCAGCCTGGCCCAGGTCTAACAGATAACCACAGAATGAAATAATCTATTCTTAGCTTAGGGTCACCAAACACAATGCCCCATCTCATCTCCAGACTAAACCACTTAAGAAACTAACAATATAGAAGAGAGGCTGAGCCCTTGCATTCTAACGGCTTTGTCATTTCTCTTGAATATGTCATGCAGCAATTATATACTCCTTGTACAATCAAAGTAACTTCTGCTACATCAGATGCTGAGCTAAAAAATGCCAAGGTTTGACCTCACTTCAGAATGGATCAGGAGAATGGACCAGTGGCTTGAAAGAAGGAAAATAAAGCTCCAAACGGGATACTTCTAGCAACACTAATAGTAGAAGATGACTCAGAAATGGCTAGAATCTGTTTTAAATGTAAATGTTGTACCCTAAGGCAGATTTGCATAAAGCAATTGCTAAGTTTATGTGGTCATCCTCTGTAAAAAGATTTCTGCATAGTTCAGGGCATAGCTTTCGGTTAAGGACTTCTGACTGTCAATGAAGGCACACTTCTAGTTAACAAAAGGTCAGCTGAGAAGCTGTAATTTAGAGGACACTGTAAAACTCTTGAATTTCTAATCATGCCATCCATCATTACTTGATTACAACTCCCAACTCACTTTGGAGGAGCAAACAGTAACAGTTAACTTGTCTTTTCCTGTGTTTTCATCTCCATGTGAA
Source organism: Agelaius phoeniceus (assembly GCF_051311805.1). Lineage (NCBI taxonomy): Eukaryota > Metazoa > Chordata > Aves > Passeriformes > Icteridae > Agelaius > Agelaius phoeniceus. The sequence goes on along the minus strand of NC_135269.1, from coordinate 26,104,894 downwards.
ATTTCCATTTCCTTTACCATAATCCAGCAGAGACCAGACATGTCACAGAAAAGAACTAACATGTTTTTGCAACGTTAACAGTGCAAAGATGACACTGTGCAGACTGCCACCTGTGTATTAGACAGTCTTGGTGGATATTCACATCTCCAGTACCTAGGACTATGTAAATAAAGTCTGTTTGTCCCTGACAGTTAATGACACTCACCCTGCTGATGGAGAAGACCACACCAGGCTTGCCAGAGCAGACACCCATGAAGCAGTGGCGGAATTGCCAGTAGAAGAGATGCTCACAGATGAAGGTGATGAGACTGAGGGCCATGGCTGCTCCCAACATGTAGAAGACACCTGCCATGTTATCTATATCCAGCTGGCTGCTCATAACCTCATTCTTCTCATTGTGACAAATGCCAGTGAGCCAGAGAGCTTCCAGCTCCTCCATCTCCCCTAGAATGACAGACAGGAGGAAAGAAACAGGTAGGATAATCCTGCAATGGCTGAAGAGCTCGAACTGGGGCATACTGAAAGCAAGATCTAACATAATTTCCAGTCTTCACGTTCTTTTTCCACATCTCCAATATCCATAAAATATCCTGACTGCCCTTCTGATGTGGGCAAGTGCCATTTGTCACAGGAAAGTCAACAGGATTTTTCCAAAGCTGGTATTAGCCATAACAAGCTGTACCACAGGACACAGCTATGATGCTTGCTGGATGTCTACACTGAGATCCTGAAACAGTTGTCCACCACATGACTGAAGACCTGGCCTCAAAAACTTCCACTTTCATTAAGTCAATGAAGGGAAAAATTAGTGACTGATAGTGGTAGACAAAAATTAATCGCGTCTAGATGAAAACATTGTATGTTTCCAGCTCGGAATCAAAATATTGATTTTTTTCCATCAATTTTTGTTTCCATCATATCCATAGCTCATTAAAACCAAGTGCAATGTTCCAAAAAACATTTGAGTATTTTTACTTGTTTTTCTTCCCTTCAATTTTGTCCAAATTCAACACTTACAAGGGCTTTGACCAATCAAAAATTTTACTAATTCGTATCAGCTATGAGCAAATGTTCTGTACTCTAATTTCATACACCACTTACTACAGTTATGGTGCTTTCATGAGGGGTGAGAGAGAGGTAAACACACACACGCATGCACGAATATTGGGACATTCAGAACAAACTAATTTGCTGGATGACAAATTGTTTCATGTTTTTAAAAAGTTTGTTTTTCACATTTTCAATCTCCAGTCCAGTGGCAGGGGGGAAAAATCCTTACATTTAAGAAGTGTCATAACAGAGTCTTTGAAGCTTTGTGGAGAACTTATGTCCCTCTCTGCAATAATACATACTAGTCTTTTTAGAAACAGAACAATCTCTCTGTCAGGTGGCCTATTTTCTGAAGTATGTCCAAGTTATGTTTTTTCCATATTTATAGTACTGTATGTTATTTTCAGATTTCAGGGGAGAAAAAGAATACTTATAAATAAAATAACCTGTGAATTTTATTTATTCATAAAAAAAGGAAAATGTAATGTGAAATGGAAAGACAGGAAAATACTTGCTAAGAAGGAATTTATTTTCCCATGAACAGTCTTTCTTAATACTAGCATTTTCTCTGTAAATTAAGAAGTGAACTATGTAACTATAATGTTCTAATTAAAAACTCATTCCAAAATATGCTTCTGAGTCTCAAGTTTTTCTTTTTTTTTAATTTTGTTTTGGGCTATTTTTAGGTTTTGGAAAATCTGATTTAGCTCTTTCATCCAGAAATATTTATCAATTCAGTTAGCTCTGCATGAATTGATCCTGTCTAGAGCTATAAAGTATGGAATAACCACAGACAGTCCAGTATAATTAGTGGGTTTGGTCATGGCAAAACCTCAAAGCTAGTGAAAAATTCACACCAGAGTTCTTGTTTTTACAAGATATTTTGCACATAAGATATTTTTCAAACATACATCTGATCTTGTTCTATGAAAACTTTAGTGCTTTTGGCACTAAAGGCTTTTGATGGTACTGCTACCCTGCATCAATAACAAGAAAGACGTGAAATTCTCGCATTTTTGGTGTGTTGCCTCTAAAAAAACCCCATTAATAATTCCATGTTCTCAACTCACATCTGAAGCACCAGAGCTAGAGGCTTCCATTTCTTACCATGCAAAACTCAGTATTTCTTAGGAAAATTCCAGCACTTCTCTTTCTTGTCACTTACCATCTCCAAAAAGCTGTAGAATCGCCAGATCAACCTGGCGCTTCCAGCCTGAGTCCTTCTGGATGGCAATGCCATAGCCAGTGGAGGCAAACACTTTCCCACTCCCAATTGTCACCAGCTTGCAGCCTTCATCTCTGCCAGCCATGTAGTTTAGCACTGCTGCATCATAAATGAAAGCATCCAACTTCCTGCACAGAGGCAAGAAACAAGAGGGTATAGTACAGAAAACATAACATCTGCATGAAATCAAAGGTGGTTTTAGGAAGCTAAGCAAGAAATTAACCTCTTTAAGATGGACTGCAATATGTCATGTAGAATCATAGAAAGGTTTTGTTGGAAAGGATCTTAAAGACCTCTTAGTACCAATCCCCACTGCAGTAATCCGTGGTTCTCTGGGCTTTGTATGGGTCCAATCCAGCTAGCTGGAGCCCAAGCCCACACGGACCTGCATGGACTGAAGATAAAAGCCGAGAAGGCTCTTCCCACGTGGGGGCGAGTATCCTGTTCATTGGCTTGGGATGGGACACTGCTGGCCACAGTGACCCCCCAGGCAGGAAAGAGGCCAAACCTTTACCTGCAGTGGGGTTTTGTCCCCCAGGGGAAAGGGGACGGGGAAAGAGGACCGTGGCCAATGGGATGCCATTGGGGAGGGGTGAGGGGAGGGGATCCATGGGGCCAGGATACCACCAGGGGTGTAGAAAGGAGTGCATGGGGAGAAACCATGGGATGAGGAAGGGGGAATAATCTAATGACATACCACACTCAGTACAAAATTCCCAGTGCAAAACAACCAACTAAATGAACTATTTAGTGCAATACAACACCCCATGACATAAGCAGGAACACCTTCCACTAGATGAGGTTGCTCAGAGCCCTATCCAGCCTGGCCTCAAACACTCCTAGGGATGGGGCATCCCCAACTTCATCACCTTACAGTAAAGTGCCTCACCACCATCATGCAAAAGATTTTTTTTCCTAATATCTAATCTTTCAGATTGAAAGCATTCCCCCTTGTCCAGTCAGTACATGCATTAATTAATCCAGCTCTCTTGTAGGCTCCCTTCAGGAAGGTCACCCTAAAGTCTTCTCTTCTGAACAATCCCAACTCTCTCAGCTTTTCCTTGTAAGGAGATGTGCTCTATCCTTTTAATCATCTTGGTGGCTTCCTCTGGACTTGCTCCAGCAGGTCCATGTCCTTTCTATGCTGGAGACCTCAGAGCTGGATGCAGCACTACAGGTGGTGTCTCACCAGTGCAGAGCAAAGGGGCAGAATCCCCTCCTTCATCCTCTGCCCATGCTCCTTTGGATGCAGCCCAGGATACAATTGGCTTTCTGTGCTGTGAGTGCCATTGCTGAGTCGTGTCCAGCCTCTTGTCCACCTGCACTCCCAAATCCTTCTTGGCAAGGCTGCCCTTGATCCCTTCATGTCCCAGCTGGTGTTGATACCAGGGGTTGCCCCAACCCAGGTGCAGCACCTTGCTCTGGGTCTTGTTAAATCTCATTAAATCCCCATGTGCCCACTTCCTGAGCCTGTCCAGGTCCCTCTGGATGGTATCCCATTCTTCAGGTGTCATCTTCACTTTCACCATAGTTAGATTAAAATCTAAGCCTAAAGCTGTTTTACAGGTGAATCTGGGTTATAAATGAGGATCGTCTATTTTTTTTCTGACTATGTGCTAATCATCATTTCTGATCTTAAAGGAAATTTGGAATACACACATACTGCAAGATAAAGGTGAATGAAGAGGAAGTCAAGGGGATCTATATCCTTAAGAATAGCTTATATTTCTCTACTGCCTTTCATCTCAAAAGAATCTAAAATGCCTTATAAAATGTATCAATATTAGACAGCAAAGTAGGGATTGAAGTAAGGAAAATATTTTCTCCAATTCAAATACTGGCATGACTTAGCTGAGAACAACGATTTTATTTTTCAAATCAAATACAGTCAGGACATTATGTTTAACCCCTCAGTTACTGTGAAAAGTACTACCAGATCTTTACCAATGTCAACTGGCCACAAGAGCAGCTTTATAGTTTACCCTGTTGAATTGGTCTTTGTTAAAGAATTTTCAGCTGAAAATCACAACAAAAATTCTGTTTCAACACAGAGAAATCCCCATTATGGAGTGTGTAGAGAGCACAATGGCATGATGAGAGCCTTTTCACACTGCAACAAATTGATTTGGATGTGGGGTACAGTCTCGGGAAGTTGCATCTTCCACAAACCCAAAGACAGCAGATGAGTAAATCCTCCCACTAGATCTGAAATGAAACATTTTCTGATAAATCCTAAGATCTTCCAGTTGCACATTATCTCTCGCATACTATGTTTACAACACACCTCCTGCACATATATTTACAGTATGATGATTATCTCAGTTCAAGTGCTTATCTGTGATGAAGTCTGTCCAAGGGTGAATATGAAGCCAGGATGACATCTATCACAAGTGATGACCTCTATCTCATCCATACATTTCCAGGACAGTGCATATTTATTTCCTGAATGATGACTGTCCTGGCAAATGTACCTTCCCAGGATGACATCCAACTATGGCACAGCCATTTGTAATGGGCTGCGGGCCTCTGAACTGGCAAACAGGTTTAGGAATATTCAGTCAATCTTGTAATTAAATTGGCTAAACATCTTAATTTGTGCTTTGAAATGAACTTTCTCCTAAGAATACAACATGAGTGTAAGCAAAAATGTTTTTTATTCACTGTGGCTGGGCTCTGACAACCAAAATGGTCAGTTCTGAGAGCAGGTCTTTAATTACAAAGGACAAAGGCTTGCAAAATGTCATTTTGAGTTAGGTCCTTTGCAGATTCACTGTTATTAAAATAGGATGAGCTATTCAAGCATGCTTTTTGCTAACGATTTTTCCCATGTCTCCAAAATTACCCAAGGAAATGCTTACATTTTATACTTCCATATTATTCAAATAATGTTTTGTTTAGCCCTAGATACTAAAATATTCCAGAGAGTAGGCTACTTCCAAACTATTTGCTTCAAACCTACCTTCCATTATACTGTATTAGCTGGTGATACACTGGGGTGGGATTAGTCTGACAGCTTCCTGATTAACATAATCTTTTATACACAGAAGGAGGGAAAACAAAGGAATTTCCAGATGACAATGTAAATGCTCTGAGAAAAACTTTGTCCACAGAGACCTGTGAGCTTTTCTTCTGTATGCATAAAAACCCATCAGCATGAAACATCTTGATGAAGCAAGGTCTTGGGGACCAACACACACATGGATTATGTACACAGGGATACAGGAGATTCTCCTTTTCCTTTTCTTTTTCTTTTAATTCTTATAAACACAGCAAACCAAGAAACTTTTATACAGATATCAATAGAAAAACCTGGTAAAAAGAACCACGGAGTCACTCTCCTGTGCTGTGTGTGGTCTTGCTATACTTTTAACCATGGAATGACAATCGAGGCTCATTTTTCAAACCCTAAAACTTGAATTTTCCAGACAAGCATGCAAAAAGTCAGGTTTCTGTGGTGAGTAAGCATGCAAGAAAGCCTCACCCAGTCTTCAGCGAGAACAGAGCATCGTCCACGCCCCTCTGATTGAACTTCACCATGTAGCTGTGCATTTCAGGGTAGTTGTTGCGGATGTTCCTTTCCGTGCTGCCGTTGGGAACCGTCCCGAAGCGGAAAGGGGGTGAGAAGTCATTTGGTTTCTGGAACTGAAGAGACAGAAAAAGGAATATTTCTCACAGTCTTTCAGATGGAAGCAGTCATCTGGTTGGGAGAACATCAGAAGGTTGATCTGATTTTATTTTACTATCATGTAGAAAACATAATTGAAAAGATATTTTATTGTTTTCAAACATGAATATCTCCTATTAATGCCAAAGACCTAAGAAGAAAATCTGAGCAAGTTGTTCTTTTTCTCTACTCTGGATTAAGTGCATGAAATAGTCAGTGATCAGAGATTAAGTAGGAGGTTAGATAAAAGCAAAAAGGAAAGAGAAAATGTAACAGTGGTGCTGGAACACAGTCAAGAAACGGTTTCCAATAAAATCTATGTGATGTGCTTTTTATCCACAACTGTCATTTAGTTCCCAAGAAGTATCGTTTTCAGCTCTGCGGATGCCTTTACACTTCCTGGTCCTGACAGAGATAGAAAAGTAATTAATGAGCAGAGATGCCTCTCAGCACACCTCACACCCACTTCACCAAACAAATTATTAGCTTTCAAAGTTTTGGGCAAATGTCCCAAATAAAATGCTGTTAGTGGCTGCAAGTTACTAGTTACATTTGATGCCCAGAACAGAGCTGGCAGAACACTCCAAAGCTTTTGCTGCTCACAAGAAATACATTCATCATATCATTCCCCCACGGCTGCAAGCCTCTGAGATTTTATATGCCACTTGCTTAACTCAAGTCATAATCAATGATCTCTGGGATTTTATGAGGAGTAAAATTTAGACTGTCAATTATCAAGACTGCTTAAAACCCCTAGAACCAGCAGATGAGAAGGAGCACAGAATTATAAACTAGGAACTGAATAAGCAGTAAAGAAAAAGATGCAAAGGTAGGTTAAATGGAAGGAAGCCTCCTCCTCTCTGGATATATCAAGCAGTAGCTTGCCTGGTGTTATTTCTTGGGTCCCAAATGTGACTGTGTATTTCTATGATCCTGAGAAGCACACTGACAACAGGCTAATGGTCACACCAAAACCATTTAAGAGAGGGAGTGCACCTGGGTCATGAATACGTGCAGTCATGCACTGCCACCTTCCACAGGCCTGCAATCCACAGATAGCTCTAGCTTAAAACACATGCAGATGAGCCTTGTTCTTAAGCTCTACTTAAAGCCATTTTGGAACTTGGTCGGCTCAGCTGAGGAGGCCAGAGCCCCCACAGCAGTGTGTCTTGCTCACATCTCAGCCATGAGGACAGCTAGAAGCTGGGCCTGTGGGTAGATTACACACTGTTCACTTGTTTCTGTGTATCAGCCAACTCATCTCCAGTTTGGATGGCAAGAGGGGCTAACTTGCATGTGCATGTGAGTGTGGGAGAGAGAACACGTGTCCTACTGCTTTAAGCCAATAAAAAACATCGGGGCTGTTTTTCTGAACTCAGGCTAGTGCATCACCAACAAAACAGAAGTTTCACACAGCATAAAACAGACTGTAAGGTGTCTCTTAGAACTCTGTCACACCCTCTAGGGAGGAAGAAAACTCGCAGCTATCAAAGACTGTAATGAAAGCAAACTTTGATGGGAGAAAAATCACCGCAGCATGCTAAAATTATTCTTTTTTACTAAGCTGATTAAAGCAGCAGCCTAGGGGACCCATCACAAGGAGGGCACTGCCATGCCAGACACAAAGAAACACAGTCTCTCCCCTGACATGCTAAACCAGAAGATTGCAGCATGGGCAACTTGCTTTCCCAGAGGCTGCAGAACCCCACCTTAAAGGCATACAGGACATTCCCATTCCCACAGAGCCCTCTGACAGAGTACAGCCAACAGGAGAAGCATCAGGCAGGCCTGACCAGCATTTGTGTGGCTGAGTTTTGGCAAGTCCATTTCATACTTCCACCCTCCATTCCCAGTCATACAGTCTCTACTTTTGTCTGCTTCCATCATGGTGCCTACAAACTGGAGTAAGAAGGATTACAAAGGCAGGCATTTCCCTGTGATAAGGGAAATAATCCCAGCTCTGAACTATCTTTTGTTCGCACATTGTTCCAGAGCCCATATTAGCAGCCACAGGTGAAAGGCTCCAGAATCTCCTGGGCAATCAATAAATAAATGAAAACATTTCTCTTGTAAGAAATTACTGTTTCTGGCTACAGGAAAAGCACACTTCTAGAGAAAGAGGTCAGGTTGATGACTTCTTCAAATTCACATACTACTCATTCACTCACCAATCCTTACCTCCTGCTGATTCCTTAGTCAGAACAGATCTTCAAATGCAAATAACTCTCCACACACCAACATGCACACACACTTCTTCAGCAATAGCTTGGTGAGCAGCAAGACAGGAAATGATATGAAAGGATCCATATGGGGCCCACACCAGACAGTTTTAGCTTGAGTGCCCAAGAGGAACACAGATCCCCAGCTAACCTAGCTTAATGTTTACAAAGCTGAAAGTAACCAATGTCCAGCTGACTCCACAGTCCATGCAGCCAGAGATAAGCAGCTACTTCTCCCTATTTGAGAAGTAATAGCATAGATGCATAGAGCTTCCTGATAGGAGATAGCAGTTCAAAAATCCCCATGTGTGTTTCTTGGCAGTAAATGGGCACAGCTCAGCCCAAGGATGAAGGGATCTCCAGTGAGCTCTCCAGAGTCAAAAACTATTGCATCATCCTGAACTAACTTCTGTCCCACACAGCTCATCCTGAGGGGACAAGAAGACATGTGAGCCTTCCCAGAAAGTTCATGGGACAGATGGGGAAGGAGTGTGTCCTTTTCTGCCAACACAGTAGAGGAATGTGTGGAGGAACTGGAGATGATCTGCAAGGAGGAAAGTTAATTGACAGATTGTCAAAGAGTTCAGTAAGGAAAGCCACTTGTTTGATTTCTCCCAGGGGCTGGGACCGTGAGCCTGGATCATAAGTATCATCCCCAGGGAAGCAGGGCTCTTTGGCAGACAGGTCTGTAGGGAGTCTGAGACACGAGGGAGGAGCTGATGCACAATGCAGGGGCCATTACATGGAGGAAGCCTGTGCAGAGATAATCTCAATGCTGCAGTGAACATTGACAAAGGACGTAACCACAGATATGGACAGAAAGGGTCAGAATGTAGAATTAGGGAACTGTCCCATTATTTAATGCAAAAAATTTCTTCTGTCAGAGCTTTAAGTCACAACAACTCCACTCCAGGCATCTGCAAAGGGGAGTCCTGGGAGGTTCTGGCAAAAAAAAATGCAGTGGTAATAGGGGAAGATAAGCAACTACATCAGTTGCTGAGAAAAGCCAGCTGTACAGGGTCCACACTTGTAGGAGCCCCACATTATACTTGCCTGCAGCAGGAGACCTGTCCTGCTGCCCGGCTCTACCTGCCTCAAGGGGTGACTGCCTGTGAGGAACCAGCAGAGCTCACTGCAGTCCTGCACCCAAAGAGCCCCAGACAGAGATGTATCCCACTTGCATCCTCCCACTCATTCACCGTGGAACCTCTGCTGAGAGATGCTCCCCTGTTATGTACCCAAGGTGGTGTGCACATCCTCTTACCCCTGAAAGAAGTCCCCCTTGCTTCACATCAATTGTGAAGGAGGATGCTAGAGATGGGGGTGGAAAGCAGGCACCGAGGATGCCTGAAGGGCTGCAGTAGCTCTGGAACATGAGAGATCTATGTTCAGAGCCCAGTGGCTGCCTGCCTCTTCAACCCCTCACTCCACAAACTGAAATCAAGGAGCATTAAGTGCAAAGCAGACCTCAGCTTTGCAAAAGTAACCTCTCTGAGTCAGAGAGCAGATATCTTCCTCCTCTGGAGAGCAATAAACACACAGGCTGGAAGCTGTTAGCACATTCAGAGGGGAGAGCTCCTTTGCCACTCCTCTCCCCATCTCTCCACGAGAGCTGTCGACAGCGGCAGTGAAAGCGGGCTGAAGTGGCTCGGCTGGCAGAGCTGTTTCATTAGCAATTTGGAGCCGTGCCGTGCAGAAAGCAGCATTGTTCTCAGATGTTCAGATATCAATCTGCATAATGAAACAGGTGATAGGAGCTCTTCCCATTCATGCAGCAGCAAATGGAGGGGATTTAGAGATGAGGGGAAGGGGTTATGTCTAATTGGCGACAATTAATTTGATGAGAATTTTTTTTTCAATATATTGTCTATCACCGAATGGATCCAGAAAAGCACATCTGCACTTATTTATCTGCCTCATGTAGGCCCTGTTTACACTGTAAAGTGTTTGCCAATAGCATTGAAAGCAGTTTCCCAAACTCAGCAAGCTCTTGCTACAAAAAGTCTCTTTTTTATCAGCCAATCTACTTTTACACTGCTGAAAAAAAGCCCAAATCAATGCACTGCTGAATAACATAATGAGCTGGCAGAACTTGGTGCAAGGGTGGGTGTGTGGGTGTGTGGGTGTAGTGCTTTACCCTTATACAGCTTCTCTGGGAGGGCTCCTTACACTCTGTAAGGCCCTGATGACCAATTAAAGTTTTCTACCACAGGAAGCTCCACAGCTCTGACCCATCAAACTGAGAGCCACAAATTCAGCTCCTCTGCTAGCTGCAAGTCCAAAAGAGCTTAAGCCCATGTTAGATACTTTTGAGCTCGCTTCATTTACCCAAAAGTAAGTGCCAAGCTGAGATGCCTAGGGAATTTCACCCCAGGAACAGGTCTCTCATAGTCCTTGTGTCAAATTTGCCCACCACCTGAGGGTAGTTTGGACACTCCAGTACACCTAAAATAGCCCTAGACATCTACATCAGCCCAAATGAATCTAGCTACTGGGCCATTCAGCTCTCAGGGCATCTCCCACCAAAAGCACAGGGAGCCAACCACTATGGGTAGCAACAAGCCTGAATGTTGCTAATTCATGCTTGTACATGATTTACACCTAATGTACAACTTCTTTGCATTGCCCAAACATCCTTGATTGTCTCCTCTTGTTCTGGTTCAGCTGTATGTCACTGCAGTCAGCTTGCCCCTTTCTTCATTGCCTGAAAATCCAACCAGGCTGTTTGCACAAGAGCTTCCTTCAGAACCTTAAAAATTGAAGAGTGGGTCAGTGGTTTCCAGGTCTAACTCTGAGGTAGCTCTATGCCTGTACTTAAGTCCTGATAGGTTACACATGTCCACAGCAGTATGTCTTGCCATAGCTGCCTTCTGTGTCCTCTGTTTTCAGCTAGGATATTAATTCTATCACAGCTAATGGACAACTCTCAAAGAGAAAAAGTTTGTTTTATTCTTATCCCCAAAATACATAATTTTTGTCCTCAAGCTACACCATAAACAATGTCACAGTATCCCAAACCTGGATTTGACCCTGAGAAGATGTCTCTTCCACCTCTGTCTCTCCAGTGAGTCTCTCCTGGGCATCACCATTCCTGACAGCTCTTAATCCAGTCCACTGTGGAAGATGGCTGGAGACTCCTCCATTCCCTGGACATTGCCCACCAGAGCTTTACTACTGGAAAGTTCTTCCAAGTATCTGAACTAAAGTCTTCCAGCTGCAAATACAACTGCAATATTTTCTGTTATCTTGTCCGTGGGCAGGGAAATCCAAATAGTTTCTTCTTCTCTGAAGGTGAATTTTATGTTTTTGAAGACCATTGTGCTGCTGCTTCTCCATGTTCTTTGACTGCAGCTAAAGAAGCCCAGTTTCTTTAGTCTTTCTTTGCAAGCTGTGGACCTGCAACCATTCTTGCTGCTGTCCTTTGGCTGTATCCTGTAGGTCTTTCCTTGACTTACCTTTGAACATATATGTTCACCAATCAAGAACAGATCTGATCCCCATATCAAGAACCATATCTTGATGGTTCCACCATATCAAGAACAATCTGATCAAAATCCAAAGATGCTGAGAGAATATTACACTGAAAAATCTTGCGGTAAGGCAACACAAACAATGCTAATCAGAGTTCATGCTTATTATTCCTCTTCTCAGGGCCTCTCTGTATTATATCATGTTTTGTCGATCCTTCATTTTCAGCTTGCAAGTTCTTCAAAGCTGCAACTCTGTCCTGATCTGCATTCAGGTAGCAACCAGTTTGTTTCTGGAATGTCAATCAACACTGCCAGCACCATTTTCAGAGCTTTTACTGTATTCTCTTCTTTCTGCAGCTTGGATTGTGCACGTAGGCACATCCACAAACCCATGCTCCCAGTCCCCTGTCCTGCTAGAGGAGGTGCTCTACAGATTTCGAGCACAGAACTTGCTACTGCTGGTGGCTTGGTGTTGTAGGAACTGTAAAATTGACAAAATTGCATCCCTGCTAGGAGTGGACTAGCTGTGCCAGCCCAACAGCATAGGCAGAAAATCATACTGCAAACCTAAATCTTAGCACTGGTACAAGTCTGTGAGGAGAGCAGACTAAAGTGACTGTGCTGCTTATTCTCTATTATTAATGTCTCTTGTACAGATACTTCTTGAGATTCATTCCTAAAGCATCCCTCTCCTCTGTGCACAGTCATGTAGTTTTGACATTACAGACATTTTTTATTTCCAAGGTGGAACTCTCAGCCATTTCCAAGTGACTATGAGTTTTCAGATCATCCTTTTACCCTAGCTCTTTTTAGTTCCCTCCTGCATTCTGTCACAATAACATTCTCTGCCTCTTCAGCAGTGGCTGGGACTCCTCACAGCTCTGAATCCAGTTGCCACATCAACTCCTCCTGAAACCCCAGTTTCTTGTCTTCACTAGTCAAACAAAATGTCTTGATGCATAAACAAACAAAAAAAGGAAGCTAAAAAAAAGGGGACCAAACAGCACCAAATCAAATATGTCAATTTTGGGAGGGCATAAAATTTCCCTGTCCTCCCTCAGACTTTGACTTTGTGGTTTATCTTATTATTCAGTACCCAGTGATGTTTCAAATTCTCTGTCTTGCTTTGCATAGTGCTTTCACCCATGAATTGTTCTAGATAAGTCCAAGAAAGGAGTTATCAGTTAGTGCAGCTGACTGCAGTGAAGTTGGCAAAGAATTCTATTAAAGTCCCTTTTAAAGGAAGATGTAGTGTGGGTCAGACCCACAAACAAGAAAGAAAAATATCTGTGAATGTCTGTTGGTGAAATATGGACATGTGCGGGTCAGGAAAGGGAACAGAGCAACCTGGTGGCAATGCAGAGGTGAGGGGGTGAAAGCAAAAGAAAAGACTTCAAATATAGCAACTTTAAAAATAGTTGTCCTTGCAAAATAACTGAGATGAAAGCAGAGATCCAATTGGTGGAAGAAGCCTCCATCACATGCAGTTATTGCCAGAGCAGTGCACACAGTCGGACCGTGCAGCCTCTTTGCAAGCTGGATTGCCATGTACAGACCTGCTCTGTTCCACTCCTGCACCCTGGGCAGAGCAGCATCACCCCAAACAGACAGCATGTCAGGGATCCCACACCCTCCATGGACACACCTGCTTGTGCCTGCTGCCACCACGCTGCCTTTGTGCTGACCCAGGCCTGAGGGGCCACTGCAGGATCCCACATCACCTACAGACAGAGCCCACCCACCACCAGCACACCACAGCCTTCTGGGTGGGGCAAGTGCTCTGTGCAGTTTCTCCACCTGACAGGTAATATTAAAGCCTTAAATATTCCTCAGGACACATTTGGCAGTATATAGGCTTCAAGTCATTGTTAGGTGTCCCTCAAGCTTGACCAGAAATCTGCAGTGGAATCACTGAGCGTCACCAGTCAGAGCCAAAAGCTGCTTGCACAGCTGCAGTGTTTGTATGGATGGTATCATACCATAGCTATGGTATCACAGTCATAGCTGTTGCAATGAAGGGTGCTATGAAATCATAGCTATGGTGCACTTAACTTTGGCTGCATGCATGTTGAGGATGGAGATCACCTGTTTATCCAGCATCAAATCATGCCATGTATCTAATTCTTGAAAGTCAGCTTCCTTGGAAGCTAAACATAATGGGACAAAGGGTATCTACTGAATAATCCCAGGCAAACACAAAAGAGAAATTTGTGAGGCAGAAAGATGCCACTTACTACACTCATGTTAATATCATTAGGAGTGTAGATGTTCATTCAGAGGGAGAAAATTAACTGATTAAAAAGACCTTGAGAGGAGAAGTGACAGCTAAGTACAGGGGAATTTGAAATCTGCTTTGTTTGCGCATGAGACAGCTGGTTAACAAATTACAAAACACTCTGAAAAATTCAGAGGATGTAGTTTGGTGGGGAAGCAATTCCATTTTTCACCCATTTTCACAAACAAAGGAAGGTCAGATCCTCCTGTCTTCTGAATACTAAGAGTAGCCATCCTACTATTATGTGGGTACTATCCACTGGGCAGCAGGGTGAAACCCTGCACAAGCCTGGCAAACCTCCAAAAGACTTCACAGGGGCCATAATTTTCATCCAAGCAATTTTAAAAGCTTAGTAATTACATTAGTGCAATTTCTTAAGCACATCTGTAGGGCAGAGATGCAAAGCAAAACAGCAGAGCACTTCAGACAGGGCAGCACCTTCCCAGAGCTGGGAGATAATGCCTTCCTTTAACCTTCTGATGAAAACTGCCTCCTACCTGCAAATGAAAGACAGAGAAAGGAAAGCCACATCACTCCCATGTGAGTCCTGGGGCACTGAGCTACACCTGGAATAAACAAGTCTACTGGGCCACCCAGATAATGGGGAAGTTTGACCTTGAGTAGCCAAAGGCCCGGGAGAAGCAGGGCAATAAAATAAAGCATGCAGTGAAGTAAAAATGCCTGGAAAGATACAACCTGCCAAATATTTATCAAGTATATGTATGTGCATATGTGCATATAACTCCAAATGGCATGGTCACTAGGCATCAGGTATGAAAGCGTGTGGATACAGCTGTTGTGGTTTTTTGTTTTGGTTTTTTTTTTTAATCCTGTAGATCTCATACTCTCATCCCTTCCTCATCCCTTCCCCACCAGTAATTCAGCCCTGATCATTCAGCTGAAGGAGGCCAGTTCTCAACTCTCAGGCTCCCAAATTTTGGTGGCAGGGCCATTGTCTTTTATTTGACTGTAAAGTGCCAAGTACATTTATGGTGTCATATAAATAATAAATAAAAATATTCATTGTTTTCCTCTCCCCTGACTTATACTGATGTGAGAAGCAGGACAATCCTTTACTTCCCTCTCTCACTCTCCCCCTTACGTAATTCTCCAAAGACAGCTTTTTCCAGACTGCCAAGCAATTAGCACAGAAGCAACCAAATTTAACCACTCCCTCCAAAGGGGATAGCTCCAAAAGCTGCTGAAAAGGAAGATGAAAAGAAAGGGTCAGTGGTGGCCAAGGCCTGGAAAAGGCCAGGGTGCTGTGGAGGGGGAATCCAAAAGCTGCAAGCTAAGGACTACACCATGGCCCCATCCCCAAAGTCCCTCATCCTGCAACTCTCATCTGTACCTCCAACAAAACCCAGGGGTTTGCATTTCTTCCTTTCCAGCAAGGATGAACTAAGCTGACAGTCTGACTCTGAGTATCCCCTCCCCTCTCATCATACCTGCTTAAGTTCCCAACTAAACTGCATTTTAACTGTCAGAAATCCTAAATAGTCCCATTAGAAGATTTTACTGACATTAAATAATAGAATGGGGTAGAAGGGACTTTAAAGATAATCTAACCCCAATTCTCATGCCATGGGCAGGGACACCTTTCACTAGACCAGTTGCTTGGAGCCCCATCCAACCTGTTTTGAACAGTTCCAGGGATGAGGCATCCCCAACTTCTCTGGGCACTCCTTCCAGTGCACCACCACCATCGCAGCAAAGAATTTTTTCCCTAATACTTAATTTAAACCTATTCTCTTTCAGTTTGAAGCCCTTACACCTTGTCCTGTCATTACATGCTCTTGTTAGAAAGTCTCTCTCCATCTTTCTTGCATGTTCCCTTCAGGTACTGGAAGGCCACCCTGAAGCCTTCCCTTTTCCAGGCTGGACAATCCCAGTTCTCTCAGCTTTTCCTTGTAAGGAGAGATGCTCCATCCCTTTAATAATTTTGGTGGCCTCCTCTGGACTTACTCTAGCAGGTCCATGTTCTTTTTGTTCAGAAGACAACACCTCAGAGCTGGATGCAGCACTACAGGTGGTGTCTCACCCATGCAGAGCAAAGGGGCAGAATCCCCTCCTTCATCCTCTGCCCATGCTCCTTTGGATGCAGCCCAGGATACAATTGGCTTTCTGGGCTGAGTGCACATTGCTGAGTCGTGTCCAGCCTCTTGTCCACCTGCACTCCCAAATCCTTTTGCCCTTGATCCCTTCAACCCCCAGTAATTTTTGATACCAGGGAAGTCCCTACAGATGAACAGAAAAAGAGAGAATCATGCGAGACCAAGTGAAGGCTAAAGCACACTGCAGCCTCCTTGTTGCTCTGCACTGTACAGTGCTGAGATAAAGAAAAAGAGGGAGAATGACAAAGAAACTAGGACTTAAGCAGGGGGAAAACAAAACATGTTTGAAGACCCACTGACTTTAAACATTTATAGTCTTAAAATCTACTGAATCACATTTTAGCATACAGGCACAGAGGTTTGTTCCAAAGATCTCAGAAAGCATAAAAATTTTCCCAATACAAAGACTGCAGAATGTCTAAAAATCTATGATAAACACACCCATCTGCAACTGCAAAAAATTATCTAAGATTATATTTATGTATACAATAAATCGTCACAAATTAGAAAAATCTATTACTAACATATGATCAGCTGTAACTATTTAATAGCTATTTATTAATAAAAAACTTTTAGCATAATATGTAATTACACATAGTACACATGCATTATGTGTGTTTACACATAATATATAGCTACACTATATAATATTTTAAAATACTTCTTACTATAGCACCTGATGATTTACAAGGACATGCAGAGAAACAATCAGATTTTAAGCCATAATATTTCACACTATTAGCACTCTGGGTTTGTTAGACTTCACTATGAACCAGTGTTTCTTTTATTAAGCACTGGTGTTGATACCACTGTTATTGATAAAGGTCATATTTAAGCAAAAGGCACAGTTCAACTCGTTTACAGGGAGATGTACTGCTAGGGAAGCACTGTGGAAAGAAATTCAACTCTACCCCGTGACATAAGGTCTGGAGATTCAAGAACCTCTTTATTATGGGGAGGTGTTTTTTGTCAAGTAAGGTGCATCATATTTACGCATTTTGGAAAAGGTTATGATTTATCACAAGAGGACAGGATGGTTCCTCTTGGAAGTGGCATGGTCCTTCTTCTGTCTGCCTAACTCATATCTCCACAAAGGTGTCCTGACAATAAAAATCATTCTGCTGTTGAAAGATGACGTACTTTCTGCCTTTGGACACTGCCACATAAAGCTTCCTTTGTATCCTGCTGAAATGTGTGGAAGTACCACAAATGTCAGTTAACACTAAATATTTAATCCTGTGGAAGATTTGTACTGCCTCCAAGTTATCCAGTTAGACAATCTTCCCCTTGTAGAGCTCACAAGGCACAAGACTGACCCTCACTTTAGTCCCCTTAAAAAACGTCTAGCTGAAGGTGTCTGCTCTGCATTTTCCCTGGACTTCTCCAGAACAGGTATTTGTTGTACAAAAGCTGCAAGCTCGGGGAAGCATTTAACTTCAATCATGTGAATAATAGCCCATTGACTTTAATGTCACCACTCATGAGCACAAAGTTAAGCACACGCTTAAATCTGGGATCCTTGCATATCTGGGATCCTTGTATAATTTCTATTTTATGTGCCGCAAAGTACAATGTGGGAAATAATTCATTTTTCAGTTTCACAGCCAAGCATCCATTACTGCCAGAAAAGAGCAGATTCTTTTCTTTCTGTAGGTTTTTCAGTGTCTTTCTGTAGGTTTTTCAGTGAGGCTTTTGTTTTGTATCAACCTGAAATGTTCCATTCACCTCAGATCTACCTATGTTGTTTTGTCTTCCAATTATCTCTGTCCGTCCCCTTCCTTTGTTACAGAAAAAAAAAAATCTTTTTTCCACTTTTTTCCCCCTTAAATGTAGGTCAGTTTTATGAGTAGTGCCTTTAGAAAATGACAGGTCAAAATACATGTCAGAAATATCAAATTATTTTGTATAAAGTGTACTAAAATGAGCTATTTTGGAAAATATCAGAAATTCCATCTGCCTTCTTATACTCTCCTCAAGTTTTTTTTCATAAAAATACTGCCCAGTTTTAACTTCAAAACCTACCTTTCAAGAAAAGAAATAAACTCATATCTATTGAAAAAATAACTGACCCATGCTGCATTTGTCTCAACATTGCATTAACATCTTGAAAAGCAAATAAGTCAAATGCGTGTGAAATTTCAGCAATCTATATTAATTTGCAGGCATGCAGAAATCAATTTCTCTTCTTTTCATGTCAATTACAAATTACCATTTTGATACTTTATTAACTTCTTTGGCATTTCCAACTAATTTACAGTAAAGGATACTATTTTTTTATTATTATTAACCTACTGCCTTCTAAATCACTTTATTTAAATGCCCTGCTGGCTGTCCACATTTGCTTTTATTCTATTACTACTTTATATGAATGGAAATTACGTATAGCTATTAGATTACTTGACACATTAGTTCATTTTATATAATCTTTCCTGTATTTATTGCCTTCGTTAGACCGAAATACCGCAGGCGCTTGTTTCTCTAATGTGTCTGAGGCTCTCCCGCTAATGGAAATTGCGTTCTATCTTCTGATTGCACTCAGATGAAACCCAGACCCGGGAGCTGACTGCATATTCTGCAACAGGCCCTCTCACCATCGGGGCTTTCGCAGGGCTCAGGGCAGCAGCAGCAACCCCCACGTGGATCCTGGATGGATGCAGCCCAGCAGCACAAGCAGAGATGCTCCAGCTGGGCTTGCTGGGAGCTGGCACAGCCACTGTGGCACTGCCCCTGCCAGGACCACCTCCAGCCCCTCTGCTGCACAGGGTGGACCAGTGGAGGTGGAAGGTGCTGCTTCGGCTCCTGCGCAGGAGGAAAGAGGTTCAGCGTGCCACAGGCCCAGGGAGCTGGAAAGGAGATGCTGTCAACATCAGGACTTTTCCTGCAGAGCTGATGAGGCCAGTGCTGCTCTCAGGCAGGAGCAGGTTTCTCCCCCCTCAAACTGCCCATGGCTGCCCCAGAGTTAAGAGCTAAAGCTTGATGTATGATTTAGCAGATCACAAGGTTAACATGAGGGAACTAACAGCCATCATAAGGTGGGTTCCTGCACCAACTCTGGCACCTGTTTTGAGCCAGCTATGCTCAAAGGGTGGCATTCAGCAAGGTCAGCATCACCTGGGACAGAGTGGCAGAGGTCCCTACATTCATACAGGGGGCCTCCAGACACCCTCAGTTCAACCTGGTACCCTGGGACAGAGGCATCCACTCCAGCCCAGCTCAGACAGACATGCTCAAGCATCCACAGAACCACAGCGGGGGTGTGACTTTAGTCATTGTATTGCATGCCATTAGGAAGTAAATGCTGGGGCACAGCCAAGACATCATCCAAGAGACATGCACCATCCTGAGCCATCTAGAGCATTTCAGTCTGCTTTTCTGGGGAAGTGGCATGCCAGCAGCTGTAGGCATCTCTTGCAGTGGTTCTTCCCAGGCAAAACCTAAGGAAGAGGGTCCAAGGAGACACTCAGGATTGCTGGTGTGGGGAGTAGCCGTCTGACCTTGGCAAGTGCACGCCAGCCAAGTACAGGAATGGATTTTGTGAGTACATCTGGCATTTAGGCTGCTCTACAGTGTCAGTGGGACACCTTCCCCAGGTACTGTCAAACTACAGAGACGTCTGCAAGCAGATCTGGGTGTAGGCAAGTAGGAACAAGATCATTTTTTTACTGTCACTTTGCCGATTGGCTTGGATTACATCATCTGCTGAGTCCTTGTGCTGGACACAGGTGCCCTTACCAGCTGATGGAGAAGGCCAGGAGACCAATCTGCCTGACTTTTTCTGTGGACACCAGATCATACATTTGGGATAAAAGAGACTGGAAGCGTCAATCTTTCCCCTTGGAAAACAGTCTTTCCCACCTGGCTTTGAACAGTGACTGCCTCTTTTGAAAGTCTGAAACTGGCTTTAAGCAGACAAGAGAAGTGAGGTAGAACACAGTGCACCTCCACGTGCCCTGGATGTGGCTGCACCCTTCATCCTGGCCAAGCAGTGCACTGAGAGGGTCAGTGAGTTGCAAGCAGGCTTCAGAAAAGGGTAAAGATGAGATTCAGAAGAGTGAATTCCTCCCAGACCAGGGGATCTTGAAGCACTGTGACAAATGTCTGTATGACTGCTCACAAATCCTACAGGGCCCTTTGCATATTCAGAGAGTAAAATCCATAAGCCCAGTAGATAAAGCTCATTCACTCACTTTATTTTGGATGGAATTAGTCCCACCTGCCTTTATTGCCCAAAGGCAGCTGTTGGCCTTCAGTTTCACCAGCCAATTTTCATTTGATTCCAGATGCTCTGGTAGGTTGTAATCTTACCCAAATATTGCACTTGCACTAGCAGCTATGTTTGAGGCATACCACAATCCTCTATGTAGTATAGCCTTTCTCTTCCCCAAGGAAAAAAGCACATATGCTTTAGCATAGCAAAAGTAAATACAGGTACATTGGCAGAGAAGTAGAAGAAAATGGCCTCAATCCAATACACACAGGTGGCCCTACAGTGAAATCAACTAAAACAGGCCTAGAAAATTGTATTCAAAGGCTCTGTGAAGTTCCAGGAGTCACTGCTTTCAAATGATATTTCATGCACATATCTCTGCAGCTATGAAGAATATCTTGAAAAATGTGAGAATGAAAGCATGTTCTCTCCATGAGCCTAGGCACAGCCTGAAACAATAGATCACAGGTACAAACTATCCCATTTAGCTCAGATAGTTGAAAACCTAATGATGACAAACTAATGTTACCTCTGATAGGGCTGGCTGGTTTTGAACAGTATCTTTCAATCTGAAGGTTAGAGCTCACAGTTTCTAAGGAGTCTCTGCAACAATCTCCACCTGACAGAAAAGCATCTTCCCCTCCACCCCATCCTCAACACAGCACATTGCAAATGAGGAGACAATGTGAAACAAATTGAGGTCAAAATGAAAACAAATAACAGGAGCACTTCTGCATGGATTGTATTATTCTGTGCCATGTTTCATTCCAGGAAAAAAAAAAACAACCAAAAACCAAACAACAAAATGAGTAAGAAAGGCTCCTATGGTTAATCCATCACAGGATTTCCAGCCTGCTGAACAGGACACCATATACACAGGAGGCCTGGCCACAAATTATTTCTAGACTGTCATGATGGACACAAGAGTCAGTAACTACAACCAACCCAGCAGCCACAACTGACACTTGCAGTCCCCCTCTTGCTGCTATCCCCAGTAGCAATGTGTGCAACCCGTTGCTATTTGGCTGCCCTGCAGTGGCATGACCCCTTAAGCAGCCCCAGTGACTGAGTAACAAGCTCAGCATGGGAAATTGAGCCTTACAATACTCAATTCCTTGTGAGTAGCCTCACCAGAAAACAAAAGTAAATGAGTGCACAAAGCATTAACACCCTCACGAGCCAGACAGTGCTACCCTGCATGTATCAGCAATCTTCTCAAATCCTCAAGTGTTCAGAGTCCAGCAAAGCGAATCCTCTGCATGGACAAAATGCTGTGCAGATAAACAAGGCATTGAAATGCAGTCTGAACACAAAACGATTTCTTGTGGTAAGCCTCCAAACACCTTGAAAAAACAACAGTATAACTGCAAATGCAAGCAATAGTAAATCATCAAAGGCACAGTGATTTACCCCCATGGACAGAACTTGTTTTCAGAATAAATGAACAGATCATATTTGCTAGCCTAATGGCCAGCATTCCTACCCAAAACAAATGATTTAATCCTGAAAAACCAGGTTACAGCCATTATACACATCGTCTCCAAAGCTCCATTAATGTGTTTCTTGCTGACACTCAAGGTGTGGTTTGGGATCATGCAAGCACAGTTCAGTTCAGTCTATAATTCATTCCTGAAGTGCTTAACACATGTAAAAGTGCAACTGAATACCAATGAAGAACAGTTGTGCTATTTAAACTAGGGTCTAAAGCTCTGATGATGTGACTCTGAAAACACCTGCCCACTTTCCTTGTGAAAGGAAGGAAGAGAGGGTAGAGCAGCCTATTCTGTGGAAAAGGCTGCTTTGAGGGTTTGGCTGGATACATTACCTTTTTGTCGCTCAAGCCAGACACCTGGTCCACGTATTCCTCTTGGATCATGAAGGCAGCCAGGTTGGCAGTGTAGCTGGCCAGAAAGATGACAGCGAAGAAGGCCCACACCGACACCATGATCTTGCTAGTGGTACCCTTGGGATTCTGTACTGGCACAGAGTTGTTGAACACCAGCCCCCACAGCAGCCAGATAGCTTTGCCAATGGTGAAAGAGGGACCTCCTGGTTCTAGAGTGATTGAGAAACATGACCCCACAGTGAGCATCTGACAGTAAGTGGTCTGCATTTCCAGTCATATACACATCTTGATTTCAGAGTTAAGAGCAGAATCTATTCCCACTTGTGAGGTGAATATCTGCAGCTGCACTCCCCTAAGTTCATGCTACCATATCTCAGCTAAATACAACCTGAAAAATTATTTTTTAAAAATGTCCTCAGGTTTTCATATTTTTCTATCTCAGGGATTTCTACTAAAACCTTATGCAAGGGCATTTTTTTTTTTAATTTGATTGAAGTATCTAGAAGACCAAGCATTTAATTTTGGTTGAAGAGTTGTCCCCAGAAACAGAATTTGCTCAGAAACATTCTATCCTCATTTCCATCTGTTCACGAGTAATGTCCTCAAACTCCCAGTATACATCTGTGTAAAACATGGCTCTGTTTACTGTACTTGTAAAGGTATGAGGAAGAGCACCATCTGAAATAATAGGGCTCTAGAAATACTTCTGCATGAATGTTTCATTACTCAGCCTGTTGAAGATCCATGAACCAGAGAACCCTCTCCCCATATTTTGTGTCTAAGGTTCATGACAGTGACATATACTTCTTCCACCTTAAGAAAATCTGCAGGTCTGCCCTAGATAGTCCTGGAGCAGATCCAGTGTTTTAAAAGCTCCTATTTTCCCCTTCTCCCTTTCCAGTGTGGAAGCTCAGTCATACCCCAGAAGCCATGTGTGCTAAGGAAGCAATAGATCTGAAAACATGTGAAATGGCACCTGTTTCACAGCAATCCTGTATCCCCAACACGTGCTGGTTCCATTAGTGGGAACCTAACCCAGAATTTCCTCAACTTGAGCACAAGAAGAGCTGAGAGGGAGAATGCTGTTGTGATCACTCTTTGGACACTGAGAAGATCCTCTTAGGATGAATGGAACAGTTCAAGCATCTGTCCTTTCTCCAATGGTGCCAACCTGATCAGCATCCCACGCTGTATCTCCTCAGGCAGGCTGATTGGGCTCTAGTGCTGCTGCCTGTGGTTAAGTTGACTCCAGTAATATAGCAGAAAGGAAGAAAGTTTTGACATGCCTCTCCAAACCTCCAAGCAGCAAATAGCATGGATCATCTGGAAACACTAACCGTGTTACCCTAAATACAACTGAACAATGCAAGGGGCTCATTTTCTACCCAGGGAACTGCACACCAAGTTCAGAGCACAGTCATCACCTGGTAAACGGGTGCCTTTAAATTCTAGGGAGGTGAAGTTCCTAAGAGAAACATAGTTTGGCAGTCTTTGTCTTTTTACATGCTGGAGTGGTATTTTTATATCCCTCTCTACCTAATGTGTCCTAAGATATACAGGTGAAAGGCCTGAAAAACATCAGTGGGAACTGTATGGTGGAAGGAAATCTTGAGAAGTTCCCTTCTAAAAGCCTTCCTCTCTCCACTGATCACCCCAAGTGCTTCCACAATTACTTTGTCAGACACAAACCCAGATTGTAATGGGAGATTCCAATCCAAAAGTCTTGATGTCCATAAAGAGAAAATGCAGCTGTTTAAGGCATACTGTCATAGTTCAAATGCAGCCAAAGTAACATTAGCCAGGGTTCTCATTACCAAAATCAGCATTGCAGTCTCTGCAGCAGATTTCTGTATCTTCATATTTCATCTCTCAGGGATAATATCTGTCTGATCATGCAATACTCTTCATAATTACTCAGAAATATTGATACTTGTAGCTGCAGTTCGGCTAACTTAACAACTGCATAACTGCATGCCTGTACTAAAAACTGCTTCCAGTTCCACATCTGTATTAATACTTCCTAAGAGACTCAGGTTTCTCAGTACTTGTGCCCACAGATCCATGCAATTATGATCAGGTGCCATAAAGGCCCTCCACAGCTCTATGTCAAGAGACAAGGTCTCCATTTCCCCATGCATGTGGTTCTGCCTGCATTCTCATTAACACTTTTTATTTTCATTCTTCTCTAATTTGATGGCATATATTCACTCAAAGCACTAAACTTGGGAGCAAATGAGTGCATTTTCCAGTAACTGTCTCTCTCCCACTATTCCGTATGAACCAATAAATCCAGAAAGGTTTGAAGGGCTGATTCACCAGGGGGTGAAGATATGCAGTTCACAGAAGACTCAACTTGCTAATTGTTTTCATGTCAATAAGGGGGAAAGGCTGTATCTTAGGAAGGACAGACAGCCTTTCTTTAATTTATCTGTCTGCCTTCTGAAGATCAGAGCCACAAAAATGGATCACTTCTTGGTCCCAAATTTCCTGCTGCCCTTGAAAAATAATTCTTTACCCACTCCAAAGAAAATGAGTTTCCCATTCTCTCAATTGGTCTTAGAAAGCCAGAAAGACAAGGAAGGACCTGACCAGGTGACAGATGTAGATTCTGGAGGACACAGCACTATGCCAGGAGGCCAGCAGAGTGACTTGCTCTGCAGGGAGATGTGGCACTGAAGGATGGATTGACAGTGCTGAGCCCTGTGATTGCCTCAGAGTGCAGCATCGTAGGCCCTGCCAGCACTGGCTACCAGGGCCCATTTTCCTTCAATGAGAAACAAGTTGGAGCTGGTATGTGCTTTAGACATGAAAGGCAACACAGCTCCCTCTCTCATGCCAAGCAAATTATCCATTATACACATCTGCTCTCTTCACAGCCTTTTTTCCGCCTCCATCCCTGTCCTCTTCAGTCTGAATGCAGAGCTCAGAGTGGGCTAGATCCCTATCGCATTCAAGGCAAAGGAACACCCCAACAAACAAACAGAGACTGGAAATCAGAGGGGATCATAGCAAGAAACAGCCCCCCTTACCTCTGCCATCAGCAAGGCACCGATTGTAGCCCACAGGGCTGAAGTACTCAAAGACGAAGACAGCCACCGCAGAGATGATAAGCAGCATCACAAACATCATCACCCATACGTCAGCACTGAAAGGTTCTGGAGAGGAAGAGAAAACCACGGTGAAAGACCTGATTACACCTCACCTCCTTTGCTCTCCAGAGAAGCCCCAGTGTGGGGCAAACTGGGCTGGGGAAAAGCAGAAGTTAAAGCAAAGTCTTCAACATGATTCTAAAAACTTCTTGAACTGGAAAAACTGAAGTTTCTGTCTCTGTAATGACTGCATTCCACCGTACTGTTACATTTGTGACACATGGCTCCATCTGGAACCACGCGCAGCCATTGTGGCATGCATTGATAAAATAAAACACATTGATAAAAGATTGTTCCCAGGAAGTCCTCCAGCACCATCTGGAGAGAGTGGGGGAAATCAGGCAGAACTGGCAGAGTTTCAGACAAGCATCCAACTTTCAAGATGTTATCCAGCCAAAGAGCATCTCCAAATTTCTAAGGTTCAGCCATAATGACAGCAGGTTTTTAGTATTCCATCCCTCTAGCAATGGGAACACTGGCTCATTCTAGAAATGTTAGTGTTTGTGTTGTGCAAGTATTTGATCTCTGCCAGGTTTTCTCCTTCTCCCAGTCTGAACAGAAAAAGATAGGACTGAACCAGATCAAAGAAACAAAGAACTTTGCTCCAGAGTATAGCCAATATTGCAACTTCAGTTAAATTGCAGTTTAGAACTTAAGAGATAACTTTAACATTGCTTTTACATACCCCAGCAATACTGGTGGACTTGCTAAGGGAAAAAACTCCTAAGGAGTTAGTAGTCATGAAACTCATATTTAAAAAGGTCTGGGAAAATTTCATTACCCATATAAAAGTATTTCTGTCTGTGAATGTTCTCAGGACTCTGGCAGAGAGCAGACAGTAATTACATAACTCATATAGTATGTTTGCAGCATCATAAAGCACTTTATAAAGCCAAATAGTAGACACCAGGAAGGCACGAATGTCTCGGGAAATGCAGTATCATTTCCGTATTCTCTGATCACCCTCCATCGCTGAAGGGCATTAGAAATGCCTTTATTGTAAGACACAGTGTCAGCCCAGAACCGATGGCTCAACTGTTCTTAAAAAGGTCTATTAGTTCTCTAACTTCTACTAGGTGTCAAGGGAGGGCTAAGTTAACAACAGCTTTACAAATAATGACTGTCAATGTGCAACTATTTATTGTCAATTGCTATTACCAAGTATCCCAGCTATAAGGTTTGAATCAATTTTCTTCTGGCCTACACTCATTGAACATACTATTAGTTGAATCACTGGGAAATCATGTGCTGCAGTGTATGTGACAACTCTGAGTGAGCCCAATTTTTCTAGGATTAGGCATACAATTGCTGAAAAATGCCTTGGCTTGGAACTCATAGGCAGTGCCTATTTGCACTTGCATTTGCCTGGATTTTACTTGCCTGGAACTCAGTTCTAAAACATCACAGTATATTTTTATATACTTGTCCCACAGGTACTCCCAAAAAAGAGCTTTCAGGCTAAGAATCCCAAGCAACCTTCACCTAATTTTTTTTTATGACCACCGGGTGAAGTTTTAATTTTAGAATGAAACAATACCTAAGAAGGCAGAAGGTGAGACAGTTCCATTGCTACGTGACACCATGACACTGATTCCCGTCTCAATGAAGGGCACAGAGAAATCCACCACTTCTGAACGTTCCTCATTAATGGTGAGGGATCCCACAGCCATATAGGCCCGTTTGGTGACAACCTGGAGGAAGAAAAGAAAGAGATCACACACAGACACGAGGCAGCCCTCAAGCACCACAGGCAAGCTACTTCTCATCTTCCTGCCTTTCAACACAATCCTTTTACTCCCGTAATCCCATTCCCTATATTGTTTGTAACATCTCTCCTTTCTAATCTTTCATCAGGACACCTTCTTCTTTCAGAAAACCTATAGACATTAATCTTCTCCTCAAAGCTGGTCTGTGTACAAAAAATAAATCCACAGAGGTCTTAGGATAAACACATCATCCACGGAGAAGACGTCTTATCTCATTTTTCTGTCCTTGCTTTATCCTCCCTCGAACACTGCAAAGCTTTATTTCATTCTTTATTCACCTTATACACAACCTAACCATAATCTAGGTTGCAGCAACCATGGTGAATGGATATCAGCCTCTTTCTAAGACTGTGTAGGCCAAATTTGTGAGACCAGAGAGAATAATAATTGATGGTCAGACAAGAAAGGTTGTCATGGTCAGAGTGTCAGAGCAAATTAATTCACTCAGTGCCAAGAAAGAATGCAGGCCAGTCATTTCTAGAGTCACCTCTGTCCCCGTCTCAGAAGTGGACCCAATAATAATGGGAGGCTAGACCTGACCTGTATCACCCAGCCCAGGGTTGAAGCCCACCATGCCCTTCCTTTGTTGCTGACCTCTCCAATCATTCCATTCCATGTCCCATTGATCTTTTTTCCATGCTTGCCATTAGTCACCAAGTAGAGGTCATAGGTGAACTTGACAGACTTTGAGATTTTCTTGAGGATGTCTATGCAGAACCCCTTGCAACATTTCTTCATGTAATCTGGCTCCTCATCAGTTTTGTTCCTGAACCATCACAATAATAATGGGTTAAAAGACTGGGAGAAACAACTGTAATTACCCTCTGTTATCAGTTTGCATTCCCCCTCCCACTATATAATGTGGACAATTTATACTGTGCTATCTGTGCTGGAGGTTGAAGGGACACACTGCAATGATTTGCCCAAAGGGGCTCATCATGAGTGGACATGGGACAGGCTGGGCAAATGGAGGTGATTTTCTAAAAAGGGTTATAGATTATGATGGTATTGGCCCAACAGACA
The DNA here is from genome assembly GCF_051311805.1 of Agelaius phoeniceus. Taxonomy (NCBI): domain Eukaryota; kingdom Metazoa; phylum Chordata; class Aves; order Passeriformes; family Icteridae; genus Agelaius; species Agelaius phoeniceus. The sequence continues at coordinate 26,076,886 of NC_135269.1, read as the reverse complement.
CTTTACATTCTGCTGAGAACAAAGAGCCCCAGATGAGCAGAAGAATACAGGGGTGCATACTCAGTCACAATGCGTTTTTGGCAAGGGACCGTGTTCCTCATGCAGGTGCCACTTAGGGGGTCCACGTTCTCCACAATGACAAATGGTGCCTCTTCCAAGGTCACGATACTCAGGTGATCATCCTCGCGTTCCTCAGAGTCGGGATACAGCTCAAAGCGCGGCCACACATAATACTTCATCTGCAACTTTTTTTCCTTCCATTTCCCCACCTGAGGAGACACAAACCACAGAAGATAGACTTCTAATTGTGCCATCCCTTTGCATCAACCACAGCTACTGCAGTAAGAGGTAAGAGGACCATCCTGGAGTACCCAAACTCATGACTCATGTAAGATGGAGACAATTCTGGGGAGAAGGCACTGAGTGAGTGGATTCAAACAAGGGGGAAGTGCAGAACAAGAAATATATCTGAGCTGTCTCATCTCTGTTATGGTCTCACCTCCTGGGAGAGTGAGTGGATAACCATGGGAATGCCGTGACTGTGGTCAAACAGACTTATGTCCTTCAACCTTTTCAGCCAAACAACTGGAACACAATGACTTGGTTACATACCTTAGCTGGAAACAAGGAATTGTTTTATATTTCTGATGCATGAAAATTAATACCAAAGAGTATCTATGATGATTTTTAAATCTTGCTATTTTTTCCCCAATTCTCATAACTTCCATAAATCTCTATTGCAATTTTCCATTTCCTAAGTGAATAGAGATCATATCTTCAGTAGTTGAAAAAGGGGGCGGGACTCAATTATCTTATATCTACTGCTAAGAATGAAAGCTGTTTAGAAGCCACTGCATCCTTAAAGAGACAATACATGTAAGCTCACCCACTGCCCAGGCAGACCATTTCTTGCAAAAAAACCCCCAAAAAAAACATCCAGGGAAAAAAGAAAACTTGAACATCGACTGTACTTTCAACTATCAAAATCTCGCCTTTGTTCTCAATTCCCCCTCCCACCATCACAGTTGACAGTAATTAGCACCTTGGCTGGCAACCAAAGCTGAGAGGGTGAAGAAGCTAACTGGGCTTTAGAAGAAGCTTTCCTGTATGATCCTCAAAGCAAGTCCTCCAGGCCAGGACTGAGACATGCTGACTTGGTGGCAGAGGTAATGTGGGTGCGTGGGAAGCTTGCATGACTGCTCTTAGTGGTGTACCTGCTTGGTGGGTAAACAAAAAAGCTTCACTCCACTCCAAACCAACACCCCTCCCACAACCCCCAAATTTCAGTCATTTATTTATTGAAATGACAGAATGGGAGGGAGAACATTTATTAAAGGCTCATTAGGTGTCAGTGGATAATCTGTGAAACTCAAAGCCCAGCTGGGGTTTGGCATTTGAGAGTATCCAGAAATCACATAAAACACTTGTCACCTTCAAAACAAACAAACACTTCATCTGGCCATGAAAGAAAAATCCTCTCTGAGGGCTGTGGAGGGGAAGAAAGGCAGAAGAAATCACCCAGAGACAGCAGTTTCCACATCCACCCTCCTTGTTCAGGGTGAACACAGCACCCCAGTGAGCACAAGGTGGGGGGGTTGTAAAAAGGTGGGAAGTTGGTCTTGCCTTCCCGAAGGCAAAGAATGCCAAGGAGAGCTTGCCCATAATGTTCCCTCCACCCATGGAGATGCTCTGTACTCATGCTAATATCTAAGCCTGGATGTGGAAAGTGAATTTCTAAGGGAATAGGGAGCACAGACTCACATGCTTATCCAGGGTCTGCTCAGCCCTGGGCTTCCCACTCATTCACCAAGCAGGTCAATTTATCATCATCTGAGCCAGAGATTTCTGCAGTGCTACTTTAGCTCTCAAGTAACTGAGCTCAAATCCCCAAAAGTAGTAACTGCCACACGGGGCTCAGCAGGGACCAGTGATTAAGATGCTGCACAGAACAGCCCAGTTTTCAGCTCAGTAACATTAACTTATCATAGAAATAAGTGGCTGATGAAAGAGACATCTCGCAGAATCTCAGCAGCACTTAGATATCTCAGTAACAGGCATGATATAACCCCCTAAGTGATAAATTAGATCAGATAGGCAAACCCAACCCATAATTACCCAGAAGTTCTCTGGGACAGAAAGGGGAGTTCATAAGGCTGTGTGCCAGGCACGTCTCACAGTGTTGTACTACACAGGAACATTATGAAATTAGGATAACAATGACAGCTTTGCCACAGCCTTCTGTGCACTAAATCACCTCACCTGCAAATACAGTAGTACACATCCATTCCTTATTATCCCAATAAAATAATTCTAATTTGTCCAAAGAGGAAGAAAAATAGAAAGTAGGTAAATGTTCTGATCTCCAAATCAACGATGGATTGTCTCAAAAATATGTGCAAATGTTACATTTTATTGCTCACCTGAACAATCAAGACATGCCACAAAATTCCATACATGTCCAGATATGAATAAGAAAAGTCAGAAAATCATAGTGAATTAAAAGAGGGCAGACTTCTTTACATGCTTATGCATGAAAAGGTCAAATATATATGCACATAGTTAAAGAAGGATGGGCATAAGCAACATTTGGGCAATAACAAACACCACATGTGCAGAGGATGGAGACAATGCAAGATAAAGAATACTCAAATGTATTGTAGGCTAGATAATTTGCCATAAGAGGAAAGGACCAATTCACTGCAGGGACAAAAGTTAGCAGAATTAAATGCCATAGATTTGTCCAGGTAAAGATGCCTAAGCTTAAAGAATATAACCTAGCAAGCTGTGCAGAGCAGAGCAGAGCAAGGCATTTCAGAAGTCTCAGGGTACTTTGTATTAACAGCTTATGAACTGTTATTACTTGGGTTCTGATGAGTGCTTGCCTCAGCAAAAAGAGGAAAAATAAACTATCCCAGGCATCCTTCATGTTGGTCACCCTGCAGTTTCAAGACCTGTTGGGTGTTCTCCAATCAGTCCAGTCATCCAAACTCCCACTAAGAGCCCTGAAAGGTCACAGAATCAGTAAAAGCAAAGATACTAGGAATCTATAAACACTCCTTTCTAATCATATTCTCCAATCCCTGTATAATGTTACTGTATGCCAAGACACAGCTCCTAAGCAACAGAATTTTGCCTTAACTGTCCCATGCTCCATCTGATCTTGTCAAGAAGTAAAGTCACTTTGGCTTGGGGGTGAATTTGGAGGTGTTGAAGGAGCAGAGTAGCTAACTTTTACCTTAAATATAAGATCTTATTTTGGATAACAAGATTCGAAGTAGAAGTCCAACACATTTGCAAAGAAAGAAAGAAAGGGAGAATTATTGTAGAACAGAAAGGTAATCACACATGCTATTTGTTTGTCTAAGCATATAAGTTATCCCATGCAGACAAAAGGTAAGATTGCCTATGCAAGGGGAAAACAAGTGGGAGCCTTCTGAAAGCCTTCCAGCCAGCTGGCAAATTGCCTCAACCGCGGTATAATGCAGCCAGAATAAAAGAGTTCTGCAGTATGTTAATGCGCATCTTTAATGAAAGGTGCATCGCATTAGTTCCTTGAAACTAATTCTTAACAGAGGCTTTTCTCTCCTCCCAAGGGAAGCTAAGGCTTGTAACAGCCATTTGTGGCAGATGTTTCTCTAACCTGCCCTACACTGACAGAGTCCGTGGTCTCCACAAGCAATCTATTCCAGTGCTTAGCTATCCTTCCCATTAAAAAGTGAGGTTTTTCTCCTGATGTTTAACCTAAATCTTCTCGCTGCAATTTATACCAGGAGAGTGTATTTTCTTATTCTCCTACATGTGCTCTTTTCAGTGTTATCAGGTCAGTAAGATATTTTTAACAGAGAGGAGCTGATAGTCTCATTCAGTGGCAATCTTATAAGCAACACTGGCAAAAGCAGCCACCTGTTCAAATGACCAGCATCCAGTCTCGCCATTCACAAAATCCTTACCCTTATGGGTAGTATGGACAAGTACAAGCTACTCCCATGAATTTCCAAAATCATCTGTTCCAACAAAGGCAGAAGTAAATTCCTGAGTTCCTCCTCATAAGGAAAGGTAGGACTTCAAAACACAAGAGCATCTGGAAAGACCTATAACTATTGTCAACAGATGGAAAACTAAAATCTCCTAGAAATTCAATTTTCAAGGGCTAGGCACAAGAACACTAAGAATTAAACCAAAAATGTTCAGATATGTTTCTTAGGCAAGATACTCAGCAGCATTGCACTGGTATTTGGGGTGGAGGTTCAGGAGAGGGCCTGAACCTTTGGGTGCTTGTTTTTTCAAAACTAGCTAGGTGAAGTCTCCTGAAAGTTATTATTTTATCCAGGCTCTTGTTTGCACCATGCCTTGCTCCACTCTCTTTTCATTTACAATCTTATCTCAATTCCTGCTCTCTCTCTTCACTGCCCCCCACTGCCACACCGCTATAGAAGAAATGCAAAAGGAACAAAAGGGATTTGGTTTCATCTGCAGAATAAAAAAAAAAGGCCATACCAAACTCACTTAGGGCTTGAACTGCTTTCTGCATTTTCCCAAAAGCTCAATGTTTCCTCCCTTATTATTGGTTCTTTTATTTCTTTTTCCCCAGGAGCTAAGGAGTTTATTCATTCCAGTGGGGAAGCACTAAAGCAACAACAGAGAGCATGAATTAGGAGGCAGAAATTCCCTATTCCACAAAGAATCTCTGTAACCCGATCTGCACCCTTGTGGCTCCACATTGGGTAAAACTGAGATAATGCCATGTTTTTACATCTGGGATGCACTGGGTAGATAAACACAGAAAAGGCCACAAGGCTCACAGATACTGTAGAAGTGAGGAGACACATACACATGTGTCTAGAGCTAGATGAGGGAACATATACAGCATGTATCTATGAATGTTATAAATGTGATGTGTATAAATGTGTACAAATGTGCAAACTTCCTGTCTTTATTCTTTGGAAAAATCTTACATAACTTTTACACCTGAATTAAATACAGGAAATATGGAAGATCAAATATAGAAAAGGTAAAGGTAGGATGTTGGACAAGGGGCAGAAAATAGGACTGTTATTGGTAATATAGCTGATGGAGAAGCATACCTAACCCCTCTGGGAAGCAGGGCAAGTCCAAGGAGAAATAAGATTCTTGCCAATAGAATTGGTCCAGATCCTGAATGAGGACATGGGAAAACCAGAACAACTGGGCAGGACCTGAAAAGGGCTACTCTAGAAGCACCATAGAAATAGCAGTTATAACTGGGACACTGCCAATGGAAGTAGGCATAACTCAGGGTACATAAAATAAAGGTAGACCTAGGGGATGCTGTTGTAACCTTAATGCTGCAGTAGACTGTGAAGAAATAAATCATGCATAAATAAAGTAGAATCATTTCGGATTGAAATAGGTTTTGGAAGGCTGGTGCAAGATATTCCATGAGGACTGAACTACAGAGATCTACTGTAGCTCCACAGGCTTGGCTTTCAGTCTAGATGGAGATGCCATTACTGTTTCTAAAAAGAAATTTTATCAGGAACTAAGTTATTATGGAAGTCTTTAGCTTCACAGAGATTAGATGGAGAACAAATGCAAATTTTCACAGCAGCACCTTGATGTTTCTTTTTCTGGATCTGATAGCTGGCATATTTCTTTACCCCAAAGTTACTCAACAGGCAATAGGTCGTGATGTTTTACACTCAGTTTAGGCAAAGCAGCAAGGAACCTTACAGGAAAGCTAGTTATCAAAAATAACCTTGGATTGAGTGATTAGGGGAACAGAGAGCCTGTCTTAAAGAAGGAGATTAAAAAGCTTGTCTAACCTAGATAAATGAAAGCCAAGAGGGGATATGACTGCTCTGTATAAATAAAGGGGGGACAGATACACAAGGGAAAAAAGTAAGTGATTTTTAAGCAGGAAAAACAATGCTAGTAAAAGAACAACTGATTGTAAGGAAAGTTGCCTTGAAAAAAAGATAGATTTTTAACCATCAGAGGGGGATGTTCTGAAACAGCTGTCCAAAAGTAGCTGTGAAAACAACTAAAATGGGGTCAAGCAGCAGCACAACTGGTTTGCATAGGGCTATATGATTTTGCTGCCTAGAGCAGAGGGATGGGACCAGATGAGCCTTTCCAGTCCAGTGACTATAAATAAGCAGAAGCAAAAGGAGGAATTCCACTGTGAAAAGCCTTTTCCCCTCAATTTTTCCATCTGCAAATGTCAAAACTCAGTCTTAATCATCATATCTCTGTCCCCCAGCTAACCCACATGAAGACAAAGACTGATGCAAATGATACCTCCAACTCCTTTGCTGCTACTTCCCTCATTCAGCAGCAACACCTTCTCTAGTGCCCTGAGAATAAAACATTCCTCTTAGCCTTCACCCAAGCTGGTTAAGCTATGACTCTCAGATTTACAGTGCTGACATCACACCCACTACCAAAAGTGTCATTTCTGAGATGCTACAGGTTTGTATCCTCACATAGGCTGGTCTACAGCAGGTGGAAAAGAGATGCCACAAAGAGCAAAAATCCCCTGTTTACAGACACTTTAAGGTGATTAATTAACCACATCAGCCAAAGCAGTCAAGAAATGGTTGTGAATGCTCCACATGCAAAATTAATTAACACAAAAACAACACTCCTTCCTGAACCTCAAGTTCACCTTCCACAGCCACCTGGGGAAGGATGCTTTCTTGACTGCACCTGCAGAAGCAGGAATTGCTTCTAATAGCCTTTCAATTAAAAATGTAGGCTGCAGGAGATGGTGTGATTTTCTCCCCTCTATATTTATACAGCACCTAGCATATGCCAGAAGGAGAGAGGCTGAGCTTAGAATACAGACAGGGTGAGATACTTGCTCCTGCTTTACAACTCATTCTGGGAATAAAAGCTCTTTACAGAAACACGGTCTTCCATCTCACTGAGGTCTGGCATTTACACAACTCTTGCCATTTTTGCTGAAACATTTATTTCCTGGTGCATTTATATGCCTTTTGCAGTTGCTAAGGTCCTGTCCCCTGCCATGATTAGCCAGAGAAGGTTAATGAGGTATACTTTGAGCACTTCTGACTTCTGCAAAGTCAGTGAACTATGGGGCTCCACTGGTGTCACAAAAAGGTCAGAGCTGTGAGAATGCCAGAGTTTGCCTTGCTAAATCATTCCTCCAAACCAGAAGGCACCAAGAATTCAAAACAGGTATAAAACTAGCCCCTCTGGGAGATGATGGTGTTCTTGATGGCAGCATTAACTTGGTATCCCAGAAAGTGGTTCATCCAGGCAAGGCTAGCTCAAGCTGGGGCAGCAGGGACACCACGGGGACATAGTTATTCAAGGACCTTAGTGCTACCTGATGTATACATAACCATGATTTATGGAAATGCAGACTGCAATCAGCACAGGCATAAATAGGAGACATGAGGAGAGAGGAAGCTGTTAATGGCAGCGGGGGCTATGATCTGAGTAGGCTGGAGAATGTAACTCTAAGCTTCTAGCAGGGGCAAATCAGGTGTTAGGATTTGGGAAGAAGACTTAGAACAAAATTTTTATCTTAACAAATACTGAAAACTGACTACCATCCAACATAACCCACCTTCAGCTAACAGGCAGTGACAGCACCTGACTCAGACTCTTACTTAATAGTGTTGTATACTTAGAGCCATCATGCCCTTCTGAAATGACTGTGTGAGGACAGGCGAGCTTAATAAATGTCCCAAATTCCAGCAAGATCAGTCTTTTCTGATTCTGGTCTGGTAAATAAAATCTAAAGTCGGGGAGCTTATACTATCCCTATCACTGTTCATCTAAGGTGAAAGAAGGTTTAACCTTGAGCATCTCTACTGCTCTCCTTTGCAGGACTGTGAGGCAGGGGAAAATGTAGCAGGGGTTCTGGTAAGATTGCACCTTTTGTGTCCCAGGCGGTTCAGGAGTCACAAAGGCTTTAAAGAAAATGTATTTTTATGTGCATGTATAGGCATCTAAATGCTTTATGTAAGCATTTTGCAGTCTCTAGGACTGCATCCGCATTGTGCAGGTGTGTGTCTGCATCCAGTACGTGTCCATGCATGTAATGCCCTATCTAATGATTTTTCCCCTTGGCTTTCCCTGTTGAGTTCTGGGTTTGAGTTTCATTTTGCTGAGCTTTCATTTATTTCACTCAGATTTTTTTTTTTCCCCCTAAAGCATGTTACACAGAGGGAGGGATGCTTGCCAATTCACTCTGCAGTCTGGGAGACAGTTTAGAGCTTTGGCTGCTAAGTGGGTCCAGTACAGTGGTGTACAAAACCCTGACACGTGTGCAGTGACACCTGCTCTCTACACTGATTGAATACCTCTCCCAAAATCTCTTGGGATCTGAAGCTGAAGGAATGTTCAAAAATGCAGATGCAGAAGAAGGCCAAAGTTGTTCCCTTGTGCTGAGAAAAGCTAAATGTTGAAGCTGGCCCCAGCAGGGTTAGGAGAGGAGAAAACATAAAGAGAGAGGGGGTGAGTTACCTAAATCTCACTTTTTTCTATGCTCTGCAAACAAGACTGAAGGCACTGCTTGAAAAGCATCTCTGAGAATATCAGAGAGAGAGCCTTTACCTTTCAGTGGGGGGTGTCACAGTGGGTGAAACACCTCCCCACCCCTCACAGAGCAGCCAGAGCTCTGCCTGGCAGCCCCACGCTGCCCCTGTGCAGAGCTGCACGCCTGCTGAGAGCAGCACTGGCACGGCTGTGCACACACCCCTCTGGCAGAGAGACACGGGCTGCTCAGCTCTCCTCTCTCTGCTGGAAAGGGGAGGATCAAACGTCCTCCAGAGGAATTACTGCACACATTGGGAGCCAGATTCCAGGGAAACCAGTTACAAAGCCACAAGTCCCCGTTTCTTTCTTCTCCCACCACTGACAGCACCGGGCTGCTGATTGCAAATGCTGTCCTCATGGGCAGAACACCCTTTGTCTGGATCCTGGGTCTGGATTCACCCTGGCATAGCCACAGCCAGCCCCACTACCTCCAAATCTTCAGGGTGCATGTCTGCAGCCCCCCTCACCCTGGCACAAGGCAGGGAGTCTTGTGCAGGGCATCAGGGCCACCCAAGGGGCAGCCAGCTGAAACACTGCTCCAAGTTGTCCCCAGATCTCCAAACCCAGGAGAAACAACAGGTCTGCTCTGCATCCTGGTTCTCTGCCAGGACTCTTCTCTTAGCTTTGCAAAGAGACAGGATGGGAAGCAAAACTGTGGGATAGGAGCAACCAGGGACAGCCTTGCTGCTTTCCCTCTATTCTGTGGGTGGTTAAAGGGACTGCTCACTGCATTCTTGCACCTTTTCTTATCCACAGTCTCCCTTATCTGCCTCTATGCAGAAAGCATGTAAATACCCTCATGCCCTGATTCAGTTTCTCCTCCTTCTTTCTTTTGTTCGCTCAGGTGCTCCCCAACAAACACAGGGAACAGGGAGTGGGGCTGTGGGAAAGCAGCAGACAGCAGACAGTCTCCATCTCACCCATGTAACAAAAATGGATGGTGGTCCCTCCTGCCTGGCTCATCAGCACCCCATCTCACCCACCCACCTCTGGTCCTGCCTCCTGTCACTGCTGTGCACCATGGACACAGCCCTCACTGCACAGACCTGCGTCCTAACGCCTGTCTCCATCATGTCGTCAGTCTGGTGCCCCTGTGCCAGGACCAGTCAAAGGAGTGAGACCAGTGCAAGCAGTCGAGAAACCTGCAGGGGTAGGGGAGCAACATGCAGGGTGATTTCCCCCTGTCTCAGCTCCCACTGACTTAGATATGGACTGGCTTGTCTACATCCCAGCAGTGTCCACCTCTGTCCTGAAATGAACTTCTGGCCCAGGCACTCTGTGTCTCCACCAGCAGTGGGACTTACCAGGGTTCTTCTGCCTGCAGACCAACCTCTCATACAGCACAGATTGCCAGGCCAGATGGGGCCCCCCAGGAGCTAGTGTGGGCTGTATTCCCCAGCTGGAGACTCCTGCCTTTGAAGCTCAAGCTTCAGACTTTCTGATGGATAAGAACTCCAGAAAGAGAACCCATGAATTTCAGGCTCCCACCTGACTCACAGCTACAGCCAAGTGCTGGGCTTTGCTTGAAAACCACAGCATTCTGCCAAGTTTGGGTGGAGCATTAGACAAGACCTGCCAGCTCTACCTACACCTTACAGAGAAGATCCAACCAGGATGGAGCCCACCAACCAGGACAGCTGGTTCATGGCACACATGTACATATGCCATGCTGGTTATAGCCAGCAAGTGCTCTTGTGAGTGATTCTGCCAAAGATTTTTTTCTCCTTTCCCATGCCTTACACAGGTACTCACACACAGAGGTACCCCCCAGCAGCAGTTATCTTAAGCCCATCCGAGCTTGGAGTCCAAGCAGAATTGCCAAGGGCCCAGCTGAGGCCATCTGGGCTGCAAGGCATCTCTGTGCAAAAGGAGCACAACCAGACATGAGTGTGGAGGGAGTGAGAGATAACCTTGAAATCAGTGATTTGGAAAGGAGAAAAGGAGCTATGTATTTGCCAGCCCTAGGTAGCAAAGAAGAGTTAAGCCAAGAACTGTTTTCTTGGGAGCGTGGCCTTAAAGAAATAAAATTCTTCCTTTCTCTCAGACCTGATGGGCTTCAGACACACCTCTCTTTCAATGTATGTCATTTTGGGCATAAACATGTCAACACAAAACAGGATCTTGTGCCATTTCTGGGGCCTAAAAGTAGGAGAACAGGCATGACAGAGGCAGTCTTGGAGACATAAGATGAAGCTAAGGCTCTCAGCAGGTTGCAGGATATCTTTTATGATGGCATGTAAGTCCACACACGGAATGATTTCTGTCGGTCTAGAACCAGGTGGATGACTTTGTGTATTTAAATGTGTGTGTACTGTGCAGCTACCACTGTTTTAAGGGGATAAGCAGTTAGCCTGTAATTAAGTTCTCTGGCATTTTCCATTGCAAGAATCTTCAGGCCAGTTCTCTGAGAAAAAACAACAATTCCATGTTTTGCAACAGGCATTTTAAAGTCAGCAGGGTAAAAATTCTGAGGTTAAGGACATGTTTTTTTTATTTTGGCGCAACAAATTTCATTCTGTCTTAGCTGCATTATAAACTGTTGAATAATCACAGTTTCTTTTCTGTCACTTTCTTGCAGAAATCCTGGCAGCCAGTCTGAACAGAATCTGAGCATAAATGTTTAAGAGCTAAACCCAGCACCTCAGTAAATCAGTAGAGACTCCCCACCACTGCCGTGGTAAGTACCACACCTCAGCTTTGGCAGAGCAAGAGAAAGGCTGAGGTCCAATCAGGCTACACGCAAAATGTGGACAAATCATCCAGGTTCTCTTCTATCTGTTTAAATGTGCCTCAATGTGAAAAGGTCACCTGCACTCCACTACTCAGGATGCAGAAGAAAGGCAAACCACTTTGAGCTTTCATTAATGTGTGTGAAACAAGTGCAGGTTAGTCACCAGCTTGAACAGTCAGACTCAGTGCTGAAAGCTCAGCATGCATGAGAATGAACAATTTATTTTACTTAAAAGATTTTGAGGGGTTTCCTCTTAAGAAACAAATTAAAACATAGCACATATAAAAAACCCACCACCAAACCATAAAACCAACTACATGAAGGGTAATTTATTTACTCTGAAGTATTAGAAAATGGCAGGTTTACAGTTTCCTTTTCAGCCTTTCTTCCATCCCACTTGTGTGTGGACATTTCGATTCAAATTTTAATTAATGAGTGCATGCAGCTCTCTCCATGGAGTCCCTCCCTCAACCTTTACACTTCAAAGAAACTTGAAGTAGAATTGAGGTGGCCTGGGAAACAAGACAGGCATTTCCTAGCTTGACTTCACAAGCTAAAAATTGAATCACTGTTCTTTTATTTTCTGTATGTAATTGCTTCTACAGCTTGAATGTGCACGAGCTATTACAAAACCAATCAACGGGCCAAGAACTTTCTGTGAAGATGGAGAAAGAGCTATCCATGAATCTCCAAGCACTGGCAGAGAAGAGAGGAATAAAGAAATAGCAATGGACAGCAAGAAAACCAACCAATGTAGAGATTATACAATCCTGTTTTAAGATGAAAAAAGCAGCACTGACCTTGCCAAGGGGTTGAATGAGGCAAAGCAAGCAGAAGCCAAATTGGAAAAGGTGCATTGGAGAGAGGTGGAAGAGGGTGAAGCTGGCAGGTCCCTCATTGTCATGATGCCCAGAAGGTGAGGCTATAGGAAGGCATAATCAGGCAGATCATGCTGCAGACAGGTTTCTTGTGTTGCACAATATACTCCTAGGAGACTAAGACAGGGCTGAGGGCTGTACTGCATGGAAGGTGAGAACAGGACTGAGCTGGTCTGGTCTGTGTAACCTCAGAGCAGAAGCACCATGGTAGGGGTGGATGCAACGGGGATGGTTACAGTCCAGATGCCATGTAGCCTGAGCCCAGCAAGGGCAAGGTGAGAGCTGGGGCAGCTTGCCAGGCTCACCCAGCTGCCCTGCACCCTGCTGGCTGATGCACCCCCGTGGCACTGCTCCGCACCGTATGGATTTAGCATTGCAAGCATATGCCAGCACAGGCAGCACATAGCTGTGTTCACAGGGCAAACTTGCCCTAAGCAGCTGTGCAGCAGCTGTGCAGAGAGCAGACGCTTTCTCCTCAGATGCCCAGGAGTGAAGGGACCCAAGTGCTGCCTGTTATCTTGTCCTGTGCTTACTCTGTAACCTTAAGCAAGCCACCAAAGCCTCCTGAAGCTCAGCTCTCCCTCTGTTAAAGGATCTGAATAATCAGTCCCTTGTTGCAAGGGGCGTGAACAAGGACCTGACGGCTGAGAGCAATGACAAGGGTCAGTGCAGGGAGGAGATGCCTCAGCCCACCCACTCCAGAGGAGCTGTGCAGCTCAGGGCTGCACCCACACCACCTTCACACCCCACATCAGAGGAAGAGCTCTGCCAAAGCAGGGTGGTGGTTCCAAAGCAGGGTGGTGTGGAGCAGCCGTGCGTGACGGCAGTCGGCAGCGGGAATCGTGCAGATTAATGACAGAGCAGCAGCACCGCCAGCCAGCCATGTGCATCAGCGGCTCTAAATGGAACAGCAGGGCTTTGCATGGGACTTGCTAGGGACCAGCTTTGATGCAGGAGATTAACTAAAGCTCAAGAGAACATTCTTGAGTTTTCTTCACCTGCTCTGGAAGCTGAAGTGACACAAGTGACCAGGCAGCTGTCTTTCCTCACTCTCTGAAAATCCCTTTCCTGGAAAAGGGAGCACAGCGATGCTCTGGCTGATGCAGCGGCACTCGGCCCTGCCCACTCCAGCCTCCAGGAAGCAGATGCGTTTCCTCTCCCACACTCAACATAAAGTTCAATCAGCTGAGGCCCCTGGCCACAGCTCTCCCTCATGGCTCTGAGGGGTCTCCCTCATGCTATCCAGGGTCCCACACACTAGTTCTCCACACACAGAGGTGAGATGTGTGTGGAAGGGAGGAAAGGAAGGAGGCTGCAGCCTCCTCAGATAGCAGCATTGCTTTTACTGTCCTGCACCCTCAGAGCCCACCTCCATGGATGGTTTCCAGCTGTGGTTGACAGCTGTTGGCCCACCAATGCAGTGCTGTCTTCCACCAGGAAACAGAGGGAGCCTCTGAGAGCAGGGCAGGAGAAACAGTCTTGGAGAAAGACAGACCAGCAGTCCTCAGTGACAACACAAGCACTGTGGTGGGACAGAGCCCCATAGCCAGCCCAAGAACATACAAGTACAAATTTTTCTCAGTGCCAGCTTTATTAGGCCTGGCTGCTCTACTGCTGTGCCAAGAATATCCAGTAAGCCAGGTCTTACCCTTTTTTGCAGTAGAAAAGATCGTGGTTATGACTGAACATTCTGCTGTTCCTTCCAGTCTGCTGATTATTTCACCAGGCAACCTGAACATTCCATTAATATCATCTTTTGTGGAGCTAAATATATACACTAACCACATATACAAATACATATAAATACATCTCTATCTAGCAGAGAATCCAATTAAGTGAATATGTTACGCCTTAGCAATTAATGAATTCAACAAGCTGAGCTGCCTCTTGCATATGATTAAAGTTCAAGCAATATCAATCATAACAGCAAAAAAGATTCCAGATTTTCCTACATGCTGTCTACAAAAATATTGTTAGCACTTAAATCAATGGGCAAATTCAAGTGTATTTGCAAACCTCAGGAAACTCATATTTTCGATGATATACAGCCTGTCCTTCAAATTATGGTAGCCTGTTCTTGAATGTGGTGTCTCAGGCCATCCCTGCTGCCTTATATATCTTTTTTGCAGCATTTTCTGGATGGCAGGTCTGTAAAAATGCTTGTGTCCTATGGGTCAAAAGAGAGCAAATTCCATGACTGAACAGATCAGACTGACCCTAATCACTTGACTCATGCAAATGTTTTCCTTCTCTTTGTGTTCAGTTGCCAGTTTTCTGTTTGTGTTTATACCTGTGTAAGTGTGTGTTTGTGTGCATGGGTGTGTGCTTGTTCTTTCACACATTAATCTTTTTCCAGGACAAGCCTGTTCGTGCAGTTTCTGCCTCTCAGCAATAGACAACACTGAGCCCTCTAGGGACTGCTCATTACCTCCTTCTCTCACAATATCCCTCCTCTGCATTCATGAGACAATCCCTAGGGGCAAGTACTACATAAATAAATATTTGAGTAGCCACTAAAACACAGAATATGCAAAAAAGCACGTGAGGGACTTGTCTGCAGTATTCAGGGCACAAAGGAGAAAGAACAGAGGCATGGCTTGGAGAGTTGGGTGCAGACAAGTGATGAGGGTGTGAACTGGAAACACAACTATACCCTTCTCTTCTCTGACCCAGCCAGCACAGACAGGGTTGGTTTTCACCCTGAGACCAGAGCTGATATCATACAGGTCTGTGTTAGTACAGCTGCATAAATCCAAAAGCCAAGAATGTGCCATACTGGGAGGCTGATAGAGGAAAGAGCTTTTAACTGAACCAACACAGACATAGATAATTAATCTTACTACTAATGCTGAGTCTTTTTTGGTGTAACTGCTCCACCGTTCTCCTAGTTTGTTGCCATACTCCAGAAAGAGGCCTTGAATGACCAGAAGAAGGTTGGAGGTTCATCTGTGAGGACTGGTTGGTCTGTCACAGAGAGAGGCCAGGCATGAGACCCAGAGCTGGTTTCTCTTCTGCCCTCTGAACTGGGTACCAGGAGGTTCCTTTGAGAGTTCCTTCCAGGCTCACCAGCTTAGAGATCCTACATCCACTCAGAATTACTTGTGCCTATGCCCATAGCACTTCAGATTTCACAAGTCTCTATGAGATATCAAAGAATATAATTTGGATATTTTCTAGATTCCTTGAGAAACACTGTTCTGGAAATGGGTATTTTAGGGAATAGGGCATGTATTTGGCCACTTATGTCAGCCATGTAAGACAGCAGTTTGAAGGGTGATAGCCATATAAAATATGCCATACTCTAGGAAACCACATACTTTTTGTATGCTTCCCAACATATTCAGGAAAGCTAAAAAGCTCTCAGAAAATCAGTCAAGAGGCAGTTTCTTGCAGAGCACACTCTAGCAAAAATCATAGAGCCCACAGCAGGCACCAGCAGACTTGAAGGACCACTTGTATGATCAGAGGAGGGCATTTTTTGTGCACAGGCACGCAGCTGTTGCAGGGTGACATTTCAGAGAGATTTGGAGAACTTTCCTTCAGGAGTATGTCCCAGATTTTTCACTTCCCCAGAGAGCAAGAAAGGTCAAGGAAGGCCCCCTTTCAGGTTCTCTAGTACTATTTTCTCCTCCAGTACAAAGATTCTGGCTGCTACTTGAGTTGTGGTAAGTAGCAAGCCATCAGCAAGAGTTTTGGGCCCAAAGTGAATGCAATCAGCCAAAGTCACTTCTTGCCTCTGTTTCAGCAATTTCTGCAGCTGTTCTTTCTGCCTCAGCAGGATGGGGTTTTATCACTTTTTTTACCCTTCTGTACATCAGTGTTCTTTAGGAAAGGAAGACATTTTGGGTTAAAAGCTCATTATTGATAATAAAAACAAAATAAAATACCCAATCTGTATAAATAAATCAAAAAACTAAGCCTTTGCACATTTGCAAACTAGGTGTTCAATGAGAGAGGGTATGTTTCTTTACCTGAACTCTGTGCAATAAGTATATATAGAAATGTACCTCCTTCCCTAGGCAACTTTCTTCCATTACAGGGAGAAGCACCCCATCCCTCAGCAAACTGAAGAGTGAGAAGAGCCAGCAGTATCCACCAGAGCAGCAGATGGAGGTGCCCTGTCAGTGTGGTGCCTACCACTGAACATGAGAATTCAGCCCATTCCTTCCATCCATTCCCATTTCTCTATAAGCAGAGTGGAAAATGAAAACATCCTTGCCAAGATGTCAATCCAGTCATCCAGATGTCAAATCATAACTGCATTTGCGCACTTGGGATTCCCTTGGGATTTTTCACAGCCATCACAGCTGATGATTTCCCAAACTGGCTGCTGCATTGTCAGGTTTCTTGCAGTTTGCTTTCTGTGTGGCATCAAGCCCTTTCCACCCATCACCTCCTCCCTGTCTGTGATTACCCCCGCCTGTCAGCACTGCAGTAAATACGTGTATATTCCTGGGTCTCTCATTTTTCACTTTACAGAACTTTCTCGCCTAAAAAATACAGGCTTTCCAAACAGAACAGACACTAATATAGAGAACAAACAGGAATATTTGACAGGCTAATGGGCTCCATTCACTATCCATGCATCTACCTACACATAAGAACTTTTGTCTGCTTCCTGCAGGTTATTGCACTTCTGCAACTGTGACATTGTTAAGCTGTTGTCAGAGGTGCCTGTGATCTTATAGATCAGGAAAAACCAGGTCTCATGAGAGCTGGACAAGATATCTCCAAAAAACAGAAGTCTGGTGACATGCAGCAAGGAGCACGGCAGGACTCAGTGAAGGAGAGTTCCATGCTCAAAATCCTGGGTACAAAAAAGCAAACCCTGCTTCTGGACAGACTGTTTTTTGGAGAGGAACACAGTCAGGCTCTTGACCCCATTTTGTCTTCAAAGATGCAGGTCTGAGGTTTGGGATTAGGACCCACGTCTGTTGACCCTCACTGACATAAATGGTTTTTCTCCCTTCCTTACTCTACCATGATTTCACTTTGGCTGTGGCAAATGCCTCTCAGTCCCCCAACCCTGCACATCCATTCTAAAGGCTGTTTCAGAGATTATTTTACTGGTATAATTTTTCCCCCATCTTTTCATTCTTCTTTTGCCTCCCTCCTCAGTTGTATCAAGTGCCTCTTTTCCAAGACACTTTATGCCTCTAACCCCTCAGTCAGTAACAAGATGTGAATGCTGACCTGTTCTACTTTCTTCAGGAGCTTTTCAGAGACCCACACAATTTTCTTCAATTTTTGCCTTCTTCTTGAGGGAGGTCCCATGAACACTAGTGAAGTTCTGTCATTGCTTTTTGTCTTACCCTACCATAAGGCTCACTTTTGCCCTTTTACTCACTTTCTGCAGATAATTTGCAGTGGTCAGGCTGCTGCTACGTTAAGCTTATAGTCCACAAAACCCAAAATTGTCACCAATTTACAATTCATGTTTCCCTAGCAGGTCAATGCAAAAATATTCATTGCCATCAGTGGATAAAATACGTCATCTCTTTACAGACTTTCTCCAAAGTATGCTGAGCAAGAAAATCCTGGCTATTTACTACTGTTCTTAACTTGCCTGCATTTGCTGTGCACTGTCTCTCCCCTCTGTCTCTGTGACCATGTTTTCTCAGCTTATATTTACCTGATAACTATTTAGTAGCAGCAGCCATCATCTACGTCCCTCTGTGCAGCTCGCAGCACAGCAGGGCACTGGTTATTGGCAGGCTTTTTCAGTGAATAGAGTAACACAGATAATCAAAATAACCATAAAGCTTGTTCTGCACAGTTCATAAATCAAACTCACCAGGGCTGGTCTGCATGACAGAGAATGATAGTCGTACTGCAGCCTGAGTGCTATTCATTACAGTGCCTGTTCCCCTAATTACCCCTCCATTTTCACACATTTCCTAATGGCCAGTTAGAAGGGCTTTGCACTGATGAACGGCTGCCACATCTCATCCCAAGAAAGCACAGTTACATCTCTACATAGGGCAAAGCAACCTCTGTGAACAGAGTTCATTCTCAGAGAGCTCAGAGGGCCCCCAGGCTCAGGGAAAGAAGAAATCTGCTATCACAGATTTGCCTTTGCCTGACCAAAACAAGTTTATAGGTATCTGAGAAGTCAGTCTTGAATTTATGTAAGTAATTTATATGTATTTAATGGCACTTGAAAAAACAGCAGAAACTCAAGAAGTGAGTGTCTATTTTTTTCCATTCATACCTCAAAAGCTTCTCTCCTCATCCCCCAGCTCTCCTTCCCCCTATCCCAGCATGAAACACAACCTTTGAAACACTAGCTACTCACTCCATGCATGTGACAGACTGATTAAACTCACAGATAATAACCTTGCAAGGCAGAGTCAAACTTGCAGCAGTACACGCTGTTCTCATCATTGGCTCCCAAAAATAGTTCGTTGCCAATAAGAGTCAATCAGTTCAGGCTTTGCCAGCCTGCACTTCTACTGTCCTCCCCCATCTCAGGGGTTGCTGACACAACTCATCCCCTCCTGAGTGGTTGCACGGCTGTAAATACCACCAGGAGTTGTGTACTGAAAATACCTCAGGTTTGTAAGATTACTGAACACCAGGCTTCCAGGGGTCCTCCCTGTCTTTGCTCCCTTGTGTAAGGGAGATATGAGAGTCCTGGCCTGCGTTTATGAGACAGCATTTGTGGACTTTGGTTGACATCTTCCACAACCTCCTAAGACATAGTGGCAATGATGATCCTGGCACAGCTGTTTCAGCTTTGTCTGAACAACGCCTGCTGCAAGGACTCGGCACAACCATCTCCATAGAGGGAGGAGAGGAAGCCTGAGACTGCAGACAAGCTGATCTGAAGGCATTTGGGACGATACAACACGGAGCAGGGAAGAAAGTCCCAGGACAGAAACAAACAGAAAAGAGGTTCTCAGTATGCAAGGGTGGAATGCAGCATTGACAAGAAGCCAAACCAAGCCTGTGAATGGGTCATTTTGGGGAGAGAAAGCAGTTCATTATGTCTTAGACCTGTTCATTTTGATATCTACATTGCAAAAATTTTCTCCTGACGTCAAGCAGTGAACCTACTCTAAGTCAATGGAATTGCAGCTCTTATGCCAGAGGTGAATTTGGCTCCCAAAGGACTTTTCTATGCCATGATTTAGATAATGAGCCTTCAAAGCTTACGTTGCAGCTATAGCGTGAGTGGAGGAAAAAAAGGGCCAAAAAAGGCTGCAATAGAATAGCCATCTGTCATACTCAAGTCTAGAGCCCCACTAACTCAGATAAGGCTGGAGCTCAGCTATGGCATAAAATAAGGGCAAGAAATACTGGATGTTAATGAGCACCCCTGGAGGAAATCCTACCCCCATCTAACAGTATGAAACAGTACAGATGTGTTAATACAGGTCTCTTTCTGAAAACTGCATCCCAGAATATTTTGTGAAGTTAAATACAAGGCAGAAAGTGGCACGCAGCATAAAGAATAGCTGGTGCACTGAGCAATCAAGAGGCAGTGCAAATGGCCATATAATTTCGCCTTTTAAAAGCAACTTCATAAAAGCTCATTCATCCATAAAAATGCTGCGTTTCTGTTTTCTGCCTTCCTAGGAGCTTTCTTGCCTGCCCCCTTTATCTTCAGCTACAGACTTTAGATCTTCTCAAAAGACTAAGAACACCTGTCCTTCCATGCCCAAATATTGCCTCCACAATTCAAGGTTGTTTTATATAGCTCCTAAGTATTGCCAGATAGGGCTAATCAAAGAGTTCACAGGGCCTCAGACTCTTAATAGGTAATAAAAGTAATGCAGATAACTGTCTATGAATATTGCATCACCAGCACAACCACTACCCCCCAAAAAGAAAAGTATGTCAAGGCAGTATGTGGTGAATACATTTGAAATTTAAAAAATAGAAATTAATGGGATACAGTTTCAGGTATGGAAGACTAAATTTGTTTCCCAGTTCCTTTGAGAAAATAGAATTTGGCACTCCAGCATCCAGTGGAATCTAGACATCATTTTAAATGCCATGACATTCAGCCTTCAAACTCTCTTCAGCTTTGATGTCTGCAGGAGCTATTCAGACACCAAGTTAAAAACACCATTCATTATGCTATAATACAGATATTTCATTTTCTCATTGCACCCAAGATCTCCCATTCTCTCCATATGTATGTTTAATTTATCTACTTGTAGTGTGCAATAGCTCCTTTCAACATTTTCAGAGACTGACCTCCAGAAGGTGTTTTTGTGGTGCCTAATAAAAGACACCATAATAACGACATTAAAGATGAGACAGTTGATATATAAAAGTCCTAGAGAATTACAGCAAGCCAGAAGACAAATACAAGTCCAGAAGAGGAAGTTGAGGCAGTTAAATCTCTGTGGGTATATATTGGTGATAGATAGGAAGATAGAGATGAAAGAGAAAAACAAAGATAAGGCCAAGTAAGGCAATAAAAAGCAAAGCCTGGCTTGAAGTAAAAATACAAGAGACAATATGTAGCCTTTATCCTTCTCCCAGGGTTACAGATGGTGTGCAGAAGATGACCTGCCAACCCTCCAACCTCACCTTGAAGACATCAGCTGGCACACAGCACAGACAGTGAGTGACTGCAACAGCTCTTGGGCCCAAGCAGACCCTTGGCCAAGATGCACCCACTTGTTTCAAGTGTGAGAGATTCCTCATGAGCCCTGCTCCCTTGCTCCCCTTCTTTCCTGTGACAGCCTCCAGACGCTATGTTGACCATGGTGTCCAAAGGAACTGTTCCAACACACAGGAACCACCTGAACCTGTAACCATACAAACCACATCACACAAATGCTTCCTCCACTGGGGACCAGGTAAAAGTGCTGACACTGTCACTGATGCTGCCACTTAGTGCTGTCAAAGGGATTGCTGTGAACGGGGAAGCTCTGATTCAGAGTCCACTGCCTGTTGTGCAGTCTCTCCCCCTTTCTCCTCAGTTCTCCAAATTACAACTAAACAATGCCAATTCATCAAATCCTTGTTTGTAAGGCTTATTTTCTACATTCCCGATTACTCTCGCTGCTTCCTCCAGTGTCATTCTACTTTGTCCAGACCTTTTGTGAAGTGCTATCCACAGAACTGCAGAGATTTTAAGCCTTACCATCGCCCAGCAAAGCACAGAGATTGCATCATATGCCTTGCAGGCTAAACTCCTATTTATATGCCCAAGAACAGCATTTGCCTCTTTCTCAACAATACACAACCATGTTCAGCTTGTGATCCTCTTTTATCCTTTCCCCCAATCCTTTTCTGCAGAACTGTGATCTAATTGATCTTTCTCTGCACTGTATTTATGTAGTCTATTGTTCCTGCCAAGGTACAATAGTTTGCACTTGTCTCTATTGAATTACATCACACTTTTTCAGTGTACCTCTGGTTTGTCAAGAGCATTATGAATTCTAACCCTGCTCTCCATCAAATTTACAGTCCCCCCAGCTTTCTGTCATCTTCAAATTTAATATGCAAATTCTACATCAACCACCAAGTCTATTAAAGAAAACATTGAACTGAAATGAGCACAGGACAGACCCTCACAGAACGCCAGTCCATTCTCCTTTCCCTTTTGACATTTTTGTTCAATTTTGCATGCATTTGTTATTCAGTCTCCTCAAGACCTTGTTCCTCTAGATTGCTATCAAAGTGTGATAAAAGATGAAAAAAAACTTACTGGAGCCCAAGTGGATGGCACCTTAAGTTTCACCTCTGTCCAAAATGTCTGTTACCCTGTTACAGAAAGATACGAGATTGGTCTGACATGACTTGTCCTTAACAAATCCTGGTGGACTTCTACAAGTCTCCATTCATTGTTCAGGTGCTGATGAAGAGTTTGGTTAATAAATAATTTCATATGCTTTCTTAGAATCAGGGTTAAGCAACAGTGATGCCATAAATCTTCAATTCCTGAGCTCCTTTCCCTTCTGCTCTTTCTGATCTTTTTTAAAGACACGCATTGATGTTCCTCCAGTATCTGGCAAATACCAGCTGGGTCAGCTTTACATGTACAGATTCAATGCAGTGCCTTCAGTGAATGCCCTTTCTGTAGATTTGCTTTGAAAATTGAGCAGGTTGGGTATGTAATGTGTTGCTGCAACAGAAGAAAGGAGGTTGTTACTAAGCAGTTTAGTCAGTGTATCTATGACCCCATCTGCAGCATCTCAACTATTTCAGTCCTTCCTGCCACTCCACACTCAGTTCTGTCAATATGCCTCTGTCCTGCCAGCAGCATCCCCAGCTGCTCTGTCCTGCTTACCCTATCCACCCTGTGTGCTCAGCAGGGACTGATGTTAAGCTGATGGCTTGGACCTTCCCTGATATGACAGTTCTCACCCACTGTCCTGGTTTCAGCTGGGATAGACTTAATTTTCTTGCTATTAGCTGATACAGTGCTGTGGTTTTGATTTAGTATGAGAACACTGCTGATAACACACTGATGTTTTAGTTGCTAAGTAGTGCTTACTTGAAGTCAAGGACTTTTCAGTTTCCCATGCTCTGCCAGCAAGCAGGTGCACAAGAAGATTGGGGAGAGCATGGCCAGGACAGCTGATCTGAGCAAGCTGAAGGGATATTTCATACCATAGAATGTCATGCTTGGTACATAAACTGAGAGGAGTTGTTTGGCAGTCATCAGTTGCTGCTCAGGGATGGCTAGGGCATTGGTCAGCAGACATTGAGAAATTGTATTGTGCATCACTTGTTTCTCTTGGGTTTTATTCCTTTCTTTTTTAGATTCCTTCTTATTTCTATTATTATTATATTTTATTTTATTTTAATTATTAAATTCCTTTATCTCAATATATCAGTCTTACCTTTTTCTAATTCTCTTCCTCATCCCACTGGCAGAGGTCAGCAAGCGACTGCTTGGTGCATAGCTGTTGGCTGGCATTAAACCACAGCATCCACTCTTCCTCCTCCTTCTCCATCTTTTCTGAGACATTTCAACCCTGACTTCCTGCTCTCTCCTGCACCCACAGCTGTGTCAGTGCATCTTTCACCTCAATAAACACAGCTAATCCTGGGCAGACAACAAGTTGTGCAATGTTTCAGTGTGAAAACCCAAGCTGTGGAAACCCAGGAGGTGATCTGAGGTCTGTTACACTTGTTCCAGTTACAGCAGAGGACAGGCTGGACAGGAGTGATCGGGGAATAACCCACTGGAGGAAGAAGGCAACTGAACTGTGCTCTGGTGTGACAAGTGGAAGTCAACAGCAGCCACAAGTTCTGTGCTGGAAGTGAAGCAGTTGAGACAACTGGAGAAAGGAAATTTCTCTCTAACTATTGAGAGATCAATTAACTGGTGTGCTGGTGAAACAGTGTTGTTCCAGCAATGAGCTGTGATGGGCAAAATAGCATTTTCATGTACTAAATACCATGTGCACTCTTCAGTGCAGACAAGGACTCAGGTGCTCATCAATTATTGAGCTTGCTTGAAAAGGCATTTAGAAGAACTGCACAAGAGGCCAGTCTGCAGTTCTACCTCATTCCCAACTGGGCTGCTCTTAGCAACCCAGCCAGTGAGAAGGAAAGAGAAAGGTGGAGGTGGGGGGAGAGAAGGAAATAAGAACAGAGAGAGAAGAGGGAAGAGCCTTCCCCTTGTCAGAAGAAATCACGTGTGGTGCAGAAAAGGCCTCCGTGATGCCCCATAGTATCATCCATGTAGTATCACCCTTTTTCTTCCAGAGCAATTCCTGTTTTCAGGGTGCAGCCCATACCCTCTGAGGCCAGCTCCAGAGAAGTCCTTGGGCTGGAGTCAGGTAAAGCCAAGGACCCATCCTTGCCCCAGCAGCACCGTTACACATCCTGACCACTGCACTGCCCCAGACCTCAATGGACTCCACAGCTTTAGGAAGAGGTGCCACAGACTATGGCATAGCTCAGTCAGCTATGAAACACCTAATGCTCCTTTGTGCCAATGGCCTTCTAGGGAAAAGCACAGACAGCCCTTATCCCGAAAGAGGTGCCAACATTTAAACTCCCACCCCATCTATCAAACACATTTTCACATGGGGATGTGATAGAAGACTCTCTCCTAACAGCACAAGCCCATGCATCCACTGCACTTCACCAGGAATGTTGGCTATAGCCAGAATTTAATTTTCACCATTGTTTTGGGTATGAAGCACAACTCTCCAGAAAATCGCATGTCTAGGTGCAGCTCTCTCAGGAGATCCACAGCTGATTGGGCTTTCAAAAAGAGAAATGAGAAGAAATCTCAAGGAACAGCTGCAATCTCAAGGAACATTCACTCACAATCACGCAGAATGTTTCTATTTGTGAACTAGATTTCCTTGGATGTGAAACGTCACTCGAGCCACATAACAAGCATGAAGCTAAAATTTGACCAACCACAGAATTATACTAAAAAGTGTTTCTTTATTAAAAAGAGGGATTTTTTTTCTCACAGTAATAGAATTTGAAAAATAGTAAAGTCAAATTCTGAATTTTTTTTCAAGGTTTTTGTTACAGTTTTGAAATTTTATAGAAATGATGGGTCAAGCACATACAGAATAAGAATATTTTGGATTACCTTGATCCTCAAAAGGCAGAGCTTTCTAGCTAGGAGATTGTAGAAGACTAGATGCAATTATAGAAGGCCACACTAGAATGTAATTGCTTACAATTCGGAAAAGAAAGAAAGTCTTATGTTTTGAACCTGCAATCTTTAAAAAGTGGCCACAAATTAGTTAAAATTTATTTCTATTAGTGTCTTTCATTTAGCATCACACATATGTGCTTTTGGGACCTAGGAAATACTTCTCCACAAACTAGAGTGCGAGATTATGGAATTTGCTGTCATAGTACAACAGCAGGGAACATGGCTTGATGCTGAAGGAAGGACTGAGTACTCCTAGGTTTAGAAAACACTCCAAAAGTTGCAATGGCAATGATTAGAAAGAAACAAAGACAAAGAAACTTGTATTTACAGGAGTGGTAAAAACTCTTGTGGTCAATCAAGAGTGAAGGGAGCAACGGTGGCTTTCAGCCATGCACACACACATAACAAGGCAGTGCTCCACACACTCTAAAAGGACCAATATCTCTTTACTCACACTCAGAAACACACACAGGACCACTACACTTCCATACCTACCCTGTTAAGCCCAACCATCCATATACAGATCTGCAACTTTCTGCAGACACCAAACACCGCTCACCTATGCTCCTCAAAGAGCAACACGCAAAGTTTTTTGTGCCCTACAGCACCTCACAGAAGCATTATCTCCTAGAAACACTGCAAAAGTGATCAAGATTCACACTCAGTACCAACCACTGCCTGCTCACTCCATGCTGAGGTTTGTTTCTAGGCTTACATTTGGTGTATTGGGTGCAGAAGCAGACAAAAGCCAGAAGCTAGCCTGGATGATAAGTGTAAAGCAGAACACAACATTGCAAACTCACACTTGGCATTTTGGTTGCCTGAGATCTTTGGCCATTGAACAGAAGTCCCAGACTGCAACCAAAACAAAATAATAAAGAGGATAGAAAAAAATATATCACCCCAAAACTAAAAACTAAGAGTATTTTCCCTGAAGACATAACATTGATGGGCAGTCTAGCTTATTCAATTATGTTTAAACCATTCTACAAGTAAATCTACCTCTGCTGACTGTCCTGGCCTATGGAGAACTCTGAAAGAACACAGCTTTGAATATAGAATTATGCCAGAAAAATGCTTGTCCTTAGAACAGTTTTATTTCTTTTCCTGGGCTCCAGAGGGCCACACACTTCAAATATCCAAGGGGCAAAGCCTTATGCATAAAGTCCAAATCACTGGACACTTAAATTAGTCCACTGGCATTTTAACAGTTCTCAGCATCTGTGGAGGAGCCTGGAAGGACAGCCTGAAGATGCAACTCACTCAGCTCACCAGAAAGCAGAAGCAGTCCTGCCTTGCTACTGAAAAAATGGGACATTATGTCTTGAGCCACTCTGAAGTTTCCCACATCATTTATTGCTCACATTAAAACACTACCTGCTGTGGAGATGTTACACTTCTACCCACGAGCAGAAAAACCTGTAGCATAGAGCAGATGTTTCATAGCAGCTGCTGAAAGAAACTCCACTTTTTCTGATTGTCAATGAAAGTCCCTTGATCTGTCTTCACCACGAACTTAAGTGGCAGAGACGTTGGACTGAAGGAGATGTTTAGGATTTAACATGTCCTTTCAAAAAGTACTTCTCTCTACCACCTCTTTCTCTTGCCACAGTTTAATTTCAGCTGCCATTTCTCAAAATACACCTTCCTCAGCAGTCAGGAAAATTGGCTCCTGTGTTCAGGGGAGGGATGGAAAATTGTCACAAGGACAGCTCCACCCCTCCTCCCTTGGCTCTCTTGGGGAGTTTGTGCACATATTTAAGAATGAATTAGCCTACACCACAGGCCATCCATCAAAGGCTGCAGGGGTACTACAAGAAGGACCCAGAACAATCAAACATCACCCTTTCAGAGGTAACTGCCACCTTACAGTGCTGCATTAAAAACTGCTGCTGTAAAACAGGTAGTAAGAAAATAACATCTGCCCACAGCCACAAGCCAGAAGAGGTAGTCAGCATGAGACATAGAATTA
Organism: Agelaius phoeniceus; assembly: GCF_051311805.1. NCBI lineage: Eukaryota > Metazoa > Chordata > Aves > Passeriformes > Icteridae > Agelaius > Agelaius phoeniceus. Next base: position 26,050,169 of record NC_135269.1, on the reverse strand, counting down.
TAAGATGTCAAAATTTTCCTATTCTCAAGTAAACTAATTTGTTGGGAATGGCAGTACAGAGGAAATTCTCATTCTGGGACAATAAATATTGAACAAATTTATCCCAGAAATATGCCCCTTTAAAAACTATGCTGTCAAAAGACTGAGAATGGAAATCAAAGCAAATAAAATTGTGTCTTCTTCAGGGAGATTTAGAAAAAAATATCATCACAGTTTTAGTGAACTGCAGCAAAACCCTTTGCTGAATGTGGCAAACTGCAAGAGGTAAGGGACACTTTCTCCAGAAGAGAAGCCAGAAAAAGAAGGACAAGTAGTTTATTAGCCAACAAGGATGCTCCAGGCACCACAGGTGTAAGATTTGCCAAACCTCATAAGATCATTAGGTTTATTTACTTCCCATTCTGTATTGTGAATTATTTCAGTCTCTCCAAGTGCAATAGCAATAAAATTGAAAAACATCCATGGAAACACTTCCAATTAACACAAGGTCAGAAAAATTACATTAGAGACCTCCACAGCCCAAAAAGAAGAAAAACATCTCAGAAACAGCCTCAGCAAGCAGGCAGGCAGTGCAACTTGTCATAAAGGTCAGCAACCTTTTGCCTGTGTTTTACCAAGAGCACGGAAGAAAGCACCAGTGTCTATCACCCTGTGTGAGTACCACACCACCTGTAAGCTACATGCACAAACCTGATTTTAATCCAGGCTGAAAGATAAACCTATAAAATACTGAGCATGCAAAGACACAGAAGGCTCTGAAGAACAGATTCAGTACCTTCAGTTACACCAGAAACACAAAACAAATTAGATCTACGCCTGAAAAAGACATGTACTGTAGGGTCAGTGTACGAGCACTACTCAGTGAAATATCTCTAACCTCATATGACTTTGGCACAGGCTCCTATACACCCAGTAGCGAGAGAAATAGTGACTGCAGTGAGAAGGGAACAAAACACAACAAGTAAAATCATAAAAATATGTTTTTAAACAGCTGTGGTGCTGTGTCTTGTCTGCATGTCCAACACAAAATAGATGGGACACCCTGGTACCAGGAGATCAGCCATCCAGTCTCATTTCATGGGCAAATTGAAACACTGTCTAGTGCTTCTCTGAGTTCTTGTGGTCTCTTCCAGTCAAGTCCGAGCCTTGAAAACTACCAAAACCAGATGCTGCTCACACTCACATGGAGGTCTTATTCCCCAGACCATCCACCCCTGTAGAGATAAGCAATTACCTTAAACTACCCTGGAGCTGAAGTGAACAGAACGGAGGTGTTAATGAAAACCTTGTGTCTGACTCAGCAACTGGATCATGGTAATTACAACCTTCACAGCTTCCCTGTTCCCAAACCTAAGCTGAAACAGGTGAAAAAAATCAGAGATTTTTCAGATCAAGTTCTGCACAAGGAACTCAGAAACTACCTTCACCTGCAAGGAAACTCTCTGACAGGCAGGGAGAAAAAGAGAGAGGTCATCTACTTTGGGAGATAGATGTTTGCAGTATCTCTTAGAGTTTCTCACAGAAGGCTAGTAACATGTCTCCTTCTCTTTCTATAGAGGCCATGGTGATGTCAGAAAATCCTTGAAGTCAGTTCCAGTTTCCATTGCTGTCAGTGCTGTGCTGCAGGTAGATTGTTGACTGCCCACGTGGCAGTCAGTATTCAGTTCACTGCTCTGCAAAGTGCTGCAGAAACAGATGACCAGTAACTGCAAAATTTCAAGCAGAAATAACCTTGGCTTAGTCTCTTCCCCAAGATACATGTTTGTAATCAAGGATGCAGTCAATTTTCTTTCAACACAGATCTCATGAGAGTCCTTTATTTTAAACCTTCCCACCTCTTCCCTCTTTTCTTGGCTATCTTCCTTTTCTGACTTTGCTGAGCTCTCCATGGCAATCCTGTCCAGCACTGTCTGAAGGGACAGTGTTGGGAGAACATGAAAAGACTTCCTCATCATGTGCATCTCACATTAAGAGCCAGGCAAGAACTGCTGTCCCAGCCTACCAGCACACAGAGATTGTGCTTGTGCCCCAGAAAGAGGGGCTGGGTCAGGAGCTGCAGTACCATTTTTACAGCATCAATATAGCTCAGAATAGTTTGGTTTGCAGCAACAGAAGTGGGAGAGAGCAGAAGGCAGCAAGGAAAAGACACATACTTTGCATGTCACTGTAGAGGATGGTGTCTCGGTGGTCTGTGAGAGAGGCCTCTCAAGAACAGAACACCTCTTTTTTGCTTTAATTTTTAGGAACCATCTTGCAAAGTTGTGATGCTGTCTAAATATTCATCACTCATTCTTGCATCTCCTTCCAACAATTTCTGTATGCTTCCTGCCACAGCTGTGCCTGTGTTCACCATACCCTTCATAAGCCCTCAACAGGGTTCACAGCTTCAGATTTGGCCAGGATCATGGAATGGCTTGAGTTGGAAGAGACCTTGAAGATCCTCCAGTCCCAAACCCCCTGCCATGGGCAGGGACACCTTCCACTAGACCAGGTTTCTCAAAGTTGTCCTTGAACACTTTCAGTTCAAGGATCTCAGCCTTGAACTGATTTCCATCCCTAGCTTTTTCCTCAGAAACCAAGGTTTGGTTATTCCATCAGCATCTGCACAACTTTGCATTTATCATTGCAGAACTTTCTGGAGCAGAGAGAGATGATAATTTCCTCTGAAGGAGGTACAGTGGCTAAAAGTATGTTCTTTTTTTAATACCAGAATCATCTGGTTCGTGTTTCTGGCTTCCTGAAGCACACAAAAATATCCATTTGAACAGAAATGAGAGGAGGTCCCTGACTTCTGCTGCTGAAAATTTCAAAATAGTAGTCAAAAATCTGAGATTAAAAAAAAAAAAAAAGTGCCCATTTGTAGCCATAAAAGACTCGAGTGTCACTTTTCAATCTTTCAAACTTCTCAAAAAAGTTAGGATGTCCCAATGAAAATAAGCACTTAAAAAAAAATTGAAATACTCATTTTCAACCAAAAAAACTTTCAGAAGTTTTTCTGCAAGTTAATTCAATACAAGTTGCTTTAGGCCAGACTAACTCAAATACATGTGTTTGCACATGTAGGCCTCTTTTCCAGGGCCTACACTTAAGCATTGTAACAAATCAGCATCAACAGCTCTTCAGGTTACATATCCCTGTGAGAAAGCCCCAATGAGCAGGACAGACAAACCAGAGCTTCTTCCAGGATAACAGCCACACTTCCCTAATATGAATAACTTCATTATATCCCTTTTGGTGCATTTCTCTACAAGAAATCATACTTAACAGTTTGCCTTCATGGGATAATTTACCAGCAGAAGCCATACTAATTGAGAAGTCCTCAGCTTGAAGTCTCTCCCTGACTTTCTATCATCCCTTTAGAAAACCTCCACTGCCTTTCACTTCAACTTTGCACATCTGTACTTGTCTCAGGGACAGCAGCTGAGGTGGGACAGAGCACCAAGCACAAGGGCAGAAAGCATGGGATTCACCTTCACCTTGCATCCTTTTTTATCCACTTTGACCCTGGATGCGTAGCAAGCCAAGTCTAATAGCAACCTGCCATCATTCTCCTGCTGCTGGCTCTGCAGAAAGGCTCAACAGTCCTCAAGGCCCGCTCTCCATTCTCATGCCAGAACTGCCATCCAATACCCCCAAATTCTGGTTTTGCCCACTGCTCCCTACTTCTGCTCTCCACGGTTCTCCCTGTGCCCTTCACGTGTGCCACTTTGTCTCTGAGGGCTTCTTATGAACCATCTTCTGACCTTCCCACAGGCCCACCTTTGTGACCCTTGAGCCTCTTCTGAAGTGTCCCCTGCAGTGCCCTTTCTGCTGCAGCAGCCCTGAGGGAATGTGAACCCTTCCTGGGGGATAGGCCATCCCAGCAGCCAGCCCTGTCCTGCCAGAGGACTCTGTGGGCGCACACAGCTTATCTGGGACCTCGGGAATGTAATGCCAACAGAGCAACAGCACTTGTGAAGCAGAGAGGAGACCCACAGGACCCACGCTCGTCCTAACTGAGCCTGTTTGAGGTTGGAATTTTCAGGCTCTCTCTGTGGCAGAGGAAGCAAAGGTGCTTTTGAGCAGGGCTGACCTTTCGGCACTTTGAACTGCCAACTGGAAGAGTCAGCCTTGTCACAGGTCCAACCTCATACATTTCCCTTTCCTTTCTCCTGGGATCCCAAGCTCTGAGCAGTGGTGCTCAGGAGCAGTGGTGTCAAGCAGCACCCCAGGTACCAGCAAGGCTTTGTGCTAAGCTCTCCTCAACCTGTGAGACAGTGCTTGGAGGTCCTGCTTTCCTCAGCTGCCTTCATCATCCACATCCTCTACCTACTCCTGCAGGCACTGCACAAAAAAGGCAAAGGCTCTTTTTCTGGAGCAGGACTTGAAAATGCCTAATCTTTTGCGCACATTTCCTTCATTTCAGATCCCAACTGAAATCACGGGGAACTTTTTTCCTCCCTTACCTACCCCTTTCACTGCCCTCTGTCAGAATTATTCAGCTCTCTGAAGCATTACCAGATACACTATGTAGGAAAGATATGGCAGAAGAAATTAAATAGTATTGTTAGGTATCTATAATTACCCCAAGTAATTTTTTTCCACAGTGCAGCAATTTGAAATCTCTCACAGCACTCTCTTTGGAAAGCAGATGTTGACCATGTCAGCTGTGTGCTAAGAATGCATTTTCATGAGTTGCATTTCTTGGAATTTGCAAAGTGATGGTGGTGGCAGAGGGGGATGATCCTGGAAAATTCCACCCGTGCAGGCACAAAGCAGGCAGTGCAGAGACCTGCCAGCCTCCTCAGGGTATCAGGGGCTTCTCAGCCCTCTCTGTCTCTGACATGGCACCAACTGGGCCTGCCCCTGTCAAGCAAAGGAAATTTCTTCTACATTCCCGCCCATAGTAAGACAGGCAGGGCTGCTGGGGGAAGAGCACATCTGGGAGAGGGAGGGTTTCTCCTGGGGTGGGGGGAGATTTGTGCTGCTCTCCCTCTAGAGAAACACATACAGACCTGGAATCATGAAAATAAAAAATTTGGTGGGTATCTCTGCTGTCAGCTCCTCTCCATCTCTCTCTCATGTGGTCTGTCCTGTCCCATAGTCAACAGTTTCAGCAACCAGGCTCCCATCAGCACGTCCATTAGACTACTGTTCTGTATCTTCTAAAAGAACCCACTCCTCCCTGGTACTACATTTAAATGCACTTTTGCTCTACCCTCTGCCTCCCATTGCTCTTTAATTACATTCACTTGGACTGTCTTAAAGAAGTCCTTCCTTTTCTCATTGAATATTCCCTTCAAACACTTGCAGAAAATGATCATACTCCCTATCTAGCAAAAATATATATTTGGGGAAAATCTACCCTCTGGAACCAGGCAAAGGTCCAGTGAGACACAGGTGAGCCAGAGAAAATAAGTTTTAACTAAAGTTCAAGTAACATTGCACATAAATAAACCCTGGGAATTCTTCAGAGTGTTTATTTGAGATAGGGGACTTCTTAATGGAGGAAGTTCCTAGTGCCAATTTCACTAGACTGTACTCTTTTAATCCTTATTTATTTATAAGACAGCATCTCCATTAGTCCCAGGCTGGAGCAAGGTGTCTGGGCAATGAGCAGGAAAATTTATTCACACACAGAACTTATTCTGGACCCAAATAGGAGACAGAGCATGGATAGGACAAACGTTCAAATAGAGACACGGGGAGCTCTCTATGGGTCTGTTCCTCAGCCTTTCCAAAAACCGAGACCTCAAACAGCAGTAACCTGTAAGAAAAGGAACAGGGCATGAACCTGCTGGAAACTACAAATGCTGGCTGATCCATACACACAGGACAAGCTCAAGGAAAGCAGCTGTCCACAGGTAGCCTCTGTCAAAGGCGAAAAAAGCTACAGAAATGAGATGCTGCCATAATCCCAGCAGTCTTTACAAAGCAAACATAATTTAATGCAGCAATACAAAGAACTCTGGCCTCGGTGAAAATGAGCACACATCTAAGAAGAAAAGCAAATAGTTCCCACTTCTAAAAAAGAACAAAAGTAAAGCACTCGCTGAAAGAAGTGACCTGAGCAATCCTGAATTCTTAAAAGACCCAGATGATGCTTAGAGCAAACAGTTAACTCAGTGTGCTGGAGCTGATCTCCAGCAGCAGACTGCAGAATGGACTTTCTGTCACTTCCTGATCTCCCAGCTTGGATGGTGAGACTGTTGTGTGACACTGTTTAGACTGGAAAACTTGCAGCATGTCTCTGCTGTTCAGTGCTGCACCCAATATAAGTTGATTTGCCAGCAAAGACTATTTCCTCTAAAGAAACACATGATTTAATAAACCAGGATGGACCTAAGAGGAGAGCAATAAGATGTTCAACACCTGTTAGCATTTACATTTCACTCTGCAGTTTCTCCAGTCACATAAGTGCCCACACTTCATGCTTCACCACTGACTAACATGGTGCTCTGATGAAGCTGTACAAAAAAAGATTTTTCAAAGCAAGATACAAACAATTGAAAAAATTAAAAATTAAAGATATTAGTTCAATCTAAACCCAGGTATTTCTTCCATCTAAACCCAGGCTTGTTTGCTTTTTAGAATTTTCCACTACCCAAACTCAGTCATTCAACACACACAAAAAATCATGTTCTTTACCAGACATGAATAATAAAAGTGATGAAAATTTGGATCGAAACACACAGCTGCAGAGACACTTCATGTACTCACTAGCAACAAAGTATCAATTTAAAAAATAAAATAAACTGTAAAATCCCAGTCCCAAAGGCTAGACCTCTCTCATGAGAGGTGACAGAGACCACAGTTTAAGCCTCCATTCTGAGTCAGGCTGAAATGATTTGAATACAGTTTTCACACTGCCTGTATGTGTCCCCACTGTTTGCCTGACAAGGCTCTGGGGGAAGGTGCTGCCATTTTCTCCTCCACATCACCTTTGTAAATGGTACCTAAAGGCTTTTGTCAGTCTACATGAAAACACCAAGATGTCCATTTTCATTTACAGCACTAAAACTTCAAAATAAATCCTCAATATCTGGTCAAAATTAATATTTTCATTGATCCTGAACTATGTTTTTTCACATTCATTTGTTCTTCCAGCCATATTTCTGAGACTTGGACATTATCATCTGGAAAGAGAAGAACACAGGCCTTATCACTCCTCTTATTTAATGATCCATGTCATTTTCCCCACAAACAGACTTTGTGGACAAAGTTGGCCAGAATCTAATTTAAAATTCCTCACCTTCTCCTGTTTGAGACTCCTGTTCCTTACCTTACATGGTTGTGCAGCTCTATTTTGCATCATTAAACAGCCTAACCCCATTCCACCACATGAGCAGCTGAATGTTACTCATAGTGAAATGTTGTCTCTATGTTAATTTTGCAAAGTGCTTGGGATCCTTCTCGAAGGAAGGAACAATAGACATGTAAGTCATTATCGTGTATGGGAACTGAGGAAATAAACCTAAGGGAAACAAGCACCAGAAGCTGCCACACAAGATGCAGACCAATTTGAAAGCTTAAAGGGGAACAAGAAAGCGGCTGTCAAGCAGCCTCTCAGGCTTGGCATGGTGGGAGACATTGCAGCATGCAGCTAGCCCAGCAGAAGGAAATTAAATAAGACTGTCAAACTGCTGACTCAGCAGAAGACAGCACAACTCCCAGCACATTTTAGAATTAAACCCAGGTCAGTAAATGCCATGTCCTTTCACAAGGAAGGAAGGCCAAAAGATGGTGACAGAAACTCAGACACCACTGCAAGGCAAGGCAAGAGTCAGAGCCAGGATCCAACGTTACCAAAGGCAGTCTGAAAAAAATTACAGACTCAGGGAAAACACAGTTCAGGCACAGGGAAAACAAAGGATGCTGAACATATTGTATGTTCAAATCAATGACACTGAGTGCATGCCAGAGCTCATGAGCAGCAAGAGTAACTCAAGCACAGAGTAGTTCCAGGGATAACCACAGCTTTAATGCTGAAAAACCTTTGAAAAACAGCAGAGAAGTTTACATGTAACAGTGAGGAGAAGACCACAAGGGAACAGACCATCCTGGTCTAGTAAAAAACACTGTCAAGATGCAGTTCAGCATCAAGCCAAGTCAAGCACATACAACCAGGGTTCAAACACAAAACAAGGAGCATGTGAGAACAAGCACGGGAACACTGAACCAACACCAAAGGAGAGAAGGAAACCAAGCCAAAGACACAACAAACAAGCTATTTCTTACTGAAAAACGTCGGAACCATTTCATATTAGGAAAACCTTATTTCAAATTAATTCAGAAGCAAATGTGGCCAGACTTTTACTGCAGGAAAATCAAACTGCCAAAATCTTACCAAAACAAATAGAGAAGTGGAGGAGGAGGAAGAGAAAGAAAAACGCAAAAGAAAGAAAAACATAGGGTGCTATGAATATGCAGCACTTCCCTTCTCTCAAGCCCCATGGAAGGAAAACAGAGCCTCCAGTTAATAACATTCAGATAATGTAAAAATAGAAAAGCAAAGGATTCACAGGCCAAGCAAAGATGTCGTTGACATGAGACAGTTTCAAGCAAATGCAACTGAACAGATGAAAACACACCCTTAGGCACTGGGGGCACGTTTACTCACTGTGAGTCTCCTTCAGCTGCAGCTCTGCTAGTTCTTTCTCCAGACTCAGTTTGGTTGGCTGCTAGCTTTCTGTGCCCTCATCTCTCCACGCATTTCAAATCTTAAAGCTGCCTAAACTGCCATGCTTTCTTCAACTGCCTTTTCATGGCACAGTCTGGCCCCCAAAAGCAACAGGAAATAAACTTCCTCTTCCAATGGCACTGTGTGGCTCCTCAGTGCTACAGACTCCCTGAAGTGATTTCCAGTAGACGAGTGGGCACAAAGCAAGGGAAAGTGAAAGTGGCTATGCTGTGCATCTATCCAGGATTGAAGGATACATGACCTGTTCACGTCACTCCTGAGTGGAGTACAGATGAAGTAATTACTTATAAATAGTCACAGAATCACAGAATCTTAGAATATCCTCAGTTGGAAAGGACCTAGAAGGATCACTGAAGTCCAGCTTCTGGCCCTGGACAGGACCAGGATCCCAAGAATCACCCCATATACCTGAGAGCATTGTCCAAACACGTCTTGAACTATGGCAGCCTTGGTGCTGTGATCACTTCCCTGGGTAGCCTGTTCCAGTGCCCAAACACCCATTGGGTGAAGAACCTCTTCCTAATATATAGCTTAAACCTCCCCTGGCACAGCTTCATGCCATTTCCTTGCGTCCTGTCACTGGTCACAGTGAAAAGAGACCAGTGTCTGCCTGGCCACTTCCCCTTGTGAGGAGCAGCTGCACTTGATGATCCTTGTGGGTCCCTTCCAACTCCGAATGTTATGTGATTCTGTGAAGCTGTGAATTCTGTGAGACTGCTATGAGGCCTCTGCTCAGTCTCTTCTTCCCCAGGCTGAACAAGCCAAGTGACCTCAGCCACTTCAGTCAGCTCACTTGTACATGGAATTCGGGGAAAAATCACTCCTGTGTTCAAATTGAAATTAGGGACAAAATCGAATCACAATCCCCGGTCTGGGTTTTTTTGGGGGTTTGGGGTTTTTTGAGAATGTTAAAAACTCATCAGGGATGATGATAGGATGGCTCCTTGATACTGTGCTGTGATAGGAATATGTAATTACTGTATCCATACCTGAAAGCTCATCTTCCCATAGCAAATCAGCCATCTCTTGCATTAAGATATGGGTATTTCAACATGCTGAGATGAAACATTCCCACAATCAATGAAATGCTGGAACACAGATACACAGCAGCATCTGATGTGCCATAGAAATCTCCAAGCTGCTGGCAAGCAGGAGGATTTCCAGAAGCAATGTGGCTCTGGCACTAGCACATCAGCCCTGTACTGGGAGTTTGTGCTGCATTGCAAGATGTGGCCTTACTAGAGGTTTTTTGGTTCTCTGTAAAGTTAGGATTATCCCCTCAGATATTAAGAAGACTGGAAATTTTCCAGCAGCATTGGGTATTTTTGAGCTGTTGCACCTTCTCAGCTGCACTCTCCAAGCACCTTTGCTGCTTTTCCCTGTCTGCCCTTCACACTCTCAATGAGGCTCCCATAAGCCTGCACAAAGCCAGTTATAATTCCCTGCTGCCTATCAAAGCCTTCACAAGAGTTAGGCAGTTGGTGTGTAGAGCCTGCTGCCTACCATGCTGACTAATGTTGTCTGATTGTACTTGTACTCCCCCGTTGGTCCATCTGTACCCATCTGCTACCTTTGTCTTGTAATTAAAGTGTAACCACCTTGGGGTAGGAGCCACCTTTTTTGTTAGTGTTCACTCAGCTCCCTGCAGAGCAGAGTCCCAAGTCCATAACTGGGTGCTTGGGACAGCAATGATGATGTGCAAGACGTGTGTATACACTGGCAAAGGGTTACAGTGGCACTTCTCACTTTGTGGCATGAGCAAGTCAGCTGAGAGAGAGCTCCAGACAAGAGTTCTCATGCAGAATACAATGGAGGTGAGGGCAGTCTTCTGTTGTGGCTGGATGTTGTCATCACACGTTGTTATTAGTACACCAAGCACAATCCTCCAGGATCCCCTGTCCAAGGAGCTAGGTTGGCAACCCCAGTAAAGGTCAGATGGCTGCTATCACCCTCATCAGCTACACCAGCAGAGAAATGGTAGGAGGCATTCTAACTACAGCCTGGGCTTAATAAAGATCTCCAGATATTCCAATATCTGATTTGCATAAGAGGACAAGGTCTTTCCAAGAAGCTGTCATTGTTTCAATGTAAGAATTCCCTCCAGTAGCAAGGGAGTAGGGTCTGGTGGAGAAGAGCCAGAATATTTTTCTGCAGGCTCATGAATCATACAAATAGACTCCAAAATTCAAGCAAAGTCAGGAACTGCTTCAGCAAGAGGCAAAGAAAGCAGACAGCTCATAATGACATAACACACAGTGGTTAGGAAGAGACACCCAATATGTTCTCTTTGGTCAGGGCTAGACCAGCTTATCATTGCAGCATGCAGTAATCCAGCAAAGACACAGTTTGACCAGCATGTCTGCAAGATTTACATAGAAGGCATTTTCAGAAAGATTGTTCTGATTGTCCTCTGATAAGGAAGACTTTGTGTGGCACTGGAATCTGTCCTTCTCCTTAGGAGTCGGTGAAAGATTAACATGGCCATAATTAGCCACAAATACATACAGTTAGATCCTGGGCAACTGTGAGAAGTCAGGCCAAATCCTGGCAGTGGATGCAGCATAGGTGCACAAATAAAGCCATCTGGTTGTCTGATTGAATCAGGGTCATAAACAGACCCATCAGATGTGACCTAGATCAGGTATCTAAGGGACACTCGCTTGGGAGTGGGATATCCATAAAATATGTATTCTTTGATGCAAGTCTGCTGTCTAATGAGAAGTAAGGCATTCAGCAAATTATGGTCTCTTAGAGACACGTTCAGAAAGAGCACTTTAAAAATAAGGGGGGGAAATGCACGTACAGACTCCCATTCTAATTTCAGCCATATGTGCTTGAATCCAGAATAGTCCCTCTGCCCTAAGAGAAGCCATATCCTTCTAAAAACTGGTTCTGTGGGAACAGAAGCAGTCTCTTACTCTGAGTAGGTTAAAACAAACTTCTATGCCATTTATCCCCAGGGACAATGAGTCATAAATCCCCATGTACACAGCAAAATTATCAAAACAAGACTGATTGGCAAAAACAATCCAATCTTGTCTCACTGTAAAAGGAGTTGGTGGAATAAAAAATAATTTCCTCCCTGGACACACAGGCAAGATGCCAGAACTCCACATACAGAGCAGAACCTGACCAAAGGCAGTAACTTCTACCCCGTGGAGACAAGCATACATTTGCAAGGCTCACCTAGGTGGGCACCAGACAACATGAGGAAGAAACTGTCTAAAACATCTAGTTATCTTTCCAAAGGCAGGGGAGGGCCTTCAGAGAAGACTTAGATTTGTACAGCTGAAGTTTTCACCTCAAAACCCTTCATTCTTGTTCCTTTGCTATTTTTAGAGTCTTCTTTAAGGAGGCTTTTATTCTCTAAGAAAGTGAAATAAAAAAAAAAAATCGAAATCCTTCCTTCTGCTAAGCAATGTAACAGATAGGATAACATGATTCATATTGATTCTTCACGGAGTGGTCAGTACCACATGGACTGTTACTAAAAGCCAAGAATACTGATCGTATTTTCAGTCATCTCCCCTGTTATTTCTGCCACTGGGACATTGAAGCACACAGAGAGATGACAGTGAATGTTTCTTTTAATGCACAGTAAGAGATTAGGCCTGAAGGCTGTATCATCATCAAATGCTACAGCCTCTTCAGCGTCTCTGTGGCGTTCATCAGCTCCCCAAAGGTGCAGACTTCAGGAGGTGACAAGTGCCTCCGTAAGAGCTTTTGTTCACAGACATGCACAATAGCCTTCACATGCCAACTGCCTGCTCGTACAAAAGGTTCATGGTGGAAGCTTGAAGAAATTATGTCCTCAGTGGATCAGGCTTGAAGTTTCTGCTGATCAGTTTGTCCATAACCCGGGTTGCCGCTCCTATGAAATAAGCTGCTTTTTGTGAGACGCTCTTCAGGTTTGTCTTGCTCATCTAATCACAGAAATGTAGGCTGGCAGAGAACCACAAGAGATCACTTACTGCATCCACCAGCTCGGAGGCAGGACGAGATAGACTGAGAGCCTGCACTGTTGGATATTTTTCTCTATATACTCCAGCAAATGAACCTCTACCAGCAAATGAGCCTCACCATGTCTCACCATGCCAATAATTAGACAGCTCCCTACATATCTAACTGCAATCTTTCTGCTTGACAATTTAGCAAGACAACTTTTTCTTTCTCCCTACTGGGGCATGAAAAGCAGTTGACTAGTATGTCCTTTTTTCAACAATCATTTAGGTGTCCAAAAATTTATCTTGTTCTCTTTCCTCATATTTTTAGATAAGGGAAATCTTCATTTTTCATTTTTCTTTTCTAAATCCTTCTTTCCTTTCTGTATCTCTGTCCCATATCCCAGGGGAACTCTTCCCAGGCATGGATGGGCATAATGGTGCTCTGTCCCAAGCTGAAGACAGGGTCACAGAAGTTCACAAACTCATCTTATGCAGACTGTGGTCAAGATTAAACACATCTCTGGAAAACCCATGTGGCAGAGAGTAGTGGCACTATTTTCCACCCTGCTGCAGGATTAGGAAGTCCTGGAAGTCTACAGTCACTGAGGCATTTGAGAGGATGTCACAGCAAATGGCCCCATCCCCAGGGAGCACTAATGTGTGCAATGGTGTAAGGGTACAGGCTAGGAGCAGCCTGCCCATGAATTTGTAATCATGGTCACACCAATGGCTAGAGGAAGCAGAACAGACCCTGCTGGAGTTGAAGAGTTCAAAAGTCAAGTGCTGATAATTATAGCACCAGCAACAGGCAAACATTTTATCTGCTGATTGGGGTGAAGGTTGATAGGGGCAGAGGATTAGAACATGCAGCAAGGAGAATGCATCTTTCAACCTAAGTTTCCCATCTGTCCTCTAAGATTGTAGTGGCTTGTAGTGGCACCCTGACCAAAACCATCACCTGGGGCTTTGCTTGTCCAGACAGGAAAAGGGGTGAATGGGGCATGCTTGGTAAGAGATGGAGGGAGCTTGTGAATCAAAGGGTCTGTGGGGTGGCACAAGAACCTGGTGTCAGGTGCCTCATGGAAAGATGCTCTGAATCCCCAGTGACACACCCAAGAGAAGAGGCTGAGCACAAACCAGCAATAGAAGTGATGTCAGACTCACTAGTAATTAAAGTAGAGAAGGAATCTGAAAGAGGGTCTCAAAGTTCATAACATTTGTGTCACCCCCAAGTTTGCTGGGGGAAAGTGAGGAAGCAGATGGGAAGATCTGGGAGCTAATGGGACAGGACTGTTGGCAGGGAGCTAGTGGGATAGGACTCAGTAGAGAAGGAGGATGTAAGCAAGAGCTGGAGATAGCAGCACTTGCTAGCTCTCACAGAGGGAGCATGAACCCAGAATTAAGTCCTCATCATATGTGGGATCATAAGAGAGCAGAAAAAAAAAGGCAAATAGTGAAGAAAAATATTGGGTGAAATCTCTTCCCACACAAAATATCAGAACCCACTGACACAAAACCTAGAGTAGTACTGACCCTCTGGCTCACTTTGCAAGACATCTGGCCCCCACTCATCACTGCACTGAGGCATGGTCCTTCATGGGGCATAAGAGTAGACATCCTTCACCACCTCCAAAGAGCTTCACTAACCTGCTGATGAACAGGTAGTGTGGAAAGGCATGCAGTGTTCTGCCCCCAAGGAGAAGAGTACAGAGAAGTGAATGAAATTCAGCACATTTGCTTATCATGATGAACCATTACTCATGGTTAAGACAAGCAGGAGAGCTCAAGTTACTGCCCCCTTGCAGAAAGTGGGTTTCCTTCTTGTTCTTTCATGATTGTCAGCCCTACAAGGCTTCAGTTTGTATGAAGCACTCATGAGGAGATTTATCATCATCATCATCATCATCAGAGTCTGGGGGCAGCTGCAGCTCCTCTGGAAAATTAATTCCTGTTCTGAAATAACTGGTGAGGTTGCGAAGATATTTTATTGGGAAAAAAAAGTCAAAATCACAAAAGATTTCACAGACCTGAAATCCTGAAACAGTTCAGTCACTGTCTGGATCTTTGCTGCTCAGAAAATGGAAGACTTCACACCTATTTTAAAACACATCTTTTTATATATACTCCATGAGACATACCCTCAAAATCCATTTGCCATCTTTCAAGAATCAAATATGCCAAGCTGTACAGAGCTGCAAGCTGTGTTACTAAATCCAGAGGAGACTAACAGAAATGATCAGAAGACTAGGAAACATGACCTACCAAGAGGGACCGAACAAATTCTTGTTTAACCTACACCAGAGGTGACTGGGAGACAACATGATAGAAGACTTCAAACCCACAGGGGGACAATTAGAAGTGGTAGAGAATAAACAATTCCCTATGTCCATTAGGCAGACACGAAGTATTCATGGGCTTAAATTGCAGCCAGGGAAATCTAGGTTAGACATTAGGAAAACTTAGCAGGGTAAGGAGAAAGAAGCCATAGAAGAGATTGACTTGGGATTTCATGGGATTTGTAGCATTGAAGGTCTCTCAGACCAGGTGAGACAAGCATCTGTCAGGAATAATTTCAGTCTAGTTAAACCCTCTCTTGGGACACAGGGAGGGACTAGTTGACCTCTTGATGTTCCTTCCAGGCATAGCATCTGATTATAGATAAGTGTGTAGTTAAAGACTGAGCTACAGTGAATGCAGCTGGACCAAATCAGTGTCTCCCACTCAGCCTCTCATCTCATGTCTCCTACTGACTGTTTGCCGAAAAGTTCCCAGGATGAAGCACCTTGCTATTTACATAAAATTAGTGAGAATTTGGATAATGTTCCAAAGCACTATAAAGGTATTGGAATTATGGGCTAAAAATATATTAATAATTTCTTGTATTGTGGCATTGCCTGGGAGCTGCTGTTAAGGGCCAACAGTTTGTGTTGCTTGATTTTGCAAACATGGAACAAAACTATGATCATTGTCGCAAAGATCTCTGCTTCACACTTTTATTTTTATGTTTGAATTTCTGCTGAATGGGAAAAAAAATTAAGAAAAAGAGCATGAGGTTCCAGGGATGAAAGGTTGTATCTGTGATCAGAACACACTGGAGATTACTTCAGTGTCTTCCAGAAAGAGCCTGCCAGCATAAAATTCAACCAGTTCAGAGTTTGATTATAATAATCTGATCCTCCCTGAGGAAGACACCCATTTCAAGATAAAACATTTGTGCCCAGGAAGCACTATGTGTTTTTCTTACCACTAATACCACAGCTCATCATAGCCTCATTTCAGTCCAGCCCCAGCTCCTATGAAGTTAAGGACTGTTTTGGTTTAATGGATGCCAAGTAGTCCTCACAGACAGCAGGGCTCAAGAAGGTCACAGATCTAACCCCAACAATCTTGATAACCCTTCTACTAATTGTCTGGTTCATCTGAGAGACCACAAATTCACTCCCAGAGACTGAACAACCCTTCTTACCACTGACAGAAGCCACCAAGCCTTCACTGAGGGTGTGACATGTGAAGCATGTGACAGGCAAGATAAAAACAGGACTGTATTTAGCTGTGCCTCCCCAGAGACTGCAAAGCTTTCCAGCAACAGATTCCCACAGCCAGGCCTGCTAATAACCCCTAGGAGGATTCATGCTGCTACTGCTTCATTTTCCTTCTGATGATGGAATTCTCCCCCATGAGAACAAATGGGGTGCCAGCTAGGAACAAATCCTCCTGGACTTTTGCTGGTAAGCTTAAATGAAGTTGAGTGACGGACCGAGCCTGATGTGAGCTCTCTACAGCCTGAGCTTTGCATGTGCACACCCTGTGCAGTATCTAGACAGCCTGCCTTCAGCCATGTCCAAGAGTTGTCCACACGTGCTATGCCATGCCCTTTGTTTCCTCACACTCCTGGCCCACTGAGACCTCTTCTGACTGTCCCAGACCACACACCCTCATCTGATCTGAACAGTGCCAAGACCATGAGGTAGACAGGTCCTCCTGGAAACCAGGCACAAGCTAGGGGCTTTCACCTTCTTGGCAAATTCCTGCAGCTACTGGGAGACCCTAGTGACTGCCGGGTACCAATGTGATTGCTCTTCTGTCTCATTCACAAGTTGTTCCTACGGCTCTCTTATGAATACACCTCTCCTGACAGCTCCCCATTTCATTCTCATTTCCCCAAGCAAGTCACTTGCAAGTCCATGCAGAGAACAAGCAGGCAAGGAGAGAAAGTTTTTTGTGCACGGTGGGACAAAGGGGCATTTTTCTAAGCCATACACATGATTGTATACAGACCTGCTTCATATCTATCGAGCGTTCTGATGAATTCTCCTTCCTTTGCTCTTTTCTCACACCCAAAACTTTTTTTATATCTCATTTTCTTAGCCCTTAAAGTACCCCCTCTGCTTCAACAGAAACCCTTTGGGAATACTTCTTCAGAACCTGGACCACTGACATTTATGTGGGAGGTGAAATGAACCAAAACTTCCCACTAACTCAGAAATTCACACCATTTCTAAAATGGTGCTTTGGGTTACATGCAAATTATTCCAAAATATGCAAATCTGGATCTTTGAACAACTCAATATGATCTCACGTTCACCATCCCACTTAACGCACCATCCCATTGCAAGGGACACTGGCCAGATACATCGAGCACAGTTAATACTGGCATAAATTACTAAGTGTGGCTGTAGCTCAATCACAGTCACTTAATGTACAGAACTTCACTGCCACAAAACCACACAGAGAAATATTTTCTGTCTCATCCATTGAAACTCATGGCACAGAGGAGGTATCTTCTCTGAAAGGCTGGAAAACTTATGTTCAGAGATTACAGAAAGGAAGCTGATGAATTTTTAATGTAGGCTAATGGAAGACTGTAATGGCATCCTGCCTGGAGAAGACAGCATCCTGGGCAGTGGAGATACCAGTGGTCCAGGATACAAGAAGCAGATTGCCAGCCCTTGATAAGAAGTACAGAAAGGTGGGGAGGATTATGTGCCTGGAGCCTTCCCCCTTCTTCTTCCCTGACACAGATGGAGAATTACCAAACATATCCTACCCTCTCCCACTTCCTCTCCTTGGTCAAAAGGATGATGACCAGCTTGGGATGCATCTGGTATCCGTCCTCACTGAACGACAAATTCCTGCCTTCAAAGGTGACATTGATCAGGTACCTGTGAGAGAGAGAAGAGAGAAAGGAGAACATTAGTGCTTGGAAACCAAACCCAGAATGAGACCCTGCCTCCCCTCTTCAGCTCACATCAGGAGGGTAGAAGCCCAGTGCAAAACAATGGAAATCTTAGAGGAAGGGAGTTAGAAAAACAGGACAATTAGTCCAGAAATTGAGACAATCAGGCAAGGCAGGGCAATTGGCCCCATTTTGTGACTGGGATAGGGAACTGATGTACTGTGCTGGCTCTCAATGAATTCCTAAAAACACGTCTAAAAGTCACACACACATGTATGCCCACAGTCCCTGGTTTTCCCTTGCCTCAAAGGGCAGAGGGATCCTTAGCAATCAGCTGTGCAAACACACTGCACAGCCTACACTTCACTCACTCTCCAAAGGGGATTTTGCATGCCACTTGAGGACAGTGATGGGTGACAGGTGAAGCAGTGGGGACAGCCTCCCCCCAGCCCAAATAGCGAGGCAATGACTTGGGAAGCAGTGGAGACCAGAGGAAGGAGCAGCACACCTGCAAGAAGCTCCATCCCTATCAGAGCCAGCACACCTCATAGGGCCCAGAGTAATCCTGTGAGGGAGCTTAGGAATAGGGATAAGGATGTTGAAAGAGCCCAGTGAAAGTCTTATTTCCTAGGGACAGAGTCCAGCCTTACACCCAGTAAAATCAAGCTAAAGGGTGATCAGCCCTGCAGCCAACATCAGTGATTCTCTCTGTCTGGAAAGGCCCCATCACTCCTGCAGAAGGTACTCCCAGTTGGGGCATTTCATGTCAGCTGTACAAATGGACAGTTAAACAGTCCAGGCTTCAATCTCATTTATCCTGAAGCCTCCTTACTCAGCTCTGGCAATAGGGGAGGCCTTTAAGTGGACTGAGATTACAGCTACACTCATTTCAAGGCCTTGCTGCACATTGAGAGCATGTTAAAGGGGTGTTGCTGTAAATAAGAATCAGATCTATTGTTTTCCTAACTGTCAGACCATCTAGAAATACACTGTAGGGAAGAGGAGGTAAATACGCATTTCACAGTTCAGTGGTTTATATGACATCACCATGGCACTCTGACAGTTTACCCTGTTCATATATTTCACTTCAATTCACAATCCTGTTGCATGAAGTAGATTTTACCTTTGTAAATCTGCTCTGGCACCAGTAGCATCACATCACCATGAGAGGCAGAGGTGACCAAGCTGCCTGCAGGGCTGGCCCCTGGACTCTGCACTCTCTACTTTGCACAGTTCTATAAATTACACAAGAAACATTTCTATTACAGACATGAGAGGTTTTCTATTCTATTACACCGTGACATGAGGAAACATTTCCTAATATTCAGCTTCAATTTGTCCCTTATGAACTCAATTTGAACCAATTTCAAGAAAATAAATAAGAGGGGAAAAAACCTGTTCTTTCGGTGGGTTCATGCTTCCCTACTATCTGCACAAAGAGACCTCCCTGCTAATCTAATGAAATCATTGTATCAGGGAAACTTCTTCAAACAAATGAAAAAAAGTAGGTTTTTTATTTTTTTTTATTTTAGTTTCTTGCTTTTTCAAACTTTTTTGTTTTAACTCCATTAATCAACCAAACTCATCTATTCACTCCCCATTGCCAAGTGCAATCAGCAATTATGTTTATTTCTAAAGGAAATTCCACACTTGCTCCATGTTATGACCTTCAAGGGACGTGTTCAGCATTGGAAATATGGCCATAAGGGAGCCCAGCATGAAACATCTGCAACAGGACAATTTTCAAAGGCAGACTATGGGTTATTTTCCAAAAACCAAAGCCATTTGGAATGCAAACATTGAGTGAACCCCAAAACATCCTCCACCTGGAAAATCTTAGCCATAAGATAAGATTTATGCCTAAAACATAAAACATTCCATGTCAGGACCACACATGCTCTTTTTCTGGCTTTTTTTTCTCCCCCAGCCGTGTGAATTGTTCTGGTACTCAGGAATGCCAGGCACAGATCATTGCCAGGTATGTGCACCCTACAAGAACTAATTAAGGCTCTGGTGGTGGTGGGAGGTATCTTCCAAGATTACAACTTCATGACTTCTCTGCACTGGCCACCAGAGTAAAGACAAAGAAAGGCTGCAAGAAGATGAGGATACCATTAGCCTGATGGGAGTTGCAGCTTTATATGTCAGTAATTAGTAAGCAATGCCAACATCTAATTAAACAAACACCAATATTAAACCGTTCTCAGCCCTCTTTCTTCTTACACCCAAGAACGATTCCACTACAGGAATCTCCCTTGCACAGCTTGACAAGAAGAGTTCACAGAAATCAGCAACAGATATTGGACAAGAGGGTGTCATTTATGCTCATTTTCACTGGAAAGATTAGAACCTCTAATAATAATCAAGGCGGGATCGTCAACGACTTCAATCCTTGGAGCTGCCTCGAGATTTACACTTAAAGCAGCACTAAAATCCCTTGCTTCACACCTTAATGACTGAAATTAGTCTCCAAATTTGGCAATATAACTCTTCAGAGTGTTTTCTCTCCAACCCATTAGCAATATGTTTACAAAAGTTTGCAGGAGAAGTGCAGAAGAAGTGGCATCCCCCCCAGCTTTCCCTGCTCTCCTGTACCTATGCTGCCAGCTAACACAGGCACGCAGGGCGAGAGCAGCTCACAGGGAGCTGCAGGGCTTGCCTGGGTGCATTGAGCCTATGTGACAAAGCATCAGGGCTTGAAGGACTCCCAGGCAGGCCGAGTCAGCAGAATGCTGCAAGGCAGCCACACTCGAGTGCCTCTGCCCTCCACCATTACTGCAGCAGCAGTCCCCACCTTGGGCAGCACTGCTGCTCTGGTACACCAGCACCACTGCTGCCTGCTCTGGCCAGGGGCATTGGGTTCCTCCCTACAGCCTACACACACTCCAGTCCCCAAGCAGGCAAGCAGGGGGCTGAGAGCCTCCCTGACATGTCTGAACTGAGCCACCAGATGTAACAGGGGCACAACATGAGGGCAAGCAGGTTGTGCACGCAAGTGACATAAACCAGGAGGAAACCGTGCCTGTAAAAATTTTAATCCCTGCATGTTTGGCACTCCAAGAAAGAGAAAGGTGGCATGGTGGGGGCTGACACATGCAATTTAATTTAATTTGCTAGAATCACCTTTCAGCAAAAGATTTGGCTTATGTGGCAGCTTCTGGAACTACTTGATGCAAGCACAGAAGGGTTGAGCCCTTTGCCAGCCCAGTGGCAATGCAGCGGATGCAATGCCCAAACTCAGACGGGTGAGAGCAAAACATCCCCAGCCTGTGGAAACAGGCTGACCCCGTGAGCCCTGGGGTATGGACAAGCAGGCAGGAGCAAAGGGACGTGCCCTTGGGCACAAAGCAAATTAGACCCAGGGGGACCTAAGCCCCATGCTGGGCTCTGAGGTAACATCGCCCATCCTGGACATAAATCTGTCAGCCCTGCAAGTTAAAGGAGAGTGTTTTAAAGCAGAGCTAATAGAGCATTAAAACCACATCAGATGGCCAATTTAGGACCAGCAGAGAGATGATGGCATTTTAAATGGTTGCAGCCGTGATGGAGAAAGCCTGAGGAGGCAGATGGTGGGCACAGGGGGCTTGAGGGAACACAGAAAGGGTGCTAACCAAATTTTTTCTGCCCCAGAGACAGGTGTGAAGGAGATGCATTTGAAATCAGCACTTGCCACTCCTACTTCTGCCTCCAGTGCCTTGCCTGGAATCAGCTCCTCCTAAGCCTGCTGACTGGAGGGGCAAATTTGGACATTGCATCGGTTCACCCCGTCACATTCCCTGCCTCACATGTGTGCAGCACACACAAACACACACCCTCCCCTGCGTCCTGTCAGTGCTGGTTATGCTTCAGTGAGACAAGCAGTCTGTCTGAAATGGCGTGATTATCCTTCCATCGATCGCTTCCCTGAATAAGACAGACCATATAAATAAAACAGCCTCTCCCCAGTTAGCACTGGGGAGTCATCTCTGCAGCCCAGCACACAAGGGAAAAACAAGGTGGAGGTGGAGGGTGGGGAAGGAAAATCTGTGGGATACTTTTTACCTTTGCAGGGTAAAAGGCAGGTAGAATGTGATGCAGGATAAAGGGATAGGGATACACACCACCATCATCCTGTCTGGAATCTCACTGTAATGGGAAACACTGAGGCCAATCATAACAGCAGTGAGATGAAAGCAGTGAAAGGCCTTTATTCCACAGAATCTGCATGGTGCAATAGCCTTTTTTTTTCCCCCTAGAGACAGTGTTAAAAATTCACCAGTCTGAGGTATCAGGGAATAGACCCACTTCATGCCCAGGAAGGAACAAAAAAGCAAAAGCATGTTACTGCATTTTAGTAGAAGTGCCCACTGCTCCAAACTACGTTCCCTCTCTCAGCACCAGCAAGACCAGCCCAGCCTTGCCTGATGCAAACAACCAGGGCAGAGAACATCAGTCCAGCCCTGCAGCAGGGTCCCACCCATCCCTCACGCCTGCTCCTGAACAAGGATGGAAAGACAAAGGGATAGGTGGACTCAAAGGACAGGGGAAAGGGAGTCTAGGACCAGTATATTGATCTACAAATGGGAATTCTGACCTTCAAGGGGCAAGTGATTGACAGATAAAAGACTTAAGCAGCACTAACTATGCTGTTAAATGCCTTCATCAGAGTGACTGAAGTAGTGTTGACTTTTTAATGAGAAAACCGCAACTGATCCCTTTTGCTTCTGATTTATACCTCCATTCTCCAAACCCATGGAAGGCTTAAAATAATACAGATATTATTTCTCTATACCATTGTTCAAAACTTCTGGGGCTGACTGTGCCTCAGAGCAGAGCCAACTTAGACACAAGAGCCATCCAGACCCCGCTGTGCATGCATGAGTTCACTTGAGGTAAGACAGGCTCCACAGGATATCAAACCCAATTGCTCACCCCAAAAAAAAGGCAAAACCAGGCTCTGCCTGGGCCTTTGATCAAATTTCACCATGGAATCTGTTCTGTAAATCCTGATCCCGGCTGAGCCTTTCAGAGGTTCTCTCATTGCTCAGTGCCCTGCACTGTCCCTCACACGGCTGCGCTGTCAGTGGCTCATGGAGCTGTGAAAGGTGGGCACATCTGGCTGTATCTGTGTAACATCTGTCTGGTGTCAGGTACAATTTACAGCGAAAGGATTCCATGCAAAGGGCATGAGTGCAGCTGATTTTATGTAACAAGAGGCTATTATGAAGAACAAAACCAAAACAAATTAGAAAAAAAAACAGAAGCAACCATTGACTAGGAAAATTAAATCTTAAGGGAATGATATTTCACTCTTCTGCATTTATTTCTGTCATTTTCACTGTCAGTGGTACCACTGAATATGGGGAGATGCACTCTAAGAAAGAAAGAGTAGAAAAGAGTGCTACCAAATTTCAAATTGTACAGGCATCCTGCACCAGAAGATCTGCCCAGACTACAGCCTAAATTACTTCTGGGAATCAGTCTGACCAGTAGCCTTAGAGAAATGCCCAGAGCTCAAGATTGTTTTCATTAAGCAAAAAGATTTAGAGATCATCTAGATTAGGAACTATGCCTCAGGCTAAAAGATAACAGAGATGTAAGAGATAAATTTGGTTTGTCTCTGCTGTCCACACCTTTTTAGAAGACAAGAGGGCAGCTACTGGGCTGCAATAAATCAGTGATATTCATCTGACATCAATGGAGTGATACTGGTCAATCCACTGAGACTGGCCCCTCACCTCTAGGAAGATTAATTTTTTTGGTGTTTGATCCTGACCTCTGAAATAACCATTTCTGGTGGAAGACAAATTTCTACTGAACTATCCTTTCTCCAACATTATTAGCAAAGTTGCTTTGAAAACAATGTTTATGTGTGCTGAGACTTCCAAGTGAAAGCTCCTATGTACAGTGGAAGGATGAATCTTTTACATCAAGCCCTCTCTTAATCTAAAAAAAAAAAAAATGTGCTTCCACTTTGTTTCCCATTTCTTCTATTTATCTACCACAAATTTGTCATTTCACAAAGACTCTGAGATGACAGCTCCTGGGGACTGAGGATATATCTATCCTTGGAGGATGCAGGGAGCCACAGCAATGGCAGGGCTGCTTTCCTACACGCATTGCTTGATCCTAATGAGACGGGACCATTCCTGAGAATGAGAAGCAAAGCTCGCTTTCCACAGCGTGTGCAGCCCCCAGCCTCCCTCCTGAGAATGTAAGGGGAAACTCATCATTGCACCACAGGGATCTGCCTCACAGACAGGTATCCATCAGGAGCAGACAGGGTGGGGGAGTCACTGAATTACCCCTCCAAAGGGAACACGGGTTCCAACCTGGGGCTGACATGACAGCAATGACACCTGGGTGGAAGGCTGCTTGTGTGAGCTTCAGAGTTTTCACAATACATTTTTCCTCTGCCTACATACAGTCATCCAGGACCTGATCCCATTTGCTTTTCATCCTATGCAGTCACTAATGGGGAAAGAGGTGCCATTCAGGCCTAGTGGCATTTCACACTCCCTCTGCCAGGATGCTGCTGACAGCCCCAAAGCCAGACTGCATGTGACTTGTAGGATAAACAAATATACAATAGGATGAGGTAACCTGTTCATGGGAAGAAGAGCAAGATAAATCTTGATTTTGCCCTGTGCGCTATGCTGGTCACAGCAATATCTTGAAATTTCAACCAAAACCAATTTTTTATCACAGACATCCTGACTAACCTATTTTCACAAATGCCAGGGCCATGAAAAATTATCTGGCAAAACCAGTTTTTAAATAGGATAAGAATGTGGCCACAACATCTTCTCACGAAGAGGTCAACATTTTGTTAGAAAGAAAAAGAAACATAAGATCTGAAAGCTGTAGTAATTTTGGACAGAAGATGAAGCTTCCGGTACCATCATGCTCCCACACAGTCTGGTCTGTTGTGTGACACCTTCCACCCTTTCTTCTGTGGAAAAGAGTCCCAGTTAAAACGCATCTGTGATGTGCCACATGGAAAGAATCCTACAAGGAACAGCATCACCTCAACAGAAGGAATATAACTGAATATTTAATTCAAGTTTTGTGAAGGAGAAATAGGAATACAAAATTCCCATGCTCCTAATCACAAGAGACAGCATATAGGATTTCCATGTCAAATTATTCCTTTTTAAACCCAAAATACTTGATTTACAAATTCTGATTTCTTCTAAATTTATCTATTTTTTTGTCCTTTTTTTTTTTCCCCTGGGAAAACGACACAGTCCTAAGTAGCTAGGGAATATACCTCTACATCTTCTGGCCCCACTGGAAATAAAACAGAAATAAGGAAAAGTGTTCTAAGGGAACACTAAGAGCATAGTCTGTTAAAGCTGGAACTATCTATAAATGTCATAGGATATCAGCCTATTCTCAGAAAGGTTTTTTTAGCCAGAAAAGCTTTGATAAAAACAAATATACTTCTGAACTGACTCACCAAACCTTTAAGGAACAGAAAATAGCTAATAGAAAATTAGCTTTAAGGTCAAAATTGTTACAGTCACTGCATAAAATAAAAACTAAATGTTCAGTCCAAAATTGGATCAAGCTGGAAAGCTTTACAGAGTTATTAAATTCCTGCCAATTACTTTTTTAAAGTATTATTTTTTTATTGCTACACCTTTACATCCTTCCTTATTCATTAGGTACAGATAACATATCACTTTTCTCCAAAGCAAAAATAGCTTTCAAGGTATTTCTTTTATATGAAAGGACTAAAAGTCAGCTTACATGGCGCAGTAAAAGCATGGAAAATTACATTTGTCAGAACAGCCGACAACGGGTCATAATTATGTCTTGGCACCAACAACGGGTCACTGATGAAAGCCATACCACTAGAATAAAGCAAATACTGAAAGGTTAGGAGATGTCCTGTTTATCTGTCTTAAGGCATAGTCATACAATCATTGATAGGAGAAGCAGTCACAGAACAGAAGTCAAATGAGGCTCTTCAGTGATTTTTCACCCAGGATGATGTCTTTCAAGCTCTGTCAATTTGAAGAGCTGTAAAAAAATATTCCAGTTGAACTATTGTCCCTACGCAGTGAATTTAATCCTGCTGACAGCAGCCTTACTTTTCTTAATAATTTTTGTACATCCCCTTGGAATCTCACATGGCTGTGGACCACGGCTTAAAACCTCTGGCTGAGCAGATGTGCATGTCAAGGACCTCTTTGGTCTCCTGAAGGTGGCTGGTATGCTGGTGTGCAGCCAGCCATCAGGGCATCTCGCTATTTACCCAGAGCTCATTCCAGTTTCTGTCCTGGGAGACAAGACCAGAAAACAGATGAACACGTCAGTTTTCCTATAGAGCTTTCAGAACATTTTTGCTTGTGGAAAACCACTCAAATATCCCAGAAAGGTCCATCTCACTGACAGAAGCCAGGCAAGGCTAAACCAGATGGAGACTGAAATAAATTCTTTTATTATATTCTCAGAAAATGCAAACTAGCTCAACTTTTTTGACCCAAGGAGAAACCACTAGTGATTTTGGGGTTATTCAAGTTTATCAAGTGTTGGAGGCATTCACACATTTGTGAGGGGCAATGAATTCACAGTGTTGGCAGGAGCAGAGTCACGCCTGCAAGGAGGCTCACTCCAAAAAGTGTGACTGGATTTTCTTGGGTCTGTAGCGGTTTGGCCAAGCTGGCATCCTATCACTTTCTTCCCTATAACATTTCCAAGGGGAAATCGATTCAAAAAATAAACAAATAATCACTCCTGTCTGTAACTAGGAAGGGAGGGTCTGGAGGTTGCTCTTCCTTCACCAGAGGAGCCATTCTCCCTCTGCTGCTGTTCCCTCTCCTTTCTCCCGCTTTCTCTCCCTCTGTGGGTTGATGTTTCCATGGAAACGTGTTCTTTACTGCCGCTGAAATTACATTGCATTTAAAGCATTAACTCTTCCTTGGGCTGAGGAAAGTCTCAGAACTATTAGCGTTCATTTTTTTTTTATTTTCCCTGTTTCCTTTAAGCTTTCCTGTGATTTTTTTCCCTGTATCATTAGGTAAACATCTTTCTTTCAAGAAGGCCTCCCAGCTAGCATTTGTGTAACAAGGGGCACAGGATACATCACCAGTGGGGTAGTGTCTAAATTAAGATTTCTTCATTCCCTTTTTTTATTCTACATGAAACACTTCAACGCATTTCTATCCACACTACATGCAAAGAAGGAAAATGCTGCAGTAGCAAATCAAATAAAATGAAAGTAAGATAGAAGAAGAAGCAAGAAAGCCACAAGCTGGCACATGTGAAGAGCACAGCTTTGGTTAATACCAGAGCTCAAACCCTTGTAGTCACGCACTGATCAGCATCTTCATTACGAAGTGCCATAATCACAGACCTCACCACTCCTCCTCGAGCCTTCCTCCTCTTCCTCTTCACAATCCTGTCTGTAATTAGTCATCCTTGTCCTCACTTGTAGTTAGCACTCCAACAACATTTGGTGCAATTAGTAGCCTCTTCACCATCAGCCCCCTTCCCTGTGTGGCTGCTTCTCCACCCAATCTGCCATGTCTGCCATCCTTCCCTTTGGCTCTCTGCTGGCATCCACCACTTCCATCAGCACTTCCAACACAGACACTGCTGTTACACTGCTGCCTTCACTGCAGCCAGCTCAACTGCACAACTGGTACTTTCTCTGCTCTGACTGTGACAACAAGGCTCTAAAAGTCAAGATGTCCCCACTTGGGTGCTCCCTGGACCCCAGGTCCCAGGTCCAAAATTACCCTGCAAATCCTCAGCCCCCAGCCTTTGCTTATACCCACCCCAGTCACAGCAATAACACCTCTGTGCTCTTCTTTCACTGACATCATCCCTTTTTCAAACACTAGGAAAATAGAAAAGAGAGACAAATACCAAGAAGTTCCTTCCAGTTTTTCACATGGTTTCCTACACTCAGGCATGCCTCCTTTCTGCCCCAAAGTCCCATGTCCTGACAGCTTGCAAACTGCTTCTGTTAATTCCACCTGTATAGCTACAGAGTCCATATTCCCTTGCACCATCTATTTTGGGTTTCCCAACATACACTTCAAGCCTATCTCATCATTCTCAACTCTTGCCCCAAAAGCCAGGGTGTGAAGAATCCTGCTTTGAGCTGGGTGCATATGTAGTGCTGTGAGGATGGATCAGTGTGGGAGGAAGATGCTATTCTGAAATGAATGATAAATATGGATAATAAACCCAACCTAAGTCTTTTATGCCTGTCTCTAGTGGGTTCCCAATATGGGAGATAGAAATATCATGGGTACATTTTGAACACGGCTGGGAACACTGCCAAAGTCCTACTCAGAGTTCACACATTTACATCATTTATATCATATCCGACTTGTGCCTTGTATTATTAACTTTGGAGAGTGTTTTGTGATGTAGTTTGTAGTCCAGGCTCTGTTAAATCAACTTACATGCCTCTCTCTCTCTTCCTTTTGGTAAAAGAGAGAGAGAGATCTGGGGCTACACAAGGTCTTGCTAACCACAAGGAGGGTGACTGGTTTGCTGATATGATCGGTGCACTCCTACATTCTCATATAGTGTTCTGGAAAATCTTTTGGTATCCCTCCCTGAGGTCTGACAGGTGCAAAAAGAAGGGAAATACTGCATTCTGATCAATAATTCAACTCCTAGATCAGATTGGTAGTGGTTGAGTAATTTTTCCAGTTGCTGCTAAGTGTTCAGAAGCCTCTGTGAAACACAGAGATGGGGTCCACCTGATAGGTGTCCAACACGCTGCTGCAACTTCTCAGGCTTCCTCCTCAGTAGTGTTGGAGAAGAGGTTGAAAATGGAAGTAGACAAACAACCTAGGGCATGGAACTGAAGAAATTATGTCTGTCTAGAACAGAGTAAAGGCATATTGCCAAGGAAAAAGGCTGAGTTCTGCTGACAGATCAGACTTTTTGCAAGCATTGCTGAGAGATCAGGCTTTTTGCTTTCTGTGTGGCAGTTGGAAATCCATCACCTTCCAGGGATTAATCCAAAAGAAGAGGCTCTAAAATTACCTAACACTATGACTTTATGGTTTTGTAAACCAATAGCAGTCTGAAAAGACTCAATGTTATACTCCACACTCCACATGTCCAGGCCAGACTCTGTGACTACTTCAGCATCTGAGGTCAGGTGAGCAGCAAGTGACTCACATACCTGGTACACACAGACAATGGGGAGAGGTAACCATGATGAGTAGATAAGGAGACTGCAGCACATCACCTGAACCTAGTCATATATATAAAAATGAAACAGAGCATGCATCCTCAGTGTTTCCTGAAGCAAGAAAAGAATCAACTTCAGCCCATGTTGCTTCATCTCCAGTGAAATAAATGTGCCATTTTATTCTAGAGTTGCATTTGATCTTGAATTACTTCTCGGCTTCTTCTCTGAGAAAAGGTCACTTTAAAGAAGCCTCAGGCATGATACTAACATTGCATCCAATAAAAGACTCTCAGGAGGTCTGAAATAAGTACAAGGTCCAAATTTGGGATATATTATCTGAACCTTATTCCTTCTCCCTCCTGAAAGTCAGAGTAGGAAATCTGACAAGAATATTTCTTTGCTCGGGAGACTTATAGGACTCCTTGGTCCTAGAAATACAGTGAAAACAGTTTTCCAGCAAGTATCTCAGCATTCCAGGCCACAGTGTACACGGTGGGAAATCTGAAGACAGAAACAAGTGTCACAGGAGTGAGACCAGAACATTTCCATGGAACGTGCATCAGAGGGTCAAGCTCCACATCTATTACCATACCACAGCTCCTTCCAGTTCAACCAGCTCTCAGAAATTTAACTATTTTCACCTTTAACTGATACTGAAGCTAACAAACTAAAATATAACCCACAAATCTCATCCACAAGTCCTGATAGATGTGGACATACCCTGAAAGCTTGGAAATTAGCCTGAGCACCAGGTGGAATGGAATAATGTGGGCTCTAATTCTGGTCTCATTCAGTACCTTCGGCTGCATCATTCCCACAGCTCTTGCTATGCACATATTGTGGCAGCGTGTGAGTTGTATGCACCCTCTTCTATTGGCAGCAATCAGCAAAACCACTTCAGAAAAAGCAGCCTCAAGAGGAGGCACCTTTCAGAAATCTCTCACTCCTCCTTTTTCTCCAGCATGTCTTGGGTGCTTATACATCATTGATTCAGATGCCAAATGACACCCCTTCAAAAAAACTGGTCATAAACTCCAATGTCATGTAAGCACTTCCCAAGGCCGTAACCCTGATGGGGTGCCCATTAGCAGGAGCTCCCATGCAGAGCTTCATACCACCCTCCCTCCAGGAGGACCTCCAGTTCCAAGATAAAGACCTCCCTCTTGCCAAGGCAGAAGGTTTCAAAGAGGCAGATACAGCTTTCCCTACCCACACATTAAACTGAAAAGCAAACTTTTAACATGAAAAAAAAACCAAACCAAAAACCCAAACCCCAATGGGTGTGGGGGGATCTGAAATTCTTTGTGGATTATGACTTTTCCATGGCAACAGGCTTGAGAAACAGGAGGGCTGGGGAGGGGGGTGAGGAGAGGGAGAGGGAGGGAATGGGAGGCAGAGTGCTGAGGAGGGAGCAAGCAGCACTGGTACATTGCCATGGAAACCCTCTTCCATCGGCAGCCAACTGCCAAAGTCAGTCAGGATCCTAGAAATGGACTTGGAGTGGGGCCTGGGAGGTGCTGGGGGAGTCACCTTGCCAGCCCTGAGGCTATCTCAACCCCAAGAACCCCAGTCCCACTCCTCTCCCCCTTTCCCAACAGCCTTGACACTGCTCCTGCCCTAGCCTCCACCAGACAGAGTCAAATTTGGCCCAGCTGAAGAGTGGGAGGAAATACAAGTCAGCAAACGAAACAATGAGAGCGGGCGGAAAGCAGCGAGGCAAAGGAGGATAATTTTTCTGATAGCCCTTGGTTTTCTTTCCACCTTTCTGGATCGATTTGGACCACGCAGATGTATTTGTTTTCACACCCCAGATGGCTGTAGAAAGAGGATGTCACTCCTAATCACTGAAATCGAGATGGAAATGTTACTTCCCTGCAAACTTAGCTACCAAGGAAAGAAGCAGAGTTTTTGTTGTTGTTGGGTTCACATTTGCACAAGGCCAGGTCCCCTTCAACTGTGTCTATCCCACCCAGTATAGCACATGTCCTAACCTACATGACAAATGTCGCAATATTGTGGCCAAGCAAAAATTAGAGGAGATTCTGTTAATGGAAATGAAGTACACAGTGAAAATAAGTTAATTCTGCCTTCTAACCCACATCTGCCACACTTGGAGGGCAGGCAACTCAGTGAAATGAGCAACCATTCACATCCTTTTGCACACTGTATTTTGTCAGAAGCCTTTTGGTGCTGTAAGAAATGGTCAAAGACAGAGTTTGGAGAAAGAACTTTAAAAGGGATGGCAAATTCTAGGAACCCTTGCTAGTATTTATAGTTGCACCCCTAGCATGGAAAGGGATGGATGAGTCGTTTCAGGCTGCAGACGGCTGCAGACGGCAGGAAGGAATTGACTCCTACTCCAACCACACAACTGGCTAAGCAAATTGTGGAGGAAGATTCCCTTCTCCTGAAGCATCTGTTATCACCCATCTGATTGCACAATGAATCAGTAGTATGAGGACAGGCTGCTGTGAGGGTGGGGGAAGAGGGAAAGAGAGATTGCAAATCAGGCAGTTATAAAGCAAGGAGATGCCAGTTCCCACCTCATCACAGAAAAGGACACGGACCAAACAGAAAGGGCCTGGCTAGTATGTTTTTAAGTTATGTGTTTGGATTACTACTGACAGTATAGCACCAATGAAGTAGCTTAACTTTTATTGCAACAGCAGCTTGGTCTTCCCACATATATTTCAGAGCTGGGGATCCCAAAGTGCTCTATGCTTTGATCATTTATCTCTCTAAATGATCTGTACTGATGAAATAAAGCAACCAGCCTGCAGATAATGCTCAAATAGAAGAAAAACTCCTT
Source organism: Agelaius phoeniceus (assembly GCF_051311805.1). Taxonomy (NCBI): domain Eukaryota; kingdom Metazoa; phylum Chordata; class Aves; order Passeriformes; family Icteridae; genus Agelaius; species Agelaius phoeniceus. The sequence continues at coordinate 26,018,417 of NC_135269.1, read as the reverse complement.
GCCCCTGCACTCTGAGCCCAATCACAGCTCTGCTGGACCACCAAATGATTCATCTGCATTGCTCTGCTTATTACTGAGATTGGAGCCCAAGTCCAGGCCTCCAGACCACCTCTAAGATTATCCAATCACATTATATGGGATAAAGAAAATGAGCATGGACAGTGGCAGAATTTTTCTCAACTTTCTTGATGAGGGAAGAACAGCTGACTGACTTTTCTGAGCTTTATAACCTCCTGTGTGTCTGATGCAAATATACCACAATAATGCCTTCATAATCTCAGCATCAGGATGAAAAATAGTGAAAAATCACTAAAGGGTCAAACTCTTATATCAACTGTTCTTGGGACCTAAAAGCAGTCAACATTTGGAGGAAGAGAAAGGAAATAATAAAAATGACCTGTTATGGGCTTAAGCAGTAAACAAGTCAATGCACAAAAGAGTCAGCATGGGATTAGTGTTTTCACATGGACTTTGGTTGTGAAACAACCAATAAATCAAATCCAAATCAGTGCTGATTTTCAGATCTGACAAGAAGCTCAACATAACCTGGCAGTGTGCATTCCCAGCACAAAAAGCCAACCATATCCAGGGCTACATCAAAGGCAGTGTGGCCAGAAGGGTGAGGGAGCTGATTCTCCCTCTCTGCTCTGCTTCGGTGAGACCCCACCTTCAGTGCTGCATCCAGCTCTGGGGTTCCCAGCACAAGGAGGGATAGTTCAAGGCCAGGCTGGATGGGGCTTTGAGAACCTGGCCTAATGGAAGGTGTCCCTGCTCATAGCAGATGGGTTAGGAGTAGATATTTTTTTAATCCCTTTAATACAAACCATTCTATGATTCTATGGTCTGTATTGAGAAATCCCTGAAAAGTTTGCTCATTTGGGAACAATTTCAAGCAGGTAACCTCGCAAAGAGAATTTCTTTTCAGGCTGAGCCCCAGGTGTTGGAAGTCATTCTGTAGGCAAATATAGGGGATGCTATTAGGGAAAGGTAGTAGGCCCAGATGAGTCCAAGCTTGGGTGAATTTTGTGAGATGTGGTCTGATTTGGAGCCTGCACGAAGTACTGTGCCCTAAGGGCAGGAGAAAGGCATGGGGGCTCCCACTAGATGAGAAAACACTGTGATGCCTACTCAAAGGGCAGCAAAGCTATATCTTAGCCTCAGACAAAGGTGAAGACAGTGCACAGCCCAGAGCCCACTATGCATACAACAACTAACCGTGCACCAATAAAAGGAACCAATATCACGTATTTTCTTTTTGAACTCACTGTTGCAATTACTCTGCAACATTGGATGCACAGGTCAAAAGGGGACAGATTTATTTCTTGTGGCCGAAAGTCTGGTTTCAGAGACCTTCTAGTTCTGAGCTCAGCAGGGGCTCCCAGCCAGCTCACTCCCAGTTATTTACCAATAAAATAACTCAGTGGCAGTACCAAACAGGAGCCTGCCCCTGGAAGCCAGACTCCTATCGGCTACTTTGTGCCTGGTACTGAATCTTTTATCCCTGTATCCCTTGCACCTGCACCTGCCTCCAGGGAAATGGACAGGCTATTAAATATGGACTGGTATCACTTATGAGAGCTTTGCCGGCCCATCTGTGAAATTGCTCTGTGTCTCTTGAAGGCGTGCACAAGAGATGTTCTCTCCCCCCTCCCTCATCCTCCACTGATGGATTGGGTCTGTCAGCTTGTCAGCTCTCATTGGGCACTGTTTGACATCAGTCCACATTGGGGCAGTGAAAATCTGTTTGCAGTCAGCTCTTCCAATAGCTCCTGTGAAAGAGGGGAGGCTGACCCACTCCAAAACATGCTGCCTCAGCTGGCATCCAAACAGCCACATATGATAATGGTGATAGAAAACAGCTCGAGAGAGGGTGGCAAAGCCACAGGTTTCTTTGGGGTCTGTTGGAAGGGTCAAGGAGAATGCTGAGAGCTGGGGTAGGGCTCTCATGACTCCTGAATCCCATGCACAAACACCACTGCCAAGACCAGCAGTCAGTGACTGAAAAAGAGGAAGCTTACACAGCTGAGGTTGTGCAGGGACGCAGCTCAGTGGAGTGGGCCCTGGAATAATGTTCTGAGCATCCCTGGCCTCTCAACTTGCAAATGTCATCTGTCAATCCCAGACTCAGTTCTTCCGGAGCAGTTCTGACAGGGGTAGCTGAGAAGGGACATCAGAGGCAAGCTTAGGCTTGCAGAGCCTCCAGAGGGTCAATTGCCATGGTACATCAAGTAGCCAGTCATTCAAAATAGAGTTTCTTAACCCTGCTTTCTTAATGTCTAAAAAATTCAAACTGTTTGATATATCTGAAAATCCTTCTCAGAGTCTTTACAGAAAGCCAGAATCAAGGCTCTTGTGGCTAATCACAGTGCCTTGGAATGAGAACATGAAATCATTAGGAACACTAAAGCTTCCATTATGCCCCCTTCAATTCATTTTATTTTTACATGGGAAAAGCCATGTGAGAAATATGAGTTTCTAGGAAGAAGCTGAGGTGCTACAATGGGTTGTTGAGAGACTAAGAAGACCTAGTGCAGCCTATAGAGATTTGCCATTTTGGGAGCCATTTTGACAGAAAAAAAACCCCGAACTGTACTGCAAAATTCACATATAGGTCCAGTTTCAGCTTTGCAGTTCCACTTCCAGCTGCAAGCCCTCATTCAGCTCTCTGAAATTGTAAAGGCTCTGACCCTATTTGCTATTGCAGCCCTTGATTGGTAAAACACTTCTACAGATGGGCTCTTCGAATTGCCATTTTTTGCTCTCCTGCAAAGTAAGATTTGTTTAGGCCATGAAAGAAGAAACACTTGATTGGATTCCAGTGCTAGACAACAATATTCCAGATACTGCCCGGTCCCACCATGCCACACACTGTGAGACAAGCAAATAAAAACACACCTCAGGATGAAAATATCACTACAGCAAACAGGATTTTAAGAGTCACAGAGAAATTCAGGTTAGAAAGGACCTCTGCAGGTGACCTGGCACAGCCCTCCACTCAAAAGAGGGACAGCTTATGTAATCTTTTCCCACCCATTTTTCAATGAAGCAACCAAACATCAAACTGTGATCATTAGCTTACTTGTCACTTATTGTTTCATGTCATAGTAGCCCACTGTTACACCCAAATGACACATACACAGAGAGCTTTTTAGCTCCATCTTCAAAAAATAAACAATAGGTCTCTTCACTTACTCTAACAAATAGCATAATGAAAAAAAAAATTGAACAAAAACACTAAAACAGCCTGCAGTTAGGTATGATGGGTAAAGAGTGGCAAGAAGGTTCAAGCAAGAGAGGAAAGAGTGAAGGGCAAAAAATGTGACTGCAGAATGGTTGGATGGAGAGGTGGAGTGTTGTGGAATGAGAAACCTTTGGATCTGTGATAGAAGTATAGCGAAATATAAAAAATTTCATAAGCAAGGACTAGTTTTTCTGAGTTTTCTAGCTCAGCACTTCAGAGCCAATGTGCATGGGCAGTTGAGCTAAGCAGCCATGTTTTAGATACTGAAGGGAACCTGCTTGGTTTTGGAGTATCCTCTCCACAGAGCCTCAATGGGTGCCACCTCCCTGCTGGGCTCCCCGACCACCGAGTCTGCTCTCCCACCCCTTCAGTCCAGAGGCAGCCCTGGGTGCGGGCAGAGGCACCCACGGCAGAAGCAGCTCGTGTGCACAGCTGTAGGGGTGAAGGAAAGCTGATGGCAGTGAAGAGGGAGCTGATGTTGCTTTCCTTGCACATGGTAGAAAACAGAGAGATGAAGGGCTCAGAGGGAGTGGTAAGCACAGAGCCAGGCAAACTCATTTAAAGATGAGACTTTCTCCACCTCAGAGCCCTGCCCTGTGCATTGGTTTCATCATTAGTGATGACAATGATGACTGAGGATTCCCAGGCTGGAACAGAGATATGAGAGCATCTGCAATTCCCTCCTATCACTATCCAAATGAAGTTCCTGTCTCTGCAGAATTGATACATGAGCTTTTATTGCTCCTACCAAGCCCTGTATAATAGCTGGGGTTAGTCCTATTCAGAAAGTTGGTAAATCCATTATGGTTTCTTTTTAAGCTATTTGCCATAATATTCCAGATATTTCCGTATTTTAATTAGACACTGTATTTTTAAGTCACCTCATTTTAGTCTTTTGCCTTTGACACATTTTACCTCAGGAAATACTATTTGTTCTTGGAATATTGAAGAAGGTATGGTGGGGTCAAGCAAGGAAGTCTCAAGAAATTAGTACTGAGATGGAAGAAATATCAACGAACTCTCAAATACAAAGGTAGAGGCAGCTGAAGGACTGGGAAATACATGTGGAAGAAACACTGCCTTGAAAGCACCTTGCAAAGGCATCACCATGGAGTGGGGGGCACAGAGGTGAGAGAAAGGATGCACCTCTTGGTGTGTGCTCACTTGGTCAGTGCCACTTGACAGGGACACGTCTCCCCACTGCGCTCTCGGCAGTCCCGAGTGAGGCTTAGCTGAGGTGTATCCTCGCCAATTTCCTTTAATAACAGGGTCCTGTCACGCCTGATTTTTTGTGGGGTTCTTCTACTAGCACTGTCAGTATGGCAGCTAACTACCTGAAGAAATTTATTATAAACCACAAAGCAGGAGAGTCTGCTTTTTACTCCCATCTCCCAGTCATTGCTGATGATATGGAATAAAAGGAGTGGAGGTGGGGTGGGAGAGGGCTGTGAGCCCCCATGTACAATGCAGGGCAGCTCAAATAGGGCTGGCTCTTCAGGGGTGTGCAACATGCCTGAAGAATCAGTCTGATATTTCAGATGAGAGCTTTAGGCAACAGTAAGCCTTGCAGCAAAGGGCTCAGCACTCACTTAGGACTAAAAACAGAGCACTTCTTATTAAGGAGGCTGATGTAAAGCCCAGAGCAGGGGGAGTGGTGGGGGGATGATGCAGGAAGGAAGGACATGTGATATTCATTCAGTAAAAGAAAACCAACAGCTAAAGAATGCACAAGGTTAATATCAATCACTTTTCCTGCTCTAGAGCCTTTTGGTGCTCAGAAGCTAATTTGGGTGGGGTGATTTCTTCACATACACACAGCAGAAACACACACCACACACCCCATCAGCCTCCCACAGATTGAAAGAGGAGTAGATATCCAAACCATAGACTAAAGAGAAGAGCTCTGCAGGGAGGAGTGCTTAACTGAGAGCAAAACTGGTCCTAGCCCAGAAATCATCAACCTCTCCAATTCCAGGGATGAGGACAGCTTTCTTGATGTCAGCCATTTCCAGGCCTTGAGCACACATACAGCCACTCCCTGAAAACTGAAGAGGAGCCACAGTTCCTGTAGGAAGCACATGCAGGGTGGGAACACCCACAACTTGCCCATATCTATCTCTCTTCATTACTCCCTGTCTAAGCTTCCAGCTTTCCCACTCCTGGTGCTAGAGGCTCTTCCACTACAACCTCTGTGATTTAAGAGACTGAGGGTGGCACAGCCTTTAGTTGCCATGGTCCAGCACAGCAGCCTCACCCACAGCAAGGGTCAAAAGGAGAATTCTCTCCAGGTTAGGAAAGGCCATAACCCCCAGTGTCCCCTCTGTGTAGCTCTGGGTCTGGTCACTGCCAGCCCTTTGGCTCCAGCATGAGTGCTCAGAGCTATTCCCACTGCTTTCAGCCTGGTTTATACTCTGGTTTCTGGGTGCTTCTCACCATGAATTGGCTAGCCCTGCCTACCCCTCTCCACAATGCACAGTACAGCCTCTGCACAGTCACACATGGCCCAGAATCCAAGATCACTGCTAACCATATCTGAAAGGCAGAACCAATGGGGGAAACCAGAAAGTTCATTTTAGCTTCAGGTGACAGCCAGGGAGTGCTAACGAAGACAAAGCAGAAAGGGTGGCAAAGTAAGACAGATGGATGGACAAGAAAGATGGCACAACATTTATATGTTCTTTTACCCAGATGTAAATGGATTTGTTGCCCTGCAGCAATTTACAATAGCTGAAAACTTGTCTGCAAAGCCCAAGAGGGAATAAGGACGTCCCAGAGAGCTGAAAAGGTGCATTCAATGCTGAGCTGTTGCTCACTAGGAGTCCTTCTAGATTCACAGCCCAATCAAAATACTGGCCTCAGTATTTTCTTTGCACCATGACCAGATGGACAGGAAAAGTCTGCTCCACTGACCACCTTCCTCCCCCCAGCTCCCTCAGCCACGTGCATAACAAACTAATAATTCAATCATGCATCTTCACCACACTTTCGCTGCAGCCCACACACTCACCCACCTGCTGCCAGAATAGGCACCCCCACCACTGCCAGAGTCAGTCAGGCATGTTTTTCTCCCACTCGTGCAGTCCCACACAGCTCCATCCACACCCCGACTCTGTCTGCCTTTAACCATTATCTCCAGCTCTGGGAAGGAGCACTGCAGATTTCCATCCCAGCCTTCCCTCTAAGTGCTTATGCGTTGCATCACAGAACATGCTCTGAGCTGGAATGAAATTTCGCCCTTTGCATATCCTTACTTATTTATACTTGCTGCCCATGCTGGTTGCCTAAGGGATGGGAAGGAGGTAGGAGGGTATTAACAAGCTCTTTAACATGATACCTCTTAGAAATAGAGTAGCTGCTGCTATCTGCATCAGTATCTTTCGCTTGAGTGAAAATCGGGCAATGGACGCTACTGCTGGCTGCTTTTCCATGCCCACATGGTACTATGAGACACACCAGGAATTTTGGCTCTGCTGCTGACCCATCAGTTCTAAAAGACAGTGTTCACACGCAAGGCTCAAATTTTACAAGGTGTGAGATGGCAAGTGTCTTCAGACACTTTTCAGAGCTCAAGACAAGGTGATGCTCTTCAGAGACAGAGCCATTTACAATTCATATCCATTATTCTACATCATTATTCACAGTCTTTTGGATGCATATATCATCCGCTCTCTTCACTGCCTTCATCTAGTCAGTCACCAAGACCTTCCTTCCCTCTCCAGAAAAGCCCACTAGTTAAGCCCAGTAGTTAAAGCACTGGGTCCTCAAATCCTAAATGCCTGACTTCAGATAAGGATGTCAAGCAAAGTCTCCCTGGGAAGGTGCCCTAAATTTGAAGATGTCATATATACTGATATAGAAAAAATTCTCTAAATCTCTTTTTCAGAAGTAATTTTATATCATAAAAAAATACTCTGCATGGGCAGAACACTCAGACCTTCAACCATACACACCCCCAGCCGATGATCTGGATCTGCCAGGAGCACTGGCATGGAGTCAGAGGAATAATGTTTTTACCAAATTGGAGAATATGTGAAGAGGGATTTAGGGGAAATGGAGTCTGTCAGAGGGGCCACTTGCTGGGAGGACAGCTTGCTGGCATGGGACAGGCAGGTGTTTGAGTGTTTGCAATGCACGCCCTCACCTACAGATACCACGTTCAACAGCCCTCCCTGTACAGGAGGGGGCTCAGGGCTCTGCACAGGACATTCCAGTGCCCCTGCATTGCACCCCACTGCCTGCACCAGGTGGGTCCCCAGGACAGCAGCTGGCACTGAACCTGCACAGCATCCCTGTAGCCCCTGGCTGTGAAGCTGATAAAGGATTGTTGGTAATAACATGGTGTGGGAAAGAACAGAAGAAAAAGAGTGGCTGGAGAAGGGGCCATGCGGAAGAAGGGCATCACTATTCCAAGGCAAACATTCTTATTGTACTTCCTGGAGATAATACAGTACAGAGTAAGGACAGGAATGAGGCCAACAAGCAGCTCTGGACTGTAAAGGGGGATCAAAACCACCCAAGCCTTCCAAAGCTCTCTAACCCATTTCCAAAAGGGTGTGAAAAATTATCTGTGCATGATAGTCAATTTGCACAGAAAGTGAGAAACCTATCTTCAAGGCAAGGAAACCTATCTATGAAAAGCTATCTCTACCAAGCCCAGGGAGCACCCCCAGGATCCTGGACAGAGGAGCACCTTTCCCATGGTGCCACCAGGCTAAACCCTCCCTAGGGAGTTGGGGGTGTCTAGCCTTGAGAAAAGGAGGCTCAGGGGGGATCTTACTGCTTTGGAAGGAGGTCATAGACAGGTGGGTGTCAGTCTCTTCTCCCAGGTAACAAGAGATAGAACAAGAGGAAATGCCTTCAAGTTGAGCCAGCAAACAGGCTGCCCAGAGAGGTGGTGGTGGCACCATCCCTGGAGGTAGATGGCAATGGGCCACTTAAGGTCATGGTTTAGTGGTGGACCTGACAGTTTAGGATAATTGGACTCAATGATTTTAGAGGTCTTTTCCAACCTCAGGTGATGCTATGATTCTATGAGTCTTTGAAGCCTGAATCTGTGGCATCTGACAGTGTCATCACTGCAGGCTATAGTGCCAGCCCCATCTTGGCTAAGGACAGATGTAATTGTACAGGTAATGAAATACAGCTGCCACCCCCAGAACAGTTGTTCCTTGAAGTCACAGAAGTACCAAGTAGGACTTCTTCCCTAATACAAGTGACTTGTGTGCACAAATAATACCAGTCATTGGGACCAAATCAATTTTTTCTCCCCCAAGCTCTCCCATCCTTCACCATTCATATGTAGCCGAGGCTATTTGGGAATGCAAGCAGAAAAAAAAACTGCTCCAATTTTTTTCCCATGGATGTTGGTTCATGACTATCATGCTGAGGAACCAGAACTACATCCTTTCACACCCAGATCACTGAGTTCCCCTCTCTGCTGCCAAAGCCATAGAGCCAGACCTTATCTCATCTGTGCAGGTAAATCCCTGTGACTTTATTTAGTTTTCCTCTGCTGCTCAGGTCTTCTGTGGCACTCTTCAACACACTGATATTACAGATTTCTACCATGATAATTAAGGGTAGAGCTTTGCATTGGGTCTGGCTGAGATGGAGTCATTTTCCCCCAGCAGCCCTCACTGTGCTGTGCTTTGCATTGGTACCTGGAAAGGAGTTGGTAACACACCAGAGGTTTGGCTACTGCTGAGCAGCGCTGGCACAGCATCCCACCTGAGGCTGAAACTGTGCTTCCAATTCCTATAATCATAGGAATAAATAATAGGATAAAGATAAATGTTCAGACCATGCCATTTCACACATCTTAATTAATCCACTGATTGTTCCCATACTCTCCCAGATTAGGATACCCTCTCCTAGAAAACATTAGTTTATTAACCCCAGTCACTCCTTCTAAAGCAGTCCCAGAACAGATAATTGCCTGCCCCCTAAATGCCAAGGTATTCATAATGTTCTGATTTACCAAGAGGCACTGCAAAGTCTCCCTGAAGTATTTGAGTGGAGGAATAACACACAAGCTCTTTCAGAAGCATCATTAAAACCAGACAAACCTTTCAATCCATTTAGTGAAGTGCCTGGAGGCTGTCTTTTCAGAAGGGAAACAGAAGTAAATACAGCACACTGAAATTGAATACATGAAGTGCCACAGGCAGCAGCCCTCTTGCACATCATTTGCGATGCTGGTGTTTTTTCCTGTTTCCTCCTTTTCTCAATTTATACTCAGCGCATTTCGGGCCCATGTGAGGAGGAATCATAACAACCCTGGAGATTTTTATTTATTCCTGAGAAAGGTATAAAGTGGACATCAGCCAGGCAAGTTACTTCCACTGTCTGCTGAATGTCAGCCAGAAAGCATCCCTTACCTGCCACGAGAAGGCAGTTCATAATTCAGCCCCACTCAAACCTCACCCCTTCTGCTGTGGGCAATTCACAAGAGCTATCTGAGAACAGCCTCAGGAGAGGGATGATATCAGCCCTGAACCAGTCTGAGATACCTTGTTCATCTCACAAGTCCCACACCACTGCTGTTAAGTGGCCATAATAGGATGAGAGAAAATGGCCTCAGGTTGTGCCACAGAAGGTTTAGATTGGATATAAGGAAAAATTTCTTCACTGAAAGGGTTTTGAAGCACTGGAATCAACTGCCCAGAGAAATAGTATAGCCATTCTCCCTGGAAGTATTTAAAAGATGTGTAGATGTGGCACTAAGGACATGGTTTACTGGTGGACTTGGCAGCGCTGGGTTAATGACTGGACTCAATGATCTCTGAGGTCTTTTCCAACCTAAATGATACTTTGATCTATGAATATTTAGCTAAGGCTAAATATTCATAGGTGAGGTTCAAGGCTGCACCACCTACTTTTGAAATCTCTTTCCAGAACACAGAATGCCTTTCATGGAGTCCAAAGAAGTAGTATTTTTCACTATGATTTTTTCCAAGAAGAAACCAAGGGAGGATGCATCAAGTGTCAGAAGATGCTTGGCCAAATCTTTGCCAAATCTCTCCCAACATTCTGACCCCAAACTTGCCTCTTTCAGTCTGCCACACTCTGTAGCTCTCAGCCAGAGCTCTCACCTGGAGCTTTTACCCTCAACATGCCACTTGGCTCCTAGAAACATTTTACAAAAGATTGAGAAAAAACAGTATCTCTGGCACTGCTTTCTTCCCACTAAGGCTTCCCATGTTTGGGGATGATTCATGAGCTGCATGAGTTAATGTGTTTTGGTGAAGGCAGGACTGCAAAATACAGCACTGTAGCTGAACACCCATGGCTGCAGCAAGGAGGGAGGGAGAGAAGAAGTAAGAAAAGGACAGCCTGTGGAGAATTGGATTTTTTTTCCACTCTTGCACTTGTTTTTTCTAACTGTTTGGATGGTTGGTTTTACTTCCATGCTGGGGACTGGTACCGATTTTCTTTCATTGTGTGACATACATTCTTAAACAAAGATTAGAGGTGCTGAAAGCCTGGGGTAGACACTTTTTATCTTTTTTTAGGAAACACCATTTTCAATTGAAACTGAAAAAAAACCCCAATTAATTTCTCTGCTTGCTGACTGAGACCCAAGTTTAAAACCCTACAAGAACACATTCAGCCAGTAAGCAGATCTACCCTGACCTCCTAAAAATGTTCCAGGAAGCCCACAGAGAAATTTGCAGTGCTGGAGCTGGTATCACCATCTCTTCAAGCTGTCTCTTCTTCCCAAGGTAAAACCTTCCTTATAGATTCCTCTAGCTATGCCAAATTTTATCTTTAAGAGTGACATTTTCCATATCAGATGTTCATGTCATGTCTGATATTTGACAAAGATTGAAGTTAAAATGGTCTGTTCTTTTCCAAAAACAGGCAAGAGGAAAAAGCTATTTTACCAACATTAGGAAAAAGATAGTGACATTTATAAAAAGCTCCCCTACTTCTCTGCTTTCAAGGGACATGAATTTTGATGAGAGAGGAAAGCAAACATTCATTTCATGCTGATTTTTCCCATACTTCTGAAAACCCAGACAGGTCATAAGCCTTTGGAAAAACTGCAATTTACAGTTGTTCAAGAAAAATTATTAGAGCTTTCAAAAAACCCCCATCCTTTTTAAACTCCTCTCCTGACTGGGCCTTCTGTAGTCTAAGGCTCAAGTAAGGCTTATGAGTGGACTGGGAAAGCAGAAGAATGAGGAATACATCTATTGGGTTTGTATTTCCCATGACTGGGTTTGTATTTCCCTGCTCCCTGCACAGAGAGATGGCTGGAAAAGGAGGTTGGCTAATTCCAAAGCAGCAGGAAAGAGCCAGGAAGGTAATCAGGATACACTGACTTGGGACACTGCAAGAAGTAAGGGGCTAAAAAAGAAGAGAACTGAGAGGTGTGACACCTGGACTATTTGGACAAAGAGACTGTGACTTGTTCGAGCTGAGGGAAGACAGATTGAACAAGGAGTCAGAATGTGAGATAAGTGGAAATGGAAGAAAACAAGTGGCACAGTCCAGCAGTGGAGGCTGGATTTTTCTAGATCCAGGTTCTGGAGCTTAGATTATTTTTCTGTAAGACAGATTCTAACTTTACTAGGCAAGAACCAGACTGGGACAAGAAGCCAGAAGGGCAGAACAGACAAGGCAAGCTGGTGGAGACAAGACAAAAGAGGTCAGCAGTGGGAAAGAAAAGCTAACAAGTTTGTGACCACTAAACCATGCAGTTTGGCAAAGTGCTGGCTTATTCATTTAAAAAAAGTAAAGCACTGCAAAAGAGGGAAAACTTCAGCATTATAGTTATTCAACCAATTTGAATGCATCCCATTTTGCATAACGACTAAGAATCAGTCCTGAATCAACAATTTTTCTTGCAGGAGCCTGATCTCATTGAATGCACTGGACAGATTAGTTTGGGAATCAAACTTAGCCATTTGGAAAGTGGGCAGTAATCAAGTGAGAGGTTGAGAATGGCTGGGACAAACAGGAAAAATCATATTGCTAAGCCAGCTGAAAGGTGTACTGCAAGGCTGGATTTGTCCCAACCTCTGCACAAGGCCATGGTGGCACAAATAGAACAAAATATTATTTCATTATTTATTATTACAATATATTATGTATTCTATTCTATTGCAGTTGAAAGTGACCTACAACAATCCTCTAGCCCAAATGCCTCCTAAATACCGGCAGGCTTGGAGCATTGACCAAGCAGCCTGTTCCAGTGTTTGACCACTCTCTCAGGGAAGAAAACCTTCAAACCTTCCTAACACCTAGTCTAAACCTCACAAGGAACAGCTTCAAACCCTTCACATGCATCCTATTGCTGGACACAAGGGAGAAGAGATCTGTAAATTCTCTTAAACCAGGTTTTTTACAAGCAGTCTCTAAATCTATGCATCTGTTTTCTGGATGCTTAACAAAAGCTGGAAAAATCCTCTGGCCCTTTTTTTTGGTCTGGTGGCAATTCCAAACAAAAATAAGTACTGTATTGAGAGCCCAATTTTGGCAGATCAGTAAGTATAAAGTTCTGACTTTGTTGAAAGAAAAAATATATATATTCAGCCTGTCTTCTTTTGAATCTGAGCATTTTCAAACATCTTTTTTTCAAATGAAAGGAAGATACATATTGAAGTTATAAACTAATTGGAATTCGAAATCCAGTGTTTCATCTCAAATATATTGAAAGAAATAATTCAGATTAAAATTAAAAAAGGAAAATGGTTTGTAGATTGTTTTGCTTTTCTCCTGGGTTCAAGATGATTTCTGCAAAACAAATAATTATACGGGGTATAAACAAACAGCCCATATAACTTGTATGTCACAAAATTTCCATTTTTACATTAATAAAAAATCAATGAAAAACGGTGCTCAGTCCTAGGTAAGACTTGGCAGGGGGCAATTGAAGAATTGCTGTGTTGAAGACAAAGAGAAATTTGCTTTGAACACTGAAAGCATTCTGTAATGATCAGTACTTTGAATAATGAGATTCTAGGTGTCTCAGATGGGCCATGAAAAATTAATAGACATTTTTGACCTTAATCTTGCTGCGCCTCAGTTCCCCGCCTATACAATGGATTTACATAAAGTAGCTTGTGTCCTCTCATCTCGTAGGAGCGGGGTGAAAATCCATGAACTTCATGATGTGCCGAGATACTGGCCTAACGTGCCACAGATAACACCTTGAGACAAAGAATCCTCAATTCTCAGCAGCCTGTGAAAGCAGACACAATGCAAAGCTTAAAGATACACATTAAGCAAGGTGAAGGAAATGAAATACTGAATCACTGCTCAGTCAGGAAATATTACCCACCATGCATACAGAAGCAGGCAGGGGTCCTGTTTTGAAAGATAGTACTGAAACCACTGCTCTATAATGCATAGACACAAGAATGCCAAATTAAGATTGCAGCCTTAATTCTGGCACTTTCTTCTGTTTGAAGTGCTTGCCTTTGCAACCTAAATAATATTCTTCTGACACAGTTGTGTGTACGTAATATATGAAAGGCTCTTGGCTCGGGGGCCTTGGACTTCACAGAACATTGCAGCAGTCCCCCTGAGCTTTCCTCCCCAGTTATTTTGCTTCCAGCTCGTACCGGTTTTGCAGCACTGTATCAGAGCTTGTCTTTTCCTGTCTCTCTCCTTTAGCACATGCCCTTCCTCAGAAGTGCTTCCTCACCTCCAGCCACCCACCCTGCCAGCTCCCCAGCACCAGCTTTCACTGCTGCAGTGTTAATTATTTGCTTGGGCAATCATGGTCCTAGGACTACGAGCACAGACAGAGGTCTCGCTCCATTAGATATAAAACAGCAAAGAGGTTTCCTCATTGCAGGGCAAAATTGCAATAGTGTTGGCATTCTGCATCCTTCCCAGATCTGGTCCATGATGCAGAGGTGCCTGCCTCCATCTCTTCTTTCTTTGCAACCTTCCACCCAGTAACTGTACTGGTGGGTGGCAGAAAGGAAAACTTTGACTCATCACTCCTGTCTCTAATGGCAGTTGTCATGCTCCTCATAACCCCAGGTTCCCTAACAATTCACTGCTATATAACTTCTGGAGTATTTTAATCTTTATTCATCCCTCTTTACCTGAACAGCAGCTTAAACATTCCCTACTTCTCACCTGAAAACTTCTTTTGGAGTAAAACTGCCTTCAGAGAATTTCTGGTATGGTTTTGTTCATCCTGCAAAATATGCCCCAAGCCTTATGCAAAGACCATACAGACAACAAATCAGACATCTGCAGACAAATCAAACAAAGAGACCATATCAGGGTGGGAGTAGGGCCTGCCTGATGCTTAAAAAAATTCTGTGCAGAGGGAAAGATAATTTAGTAATTACCAAAAAGGAACTACTTGAAAAAAAGAGTTCAAAGCTTCTTTAGTTTTCAAGGGGTTTTTTTCCTACTAATATTAAGCTTCAGAAGTTGAAAATGTCAAAACAATAGACAAAGACCAATCCAGTCCAAAACTGTGGATGATCCTCTTCTTCCTGGCATCATGACACCTGTCAGTGCAAGATTCTCCTTTGCTAACACCCCTTGTCCTGTCCTGTTTTAAGTCACTGACACACTCCTTTTTCTTTTTCTCTCTCTCTCCTGGTTCTCTCCTCTGGCTCTCCCTGGTGAACAGTGAGCTGCAAGAAGCATTCCTGGGCTAGAAATTAACATATTAATGAAGAGAGAGCCTTGAAGAAGGGTTGAGAGATGGGGAGAAAACAGAGAGAGGAGGCAGGCAGAACAAAATAACAAAGGGAAGATATTATGAAGAAGGGACACAGAGCCAAGGCACAAAGGGAAAAAAAAAAGCCTTTCTCGGGAACTGGTGCTACTTCAAACACTTCCATAGGAAGAAAAGATGAAAGAGAGAAAAGAAAAGGGGTAGGAAAAACGGGGTGGTTTTTCTGTTTTAAGCTAAGATTTCATATTTCTATAGAAAAGAATTACCTATTGAGGAAAGGATAAGAAGATGGGAGATGGGAGTGATGGAAGTTCACAGAGACACACAAAGGGGGCATGACTGATAACAAGAGCAGTGGGCTCATCCCTGGCTGTTTGCAAAACACCACAAGCATGGAATCATGGAAGCACCAGTGCAATAGGCCGTGCCTATGGGCTATTGCCTCCCCTGCAACTTCCTGTTCTCTCCTTCCACGATGTAAGCCCGCCCCAAAATTATGCTAAAAAAGAAGGATAAAATGTCAGTTAGCAAGGACTAGGGTTGATCTGGCAAGCTCACAAATGTGCCACTCCCAACCCCTCTCAGCCCTCTCTTGGACAAACAGTGGGAAACCCATTAGGATCAGTGGATTGAGGAGGAAGTAGAAAAAATTGTTAGTTCAAACATTTAAGTACCTGTTCCATCTTCTCTGTTTCTCTTTCTGACTACCCACCATTTACATCCCTCTTTAGAAACACTGCAGAAGAACAGATCCTGAATAATGCAAAATTTCCTCTTGCACCCACTGGCCAGAACAAGCCCACCATTCCCATGCCTGATGACAAGACAAAAGGAAGGGGAAAAAAGGATTCCTGGCCTGAAGAAGGAACATAAAGAAATAGCATTTTTAGTGCTGAAATACATAACAAACACTGCAAAACCAAGGCATAAGGACTTGATTAGGAAAATAAGCTTTTTCACATAGGTCTACATCAGTAAAGGCATGAGTTGTTACCAAAGAGCCATTCTCGTGTAACAGACCTCTCTCAGTTTGTCCACATCTTTCACAGTCCCACCAGCATGTGCCACTACACAAAAACTTGTTCCACAGCTTCCAGGTGGTACCAAGCCAGCTCCTTGACACCTCACCAGGCTACTGCAATACTGAGAACACCCTCAATACCCTAAGTATTGACTGAGGCCCATGGTCTTGTGCAGCAGCCTCCTAGAGGTGTAGTAATTCAGTAAATAGCCACAGGCAGAGCAGTGTTTGACTCCTTTACCAGCCCAACTCCTCCTTTCTTCTGTAACAGTGAGGGGAGCGGACCAAGGGCTGTTTGTCACTTGGCCATCACCAGATGAGACCCCCTACGTCCTACCACACAGCTTTCTTTGACACTTAAAGAAACTTTCAGCATGAACCTCTGTCATAAATGTGACAAATTTGCATGGCTGCTTTCCCTTGACTTCTCACATGACAAGAGGGGGTTCAGGGATTTCCTGGCATAGGAGTTCCCACTGCTCAGCTTCAGCAGAATGGCCACAGCCAAAGTCACAGCATCCATACAACTGCCTGGTTTTGGGTACTGCTGCTGCTGTGACCTGTGGCATCTGAAAAGGCAAAGCAAGCTCCAAACCACACAGAGGAATGAAAGTCAGTGTCACCCACAGCCCTCCCACTTAAGAGAACCAGCTGCATGTCCTTCACAGTGAGTGCTCTAAAACCAAGCTCCGTGATGCTTTATATTTCCCCAAGTGGTCCTCCATCTGCACCACATCCCCACATTCCCTTTCTGTGAGTGCCCTTCTCTGGGGACCTGCTTCCCACTGACAACTGATGGCTGTGACAAATGTTTCTGAGCTGCTGCAGCTGAGCACCAAGAGGCAGAACCCCTTCTGCAGGCCTTGTGAGGATCCAGAAGAGGATGACAAAAAGGGAGGAAACCAGCAGCAATGCAAACCAGCCTGATCTGCAATGCAAGTTGGTGGGTGCCTCTCATTTGGGCAGCTCTCCTCCTCCCTGTGGGTAATCCTACCCCTGAATGCCTACATACCCTCCATACTGGCTTACACAGTACTCCCAGTGCCATCCACTGTTGGGAGCACCATGCTTTTCTCATTTGACTCCCTCACTCTGCCAAACTTCCTTGTTAAGCAATTTCATGGAACTATAATAAACTATTCCAAATCAATTTCACAGCATTGCTAAGCTTGTGCCTTCATCAATTCAAACTTGAGCCTTCCATGAAAAATTGCTGAGAGAAAAAAATACAAATCAGTAAAATGAGTAAACTTCTCACTCTAGACAGTCAAACTGGAGCCTGTTACAGAACTATCATCTTTCCACAGCCACCAGTGAAACTGTGGCTTGGTGCTACCTCCAAGGCACTTGTTGGAGTACCTCTTTCATGAAGAAAGCCTGAGAGAACTGGGATTGTTCAATCTGGAAAAGAGAAGCCTTTGAGGTGACCTAATTGTGGCCTTCCAGCACCTGAAGAGAACTTACAGGAAAAATGAGGCAAGACCATTTACAAGAGCATGTACTGACAGGGCAAGGGGGAATGGGTTCAAACTGAAAGAGAGTAGGTTTAGAGTGAGGCACTGGAACAGGTTGCCCAGAGAAGCTGTGGATGCCTCACCCCTGGGGTTGTTCAAAACCAGGTAAGATGTGACTCTGAACAATCTGGTCTAGCTGAAGATGTCCCCTCCCATGGCAGGGAGCTTGGAACTAGATGATCTTCAAGGTCCCCTTCCAACTCAAGCCATTCTGTGATATCTCTGATTTATCTGACCTGTAGTCTCACATTTACAAAAAGCAAGACCTTTCCCATCTCAAAGCTACATTAAAACCAAAACAGATCTGCAAGTAAAGCCCCCCAGTATCTCAACTACATGCCTGCAAGGAAAGGAAAAGGAAACTGAGACAAGGGCAGCAAAGCATGCAGAACTCTGAAATAATGGTTCTGCTGCACTTCCTGAATCTGGGCAAGTTAAATGCTGGAAAGCCCAATATCCTACACTGCCCTGCAGAACAGCTTTCTGAAATGAACACACACTAGGCATACTGAAGAGTAGTTGCTAGATGCTCAGATTTATTCAGAGGCTGTAAGCATCTGTATTTTGCACCTCAAAGTCTTCACAGTCCCTTGGTGATGCTGAAGAGCATTTTGTGATGGCTTAAGTACCAGCACTTGTAGGCACTCACCATGCCATACGTCACCACTCAGATGCAGAAGGACAACATCAGCATCTTTGTGAAGAAGGTAGAAAGCATTGCTTGCAGCGATCTGTTTGAGGTACCTCATGTCACTCACAGGGCCTAATCTGTCAGTGACACATTATTTTAAGGGGGAAGAAAGCAATGAAAAGTATCCTTTTGGGAGGACCATCTGTTATATATGACATCTATTACCCATGTGGATAAAACCTCTCAGAGCTTCATTGCAGTCAACCCTTTTGCTCTCCATCCAGTTCTGGTTATCACTTGTCTGTAACCACAGCAGCCTTGCTGGATATCTCTCACTGCCCAGGTCTGTCTCCAGGGGAAATAAGCACATAATCAATGTAAAATCTAGATTCTATCAGCTCAAAACATGTAATTCTCTTGGGATGAAGGAGGTCACTGAAATTAGGTATCATTTGCACTTGAAGTCTGCACACTGGAAAAGCTGCTAACCTCCTTTGTGACACCACTTCTGGAGCTGCAGGCTGCCTGCTGCACACAGGCACAAGAGAGGCATGTGTGGCACTGCCGCTAATATCTTGCGCTCATTAAACACCCCCAATGTCTTGGCGAAAATCCACCCTAGTAAATTCATTCTGCCAGCTGAAATTCCTCGCACAGCTCCAATGAGGTGCAGTATTCATCTCCACTTCGAACGATATTCTGTTAAACAGTTGCTCTATTTCACCCCAGAGATGGCTGCAATTTTTTGGTGAATTAAGCCATCCCCTTCTACTTTGTAAAGTGCTTTGGAACTGCAGATAAAAGATGCTAGAGCCTGTCATAAATAAGTGTAAGTTGCTGACACTGCTACTGGAGGTAGCCATCTTGCTGAAAAATGATTTCATTTGTGACACTAATAATACAGGGAAGAACACTGGGCAAGACACTAAAAACTCATTTCCATCTCGTTTTAATACAGCTTCAAAAACCAAGAAAAAAAGTCAGCATCAAGTCAGCATTTGTGCACTTTTAACCACTGCCAGGTTACAGAGATTCACAGGTTTTCAGTCCATTGTGGCAGCTCTCTTCCATCATGACCACACCATCAAGAGGGTGAACTCTTCATCTGATTATCTTCTGTCTCTCCAGATCCTTAACAAAGACCAACACTGAGTTGACCAAAGCTGTTTTCCCACCGTTTCTCACGGTACATTACCACCAAGGGGAGGCCCAATCACCTTACCGTCTTTATTCAGTCAAGACAGCATAGACACCTGTTTGGTGTGATGTAGCAAGATCAGAAATCTCTCCACAGGGGTGGAAAAGAGCTTTCTTTGTATGAAGATGGCTGGCAGCACTCAGTCTGATTGATCATTTCAAGGGCAACTATGGTTAGATTTTAATATTCATTTTATATTAAGGTGCTTGCAGGCTTGAGTTAGGACATTTTTAATACTTAAATCAGGAGAGAACATGCTGCAGAAATGATAGAGCAGGGTGTACTGAACATGCTGACAGGTCTCTGCTATTTCTATTTTCTTTGTTATTATTTCACTCACATTCAAGCATTCTAAACACCACATTCCTAGATTTTATTCCATTCAAATACTTCAAGACATATAGTGCACAGTGAATGTACAATGCAAAAAAATTACACTAAGGTAACATACATCACCCTCAAATGTATTATATTCAATGCAAAATCACATTTTCTACCCTTAGCAAAGCAAATCCCTCATCTAACACTGTAAACCAATTTCTGAAGTTTGAAGTGAAGCTAGTTTTGAGTTATTTGTCCACACTAACAGAAACCCCACTGCTGGCTAATTATTTGAAAGCAGAACAAATTCATCCATTTCACACTCTCTTAACTCAAAATTGGATGAACAGGGATTTTTTTGCTCAATTTTTTCAAAAATGTTCACCTTTGGACTGTGAATGAAAATAAAATTTGCTAAGTAAAACAAAAATGTACTTTAAAAATTATTGCTACTTGAAAATAGGCCAGTGGAGAGGTGTGTACACTGCAGAGGGAGGTCTGGATTCTGCCCAGGTAACAGGTATGTAAAACCTGTTACCTGTGCAAACTTTGGTAGGATCCCTTTCAGATTAGTATTCAGCTGCCCCACCGATATGCAGATCCACATTTCCCCAAAATGTGGATGCAAGACTCAAGTAACCCTTAAAGCAATGATTTTGAGAGGAATTTCATCAGCAGCATCTAGTCAGGAGTGCTCTAAGCCTCAATTCAGAAAAGCACTTAACCACGCACAATCTCTTGGCCAAAGCATAGATGGCAAAAGCCCCTGAACAGCAGGGGCTTCTGCAGGGGAGCAGCTGCTGGACAGGGCTCAGCTCCATCACACAAGCGTGTAAGACAGAAAGCAGAAAGGAGCACCCCACTGCAAGTTAAACCACAGCAACAGTGTTAAACCTGCAGAACATTAAAAATCCCATCCCAGACACACCAGGGTTAATATCTCCACTCTTTTCCAAGAAAGGTCACCCGACTGATCTTTTTCCCTTTTTTAGTGAACACAAAGGCTGTCATCATCCATTCCCCCCACCAGCCTTCCAGGAGGGAGCACTAGGTGCAAGCAGCTCTTGTCAAACCGAATTGGGAACCCAAATTGCATCAAAGAGAAGCAAAAGCTGCTCCAGAGCTGCACAGGGAGCCATAGCAACGCAGCAGTTCCTATTTTTAAAAACTTGAAAGATAGTAAGAACATTAAGTCTGAGGGGAGGAGAGAGGGAAAAAAAAAAAAAAAGAAACTACGTTTCTAACGGAAAGGAAAAAAATGCACATGTTCCTGATAGGCACCAGTGATGAAACTACATATGGCCAGCCATCAGTGTGCAGGTGTGCAAGTCAGAAAATATCCATTTCCCCATCAGCCAGTTCCTGACTGAAGGAAAAAGGATATTTCTCACTTTCCCTCCACTGCTCTGCTAAAGCAGGTTTTCAAATTCCCTGAGGCACTTTCAAGCCCACAGCACCCTAAATGCATTTTGTGATCAGAACAGGATCAGCAAGGGCATAGCTGGTGCAAAACTGTGGCCCAGACTGGGTTTGTGGTTTCCAAGCTCCACCACAGAGGAGGATTTTGACTCACTTTCCATGAGGAGTGGAGAGAGTCTGAAGGCACACATTAAAACATATTGTCACCAGCAAGTGAAGTTGCCACATTACTAGCACTAATTGGACTTGGCTCCAGAGCAGAAGATGTCTCAGAGGGCTGGAAGCAGAACACGGACATTTTCCCATCTGGAAACTGATGGTGCATACCAAAATTCATTCCCAGCTGGTGGATTTTGGAGGCGTTTATGAAAGGGTATGTCCTTTAATCAAAAGACAACCCTTGCCAAAAACCCATCATTTTACTTGAACCCTTCTATTAGCTCAGTTGGTTAGAGTAAGGTGCTAACATCAGCAAGGTTGCAGGTTCAATCCGTTAACAGGCCTCTCACTTAAGAGTTGGACTCAAAGATCCTTATGGGTCCCTTCCAACTCAGAATATTTTGTGGTTCTGTGATCCTATTTTAATTGCAAAGAGGCTGAAATACCCAGCTGTCCACACTGAGCAAGTACCTACTCTCCCCCTCTGACAAAGCTCAGCTATGCAGGACTAAGGCATCCTGTGGCGCCTGCTGAGGAACAAACATTTTTGCTGTGCCATCACATACTCCCACTGAGAAGCCAGGGATCTCCAGTATCCTATCAGCCTACAAGTTAGTTTGATGTTTGTCCTTCCACTATAGGACAGCTGTGCTTCCCACTGCTCAAGCAGGACTGCTTCAGAGCTGGGCAGAGCAAGGAGGGCAGCCAGATGCAGACTGCTCTTGTGCATCCAGCACCCTTACCAGCCCTCCTGCAGGGGGGAGGTTTGGATCAAGAGCATGTTACAAACTGCCCTCAGCATTCCTCTCCAGTGACAGGAAAAAAAGGAGTCAGGAAAAGGCGACACTTCCTCCAAATGTGGTGGCACACGACTGTTCACCTCCTGACCAGACAACATGAATACCCAGCAGCCCCAAGCCAACAAACACAGGGCAAATGAAATGCAACAGGAGATGCAAGATAGGGACAGAAAAATGTGATGGCAGCACACACAGAGAGCGAGATGGTGTACAGCAAGGGATGCAGGGAGGCACAGAGACCCTGACAGAGGCAGGAGGTACAGGCCAGCCCCAGCCTCCAGCTGCTGCTGGAGCAGTGACAGGAACAAGCAGATTTCAGCAGCAGGGATGTCTAATCTGTCAGCAGCGCTCACGCCACATGCTGCCACTCTGCACCAGCCTGACAGCAGCAGGACACACCAACCAGTGGGAACATAATGAGCTGCTAACTAGACATGGGCCTAAAGGCTCCAAAAGGTCAAAAGTTACATATACTCCCTCACTCTCCAAGTTTCTGAAAAGGGCAATTTCTGCATCCTTGGGAACGTGCCACTTACACCTTCTCTCACCACCTCCCCAGCATTAAGAAGCAAGCCCCAGCACTGTGCCTGCCACAGCTGGAGTGCCACAGGATTCAAGGGCTGGAGCAGGGCTTCCCAGCCAGCTGCCAAGCAAGTAGATGTAGCCCTGCACACTGAGCGAGACAGGGCTCCTGTCTCTTAGTGCAAGGGTAACTTGACAAACCTGTGAATGGAGAAAGAACTCGGCAAATGGTCCACTGTCCACTCCTGCCCTCGACTCCCCTGCTGCACTCTGTGAAGCTGTGTGACCCATTCAACTAGGAGACAGCACAGAGTGGCTCCATGGCAATACCTGCACATGACATATTATGTCCCCTGTGTCTGGTGTGGAAGGTGATGGCTGCCATTATTAGAGGGGAGAGGGCAGGAGGGTGGGTTGAGAGAGACCAGAAAAACAAGGAAAGGTGTTGCCTGGGCACTGTCCTTGACACTGACCTGGTCCAGGGTGCTGTGGGTATGGTGCTGCCCACAGGTATCAGGGTGACACAATACCCTGAAAGGGCACTGCACTTTTTAATGGATATGTACAGCCCATATAGTCTTGAGTTTCCAGAGGAGCAATTTGTTTGTACAACGCAATTTCAAGAACTTTCTCTGCTCACTGACTCACTGTTGAGGTATCTAAGCCCCAGCAATTCCTAGTTTCTATTAGGGAAATGTAGTCATGTGAGAACAGAGCTCGCCCTGGTTGTTCCAGGAAAAAACCAGTTGCCCAGCACTCATCAAAGGTTCTTCTGCATTTCTTATCTGTTTGGCAAGGTAAAACTACAGACGAATGTTACCCCCCCGCCACAGTGGAAGTGTCATGTCCAAACAATGCACTGAGCAAGTTTGCCAGCTGTTTTCCTATTTGAAAAATCTGAGGTACAGAATTGAACCTAACTTTGTTTCCCTCTAAAAGTATTTCTTTGCAAAGGTGGTATAATTCCACATTTGTATTTTAATTCCAAAGCAAATGCTCCACTGCACTTTTTATTAAAATGAAATCTGCTGTGTGCAGCCTGGTGTTAAATGAGAGACTATTAAAGCCAATCAGTGGAGAACTCATTAGAAGCCCTACAACAACAAACTAGTAGTTATGGCCCAGCATTCACAAGCAGCCATGACAACAAGGAGAAAGAATCCAGGTCTCATTGAAGGGTACAATAAAACCACAGCTTATGTAGCCCAAAGACTGTGAATATCCATACAAAACAGCTGAGCTTCCATTCCTCAAATATGTGCCAGAAATTATATTCTTTTCTCATGACTCATCTCTGAATTCCACTCCTAAGAATACTCCTGTCATTTAGTTATTTCTTCCCATTTCTAAAATGTAATGAGAAGCACCAATCCAGAGCTCAAGGAAATCTGCCCCATCAATTAAAATAACTAAATAAGCAGAAGGCTGCCTATAAACACATCCACCTCTGCCCACCTCAGCAGCCATGGTGAAGGGAAAAAAGATGAGCTTTGCAGGATGCCTGGAAGCCTAGCAACTCTCCTAGGAAGGGCCAAGAGGTAAGAACTCCTCATCTGAGCATTTCCTTCCCAACCTTTGAGATCTCCTCATCCAGTAGAAAAGAGCAGAGCACACAGTGGTTTTGCTGGGTGCCCAGACCAGATATTGGGGTAACTCTAAACTTGGTAGACTGAAATATTCAGATCAGATTTTTTTCTGGGACAATGAAGGAATAAATGAATAGGTAATTATTACAAACAGAACAAAGAATTAAAGACTGTAATTGAACTGGGAAACAGCATTTGGATATTTGGACTCCAAATTACCTCCTAAGCCTATTATCAGCATAAATTGAGATAAATCCCTTACTAGAGGAAAAATTCCTCAAAAATCATTCAAAAA
The DNA here is from genome assembly GCF_051311805.1 of Agelaius phoeniceus. NCBI lineage: Eukaryota > Metazoa > Chordata > Aves > Passeriformes > Icteridae > Agelaius > Agelaius phoeniceus. The sequence goes on along the minus strand of NC_135269.1, from coordinate 25,994,060 downwards.
GATAACTAACAAACCTTGTAGAACAAAATTCTCTCAAAGTATCATTTCACTACTCTTCAGTGGAGTTATCTCACCAGCAGGTTCACTTACTGGACAAAATCCAAAATGTTCAATGGTCGTGATCATACTTCTGCAGTTCCAGTCTAACACAAAAGAGAACCAGTTTCAAAACAGAAACAGTTGCTATGCGACCATTAGTGATACAAGAAGATGCAGACCAAACACCTACATTGTCAAGAAATGGCATTTAGATAACAGTCTGTCTTGTTTCTTTTTGTGCTTACAGCCATACTTCAAATAAAACTTTGTTTGCACAAGTTCTTGCAAAAATGAACAAGCGTCAGGGTAAAAAGGAGGAAAGATATGGAGAATCTAAACAACATTCAGTTCATTTTCTCCTTACTCCATTATATACCCAAATCAACCACTGACACCATGTTGATCAAGACCATTTGATTTTAGATGCATTCAGAACAACTGCTCTTTTAGAAAGACAAGGGAAAAAGTAAGAAATGGTCAGAGTTCAAAGGAAGATCTTGGGAAATGACTAATTCACAGTCAGTGTATAGTGTGCCTCAGCTGAACTGAATTACACATTTTTTTAGTTTGAAGTGCCACTCTCCAAAGAATAAAATGGGAAAATTCCTTTATTGCTTTGCCTCCCCAGCTATGGATTTGAAGTAAATTGGACCGCTTTGGATTAGCTTCAAGAGTTTCTGAAAGAGTAGCTACAGGGTGATGCTTTATCTGAGGTCACATACACATACACTTTGTCTCCCCAGACATCAAGCCCACATACATGCATTTCTCTACTCTGTGTAGGCAGGTGGAGGGGGAACTTTAAGTTACAGATGGCTGAATACGGTATTGCTGGGTCGAGAGCAAGGCTAAAATTAGCTTTCCAGAACCTGCAGTCCAGTCCAAAATGAGCCAAACCAGGTTCCAGACATGCAGGTATTGTTGCTACCTGGTGTGCACAGGGCAGAAGTACTGTGGTATCCTAATTGGTGGAAGGGGTTAGGGAAAGTATGAAGTAGCCAGGTCTGCAGAACCTGTAATATCCCACACAGACAAAGCACATCATGGGAGTTTTAAAGCTTAGCACATAGTAAATTCCATGGAACTTGAAGGTATGAACACAGATTGCAGCTATTAATCTCTGTGGGTTTTGGCTCCGTGAGGCAAACTCACATCTTCATGATTGCCTCCTTTCACATCTTGTGCTTCTCCTCTGCTTCTTCTTCTCCACAGACTTCAGGCATGAGGCTGAGCTTGAAGCCATCCAATTTCTATCGAACCCTTGGATTTGTAAAAGCAATGGCTTATTTCAGACACCACTAGCTTTTAAACTTCAAAAGGTGCCTGAAAGTAATTTGATAAATTAAATAAAAAACTAAGCACCCAACTCACCGAAGTCAAACTTTTTATCAGTCTCACTTGGAAATACAGAGAGTATGGAAACATGGGTGGGTAGGGGGGAAAAGGATGCAAGGTCAGAACCCCCTCACAGGCCAGCACCATGCGAGGCAAAGCGAATATTTGCACTGTGCTCACAAGTAACTACAATAGTATAATTATTTCTCAGTTAGCTCAGGTGCCTGCAGCTATCTACACAGTGGCAGAACACAGCCTGGCACTGACTAATTTGACTGTGCTTCTCAGTGCGACTGATGTCAGTACCCAAACTGAGCTGGGTGTATCTACACGTATTGGCACTCATTCCTGTGAATGCTGTACCCAAAGCAGGCAAGGGAGCAGAAACAGCATGATTTGGGCCATGAAGGTGAAAAGAAAGCTATGATCTTCACAAGTGACAGGAGCTGCTTTCAAGTGGGGTGCCGAGGCTTCAGGGCATATCTACACAGCACAACAGTGCTGGCATATCTACACTCAAGAGTCTCTGAGCTGGTGACTTCTAAACAATGCAAAGAGGTGCTATGCAGAGAGATTTTGTTGGGTCCTTGAAGCAGCATAGCTACATGGGTGTGATCTTATGCATAGGCTAACAGTGTCAACAGAACTCATTAGAGAAGGTCTCTGCAGAACACTGCATCACATAGCAGAGAATGTTTTGTTTTCTAGATAACTGCTGAAAAGACACAATAGAGCTTCCCCCAGAATTCCTCTTCATTTGGAAAGGTAGAACAAAAGCCTGCCTCAATGTTAGTTCTCATTACTTTGTATACACTATATATATTTTCCCAGCTTAATCATTTCAGTGATGACTCAAAAGAGCAGCAGAAAAAACCCTTACTCCTAAGCCTAGCTGGGAAGGAAAGAGATAAAAGCTTTAGGCACCTTTAGTAGTTTCAAGGCCTGCATAGAGAAAAAAAACAGCACGGAGAGGATGAAGTAAATGCAATAAATCCTGGCAATACGCCAATGGATCATAAAGACAAAGGACAAATAGCAATATGGGTAATATATTGGGCCAAAGAATAAAGTTCTCTCACAGTCCCCAACGTTCAGGCAAAGCAAAAATCTGCTTCCTTGTCCCTTTGTCCCTCTATCTGCCTAGTAAAGTTGACAGTGAGGGGTCACAGCATGTGGACCAACCCATCACATTTGCACACTCAGTGATTCAACATGACAAATTAACAAAGACACTGAGCTCTGTGTGGCCTGATGGCTACTCCCTGGACTCTCCTTTCCTCACCACAAAGGATCTAACATGTCCAAGGATTTTATACGTAAAGCTTCGGACAATGACAGCTGAGCAGATCAGGGGGCATCTGGATTCCATGTCTAATTATCCGGGTTGCTTTGCTACATGCTAAAACTCCATCTGGGACAAAAAGGATCATTTAGTAATCAGAGTGCTGCTCTAGAGGTTGTTCCACCACAAGCTTCCAATATGCCCTTAAAGAGATGCTTTAGCACTGTTTCTTAGGAAAATTTGAATTTGGATAAAGAGAAGATGTTTATTCAAACAGCTTTTCCCTGTGTTTAAATACCCTTTTCCATTTGGAAAAATGTGCTGTTCTAATCAAGGTACTAGGCTTTCAGCATAAGGTGTATGAGAAAGAATGGTACCCAAAACACCCAGCAAACAGCCAGCAAAGTGCCAAAGAGCAGGGTGACAGCACAAGCCCTCCTCTGAGGTAAACCAGATTCTTAAGACATCCAAGGTATTTAAAGGCTTTGAGTACAAAGCAGGACCTGAGCAGAGCTGATGGCTCTAACTCCTTTTGCAGCTCTAGTTCTCCACATCTCTTTGCACTTCCTTCTATCCTGCAATTCAGGGCTAATGAACAGCATAAGGACACTTGGTGTTCAGACAACAGTTGCCATGAAACTATTCCTGGTAGCTTACACAACCACCACCTATAAGGGACACCTGTTCACATAGTGCTAGTGCCTGGAACAGAAGCTGGTGCCTTCTAGACTGCAACACAAACATTCCCATTGCTTGCAGCAAGAACCCACCTGGGAGCTGCGGACCCAGTCATGCAAAGACACTCCAAGAAGTTCAGTGCTGGTGAAGTTCTGTGCTGAAGAAGTTCGCTTATGAAAGCGAAAATTTGTGCCTTGAGGGGCACAATCAAATTGTTGCACTATGCCTTCATTATTCCTTTTCCTCACGCTGACTTGCCTTCTGTGTTGTATGAAGGCTTTCTAAGGGAGTGACAACACTGGCACTCATGATGCACAGCAACACGGGTCCCACCCTCAGCTCACCTCTCCTTGCCCAGTTCTGGCCAACACCACCTGCTGCCCCAAAGCACCACATGCCTGGCAGAAATATTCTGGTACCAGAGGTCATCTTTGACCGCCCTTCTGTATGGCTGGCCTGGCTGTTCCCCTTACCTGTTGAGCATGTTGGACTGGTAAATCCTTTTCTCCTGGGTGTTGTAACAGCTGCTCTTGGGCTCAGGGATGAAGCTGTGTTCAGACAGCATATCAGAAGCAGCCGTGGTGATTATGGCTATTCCATCCCTTACTCTGGCAGGAAGACCGTAGTCCCATTCATCATATGAGACAGAGATGAGCCCAGTGGGGAACTCGGATGGCACTGTGTCTGTATCCCCTGCCACCAGGCTGGGCACGATCCACGTGTAACCATAGCCTGTCAGGCCCACTGAGTTGGCCACCTCAAAAATGTAGGTGGCCTCTTCCTTTGTGCAGTAGAGGAGGATAACAGGGCTTTGGAGCTTCTTGAGCTGGTTCTGGATCTTTGAGTCCCCATCGTCCAGGGACATGTCCAACAGAAGGACCTCCTCCAGTTCCCAGCCCACAAAGCTGTGCTCAATGGTACTGCGGATCTTGTTCACAAAGTCCTGGTAACCAGGGAAGTACGTAGTGACAATGGAGAAGATGTACCAGTCGTATTCTTCCATGATGTTGAGCATGACAGAAGCTTGCTGTTCTATTGATGGGCCAAACTGGAAGAACATGGATGACTCATCCTAGAATAGGAAGTCAGAGGAAGAGAGAAAAAAAGAAAACAAGAATATGTCAAAGGAAATAAACAGCATTCCTAGCCAATCCATTGAGCATAAAGGGGTAGGCACACAGTCAGAATCTTACTTCATGTCTTGGCCAGAGCTTAAAGATTTTTAACTTTTTAAAATTTAAGTGAAGCAAGTGAGAAGGAAGTAAAATCCTTTTTATGACCAGCTGTCCTTACTTTATTTTTAAAGGCAGGTTGCCAAAATTACTTAAAGGTTTCAACTGTTAGGCCTGATTCTAACAGACAGAGAACAAGTGGTACACAAGTGAGGACAGAAAAACAGAATATGCACAAAATATTTCATGAAATTAAGAGCTTTAATCGCAGGATTATCATAACCTTATATGTAGCATAAACAGGATCATGGCAGTTTTGATATGGATTTTTGGGACAGTCACTTTGATACTGAGTTTGGGACAGTCACTCTGGTTTCAGTATCCAGACTAAAGTACAAATAGAGTAGACAAAATCACTGGATACAAACAGCTCTGACAATCTCTACTGCTAGCTCCTCTCAAAGCGAGCAGCAGCACAGAGTTCTGTACAGTTCTTCTCAGTACAACTGTGAAGACTCAGTCTCAGAATAACATAAAATACATTAAAATAAAACAGAGATTTCTAAACTATGATGAGCTTTGTTGACACCATGTTTTAGAGAAATATCAGCTCAGTACATCTCTTGGTATTGCTCTCATATCCTTCTACCATACTAAGTTAATCTTCGCAAAAATTAGAACTTGTACCACTTTACAACCTTGAAGACTCCAAGGAGTTTTATACAGATCTCAGCTCTCCAATGGCATAGTGTAAATCTCTTCTTCTGTCCTGGGATTTCATCAGATATCAGGCTTTCAATTTATGACATCCAGAAAAATGCAAATCCCTACTTTTGCCCAATTCATGAAGGAAAAGAATAGAAAAAAGTAGTTGCCAAAATGCTCTCTTAGGGATATATCTTCTATCTTTTAAAAGCAATTTCAAACTCCTCCTGACTTCTATAGAGTAGGATTAGATCATAAAAGAAAAAATTAAAAAAACAAACCACCATAATTAAATTATATCTCTCTTTGTAGAGATTTCCATAATAATAACAAAGTTCTCCAAACCCAAACACTGCTTTAAGGAATGAGAACAGCCCAACCTTCTTTTAATAAGCCTGGAAAACTGGACCAGAGATACAAAAAGATTCACTCAGGAGTTTGAGACCTGGAAAACTGATTGTGCCTCAAGACATTACCTCAAGATAGTCACATTTAGAACAGCTCTCTACCAAATTGAGTCTCTTACAGCCTGGCAGGTAAAGCTGTTTCTTGGCAGGGATGTAGTTAATCAATCATCCATTCATCCTTTAGTCATGGTTTTGATTATCTGTAGCCATTTCCTATATTGACAAAATATGCTATAGCTCAGCAACTCCAGGAAAAATAAATAAATAAATAAATAAATAAATAAAGTCCTGATCCCATACCCAGCCTTAAGCTGCTTGTTTCTCTTTCCTGCGCTCCCCGTGGGTCACATCCTATACAAAATGCCTCTCTTATGAGGTTTGGTCATTAAACTCTGTTTGCTTCCTCCATATAGCTCACCACCCACATGTGAAAGTTCTCTTTGGGCTGCTCTTTGCTTAGTAGAAAAATAAATGTATGCAAAAAGAAAAAGGAAAAGATGACAGCAACAAACTGAAGACAAGTTTAAAAAAAAAAAGAAAACAACAAAACAGGAGCAGGAATTGGAGCTGTTCAATATATGGAAAATATCTCATATTTTTTATCACTGGAATTCACCCCCTTCTCTCTGAACTGTGCTCAGCAAAAGAACCTACTCTTCTAATAAAAATATACTTTATGTCTTTGAAGCTTATGCAGAAAATTAGAAAAGACAGAGGAAAAAAAAAATCAAACTATTGTCACAGCTTGTGCCAGAATTGGAAAAAATCCTGAACAAGCATCTCCAACACCCTTCATTGCACAGTGCCTTTGAAAGCCACTTGTAGCTTTCTCAAACTGAATGCTAGAGTGTGAAGACTCAGCCTCACCGCAACATGAAAAGACAAGACAGCTACACCAATGACTAGTATTTATTTTTATATTAAGCTCAACAAGAGCCTTTCTACACTTATGCATAAGAGCCTCTGAACTGACTGCAATTTTTCACCATTACTAGCAGAGAGTCCAAGGGCCTGGTTATTGAATTACAGGAGCATTTGACACACAGCATCTGGAAGTCTTGTCTGGTTGCTTTGTTTGGTGACAAATAGGGGACACTAGGTGGTAAATCCACTGCTATTTCAAGGCCACATACACACACTCTCAGGAGTTAAAGGCAGGATAGCAAGGTGCAGGAGGTAATGTCCTCCCAGTGATTTAAACAGGGTCAAGCTAAAATGCCTGCTGACAGTTCGTTCCACACGAGTGCACCGCCTAACTGTCGGAGGGAATTCAGCCCCAAAAGACTCAGGGAGAAAATTCAGAGCTCCTCACTAAAAAGAGTGTATGAACATCAAAAATCAATACACCAAATAGACAGCTTTATCACAACCCAGTGAAACAATTCCCCTCCACTGAGAAATGGAAGCACCCCACTTTACATCAAGCACAAGCCACTTGGCTGCACATGCAATAATTGCTCTTGAGCAACTGCTGGCACTTCTATTACAGAAGCTGCAAGAAGAGGCAACTTATATTCAAAATGAGAGCATTAAGGAGGTGCAAGCCAGTCAAGATTTTGTTTTGCCAAGATGGCTCTTGGCACTTAATCACCCCAATAGTTGGGCTAGCCAAATGCTCTTCATTCCCTGACCAACTCAGCGCTCAGAGAGGGGTGAAGAAGGAAGGACAGACAACAGTAGAGAAGAAAGTGTCCCTCTCATAATAAATCAGGAGAATTGCTGATAGAGTTGGATAGAAATCTCAGTCACTACCTTTTGAGGGGGACAAAAAGCAAACTAAAAAAAATTGTCCAAAAGCCTCAATTTTCTTCCCCACCTTGTTTTTGGGCATGCCTGATAAAAAGTCAAGGAAAAAGAGAAGGAGCTGAACTGATTCAGAACAGTGGGGCTATCAGAGTATGAATTTGACCTCACTGTAGCGCTACAGTGAAGGTTTTTTAATTAGGAGACAGATCTATGGTGGTTTTATCACTTTTACACACAAATACTCTACAGAATCATTATTGCTTTATTCCAGTCTAAAGCCAAAAAGGAGTATTTTACCCTTCCAGACATTACAGGTTTTTGCAGAACATTATAAGTTCCTATTTTTTCCTGAAGAAATTTCACATTTTCCACCTTCCTATTCTACCTTGAAACAGCCAAAATATGGTTCAGTATTGCCACTGGGAGACAGTTTTAACTTTGGGACAGGGATAGGTCAAGTTTTAATCAGAAGTCCCTTACATTGCACATCATCCAGGTGAAATACAATAATCCCCTGGCTATAGGAAAAAGCTTGTCTTCCTCCTACAGCCCTTTCACCTGCCAGCTCAGGCTTTCCATCCCTACCTGATGCAAGAGACAGCAAGATGCTGCAGGGTGTCCCTCACACAGTCTGAAAGAGCAGAGGCTCCATTACAGGATCTCAAAGCTTCCAGAGATCCCAGTACTCCCCCACTGTCACCCTACAAGGTCAGGGATCTGTAGTTTGCAGAGCTGAGCTGGAGGTGGAGCTGATCAATTGACACAGCCCCACTCCCCAGTTGACAGATGGCTTCCCACAGAAAATCTGCTCTGAGTTTACCAATGCTGGGACAAGTATTGCCTCCTCCTCCTGCACATTTAACCCTTCCAATAAGAAGGCTGGATTGCACACAGTGAAGGTACAAACACACTCACCATGAAGCCTCCTCTTGCAGACTGGTGGCTAGTGAGTTCCTAGGTGGATGGAAGACAGTTTACAGAGGTAGGACAGGGATTAGAGGACTATCACCAACACTTCTAAGTTCTTCAGACTTGCAGATAGGCCAGGTCTGACCCACACCTAAGTGAAGATGTGAGCCCTTGGCAAGGCTGCAGGTGACTCTCCCAGGAGCCCTCCTCCAGCTGCACCATTTGAAACCAATCACTGCCATTTAATGAGCCATTTACCTCAGATGTGGCAGGAGAGGTCCTCAGGGAGCTTTTCTCACAAGTTCCTTCCTAAAAGACACTCTAGATTCCCCAGATGAGCAAATACAATTACTGCCTTAAAAACAGGATCTTACAATCCAGAACAAAACTGCTTCTCAGCATGGGCCAGACTGGGGAACACCCTCAAAGCAGGGGAATGCAAGATCCCCAAAAAGTTGCAGGGGTCCACTCATGCTGAGGAGCTGGCCAGCCTTGCACTGAGCCATGGTATTGACTGCTGACCTGGCAGTGAGTGAGGAGATCAGCATGCTAGGCTCCCTCTGTGCAGCCCACCTGAATGGAATCTGGTTCTGTGCTCCACACACTGGTGGCTGGTCCATGAACACATTTTTGCTAGGGGTGGCAAGCTCCTTTAGCTTCAAAGTGCCAGACCCCACAAAGGCAAGATGTGTCAAATTATGCACAAGGAATTCGAGTAAGGAGCAAATCTAGAACACATGTTTGCTTCCAGGATTTTGAGAAATAGACCATGTCATTGCAAAATGCCCTACTCTGCTGTCTCCACACAGGTGCAGGACAAAACAATTTGTACTGCTAAGCTAGTAGCCCCTTTTTATTAGGCTTTTGGGAACATCTGTATATTTAACCCCATTTGCTGCTTCATTAGGCTTCCTGTGCAGCCAAACTGGGGTCTGCCCTTCCTCTCCAGCTCACAGAGGGGATCCTAACAGATCCTAATGACTCAGGCCACAATCACTTTCCAAATCCCTCCTCTCATATCCTGATTTAGAAGAAAAGCTGTTCATGTGTCTTTAGTACAGTCCTGATTTGCAAAATTACTCTATGACCAACAGCCAAACCACACAGGGCTGTTGTTTAGATTTCAGTCCTGTCTACCACACAATGTGGAGGGGGCAAAAAAGAGTGAGCAAGCACCAAATAACTTCTGGGAAAACACAGGCTTTCATTTGCCTACCTATGTATTTCTTTTCTTCAAAACTGAGACACTGCTGTGTACCTATTTGTCACAGTCCTGGTGGGATACTTGATTCACTGTGAGTTTTACTGCTCATGATGGAAAATGCCACTACAGTTCAACGCCTTATAATTTAGTTTCCTGTATGTCTGAGTGCCGTTTGTTATAACATATCTGACAGGAAATCAGGATCTTTGTTGCTTAAGTGTTCGTTTACTTCTGTTTATCTTACCACAAATCCATTACTGCCTCAGGCTAGCCTACAGTCAGGATTCCTCTGTCTGTTTGGTTTTTTCTCTCCAAATTTAATTTTTTTTATTTAGTTTTCAACAACTCAATACAATATAACTCTAGCTTTTATATTGCATGTTGTATCATGCTGTGTGAGTCCTTTCTTGAATGCTCACAGTAGGGACTATGAGAACACGGTGACACTACAGACCTAATATTATGTCCTCCTGGTGGAACTGGCATCTAAAACAGAATCTCTGCTTCTCACACACATATACACACTCACACTTCCACAAATACATTCATAGCAAAACCTACTCAATGTAAAGTTGGAGCACGTTGAATTGTGTCATCTCCTAATGACTCTGCCTAATTTATACTATTTGATAAGATTTAAAAACTTTCCTGTTTTACTGAAATAGGTTCCCTGGGTTACTAAAGATTTTGACTTGCATAGCACATGACCTCCTGCAATCCTTTTCCCACGTTCTGATTCACTGAGGAGTGGATCATTCTTAGTGAAAATCCTCCAAGCTGCCCTGGGAATGTGCTATCAGTGGGAAGTTCAAATTCCTTAGATGAACAAATGTGGTTTAAATAACCATATCATGTATCAGTTCCCCCCCTTGTTCTTGCAATAATTACTGAACACACTAGACTTACTTGACAGAAGGATATATAGCTCAGAGTTGATGGTTACAGGAATTGGTGGTGAGAGATAGCAAGAGACCCAGTCCAATGTCACCACTGATAGAAAGACAGGATACGCTGTGATAAATTAATTAGGAGAATGGCTGTTGACTCTCTAGGTCTTCTCTGGAAGCCACAATCTCTGATGGCTACTAATTGCAATGAAGAATATAGAACTGTTAGCACAGTTCAATTGTTACCCTGGTAAATGATAACAAATATACCAAATTCACATGTACAATGACATTACCTACACATAAAAGTTTCATCACAAACACAGATCCCAGTCATGGATTGGACTTTAATCTCTCTGTAGCAGTGGAAACAGGTCTGCTGCAGAGCCCTAACCCAGGGGCAACAGTCCAAGTGCTCCAGCACCAAGGAGTTCCTGAGAGCTGCGACAAAAAGGTCTCCAATTAAAGATGACTCAAGGGCTGAAAACAGCTAAGTGATTTCCACTTTCTACTAAAGGGTCTGCAGAAATTTGTTCAAAAGACTTTGCAACAGAGGAAACACAAGATAACCTAGATTCTATAATCTTGATCTTGGTGTTGTTCCACTCTTTACCACATGCAGTTAATAAAAAAAGATGAAAGAGTCAATCATACCAGAGCCATTGTCTGACATATACAATTCAGAGAAATTCAGTTGTTTGGCTGCAGAGAGGGTGAAAAATTTGTGACTTTTATAAACAATGACTGGTAAAAGCAGGCTAATATATGCTGGTATGTTATACCAGCTTCTTAAAACATCATGCATGGATACCAGCATTTTTCCACCGAGGAGAAACAGCAGTTAGCAAGCTGCCAGGATAAACAGTTTCCCACCAGGATTGTTACATTTCCATTTTCACCTCTGTAGGTGTGTATTTCCCTGTTAGATGAAAGCACATGGACAGATTAGAGCACTGGCTGCACTGAGCAGAGCCCACAGCCCAGGTGACATTATTCCATGGGGGCAATTCGGGCAGCCCAGGACCAGTTTCCCTGTCCCAACTCAGAGAAGCCCACCAGGCTGGCTTAATATCTTGACACTGCCAGCCCAAAACAAATGAATGTCAGACTGCCCCATTACTCATCCATCTGATTACATCATGGCGTTTGCCTGGCTCTTCTTTTCTGGCTGTCTTACCCTCCAGACTAAGGACTGAATTTTGACTGTAAGCTGAATGGGATGTCATTTGGTATAGCCTTATTAATCAAGAGCAGACATAAAACTATCCAGCACTTTTAAAAAAGTCCAGTCACAGTATTTGGCAAGATGTCATTGAATAAATTTCTCAAATCAACTATCCTGGGTGAAATACTATTTCTTTTTATCATTTCTAAATTAACTGCTCTTCCATTTCATAAAGTATACCTTTGGTCTCTTATTATGAGCAAACCTTCATATGAGCTGAAGCTCCAAAGGTTCACAGAGTCAATTTACATAAGTCCTGGAAGTTCAGCATTGCATCCAATGCCCCCTGAGCCTCTCAGGAGCTTAAGATCTCTTCTCACTATGGTCCAGCTGAGGACAGGTCAGAGTGTGTCTGTTAAGTGCCTCTATTCCTCTTCTCTCATAAAGTAGTGATAGCCCCTATCTCTCAAATTTTGCCTTGCTTATTTAATTTAATTATTAACCTTCTGCAGGCTAAGCTGTTAGTTGTTTTCTCTGTCCTAAGAGATGGCACCTGCAGTCTTAATGACGCCAAGGTCTAGTCAGCCTTTATGGGCATAGTGAATTTGGCTGTGCCTATGCTCAAAGATGGACAGCTGAAGTAAGGCAGACAGTTTAAAGTAATATTGTGCCAGGATTTAATCTTTTCTCACAGGCTGGTATTATTAAAGAGTTTAGATAATTTTTAACACATAGATATAACTTTCATACCCTTTGGATCAGGGTTGGCTTGCCTTAGAGTACACATGAGTGAGCAGCTGCATGCAAAGTCTGTGTAGATGTGCCCTCTGCTTTCCTTAAGGCAAGGAGCAATAAAAGGCTTCAGCCTCATCCATCCTGGACAGCAGTAAATGGGCAATTCTGTCACTTGAAGGAAAAAAAACCCACTCACTTAAACCAGGAGAGCTCTCTAGCACGTGGACAAAACCAAGAGCTGAAGTTTGACTAAATTACACAGACTCCAGATTTCCCATTACCTCATACCTGGCTGCCACTTCTCTAAGAGAGTCATAATTGATATTCTGAATATGTCCCAAAGGAAAAATAAATTAAAAAAAAAAAAAAAAGAAGAAAAAAAAGAGAGAGAGAGGGGGATAGAGACAGAGAGGGAGAGAGAGAGGGGTTGGCACCGGTCCTGCCCCACGCCCCGGTCCCAGCTCGGCAGCCAGGTTCCCTTGGCAGCAGCGCACACGAAATGCCGCTGTGGCCGCAAGCTCCCGACCGCCGGCATCCCGCCGGGAGGCACCGCACCGCCCGCCAGCGCTGTGGCACGGCCCGGCACGGCCCGGCCCGGCACGGCACGGCACGGCACGGCACGGCTCGGCACGGCACGGCACAGGAGCTGCGAAGACTGGGGCTGGGCGTCACTACCCCAAACCACAGCGCGGGGCTCATCCCCCGACAGCCTGCCGGGACTGCAGAGATGCTCGGGAAGGGGAGCGGGACTGAGGAAAAGAAGGGAGCCCACTCTTCTCCTCCCGAGCCTGGGAGTGAGCATTCACCATTTCACACTCACAGCTTTCTGGGACAGTGAGTATCCACAATTCCCTCCACCGCACCTTCCAGATCAGATTCCATCACTTTGGAAAGGGGGTGCTGCTTGCTCAGGGTACAATTCCTTGTTGCCTTGAGCTCTCCCAAACCTGACTCAGCTCACTTCAACCTGTGTTTTACAGCAAGGGCTGGAACAGGAGGAATGCCAAATCATTGCTCTGTATACCAGGCAAGAAGGCAGCTCTGTGTGGTTTTATTTTAAGAGGGATTTTACCCCCTGCCTTATACTTTCAGAACAGGATGAAATAATCTGGCCACAAAATGAAGAAACAGTACCCTGGTCCATTTTTTGTTTGGACATGCTGCTGGCAAGCAGCTGCCTCATTAGCACAGAATGTGTATGTCTGCACCAGGCAACAGGAGGCACAGAAACCATGCACTGGCCCTAAGGCATCTGTTCATCAGCACTGTGTGGAAGCTCCAGCTCGTGTCCTGTGGAGCTGCCAAATCAGGAGAGCTAACTAGTTCAAATCCCAGCCTGCACCATCCTGGTGACCCTTTTTCTGGTATTAGATCTAGCTGGGGACTCTCCAAGTCTGAGGAGAAGATGGATTCCTGACCCATTGGACCAGGCCTCTGGGTTAAGTCCCTGCTTTGGAAAGCTACTGTATCACTGAAGTGTGCTGTGAGAGTCCTTGGCTGAAACAACAAGGATTCCAATATGCTTGAGGACCCAATCCCCATTAGCGCTTGCTTTGGCCATAGTTAGTTACCTCTTGTGTTCCAGGACGAATGAAAACTGCACCTACCTTCTCTGCCCAGCTCTCCTTCCTGATCAACCAGTGAGGAGTGCCCCTGTTGGGAAGCTGCTGTCATGTCTGTCTTGCTTATCGAATTGATTCACAAAGTTTTAAATGATTATTGATTGTCCTCATCCCCAGTGGAAACTCTGAGACCAATTGAGTTATTTACACAGATTTTAGACAGGAAAGAAGCTCCCTTCTCAAATCTTCTTGAGCTTCCATCTATTAAGTCTTGAAAACTCAATAGGAGGTTTTCTACAGCTTTGCAGATAAAACTACTCACAAATACATGAAGTCTCCTGCATGCACAGATGTCCATCCAAACATATGCAGCATCTTCTGCCAAATCCACAGCTGCTGCATTATTTTTTTTCTATTATTTTTGTTTGGGATCATAGCTCTTCCATTTCTTTTCTTTGCCCTGATGATTAATATCTGTTTTTCACGGCTCTTGTTGTTATGAGACTGAGGCACAAATTGTGGCAAACTCCCTATCAATGGAACAGCCATTTCTGAACTCCGAGGAACTGGAAATTGTTCTTGGTAAAAGACTGGAGACCACAGGAGACTTGTAGAGCTAGAGTCTGAAATCATCCCCACTATTCCTGAAGTACTTAGAATTTACAGTTGTAACAGTGATTGGTGCTGTAAGGACCATTATATCCACTTCCATAATCTAAGCACATGAACATTTACACTCCTCTGGATTCGATGAAGAGGATCTGAAAGTGGGAATTGGACTCTCTGACTTTGCAATAAGGGTGATACAAGTTTCAGTTTTGTTTATTATTTTGCTTGGACGATGAAAGTCAAGAAGCCCATTTCCAGTCAGCTCAACTCTGTGCCGAAGCACACATAATTGAATTCAGGTTCTTTCTATACTTGCCTGCACATTAATATATATCTATATATTCCATATGCCCTTGACATAACTTGAAAGCAGCAGCATAATAAATAAGATACTTTTTGTACTTGAATTCAAATTTTTCTATCTATATTAGGCTTTGTACTTTTTTAAACAAAACCCGAGGCTGAGACTGAACTGCCATATCTTTTTCAAGATCACAAACGCACATGAGGCACTGAGATTTCTGTCGAGGATCGACACAGCAGAGAAAGGGAATGATAGAGCAGCAAGAGAATTTGCCTCTGCTGGTCATTAATAATAAGAGTAACAAAAGCATCTAAGAGAATAAAAGCCAGAGCGAGATGTGTTAGGTATAGAAATAGCTCTTTGACTGACTCAAAGGCAAAGCTGGTGCATCTTGTTTTCCTGCATCTCCTTGTCTGTCCTCTTTCTTAAGCACACGCTCTGCACGATGGAGGAGTGGGAAGGAGATGGAAGCATCAGCAGGGGCTACAGCAAGCAGGGGAGAAATGAGCTATTCAGTCTGAACACTGCCTGGCCTGGGCCTGTGACAGAAGATAAACAAATGACCATATGAGGGGAGAAAACAAAAGGTCCTGTCCAGCACTGCACTGGCTGCAAGGGAAGAACCATAGGCTGTGGTGTTTTGTCTTTCCTTCCACTTTGTATCACTCCAAGTCATCCTCTGTCTTCCTGCACTCCTGGTTTCTCACTGCACACAGGTGTGTGTCTATACAGACGTACACATGTCCATGTGTACAAAGGCAATCACTTGCAGGATGTCTCAAAACAGGCAAAGCATCTCATCTCCAGTATGGCAGCTGCACTCCAATGCAGGCTGGCAGCACCTGAATTGGCATCTGACAATGATCCCTATGAAATCAGGTGATGGTGCAGCCCAGACTTACTGAAGAGCAGTGTCTGCATCCCCACACATGCACTCAGAGCTAATTAAGCCTCTGGTTTGTGTTCTCAGGGAGAAGCCAGGGTTTACACAGGCTGCTTCACTACACAGTCCTGGCCACAGCCCAGAGGAAAATAGATGCCTTCAAATAATGGGTGAAAACACTCAAGATACAGTTTTAACAGACCTTATTCCTTCTGACAAAATACAGTCCTTCAGGACTCACCTTCCATGGAGGCAAGTAGTCGTGTAAATAATATACATCAAGAAAATCTGAGTTTAAAAAAAAAAAAATCAGAATTGTCTTGTAACAGTGTAACAGACATATTTTCTGAAAAATCCTTTTGCCAGAACTTTTTCTCCTGAGAAGCCTCAAAGGAAAAGAAAAACAATAATTATCTGCTGCTGTGAAATGCAACAGGTGCATCTTTGATTGGTCCATGTGAGTTATTTTTACTTAATGACCAATCACAGGTCGAGCTGTGTTAAGACTGATCAGTCACAATAATTTATTATCATTCTTTTCTACCCTTCTGATGAAATCCTTTCTCTCTCTTTAGTTTAGTTTTAACATATCATTTTCTTTTAATTTAATATATATCATAAAATAATAAATCAGCCTTCTGAAACATGAAGTAAGATTCTCATCTCTTCCCTCACCCTGAGACCCCTGCAAACAACACCACATTGTCTTTTCTTTAGGTAGGTCATAAGAGGGAATATTTGTCGGAAGGGTTTAGCCACAGGAAGGTTTATTTCAGGGTGCAGCTAAGCAATTCTGAAAGCTGATACAAAGACATCACTCTGGTCATCTAGCTTCAATTTTATTTTTTTTGCTAGTAGGAAGTGGTTTTTTCTCTTTTTTATATAAAACTTCTGAATATCTCCTCCTGAGAAGCACCGAGATGAAAAATTTTCCTTCAACAGTGGTGGCTAGTGCAAGGAGCTCAACCTTTTCATTATCTCAGTGCCTTCAGGATGTGTACATTCCTACACTAGGCATTTGTCTGCACTGCGTAGGAGCCTGCAGCAGTAGCTGTGCACCCTTTATCTCAGAGGACATTCACCTCTTCTGTGTGCTAAGAGTAGAAGGAGCAGAGTTGAAGAACGATGTACATTTATTATCTTGGTGTTGGTGCTCTCCAAGGCATGCAGCCTTGCAGACTGGGCAAGCTCAGTGAATGAAGCACACTGCATGGAAAGCATCAAGCCAGCGTTCTACAGCTCATTTGGTGTCCAACTGCTCCTGTTATGTCACCCAGCAGCTTCTAAGGGCTGACAGTAGATCTCTGTGCTTTTGCTCCTCAGGCTAATCCCACTATCTTCATAGTGCTATCATACTCTCTAAATGGAAGTGAAAATATGGTCAGGCTCCCTGTGCATTCTGCACTAGGCTATGGACAAACCTCTCTATTCATCAGAGGAAAAACATATCCTTTCCTCACTGGCCTTCCTACTAAATCTCTCTTTATACTGTAACTCTAGGATATCCAAGGAAGAAAAAGTAAGCAATACTTTTACATATTTTCATGCTTTACAATGTACATATTCCATTCCTATATAAAGTGCTGAGGATGCTAAATCAAGGGTCATGCATTCCCCTTGAGCTATCTTTGAGGGTTAGGGAGGGGCTGCACAGCCCACTGGTAATTTGTGTGTTTCATTGCTATGCATCAATTGTTGGGTCCCCAGGAGATTTTCATTTCAGTCCATAAGCACCAGCATGTCTGTTTCAACAGAAATTAATCATACAAGCCCTCCCAGTCTTGGACTCAGTCCTTCTCAGAGCAGTTTTCTTCCTTGCACAAGGTCAGTTGTGTATCTTGTACTTGGACAAAGAAAGTTCTCTGGGAACTCTGACAGCAGCATTTTAACAGGGTACTGTGATGCTGTGCAAGTTTACAGTCTAAACTTAACATGAGCAGCATTTCAGACAGAAGTGTCAGGAGGACTTTAAGCAGGCTGATCATAATCCTTCCTGCTGGGATATGGACATATCACCATTGATGGTGAATCTTGGTAGGGGATTTTTCAGGACTGCAAGTGGGCAACATCTTCCATCCTACAGCTTCTAGCAAACCCCACCTCCTCAGAGTTTATCAGTTATCTTGCAGTCTTTACAGACTCAAAAGGCAGATTATTGCCTCTTGAGGTGTCAAGAGCTTTTGCGACAGCTTCTGGGTTTCCCTGAAATGCCCTCTTCTAGGTATTGATTGAGCTAGGTATTACAACTGAAAAGATTTTCATTTAGCAAATTTTTCTTTGCACTCCTCACGGTGCAGAGGGAATACATTAAGTGAGATCCCTTTGCTCACCCATTTTTGCATAAGCTTGTTCTAAGTGCACTATGCAATTGCTTTAATTCCCCAGCAACAGCCTCTTCACATTTTCAGACCTCTCAAAACCATGTCTGTATTGTATAATGCCACATCCCTACCTCAGAAATGCCAGAGCTAACCTGAACAACCTAGAAAGACCCAGTTGTGTGCTATAAGGCACAGCAACAGCTTGCAGAAGTATTACCTTGGGTCCTTGAAGCTGCAGAGTGGTGTCAGTATAGTCCCTGAGCTAAATTTGTTATGATACAATTGTACCATTCTTCAAGGTAGCCTGTTGGGTGCTATCTGAAGGTTCACACATGATGCCATGTAGCAATGACCTTCTCAAGACCCACTCCCTTCCTGCAGTGTCTAGGCACCCCAATATCTCACAGTGCTTCCCACCACACCTGCCACAGCAAACTTACCCTTGCTGCCTGCTCCTCAGGCTCCCTTTGCACCCAGCACCTCAGCAGAGGTGTTTTCCTCTCCCAGGACCCAGGGAACAACTTTAACCTCCCTCCTTGGACCCTTCTCCTGCACGCTCAGCCCCAGAGGCTCCCTCCACACCAGCTCCCCTCCCACCCACTCGGCACAGGACAGTCGCAACCACGCTGGCACTGGGGCAGCAGGAGGTGAGGCCAAAAGGCCAGCAGACGGTGGGCTCGCATCCACTCGCATCCCGATTAAGGATCCAGCTTTGTTTCCATGGCAACGTGCAGAGCCACGGCAGCGCGGTCCCTTCCCGCAGCGGCCGCGCTCCGTGCCCGACGCCGCTCAATGCGCGGCCGGGGCTGCCGGCAGTGACCCTTCGTGCACCTTCCAAAGCCCGACAGATTAGGGCTCACACACTTCCCACCCACGATGTGCCAGCCAGAAAGAGGCAAATAAAGATGTGCCAACTAATAGTGACAGAAATAACACCTCCCATCGCAGCTGAGCTGTAAACCCCTTAGAACAGCATTACAGGGAAATAAACGCATTTTCTTTCCTAGAAGCCGGCAAGCATAAGCAGTGGAATGCAGTTCAGGGAATTAAAACAAGTTTGTTTTTTTTTTTTTCTATGTGCAGGTAGCACACAGCCAAACAGCCCACACTCCCCTCAATCTATGCCAAATGCTACTAACAAAGCACACCCAACTCCACCTTTCAGAGCCAGTGGTCCCACAGAGCACACCTTCCCATGGGACAGCACTAACACTCTCTCCAAACAAGGGCATCACCAGGCTGCTCTGCTTGGCCCCCACAGCAGGAAGGGAAAACACCAGAGAACAGTGGGGACACTGGGCCTGGGAGCTTGCACCCTCCTCAGCACCTCTCCAGGGGGAGGCAGGACATGGCCAGATGTTTCTTCAGGCCTTCTGCAGTCAGAAAATCTACTTTCCAGTTTAGAACTGAATCACAAGCAGGACTGCTCAAGATTTCTTTGCCATTTCTACAACATCTAAAGGGTTGTCTAATGAGAAATGGTTGGGAAAATTAATCCAAATTAACTTAAGTTGTGAGTTTAGCATGAATTCATTAAATCACATTAGCCTTGAATGGACACAGTTCTTCCAAATTAAAGCAACCCTTAGAAGAAAATTGAACTAAACTGAATTAAGGTCCTTTTAAATCCGAAGAGCAGAGTGCCTACATGGAGTTTGATATCATTAAGAAACAGCAGTCTGGGAGGGATGTCCCAGAGAGTTTTTCCATATTACTCTTTTCAGGAACCAATAATGCTCTCACTGGAAGGAAGTCATTTCTCTCACTTTCCCATGTGATTTGAAAGTTGCTGTGCTGATGACTTTCTGCTGAAGCCCTTTCTAGCCAGACAATATCTTCACCAGTAGCTCTTTACCTTGAAGAGCACTATTGCTGCCAGGGGTATTTTCGCCTCACTCGTTTTAGTGGAAAGCAGCGTTTTCTGTTTTCTCAGACTGCGTTTTGCCAGGTTAGGTAAGCTAGACTCTCTTACTCTCCTCCTGTAAAATGTGTGCTTCCCTCTCTCTACCAACCAGATACTTTTCTGGCTCCACTTTGCTTTAATTGGAATAACTGGAATTATACACAGAATTATACACAGAGGAAATTACAGTAGAGACTTTTACAATGATACTGACACGTCCCTGCCTTGGCAGGGAATATCCTGCCTGGCACCTAGGAATATAATTGCCTTTTATGCTGATGTCTCATATTGAAGAGTCAGTTATCACATCAGTAAATAATACTCCCACTTTTTCTCTTTTTCATTTGTTTATAACTAGTAATCCTATTGTTTCTAGGATGAATTAGCAGGAGTAATAAAGAATCTTTCCATATAGACTAGCAGACTGTGCAAAGTCATCCAGACCAGTTAGAAGCAATAGAAATATGTTAGTGTTGCGCTCTCCAAAAAATTTCTGCTGCTCAAGTCCTTAAGATCTAGTGTGGGTCCTACCCAAAGCAGGGCTCCAAAACAGGCACTGTAGTCACATGTCTATCTGCATGGTCCTGACTTCACACTGGTGCATTTCAGCCTACTTCTACATTGTGGTCCTCCAGAATGTCCAGTTCTTCCTGTTTGTTCCCTGTTACACTCTGTGTTGATCACACTACACTAGTTACTCCAACGTGTGCACAAATGTCCTTATGAACACAATCTCTCACACTTCTACACCACAAACCAGAGCCAAACATTTGGAAACTTTTGCAATTCTGTCGTTTAGAAAGTTTCAGTTTAGCCACACTACATCTTTCTGAGATGGAAAGAGGGAGCTGGGGAGACAGGTTGGAAACAGGTAATTAATGGAAGTGAGAAAATCGGGTCTCCCATTCAGACAAACACTACCCATTGAAGGACACAAGCACATTTGCAGTGTCACATGAATACAGACAGCTAAAAAAGAAACAGTCTTCATATAATAAATGTCCAATCTTTCCTTTTACTGCGGGAAATCATTGCACTGATCAGCAGAAAGAGGCAAAGAGGAAAATTATTAGGTTATGATTCAACATTCCATTATTGCCATTCAAGATGGTGTTTACCAAGGACTAGGTTACTTTGCAGAAAAATACAACTTTTGTCCTGGTAATTTAGGCCCTTTAAAAATATTAATTCACTTTTTTTAATGCAAAATTACTTAAGCCTAGCTTGTCTGTGTTTGTTTGCTGTCAGTGCTCCCATATAGGAGTTTTATCTGCATATTCATGTATGGAAATTTGCAAAAACTTGCAGAAGTGTACATCTACCACGTTCATATGCAAGTATTCAAGACAGAAGTGCTTGTGTGCTCATTCAACAAGGGAATAGAAACAATACCAAATAGATCTCTCTGACCAACCATAATTAAGTAAAGCAGCCTGTATCAATCCATAGAGTAAATATTTTCCAAGAAGTTCACTAAGTAAATTCAAATAAATTTGAGGAAATTATGATCTGCACAATTGATATTCCATGAGCAGAAAAAGCAGCTAAATTCACTGAATAAATTACATGTTGTGAATTAGTCCCCCAGATCAGCAATTACTATGGCTGGATTACTAGAATTAATGGATAATTTAGCATCAATAATACTACTTTATTTTATAGGTACTGCTCAACATCAATTAAAAGACAGATTTTTGTTTCATTTTCATTGTTTGGCTTTTCTTTCATTTTTTTTTTTTTTTTGTGGGTTTAGGGGGTTGGTTTGGCTCAGATTTGGTTTGGTTTATCTCTATATTTTACGGAGGAGGAAAATAAAGAAACAACCTTTCTGGTGTCAGTGTGTGTCAAAGTTCCCTGTGTGCACCAGCTCAGTAGACTGGAGGAAATACAACCCACATCCCTGAATAGGCAGCTAGATCCTCCTTCCAGCAACAGCAGAAGACCTAGTCAGGACATGATCCCTCACACACAACCCTTGTCCCTCTGTATGAGAAGATGGCTGCATTTGAGATGCAGGAAGAGCAGGGATTCTGTTAGCTTAAAGCAACAGGCAACAGTTCCTGTTTGAAAGTGTCTCACTACATTTAATGGACTAGTGAGCACTAGATTTGCTCTTTTAGAACACGTCCTTTAGGAAAATCCATTATTAATTGTGATCTCTTCTGTAGTGCCCCTGAACTATGATGCTCAGCAAACACTGCTCCACTGCTCCAGGGTAAATTAGTTAATTTATCAACTAGAAATTATATTAAAATCAGTCTGTTACCAGGAAATAATTTGGGAAGCAAGCTGCAGGGTCTCCCGCTGAAACACCTTGTTCAGCACCACACACAGAGCTGCTGCAGGAACAACAGCAAACGCTGCTGCAGGAAGGCAAAGGGTTTAGGAAGGCAAAGGGTTTAGGAAGTCTGAGCTGCCCACTGCCTCCTGGGGGACTTTCCTGGAGCAGGGGTGAGAAACCGGCCCAAGTCAGGCCAAGTGGGAGGGCAGCTGCAAGGAGCCTTCTCTTGTGATGCGCCTGGGATGGTAACTAAGAAAATAATTTTGTGCTGCAAAAATCATCAGTTTGGCACCTCGCGCCAGCCTCAGAATTATTCTGGTTAAAATGAACAAGGCAATTTCCTGGTAACTTCACTAAGCCCTCCCAGTGCTGATGTAAAGCCACGGGTTAGTGCTCGTCCATCGCTCCTTTCCCCAGGTGCTGTGCTGCTGCCACACGCGAGATTAACAAGGAGGTTATATTTAAACTTCCAAGAGGAGCTGCTGTGCGATTATGGGTCTATTTAAAATCCTCCGGGCAGCTGCAGTACATAATAACAAGTCAGCGGGAGGGAGGGAGGGAGGGAGGGAGAGAGAGAGAGAGTGGAAGGAGAAGAGGGAAAGGAGGGGGGTCAGGAAAACATCACGGATTGTCCCTGAAAAATGGGTTGCCAGAAATGGCAGGGGGTGCAGCCACGCTAAAATGCCCCCTGCGGGGAGCGAAAGGGAGAGGGGGACACGCCGGAGAGGCGGCAGCGGCCGAGGAGAGCACTGACAGCGGCAGGGGGATTGGAGAGACCGGCATGGAAAGCTGCCAGCCCCGAAACCTCACTGCCTCGGGCAAGGACGTCATTCCCTTAAACCCACTCCGCTGGCTCCGGAGGGCTCTGTCACACGCCACTGGGTGCCCGTCCAGGCTTCCTCAGATCACAGGCGTTTGAATGAGTAAATTGCTATTATTAGACTTCTCCTGCCTGCCCACACACACACCTCAGCCTCAGGCCAGCATAAAACTACCCCCAAGAAAAACACCACTTTTACCTACTCCAAAGGGCTTTTACCCAGTCGTGTTCTGCTGCAGCACCTGGAAATGTGTTCCCCTGCCAAAATTGCAACTAAAGGAGGAGTGCTTCCTCATGACACCAGAGCAGGGACTCAGCTCTTCTTGCCTCATCATAAATCACATTTTCTGGGTTTTCTTCCCCAACCCTCTCACCAGCTGACTCCACTATCTTGTGTGATCAGGGAATGGGCAAAATGGGCTAAGGCCCCCAGGTGATCACTGGCACACATTCTCAGCTTGCAGTGATACCAGAGCTCAGAGACATCATGCCTGGTGAGGTCCCACAGGTGGACATGGGGCAGGTGGGATGGCAGCAGCAGCGGCCAGGCAGATGAGTGAGAACCATGCACAGCACTGTAAGAGGCTGTGCTGGTGGCACCAGCCCTGAACTGAGGAAAGGGGCCCTCGGCGCTCCGTATCACTGAAGGATGAAGACTAATTCATTCCTCATTGCAGGGGTGAGACCTTTGAGCCACAGGTGTGTTTCAGATAAGTTCCACACCATCACACAGTTTCACGTCTAATGATTTCCCTTTGGTGGTAACACAGCCTCCTGCCTGCCTTCTCCTGAGCAGCTGAATTTCCATGTCCTTTCAAAGACTTGCTGCAATCCAGCCAAGATGACTGCATTTCATTGCTGACTGGAGCCTTTGCGATGCAGTCTGTAAAACACTTTGGGAGCTTTCCAGAGGAAAGAGGCTCGAGAAACATCACTCAAAGCAGTCCACACACATTCACTGACTCTGTCCTATGTGACCCTTTCCTACTCTTCTTTCTTCCCCATCCTCCCATCACTACACAAGCATTTTCAGTACTGGAGGTTGTTGGTATCAGGCAGGGAAAGAGTGTCTCTCCAGAATGAGATTTGCCTCAATTTCCATCAGCAACACAGAAGAAGGGAAAAAAATGTCCAAATTAAGCTGCTTGATTACTGAAATTAATCTTGTCACTTAGCATCCCTGTTCCACAGAATGGGGCCTTTGATTAGCCTCCTTGTTTCAGAATATTACAAGCAGACGTTTATTAAGCAGAAGGCAATTCCTCTGCAGGGGGAGAGGGGCAGCTGATTCCAAAAGGAAGGCTGCTCTCTGGATAAGAGATGCCCACAGCTTTGCCTGCATCCCTGGCAAGCGAGGAGATGCCGCTCTGACAACACAGCCACGGCCCCCAAGGATTCTCCAAGATCCTCTCACCAACATATGACTAAGGACCATCCTGTTATTACTGTCATAGGCTTGGTATTTATAAGGCTGACAGCTCTTGCAGCAAGTTATCTCTTGTTATTACCATCACCCTGAGAGCCCTCAAAGGTTGTGAGGTGCTGTGTCCCCCTGTCTGGCTCCCTCAGGGTGCTCAGGAAACACAGAAGGATGGGGAGCGTTCCCCAGGGCAGCCAGTGGAGCAGTGGACCTGCACGAGGGACCTTCAACTCCCACACTTCCCTCTCTGCTTCCTCTCCACCTCCAGGCAGCATCGCCAAACATAGGGCGGTGACTCTGCGTGACTGTGACCGTGCTGTCACAGGCAGCTTTGTGCTTTTCCACTCCACAGGGCACGTGCTCAGCAGCCAGCACCTCACTGTAGGCATGGCCTGCCCTTGCTGAGCTGATGCAGCGTGCCCTTCTGGCTGGGATGGCAGAAGGGAGAGCTCCAGGAGACCGGTGGGGGGACCCATGGATGCTCTTGCAGTTCCCTGGGAATTTAAGATTGACACACCTTAATACAGGCTCCCAGGAGGTGACATCCAGGAGGAGCTCCAGGGCCCAAAACTGGCACAGCTGGTACAGAAGAGGGATGAGAAAGGGTAGAAGGTTGCCTCTCGTGGCTTGTTCTGACTCTGCCTCCACCAACCAAAAGGTTTTTGGACATTGTTACTGGCATAGGGATATACTTAGCAGCATTCCAGCAAATTACTGACAAATTTTAAGTAGGGTAAACTGATTTCTGGGTTTCAAGCTACACTGATCAAAGTCCGCCAGCACTGAAAGGTTGTAAAATCAAAGATCAACCTTTATGCTACCTTCCTTTCCATTTCTGTGCAAGGGATGTTTCTGGTATTGCAGACCTAATGATCCCAGTATTACTATTAAAATTGCTGTATTGCAGCCTCCATCCTGCAGCCAGTGCTCCATCCTGCAGGAGAAACACAGATCAGAAGGAACAAGAGGTTGAGGCCTGCATAAGCTTTATGTAATTTTTTTTACAAGCTGTTGTTCTGAAGGATGGCAAAACTTGGCTGTTTTCTAACCACTCTCACCAGAGGGCCTCAAACTACTTTCCAAACATTAGCTAAACAATTTTCACAGTAGCCCAAATCCTGCAAGGACCTGCTTGCACTGACCAAGTCAACCTTGCCCAGCCTATGAGAAGGTATCATTATCTTCTCTGTTCTACAGATGGGGAAACCGAGGCACAGGGAACCAAAGTGATTTAGGGAAGGTCATGAAGAGAAGCCAAGAGCAGAAGAGAGCTTTTCTTGGTTTGGGTCTTCCTTAGCCCTCTGCTTCCCCACTCTTTGCAATACACTCAGAATCACCAAATCAATTAGGTTGGAAGAGACCTCTGAGATCATAAAGCTCAATCAGTGAAACACCACCTCATCAACCAGCCCACGGCTCTGAGTGCCACATCCAGTCTTTCCTTAAACACCTCCAGGGACAGTGACTCCACCACCTCCCTGGGCAGCCCATTCCAATGCCCAATCACCCTTTCTGTTTAGAAATTCCTCCTAATGTCCAACCTAAACCTCCCCAGCACAACTTGTGCAGTCCTCTCATCCTGTCACTGGATGCTTGGGAGAAGAGGCCAACCCCCACCTGGCTGCAGCCTCCTTTCAGGCAGCTGTAGAGAGTGCTAAGGTCCTCCCTGAGCCTCTCTTTCTCTGGGCACAAAACCCCAGTTCCCTCAGCCATGCTGCATAGGACTTGCCCTCTCCCCTTTCACCAGCTTTGCCGCCCTTCTCTGTCAAAAGTCATTCCTAAACTGAGGGCCCAGCACTGGACACAGCACTCAAGGTGCAGCCTCACCAGTGCCGAGCATAGGGGAACAATCACTCCCCTTGTCCTGCTGGCCACGCTAATCCTGACACAAGCCAGGATGCCATTGGCCTTCTTGGCCACCTGAGCACATGCTGGTTCATATTCAACCTGCTGCTGACCAACACCCCCAGGTCCTTTTCTGCTGGGCTGCTTTCCAGCCATTCTGCCTCCAGACTGTAGCGTTGCCTGAGGCTTTCAAACTGCATTCAGCAGCCTACATATAACAGCAGATCAAAGATTCTAGAGCTGGTCAAATTTATATGAACCTCCAGAACTATTCTGAGGGGCCCAGATGGAGGTGGGGGGGACAAGCTGGGTGTAACAAGCTCTAATTTTAGCTGATTTGTGCTTGCTCGTCCTTTCCTCCCCCAGGGCAGCGGGTAGGGTGTGCAGCCTGAATGAGAAACCGTGCTCTAGTGAGGCATCTACAGGTTTGGTGGGGTTTTGTTTGTGGGTTTGCTGTTTCCTGGGTACCAGGGCTGTGTGAAGCATTGAAATTCCACCCTGAGCAGCAGTGAGCGGCAGAACCTGTTTCCATAGCACTGCCATGGAAACAGCACTCTGCGAATCTGTGCCTTCGGGCCCCTCTGCGGCTGAAGCATCTCACTGCTCCTCCCCAGCACCCACCTCCACACTACAAGCCCCCAAACCTCCTTGTGTGCCTCTGGTGATTACAGGGTGCAGTGCACAAGAAAAGCAGAACCTCCTGTTTGGCCTCTTACTGAATCATAATGTGTAAAAGTATCCTTTGAAGATAAATACTAAAAGCATGCTTCTTTCCCCCTCTTCCATGCATAAAAGTAGAAAAAGCTACAGTTAAAATTCAAGTTGAATTGCACCAGTAAAATTTCACCTGGTAATATATTAAGGTGAAAACACAGTAATCTCATGCAATGGGCTCTTTTATCTTCCTTTGTCTGCCAGGAACACCAGCTTCCAAAAGTGAAGGATTTAATTAACGTAGCCCATTAGAATGTAGAACAGGCTCCCCTTAGTCTTCTCCTCTGGTTTGGGGTTTCTTTTTGCTTCCCATCCCATGGTTCATACTAAAAACTACTCATGGCAAGGGCTCCATAAAATGGAGGGATAAATCAAGCAATGGATGTATGCAAGTGTTGTTTCCTCCCTGCATCCAACTGAGTGCCTGAGGAAGCACACACCACAACACACATGCTGCTGGTATTTGAGCATCTCAAAGACACACAGCCTATGAGTGTTAGAAGCCATCTCCACTGGCTGGAAGACCACAGGTCCACCTAGCACCTTGATAAGTCAGTCCTTAACAGGCTTGGTAATCATGAGGAGTTTTAGTTGTTGTGCTTAGACCCCCTATCCCAGGAATGGGACAGGAAAACAGTCTAAATTTCAGAGGACACCACCAGAGAAGCAAGGGAGAGACAGGATCAAACTGACAGGCAGCAAAATGCTAAAACTTCTTCTTACTAACCTCCATCATGGGTCCTGAGCAAGGGATCATATCCAGAGAGAGAGAGAAATCTAGTCTCCCTGCTCTACAAACACCCCTGGTCTCTTCCACAGCTATGGCAAAAGATAATGCGTTACCAGGATAGACCAGAAAATTTTGTTCCAAGTGGGTTGGGTGTCACCCACAACCAATGATACAGAGATGCTTTATATACTGTAAAAAATGGCAGCTCTCATCTGACATGCATGGAGCAAAGTAAGCCCCCAGATGGGAAAAGAATCAGTTTTAACTGGCTTAAGTCAGAGACCATCAAGGGCACAGATCCTCACCTCTTCCTTTCCCAAGCAAGTATCAGAATAAAAAGAATCAACAAATATCAACATAATACCAAATTTTGCATATTTATGACCTGTCCACTGCCTAGTCAGAGAAATACATTGAGTTACTCTCTGAGGCAACCTGTGCTATCACCTGAACCAGAGCTCTTCTCCACGTGCAGAGCAGTGTTGAGTCTATCAGTCACACCATGACCAGGGTCACATCTCTCACCTGCTGTGGCTGTAACTCATCTGAAGCCTTGCTGAGCAAAATGACTGATTTGCTGCATTCCCATGTGAATGTCAAGATCGCCTGTCTTCCATTATATGTGTCCACCTGACCAGTCAGTCTCCTACAACAGAGTATTTTCCAAGCCCACCCCTTGCTCTTCTTCTCCAGCACGTGTGAATAAAATAATTTCATTAAGAAAGGAAGCTCCTCAGACTGCAAATGCTTTGAGATTTTTGGTTTGCCTTACTTGTCCCTTCATGTAACTAACCACAAATCCCAAGTCACTTTGACCCCAGTTTTTGACTCCAGTTTTCTGTTGAACAAAAAGCCTGCATTTCACCCTGTAGATGCCATGCTGTGATTTAAAAGAGCTTAATACAGATCAAACTATAACCCACATCCCTTTCACTGTGTTCTTTATTATTTTAATGAGGTTTTCAACCCATCTGTTAAATCATGGATGAAGAAAACTAGCAGTTACATGTCAAAATCCATGCAAACTACTTAAAATTCATGCCTACTAAGCTGGCCTATAGTCATATGTTACTAAGTAAGTCAGGTGTACGGTGTCTGGAAAAACAAATTTCGTATGCATGATCACCTACTTAGCTGGTATGTCTTCTAATAAGGTTAACTCGAGGAAGTGAGAATAATAGCTTAGGACAAGTACATAGTGAATTGGTTTATTTTTGTGTTGATTGTTTTGGTGCCTTTTCGAGGCAG
This sequence comes from Agelaius phoeniceus, assembly GCF_051311805.1. Classification (NCBI taxonomy): domain Eukaryota; kingdom Metazoa; phylum Chordata; class Aves; order Passeriformes; family Icteridae; genus Agelaius; species Agelaius phoeniceus. The sequence continues at coordinate 25,965,156 of NC_135269.1, read as the reverse complement.
CAAGGGGACAGTTTTCTTTGTACCACTAACTCTTTCACTTGACATGGCCTACATTTTACATTTTTGGTATGCGTGTGAAAAGCTTTGACAGCCTCTTCAATATCACCGCTCTTCTGGGTTCAGGATAAAACCTCTCTGGCCCCTCTCAAGTTCCTTTTAAATCCCAAAATTACCTTCACATAATCTTCAGTTTCTCATCTTGTATTCAGTGGACATCTTGCACAGAAGTGCTCTCAAGATCTGGGCTGTTGGAACTAAACGAGGCTCTGAAATTTCTTACAAAGTTGTGGTACTTTTTCCTTATCTCTGGGGCAGTATTGGCAACACTGTGATCTACCTGCATTAACAAATCTTCACAGTACGTAATTTACACTTCATTGCTACTAGTTCCTCACAAAGATCTGGTAATGGCTTTATGGAGTTTAAATGCAGCTCAAATTTTCCACTGCCTAAATGGTTCATGCCCACTGTCTCAGAGTTCTTCCCCTCACAGTAGCAGGAACTGATCTATTTTTAAACCTTTATTTACTCTTTAAGATCGTATGTGTCCAGCTTTACATGCTTCATCACCTGATGATTTCCAGAGGAATAAAATCTTTATTTACTCTCCACTTACAACCAAAATGGAATTTTCTAGAGTTATGAATCATGGGCTGACTTGACTCCTACCATTCTACCCTATAACTAGGCAGCTTCCCTCACTCCAGGAAAGTACCCTCAAATGGTTCCTTGGAGAGACGGGTTAGCTGGTTTTGATCCTTACAGACCATTCCTTCTTAAGTTTGTTGGGCTTTTAGCCATACTTTCAATTCAGCCACTTCCCTTCAAAAGACCAACCATTCCCATACATCCTAAACTTCCCTGCTTTATCACTTCCTTCCGTTATTTTTACTTTTAAGGCTAAGCCATTTTTTCTGGCATCAGACTAACATGCTCCTGTGCAAGTTCACTTCAAGAAGTATCCCCATCCTTTGATGCCAACAACAAAATCATCTTCTATTGCAGAACTGTTCTTTGCAGCTACAAAGAAATGCCCAGTTTTAATGATGATGAGGGCATCTTCATTACTATATTGGGACTGCCTTTGCAAAGAAAGCACAGCACTGCAGTTCTTGCAGCATTTCTCAAATGTCGGCACTGCCTTGGTTATTGCTGTTTGCTGCAACATTAGCACGTCTCTGTGTCATTTCTGGTGGACGCTGACTTTGAAAAGGGAAGGTGGCCAAATAGCTTTTTGCAGATTCCTTCTTTTGCAGCATATCAGGTTCCTTACCAAAGCCATGCTTTCACTGGACTCAGTGATTTCTCCCATCAGGAAATTCAGAATACTTCTCCAAAGGGTACCACAGAAAATCTTGTGCTCATGTTCTCTCTCTGGTCACACTCACTGAGATTTGTTGCCTCCTAGCACCATCCAGTCTTCCATGAGGGACTGGTTTAACATCTCAAAGTTTCCAGATATGGAGGACTTTGTCCTTTCCAGTTTCACAAGCCCTCTTGAGTTTTTTGTCTTCTTTTTTTTACTCTGGTTGAAAACCACAGAATGAATTTACACTAATTCCAGGATTATGGAATATATGCACTCCCATTCCAAATGAAAGCTCACATGGACAAAAACCCCTGAGAAAAGCCCACACTTCCAGCTACCCATGCTTTTCATTTTGGTCAGTTACCATGCATGTGTCCCTTTGCCTCACCTGCACTTCCAAAGAGACTCAGCTATGGCAAGGCTTTTGTCTGCTCTGTTCTTCTACTCAACATGTTTCTTAGCTCATTTTACTCCCGATGCTATGTATCTTCCAATATTCATTCAGAGTCAAGGAGCCACCTTCATCCAGCATCCATTCACAGGCTGCTTCACAGGAGTAAGGGAAGCATCCCTATAACACAACAGCTGGCTACAGCTGGGTCATGCCAAAGCATCCTGGAGAATGTGTCCTCTGTGCAAGGGCTTCTCAGGCAACTCAGAAATGACTAAGTAGGCAACAGCTACTAAAACGAAGCACACACTGCAAATCAGCATTACCCTTATGTGTGGGATTTGACCATATACAGTCTGGTTTAGAATACATTTCTGGTGATGGACAAACCTTTCTTGGAACAGTCTGGTGATCACTGTTTTTCAAGGGCTTCTGGTCATGCAGAAACAAAAAGAGGTGCTATTGGGAGTGACCAGCCATTCCTCATTACAAACTGGAGGCAGATTTAGCCACCCCCATACAGCTTCAGGATGGACTCTCTCTAACAGCATGTTTGTCTCAGTTATTTTTTCAGCCATGCTCCTCACAGAGTTTTCACTTCTGCAGCCCAATAATCCCTGGATATTATCCATAGCAGTGTATTTTGGAGTGGCACTGCTTTGCAGGATGACCAAGAAGATCTGCAAAGGTCACCCTGCTCACAAACTGCAGGTTAGTCCCATTGCAGAAGGTAAATTATAAGCATCCTGGACAATCATCAGACAGAGTACAAGCAAGGCACCTCTCCTACCCACCATGCTACCCACCAAAGCTTGGAGAGAAGAGCACAGACCTATATGGGGAAAGGCTCTTTTTCATTGGTGTGGTTTGGATATACTAGACCCTGGGCAGCAGCATGCTATAGAAAGGTCAAAAAGCTCCTTTTTTTTTTAATCTAGAGCCTCCTGGAGATATATGTGCATGCATAAGTGTGCAAACACGACATCCTGGACCCACACAAGCTCCCACTCAACACAACAGCCGAGGATGTTACACAAGAAGTCAGCACTGAGCACCAAGCACCGCCCCACTGCACATAACGTGTGCGTGTCCTCAGGATGGAAACCTCTTGATTCTCAGCCTGTCCTGCCCCCCCAGCCCATCTGCCTTCCCCAGATTTCTGACAGCTTCGGCTCGCTGTCCCTTCACTGTTCCTAGTAAACACAGCCTTTCCTCTCCTCAGTACTGCTGTTACAGACTGTGTCACCCTGCTCTTACAAGTCCTCACTGCCACAGCTCCCTTCTCTGCCCCTACAAACCCCACAGGCCACCATTGCCTCTCAGAAGAAGGGACATGTTCCTCAGCAAGTGGGTGCAGTGGAGACAGAGATGGCTCAGATGAGTCCCACACCACGAGGGGACTCCCAGAGGAGAAAGAAGCACCAGAGGAATCATACATAAAAATTTCTTGCCTCTCTCCTCCATCCTCTATGATTTCTGTAGGGAGGTAGCTCTTCTCATTTGCCCCATCCCACCCTATACCCTGCACCTAAATATGTCTTCAGGATGGGGAAGCATCTGTGCAGTGGGTGGTGATGCGGGGGTGCAGCCAATAAGGCTGCAGCCTAAAAGGACTGAAAGAGAGATTTGATAGAGATAGAACCTGCATGCTTTGAGCTTTTGCTGAGAAGGAAGGCACCAGAGCAGCTTGAGGGGCATGCTGGAAGTGGCTTTTGTCTGAAGGGGTGTGTTGGGTCTGAATCAATTCATTTCTGCCTTATTAGCTCTCACAGTGCTGTGCTTTGCACTGGTAGCTGGAAGGGTCCTGATAATTGTGCTGCATATCTTGAGCTGGCAAGAACACAGAATTGCTATTCTGTTTGGAGTCAGAGAGCAGAAAGCTCTCCCACTAACATGTATGAAAAATCAAATATTTGAGAAAACTTACAGAAGACAAATACTTGAAAAACTCCAGTTTGGGAGATTGCATTTTTAGCTTGTCACCTCCTCAGCTGGCAGGCGAGGGATCTGGAAGAGCTGCACAGACTCTCTGCAGACCAACCAACCTGCCTCATTTCCATCCACAGTTGTGACAGGCCTGACACATTCACAGTGGACTTTTCATACCGTAGAATCAACAATTTCCAGCAGAAAATTGTTCCACTGGAAAACTTTCAGGTTGTTCTACTACACATTTAGAAATGTTTTGTATATACCAGTATGTTTGGCATATATCAATATGCTATCCAGATATTCTTTAATCTCCAGATACTTCAAGTGCCTGTCTGTAAAGAAAAGGTAGAATATGCCCCTTAAAATGCCAATCACAGTTAAAATGATGAGTGATCAGCACAAGGTTTTGCAAAAGAAGCTCATAGGTGGACTCTAATTTTCATTCTTGCTCTGATTGTATGGCTGACTGCAAAGCAGCTTCTGCCCTGCTAGTGAAGAGCCTCACTGGAGTCCATAAGGATCTGCTGACAAGCTGTAGACACAGGCACTCTATCAGCACACAGAACCCAAGTGTGCCATCCCTGTATGCTTTCTGTCACACAGAAAAGTGTGGGTATTTTTCCCATGCATACTGGATTGCAGACTCAACTTCATCTTTTTTTGAAAGCTCTCCTCAACCCCACGAGCTCTCTCCTGTGGGATTCCGTGGCTGGAAAAATTAAAAATTTGTTTCCTTTAAATGCTATAAAAATTCTGCTTTTCCTAGAGGCAGCTACAATTCTTTCTCTGTGATCTGAAATTGCAGCAATAATTATATTTCCTACTTTGTTCACTGTAGTTGACTGTTTTGGCAGGCATCCTGTAGCAGTAATCCACACAAAGAGTCATCTTGCATTTTTCAATCCAATTTAAAGGGAATTGTTTTTCAAGGAAAGCAAGAGGGTGAAAATGTTCCCCTCTGGCAAAAATTTCAAGCACTTTGGTATTACATGTGAGAATTTTACCTACCTGTCTTATTCATTGTTGCATTTTACAAGCACTAATTTAAATTCTTTGCACTTCTAGGAAGGCCTGAGACTTTCCTCATGTGCTTTTTTGCTTAGTCCTCCTGTACTTCTCCCAGACACTGAGAAAGAGAACTTCAGTTCACTCTTTCCAGATGATGCTCAGAGCACCAAGTGCTCTCATTTTGTTCTTATTTTCTTCTGGAGCTATTTGTTCATTCCAGAACAGAGAAAAGGATGCCACAGAAATTAAGGCGAGGGTGCTTTAGGAGGCAAGGGAATAATTATTTATTCTTGCCATCAGCTCATTCATTTGGTTTGATTTACACCAATTGCCCCAAAGTTTCCCTTCTAATTTTTCACTGAAATACCCAGAAGCCTTTAATAATGGCATTTACATGTATAATGTAGCATTATTAATGTTAAACAAAGCCTTTGAAGTCTCCTCTATTCTGCACAGCCCATACCATTTCAGAACAGATTATTTTCACAGTAACCTCTACCAGGTACAAACACACACGCCACTGCTATTTTATTAATTTCAGATACTTTTTCCTTTTTCCCACACATTTTCAAATCCCAATATTCTATAAGATCCTGCATTCTTATAGATGTTATATTCTATAACATCTATAAGAGCAGCACAAGAATGAAGGTGCTGTACCATAAACAGTATGGTCAGGGTAGACAAAGCAAGGTGACTAGAAATTCAACCTTTAAATCAAACAGGATTTATCACACAGGACAAGTATGAAATAATAGAATAGCAGAATGAATGAAATAATAGAATAATAGAATACAATAAAGAAAAGTTTCAGGATATCTTAGAACACCTAGAAGAAGAGAGTACTGAAAGTTTAGAAATGTTGTTTGGGAAGCATCCTGCCTCACATCCCAGCACACCCTATGTTTTCAACCAGCTTACACCACAAAAATCTGCACTTAATCTGAGGAAGCTTCATACACATCTGCAATTACAGGAACTCTTAGGAGTTTTGTTCTTTTTTTTGGCATTGTTTTAATGGGCTTTTCCATCTCCCAGGCATGCAATGATTCAGGCGTCAGCTGTTTCTACAAGACCTCTCTGCTGCATCCATCCCTGTGACCCAGCTGCTGCTCTGCTCAGCAAGCCAAACTCACTCCAAGCCCTGTCCCACCCTTTGTTCTCTGCTCCTGGGGCCTGTCTGAGCATCCCTGTGCAGCTGGGCAGGCGGGATGATGGAAATCCCAGGGCACTCCTGCAGCAGTTGCTGCAGCTTCCCAGGGATACAGTAACTGCTCCCGGGGGCTAAAACCCCACCTGCTCAGCATTGCAGCCCAAAATCTTGCTGTGTGTTTCCTAGAGGAATGCAGGAAAGGGACAAAATCCTAATAGATCAATGCCAATTGAAAAAAACTGAAATCAGAGGGGGAAAAAAGAGTCACAAAGAGCTTTCCTACCATACAGGCAATCCTAGAAATGATCTGCATCTTACACTCATGTGTCATCTCTATGTCACTTCATGGCATCCCACTGAAACACCGGCAGGACAGGGTTTGAAGGATCCCCTCACAACAAGTCAGTAGTACTGCCTTGCAGTACTACCAGCAGTAGATCTGCTTAGTTGGAGCTGACTTGAGGCCCTTTCTCCAACACTGTACTACCTTACTATTGAAATTTTTTTCCTGTTGTCCAAGGACCGACCATGGCCTTCCATGACACTGTCTGGCACTACCAAGTACAGATTAGCTCCATCACCTTCATAACTACCCTTCAATCAGGGATGGATACCTGCACCTCTTACCCACATCTCACAGGGCAGAGCCAAAAAAGTCCCTCAGGACAGCACAGGGCATGCTATGTCTGTGTCAGTGCCAGCTCACTTAGACACTGCAAGTCATTCCCATGGCCTATAGATCTTCTCATTTCCAGTGGAGAGTCTCTATGAAATGCCTTCCCATAGAGAGATGCAGAAGAGGCAAAAAAAAAAGGTATGAGGATGGATGACACAACTGGAAAAGTCCTCCAGATAGTCAACTAAATAAATTACTGTTGTCCCAAAGAAAGGTGATAGTAAGGACTTCTAAGGTCAGGGGCTGGATAGAGAAGGTGAAGAATGTATAACTGTTAGGTTACTTTTTTTTTTCCTTCAAAGAATGAGGGGACATCAAAATCAGAATACCAAGGAGCAAGTTTCCAACAAAGACCTTCTTCACCCTATGAGCAGTTAATTAAGTGATGGAACTGTTTTGTCTCTTGGATGCTAAAAACATGCCTAGGTCCACAAATGCCAAGAATTTGTATGTTGGTAAGGGTGTGGAAGAAAAACCCATCAAGCACTGCTAAATGCGGAGATATGCTGACTATCTTAGAGACTTCCAAGTCACAACTCATGGGGTGTCTGGAGAATATTCTGAGGAAGTATCTCCAATTGATCCTCTATCAATTGCTGTTGGATGCAAAATCCTGGACTAAATTACCTTTTGATATAAACAAGTTCACACATCATTACAAAAAAGTTTCCAAAATAACATTTAACATTACTGGACAACTTTTAAGTCTATCAGGATAGTGCAGCAAATCTCCTACCACTATCAGTCAAACCAATATCCAAGTTCACTCACCTCTTTTTATTTAAACACTGCACCATTAAACAGAAAGAAGGCTTTTGGCATCCTGGAGAAAAGGCAGGACATTACCACTGTCCCACGGCAGCCAAACACGCAGAGCACCTGGGTTTGAGCCCAAGGACTTCAGCCATGGAACATCACTCTGCTTTGCTCTTCACTTCACAGCCAACTGCCCCCAGCTTCAAAGCATCTTTTATGAAAAACAGCAGAGCTGTACCATGGCTAGGACAGAAGATGCTCTGAGGCCAATCACTTTCTCAAGCAACATTTGTACCTTCATCTTCGCTCCAAATTCTCACAATTATTTTGTCCTCCCCTGATTTTCTACCCTCTGCTATACGTAAAACCCCTAAAATAATCCACAGGGTTAACAACTGGTTTTGGGATAGTAGTCCATTTGGCCAGGGGAAGAAAAAGCAAGGAAACCTCATCACCTTGTCATTTCTGCCCTGATGGGTAGAAAATGCTGGATTGTACTTCTCTGCCACGTATCACCTCACACTATCAGGGTGACGCTCCTGTGGGACAGCAGATCTGCTCCCAGTTCCTGACAATACTCAGGAACCACCTGGACCTGCCCAATATGGGCAAGCCTCAATTTCTGCAAATTTCTAGCGCTGCCTGTGCCAACTCCTTTCCTACTCCCTTGGGTCAGATGCATAGCCCAGGGAAGACAGTTTGGCTGGGGGCATCCATGTGTCAGACTACTCCCAGCTGCCACAGGGGCCCTGGGAGTCTGTCAGCAGCCAGAATAAATTGAGGTGGGTCTGACTCATGCCAAATCCAAAGCCAGCGAGGGGAATATACAGGTGCAGAAGTGGTACAAAGCCAATTGCCTGCTTCAGCACACTGTCACGTACCAGATACAGCTCAGTGTATCCAGGGAACAAGATCCAGCAATCACAATTCCCCAGTGAGACAAATTACTCCTATGGGCCTCCAGCTGCAGGTGTCTGCCCCATGGAGGATGGGACCTTGGGGGTCAAGGCCAAGGCGGTCCGAGAGATCTGTGCATGCAGATTTGGCACATTTACATTCACCCCAGGTTTATTACACTAGCTTTTCTAGTTCTAAGACATATTTTAAGCTAAGCAGAGGTCACCTCAGCACCCAGCTCCAGACAGCCCTGGCAGCAGCCAGGCAGAGATGAGGCAATGCTGTACTAAGCAGGGAATAAGCACACCACGGTCACACGCTGCTGTCCCCTGCTAACCTCACCACCTTTACACCTTCCTACCCCTCCTTGCCCTGATCCTGATTCTGCAGCAGGTTCATTGTGGAGCACAAAGTTGGTCCATGCCAAGCTGGCACAGGCTTCAGAGGAATTAATTTAGACGGGTAAAGTCTGATCCCTTTCAGGGAGCATGCAAAAGAAGAGGCAGCGCTCAGCACTTTAGACATCAAGGGAGAGTAAGAGAAAAAGAGATGAGAGAAAGCCTCGCACAGAAAAGGCAGCAGGAAAAATGTCCTAATTTGGAGAGACAGGGCTCATTGCCATGGCAACCCAGAATCGCCCCAGAGCGGCCAAATACGACTTTATATGTGGTGTTAAACGATTCAACCATTAAGAGAAAATACTAAAGGGAAAAAAATAATGGGACTGTGGAAGGGAAAGTATTTGGCAACAAAGAGCTTTCCTCTGAGGGTACTCTGGAAACAGAAGTGAACCTTTTGAGTCTTAAGTTGTATTTTTTCCCCCATCCTTAGGTGCAGACACAATTTTGTGCATTTGCTTGTTTGGGGAGAATGAGTCACTCCTTACTGCCTGCACTGCCTTCCCTCCCCAGCCTGGTGCTCATCAGCAGTGGGGCCAGATCCTGCCTACTGGGCAACAGAGGGAGGAAAGGAACTGGAACCCCTGTTCCTTTCCTAAAGTCCCCTACCAAGAGACCTCCCAGGACAAGGCAGAAACTGGCAACACAGCAAATCACTGCAGGGTGGCAGCACATCTCGCCAAAGAAGCAGCAACATGACACAGGGTGGCAGTGACCACCAGGAGCTCCAGCCTCCAGTCCACAGCCTTGAGAAAGCACATATGGGATGACTGTAAGAGATCTGGGATTGCTGAGCACATCTGGCCATGGGCTAAGTGAGAGAAGCAGCAGGAGTGATATGCTCACTATAAGTCAAACAATGCACATACTGCTGGCTGAGAGAGAAAGATGAATCTCTGCAGTTGTCAATTAATTATCTGATCTCACCCTGAGCCCTTTCTATCTGCTTTATTCTATGAATTACTTTAAATATCTTATTAAACTTCCTCATCCCACACCCTCACCTCCTTCCACCCTCACACTTGGGATTCCCTTCCTCTGCACTGCTGCCCTTTGTCAAACACCCCTATTCAGCAGATCTTGCCAACTCTTTTCTTACCCCTGGCACAGCTCTATTACATTTTTTCAGTCTTTATGAGAGGTCCCACCAAGGCTGCAGGGGCTACACCTCACGGGGTGCTGGTACATGGAGGTGGATCAGTGTGAAGAATAGTAAGACCAGGTGAGTGGCAAGGAAAATATTTTATCTTCCGGAGGTTACCTCCTTGTAACTGAAGGTACTACTCCCAGTGGATGAGTTCCCAGAGGATCATCCCCTACAGATCCCTAAGTGCAAAGCAATAATTTGATTGTCAAGGCAAGATCCTCATCACTCATGTCTAACCTACTCATGTCACCTTATTTCCCTATCCAATTTATTCATCAAATGCAGCGAAACACTTGGCCAAAAGGATTCCTTGAGAGCAGAGATGGATTCAGCGTTGAGGACAGAACAGGCTTCTGCATGAGCATGGTTACACAGAGACACCACCACATCTCCTACCTGCTGTTACCCACTCCTATACAAAACCATTTCTTCCTGGCCACAGAAACCTAAACAAATCAAGCAAGATAATCCTCTCCCTAGTATTTTAGTCTAGACTAGACCAGGAGAGGGAAAAATTGAAAAACTAAACTCACTCCACTATTACCAAACAAAAAAAAGCCTTCAATGTATGATTCAAGAGATTTGTGTATTGTGTAGCAGCAGAACGGCATGAGCTGCTGGCTGACTTCTGGCTCTCTGGCAGCACAAAATGCTTCCCCACAGCTTGTACTGTGTACTACTGAGTTTTATTATAGGCACACCTCAAGACATAGAGCAACAGACGGCAGGACCAGTATAGCGACCAGTGAGTGACATTGTCAGACAAAAACATGATCCTAAGCACAGCAAGAGACAAACATCACTCACAACCTCTCTTTCTCCTCCCAATGGTCAGTATCACAGCGTGTTTTTTGCTAGCCTCTGGTGAGAAAGCTGCCAGCCACGCTTCAGTTTATAACAGCTAAGCAGTTGAAACCTCAAATCCACATGTGCACATAAAATCTTCCAAGGGTGCTCAGACAAGGGCAGAGGGATCAAACAGAGAGAATGGCTGGGACAAGTCCTGGGGAAGATGAGCCCTGCAGTCTCACAGCAGGACGTGGAGACAGCAAAGGTTAATGGCAGCATGGCTCATTGGGGGAAAATGGACCATGGGCACCAGCACAGCCTGGTGAGCTTTCCAGCCATTCCCTAAATGAAGCTGTTCCACCATCTGCAGGCAAGCACACTTTGGCATTAAACATTTTGCATGAAGGCCTATTTAATGGAGCACAAAGTGACTTATTAAATCCAAATTAAAGAACCAATTGACTATCAAAAAAATTAAATCTCTGGGTAGGTAATGGCTGTGTCAAACATTTGGATGCACCCAAAACACATCAAAACTAACCTTACAGTTATACAACAAAATAGAAGCTGGCCACATGGGTTTGGGGAGTCTCTCAGATGACCAAAACTAACAGAAATGGCTGACTGTTGTCTTTATATTACAGGGGTTCCATATTATTATCTTCCTATTGCAAGAGTTTCATACCTCCTTGGTGTTTCCCAAGGGCAGCTCCTCCAAGCACTGACTTTTACTCCTTCTCACAGCCAGCCAACCCACTCTTTTATAGCACTCTTCTTCTCATTGGTTACAGCTGTGGCCTGTTATAGTCAGGCCTGTTCCTAATCTTTAATAATTGGCCCAGCTGCAAATCTTTAGGGGTAAGATTACTTTCTATACTACCTTTATTTTCTTATATTCTATCCCCCTACAGCTGACTGGTTCATCCTCTGTCCAGTTCCACCTTATCTCCCTCCACTTCAGCAGTGCTGTCCCCTGCAGACATGCACATACTCCAAAGCTCTGTCAGTCCCATTACAGACCATTTCAATGGCCAGACTGCAGCTGCAGAGATTAGCCTGGGGAGCCATAGAGGACTAACTGTTCAGAGGTACAGCCCAAGTTTGCTGGCCACTTCCCTGCCCTGCATTTTATCTCATGATACTGTTCAGAACTCCCCAACTCTCCCATTCCCAGGATTTCAGCCCATTCAGCTCACTCCCTCATCTAGAGCAAGGCATCCATCCTCCCTTGTTTTCATCACCAGGCTGGCCCCTCCTCAGCCCACCCAAGGCACCCAGTGATTAGAGTATGCCTTGATCTTCAGTGCCAGGTGAGGAACTCAAACCACCACAGGGGTGGTTTTGGTTTGCCACACGGCTAAGAATAAAGCTAGACAGAAATCTCAGCCAGTCAAAAGGAAGGAAAAAAAGTGGGGCAGAAAACAGATGTCTGCTTGACAGTTATGAAGGAAAAAAGGCACAATTCACATTTTAAGTACAAGTTTTAAGTCTGCATTGAGAATACAGTTAAAGGCACATGTCTTTCTCTTCCACAGAGGATACTAACGGAATAATCCAATTACTGCTCCTGTCATCAGGCTAATTTCTTTTCTCAGGAGGTCTGTCGTGGGACAGAAATATTAAAATCTCCAAGCCTCGCGCCATGTTCTCCTTCAAAATCTCACTGATGGGAGGAGCATGCGACACCGAGCCCAGCGCGTGTCGGTGACCGTGCCTCCTCCCCGGCTGCCGCAGCCCGGCGCGCAGCGTGACTCACAGCGCGCACATGTGCGCCCCGTGCGGGTGCGAGCCAGCGCCCGCCCGGCCGAGCGCGGGGGCTGCATCGCCGTGAGTCACCGAGGGAGCGCCCGGAGCCGGGCCAGGGCAGCTGGGAGCGCCCGGGACGCTCTGGGTGCGCTCGGGACACACTGTGTGTGCCTGGGACACGCTGTGTGTGTGGCACGGGACACGCTGGGTGCGCTCGGGACACCCTGTGTGTGCCCATGGGACACGCTGTGTGTGTGGCACGGGACACGCTGGGTGCGCTCGGGACACCCTGTGTGTGCCCATGGGACACGCTGTGTGTGTGGCACGGGACACGCTGGGTGCGCTCGGGACACCCTGTGTGTGCCCATGGGACACGCTGTGTGTGTGGCACGGGACGCGCTGTGTGTGCTTGGGACGCGCTGGGTGTGATCGGGACATGCTGTGTGTGCCCACGGGGCACGCTGGGTGCACACAGGACACGCTGTGTGTGCTCGGGACACCCTGTGTGTGCCTGGGACATGATGTGTGTGCTCGGGACACGCTGGGTGTGCCTGGGACATGATGTGTGTGCCCATGGGACACGCTGTGTGCGGCACGGGACACGCTGGGTGTGATCGGGACAGGCTGTTTGCACTCGGGACACGCTGTGTGCGATCGGGACACCCTGTGTGTGCCCACGGGACACGCTCTGTGTGCTCGGGACAGGCTGTGTGCAGCACGGGACACCCTGTGTGTGCTTGGGACACCCTGTGTGCGCTCGGGACACTCGTGATGAAAGCTCGGCTCCCAAGATGCTCCGGCGCAGTGCCGTGCCTACCTTCTGTGTGTGTGTTTTAGCTTTTTTCCTTTAGGAAACAAGACTCTGGCAAACCGGGGAGGGGGGTGTGTGTTTGTGCACAAGTGAGTCAGGCCTCCCAGTAACTCTTGAACCTGCCGGCCAATTTCCACCTGATTTGACAAAGGGGCAGAGGACTCAAGGAGAATTAAATTCTTGGAGTGCTTTGTAAAATACAGCCTGCAACTGCATGCAGTCCCAAAGCCGTGGTCTGACCCCACAGCAGTGTGAATGATTCACCCACTCCTCACAGTCAAAGGCTCGCTAGGCAATCAAATGGACTTCATCCTGAGCTGGCAGCATGCCTGTGGTGGACAGCCCCTGTACACAGAAGCCTCGGGCCACCACAGTACAGCTCTCTCATAACTGTGCCAGCCAGTGACTATAAAAGGCACACTGGAAACTGGGAGAAAAACAACAGGAGATCGGGGGAGAATGGTATTTTTTTAGGGAGGAGGTGCATACAGGTCCTGAAAAATTGAAGCTGCTGTGGGCACACAGATTAATTTGAACTGGTCATCTTCTAGTTGATACAAGGCAGTGGGTGAAGAAATGAGACCTTTTTAATGCCCCTAGTCTTCACCATAGGAGGAAGGATGAATGCAGCTCTTCTGAAATATATTCACTCAGCTCAAGTTCTCACGTCTATGGACACTCTGGTGTCTACCATGGACTAAGCTCACATTACTGCCTTAGAATATGATTCAGTTAAAGAGTCAATTAACTGTGAGATGTGAATCCAGTGAAAACAGGATTCATTCATTTGGGAGCTGACAAAATTACTTGTTCCATTGCCATTCCACTTGCTGTCTTCTCAACAAGCTGTTTCAATGTTAGGTCATAAAATTCACTTTCAAGTGTGTCAAATAAGGGGAAAAATAAATAAAAGCCTCTAGTGTACATTTGCAAAAGCAATGAGGGAGGGACTCAGAGTGTCCATTCAGCTATACAACATGAAAGACTCAACTTTCAGAAGACGGAGACACCCGGCATTTTCTCAAATGTAAGCTGCCTTAACCTGTCTCATGTTGGATCTTGAAAAAAAAAGGAGGACCTATATTCACTGTTCACACTTAAAACACTCCAGCCTACTTCTTTGATTGCCATGGCTTCCTGGGAGGTGGGCAGAGCCCATTCAGATACCAGGTGTCCTCGCCTTGCAGCTTGGCAGCCAGTACCACGTGGAAAAGGCGCCACACTCCAGCAGCCTCGGTGCCACCTGTTCCCAACCCTCCTGCCGCCCACCCAGCCCTGCCATGTCGAGGAACAGTCTGAACCTGGCCCGCAGCCCGGGCCATGAAGGAGCCCAAATGGAGCCAGGCAATTTGGAGACATGGAAAGCAGGCACTTCTGAGAGACGCTCTCCCCATACACCGTTATCTGACAAATACCCCATTATCCAACAAGAGCCTCTCTCTCCACTTCCCAAGCAACTGTCTCCTCTGTTAAGAATTCACCGACCCCTCCTTTTTATCTACAGTGCTGTCAGAGAAGAATCTTTTTCATTACGTTTCTCCTGAGCTCACAAGGTGGTTTGTGGGGCTTTTTTCAACAGTCTCTGGTAGATAACTAAAAGGTATTGGTAACCATCTGCTCAGTGCATGCCCTGAAGGAAAGCATGTACTCTCCTTGCTCCAACTCCTTCTATATTGCACCAGAAACAGGACATTCTCTGCTCTTCACAAGTCTTTGTGAACTGAAGTGATGGAAACACCTCATTTCCAATGGCAGGAGTCTCAGCAAGAAGAAGCCATCCCCTTCAGAGGGAAAGCTCATTTACCTAAAGAGGGTCAGACCCACACATGGCCACCTGCAAGAAAGAACATTTCTGGCAATGATGACTTTTATCTCACACTCTGACCCCAGGCAAAGCGTGTGAACTCTACCTTCTGATCTGGCAGGCTTAAATAGAAGTTAAGAAAGCAAAACTGTGCCAGATCTCTGACCTTCGATAAATGTGAAGAGGTGGTTAATGCAGCACACCAAATATTGAATCTTCACAGCTTGAGTAGGTTTGTGTTGGAGGTAGCCCGTCAGCTGGGAGCCATGAACCATCACTGCACACCACTTCCCTGGGGGCAGCTCTGCCCCGGCTGAGGTGACACCACACACTGCCCCAGGCCAAGCCCCCAAGAGATCAGCAGCCTCATCCCTTAACCCAGGGCAGTGACCAGCGACATGCAGGGCTGTAACAAACCATTCCCCAAGCTTTTCCTCCCCTTACCCGCTCAACCATGACATGGATGCCAGGCTGCATGTTCGGCTGTGGTGAGAGGATCAGTAGCTTGTCAAGCTGGTGATGTGGAGAACGGTATTAACTGAGTAATTAAATCATTTCTGTAATTACTCTCACACAGCTATAAATAATGTAAGCCCACACGTTCTCTCTGGAAGCCACAATAGCAAGAGAAAGAGAGAGTGAGGGATGCTAATTAAAAAGAAGAAATAATAATAATACTTTACATTTATACAGCACTCTGCATTTTCAAAGCACAGTGCAAACAAGAATTAAGAAATGGTTAGAGTGACAGACAGGAGAGAGCGAGAGGAAGGGAAGCAGGAGAAGGGAGAAGATAGGAATGAGGATAGGTGCAGAGGAGGATTTGAGACCCAGCAGGGCTGGTGACTGGGTGTATGCTCAGCCCAGCCCCGTGGCAGGGCCACGGGCTCTTCACGGCCCAGCTCAGTGCTGCTGCAGGAGCCGGGGGGGCAAGGACACAGCTCTGCCTCTGCAGAGAGCGAGCAAGCGAAGCGGGAGCGAGGACAAAGCGCTGCGCTGCAGGAGCTCACACATGCAGGAGCTGGCAGCTCCATCATGGAGCTGATCCCCTCCAGCACAGAGGCCTGACAGTGCCTGTGCTGGCCCCAAGCCTGGCAGCTGGTGGAAGCTTTGCCCCCTCCTCACAGGAGTTTTTCCCCCTGCCCATGAGGCCGGGGCCCTGGAACAGGGTGGGCTGGCTGAAGGTGTGCACAGCCAAGCCAGCCCCAGGCTGCCTTTGGAAGACCCGCTGGCCTTGCCCCAGCAGGGAGCACTGATGCCAGTGTCCCAGTCACCCTGCAGAGTCATTTCTGACTTCCTCTGAGGCTCAGGGCAGAATGGGAAGGGAGTATTTCTGCCCAGCTGGAGGGAAACAGCACACTCAAGGAAATCATCGCTGCCCAATCCCACTGTCCTGTGCCTGCCCCAGCCCAGATCTGTCTTCTCAACTACACAGTTTCCACCTGACAGGTTTTCCACTCCCATTTGACACTCCTCATCCCATTTGTTCAGCAGTTCTGCCACCCTCTGTGCTCCCTGGTGGTTGCTCCTGCAGCCAGCAAGGAAGCATAACCTGGGGCAGGTTTCTCTTTCCCTCTCTTTTCCCATCCACCATCTCCTGCTTCCTACCTTTATCCAGTCCCCCTGCCCATCTCCTTGTATCAGGATCTCTTCCATATACTCACCCTCTCTAGTGGCTCCTCAGAATACCCTGCATGCCCCCCACCCCACCACATTTCTGCCCAGATTCCCTGCTGCACAGCACATTCCTGCTGGCTGGATCCCACCGGGATCCCACAGGACACCTCCAGCTCCAGCACAGCCTGTGCAGTCCCCAGGGCCAGGTACAGTTTTGAAGCACAGTTTGCAAGGCCAAGTTCTTTGCAAGAGAGGTGGCAAACATCTAAAAAGACTCCAGGTACATCTGCAGTTCCCTACACGTGTAACAAGGCCAAACTTGGAGCAGCCAAAAGCCCATCTCTGGTTACAAGTCCTTCCCTCTAAGACACCCTCGCTCCAGACCCATGCCCTTGCTCTGAGAACATGTGGTAGTCAGGCAGAACCTTTGGAGGAAAATGTGACAGCACTTGTGATATAGATAAATCATATATCATCCTGTGCCACATTTTCAGAGAGAGATGTTTTATTTTCCAAATAAATATCAAATTAAATCAATCAGCTTGAGGCATACACCTGGCATAGGAAACTTTGCTCAAACAGTCATAGTCTGGCAAAATTACAAGAAACCCCCAAGAGAATTTTATAATGGGGAATGCTGACCAAGCTTACAAGAGATGGTACTATCAGCTCTGCATAAAATGAGTTCTCCAGCATGATGCAGCTATTCAGCCACCACGTCTAATGGGGGTTAAAGCTTCTCCTCCTGGAATCCAGATTTTCATCTCAAGCATTGTATTTACTTCAGTTAGAAAAATCCAGTAATTGTTTCCTGGTAATTAGGTCACCTTTGCCTTTTATAGAGCTCAAACTTCACAAAAACATTGTCATGGTCTTCTTGTAAAGGGCAAATTGCTGTAGACAGCAGTTGAGCAAGTGTCTTACAGTCATGTTTTATAGCAGAGCTGCAGTGAGGACTAGGGTCTATTAGAACTGCTGGATTCTGTTGGCACCTTTCAGATCAATCTCCTCACTGCATGTACCTGCCTCCTTTACTTTTTTGCCAGCTCACCCTTGGACTCTCCACGTCCTTCATTCCTGTCTTCCCCCTTCCTCTGAAACCAACATTTATTGTTATTACCAGGAACCTCAGAGATACACAGCTAAAAGCTACTGCCAAGCACAGAGAAAAATTGCTTCGACAGAGCCTTTAAAGTATTTTTTGTCTTACTCTCAGAACTTACACTTTTTTTTCCCCTTAATTTTCTCCCCATGATCCTAGGTTCAGAAGATGTTTTCCTATCTGTCTTTCATCTTCTTTATCCTTTTTCTCCTCTGCTTCATCTATATAGCATCTTCTCCAGCACTTAGTTCAATCCTATTTGAAAACAGCTGAAGAAACATGGTTTCCATGTTCTTCCCTAAGAAGTCTGGAGCACTTCCTAAGAAAAGTCAGTGTCTGAGCTTTTTTCTTGATACACATATATACCAATTAATATTATCATTTGATGTATCGTAATACATCATTTAATATATTTCCCTAACTTTATCCTGTCATTCCTATGTCTGCTTCTGGCAGCTACACTAAGCAATTTTTTTCTCTAATCTTAGTCTACCTCTATTCATTGAGTATATAAATCACACCCTGACTCATTGTTCAACCAATCTACAGTACACACATGCAGCTGTTTCACTCTTTCTTCATATATCAGCTCTTCCAGACTGTTAACAGGGTCACAGACTACAATTATATCTTCTTCTTTACCCTGTTTCTTCCAGCCTATATATGTAATTCCCTTAGCTTCCTTCATAATCCATCCCCTCCAAACTTGGCTAATGAGGCAAATAAAAGGCAAAAAGAATAAGAGATTCCCTGGAAAGAATTGTTTCTCTCTGTCCTGCGGTTACTGGGGAATGACATGCAGATCTAAAGCAGCAGCATTGGGCAATTTCACACTCGGTGTTTTCAATTTCATTTTGAGGCCAGTTTAGGGTAGGGACAAATTTGAGTGTAATTAATTTAGATTTTGTGAGACAAGTTACTGCTTGGGGTTGTAATAAAGGACTGCCTGTCCAGACTGAAGAAACTAATCTCCTTGTCCAGCTGGGGATGGCACAAATTGATTTAAGACCTTTTTGTTGGGTTTTTTGTTTTGAAGAGAGGGGTTATGATAAAGATTATAAATAACTATCAGTCAGAGCTCATCAAGCTTCCAGATTTTCTTCAGGTAAGTGCTTACAGATTTGGTGATCTACCTAAATATCATTAGTGTGAAAATCAAGGTA
This sequence comes from Agelaius phoeniceus, assembly GCF_051311805.1. Lineage (NCBI taxonomy): Eukaryota > Metazoa > Chordata > Aves > Passeriformes > Icteridae > Agelaius > Agelaius phoeniceus. The sequence continues at coordinate 25,946,457 of NC_135269.1, read as the reverse complement.
CAAATTATACTACCCCAGTAACCCCTAAGAATAAAATTACTAACCTAAATAAGTTCCCACAACAATTACCAAAAAGATATTAACTCATTTGTAAAAAAAACCCTAACAAAACATTCCCTCAAAAATTAAAAGTAGCCCATATAACATCAAACTACTCACTATAATAACACCTAGTGTTAAAAAAAACCTTAATCCAACAACGCCCAGGTCTAAGATGGGTGGAAATCAATGTTTTCCTCACAGAGAGTTCAACAGTTCTATTTTCAGGTAGAGAGTGGCAACATTGCATTTAAGCAATAGGAGTGACAAGGTTAATTCACCTTTTCTTTACCCCGGGTGGGTTGCAGAAGTTGCGTGCAGAGCTAGGGAAGGAAAGGTCTTCTGTCCCTCAAAAGAAAACATCACTATAACAACAGAAGAAAACTAACACTCTGAACTCCTGGAGGAAAAATCCTATGACCCGAAATAAAACAGCTTATAAATAGCTGCAGAAGGCTGCTGTGAAGGAATCAGACTTCACTTTTGCTTGACATTTGTTGTCTGAGACAACTTCTGCTAAAGGAAAGCACCCACACCTCAGTGTGGCCATTGTCTCCCCAGGGTACCAGGTTTCCTCCTTCCCAATTCTGTGCCACCCAAACTCAGGTAACACCTTCAAGCATCAGGTGTCCACGGCTCAGGGCAAACATGAAGTGCATCCAGTATAAGAGGGAAAAAGAAATAGGGATATTTCATGGAAAGTTACACTGCCATAAGAATTCTTTTCTTTTGTTTTTTGTTTTTTTTTAAAGAGGTTTTCTTGTTGCTTTTAAGCGATAAACCAAAAAGAAAGGAATCTACTCCACTTTTTTTTTCCTGTGATGCCTGAAAACAATTCCCCCAGAAAAAAGTGACAGCCTTGAAATTAGGTTCCTCCCAAGAAAATTGGAGATGAACTTGAGGAAAGCCTTAAAAATTAAAAAAAAAAAAAAACAAACACAAAAAAAACCCACAAAAAACCACAAAAACCCCCAAAACAGCACACTATTTTAATAGGATAATTAATAAAAGAAATTATACATTTCTTTGAAAAGTCATATTTTCATTGGAATAATACTAATGAGAGTACTTGAGCTCTTGTTTAGAAAATAAGAGTTCACATTTAAGTTCACATTTAATGTCCCTGGGGAGAGGTTAGACCTCGCAAAAGTTCACTTCCAGGTTTCCTAATATCTGAGGATTTTTAAGTGCTGTAATTTATTTGTAAAGTAATAAAAATAGTCCTAGGGAAATTCTCAAGTGTTAAACTTTCAAAAATATGCTGCCCATATTCCCTTTCTTTACACGAATAAAAGAAAATGTTATTTTGCATGGGTTGATTAGACACAGATGTAAACATAAATTGCAGACCCACCTGGCTTTTTACTACATGTGTATACAAGGGAAAAACAACACTGGCATGCAATACTGGCTTTTATTTTCTGTGTCTCTGTGACTTACCTTTTATTGCTCTTCCCCAGTCTTTGCAGCAGACTTGTAATTTAAGGGCACATTATATTTAGTTTGTTATTTGTGAGCTACAGAGAGCTTTATTTTGGCAGCAAAAGGAAACAATAGAGTACCAAAAGCCAAAGAAGTGTATTAATCATGTCCTTAATAAAATTATTAAGAGCTTGGAGGGAAACTGCTGATTTCTTTTTATTTTTTAAAATCAAACTCATCTTTGCTAATCACTAGGTAAGTTTAAGAAACATTTAAACTATTACTATCATCAAATGTATTTTCAGAGAAATGAAGACACTTTGTGAAATTACATGAACTGCATATAAATTTGTTTTGCAGGAAAAAGGGATGAAAATCTTTCAATGTCTGCAGATCAAAATGTGCCTTTTCACCCCCTTCTATCTAAGCAGAATTTTGTTTGGAATTTATTTTACTTCAATTCCTATAATCCATTCAAAGGGAACTTTAACTCCTTTTTTAAATTTCTTTTTTTTTTTTTTTTTTACTGAATTTCCTTCACACAAGGGCTTGAAAAACTTCAGATGTCATCCCTAATGGAAATGAAACAGATTTACACCCAAAAAATGAGGTTTTCATTCCCTATGCATCCCTCTTACTTAACCTTTGAAAACCTAAGAGTGAAAGTGCTTTCCTTTTAATTACAGATGTTCTGCTTTTAGCAGCACTGTCCCAGTGTCTTTGACTTTGTCCTGGTTTCAGTGTGTATCTAGGTGCTCAGCTTATCCAACTAGTTTTGGCTTCCCTGTACCTGCAGCATCACTTTGCTGCACTCTGGCCAACAGCAATGATCCTTCCCTGGTGCTTTACTCCCACTGTCCAACTTTGGACTTGCTTTCCACCAAAATACCAAAGAAATGAAAGAAACAGCTGCAGCAGCATGGCCCAAACACCGAGTGATCACAGCAACCTTTGGCATTGAAGGAGAGACACAATGTGGTGTCTTGGAAATTTTACCAGAAACCAAAATAAAGGGGACAGGGATTTATGAAGTGGGGATACAAAGGCAGAGAAAACATCGTGGCTTTGGTATAAACAGAAAAAAGAACAGGCTAGTGGAGGGAGTGAGAGAAAAGCCAGCTCCATGCTGTGTGAAAAAAAGGAAGGAGAATCTGGCCTAGAACAGATTTTAAATTTCAGGTTCGTTTTATGCAGCTTTTATACAAATGGTATTACTGGCACAGCTGAGTAATAGATCACCCTTTCCTACCATTTTATTTCCATCAGCATGCTGATGCATACTGTGTGTATCCCTGTGTGGGCAAGCCCTGGAGAGAACACCAAGGGATGCAGAGACAGAGAAGACTGATTTTCACCTGGGAAAACATAACCATCCTCTTCTTCCAAGACCTTTTTCCTCTTCTGCCTGTGCACCATTGTGTTACTATAAAGCTGCACAGGACAAGAAGCTCTGGCAAAATAACATGACTGTTGAGAAGTAATGAGGAACAGTTCCAGCAAAAATGATGGCCATCAACCGTGCTATAAGAGAACCCAAATCATTTTCTGTTCTTACCTTTTCTGCATTCATTATAACGAAGTTGCCTTTTTCTGTTATTTTAAAACAAATAAATAGTCTATCCTTACAAAATGGACCAGTCAGCCAAATGGTGTGGTCATTTTTTAGACAAGAAGCCAAATCTTTTCCAATGTAGTAAGTTTTGTAAATCAGGATAACAATTCACCCTTCCCTTGAGATACCTATAAATGTACATTCATAAATGTTATTTCTTTTTTTTTTTTTTTTGTGATTGCTCGTTTACCTCCTAGCTCTGGGCAGAACTGATTTTAGGTAATATGGAAACGAAAATGAAGGAAAGCTAGTTCAGATTTCCAGTTTCAGGCAACCCAAGATATTGGTTTGTGTGGTTATCTGAACTGAAGCTTGGTTTGCAGTCTTGAAGATTTACTTTCACCATCAGTCTCCTAACACAGGGCATCCTCATACAATTTAATTTCTGCTTTCAAAACAATTGGGGGGAAACAAGAAATTATCTTCAATGCTGGAAGGCCAGCAGATACGCTCTCTGGTCAAAAGTGCATTGCAGTCCTCTAGACAATACAAACTAATACTTAAAGTCAGGAAACACAAAGCTGTTCAAGTCAGGTCATTGCAGCAACATCAGGCAAACTGAAGGGACCAGCAAGCTTCCACGAGCAAAAGTTTTGCACCACAGAAACCTAACACTGGCGGTGGTACACATTTCTCTCCTCTCCATCTCATCTATTTTGGATTAAACACAGATCACCAGTGGTCAATGCTATTGCCTTTCTAATCACAGGTCCTGGTGAGATGGTGCTATTGCCCTAGTCCTTTTCAAGGAATCAGCACCAAAATAAGGTGTTTTCTTACAGAGCTGAAAGGGTGTGAGCACTCTTCTACCCTGTCCCAGAGCTACAGCCTCGCTTCTCTGAGAGGAACTAATTTGGGGTCCGTTGGACCCCTTAGCCATCACTCCCAGGCCACCCAGCCCCAACAAAAGGACTGCTGCACTTCACTCCATTTGGAGTCACTGCTGGCATGCTTATCCAGCTCAAGGGACCGAACTGGCTGTGACAGAACCCTCACTCTGCAAAGGGGCCTCTCCAGAGCTCGAGTGAGGCACATCGTGTGTCTCTGCTTCACTGCTTTCCTGGAACTCAACCCAGATCACAGTGTGCACACAGATCATCTGGTCACATTCTTCTTATGCCAGATTAGTCAGAAATTAAATGTAACACTCTGTAACAGGTAAGCAGGTGGAATTAGAGACACAAGCACCAGGGAGTAAAAGCAGCAAAAACATGTAGATTCCTGTATACTTATTTTTCAGAGGAAAAAGGCAAAATACAGGGAAAACAAACTATATATTATTTACAAAATCTAATCAAGTACAGTATTAAAGAATGTGAGTTTGAAAAAAAATCAGGAAAAAAGGATATTACACTTTCATCAACATACCTCCACCTGCTATGTCACACCCAAGGCAGGATTCATGGCATTTAACTTGAGACATCATGAACACATTGAGGCACAGCCTTCTTCAGTAACCAGTGAGGAGACACAGGACTATCCCATGAGCATTTCACTGCACCCTGAATTGGGTGGGGTGAATTATCCTCAGCTGGTGTCTCCGTTACCACTGATGCCTAGACCTCCAGCTGGTGGGTAGCAAACTTCTAGATGAATATTAACTGAGATAAAGCCAGTACATAGTGCACATTATACAATATTTCTGTCTTTATATACAGGACAAAAGAAAATTTGGGCTTGAAATCCTAATTTTCTTTTTCTTCTTGTCTGCCCTTTTGTGCCTCAATTTACCAGCTGCATGGTACATTAAAAAGCCCTTTTTACACATGACCCACATTTCCTACAGAACACTTACTAAACCCTCACTGAAGGTGAAACAGAATTTCACATGCTGCTCCAGGAAAGGTGGTTTGACTGGGAAGTGTTTTTGCATTAAACCCCAGCGAAGAGGGGCTCATCTGTCACACCAAGACATTCATGGTTTCTAGCATTCCTTAGGTTTGCATTGGCACTACTGATCACAAACACATGGGGAGCATAACAAAGCTGTAAGTGCAGATCTGAACCTGTGAAATGCTGAGCAAGTTCAATCACAGCTGACTGCTGTGGGCGTTGAGGGGACGCTGAAAGAAGCATTCCATGCTTGCAGGATCAAACCTCAGCCACACAACCCATCTGCAAAGAGCATGACTAAGAGTCACTAAAAGAAAAGCCTCTGTCAAGGCTCTCTATGGAAAATAAATTGCTGAAGGACTTACCAGGCTGACTTCAGTATTTTAGTAGAATTTCTGTGTATTTACACTCTACCATATTTTAATTCAATTCATCAAATAAATATTATCCATTAAAGATTACACACCCATGGATCAGAAGTTGTAAAGGTCAGCCTTTTCAAATTATTTTTCAAATAAACCTTGGCCTTTCTTAAAACCGCAAATCTTTGTACATAACCCGCAAACCTCCTGTCTGCAAAACTACCAAAAAAAAAAGAAAAAGATTGCTAAAACAGAAGTCTCCATTCATAAGGCTTCCACCTTTGAGCTCCCTGTGGGCTGCCTGCCTGCCTGCCAGAATGCTCTTTAGAAGTGAGCCAGTGGGGTACACAGGGCAGTGGCAGGAGATGCTGCCTTCCCAAGGAGAGACTAGGGACAGGTAGAAAGAAAAATCTCTTCAAAGTTCAATAGGCCAAATTTCTCTTTGACTTACAGCAGCATAAATCTGATCTAATCCTGCCAAAGGCAATGGGGCCGTGCTGGATTTACACTGCAGGAATCTGAAATCAGAATTTGGCCTGCCATGTTCAAAGTCACAAGGACTTTTCCCAGTGCTTAGGAGATCTTCTGTCAGTAACTCTTACACTTGTTCAAAGATATAAGATGTCACCCCGAGTGTGAAATGCAGCACTTGAGCACAGCTTCCAACCCTCCTTTGCACAGACATGCAACACTGCAGGCAGGAGAGCATCAACATGCAGCATTGCTGCCTGCCTGGCCTCCAAATCAGAAAAGCTTCACTGTGGGTGGAATGGGGCAGTGGAACTTCAGCACATGTGCAACTATTCAAGGGGTGAGAGAAAAAAGGCCTGTCATTATTCAGTGACTATTTCAGTTTAAAGGCCAATACCAGAAAATAACACTGCATACTAACCGTGTGTTATTTGGCAACTGAACGGTTGGTCAAAAAGTGAGGAAATAACTTGTTAGGACCTTCAATAGCCTGCACTGGATTACTTACTTGCAAGGTAAATAAAAGAGAATGTGCCTGGATTTCTCATCTCACTAGATCTCTTTCTGAGGAAAAGCTGCCATAGCGGTCAGGTCAGTTCTCACCCTTCATTCCATTAGGCCTGATTCTGCCTAGCTAAATGTCTCAGAGTCACTTAAGAGCCATCTGTAAAAGAAAAAGACTGTCAGCTTGTGTCCCTATTTACTTCTTTGGGATGCATTAAGAATGGTTGTGAGGTCTTCTCAATAAAAGCCTTGGCCTTGACTGTCTGGCTTCAAGCCTGCAGGAAAAGGGACAGCCAGCTTCTTTCACATATTCCCACTGGCCAAGAGTAGCCCCAAGGCCACTGTTAGCCACACTCTCTGGCCAAATGCACATTCAGGTGTGAATTGCTGCATGTCCTGTTTGTGAAAGGTGGAAGATTTGTATCAGATCCACCTGCACCCCATGCAGGCTTTACAAAGAGTTATTAGCTGGCCAAAGATGCTACTCCCTCTCTGCATCTTGCCCTGTTCAAAAGCAGTAGCAGGATGCTTGTTTGTGTAGTAATTTTTTAGAGACTGGCTAGGTCCTGGGAAAACAATGAAATGTCTGTGACATGAAGGAATAAAGTAGTGCAGTAGAAAAAAAGAAAGATTTAGCTGGACTGGTTCAGACTGGTTAGTCACTTCAGCTAACACCTATTTAACTTCAGGAGCTAATGAACACTTTATGGAGAGGATAGCTTTATTAAAGATTCAATTATATTCCAATTAAGATGTAAGAGCTGTATTAAGCATCCCTGAAAATACCACAATGTCCTCCAGCTACATGCAGGAAAAAACCCAGGCTATGATCCCTAGCTCTTCTAAAGTAAAACACAAGCAAAAATAAGACCTTTAAAAAAATTACAACTGTCAGGGGCTCTTTACCCTTCTTAAGGAAGAAGAAAAGGGCTGATTCTTTTGTGGGTCTCTTCTACCTGCTTCTTTCCCTCCTCAGTTTTTCTCTGTTGCAGATAATTCTTCATGATTAATAGGCTCTTCTCAGTAGTGCTACACACAGTTAGCTCTTTTATTCTGTCTTTGAATCTGAAGCTGTCTAATCCCCCAAGCCTTTGGCCCCATGAGACACCACCTGAGGATCACAGAATAAGATATTTCTCTTTGTTTTAAGTTTGGATGCACAGGTCTGCAACAGAAGAAAGCTCATTTAAATTTACCTTATCTGCCATGATCATAGAGGAGCCTCCATGGATGCCCAGGATGGGAGTGAGGGTCTGGGCAGAGATGAAGTCCAGGATCTGGGCAATGGCTTCCTGGTCTGTGTCATCAGCGAATACCACCCCTTGGATCTTCCGGTCAGACATGAGGTCACAGATGCGGGTGATGATGCTCTTGGGATCTGTCTCATTCATGGCCACCAGCTCCACCCGAGGCACCACTGAGAGGTGGTGGAAGTCATCTTTCTCGTGGGCATCTTTGATGGCCACTTCGTCTGAGGTCCCCACCAGGATGACTGCAATGCCAATGCTCGGGTGGCTTTTCTGGGCATGGGCCCCGCTCCCTGTTGTTGCGAGGACCGCCAGCACCAGCCAAAACCTTGGAGAGTAGCACTCCACCCTGGGCCTCATCTTCGGCTCTTACACTCCCTGAGTGAGGAAGGAAAAAGGGGGAAAGGAGAACAAAGTGATTAATTGACAAGTCAATCATGCACTCAGCCTTCAAGGTAGATCCATTGATCTTGCTCAGCCACTAGCTCTCCTCCCAAGAATCCTTCTGGTCTGATGCCGAGCCCTTTGGCTACATTCAGGGCCCTGTTAAAGTTCGGGGGTCAGACCAGTCCAGCCCCTACTTCAGAGTCTGGCATCACTTAAGAGAACAGCTGTCAGCAGAAGATGGGATCATGTCATCTCTCAGGTCTTGTGTCACTTTGAGACCCAAGTCAAAAGTGATAGAGGATTGTCCTTTGACAGCTGATCAGCTGTCTTTGTGAAATTAATTGCTTATGTCAAGCCCATGTCAGAGTGCTCACCCTCAACACAAAGGAATGACTGGTGCTTGCAATCAGCTTGGACTTGTGCTGGAGGTACAGGCAGGGAGATTGAGGAGACCAGGCAGATAGGGACTCCCTTTTCCTTTTTCAGCACAGTCCTTCCAGAATAAAGTGAGGACAAATGGGCAAGGTCATTGCATGCATATGTACATGTGTAACCATTGCATACACCATCAGGACACACACAGCTTCAGTGTGTAATACAGTCAGCCATATGCTTTTCACCAATACAGGATTCTTAAAAAAAAAAAAGAAAGAAAAACAGGAATACAAAATTTCCCAGCTGTCATGGGCAAAACTGGATCAGGATCCTCCAAGCCCATATGACAGCTGTGTTTGCACAGAAGCAGAAATGCCAACAGAGCTTACAATGGTTCACCCTCAGCTACTACAGCCAGGCATGCTACATTAATCTTCTCCCTGAGCATGTCCACTTTATTTTGTAATCACAACAGCAGAAATGAAAAAAAAACCTGATGAGGTGATCTCTCTAGCCCCTGCCTGAGTGGGACAGTTCCCTGCGGGACTGTTCCTCGCTCTTTCTTTATTCGGTCCCGCTTTAATAATAGTTCACATTTCCACAGCACTTTTCATCCTCAAGACACTCTACAAACACTAATGAACTAATTCTTACAGCACCCATGCAGTGTAAATATCAGAGACAACAGAACAGTGTCCCCCCACCTGCCCACCACATCTGTTGGAGGTAGCACTGCTTGGTGTGCCCACCCAGGGCCACACTGATGTCCCAAGGAGATTTCAGGCATTTCAAACTAAAGAAGATTTTCCCTCAACACAACAGGTCCTGCTTAGCTACTCATGCCCAGAATTCTGTTCTTCAGCAACCAGGCACACTTGAAATAAGTACCCCAGCCCTGCACTTCTTTGTGCTACACCTCTGGTATTGGGTGTCCAAGAATGGGACCCTTCCATACTGTTCATTGCTACACATGCCTCTATCAAATTAACAGAAAGCCACAGCAGCAGGGACAAAAGCTGGCAAAACTTTGTGGAAGCAGGAAGTCCAAAAACACTCCTTGCTGACACTAGCCACCCACAGGGAAAAGGCCCAGGAGGCCCCATCTTGCCGTGCCCAGGAGAACACACAGGCTCAACACCTGCTCCCTCATTGTCATGCTAAGCAGAGAGGATGTATCCTGCATTGAGATTACCAGATAAATAAGCAGATAATAAAATAGATCATAAATATGCACCAGAGAAACCAAATCCACTTAAGAAGCTGAAAGGGACTGCGGGTGTGAAGCACCAATCGATTCTAAGCTCTCCAAAGGATTCACTTTCTGAGAGATGCTCACAAGGAGAACCAAGAGACTTTGAGAGTTTGGCAAAATGAACAGTTAACTTCATTCCAGTATGACTGTTATCCTCCAATTACGAGTCACTAAATTAGATTCCTTCACAGTGAAATGCAGTCCCCATTTCTGCAATGCTTTATTAACTTTAATGCACTCTATACACTCTCTGTCTCTCACTCTCTTGCTCACTCACTTAAATGCTATATTTGTTCTCTTAAAATATGTTTCCTGCAGTCCCCCTGCATCAACTCATACAGTGTATTATGGTTGGTTAGGCAATGGCTAGTTGTGATGCCCAGGGAGGAGAGTGTAGGTTTTCCCAGCCCCTTTCCCACCAGGAATAATTTATAGGGCCTTCCAACCCAAGGCTCAGATAGCATTCAAGCAGGAGCTATACAGGCAGTCATGGCAGCTGTCAGCACGTGCTTCTCCCAGTGGGAAAAATGGCAGCCAAGAAACCGATTCCCTACTCTTCACCTGTATTAAAGCAAATAAATCTCTAGCATCTACCTCCAAGCAGGAGAAGAGAGCCCAGATCCTGAAGAGCACATAGGTGCCAATCTGTTGGGTGTCTGTGCCCCACTCAGGCAGATTTTTCCATTCAATACAAGATGGAGTTATCTGCTCAGTGCCAGATCCTCAGGCTTTGGCCAGATGTGCAGGGAGAAGCCAGGGCTAGGAAGAAGCTCATTCAAAGAGGAGGTTGTTTGTGGCTTGGTAGCCAACCTGCCATCTCCAGTTTGGATCCTCAGCCATAAACCCTCTCTGTATCAGGCAGAGCAATGCTTAGGTAGTCTGTGTTGTACCAGCCAAGTCACCTCTCTCTCCATCTCTCACTCACACATAACACATCTGCCATGCTCACAATGTCTTTCAGGTGCTCCATGGACAGTCTCTGTGACAGACAGCAGTCTATTCTAAGGGAATAGCAGGTACCAGGTCCAGGCTGGGCTCCCTCATAGGATGGGTTCTGGGGATGTGGTAAGGCAGGAGAACATCAATAAATCACACCCAGCCCAGGGCTGAGTGTGGTTTTCACCATTCAGCTCCCACAAGGCAGCATAGAGGTGAGCTGCTCAAAGACTAAATCAGGGATGCTCATGGTGTTACAATCCCTCCCCTCCCTGGAGCTGACTTGTGTTCACATCAGTAGCCACTCTTCACACAGCTGCTCACGTGCATGTGCTGGCTGTTAGAGAAAGGGACAGAAAGGACATCCCAACACCAACCTCACCTCGTGTTCCTCCTCTGGTCTGGCTCACTGCAGGCCACTTTTGAATGTGTGCTAGTAGAGACAAGGCGGGCATCAACCACCACAGACTTATTATCAGATTAAGGGGACCCCAGACAACCACCACAGACTTATTATCAGATATGGGGACCCCAGAACTACTGTGAAAATGTGTTTCTGCATACAGAGCAACAAGCTTTGTCCAAGACTTCCACAGTGTTCAAGTGCAAACATTCACAGTACTCAAGTAAGAAAGCACTGGAGACAGCATACAGACCTCCTTCTAAGTGTGTTCCTGTTTCCAGTGAAAGAGGAATGGAGAAATTCACACACAAAGAAATTCATAAGCACCTGAAAAGGCTACAGCTGTAAAACAGGGTATTTACTCATTTGTTGTTTCTAGAAATTTCAATAATTTTACAGTCAAGAATGATTATAAAAACATGCAAGTATAATCTATTAACAAGTATTTTACATTAACAGATTTTCCTTTAGAGGTAGCGTGGGGCAACACAGTGTTTGAAGTATTTTCTGTGATTATGACACTCTGAAACAATTTAGTAAATCCCAAACTCCAGACTGGTACGTAAAATCCTTTTCACATTACTGCACACTATTATATTGTCTCTGACTCCCTAGAAAATAATATATGGTAGGGCCATTAGATAAAGTGGTTTTACAGACATATCTATATTTAGGTATAAACATGCCAGTAAAATCATTATACCTCTATAATCTTATTTTACTTACCAATAAAATATATCTACCACTGTAGGGGAATGCAGTGTGTACTTACTGCAGAGCAATGTTACACAATCACTTTCAAAATGGGAAGTGAAAGCTAACTTCTCCCATTGAAAATGCAAGAGGAATGTAGGTAGTCAGACAGTAATTATTCCAATTGGAATTTAGCCAGGACCAAAGGTTAGATTGCTTAAAAATATCATGAGAACCTTACTTGACACTGCACTTTTATGTGGATCAGAACTAAGATAAGTATTAATAGAAAATTATTAGGCTGCACAGGCAAAATACAGCTCAGCATTAAGAGACAGTTCTGGATGATATTTCAAAATACAGAAAGTACACAAATAGGTCACTGTGCATTCAACCAGGCTAACTGTAAACAGACTACTACTCCAGCAGTGTACAGCAAAGCCAGGCCATATTCAGGTCAGGTAAAGAAACTGAGGCAGAACAAGGACTGGTCACAGGTTTTTGGGGGTAGTTCTGTTGTGTGCTGACACTGGTACCTCCTCCTGCTGCAATCATGCCTTCTAGGTAGCCTTGCACCCTAGGAATACCCTCTAGGAAGGGTGCTTGCAGGCTCCCCAAACCCAATCTCCAAGCTCAAGACAGCAAGAGAAAAGGAAGTCATGTAATACTGCAGTTCCAGACAAAAAGCTGTCTTGAAGGCAGCTTTCCTAATTAATAGGAAGACAATGCTTGGGACAGGAGGCTGAACAATGCCCCTAGCCACCAGCAAAGGGAACTTCACATGGATACTGGCTCCATATAGGAGAATAAAAAGCCTACCTCCAGCCTCTCCCTCCTGTGCTTCATTGCAGGGCCACAAGGAAGTCCCTATCCCAGCGGTTTTTGAGCTCTGCTCACTGAGAGCTCTGATGCTCTAAGCACTGCTTAGACTTCAAGCCACAAAATCTGGATTCAACAGCTAATTTTGTGTCTGTACCAACTGCAATGCTAATTCCCAACCCTTCTCTTATGAGTAGCCCAATTCCAGGCCTCACCACTATCACCACCTTCAGTCCCATTACTACCTAAAGACAGATGTCCTACCAGACCCAGTGAGAGACATCAGCATTACCCTTTGGCATTTGCTCACCTTTGACAGCAACTTAATTCACACTGCCTTCATTTCTCTGACAGTTTTAGCAGTATCAGACAATAAACTCAAAAGAAATCCTTATGTTTCAGGATCAGGTTGGAGGTAGGAAGAAATCCATCTCACCTGTGAAATACTTTAAAAACCTCAAAGGTGCATTGGGCCTAGCATCCAACACACCACCAGAGAACAAGTGCACTAAAAGAAGCTGTAGGGAAGTCAGCATTGCACTAGATGGCTACTGGGCTCTCCCACAAGGATATGCCCAGATCAAAGAACAACACTATTTCTGTATTTACCAATGACAGAAGACTGGTGACATTTTGATCTTTTTGTCTACTACCTGCCTTATGGGCAAACTGAAGGAGCTACAAAGACCCATGGGGTAAAAAAAAAAAAAAAAAAAAAGAGGCAGGACCGACTGGAACCTCATCAACTGTTACTCCAAAGAGCTGGGGTTTAAAGCTATAAACCACATCACAATCTACACCTAAGTTTCTCTATCTCTCTGATTTTTGATGACCCAGTTTCAGCCTAGGACATCCTCTCAATCTCATGGTTACTCTGCAATGTAGACATGCTGCATGTTGTGTTCCTCTGAAGAGGCATTCCTCTTCTTCTAGCACTGCTGTAACTATGATCCTACCACATCTTCAGCCCAGGCTATTTGTACATTGACAACTCTTGTGCTGCTGTTTCCTTTATAACTGCTTACCACATAGGTGACATAAGTGCCCATAAATCTTCTCCTGGCTCACAGCCTTGTTGTTCCAGGAATTTTGTCAACAGACACAAAGAAGAGGAGGATAGATCTGGGGCACGATAAATGTGTCTTGAAAGCACCTGCACACTTCAGGTGCTGATAGACAGAATGAATGATGCTGCAGGAAAATCTCCATACATTCAGAGCAGAAAGATGGCAGAGACTAGAGACAATGGAAGTGCCATACACAGCGGTGAATGCAACTATCCAGCACCTGGACCAAAAGGGTTCATTATGGTGACCCTGAGTAAACAGCCCTCCAAGGGCATTTCAGTAGTTTCAGATGAAAACTGATATGGTTTAGTTTATTTTAACTAGCTTTGGACATCACTTATATTCTCATTCTGAGCTATAAATGCTTCTACGACAGTGGCAGAAACATTCCTCCAAGGTCTTTTGGACAGGTCTTCTTTCTATTCTTCACAATCACTCCCTCTCCAATATGTACCTTTCTCCACGCCTGTAACATCCCACAGATCCATTCCTATCTAACATACAAAATGTTTCAAATTTTCCCTTATTTCTCCCAATTCAGCCTTGTTCTTTTGGGGGATGCATCACATACCCCCAGCCAAATCCTTCAAAGCTTTTGGAGCTCCCTCATTACCTCACTGTTAGCTCTCTTTCCGTAGACACTGGGTGGAAAATAGCACATATGTTTACTTCTAGTCTCTATTTATTTTCTTCAGAGCTGTTCTTTCTTTATTAAACCAGGTACAAACTCCTGCCTGACTTGGGCAGTGTCAGATACATCTGAGGCTAGTTTGCCTCTGTCTATCCAACAGGTATATGCAAGAATAAGGTGAAAAAGTACTTCCCCTTCTCTACCCCATGCAAAGGAGAAGAGCAATTCTCTCCCTGCACTTAAGGCAGTACAAAAAACACTTTGATCATCAATTAGATCCATATCATTCCCAATAGATGAAGAACTATGTCTTATTATTTTAAGCTTGCCCAAGGGTAAGTTCCCAGTGTCCTTCCCACTTCCTCCCACCCACATATTTTACATATCACAGCTGATAGCTTATACAGCCACAGCCTGCAACCTTCTGTTGAGACCAACACCAAATGATTCATAGAAATCAAAAATTAAAATCCTCGGCTTAATAGTCTTGCCCTTCCCCCAGTCACTTCAGGATTACTGTCTACAGCACCTGCTTTAGCACACTACCTGCTCTGAAACAACTCAAACAATAAGATTACCACTGCTAGGAGATGGCTCATATTTTGAAACATATCCCTAAACTCAGCCTAAATTTTCCCTTTGCTCAGCTTTCCTGTAACTTTAATAATATCACCTTCATTCAGCCTAAACCATTTCTCCCTCTCAACTCACCATTTCCACCGTGAAAATGCTTGTAGGTGGTTATCTGATCACCCCTTGAGACTTTCCTCTGCTGCAGGAAAAGTTCAGCTGCGTTTATTGCTCCTCATAATTCGAGTCCCCTTGGATCCTCATCAGGATGAGTGAGGGAGAATGAAGGAAATGGCTGGGCTGGGAGCAAAGGAGCGGGTCTGACCTGCTTACCCAGACTGGCACACACGTGCAGAGCTGCAGGACTCAGTGTCACACACACAAAAGCCATTAAGAGAGACAGCAGGTCAGTCTGGCATTGCCCAGTGCCAGCTTCTAAATGCCAGAGCAGAGAGGCTTGGCACAGCCACCCCTCTCTGCAAGCCTGGCTTGCGGAGCCAGGCTAGAGCCACTATTCCCCTGCCAGGATCTCACCCTTCCCCCAGCATCCTGCTTAGAGAAGTTTAGAGGGTTGAGACAGGTCCTCCCTGCCAGAGACTGAAATATCCTCACCACCTGGAGGGTTCAGTTGCCACAGCTGTCACTCCATGCATGTGTATGCTCCGCTTGAAACAAGGGATTTCAAAGCTTACGAGGCATACACCATTTACCACTTGCAACTGTTGTCTGCCCCACCTCAGAACTGAATCTCAGCTCAGAGCGAGACCATCCAAATCAAGGGACACGCTGCTGCATGGAGGGTTTCAGCTGAAATCCACAGGATTTCAGCATGGTTGAAATTCAGCAGCTTTGCCTCCTGAAGTGCAAGACTCAGTTTAAACAGGCAGCAGAATGCTGCACAGAGCAATGCCAGGTTTGCCTCTCAAATAGAACTGGAGCCCTTTGAAGATCCATTGGACAATCCTTTCCTTCCTTTCTTAATTCTCCACTTCCAGTTTTCATTTCCAAGCAGGAATCGACAGCACGTTAATAACATGAGGATATAAAAGACCACAATTTCCAAAAGCTAGGGATTTAAATACCTCCAATCCATTAATAACCATGAGAAACGCACATTTAACTTCACTTGAATGGTTTGGAAAAGCACATCCTTGGCATTTCTCATTATTTGATGTATTAATTTGAGGTTTTCTATTCAACTTTAATCAACTCTGCATTTTGTGCATTGACAGATTGATACAATAAATTTCAAAATTTAAAAAACAAGGAGAATTTTAATTTGCAATGGTGGAAATAAATGGGAAATTTAATTTTTCCCAGGCTCTCTCATGCACCTCGCTCAGTACCTGCTCATTCCCTGCATCATTTCCTTAAAGGGAAAACACAGAGCAGGTAAACAGAGTCTGCACTGGCTCTCAAAGGCAGCTGTCAAATTCCACACCAAGTGCAAAGATCCCCATTGATTACTCAACGTCTCACATCAAGAGGCAGTGTTAAATTATTTGGACGCCAGATATAAACCATGTAAAAGCCAATTCAGAATCTTTTTTTTAAACGTACCATAAGCAGGAAAGAAAATATTTTCTTTTTTAAGCCAAAATTAAGTGATTCCTCCTCCTACAAGTCTGAGAATTCTAGAAAGGGCATCTGAGTTGGAGGGAGACAGCCTCAAACGACACTTGCACTTTGGTCATAGTCATCCTGTCTGCTGCCTATCTTCTCACATATAATGTATGACACAGGATACAGTTTTAAAGCATAAAGCTGCCCGTCCCTTAAAAAAGATCCTCATGGGTGCACATTTCAGTTTTGGAATCCATGCAGCAGGACAAGGTAAGAAAAAATATGCACTGGCTCTACTCACGATGGCACTGCTACAGCAAAACTGAAACTGCCCTAAAGCAGAGTGCCAGGGTTCACCAGGCCTGATCAGACTCTTATGAAGGTGTTACAGACAGCAGAAATGGCAGAAAAGGTCACTTGATGCCTGAAGCACCAAGATGTGATGAGGACAAAAGAGCTGCTAAGTGGAGGTAGTGGGGTGGAGAGAGAGATGCATCCTGTGAGCTGGTCCAGGACAAAGCTGCAGTGCTACAGACACGGATGGGCCACATTTCACAGGCCACCAACATCCCTCATGGCCTCTTGTTCTCCACTGCTATGTAGCATTTTGGAAAGTGAGGTTTAGTCACCAAGGGACCCTGTGACAGTGCCAGCCTTGTTTATGAAATAAGACAGGGAATTAATCTGGAAGTGAAAGGGACCGAGATAATGGGTTTAGCATGTGGAAAGAGGCATGACAAGGCCACTGAAGCCAAGAAGAGTCAAAGGCAAGTTCTGGTCAGGCCACTAGAAATTATAGAGGAGAACCCAGAAAACCTTGGTTTGAATCTCCTTCTTTGTAATTGCCTGTCTGTTGATCCCTCCCTTCTCCTCACTCTGATCCTTGGTAAAGGACTTTTATGTTCCTGTTATCATTACTTATTGAAAAATAAAACTATATCTACTCAGGAGAAATAATAAGGCATGACAAATATATGACACCTAAAAGGGTGCAACTGAAGGCATTTGGAATAGTACACTCCCTATCCAGAAGCATCCTAAAAAAACACTTATCACTTTAGAAAAGCTTGATCCTTATGATAAACACTAAAGCCAGGATGAGAATGGAGAATTGATAACCGCAAATCAGAAAAATTTGTGATAGTCTCATTTTTCTTCTCCTTTCCCTCTTTCTTCTTCCAACCCAACTCTCTTCCCTTTCCCTAACTTTCTGAGTTCAATGACCAGTAAGGGACCAGCCATCAAGCAGCTGGATACAATATGCTTTCACAGTACATTAGTGCTGTGCACCAGACCATGCTGTGCCTGCAATTGTATGACAGGTCAGGGCCAATTCATCTTTCTGAGACCTTCAATCAGCAGTGTCCAGAGAGCTCTCCCCATTGGAGGGACCCAGCCCAGCAGCCACTGACCTCTCCCTCTGCTCAGCACTCGATCATATTTACGGCGCTGCAGTGAAGGAAAGATACACAAGCAAAGCCATGTCAGGACCACAGCTCATCACTGGCTGCTGATGCTTCAGGGACGACCCAATCCAGTACAAACAAACCAGATTTGACTCAGCTGAATGCCATTTTCATGCTATTTTTTTTTCTGTTTTTTGTTTTCCCCAGCCTCTCAAATTCATTGATGCTGGCTACTTCAGGCATCTTTCCAGTAGCTCATTCCACTGTTCATTCCTCCTCATGCCAGTGAATGCATGTGAGGAGGTACCAGCCCATGTCAACTTCCAGCCCAGCTCCACCACTGACTTCATCACGGTGCAGTTCATCCCCCTTGGACCACATCTGCTTTACACAAAAGTCACTATAGCTTATGTTTGCAGCAGGAAAAAGAAGCATTAGCAGCGAGGGTAAGAGATAACATAACCAGAACACGACAATTGTCACAATACTGAATACCAGTAAATAAAAATCAATACTATGGACAAAGTGTAGCCCTGGCTCATTAATGCTTTAAGATCAGTATAGTTTTAAAATAGTATAAGAGGGCTTAGTTTAAAAAAAAATCCAGTATTTCAATATTCCTTATCAACTTCCTTCAAGCTACAATGTATGTCCTACTCTACCACCCTTCCCCATCCATCATTTTTCTCCAATCCATTTTTTGTTCTTCATGGCTCCATTTCTCACTTTAAGCACTGTAATATTTTTGGGCCATCCTTTTTACCTCTTAGCTCACTTATATTCACACCATTCATTGTCTGAGTTTAAATCTTAAAAGCATGGAGGGAACAAACCACAAGTGAAGTCTTGTTCTAATCCTTCATATCACCATCTAAAACCAATAAGCATTTTTTGAAAGTGCAAATGCCATTGTTTTTTTTCTCATCCTTTGCCTTATTCTCCTCATCAGAAAGATGGAGATGCATCTTCTCTGCTTCATAGAGTTGGAATGTTTAATTATTTATGGTATTTAAAGTACTTTTGACTCTCAAGCAATAGAAGCTACAGGAGCTGAGATTATTATTGTTATTGCTTTCCACTGCACTTACCCGAAGGCAGCAATGTCTTCTTGTGAGATGATACCCAACATTACTCACAGGATCCCAAGAGAGTGTACTAAAACCTGTATGTCCAAGATCTTGAGGACAATAAATCCTAGTTTAGCTAGGAGCAGAGAGAAAGGAAATCCTGTAATACCACAAATACTTGGCGACTGCCAAGCTAATTCCTGATACTCAATATCGACTTTGCCACATTGACTCAAATTGAAAACACTGCTGATCTGTAGTTTTTGATGAAACATGTTAGCAACTGCAGATTTGTTAAGCTTATGCTCACAAAAATATCTAAACTCATGATATAATTCACCTAGTGCCAAACCTTGCTGGCAAGGAAGAGCAAGAGCAATGCAGAGCTTTGGTGAGGGAGGCAGAGCTGCAATGGGCAGCCAGCCCTCAGGCGTGGAGCTGCAGCTCTTCTCAGCACCAGGGTCCATCCTCCAGGCAACTTCCAACCAGACCTAGGAAACTCCTGTTTCACCAAGAGATCTGTCCTGAGGGTCTGACACAGATCCAGGAGGTCTGGTTCCAGCAGCTCTTGGACAGTGGAAATGTAAAGCCCAGCTCCATTTAAATTCACTTGCAGAAACTCAAAAAGGAGATCACCTAGGCATGGGTCTCCAAAATGGAGAACATGGATTTAATTTATCTGGGGGAAGGTGGGCAGACCAGAGTCAGCAGGCTTTACAGTATGGACAAAAAATCTTGGGAGCTCTAGTTCATTCCCAAACAAAATCCAGGAGCCTGCAGACCCCAAGAGTCCTGTCTGGGGCTTCAGTGTCAGAGGTGCCAGAAACCTGGGATTCATGGAGAAGTCCTCACATGTAATTTTGAGGCCCCATGCCCTTAGACCAGACCATGAGTTACAGCAGCCCACAACTAGAAGCCCTGGAAGCCGGGGGAAGAAATACAGCTGTGACAAGTTCACCACAGTTAATTAGTGACTCTTACAGGTACCTCTGAAATTGCAGTGTCCCAATATTTGCAGGGAAAGGAAGGGAATCTTAACATTAAGTTTGGCCTAAAAAAGTTTCAGCCTCTGAAGGTATCCCCCTGCTTGGAAAAGCTGTCGTCATTGGCAAATTTACAGAGAGAAATTTACAGGAAAATTGCTCTGCTTTGGGGGATTTTTCTGTTGAGCAGGGACAAATGGTGATGGCTGGAGTAGTCCTGGAGTCAAGAGAAGAGATGCCCTCCCTGACTCAGTTTCTCCTTTCAGTTCCCACTGTTTCTTGGGTTACACTGCCATAGAACAATGTTGAAAGACTTGTGCATTCCCACTGCAGAATTAATTATAAGGTTAAATAAGGGTGTGTATGTATTTTTACAGGCACACACACACACGGTATATATTTGTTTATATATAAACATAAAGTGTTTGTTATCATTGTTTATTTTTATATAAATTTAGAGGGTATATATGCACTCCATCTCATCTTGAACCAGGAGACAGGTCTGCATTTCTTCAAAGGTGGAAGATAGGTGAGAGAAGCAGCTCTTTACCCTTTTCCTGTCAGACCTGAAACGGCTCCAGTTCCCAAACACACTAAATCCATGTATTCCTGAAAAGGGGAAAATTCAAAAACCATCCTGGGACAGAAAAAGAAAAGGTGGAGACAACATTCAAGTTGCATCCCTATTACATCTAGGATGGCCCTTGAAGGAATCAGCTCCTAAATCAAAAAACCCAAATGTTACTGCTACACCAGAGGCCAGCACCCAGCACAAAGCAGCTGTTCTCCCTTCCAAGAGTGGTTTCTGGGCTGGAAGAAGAGACACCGCTCAGACAGTGGGTGGAGGTTCAGTGGCTATATTGTCAGGGCTATCTTAACACTGCCCATCCTGAACTGCTGCAATAGCACTGAGGTGTCAGTCCTGCCTTCTGAAGGATTTTTATACAACCCTGAGGTTATAATAGCAAATAACCACCATGTTAAAGCAGTCAGTTGAAATTGTCTTTACCTCGATCTTACCCTTGTTTGTATACAGCAGTACCAATATTGACATCCTGAATAGCAAAAGATTATATGCTGCAAATATTACCCATCCCCAAAATGATGCAGATAAAGCAAACCCAGTTGTCTATGTGAACTGCCTCTCCAAGTGCCTTGAGGACACCAATCATCCCCCTCTAAGCTCCTGGGGCTATGCTCACTTTGGGGTTTTCATGTTTCTTCTACTCAACATGGCTTTGATTCTTCTCCAGGCCAGGTCAAGGCCACAGTGAAGGTAACTTCAGCCCCATGGGGTCCCCAGTTTCAAATAAAAAAAATATCAGCCCTTAGACACCATCCTTGCTTCCTGCAAAACCCCTCTGACACAGCCCTGCTTTGGTGTCCTGTTCAGGATGACAATGTGGCAGGACCTTGATTCCAAGCCAGGAGGCATTTCTGCACGCAGCCATGTCAATTGTTATATTTATGAAGATGCCAAAGTATATTAAAATTCTCAGAGGCCTTTGCACTATTCATTTCCACTACCACTGTGCCAGAGGGGTGTAAATCCCCTTTGATCTGATGTGGCAGCATCTTAAACCTGCTTTGCACAGGTGTGAGCACCTTTGTGAGGCACTGTGTACCACAGGAGGGGTTCATGATCCACATCCAGAGCATACACCCAGAGAGAAGCCTCTTGCCATGCTCCTAGTGGTATTTGTCTCAGGGGAGAAAGGGAAAAGCTGGAACAAATAAGACACTTATGCATTATCAACTGACTACACTGTTGGTGTTCTGGGATCCCCCTTCCTCTTGTTTATACTTTATCTTCAGAGCCTGCACAGCTTCAGGGACTCTCCACCTCCCTGACCACATTCCAAGCACAGCCCTGTCATCACTTCTTCCAGAGTCCCAGGGTACTTCAGCAGGACAAAAAACAATACCCATTTATCATTCCTTCTTTCCTAAATAAAGAAATCAGAGGACTCAACAGACCTGGAGCAGAGGTGAGTTGGTGGGCAAGCTGTGCAGCCCTTCCAGGTGATTCATCCACCCAGGCTGGCCTGGCAGGCAGCTAAGGAGCCATCCTCTCCAGATCCATCTGCCTTCCAGCTTCCCCCCACTGCTATAATTTTTATTTATATATAAAATATAATTGCCTAAAAGCATATATTTAAAGAGAAAAAAAAAAAGAAAGAAAAATCACCACCTCATACCCAAAATATCAGATACCCAGACACTGGGGAAAGAAAACGCACTCAGGCAGTGCATCAACTCCCTAAGGGAGGTACTCAGGTTTGAGTTACTGCCAAGATGACATCTGTAGGGAAATAAGCCACCAGATGCAGGGAATGGACTGCAGGGGCCCAGAGCAATGGGAAGGGGAGGGAGGAAAAAAAAAAAAAGAGCAAGCAAGGCAGAGAAATAAACCAAGAAATTAAGCAGTCTAGTTTGTTCATCACTAGCTATTCTGCTTTACAAAATATACAGGCGTTTTCCACTCCCTATCTCTGCTGAAGCAGTTTCCCAAATGTCCCAGTACCAGCTTCAAACCATCTGGCTTGCCATACCCCAGCCCAGCAGATTCTCAGCCAGAAAGGTTTCACTGCCCCTTGGATCAGAGAAGAGACATCTTCTCTAGGTATTGGGATCTATGGGTTCCCTCACTTCTTCCCTCTACCTAGAGGGTCACCAGTCCCCTCAGAAATAAAAATAACCTCATACACATTCCAGCTTTCAAAGCAAGGCATCTTCCCAAGCATCCCTTTGGCAACATCAATCCTGTCTCCCTCACCCCTTCAAGCCCACTGGTGAGAAGAGGGGGTATGTCCCACACCAGCAGAAATGGGAAAAGAAGTAGTTGATGTTTCACCAAAAGGCTTCGGACTTGTCACAGCAGGGAGAGAAACACACTTGAAAAACCTGGCCCTGGCACTAACCATCATCTCCTGGACTGGTAGTGCAGGGCAGCTGGAGCTGCTGGGGCTGAATACCAGATGTGAGATGACAGGAATGCAGAGCAGCAGTCACACAGGGCAAACATGGAGGCAGTAAGAACCACAGGCTCCCTCTGGGACTGCAATGACATGTTCAGCAGACAACACATTTAGAGCAAGAGCAGTGGAAAAGATGCACATACCAAAGAGTCAAGGGAGCAGGGTAATGAAGAGTCAAACCATCTGACCACAGCTTACAATGAACAGCATCAAAGCAAGACAAGCAATGTGTGAAAGAAGGGCAAGGTCTAGGGAAGGTTCTGCAGCATAAAACATGCAGGGCACCGGCTTCCCTACAGAGCTCACCTGCCCAGAAGACTTTACCCTCCCTAACCCAGCAACAGCCCAGAACAACCACTAGTAGCAGTTCTAATCCTTGTTTCATAGAGCTCCTCTAAAGGTCCTTAGAGATGCCTGAAAACTCAGATGACCACCAGACAACTGTACTTTGTACATGTGAAATCTTTGTACTTGTGAAACCTGTACCTGTTGTCCAGCACCTGAAGGAAGCAAAGGAAGGTCCTTGTCTTTTCCCTACTATTTGCTGTGTTCCAGGAGACAACCTTCTGCTATTACAGAAAATATCATCTGATGCTGAAACCTCACCTAGAGATACCCCTTTCTTTTTTTTTATAACCTTCACTGGATTTTCAGTTTTGATGGGCCTCACCCCAGCACCAGGGTGTCAGCCAGACGTCAGCACAGCTGAAACAGAAGCTGCTGCAAGTAGACAACTGGTGGGACAAGGGGATCCCATGGGGATGGATGTGACCACACTTTCAGTTGCATGACTGAGCCCATGTACTCTTTTCCTACAAAAGTTTCAACCAGAAGGGGACTAAAAGGAAAGTCACAGAGCAACCAGCAGATGTGCTAAGAGTAAATCAGACAGAGCTGCATCATAGAGAGAGGGATGACAGAGATGCTTTGCCTTTTCTTGTCTTCAGGTGCTTACTACTCCCCAAAAAGCCCATCAGCCTGTGCCCTTCCTCTAGCAATGCACACTTTTCCAAGGAGGTGGCCAGGGACAGTTAGGTGCAGGCAGTCCCTCCACTCCATCACAGGCTGACATCCATGCCAGGTGCAATGCACGCAACCACACACCCATGAACAGCGATCAGAAAAAGTGGATAAAAGCTAAGGGAAAGGAAATAGCAGAGCAGAGAAAGGGAGGACAAGAAGAAAAGTAAGAAGTGAGAGGGACAGTGATAAGAAGAGATAATAATGGGAGAGAAAGTGAAGAGGGAGTTACTTTGCAAGTGGTAGCTAAAAATCTCCCAACGTTTACAGCAAATGATGCATGAAATACACTGTCAGAAATGTGATGCCCAGAAACTATTGCTGCTAAATATTTAATCTGATTGGAAGGGAGCCGTTAAAAACCTCAGTCTGGATCTCAAGCTTCTACAGAGCAACAGGTAAAGTAAATACTTCAACATGTAGTGATTCACCGTGGGTGTCACCAATCCTTCCAACCTGCAGCACTGGGCAGGGAAAAATGTTGTCAATGGATATTAGCAACATTAGAAACAGGCTAGAGGAAAGGTGCTGTTTATGGACTTTGGCTCCCACTGCAACCTAGAGAAAAGGGGAAGGTGATTATGCCAATTGTCTTCTTCAGAAATCAGAACACACATGCTGCTGCGAAGATCTCACACAATGCATTTCACGTCCCTCAAGCACTAGAAAGTCATGCAGGAGCATGATACATCGGTGCTGCAGGTCTACTGGCTCACACTTCCCTGCATGTAATCCCTGAAGCCAACCTGCAGGCAGACCAAAGGCTGCCTCCAGCAATCAGCTCCCACCGTCTGTCGAGCATGAAGCAGGTCAGGACGTCCTGCACACGTGTGTCCTAATGCCACCACCAAGGAGGCAGCAGGGCAGCTGGGGTGCAGGCAGGCACACAGCCCTTTGGGTAGGAAACCTGATTAGCTGCTGCTGCTGCTGCAGCATGGTGAGGGGACACAGGGCAGCCACCTGCTAACAGGGGCTTGCACACTGCACACCCAGTGCAGGGTCCCACTTTGCTGACTCTACCCATAAAGCTTTCAGAGGCACTGCTGTCCATGTCACCTCTGGTGTCCCTGAGCCAGCAGCTGAGCTGGGTCTGTGCTCCCAAACAGGGGCTTCCTGGAGCCTTGCAAAGGAGGAGGATTGTGTTTAGACAAAGCTTTTGCAGTTTAAAAGTACAACTCTGTTCTGATTTAGAGTCAAACCTGGCCACTCAGAGATAGTCTGGGAAAAGAAACAGACTTTCTTTTCAATCATTTTGTATTGTTCAAATCCACTCATTTCCAGAATGAAGCCATTTAGAGGGTTGTTTATTTAGGTATAATGTAACATTTTAGTTTTTCCAAAACTAACAAAGGTAAAAATATTCTGCTCTGCTATAGTGAATTTCAGACCAAGTTCCTCACCACCATCCAATACTCCAGCAACAGGAGTACAGCTCTTCCTAAGAATTCTACAGGTCCAGGGCATGTGGTTGACTCAGTGCTGACTGGCACTGACAACTTACAAACTGCATGAGCCATGTAGCTACCTTCCAAAAAAAGCATACATAGATGTAAGTAAATACATAAGAAGTGGAAAGCCATGACAGAAATCTAGGGAAAAACCAATATGCTCCATACTTGTTTAAGAGGACAAGGGATTTTACTGTATCCAAAACCCCATTTCACATAAAACATCTGTAAACCTAACACTGGCTGCAGAGCATTGGAAGTCTGGGATGAGGGCTCCACAGATAAGACAGCACTGAGGTCTTCTCTAGGCACAGATCTTGCAGATCTTCTGATAGATTCATAAATCTCCCATCATATTCCCCTTTCTGTATTTCTGGCTGCTTTGCTGTCCCTGTTGCAGCTGTTCAAGGAGCTGACTTCATCAGAATATGCTTTGTGAAGTGCTTTTCTGCTCTGTATGGTGCTTTTGCTTGCTTGCTTGCTTTCAGTAAGTGCCAAATCACTGAAGAATGCCAAGGCTAGAGCTCTGAAAGTTAAGACCAAGTAAAGAGTAAGTATGATTTTGTGGCATCATCAGCTGAAAAGTGACACCTCACAAGCACAAAGGGAAGTGTGACTTTTGAGTACAGCTGTACAGTGTTCATCAGCCCAGCTCACAGCAGCACAAGTAGGCTGAGTGATTTGCTCATGGGCTCTGACAAATCCTGCTACTGCTCAAGACTTGTCCAAGCCCAGCTTGCTAGGCTTGTGAGAAGGTACCGTGGGCAGCTGGCAAGGCAGAAGGAGACCTGTGCCTGTGTTTCAGCTCCTCCAGCTGACAGCCTGACTTTCTATCCTCAACCACCAATGAAGGTGGGCTTGCCAGACCACTGACCTACTGCAGGAAAAACCTGCTGGGGCAAGGAAGCAAAATGACTTTACTGACCACAGCTCTTGATTAACTAAATAAGAGCCAATTCATGGAACAGTGAGATAGGAGGACCCTGATGCTATGCCTCCTATCTTTACCACAAATTGAGTCTTCCCTGTAGCCCAGGACAGCACAGCCCCAGACTTGCACACAGTGCTTCAGCCTTTGCCTTAAAAAGTGCCCTTACAAATTTGCAGCGAGAACCCATTTCTCTGATGCTGGGCTCCTGTCACTCTTTGAAATTCCTCTTAAAATTGTCCAGGAACTAGCTGTGACACCAGAACACAGTCACTGTCCTACAGTGAACTATGCTGAAGCACTTATTTTACAAATGGCCCTGCAAACAGGTATCACAAAAGAATATGTTTAGGATGCTCTTCACATCACAATCACACAGCAATTCACCCATAGAGGCTGGAGCCACCAGCTGAGATACTGCACCAGCTAATGGCTCTGTTTCTTATCATCACCTCTTCCTTTCACTTGGAAATGCACTCAGTCTTAAAAGCAGATCAGCAAATTAACATTTCCAGGTAAAAAATACATCCATGTATGAAATAGTCAAGCATGTGAAAATGGGCTTTATATGAAAAACGTGCAGAATTTTTTAAGCACAACTGGATGAGAAATACTGTGATAAGAGTTCTTGCTTCAAATTTTCCCATGCCTGTCAAAAAGAGGAGATATAGAATGGCACACTTTTTAAAAACTAATTAGGCTATTTTATTCCTAAAAAGAAAACTAAAAAAAAAAAAAAAAAAAAAAAAAATCAAACCAAAGGGGCAAAAAACCCAGCTAATCAACACTGGAACTAACCAGTTGGAACTAACCCCTCACTGCATTTTTTGTAAGAAGAGTAAATTTCCTCCACGGACCTTCCATTGCAAAAGACAGCATTCAAACAGATCTATAATCAAAGAAAACATAAACAGAAATATTAATAAACATGTTGATACACATAATATGAATAAAAATCCTGCAAGAAAAGGCACCACAGCTCTGTCTTGTTCAGAAGATCAAGAAGATTTTAGAGGCTCCAAAATCACATGAAAATTTACTGAATCAAGATCAGTTTCCCAATGCCTGTGTGTGTGATAAGCAAGTGTCTCGTGTCACCCCTGGCCACCTACATTGATAACAATTCCCCCACCCCTCTTGGCCTCCTTGTCACCCAACACTCAGGCCACTTCTTCATACAGGTCCTGGTTTTCCCAGTTTCAGCCAAGAGCCCACTTTCTTCTCTATTCCCTTAGTGACTAAAGGGAATAATTGGCCCCTGCCCTCTCTTTATAGCAGTCCTTTACAGAATTTCTGTTTGGTTTCCACCCACAGTTATCTTTCCTCTAGACTGAACATGTTTGGCTCTCTCAGCATTTCTTACAGGTGTCATCTGCCCCATCCCTGTGCTTGCTCCCACTCCACCCTGCAAACTATCTTTTTGGAAACACTGCACCCTGACATGGATGCAACACTACACATTCACAGACAAAAGGACAGGGGAGAAATTATCTAAGGGTCCTGCAAATCAGAGGGGCAGGACTTCTGTGGGAACACCACACCCTTTTCCTCCTCCCCAGGAGAATTCTGGACACGACTTGTAGCAAAGCTTCAAGAGTCACTTCTCTGGAAACAGTACTTTAGCCTCTGCCACATTTCACAGCAGGAACTGTGCTGTCTATTCAGCGCTTCCTTTTGTTCATTTGCTGCTATTGTTTGGCTACAGCTACTTCTCAGTCTCTGGTTCTGCTCCTACACAGCTCTGGTAGCAGCGCAGAGCAGGCACCTGACCAACAACCACTCCAACCACACTAAACAATCCCTCCTTCGAGTTCTCTCTCCTCTCTGTTTACATTCTTAAGCACACACTTTAAGGCAGTCATCACATCTCTCTTTTAATTGTCATTTGGCCAAGCTAAATGTAATTAGTTACTTTAATCTTCCCTCTTAGATCAATCCCTCCAGCATCTTAATCATTTTTGTTGCTCCACTGAATTTGTTCTGATTTGCTGCCATCTTTGGGGCACAAAGTTCTCCAGAAATTAGACTAGGTACACTCAGATGAGGCTCCTGAAGGAAACATGACTAGAAACACACAGGAAACATTTCCTTGCTTCAAGACACAACAGTTCTGTTTATGCAATCCAGAAATCACATCAGCCTCTTTGCTGCCGCATTGTACTGTGAGTGCACATCTCATTTGCTCACCGGTATAACCCCAGTATCATTTCTAGCATTACTGCTTTCCAGGGGTGTACCTCTCATCTCTGCTTTCTTTCCAAGCACAGTCTGATTTTAACTCCTACTATTCAATTTACTATCCACTCTGTTAATCCCCAAATCCTATTCTGAGGTATGACTGCTTAGCTTGCTATGTATCTCAAATCTCTTTGATTTCCAGTGGAAATACTCTCACAAAGCAAAGGCATGGGGTTTGTCATCAGAGTAAAGTCAAGACATGTCCCTAAATTCACAAGACAATATGGATTGTTCACAGACATGTCCCCATCATCTGTCCCTCACCAAAAACTACCAAAAGGTTTTCAAGGGCTTCAGTTTACTTTGGTGGTGACCAATGCTGGGCTGCTGTGTGACAGCCTTGCTGCTCTCAGAAAAAGCAGTGGGCCCTGGAGACCCAGGCAAGGCCCCGTGACAACAGCTGGGAGCACTGAGCAGGTGCTGCTTAAGCATCACTCCCAAGGTACATTTCTGTACACTGCCTTGCCCTGGGCACATCCCCAAAGTGGGCACAGCACCTTCCCAATAGTCTGAACATCAGCTTCCTCCAAATAGTGGTGCCTAAGCCTTCTCTCCTCCTTCATTCCAAAGAGGGGGGAGGTGGGAGGCTACTTCAAAGCCTTTCTGTGAGACATCTCATCTATGCAAAGCACACGAGATGCTGCTCAAGCAGCAAGTAGTCATAGAAGCAGGACCTGGGTGCAAAGAGCATTTTTAAGGATTCAAAAGGAAAAAAACCCTTTCTCTCCTCCAAAACTTTTCCTTCTGAAATCTCCTTCAAAACTCTTCCCCTGCCCCTCCAGCTCCCAGAGCCTCCAACAGCTCCCAAAGTAGTTCAAAGGCACTGAGACACTGGGTTTGCCTCCCCAGCCCCAGCCCACACTGACCACCTGCAGGACTGCCCCAGCCCAAAGCTGTGCCTTATAGAATGAAGTGCAGGGCTTGTCTAGACTGTAGGAGGAGAAAAGAAGATGGAAGAACAAGGGAAAGGTGTGGGTGGGTGAGGAGCCTGCCCTGGGCAGCACAGATTCACTGCCTCCATGGCTGCTCAGCTCCATGGAGGAGAGGCTGCTGAGCCCTGTCCAGCTTCTGATAGCCACAAGGCAGCTATGGCTCAGCAGTGTCTAAATGAAGCGGGGGTGTCCTTAACACAATACCTCTGACTGTGCCTGCTGCCCTTCTGCTCTGGGACCCAGATGAAGGGGGCACATCTACCACACAAGAGTAGCATCAGCTTCCCTCTTCAAAGAAAAGAAGTCCAAAATAAAGCAACGGCTACTCCCTCCCACCCTCTCCCATGAGTATGTACTGCCAGTGTGGGTGGGTAAACGTGTCAGCTCTCTCAGTCCTTCACAGTCCAGGTTTTAGCAGGACCAGAATGCAATTTACAGCCAGTCAAAGTCCAACAAAGTGTATAAATCTGTCTTCTGGCCACAACCTATTCTCATAATCCCTGTTAGCTCACATCCCCCTCATCAGCATCAAGAGAAGGTTTTCTGATTAACTTTCCAGACTCAGAAGGGACAAAGGAAGCTAAGCACAACTCAAGTCACTTGAAAAGCCTCAACATGTGTGAATTGGCTGGATTCATGACAGTTGTTAGCACCATAACAAAGATCTTTATTACAGAACCCATCTCAGCAGAGAGAGAAAACAAAGTGGGTTGCATAAAAATACAAAACTGTGTCTGTCCTTTGTATGTTCAGAAAACATGAGATGGCACAGATGCACACATACACCTTCCCCACACTTTGCACTTACTCGAAGCCCAAGGGTCCTCCTGCAGGAGACCAGTGTGCTTCTAGTTGAAAAGAAAGACCAGACCCAGGCATGTATCTAAAGCAGAGGAGCCCCATCCAAACCACCTGACCGTATCTCCAGGCACAGACCAAGGAGAGCTGCTTTCTGCCAAATGCTGATCAGCATGTACTAGACCAGCTCAATCAGGATGGAGGTGGTCAGCTTGGCTTCACCAAACTGGGAGCTGACTATGGCCAAGAGAAAGCTTAGTGTGGCTTTTACCTTCCCAGTCTAGCACACAACAAGATGATTCCCAATTACACCTTCTCCAAGCCCTTCAGTTTTGCACTGAGGAGCTCCATCCATCCATACAGCACACCACAAGTTCTGCTCAAGGTTCTACAGCTGTTCCCCAGTATGTTCTTCTGTTTACTGGTATCAATGTTTCATGTCTCATTGCCAGTTATGAGAGGCACAGCTTAACATCCTCCTCCTGAGTGAAGCTTACCTTCTCTTTACATTGCTATTCTAATATTCCATGCAACATATAATCTCCAGATGACTTTATCCAAGTTCTGTATTTCTTTGGCTGGTGTAATAAATGTGGCATTTCAGTAAAGCCAAGATTCAAGCTGAGTCTTTTGCATACAAACTCTTTAAACCCCAAGGCTTCAACTAAGTAACACACATAGGTTTGTCCTATGCAGGAGGAGCATTGGACCAAACATTTTTGCCACTAATTATTTAGACATCCTATAAGGAAATCAGAAATTTAAAAGGAAATTTAAGTTTTTCATGTTTTTTTCCCCTCTCCCTCTGGATCTCTGACTGTAAAATCAAGTTCTAGGATTTTTCCATCAATTTTTGTCCTGCAGCTTTAAAACCATTTTATATCACTCTTTCAAAGTAGTTCAGATTATGAGAAAACACAATTAATTTGCCTTAAAAGTCTCAAATTTTGTTCAGATGGAAATTTCAACTATGTCAAATACAGTCATTTTAAGCAGTTCTACCAGAGAGCATTGATTTTTCTCCCCCAGGCACAGTCCATGAGGATTTGGGGAAGCAAACCTGATACAACTTAATCTGATCCCAAAACTGAATGTCAGCTAGATTCTATACCCACTCCTGTTTCATACTGCAGGAAAAGCAATACATTACACAATTAAGAAAACACCTGAAAACTTACATGGAAAAGAAGTGTTTAAGAATCTGTTGGATCCTTATAATCACGTTATTTAACATTTTAGAAAAAAGGAAATCATCAGACACAAGGAAAAAAACAGCACCTTTTGTATTAACATGAAGCATTAATGCAGCATTCATTGCAGGCACTGAAAAAGCAGCCTAGACAGTACCTAAATAGCTCTTTATGATGTTCCTCCAGTGACAAAAGTGAACAAGTTTATAAACAAAAATACTTCAAAATGAAGCTGATTCAAATAAATATTGGAAGCCCTCGTGTCTTGTACCACAGAACAGATATCCAAAGTGAACCCAGTCTGATGCTGAATCCACAACCAATGCCAAGATTGCCCATTTTGAAGGGACAGTGGAGCCAGGCTCTGGGCTGCAGCTGCACCCTTGTACAGGCACACATTGAAACAGTTGCTGAACTGCACTATCACAGAAGACTGTCACTTTAGAGGACACACAAATTTCTGTATTATCCTGTGAACTTAAAAGCATGCAGACTATCAGGGCAAACCTTCTCTCTAATTTTCTGTTTTGATTTTTATTCTTCATTACTGCTTCATGCAAGCAGTATTTTCTTAGGAAAGATGTGCCTTGATGAAGATGGGCAATGCTTCTAAATGCATGCAGGAAAAAATGTAAGAAGACACATTATAAAACGTCATTCTTAAACTAGCTCCCTCCTGGGGACACAGTGGTGTTACAAGCAGCAAGCCCTGGCCCATGTCTCCTTAACCTGTAACATCCAGAGAAACAGATCTCTATGAGGTGCCACAGACCATCCTTTTATCTGGTCATGTCAACAGACCTCATGCACCAGCTTGCCACTGTCTGGTGTGAAAGCAAGGTCTGAGAAATCCATAAATCGTGGCTCAGTTCACCTAAAGGGACATTGGTGTTACTTGCAAATTCAAATGATGTTTGAGAACCATTTACATTGGGCACAGACTAAGGAACCTCCAGGCCTTCGAGTTCAAAAGGAGATGGACTATCAGGTATGCAGTCTTCTTGCAGAGGACAAGACACAAGACAGAGAAACAGGCATTAGGAGATTTTGGATTCCTCATGGAACATGATTGTTTTCCAAACTGGGTGGTGAAAGAGTAATAATTTAATACACCTCTTGTCTCTTCTAGCTCCCAACCCAGTACATGCTTAAAATGCATACACGCAGAACAAAGAGATAATTAAAAGCTTTCAGAAAGCTCATCTATGTAGGCTACCTTTGACCTTAGTCAATAAGGATTAGCTTTTCGAGAGGGCAAGCTGGAGCACATCCATGGGGCTCCTGCTCTACACTGCCCTTCAAAGAAAAAAAGCCCTTCAAAAGTGGTCTTTCTCCACTGACTCCCTGGAGTTCTTCTGGAAACAAGTCTCCCACAGCCAGTGTTCACTTCTGGAAAAAGCCTTTCCATATAAAAATCAAACATCTCACCAAGCTTATAAAAGCAAATGTATAACAAACGATGAGAGAGGATATACTGAGGGATATGAACTGCAGGAATGAAAATCCCAAGTGATTTTAAAGATCTGGAGACAATTGTAAAGAGTTACCTGCACATTATAGGAAACGATAAAAATTTTCATTGGAGCAGTAACTCTGCTTTTCTGTCACAGAGTCCATAGTTCTCATCCCTCATCCTTAGTTTAGGAGCACTTGCCTGAGGATCTGGTCTTTGTTTCCTGGGAATTCACCTCCTCCTGTCACTTTATTCCCCACCTGGAATCAGCACTGGAGCTCAATGCTAAATGAAACATTTTGTTTTCATGTCACCGGGAAAAAACAAACACATCCAAAGCAGAACAAGAACAAACCTGCACTGACTAATTTGGAGGAAGAATTAGCTCCCATGTCTCCCATGTCTCAGAGGACTCCACTGCCTCTGGGCTACAGAGCCTGTGCCTCCATTTCTTTCAGGTTGAAATAAATTCTCTTTTTATAAGTAATTACTTTGTATTGGGCCAAAGAAACAAACTACCTCCACAGCCCGGTCGTTAGAGCACTCCCTCTCCAGCACAATGAATAGGCATTTATATAAAGTAGAACAGTTCCAACTGGAAAAGTTCCAACTGAGAAAGCATTACTGCAGAGGACCCAGTAGTCTGAGCCCTCATCTTGGCTAGGACAACCTCAGGGACAAGTCCCCACTTCGAAGTATGCAGAATAAGGATGCGTCACACAAAACCCTGTTAGTTTTCTGCCCACCAGGCTGCTAGCTATTCTTTTCTCTGCTTTTTCATGAAAACACATCAAACACTCTAATTAAGCTCAGTGCACAAGTAGCAAAACCTCTGAAATTACTTTTTTTTTTTTTGCGGTTGGGCAGTTAACCCGTTTCCAAACCTCTTCTGTCAAAAACATTAATCATCTTCTCTAATGTCAAAAGCTGAAATCAGGAACCAATCTGCCCTAACAAAAAAAACCATAGAAGACTATCAAGGCAAGGCATGTCGTTAAACAGCCCTCATCTATGCATCTCCTGGTTTCTGAAAGTTATTATGCCCTCCAGTAAGAAAAAGGCCATTATGCAGAAAGGGTTGCTCATGTATGATACCCTCTGTGACAGCCAGCTGCTGCTTCAGACAGCACCAAGGTACAGGCATTCAGATCCTGCAAAGTTCTCTGAGTCCAGAAGTTCAGAGAGCCTTGGTGCCCCTTTACTCTACATAGAAATGTTGCAAATTAAAAATGGTTAACGCATGATCCTGGCTCTCTCTCTCTGAATCCCTGGTTTGAAAGTTCACAAACTTCCAAACCAGGGATTCAAAGTGCTTTCTGCAAAAGGCACTGTATCTTTCAAGGCAGCCATCCCACAGCTATCTTCTTTTTCTAAACTACTTAATTTTTGTCTCCTCCTATTTAGGATACTGGTGCCCCATCACTTAATGAAATTATTGCAATGTCTTTCCTGAGAGTCTATTTATGCTTTCATGGCATTTACCACTGTTACTTTCAGACTGAGTCTTAAAAGCTTCCTTCCAGAAAGACAGTACCGCAGACCACATCCACGCTGATTTTTATACTTTGACTTCCAACACTTCGGGACACTATCAATATAATTTCAATTATATATGATAGTCACCTTTTCAGTAATAAATTAGAGGGTAATTTCAAGCTGCACCAAAAACGTGGAGAGCTGAAAGGGAGAGACTACGAGAACAGCTTATGTCATTCTGTCGCTTTCATTAGACTCTCCCTTGGGGATTGTCAGCCTCTGATGTTTCAGCTTGCCTCTGCCGAAACACACGTCTGACAGGAGGGAATCTCCCCTGAGATACTTAGGCCACTGACTACAGCAGCCAGCAATAATAGAGAATTATAGAGGAGGAGAGAGAGGGGTGCAGGGACATGCAGATCCTTCCCGTGTGCTTTCCATACAAGCGTATGCCTACGTGCAAGTAGCCGCCAGTTAGTGCGTTCTAGTGCATTTCCTCTGCCACAATGCACTTCAAATGCATTTCTAAGCAAAGCCTTGTTACAGAAATTCCCCAGCAATCCAGCTGTGTATAATTAAACAACATCCTGCTTTACCTGGCACAAAGAGCCAGCAGCAAATTTACAGCAGCAACCCTTCCTCCATCCTCCTCCTGAAGCAGGTGGCAGCACCCTGACACCTTTCCATGCAGCAGTGGAGCCATTCTTCTCACTGCACAGGCTTCAGAACCACTGCTGTGAAGAGTTGGGATTGCCCTTGGCTTTAGGATCCTAGCAGTTCTTCTGCAATTCATTTCCAGGTGGTGTTGACTTAGGACCTACACCTTTCTCATTCCAAAGAGCCACCGTGTATCTCCAGTACCTCGTTTCCAGCTGTGAGTAGAAGTCTCATGTGACACAGGGAAACCACAGTCCTTTGTTATGACAGACTTCAATCTCTGAACTACTCATGCCCCACTGTATCCCGTTCATGGACCTCAGCCAGAGGTAACAACATGGGACCGCTGCAATCTTAAGCTATCCATGAGGCTATTATGCCTATCACCTGAAAACAATTTTCTGTTCATTAGGCAATCAGCTGTGATGTAGGACATGGCATTTGCACTAGTAAATTATCATCAGCTTGGTGACACCAGATTTTTTCTGCCTCAGCTGGCTTCAAGTAGCCATCTCATCTCCTAGTCCGTTTTGAAGTAGTGAATTTAGTAGTTTTACATTTGTTTCATTTTGAAAAATCCTCTAAGTTCTTTACAGGTCATACGTGCAAGAAACTACATCCATGTGAGAGAGTTGTATATATTATCTCCCAAAAGAGCATGGCAACCTTAACTAAGAGATTAGGTGAAGAAGCTAAATAAAAAAGTGAAATCCAAGTATAATAAGAGAGTGTATTGTGTCATTTCCTCCATTTGGGTCAGTGTGTCCTGGACACCTGTATAGAAAATTCCCGATTCCCAGAAAAAAACACCAGAGGTCAGGATTACATGCTTGTCACTCTTTTTTAAAATAGTGTAATCCACCAGCAGGGCTGCACCACAGTTGCCATTTCTGCTGGTGCACAGGAGGATTTACATTGGTACAGGCCTTAGGCCGCACAGCACATTCCTGATGCTGGCCAAACTCACAAGTCCAAAACATCCCTTTCAGCCATCTCAGCCTCTGGCAAGGGAATCTCTACTGACCCGAGGTGGGAAGATCCCTCACAGAACTTCACTGCCAGAGCTGTTTATCCAAACCCCAAGCAGGCACAGAAAGCTCCTCCAACTCAGAGCACAAAGAGATGTGACTGTGAAGGCTGGCTAGTGGAGCGATGATCCTCAGAAACCACAATGCTCATGGCTGCCCATATCCCACTTTATCTTCTGGAAGCAGCAAAGAGGAGTAAAAAGAAGGTGTTTTTAAACTGTATCTCATCTTGCAAGACAAAAGAATGACATCATGAAATAGCAAGGTGTGAATTTTCACATCTCTCAGTGTGTGACCGTCAACCTCCCCTCCCCCTGCAGTATCAGGTTTTGGCACAGCAGCTATTCAGATGCTGTGATAGTGCAAAGCCTTGAAAGTAGTGGCTACAGACAGGTGAGGATTCTGAATGAAAGAGACATGGTCTCAATCTAAACAGCCCAACTTATCCCAGGATTCCATAACTGTGCCTGCAAATACTAAAGCATCGCTCACACAAAACATGTTTGTAAGCCTCTTCTGCCCGATTTCTATACTGCAGCTCTTGCCAGTCCCCTGGACAGTATGAGCTGTCACAACCTACCAGAGGTTTTGTAAAGCAGGCATCTTTGGGGAGCTCCTGATACACACAAGCTGTGTCACCAGTTGACACCATAATTTTGATTCCTACAGGTCCCATATTAGATTTGTTGCACAGAGGCAAACCCAATCAGGTTCCTCCAATGGGACAGTCTCTCCCTCCTGCACACAGGACAAATCAACCTCATTATCTTTATTCCAAAGTTGTTTGGTTAGGCAGGCAAATATCATGATCTGAGGTTCACTGGAGACAGACTTTATTTAGATACAAAATCCCAATAGTTCAGCACCTACATCTAGCTTTAAATATTGTCAGTCACAGCTAATCTGCCAAATTTATCAGCTCTTCTACTGTCACTAAAACATTAGCGCAGTAAACATTTAATTTGATGTTTAATCTGTATTCTCTCTGCTTCATCTTAAAGTCATTTATTTCCTGATCTGTCCTCTGTGACTAATGAGAATAATTGGCCCCTGTCTTCTTTCTGTAACAGTCTTTTATGTATTTGCAGACAGCTAAAGATCCACCCACAGTTGTCTTTTCTCCAGACTGAGTTTCCCTAGGTCTCTCTCATTCTTCCTTTACAGGTCTTGTTTTCTCTGCTCTGTGATCATCGTCTCAGTTCACTCCCGCACACTCCCCCCAGTCCTTCCCTCTCTTGGAAGTGCTGCCCTCAAACAGAACATAGTTACCTAAGCAGAGCTAAACCACATCTGGAAATAGGTTCTAGACAGATCATTTCACTGTTTTGAGCAAACAAGGATTGTATAAAATCTGTATTCTGTATACAGAGCTCACACATGGGCTGGACAGTGGGTTTGGAGGAGGGTGGTAGCTACACTGCTTAATACTTGATCCGTGTTTGAAAATCCAGACTGGAAGTACAGTAAGCAAAAACTGTAACCATAACTAAATAGCTATACACGGGCAAAGTAGACTAGGCTGACTGCTACCTTGAGAAGCAACTTA
The DNA here is from genome assembly GCF_051311805.1 of Agelaius phoeniceus. Lineage (NCBI taxonomy): Eukaryota > Metazoa > Chordata > Aves > Passeriformes > Icteridae > Agelaius > Agelaius phoeniceus. The sequence continues at coordinate 25,909,123 of NC_135269.1, read as the reverse complement.
AGAGTTTGTCCCATGGACAGTTAATTGGAGGTGAGCTCCTACAACCCCAAAATGCCAGGGGTGTGCAGGAGTGGCAGAATAATATCCCATGGATTATTCAGGCCAGACAACCTGGTGGCCCTGCACCTGTTTTAGTGGAGGAGCAATCAGTACAGATAAGCCACCAAACATGAAGATCAAATTCACATTTTTCCCTTTAGAGTGTTTCTTTCCTATAAATGTTTCAGCACAGCCTTGCACACCAATGTTAGTAATACTGTATGTGCTTTGGGAATACAGAAACATCTTCAGTATTCAGAGCTAGCAATCTAGACTTTTACCTCAGCCACTTTCAGTGACTCTTTTCAGTTCTGAACCTTTTTTGCACATGGGGTTTGAGGTATAGGGAGTGAATGGTGCAGAGATCTCAGGCTAGTATCCCTTTCACTTTGTGCCAATAACCACTCTCATTCAAAATTTCTTTTCCCCGAGATATTTAATCAATTCATCTATATTGATATATCTAGAGTATATATTTTGATGTAAAACATGGTCTTTGATTGCTTGTATTAGAAAGGGAAGAGATCTACCCAGCATACTTTGCAGTCTAAAAATACCAGCTGTATTGGGAAGATGAGCTGGCAGCAAGTCTCAGAACACATATCCCTTCACTCCTCACTTTTTTTGGTGACCCTGGGTATGGAAAATGAAGTGTTTTTATTCTTCTCACATGAAGCATACTCAATGTATATATAAAAATTTTATAAAGAAAAGTCCGTCCCTTCTCCTGCCCAGAGTCAGTGTTCTCTTCTGTTTCCAAGAAAACACTGAATAAAAGACAGCCTTGCCTCTAGAGGTCCAAATTAGCCATGGTTTGAATTGAATTTGAATTTGCACAGTTTGCACACTACCTTGTGCCATACATTTGTTTCTGAGTGCATAGAGAGGGGATTTTTTTCTCTGCAGTGACCTCAGGCACACGGAGATACGCCGCTTGGTTTGCACAGATCACCACCCTGCACTTGGTCAACTTTTACACACACCAGTTCACACTCTGATGTACAATTCTAGCTGGGAGCTTGTGGTTTGCAGCTGAAGGAAGCAACGAGCTCCTGAACAATAAACGATGGGTTTGCTTGGATGGTTTTTTTTCCCCCAACATGAAAGGTAGCTTTAACATTTAACCTGGTCACATCAATCTCCTAGTTCCCAGGCACTCACCTCCATGGCACTAATTTTGCCAGAGTGAGCACCAGTCCGTACCTGCCAGGAACCTTCTTTCCTGTCTTTAGGTAAACAGACAAGCAAGAAAGGTAGGTCAGAGGGATGGTGGAGCCCCCTTTGTGGTTGGATAAATGGGTTTTTTACTTCCTATTACAAGGCACTTTACCTTGTAAGCAAAAAGCAGAATGACAAAACTCATAAGAAGGGACAACGCAGTAGTAGCAGGTGGGCCATGCTTAGCTTCAAATATCTTATTTTCCTCTGATTCCCCTTCTACATATTTTAGTGCTGTGATCTTCAAACTGCCATTTCATTTTACGCAGGGAGGTACCCAAGGCAGCAGCGAGTCTGTCTGACTGCAGCAAAGCGACAATTAATAAGTTGACTCACTTTGGTGTAAAGAGTTCTTGTGGATGGGTGGACAGAGGACAGATCAGGGTAATAGCAGATAACTGATCAGCCCTGCTTCTCCCAAACACTTTGTGCTTTTCTCTCAAGTATAAATAAATATCAAAGAGAGCTAATCACAGAACTGCAGAAGAGTCAGGCAGGCCTAGAGCCCTGATGTCAAGCAGAGTGGATACCACGAGCATTCCATGGTGGATTAGGCAATCACAATACCCTGAGCCATTTTGCTCAGAAAGATCGTCCATCTTTCCTATTAACTAATCCTTTTTTTTTTTGATTAATTGCAGCTTACAAAAAGAAAACTGTAAAAATTCAAAAAACCCTCTGTGTGTTTTCCAGCTGCAAGATAGCTGTCTCGCCACTGCCCACCAAACCACGCTGCTAAGTACAGAACAGGCAGGGAAGAGTTGTGGCCTCCCTAAAGGCCAAGAAGGGGACCAGACCTCAGTCTGGACTATCTCATAGGCAGCTTTTGTGCATCCTAAGGATGGGAATGTGGAATGGAGCCCATTGCAGATACAAGCAGTGCTATCTGTACAGTGCTCCCACCCTCTGCCAGCTTGGGAGAATGAAAAACAAGCACCAGGAATCAAATCCAGACCTCCCACATGGTGCTGCAGAGAGACTGATTCCTGGTGCCAACCCAGGCAATGTGAGTCCAGTGTGGGAATCTAAGCACAGCTCCACAGCTCTGGCACTGGAAGCGAGTGGTGCCAGAAGCACCTGCCCTCTTCCAAACCAAGCACAAGAAACAGCCCCAGGGAAATGAAATATAAATTCATTCCATCACCTTTTCCCCCTGTAGGTTAGGGTTTGGGAATCAGGTGCTTGTTCATAGGTTGATAGACTTTTTATACAGGAACAGTGGAAATCCAAAATGAGGATAATACAAGTCAGAGCGTCAGATATTAGATGGAGATAGCAGCTTGGGATTTTTGCCCCTGTTCTGTAGTTTCCACCTCTCTGTGATCTCTTGCATGATGTTCTGGCATATACAGATGCAACGTAGAACTCAGCCAACAAGACTGGTGTCCTGAGACCCTTGCCCAGAACAGGATGGCTGGGTGCTGCTGCTGACACCTTCCTTTGCTCAGCAATGGTCTCACTGGCACAGGGATCACAACAGGCACCAGCACTGACACAGGTTGAACTGGCTGGTGCAGCAGGTGTGCCAACAGATCAGAGCCTAGGGTCCCTGGGAAGAGGAGCTGTAGCTTTCACCATGCTTCCTTCCTTTTCTCTGCTGAGATCTGCATTGTTACCTGTGTAACAATGACTGAGCCAAGAGGAAGTTGAAGCAAATCTCGCCATCCCCGGGGCTGTTTCCTGACTCTGCCCTCAACCTGTTCCGTTGTGTCCCAGCCCTCTGAGACCTCAGACTAGGAGACAAGCTGGTGTGGTGAGGGACCAAAGAAAAGCAAGATAAACGGAGGCGACAAGAGCTGCTGCTTTGGGGCGGCGTGGGTGAGCAGCTGAAAATTGCCCACGCCCACGGCTCCCCTCCTGCAGAGCACCCTGCACCCACGAACAAACTGCTGCTCTCTGCAGAGCTGCAGCTGGGGCACACCAGGTCACCCGACACGGCAGGGTGCTGTGTCCCTGCTCTGCTCCCCACAGCCTTGGGGTGTGGGACAGCAATAGCACCCCATGAGCTGGGAGTCCTGCACACCCAGCCCTTCCTGCCTGCCCAAGGGGCAGCTCAGGAGGAATCAGCTGCCTCCACGCACTGCTTGCAAAGCCTGAGGTAACTGCACTTGATGGTGGGGAAAGCAATGGTAGCAGACATCTCCTTTTGCCCATACTGGAGCTTGCAGAGAAGATGAGGAAAAGTCACAGGTAAAGGCAGCAGCCAGAGAGACTGGGCAGTAAAGAGTGAGGATGTGGGCCGGTGCTCCTGGCTCCCACGGCTGAGCATCAAAGCTGTAAGACCCCTCTCCAAGTCCCACCTGTGCACAGCCTGGCCCTGGTCACGGCTGGGAAGGGCTGTGGCAGGGATGCGGCCCCGCTGGGGCCGGGTGCCCGGCGGGCAGGGCTGGCAGGCGGCGGGCAGAGAGCTGGGCATCGCTCCCGAGGGGAGCAGGCAGCCTGGCCCCGCTGCCGACGGCTGCCACCCGGGCCTGGCACCCGAGAAAACCTTCCCCTCTGCCGTCCGATGTGCCTGCAAAACCCAGAGTAGGGGGCAGAGGGGCAGGGACTGAGCCCACTCTCCCCTTTCCGTGCATCCCCCCGGTTTGCGCTTTTAGGTTCTCTCGGGGGTAAGCGCTGGCCGATGAAGGGGGCTACAATCCCCCACCAGTCCGGTGCTGGGGTCCTGGGAAGATCCAGGAGCTGCGAGGCCTGAGAAATTCCTTCGGAAAACGGGGGAAAGGCTCCCACGCGCCCTCCTCTCCGCACAGGTAAACTTTCTACTCCCACTTGCGGCGAGGGAGGGAGAGCTCAGGCAGGGAGGATCCAGGCGCGGATACCCTGGGAAGCCTTAGATATTTATAGAAGCACAGCCACAATATGTCAGGAATGGTGGCTCTCAACCCCTTCACGCGGAACCATTCTTGGTTTTTAACAATAGGCCGACAAAACCCCCCAGAAATGTAGCAAGGAGCTGCTGGAAGGATGCAGGCAAAGGAGGTGGTAGGAAAGGCGCGCCCCCGCCTCGGCAGGCTCGGGATGCACCAAGGGCTCCGAGTGCCTCAAGGCTTGCCCCACCCCGCAGCGGGGCTGGAGGATGACCCCCCCTTCTTCCTCCCTCTGCCGTGGGGTGCGCCTCCCGCTCCTCTTGCCGCCCCCCACCCACTGCCAGCCTTCCGGTCGGGAAGGGAGAGGCAGCTCGGGGGGAGCCTGGGCGGGGGGCTGGCGATGCGGGTGAGGGTGCCGGGGGTCCGCCCCCGGGGGGGCCGTGCAGCAGCTCCCCCCTGCCCCCGCCGCTCCCGGCGTGGGGGCGCGCAGACCCACGCGTGACCGGCGAAGCGGCGCGGCGGGCACGGGCTGAGGCTTAAAATAACCCCGAGACGTTCAACACCTTGTGCCCGGCGCTCCCGCACCCCCCGGCTCCCTTTGTCTTGCCACCATCTTACAGAAAGACTCACATGTCACGTTACGGTCGGGATGCACCGGTATCTCTCGCGTATCTACAGCCGAGCGGCACGATAGCCATTTTGCATCCCTCCCGAGTGGGCTGGGGAAGGGGCTGCAAGGCGCGGGGGATGGCGAGGGGGAAGGATGGGGCGAGGCGAAGAGGGGCCACGCTGCCCGCTGATAGCACCAGGGGGACGGGGATAAATTAAAACACGTGAAGTTGCCTGAATACAGCGCCTCGTAGGTTCAGGCTAAGTCGCTTGACGTGCTTGGACTTAAAATAGCCCTCCACCTCCACGCAAGCAGGCGCACTGGCCCCGGCGCTGGGCGGGCTCCTGCCGCGGTGCCAGGGGCGGCCCCGGCCACTCCCCGGGCCCCGGCCCCGGCCCCCGCGTTAGGCCGCTCACGATGGAGAGGCCGGCGTGGGTTTTCAGTAATGCACCACCCTCCCCGGCAACAAGCGGGTTTCTGTGTCCTGTTGTTGCTGACCAGCTCTGCTTTCGCATCAAAGCATGGCAAGGAGCGGCTGGACCAGTGAAAAGGAGGAGGCAATTTGCGGGTGGATGGATGAAAATTATTTTCGTTTTAACCCCTTTATAAAGCCGTGTTCTTCCTCCCGACCCCACCTGCCCACCCCCCGCCCAAAAAAAAAAAAAAATCACAAGGGACTTTCCCCCAGTTCACAACGTGGTACCCAAGTCAAACCCTTTCGCCTTCTCTTCATGTCCTATTTGATGAGCCAAGAGGGAATCAACATGTCTGGTGAATGTTGGGGGTTTTTTTTCCCCTCTATCTGCTTCTAAAAGCAGCATCTCTAAACCTTTTGTTCTACCGTGAGTGATCTTCCCTGGGCAAACCCGCGTACCAAAATGAGCTGCAAGCAAAACCACAGAAACAGGAATTTCCCTACCTTGGTTTGTAGAAGCAGAACCTCTAGACGGACAGATCAAGGGAGAGAGCATGTTGGGAATGTCCAGTCTCCTCTTCTTGCTTGCATATCCACATAAGAAGAATAAGGGTCGGGGGCAAATGTGGGGGAATGAGTTAAAAAACAATCCTATTTGGCTGTAAAAAAAATAGAGGTTTCTTTGTGGCAATCTTGCGTCTTGAAGCGGTGCAAATTCAAAAGCTGGAGAGAATCACTTCAGAGGATATTCAGCGCGAGATGTGAGGATCGTCAAATGCAGGTTCCAGAGTAAGCATTCCTTTCGCCTTTTTAATGATTATTCTTGTAATTATTCTCTCTTTTTTTTTTTTTTCCTGGAGCCCTAGTGGAGGAGGTTGTGTTTAATGCAACTGGAGGTCGGTGCCGTTCTTCTGTGAAGCATGATTATCCTCAAAGCGTCCCCTTCCTGAAGGGAAAAATAAGCATCAATTCTGTATTAGAGGGATCTGAAGGGGATAGAAAACGCTCCCCAACAAAGACATTAATATATTGAGAAGAAAGGAAGGCAAAACGCATTTCCCAATAGTGCACACAAGCGGAATTAAAAAAAAAAAAATTAAAAAAAAAAAAAACAGCTGGCACGAGTCTATAAATAATTCAGATACGGGCTGACTACACCATTCCCGGGATAGGCATGCATACGAGACGAGAAAGCGGGCGCGATGTGAATCGCGGAGAGAAAGCGGCTCCCCCCCCCCGCGGCCCCCTCCCCATGCACGCACAGCATTTCGCCCACCCCCGGGCCCAGCCCCCGAGGGCTGGCGAGGGCCGTGCCCACCCCTCTGCAGTGCTGCCGGCACCGCTGCCCGCCGCGCACTCGCACCCGCACCGCCGCGGGGCTGGGGGCACGGGGGCTGCTTCACCTGCCACGGGGCCCCCGCCTCCTTCGGCCCCGGCGACACAACCCTCGGCTCTCCGGGCTTGGATCGGGGGTTTTTTGTTTTTTTTTTTTTCCTAGGGGTGGGTGGATGGCTGGGAGTGTCCCCACCACCACCTCCTCCAGCACAGCCGGACAGGGCTTACAGCTATGCAGGCATTTATTTAATGAAGCCGCAGATATTTATTTCTTTTCCCCTCCTTTCTCGCTCGGTAAAAGATTCACACTTAGAGCTGTCATAAAATCCAGACCCACATACATACCAGCAAATCCTGCTTCAAGCACTCGGGCTGCTCTGAGTAGCTACTGCCCCCCTCTCTGCCTGCAAGGCTGATCCGCCTCAGACATGCTCAACTTCTTCATTCTCTTCGCTGGTACTGCCCGGGTGGGAGATGAGGGGCGGGGAGGTGGAAGTGCTCAGAGCATCACTCTAAAAATACATTAAAAAAAAAATCTCTGCAATATAAAAGCTCCGAGAATGCTTCTCGGAGGTGGGGAAAGCATGGGAAGGTGAATTAATAAAGCAGCTTAATAATTAAAAATAATTAAATATACCCGCGGAAAATGGTGGGGAGGGGGAGATATCAAGGGGCGGGGAGGGGAAGCTGTGCGAGTGAGCAGTGGGGGAAACGGGAGGGAGAAGACGAGGAGGAAGGACAGTACGGGCAAGGGGAGACCAAGCCCTGGCCACTGCCGGAGGGAGGGAGCAGGTCTCGGCCTCGGCGGGGGCGAAGGGGGAGCCCTCGCCCGGGCAGCACCTGTGCCTCCGGCCGAGCCGAGCCGAGCCGCAGCCCCGCGGGGACCGCCCGGGGCTCCCTGCGTCCGGCGCCCTCTCGGACCGCGACCCGCATGTTTGGAAGCAACCGAGAGCAGGAATGCTTTAAAAAAATGTATTAACAATAACCATAAAATAGTAATAATGAGAAGAAAGGAGCGGGCACCCAGCCAGCAGGCAGGCAGCAGAATTGGATCCTGAGGAAAAGAAAGCAGTGAGAGCAGAGATAACGCTAATATCCAAATTGGATACTCCACAATTAAGCCCGATGCTTTAATTGCTATTCTCAGAGCCCCTTGGAAGCCAAGAAAAGTGAAATCAGCCTGAACAGAAAGGAACTCGTGTTCCTTCATCCTCATCCTGCCTTGCCCATAGATGCCTGCACCCTTGCAGCCCATGGTGCTCTCAGCCTCACTGCAGGAGGGCAATCCACTCTGTGGTCACAGATCCATCCCTGTCCCCTCTTGTGCCATGGGTGGCCTGAGAAGAGTGTGCTCCACCCCTCTCAGAACCAGAGAATGGCCGTAGGGTAAGTCTTGCTCCCACCAGGAAAAGCCAGAGTGGGTAACAAAGCAAACCTCTTCCAGGTGGAAGTGTCAAGTGCAGCGTCCTTCGGGATGAGTAGTCACTACAGGGTTGCAAACACCCACCCTGCCAATGTCTGAGTCTTGGTAGGAGATTTGGAAGAGCTCAGATGGTCCTTGGTGACACCCTAGAAACAAGAGCACTGAGGAAAGCCCTCCCCATGCTTCCCTGCCAGCTACACTTGTCCTGCAGGAAATCAGACCCCAGGCCGAGCATCACACGCTCTGCTTCAGTGCTGATGCAGACTGCACTGTCCAGCCTTTGCACCCCTCTCACTGAAAGCACTCTCCAAGGAACAACACACAGTTGCTTGGACCTACCTAGCACTCTCTATGTCCAGAAGCAGTGAGGAAGATGCTGCTCAAAAGACAGGCAAGGAGAGCTGGATCCCACATGCCAGAGAATTGTGTTCCAGTGAGAAGATGGGCACTCAATGCAGGACCTCTGTTGCAGGTATGTATTTGCAAGGCAAAACATGCATATGGCCAAGGTTTCTGAGGGAGGAAGGCCTCCTAAAAGAGCCACAGCAGCTGTGGACTCTCTCTTAACCCCCAGGTCCTTTCTCAGTTTGTACCTCAGAATCGATCCACGTGCTCCAAATAGAGTTTGCTGGTCTGTAGGGAAGGTTATGGACAGCAATGTGGCTGTAGCACTGCCTGCATCTATATCAATATGCCATCTGGAGCTTGAATGAATTTCTGTTTCCATGTGTAGTGTGTGTACAGTGATATTTTTTCATGTAGCTGCAGTGACCACAAGCAATACCAATCTGTGCTTGAGCTCTTGGACAAAAGCAGACACCAATATTTTCATTTTGACAGCCTGGATCTTCCTGAGGGTGCTGGTAAGGGCTGTTCTCCTGTAAGAAAGATTTTCCTAACATTTTTAGGCATGCTTTAAAAAGTGACTATGATATTTTGCATTCTAATTTCAGTAAAAATGGAAGACATATTAGCCAAAGCCTAAAGTAATCTGAAATTATCTCAGAACAGTTGGAGAAAAGAACTGTAGAGTGATACTTACATGCAGAAGCTGCTAATAGCTGAAGAGATTAGTCATTTAACTTTGCCATTCCTTTCACTGATAATAGTGATACAGGAATAGCAGATATGATTTGGCCAAGGGATGTTTTTTTTCCTTTCTGTATAGCAAGAAGGGATGAACTATGACTCTACAAGTCCTCCTTGGCATTCTTCTGGATGAAACAAGCTAACAAGGAGCTTGACAAAAAGAGAAGGAGTGGTTTTCATCCAGCATATTACTTAGAAACACAAAATGGAGGGTTAAGTATTTCTAGGAACAATTTCTGACAAGGGGCTGCAATCATTTTAAGCAAGTCAATGAAATTTAAGGTTATAACTCCCTGTGATCTTAAGATGAAGGAATTCATCAACTGTTTTTCTTTATAAAAGTACACAACTCCACAGTTACATGGTACATGAAAGCCTTGTTTACTTTTAGGATGAGACTAGTTGCCTTTCTACTTGATAGATATCCATGCACATCTTACATAAACATAATACATATGTATATTTATCATTCCTTCTTAAATAAATCACAAGGACTAAGTTCTCCATAGTGATTAGGGGCCTGAGTGTCCAGTTCAACAATTTTTTTTGGACAAAATGGGTACATTCCCCTTGGTCAAAGAAATCAGGCTCAATTATAAGTTTGAAATCAGGCACATAAAATTGCCAATTGCTTCAGAATTATCTTCTCAAGATTTTGCAAAGCATCTAACCCCCAAATTATTTTTCTATTAAGATGTAATAGTTATTGTAAATAATGTGTGTGGAGGTTGGCTCCAAATAAAAAATGTTGCAAAATCTACAGCAGCACAGTACTGTGGCAGGGTTTACTTTCACTAGCTTGGGTAGGCTTTTTTTTTCTCCAATCAACTAAGATGAATAAACTGCATAAAATGAAACAAATGGCATCTCTGATAGGAAATGGTTTTTCAAACATCTCTTCAATTCAAAAGTACTTAAATGTTATTTGTAAGACAAATTGAGGGATTTATTTTAAACGGGTCCATGTTTACTATAAATTAAGGGCTACATTATTTTTGTCCTGCCTAAGATAAAAGAATGTGAATGAAAGTTCTTATATCAAAAGCAACCAGGGCTGGATGTGGCAGTGATGATGTTGGGGAGGATGCAATCCAGCAGAGCCATTCTGTCACAACAGAACAGCCTCTGCCAGCACTGATAGGGACCAAAGGCCCTACAGTAGCTTTCACCCTTAGTCAAAGACCCTTTGATCCCTGCTGATTTGGTAAAATCAGAGCCTTTTCCAGGGCCCTAGATAAATGGGGTCTGCAGCTAAGGGAAAAGACTTCCATTTCATAGGTCCTCTGTTCCAACATAGACACGCTTGCATTAGTAGAAGAAAAGCCATGTCTGTGGAAAACAATTTCTTATAATCAATGAAATGGATCAATTGTTCTGGATAACTCACACCATAAAAAGGTTTTCCATAGTAGCACTCCTTTGGGTGTTTGCACATGGGCTGCAGAGCATGGTAACCAGGACTCCAGCTGCTTTTACACGGTGCTCTGTGCCCTGCTCTACTCAGCCAGTCAGGTTATAAAGTGGCTGAATACATCTATGCTCTTCTCCTGGTGTTCAGATACCAGGCCTGTGTCAGTTTTGGAAGATCACCATAACACTGGCCACGCAGGTCCACAAACAAGGATGCCATGTCATGATGCATAAAGAACAGCATGGAAGAAATTTTATCAGCTAATTTAAGGGAAAGCAAGTGGAGAAACAAGCATACAAACTTGAGAGTGGCACAAGCACCTGGCTGAAGGACTTAGCTTAATTTTGGCATGAAACCTGTTTTCCTTTCTTTTGCACATGGTTCAGGACCAAGAGATGCTAGAGCAAGATTGAGCCAGAAGCCACTGGTGGGGAGATCTCATCAGTCTTTTGCAAGGACACCTGGGCACAAGGAGACTCATCACTTTGTTTGCTACTCAGCGGACACTCATCCTGCCAGCAGCCCAGCAGAAGGGAATTGTGAACACTGCTGCAGTTGCTTTGAAGTGTTACACATGTTCTCTCAGCTGTCATACCAGGACACTTAGCTGAGCTCTCATCATTTTACACTGCAATAGTTGCAGCATCCCCTACTGTCTCTGCCATGGTCAGTCTGCCCCAGAAATCCTAACAACTAGCAGACTGGTTTTTTGTCATGCAGAATCAAAAACAATGTGAAGCAGATTAAAGGAGAAATAGTTTTCTCTGTCTCTTTATAGACTTGTTTTATTATTTTGAGTATGGAATGTCAGGCTCACTGAAATTGGTTGTCCTGGATGGTCATTTATGTATGAAATACAGGCACATTAAACTAAGAAACTGTGGAGTTTGTTCTTTCAAATGGAAATGTGTTATTTTTGAACTGCAGAACTACAGACAGGATTTCAAACTGACACTGTCACTTCTCTAAGATGATACATGGCTCTTCTTCCTATAGCACACCCAGACTGAAGAACCTATCCATCAAAAGGCACAACATCTATCTAATAATAAATAGTAATTAACATCAAATGCTGTACTGGATTTCATCAAAGCAGAGTACAAACATTAGCCATAGATGGCATCCTTTTACCCTGCCATTCAGAAGCAGGAAGGCTGAAGCACTCACTGCCTTGCATCACTCTGAGGAAGATGCCTTTCTTCTCCACCTCTGGGGTGCAAAGATCATTCCACTGGCTGGAGATTTTGTCCCATCTCACTGGTCTTAACAAGATACAGTCTCCTGACACACTTGAATGAATGGGAAACCACAACCCTCCTGGCAGTCATCTCCATCTTGTTCCAATGCTAACAAGACAAACAGATTATCTGGGGTTTTTTTCTAAAATCAACTTTCTGGTTGATGAAAATCTTACTGGTTCTCTCCAGATTCAAGTGATGACTCTCTTCACTGGAAGAGCTGCAAAATGGATTAGGCAGATTGCCTTCACGGTTTAAAGGAAACTGAAAAACCGCTTTCAGTAAAAGATAAAGTGTGGCTTTTGCCAGCTTATCGTGATGAAAAGCTAAAGAAGAGTTTCTTCAGCAAAGTACCTGCATTCACCTATTCTCCATACAGGGCATACAGCAGCCAGAAAAATCACCCTTATGTCTGAAAGCTGTCTTTAATGTTCTAGCAGATGATCCATCAGAGCATTCAAAACTAAATTAAAATCCCAAGGAGGAATAGGGGATTTAATTCTAGGATTAAGCTTTGAAGTTGCTCCCAGGAAATAAATTATTATTGGATGAGAACCAACACACCAATTATCTAGTTTACTGCTCATGCTACTGAGAGCTGCTGCAAGCACCCTCAGGGATCCGCTTTACCTAGATGGTCTCATCTTTAACACAATATCCACATAAAGGCAAAAGCTCAACTAGTCACATGCCAAGAAACTTCCCAGCCCCCAATGTTAAAAGGGAAACTGCCCACTACAAGCATACAGGGAAATAACTTTTCAGTCACTTAAGTTCCCTGGCTTTCACCTTTTAACTTGCTTTGCTGTAGATAATAGAATAGTTAATAACATGCCACTTCTTTGCTCCATGTGTTACAGTTGGGTCAAAGTTCTACAGTATTGGTGCAATCATAAATAAGCACATTTATTTTTCTTACCCAGAAGGCCTACATGCTAGTGAAGTGGCAAGGAAGCCCTACTCCATCTCAATGGCCTCTAGACAAAACAATGGGACATTTCTAGCTTTTTACTTGCTATTCCACAGATTTCTTAACACTACCCAGAATACCTCAACTTCACATATGCAGCTTCAAATCCTTAATGGTTGTTCACTGGGACATTGCTAAAACATGTACCACTTCCTATGAAAAGAGTAAGTTAAATAGCTCCAAGACTGATAAAAGTGTCTGGAGCAAAAAAGAGTACAGAGAGACATCAGAGCTGATATTTCACTCAAACTAAATGGTACCAGTTAATCAGTGCTATTATAAACTCACTTGGAACATTAAATTACTGCAGTAAAAAAATAAATCCTTCACTCTTAAAAATACATGTGTCACCACTGAGGCCAAATCTAACAGCAGAAGTGTCCACAAATATTTGGTTTTCTCCTAAAGGATGCATTTTTTTATTTAAACACCTCATGGCATAAAAATACTGTCAAAGCATCACTACTATTCTCCTCCCAAACACATGGTTCCTATCTTTTCTCCATAGATTCTTTCCAGTCCTTTACACAGGGAAACAATGCACACGAAGCAAAGGCAAAACCCCACCCACCTCCTATGCCCTCCTTCACCTGCCAAGCTCTGTCAGAACTTTTGATGCCATTTATTACACACAAGAACATAGGCAGAGGGTATATCCAACAAAGGGATTCTCTTTAATGTCACAGTGGCATAACCAGGCTGGTTAGTGTCACCAGCGGGGCTCCCTGTCAGCACAGTTCTGAAAATCCCTTAGTTCACAACATCCTAACAGCCCCTGCTTTTGTTCAGGGAAAGTTTGGGGTTGATAACAGCACCGAGTCTCTCTCTGTTCATCTCATTTCTCCTTCAGGTGAAGCAGATGGTATTACAAATAACTCACCAAGAGGGTGCAAGGGAAGGAATGGTAGAGAAGGAAAATGTTATTTATACTGTCAAGGATTCTGGAAAAGGAGCAGCATGACATTAGAAAAGCAGATCACTTTTCCAACACAGAAATATGGGCCTGAAAGCCTTCCTTGAAACAGAAGCATGAATGATTTCACTAGCAAGCCAAGAGCCTGTGAGCTGGAAATGTTCTCACTGGGTTTGAGTCAGGTGCTCACTACAGCATTTATTGTGCATTTGCATTGACCATCTAATTTAAGACAAATGTTTTCTTTACACACACTTTAAAGTGAAAAATTAGTTCTGTTAGCATGCAGCTGTGGTCCCCCAGGATAGCTCTTTGCCCGGGGGCAAACAGAAGAGAGATGTTAAAGAGCTTAAAAGTAGTTCTGAAAAATCTGTCCATGGTCAGTTGAGAGCCAGCAGCATTAGGGTCACCTGCTTCTCTGCCCATTTATTTAGTAGTCTCATTAATTCAAAAGATGGAAAAGCACGTACTAAGCCTGAATATTCACAGTCCTGGGAGAGAATATCTATCTACAGCAACTGGGGTTATCCTGCTGCTCCATCACCACCACACCTTCCTGATAAAATAAGACCTACCCTTGGCAAATTATGTTATGCAAATGGAGATAGATTTCTTTTGCTTGAGCTGTTTCCAAGTGAGCCAGCTGACTCAATAATTCAGCCCTCTGGCTGGAAGAAACATTAAGATTTCTGTCAGATTACTCTATATTCTAAAGAAAACTGCCACCTTCTTTTCTCCTTTACTTAGACATCTAGGAAGAGGCAATAAGCAAAAGACCTCTAGTACACTTCAGCTGCATCTTTTAATCTACCATCAAATTGAAATGGAGGCATTTGTCTCAACAGCTTTGAAGCCCAGCAGCTCATTTTCGCTCTCATGTTAGGTCTGACCCAAACTCAAACCTCAGCATTTTAATGGCATGCACTACTCACAAAATGTCTCATGCTCTGATGTTTTCTCTTTGTTTATTTTTTTCCATACCTCAGCTGTAAACCTGATCCCAAGACCAGGCCTTACTCAAATATAAGTTCTCTTTCCCCCTCACAGTGATTATGAGCTCAGAGCCAAGGTTTTCTTCAGCTGACCAGATTCCCTCCTCCAGAAAGTCTGTAAGTATCTCCTCTACCTGCCATGTTACTTCCAGGATGCAAGTGTTGATTATGTTTCTATGCCCTGGCAGTGGGAAAATGTAAAATATGGGCCCTTGCTGTGAATGAGCTAGGCCTTTTCCTCGCTCCTTATTAAGCACCACATTCAGAAAAGCACACAATGTTCTGTCCCTCTTCCCTCATCATCTTGAGAAAATGTCCACCTAGAGCTTTGGCCACACCCTGGCAACTTTCCCAGCCCAAGGACAGAGGCTAAGCATTACAGCAAGGCAACATTTATTGGAAGGACAGCTTAAAGCAGCTCACAGGGAAAATCTTGACTTCCTCTGGCCCTTGTAGATAGGTTTGCCTGAGTAGAGGGAAATCTGTGACTGCATTCTGTGGGTTTACAAGAAGGCCATTTGTCATTTGTTGTGCCCTTTAAGCGCAAGTACATTAAACTCCTGTGGAGCTATGAGTTGTTCCCCTGGCAAAAATGCAGCTGGACATCTCTACTCCAGCCCATATGTCAGTCAAGAGTCACAACCCTGGGCTTGATGTGCTACCAGGCTTTCTCATGCTGACAACAAGGGAACCAGCAGGCTGTTGTGCCCTTGTTGGTCATGTTCTTATCCTAGGCCAAGGACAGCCATGTGTTTTCAAACTGAAGGAATTGTACATTTTTTGTCATAAACTGACTGGTATTTCCTGCATGACTCAACTTTCTTTGGCCCCCATCTTTTGCCTAACAGGTTTTTTGTTATAGCCCAGCCTCTGCAGAGAACACTGTCTCAGTGTCACAGACAAAGGGATAGTCCACAACCTAATGAAATAAAAGCACAAGGAAGAGGGGTATCACTAATGCCACCTTTCCCAGATATTTTCATCCTCAAAAACATTAGAGAGGGTCTGTGTCTCATATTGTTCCTTGTGGAGCTCAGGGGATGTAAAGAGAAGAGAGATGCTGGGAGAGAGTAATGAAGAGACCAGTATTTAGCAAAAGTATAATTTTATGTCAAGGGTCCTTTAGTGTCATATTAGGAAACAATTTCTCCCCCCCAGAGGGTGACTGGGCACTGGAACAGGCTCCCCAGGGAAGTGGTCACAGCACCAAGACTGACAGAGTTCAAGAAGCATTTGGACAATACTCTCAGGCACAAGGTGTGACTCTTGGGGTGCCCTGTGCAGGGCCAGGAGTTCGACTCGATGGTCCCTGTGAGTGCCTTCCAACTCAGGAGTCACCCAATACTGGTGATGTGGTTGGGCTGAGCAAAGGTAGGTTTGACTTCAGTAAATCCAGTGTTGATGAAATGGCTCCTTGCTGGCCTCACTGTCTTGTGGTGTCCAGAATAGGGTACAGAAATGTCAGCAAAGCCTGGCATGCTGCTACAGGTGACTGAATGAATATGCACATTATGACAAGTCAACAGGACCTGAAGGCACAGTGCAATGTCCATGATGGCCAGAAACAGCCAGAAAAAGATGCAAGAATTAGATAAGCTGCATCATTTGGAATGCAGTCTGGTGGCTATGTGCTAGAAAAGTTACTGCCCACAGGCAGAAAAAAGCCTCACCTGACCATGATGACAAAGAGAACTACTGACTATGTAGGCATCCAACACACACCCAACATTGCCTGCATTAACACCCATAGAGAAGGTCAAACATCCCATTCAACCATTCATTACTCCCTATGTTATAATGGCATAGTACTCCTTTTTCTTCATTTGGTGAGCTGTCACCTCAGGCTGACAATTTGTAGAGGCATGGGCTCAACAACTGGAGAATTTGTTTGACTAAAACTGTTAGTACTCCCTTTGGGACACTACAAGGTGTGCAGTGACATGGGGCACATCAGGATGGGATGAAAAGTGAACACCGTGACAGTGCTTCCCCCTTCTGTGACAGCCTCAGTGATGAACTGAGGCTGCTGCCCATCAACAGAAGCTGACAGCTGTCCCTCTGCACCCTTGGCCTTAAAGGCTGCATGCTGGCAGTCTTGGATGTATGCAACTTCATGGCACAGCAACTCCAAAGATCTTCACATGTATACAAGCACCTGTACCTGCTGCTGCTGGCCTTAGCAGATGCAGAGAACATCATGAACCCATGGAGTGTTGGTCCATGTCTCCCAGAACTGATGGCCTACAGCACAAAAGCAGGAATCAGGGTCAGTCACTTGTAGCTGGGGAAAAAGAAATCTAAATAGTGCCTCAAAAAAACAAGGGGGGGCAGAATGGCTTTTTCTCTCTGCCCAGATATACTGGGTCCCAGAGTTGAGAATAGACAGGATTCTGGAAAAGGCCTTGGTACCAGACTAGGTCCCCACCAGAAGAAAAGGATCCCACGTCATAGGATCCCTGACAAGAAACATGCAATAGGATAAGATGATTGGGGCTGGGTGCAGGCATCCAGGTAAGAAAGTTGACAGCTGAGTTCAACCTGAGTTCCCTGTTCTTCAGGCAATTCCCACTGTCTCCCTCAGCCTTTATCCCCCAAAAACGCAAACTGAAAAATTTTCCTTTCTGAGAATACTAAAAAAAGACTAGGGCACCATAACAGCTGCAGAGAAGTCTGACTTCAACTGTCATTATTCCAATCATGTAAATCTTCAAGGAAGAAGTGAGGAGGACTGTGCAAGTGGCTGCAGGATTCCCCATCTGAATTGGCCATACCTGGTAGAGGGCACCAGCCACAAGTGGACAATTCTGGTCACCTGATGCTGGAGGCAGGCTGGTATTGAGCAGATCTCCACCACACAGGATAGCACTGCTTCAAAGCCCAGTGATCTCAAAGGACAGCTTATCTAAGAGGCACTGGTGCACTTGAACATGGTGCTGACACAGAGCAGAGTTAGGTATCTCCTGACTGGTAAGGAAATGAGTAGGGAAACTGGTTATGATCATCTGCTTCTACAGTAATACAGGAAACAAGCCCTTAGCTGTAAATAAACCAGCTCACAAAAAAATAAACTGAGTTGTATGGTTTCTTTGCTTAATGGAAACAGCATGATGAGATCACTGATACTGGCTAACTTCCTGCAACACATAACAATACTAGGCTGATAACAGCCCCATCCTCCCAAACTGCCACCAGGATCTGCACTATTCTTCTCTACCAGTAGCTCTACTGCATAGAACTGAAATAACTAATCACACAATCTCACAGATCTCAATGTCACAGGTTGTAATGATAGGCCCCAAACTATAAGATAGCAAGAATCTTGCATATGTACAGAAGATAAATGTCCCCTGGAGTTACTGCTCAAAAGACCACTTTGAGAGTTGTCATCAGAAGGGGCTGTCTCCTTAAAAATCTCTTTCTTCTGAAGCTTGACAGAGTTCTCTTTGGTGCCTCTGTGTGCTGCAATGAAAGTATAATCTCCTTCGAGGGGGTGAATAGGAACAACAGGTTTTGGTATTAACTACATATCCGACTGTCATTGTAACTGCGACCTTTTTGTTTCCAAGTTTCTCTTAGTGGCTGCAAAGGTTGGGAACTGCAGAGGTGCTATAGAACTTCAGGTGCTTGGCCTGAAGTCTGTGGGCATCTTACAGCACAAAGTAACAGCAGCCCCTCTTCACCAACCAGGCAGTCATAGATAGGATCACAAGATAATTCAGGCTGGGAGGGGCCTCAGGAGGCTCTAGTCCAATCTCCAGCTCAAAACAGGGTCACTTGGGAGACCAGAACCAGTTGCTGAGGTCTTGAACCAGATGAGTCTTGAAAATATCTAGGGATGAAGACTGTACAGCCTCTCTGGGCAGTCTGTCCCACTGCCTTCCTGTCCTCAGCCAATTCCTGCAGCAGCATGGAAGTATGCTCCACAGGGTCTTTGAGCCCAAAATTCTGAGGAAGACCATGTTGGCTGGACAGACCAGCACGCCTTCACAAGGGCATGAGGAGGCCTGCTCCACAATCCCCACACAGTCATATTCCATGGATCTCTTCAAAACCCTGGTCAGTACCAAGACAGGGTGCCCATCCTCCTCATCACCTGCTCTGCCCACAGATCCCTGTACAGCATCAAGATGCTCACCAGCTCCCTATCTCTACCGTGATTATTGTACCCACCCTTGCCCCCCAGCTCCCCCTTCTCCTCCCAGTGAGTATTCACTAAAGTGTCCCCTCCTTGGATATTGCATCTGAATGGTGACAACAGGGTTGCCAAGCAACATGAATCCTCCAAGCAACCAACCATAGCAGATCGCAGCAACGCGCTGCAAACCCACTCCAAAGCTTACAGGCCTGACACCATTTTGTCTCTTACCGTCTATTTCATCCAGCCATAGCTCAAACCCACTCAGATCCATCCTCTTCTCTTCCCCCATCAACCAACAGCACCATCCCAGGCACTCCTGCCCTTTCCAACCTAAATTACCATTCTATGCAACATACTAAAGGCCAGCTCCCTCTCAACAGACCAAGACAAATTATTCAAGTCCCCACTACCTGCCTTCAGCCCTCCTTCCTCTCCCCAGGACTGTTGGAACACAGAGTATTCCTCCAGGCTCACCCCAATCTTTCAAATAATGCAAGATGTTTTTATCTGCCTTTGGAAACACACATTGTCCTTGCAAGTCTTCAGCAGATGCAAAGACATGATCATCCTGAGGAGGATGGTGGTTCAATCAGCCACTGGAGCCACAGGGCAGGCAGACCCCAGCTGGTCACTTTTGGAACAAATTCCTTAGGGACTGTAAACCACAACGGCAGGAGAGAAACACAAGGCAGCAAGATCCAGAAGTGACTAATTGCTGCTCTTTATTCTGTCTTTCTGCTTTTCTTCAGGTGCCAGTCACAGCACCTCCTGGGACCAGCACTAGTGAATCCCAAACACCAAATCCCTTGTCTCACAATCACATAACTTCCTGTACAAGGGAGACAGAGGCAGAAGGTCATTTCTCTGCTTCACTCTTCTGGAACTTTTAAGCAGATACTGTGAGCAAATGAGAGGCAGTAAGCTCTTGGAAGGCACTCATGGCACTCAGGAGAAATTGAAGCCTTGGCCTTACTGCCTATAATCAGCTGAGTTTAGAGGGGGTGGAGATTTCAGGATGAGCCAACTGCTGTTTTCACTCAGCACAGCTGAGAAAGAGGCTCCCCAAGCTGCCTTGGGAGGTCTCAGAAGTCACCCCAGGAGAAGCCTGAGCTCAGGGGCTCACGAGCTGGCACCATGAGCCTGGGATGGGTGGCCATATGAGGGCAGCCCCAATAGCTAAAGGGCACACTGCTTTTACCAGGTGTATCACCATTAGGGGCTGGGATCACCTCCATGGTTGGTTCCAAGTTGACCATCTAGGGAGAGAAGACTTAGTGGCCACTTCTTTCCAATGCACATTGCCTTTCATCCTGAGAGACTTGGAGAAGGATGTTGGTTTCCAAATTGATTGTTAGGTTTGACAGGGCATGTCTACACTACTCCATGGTACAGTACACTGACATTAGAAAATCCCAGTTGTGGCATTTAATGATGCCAATAATCAGCTCATGTGCACTAGTTTGCTAAAAAGGAATTCTGGATTTGGTCTGTCCAGGCCTAGGTTACATATATCCACCTCCAATTCCATTGGCTGTACAGCCATGCCCCTGTAAAGATGTATTTTAACCAAAGCTAACTGAAAAGGGTTCAGATTAAGTAAATCTATCCTCCCACATAAAGAGGCTGCATAGACTTAATTAAATTGATAACTGGGCCAACCTGAACTAAACTAGCTCAAATTTGGGTATAGACAAGGCTTTATTTTTCTTACTAAAATCATTAACTAATCCAAGCTTTAATTGGCATTAACTGCATGGTAACAAAAGTGAATACTCAGTCCAGTTGTCTAGTGTCTCTGTATCCATCTGGCCCCAAATATAACACTTGCAAGAGCTGGACACACTCCTGAACCTACCCTCAGAATCACTATTTATTGTGTTCTCACCTGAAGCCCAAAGGACTCAGTAAAATCACTGCTTTTCCCATAAAAATAACTTTACGGAAGCATCCATACAACCATTCCTCACAGAGCAATCTGAGCAAGTCTCGCTCTTACAGAGAAGCTATAACTTCTGAAGAAGCAGCAGTTAACCAAATAATTCTGTTCCAGCGTCTCATCTATGGACCCTGTATAGGGATGATGGTATTATCCTATTTTTCTTTCTCAGCTAGTTAATAGGAAATCCCCTTTCAAAGGCAATTTCCATTTTAAATCACCCACATTAAGAGAGACATGTTTAATACCAATAAATCCGCTTTCTTAAAAGAGACATAGAAGCCAGGCTCATCGGCTGACTAAATCCTCTCCCCCCACCCCCATTCCTGCCTTGCAATCTGTAGATCTTGCAGAAGGGTGATCTAAGACAGATGTAGGTAGCTAGCTACACTTCTGAGCACTAAGCTGCTCCTCACTTTGTATTCACTCTGTGCCAAACCAAGGTCACAGGGACACGAGGAGCTAAAGTGGGAGTTGCAGCCGAGATGCTTGGAGGCTGGGTTTCCACACACCTCCCATGGGAGCCTCTCCCTACATCAGTCTCCCACTACAAGTCAGCGTGGGGTGAGTGCTACCTAAAGCCTCTGCAGATGAAATTATTTTTTCTCTTCAAAGCTTTTTGTAGCACACCAAGGAAAACCAGCCTCCAATTCACTGAGGGCTCATGATGCTCAAAACACATGCCATAAGGGTCCCTCCTCCTCTATGGGGACCCAACTCCATCTTCACCAGTGCTTCTCCTATCCAGAGGGATTGCTAGCCTAATTGCTCTTGCAGACAGCTGTACCACACCTTTGGCAGAGAAGGGGGTGGAAGCCTTTCCAGGTCTCTTGTGTGCCTAAAGCCACAGCCAGCAGCGGGGGCAATGCTGAGGCAATACCACATCAGAAGCCAGAGAACAGTGACTTCAAAGCATCCCCCACAAGGTCAGTGTTGTCATCTTATTGCAAAGCTCCATACCCTCTTGGTGATTTCCCATGGGCAGCTCCTTATGGCACTGACTCCTTCTCCACAACACAGCCAAGAAACCCCACCTGTCTCCTCAACAAGCTAACCTACTCTTTTGTAGCACTCTTCTTCTTATTGGACACGGCTGTGGCCTATTAAGGGCAGGCCTGCTCCTAACTGGTAATTAGTACAGCTGCAACTCCTCAGGGGTGAGATTACCTCCTGCACTATTCTCTTACCTTCTATCCCTCCACAGGTCAGGGCTGCAGTGGCATAGGTATCTCACTTGTCTGACAGGAACAGACAAAGCTGAATGAAGTCCCTGTTGCTTCCCCTTGCTATGACAAGTAAAAGGAGCAAAAATTACTAGGTAAGATAAAGCTTAAGAGGGAAAAAAAGCAAAACCAAGGCACAGCAGAAAACCTTGGTCTGGCTGCTCTTAGTGCTGCCAAGTACTGCCCCAAAGCCACCCATGTGATTTTGCCCTGCCTCATCATGCAGCTCCCATAGCCAGAACTTCTGCTGGCAGGTAAAATGCTGTGTCCCTGCAAAGCCTCTCATGGGAGACAGCTCCCTTCACTGAGACAAGATCGTGACACAGCAGTAGGAATCCCGAAAATTACTTTGAACCTTCTATCTGAAGCAGATATAATTCACTGTGCATTTTCCCAGTTGGAAGTCTGAACTATTTATTTGGAAAACAATCCTTGTTTGTCTGATAGCAAAGGGGTCCATTTGCTCTGGACACACCCCTGTTCCCCCATCAGGCTCCAGCTCTGCAAGCACCCCTAGAAGTGGTGTAGTCATGCACAGGCATGCCAAAAACAGCATCACCATCAGCAAGTACCCACCTGTGTGCCTGTATGAGGCAGGGCCCCTCAGAGTGGTGGGACTGAGCCCAGTGACTGAGGAGGGCCCTTCTGCAATGTCCCAACCCTGCAGCAGGACCCTTACAATCAGATCCTTCCTTTCCAGGACCACTGCCCCAACAAAGCCTGTTGATAGAGGAACATTTCAAATAGAAGTTTATTTCTTTAAGGACCATAAAGGTAAGAACAGAAGACTCTTGTTTCATGCTTTATTGTCCAAAGAATCTTGCCCTCATTTTGCTCCGTGACTCTGAGACTGACTGGGCACTGCTAAGCAGCAAGGACAGTCCTTCCACTATGGGAAACCGCCCTGCCTTTACTGGAGCAGGAAGCCATCCTCCTCCTCCTCCTCCTCCTCCTCCTCCCTCGCAGCACTCTTTCCAGTCTACATAGCATGGATAATTATATCTGTTTCTATGCTCTCCTTAACCAAAATGGTATTTCTTCAACAATTCCATAAACACAGACAAGAGCACTTTGCTTTCAATCTTGTATTTATTTTCCACCTGATGATAAGATCCATTTCTTGACCTGAGAGTGCATAAAGATTTAAAAATTACTTAATCCTCTAGTCAGTGGAGAGAAAGAGGAAGGGCAAAAATATGAGTTGGGGGAGCTTCATGGCTTTCTGCTCTGCAACTTGTCATAATAGGTCATAGCAGTTAGGTTACATTACAACACAAGACCAATTAATGATATGTAGATCAGGGTAAAGCATACAAAGATTAATATAAATTTTATGCAACAGCTTGCTTAAATAATGCTTCTAGGGAAAAATAAGTTAAGAAAACAGTGGGAGGGAGAGCACACAATCCTCATTTTCTGTTATTCCAAGACAATTTTAACCTGTTCAGTGGGCAAAACTCCTTTCTTGACCAAAATATTTTTGCTTTAAAAAGATGAATTAGTACCCTACGTAACTTCTACCATGCCCCAGGGTGGAGTTAGGTGTATGCTAGAATGTTCCTATCTGTCTGTATCTGCATTGAACTGTTAAGCAGATGCTCACTGAGGAGAAAATAGACTGCAATAAACTGGCACTGACACAGATCTGGATCGCTGGAACTGCTAGAGAGATAAAATTCATTTAAGAAATGTGGTTTTCATTTCCATTTTCCTTTAATAAAAAGCTATTGAAACATTAAAAATATCTACTATTTCAAGCAGCATACTGTACACATAAGTAAGAGAAGAAACAGAATTCATTTTATTACGTAAAATGTAATACAGCCCAATACTGCACCTCATAGAAGAGCCAAATTAAAGTCCTTTTTCAGAGCAAGGAACAAATCCTGTTCTCATTTACAGAGCTGACCTACAGATAAGGTCTGGTCCATTTTCAAAGCCATAGTCCATGTATGAGGACACACCACAGATCCCAATAGGAGAACTGCACAAGGGAAAGAAGAGAGTGAAACACATCCAAGAGGAGATCTCTAGCTATGCTGACAGTGGACTGCCCTTCCTCCCTCCATCAATCTCCTCTTTGGTCTTACTCTCAGTGCTCTCTCCCAGTCACTGTGCAGTGTTAGCCAATACACGCTCGTTATATTAGCACTGCTCTTCCCAGAATGGGGCAAAACCCTAAAACAGGCAATTCTTTGATCTTCATGCAAATCTCCCCAAGTTCTGACCAGGTTGCTTCAGCAGCATGTAATGAGCTCCTATCCTGTGCAATGAGTAGTCATGACAAAACCCCAAAATTACACAGATAAATCATTGTCTCCTCTCATGATACCAAGAACAGTAATTATTCTGCCAAATTAACCTGCCTCCAAATCAAGCTTCTGGTCTTGCACTCCAAGAAGATTTAAGAGTAGGAATTTGAAGTACTCTTAGTACTCAGATGAGATCAGAAGCAGGAGTGGAAAGCTATAATGGAGAGCTATATGCCTCTCCCCTGCCCCTGTGTAAGTCTGGCTGACAGCTCCAGAGCTGGTGGTTAAGTTGTCACACCAGCCTTCCAGGGATCTGTGAAACCTGAACATACAGCACCCTAAATGCTTGTCATTATGTACCAAAAAGAAACATTGCCATGCTAAGCTAATAGATTATCAGGTCTTCTTTAACCATGTGATGAAGATCATCCTGAACACTATAAATTGCAGCATAATTTCAACTCTGAAGAAAAATCCAAAGAGTTTTAAATACCATTTTTACTGGCTATGACCCCCCCACATTCCACCTTGTATATTTCTCTAGGAAACATTAGCATCACCGTGCTCAAGTCCCATCTCTTTCTAGTCCCTTATATTCACTGCCTTGCACCACCCTGTTGTAGGAAAAACATGGTCCAAGGTCAAACATCATCCTTGTTGCTGCAGAAGGTTTCCAGGTCACTAGCAGAGTATGGCAACCCAGAATTAGTAAGAACATCAAGACTGACAGAAAATTAGCAGAAGGCTCATAGCTATACTGAGTTTTTGGTCTCCAGGAAGAAGCTAAGCAGCCATTTCATTAGAGCCACACTTTGAATGCTCTTGCAGTGGCATAAGGAAAGCCAAAAAAGTACCAGTGCTCTTTTCAAGAATGCCTTGAAAAGCATTTGTGATGGAGAAGAGGAAAGTGCCGCATTTGGGGGTGGTTCCTGATACCAGACCCTTTAGATTCTCAGGGAGCAGAAGGGGCAGGCTGCTCCACAAGGAAAAGCGAGAAAAGCTGGGCACTGCAGGACACACCATCACCAACGCAGGCATAGCACCTGAGCAAAGCCAGTACAGCAGTCACCTTACAACCACAAATCAAGTCCAAGGTCAGTCCAGGAAACACAACAAGATTCATCAAAGCTGTGCTGCTCACTGCACAGCTCAGGCTCAGAGCAAGGCTGAGGCTAAGGGCATCCCCAGGCCAGGGAGCAGCCACAGTCAATGGGTGGGGGTTCCAGGTGAGGTGCACACAGCAACTGCAGCCCCCCAGAGCAGTGGGGCTCGGCAGCAGCTCGCAATACTCAGTTTCCCATGTCAGGGCCATGAGTCAGCTTCCATGGCTGCTGCTCCAAGTTTTTCACCTAGCAACAAGACAGACGGATGGATGGGGGGGTGTTAGAAGAGATGTTGAAGCAAAATGAGATGAGAAAGACAGAAACTAAATTGTCAGGGAGATTAAGAGAAAGATGCAGTGCCTGAAGCTATTTCAGCTTCTAAAGGACAAAGTTCATGGGTAGCAGAGTCCCTTCTGCACTTTAGCCTTCCTGGCATGGACACCTCTCATGGGGTGAGGGACACATCCAGCTCCCTCATGAGCCACACTGCAGGTCTGTGGGCTCCTGTGCTTTGATCTGCATGTCAAAAGCTCTGCACCACCTCCTCTATGACCAAAGGCTTTGTAATTTGCAGTGCATAAGCTTACCCTGATTCTGCTTCTCACCAGGCAGCACAAAGTGCTCTATCAAGGGGTAGCCATGAGGCAATTCTCACTGTGCCCACTGAGGAATAGCAAGTAAGCACTACCCTAGCTGACTTTCAGCTGGTTGAACTGAAGCCACTGGGAGGGTTGGAAGGCATGAAGCCAAGAGCTGCCCAGGGGATGGACCCCATCCAGGGCCAGAGCCCTGTACCCTCCCCCAGTACACACCATGCTGCAGTCCTTCCTGCTGGTGGCAGGCTTAGGATCAGGGAGAATAGCCAGGCTGCTGCACCACCTCTTCCCAGAGGAGAGGGTGCTCTCAGAGACTTGAGGGTCAGCACTAGGGAAGGCTGTGCCTCCTCAAGCTCTAAAAAAAGGACTTTGTTCCCGCTCAGCAATTTTTTCCCATCTGGGCTAAATCCACTCTTAGAAAGAGATAGCTCTATCTCCAGGGAAACAGGCTCTCTGCGCTCACAGGGACTCAGCCAGCTCCCCCTCTCCTTTTGCTGTGGGGTCACTCAGCAGCGAGGCTGAGGCACCACAGGGCATGGGGCTCATGGGGCCACCCCACGTCTGGAGCACAGGATGCTCCAAGCAGCATGTGCCGGTCTCTGTGCTGGAGCCGCACAGCACCTTTGTGAACTTGCCCAGCTCTGGAGAGCTCACACAAAAGTGATTACAGAGATTGACCATGCTCAGAAGTCTCTCATTACTGAGAGTGACTCGTGCAGTCTGCTTTGAATCTTCTTATTTGCCCAAAATAGCTTCATGTTCTCAGCACCAGTTTTCTTTGCAAAATTATTCACTGCCCTCCTTCCCACTACAGAGAGCCAGACATGTCCTGCTCACCAAGAAGTCCTCCCCAGCTGCACTACACCATCCCTGTCCCCCCTCACAATCACCCTCCCATCCTCTCCCCTTCTGGGTACTGCAAGTCCATGGGGTGCTTTGGGCAAGCTGGGGAGCCAAAACAGCTCAGAGGGAGTCAGGGTGACACAACAAGAGCAGAGCTCATTGCAGAGCCCCACAGACTCCTTTCCAGTTAGCTCAGCCTAGTTATCCCCTCCTCCCCACGCCTGCCTAATCTCTGGGCAAACAATTCATGTCATGGTGGAGGAAGGTTTCACCTAGTAGCTTTTGGTTTTCCTCTCTCTAGGATCAACCCTCAAATCTGAGACCCAAGGAAATTATCCCAGCAGCTACATTTTGTGGATCTGAGAGAACTGTTCTGCACTAGCATCTGAGCTAGAAAGAAACCAAGTCCACAAGAGTCTTCTGAGCTACAGTCCCCCTACCCATGCATGGACATGATACCTCTCCTATGGGTACTGTCCCAAGTAACTCACCCTTCTCTGCTTTGGGTACCAATTTCCAAATCTGTGACCATTGCTTCTACGCTCAGAAGCAGAGACAGCCAACACACCCCACACTGTGTTGCAGGAGAGTTACACCCAGGTTTCCACACAGCCCTGCCATCAGCTCTGCCCTGCTGGGATCCCAGTCAAAGAGGAGCATGGACACATGGGCAGTGGACACGCTGCCTCTCCACCCCCCAGGCTCTGGGGCAGAGCACAGTGCAGGAGCTCAGCCCTGACACAATGCCTGCCCAGAGTTAGTTGCAGGATCTGTGCCTTATCTCGCCTCAGCATCTGAAAGCAGACTTTGGCTAAGTCCTACATGCTGCTATTTAAAGTAAGCCAATTTGTATTCATTCTGCTTGCTACATTCACCAGTTGTTCTGAATTGTGTTTGAAGCTGAAGGGAAGAGGAAATGTACAACAAGAAAAAATTATACACTGGTAAATTTTGTGCTAATCCCTTCTCCTCCCCTTATCGCTTCCCCTTTTTCTTGGGTTTCTTTTTGTTTTCTGTGTTTTATGTATTATTAGCTTTAGCATAATTTTGACTGAGAAAATACGTAGCTGATAGGATGGACTAATTACACTACCTAGAAGAATTAATCACACCATCTGTGACTGACAGTGGAGCCTGACTTGTTGCTTCCTGGTAGATGGAACTACACCACCAGCTGCCCCGAATATTTCCCTGTAGAAGGCAAAAGAGGAATTACTGTCGGAAGCATCATTTAAAAGCCATTACTTCTCTTTTTGAGCAATTTAACGCCATTGGGTGACCTAGCCTGGCTGGCCGAGTCAGGGATGAGGCTCATTTGCCTTCCCTTGTGATCTTTCTACCGATATTTCTACACATATCCTGGCCCTCTGTCACTAGCAATTAGGGGGCTCAGTCAATCCTAAGAGCTGGAATGGGGCCATTTTCAAGGCAAGTGGTACAGTGTGGGTAATGTCCCTAGAGCTACCCTCTTCCTCTACCTCTTCACATCTCCTGGAACCACCTCTCTGGATAAACCCATCCATGAGCTGGAGCCAGGCTTTGTCTGCAGGTTGGCACAGCCTAAACATGTTTTGGGGGTTGCATTAACAGTGTGATGGTCAGGATCATCATAGGACATCCAGCACCCTGACTCTGTCCAGTGTTCTCACAGAGACTCCCAAGATCAGCGTCTGCTGTTATTCACCAACTATGGGTGGGATGGGAGGGCAGGCCATTCCCTCAGCATTCACTGTGCATGGAAAAGAAGCAAACACACCTCAGGGGAAGCAGGGACCTGGAGTGAGATTTTTCCTTCCTGGAAAGACTGCATCTCTTACATGTTCACCCACAGAGTCCCATCTACCTGCTGCTGCCCTGCCATCCACAATGGACTCTGGCTGCAGCCATGAAAGGACCGTGGCAACTTTGGTGTCTGCAGCCAGCTGAGGATGTGTCCTGGTTTATATTCTGGCTGACAATAGGCCTGCTGAAGATTGTGATGGCTGAATGTGGGTGATGGAAGATCTGTGCAGATGCACAGACTTGAATGTGTGTTTTCAGCTAAGGGAGAGGAGTCGTGCCCACACGGGTCAGGAAATTTTAAGCAGTCATGCTTTAAGGTAGCTGTTCATGCCCTTTTTGCCTCCAGCTCTGCTGCAGTTCTTTTCCTCCCACTCGTCTTTTAAGCCCACTCAATTTACACAGGGTAAGCTGCAGTTATGTTAGAGCAAACCTCCTGCTTGCATAAACACATTCCTAAGCAAAATTCAGCAAACAACTGTACATATACCCCCTTGATATTGTTTGGGAGGCACACATTACATGGACAAAAAATCCCACTCTCCAGCCCTTGATCCCTATTTTTAACCAAGGTTCTGGTTTCTCTCAGTGCTGAACAACTTAGTGCAGTGATCCTTAGCCTGAGAAACCTGAATTCTTCTCCAGATAATCAAGGAAGAGCTCGAGAGATCCACTAAAACCTTATGTTTGTCTGACTCCGTTTCTGCCCTGGGTCTTGAACAGCATCCAAAGCATACATGAGTTAAACCTTGGCTTAGGTTGCAAGATGTGGCTGGGGTGTGTATTCTATTGCCATCTGTGAGAGGTGGGGCAGTTTTCTTCTGTTAATTTGGCCACCTGTTAAAACCAAGTGGGGCAGTTTTCTTTATCTCTTCCATGACCCATCTTCCCTCTGGGAAGATATCTTCTGTTAATGGGCCATTGAGTGTCCCTGCATGACTGATAAAATTACATCATCCCATTGTGAGATGCTCCACCCAGGAGGAGGAGACAAGCATTGCTACCTGGATATAATCTGAGATTTTGGAACACCAGAGACAGCCTTTTCCCACGGGATTCCCAGAGGAGCAGCTGTCTTCTCCACTGGATTCCCAGAGGAAGACCAGGCCCATCTACACCACCACTGGACCTTCAGAGGAAAACTCCTCTGAAGTAGGGCCCACCCTTCTACAGGATCACTGCTCCAACAGAACCACACCTGCCACCACAGAAGGACTGCAGCCACCATTTAATCAGATTGCTACCAACACCCTGACCAACAGGGCATCAGGTCATACTCTGATTCTGTCAGTGGTTGGGTTTTTTTGTACTATTGCATTTGTATTTTTAATTTTCCTAGTAAAGAACTGTTATTCCTATTCCCATATCTTTGTCTGAGAGCCACCTAATTTCAAAATTATAATAATTTGGAGGGAGGAGGTTTACATTTTCCATTTCAAGAGAAGCTCCGGCCTTCCTTAACAGACACCTGTCTTTTCAAACCAAGACAAGGCTGTAGGAAACACACACTAGCAGGACACAGACAGACCCTGGGAAATTCCCAAGTGCTCACAGTGGAGGTGAGCCTTATCTTGGAACTGATATTGGGAAAGGTCTGTGATGGCAACAAAGGACTGTCAGTACACAAAGATGCTCTGGCCTTAACCTGTAGGCAGGATGTTGAGAACAGCCCACAGCTCTCCAAAGGGCTTTTTTAAAATCATGAAATTCCTTGGTGTGTGCTGAAATACCAAGGTACTAGCCCTGCACTGCCAGAGCAAGGACTCATGTCTGGCTTATAACATCTGCACAGCTGCATTTCACATGTGACAAACTTCCTGAAATCTTTCTCTTATTAAAACGACATAATTTGGTGGGTTTTCTTTCTTCCTCCCTAGGTAATCCTTGTGCTCATTCTCATTGAATGAAATTCTCCACCTCCAACTTGGGAGTGCTTGTTTTTGCAGCCAATGGCCACTCCCAACTCCAAGGACATGCCACCAGTTTCTCTTGGAATGACTATTTTCTGCATCTTGCCAAGTTCTGTATATGTGGGTGAAGGGTGGAAAAAGAGCGGGCTGGAGTAGAGCTGGAGAGCCAAAAGGAGATGTGGCAGCAGAGGAAGGAACAATAAGCCAGAGAGGGTCTAAAGAAAGGGTAAAGGATGTCTGATTCGGGGGAACAGTCACTGGGGAACAACAGGAAAAATCTGGGGAACAACAACAGCAATGCAATGAGTGAGCAAAAGGAGAGAGCTAAGGAGGAGCAGATGTACAGAGAAATGACAGGGAGACGCCAGTCTGCTGTTTGCAATTCTGGAAATAGTGATGGGGTGAAGGATTTGGACCTGATACAGGATATTCAGGCACACGTTTTTCAAGAAGCTGTTCCTGCATTTCAGCTGGGTATTTCTGTGACATTGAAATGTCACTTTATTTCTTTATACCTTCACTTACTTACCTGTCATTTAGAGGTAGTGATAATATTTCAATCACAAGAGCATGGGTATACTTAAGCAAAAAGCTTCAAGATCGTGGGTGAAACTGCAAAGTATTGTCACACTCAGATTTCACACATGTACAGACATGCTCAAATGACCTTGTACATTGATATCTACATGTATGTAGATTCAAATATATCACAAAGATATGTATGCCTTATTTATTTAGGCCAAGCTGACATTTCATGGTTGCCTAGTTACCAGAGAACAATAATGAGAATCTGCTTAGTATATATTGCATGATGAAGGGAAGGGAGAGGGCACATGGGTATCATGTCAGACACAACCACTTGTCAGGTAGGTTAGCCCTTTTCCTGGGAAACACAGAGAAAGGCAAAAGAGATCAGAGCTGGAAGGAATTCAGAGAGGAAAGCAATAAGCTGGGACAGGAGGTATGTGTGGTTCTCAGAATTCCCATGGCACATCTGGGAGCATGAAGCAAAGCTCAGGTCACTGGAAGCTGTGAAATGTTCCTTACTTTCATGACATATTCCAAGTCTCAAGTTAAACAGACATTGGGAACATCATAAGTGGTTACAAAATTTGCCTTTACTTACACCAGATCTCTACCTTCATCCACACCAGTACTGGTACCCTTTCCTCAAAACAAATGCCTTTGCCTACTGTAAGGAAGAAGGAGGTTTTGCTGAACAAAAAAAAAAAAAAAACCAAAAAAAAGCCAGCACAAAAAAAGTGCATTATTCCCTTCCAACTGAATTAATTTTCTCCACTGGAGCTCCCAACCATTTCAAAATTTGCTTGGCCTGATTTTGTAAACTCATGGAGGAGCCTTAAGGTTCAGAAACTCATCTGACTGTTTCATTTCATGCTAATGGTAGTCTGTGTAAATTTTCTGATGGAAAAAATCTATTTCAGATTGGCATCTTGTGTTGCCAGATCTCATACAAGCCCAGAAAGCCTAATGAGGGAGCTTGAATTCATCCCAGGACACCCTGAGAGTGGTTTATGGTTCAACATTCCCTTCAGAATATAGATTCTGGAGTTCAACCTTCCCTGAAGGCACTTCTGATAGCAGACAAAGAGGTTAAGACAAAATTAAAGATACAGTATATTTGCCACTATCCATGTATTAAAAATAGACTTGCTAAGCTTAGAGACAAAAAAAAAAAAAAAAAAAAAACAGGCTTTTGCTATAGTTAAGCTGCCAGAACTTCACTCTCTGCATTATCCAGCTTAAAAGATGCTAGAACACAGTCCTGGTACTAAGGATCCAAATCTAGGCAAGACCCTTGTCCTGGGTATATCTCAGACACATACTGGATATGTTACTTACCTTAAATACATAGCTCCCTCACAAAGTTCCACTGAGAGTTAAGGCTTCTTTCCATACTCCTCAATTTCCAAGAACTCCCTATGACTCATAACATTAATATTTAATCAAGCTATGTTAACATTTCTTCCAAATGATTATTGACTGTCCTAACTTTAGAGATGCTGTTGTTGTCCCTTGATCATATCTAGGAACAACTCCTGACAAGATAGTTAAAAAACCTCTTTGCTGGTGAAGTTAAATACCAATGTTGAACTTGGCTCCAAACAAGCCATTTTAATGCTCTTAAAGAAATACTGCTATGGCTGTCAAAGCATATGTCTGGTACTGGACCCAAAGGACCACCCAGCCCAGTGCTCTGAATACAGCCAAGAACCAGCAAAGGTTTAAGAAAAGACAGTGTAAATACACAGCGATCCTTCTCCCACTGTATTCTCCCAGCAGCCAGATATCTGGGGCTGAGAGTTTCCTGAGCCAAAGATCACATCTGCGTCAATGAATTTAGTAGATCTTAATGGCCTTTTTTTTTTTTTTCCATAAATGTGTCAAGATGCTTTTAGAACTATTTATAATTTTGCCCTTCACACCATCCGGTGAATTCCACAATTTATGCATGCACCAGATGAAAAAAAGTGCCTCTTTTTGATTTTGACTGATGAATTTACTGGGGATTCCTACTCTTCATATTAAGAGAAAACAGTAATTTCCTACCCATCTCTGTGATCCTCCTAGACCCCTGTCATGCCCTACTCAGATATGTTTTTTCCAGGCTCAAAGTCCTAACACCCTACCAAATAAAAGGAAGGGTTTGAGTTTTGCTGCCTTATGAACTGAGATACTGAAAAGCATGCAGAAGTGTAGAAAATTGTATGTTTATGGTATGAAGTAGATTTACATTATACAAACATACCAATGAGATTAGTACATGCAGTCCATTGCAGGCTCTTGATGAAGATAGGACAGAATGGCAAACAATCAGCCCTGGGGAGAACAGTGCTTGGGACAAATCATGCTTGCCCACTATGGAAGGATGTTGTTACATCAGAGCAGTAAAAGCAAACATTTCTTCATAATTCAAACCAGTTTCAGCTCAAATAATCTGATCCCAGAATCAGCTGTACTGCCACAGACATCAGATATCTGGTGTATTTCTATCCAGCCAATTACAAAGCCTGTTACACATAAGGCTGAATAAAGTGGCTCTGGTTGCCTAGAATCTGATCTAAATTACAGCTCCAGCAAATTTTAGATCAAACTTAACTGAGAAAGTTTTTAAACTACCTTGAATTTTGGAGGCATATTCTCCAGGTCTGGAGTTTGGGTTTTTTCTGTACTCATACACCCAGATAAGTACAAAATATTGCTTTTTAATCCCCTCTGCAGGACAAAAGTCACCTCACCAACCAACCTTCTGGGATGTGCCATAAATCATGCTGAGAGCCAAGGGCACAACATAGAGGAACTAAAGAAACTACAGCAGAAAGGCAAAGACCTTAAAATGTCCACTGGCAAATTACAACTGAACTTCACTTCCTGGCCTCTATCCTCAAAGGTTGTGGCAACTAAAGCTTGTGAGATATTGAAATGACCCTTGACTATTACTGTCTACCTACTTAGCAAGGCTTATTTACTTCATGTTCATCATGCAATCTGAAATCATCCAATAATAACTATTCTAAATAAGTCAACCACGTTTTCATATTTAATGTACATACTGTAGCTAAATAAAACCACTTTTGAGGGGTAAATAATTGCAGAGGAAGAGAAAAATTCAAGAGCGTAGGCTATGAAGATGCACTTTCAGCTGAAATTTTTTAACAAGCAATTAGTTGAGGCAGAAAAGCAGGAAAACTGTTCTTATATGGCTAAATCAACACTAGAGGAGGGTTTCACACTAACTGTGGTAGGTAAGTAGAAGAAAGCAAGGTGGCATATGAGGGAGGGGTCGGTAGGGGGTTATGGTCTAAAAAAATACAAGAGACAAGAGCAAGGAACCTGAACCATAAAGTTGCCTCAGGCTGAGTCTGGGGGCAAGTCCTTTAAATTCCTCTGTTGAACAGATTTTGCATTTATAGTGGGAGGGTAGAACTTACAAATGGGTACTGTAAGGATTAATAGAGTGAAGACATTTAGGAATATAAGTGCAGTACAACCAGCCTCAAAGAGTGAAAAAAAACAGGAGCTGGACTCCAGAAAAGTCACTACAAGGTCTTCATATTTTTCCCTCTGGAAAAGCTGCTGTGTTTGAGCAGTCTTTGGAGCACTCGATTCCCAGCTCCCCAGCATGTAACATTCACAGAGTCACCAGCATTCCCAAAAGCAGATGGTGACTCTGGATCACCTCTGCAGTGACTCTGGCCCCTTAGAGATGCAGAAAATCCAGCTCCTCCCCACAAGTGACAGTAATTCCCTCTGCTCCACACACCTCCTCATGCTCAGGACCAGCAGTGAATTATAAACTTCTGAGCCCCACCTCTCCTGATGCTGTCCCAGCTCACAGGAGTTACTTTCTACTCCTCTTCCTTATTCCTTTGCCCACCTCTACTGAGATTCCTCTTTGCTCTACGACCCCTAGCACAGCCTACCACACAGGTTCCAGTGAATCAAGGTGGAATAGGATGGGGTGGAACTACACAACCTCAGCAGCATTCAAGACTTCCTGATTCCTCCTTGCCTAGGGCAGAGAAGGGTTTGGAATCTCACTTTTTCCCTTTTCCACACCTACAATGCTAAAAGTGAGTGGAGTAAAATGAAGTCAACCCATTTTACCTGAAGGTGACAAGGGAGGAGCACTGCACAGAATATCTGTTCCCTCTACTGTGTGCCCACAGGAGGTCCACTGTCCTTCCTCACAGTTTAAAAACAGTTTCCCAGTCTTTTTCAGAATCCACCAAAAAACAGTAGCCACCTCCTCAATGAAACTAGGATCACAGTTGAGAGCTATGAACTGTCCTCTGGCATATAGTGTGAGGTGATAAAGGGATCTTTTTCAACCAGACCAGCCAGGTGGGCAGGCTAGGCAAGGCCAGAAAAGGGTGTGAAATAATGAAACAATGCAAAAATCACCCCCTGAATCACACAGGAATTGCTCCACTGGAGAGGGGAGCAAACCTGGAGGAAGATGTGGCAATGACAAAGAGGATCTGAATTTTAAAAGTAAGGGTTTTTCTGAAAGTACAATTGAGACCATTGGTACGTGCAGGCCACACACGTTATCCTGTATGTAATGACACCACCTTGGGGTTTCTTCCCACAGAAACAGCCCGGCCTGGATTTGGCCAGCAGTGGAGCATGAGGAAACAAAGCAGGAACTGTGTTGGTGGCTCTGCAGACAGCGCTCTGTCACCAGAGACAGCTCTGGATGAGCACGTCCCTGAAAGACTGTATCTGAGGATGCTGTCTGCCAGATGGCCACAAATTCTTCCCAAGGCTTTGGAGTTTGTCATGATTTCATCCTTTTTTAGGACTATGAAGCCCTGCCTCATGCAAAATGAGGCTTTGCCTGCTTTAAGCAGTGGTGAGGCAGTGCATCCAAGAACTCCCAGAATAGGAGACTGATGTTTCCATCCAGCATTTGCAGGTAACTCTGCTCATACCAAGGGCAGCTACCACACACTCCTATTTCAAGTGGGGATGAAGCATGTCTCCCCAGGTAGTGAGAAATATGTCCTGTGGAGGGGCAGGCTGGGTCAGGGAAATGGTCAGTTCAGGAAACGACTTGGAAGCAGTGGTTTGTAAAGCCAGAGTGGTCTAGGACCATGTCTGATCTCAGGGGAGAGGTACACCACCAAAGCAATTTGACGTGCAAGGGACCAGAACTGATAAAGAGGAAAAAGAAAGGAGGAGATCAAGTGGAAATAGGAGGATGTTGAGAGGCAGAAAAAACCAGCAGATGAGATGGAAAATGCAAGCTGGATAAACACTATTCTATCCCCGCTCCTTACTGAGCAAAAGCACTTTGAAAGTAAGTCATTATTATTATTATTATTAGGAACATAAAGAAATAATCCCACTTTTGCTCTATCATCTGTCTGTTTGGCTGAGAAATGTCAGATGCTCAGGGAGGGGAGGAGGAAAGGTTGACATCAGACCGCATCCATTTGTAAAATTGTATCTGCCAGTTTCCAGAGGCTGCAATCTCCAGTTAATATCAGGAGTGAATGTGAAAGGTTAGACAGAGGGGAGCTGGGGGTGGAGGAATGATGATTTTCAGTTCTCCCCAGCAATTCTTGGCATGAAAGCCAGCACTTGATAACGAATTGACTCAGTCACTAACTCACATAGGCTCCCTCTCTAGTAATGGACTCCAGTCTCATTAGCAAATACAATTGACAGTAAAAATAAACACACTTGCACCCTCCCCCTCGTGTGCTGCTGACACAGGCTTGATTGACAGATCTCACAAGTACATCAATGAAAGGAGAGGACAGCTGCTGTTATCAGCCAGCTTGAACACGGAATGGAGCTAATAATAATATCTTACTTTTACACAGTTTCTTTCTGTCACGATCCAAAGCGCCATAGAGAACAGAGCAGTCTAGCAAGCTCTGAATGGTTTGCAGTAAGTAATTTTGAGAAGGAACTTCTCTGTTCAGTTGCTCAAAGGAGTCATATTTTAAATTTATTAATTTTCTGCCATCACTGACAGTGAACAATACCCAGAGTTAACAGCCTAGAAAAGAGAACAACAAAAAGCAGCCAGGCTTTGTTTTGTTTGCAAAATAAACAAATCTCAAACAGTACCTTTGGTTCTGAAGCATGACTGCACATACCTAGGCCTCATCCTAGTGATGAAGTATTCTGGCAAGCCTCAGGAAAAATTTTCAAAGACATTATGCCTGAGTTATCTGAGAATGAAAGGGGGAAAAGATGGAAGAAAGTGTCTTTACAGACTTTAAACAAATAATTAATCAGATCTCTTTGCACTACTGAAGTGCAAGTAGTTGAGCTTACACTTCGGTGATGAATTATCATTACACCAGATCATAATGAAGAAAAAAATATTAATTGTTGCAGAAGTGTGTCCAGGCATTAACAATGTACACATGCAGTAACACCACAACATTATGCACAGAACATGCCTAGCAGTCTGCAATGGCAGATGCAGTTTTATACAGAAGCAAAGACTTCCCATCAAAGATTATACATTGCAAAAATTCCAGCAAAGAGCCATTATGCATATACTCCACAGGCTGTGTCTGAAGGCACTATTTAGAACAAGAGCCATATGCAAGTCTCCCAGCATGCAGTGTTCAGTATGCATTATCCCACTTCACACCACTCACTGCACAGATCCTCCTGCCTGAACTGTCAGCTGTAATCTCACCAAAAAGGGCAAGAGAGTTGAACCCATTTCCCCTCATGCTTAATATCATGGAGTCTGGAGTGCAGTTTCACTCCTTGGTGAGAAGGTTTCTGACAAGGCCCCACATTTTCCACAGCAGCAGAATTTTCTATGGAATACATTTTATTTCCTCTTAAACTGCAGCATTGCATTCTTCAGGTAATACCATTCTGCTCTAAAGAAGAAATCTAAAAATAAAGAAACCTTAAAATACCAAGAAGATGTAATCTGATGCCATGCTGCCCTCCTGAATCCACAATCAGCACAGAAGCACCCTTTTCCATTCTCCTCCAGGGAGGTCTTATGCCTGAGCTAGTTCTGTGGCTCTTCGGTACATGTGAGAAAGGCATAAAATCTTCCCTTTTCCTTACTGGCATCTAATGCTAATTAAAACAAAATTATTAGCTCTATTATGTCCCCTGTAATAGAGAAAAGAGATGAACAAACCAGGGGTTCCTTAGACCCAGTACAGGCAGTGGCTGACTTACCAAACCCCAAGCTACCATCGCTTCTCTCATTGCTTTCCCCAGCAGCTGGTTCAGCAGTGAACAGCAACCAGTACAAAAACTCATTTCACATTGAAAAGAGAGATGCTGTGCAAAACATTTTAATTTTATATGTAAATACCTTTTCTTTTTTTTAAAGAATTCTTCTACAAATTGTACATGCTATGCAAAGTAAGGAGTTTTCTAGTAGCATTAAGACCCAGTCACTGAGTCATGAGTTTTGTTTCTAGCAGCTGGATGGCAAAGCCATCTCAGATGTGGTTCCTCCAAATAATCCAGCCTGGCTGGTTCTTGCCCAGTCACTTCTTATCTCTTCTGCTTACCCGGCACACTCCATCTACTGCCATATGTTTCCCAGCAATGCTTCTATACAGTAATCTGTGGACATCAGCTTGTGGACTGGAAGAAAAGGGAATCACACTCAGCTCAGATAAACTGGCAGCAATGAGTAGTGTTAGGGACTGGAGGTTGCCAAAATCTCAGTCCCTTAGAGGCTGAATATAGGATTTTCTGCATAGATGAAGGTCCTGAGGAAGTAGAGAAAAAGTGAAAGGGTTTCTTCAGGAATGAGGAAGAAGAGGAAGGAAAAATGAACCAATCCCCACATATAAGTTCAAACCATCAAGAACACACCTATTCTTCCTTTGATGTAGAGATGGAAAGCCACCATCTTTTGTTCCCAGGCTAACCATGACACCATGTTTTGCACAAAAGCCCATCTGTTGTTGATGCTCAGTGTGCTCGACGTTCTCTGTTCCCCTCCACCACATGCTGTTGCTGTGGGGTTCAGTTCTTCTCTTACCAAACCTCATTTGCTTTCTGCAGCCAACAAGCTGCAGCTCTGAATGACTCCTAAAGAGAACAGAAGACATGCAGTTTCTGATCTTGCTGATGGAAGAATTTGCTTTGTAACCTTTGCCTTTTCTATTCCAGCATACAGGAATTCCTCTGTGTACAAACACCCCCTTACTTTTGTACCAAATTGCCCCAGATTCTTGCTCCTCCTACTTCCTGTGTAGCATTCAGCACATCCTGCCTCCTGGGCCAGACCCTTCTGATAACATCAGGTGAATAGAATAGGAGAAGTTCTATAATAGAACATTTTGTTTATTTTAAATCTATATTTATCATGCCAGTGTGTATCAGAGAAGATTTAATTAGCCAGTGAAGCTTGCCTTTGGTATGTTTTCATGAATACAGTAAGAGTTTTGAAGCATGACTTCAGGCTACTACCACAAACAAAGAAAACATACCATGAAATTAAGAAACATAATAATATACAAGAGAAGACACTTGGCTGCTGTTACACATTTCACTGAGAAATAGGCCACCACCAAACCTGGATCAAGCTGCCTAAATCTGGGGATATATTTTAATTCCGATCAAATTTTTGCGCTGCACTCTCAGTTAATTGCTGGAAAGCAGTTAATTGCACGTGAGCTGCTGCACAGGACCCTGGGCCAAAATGAGGAGAGAGAAGAAAGCATGAGCAACTAAATAAATGGCACTGATGTGACACATTAACGAAACCCCAAGATTGTTTTGCACTATTTTGACAGCAAGGGCTCCAAAAAGACCGCTGTGCCAGCCACGACAACACCAGAGCACAGCACGACCCTGCCCATGTTTCTGCCATGCTCCCTTTATGGGTTTGCAAGATCTGAAGCAGACTCACCCAGCAGCACAGCCCTTCAGAGCATAGTTAGGTCCTGCTGGTGTCAACGATGTGGTACAGCCAAGTAAATACTAAGAGTCAGCATCAAGAGTCAAAGCTGACCTAAGCAGCTGCAGAATGGCATCCTTGGGATATCCACGCCACCTCCCAGTGAAGGAGGTGCTCAGGTCTTCTCTGGTATCCCTTTGACCCAATTCTAACTCCATCACACATGTCTTGCCTGGCCTTCTCTGATGAGCAGAAGTTAAATGATACATTTGACTTTGCAGGTATGTCATAAAGATTCATTATTTATAATTTATATTTCCCTGTATGTACTGCTGTGTGATGCCATTTATTATCTTTCAGTCCTCCATTCATGTTCAGAGGAGAAATCAAATACAAACCCCCTATTTCAGACTACCCAGAGGAAAACTGTCCAGCCCAAATTTCTAGAAACTGCTTTCAATTTTATCTACCATGATTTCTAGATAATAGACTTTTTCTCCCTAGTTTCAGCAATGCTGAAAACATGCAACCTGAAGGAGCAGGACTACATCAGGAATCTTTATCAGGCATGGTTCTGCTGGCAAATTCCTTACAGCTTTACTGTGCTTGCAGCACCCATTAATGCATGACTGTCTTCCCCATTACCACTTCTACATAGCACAGAGTGAGGAAGAAAATAGGACCTGCCAGCAGACACCTGGGGTTGGCATCCAGGTGTGAGCAGCTGGGGCTCTTTCACGTGACTCGGGTTATGAGGAAGCAACATTTGGAGCATAAGGATGAGGAGCAGTGTGGGAAGGTCTTACCAAAACTGGCTCTGTCACTTCAGGGCTGAACAGAAGATTTCATTCTCCAAGAGCTGCCAATCTAGTACTTTTCTGCTAGTGATAATATTTCCTAAGTTTAAAAATAAACTTAGTGAAGTATGTGCTACCTAACAATGTATGTCTCTTCAGTATCAGGAAAAAAAAAAAAAAAGAAAAAAAACTACTGAAAATCAAGCACTTCAAACCCAAATCAGGTGTAGCCAAATTATAGCTTAATATGTTTCAGGTATTCCATTTAGAGCTTCTGATCTTTCAAGGAAATAGGTTTTCCCCACTGAGAAATGTATATGCAGTGAAATTAAAGCAACTTTAGCCCCATGTGAACCAAAAGTAGGTTGGGCATCTATTTTAAATAATCACCCAAGTGTTAATTTTTCATGATGGAAAGAAGACCTGGGAAGAAAGGAATATTCTCTTCTTCTAACCCATATGTTCACCTCAAAACTACTGTCTTTGCTACTCAAACCTGGGGTGTAATACAGCATAAAATCCAACTTGCTGCTGTTTGCCATCTTTAGAGATAGGGCAGGGCACAAGGTGGCCTGGGGAGTCCTCTTTGAATATTTGGGGCACCAACCAAGTGCTATCTAGCACGAGAGGAAAACAAGATACCAGGGTGAGGGGGAAAAACCCAGCATATGTACAAGCCTTGAAGCTCAGACCCTTCTTCCACCTGAAGTCCATCCTCCCTCTCCCCTTCCTCGCTTGGGAGGCAGATCCTGAGGGAACGGTGGCATCCCAGGTGGCCACAGGGGCAGGGAGCTGTGTCTCAGCTGGTGTGGGACTTCTGCTGCCACCCCACAATGGCCCTCCATGAAAAGAGGAAAAAATAAATCCACAGGCAAAGAAGGAAGGCAAGTGCTGCTAAGTGGCTCATTGGTTTCTATGGCAACTGGCTCCGCTCTACTCCAGCTGCTTACCCCACAGTCCCTCTGTCACCCTATTTTTATCTGAGAAATCAAAGAAAAAGGAAAAGTGGTGGAGGTTTGGGGAGGAGAGAGTTTGGAAATCTTCTTGGGTTTTGCAGAGAGAAGGTTAATACGCATGCAGCCGTGTCTTGCTTTTAATCACAAGTTAAATCCTCTGTGGGGAGGCTTCCTATGGGATTCCTCAGACTCCGTGCGCTGTCAGATCCCACATTTGCCACCATCATGAAGAAGCATGCAAGAAAGGCAGCCCAGCCATGCCCTCCTAAGAATGAGAAGCAGCTAGGCTGTGAATTTGACCTAGGCATTGACACCAAAAAGCACAAGAAGAATCTTCTACTAGGGAAAAAACTCCCCTCCCACAACCCAACACAATGAAGTGATGGAAGTCAAGACACCAATATTTTAATAGCTCTTTGGTCTGAAAAGTTATTTCCTTTTTATTAAAACAATGTTGAATCTGTCCATGATCCCTCTATCCTGCATGGTGCCAGAAAATCCTCACAATAAATGCAACATGTTTTGCTCAAATATCTCATTAAGGGAAGAGCCAGGACCACATTTACCTGGGCTGTGCCAAGACTAAGCTTTAG
Organism: Agelaius phoeniceus; assembly: GCF_051311805.1. Classification (NCBI taxonomy): domain Eukaryota; kingdom Metazoa; phylum Chordata; class Aves; order Passeriformes; family Icteridae; genus Agelaius; species Agelaius phoeniceus. The sequence goes on along the minus strand of NC_135269.1, from coordinate 25,867,164 downwards.
TTCATGGATTTTGGTGTTGGAGTCTTTGTTGTTGAGCTTCAATATATCTGCTGGTAAATATAGAAGATATTGTAGCTTGCAGTTTCAGTAAGGATTGGTGTGTGTGTTAACTAAAGCATGGAGCCCTTGCCCTCTTCTGATTGACTACAGAATCACCAGATCAAAGAATACGCTGGGCTGGAAGGGGCCCACCAGGATCATCAAGTCCCTGGCCCTGCACAGCACCATCCCCAGGAATCACACCCTGTGCCTCAGGGCATTGCCCAAAACTTCTTGAGCTCTGTCAGGCTGGTGCTGTGACCACTTCCCTGGGGAGCTGTTCCAGTGCCCAGACACCCTCTGGGTGAAAAATCATTTCCTGATATCCAACCTAAACCTTCCCTGCCACAACTTCAGGCCTGGCTTCCCTTGGGTCCTGCCTTTCTGAAATAAATGTGCCCAAACAGTGTGAGATACAACTATTTTGACAGATATTTCTAGCTTCACTCCCCTCCTTCTCCCTAGAAATTCCAGAAGTTTTATAACAAAATGTTGCAACTATCCTCCAAATAATGATGCTTAAATTCCAAAGAAGGCAGATTGACGCCATAAACATCTATATTCACTTTTTCCATTTCAACTGGCATGACATTTGATGCTTACATCCACACTGTTCCTGCTAACAGCACTGTGGAAGTCTACCTTTGCACCACACATTTTCACTGGCTGCCACAAGAAGGGATATTGATCTGTGTATCTCTGCTCACACAGCAAGGTTTTCCATTTTGGAGCTGTGATATTGTCGTACTAAGAGGACAAGGAAAAGATCAATGATTTCTAACAATGATCACTTTTAAGAGGAAGAGCATTGGTAAAATGCCTTACTAGTCCAAGTATCGCATTTGCAGTCTCTGCAATAAGTTCTGTATCCTGGCAGGCATTAACTCCATTGCTTTTGATAAGAGCAGCATATTGGGAAAGAATCACCCACTTTAGAAATGTTACTGACTATAGCATGTGATGGTATATACTTTATATAGAGCAGGTTGCAGCCTTACAAAACTGTGTAAGAAGTGCCAGGGCCCTAGGAAGGCTGGGGGCTCCACAGGGACATCCCTACAGCCCTGCTAAGAAGCAGAGCATCTGGGAGGCACCAGGGGCGGCCCCATCCCATGGCATCAGGTACCTCTGTGGAGCAGCAGGGCCATGGCTGGGCAGGGCAGAGCTGTGGGGAGCTGGAGAGCATCCCTGCTGCAGCCTCACTGGACAGAGGCTGATGGCTCTGGGGGCCTGAGGGCCTGGGACCTGGGCAGAGTGGAAGAAGCCCTGAGAAATGCTGGGCAAGGACAGTCAGGGTTGTTGGTGCCCCCCTTGAGAGGCCTTGACAAGAAGTTGTACAAGGTATCTCAAGAAACATTTCAAACATTTCAATTGCTAGGAATTTGGAAGCTGGCTTACTCCATAAAGCTACTGGGATTTTTTACTTCCATCTGTGGCCCCCAGAACATACAGTGGCAGCATACCTCATGGTTTATTCACCACTGTGTGAAGCAGCCAGGTACTGCAATTGCCAATTTTTCTCCAAATGGCCCTCTGTTAGTTTCTGGAAAGGCAGGAAGAAAAGGTGCTCCCAACAAGACCTCTTCTGATACATGTTACTTCAAACATTGTGATCAAGTCCCTTCTGAATGTATTTAATTTCTTGAAGCCACTACCAAGCTCATCCTCCCAGGGAACCTTGTAAAATGCATTATCAAAATCTTCTCTGGCACGAAACAACACATTCACCCTATAACCCTCCTGCACCTCTGCACAGTCTGGGGGACTGTCAGGATGAAAACACACACAAGAAAGCAGAGAGGACTCAGGACTACAAATCTTTGTTTGACAGCCTTGGAAAATGAGAGGCTCCCGAGAACAAGACAAGGACATAAAGAAACATACAGAAGACTGAAGCACACAATGAGGACTCTTCTGCCAGGACATTTGCTGGAGGTGGCCTCTGGGCAGCCCAAAAGAGATGCACAGAGAAGAGATCCTTTGCAGTGAGGGGCACTGAAGGCAGAAGCAGAGGTGACCTGAAGGGAAGCAGCAAGGCATGCTTACAAAGCCTTCAGTTCACAGGATGGACAGCAGCCTCTGCTGGGTGGGGATGGACAACCTCACGTGCTGAGCAATAAATGAGGGGTGAGTGACTCCTTTTAAAAGGGGTAGTCAAGGGCAGAAGTGAAAATAATCAAATGTGCATCTGCACTTGCCTCTGCAGGTTTGGTAGAGAGGTGGAAGCTCTTTGACTGCCAGACAAGTGGCTTTACTGAGGAACAGTGTCCCATTTGCAAAATTGGAGGCTATGATTCCTGACCTTCTTTGCAGAGCATTTTCATAACTACAGATGGAAATAACCAGCCCTAGGTGGTGATTCTGATCATCATTTATTCTGCTTTCTGACAAGAGGAGTGTACAAGCACTTTGAGATGAAATGTGTCTGCACATTTAATATTAATTTATGGAAAGTACTCATGTGCAGTCTTGACATTTGTTTTCCACATATAATAGCAACAGGAAACTCAAGCCTTTGAATGTTTATAAGAAATGAGCACACATGCAAACAATGCTGACAGAAGATGATTTTCTTTACTATCTGAATATTTTCACTTCTTTTGCATTTCTCATTTGTCCTTATTCAGCACTTCTTAACCTGCAAATGTTATCCTCAAAGGTCATAGGAAACTCAGATTGTCAAATAAAGCTGAGGCACTGTAAAGATTGTACTTGGTAACACAGACTGAAACTGATAGAGATATGTGTAGAGAAATCTTACAGAGGTCTGACCATAGTGTAAAGTCTGACAAAAGAATCCTCCACTCATCAAGGGGGACCCTTAGCCCTATCCACCATAAACTAGAAGACCCAAGTTAAAAAGGAAAAGCCATATTAATTATCAAACATGAATTGACTCCATGGAATAGTCTCTCATATCTGTACTTCCAGATAGTCCATGGCAGCAGGGTAACACAAAATACTTTAGTCTGGCTGACACAGCCTAAAACTCAGTACTGACTCCTTCACTGAACTGCCAGGACTGTCCACAAAAACATGTAGAGCAGCTGCAAATCTTATTTGCTCTGCAGAGCCCTTGGATAAATCCCTCCTTAGAGTAGTCCTCAGGATGACTGAGCTACAAAGCTGGTGGGTGTCAGCGACCACTCCAACACCTGCTGTCTCACTAATGATCTCAAATCCCTCATCCTCCAAGGAAGCAAGATACATCAAAAATAGAGAGAGAGGAGACTCTCTCCTGAAGAGGGAAATAAGCTTTTCTGAGTGTCCCATCCAGCAGTTCAGGGGAGTACTAAAGGGAAGAAAGGTGAAAATCAGACAAACAGCTTTTGTTCCTTTTTTGTAAGAACTGCTAAGCTATTTTGCATTAAAGAGATGTTCCTTTGTTAAGGGTAACTCCGTAGCTATCAGATCTCTTTTAGCAATGTCATACATGGATGTTTATCATCTGCTGTGCTAGACTTTGTCCAAGCTCAGTCTCCTTGATATCAAGCAAGAGTGACTTGTAGGTCCTAGTCCAGGTGTTGTGCCATTTATGTGCTTTGCATTCTGGGCACAGAAAGAGAGGAACTGAATCTTGAGGCTCTTTGTTTTCTCATCAGTTGTTTTAATGAAGCAGAATAATTCCATTACTCTATACAGAGGGAACAGGCAGTCTGTCTTGTCCTTCTGAGGTCTGTTTCTGGTTCATAATTTGCAGTGGTGATCTTGAAAAAGCTGGCATAGTTTACAACCAGGCACTCTTCAGAAAGGAGATATATCACTGAGAATTACTTGTTTATCAGGTCACTCTCCCCATCATCCAGTGCAAAAGGCCTGCAAGGTAATTTTCATTCCACCTGGTGTCCTAAATCCATGTCACTCTGATGTTTGCAGTAAAGGAGTTCATTCATTTTATTTGCATCCTTAAAACTCCAGCCACACCTTGGTACCCAGCGACCCTGGTTGCCTTGGCTGCAAAGACATGACAGGGGCATGTCAGGATCTTGTGCCAGCAAAAGAAGCAGCAATAGAATGAAAAAGGGAGGAGGATGCTGTGCTACACAAGACATCCAGGAAAGACATTATGCAGGTTACTAGAAACATCCTGCAAGAGAAGCAGACTTCCAGGTATTTTTTCAGAGACTGGCAGTTTCTGAAACATCACAGGATGATGATGTTGTGACTACTTGAGTACTTCAGCATCTCCACCAGGAAACAGCTCACAAGGTGCTTACACTGAAAAGCAGTAAACAGCTGGCTGGAAGTTAGAATTGCACAGCAGCAATGGTTCACAGGAGAGATCCAAACACCAAGAACAAGCATGCACTGGCAGTATTTGAAACACATGAGCAACTGTGGCTCACCCCTTAATGCAGGTTTCAACTGGATCAGTGAATACTCAGTTCAGACAAGGGATGGAATAACACACATCCTGAAAAATTTGGCAGACACTAGACTTCTTTAAGGACATTGATGCACCCTGATCTGTTTTTCCTGCCCCACACTGCACAGGCACATCCTTTGCTCCTTACGGTCTGTGTTAATGGATCATCAAAGGTTTTTCTCTCTGTGTATTGCTTTGAGACACCTTTGCAGCAAATTACATGGCATCATTCAGCATGAGGCAAAGGTCACACATCCAGCTGTGAAGTGGGCCGATAACATCGTACTGTGTGGTTCCTCAAACCAGCTGCAATAATGGGGATAATGTAAGGGACTGACATGATGGCAATCTGACGATTTAGTGTTGCTATGCAACTTGAGTTGGGAACAGACTTTTGCAGTTGCTTCTTAGTTGTCCATTGAATGCTCACTGACAGTGTCTGGCAACATTCCCCACTCATCATTTTACCTAAAGCAGCAAGAATTCACGTGCAGCTTTTGTGCCAAGGTGCCCTCCTCAAGCCACTACTGTAAGCAAACTCAGATGCAGACACTTGCAATGCTTTTTCCAACCTGAATGAGATTCCTGTTTTGCTACATACTCACATAAATGACTACATAGCTTCACACACATTTCTCTTTCCTCTGATTCATTGCAGATCTTTCCCTTTTCCCTCCTTTCTCACCTCAAGGTCATCATGAAAATGACCTTCTTGTCAAAGAAGATCACTGTCTTTGGAAGCTTTTCCCTGGCCATGTCACAGCTATTATCACACCAGTTCACACAGTTTTATAACTTTGTAAATGTGATTCCTTCAGACCTTTTTATCTTTCTCCTAGCTGTTTTCTCAGACTCATACAAAGTGGGAATAGATACAATACTTTCTCCATCTTGTTTTATTATTCTGCCCTGAAAGTGCCTTGACCTGTCTTGAAACTGACCAGTTCTAAAACCCCCAAGCAATGATGCCTTCAGCCCTTTCCGTGGGACTCTGAAAGACTGACAAAACTCAGTGGTTAAGGAAGCTGACCTGCTCATCTCCCTTGCTGAAACCTGACTGCTCCTAGTGACATCTCTTTGTGCCACCCTCAAAAACCTGCCCTTGCATCCTGGTATCACCAGTACGCTGAGGTGATGGCTATTCTGCATCATGAGTAATTCATTCCCTATGATCCTTTGTTATCACTTCCCAGACCTCTGTGAATTTGTTGCTTTTCTGTGAATTCCTGTGCTTTCCACAATCTGTTTTGTGGTGTTGCTTGTGTGATGTTTAATAGCCGCAGCTCGGAGTTGGCTGCATTTCAGTGGTAGGAGGGGGAACACAGGGAACTGTGAACTGAAACTCTGTATAATGTTGCTGGAGATGAGAACAAGTAAGGGAGTGTTTGCTATGCACGCTATCTCCAGAAAAACATCTTTGCAAATGTGTATCTGTGCAGGCATTGTGGAGATAGGGATTACGTTATGCAGAGGGGAAGAGGAGCTGACTGACAGTAGAGATTTGCAGTCCATATTGATGTTTCACAATTGTGCATCTGTCTGCAGAGCAGCCATGAAGCTCTTGAAGTCGTTGCACTAAAAAAAAAAAGAAAAAATAAGGAAAGATAAATCAATAATTTCACTCACTCTTTTACCACAGCTTTATCACAGAGGGTGAAGGAGGAGTGTGTCATAACAGCTCATACTAGTGCGAAAATTTTAATCGAAACAGTCTTCAACCAGAATAAACCACTTTGATAAAATCAACATTTTTCAAAGAATTCTAAGTACAAATGAAAAATCCCTATGTAAAAGGAGGCTGAAACAAAAATTTCAATATTGAAAAGTTTGCCTTAGGGAAAAAAATGACAGATTTTTTTCAAATTAAAATACTATTTTTTAAAGCAACCTTTTCTTAACATATTTTTCTGCTTCTGTTGTTTTTTTGTTCTTCAGTTAATAATGAGAGACATTGATGTGTTCAATATCCTGCTATTAGCCTGGAATCAGGTTTCCAGGATATTAAAAACAATTGTTCCCTAACTAGTACCCAGAACATTTCTATTTCAGAGTGCAAAAATTTAAATTGTTTCATTCAGCACAGACTAATAAAGCTGCTATTGCTTTTGATAGCAAGCTCATTACTTCGTAGAAAAACCACTTGTTTTGAATATAAAATATCACCTGTACTAAATTATATAACAATATTTAATTATTATATTCATGGTATGTTATGTTACTGGTAGGATTGCATAACGTGGCCTCATATGAGACTTGATTTGGCATAACTTAACTCTGCATTTCAACTGATATGTGAAACGATACCAAAACTTCACTAATTTGTAAAATAAATATCAGTTATTTTTCTAAAAGCATCTAATCGAAATGTTCATAATTTTTAGTTTCTAGGAATACACTGAAAACAGTATTTTTGTCACTTAAAGTAACAAGATGCCTTGAAATCATAAACTTTGACATTTCTCTCAAATGAACATTTCAAGTTTCCTCTGGCTCTCACTTAACCTGTGATTCATTCTTTGCACTAACTCTAAATCTCCCTATTTGGAATAGTTTTCAGATTGGAGGCCTTGTCAAAAGCAATCATCATAAATTCAGCATGCACTTTATCGTAGCTGGTTCTACCAGCATTTGTTGCAAGATAGAGCAGCTCATCAGTACTCACTTTCATCCCAATATTAATTCTTTCCTATGCACTCACAGGGATCTCAAAATTATCCCCATCAGAATATATAAATGAGGATAAAAATAAATCAAGATAAATTACATCAGTCTTGCCACCCAACCACACCCAAGAACACAGAGGATTTCAAGGCTCCCACCACAGCCCTGCTCACAAGATCCTGTTGCAGGGGGGACCCGGGATGGGACTGACACTTCTCCTCCTTTCCTCTGCTCACCCCATGGCGCATCAGAAGAGCTTGGACTTCCCTTTCTAGCATGTCAAGGCAAGAAGAAAAGAAAAAGCTCTCCCTTCTGAAAGCACAAGTCCTCTTCTTCCTGCCGTCAGCAGCTGCAGTGGAACTGCAACCCAAGGCTTCCACCTAGTGTCTGTCTGCCGGCCAGCTCGGCACAGCAGCTGCTGCAAGACTGGGGCACCAGGGCTGCCCTGCAGCCCGCAGCAAGAGCAAAGCCTTGGCTTATTTTTGAGGTGGGAATATTTTCCTTACAATACAAAACCAAACCTCCGTTCATTATGGACCACCCAGGCTGTCACCTAGAACTAACCAGCTTCTGGTTTACATGTGGAAAGTAAGATTGTGTGCTCGAATCCAAGGCTCTGGGTGGATCCAAAAGAAAAGAGGAGGAGAAGCTTGTTGAATTACGTAGGACCACTCTCACATGCCCAAGGATATTTTCTTAACCTTTCTCTGGTGCTGACTTGCCTTCAGGGTAAGCCCACAAGAAAACTGAGTGACTTTCTAACATTTCAATGCTACTAATTAAGAGATACTTAAAAATTAGGCATGGCCTTTAGAATTGATATGTGATAGACAGGCACATTTCTTCCACTTGTGTTTGACTCCTTCCTCCACCTTCATTTCACATCAAGATGATGGCTGTTCTGCATCATGAGTATCATTCCCTGTGATCCTTTTTTTTTTCCCACTTCCCAGGCAACCTTTGCAGACTTGGTGGGACTTTAATCAGAACAAAGAATGAAGGACCTTATCAACAATTGGTTTTGCCTATCCCTTTTTCCATCCTATGAAAAGACAGTGTGTTTGCTGTTGGACTTTGATTTCCTTAAGGGCATCTAAAGCAGTACAATCTTGGTGGCTGTTGCAGCAGCACCCTTTGTGTGTTGTCACCCTCATACACTCATACAGTGACCTGATGTGAAAGTGTCTTCTACCTTCTCTAATAAGTCCAGTTTTTAAAAATCTCTAGTGGAGGTGTTTCCAAGACCTTTCACAAAAGGTGAGAAGCATTTTAAAATGCTTCTCTTGATCTCTCTGCTTCAGCTGCCTTGGAGCAAGTTTCCTTGTGCTTTGGTTTATGTAAGCTAGAGGCTGTGTTCTCCCTCCAACACCTGCTATTAGTCATTTGGGCAAGTGGGTGTGTATATGTAGATCCATACATACACCCATTCACAAGAAAACTCTGTTAAGAGGAGCTCAGAGCTTACAACAGGGCCCCAGAGCTTTTTAGAATTCGTAGTCACACTTGGAAACTGGAGTCACTGAAAGCCATAAAAACTCACCAAGCCATGAAACCTGATCCAGCTGCCTCAGCATTCCAGTATCCCACTGCTCTCACCTAAAAAAGCCCATATTCCTTCAGCTTCCCAGCTGCCTACTCTTTTTATGATGTGCATGAAATTCAGGGTATTTTCTATGGGGTTAGAAGACCATTTTAGCTGAATCAGTCTGTGTGCAATGTAAACGTAAACAGGAAAGGAGAAGCCGCTGACGGAAGAAATGGTTGGAGCTGATGCACACACATTACCCCTTGGGGATGATGAAGGACTGTGCAACACAGACACAGCATCCTGCCACACAAGACCAGCAGACTGTCATGTGGGAGCTCCACCACAGTACTGGTAGGAGCTATAGGGTGAATACAGAGAGTATATTTCATTGACGTCACTCGCCAGCATTCCTTAGAACAGGGCTAAGCACAATTGCAAGAAGAACTGCCTCCAAGCTATTCTATTTATATTCCTACCAGAGCTACCATTGGTACAGTCATCCTGCTGCTGAAATCCTGACCCTGTCGTTACCAGTGTAGCCACAGACCAGAGGAGATCATTTTGGATCTTTTCAGAATTTGGCATGTCTTAATACCAGCAAAAGCAGCATTGGCAGGGGGTGGAGTGTGCTATTTGCACAGGACCTGCGTCAGGATTGGCATTCAGTGAATAGCAAGACATATGAAGGCATTTTATCCCAATATAGAGAATAACGCATCTTCCTCTGCGTTGCTGGTGGTAACTTTGGCAGTCCAAGGAACAATGGTAATTGCTTGTTACTGTGGAAACAAGACCTCCAGAAATAACACTAATGAGCCAGCAGGGTCGTGGGAGAAACACAAGCATACTGTCTCCTGCAAACATACATGATTTGGCTGCACAGAGGAGCTGGAGCTCTGGGGAAAGGAGCAATTTATTTGAATGCAACAGGCACCCAGCACAACCTCCATTCATCCCCCAAGCCAGTCTGAGCCTGCAAATAATTTAAGCAACTTGAAAAAATGCTCAGATAATTTTGGAAATCATAGCTTTTCACCCTCCTCCCTGCCTTACATTTTGGGGAAGGTGACTGGGAGATCCTCCCTCCTTTGGAGGGAGCCATTTTGTGCAATACACCTGATAGGAATATGTCCCCAAAAATCTCTCTATGAAAAACAAGTTCTTACAAATTTCCCTACCCAATTCTGCAGATGCAAGGATGTCAGTAATCTGGGAGATGGGTCTAGAAGCATGTGAATGGCAAGGTCCTTCTCCTAGTAACAGTCTGTTTGTGATCCACCACCACTCCAACCTAAACAAGACAAAAGGAGGAGTGTGCAGAGCAGAAGAGGGGAAAGAAAGTAGGAGACACCAAGAGCCTCAGCATGTGCCTTTTTCCCCTTTCATGCTGTGTTGCTCTTGACAAAAAGAGGAGAAGACAGTGAAAAGGAAGGGAGATTCTTTTGCCTTGTAAAATCCCAAAAATGATGCTTTCTGCCCCCAGTCCCTAGCGGGATAGCAGCATGGTTTGTGGCTGCATATTAATAGTCAGCTCAGCCTCATGTGCTAGATGCCAGGAAGTGGACCTAGTGCTCAAACTGCCCTGAAGGATCATTCCTTCTGCCTGCCAGTGGCTCCGAGGCTGTTAAACTTGATCTTCCTACTAAAGGTGTGGTACTTCAGATTAGCAGATGGTCTCAAAGGAGCAAAGATAGGCACTGAAGCCAGAGGTAGCCTGGGCCAGACAACACTTTCAAACACATCGTGCCTTAACATGAAGGAATGTTTTTGATTGCTCCACCCTACAGGGGAAAGATAAGAGGATGTAAACATCAGTCACAGGGAGAAGAAAGGCATACTCGGATGACAGGGCCCTTTCTACTGGTGGCTCCTGTGGCAGGCCAGGAGCTTCTCAAAAAGCAAATAAACAGGTAGGGTCACCACTTTGCTTGTTATTGCCCTCCTTTGAATAATTTTTATTCACTGTTTTTTTATTCTATACCAAGAAGCCTCAGATAAAATCAAGGCCCTCCTGCACAGATGAGGAACATCCTGACACCAGCTCTTGCCATACTGTATGCCTACACAACAAGCAGAAGGAGAAGAAGAAAGAGGGTGTTGTCTACAGATGAGGACATAAGGCAGAAAGACATGGAACGACTCAGCCATGGTTATATCAAGAGTTAGTGGCAGTCAGTAGTTCACTAATAGCAACTTCAGTCTTTGTCCAGAGCTTTTGCACAGCCTTTGTCCAGAGCTTTAATCATAAACTCCTCCATTTTCCTACAACCCAAAAATAGAACATGGGTAAGCAGTGCGAAGAAGTTTTGACATATAAATGGGAAATAAAAGTCAGAAGTTAAATGATCAAGATGTTGACATGTCCTTCAAATATTATTGCATTGACACAATATTGTGGGCAAGGGCTCTCCACAGCTTTAATAATTTTAATCTCAGAAATTTTAATCACATTTGTGTGAAGGGGTTTTGACTCTGCAGAATAAACAAAAATAAACAAATTTTTTAAAAAAGTTTAAGGTCTGAAGTTGCTCTCAAGACACGTATGTCAAACAAAACACAATAGAGCTGTGTGCATATTGAGGCCAGCAAATTAACAGTATGCTCCCCACTGCTGAGCTGATGTGGCCCCGTTCAGGATTTCTGCTTTCCCCAGCAGCAGTGGGTGACACTGCAGGTATCAGAGCAGAGCATGGTCCAGCAACACCTGGAGAGCCAATCTGGTTTGGGGCTGCCGTCAGAGAACGATGGAGCCAGTTGAATAAGGGAGGAAAGTGCCCCAAACACTGCTCCTTTCAAAAAAAGACAATAGTTTAAATTCATACAGCCTCTCTCTGATCTGGTTACGTGAGCAGTGTCCAGTGTGTACGAACCTCAGAGATGTTAAAGAAAGAGAGGAGAAATGATACTCAGTTTGGGTAACAATTTTTGAGGTTGTAGCTGCATATTTGCCTAGAGCATCCCACCCCTCCAAACACAGAAGGTTACCATGGTGACAAATTTCAGCTGTAGGTAAGGAAATGTTTCTGTATGACAGCCATTTTGTAGAAATATAAAACCTAAAGATTAAACCCCATTGCACCATTTATAATCTTCGTTGCCACACATTCACAACTAGATGAGCTTTCTTGTCTCAAGAACAGTTAACCAAAATGCAAATAAAGCTGCTTTGTTTTAATTCATGTGTTCTGCTAATGGAGCTCATCTCCGTACAGTAAAATAACACTCTCAAATTCAGCAAAAAATGTAGGTATTCATTTGCTTCCAAATTGTGTCTAAGGGAGTTATTAATACTTTTGATTCTCAGAAGACAGATCTATTCCATTGCTTGACTGTGAATTACAAGAAAATTGCCTTAAATCATGCTTGGATCCAATTCATAGCACCTTAAGCACAGCAAGTCCCCAGTGCAGCCTGCATCACGCAGGCACGGCAGGGAGCCAAGCACGGCTCAAATTGTAGATTTCCTCCCAGTCACTTAAGAGAAGGTTACAGCCCAATGATCACATGTTCAACCAGGCCTAAATCATAGAGCAGCTTATGAAAGCCATCACAGTAAGCTCCCTCTCCTCCCATCCTAGGATTCCTAAGTAACTGGCGTGTTCTAAGATGCCATTTCACCAGTCGTCCCAGCCTGAGCAGTCCTGCTCCTGCTGCTTTAATTTCTCTGAGTCTTAGCACAGACAAAGGGAGGCACACAGCCTTGGACCACCATCACCTGGGAGCCAGGGGCAGAGTGCCAGCTGCTAGAACCTCCTGTAAGATTACTGACCTTAACACTGCTAAAGCTTTGTGGCATTCAATGATGCCTTTCTCTGCAAACTCTTCCTTGCCCCTTGTGTCTCACAGAGACACCAACATGCCTGGGGCTGTAAAACCATCCCTCATAGCCAGAGCACAGCTAAGTGGTGCTCTGGCTTTAGTAGAGTCAAATGAGCAGCAAGACAACTGTGGGATAAAACCCTGCCTTAAGCAATGTATCCTTTATATGAAAATTGGGGGGGGAAATGGGCTGGAGAACTACTGAGCATGGGTCCATGACATGTCTGGCAATGCCATTCCACCTCCTTTGTCTTCACTGCAGGAATGAAGGCTCAATCTTTCCTTCTCCCCATAAGCCCATGCAGGCATGTACACCTTGACCATCCTATGAGCATACAGAGTCACATCACAAGCATTGCAGAGAATTGCAGGTATTCTCCTTTTGCCTCAAATCCTTTCAAAATACCTACTCTCTGAAATTTCAACACCCTGCTTTATTTAGTCTTCGAATTGCCTTTCAGTCATCACCAAAATGTATTGATTACAATTCATTTACTGTGTAAGGATTTACAGTGAACTATGCCTCAGTGAATTGTGCCAGGTTAATTGTGCACTGAGCTCAAATACACAAGCAAAGTTCAGCCCTCACCCAGCTAAGGGGAGGGCTCTCTTGGTAATTTATGATGTCCTCTAGCCATGGGAAAAGAAGAGGGAGCAATCACTAACCAGTAAAGCCAGCAGCAACAGCAAATGGGCCTTTTATCACACAGCAGCAAACGGGCCTTTGTGGTTTGCGATAGGGTGAAGATCCTTGCTGCAAACCCTTCCTCCACAGACTGTTTGTACCAGAGAGTCCAAGTTAAGAAAAGACTGGTCTGGTCAGAGTTCAGATGGGCACAGGACTGTGTAACCAGTCATTTAATCCACTTCAGCAGGACCAGCTATTTAAACCTGAATACTGCTTTTGCATGACCTGGTTTTGGTAGCAGGGGGCTACAGGGTGGATTCCATGAGAAGCTGCCAGAAGCTCCTTCTGTGTCGAGCACAGCCAGTCCCTGACAGCTCTAAAGATGGCACATGCTGGTCAAGGCTGGGCTAATTATGGTCGTAAAGCCTCTGTGATAGCACATTTAGGAACAAAGATAAACAAAAAGTGGTTGCATAATTTTTTTAAAAGTGATTGGACCACTCAAACCACAAAAAGTGGTTGGGGTGAGAATGTGTGAGAAGAAAACTCTGCAGACACCAAAGCCAGTGAAGGAGGGGGAGAGATGCTCCTGGCACCAGAGCTGGGATTCCTCTGCAGGCCGTGGTGAAGACATGGTGAGGCATTCTGCCCCTGCATTCCACGGAGATCCATGGGAATGCAGAGATCCACCTGCAGCCCGTGGAGAAGCCCTCTGCTAGAGCAGGTGGATGGCTGAGAGGTGACTGTGAGCCCATGGGACACTCATGGAGAGAGGGGCCCTCCTCTCAGGCTGGAGCAGCCTTTCTGTGAAGGACTGCACCCCATGGAAGAGTGACCCACGCTGAAGTGGTTTGAGGAGGACTGTTGCTTTTGAGCTGGACTCGTGTTGTAGCAGTTTGCAGGGAGCTGTTGATCATGAGATGGACTCATATCAGAGAAGTTCATGGAGAACTGTCTTCCATGGGAGGGACCCCACAGTGTGGCAGGGGAAGGACTGCTCTCCCTGAGCAGCAGGAGAAGCCACAGGTGATCAACTGACCATAACCCTCATTCCCTGTCTCCTTGCACCGCTGGAGTAGAAGGTAGAGCTGGGAAGGAGGGAGGGGTGGGAGAAAGGTGGTTTTAAGGCCTTTTTTTATTCTCATTCCCCTGCTCTGATTTTGTTAGTAATAAATTCACTTCATATCTCTAAGTTGAGCCTGTTTTGCCTGTGATGATACTTGATGAGCAATCTCTCCTGGTCCTTATCTCAACCCATGAACCCTTTGTTATATTTTCTCTCCTCTGTCCAGCTGCAGAGGGAGGGGGTGAGCCACTTCTGTGGGTGCTCTGCATCTGGCCATCATCAGCCCATGACAACCTGCCACTGCCTGCTGCCTCAGACAGGACCAGCACCGGCCATGCTCCGCTCAGCCACCACCTATCTCACTGTCCTTCCAGGGCCAAACCCCAAAGTCTCTCTCCTGCACAAATATCTGCCCCACCTCCAGAACTGGTGAGTATTACCCTGGCAGCCAAAGACAGAAATTCTCCATGGGAAAATCACTTGGGAGAAGGAGGGACATTCTCTTGGGAATTCAATTTTTTCTGGAGCTGGCAGCAGTTGTCTTCTTTCCGGATGAAGTAGAAACTCAAGGTTCTTCCTGCTAATAGTCATCAAATAACTTTTCTTTTTTTTTCCTAGTACCATTTCAGTATTTTGATCAAGTTCCAGCTTGGTTTAATTACATACTTTCTATCTGAATTCCTGCCCAAGCTTCATTTAGAGAAATTATTCATTTCCTATCTTCAACATTATTATTATTATTGTGCTTATTTGCACGATGTGCTTAGCATTCATTGTACACATCTTCAGTGCTCTGATGGGCTCATCAGAGTGGTGCCGGTGGGCTGGAACAGAAGAACACTCCTCATCCACCACCCTGAAAAATCAGCCCTCCTTCCCATCACATGTAGGCAATTTTGCATTGCTGCACGCTAGGGAATGCTCACACTCACATCTGGAGTATGACAAAATTATTACCAGTTCCTCCTGAGAACATGCCTAAATGCTTAACAGTAATGTTATTTAGAAACAAAATCCGTATCGGAGTGCAAGTAAAAGGGAAAAGGGAAAATGTTCATTTCAGACTATAAATTTTTCCAGGACACAGATTCCCAACAGTGAAGACAAGGAAAAGTTGGGTAGAAATGGCAAAAACGCATACCCAGGAACATTTTTTCTCTTTCCTTGCAAGGATTAATGATTTCAACAGTCTTCATCTCACATGACAAACTTATGCAAACCTCATACACCACATGGTTTTCTGTCCCTTAGTAATGGATGCAAACAGAGAACTTCCATTTCTTTGTCACATCGAAAGCAATGTTTTTCTTACCATGGTGATTATTTTCTACCCAACTGTCTTCAACTGCTTTTAGACTTCACTAAGTATCTCCATATCTCTCCTGTAGCTTTCCAAGTTTTACCACACAGGGTCAGAGAAAAGCACTTTTTCCCTCTTTCCATCTCAGCCAAGGGACCTAGTTTGAGAACTCCTGGAGAGTTCTGGCAGAGGGACCAACACAAATGCCATTTTGCTGGTTCACTGACAGAAGGGCAGTGACAGGACAGACAAAATGGGCAAGTACATAACCCCACACATGCTCAGGAGCAGTTGTGATCATTCCCCATACAGGAGGTCAGGCAAGTATTAGTTAAAATTATAATGAATATAAAATGGATAATCCTTAGATCTGCATTATATTGCACTTTTGCTGGGCAGTAATATCCCCAGGACAAGAGCAAGCCTTGCATAAATGTCAGAAATGGAGCAAACACCCAGTCAGCCTATCTTAATAAATTAACTGCACTCCAGCTCCTGGCATTTGCTTGCTTTCTGATGTGGATTAGGATCTGATTCCAAACATAGGGCATCAAAATCAAAGCATTAGCACTAGCTGGACAGGGATGAGACAGCTCCATGTGGATTTAATCACAGATAGATGCAGAGTAGTGATGGAGCAGAAGATGACATATCACTATGCAGTTGACATAGCACTTCCTAATGCTGAAATAAAACCCAAAACAGTTTCAGTGGCTCAGCCTCAGTCTAGATAGCAAACAAATTTCAGTGAGAGGACACCTGATCTTCTGCTTGTCATGCACACTCCTTCCTGCAACACACATTACAATCTCTCTTGAGAAAGCACAGAGCCCCTCTGAGGCAGGAAGTTTCAGTGTCTGTAATATCAAGGCACGTTACTAGCACCTTTCCAGCCTTGCCTTGGGTTAGACACATTTATTCTACAGAAAACTGGAAGTGATTTAAGACATTAGCATTCCTTAGATGCATGTCACCCCCAATCTCCTCATACCTATCAGCAGGATCCTCACTCCCACTGCCAGGAGGACAAAAGGTGCAAGCATTCCTCACCCACTGTTCTTCAAAGCCCGTTATCTGAGCTCAAGGTGCTGGGGGATAACGATCTGACGATGCTGTAGTATCCAACTGCAGTAGCTCAGCTGAGGAGACTGAAATCTCTAGCACTGATGGAAACTGAGCAGCTGGGGATGAGAGCTTCTTAAACTCCCTTACCTAGAATCAAAAAAGCCTGTCCACATCCTCAGACATCTTGCACATTCTCTAAACCCACTTTCACTCAATATGTAACATGTACATATCTCACCCTGGCATTCAAATTCAGGCTCCTCACAGCACACAGGTGTGAATCTCCCCAGTGACACAATCTGGAGTAGCCATGCTCAGCAAAACTCTTGTGTGATTTGATGAGTATTAGCAAGTATTGCCCAGGCTGCAATCAACTAACTACCCTAGAATCTGGGATTTAATACAACTTTGCATACTTGCAAGCAGACAACAAATATTCCAACACTACACAGCAAATAAAAAGAATCAAAAAAGTATTGCTTTCATTTGTTACTGGTAGTGGTTTAATCTTGTCATTTTAAAGGCAATCACATTTTGGAGAGGAGGCTTGGCACACCATTTCTTTATGTTTAGGTTGACAGCATTGTTTCCAATCAGCAAACATTCTGCCATACTAATTACATACATGTTCAGGGACCAACTTACTACAGGTATGATTATGCAACATATTTCTGGTATCACTCATACCAGCCCATAATACATGTGAAAAAAGCCAATCACTTGTTTTTAAAATTTTAAAAGTTTAATAGTAATAAAATGGTTATAAAAATAGTAATATAATTAGAGTAATAAAAATTTGGACAATTGGGATGAGGACAATACAAGACAACAAAAACAAAGAGTTACAGACAGTCGGGGTGACTCTTTCTGGGCAAAATAAGCCCAAAAAAGGACACAGGTTAACAGAGGATTAACCCTTAAAAGCAATAGTCCATTACATATTCATACATCTCATACATGATGCATAAATTCCATTCAAACAAAAGATTTTGTCTGGTCAGTGTCAGCTTTTTCCTCTTAATCCTGACAGCATCCTCAGTGCTGAGCGAGGCAGGAAGAAGTTTGTTTCTTCTGATAATGAAGCAATAAATTCTTTTTCTCTGAAAGATTTAGGTTTCCTGTGGCTGCTATCTCAGTGCAAGTACCTCATTCCCTTCTTTAAAAAAAAGTATCTTACATAGCATAGTTTCTATCTTAACAATATGTTATAACTTAAAACTATATTTCACACACTACTTAAGAAAATTAATACAGCATAACTTTCTAACATAACACATATAATATTCATTTTAATCTTTGAGAAAAACCAACCATAAAATACACATTTTTCACAATACATCACAACTCCCTGAGGAAAGAGGTCTTTGCTTTACTCACTTTATTTGCTACTGCAGGGCCTAGCCCAGCTCTCAGCACAAGCTGAGAACTAACTTGTCTGTAGTCTGTTCTGAACACTTTTGGTATTAAAGGATCAATCTTCCCTCAAGCCATTTGCTACTAGGACCATCCCCTTCCTTTGTATGATGCAATCTTATTTAATGCTTGAGACACAAAGTTCTTTACCTCACCAAGCAACTTCTATTGTAAAGTTATCTTGATGACATCAATTTTGTTTACAAAACATGAGAAAATTCAGCCTGGGAGCAGATAATTCAGCTTGAAGACATCACAACCATAACCTCAGAAAGATAAAAACTCCTATTTTACTGGAATCTGAAGCTCAGTTTCTTGAGGGCTCCAAAAGTGAAGGAAGAATTTATCCTTATTTCTGGGGTGAGGGCCCAGATCAAAAATCAACAAAAGGCACACTCTGAATGCTGGAAAGGAAGTCACACTGGGCTCTTCAGATGGAATCAGATATTCTCCCAAGTGGAGAAAGGATAAGGCACTCCAAAAAAAGAACAAAAAGATAATGAGATGTTTAAAAAGGAACAAATGGGATTTGTGTGATACATGTGACTGCTAAAATGGCTGGGGAGACAGAATGTAGATGAAGGGACAAGGTTTGGTGGTCAGCAAAGAAGATGAGCTGGCAGATCTAGAACAGGAAAGAAAATTACAAGACACAGAGCTGTAATACAGTTGCTTTTTACAAAGAGAATAGCTAATGGGAAGAGGAGACAGCTAAAATGCTGCTACAAAGAGATCACCACCAGTTCACACAAGCTTGTTGCAAACACATCATGCCCTTCCTCAGTATAAAAGCAGCTGAGAGATTGCAAGTCTACAATGCAATCAGGTGAGAAAGGCAAAAGAGGTTTGGTTGGTAAATTCTGCAGAGATAGCCACAAAGATCAGCTGAGGAGTTGGATGGGAGCTTCCATAAGTACCACGCTAAAGTAAATTAAAATAAGAGAGAACACCTAGGAGCTGCTCTTTGAAAGCAGCAGCAATCAGAAAAGGAACAAAAAGCTACCAGGAATCCCTCTAGAGCTCCCTAGAAAGCTTATCATTTTATTACACCACAAGATTTCATGAAGCCACCAGAGCCTTGACTCTACTTGCTGTTATCTCACATGCAGTCAAACCTTTTGTTTGTTCTCCTCATTCTCTTTCAAACAAACCAGTCAAAGAAAATGTGTTTCATTTCTGAAGAGCCCTCAATCAAAGCCAGCATGACCCTGTTCCCAGAGCATGGTGATGCAGAAGCCACATGGCCACTGGGACCTGCTGAGTAAGGAGCTCTACCTACCACACCCAACAGCACAGAGCCAGGCACTCTGCAGGATCACAGGAGGACACAGGATGCTCCTGTGCAGCAGACCTCAGGACAGCAGCATGCCCAGGGCTACAGCATGTGAATTCAGAGAATTCACTCAGGGGAGACAGGGAAGGGTCCCTACTTCAGCCTGCACAAATGCAAATGTTAGCCATGGCCTCAGCAGTATCACCCTACCACCCATGCCAGTCTGTGAAAACTCCACCTCTTCTCCAAATGGAATTGGCCCACTTCTCACCTCCCCAGCAAGCTTCAGCTCCCAAAAAGCTTTGTTTGTCAGGTGTCCTTATAAACACACACCATCCCTGCTCCACTGCAGCTTCTCCCAATCCAAAAATAATGTGTGTAGCAGCAGGGTTTCATTTGGGGAAGAACAGAAAAGCAATTTCAAACCAAATGTGTCTTTAAAACACTTCTCAGATCTGACTGTCAGGCCTCTGGCAACCAGGACAGTCGTCTAGAGCTTGTTATTAGGCTATAAATTACCTAGCCAAGAGCACCACAACCAGAAGGAGTCAAAGAAAAACACTAATAAAAAAAACAATGTGAAAATAAACCAATACAGTTGTCTTCCCCTACCACTAAAATGCCCAAGTAGCAAAGTTACAGAATAACATTACAGTGAGGTTTTCCAAGAGGCTTTATCTGAAATTGTATTAGAAATCCAAGTATTTCTGAACCATCAGTTCTCTTCCAGTTCAGACCAGTATTCTGTAACACATAACTTCTCAGCAGTACTGCAAATCTCAGACCAGTTCTCAAAAAAAAACCCCAAAGTGTTCTCATTGGAAATGCACCACCTTATATTGTAAAAATTAGAGGAAAATCAGAAAATATATAAATTACACTTGCATTTGCTTACCACTTATTTTGGTGTTTTAAAAGGATTTAAACAAGAATTTGTGGAAATAGCTAGGCAGGCATAATTATCTTTACCTACTAAGTGCATTTGCCAAGACAGGGACTATAATCATACCAGCTGTCCAGGATGGAGTATATTTAGAAACAAGTTCATTTTCATCTGGCAGCAGAGCTTATATCTGTTGAGAAATGCTATCTTCCGTTCAAGTTAATATCTAACCATATTAATTTTTATGACAGATAAAAACATAACTCAGCTATTTCTTAAAACACAGAAATGATTTCAGAAGATTTCTACAGAATTATTCTATCTCAATAATTTTAAAGTTACACCTTCATATTTCAGTGGGTTTCATATATACTAGCCTAAAGACAACTGTCATTTTAACCTAAAATCTTAAACTTGCATATTTTAAAACACTGATAAACTGAAGAGGGAAAAAAAAAAAAAAACGAACACCAAAACCAGACTGGCCTTTTTGCTAAGCTGTGGAAAAATACAAGACTATTGCAATTCACACTTTCCCATTAATTTTTCAGGTATGGAAACTGGTATCTTTCTGGACAAAGAAAGTGAAAAAAGAAGAAGAAAAAAGAAACAAAATCATTATAATAGCCACACAGAATTATCATTGGGAATCAACATTTTGGATGGCCCACTGGAAACCAAGCTAAGCCATATTTCATAAAAATGTCAAAGCAGCCATTGCTTAGTGAAAGAAAGTGGGGTTTCAACTTGTGTGAGCACAGAAAAAGATTTTGTCATCTCTACTCCCAATCTGCTCCCATCATGGCTTCCAGTAATAAAAGAAACCTCTTAGGAGTTCAGGCAGCATACAATACTGCTGGATAGATCATGTTTTCATTTATCTGTCGATTTAAATTTCTCTGTTTCTCCATGTTTGTTTTTAATTTGAATGACAGCAACTCAAAACATCCTCAAAGTTAGTAGAACCCATTCAATGAAGTTTTAAAAAAATATAAAAGACTGAAAGCAGCCTTGTTTGAGGTAAATGAAGCTGTGTGTTTAAGGAGTTTATTTATATAAAAATTGAGAGGTTTTAGGAGAAAAAAAAAAAAAAGTTGATGTCATTTGTCGACTCCAGGGTCTGGAGTGAGGGGTTTTGGGTTTGCCTTTAAGGATCTGACCGTTTGTCCATGCATTTTTAGGGCTGGCAATACCAAAGAAGGGCAAGAGATGGCAGCATTGGTAAAGCATCGCACGGCTCAGCCTCTCCCTTCCCGGGGCCGAGCCAGACCCCTTCAAGTCATTGTTTCATTGCTGCTTAACCCCAGCATCAAAAATGCTCTGATGAAGCGTTCCCTGAATTGCTGTCGATTTGCAGATCTTGTTTGTGTGCAGTACAAACGTAAACTGGTAAAGAAAGGGAAGTATTGGAAAAGAGAATGTTACTACTCTTCTTACCAAAACACAGGGCAGCTTCCAAAGAACTGCCAGTCACACACTCCTGTTACATGTAGAATAAAGATTGTAATTCCTCATGGTAGGCACCCAATATTCCAATCAGAACTCTATGAATTGTGACTTGCTGAAAAGGCATAAATTAAAAGGCAGTCCTTGCAAAAGAAACTTGCAATGTAGATTAGGACACACAAAATGAAAACTCGCTAAATCACTGAGAATGAGAGCAGAAGGATTGCAAATACAGAAAAACTATTCTACATAGGATAGTCCACCCTCATATAAACTTTGTAAAATAACCCTGCACTTAACAAATTGCAGTGTTTGGAATCATAAACTAACTGGAGGAAATTTTTTTTTTCAAATATCACATGGTTATCTCTGGCAAAGAGATTGCTGGGTTCCTGCATTGTTTCTTGAGAATCTGAAATCCTAACTGCTCGTAATGTGTGACTGTATTTCTCCATGTAAGACACAAGCACTCTTAATAACAAAGCAGCCAGTGATGGGTTCATTTCCAATTGCTATGACATCATTCTAATTCCAAGGCATTCCACACATTTCCTAATGGTATTCTCAACACCTGAGAGTACTTCTAGCTGTAATTATAAAGAAATATCCCAAGAGTGCATACTATACAGACCTGAATTTTCCTGATCAAAGGCATTAAAGCTGTTTTAACACAAAAACTTGATAACCCATAACCCACCACACTGGATTAACTGCAGAACAACAAAGGGGCCACAGACTACTCTTCTTCCTCTTATTTCTGTTCTCCTGGAAGCACACCACAAATCTTTTAAATAGTGAAAAGACTTTTGAAGTGACCACACTGCCAAAATACCATAGGGCGTTTTCTTTTAGAGAGACTATTTTAATTGCCTGAACTATTTTGCAGAAAAGCCCAAACATTTGTTAACATTGCTCAAATGATTTTTTTTAAGTGAGAACAGGTTTCTCTCGTGTTTTTTTGACAAAATAGTCTGAATAACCATCAGTTGCTCTAAAACTAGCTGGATTTATTCACATAGAAATAAAAAAGCAACAATTTTTACAAAAATATTCTCTTACACAGAAACTGGGGAGGTGCCCTTTACCATAACACTAGCAAAACCACAGATTTGTTCCTTCTACAACATAAAAGTACATTTTGTACACAGCATAACTGCTGAGTAAAAAAAAAAATAAATAAATAAACAATTATCCACTTTACAAAGGTTCTTCATTGGTTTTGTAGGACTGGTGTTTCCCAAACAGAAATTAAAGAGAGCCATTGCGGCACATAAAACTAAGTAATTTTTCTAAAACGTAGTAAAATACAATCTTAATTTTAAAAAAAAACCACAAAAAACAAACCAAAACAAAACCAAAAAAAAAAAAAACCAAAACCAAAACTGTCTTCTCTCTGTTCCTGGAAAGAGAATTACTTTTTATTTTATTTTTTACTAAAAAGGTAAGCATAATGCCCCCTAGGGTTAGTGCCCCACTGATATTTTAATAACACTTTAAAACAATGAGGTAATCCTGCGTCAATGCTTTCACTATTTGAACATTAGAAAATGCCAGACTTGTGCTCGCATGAACACATAATACTGTTCTTTAAAGTGACATTATTACTGCTATTCAAACTTAAAATATTTCTTAGTTACATAGTCATTAAAATATAATATGCTGTTTATGGTATTTTTTTTAAAAAGCCCACTACATACTAGCTACCATGTAATGTCTTCAATTTAAATTATACTGTAGCTTCTTCTTTCTTCACTATTTTTTACTAAGATCATTTCTTGCTTTATAAGAAAACATTTTGCAGCTCTGCAAGGTAAGAATCTGTTTCACGGCAACTGAGATATGTTTATGTGGTGAGATTTTTTTTCTTAGGGAAGTGTCCTTTAGTCTCACAGAAAAGCAGTTACAGATATGCTGAAAGCTGGTATTGAACACAGCTTAAATTAACATGGAACAGTGCAAAATAGATTCTAACAGATAAAATATTCATAAAAACAATGTTCCTTGAGACACTCACTGAAATTTTTAACTCAAGAATGAGTATTACTTTGAAATTCTAAGGGGAAGATACTGAACTTGATTTAAAAATGTATAGAGGGCAGTTCTACAGTCTGCTGAAACAGCAGGTCAGAGATATGTTCCTTTCGTATCTGCCCTTAAAATATATTATTATAAGCATAATTCTCAAGAGGACATATTTTATTTTCCTAGTCATTTCACCAGCACTTCCGTGGGGAGTTGCACATCTTCCCTTTCATTGTTGTTCCACAGCTGTCACGTAAGCAGAGAAATATGCAACGGAATTAAGCAACCTCGTCCAAAAGCTTGTGCCTGCCTCAGAACATCCCAGTTCCACTTACACAGACACAAGAAAACATACCTCAAGTTCTTCAAATCTTGCATAGTATGCCTTCTTCATTTGTAATACAAGAAAAGGAAGACATTGTGAAGTTAATATAAATGCAGATGTAGGTGGTCAAAATTCCCAGGAGCACAGAGGCCTTCAACTTTTCACTCAGGTGAACAAAGTTTCAGCCTCCCAAATCTCACAATTATTTCTGCAGTTATTCAAATAAGCAGTGTTTAAACTCAAGTATTTTCAGAAGGAGCAGAATTCATCTCAGGTGACCTGGGCCAACCAAAACTGCATTAGCAGGAGAGGATAAAGCCTGAAAAGCACACCTGTTGTGATGCTTCCAAAAAGGATGGTGAGGACACAGGTGGCAACACTTGAAGTCTCAGCAATTTGTGCTATAAATAACAGCAAGCTATCCCACAAGCAGATTTACTTCCCTTGATTGATAAACTTGCTAGATACTACAGGTGCTGGCCATGAGAGAACTCTGTATTGTTAAATAAGGCTTTTTTAAACATAATATCCAGTCCAATAGGTTGCTATGCTACATCTTGCTGTGTTTTTTTCTTATTCCTACCTTTCTACTGCCTCTTAGTTGTTACTGCAATCATTAGTTGTTAATCAGTCCTGGTCACAGGTCTCTCATGAAGAACTCACACTTCTTCCAAGTATTTTCACTTTTATAATGTCAAAACCAAGAAACAAAATTCTTGTGTCACAAGAACAACCATGCTGTCTTCAAAATCATAGAATATTTTCAAACTCCCATCCTTTTTACTATAATCTTTTATTTTTTGGCTTTGGGGAAGGGAATGCACCCTCATACCAAACCTTAAATTGCACACAAAAATATTTGCTTCCTACTGGCTGTTCCAGCTGGAACCATGACTGTTCTCCTGTACAGAGAATTATGGAGTTTTACATTCTACTTTTTTTTCAACTCTTGCTTACTTCTCTTTTCCATCTTGCCATCCTCCTGTTCTCTGCCACTTTAACTTACAGCTGAACCCAAGAGCTGTGAAGTATTCCCAGATTCCCACAGTCAAGAAGAACTAAAAAGATGTTGTGAGGGCAAGGAGCTATTCCGAGTATCTCACAGTAATCTCTAGCCTCAACTTTTGCTCTCCTTTTTCTAAAGCAGAATCACAAGAATAAAACTCATGAAGAACATAAAAGTGAATAAAAGCACTGTCATGGAGGTCAGCCTAACAAACAGCCCTCAGTGTGTGGGTCTCCCACTCATCTTCACAGAAGGCAGCATAAAGAGTCCCTGCACAAAGCACACTCTTCTGCTTACAGAGAAGAAAAGCAGTTACCTGAATTCAAGCAGACAAATGGTAAACATTATTATGTGATTCATCCAATAAAATCACAGAGAATCATCACACAGTCAGTGTGTCACCTTCATTGGTCACAAGTAACAATTATCAACATTTCCTGTTTTGGTAGTTGAGATCCAACACAGGCAAGAGGAAGACAAAAACCACATAGATTATGAGTGCTTCCCCCCTCCCCGCCCCAACTGAGCAACATAAATCAGTCTGGTGGGCAAATGATTTACAGCTTTGCACATAAGAACATCAATAACTTGCCCTTAAGGTGCTCCCTTGACTCTCAGACTGAAGATGTCAACAACTTGATGTTGCAAGTCCGGGTGCAGACTCTGTTGTATGTCTTCCCACCTCTCCCTGCTCACCAAGGCACTTGGAAAGAGACAGAGAGCACAGTCTGTCATCTTGTGGTTACCAGAGCAGTAAATCAGGGGAGAGTCAGTAAAACAGCACTTGAGACAGACACTCCATCATCTAACAAGCCTTACTGGATACACAGGATACAAAACAAAGCTATATCCATTATTATCCATAATCCATTAATGTTATCCATTATCCATTGTTAACAAGACCTCACTAATCCTAGCTATGATATAATCCCAGCAGTCTTGAGCAGTCAGAGATGGTAGAATGCAGAGATCCTTGCAAATGCAGCTCCTTCATATTTGGTGTTCCTCAGTCCTTTCTTCTTGTGATTCTTGTATTTTTTCTTAGTTCTTTCCCCTACTTCAGCACTTGTTTTTTCTGCCTCTTTTCTAAATCCTTACAAAGATACTATCCTCAACTTCTTCATCTCCTTCCATTCTGCTTACAGGCTTTGAAATCACACACGAGCAGCTTTTGTCAGTTTACTTCGCTGGGCCAGTTCTGGGTTACTCAAGCCAATGGTCACACATGCCAACTACAGGCTGCACTGGCTACATCAGGACTGCATGCATGTGTAATGATTCTCTCTCTTGATTAACCTAGTGGTAAACTTTGGGATACTACAGTCTCCCTAGCTGTCATTCTAGAATGTCAATCTTGTCTCTGTAACCATGTCTACAGTTAACATGAAAGAAATGTCATGGAGCATGAAAAGTCAACACATAGAATGCATTTGCCTGACTAATGCAAAGCCCTTAAGCTAATTGCCTGAAAAACAAGTGAAACATAAACTCTGACTTAAACAACTCAACATAAACAACTCAAGCTCACAGGAGGAGTTTGACTGTGAATGTATAAGAACATGCAAGCAAAAAGGTTATTCTATTTTCATCAAGCTCAAGAAAAGGGAGTGATATGCAGTATGTCGATTTTAGGACAGGAAAGCACAATCACTTTCCAAGAACTTATTTTAGTTTTAATAGAAAACTCCCATTCTCTCCAGATTTAGAAATTGTTCTCTTTTTTCTAAAAGTCACGCTATGCTGTAGGAAAGTATAGGACCAACATTACTACTCCTATGTAAGCAGCTGCTCGGGAGAGTGCCAGGACGCTTTCTTGTACTGCCAGCAACCAGCAAGTATATTCAGCTCTCAGCAAGCATCTCCTTTGTCAGAGATCTGCAGGCTTCATCCCTTGCCAGGACAAAATTTCAAACTCGATTTTTCTAATTCCTTACCTCCTGTTCATTCACATTCTCATCTCTCCTCCATCTCAGCTTCCATTCCCTTTCAACTCTTAGCTCTCTTGCAGATTGTTTTACACCACTTGATCAATCTCTTCTGCTTCCAAGCTTCCTGAATATGACTTAACATTTCCCCAGGAAAGCTTATCAGAAGAAACTCAGTAAATTAGACCCCCTCTTTTTCCAATATTCACTCCTACATTTTTAATCCACCTTTTTTGTAACAAAGTTAGATAAATGAATAAAATTTTATATTTCTTTCACTTGAAATGCAGTGCTGAAAAAATGGTTTAGCAACACTATGTCTGCTTCTGTGTAAATTTTTCATACAACATTTTACTGACCATCTTGAGGATTTTAAAGTATTTCAAGACATTTCAGAATGGCACTGACCTAAGAAGAGATGATGCAGAAAGATCCCAAGACAAATTCTTGCTATCCTCTAAACCTAGGTTTCCAGAAGCATTATCAGAGTTTCACATAGGGATTCAAACTCCCGTTCCACTTTAAATCCTGCGCTAATTTCTGTAATCATAGCAGATGCTATGGAATTACCAAACCAAGATGAAATAAAGCATAGAGATAAAGAATAAAGGCAAATTCACACATGAACTTTTACAGATTTTTTATGAAAAATGTTTACATACATTTACACATATGAATTTTAAACTTGCAGTCTTTCTTTTTTGAGTACTGGTTTCAAGTCATTATTTTTAATTTGCTCATACGTTTCATAGTTTCTTACTCATTTAACTGTATATCTGTTATGGATATATTAACTAAAACTTTGGCAAATACACAGAACCAAAGTTACAGAGGTGCACTTGGCAGCAAAAATCTCCTGCAGCTTTGTATGAGACCACTCTGACCTAAAGCTGTGGCCAACTCTCTGAGTCTCTGCCAAAGCTTAAGGTTCTATGAATCTCTAGACCAATCCAAGACACTTTTGAAGCCTGCAAGCATAGCCTACCTGTATCTTCATTAGATCCCGTCCTGGTTCCAGCCAGGACAGGATTATTTTTTACAACAACCAGGAAGAGGCATGGCTAGGACACGGAGGTTATTCTGTATCACCTCATGTCACTGCAAGGGGTAAGGGAAGGGATTCGTTTATGGGGAGAAGGAGTTCCTTCCAGTCAAAAAAATGTGGTAGGGATAGCCATCCAGTGTTCTCTACTGTTAGGAGGTTTCTTTGTGAATCATTTCTTTTCTTGTTCCCTCTGTCATAAGTATTGGTACTGTTACTGTTCATTTTCTTATCTCATTGCTGTTTCCAGTAAATTGTTCTTATTTCAACCCTGGTTCTTTGCCTTTTGTGCCTCCAATTCTCCTCTCCATTGTGTCACGGGAGGGAGGGGATGGGGAAAAGTGGGGGAGAGTGTGGTTTGGAAAGTCTTGTTGGAGGCACTGAATTGGGGTTTCCATTCCTAAACCACAACAGATCCTTGGAGGCTTGCCAAGATTGTATACCCAACACTTCTATCAATTTATTTGTTTATCCAAACTGAAATTGTGTGGTTCTCATGCAATTTGTCTTTTATTGAAAAACAAAAGGTGTGTGAGTACAAAAATCAGATTAATTCATTCAACTGAAAATCACTTTTCAATCAAGTTATCAATACTTCATAAAATTAGCAAATAATGACTTCTCTAATTCCTGTTGAGCTTAAATTGACCATTAAACAAACATCAAAGAATAATACTGTTCACCTCTCCACCTTTCTCTAAACACTATTTCCTGTTGCTGCCCTTGGGCTGGCATTGCTGTTTGCAGTCCTCACAGTCATTAAAACTAGGCCAGCAAAAGAAAAATGAGCTTTCAACTGGAGTGACGCCCTCAAGCAAGACATCACATAGCCACAGGCATATGAGCGGCACACGGGAAGGGGTGGGAAGAAGTGGCAGAAGACAGCAGGAGAAGGAAAGCCAGCCTGCTCCTTTCAACAGCAACCCATACTTCTGTCAGATTAAAATAGCATTGCAGTGACAGTCTAAACCATTTTGAACAAAGAAGGGAAGCTTTTTTAGGAGAATTTCTTTCCTGTAAAATACCCATAGTAGAACGTTTGTCTGCTAAATGGAAAGTATTCAGTTACGACAAAGTATGGAAAAAACAACACATGTTTAAAAATCCCATTGTTATGTCAGGGTAAGAGATCTGAGTGAGCTTAATGGGCTGAAAAATTTAAAGAATTATCATAAGACAATCCAGGACAATTAAAAAACTATTTGACATACAGCTTTCTTAAAGAATTGTTTTGGATTTACAGGTAAATTGTATTTTCTGAGAATATATATCCTCCACTCAGAAAAAACATGGGCATACTCTTAAAAAAAATACAGTTGTTGAATGCTTGCTTTGCTTTCTGAACAGAAATGTTGGAACAGAATTGTTTGAGTTTTTATCACATTTCTTCTTCACTCTCTGTTCTCTGAAACGATTTTTCACTTATCTCTTATGTTGATTCGATTTTCCCTTTGCCTTCTGCATAAAAAAAATGTTCCAATTGGCTACTTTCTTATAACTCAAAGACTCTGACATTCCTGATTGTCCTAGTTTTACTTGCGGGTGTTGGGAAGGGGGCAGAGCCTAGCACTGTGTGGGCACGGCTAGGTTGCTGTTCTGTATCCTGAAATCATCACTGGGGGCCATGGGTTTGGGGGCCATGGGTTTGGGGGGAAGAGAAAGATGAACATACACCATGAGTGTGCCATTTTGTTCCATTCCTTCCTCAGAGAGCCTGCCAGCAATCAGCACTATGGACTCTGCCAGTCTCCATGCTGCCTGTCCCTTCCTGTCCCTCAGGAGAAATGCAGGTTGGAGTGGTGAACACCGTCAAGCCTGGCTGTAAACTGCTGAACACAGCTGAACCTACAGAGCGGTGCAGTTCAGAAGCTGTCAGCCTGGGCAGGGCGCTATGGTTCAGGTATAGCATCATTCAGATTGGGGCATTTTCCCACAGTTGCTTTTTGTTCTCTTGAGCTCAAAGGAGGAGAATTCCAGGCTGCAGTAACAGCTGCCATTTTCCCCTTTTTCTCAGGAGACCACACGGTGCTGGTGATGGTGCCATCTGCCATCTTGTTTTTGTCTCATGTGGAACTGAGCCAAGGTGATGAGCACTTTTGAATGTGTAAATCACCCTCTCCTTTGTATACTTGTGTTAATTGCTGCTGTTACCCTTCCTATCATCATCTCTTTTAGCAGATTGTTATCTCCACCCAAGGGGTTGCATTCGTCCTTTCAAAACAGGGAGGGGCAGGGAGAAGGGGAGTGGCTTATTTGAACTTTAATTCCCAGCTGGTTTTAAACCACCACACTTACTCATTTTTAGCCCATCTTAAGTGTAGAAGTCTCAGACAAAGAAATCATTAAACATCTCTGCCTAGTTTATGTCCCTGTTGATGAGGAAGTAACTGTCCTCATCAAGTAACTGACCAATGCTATTTCTGGTCTGCCTTTTGCTATTAATGTTTTTTTTAAGCTCTTTTTATTGTTCCTGACAGTACTAGCCAGTTTCAACTCCAATTCAGTGAAGAGCATCACTGTAGTCCTCCCACGTCACCTGATCTTGCTTCTAATGGCCATTTTTTCTTCTAATGGCACATTTCATTTCTTTGCCATAGTGTCAGAAGAATATCGCTGCTCAGTAACAGGCACTGTCAGAGCTAGAGCAGGAAAATTATGCATTATCTGAGTACCCCTTAGACTGTTCCCAGGCTTTTCATTATACACAACAATAAATTCTTTTTTTAATTCACATTTCATTTATATCACCGATTGAAGCAAAAGGTAAAAATTGACAGTCCGCAGTGTATTATGTCCATACTAACCCTTTAAAAAACAGAAAAAAAAAATCAATTAACTATACCAAAACTGTCAAATTCCCTTAAACTGACTCCAGCTCTTTTCCCTGTCACCACCTCTTCAGAAACGCATCCATCTCTCAGCTCCACTATTCATGGCATCATTCCAGCATCCTGAGCTCGACTGAAAGTGAGCACTCCCCTTGCCTGATTTTCTCTGGCTCATTTTCAGAGATATGGTAAAACTTATGTTTTCATTCCAAGACTGCAGAAGTGAATTTTTAAATATATAAATATCTAAATACCTATCTTGCCACTCAATCCACTGGAACAAATATGTACACATAAAATCTTTTGCTAAGCCACATATTCACTTTGAGTTCTTTGTGTATGGATAAAAGCCAAACAAAGACTTTCCTACTCAAATTCCCACTGAAAAAACAACTGCCATTGACCGGGAGAGGGAGACAGATGAGAACAGCCAAAATCAGGACTGTTGGTGCTGATCCTAAATTAGACATATTGCATTACACAGGTTTTTTTCAAGTCCCATTTCAAAAATGGTCAGTAGTACATGTCTGTTACAAAATAATCCATATTCAGTTGTAATGCAAAATGGTTTCCTGATTCCTTAAATTCTTGAGGGTTTCTACTTTCTTTCATTTGTTAGTCTTATTCTTGCAGTTACAGTTAAAAACTTGAACCCCTTCCCTAGAGTCTCTTCTGAGGAAACCAGGGAGACAGTGCAAGGAAATGGGGAAGAGGGGTAAAGCACTGATTTTCCCTTTGTTGGAGTGGCCTTCCAGAACCACAGCCAGGTCTGCCAAGATTCGAAAATTATAAATAAGGTGTGAAAATGAGGGGATACTTTCAACTGTAAGAAAAAATGTGGAAATGCAAGTATTTTCTTCTGGCATGAGAGATGAAGAAAATGGATGAGGTGGGGAAGGGGAAGCAGTGCATTCTACAAAGGACCTAGTCCATTTTAGAAGACAGTTGTTTGCACACATCCTCCTGTGAGATCAGAGTAAGACTTTTTTTTCCTTTTTCTCTTAAATCATCTATTTTACAGCTAGGCAAAGAACCACATGTTTTGAAATGCAACATTCTTCTACTCCTGGAGCATGAAGTCCTTGAAATACACAGCATAACTGCAAACCACTAAAGTGTAATGATTCTGTGAATTCCCCTTTTTCCAGGCTTGACTTGGTAGTCTGTGTGCGCTTGTGCACACACAAATGTACATATGCAAGTTTGCACATACATAAATTTCTTGTAAGGTCATTGCTGTGAGCAATGGTGTCTCCTCCACCAGCTGGCAGTGAGAATAGTGTGTGAACAGCCTTCTGTAAGACACTGTAGCTGCTGAAAGGAATTCTCATGCTGCAGCCAGAAAACTGGAAAAGTAGAGGTCAATGGGCTTGATGAATTGGCTTGCTGCACAGCAGTAGTCCTGACAAACTGGAAAAATAAATCAAAAGAAACTTCATAAAGGTCATCCAAAAAAACGTAAAGTCCTCTACCTGGTACAGTAATGTAGAAACAGCTTGAACTGGTCCCATGAGATGGAGCCACAAACAAGGTAAGCCCTGGCTTTTTACACATTCAACCTATGCATGATAGTCTAGGGTCTTCCAGATGAGACCTTGGCTGTGTCTCTGAGCGTCTGGTCACCTGGCTGGGCCACAGGTTCCCTGTGCCCTTTGTTGTGCAAACTCTTGCCTGGTGCTCCAGGCACTTCCTGCCACCCAGAGCTCCACCAGCAGCTGCACTGAAGCTACACACTAAGCTACTGAATGTATACTGCTCAACACTGTCCACCATGCTGCTGCGGATGGAGAGCATGGGAGCAGTTGGGTCAGAGGTGACAGTAAAAATTTTACTTCTCACTTTACTTGAAGAATCTCTACATTTTGCAAACATTTGTCACAATGCAGCAACAAGATTACTTTTACCTGGTTTTTGTGCCACCCTTAAAATCAATACACATATATTTACATCCAGACATGGTTGAGAAAGGCCTGTAGGAGAAATCTTTATATCTAGTCCTTATACTCTTAGGGATGATGAATGTTGGAGATTCAGGTGCAGGTACACATGGTTGTCTCTCCTCATTATGGAGGAATTGTTCACAAACAGCTTGACAGCAGAACAAATTAACCTCACTTGCAATTTCTTGCTGCCACAAACAGGGTTGTTTACTCCTTTGCTACATCCCACATGTGTAGCACACCTACTCTACAGTTGGTTGCAGCATTTTGCTGGACTCTGGTGAGCCAGCTAAACTCATGGATCTGGCAGAATATTTCCCTTGGAGGGTGGAACTAGCATCTGGAGTGTCAGTGAACTAAATTGACTTAGGAGATGTCTGACAAATACCAAAGCTAGCCCAGGTGAAAGTGGGGAATATCTTCAGCAGCAGCTGCCTTTTAGATCTACTCCACTGAAGACCAAACCAAAGCCAGGGAAGTGAGTGGCATACATATATATCTACTTCTTCCCCTCAGGTGTGTAAGGTCAATGCCTTCAGAAGCATGGAGGTCTAAAAACAAAGTTTGCACTGAAACTGGAAAAAGTGTAGCAGAGATGCCTAAAACTCAGGCATGTATACCACTTCAGTGTGGCAGAAAATCATGCCTGACTGTGAGAAACGACACTCGCTTAAAAATGTCAAAAGTTTATTAAACCTTAACAAAAATACAACAAAGGACAGAATAAGGAAAAACTACAGCACTGAAAGTCTGTGACCAGCAGCCACATACTCATCTACAAAATGGATGCTGTGCCTTTTATACCCTTGGCGCCTCCCAAAGTCTTGTCAGTCAACTCCTTCTCTGCCATCCATTGGTGGAGATCACTTTCTTACACCTTGATTGGAGGTCAGGTGTTGCCATGCCGTGCCTCCTGGTAACAAGCTTGCCCTCCCCTAAAGGCTCTGACTAGTGGCAACAATACAAGGGGGAATGGAAAGAGGACTATGGGGAGAACACATAAAAATAACATAACTATACATCTATAAAACTTCTCTTAACATACACATAATATTAATCTCTTAATTGTGAGAACCAACCACCGCACTACCCATTTATAAAATGACAAATCCACTCAGCCACAGAGAAGTTGTGCTAGCCACTGCCTCCATAAAGCTGAGAGACATGCCACAGCACCTCCAGGGGGAGGCGTGCTGTCTCCCTTCTGCTCCACATGCTGCTGCAGGAAATGCAAGTCAAACCTCCAGACAAGATCCCCTCCAACACAGAGTAGGCCGGTTTCCTTTGATCTGTAAAAGTGAGGAATGCGTTGGTGGAGGGAGGGGAGAAGAAGAAGCAGCGTTTTCCACGGTAATGGGCTGACATAGACAGGGTATGCTTATCTTGCTGGTATCTGCATGGAGCAGAAGGGAAAGGGTAACACCCAGGTTTGTGTCCTGTACGCAGGCAGAGGGAGGCCTTTCTTTGTCATGGCGGCAGCGGGCAGTGGAGACACACCGCTTGTAGGGCTGTGATAAAAAGGAACGGAGCAGCTAGGATCATGTGCCAGGGTAGTAAAAAGTCGCATCCAAGCATGGGGGAGGCAGGAACGAAAACTGCACACAACTGCAGGGGAGCAAGGGACAGGGAGCACCCAAGGTGCACCCATGTCCCTGCAGACAGCCAGCTTTCACCAAAACCAGAAAAGCGTGTTCTGCTTATTTCCTCTCTAAGTGGAAAAACCCCAAATGTTCAAAACAAAGTACTTCCCTCAGTGTGGAGGAAATAGAAATGTGGTTAGGCAGCCGGGGCAGAGAGACAAGCCACACGGATTGAGGATGAGTAGCAGCCCTACAGGCACAGAGCAGTGGTGGGGGCTGTGCTGGGCTGTGGGGAAGTCGCAGGGGAGCACAAGTTTGCCGTGCTTCTGAGAAGGAGGCCAGGGCGAGGGGGGAAGGGAAGGAGGAGGCGGCGGGAGAATGCTGAGGAACAGGGAAGCAGATCCGGCTCGGGCCGGTTTGAGCCGGTTTGGGCCGGTTGGGGCGCTGCAAGGACACAGCAGCTGAATAGGCCGCCCCTGCAGCCGGGCGGGCGCTACTCTCCGGCACGGATCGCCAGAGCCCTCGGAGCGGGGCGCCACGCCCCCGCCGGCAGCCGCGAAATGGCCCGGCCAGGCCACGCCGCAGCCGGCAGCTGGAGCCGCCTCCAGCCGGAATCCGCTCCTGGCTTCCCGCCGCGCCCCGCGGGGCCCCAGAGCGGCGGCGGGGCAGGAGGCCCCGGTGTCGGGTTTCAGCCGGAGGAGCCGGTTGTGCGGCCGGGGGAGGGGAGCGGCGGGGGAAGGGCGCCCCAGGGCTGGCCTGAGGGGCCGCTGCCCTGGGCAACCCGCAGGGCAGTGACCGCCCCTGACACGGCCCAGCCGCCCCTGGGAGCCGCCCCAGCCCCCCGTGCGGGTCCCAGTGCCTTCATCCCGCTCTTTCCCGGCGGGAGCAAGGGGCAGTCTTGGCCCGGGGTGTGCCCAGCGTGCTGCAGGAATGACAAGGCTGTGTGGGGCAGCGCCGCTGACACATCCTGGGCTGGGTGGGGAGCCTTTGAATCGCTGGTTCTGCGTGGAGAAAGAAACTGGGGTTTTCTCGGTAACCCTTACGCCAAGGTTTTGGTCTGAAATGCCCGTTTTCTAGGTTCCTTTTCCACTGTGTTCGCAAATACATAAGTATTACCTTTACGCCGTGGTACCTTTCGAAGTACAAAATGGCATCTGAACTCTTGTAGGAGAAGCAACAATGCCCCCTGAAATACATTTGCTGTTTTTCTTCCCGTGGCTGATACAATCTCATTAATAAAGTGTCTCGTCAGTGGAGCATTGAGCCACAGACTCCTGACTTTCTTTGGGTAACAATTTCACGCTTTAATACTTGAGCTATTAGAAAGTGATTTTTTATTCTTTCTCAGCCTAAATTACTGTTAATTACATTGTGTTTTCCAAATCCACTTTCAGTGGCGATCTCCAGCGTAGTAAGTTCATCAGTTTCTAACAAATGGTACACTTTTCATCTGTACCCATTACTTAAATGGAGACAAAGTCAATTACTGGTGTTCATATTCTTTTGGTTTTTCTGTCACACTGGGCTGGTAACCACCATATACACTGGTTTGTGGTTTCAGCTTAACAGCTAACTCAAATCATTTAATCATCATACTGAAGAGCAAAAACAGCCTTGTCCCCTCTTTTTTTATTAGCTCAGATCTCTCTGTGTGTCTTTAATCTCCTCATGAGCGTTTGATCTGCCTCTGGTTTCAGTCTTTCATGCCCGCGACTCCTACTGGGTTATACAGTTCTCCAGAGAACTCTGAGAAATGAGAGATACGCCCTATCCACCTGTCCATCGTTTGCAGTGGTTTTACTAATTGTTTGTTTGTGTTGGGGGTTTTTGTTCCTTGGTGTGTAACTGTGTCAGTTTTTCATTGCTGGCAGAGGTAGGAATGGTGATGCAGATAACATGTCTTCTGCTTGGCTTTCTCACCCATTCAGAGTCTCTGGAGATCCATTTAGAGACACCATTGATAAAAATTGTGACCGCACAGCAGTATGGTCACACATCTTGCCAGAATGGAGCTGCTCTGATAACTCCACAGCAGCCACAGGACGTAATCTAGCTCAGGCAGAATCTAAGGGTGTAGGAAGCCACAGGACATGTATTTTATTCTTCAAAAGTGCAGAGGAATCGGCATATGTCAGTTTGGACAAATTCAGGTTTTATAAGCAGTAGCTGTGGACAAAGTCACTGGGCTAGAGGTGTTTGTGTTTCAGCTCAATGTGATTAGTAAAAAGAGATTTGCCAGTTGCTCATATCCTTATTTTCCTCCAAGAAGATACACAAGTAAATATAGCTTAGCAGCAGGTACTTTTGATCCTCATGATAGAAAAATTAATGGAACAAGAAATGTTCTTACTATATATATTGGTTACTACAGCACATTCAGCTCTGGTGGTTTGGGTAAGTTAGCTGTGCTGTACTATTCTGATACTCCATATTGGCAAAGGATGGGGATGAGTCCCCTCATGTACTGTGGCATTAAAATTATTTTTAAATCCATGGGACAGTTTATTCTCCTAACTCTGCTTCTGCTCTGGGTTTTTCTGTTTTAATAATAAAATGTGCACTTGTGGCTCTTCAGAGGAAGAAAGGGACTAAATCCAACATTTCTGTTCTTTAGTTTCATGGATATTGCATCTTGAAGCATTTCTGCACTTCAGAAAGTTAGACCCATCTATCTGTGACACCAACACAGAACTGTAAACTCCTGTTACAGACAGATTTTTTTTACCCGTGCTGATTTGAGAAGTGTGACTCAATGAATAAGCTGTTTCCTGCCTATGTCTCTTAAATGTTGGTGAATATGTGTTACTTCAGTCAGACTTGCTGTGTAAATTTTGTTATGTTTGAAGTGTATCAAATTTTTGTAAGGAAAAAATGGGACTAAATTATAAAAGATCATTATTCTGTCTTCTTTTTTCCCACCATCTCCCCTGAGTGTTTATTATAGCATTGTGGTGTAACCATAAGACTTAAGTGTCAAATAAATGAGTCAGACATGAAGTAGATTCTTCATTATTTGCATATTTCAGTTTTCGTGGTTAATGCATCACATGGTGAGTTTACGTTTTAGCACTTTAAAGGAAAAACATTGTGTCATCTGTGTCACAGATCCTTTTGTAGGGTAGGCATGAAAAAAATTTCCTCACCCAACATGAGAATGAGTTAAGGGGAGTTGCTGAAGGTCACTACAAGTCATGTCATGCACAGGACATCCATCATCTGACAGCTAACTGCTAGGCTCTGCTACTCTTCTCAGAATACCGGGGTTTAGATTTTTAAATAAAATTGAATTGGCAGTCATTTTTCACCTATCTGCAAAGATAAGAATTGAAGATTCCGTATCTATAGGCACAATTAAGAATACCACAAGTGTCTAAAGCTATATAGGATGTTCAGTGAAATATTTTGCTTTCATTGCCTTTTATCCCCTGTTGCTTAGGCAACAACAAACTTTGAACATGAGTCCTGCAAGATAAATGAAAGAAAAATACAGCCTTTTTAGTGTAAATTGTACATGCGCAAGCATATTGTAAAGCATTGCTTAGTAAAATTGAATACATATAAATGGAATTTCTTTATTTAGGTCCCAGTTTTCCTGATGTTTTTAATAGACTATAAAACCACAGAACTAACAAAACACCCTTCCAGAAGATCTTAGAGCATCTTCTTTTTTGTCATTGTCTTGTCATTGAATATAACATCTTGATCAAACTTCAGTTTATGTAATTACGTTTGGTCAGCTCAAGATTTAAGCCACTGTGGTATACAGCATGTGTTTGCAGAATTACAGAGGTACTTTGTTCTGCCCCAGACCTGGCTGAATTTTAGCTATGCAGACAGACCTCCTAGGGATGATCAGAAGTGGAGGGTCTGGAGCCCAAGTCTTACACGGACCGGCTGAGGACGATAGAGATATTCAGTCATTAGAACAGAAGGCTCAGGAGAGATCTTTTCACTCTACAACTACCTGAAAGAAGTTCAGGTAGCAAGTGGGGAGTCAGTCCCTCCCCCAAGTAACAGGACAACAGGAAATAGCCTCAAGTTGCACCAGGGGACGTTTAGACTGGATATTAGGAAAAAATAGTTCATGAAAAGGATTGTCGAGTTTTGAACAGGCTGCCCAGGGAAGCGGTGGAGTCATCATCCCTGGAGGTATTGAAAAGACAAGTAGATGTAGCACTTAGGGACATGGTTTAATGGTGCACTTGGCAGTGCTGGGCTAATGGCTGGACTTGAACATCTTAGAGAGGTCTTTTCAATACTTCCAATACTTTTTTCCCACATTTCCAGTACACGTTATTTTCTTCCACAAGATCTTGGCCATGTGCAATGTACAGAATTAATCAAAATTATACAACAAAGGAAGCATCCACAAAAGCCTTGTGTTTTTTGATGGAGATAGAAATTGTGTGGTAGGCTACCATTGTTAGTCTGGGCATTGCTCATGTTTTTTAACAATTTACAACTCTGCAAAGTTACTAGATTTGTTACTAAGTAGGGCCTTGCCTCATAGGTTTTGTTGGTTGTAATTGTAAAAAAGTCTGAATCATTCTGTCAGTGTTTGGTCAGTTTTTAACTCACTGCTAACACAAAGAAATGTGGGCATATGAACAGTGTTTTGTTTCCCCCTCTTTGGGGACATATTGATGCTGGCTGGTCACTACTTATTTGACATTTTCTTTGTTTCCTCTATCTTCTTGAGAATTCAGCACGGTTTCTTCATTTTTGTTATTCATGCAAAACAAATCAAATTGTTTGTTGCTGTAGCATTTAGGAAATCCTTTGTGCTTTATTACTGTTGAGGATTAAAATACAGATAATAGGATGTACTTCTGAGATGAGTAATTGCTTATCTGTGTTACTCTGCTTCATTTTCTATAGCAGTTTATAGACTAAAATCTGTGTTAAAATTTCACAGGTAGTTCTTTGCTTATAACCTAGCTTTCTCCAACAGCTAGAGTAAAAACTTCTTCACTTATTCACTTGCTTTAGGGAATTCTAATTACCTCCCACTGGAAAAGGGGGTCTTACATCCCTTGGGATAACTGAGACTAGAAGTAGTTTGGTTTCAGAGCAAGTTTACTGTTGCTCCAAAATTCTCCGAATCTTTGAGAGCAAGAGAAATTGTTCTCCACTTTGGGTTCTTGATCACAGCAATAAGAACCTTGGTAAATAATGTATATCGAGAATAAAATGCTTTACTCTCCTGTGCTAAGTCAAATGGAAAAACAACATAACCACAACAAATGCCAACACCAAAACAAACAAAAAACCCCAGATGACTTAATTTTGCTTGGAGCATTTAAAAATACTTTCCAGCTGAAATTAAACATGGAAAATTCTCAAGGCCTAATGTGGAAAGCTACAACATAAAAATACTTTTAAAAGTCCCGTACATAAAGTTTTCTTATGATTAAAACTATTCTGAATCCTCAGTAATGATGTATTAGGAAGTGTCTGTTAATATGAAAATAATCACAACTTACGAATAATGGGGACTCATGAGAAATAAATTTTGAAGGTAACGACTCTAGATTTTCTTTTCTCCAGAAGTCCCATGCTCTAAAACTTCCATTAGTGTTTTCTGGCTTGTGGTTATTTGCAATAGAATAGAGTTGCTGGAAAGGCTTAGGGGATCATAAGTCTTCTCTTTAATTGTCTAACCTACAGTTGGTATTGTCTGGCAGTCTCTTTTAAGTTACCTGAGGGCAGGAGGGGAAACCTGATCTGCTGCACACCACCTGATTCAGTCACATGATGGCCACATCCAGACCTGACTACCTCTGAAAAGTTGCTTGAAGAAGGTCAGAGAAGAATTAAGAACACCTCTCCCTCTGTAGATGTCTTAATTAAGAATTAACATTAGCAAGTACATTACACAGTTACCTAATTTTAAATGGCAGCACGGTCATGAATGTGTTTGGTTTTTTTACAGTCTGAAGTATTTTGGTTACTCAGAACTTGACAAAAAGAGGGAAGGAGAAAGAGAAGAATGCAAAACTACGTCTGTCTCCTTTCTTGCAAAGTGAAACATAAAGTTGGAAGAGTTGAGGACAGGTCCTGTGAGACAGCGCCAGAAGAGAGGCAACTATGGTGAAGAGAATGGGAAGAGAGGGCAGGTTGGAAAAACTACACACGGCATAGGAGGGAGAACAAAAGGATTGTAGATTGAAAAAGGACAATAAATGATGGAGGTTGGCAGAGTGTTGTGGTTTAGGACTTTTACTCCCCAATTCAGCATCCCCACTGACTCTCCAAACCACACTGCCACTGTCTCTCACTCCCCCATTCCCGCTCCCCCCTTAACCCCCTGGTAAGATAGAGAGGGGATGAAAGGCAAAGATCACGGGTTGAGATAAGACCAATTTACTGGAAACAGCAATGAGATAAGAAAATGAAGAGGAACAGCAACAATACTAACCACAGAGGGTTTAAGAAAAAAAATTATTATCACAGAAAAACAATGATAATAGACAACACTGGATGGTTCCCTCTGCTCCATTTTCTAAACCAGAAGGAAAACCTTATCCCTGGAAGAAAGTCCTTTTCCCCTGCCCTGGCAATGATATGAGGTGATATAGAATAACCTCCAGGTCCCAGTACTGCCCTCTCTAGAATACTCTAAAAAAATTAAACCTAACACAGAGGAAAGGAATAAACCAGGAAGAAGGTTAAATCAAGAATAAAACAGAGAAAAAGTAGGAATTAATGAACAAGTAGATTTGCGGCCTTACTTCCAGAAATCCATCAAAGGTCAAAATACCTCCATAGACCTCAGTATAAAGTCTACTTTTTTCCTTATAGATTTATCTTCTAAATGTTAAAAAGTTTTGATTGGCGTAGTCTATCTTAGAGTTCATAGCACAAAACGTGGTGTATCTTGGGTACAGCAGTGCAAACCATGGTTTATAAACATCCATGTTTACATGTCATTAAGCTATGAAATACCAAGTAATTGTGATTCATCTGGTCTTTACTTATTGGGCTTTGCCTCACAACTGGGATAAGACTAGTAATATAATATTCCTGGAGATACCTTTTAAATGACATTTTTTTATTGGACAATAGCATTTGTCTGAGGTATTTTTATTAATGCATTTTTCTGATTTCCAGAGTTTACTCATGGGTGGTGGTGATGGGTGTTTTAATGAACATTCTCTGTAATACCTCTTTTCCTGAACTGGACTAAGGAACTTTCAGGATTAATTTTTCATTATTCACTTTAATTAAGCAACAACTACCTTGTTTCAACCAAGATTAGAAAAGTTTGTACTCCTTTACAGTGCCAGAGAATGGTTTCTGTCACCAGATGTATGCATGTGTTGGTAAATAAAACAGACAAATATCAGACCTGTATGGGAGATGTCTATTTCACCAGTGATTTTCTAAGAAGGTGTGTCCTGTTATTAGGTTCTTGTTTATTTTAGGCAGTATCACTGTGCACAGTTTTTCTGAAGAAGTGGAATTGATCAAAGTGCCTCTTGCTTCCATTGTCATTTTTAACTTACTACTATTTCTAATCTTTACTAGAAGTAAATGACAGTTCTCGAAATTTGAGCAGTAATTTGGGAAATTATATAGGATATTGCACCAGTTCTGGATCACACATTGCCCCATACTTGTATTGTGTGGCTTGTATTGTACTTGGCTAGCAGGAAGGAATGTATGTACTGAATGTCATGGATTTCAGATGCATATTTTTTAAGTGCCTCTTACCACAGCAATACACTTG
This sequence comes from Agelaius phoeniceus, assembly GCF_051311805.1. NCBI lineage: Eukaryota > Metazoa > Chordata > Aves > Passeriformes > Icteridae > Agelaius > Agelaius phoeniceus. Next base: position 25,825,280 of record NC_135269.1, on the reverse strand, counting down.
TTAAGCAAGTTATTTCTTCTTTTGCTCTCATTGTTTGTGAGTTCTTTTTCTTTAATGCTGAGGTTACACAAAGTGTTCAGTGTTTGATAGCATAGGGTATAAGTTTCCAAATGCCAACAGAGATATATAAAAAACTGTTTCTCAGAGTGAGAGAAAAGCACTGAAAACTGAAGAGACACTGCAGCAGAATTCGAAATATCTCTAATTTATGTCTTGCTAATGGGCATATGTCATAGGTCCAAATTTTTCTTTATGTAACCTGAGCAGGACACATATTTTCGAGCAAACTGTACTTCCATATGTAAACTGAAAAGGCAAAAGTTTTTGAAGTCTTACTGTGAAACGCTCAATGCCATCAGGACTATGAAACCAGGGGAAAATAGCAAAAAGTGTTTATCTTTCTTTACGCTTATGTTAGGATTGCTAGAAAAAGAAGGAAGGAGGAAGAATTTTACTCTTTGATACTTCAGCTAACTCACAAGTGAACAGTAATGCTCTAACCAAAAGCTTGTGCCTGGAATGGAAATCCTCTCCCACACCCTTCCAGACTGACCTTCCCTCCCCCATCTACCATAGCTCGTATTTCAGAGCCGAGCTGGCTGCCAGCTGACTGTGAGCTGCCAGGAGGAATGCATTATTTGATCAAAAGAAAAACAGAGGTGCAACCATTAACTGCCCCCTCCTGCCCCACAGAACAAGACAGATTTCTACATAGGAGATGGACTTGCTATTCCTCATTGGTACAGCAAATCTCATAAAAACCACCATGTGTGCCCACCAACACGAGGGCTTTATCACGATCGAGAGGCTGCATCTCCTCCCAGAAAGCTGAGTAGGTCATGGCAGCTAACTTGTGCCTGTTTTCTCATGTGATCAAGTCCTAAAGCCAAATCCAGATTGTTGTTCTCATGTGATTTAGGCAATCTGCTTATATCTGGTCAGCAGAGAAGACACAAATCAATAAAAGCAAAGTTTATAACCAAGATTATGCTGTTGTCCTTAGGCACAGGACATTTAACAGAACGTCTTGCCTCTACGAAGAAATGTTTATTTAGGCAGTTACATTTTGTACTAGCAGACACTGCAAGTGGATATGTATCAATTGTTGAGGGTCTTTTGCCCCTTCTTTGAACAAAAACAAATTGGCAGCAGTGCCTCTTGCATTGTAGCTGCATCTCTTCTTTGCATTTTTGGCCACATGGCTCTATTAGTCATGGAAACTGGAATGGCTGAATTTTCTTTAGCTTTTTCACTCTAAGAAATCAGGAAGAACGGTTCCAAAACATGAAATTAAAAATTCAATATTAGGAAAGTTTTATAAAAGCCAGGGATATTTTTGCTTTTCTTCTTCTACATCTTTTCTTTGGCAATGAATATTCACTCACTACTAATCATCAACCATAACTGAAGCATTTGTGTTAATGTGTGCACACTGTGCTTAGAATATATTTTGATTCCCAGTTAAGTTTTACATTTAACTGCAAGAGGACCTTTCCATGGAATTAGGTATGATGAGGCAAAGGAAATTACGTGGAAAAATGGCTAGACATTGAGTGACATGATGGATGTATAATAAACTCAACATTAAACATCTATAAATAGATGAACAAATTAAGCCCAGTGGCATTGGCTATTGTAAAGGAATTTTTATTCAAATAAGTATGCAGATATGTTTTTCCCTTGAAATATTCATATTGGTCCAATAAACATTCTTTATATCATGTCATCATAGTAAGTGTGGAATGAAAAGAGTTTTCCCTATCAAAGCTCAGTATTTTAGGGTGACACAGCAAAAAACCTAAAAGGGTCGGGGGCTGTCTGTATAAATTAAAAACTGTGAAATAAGCTGGGGTGTAAATTTAAGAGCACAACAGCTATTCTCACCTCTTCTTAACTCTTAACATGAAGAGCATTCATATTCTGGTTTTGAGTATCAATGTTATATTGGCAGGTAGACAAACTCTCAATTACAATGTTTGTTTTAACAGCACTACAAGGTTAGGTTGACTTGGGAGAGGCGATGAATTTAAAAGTGCAATGGCTGCTCTTCGGTAACTGGGCATGGGTATTCCTTATTAAGAACAAAAGTATGTGCATATGGATCTAATCAGCAATAGCTTCATGTGTGAGCAAGTGCTAATAAAGTATTTACTTAGAATCTAAGTGACAGAATTGTCAGTCAGAGCAGTTATTTATTTGTTCCACTTAGAAGATCTGAATCCTACTGAAAGCTACTCTTCTGGATAAGAAACTGAACCAGACCATGCCTGCACTCAAATTAGAGCATTGCATAAGCAAGGTGTCAGAGAGGAGGTCTGCAAGCCATCTTTCATTTTCCCCCTGCCTCTAGACCCATCTTAAAGCCAGATCAAAAGAGGTCTGAGGATGCAGTTAACCGTGAAGAAGGGCTCTCCTAGGCACTAAAGAGGTAGAGATCCTTGGGCAGACATGTTGATGAGCCCTGGGTCTAGAAGTATTGAGTCACAAATGTTTTTGACATGATATATTTGAGAATATTCAGCATCAGTGCCATCTCCCAGCCTCAGCAGATCAAAGCAGTTCCAGGGGGGACACAGGTCTAGACTTGTGTGCACAGGTTTCTGATTGTCTTTATCTTTTTGGCTCCTTATTGTTAGAATGAAGGATTTTCCCCAGCCCATGGAGAGGGGCAATCACATGCACAGATTGTTGTATGGGAAGGCATACAGAGGAGCCTTGTAACTAGTCTCTCTCTTTTTTTTTTTTTCAAGTGGGGAAGAAGATCTTGTCAGTTCACGGCTTCCAGGAGGTGATGGCTACTGTGCTGGAAATGTTGACAACTCCAAGAGCCTTATGTAAGAGCCAGCTAAACCTGTTACACAAGTATATCAGCTCCAAGGCACTGCCAGGCTCCAGAGCTGCTCTGGAAGCTTCCTGTTTTGGCACTGCAGGAAGGCCTGTGTGCAGTGCTGCTTGTGGCACGTCCTTCCAAAAGAGGATGGAAGAAGCCGTCACTTTTTTTTTTTTCTGATTTCATGCTTCACTGCCAAGGAATCTCGGGAGAGACTTCTGAGCAATAGAATTTTTCCAACCACTGCTTGTGGTTTAAGTTCCTGCTATCTCACGCTTTAAATGAAACTATGTTACTACTGCAACTACCAGTGAAGGAATGCGTTGAATGCAGCAGGCAGTTCCACTGAATATGGACCTTGTCCTTACAAGCTCTTGAAAGAGGCCACACCCTCATCAAACCAGTCCTGTCTAGATTCCTTCTTCTGCCCTCCCCCACAAGAGGTGACTGGCACTGGAGCCTGAATGTTTGCACACCATCTTCTCCAGCCAGGATGACTAATAGCTGCATGGCAGTGCCATGGAAACAGTTGTTAGCAAAGCAATAGAATTGCTGGTGACCAGACCCATGAGCAAGGATGGTGTCATGGGGAAGAGCTTCTCAGGACCTCAAAACCTCATCTGACATAGCTTCTCCCAGTGCTCCCACAAAGAGACAACCCTTCACCAGGTGACCCAAAACAGTTCTTCCAAATACTGTTTTCTCAGCATCAGATCCCAACCCTCAAGGTGTTTATTCCTCCTCATACTTCTCCCTCACTAATGCAATTTATCCCTCCTCAGTGAATCAGATCAATGGTGCGTGAAGCTGCACTGTTAATTAGGTCACCTGAAGAGAGGGGTGAAAAAAAAGAAAACCAACCCAAAGTATATTCCCCTCTGTAAAGCTACATTTCAAACCAACAATTTCTGTTGTCTGGTGTAAAGTACATCTCCATAAAGGGTTTATCAGCACAGGAAAAGGGGTGGCAGGCAGCTAGGGTAGGAGCAAGCAGCTGACCTTTTCATCCCTTTTAAGGTGACATCAGCCCCAAAGCCAGCCTGTGGTGTGATGGTGCAGCTGGTGTTGTCCTCCTCCTCCAGCTGAGTGTTAACAAAAACAGAATAAGGTGTCTTCTAAGGTGAGCTGTTTTTGAAGAACTCTCTGCCTCAGATAGAACACTGACAGTGACAGTCTTTGACAGTCAGAAGTGGTGAAGCATGGGTAGGAGTATATGAACTTTTACATCCATCTACTTTTTCCTTCCCCTTGTGGTTCTTCTCTGACATGTCCACAAGACCCTATTAAAGCAAAAAGGAGTTTAGTTGCCATGGTTTTGCTGTAGTAAGCCTTCCAGCAGGGGTTCCCAACACAAGATCTGTGTTGTGAAAGTAGCACATGAAGTAGTGGGATATGAACACTACTTCCTCAGAAAATAACTGTCAGCTCATTTTGTACAGGCTGCTGAGAACCACCAAGCAAATTAATAACTTTCAGTCACTCCTAGCCTGAGAACAGCTGGAAAACCTAGGTGACAGGTTCTGGTTTATTAATCCTTTTAGCTTAGTTTTTAACACCTGTGGCACCATCCTGCCCTCTCACAGTAAGAACACAAGAAGGTCCTTTGACTGCTTCTTTTACCTCTTGCTGTTCATCTGCCATGTTCTATTTGTTTTCCCTGGCCAGCTGAGTCTCATTTCCTTTCTTTACTGGTTTTTTCCTTCCTTCCCTTCCTTCCTTCCTTCCTTCCTTCCTTCCTTCCTTCCTTCCTTCCTTCCTTCCTTCCTTCCTTCCTTCCTTCCTTCCTTCCTTCCTTCCTTCCTTCCTTCCTTCCTTCCTTCCTTCCTTCCTTCCTTCCTTCCTTCCTTCCTTCCTTCCTTCCTTCCTTCCTTCCTTCCTTCCTTCCTTCCTTCCTTCCTTCCTTCCTTCCTTCCTTCCTTCCCCTCCCCGAATCCTAATTATCGTTTTCTGTTGCTGTCAAAAATTACCATTAAAAAACCCCAACAACAACAACAACAAATTTTTAATTTTTACAACGTTGGACAAAAGTAGGTAATTTTGTTTGCCAGCCCATAGTCCCGAGAGAGAAAATCATCTTGCCTAAAAGACAGAAAAACATTTTGACAGAAACAAAGCAGAAAGCATTAGGAAAAAATTTCTAGCAAGATGTTTCTCTGGGCATTCTACAGCAAGGAAAACATTGCTTTGGTAGAGTGCTTTAATCAGTATGCTCTGTCCTGCAGTAATCAGTGGTAGTTGCTTCAGAGGAAGGTACAAGCTAAGGACTAACTCAGCTAACTAAACCAGAGAAAGTCTCTTTAACACTTCTCATCATCCCAACATAGCTTGTCTTCACTTGACTTTACCTTTTTGGCCATTTAACTTAAGGACCTGATATTTGTAAAGGTTAATTTGCACATTCATCACACAACTGATCCAGATTCTAAAAGTTTCTTCTTCAAGATAAGACTATCTTCGCTGATAAAAAGGGGTTGTGCTTGTGTGCATTTCTAAAATTTCTCTGCGGAATGCTAGAGGAGACAAACATGTGGACAATGACTACTTCAATACAGTTAGACAAGGTCAGCACTATGCTCTAATACAGTCTGATACAGTCTTTCCACTCATCAGGCTAGATGTAGTGTAACAAAACTCACAAGGCTCTGACTTTCCCTGGATTTCCTAGCAAGATAGTGACTAAAACGGAAAACCCCTCTTATTTTGTCTGTAAAAAGACAGGCTGCTACTTGCTTTTCTCTGGAATCTGCTAGTTGTTTTTTCACTTCCTTTTCCCCCCCATTTAAATATAATTCTTGTGTGATGACTCATGGCAGGAAACAGGGCTGCCTTGTGTCCTTGTGCAAGCCCCAGAAGGCATATGTAGGTCAACAGAGCATGAACATAATGTCCTGCAAACTAGAATGCTAGGCAGTCCACATTGTGAGTGCTTACACTTAGAATTCAAGAGTACTACAAGTACTGGTGGAACACTAAGTCCTGGGAAGAAAAAAAAAAAAAAAAGAGGAAATCCAGTAGCAAGAAATGTCATTTGCTAGGAAAAATCTGGAGCCATCCTTTCTGAGAAACCACTTTGTTTCAAATTACTCTTTGCTAAGTTGTCTTGAGGTGCTGAAACTAGAGAACATAATGAAGTTTAGGTATTGTGCAAATTCTGATTAAAACTAAATAAGTGATAAAATTGTGTGGTGACCCACATAACTTTTTCCACTGTCCAGCTTTTTCCATTGCTTCTATGCCTTTGCTGTATGACAGGTAATTATCTATGATTCATAAAGAGTTACAGCCTGCATCTGTTGAGAAGTTCTGTCCAAACACTACAGTCACATTTTCCAACAGTATCAGCCATGACTCATGTGGAAAAGAGTGCGAAGCCTAGCCATGAAGATAAAAAAAACCCCCACTTTTAAAATTTGTTCAGTTCTGTAGAGCCCAAATAATGTAATTTGGTTTGCCATTTCACTTCCAGGAAGTCCCAACATCCACTTCATACAACAAGGCACGCCTGGGGAACTTAAATAGACTTCTGAGGACTTTGGGCTGATGTAAAGCTGGTTACTACTTTAAAACTGAACAGAAAATTTGACACTGATGCAGCCAATCCCAAAGTTACTTTTTCCAAGTGTCACTCCTGAGTATGATTCCCCTGTATCAGTTTTTGACAGTTAAATTTTTCTGGTTTTCAGATTGTCTTTCCATCAATACAAATAGTGATTAGACAAGGTGTGATTCTGACTGTGCAGAAAATGGTAAGTTCACAGGTTCATAATGCATAAATTTCACTGCCAGTAACCTCTCTCAGTTGAACTGGGAATAAATATAACACCAGTTAATTATGGTGATCTTATGCTTTATCCTCTCAGCTTCTTAAGATCTCCTGGGGTCATTTTTAAAATAATCTACCTTTTTTATTATTTATTCGGCCCTGAAGTGCCAGAAAATTTATCTGTCCTGGAACTGTGAACACTGGTTGTCAGCAATAATTTCTAAACAGAGGGAAATGTGTTTTAAAACAATCCTTAGACTGCAAGGAATCCAAATCTTATCTGTCTTTCCTGGTGCAAACAAAACTACAAAATGCTGCTGGATGAATTTAAGACCTTGAATCTTTCTTCAGTGATACAAGTTGAAGTAAAGTTGGGAGCACAGGGAAGAGACAAAGTCTGACTTAGTTTCACTCTTTATATGTCAACCACAGAAAGAGAAAGGCTCAAAAAAATAAAAAATCCTGCAGGTTCTTTTTTGACATACTCAGTATATTTCCCTTGCAGGAGCATTGAAAATGGTCTTTGTAAGAACATGCCAGTTATCAAAAGCACACAATGTCTCTGCAAAACATAAGTGATCTACAAAGGTCAGGAGACCTCTTGTAAGGTGGCAGATTTTACCTCTCTCATTTGAGGGGTTAGGACTCTGCTTCAGACTGGAGAGAAGTTACACAGAGAGGGCTTTGAAGAGACTCAAATGAACTATGCAGAGGCTGGGATGAGCTCTGTTCTGCAAAGAAGGGGCTTCAGCTGGGGTCCTGGGAGAAAACCATCCATCTCAGCTCTTTCAGCTTCACCCAGTCAGGCTTCTTCTTGTTCAACAGTTATGTCAAGGAGAGGCATCAGATCAGAGAATTCCTTTCAGCCATGCCTTTCCCTTAGCCAGCCTCATCTGCTGAGGATTGTGCTTGTGCTCAGTTGGGAACAGATTTCATTGCACTGTGTCTTGGAAATGGCTTCCATCTGGTTTTTATACTGTAAATTCTGGATTCTATGTAGTTACTTTAGCCCAGGTTTAAAATAGATCCATATAGTTTTGCAAGAGATTTCAACTGCCAAGCACCATTTCTCCTATGCTGTTAGTGAACCACTGAATTTCCATTAGCAGGGTATTTCAACCAAGGACATCTTGAAATTGTAACATGATGTTTTCTTGTCAGGCTCTGGTGCTGCGTGAACTTGAGCTTTTCAGATTTGGCATTTCCAATCAATCACCTAAGCATGATAGGAAATTTTGTAGACTTTGGTTTTGACACTTTCTTCATCATGCTGATAGATAATCTCCATTGGTTCATCTCCTGATTGTCTTCAGATCCTGTTAATAGTTTGGGAACAAACAAATATATACCTCAGCATTCAGCTGTAATAACACAAATTTGTCCCCTTCAAGTTTCTGCTGACAGCACAGGAAAAAAAAACAAAACTTGGGGGAAATAAAAGGCAGGAGGTTTGAACTCTGATATTCAAAAACAGATAGAATTCTATTTTCTTCAAAATTCTCCATAGTCAGAAAAAACCAACCAAACAAACAAACACAGAAACAAACAAACAGGAAAAAAAAAATAATACCAGCAAATTCTTTAACCTATAAATCTGCCAGCCAGTATTCCAGATCCTTTGTTGCTGGGTTTTTTTGCTTTAAGATCACAAAATAGCCTGACACAGCAGGAGCTGGAGCTGTAAGAACCCTGAAGTCGAAGCAGTAAGGAAACCAGGTCAGACTGTGAGAGAGTGAGGTGTGTAGGGCATCAAGCTGCTCACTGGAGTTGCTCCCTGCAAAGGGGCCTCCATCCCATTAGTTAAAGTCCCTGGTGGTGAGAGGGTGACTGCCAGAATCCTCCTGAATAGTCAGACAGGAATGTTTCCTTAAGAGTGTTTCCTCATTCCACAGGAGGGCTGTGAAATACCTGCCTTCTTCACTTGTCAGGTTTCTGGCCATTTTCCTGAGGTCCAGATATGAGCTCAGCAAGTTTGTCCTTCAACCCTCTCTCTTCCTTGGAGCTTTATCAGCTACTCAGCAGGTGACAGCCTCTATCTATAGAGGTATGCAGGTGAAATAAGGAAAAAAAATTGTAACAAATCTTTATTGGCCCAAATACTAGGCCAAACACCAGCAAGGATGACATTTTGGTTTTTTTTAATCACTTTTTGATGATTTCTTTTCCCAGTTTGAAGTGCACTTGAAAAGAACATCGTTTTTTCACTTGCAGTTCATTTCTACACAACCATCAAGCTTATATGGAGTTGATATTCACTTGGAGAGCATCTGAGGAATCTGCAGCTGTGACTGTAACTGCACACTCAGACCTTGCAGTAAAAGATAAGAATTGTGCAGTGTTGCTCTAAGTTGGTGAAGAATTGATGAGGCTGGTTGAGAAAAACATGAGCTGGACCCCTTGCTTGTCTTTGCAGCTGGCTTGAGCAAGGCCTAATGATTGAAGGATCCTCCATAGAAAGAACAGGGATCTGTCACAGGGGGGATCTGTCAGGGGATCATGATGGGACCATATTGAAGCACAGAAGGAGAGAAAGGTGTGGCCACTCTAAGGAGGTCTGTACTGTTTTCTGCATAAACACGTTGCAACTGCAAACACTTGTACTGCATGGTGCACTTGTGTTTAGACTGGAGGCTGACATCAGGTTGACACAATTTGAGGAGAAAGCTGTACAGAAGCAAATGGAGAGGTTGATCCAGGTGCGGGGGAATGGCGGATGGAGAGCGACAGGCAGCAGAGTGGCTCATCTGAAACACACGAGTTCAGCATGACCCTGTTTCCTGCAGGACTCACATGTACAGCACCAAAACAGGTGAGATGACTCAGAGTCAGCTTCTTGGATATATTTGTCAGTGCTGCTGTGCGAAGCCAGAAACCAGCAGGAAGGTTAGAAAGGTCTCTTCTTTGTTGGTCTTCAGATGTAATGAGGTCATTCCTTCTCCTCTTGATATAATCTGGCAGTGGGTATAAAGCCATTTCCTGAAACTATGTGAGTCCTACTGACTCATTAGTTTTCCTTTGGTTTTCTTTAAAAAGAATAAGTGGGTTCTAAGGCAGAAGATTAAACACTTCTAAGGCAATTGTATGATCATTTTGGCTTATTGGTCTGTTTAAAATGTCTTCCAAGCCTTTTCTTTGTAAGTCATGGTAATTTAAGAGGTGTACATTGATGTTAAAATCTGGCCATCATAATTACCACTGCTTTCCAGAACCAGCTTTGGGTTTTTGTTTTGGTTTTGTTCCTTTGGATTTTTTCCTGTCACATTCACAGATTCCTGTGTATCTTTTTTTATTCCCTGGTGTCATGGTTTAACCACATTATTATTCTCATACTTAATTTAAAACACAGTACTTATTCACTACTAAGAAGAAAATTAACTCTACCAGCTGCAAATTAACCCAGCTGAAGGGCACATGAAGGAAAATACCACATAATTCTAGAAAAGCACCTCTTTGGAAGGACATAAGCAAATTACATTTGCAATATGGAGAGGAAGCTAATGGTTTGTCCCCTCCAAAAATATTTCTAGAAAAAGTGACTTGGATTCAGGTACACATAAATATAGCATCATTATATTTCTAAGTTCTCAAACAGATCTTGCCTCCTGTGGACTTACACTTTTTCTTGCCTACATTATGGCAGTCTCAAAATTAAAAATATCATTTTTTTGTTTAAGATCAGAAGGCAAATGTAACATCCACTGATCAACTGGTAGGATACCCTAGTATTAACATGCTGTTGTAGGAATGGCACTCCCCCATTTAGTGCTCCCAATGAAACTCCAAATCCCACATTGCTAGTCCTCGTCCCCCTTTCCTCTCAGCCTCTGTGCTGCAATGGATTGGAGAGAAGAATTGGAGGCACAAAGGGCAAAGATCACAGGCTGAAATAAGAAAGTGAACAGCAACAGAAAGAATATTTATAACAAAAGGGTATAAAAGAGAGAGTGCAGAGTTTGCCCTGACCACAGCCATGCCATGCTGACCGTTCCCTCTACTCAGAATCAGCGTTACCCCACTGCTCCATCCACCACGCTTGCTCAACCAGCAGGAGCCCCTTCTCCCCTGGAAGCAAGCAAGTTTCTCCCCCCTCCCTGCCCCCAGCAATGGCTGAGGTGGTATGGAACAACTGCCAGGTCCTGGCTGCACCCCCTCCCCTCTACTGCAAAATTTAACCCCGTCCTGGTTGGAACCAGGACAGAGGGTGCAATTGGTGTTAGCATTCCACATTGTCTCTTCTCTGCCTCTTGACACTGGATATTTATAAGAGAGAGAGGTTCATTTTTAAGGACCTTATGTTGGGTTTCAAGTGAATCAATTCCCATGTGCTGGCATGCTTATATGGGAAACTGCCAAGGAAAACCCATTTGCTTCAGTTAAAATACTAGATTTTTTTCCTCCATGCTTTTAATTTTAAAAACTTTGATTTAGAGACCTTGAATTATTTTTTAAAAGGGAAAAATTAAATTAATGTCCAGTACCATGCCACTTCATACATGCTTCCCTTACAGAATGAGAGTTTTCCTACTTTAGAAATGAAGTCCTGTGATCATTGGTCTGTGGCGGAAATGATTTGTTACACATTTGTTGTAACATTCCTCAGCTGTCTATGAGGGTCATACCAATAGCATTACATATTTTGTCATGCCATAATAAAACAGAACCACCCATGAAATAATTATTACCTATGTGAGACACCTGCTGAAGGTCCAATTAGGAACATACAAGTCTGTTCATGGATAAATATATACATATATATATATGGTGAGGTAATGGTAATAAATATGGCTAAGCCTTGCTTGGTTTGGATACTTCAAAGAGGCATGTTTTCATAGGTATATTAACCCAAGTTTACTGCATTCAGGTAAGGTAAGCACAGTAGTGCACAGGCTTAGTAGTTAATTGACTGACCAGGCTTGGGAGCTTACAAAGTGATTCTCTTCAGAAGTTACTCATGAGAGCCTTATTCTAAGTAGTATTTAATTCTACTCTGTAATACTCCAGTGCAGGCATGGAGCCGTGAAAGGGATTTGAATATATAACCTTTGCTTACAGATGCAATCATGTAATGCAGGAGAGTATACAGTGTGCAAGGCTGCATTAGCTCTCGTGCCTCTCAAGAGACGAAGTTAGAGGAACGTGTTGTTAGAACTGAGCTGTTGTGAACAGAGGGATTTCACAACAAAGATGACATTGCAAAGGCATCCTGAATTGGCAAATGTGTATCTTGACTTGTTTAACTACACATTTCTACTTTAATTACAAAATATGCAGAAGTAGAATTCCAAGGACATTGGCAAATAGGTCCTTCTTATCTGCATTCTGTTCTCAGCTGTAGTTCATTCAGCCTTGCTGTAGGAGAAAAATAATTTAACACGTCATCATTCAGTGCCGTAGTTTCCATGCCGTCCTTTTCTTAGCCACCACCACTCAGTGTTTATATGAGCTAAGGGGAAGGGTTAGCATTATCCTGTAAGGTCTCCACCAGAGTTTGGGTTTGGAGACACAGAAATAATTTCAGTGGGTGCAGTGATGATGTCATTGCACAGTACTCTATGTTCTTAACTCTCCTGACCCCATCTGATGGACTGCTTCCCTTATGGCTCCCACTTCCTTCTTTCATCAACATTGCACTTCCTGTCTCCAATGGTCCTTCACAGCCTCTCATTCTCTTTGTTTTTCCTGCAACCAAGCCCTTCCTTTTTTTTCCCTGCCATATAAAGCAGAGAGACATATCTATAAAGGCACACCCTGTAACTGCAAAACCAAGACAGAAGTCATGGAACCAAAAATATCAGCTACTGTTTTGCTCTACTTTTGTCTTTTTTGTCCTTTGTGTCTGTCTTAATCCTTAGATTTTAAGCATTCCTTATGCTCCATAGTAAAATGTATTTGTGAACTGCAAAAACTTAAATATTTTTAATTATTCCAACAATAGAACATTTAAGTTCAACCATTGCATAAAAGAGCTTGAAAATTATTTAATTTTATGAAGGTTTCCTCTTTCTCTCCCACACAAATACCTTTCCCATTTTTTTATAATTAAAAAGAAGAATCCGGCAACTGAAAAATTCATGACCATGAAATCTATCCAGCAGAAAAAAACTGATGGAAAATTAGCCATTTTCTTCAATGCAGAATTGAAAATTATTAAATCCTACATGTATATTTTTCTGAAGGGTTTTACAATAAATCCAAAATTTGTTTTAATAGATCTTTGTAAGGTACTGTAATAGGATGTTTTGTCCTTTGTGTCTTCCTTTTAATTAATAAAATTCAAGCATTTATTATTTCCATATCTTACTTTGCTGTAGATGCATACAAGTCTCATTGCATCTTGATAGAGAAATAGAGAATAAAAGGATCCCTACAGTGGTGTTTGGCCACCAAACCTTGCATTTACAAAACATACAATGACATTATGAGTTAATATAAACAAGGATGACTGTTGCTTTTCACATGAATGAAAGGCAGTTACTTTAGTTATATGTCCCTGAGAAATCACTATTTATTTTGCAGCCGAACAGTAAAACCAGCTTTTAATTCTTTAAGTAGAGCAACCTTGCCTAGGATGCTCAGAAACTATGACATCATTGCTGATTGTCTTAGTGCACAGTATGGCAGCTTTAGTTGAAACCTCCAGCAGCTGACTGTTTTCCTCAAGCATCGGCATCTCAGCTTCTGAAGTCCAGCTGCAATAAACCCTCCAGTTCAAAGATCTACATTTTGTCCTGTGCCAAGTTCCCCACAATAGGGAAGGGACAAGTTACATCCCAGGCTGCAGCCAGGGAATCTGCTTTTGGGAAGAAGAGCACACTGAGAGATGTGTATTATGGACATGGCCTGGCATTACTCCTTATGGAGTAATGGCTCTGTCACTTCTAATTCACCACATGGCAGACAGGCATGAGTGATCTGATCTTGGGTGCCAAAGTGAGGGGAGGCAGCACACTGCACCAGCAGTGTGTGAGCTGTGGGTGATGGAAAATGAGACAAGAAGAATTTGAGTCAGCCTGAAGCTTCCTGAGTCAGGGATCCATAGCCTGTTTATTCCTAAAATGTTTTATTGATTGTGCAAATGTCAGATAACAAAAGGTGTAAAGCTCTACAGTCTTGCTTTCTCATTACTCTGTTTATGGGTTTTGGGGCCTCACTGCTCCAAAGTTTATGGCATCATTTACAAATTCAGAATTGTATATTAACAAATCAATATATCAATAAATACGGTAAAGCGTGGGGCAGAGGAAACCCTCACCTTCATATGTAATTGTTTAGCATTGCTAAATAGCAAACGAGGGCACATGCAATAGCTGGATACATGAAATAAAATATGGTGCTTTCAATAGCACAGTTGACTATAAAAGTATTACTGTTCTGTGCTTGATATTAAACATGTTTTCAATTTAAATTCAAGGTGAGTGTAAAGTAAGGTCTCTTTATGGATGGAATTACTCTCTTCCATTTATCTGATAAAGAGGAGCATACATTTTTTCTAATGCAGAAGACCATAATTTGACCAATGTGTGCTAGTGACAGTAATAAAGAGGGAGACAGAAAGGCTGGGCATTTTATCACATTAACTAGGAACCAGAAATAAAATTCTACACTTCAGAAATGCTCATGAAGTGTGCTCATGAATCGTAAAAAGAACCTGTAGTCACAGTGATTTGTACTTCCAGTAGAATTCTGGTGGCTGAAGAACTTGTGGTAGTAGTGGTTTTTTGCGGTACAGGAACTGGGGAGTGAGGGAGCACTACATCTGGGACTTCACAAATTTACTTTTAGACTATGGCAGTGAATCTGCCTACTTACTTGCTTCTAGACTGGCTCCTCATCAGCTGCTCCTTAATGCACCCATTTCACAGACAGTAGGAAAGTTGATACTAAAATGGCAATTCTAAAATGCTAAACAGAAGTCCTGTAGAATAGATCTAGTACCAGAAATTCAGCTTGACATGTAGGGATTTTAACAAAACACTTAAAAAATTCTTTTCCATTGCAGACTTTGATAGTAAGAAAAAAAAGCTCAGAATTGATTTCTCTTGTGGATGCAGGAGACGCAAGTTTAATGCCTGGAGTAGAACAAAACTCAAGAATATCCAAAGTTGATACAGTTTTATTTATCTTTGGGTCACAGAATGGTTTTTGTTGGAAGGGACTTTTAAAGGCCATCTAGTTCAACCTGCTGCAATAACAAAAGACACTTTCAAATTGATCAGGCTTCTCAGGGCCCCATCCAACCTGACCATGAATGTTTCCAAGGACAGGACACCTACCACCTCTCTGGGCAACCTGTTCTACCCTCACCATAAAAAACGGGTTCCTTATATCTAATGTCAATTAACCTTCCTTCAGGTTGAAACCATTACACTTTGTTCTATCACAACACCTTTCCTGTAGGCCCCCTTTAGGAACTGGAAGGCTGCAATATGGTCTTCCTGGAGCTTTTTCTTCTCCAGGATGAACATCCCCAACTCTTTCAGCCTACTTACCTGTAAGTAACTGTACCAAACTGATGTGTGACTCAACAGGCAAGCAGCCACAATGCTGCAGAAGTAGAGTTGCTTTGCAGACTTTTACTATGATTAGCAATTAGTAGTGTTGTGTTAGTGATTAGAGAACCTTGCATAAAATTGTAATTGGGGTGTCCCAGTTTGGCTGGGGACACATCACATGCATGCATAAATATTTACCCTTGTATTGCATATTTTTTGTCCTAGCCACTCTACTCATTTGGCATGAGCAGGTCATGAATTTTCAGAACATCTAGAACAGAAAACCCAAAAAGTTAACTATTGTTATGCAAACATCTTGCTTTCTCCATTAGTTTCCTCTGGACCTCTCTCACTTTGTGACCTCTTTTTTTGGGATGCAAAGTCTAGATGTCAGCAAGTCTCTGTAAACACATTCTGATTTAGGGAACTGTACTTTACCTACCTGCATTACTAATGCTACTGATGAAAGTATAACCACAATGACCAGGTTTTAGACAGCAACTCCACTGCCTGAGAGTGATACTCTCCAATGGGCTGCTTCTGATCTCAGTCTCCACCACAGAACCAGAATTGGGGCAGGGATGGTCTGTAATGCCCTTTCACACTCCAGCAGTCCCTCAGCTTGCCCTGTGTGTGGACTGGAGAGGGGGGCACAGAGCAGATAGGAAGGGGCAGCTGTGCATGCCAGGAGCCATCCCCAGGGATGGCCAGAGCCAGATCCCACAGCACCAGGCCAATGCTGGCCTGGCACCCCAGCACCTTCCTACAGACACTGGCTGTGCCCCTTCCGCCTCAGCCCATCCTTGCTCCTGCTCCTTGCCCTGTTGGGGCCCCCCACACTCCCGCCATGTTCCGAACCCTCCGGAGGCACCTCATGTCCCGAGCCCCGGTTGCCAGGCAACGCCGAGTCCCTCGCTCGTTGCCGGGGAATGGTTCCCGCTGAGGCTGCCATGGCCGTGGGTCGCTGGGGCTCCGTCCATAGGCTGGTGTCCATAGCCCAGGCCGCATTCCCTGCGCTGCCTTACACGGTTATGGGACCACTGGCCACGCCGCGGCTCTGAAAAGCACAATGAGAATATCTTGTTCATAGTTTTGTTCACTAGAAGCAGAACCCAGGCGTGCAGGTGGGCTGCACTACCCAATGCACCCCACTGCGGTCACGGTTCAGCCAACAGGCAGACGTGTTATTTCCATGAATGCCATACCTTGGCGGAATTCGTTTTCTCTGAAGGTACTTAAGGGAGTTGAAGAGCGTTTGCACATGTGCATGCACACGCCTGTGTGTGGCCAGAGAGGAGACATCACAAAGGGATCATCTGGAATGGGAAATAAATCCCTAAAAGCATTTGGTTTCTTTTTCTAGGAAAACTATTCTTACCACTTACCACTCCACCAGTGAATTTGCTAGTAAATAATAAGTAAAACCATGGTGCTAATCCTTGGCAAGAAGCAGAATGGTATAAGGGAAACCCAAAACTCTTCTTACAAATGGATGTTACTTTTGAGTAATTTGAAGAAGCCACTTTAAAATTAGAGGGGGCAAGGCCACTTAAAAAAACACAAGCCTGCAAAGCACAAGAAAGTTATTCATCCAAGCAAAATCTGAAGCAGCACAAACCTATGACCCCTTTGCAACATGTAGGTGGCTTTCCTGGATAAATAGCCTCACCTCCTTTTCAGTATAACTGTAAGGTAATTTCAGTTCTTACAGTTTTGATGGATATATATAAAACAACTTTGGTTTTCTGCTGTTGCTCCAATGCTGTAGCTTACAGGTTTGTGAATTAGTAGCTACATAGTTCCTCACTGGTCCTGCTGTTGGGTCACCAAAACTGTGAATGAACCTGCTTTTTCCTCAGCTGAGAAGCTCTGAAAAGTTTCACATGTCTGGCAGAAGTGGAAAACCGTGGACACACTGGCAAAGAGTAAGGCAAAAGAGATACCAGACCCTGGAGTTGCTGGAGCAGGTGAAACAGAAACATGCCTTGTGGACACATCTCAGAAGTAAATGGGCTGGACATTAGCAGGAGACTAGAACAAAATGCAGAACGACACAGAAGACTGGAAAGAAATGCCCTAAAAACCTCAGTGATCTGAAATGGGATGACTATTTACCTGAGGGTTTCATTCCTTTTGATCAGAGTTTTGTCCCCTGATGGTGACTTGTGACCAGTTTCCAATACAATCTCAAAATATATTTTTGTGGATCAAGTCTTGGGGACAGGAATGGAAGAATGATTATGAAGAGGAGAATGCAAAGAAAGGAAAGATAATTGAATAAATTGAATTAGTCAAGCAGGATTTAACAGATATATTCTTTCAAAATATATCAAATATTCAAGTGGTATTTCTGACAATTATATCTATAGTTGTCCAAGTTTGTTGTTAATCACTGTGTGGAAGGTATGTTATTGTAAGTGTTGTGATATATTTACTTCTCTGTCATCTATCACACAAAAACTTTTATTTTGGTATCTGACAGTGTTACTGTCAGATACACCAAAAAATTATGCATGCCTCTAATTTCAGGCAATTCAGCACTAGCATCATGAGGGTGGGCTGTTTAGCTCTGGTTAGGGTGTGGAGTTCTGGAGATCTCTGTATGTTTTCTCTTTAGAAACAAAGACAGAGATAAACTGAGGTCACGCACCGAGTGTTTATTAGTTTAAAAAGTCTGTATTTTCAATGAAATAAATTTTAATGTTTTCATAAAGTGGTATTAATATACTACAACTGAAAGTAAAACATAATTTTTTTTCAAAATAAATTCTAAAGAGTAGCATTGGCATTTGAAAGTTGGGTGAAAACACAAAATAAAGCGTGAATTTGCTCAAAGATGTTATAAGCATTTAGAACATGCTGTTGAATCACAGAATCCTAGAAGTGTTAAGGTTGAAAAATACCTCTAATATCAAGTCCAATCTTTAACCCAGCACCACCACATTCACCATTAAACCATTAAACTATAACCTAAAGTGAGTGGCAGCATAACATCTTCCATTTATCTATGGGGTTTTTGCATGAGCCATTTCTCTTCCTCCAGCTCCAACAGGGAGATTTTTTCCCACAGAAAAGACTGTATTATAAATATGGTTCTACCCTATCATAATGAAGAAACTGAGCATGATGAGATAATGTTTGTTTTGAATTTTTCTAAGTTATTCACCTCATTTTGAAACAAATGAACAACATTTGAAAAGATGATTATGTTAATAATTAATAGTTTGACTTAAATGATGAGCTATGTCAAGAAGACATTAAAATTCCAATTTGCAAGATAGAGCAGAAAAACAGAAACAAAGCAAGAACCTGTACCAACTTGTGTGAAAAGGAACTAACATTTCAGTATTTTTATCAAAAGGCAAAGAATAAAGGGAAATACATTATTTATTACGCAATAACAACTTTGGGCTCTTCCTATTCTGAGATAGGGAAGGCAAAAAGGTGTTTTAATTTTTGTACTGCTCATTCCCCATATCAATTCTAATGGGCAAAAAATAAATGTTCCTCAAGTCAAATTTGTTTTCCCAGTAGTAGTAACTGGTAAGTGATTTCACTGTCTATCTTGACCGTCCTAAGCTTGTCCACCCTGTTTTTTCCAACTGGTCCTGTTGAAGAGGAGGAGTGAGAGATCAGCTGGTTGTTAAACAAGGCTAAGCCACCACAGTCTGTTTTGTTGTCCAACATGTGGCTGAAGGAATTAGAGATAATGACAGTAAATGGGAGAGGCAGTGTACAAAACTTGAACTAGACATTGCCAGGGAGTGGAGTAATTTGGGGGAGGCTTTTTTTTCATGTTGTAAACGTATTTTGTGGAGAATGTGGGATTAATGTATATTTTAATGACAAAAGTGTCTGTGATTTCAGGATCCTGTATCGTAGGGAATGACTCCATGAGAGGGCTCTGCTACAGTGGTAGAGGCATAGGATTTTTTCTATATGGACATGTTAGCTTCTTAGCCAAATTCTAAGTAGGTTTTCTCATCAATGGCTCCTTCCTTCCTTCCTTCCTTCCTTCCTTCCTGCCTTCCTGCCTTCCTGCCTTCATTTTTTTCTCACTTCCCCAGGTACACCAGTGTTCTGGAGAAATCATCCAAACTCATTCTACTAAGTCATGGAAATTAAATGCATGATTAAGTAACAGCATGGTAACTGCCAATGAGCAGCCCTGACACCTCCATTTGTTGATGACTTTAATCAGTACCAATGAATATTATGTGTTTTGGTTAATTGCATGCCTCAGTATTGGAAGAATGGTTGGATATTATCTAAGCAATATTTATACAAGAAATATTCATCTTTGTTGACCACATAATAAAACCCTACAGGAGAAAGTAATGACAAAGTACTCAGAATCTGGCCAAAAAATACCAGAAGACAATTTCAATTAGGAAGAGGTTTTAAAGGAAGACAATGACTTCTAGCAAAAACTATGGCCAACTTAATACAGACAAAACCCAAAACTTGATGGGTTTTTTTTTAGAAACATGATTGCTTTTTTTGGTTTGTACAAATACAGTGACATTTAAGTTATCCTTCATTTCTGCTTTAAGACATCGTGGAGAAAATTCAATCCATGCTGGAAATACAGAAGTAACAAAACTGATAATTATAAGCAAATAAATCCAAATAAGCTCTTTCTTACATTCCACCATTCATATGTCAGCCAATTTTTTATTTACAAAGTCTCCAGCAAGTCTGTAGAAGGTTGATCATACTGGGATTGAAGAAAAAAAAGGAGACATTTTAAAATACAATTGAGATAATGAGATACCCTAAGTCCCAGTTATTATGTAATTAACATCATCTTGAAAAGTTCACTGCTGCTAAGCCCAAGTATTTTACCTCTCAAAGTTGTTACTAAATCACTCTGCATCTGATTCTTCACTGGCAAGTTCCTCCAGATTCACATAATTTATTGAGACATACCACTTTAATTAATTAACCCATGAGTCTTCCACTTTCTAGAAGGATCTAAAGCAGGTATGACATTGAAAAAAGCCTAAGGCTTGAGCTGAGAATAAGAAACTGAGAGAAGAATGATTCGCCCTGAGGGTAAGCCTTTTTACCAGTATATTTCCTTTGCTCAATATTCAAGGTCAGTGTTTTTTCATTTATTTTTCATTTTTTTAGACTATGTTAGGATAGACAAAAATCAACCCACACATTTCAGATGATTTGCAGATAAGATTATCAGTTTATTTACTGAAAACATCCAGTGTGCATTACATTCCAGACATGTTCAGGCAGATTCCTTCTAACAGGTCAAAATGTATTTCCATGGAGGAATCATATAAAATATTCTTTACATTTCTTTACCCAATTCTAAAAACACTTATATTGGATAAAACTTAATGAGACACATGTTCAGAAAACTGTGTAGTCTAACAATAAAGCATCCTGCATCTGAGAAGTACAATGGGAGCAAAAACTGAGTACCAATTTCACAACTTGTACTGCAATAACAATGCTCCTTTACCTGACTACTTTGTATTACTTTGCATTTTTAGAGGGAGAAAGACATCTTCCAAACCAAGCTATTCCAAGAGCAATTTTCCTGAAGTAATGGAAAGAGAATTGTGTTCAGGAACTAAGTTTCAGTCAACACACTTAATGGCAACCAGCTTATTTCATGGCCAAATGAATACTTCTAGCGATTTTATCCTGTATATTAGGTACTGGTTTTACAACTTGGTTTCCCAAGTTTCTCATATCAAATGAGACAGTAGGAGACAAGCGATTCCTTCTAAAAAATGTACCCGATTGGTGCTCAGAATTGACTTTATTTTTGGATTCTTTTGGAAAGGATGTTCATTTAATAGATTCCAGCTGTCAATCACATCACATTTTGTTAAAATCAGTTTTTCTTTCAAAGTCTGATAGACTCTTTACTACTCTTTTTATGTTTAGCATAAAAATTGACAGATACTTGCCTGTATCTCAAAATACTGATAGTTTAGTAGAACAAATTTAAAAAGCTGTAAAAGCATGGTTTTGTCATTAATTGGACTTTGTACTTACCACTGAACTATACAAATATCACTGCTATAAAATAAGATTTTCTTATTAAAACCAGAAATTAAGTTAGACATAATTTGTTAAGGTCGTGGTGGAACATAGCAAAGTGAGAGAGGACAACTCCATAGGAAAAATGACTGGTAGGTATTTAAACTAAATATGTCTGCTCAGCAAATATATTAGTTAGTTACTACACCAAACTCACAACAAAGTAAGTTTAATCAAAAACAACTGAACAGGAGAATATTTATTTCATCATTAGTAAAATTTATTTTTAAAAACTAACAT
Source organism: Agelaius phoeniceus (assembly GCF_051311805.1). Taxonomy (NCBI): domain Eukaryota; kingdom Metazoa; phylum Chordata; class Aves; order Passeriformes; family Icteridae; genus Agelaius; species Agelaius phoeniceus. Next base: position 25,803,889 of record NC_135269.1, on the reverse strand, counting down.
AAAATCCAAGAGGAATAGAGAAGACTTAGGAATTTTCCCCAAATCCTCTTACTAGCCGTAAAGATAATAGATAATAACAGCACATTTTACAAAATTCACGTTACAGGAAGGTACTTAATCTGTGAACCTAAGTGCCAATGCCTTAACTAGCTTTAATTCATTGCAGGAAACTTTCCTCAAGTATTTTGGTTATATTCTCCATGTTACTGCTCTTAGTTCTTATACTGTAAAGTTAATATATTTAAAAGATTTATAAAATGTCTTAACATAAATTCATAGATGTACTTAAAGTTTTGTATTAAAAAAAAAGTGCCCTTGTATGAAAAAGGAATTTTAAAAGCTTTCTGGTTTTCTTCACCAGAAAGTTAACGTGCAGTTACTATACCAGTAACATTTTAAGCCTTCACAGTGAAATTCTTGAAGACTGAAATCAGAGAAATGTTAATGTTGGAAAAGACCTCTATGATCAGCAAGCTGAACCATTAACGTAACAGTGCCAAATCACAGATCGGGTTGTTGGATAAGGATTTATTTTTTTCTTACCAAAAATGTATCTGTTAGTGAAATTGCTTTCTGGTATTATGGTGTTTCTTTAGACCTGTGTAGGGATTGTTTGTAATCAGATAAGTTTTAATCATTCCATCCTGTTGGGCAATTAATATGTAAGAAATACTGACTACTCTAGCGATTAACCAAAAAACAAATAATGTAAATCTTACTGGCTCAAAAGTGTCATCCATTTAGCAAAGTGAGGTCTTTAAATACATGTTCTCCAGTATTTATTCAAAATTACTGGAAATAAAATTACTTTTTCCCTCTTGCTAAATGCTTCTTACAATCATCTTTTGTTTTTATTAAAAGTCAGCAATTATCTTTATATAAAAAGTACATTTTCATACTGAGAATTGTACCTTTTTTCAAGCATCACTTTCCTTTCTTCCTTTTAGCATTTCCACTGTGACCCTGCAATGTCTCCATTAGCAACTACTAAATCATATGGGGAGAGTTAATATTTTGAAAATATTCATGGTGTTAATATCACACTTCTACCACAATCTGACATACAGAAAGAAGGACAATGTAATCAGATTTCTAGTGATATTCATAGGTTGGAAACTGTCCTATAACACTACCTGGAAATAAGAAAATTAAATAGTCTATGCAGATTTTAAGCCTTAAGTTCATTGAAGAATTGAAATCAAGAATTCTCTGTTGCATGTAAGATGCCCAATTTTTAACATTATTTTTGTAAAGTCCATTGGAATATATTTTTTTCTCTATGTTTATCATTACAATGCTTGAACACATTAACAGAGTAATCAGACAGGAAACTAGATTATAGCTACTTTTTTGTGGTGTTAAAATTTTATATCTCGTAATTTAATTCCAGCGTACTGTTTACTTTGCACATTCTTTTTACAGCAAAACCCTCACATTTTGCAAATAGAGACAAGTTGATGAAGTTTTGGTTCTCTGAATTTTTTTTATTTTAACCTTCTTCTTGCAAAGATGCCAAGCAATATAAACTGATACTACAGCTTTTTCAAATTTATGACCAGTCATAGGAAGAGTGGTTGTCAAAAATCTGGAATTTCATTTCCTCAAATTCCTAATCTTGTAATTCAAATATTATCTTTTCTTCAAATTTAAGGATACAGTCCTACTACCACTGCTGGTGGCTGAAATGCCATAGCAGGGCACTAATTTGCTATAACACTACATTAATACAACTCCCCTGACTCCTCTTCATGCCATTCCCTCAGGTCCTGTCACTGGTTGCCAGAGAGAAGAGACTGGTGCCAGGTCTTGTTCTTAACTCTCTCTTTGCTACATTAACTGTACTGCATTGAACAAAACTACATTGCTGTAATGGCTTCTGTACTAAATTGAGTTTGGAATAACGCCAGTCGTTATTCAAAGAGATTATAGAGATTGAAAAGATTCACAGTTTTCTGGAAACTCACCTTTTAGCCAAAAAGCATTCAATCCTGATTGACTCCCAAAGGACTTATATGCAAGTACCCTGCAAAAGTGCTCTCCAGAAGTGAATTTACAAGTTAAACAATAGGCATGGCTAGGAACTGCCAACTTATGGGTAGTTCTGGCCTCTTCTTTCTGAAAAATATTGTCCTCTGACTGTACACAAAAGCTCAGAAGGTTCAACTTCAAATTCATGTATCCCTTTTTCAAGACAAAACATTTCACCATGGTACTGTAGTTCAACAACGAAAGTTTAAGACATTATGGTTACAGGTTTCTGTCACACTTCCTCTTAGAAATTGTCATGCCTGTAGCAAATACAGCTGAGAAAGATGCATGTTCCCATTTCAGCAGTTCAAGTTCCAGGCTAGTACCCCTTCTTAAAGCCCTGTTGCAGATGTGTTTGCAAATTTATGGGCACGTGTACATTTCTTGTTCCATCTTGGCTGTGCAATGGAAACGTAGCAGAGAGATCAGGAAAACCACTGGAAATGGCGGAACCCTAAACCACTGCCCCTCAATCTGTTGAGGAATACCTTCAGTGCAGGTAGCTCAGTGTGTAGCTGCAGTGCAGCTGCAGATTGAGCTCTGGGGGGCAGGAGCTCCAGAGAAGCAAGAGACTGTGAACGGGTGGCAACCCTTTGCACAACAATGGAGGCAAAGGGCCTGTGGCATTGGCCATGTGATCGGGACACTCAGAGACACGGCAGGAGCCGACACTCAGCTGGAACACCTCAGACTATAGTGTGCATAGAATGGGAGGGTGTAAAAGCCCAGGGCTTCCTTTACTCAGGATCCTTCCTCCCTCCAAGGCACCAACCTCAGCTCTGATTCTGTTGCTGCACTGCGATTTTATTATTTTAAGGATCCAGATATTGGAGACTCTGCTATGGGAAGCCTGGGGTCAAACCAGTAAGGAAAGGTGGTCTGACTGTGAGAGTGTGGGGAGGGTAGGGAGTCAAGGGGATCACCCATCGGTTGCTGGAGCCGCGAGTGTGAAGCAGCTTCAGTCCCAGCTTTGGTGGTGCGAGTGTGACAGCCAGAGTGGTTCCTAGACAGTCACACAGGAAAGTTTCCTTAGCCCATCCACCAAGCACACCTGACAAGACTCTTACAATGGCTGTGTCACAGATACTGTTTCACAACATATGTGCACAGAGAAACCTATTGCCCAGCCTGGTCCATATATGACAGACAGAAGTTTTATCCATATTTAGCTTAATTTCCAAGAAAACAAATAAAAATTTTGTTTTTCACACCTTCGGTTCAGGAAGAATGGGACCTTTCTTTGCCTCAGAGAAAGAACATGATTCTCCGCTACCAACTTAGTAGATGACTGGTACTTCTGCCGAGAAGTCTACACATGCTCTTCTATGGGCACAGCCATGGGTCTCTCTCCTAGACCTGACCCACGCCTCCTGGCACAGACCACCTGCTGCTCAGTTCTGCCTTGGGCTGTACAAAGAACACACTGTTCTAGCTCATGTCAAAGCAGGCCGTGTGTTTTTCTCCCCCGTGCCTGAGGCAGAAATGGAGGGTGGATGGGGAACTTGTAGTTTTGACCTGAAGCTTACCCAGGATAACCCATGTGCTTCAGCTTCACCTAAAAGCAGAGCCAACAGGCACCCTTAGGTTTCTTGGCACTCTTGAACCTCAATGCGCGTTATCAAACAACTCCAAACCTCTTGGGCTTTGGTCAGGCACAGCCCTAGCTCAGAGGCGGGACACAAGATGTGATAAGGGACGAGCAGCGAGCATTGCAGGTCACTGATAAAGCAGCCTGGCGGATTGCAGGCGGGCTTTCGAAGGTGTCACAGAGGCTGCAGGGCCATGTAGCCTGCAGCTCCTGAGGCGGGAAGCTGCGAGAGGGAAGAGAGGGAGGAAGGAAGGGGGGTTGGGCCGGCTGCTCCCGGCACCGCCCTTCGGAGCTCCATGGCGCCCCCTAGCGGCAGCGGCCGCAGCGCGCCCCGGCGCTTAATGCGCCTACCCTTGCACGGCTGCGCGCCAAGGGGCGGGGCCACTGCTCATTTAAATATCACGGAGGCTTATTTGCATGCCACTAAGATGACCGGCCCTGTGATTGGCCGGTTCCGGAGCAGCCCCCCACTGCCGGCCCCTGTGCCCACGGAGGGGGCGGGGACAACTGAGCGAGGGGAGGAGACACAGGGTTCATTTGCATAGCGGCCCGGCGTGTGCGACGGGGGGAGGTGGTGTTTGTGCCTGGAGCGCGTTCCGAGTTTGAATCCACAGCGGCGGCGGCAGCGGCGGCTGCTCGGGCTGGAGCTGCCGCGGGACGTGAGGGCGCAGGTACGGCAGGGCGCGCTCGGGGCGCGGGGGCCGGGCGGGTAGGGCAGCGCACGGCACGGCACAGCGGCGGCCGTGCTCGCTGCTCCGCGCGGCGGCGGCGGCTGCAGACGGCTGCAGCAACAGCGCGCATGCGCCGGAAAGCTGCAGCGCTGTACACGCGCATGCATGGGAGCACGTGACCCGGCTCCAGTGCAGCGGCGGTGGCGCGCGTGCGCGTCCCCGTTGCTTTCGCGCGTTGGCGGCGGCGGTGGCGGCGCGGGCACAGGTGGGTCTGACGGGGGCGCGCACCGGGAGCAGCGGGCACCCGCATGGGCGCGACCCGCCTCACGCGGCCTGGGCGAGGCGAGGCGAGGTGAGGGCGAGTGTTTGGGTGGGACAGGGGCGCGTCCGGCGCCTCGAGAGCGTTTCCTTGCTCCCTGCCGGAAATGGGCTGGCCTGGCCTGGGTGGTTGGTGCTGGGTGCCGCCGGGAAGGGCCGCACCGGCACGGCGGGCGTGGGACATCGCAGCGCATGGACTGTGGACGCAACGAGGGGAAAGTACTGGTGGTGTTTTTACACTGGCAGGCACCAGGGCACAATTTTTGTACTTTATGGGTATGCTTGTTTCTTGGAAACCAAACAGCTTTTATATGGGAACCGAGAAGGTTGAATTGTGCTTACTCGTGTGGTGTCACCAGTAAACAAGGCCCAAGCGCCTCCTCGAGGTGTCATGGCCGCCCACATCAAAACATGGCAAAAGAGTTTAAGCCATGTGCTAAGTAAAGAAGGTACATTCGAACCTCTTCTCTTCCTTAAGGTTAAATATTTTAAATATCCAAACTTTTCTCAGTTAAGTGCTTTTTTCTTTAATTCTGAGGCCTGGTGTCCCTCTGCCCTGGAGTAGTTTGTTCTTCTAGCAAATCCATGTTTCTGGATTTCGCAGTCGTTGGCAGATATTCAGTGGAAATGCTGATAGTAAGATATTTTGTTACTTAACAGTAATCTTGAAATCATTCTAAGTAGTGTCACATGACTAGGTAGACTAAGTGGTAAAGTTGGATGGAAATGTTGATGGAAAAGTACCTGCTTAAAATAAAGGGGTGAACAGCTCTGCTATTCTAGGAAGCAGTCAGTGAGCTTAAAAATGCAGGCTTCAGTCACAGAAAAACATCACTTACGCCTCTAGATATTTGCTATGCTAACCAGTGGAAGTAAGAGCATGTTAATGGATATGTTTGCTTAATATCCCAAACTATACAAGAAAATGCAGCATTATTATAAACAGGGTTATTAGAACTTAATTCTGCAAGATGAGAATATTTTATAAGCATACTATTTGTTTCTCTTTTGCAAGTTAAAATATATGCTTGCGCTTGTTACAGTTCATAGTAGGTTCGTATTTTCAAAAGCAGAAGACTGAAGAATGTTCTTAATCTCTGCTTAAGTGTGGAATGAAAAATTTAAATATAAAATCTGTACATGCTCATCAGCTATCAATATAAAAAATAAGTGGTGTTCTAATTAGGTGCTATTTTTTGCAGTCCTACAGGAAGGTATGAAGGAGAGTGTTGCTGCAGATACTAAGAATTTCTTGGAAGAGAAGAAACCAAACACAAAAACCACTGCTGTTTGATACGTGACCTTGGACAGGTAATTTCTCAGTTTCACATCTATGAAATGGGGCTAATGATTGTTGTCAGGCCAATTATAAAATAAATTTGTTAATAATTTGAGGATTTATGCAATTCATGAATCGTGGTAACTGCACCCACTAGTTATTCTTGACATATAGCAATTATTATTTTATATGCTTCAGAACTACCAAATTAAATTCCCATGTGTGTATAATTGAGGGAGCATTATATTAATAATTTTGGATTCTTGTTACATTTTTAGTTTGGAGAACTTAGTGCATTGCTTGGTGTAAACCATGTTTTTATCAGCTGCAACCTTTCTACCAACTGTAGCAGTGCTGAGCTGATGTTTTCTGTGGTAATATGGAACAGTGTTGTATTTTGTTGTATGAAATAATATACTGAAAGTGTTTTGGATGTTGTGTAGACTTAAAACTAATCACAGTACCATTTGTTTCTAAAATGATTCAATAATAATTATGTGCATCAATTTAAATTGTTATTTTGATGACTTTTTTGTGAAACCATTTATCTTCTACCCCATTTGAAGTCTGTTTTCAAGAAGATGCTGATTCTAATAGATACACACATCTTTTTTGCCACGTTTCCTGTACCTTTATAAGCTGTAGCTTGTCTTATTATGCCCATTTCAAAACTTAAAAAACCAACATTACCTATGGTGTGTGAATTTCTCTATAAAAGCTCCTTTAGTATTCCTTCCCCTGGGGACAAGAACACATAAGCATATGCTTTCCTACCATCATGGAAGGTGATTTTTGCCAGCCAAGCAAGAGCCTGAACAGCTTAATAAAAGTTATTAGTTAACAAAGTTTAAATACTGATTTACTGAATTCGGTGCAAACAGAAATGTTTAACGTGTTCAGTGAATTCTAAAATACTGATTTGTTGTTAGTAATTAGATTTTCATTTTCCTTGTATTTGCATGTGTTTCTTGTTACAAACTTAAAAAAATTTTCACCATGAAATGGAGCTGACTAAGCCAAATACTATATTTTGTTTTCAAAATAAGGCAAAAATAATTTAGTTTTCATTAGATGTTCTAATGATGTAAGTATTTATTAGGTTTATCTCAGCTTAATTGTCAGAAACTATGCGTATGGCAAAAATGATAAGTTCATTCATGGGATATAAGCAGTAAGGCCAAAAGATCCTTTAAACCAGTACGTTTTTACTCAGTAGTTTGCATGCTAGTGCTTTTTTTCTTTCTTATTTATTCTACTTGATGGGTTTTTTGTATTATGGGTTGTTGATGGGTTTTTTTGTATTATGGGTTCCATCTTTACGTGATGGATTTTATTTTGGGAGTTACGGCAATGACCCATGTTCATTGCAGTTTTCGTAAGGGGTAATAAATGATGAAAATAAGTTGTAAGTTACAAAATTAAGATATGTGAGTATGGGGAGCTGGGATTTTTTTCCCCTCCTTGATGATTTTATTTAATGCTGCTCTTAAATGCAATGAAATCTAATGTTATTTTTGCAGAACATAACTCATTTGTCTCCTTGGTTTTCTCTAGTACCTGACATTACTCTGGGAAATTGATCTATTCACACAAAATAAGTGGGGGTTTGTAAACTGGTTAGCATAAATGCTGTTTTCATGATGTATACTTGTAGTCCCGGTGTTTCAGTTCTACTCACTGTGCTCTGTGTACTGCATGAAAAAGTTCTTCTAGTTCTACTGTACTGTAAGAAGCTGTTTATCAAGCAGCAGTGACTTATCCAAATACAGGATGGGGAGTAAGATGGGGCTGTTGTGTGTCAAGTTTTTTTGGGTTGGTTTTTTTTTGGTTTTTTTTGACAGTTCATTAAAAGCAGAAAGTTAAATTGTTTTTTTAAATTATATTTTTCTTGTCAAGTCAGCTGTAGAATGTCTTAATCAGTGAATATGGCTTAGATATGAATTGTGTAATACCTAATTTCAAAATTTCTCTACTTTGGCCTTGGTTTAGATACTAAAGCCTACTGGATGATGCCAAAGAAAGTAACTTAAAATATTTTTAATACTTGGGTTAGGAGGATCTGGAACATAGTTTGCGTCCACTTTTGACTTCTGGTTATCCTGTTAAGAGAATAATTTCACATGGCATTGTGGGAGTCTTAGTTTTTGTTTACCTGAAAAGCTTTTGTGTATTGTTGGTAGTGTTTTTAGATGTTTTCCATTTTTTGTTCAAGTTCAGCTTTTTCTAATTTTTTTTTTTTGCATTTTTATAGTAGTCAAATTCTTGATTTCATATGTACAGTGTGTAAGTTTTGAAAACATCTAACTGAAGTGCAGTATTAGTCTACAGATTAGACTACAAGAGTGAGTGTCATTGGTTGTAGATACAAAGTACTGATATTAGTTATCTAAATATGGGATCTTCAGAGTGCGTTATTATTTTTTTACTGTGGTGAACAGTGGAAGTGTGATCCAGAAAGGGGAGTCTGTTTTATTAGTTGGAGGGAGATTTTTTTTTATTCTGGTTTTAATGAATGCTCTAGTTCTTAGCACTGCTCTTCCTTGATTGTCTTTTGTAAATATACACAGGCCAAAAAGCGTTCCAAAGAAAGTAGATTTCTCAGTTGCATGTGACTTCTGGATAGCTTTGTATTTCATGCTTTCACCTGGTGTTGTATTACATAGCGTTAAAAAAGACAAAATGCTTTAAGTGCACCATAAATCATAATCATAGAATGATTTGGGTTGCAAGGGACCTTAAAATTCATCTGCTCCCAGCTGCCCTGCAATGTGCAGGGAGATCTTCCACTAGACCTGGTTGCTCAGAGCCCCATCCAGCCTGACCTCGAAAACGTAACACAGGTGAAGCATTCCCAATTTAACCACCTCACACTACAGTGCCTCACCACTCTCACACAAAAGGATTTTTTTCCTAATATCTAATATAAACCTACTGGATTTCAGTTTGAATCCATTACTTTTTGTTCTATAACTACATGACCTTGTAATTGGTTTCTTTGGAGCTCTTTTGTACTTCTTCTGTAAGCACTGGAAGGTCCCTTAAGGTATTTACAGAGCCTTTTCTATTCCAGACTGAACAACCCCACTTCTCTCAATATTTTTTCCTGGGAGAGGTGATCCATCTCTCTAATCATCTTGGTTGCCCACCTTTGGACTCACTGGTTCATGTCCTTTTTGTGCTGAGGACTCCAGAGCAGTGCAGGTGGGGTTTCAGCAGAGCAGAGGGGCAGCATCCCTTTCCTCACTGTGCTGTCCACGCTGTTCTGGATGTAGCCCAGGATACAATTGGCTTTCTGGGCTGCAAGTGCACATTGCTGGGTCATGTCCAGCCCTGATCCACCTGCAACCCCCAAGACCTTCTCAGCAGGGCTGTTCACCATCTGTTTATCCCCCCAGCCTGTACAATACCAGAGGCTGTGCTCACATGCAACTTCAGCATTTCGTGCAGGCCTAAGTTTCAGGCTTGCATAAAACTTTAAAATATTTGTGTGGATAAGGTTATTAAAGTGACACTTAAAAATTCTGCTAGGAGGACAGATGAGTCTAATGAGTTTATTTTTCTGGTTAAGAAGAAAAATTCCAATACAGATACGTGGCAAAAATTTCAAATTGTGCCACAGCCCAAACAATTTTAAAAGAAAGCTGCCCATCTCTAGCACAGTAGTCCAGTTTTATGTGAACATTGATTGATAGTTGTTTTTAGTAGTTCTTGGAAGAGTTGTTAGTTTTCCGTAAATATAAAGCGTAATCATCAAATATAATTATTAATAATTAATAATTATTAATAGTTAATACCTGCAAATTTTGTGAAAACAAACAGCTGGAGTGAGGAGAAGCTACCAGTGTTGGTAGTGAGGGAGGTTTGAAATTAAGTGGTATTTTGGGGGAATAACTTGCTGTCAGTCATTACATAGGCCAGTGTCCACTGTTCACTTGCTTGGTGTAGTAACCAGTGATAACCTGGGTAAGAAATAGCAAGACAATATTTATAATTTGTAAGAAATGTGGATTCCCTAGTTCCATTGCTCACTCCTTATCTTGCTTAGTACTGCTGGTGTATATCTTTTTAATTGAGTGTACATTTAACAGCCAGTCTGCCCTCCCCTTTCCATCCCTCCCCCCATCTTTCAGGTTTTTTTCTGGAAGTAAAGACTCCCTTGCAGGTGTAGCTGAGAGCATGGTACTAACTATACCATGCTAAATAACTGCCTGATTTTCAGTTGTAGGTCAGTTTGCATCCCATCATAGTAGAAGAATTCACAACATTGTGTAAATGTATGTATGTTGTATAAATACCTTTTATGTTTTTCTGGGAAAACTTATGTTTTGGAAAGCAAACTATGCCTTTTGTTATATTTTGAGCTGTACTTGTTACAAATTATTTAAAAACTATACATAGGAATTACTAGCACTTACTTCTTTCATAAACCAACGTCAAATCATTTGAGAACTTAGGGAATTAGGTGGCTGGGTGCAAAGTACTTCTTTAAAATGTATTTTTAAGAAATATTTATCTCAACTAATAGAGGTACTTTTGCTGTGGGTAACATGAATTTTTGTAATACCAGAAAAATGTTTTCCTCTTCTAGGTTTGGTTTCTGAAAATGCTTTCAAGTAAACTCCCATAGTCAATGCACAGATTTTATTATATGGCTGTGGATATGGGAGACAAAATAAATACACAGATTATTTTAACAACTGTCATTTTGTGTTGTCTCAAGCATTATCTGCAATTTCATGGTACTGTAAACAAATGTAATGTTAAAAAAACCCCCGAACAATTTCCTGAACAAAACCACATCCCTCATGTCTCCTTCCTCAAAAGAAAAATGCCAACCAAACAATCCAAAAGCTGCCATTTTACTTCTTAGCTTTGCCTCCAACATGCTGCAGTTTCCATAAGGTCCTTTTTAAAACAAGTTGCATTCAAATTTTTTTGTTTTTTCAGAAATGGGTTAAACATATTAATATAAATGCCTGCTAACTTCAGTCAATGCACTGAAAATTTCCTGCTTTGGTCCTTTCATCAAGAAGCTTGGAAAAATGAGGTGTCCTTCAATGTTGTGCAGACTTTTGCTTTCTGAATTTCAGTGCTCCTTGTCTCATAATTATGAGCTCTTTTTTTTCCCCCAGCAGTTTAGGTAGTGTTTATATGTGATGTCCCAAGTGAGAGCCAAGATGTTTCTTGAAATCAGTCTACTGGCCTGTGCAAAAATAGGAATAAAAAAGGGTTTCAGTGGATAGTATTTAGAGGCGGCAGTTGAATTGTGTACAAATAATTTCTTCTGAATTTCATCAACGTAAGAACTGTTTTTTCTACTTAACGTTAACTAACATATAAAACAGCACATAACAAAACAAAAAGATCAATAACAGAAGAGGGTAAATGAGAAAAGTGGATAGGATGTGGTTTGGACACAAGGATTTGTGGATGAGACATAGGTAAGTGGTTTCTAAGCATTTAATTTGAGCAAAAGAAACTATTCATGCTTTGGTTGTTCTCTCCTGCACTTGTTATGTTTAAATGCTTAAAATCTTGTCTGAATGGGCAGAAATTTCTGCCTGCCCTTGATCCTTCAGGAAGGAGCCCTGGTATGAACTGTGGCTCTGTGTAATGGTATTTAAGAGGTGTGTGCAAAGGTGATGTTACTTACACAGGGCAATACCTGGAGAAACAACAGGATGCCATTCTCTTGCGGTTCTTGTTTGATGTCCATGAGAAATTGGGAAAACGGAAGCCTTGCTTTAATTTATGGCTCTAGTAATTGAATTTACTGAGATGATATTGGAATGTTTTGGCATATTATCAAAAGAGGGCAGGATTAAAGATTGTTTGGTGTTCTTATCATAACATGTTTAACTTCCATTCTCCAGTCTTATAAAAATGCTTTATTTTCTTGGGATTTTGACAAGAGAGTCTGTATAAATGCCATGTTAGATAGCAATGAAAAAACTGTAGTCCCATGCTAGTATAGAATTACACATTAGTGTTGGTGCAGTCTAACATTTTTAGGGCTAAAGCAGTTTCAGAGGACTTACTCCATTCCTAAGTCTGTGTTTATTTAAACAACAGGTTTTATTTTAAAATTAGTTTGAATAGTAACTTTTAACACACTTAAACACGCTTTTGTGTGTCAATGGAGATCTATTGAACTGGACATTTAAGTTAATGCACGTGATTTCTTACTATTCCGTAAGATTTTTTGCATCCATGTGTCTGTATTAATGTATTAGGGCCTCTGCATGTTCCTGAAGCTTTCTGACAAAGCAAGACATTTGTAGCAACAGGACTGTGACATGGATTCTGTTTTCTCTGGCTCAGGGAAAGTGTTCTGTGAAATTTTTTTGCAAACTTGTTGGTTTTGCCTGTTCAAACCTATTTAAGTCATTGTCATCCATATGTCACGCTCCAAGACTCAGCGTTACATAAAACGCAGTGTTGTACAAGCGCAACTTTTGGATTCTGGGTTAGAATGTCCCTATGTTTTTGGTGATATTGTTGAAATAGTGAAACTTGAAGTCAGAATTCACGTTTTGATATACAAGTTTTGTAGACATACTAAACACAGAATTCTATTTAAACCATTGTTACTGGGGGAATCAAAGTAGATGTATATTTGTTATACAAATGGAATATTTAAGTTCGAATTTGGGAATCTTACAAGTTATTGTAAATTTCCAGACGCTAATGGTGTGGTATATATGGTGCTTAGAGTAAGCAACGTGGGGTATATAATCAGATAATAAATTTTTTTTTTTATTATTTGGTTGTAGACTTGATTTTTAGTTTAGTACAAGGTGTTGGGGAAGAAAAGCTTCATTGTAACGCATTGTTTCAAATTAGCTGTAATGAATTTGTTCTCCAATGTTCACAAGTTTGTTTTTTGAGAAATATGTCTTTTGAATCTCAAGTATATTTTCATTTAGTTTTCTAAATATGTGCCATACTATCAGAGACAATCAGTGGAGCTGTCTCATAGGTGGCATGTGCCCTTTCTTGTACTGCAGGTCATGGTAATACAAGGACAAAAAGAAGAGCCAGATGATGTGTTTCACCACTTTTTTAAGTTAGAAATATTGGCTGTAGTGCTGATGAGTGCATCAGACAACTACTGCTGGCATGATTAATCAATCCTGAAATAACTAACTACAGCTGGTAACAGACATGCCCAGTTACATAAGTCTAGACCTTTTCATAATTGGAGTGGTTGGAGGGCATGTTGTTCTACTTTTTTGGGGGGAGCGACTTACTATGTTGAGCTAATTTTGGATCACAAATATTTTTTGTTAAAAGGCTAGGTATAATTCAACACTGATTTTCTTTGGAATTGCCCCATGGACTCATTTGCAAGTATTTTGTTTTAAAATAGACAAATTTGGATTATGTAGAAGAGAAGTGAGGCAGATATAGAGGAGCTCCCTCCAGAACTCATCCAGTGTTGCCTCTGTGAGAGTGTGTGATTGGTTATTATTTGTTACATTATTATAATTAATATTATTATTTTCATTACCATTAACAGATAGTAGAGCGAAACCTATATTGGATTTGTGTTAAACTTGTGTCTTTGGTTAACAACCCATTCTCCCCGCCATAGGTTTTCAAACCAGTTCTTCAGGAACTGCTCTGTTACGAAATTCCATCAAAATTCCTTAAGTAATTTCAGATACAGGTCTTCTTTAAAAAACTTGGACAACAAGCTGCATTGCAGTCATAAAGAGTTAGATACTTGATTTCTCTAAGCATTGAAGTTCTGGAATGTTCTTGGGATTTTTGCTAGCTTTCTTATAAAGCAAACATCCTTTTTTCCTCCCCAAGTAAAATTTTTATTGGGCAACTAATATTACAGACTATTTTGAAGTAGATGGAGCAGTAGGAGCAGTACAAAGCTATAGATTAATTTCTTAAGTTGGTTGTTTTGATTTGGCTTTGGGTTTTTTTTTAAGAAGCATTGAAGTGAGCCTGCTCTTGAAAACTATTCTCTAATGTTTGTCAGCTCTGTGCGCGATCCAGCTCTGTATCCGTGACTGTTAATGTGTGACGTGAATTCATGAATTCTGAACTGCCTTGCAGTTGTGAGAGATTTGAAGTATGTGACACAAATCCTGGATCACAGGCCTAGAAGGGCTGCCTCTTGCTCGTTTTTGGTTTAGTTTGATTTTCCCTTCACCAGTGGTGCTAGGAAGCTGCAGTGCTGCAGCTGTGCATTAACCACTTCCTGCCTGTCAAAGAAACCACTCCTCTGCTTGCAGGTACCCACCCCTTCCACCTCTGCAGTTTGTTGCAGTGTGGTAAAGACAGAGGTGTTTTGCTGTGTAAATGTTTTACCTCCTGCTGAGTTGTCACTGATTGGCTTGAGTGAACGCTGCAGCCATCTTAGTCTTATTTTCAGTACAGCTGAGAGAGCAGTTTCAGAATAGCTGAAAAAGTGCTCTTCAGTGTAGCAGTTCAGCTTGACTGGGTGCATGTTACCATCACGTGCTCCGGACCTTAGAGGTGAGCACCAGCTCTACTCTGCTGCGAAGCAATTTAAAACCTTGGTTAGGCATAGTTAAAAGTAATTCTAAGCTATATAAAATACATTGCAATGTTGTTTTTTTTTTTTTCTTTTTAGGTCAATTGTAGTGGGTTTTGGTTTTTTGCTGATTTGTTTGTGGTTTGGTTTTTAGAGTTCAGTTTTCAGCGGGTTTTTTGTTTGTTTGTTGGTATTTGGGATTTTTTGTTTGTTTGGTTTTTTTTTTGTTTTCTCTTTGTTTTCACACTGAATTAATTAACAGACCTCTATCTTGTCTTAGTTACAGGATAGATTAGATGGAACAAGTCAAATATCATATCTGTCTTACTAATGCAATTATATTTTTTGGCTTACCTTCTTAGCAGGCCAGAAGAGCACTTATTCTGTGTTGTCCCTTTCTCGAATGCTTTCCTCATACTTTAACTGAAAAATGAAATAAACTCTTTACGAACTTCATTACATTTTTGAAACCAAGCAATTAGATTTACAATGTTTTCAATGTGTAACTTGTCTAGTGGTAGATAATTACAATGCCTGTATGAATACATTAGAAAAACAGTGATTATATAAATGTTAACTGTTCTGTAGGTAGCACTTATTTGCTATTCAAGAATAAGACTACAGATTTTATGGAATTAATATAAATGAGAAGATGGAAGTTTTGAAGTTTATTCTTTCTTTTGTATAACTTAATTGAAATCTGAGTTTCAAAGTGTTAGTGGTTTCACATGGCCTCATGTATTTTGCTGTTGGTACTGGTTGGTGACCTAGCTGTCATCCTTAAAAGTCATTAGAAGGTACTGTTTCCGGGGAGATGAAGGTAGGAGAAAAGTAATGCTCAACTTTTTTTCACTGGGGAGTTGGACAACAGAAGAGAAGAAAAATAGCATTTTTGTTCATGACTATATAATTTCCTTTTTCTGTGTCTTATACCTAGTTCAGGTCTTCATGGGTTCTCTAAGCTGCACGTAAGTTAAACCAAGAGTAAGTAAACAGGAAGCTTCTTGAAGTTCTCCAGAATATCAGGAGCAGCAGATGAGCTTGGTGGCTCTCACAGTATTTTCCTGGCTGAAGCTGAACATAGTGCTAGGGCTGTGAAAGCTAGTCTAAATGCTGACAAGTTTAGTCCTTCCTCAGAATTTCTGCATGTTAATTTGGTGCTTTCAGTATAATCTCTAACAAAGCACTTAGTGGTTAAATTAGTATTAAATATCTCTTCTCATATATTATCTTACACAGTTAATGACAATGCAGTGTTTATGAAGACACTGAATATTCTGTGCAGACTTTGAATGTCACATTCTCAGGAGATGTTGTTTATCCATGTTTATTCTGTTCATTTGATAAAAAGAAATAAAGTCAGTAAAATCTAGAATTTTTAAGGTGAGACGATTTGGTGACTTTAGTTAACAGTAATTTTCTAAGTAATTGGCTATAGAATTTTTCTGCTTTAGGATAAGAGGTAAGAGTAATGCAAGTATGTGGTTAGAGGTGATGAAAAGTAGGTAGGTAGTTTTTTTATTGCTAGTGGAACTTTGTTTGGTGAATTTGATTTACAGCAGATTTTAATTCATAATGGCTTCTTTTGATTGGGTAAGATAGTTAAGATCCAGGGAACATTTGAGTCATTTCAAATATGTCTGAAAATTCAAACCACAAATCCTAATTAGACACATTTATCTTGAAAAAATTCGACAATTTACACCATACATTTACCTCATCTACTGAATGCAGATTAATAATGCAGCACAACAATAATATTTTTGGTTTTCTGCAAGATATACTGAGTTATCCTTACCCCAGTCTTACAAATGATTACTGACATTTGTGTGTTTAGTCAGTTATTGTTCATTAGTTCCAGATGTTAGTAACTTACATTGTTCACAGGAAGTAGAAACATTTCATTCTTTGAGATGACCAAACTCCTCCTTCATAATCTCTGAAGGGGATGAAATTTTATATCTAAAACATACTTTACCATACACATCCTGTGGTGGTTTGTTGGTTTTTTGGGGGTTGGGTTTTTTCAAAGAGAACGGCAGGCATATAAATATTGCCCAGTGCTCTTTGTTTTGTTAAGATGTCTCTGTTAAACTGTGCTTTAATGAAAGACTGAAAAGTAGAATATTTTGGACAATCATTAGAAGGAGTGTTTTTCATATGTATTACATTTGAATAAAATACTGTATTTTCAGACCATATCTTCTATGTAGTCTTTTTAGTGACGGGTTTTTTGCCCACGTTTTTTTTTCTGTGAGCTGAGTAAGCTTATTCCCATTTTGCAGAAAATGTATGGAGTGATTGCCAGAGCTCAGAGAAAAATTCTTGTCTCTGTGTTTCCCATTCCCTTTGGTTTTTGTTTTCCTTTGCCTTTTAACAGGCCATTTTGAACACTGATCCATTTTTGGAAGTGCTATACAAAATGTGACTGGCCTAGCAGGGAGCTGTAGTGTTTTGTTCCATGAACTGCACGGGTAGTGTGGTTTGGTTTGGGGTTTTGTTGGTTGGTTTTCTTTTTTCTTTCCTAAAGTAGGCGTTAGAATGCTAAAAGTATGGTAGGTTTTGCATATAGGGTACGTTCCCATTTTCAAAAATCCAAGCACATTGTAATGCTTTTTTTATGGTTGTACTAGTAGCTGAAAGTATAATCTCTTCTCTCTTCACTCCCATGGTGCTAATAGTTTGGGTCTTACTAATCAAAAAGAAAATGAAAACCATCAATTTGTATCAAAAACCACCAAAAGTCAAAGAAACAGGGTACTTGAGTGGATGCTAAAACAGCCCCCTCCCCCCACCACCTTTATTAAATACCTAAATTAGATGTTCATGCTTTGAATTAGAAATAGATATGTGTAATGAAGTAATGACTTCAGCTGAATTGATTGCTGTACAGTTTTAATGCAAGATTTGTTGTCAGACTGAGGTCAGTATAGTTGTGTCTGTGTATTCTAGAAAAAATAGCTTTGTACTGCTGATAGTCTATCCTTCAAGGTTACCTATCAGGAGTTAGATTTGAGACTACTACCCTAATAGAAATTTATCTACTTGATTTTTTCCAAGAGAAGTACAATTTCGAAAAGAAAACCAGTAGTTCACTCTGAAAAAATTTATAGATTCCTTTTTTTTGCGTTTTACTTGCAAAGGCTGTACTTATTTAAAAGAAGAGTTTTCCTGTAACGACTTTATTTTTTCATTTATGCACTAACTTATTTGGATAGTTTTTAACGACTAAATCATAGTTGCTTGGAACCATTCTAACATGGCTTGATTATTTTTTATGATCCTCCTAAAGTCCTGAATTGTCTCGATTTGCACAGCTGCATCTTCTATTTTGATAGAAATTTGGGAGCAAATGATTTCAGGCAGGATTTGCAATGGACTGGAACAGACTGCTGAATGAATTCAATACTGTTTAGTGTATGGAAATCATTTTAAAGTAGCTGACTTGTTTGGTTCTTTAAGTGGAAGTAAATGGTTACCAAGTTCTTAGAACTGTCTGCAATCTTAAATACTTAATCATGTTATGACTGCTATTAAACAGTTGAATTGGACCTTTATTATTTAGCTGTAAAATTTGGTAGATTTTTTAAGCATGTACTGTCTTTGAAGGAATTATGAGTAAGCCAAATTATTTACCATCTTCCATCATCTTGATTTTCAGATTGAGATCAGTCAGCTGTTTAGTAAATAACAAAATTCTGCATGTAAATTTAAGTGAGCAAAATGTAGGAGTTTTGAAGTTGATGAAAACAGTCATACTCAGAATTTTCCATTTCTGGAAGAAAAGGAATGCAGCATATTAGATTGTTACAGCCTGGAACTTACCTGGTTTAGACACGTTTCTCACCCCTTTTCTACAACAGAAAAGCAGATAAAATTATTTTCAGTCCTCCCTCCCCCATTTCCTGCCCTTCCTGTTCTTTCTGCTGATACAGGCTTCTGCTGTAAAATATCTTCAAATACACCACAGCAGCTGAGATAATGATTTGATAGACGGTTTTCTGCTTCAGAAATGTACATCATTTTCTGTGTCTTTCAAACACTAATGTGAGAAAATTCTGGGAATTACTGAACTTTTCGCTGACTCTTAAGTGAATAGTAATTTGATCTGTTCTCGTTTAGAGAAGAAAAGTCGGGGAAAGGAATGTCTTGGACTAGTGTCAGAAGACTCAGGGCCTTTCATTTTCATTTGCTCTGTGGTGGGCGTTTTTTTGTTTAAGGTTTGTTGGTGTTTTGGTTTGGTTTGGGTTTTTTAGGTCAAGGTACTAGTGATAGATTTCATAATGGTTGGATTTATGGGGGTTTTTTTTCCCTTTTATTTTAGACAAACTTTGTCAATTAAATGCGTCAGTATTTAAAATTGTCTGGATTGGGGAAATCATTTTGTGTGATTTTTTTTCCCTACCTATTTTGAGAGAACCGAACGGATATTTTAAGATGTTGTCTTTGATTGGTACATATTGAACCCATACAGTTAATAGTAGTTATTTTGAACACAGCTGGTCTTACTACTTTTGACTGCAACATCTGCTGTTTAAGGTCACTTTTCGTGGGGGAGTAGGAAGTCGTTTGCATGTTGGAGGAAGAGAACTGGCTCTGAGAATATAATAGCTTTCGGGCGTTTCCACCGACATGGGCAAAACGTGCAGAAGGCAGGCAGACATTTTGGTTTTCTCTGTAGTGCCAGTCACCGGAGAATTATGATTGAATACATTATGATTTGTTGTCTCAGTCATCTATTGAAAACAAACAAAACAACCTATAAAACAAACCGTGCTCCCCTCCCCCCCCCCTCCCCCCGCCCGAGGTGGGGAGGGGGGGGAAGCCCAAGCTGGAAAGAAAAAAAAATGCTGCCCAAACGCAGTACTTGGGAGGCTGCTAAAGGGTCCCGGTACATTATTTGGGGTCGGGTGCCAGCCCTGTGTGCAGCAGAGGCTGCCGCTGGTCAGGGGCTCAGCCCCTCTGCCCTGCGCAACCGAGTTGGTGCGTTTCTAACTCCCAGATCAATGGCTCCTCCTCTCTGTGAAAACGTTTTGTGTTTGAAACTGAGCTTTGTCATAACCAGTGGTGTGAGAGGGAGGAAGGCGTAGCCAGGGGGTGCGGGTGACTCTGCCCGAACGTTCTGGAAGCGGGGTGGTGCTTCCCGCAGACTGCAGATGCAGCGCTCGCCCGCGGGGGCTGCCGGCAAGTTCAGGCACGGACTTTCCCATAGCGGACTGGAGCCTGGAACAGAAAATGCTCCAAGGCTCTAATTCTTACAGTATGTGTTTTAACGTGTTAAGAACCATACTATTATTCAGGTATTCGTGCATAACGCAATAGGACTGGGGGGAGGGTAGGACTATGGCTGTATTTGGGAAATCTAAGGGGTTTAATTTTTTGTTTTTTAAAGCAGCACTGGTGCCCTTTCTTTTTAAGATCAGAAGCTGTTAATCCGGTGATTCATTCTGCAAATGACAACAGAATCACTGAAAGATGATTCTGCATGCGCTTAGATGCGATAGCATGCACATACCAGTTTGAAAGTAAGGCAAATCCAAATACATAGGTAACATTAAAGGGATGTTACGATTGTCACTTTAATGTGATAGGCGTTCTGGAAAAATGATTAGCTTTCCCTTACAAATCACTCTGGTGTTTTGGATGCAAAAGGTGAGGATAAATTGTAACAACAAGTTAGGAGTACTTTACATTGCTAAATATTTTCAGATACAAAAACAGCATCATTTTGACATTACAGATGAGCATATTGCGTTATGCTCAACCTAGAACCAGCCATAATGAACAAATTATGCTTGCAGCAGAAAATGGGACATATAATTTGACTGTACATAGCTTTAACACTGTGGGCATCCTAAAGAGGAACGGTGCAGGGAACTAGAAGAGACCAGGGGTGTAAAGCAGGCTCTTTTGGTCCTGAGATGCTCTGCCATGTTCAGATTAATAAGCATCCCTGTCTCCATTACTTTGCTTTTTCACTAAATGGTGCTAGACTGCAACTACAGCTGCATATACAGCTGCCTAAATGTCTAGCTAGCCAAACTTGATTTTATTTAAGGTTTCACAAATTTGTGTTTATAGCTGGTATAATAGTGTACCTATTTGCATTGGTTCTTTCATACCCTAAGAGTTCTTGCAAGGCAGCAGGTGAGGAGGGAGGAGGTATTGGCAAATTAATCCTTTGCACCCACACACACTCTCACTCTAAAGTCTAGCCTCTTTTTTCTTTCCCAAAAAAAAAAGTACAGTGACTTTTAGAACACATATTTGTCAAATGTAACCTATTCATCTATTTAATTGAACTTTGAGTGGAAGAAAAAAGGTAAGAATTTTTAAATTAGGTATTAAAAGTCAAAGTGAGGCTGGAATCCAAGCTTCTGCTGCTACCTGTCACTCCACCTTAGAGGTACTTGAAAAAATAATTATGATTGAGAGATTTTTTTCTTTCCTTCCTACACCTAACTAATTAAGAAAAGTGAAATAGAGACAACAAATTAAATGGCCAGACATGTTACTTGTCAGTATTAGGTTAGAAATGAATTTGTCTTACTTGGAGCTAATATTTATTTCTTGTTGGAAATCTGCAAAATACTGGAAATGCTAGGTTAAGAATACCTGGTTGCTGAGTGCAGTGTAATTTTTCTGGTGTTATTTCTGTTACACAATGACTGTGAACATTGTGTGTGTAGCATCCTAGTTGAAACAGGCTGCAATTTATTTTGCAGTCACTATTGTCAATTTTTATTTATATGAACAATGAGAGCAGCACTTGACTTCTGACACGGATCTGGATTATTAATAAGCAAATACCTAGAAAGGTATATTCTAGAACCCGTGGGGAGGGGCAAGGCTTTGCTCAGCAATATCCTGCTGCAATTTAGTCTTGAAATCAGGCCCCTTTATGTAAATTTTACTGGCGCCAGCTAGCTGTAACTGCAGTCTGGCTCCCTGTCGGCAGCAGCGAACATGTGTCATGGACTTCTCCTTCACACGGGCTGCAGGAGCACTCTGGTTTCTGGACAGAAAAAGCAGCACTGATGAATGTGAAAAGATGTACAAAGGAATCTAGGTGTAATTAGATTGCCAGTAAGTGAAAATCCTGAGAGAATTTCAGCTTTCTTGGGTTTTTTCAGGGTGCTGTCTTGCGCTGTGCTGTAATAAATCTTTGCCTGTTGGTACTACAGTGTGGTGTGTGGGAGGTACTTCACTGCACATAGTTGCTGCAGCACTCATAGTTGGCAGCACAGAAGGCAGTACAAAGAGTACAACTGGAGGCACTTGCAGTTGCAACAGTTTCCTTAGAGGCTGTGGCATGCTCAGTGAGCTGCAGGAGCACTCTGAGGCAGGCAGCTACTATGTGGAGAAGTAGGAATTCCAGCAGGCTTTAAGGAACAGATGTAGGCTACTAGCTGAGAGGTGTAGCAGCATCGCTCAGGCTGGCTGAAAACCAGCAGTCATGCTGCTGTGTAAACAAAACAAGGTCTTAGGATCAAGATGGCCGACCTGGAAGTCTACTTGTAGCTCATAATACTTATGCAAATGAGCTGCATGTCAGTGGCTTACTCAGAAAAGGAAGCTCATTTTGCACGTGCCATCTTCTCACCAGGTAAGAGAATCAACTCATTTTCTGCATTCATGTTTTAGAGAACTTGGAAGTTAATTTTTCATTTAGGTCCCACCCCCTCACTTGGCACAATGCCAGGAATTAAATTTCAATGCAAGTGGCATTTTCTGGGAAACCCAAAAGTCATTTGTTCTGGTTGTAACTATATTGGGGCTGCTGTTTTTAGGGGAAATGTTACCTAGAAATTATTGTAGACTATTTACTTTAGTAAAATGAAGTAGTTAAAAAATATTCAAAATTTCAGTATGTAGGTTTTGTTGGTAATGTTACTGCTTTTGTTTGATTCAAACCTCTACTGTTTTGCTAGTGTGTTATTTTTGTTTCTATAGTGACACTGGTTGATGCACATGGAGGCTTAGCAATAGTGAAAGCTTACCCTGGAGGGGGTGCAGAGTTGACAAAGTTGAATCTACCAATTGTACTTCGGCTTCATGGTGTTATGAAGGATCATTGTTACCCTGGTTGTAATTTGAATTTTCTTCTTGTTGAGATTACAAAGCTGTTAAAGCAATCAGATACTGTTGTCCATGAATCTTTTAGTATATACACTTTCTTAAATGCCTATATGTACATTTAAAAAAGCTGTTTTTGTAAGAAGGGAACTACCTTAGAATAGGGTGTTTTTATGATCTCTCCCCCTGAGAAGACAATAACCTTGCCTTAAAGCAGGAAATTTTAATAGAAATGAAGTACTATTAATTACATAATATGCTCTATGGTGGTTATGCATGTAGTGCATGAAATGGCTGCATGGGGCAGATGTGCTGGTTCTGCACAAATACATTTATGTTGTTTTTATGTTACAAGTCGAAGTAATGACAGCATGGAAGACTGGAAAGGAGAGATGGTAGGAGAAAATTATTTGAAAGGATGGTCACTGACCTAGAGAAAAGAGATAATTGGAGATGCATTAACAAGCCAATAAAACATGGCCACTGAAATGCAGACATCAGCTCATGATAGGAATGTGGAACTGGAAGTAGAAAGGCCCATTTTGGTTGAAGGAAAAATAAGATTAATTGAAGAGAATGAAACTAAAGAGGTAGAAGAACAAAGTAAGCAGATAAATAATTACAGCTTAAAATGTTAGTGATAGATATTGAAAGTATTGGAGGCTTTCTGAAATGGCCTGGGAATTAAGGCCAGTAGGGTAAATATGCTAGGAAGGAGAACCATAACTGGTTGATATTGCAGAGGGCAGAATTTAACAGTAATAGAGAAAGGTAAACTTTCCCATTCACATGGCAGAGAAGAATGCTGCATGCCTACAGTATGGGCCAAATGAGTTGCAGTTTGTAGACAGCTCATACACTTTTAAACCTTGGATAACTTTCTAGTGCTAACTTAAGATTTTATATGGACAGAATTTTGCTTGTCTGGCAGACTACAAAAAGTGAAAAATGGGCGTGTGTGAGAGATTACAAACACAAGTGTGTGGTACGTTTCCCCACATAAATTACACTAGAAACCTTTAACACCTATAAAGTTTTCCATAAATGTCAAATTGCATTAGAACCAGTCTTGCTTTCATTGCTATATGAAGGAAGCAGTTTAGGGTCCCTCCTTCTTTTCCGTGAAGTGTGTTAGTATGGTAGAGGAGAAATGGCATTGAGTGAGGCATGAAAAAAAGTAGAAAACTGATTAAAATAAAATGTTCCTGAGAGGAAAACCTTGACTGGAACAGCAAACAATAACAAATGTTATATTTAAGAATTGAGAATTCTAACAGTAATGTAGGTGATGATGATAACAAAATCATAGTGAAAGAAAAAAGATATATCACAGTAAATATTTTGGCATTATTTTAGAACTATTTTTATGAAAGTGAGATTATATTATGAGATTACATAGACAACCCAAGTTTTTGAAGCACTGAAGTTACAAGGAAGATACTAAAGATTCCATGATAGATATTTCGTAGCAAAGGTTATAAGGAGGTCTTCGTAATCTGAATCCAGGAGTTTTAAAAGAACTGGCTGAGAATTCTGAGATGTCCCTCCCAGTAACTCAGTATAAAGTTGGAACTGTGGAAAACCCTGAAGACTTTTCGAAAAGGTCTGGAGAAAAATCATGGAGGATTAACAGTGTGTCAGTAAATGCGAAAGACTATTACTTCGATCAGTGCAAAAGAATATTATTTCAATCAATTATTTAACTGCTGAAACACCATTATAAAAAGGATATCTTAATTAATTTGTTTTAGAACAAAATTCCTTGGTGTAAATACCCAGTATCTTTAATGGACTTACTTGTTGATACTCCTTAAATAATAACTTCCCGTCCCCAAATCCTGTATCGATAAAACATTAATTTTTAAAGCTTTTGAATGGTGGAGGGTAGCAATCATGCTCCAAGTAGAGTTTGTGATTGGTATTGTAAAATAGTTAATTTTTGTTAACTTAGAGGATGGAAAGATTGACTCTTACTGAGTTGTCAGGATAATTTAGTGAGACTCAATCACCATTTATTAGATTTATTAAATTGTATGTGTTACCTTTGCACACTAAAATCAGATTTCTATGTCTATAGACCATCCAGCATAAAATACATTTGCTTGACAGGACACTCTGTCCTGGAAATAAGTGGGGATCACACAGACAAAATAGATAGGTAAAACCTAAAATAGACAGGTAATGTGGGGAGACTGAGATTCTATAGCATACAGAGAAAGAGTAAAGAAGTCGTATTCTTTATAAAGTTTTATTCTTGGATGTTACTAAATGCTGATGATGTGAATTATGCCTCAATACAGGTTGCAGCCCTGTTGTCTTTATTGGCATTTTACAATGCTGAAAAATTAGGAGGGGTCCTGGCCAAAAGCACAAGAATGTTTATGACCTGGTCATATTCACCTTGGGGCTATATAAATAAAATAGTTTTATGGTTGCAAATGCAAGCCTGGGAGAGGTGGTCATGCATACAAATTCATCAGAGAGTCTGTAGTTAGTCTGAAAAATTATCAGAAAACAGTTCAGCTATGGTATGCACCAGCAGATGAAGAAAGGATGTATAATGATTCTTCACTCATTCAAAGAGAAATGTAGCCTTTAATTTTTTGGAAGAGGTGAAACTGCAGCCTGTCCTTTGTAGGAATCAAGCAAGCATGTTGGTTTGCTGGGTCACCAGGCAAGAGACAGACTGTGGAGAGGTGTTCCTTTTGATGTTACAGGTTTCTGGGCAGAATCTTTCTGGAGGTCAACTTACAGCAAACCTTAAATGGTCAAAATTAAAGATGCTTTCCTTTGTGTCTTTTATGTATTTCATCAATGGAGGCGTTTTTAAGTATAATTCTTACTGTCTGCATCTGGCATCTAACTCTGGGTCACATTTGGGAAACTTCCAGGCAAGAAAAATGAAGTTTCTTGTAAATGGTCACCCTGAGTGACTGTGCAGATGCATTTTTCTCCATATTTTTTTTTATGAAATTTGGGAAGGCAAACAGTCTAAAATAGCTGTATAAATTTTTATGTACTTAGGTGTTTCTGAAATGGTATTACTGGATTGTTGCTTCATCAGCTGCTTTTCCGCCTCATAAATCAGTAAAATAAAGAACTTTTTTTTGGTAGAACTGCTTTGAGCTCTTCACTGAAGAAGTTGTCTTTTGCAGACCAAGTACTACCAACTCATGAATGCATTGGACAGTATCACTGCAGCCTGGTCACTGTTTTTTGGCTCAAAAAAATTTTACATGCTGTTCTGGCAAAATCATTGCCAAAAAAAGTATCAGTAGAGGTAAACTTGCAGCTCCTTTTTTTGGTATTATATTATACTGTGAATCCTAGTTTGATGTTCTGTGCAGACTATCAATGCTTCATGAATTTATAATATTATTTTATTTTTGAAAATTTGCATTAGCAAGCAAAACAATGACCTCATTCCTGGAAGAAACATGTTCTGCTTTTGATCACTTCCATCCTTTCCACTTAGGAATGCAACACTGGAGTTGGAGGTGGCTCTAGGCCTGGTTTTTCTGGTGTCCTAAACAGATCATATATCTACGTGCATTTCATAAGTTCAGTGAGTTAGTGTGTATGATGTCACTAGTCAGCATGAACAAAACCTTGACGGCTGACTTCAGTCCACACAATTGCTGCCAGCAACCCTGCAGAGGTGATGGTATTGAGTAACTGCACACTGGTGCTTATGGTTGCTTTGAAAAGAATTCATCAGGAAAAAAAATTAAAGCCTGTCATCTTTGATGTGAAGTTAAACCTGGGAAAGCCTTCCAGAATTACCTGTGCATCTTGCATAGCAGGCCTCACTGAGGTCATTAATAAACAGACATAAGAAATACTTTGGGAAGTGTAAGTTGATCTCATTCGAGGCCTGTAGCTTCTTAATCTAAAAGACAAAGGTCTTTATTGACTAGATGGATCATGTCTTCAATCTTCCTTTTTATTTTGCTTTTGTGTCCTCTAAGAAACCTAGCATGAGAACTTGCTGACTGCTGTGGACAAAGAACACCTCACGTATCTTTTTTCTGCTTTCTTCTTCAATGATCTTAGACTAAGAAACTGAGGAAACACAAAGATTAATTCTTCCATTGTTGTGGAAAAGAAATGCCTTCAGACTACAGATTTTAGTTTCAGTTTCTTATGTTTAGAAGTCCATACTCCTTTGTAATATTAACAACAAGCTGTAATTCACAGAAAATACTTCACATTCCTTCTACTAGGATTTTGCTACAGATATGGCTGTTGACATTTGGTCATCCCACAGCACAAAAAAAAATAGTAGTTAGCAGCTAAAGTGATACAGCACTTGCTAATTGACTCCCTTTTATTAAGATTCATACTGCAAGATGAGAAAGTCCAATAGCTGGGTTGCTTTTAGATAATTGGTTTTTTACTCTACATCTTTGAGACTTCTGTGTAACATTAGGTTTGTCATCTCTTATTTCAAATGGGTAATTAAGCACTTGCTTTTTTCCCTGATCATTTTAGGTAATGATTTGAACAACTGTTGCCTGAAGTGCATGCATGATTCCACTTACTTAGTATTTCATAAAAACATAGCTATTTGCAGTTCTCATCACAAGAGTCTACACCTAATTATTAGCATTTCATCCTCTCCTCTTTCTTCCTCAATCATTACTTCATCCAAAGGGAGATGTCACAGTATTTAGGTAATGTAACAGAACCCTTTTAAGAAGACATTGAAGAGTACTTCTTAATGCTTAAGTGCTACTTAATAAAGACAGGAGAGAATGGGACTCTGTGTATGGATATTGACAAAACTATTTAAGATGGTACTGCATAGCAGTGGTGGTGCTGATTTTGCTGGAGTTCTGAAAAGCTTGTTGCCTCTTTTGAATTTTATTACTGTATGCAAAGTGTGCAGCTGTCCAGGGCATAGGATGCTGTCTTGTTGCATAGGAACCCCCTCTGGATTAGATGACAGTGTGGGCAGTCTCTCAAGGAGCAGTAACCTCATAGCAATATTATCTACAGAAATATGTTGACTGTGTGGATTTTTGCAGTCTTTTTTTCATTTCCTGCCACTGTGACATCTGCTGCTTGATGTCTATGTATTGGTAGAGTCACTGAAGGGCATTTATATTGGTTCTTTTTTTGTAAGATAGAAGAACATGTATGGGATAGTGTGTCGCATTCCTTAACTGAGGGAGTTCAATCTCATATATCAGAGTAGTATTTTACTCCATTGTAGAATAAATCTAGATAATATGCTAATTGCTATGTGGTATGAATTTTTTTATATTCCTGTTAGTATGAAATTCTCTACTTCCTGTTCTTGCTGAACTTAGGTGGAGAAACCAGAAATCAGAAAAGGCAAGATGATTGCTGAATGTCTGTGGGATTTCTGTGGACCTTGTGGTGACTGTTGCTTGTCACATGCAAATATTCTAAGATATTTTATCTACACATAGATACTTAGAAAAGCATAGGAAGAAGGAATCTTCCCCCGCACCCCCTTTTCCCCTCTGAAAAATCTATTTTATCTATTTTTGCCTTTCATAAAACAGTTTTGAAAGGAGTGGAATGAGATGAGGTTATTTAAAGAATAAGTAGGGTTCCAGTGAATATGCCAAAGTGGCAAATATCAAAATTGAGATGAAACTAAGATGTTGCTTAGCAACTGTGGTAGTCTCTGGTAGCCACAGATGAATACACTGCTGCTGTAAAGGGAGTCTGTCTGAAGCAGGATTTCTAAAGAAATTACCTCATGAAATTTTATACCAATTTATTCCTCATTTTGGTGAACCTTTTAAATGCCTTTGTCAGGGATGGGAAACAAAAACCTGGCAGTAAAACTTATTTTGCAAATTTATGTTTTTCTAGAGATAAACAAGACTTTCTGCTAAATATTTTGGTCTTACATTGTATAGTGTAGTAGCAATAAGCGCCAGCTTTCCTGTTCCTTGACTTGTCTTCACAATTGATGCAGGATTATACTGGATTAGTCATGCATGGGCTGCAGTTGCAGAATGGGGAGAAAAAAGTATTTCATTATATCTGAATAAGATAAATTGCTTTCAGTATTTTTCTTCATTGTACCATATTTTGAAATCTAGCTTCTTAGTTGTGAGCTGTTTCAAGCATTCTTCTGAAATGAAATTTTGCAGGTGAAAGCTGGGTTGTGATGGTTGAAACCCATGTGTGAAAACAGTTCAAACTTGTGGGAATTTTAAGAGTGCTCATTTTAATCATGTACTGTAGGTGTGTGGAGCTTATACAAAAAATGTGTTGTATTGCATTGCACTTCAAGTTTATCCTAATTTTTTTCATGAGAATTCTTAGAATTAAAAAACCCACCCAAAAAGGCATTATGTTTCTTACACGCACTTCAAGAATTTGTCCATTGCTTGGTGTTCCAAGTCTGGACTTACAAAAATAACCTTTCCCATGTAGAATTGGATTCTTGGGCCTTGCAGTGTACCTTGCCCTAAAATCAAACACATTCATAGCAGTTTTTGTTTGACATCCTGTTTGTCTACGTTGTTATTATGTATATTTATAAATAAGAGTTGAAAATAACTTTGTATGAGCCTGTTGAACTTGTTACTCTTTGCAGTGTCTTTAAATATATTTCTCTATATTTTTAGCAGCAGTATTTACTCAATGAATAGTTTATATTGCCACGTTAGATGACAAAGGGGTCCAAAAAAATGAATTGAAGAAAAATATGCAAAATGAGCCACTCATTCTATTGGTAGACCAAAGAAGGGGAAGTGAGGTGCTTGGAATTCATATCTCAGGTGTGATAAAAGTATCTTATATGAATTAGAAATTAAGTTTCAGAAACAATCTTGCTTTAGCGGTATGAATTTTTTTGCATATCTGATCAGACGTAGGAAACAAGATGAATTTGATTTCTGGGAGGAAATTGCCTTAAGGATAAGTTCAGTTATGCTTATTTCAGCCTGATGATCTATTGTTTCCATATATTTTTTAGCTTCCATATACAAGAATTACATTTAAAGCCCTATACAAATAAAACTAGATCCTCAAGTTCACAACCTAATTACCATTTTAGATTTCTCTTATTTTAAGCCATCTGATCATGTTTTCCTCAACCGTATGTATCTCTATAAATACAAAATGCATGAAGCTTATAAAGGGTCTATGTACATAACATATTCAAAGAAGAGCGATGTTCTGTTGTTGTTTTTTAATGACTTAGCTTATTAGTAGAAGATGGCTTATCTTGAAAGGTACCTTCTCAACTATGCAATTACTGCTCTCTTGCTGAAGATGTAACAGTTCTTCAGAAGGCTGGTGGAGTAGTCATCTGACCACCTTTAAAAGTCCCATTTTAGAGGGGTTTTAATATCTTGACAGCTAATATGGATTTTCTGTTAATGAAATCAGTTGTACAGCTTAGTTCATAGAATATCTTAGATTGGAAACAACCTTAAAAGATCATGTGATCTGGTCTTTCTTGGGAAAGAGAGCCTAGATGAGATTATCTGGTATCCTGTCCAATTGCATCTTGAAAACTTCTAGTGATGGGGATTTTGCCACATCCTTGGGGAGGTTGTTTCAATCAATCATGTTCTCCTTGTTAACAAAAAAAAAAAAAAAAAAAAAAAGAAAAAAAGAGAAAAGTATCTGTCTTATATTGACACACAAGTCTTGTATTTTCCTGATTTTTTACCCACCAACTGATTTCAGCCAAACTTTAGCCCCACTCTGGTAAAAAAAAAAAAAAAAAAAGGATTTTCCCATCAACTGTGTATTTACTTTCAGGACACTACTCTCACCTTCCTGTGTTTAAATAGCTTTGTTTTCCAGAGTATGTGAGTTGACAAGAATTATTAGCATTAGGTGTAAGCATCTCAGAAATGAACATGCTGTGCTTTGTTGCTTGAGGTGCTACTGATATAGGTCAATACAACTGTGTCACTTAAAACTAGTGTGGCATCATTTCAAAACTTACTCCTACTGGTATTGAATTTAGAAGTCTGGCCACAAGGTGATAATGAGAAAAGAGTGTCTCTTATATGGTAACAATTAAATCTAGAATATGAGTCAGGGAAATGGAATACAGCAAGATCATACGCCTGCTGTCTATGCAGTAAGTATGGTGAGTAGGTGGGTGTGGCAAGGGTTCTAGAAAGGAAGAATACAGTAAGAACTGGTACCCTTTCAGGCTACATTTTGTCATTAAAACCCCTTTCAAAGCTAGTTCTGTTTTTCTTATAATTTATTTCTATGATTGGAACTACATAAAGAAATCGTAGGTTTGTTTACTTCCTGCTTCCTGTTTCTTGGGCAGCTTAGCAAAGAATTATATCTGGTAATCTGTGTCTCTAGAGCTTGTTCCAGATATGCTGAAGTTAAAGAATCATCCATGCAATGGTTGTTTACATATTAGCTTATTAAACATTTAAAGGTCCTTTTGGGTGGCATATCGGGTAATTTTTGTTACAAGTCTTTACAAATGTAAGATGTGACAAATCTTTGCCTAAGAGCAAATACAGAAAAATAATTGTCCACCCACTGACCCAAGTGAATTTAATCTGCCATTATAGACTTTTACTAGAATAAGTCTTACTCTGGTTGCATGCTTTGTACTGTAAGAAATTGACTGCCATAGAACTTTATTAGAAAGCAATTGTTTATCATTGTAAAAATATGAATTACATGCATTATCTGGGATCCTCAGCATATGAATACAATATGTTACCAGTACTAAAATGTACCTTTTTTTTCTTTCTTCTTCTGCATTTAGTAATGAATAGAATGTTAGGTTGGCATTTTCTTTTCTAGTTCCCATCATTTCACAACATTAGCTTCCTTTGGAAAACATTTAGCGTCTGATAAATGAAAAAATGTCTTGTGGTAGGAGACAGTTTGTAGTAAAATGCATTAGGAGGGGCTAATGAACATCTATGCAGTAAGCTATCCTTTCTTTAAGAATGCTTGCGACAAACAGTCCTCACACTAGGTACAGGTAATAAAGTTTGAGTAAACTGTAATTTTCACAAAAAAATGTGTGTGTTTTAGTCTGTTGGGTGGTGGTGATGGTGGGGTTTTCCCCCTAATTTTATTTTGAGGCTTTTTTATACACATTTTTTTGTCTAATTTCACTTGCTTCATATTGGGATTTCTGTTTAATTTTTGTGATTCTGTTTTGTTGAGTCACTCAGAAGATACCAACTGTCTTCAGTAATCTTTGCGACCAACCACCTGCTTTGGTCGCTTTTTTTCCTGATCTCGTTATTTAATTGCGACAGAGAAAATACTGGTTTTTTCATTCTAGCAGTGCTTGTGTGCATTTCATGTATCAGATGGCACCTTTCAGGCTGCCCAAGAGCTAGGTTAGACAGTGTACGTGTGCTGTGTGCACTGGCTGCTTCATTCACCTTACCATGTTGGCTTTCACCTGCCTTTACCCATTCCATGAAACAGAAACCTGGGGGTGGATGTGTTGAATAGAACGGTGTGGGAACCTCTTTACTTGCTTCTGCTGCAGTCAGAAGAGTTTATGCTATCAGTTTCGGTGAAAATGAAATTATGGTTGAAGTCATAAAATTATGTACATGTAGATTACTGCTGGAATTACTATCATAGAACGTGTACGTACATAGCATCCTTAAGATTTTGCGTTTTAGGGACTTCATTTTGTATCTAAATTTTATTCCTAAAATGCCTTCTCTATTGACAGAGTTTCTTTGCTTAGTTCATCCTGCTTGCCCTTCCAAATCCCACACAGTCTTTAGTTTCGAGTGGAGGAATGGTACAGATGTTTCTGGTGAGGTGTGATTAACAAGGGGTAACTCAGGAGCCAAGAACTTCGTGTGGGAGTCCACATCTAGTAAGGATTAGGTGGCATTTGTCGCAGGTGTTGTGGATTACTCCATTGCCATCTCACCAAACCGACAATGGGGTATTACAGTCAGAAAGATGGTTTCTGTTCTAGCTTGCCTAGAAACGAAAGTGAGAAAGAAGATAGTATGCAGATTATAATAGTTTGTTTTGATTTGAAAAGAGAACTACTTCAGAATTTATTGTTGTCACTCAAGAAGCCCCACGGAAGCCCTGAGGGAGCTGAGTGCGCCGTGCCCGCCCGTACCGTCACGTTAGGGTGGCTGCGCGTGCCTTGGCCCCTCGCGTTGGCCGCGCCGCGCTCCCGCCCCGCTGCGGGGCCGCTCCCAGCAGCAGCGCGGGCTATTTTTAGCCTGTTGCCAGGCAGATTTGGTTCATGCAAAGCAGCTCTGCGGCAGCCAATCCCGAGCGGGCATGCAAATCTCTGGCAGTCCTCGGCATCGGGTAGAGCCGACAAGAGGACAAGATGGCTGCCGAAGTGCTGCCTTGGCCTGCCTCAGACACGGATAGAAAACTCATCATTTCATGTGGGAAACGGGGAATATCCTCCCTGCCCCGAACAGCTCCGAGTCCCCACGAGGCTTCAGTTTATGGAAGAGCTGGTTTCCTGGCGCCCTGGCAGCATACCCCTTCAATCCTGTGTGCGGGCCAGGCAGGGTGCGCTGCCCCTGCCACAAACGGTGTCTTTCCCGGGAGAAACCCTCCCAACACCCAGCTTACCAACTGCTGGTTCAGTTCCACTTTAAACTTGCTTTTTAAACGCAATCTTTGCAAAAAAACTTCATAAAAGATGCTTATATGTGTGGCTAACACTTAGTAATGTTTCAATGCAGGATTGCCTCCTTTGTTGCAAGTTTTCTTTTCACTTCTGCTTCTTGTGGCATTTGAGAAGTGACTCTTGGGATCACTGTCAGCATCAGGTAGCTCACCTCTGAATTCTGATGTCACTGAGCTGCCAGTTGGAAATCCAAGGTTACATCGCCACAGCTAGCTGCATATGTGATACAGGAACTAATCTAGACAATAGACTGTTCAGGGTAAATATGTCTGGTTTTTCATTACAATAGTGTTAATCTGCATTTTATCTAACAGAAGACAAGGGATGCAAATGTGCATATGTTAGTGATATCGTGTGAAAGTGTTAGCCTGTTGAAATACTGAAAATTATACATTTAAAATTTATAAAGAATTTCCTTATGAAAGGAAAGAAATGTATTTTATAATGCCTAGAAAAGCTTAAGCATGATCAGAACATCTTGCCTTTTTTTCTGAGATTGTTCTTTTTTTCACAGAGTGTCTCATATTTTTTCATCTACATGTGCATAAACAATTAATTTAGGCTGTTCAGGTTTAAACTTTGGAATATCAGAAGTTGAGTAAGTTTTTTGTTGTAGATGTGTTTTGGCAGTTGCTGACCATATCTATGGAATTATTAGGTCCTACTCATATTCAAGGATAATGGAAATTCAAGCTGTTTATCTTATGCCAGAGACGAAACTGTAATCTGAGACAGTGTATAATAATATTTATCAAATGTATCTTTAAATGCACAAATTCAACTTCACAGTCTGTAAATATTTTTTTAATTTAAAAAAACCCAACTTCTTTAGAGTTTTAGCTTGTGCTAAAAAAATCATTCTGTAAGAAAGCTGAATTTTGCTGTTACCACTGTTTAAAACAGCAGGATTTGTTTAGTGTTTGGAGATGTCACAGCTGAATTGAAAGCTGATGTTTTGAGTTGTTGATAAAAGTTGGAATCTTTAACACTTGTGGGAAGTAAGAAAACACGTTATCGCAGCCTTGTTGCTCTGGCTGAGTTCCAGTCATGTAGTTTTATTAGTTTAATAAACTAAGTAGCTGTTAAAACTCAGTATACAGAAAAAGATAACGTTTTTCTTGGAGAATCAGCCTAAGCTCTGTGTGCTAAATAGTGGGTGTTTCTAAAGGACTTGAGTTGCTTGTAAAAGTTGCATAGGAGAGACTCTCCACTTGTTTTCCATTCTTCCATGTTCCAAAGAATGCAGTTATCTAGGCATAAAGTGATGAACATTTAAGAGCAACTCTGCAAAACCAGCAGCAGATGAAATATCTTAGCCAGGTAAATAGACCTGTCAGTCATTTTTGTCCCATGAGGAATTCATTTTTCCCACAAGGCATCAAAGCATCATGGGGGGAAAAAAATCTCACAAGTTTGGTATCAGAAATAGATAAATGAGCCAGTGTCAGAGGGGGTATTATCCTCTGAGGTAGAGGAGACACAAGAGCAGTGCTTAACTTACTGTGATGTCAACGTGATGAGAGCATAGTTCAGGTTAGTACAGGACGCTATCACATATACAATAAACAAGACCAACCTCTTTGAAATTGTACTGTGAGTTTACTCTGGTTTAAGAAGGCTTTAACCATGTAGGTGCCTGTTTTTCTTAGGCAGCAATACATATGTGGCCCTAATGTTTTGCTGAATTTCAGAAGGCAGTTTTCTGTAAATGTGGGGGAGATTGGCTTCTCCTTTCAAGGCAGAAGTCATACTGCAGTCATGAAAAAACACCAAATTTCTGTTGGAATACTAAAGAAGGCAGCGGTACTGCATAGGATGTGAAGAAAGGAACGTTTTCCAGATGCTATACTTAAACCCAGGTTGGATCTCAAGAGGTTTTTCTGATTCAGCATTCAACATGGCAGGAATTCAGTGATCGCCTGACAATGCTCCCGCGCATTAAACAGCTGTTCCTTATGGAGGCTGTGCACCCGCACTCGTGGGTCAGCGCTGTTGTGCAGCTGCAGGTCTCGGACGGAAAGCCCTTGACTTTCTATAGCGCCCTTTGGAAAATCCCGCTCCTTTAAGGCGCGCCCCCGCGCTCGTGCCCGCGCCCGACGTCTGCCGCGTGGGGCTTGTTGCTGGGTGGAATTTCAGGCGCTCCCGTCTGATTGGCTGCCGCGCGGCCGCTCCGTTCGGCCAATGGGAGGCGGGCCTGCCCGTCCGTCCCGTCGCCGCGCGGGCTGCGGCCGGCGGGGCCCCGCGGGCGCCCTCTGGGGGGCGGCCGCGCCACTGCAGGGCTCCGCCGCAGGGGAGCGTGCCTCGCGAGCCGCTCTGCGAGCCGCAGCGCCTGGGGATGTGGCGGGAGCAATTGAGCCGAAGGGGGTTTTAATTACAGCTCACCTTGTTCTGCTATGTGTGCGCACTAGGTGAAATAGGGCAGGATGGTGATGTAATTTTTTTTCCTAGAAAATGGTGTATTTTTCTCCCTTCTCTCAGCTAACACTAACATAAGTTCAGCCTAAAAGGGACAAAAACTGAAATTGTCTGTGGTGTGCTAGAAGAGCTATTATTTGCACATACAATAATCATGTGATTTCTATTTTGTTTATTACATTTAAAAACAAAGGCACAGTTGTATGTGGAGCTCAGTAAGCTGGTGGTGTGTATTCCATTCAGGCAGATCAGTAGACTTGTATTACTGATAGAAAACCAAATTATTGATGCATTATTTAATTACGTCTTTTATAAGAATAGGTCTCAAGATTTTTTTTCTTTCTTTGAAAATAGTTCATAAATTTCTGACAACTTATATCAAAATTACTATGGAGGATTTCAACTGACAACTACTTTTTATCAACCACTACTTAAAAGGTAGGTTTTATTCACCACTTTCATTCTCTGGAAGTCTCCATCTAGAACACAATACTCATGACCATTTGCTGCTTCACTTTCTTTGATTTGACTATGCTACGTTTTAAGTAGGCTTGCACATTTGAGTGCTGATGTTCATTATCAGTGAATTTTACTTCTTCACGTAGTTCTTGTGCTTTGACAAACGTTTTATGGTTGTGGCGCATTTGGCTGGTGCTGCATGCCCTCGAGGAGCCCTTTGCTGGTGCTGTTCTAGACCCATGATGTTATGCAAACCCCATTATGCACTATTGTTCAGATTGCAGCTTCTCCCTCTCCACCCCCCCTCATTTTTCCATGACCTTCCCTTTGTCTGCTGCCTGTCACTAGGCAGGATTCAGGCAGCTCCATGCTGATTGGCTTCTCTTTCTGAGCCGCTCATGGGCTGCTTACCTGAGCACATGATCATGGGCTGATACATACCAGCTAATACAATCCTTTCTTGCTTTAGAACTGTGGTCTCTTTACAGAGTAAGAATAATAAAAAATGAAGAAATAGAGGGAAAAAGGCTCAGAAAAGAGACCTTCCCACATTCGTAGCTGCACTAGCACGTTTTATGCCATTTAGCACACATTTCATGATGAGAAGAATTCCTAAATTTTGGAGGGAGTCGCCTAATGATGTGTTCATGTCTCACATGACTAATTACATATGACTTTAAAGCTTAAAATGAAAGAGGGAGGTTTTGTATCTAAACAAATGAACACAGTGTGTACGTTAGCCTGTCAAAATTGTTGACTTTCATAAAACAAAAAAAATCAGCCCAAAGCTACTGTCCTTATTTACAGCATTTACCCCTTACACAGGTAGCTGTACATGCTGGAGTCATTTTGTGCTGATGCATACAAAAGCCATTCTTTGAAATAAAAGGTGCTACTCTGTTGGCTTGGTGCCTGGGCCGTTGGGTTCCTCCTTGTTTCTTGGTCACAGGATGAGTAAAAAAAGAAAACACCCAAGCATCAGATAAGGGAGGTGTTTAACAAACATAGCTAAACTTCATGTTGTTAACTATAAAGGGAGACTACCAAAATGCATTCATTTAGAATAGTAGTAGCTTGGTGAGTTTTGTTTGAAGGTAAAATGTCCGAATCCATGTAATTTGCTCTGTTGCTCCCTGAAGGGGTGCACCTTGCCCCTTTGAAAGACTGGAAACCAGTATGTATGAAATGGTGGCTGACTGGCTTACTCTGGTGTGACCAAGCCTGTTTGGACTGGCTACCAGTTGATTTGGTTCTTTTACACTCAGATCTCACATGAGTCTGTTCTTTGGCTGCACTGTGCTCCCTTGTGGGTATGGCTGGAAATGCTTAAAGACTGGTCTGCCCTTAGAAGATATTTTAAAACATCATTTTCAAAGATGAACCCAAAACACTGGTTCGTCTCATCTATGCTTTTAATTTTGTCACAGTAGTTTTTATGGAATATTTTGGTTGCTTTAACCAAATAGTCTTTGGTTTCAAAAGACTGTGGGATTGAGCAGGAAAATGTGCATGAGTTACTCCCATAACGATTTAACAATGGAATTTTGAGAAGCCTCTATTTCCTACAGGTTCTTTTTAGAACTGTGTTCATGCTTTGTTTTTAACTAGATTTTGGATAATATCCGAAAATAAAAAGTGAACAGAATTTTTAAATATATAAGCAATTCAAGTTCATCCATTTTTTTTTTCAATAAAAAGTAAGGGTGCATCAATATAAAGGGATTCTGATGTTTGAATTTTTTTAAGACTGCTCTTCTTGGCAAATGTAAAAAGAAGTGTCCTTTATTTTCTTTGTATTTACTCTGTATTAAAAATGTTAATGAAAAACTGCTTAGATGACTTAAGGAAATTAGAACAGCAAATATTAATTTATTTTAAGTTATATGGTTATTCAAGTGATGCACTTACAGATTTGATTTTAAGACCTCTGTAAATGTTACATTAATTTGTTAGTGTATTTTCTGGTCATAGGAAAAGTAGGACTGTGAATTTTGTAATATATTTTGCAAACTCTGGGTAATGCCTATAAAAGAAAACACTGCAGGCTGGGAGATCGAACTGTCCTATTGTAACTTTGATGCAGAGGCCCTGTTCTTGTACTGTGCTACCAGAGGGTTCTCATTAGTGGCTCATCTGTTAGGAGTTCTTGGACTTGTTCAATGTTAGCCAAGCCTGATTTCTTTTTCCAAATTTCCTTTACAAGATAAAAATCTGTAACAGCATGTGTGTTGGTTGTAGGGGTTTATATGAATGAAGGGGTTGATATCATGTGAATATGTCTGCCTTCCATTCTGAGTTCTTGGGAAAACAGATGGGATGTGCTTTCTGTACTTTCAGGTCTAAAATTCTTGCATTAAATGTATTCTCTTCTGAAGGAATATGAAGAAATTTTAGTTAGGGTGTAGACAGCTCTGGAAAGGCATTAACAGCTCACCTGGAGTTCTTAAGTCATCTGACTGAAAATGGTTGTGATGAGAACCATTTTTCAACTCAAGTAAACTGGTGTTTCAGATCAGTGTTTCTGTAGGCATTGTGTTTTGCTCCCACTAGTGGCAATGCAGTAGTAGACAATCCAGTTCAGAAAATCTAGGTCAGAATGGCAGAAAATCATCATAATGGTATTATTGCAAGTTCATAAATAGACCTGATACAACTTTGTGTCAAAATTTGTTCATCTGTTCCTGAGGTGTGAGTCAAACTGTTAAGTGCTATCAGTAACACAAATCTGAGGATTCTAGATTGTTTTGCAGAAAAGACCTCAAAAGGGTAAGGGAAGCTCAGTGCTAAGTTAAAAGGAAATATTAAAAATTGCTTTGTCCCTGTTTTTGTCAGGTCGTGTTAACTAAGTACGAAATAAGCCTTAGAATTGTAAAGTAAGGTACATCATGATTGTGGGGTTTATAGTAGCATTCATATTGTACTTTAGAATATATATTCTTACCTTACAATGTAGAATATTGTAGTTAGGGATAAACGTTAAATAATTTTCTTCACAAAAAATTGTTCCAAATAAACTAGGAAAGATCCAGCAAACCCAAATGATAGGAGCTGAAGCATGTGACCCATGATGAGATGCTGAAGGAGCTCAACAGCTTCAGTCTGCTGAAGAGGAGGCTACAGGGCAATCTTAGCATTGCCTGAGTAAAACTTGTAGATGAGGTCGGGTACAAAATGGAGTGGAGCCATTGTTATTTAGAGGCTGTGGCATCTGTATTCTGAATTTTGCGGCTTGGTTCATACAATTGTCAAATATCCTGAGTTGTAAGGGACCCACAGGGATTGAGTCCAGCTCCTCAGGTGGCACAGGACACCACCAAGAATCATTCCACCTGCCCAAGAGGGTTGTCCAAATGCTCTTGAGTTTGCGGCTACACAAAACTGTCATTGATCTGAGCGAGTGTTGGCAGTAGTCGTGCTTTCTTTTCCCAAAAAAAATTTAAAATAATTTATACCCCACCTGAATAGACAAAATGCAATATATTTAGTAATTTCTTAGCTCTGTAAATGAAGATTAATTGGGAGCTGACACAAAATGAATCATACTAAGTATTTAAAGTGCATCCTTTGCCTAATAATTCTTCTGTGTCAGTGTTATAAACATTTGTCTATCTGGTCCTTGTGGGCAAAAAAGTCACATTGAGATAACTGTCTGATGATTTTTCTCTTTTAATTACTGTTAATGTAATTTTTGTATGTTTTTGAGAAACTTATAAAGCTGTATGCTTGATGGGAGTAACTTTATGGTGGTTTGTAGCTTCAGCAGACCTAAATTGGTTAGCACCAGCTGATTCAAGATCTTGGTTGTTGAGTTACATTTAGAATATAGAAACTTTCTTAGCTGCCTCCTGCTTCTGAACATTATCTTATGTAATGCTTTAAAACTAGACCATTAAGCAGGACCACATGGGGGAAAACATATATTTAAAAGATCCCTATGGATTTGTTTTGTTTAATGGAAACAGATGAAATCAGATTTTGGTGTATTTCAACAAAATCATTATAGCTTCCTAGGTAATGCTGGATTTAACTCCATGTTTTGATTTGATGAAATAGATTTTCTAACATTTTTCTTACACTTTTCGTAAACATTTATATTTTTCTTCATACTTGTGTGGGTGGATGGAATGAATATAACTGTTGAGGGCAAACCCACCAGTTTTCCTTGAAAGAGGGAGTTTTTCTACAAGGCGCTCCTAAAGCTCCTATAGCTGTAGTTTTTATGGTCTCAAATAGTCTTAGTATTCAGTTTGTATACTACAAACTGAATGAAAGTGGTCTAAAAATCCAAGTTCATTTAACCATTGTATAGATGTGGAGGATGAAAGTCTATTGTATTTATGCAGAAAAAAGTATCTTAATGATACATTGAGAAATTCTTTGTATATAATGAAGTTTTCTTGAAAGTGATTTGATTAAAAAATCTTGTCATTTACTCCAGTTATTAATTCTCTTTGTAACTTATGAAATTAAATATATTTGGAAGGATGGAAATATTCTTCAGTGGATCTTCAATGGATCTATCAGTTTCCATTTATTTTTACCTTTTGATGAGAAGAGAGGCTGCTGGCTCTTACCTTAGTATAACATCTATTTTTATTGGATTCTATGAGACAAGTGGTCTAAAATGTGTAGTTAGAATATTACTGCATGATGTCTTAGTGTGACCTCTGTGACCTTTGCATAAATGTGTTTGTGCAGCATATTGAGAAACTTGGATTCACTTTTTGGTAAGTCAGATGAAGTGTTGACAGGTGTTTCTTTGTTTTTGTCAGTAGCATTTCAACTGGTTTACTTTAAAATGTGCTAAATGTTATAGTCTTTCTTAGTAGCAGTGTAATATGACAATGATAAATCTTAATCTTCACGGTTCTTTCTGAATTTTTTAAGGGCTAAGATGGATAGCACAGAGGAACCTCAGAAAAAAGTCTTTAAAGCACGAAAAACCATGAGAGTAAGTGATCGGCAACAACTTGAAGCTGTCTATAAGGTTAAAGAGGAGCTGTTGAAGACAACTGAAGTGAAACTGTTGAATGGAAAACATGAGAATGGAGACTCTGATATAAATTCCCTTTTAAGCAATACAGATAGTACAGAAGTCAAGAAAGAAATTAATGGTGTGGTTGACTTGTGTGTGAACTCTGAAGAAGGAAGAACAGCTTGTGATGAAATTAGTGAGACCAAAAGCCCTGAAAGTAGGGCAGGAAACATGGCCAATGACATAGAATCCAAACCTCTAGTGCTGTCTTCAGAAAATGTTACTCTTGAACAAGCTAAAGATACTGACATTGCAGTAAAATGTGAGGCTGAAAATGGAGTTGGTAGCAGTAAAGATAACTTCCATGAAGAAAATAATAAAAAAGATCATTTGGACCAAAGAAAGAATGATATCCCATTGGAAGGTGAAAGTAAACCAGTCTGTGATATTAGTGACTCTTCTGAAGAGAAGGGAGAAACAAGTTATTTACCTGTTAATTCCAGTTCATCTGGTGATGAAAAGAGGACTGAAGAAGTAACTCCTGAAGAGGTTGTTGGAGAAGCAGCCATCTCTAGCAGTATGGAAGCTGACGAGGAAAAACAAGAAGGCAGTGCAGGACCTGCAGAAACCACTGTTTCAAAGACAGTAGATGAGCCAAGTGAAAGTATCTTGGACAATGCAGACTCTATGGAAACAGATGACATTATTCCAATTCTGGAAAAACTAGCCCCTGCTGAAGATGATCTGAGCTGTTTTTCTAAAAGTTCTCTGCTTCCAGTGGATGACACAGTCCCAGATTTAGAAGAGAAAATAGACAATTGTTTGGGTTCACCATCCAAGCAGGAAAGCAATGAAAGTCTGCCAAAAGAGGCTTTCTTAGTACTGTCTGATGAAGATGATCCCTGTGATGAGAAGGAGGAACTTGTTGAAGGGATATTGCCAAACAAGTCAAGTCTTCCAGGTAAGAGTTTTCTAAATCGTTCATTTCCATTCAAGTTTGGGATTTTGTTCATTTCTTAGAATGACACACTTGTGTCAGGTTTCTAAATCAAAGAGGCAATCTTACCCACCAATGATGTTATGGAGTCATAGTTTTTTAAGGATGGTATTTGAGGCACAGGAAAAAGACTTTGCACTGAAAAATGGTCATCTTCCAGATTTGGAAGATGACCATTTGATTTTGATTTTTTTTTTTAATTTGTTTTGGATTTTGGTTTTAGGGTTTGTTGTTTTCTTGTTGGTTTGCTTTGGGGTTTTTTCATACTCTCTAAATTTGGGTGCCAACTTGGATGAGGTAGTGGGTAGAAAAAGAGGAAAGATGAGTAATTGTCAGAGAAGGAACAGAAGGATTTGGGAGAAGAGGAACTGCATTCATTTACTGCTTTCACAGGGAAGAAAGTATTTCAGCTTTCTTTAGCATGCAAATAAATGATAAGGAAAATATGCATATAATCCAGATGTGCCTCATCTTCTAACTTTTTTTTTCCCCACTGAAAGACAATATTGGAAAAGTTGAATGAAAAATGCATGTCATGTATTGTTTTTATATTATATAGCTTTTATTCATTTAACTCAGTGGTTTTTATCTAAGTTTTCTTTGACTATGGCAACTGATTGATGCTTTTAGATGTTAAGTGTGGAATCTCTTCATGTAGTTAGCAGAACATTTTTTCTAAGTTAAACTCAATGGATGTCCTTTGTAGTATACTGTTTAATACAGTTTTGTAAGCTTTTTTCTTTTTGATAATGGACAGTCATTGTTGTACTATTGCACTTCTGAAAATAAAACAGATGAATAATTTACAAATAAGTTGACAGTGTTCTTTTATATGTAATTAAGAGAGATGTTTCAGATTATCTTGGAGATGGAATTATTTTGTTGGGTTTTTTTCATCACCCTCTTCTCCCCAGCACCTTCCCCCCCACCTTGCCCCTATATAGCTTTTATTTATATGCTTATTTAGGCATTAGCTGTTGTCAATGAGATTGAAAAAGTGATACCCTTGTTCTGCACTGAAAGTCTTCCAGAAACTATTGGAGGTGGGGGAAGTAGGGGGAAAGAAAGTTGTGTGTAGTTGTGTCAAAATCATAGTGTTACTAGTCCCTTTTATGAAATAAACAGTACAAATAAATTGGTTATCTTTGTTCTCACTGCAGTTTGAGTTCTCTCATTGAAGCCATTAAGTTTACTTTTTTCATCTTACCCAATGAGAAAACACTCTGAGATCAGAGAGGAATTTGCTATGGAGTAAAAAGACGGAAGTGAATATTAAATACTGTACTATAGTTTGCAGAAGCTTAAAATTAATGTATCCAGCAATAGATTTTTAAGATCCTAAATTCTGGTGACAAGACAAATTCTTTTGACTAGTTGTTTTATTTTTTGGCTAATAACAGCTTATGACTCTTACAGTTGTGTGGCTGTAAACTGAGACTGTTTATGAAATGAAAATTGGTCACTGCGATGTTCTGCCTTAACCAGCCACAAAGATAATAGCAGAGAGGTTGCATAGGCAGGAAACAGTTTTATGAGAAAACAGGTAGAGTTACCTTATAAAGAGTAACTTTTGGAAAGGGTCTGGGAAAGTTAAAACTGTGGAGACTGTATGGAGATCATTTCAAGAAGCTATATTGGAGAAACAGGTGCAAACTGCTGAGTTAAGAAGCAAGATTTCAACAAGTCCAGATAAAAGCCAACATGGCTAAACAACAATGAAAAAATGGTACTAGAAGACTGGATTCAAATGTACAGATTAATGGAATGTCTTTCCCAAGTGGAATTAGTAACTATAATAGCTAAGTTGTCACAGATTTTTTTAATGAAAGACCATCCATCAGAAAGCCTTGGAGCTTTTTGTGTAAGGAAACAAGCTTGTGACAAGGAAGCCCTGATGTGAATTATCTTGGATGTCCCAACACAAATGATTTCTTATCAAGAAATTTTGGAAATGAAACAGTAAAACAGAAAGTCCTCGTGGAGGAAATAATCAGCTGAAGAATAAAAAATAAATTCAGAGTTCCAGAGACTAGTTCCTGAGACTGTGCTGTATGACAGAATTAATAAATAGCCTAAAATGAATGGTAACTAGTGATGTCACAGTTTGCTGATATGAAGAACTGGAGAAGAATTTTACAATGCTGATTGACTGAGAAACAAACGTGGCAGGTGAAATTCACAGTGGTTATCTACAAAGTGGTGCACATGAGTACAAAACTCATAACTTCATCAGAAGGTAGAACTGACTCACCACTCAATAAAAATGTTTCAGTATTATAGTAGGTGCTTTTGAGAAAACCTCGATAAAATGGCAGTTGAAGAAATCAAGTGAAAAATTATTTGAATCAGCTGGGAAACAGGAAAACTCTACTATGATACACCAAGCTCATAGGAGGCCGACAAGGTTGCATTCATAGCTTCTGCTTGTCTAGCATCAAGATAATGAGATCACAGCTTAGCAGTGGAAACTAAGCTGATAGCCAGTTTTAAAATCTTCTCCTCAGCTAGAGAGTTCTGCTGTGCAT
Source organism: Agelaius phoeniceus (assembly GCF_051311805.1). NCBI lineage: Eukaryota > Metazoa > Chordata > Aves > Passeriformes > Icteridae > Agelaius > Agelaius phoeniceus. The sequence goes on along the minus strand of NC_135269.1, from coordinate 25,759,431 downwards.
CATGTTGAAACCACTTGTAGTTAAATGACAGATTTGTTCATAGTAATGGAAGTTAGTAAGGAAAGGGCTTTCTCATCCCTGAAATTACTTGTCCTCTATATAGAGGTTTTTTGGGGCAAAATAAAATAAATATATATATATATATAAAGTTTTTTGAAAAATAAGACCTCAGCTTTGAAGCTTGTAACATGTTTTAAAGACATTCTAGGTATGTGTATCTTTCCATGAATATTTGTGTCTTTCAGCGGAATATTAAAATCTCTGAGTTGTGGGAAAAGTTGTCTTAAACTTAGCAATTCTCCTTTAAATTCATAGGTAAATGAGTCCTATTTTATTCATAGCAATTAAATACATGAAATTTATCTATAAGTCTTAAGAAGCAGGTGGCATAGGCATTATGCTAATTTATTACCTTAAAAGTAAATCATATTTGGATTGAAGAATTTGTATTATGAATATTATTTTTACATTTATAAGAAAAATTAAAATCCCATAGAGCCAGGTTATTGGGTTTTGACTCCTCCTTTTTCTGATTTATTGGGTAACTTGTTTTAAGTCATTTAAATGTTCTTCATAATAGAAGGGAGACTTATGTTAAGAGAGCATCAAGCATACCTTTGCAACCAGAACTTTCCTTAGAAAAGCGGTAAACTCTCCTGTAAATAACAAAATGAATACAGGAAAATGAAGTGTACAGATCAAGATGTGCATAAGAGTGCTTACTTGCTCTCTTATATTCTGGATAGATTTTAATGTAATCTTAAAAGCAATAGAAACACATAATGGAAGCTTGTTTCATTCACATTTGTACAAAACACATAATGGAAGTTCATGGTACATATAATAAAATTTTTCAGGAAGTGCTACCATTTTTATTTTTGTATGTGTGGTGGCTTCAGGTTTTTCTTCTTTTAAGCATTTCCTAAACTCAATATTTTTAAATGGTTAGTCCTAAGTTGTGATACTTTGTATTAGCAAGAAACGTCAAATTAAAATTCATATTTGTTAACCTAAATCTAGGCCTTTCCTACCATTAAGATTATGGTTGCAGTTGCCAATTGTAAATAGAGAAATTTATTAGTATTTTAGTATTCTGTTACTGAAATTGTTATGCTTTGTCCCTAAGTGGGAAAATAAGCTGAAATAAATTGTTGAGAACTTCAGCTGCATTAAAAAGATATCATTATGTTTCAGAAGTAACTGAAACATGTTTCAGTCATAATTGCAGTTTGGTAATTCTGGTTAAAATGTTAAGCAAATTCAAAAGTGAGTCTTCATGTGTTGCATGATAGTTCAAATTTTTGTTTTGAGGGTATTCCCTTATTTTTTCATATCTGCATTCCTTCTTTGTCATGATTATTTCTCTTGCCTTCCCTCACATGGCTTATTTTTCATATGTTTTTTACATTCATTAGTCAAAATAGGACTGTTACAAAACTTTTGTAGATCTGAGAAAGTGTGGATTTTTTTCTTCTGTTTATAGAAGAGGTGGAGGGGGAGAGAAAAAAGGAATGTGAAGATAAGGAAGGAGAAGAGGCCCACAAAGAAGAGGAGATACAAATAGAGAAAAGTATGTAATGTTAAAACCATTGTGTTTCACTGTGTTGTATGTTTTAGAAGCACAAAATCATTAGGTTTGGAAGGGACTTGTGATGATTATCTAGTCCAATGCCCCTGTTAAAAACCAGGTCAATTAGAAAGCAGTTCGCCCAGAACTATGTCCTGACAGGTTTTGAGTATTTCCACAAATTTCCTGTGTTCTGATCCCAGTGTTTGACCACCCTCACAGTAAAAAAGTTTTTAAATGTTTGAGTGGAAATTCTTGTATTTCAGTTTGCATCCATTTCTCTTGTCCTGTCTCTGCTACTCACTAAGAGTCTTGCTCTGGTTATTCTCCACCTGTCTGGTAGTTCACACACAATAAAATCTCCCCTAGTGGCCTTCTCCAATTGAACAATTCCAGCTCTCCTATCTCAAAAACATCTTGGTGGTTCTACACTGCACTCTCTACAGTATGCTCACATATTTTTTTGTATTTAGAAACCCAGAACTGGACAAAAGACTCAAGCTTCAGGCTCACATTCCCTGGTTAGAGGGGAACCTCTAACCTCCCTCAGCCTGCTGTCAGTACTCATTCTCAGGCAGCCAAGAATGTTGTTGGCCTTCTTTGTCAACAGGGCACATTGCTGGCCCATGATCAACTTCATGTACATGGAGACCACCAGGGCCTTTTCTGAAAAGGGGTTTTCCAGCCAGTGAATTCCCAACCTGTACTAATTGCTATCCAAGTGTAGCACTTGGGCATCTCCTTTTCTTAAACTTCATGAGGTTCTTGCTTGCCCATTTCTCCAGTTTGTCAGTGTGACTGAATGGCAGCATAACTACTTAGGAGTGTACAAATCACTCCTTCCAGTTTTCTATCACCTGCAAGTGGCTGCAGATATCTTCTTACCCCATTTTCTAGGTCATGAATGAAGATGGTGGTGTTGGTACCAGTGGCATCTGCTAGTGTGCCTTACTGAGCTCCAGCTGGACTGTGTTCCAATAATCATGGCTCCTGGAGCCCAATAGTTGAGCCAGTAAAATTATCTGGGCCATATATCAAGAATTTGAAGATGGTTTGGGTGTCAGAAGCATTATTAAAGAGGCCCTCCTCTCATCCACCAAGCTAGGTAGCAGGCTATCAGGCTGATGGTGCCTGATTTCCCCTTTGATAAATCCATTCAATTCCCCATCATCTCCTTCTTGATAGGCCTTGAGATGATTTCTATCTAGATTTACTTGTTCCATCATGTTCCCAGGGATTTAAGTAAAGCTGATAATCCTGTAGTTCCCTGGGTCCTTGTTATGTAAATCTGAAGATTTTTTAAAAGCAGCTGTCCCTCTTTGTCCTCAAGAACCTTCTGGACACAGTGCCAGGAGCTGGAGGAGTGACTGAGGTCTCTTCGGTTCTTTTGTGCTTCATCATTGTAAAAGTCCTTTTTAATAACAATCTAGGTCTGTTTTGAGCCTGTTCTTTTGTTTGTTTTTTTACTTTCCATCTTAACCAAGAAGTGGAAGAAAAAGTTTGAATGGTTTTTCAATCACGTGTTGGAGGTACAAGTTAAAACTTCATGGCAAGTAAATACAGTTAATTGCTGGCATAGTTAAATGAGATGTAGTTTTATTTGGCTGGAATTCTGAGAAGAGGATTCCTGTTTCAGAAGAAGGTTTTCTTTTATTTCTCAGAAGCCATGTTTCATTACAGGATGGTGCTGATAGGGGCAGGATGAACTGGAGGGAGGCTCTGGAGAGAGGACTGGTGGTAGTAGAACCATTTTGCATTTGGGGCAGTGACTGGGTGAATCACAAAGCAGAACTCACTGACAGGGCAGTAATGTACAGATACCAGAAGGACTGGTTTTGTACTTTGATGTCATCAAGCATGTTCTTCCAAAGGCATTCCTACTGGTTTACCATGCAAAAGCTTAAACTGAGAACAACTTCATGGTAATTATGGCATTCTGAAGATACCTGTTTTTTCAGGAGTTCCTCATGAGCAGTTTTCTCTAATTGTTCCAGATGAAGCATCAAAGAGAAAGCGTTCCAAATCTGAGGACATGGACAATGTTCATTCTAAACATCGTCGGTACATGGGAGAAGATTATGAAGCAGAACTCCAAGTCAAAATTACAGCCAGAAAGGATGTTGACCTAAAATTACAAAAGGTAAAATAGAGGTGCAGAGCAAAGTACATAAAAACATGCCTGTCACTTGTGTTACATCTTTGAATTAGCAGTCCTTCTGCACACACTCTGTGTCCTCCAACATTTTCTCTTTTTTGTGGTTGAACATTGGATGTTATTCGAATAACAAAGGTGCTTAATTCATATAAAGTTCTACATAGCCCTTCTTTTAAGAAGAGACCAAATACCATTTGAAGACTATGCTGCAGGAGTTATATTTGAAATGTATAAAATACTTGAAGTCTCATGTGACTCTAGATGTAAAATGTTAGTAAAGGTTGTATTTCACCATGATGAGTTATATGTGATGCACTTTATTCTGTGCCTAGCTTTTAAAACAAGGCAGTCTCCAAAGCAGAGTGTAATCCACCTGGCATTTTGCAGATTTTTGTAGAGTTAATAGCCTGATTGCACTATTGCTGTATAAGGAACCTGTGGTCATGAAGAAAAGAAAATTGTGCTGTTCTTCTGTTAGTTCATTAGCTAGCATGTGTTGTAACTTCATTAATTTAGGATGGCAAAAACTGAACCACATTAGTGGCTTATTTAGTTTTATTTCCTATGAAAACTTTTTAGAGTGCAGTAGGTATAGATGGGAGAAGAACATTAAATAATAACTTCTGTCAAGTAAACTTTGTGAAAACCAGTCTTCTTACGTTTTTAGCTTCTGCAAGGAAGGCAACACTGAATTTTTGCTAGGAGAAAATATATCTCAGAAAAATTTTTTGTTGAATGTTTTAAGTTTCTGTTCTTTGAATGCCAATGTCCCTCTCAAAAATAGAAAAGTAAGAAGAACAACTAAGCACTGCACTTTAAAAGAATACCTTCTGTTGTTAAGGTTCTTTTTATATATAGTAAGATTTTATACCCTTCTTATACTGCAAGGAAATTAATTTGTTGAATTAATTGAAAACCATTTGTATTTTCCAAAATGATGTCAAAACTTATCTGTGCAACCACATGCTTATTGCTGACTGTAGATTTATTTGATTGACAGGGTACAACAGTTGTCATTGTTCTGTTTATAGCAAGATATTTATTAAGAGTTGAGAATATTTTTATAGGTAGTCCCCCAAAGTCTGGGATTGCATTGTTGTATTTTTTATATAACAATTTTGCAGATTATCCAGAGACTGTTAGAAGAAAAACTTACCGCTTTACAGTGTGCGGTATTTGACAAGACTCTGGCAGACTTGAAAACCCGAATGGAGAAAGTAGAATGCAACAAGAGGCATAAAACTGTGCTTACTGAAATGCAGGTGAGTGTTTGTGTTCAGCTCCATACTAAGGTCAAATCCAAAAATAAGTTCCTCATGTTTAGTAGTAAGGTTCCTAGAGTTGCCAGTAGGGAAACCATTGTGACTCTGCAAGGGGAGGAGGTGGTGGGGGGAGCAGCAAATACTAATGTTCCTTTTGAGTTGTGAAACTATTTTCCTGCTCAGAAGGAGGGAAGCAACCAGTTAATCATACAGAAACTCCAAAGGGTATCTTCCATGTGGCAAACCGATTCATTAGCTGTTAGTAGATTACTTTTCCACTCTTCTGTTCCATTTAGGCATTTTCAAAAAAATTCCAAGTATGAAAATATCTAAGGTCTTTATGAAGCTGGAAAGTTGCTTAAAAATGGGAACATGCAGAAAGGAGAGGACAGTAGCGCTGGACTTGGAACATCCTACATCACATGTTTCCCCAGAGTGCAAATAGTTGATGTTCTAGCAAGGAGGCAAATAGCTAGTGTTGAATGCAGTATGCTTTCCTGCATTATTTATAGAAAATATGTGCATAGTGGTGACATGAAGAACATCACAAAAAAGAATTTTGAACTGACAGGACAATTAAAAGCTTATCTCATTACAAATTCAAGCAATAAGGCCATTTTACTTTTTTATGAAAAGAAACATGGAGTTTGCCAGATCACTTCCCACTATACAACTCTTGTTGCCAAAGACAATTTATGTTGACTTCTTAAGTGCTTTCTAAGATGCTTTCAATATACTTGTTCACCAGTGTCTTTCGCCATCAGCTAAAGTGTCAAAGGAATAACATCATATAAGGCTTTCATGTATGTAGTTTTGTGTGAATATGCCAGATGGATTCAGTTTGTAGAGTTGTGAATAGGAAGGAAAATAATTAAACCTTTCTCTAAGATACCTTGACTGTGATGCATACGTTTGTCTTTCTGCTATAATATAGTTGAAAATAACATAGTTGTACTGGATTTCAAGGAAGAATTATTTCCCTGATATGAAAATAGCATTTGGTTTAACTATGTCTTAGTTATATATCTTTCAGTTTATAAAATTTCTTTGATGGTTCTTGGGGATTTATGGTTTTGTTTGTTTTCGCCTTCTTCCTGTTTAGGCTAAAATTGCAAGATTGACAAAGCGCGTTGGAGCAGCCAAGGAGGACTTGAAGAAGAGACAGGAAGTAAGAACTAGATTTGTTGGGGTCTGGGGGTTTTTTCTGAGTTAGCCTAAACCTTGTGTTGGAAAACAAAGAAAATTTATATGCAGAAAGATGTGACTTGTTTATTCAATGATATTAACAATTGGGTTTGTCAGGTTTAGTTAAAGAAATCTTAACATCTGTTATGTAATTCTGAATTATACAGAACCTTCTTTAGCTGTTTTTAGTGTGAAAACGCCTTAAGCTGTATATAACTGAATCAAATTTCCTTCAGTATGAAGAGTACCATGTAAATAAAAGTGCATCCCACTACTGTGATTGTGAGAGATGAGAGAGGGAAGAAGACAGGATATAGGAGAGGGAGGCAGTAGGACCAAGGAGATTTTGTGTAGTTGTAAATTATGTCAAATTCTCCTGCAGTGTTGACTTCAGAAAATGAATCACTCGCACAGCAGTGAATGGATATGAAATAGAATGAAAATATAAGTTTGCAAGCTGCCTTAGAGTTGTTCTGTTATGGCCTCTCTCTCTCTCTCATTCTGTGTAGAATGTGGCAAATGCACCTGTATCTCCAGGGAAAGCAGCACCCGACCCTGCAAATGTAAACAATGCCACGTATCGGTAAGCAAAGCACATCATGGGACTGTGTTAAAATGCACAATAGGACACTTCAGATACTCTCTGTACTTCCTTTTTTTAATTCAAGTGTTTTCTCCTTTTCCCTCATTGCTCTTCACTTGTAAAATTTGATTTGCTTTTACAGAAGTCTTAAATTAACAGAATTGAACCCATTCTTGGTTAAATCTAGACGGTATTTAGCATCAGTTTCAGTGTTTAAAAAATTACAGATAATAGTGGAAGTTTAATTTCAAGAACAGGAAAATTCTTATGGTGCAAGGACTTGAAAATTTATAAATAATTCCATACTTCTTTTTATTTGGGAAATAGCCAAAGTTAATTTGCCTGAGAAGCAAAAGTGAGTTTTGAAAAAATAAATCTCAAAGAAGAGAACAGCTGTAAAATTAGGGATTTTTTCACCATTGTACTGTTCATAAATATACCTTATGTGGCTTTTTGAGAAATGCTAACTCCAACTTTGTTCCTTAGAAATGCTGGCACAGTAAGGCAGATGCTGGAGTCAAAGAGGAATGTAGGAGAGAGCACACCAGCAACTTTTCAAGCCCCTGCGAATCCAGGTAAGAAACTCCCTATGGACTATAAACACACTTCTTAAAAGTTCTGTTGCTTTCCATTAAAGAAGTAACTAACCAAACAGAGCAAAACTGATTTTACTCCTTTTTTCTGACCTAAAAAAAAATCATTATTTTTAGTTGTCTAGTGCATTCCCTGTTTATATTTGTTTAGTATGCTTACCAGGTATGGAAAAAAAGGTGTTGATTTGGCCAAGCAGAACTTGTGGTAAATTAGATCCTTCAGTAGACTGCATGCTGGGTATGGCAGCAAAATTGGCTGTCAAAAACTGAGATGTGTCTCAGGCCCTTTTTTGTACTTGGTCATAATAGGATGCTGATGATACCCTTCTCTCTACTTAATGACTATAGAAATTGAATTGGAAACTAAACAGCAATTATAAAGCACATTTCTTAAAGGAGTCATGTTGAAAAATGGAATTTCTAGATTAAAATTTTATAGGGAATATAGACTCAAACTCACCATTAATTTATTCATTATAGTTTGCGGTCCTTGGTTGTAAAAATAGTTTAATATCAAATGCTGAATCTTTCCCACAGGATTATCTTACAGTTTGTATGTACTGGCTTTCAGTAGCATGTTTTGCTCCTGATCTTTAGAATTAATCCTGAAATTTTGTGACACAAAAGTCAGTATCTTCTCTGACACATTAATACTTGGTTTTGGTAGAATCTTCTGGATACAAGGTTCTACCTATACAAGACAAGCTAGTCATAGCTGAAATAGTTTTTCTTTTCTTGTGTTTTGTGGAGCACCAGTTGCTCTGCTATTTCTATAATGGGTGCTTAAAATGCTGTATTTTATGTTTTCAGCAGCTAAATGTTGGAGCTTTCTTCTAGCCTGTGTCATAATTCTTTATATATCTTTTTTCCTGATATTTCTTATAAACAGAAAATCAGTATTGACTGTGTCTTTAACCAGGCCATTGAACATGAGAGTGTACAACAGAAAAATGTACCTATAGCCTTTATTTGCAAAAAGAAGTAATTATACACCACTTTTTTCATAGAATCATAGAAGTACTTGGGTTGGAAGGGACCTTTAAAGATCATCTAGTCCACCCTTCCCACCATAGGTCAGGCCATTTTTCACACCATCAAGTTGCTCAAAGCCCTGTCCAGCCTGACGCTGAGCACTTAAAATGCTAGGGCGTTCCCAGTCACTGTGGACAGCCAGTTCCAGTGACTCACTGCCCTCATCATAAATTGCTTCCATTTGTTGTGTTGCAGTGAAACTTCCCACTTGATTCAAATGCTTAATTTTTTTATTTATTTTTTATGTGTAGTGCCTGCTTCCAGTCTTGCTGCTTCTCCAGCAGTTGTCAGTGGACATCCTAAGCTTCAGACTCCAGTGTCCTCCACCAGCTCTTTGACAACAGCAGTGCTTCCCACAGCTAACACGGCTACAGTTGTAGGCACTAACACAGTGCCCACTGGCAGCACTCAGTCAGTGTCTGTCTCATTGCAGTCTTTGCCTGTAATCCTGCATGTACCTGTGGCAGTGTCATCCCAGACTCAGCTTCTGCAAGGCCACACAGGGACTTTGGTCTCTAACCAGCCCTCAGGCAACGTTGAATTCATATCTGTACAAAACTCGTCTACAGTTGGTAGCCTTACCAAAACGACAGTGTCTTTGGCATCAACTAACACAACTAAACCAAATAACATCCCACTTGTGCCCAGTCCTGGTATTCTAAGGAACTCTACAGCCAGTGCTGGGTCAGTAGGCACAACGTTGGCAGTACAGGCTGTTCCTACTTCACATCCTGTTGCCCAGACCACAAGGACTTCTTTGCCCACAGTGGGTACTCCAGGACTTTATAATGCGACTGCCAGTCGAGCGCCCCTACAAATGAAGCTTCCTCTTCCTGCATTTAATAGTACAGCTCCTACTGAACCACCCACCATTGCAGCACCCAAGACTGGTAAGTTATGCTTGAATGTTGGCACTGGCAGAGGAGGATAGTGGTCACGGGGAAACATAAAACTGCACTCTGTGGGAAATTGTTTCTTAATGTGTTTTATAGAGATAGTTCTTCTAGGTTGCATTTCTGTTGAAATTTTCAAGATCAAAATAATCTCTATGACAGATCTGTTTCAGACATTGTTGAAAGTAAACTTCTCTTGAAGTCAGCAGTGTGGCTTTGTAAGCTTTGTTTTATTTAGAGTTTGATTTATATAATTCCTAGTGTGAAGTAAGAAACTCCTGTCATTAAGAACTTGGTATTTAATTTTAACACAGCCTCTCAGAATAATATGAACTACCTTTCTAAGTAAAGGCATACTGAAAGGAAAGTATAATTGTAACTTAATTTTAACAACACTTAAAAGAAAACAAATTGGTAGAAAAAAGCAATTGAATATGAACCTAGTTCCAAAGGCGTGCATTTACAGTATTTAAATAAAGGCTCTAAAGACAATAAATGTTCAAATAACAATAATTAGCTTAATTATTTTTAAATACTTTTTCTCAGTCTTTGGTCCTGCCCTGATGGTTGTCTGCACTTCTGATTTTACATACCTTAATTTTTGTTTATAATAGGTGGGATTTTGGATTTTTTTTTAATAGGTGGGATTTCAGGGTTTATAAGTGTTGGAGTTATAGCCTCATTGGCACAATATAAGCTAGAAGGATCTCAAGCAAAACTTGACATCAGAACTAGTTGCATTTCATTTTCCTGTATCTAAGTTACTTATGCTAAAATACGTGCTCTGTAGAGTTAGACATTTATGTTTTATATTGACTCCTAGCTCTAAAGCAAAAAGAAGTGATTTAAGACAACATAAAAAGGGTTGTGCTGATGAGATACAGTGAAAAAAGGGAGGACCTATGTGTCCAAAGAATGTCTCATTTTATGCAGTTTCCATAGATTTACTCTGTACCCTAGTAGTTTTCTCACCAGAACTGAAATGCTGATTTAGGCCAGCACTGTTGCTGATGAGCTCTAATTAAAATAAGAAGGAATGAGAACTGAATTTGAATTTATATATTTGCATCAAATATTAAAGCAGCTTTTTAAATTGCTAGTTTAATGTTGGCTGAGCTACTAAAGATACTCAGTCTCCCTGCCTCAGTTATATATTTTGCAGTCTCTTTAAGCATCCTTTTTTCAGTCAGATCATTTTTTGTACAGAAATATTTAACAATTCTATTAATTTTTAGTTGAATAGCTTATCAATATGCATACAGGGGGAGGAGAGATTGGAGTTATACTTTGTGCTCAGGCAAGGAAATTGCTCATAAAATGTTTTTAATATACTGTCAAACTTACAAGGAAAGGAACACATCAAACAAACTTGAATACTTATAATGAAAACTGGGGCTAAATGTAAAATATGTCACATATTGAATGTTTAGTGTCAAACAGTTTTGAATATTGCCTTCAAATATGGCTAGTGGGTAGCAATAAGTAGTACTGAGTAGATACTGCAAATGAACAATTTTTTGACCCCTCAGAAAACCAGACAAGCAGGCCACCAACAGATACTTCGTCAAACAAGCGACCTGCTGAGGGAACAACACAGGTAGGCTGTTGATTGTTTCTGTATAAAATTCTAAAGTTACAATCCACAGGAGATTATTGATTATAATTGAACAATTTTAGTTTCTTTTGTGCCATCCTTTCTAGTTCCTCTCAGTTTATATTATTCTTCTTTTGATTCACTGTTACTTACAGCATGAGCTTCTGATAATTTTTTCAGAAGTGTTCTGATGGGATTTCTGTAGGTAGACGAGTTAGTAAATCAGGAGCAGACTAAAAGTTGTCTGCTAAAACAGAGCTAGCATACAAAGAAAAGACTGCCCAATCTTTGTCTGAATGGCTTGAACTTATATAGATACAAATATTTTATAAATTATCGCACTGCTCTCATTCCTACACTAATCCAGAAGTTAAAATTGGAATTTTAATGTTTGATTGCCATATATCATGGGAGGAAAAAAAAGGAAAAGAAACCTTCTTCAGGAATAGCTACTTCATAAAGGATAGCTTACAATACTTCTGGATTTTTTGTCTAAAATTTGTTGGACTTGCTTTGAACTTTAAAGTTTGAAATTAAGCTATTTAAATTTCTTCATAAATAATTTTCTTTCTGTGTATAGATGTTTCAAAAAGCACCTCATACTTAACTCTTCCTATTAATTAGAAGTCATGTTATTAAGAGGAATAAAATTAATTTCTTCTAGACAGCATTTCCAAATTCATTAGTGTCTCAAGGTACAGTTAATCTAAATTGTATTTCAAAGCAAGAAGAAAATATACTGGACAATATTCTGGTTTTCACCTGCTGAAAGTAGTCTGGCAAAAGTAGTCAGTATTTTAGAGTATAAACTATGCCTCACTCTTATCTTTCAATTAAGATAAAGAAAGGTTGTTTGGAACTTCATTTTTCAAAGATACCTGTGGATTATAGCTATTCAAAACCCTTGTCAGTAATTGATACGTAGGAAATCCCGTACCATAATGGATGACAGTAGTACAGTTTTAAGGTTTAATTTTCAGTATAAGATGCATATTTTGGAATTTTTCTTCAGTTAGAGCCTGAAACCTGGAAAAAATATGGAAAAACGGATTGTGTATGACAATGGTATTTAGCAGTGGAAGATGAGCTGGAAGGAGGGAAATAAGACATAGGATGTTTTCTGGTTTTCAGTCTTCTGTTGTGTAGTGTATGTTCTAGGTTTGCTTTCTGTGAAATCAGTTAAAGCTTGTGTAATGCCATGGTTAAAAAAGAAGAACCTAATGCATTTTAATTGGCTAGTGAGGTATGGAATTGACATGCCGTTCATTTGAAGAACCCAGTTAATGCCACCTGCTTTTTGTTAGGTAAAATCCAAAATATTATGTATTACTCCACACTTCGCAGCTCTCAGATCATAAAGTAGTTCGCTGTGTGCCGTATACCTGTGGCATATTTGATGGTACAACTTTGATCAATTGTTTCGAAAAGCAGTTGAAACAGGAAGAGACTCCATCAGAAAATAAAGAAGCAGTAGAAGCAGCACAGACGAATTTTAACTTCCCTGAGGATGTTCTCTTTGGCTTGGAGGAAGAGGAAGAGGATGCTAAGAGCATCAAAAACACCCACAAGCAGACTGGCTGGGCAGCTAACCTATTAAAACAGTGGCTGGCCAAAAATGGCAAGGATCCTAGCTTTGAATTGGTCCCAGTAAGTGAACTCAATGATATCTTAAGAGAGTTTTATTACACAATAAGAAATCACGATGGAAATACCTACAGTGTGGCAAGCTACAAGTCAATGCGCGCTGGCTTAAACCGGCATCTCAAAATGCCCCCTTACAATCGTCAGATTTGCTTAATGAAGGACAAAGAGTTTGCCAGTGCAAACATGGTGTTTGTGAGCGTGCTGAAGATGCTGCGCATGCAGGGGAAGGATGAGACTCACCACCATCCTCCTATAGCTGCCGAGGACTTGCGTAAGATTAAGCAATCTGGTGTGCTGGGCTTGCACAGTCCCCTGGCACTCGTCAACAAGGTGTGGTTTGATTTGCAGTTGCATTTTGCCAAGCGAGGGAGGGAAATTCTGAGAGATCTGGCTCCAGATGCATTTGTGGTTGAGATGGACAAGAATGGGCGTCGATACGCTATGTTTAGATATCCTGGCAAAGGCAAAAATGGAGAAGATCCTCATAAAATGGGTAAAATGTATGATATGCCTGGGGACCCAAACTGTCCTGTATTTTCCTTGGAACTTTATTTGTCCAAGTTGCCTCCAGAGCCCCCTGCCTTTTACCTGCACCCTCTAAAGCTAACGTCAGAGCAAATGCAAGAACAGCCTGTGTGGTACAAAAGAGAACCAATGGGTGTGAACTACCTGGGTACCATGATGCCCAGGATAAGTGTGGCAGCCAGGCTCTCTCAGCGGTACACCAATCATTCTCTCCGAACTACCACCATCCAGCTACTCTGTGAAGCAGGACTGGGGCCTAGGGAAATAATGGCAGTGACAGGCCATCGCTCCGAGTCTGCTATTAGGCACTACTGGGGATCTGCAGAGGTTCGCTACAGGGCCTGGTCAGATATAATGGAAAACAATGCCCCCAGTTATCGATATAGCAAGATCCCAAATGAAGCGAGAAAAGAATCAGTATCTGGTGCATCCACCTCCTCTGTAAAACATACTGTTCTAGAACAAAACAAAATTTTATTCCCTACAAAATCTGTGGTGCCACCTGGCACTAGCTCTATGGCTTTAGTCCCTGAGGGACGCCCAGCTCTGAATTACAAAAGCCCAGTCCTGTTGAACCGCAGTTCATCCAAGGTGTTTCTTCCCAAGAGCGTGACCAGTGGGAACCTAACTGCTGGTCCCCTTCAAGGCTGTTGTAGCAAACCTGTCTTTATAAAGCGTGTGATAAAACAAGAACCTATGACTTGATGCTTCTGTAATAGAACTGATTCCAGATGAATTGCTAAAATGGAAAAATTATCAGATTTGGTTTTTTATTTGGTCTATGAAGGAAATTCCTTATGGTCTAATTCAGCAAGAGGTATCCTGTTCACACTCAAGATGTCAGTTACGGAGGAGAAATTTAAAGTGTGGAGGGCTTGGAGTTTGTATGACTTTTTGTGGCAGCTGGGACTCTTCCAAGTGGCTGAGCAGAGTTATTTAAAAAACATTAAAGGGAGAAATTGATTTCCACTTAGCTGAAGATATGCCTTCTTCACTAAGAGTGTGGCTTTTATATTTTGTGAAGAGTGTTATTTATCGTACTATTTTGTGACTGCTGGCACTAATGTAGCATCTTACAAATCAAATACTTGATTACTGAAGAGCACCAAGAAAGAAGCTGAATGAAATAGACACAGATGCACTACAAATATATACATACGCATGAAAACACCTGGAATTGCTTAACCACTGTCACCCTCTGTTCAAATTCTTATCAGACCTACCAGAGGACTGTGCCTTTGTTTCCTTTTTTTTTGAAAACTTCTAAATTGATTTTCTCTGTGAGCTGCAGATTTGCATTGCAGGTCTTTCCTATTTAATATTTTTGGCTTAAGATTTCAGTCATTCTGTTCTCTAAGGGCATTATTGATATGTGTAGTATTAAAATTGGGATCTCTTTGGTTGTGCATGAAATGGGGAAAACATTCTCAAAAGAGCTGAAAACAATTTCTTGCTTAAATGCCAGGTAATTAGTGTTTGTGTTGTCTCTGTGCCTAACTTGTGAGAGAGTTTTTTTATTTTTTTGTATTTCCTCTCACCAACCCCCTTTGTTACATGTCACATCATCTTTGCACTCTAGTCTTTGCCAGTATATATAATTCACAGGAAGGACATCTTGTTCTTCCTCACTGAACCCCGTCCAAATATTTTTGGTTTTAATGTCTTCAGGTCAGTAAACTGGTCCTGTCATTATCTTTTCTGTAGATTTTCACAAGTTAGAAATTCTCAGCATAGTGGAAAAGTCGCAGCTGAAAGGACAAATTGACCATGGTATACTCTTAATTCTGTGGAGAACTTCCTTGCTGGAATAGGCTTTCAAATTTTGAATGAGATTTATCACTCTGTTATAGTGTATAGTCAATATAGACACTGCTATAGTCTGTACAGAGGACTTGATGCCTGAATGTTGGAGTTTTTATCTTGGCTGATAATATTTACTTTTGTGACCTTGTTTCCATTATTCATACTTACTGCATCAATTTTCCAAATTGTAAACACAGTGCTCCATTTTCTAATGGATAGTGATAACAGTTAAAAGGTTTTAAAAGTTCTTTAGTGATTTTAAACTCATCTATGGTTGAGATAGTTGATCAGATGTAATTGTTAATACAGAAATTACTTCTACACAGTCCTGCTTCCTTAGTAGGAGTGTTAATTCATGACATAAATGACTAGAGGAAAGAAAGCATGGGTCATTTTGTCAAGCCTAAAGTAAATCAATTAGAGATGGTCAAGAAACTGATCCTTTCTAATGGCAAGAAGAAAAAGTGAAAAAACAAAGGGCAAACGGTTCTCAAAATATAGGAGAACTGTGCAGTAACTTCTTCTAGGATGTTTTAGGGTAACACAGATTTCGAAATTTTAGAGATTCATGGAATTAATAACTCGGCAAAACTGGCAAAATTAATCTCTAAATTGAATCTAAACTTCCACCAGGATGGGTGTGTATTACTGTCCTCTCCCAGAAAAATGTTACCATCTTTGTCTCAGGTAGTTGCTTCTTCCAGTATATTGGCACTGAACATTTATCCTCCAGGAACAAGAAAAGTATATTGCCAGATGATTCTGTGTTCCCTCTTGCTGCATACTCTGGTCATACTGACCACATACCCTGCTCTGGTTCTTACTGCATCTGGATAACTTAGTGCAACAGCAAATTGCTGATGGCTTCATTCTCCAACACAAATCTAGTTGGTGACTAAAATGGAAAAAGGGACTCTCTAGGCCAGTATTGGCATGTCTCTCATTCTTTTTGATTATCATTTGGCTTCTAACTTGACTTCCGTTCTGTTGGCTTATAATTGGGTATTTTTGGATTCTCATTTGTTAAGTTCTTGTTCTGTTGGCACCAATGATACAGTGTCCTCTTACTACCTTCTGGGTTTTTGTATGGGAGATTTTTTTATTTTTTGTTTTTTAATAAGTATTCCTCATTTGGGCTGGAAGTATTATTGCTTCACAAGACCTGGCATCATTATTTACTAAGCTTTCTGGTAAACTTTGATTTCTAATTAGTAGAACATCTTTCTAACTTTCCAGAACTGAAAAAATCTTTCTCCTCTTTCCTCTCCCACCTAAAGTGTTAAATAAATCTTTCTTACATGTGTTTTATTTCTAGGAAAAATGAACCAAATGCATCTTCTATAGCTTTTGTGAAGTCAATTTTGGCTGTGAGTACAGTGATACAGGGAGCAGGGAGTCAAGTTTCAAGTCAGTGCTGTTCATGGCAGTACAGGTTATGCTGTGTGAACATAATAAATTATATCAAAATGGACATTATTGTACTCCTCAGTTGCAGTATCAGCAGAGAACCTCAGAATAGCAGGGTAACAAGTTTTGGGTCTTTTTCCGTTATTTTTCTGCTATAAGTGAACCTGTCAGGTTAAATATAGTTTGTTGTCTAAATTTAGATTTATACTTTGGCTGCAAATTTAATGCAAAATCACCAATCATCATTTAAAATTAATTTAAAAAATCCAAATATAAGAAATATTCTTTGAAAGAAGTTTGTCTTCTATGTTTCTTGAGTTTTCTAGTTAGATTTTCTCCTAAAATAAGATAGTCTCATTTCAGTTGCAAAAAAATCCCTAAAAAGCAAAACCAACCAAAAACCCCCAACCAAAAAAATCCCAACAAATTAAAAAAACACCAAAAACCCAAACAACAACAAACCCCCAGTGCTTAGTCTAAGTCAACTAAATTAATCGTGACTCCTATGTTGTTGATTAAATTCCATTTTCTTTGATGGAGATGACCCTGAAAACAATGAAGAATAACTGGTTCCTTATATAATGCTTCCATAAATTTAGTTTTGCATCTCATTGTCATAATTCCGCTTTGGTACTAGTGTTGTGAATACAGGACTTGTTTTCCTTGTGCTTTCCTGTTAAGTTTGGAAATCTCAGCTGTTACTTTAAGGGGTACTCGAATTACTTCTTGTTTATATGAAGTTGGCATGGTATCTTAAAGTATGTTAAAATTTCTTTGCTTATATGCACCTTCTCTGTACCATGTGAAGTGCTCCACTGTGCAGTGTTGAATACCTGAAGGCATTGGAAGGATGCTTTGAAATGGAATTTGTTCTTGGGTTTGTTGTGGTTTTAGTCTAGTACCTCTGGTTATCCTGAACTGAACAGCTTCTCAGTCGTTGCTAAAGTTTTCCATATACAGCTTGGATGTATGATTTTGCTGTGTGACTGTTTTCTTCTTTTCAGCCTTTCTCTCTGCTTCTTGCTCCAAAAGGAGTGGCTGCAGGGATGTGGAAGGGGACACCTTACTACTTGTATTAGTCTTTCATCTTCAGCTTTTTCCTGTGTACACAGAAGTTTAAGGGTTGTTATTTGGTCCCAGTCATTTTATCCGTGGCCATTCCAGTGCCTCGGGTCCTTGAGTTGCATTTCTGAAGACATGACAAGCATTTTTACTGCATTGGGACAAATGTTATTGTTATAGAGACAGAGGCATTTTTAATTATATAGCAAATCTTTAGAATGGTTTAAAAGTATTTTAGTACAAATCCAGGTTATAGATACAGGATTTATATATATTATATATAATATATAAATATAGCTATGGTATACTGAGAGAATCTATGAAAGCAGTTTTATTACACTGTAACATGAAGTAACAGTGAACAAATCTTAACAGCATTGAAAATGTCTGGCATAAGTCAATCTTCAAGAATTGTTTGAATTACATTTATTAAAACACCAGGTCAGGTAAAGAGTCTTTTTTTCCTGTTCCTACTTCATGTGCAATTTATTTTCTTAAGGAGTAAACCTGTTTTTTAGTCTAAATTTCATCTGTGCGTTTCACTTTACAGCTACTGTTAGTTTATTAAATAAAAGTCCACCAGTGTCCTACCCGTTTCCCATTGTTTCTGACACACCTTGATTTCTTTGGTTGAGCTACAGTTTAATTTAAGCTATCTTGCTGACTATTGGAAATTCATCCATAAAACATTAATAAAGTATATTTATAACTCCTATCACATTACTCTGCAATGTGTAACAAACTTTGTGAGTGTCTCTTAGGAAATAATGTGAACAAAGTGATATGTCAGCGTACAGTTTATGAGCAGCTATTAATTCTATGTTGTTGAAGCGTTATTGATGAATATGTTTCCTTGCATTTCATGGTTTTATCACTCAAAATAAACATATACAGTTATATATGTCAAATGGGCTGCTTGACTTTTGTCTCTGACCATGGGGTTATGTTCGGGCTTTTTAAAATGCCACTAGCTCTCATCTGTGAGGTGGAACCTTTGCCTGAGAATAATTAGAAAACTAAATTACAAAGTTGTTAGCAGGACATCATGTAGCTGAATTGGATGGCTGTTTTAAGGGGCACAGTTAAAGTGAATCCATTCTCATGTGACTTTTAAAATGATTGTCTTTCCCTGTGACTGTGTTACTTATATTACCCCTAACTACTGAGAGCAGTTTTTAATGAGTAAATATACTTGTGTATTCTAGGCTCAGATTTCTCATTTGAGGCCAGAAAATTTGGGAGAGATATTAAAACAATCTCACTGATTATGCCATTACTCCAGGCATGGATAATAGCTTTTAAAAGCTGCAGAAAACTAATCTGAAAAGAATTATAAATATATTCACTGTTCAATAAGATGGCCAATATCTGCTCTTTGCACCAAAGAAATGAGAAGGGTATATAATACATAGGGGTTAATATAACTGGTTATTCATTTTTTCCACACTTGTATTGTTCTTGTTTGGTAGGAAGTTAGCACAGTACCAGTAAAGGGTAAGGGGAATGGAGCAATTGTGTGAATGCAACACATAAAGTGTCTGTTAAAAGTATTTTTGAGTATTACACAAATATGCGACCACACTATCAAAACATGTATTGCAGCACTATGAAATTTTGTTTGTGTAAACTTTGATCTTGGTAAACTGCTTCCTTTATTACATTATCATTCTCTTTTTGTCTTGGTAAGAGATGACAAATATGTTTGGTACCTGGTTGAGTAGATTATCACGACATCTTTGAAAGGCTGGAATAATTACTTCAATTTTGTGGGAGTTACTGCATTGGAAAAAATAACGGTTGAGGAGTGATAAATTTGACACTGAAACAGTCTGTGGCTGAAATATGCTCAAAAATGTATGAAAAAATAATTTTCACAACTGCTTAAACTGTGCTTGAAGTCTCTAATTTTGTATGCAGATGACTCAAAACGAAATATTAACCTTATAATTATGCATACAAACACAGTATTGCCACCCTCTCTACATGCATTCCGTTCCCAAGACATATTTTAACATCACTCCCCATAATTTAAGATTGATTTTGCTATTATATAACGCCTTGGTGCGTCATGTATTATTGTGGTGGTGTGATGCTTCATTAATTGTCTGGTTTGCAACCTCCAGATTTTTTTCTAGTTTGTTACAGTAGAAGCTATTAATAAAATTGTCTGCACTGTGTCAGTGTGCCACACATACTCTTCAGAATTTCGATCTTTACTACCCTGAAACTGTTTTTTTTACTTTGCAATGTATTTTTTTGTTTTTGCATTTTTTCCCGTTAATTTTTCACTCTTACATACTGAAATGTTCCTTTATGAAAAGCAGGTGGCATTACAATCAATAACCTTGTTTATCTCTTTGTGATGAACTGAACTGTGGCGTTATATAATACCAAAACTTTTAAAATTGTGTATATCATATGTGAATAGAGAAGTGCATATTCAGAACTTTCTTCAAAATTCCAAGTTGTAGCTTTTGGTTTTTCATTTGGTACAATACATATGCATGTTGTTGAGCTGTTCCATTTGAGCTTTAGAGGTTTCTTTCCCAGTTTTCTACAGTAGTTTGCCATTGGCCCATATGTGCTGTGGTGTTGTAACTTTTTCTGTGGTAATTTTCACAGTTGCAGTTATGGTGGGAGATAACTTCTTTTCTCAATATCATGCCTACCAATATGTGCTTTGGTCCTTAAATTGTCTCCTTCCTTACCTGTGTTTTCCTTGTAGTATCAGAATTAAAAAAAATCACGGGGATGGCTGTCTGTAAAAAAGTTTTCTCTTTCTTTTCAAAATTGCAAATAAATCAACCTAATTTGCAGCAGTAATGATTTGAAAAAGTTGCTGGATAGCAAAGCTAAGGTAATATTCTTTCTCCTACTCCATTGTATTTTACGACACTGTAGAATGCTCTCTGCAAGTAGAAAAACACATATAATGGTACTAGGCTGTCTGAATGTCCCTGCTTTTCTAGAGGCAGGTGAGGGAACTGCTTCAAGAATCACTTGAATGCCAGAGACAGCCCTTCATTTATTGCAAGGCTGATGCCTCTCTGATTTCCCTTTATTAATATATTGTTTTCTAGTGTGTGGATTAATTATTTGATATTGCAGTTGATGACATATGGGATATTATGACAGTCTTCCAATAGCAGGAAAAAAGTTCCTAATTATAAAACATTTGCATTGGTTTTATTCCAAATCTTAATTGTAACGTCAAGTTCAGGTGACCCTGTATTTATCCATTTTTGACAAGTTCCATGATTTTTATTACCGCTAAGAACCTCTTTTCTGTTGTACTTACTGTTTAGATTTCTTTAATATCCATATGATATCCACTGGTTTTAGAAAGTCAATGTATAATTACTTTCTTTCTCAAGGAAACAGTATCATTGCTGCTTTTTTCTGGCAATTATCCCCACAAGTATATCTTATTTGTCAGTCCATCACTTTCTCAGTACTTTCTTCCATTCTTAAAAAGACTTTAGTGGCTGGGATTGGAAGAAAGCAGTTATGTTGTCTATGCATACATAGTAGAAAATGCATGAAATTGTGAGCATAGGTAATTTTTACTGATTCTCTTTAGAAAACCCTGAATTGGAGTGTAATTACTAAAAATGAATAGAGATTTTATGTAATCAAATAAATTAAAGTTTTGTTTCTAGTAGTTTTCATGGTCAAGAAAATCTGAAAATGTTAGTTTTAAGCAAAAGTTTTACAGTTAGTAGAACACTTAGAAGTACCAATTTCTAATATGAAGTAGGAAAAAGGCACAAATTTGAGTAGTTGCATTCATTTAATGCATACTTTTCATTGTTTTCACTTCCATATGCACTATAAAGCAGTTTCCACGTAACTGATAAAGAGAAATTTAGAAGAGGTTATAATGTCTTATTTCAGGACTTGACAGGTTTCAGTCAGATACTTAAAAGAGAAGAATGTTTACACTTTCAGTTTTACCCTTTTTTTTAAGATCTTTCAGTTGCTGCTTTCACAAGTTCTGTGCTTGCCATTAAAATACTTTTCCTTCACACATTCCAAGTTGATGCTTGCCTGGGGCATCTGACACACAAACAGATCATTTCATGTGGGTAATTGCAATAGGTGTGGACATGACTTTGCAGACTAAAGCAGCTGGGGCAGAGGGCCTGCAATTTGACAAGGTTTTCTTTAAAGAACACATTGTTCCAAACAGATCAAGGCTGTAAGTGCAAAGGGCCTTCTCCTCTGTGGGCTGTTTCAGGGAAATTACACAACACTGGGAATATTGAAGAAACTTTGCAGTACACTTGCCCCATCTTTCCGTGTTTGTGGTGGTGCAGGCTCAGTTGCTACATGGCTTGTTATTTTCTTTTCCCCTACTACCTTTCTTCTTCCTCCTGCTTCCTTTTTTCACCTTCGTTTCTGCTCTTAGTTGTACCTTGCAGTCTTCTCCCCCCCACTTCACCTTGTGTTTTGCCTTTCATCTCCAAGCTGTTACATGTGTTGTCTTGGTCTGGAGCTACGTTCCATTTCAGTATGAAATGTTCAGTTGCAGGACACATTGCTCTTATGCAAAACATTTTAATTGCAATTTGAAGTGCACCTACCAGCTGAAGACTAAATATGTGGCCATTTTAAAACTGGGAAGTCAAGAAAAGATGAAGTCTTGTATTTTTCTTACTTTCTTCCTAAATTTTTTTTACATACGTATTTAAATCTCTGGCATTTCAGAGTGGGATTTATTAGGTTGAATTTTTAATTCCATTTTTAATTCACTTTTCTCATTCCACTGTTGTATGTTAAGACTGTTACACTGCTGACAGCCATATGAAAGGAGAGATATTTAAACTAA
Source organism: Agelaius phoeniceus (assembly GCF_051311805.1). Lineage (NCBI taxonomy): Eukaryota > Metazoa > Chordata > Aves > Passeriformes > Icteridae > Agelaius > Agelaius phoeniceus. The sequence goes on along the minus strand of NC_135269.1, from coordinate 25,737,298 downwards.
GGCAGCTCAGATACAGTTGTGATTAACTGGATGGTTCAGTCCAGGATGTTGCTACTTCCAGGCTATACAAGCTTTGTTCACCTGCTGAGATAACACAGGTCCAAAGTGGCAATGTAAATGACAGTATTTTGGAGGATTTCTACTTACTTGGAATTTAAAGGCACATACATTAAGATACGTGAGCTGTAAAAGTATGGAAAAGGGGATTTGGTAGTTTATAGTTCTTTTGAATCTCAATGTAAACTTTTTTTGCTAGATTACTAGAAATTGCCCAGAGGCTGTGTTAAACAATCAGTTTTAAGTGCAGCTTCTATTTGGTCTGGAGACAGGTGCACTGGTTCTGACAAAGGATTGACAGGTTGGCTGTGGGGTTGTGATTTTGTTCACTTTTGTTGGGTTTGTTTGGTTTTGTGTTTATTTGTAACTGTGACATTTTAAATATATACAGATCAATTTATGATGCTGTGGTTGTTTTGTTTCTGTTTCAGTTTATTTGTATTCTAAGGTGTGTGAATCCTTTGTTACTAAGACTTGCTAGGCAGTATGTAAACCAAACCATCAGGCAAATGTTTGAGGTTCTCGTTAATGGTTTTCATTATTTCACTGATGTGGCTGCACTGATAGGTGTTAAGATGGCATCATCTGTTCTTCTGCTGAGATCAGCTGAAGCAGTTTCATGTTGTTGGCTTCCTGTGTTTGGAGATAGCTAAAAAGTGATAGCAGACCACAATGCTTTGACTAGACTTTTCTGCTTTACCAGTTTCTACCCAAATGCTTGCTGAAATCTAATATTAGGAGCTGAAAGACTTGTTCTCTTGTTTCAGTTTTTGACACATATGGAAGTGTTGTTCATATATGACTGAAAGTCCAGTGCCAGGCTTCCTCTTGACTTCATCAGGGCTGCAAGCATTCTGAAGTTGTCTTCTAATTTTGCCCAGAGCAGCACATCTGAATCTCCATTTCTTATGTCTAACATGGCAATCTTGTCCAAAGAATCCCATTCCCTCCTTTTTATGGAAGAAAAGAGCAGTTGTTTCTCTGTAGTTTTTCCTCAGACATAGTTCTGTTGTAAACTGGAGTTGCCACAAGTCCTTGTACTATAAAAAATTTCCCTGAGAGAATTTCAGGGTGAAATAGTCACGATACTAAAAAAGGGTGGTTTTATTTTCTTGTTTGGTTGGGCACAGGGTTTTCTGAAAACTATTATTTGCATTTCACAGAGAGGATGCCCTGTGGTTAAATTTGTAGCTCTTAACCATTCTGGTGGTGTCAGTACTCCAGAAACATCTGGATAAGGTGATAAAGTTGCTCTCTGAGATCATGGAGATGCTTAATTTCACCATGGGGAAGTAGTGTGGACCAGTCCTCTAACACCAGATTGCCAGTTCTTCCTGGATTTCCTTTTCATTCTCAAATGAAATCTTGAATTTGAGATATCTTCAAGTATCTGAAAACTGTCAGCATGATGGGTTATAGAAATGGATGCTCCTTCTACTCCTTATGAGTGTAGGTGGATGCTGCAAATAGTCAAAATGGTGACCTTTATGGCAGGCATAATGAGCAGTCTGTTTTGTTTGGGGATTCCCTGCCTACACCTTGCTCCTCTAGGTAGGAAACACAATGTTCAGCCTTTTTGGTTTTCCAAGTTTCCTTAAGATTTTCCCTAAATTTCATTTGGGGGAAATGCATGGTTGGTGAAGTAGGGGAATCTGGCTGGGGAGGTCATGGTGTGCTGTGTGTCGAGTACAGCATCTGCTGGGGGTAGCTGGAATGTGTGTCTCAGAACCAGGACTGGGGGTGTTCCACAGAGCTCTGCTCAAAGGCTGCCCTGCAGATCTGCAGCTTCTGGGGTGGGCTGCAGAAAGAGCCTGACTGCTTCTGCATAGCTCCTGTTGAGGAGATTGCTGTCCAGGGTCATTTAATAAAAACCTTGAATAGTGGGGCTGGCCAAGAGAAGGTCTTTCTTCCTGAGATTTGCACATATGAGACCTTGTTGGCTGAGTTGATTTAATAAGTCTGTTTAACTAAGGCTTATTCAGGATTTTGGCCTTCCAGACATTTCAAAATAAAGAAATGCATGCTGTGACACTTGCTGACTTGGAAATTCAAAGAACTTTCTCACTGGCACAGTCAAGTAGGGCTTCAAAACAGTTAGCTGTCATACAGAGTATTTTTCTAAGGATTTTGATTTCCTTGCAGAGGAAGAATTGAAAGGAAATTACTTCATACTAATGTATTTTTTAGTGGGAAGAACTTAATAGCTTGATATTCAGTTTTCTTCTTTCTGTAGTTCCTTTTAAATCTCCCTCTCCATTTATCAATCTGCTTTCTCCTGGCAGAGAGAACCATGGTTCCAAATACACATTGGTGGCTGGGAAGATCATCCAGTTGGAATGAAATTCCTCTTGACTTTATGCTAATCAATTTATCATTGATTATTTTAATGTGCCTTTTTCTTAAGCTTCAAGTTAAATCAGCTTATCATACTAAGAAACCTGAAGCTAGAAAGTATTTTAAATAGCAACCACTCAACAGAAGAATTCTGTGGTTAATAACTGAAATATGTTTCTCTATGTATTGGAAAGATGAATCCCTGTAGAGATCTCTTATATCACCTGTGAATATAAGTAGTTAGATATTTTGTACTTAAATTTGGTATTGTATTTTATTAGCAGAATTTCATCAGTGGCAGCATCAGCGGCAGCATCAGCTTTAAGACAAAAAGAAATCAGGTTGTAATAATGGATAATAAAGAGAAATGTCACGCACTCCAAATTCACTGACTGATAATTCAAGCAGCTTCTCCTTGCATTTAGTAATCATAAGATGCCTCTTTTTGCCTCTCCTCAGAGCCTTGTCTGTGTGAGGATTGCCTTTAGGACTTCCTTAAATGCCTAGTTTTTTCCAAATGAAAGGTCATAGAGCAGATAATCTTAATGCTTAGGCTTTGTGCATCTGTCACCATCTGACTGCACAGAAAAATCTCTAATATTCCTAGGGTGTATCATGTCAGCATTTGTACAGACCATGTGGGTCTGATACCTTATATTTTTTCCCATGTTAATTGCTCAGAGATACTTGATAATTATGGTGCTTTTGTAACTCCTTGTCTGTCCTAAGGAAACTTGTTTACTCTAATCCATAAATGTGTAGCAGTTCAGTCCAAGAATAAGAGATAATCTCTCCACAGAACAGCAATAAAAAGAAAAATCGTCAACTACTTTTTGTAGCAAGTTTAAGGAAGTAGAAATTCATATAATCATGATTGTTTTCTAGAAAGTGTCTTTAAAATCACAGAAATATGTAAGACCTCCCCCATATTTTTCTCATCACCTAAGGGAAAATGTTAGGGATCTCTACAGTCTGACCAGCCATGGGACAGCAGTTGATCTACAAGATAAATCTTGTTTGGTGGTCTTCTAGGGTTTTTTGTTAAAACATATAACCTGGGCAATAGCTTAAAAGATCCCTTTATGCTCTCTAAAGGGAAGATTAAAAATAGATTTGTGTGTAGAATAATAAATGCTAAAATTTTTCATAATGGGTGAGAATACAGTAATGAAATTACTGAATACAATTGGAGTTTTCTGATGGTTTTTGATGTGTTTTGTAAGCATACAAGTTCCAGTGTAGTTTTCCCTTTTTCTTAATACGAAGTCAGTGTCTTCATAAGTACAGCGGCAAAGCTGTCTCAAGATAAGTAATGCATTGTCCTGATGACTGCTCTGTCAGAAAGTTATGCAGAGGAAAGGACAGGTTACAACCAGATTAAAATGTTAGGAGTCATAGTTGAAATATACTTTATACCAGCAAATTGTTATGCATTTACCTGTAAAACAGCAACGTGCTACTATTCATCAGGGGTTTTTACTCCTTACAAAGCTGAAAATACTTTATTACTTGTTTCTGCAATACAGTCATTTGGTTATGGCCCATTTTTCAAGTCCTGGGATATTCGTCTGAAATTACCTTCTCTTGATAATTTCAGCAGTTCCTTTCTAATAAGTATCAATTCTGAGACCTCTCCTGAATGTTCAATGTGTCCCTTTTCCACCTGTGTTCCCTGGATCTGCTTTTGCAAAACAAAGGAGTTTTGTCTTTCAGAGCGGGAAGTTCACAGGAAGTGAATCAGGAGGTGTCATTGATCTTACACTGGATGAAGAGGATGACAGCTGCTCTCAAGGTAGGTGAAAAATACTTTCCTAGCTGCAGGGATAGTTGAGCTACAAGTGTTATTTCATCCTTTGAATGGCAGAAAGGAATCAACTTCTGTTTCTGCTTAGGGTATTCTTTTCTTTGGTGTTTCAGTTAGATAGGACTCCTCTTAAAAAAATTATGTTAGATATTAAAGAAAAGGAATTTTGCTTAAAGTCTTAAAGATTTTTACTATTCCTTTATTTTAAGCATTAGGGCTATCTGTGCATAAGTACCTCAGGCTTGGGGAGTAATTTGAGATGTTTGAGTTTTTGATGAACTTTTCAAAAGCTCTTCTAGATGTATTTATTTTTTCTTTTTACTGGTTATAATTAAAGGGCTTTTAATTCTACAGTTGATATTTAGGCATTAGAGTATTACAGCTTGTAATCTTTTGTTTAACTAACACTTTATGTGCAAGAGTTTAAAGACCAAATGCAAACTGTTGTTTGCTTTGGGACTGTATGCCAAGAGCAGAGTAAATATAGTCGTGCTCTTGTGTACTTTGGCAGTTTGGATGCACTTCATCATTTAAAAAAACACATTTCTTTTTATATAAATCTTGTGTAAATGTAGGCCATCTAATTATAGTTAGCATTGGATTAGTGAAGAATGGTAGTACTTCACAGAAGTAATGAGTCTCTACGTAAGGCCATGTATTGTGCTGTCATTTCCATTGGAAAAAAATCATATTTCTACTACTGGAGGTAAAATTTTCATTCTGTTTGGCCACTAAATGCATGTCCCTGTGCTACATTCTGAAGTCCAGCCACCAAGAAGTTTGATTCCTCTGGACAACCTTGTAGTTATTTCTCTAGCTTGTGCATTCAAGTTCTACACAAACATTCTTAATAGCTTGACTTGCTTTGCATTTGTATTACACAAATGTAGAAAATCATTTTGGCATGTGGTAGCATTTCTTCCAGTGAGAAATCGTAGAGTTATGGAATGGTTTGGGTTGGAAAGGATCTTTAAGGTGATCTCATTCCAGCCCCCCCTGACATGGGCTGGGACATCTCCCACTAGCCCATGTTGCTCAGAGCCCCATCCAGCCTGGCCTTGAACAGTTCCATGTGATGTTATCACCAAAAAGGGAGTGTGTGAGGTACACAAGTATTAGGGAGGCATGATGCAATTCAGATAGCTGACTCTCTGCTTTTCACAGTGAATTGAGTATGAGCCAACAGTGTGTTCTCATTTCAATTTAAGTATTCCCCCAAACTGACACTGGTGGAACCACAGCTGAAATAGGGTGTCCAGTTCTGGCTCCCTTTTCTTCAAGCTCAGAAGAGTTGTGGTAGCACTGGAGAGGCTCCCACTGATGGTGTCAGGATGTTGAAGGCCTGGAGTGCATGACCTGAGAGCTAAGCAAGAGACAATGTCGGGGCAGCCTACAGCTCCTTGGAGGATAGTTACAAAAATGACAGAGCACAACTCTCTTCAGCAGTGCCAAGTGATACATTAAGGAACTGTGGCCGTGAACTACAAGTTCAGGAATGAGGAGGAAAGAAATCAGCATAGTGCTGCACAGAGGGATGGTAGAAACTGTCCTATTGAATGTTTTTGAGATTTAGCAGGGCAAAACCACAATAAATTGCTATTGACAATCCAGCTTCAACAAGAAATTGGACTACACAGCCACCAGAGGTCCTTTGCAGCCAGGATTTTGACTTGACAAGCTGAGTGGCAGAATAGCTGAGGCAAACAAGTTTTTATCACTGTCATCTCTTCTGAGGGTTAGTTCTCAAAAAGATAAAAAGGTGGTTACCTTAAGACTGTGCAAGCCTGTCAGACAAGGTTAACCTCCCCAGTCCTATTTAATATTTTGTAAAAGACACCCAGCAGATAGATTAAAATGGATTTGGGGTATATTTTAAAGTAGCATGTCACAGTATTGTAATATATTTCAGCTAATATTTTTCTATCTTAAAAGTTTCTGAAAATAACATTTTTCTTCCTAATTGCATTAAGTAGATGCTCACCTCACAATTGCCATAAAAGATCAATACCACAGTTGCACATACAATTGTAAGACTGCTTCTGTAGGTAGGAGTGCTACAGAGTTGTAGCTCCATTGCAGCTTAATTCTTCCTCAGTTTCTTTGTTGGGGCTTGAGCCAGTATCTTAAAAATTTATCCAGTGGGATATTCTGAGATTCTTTCCCCTTAATGTCAGGTCTTAGAATACTGTCCTTCCATTAGGAGGAAGGTTATTAGTGGAGTACTTTTGTGCTGGGTTAGCTCCCCTGTGTCTCTTCCCTGAAAAGCAGAAGCTGGTAGTCTGAAGCCAATGCAGATTAGTTCATGTTGGGAATTTGTGTGAGAAGTCAGTGGTTTTTAATATGTGTAAAAACATAGGAAGCTCTAATAAAAGCTTGAGTTTCACCCTGCAGTGAGAAAACAGCACTAGGATTCTGGAGCAAGTTTCTCAGGAATGCGTTCTGATAAAAACTTCAAGGTTAAACAGAGGAGGAGTACACTTCTAACAGCTTTTGCATGATCATAAGCATCTGTATACCTTTGGCCAAGTATTTTTTCCACTGAAGTTTGTTTACAGCAAATGTGGAGCAGGTTTTATTTTCTCCCAGATTTACACAACCTCAGGATAGAAAATACTTTCAGCATTATGGTGTTCCCTGCAGGAATATTAGCTCGATACTAATTCAAATTCAAGATCAGCACTTACATAGTGTTGTTGGGAACATCAGTTCCTGATTATGTCTTTTACAGCATTGTCACCCACATAAAAAGTAAGCCTAATTCTGCTACTTGTAATAGGTATGTGAATAGATCTTATTATCTGCTAATATCTAATAACATCTTCTGATTTGTGCAAAAATTATGAATGAAGAGGGTGTGTAATTTTTGAGAAACCATGTTAAGAGTAATCTAGATACTTTCCTGTCTGCAAGTATCTTGCAATACTTGCACTTTGGACCTTGCTGGCCTTTTTATAAAAAGGATCATCAAATTATTTTGTATTAATATTGAAACAATTAATAGATTTAGTCCAAAGTGGGTCTGTAGTCTAAGAAAGATACCTAAATGCATTCTTAAATTAAAACAACTATGTTCTGCTTTTTCATTATTTTGTGAGAAAAATTATTATATACATAATCAGTGTTTTATTTTATAAGGTGTTTTATCTAGTTAACAAATCTGTAGTTCTCTGGATAATTTTTTTCTTATTCTTGAGCATGCCTGTGTCATGTTGGTGTTCTGTAATCCACCTATACCAGTTATGAACCAGAACACTGTTCAAACCTCCTTTGTGCTATAACTGCAGTGTTGTAGACTGTTTGTGGCATGGAAATTAGTCCCTCTTCTGTTTTGTGTATTAGAGTAGGAGTTTTGCTTACACCTCCAGTAGTAACAGTTTCCATTTCATGCTTATTTCCATAAACATACTTTGCTGTGTCCTCCAGGTCCACGTTTGTTGTGAATATGATGCTGTGTTCATTTAGTATTGGAAACTGTTCCATAATGACTTCTAACCTTAGTCCTGTGCTTACTATGTACCCAGTCTTCCTCACTGTTTTTTTTTTTTTTTTGCTTAAATAGCCTTTTCCTCTTATTTCCATTTATTTAATGAAGTCTAGTTAGTTATCTGTCATCATTTCCTGTGGGTGGTGCAATGCTGACCTAGTTTCCAGTCACTGGAATGCCAGCAGGGCTCTTCTTGATTTGTCAAGGGTAAATGAACTTGCTCTGTGTGAAATCAAAAACAAAAGCAAAACTGGAAAAGCCCTCTTGTTTGTCCAGACTGTCATCTTTCCTTGCACCACATTTACAGCAGTAGGCTGTAAAGGTGTTTACTTGTTGCACTGTAAGTGCATCTTGTAAATCATGACTAAGAAGGCACTTACATCACTGAAATTATTCAGTGGTAGTTGAGATGTGCAGCAGTCTCTAAATATTTGAAGTAAAAACAAATGTGTATACATCTCTGTAGGAATCTCTTTGAAGTCAAGTAGTTTATTGAACACTGGGAAATCTCTCATAATCAGGGACAATAAAAGAAGCTTGAACCAATCACAAGGCCCATTAGTTAATCAAAGAGCAGGAAGGATCTCACCTTTTGTTTTCAAAATAAGCATCCCTTCACTGCTCCTTTTATAGACTTTGGAAAAAAAACCAAACAAAAAAACACAGTATATTTTCATCCAGTGGCTTCAGTGAGGTAGCTTGGCTGTTGAGTCTACAGAAAAACAATATGGGCTGCAATTCATAGTGTGTTTTATTCTTGAGGTCTTGAATTTGGAGATATGGTCTGGGGGTGACTATGATGGTGTTGGGTTGATGGTTGGACTAGATGATCTTTAAGGCCTCTTCCAACCTTGATGATTCTGTGATTCTGTAATTATGTCTCATAGAATCATATAGCAGTTTGTGAAGGGTACTGCTACTTCAGGCTGTTAGCAGCCAGTGTTAAACACAGCTCAGGGAGACCATCCAAATAGTCTTAAACTGCCAGAAACCCCAACACTCTGAGCTATGGTGGCATTAACCCTCTTCTTAATGCTTTCAAATCTAGCTGGTATACTTAATTGAACATTTCAAATGTGGTCCTCACTATATTGTTCTATTTTCTCAAGAGTAAAATGAGTATTTACATATTGACATCTTTATATTCTATGCTCTTTTACTGAATTAGTGGCTGATGTAAGTACAGTTTTATTAGGGGAGAATTCTTTTGAGTATCAGTCCTTAAAATCTACTCTTTTATCTTGTGGTGTTTAGTTCTTCAGGGGTGGGTGCCTCCTCTGCCCATTACTGCTTTAATGTCCAGATGAAAGCTTCTCAATTTTTCCTAATTCAACTTGTGCAAAGTCTTGATTACATACAGCCTTGCACTCTAATTAATATTTTATATAGTCACAAATAAACTAAAGCAGGAAACAGTATTGCAGTAGTAAGCTACAGATACAGGCAATATTTGTCAGTATCACAAGTCAGTAAGTCATGTTGAGGAGGGTGTCAATGTGATAAAACAGATTTTCTTTTTAAAATTTTCTATAAATAATAAAGCAATTTCCCCCTTTTTAAGTAAATATTGTGAAAATTCAAAGTAGCAGCAAGAGGACTAACAGATTGAAAAAAGGAAAGAGTCAGCAAATAAAAAGATGTAAACATCAAAGATAGACAAGATTTATTTAGGGAACAAAATTTGAGTATTGCAGCGTTCAGGCCTTTAAAGGTTTTAGGATTTGCTTTTAGTAACAACTTTTAAAGACTTTGGCACAGTGTTCCCTTGAATTCAGGTTTCCAAATTGCTCTGAAATATGCAGACTTCATGATAATAGAATAAAACATTGTGGAGTGTGTCTGGACAGGGGAAATTGCAGGGATGAAAGTAAAAAGATTTAAATGAGTTTTCTGCAGATTTGTTTGCATAAGCGAAAAAGGTCAGAGAAATGTCATGCTTCGAATATCCTCACCAGTCTGTAAATGGGAGAGGGAGGAAAGGATTGTAAAACTCTCTGGTGCTTGGAACTGTGATTCAGAAATTAAAATTTCTGTTTGCTATTGCCTATATCTTTTGTTTCTTTTAAAGCAGATGGCAAGAAGCAGAAGCAGAACCAGAGCCAGGCACCGGTGCCAGGACTGAGCATACCCAGCCAGCCCTTGACTCGACCCCTGCAGCCTTTGCCACCTTTGCAGCCAAGCCCTGTGCAGCAGCCAGGTGTGCCAACAAGTGGCCCTTCCCAGACCACCATCCATGTAATACCAACAGGTAACTTCATTTGACATCACTGTGTGAGTGCAGTGGCTGCTTTTTTCCTTGAATTAGACTGCTGTGTGCTCTACATTTTGCTAATCTTTTAAAGTGAATGTTTGAGTCACTTCATAATCTTTCATTCTAGTCAGTTTCCCATAACATTTGTTCTTTTAAACTGATAAAGGGGAAGGACAGTACTACTGATTTGAAAAGAATTCAGGGTCAATTTTATTTATGGAGAGGAAGAAATTCTGCTAAGGATAGTCATGGAAGTTATTAAACATACTACTGTTGGTAAAAGTGAAGGAAAAGAAACCTGTACCTTCTTTAAGTAACGGGGGAAAAAACATTATCAGCATCACTCCTATGTCTGTCCCTTGGCAGTTAATTCTTTTGGCAGAGGGAATGGCAAGGCTGACATTGAAGTTCTAGCCCTAGTTAAATATTACTTTGCAGTGTGATTATGTTTTCCCCTGTCTAAAGAAATGTAGATCCTCTTTTTTTCTTTCTTTTATTTTTTTTTTCTGTATGTGATCGCTGAAGATTAGTTGGCATTGGAATTCCCTTATGATTACTGTGTTCTGCAGACTCCTTGGTGGATTTTATATTCTTCCACTGTCCTTACACACAAGACCTTTGCAGGGAGTGGGGGAGATATATTTATCTTCTCTGTTAGGAAGCTGTATATATATTGACTTTAATATTTCAGTAAAATACCGTTTAGGCTGTTTTCACTTCTCTTGCAATACCCAAAGCAGACACAGTTTTTATTTTACATGGCTCAGATGAGTCAGTTTTCCAAAGGAGATGTGTACTCTGGAATAGGCATATGGCTTTGACTCATGAAATTCAGATTTAGGGTGTGCTCTGTCTTTTTTTCAGCTTCGACAGCGGTGAATGTAACTCATCGGCCCGTGGCTCCAGCTAATCCCAAGCTTCCTATCCCAAGAACCCCTGCTAACCATCAGGTGGTCTATACCACTATTCCTGCACCACCAGCTCAGAATCCTGTAAGAGGAGCTGTCATGACCAGCCCAGGCTTAAGGCCAGTCACCCCACAGACTGGAGGTAAGGGATGATTCCTCCCATGTGCTTCTTACCGTGACATAGCTTGGTACGTTCTACCTCATGGATGTGGTGTTTAGGTTTTTGATTTGGATGTGTTGTTTGGTCTTTTTGCAGTACTGGTGTTAGTTAGAGAGTTTAGGGTTTTTTCCCAGTTTATGGAATTCAGAAAATTCTCGGGCTACTAAGAAATTCTATTTGCAGCTATGTGAATGAGGAGAAATTGGAGTTAAGTCATCCCAGGCACCAGCTCTGCCAATTAAGTATCTGTGGTACACATCCCACATACTTTACAAGGCAGTGGAACATAATATGACAAGCATCACCCTAGAAAATCATGTTTGATTTCCTGGCTAAAAGTTATATTTCTATCAGGCATCCTAGTGTAATTCCTTAGCAATCTCTGATGTCCTGTGCTCAGCAAATTTCTTTCCTTTCTCAAGGCCTCAAGAGATGAAATTTCTCACCAGATGTATCAGAAATTGATATATGCTTGAGTTTCCTTGAGATGTTGGCAAGCTCCCCTTGACTTTGCAAATGCATAAGTGATACCTTCTCCTAGCAATAAACTCATTTTCTGAAATGAGTAATAGATGTCAAAAATAAAGAACTTAAATGCTATTTTGTTACAAAGTGGTGGATTTTAACTGGTTTTTTTTGCTCCCCACAATTTCTACACTATGGTGGTTTTAACACCTTTATGTTTAACATAAATTTCCCTTTTTTATGAGTATGTGCCTACCTTTGTGATGTCCTGGTAGTAATGCTGCTACTGATGTATATTGATTTATGTTATCATTGCAACAGCCTTTAGTGCCAGTAGCAGATGCTTCTTGAGTAGAGTGCTGCTGCACTTTGTCTTTGAAAAATTGATTGTGAGAACCCATCCAAAGTGTTTTGCAAATTGCAGTTTTGTACTTCTGCCTCAAGTGAGTAGTATCCCTACCTAGAAGTGATGCTATGTTTGTATCTTATATCTTATTAAGGCATTTCTGACCATCTTCAGATGGTTGTAGTTTCCTGAGACAGAGCTACAGTCATACTAAACCAATGTATCTTACCAGGTTCTCACAGAGGAGGAATAGCCAGCTCAGGTTACAGTTCAAACCACAGGAGTTCACACAAGCTTCATCAGCTTCTTAGAGAGACTCCAATAAGAAAAAGATATAAAGCACCTGCCCAGTGTTTAGCACTTTATAATTAAAGCATTAAGATTTAGCACTCTGAGTCCCTGCCTTGCACTCACACATTACACAGACTTCTGACCCTCATTCCCTGTGGATTGTAGTTTGATGTATGTTTATGAAGAAAAGAAATTGCCATACAATAACTGTGGCTTCCTGATAATGTGTTGCTTTGTGAGCTTGTCTTCAGGAGTATGAGAATGTTTCAGTCTTACACAAGTGTAGAACTAGGGTATCATAGAGATTGCCTCAAATCTTGTATTTCTCGACCGAAATGGAGGGATAACCCAGGCAATCCATAACAATGAGCAAAGGCTTTGAGTTCACAGAAATGTTCCAACAGTGACTAGATAAAGTGTTACTTAAGATAGTTAGATGTGGTATAAAATGAATGAAAACTTGGTAGCTTGCAAGAGTTTTGGCTATTATTTACAAGGCTATAAAACTGTCTAGTTTATTCCTGCCAGGCAGGTTAGTTTGCTGTGGGAATGACTGAAATGTTGATGCCTGTGAGTAGTGTCCATCATGGAGTCTGTTCTGGGAGGGAGGACAAGCTTCTTGGACAGTGACTTAGCTTTTTTGCTCTCAGTGTCATCCACAGCACAGCCTTCTGAGTGAATAACATTGTGCTGCAGCAGCATTTCTCTTTTCCTTTCTGAATCCCAAAATGATGTAATTGTTCTTTTCATACTTAAGCTCCCTGTATCTCCCACGCTTCTCCTCCTCACCCATTTCTTTCATGCTACAAAGTGCTAAAACAACATTCTGTCCCCTCTGCAAACACAAGCGCTTGCTCTGTCTCACTTTTACAGCTTCAGGGGATGGGAGGTGATTTTGTTGTTACACAGTGCTTCATCAGTCTGCTGGCAGCTGGAGGAGTCTGTCTGAAATTTGGCTTCATGCAGCAGAAGCAAGGAGCTGGTCTTCCAATGTTCTGTTTAGCTGCCTGTAAGTATTGAATGCTCAGAGTGTTCGTTGTGCTCCTTGCAGGTGTGACCGTGCGGATGCCTCAGACAACCTACGTGGTGAACAGCGGGCTGGCTCTGGGCTCGGGAGCGCCTCAGCTCACGGTGCACCACCGACCGCCGCCGCAAGCGCACACGGTGAGTGGGGCTCTCCAACCACCTCCTCCAATGTACAGCCTTGTCTCTGCACTGGCATCTCAGGCTGCTCTTAGTGTGAGCTGCAGAGCACTCAAATGCCTTGTTGACACTCCACAGCCAATTCTGTGCATGGCACCACCCAGTCACCTACAGCAGCTCCTGCCCAGAATGGTAAAAGCTGTGCAATCTGTTAGCTCACCCTGGCCTTCTCCAAATTACCAGGAGAACATACTGAAAATTAGTGCATGAGCTGTCTGCAGGTGACTCACGGAGTCAAGCGTACAGAAAAACTGCCAGTAAAATGTTTTGTCATGGTTTGGCTATGAACTGGGTGGCCGCTTTTTAGTACAGCTCTTTGCAAAACTGAGGTAGGAGAACAAGGTGCAGACCAAATCTCCAAGGTTGCCAACTCCCAAACTCCAGAGGTTTTTAGTCAGTGTTGAGGGTGATCACTTCTGCATCACCTAAAACCCCTTTTGGTTAGAATTTGAGAATTTTCTCTAACACATTTAATTTCATTTCAGCTACATTGCCTGTACACTCACTGTTGGGCAGTCACATAACTTACAGTGTCCTGAAATGGTAAATATATTGTCAAGAAGGTGGCTTACCATCCTTTCAGTCTAGACATAATCAACTCAGTGCACTCTTCCATGATAAATAATGAGAATAAATGAAGCAAATATCACGCAGAACACTTAAGATGCCAACAACTACCCCAGATTCCAACCTGAAAGATCTCAGGCTTGAAGCATGGTAACTGCATTCCTAAATTCATCTTAACTAATATAAATGAGAGACCTAGGACTGTTTTTGCAGTATAAAAAAGAAGTATCACTGGAAAGACACATTTGTGCCCTTATTTCAAAATTTTCTGGAAAGTGAGGCTGAGCTTTTGTGATCAATTTAAAGTGATAGGATCTATGTGGCATCATTACCCTGTCTTCCTTTTGTGACTGAATACCTGTCTGTAGAAGAGAGGATGAGTTGTTAGCTTAATGCCCTGTCTGGGGTGTTGGGTAACGTGGGAACAGCAGCTCAAACGTAGATTGGTTCAAAGTCACTGTGAACCTGCTTGCCCAGTCCTCGTAAAGGGCACAGTGTTGAGTTCATCCTCCCCTGGCTGGGAAGCAAAGAAGATACAGGGAAATTACTGTGGCAATGTCATTCGTACAACTAGGGATTTAAATATGAATAAGAATTTATGGCATCCTTGCTCCCACCCCTTCTTATCATTTGCAGCTGCTGCCTTGCCTGTGCACACAGGACTGAGAGTTCTGATGGCTGGGTGACTGCAGGCTCATCTGCTTCCATTTACCTGGGGAGTGATGAATTAAAGGCTCCTTCCATTGCTGTAGATTCTGACTTTTCCCTTATTGCTCTTGTGCTGCTTAGGAGCCACCACGCCCCATACATCCCGCTCCACTTCCAGAGGCACCACAGCCACCACGTCTGCCCCCCGAAGCTGCCAACACTTCTCCACCTCAAAAGCCACAGCTGAAGCTGGCCCGGGTACAGAGCCAGAATGGGATTGTGCTGTCGTGGAGCGTGATGGAGGTGGACCGGAGCTGTGCCACCGTGGACAGTTACCACCTGTATGCCTACCACGAGGACCCCAGTGCCACCATGGCCTCGCAGTGGAAGAAGATCGGGGAGGTGAAGGCGCTGCCGCTGCCCATGGCGTGCACGCTGACACAGTTCGTGTCTGGCAGCAAATACTACTTTGCAGTCCGGGCTAAGGATGTCTATGGACGCTTTGGACCCTTCTGTGACCCCCAGTCCACAGACGTGATCTCTTCCCAGAGCAGTTAAACTAGAGATCTTTGGACCCTTTAAACCTGTCCTGCTATCAAGAATTACCCCAGGTTTGGGAGGAGTTGATCCCATGCATGTAATTCACCTTTAAATCCACTCTGCAGGATTGTTTTAGACAGTTGTGTGATACACTACATGCACTCAGAACCAAAAGAAAAATAAAGTCTGACCTGCAGCAAGAGAGCCTGTTTTTTCTAAATAGTTCATGCCATTGGCTATTTGAAAATTTTGTTTTTCCTTCCATGACAGGTGTTGCACCTAGATACCTACTATCCTTTATCCAAGAGCATCCTGAATGCCTGGGGTTCTGCTTCAGAATGGAAACAAAATAGTAAATTGCAGTTTGTCTAAAGTAAAATATATACATCTGTAATGTCTATTGAGACACCAACACAAGGGCAAAAACAATCTGCCTCTTGCTTCCCCCAGCATTCTGTGATGTGACATGAAGGGTGATTCAAGGTCTCACTTTTTGTACTGGAGGCTTGAGTGGTCTGGTCTTACCTTACAAATTGTAATAAGCTCTCTGAGGGGAGGGAAGGGAACTTGAGTCTGGCCAGGAACCCATGTAAATTTGGAGGTGGTGGAGAAAAAAGAATAATCAACCCACAACCTCCTACCTCTTCTAAGTAAGAATGCTCCTCTATTTTCACTATCTTCCCCTACTCATCCTGGGAGCATTCCCAGATCTGAAACTGGATTGTAAAGTCTCCATTCACACCTTGATAGTTCTGGCAGTTTCTCTGTCCCTCCCCTCATACATCCAGCCCTATTTTTTAGATTTATTTTGTGCCTTAAAGAATAATTTCAGAAATAAAATGTAGCCAGATACCTTGTGGTGTTCTTTTATTTGCTTGGAGTTATTTTTCCTTTTACCCTTCTAGTCTTTTATCAGTGCTTCTCATTTTCCAGGCCTGCAGTAATTGCTATTTATGTAAAGACAAGAAAGTGTAACATCTGCTGATTGTGAATTTGTTCTTATCTGCAGTATCACTTCAACCCTTTCCTTACTGAGTAGTTGTTTTTGTCCTGTCAAGAATATTGAGTATACAGACATTATTTTCCACCAGAGCCTTTCCTGGTTCTTTTGGGAAAGCTGCAATTCAGCCAAAGAATAAATCCCTGTGGTGCAGTGCCATGAAAGCTTCTGCCTGTTTGCACTCGTTTGGATGCTCAGTGAGTACAAAAGGAGGAGCTGCTTCCCAGTGTGCTTCTCTCTCCCCTCACCTGCCTGTGTCTGCAGAAAGCAGACATAGCCAAGGGGGTTTTAGAAACTGTTTTAGACACTGGCCTGAACCTTGTGAGCGATTGCAAATGTTAATAGATGCTTCCATGATGTTTCTGAGCTGAGAAAAGAAATTGGTGCATCTCCCCTGCTGTCATTGACTTGTTAAACTTGGTTTTTGTAGAACAAAATTGTAGCGCATCTGGACAAGAAAGTAGATGTGAGGATTGAATTTTGGCAATTTTCAGTTGCATTCCTACCCAGTAGAACCAAACAATGGGTTTAGAGGGGAAAGATATTTTTTTTAATCCACTTCACCATATAGCAAAGCTGCAGACTATGACATTTTTCATTTCAGTGCTCTCTTTCTCAAAACCAGCATGCTGAAGTGTGAAGCAAGATTGAAAAAGTATCAGAGAAGTTAAATCCTCAAACAGGGCTGAAATATTCTAAGAGATAATGGGTTCTGTAGCTGTGGTTCCTTTGTTTAGAATCTTTAAAATGAAAGAAATGCCAATGTAGACGTCTGTCTGATTTACTGCACTGCTTCATGTAGCTGGGAGTGTCACTTCTCTCAGGTGAGTTATGGATATTCTCTGTATGAAAACTTGCATTTAAAAGTTGATTTCGGCAAGCAAAAATTCTGGCCAAATCCAAGTATCCTCAGAGGAGGTTCACACTGTGT
This sequence comes from Agelaius phoeniceus, assembly GCF_051311805.1. Lineage (NCBI taxonomy): Eukaryota > Metazoa > Chordata > Aves > Passeriformes > Icteridae > Agelaius > Agelaius phoeniceus. Next base: position 25,720,309 of record NC_135269.1, on the reverse strand, counting down.
ATGAACAATGTGTAACCTTTCCTTTGATCTGCAGTTGTCCCTGTACTTCTGGTGCTATTATCAAAAACTCCTTGAATTTTTCTGTGTTTAAGTAAATGTTCTGTTTGCTTATTTTAAGGAATAATTACTTAATAATGCATTTAGATTGTTTGTGGAAATAGACTAAATTATGGTCCTTATAAAGACAGTTCTGTAATAGAGATTAGAACAGTTATTTCCAGTTGATGGCTGTCAAGTCCTTGCACAATTTTTTGTTAATGTGTCTTTGAGGTGGTACCAAAGAGCCTTTGGCTGTATCAGTAGTATGAAATTTTACAGTTTGAAAGTTGAAATAAGCATGAGGATACAACCTAGAACTTCATTTTAGTTGTGATTCCAGCCCAAACAATAAGTGAGCTTTGTTATAGTTTGAGCTTCCATTTAGATATCCCTAGTTAGGTTTGTCTCCTTTGGGATAGGCAGGGGGTGCAAGTCCTGCATCAGAGTATTTTCTTTCCTCCAGTGGAGGTATTAATAGGGATGGTGTGTCATTCCATTTGGAGGTTTTGTGGCTGCATCATTAGAGAAAGAAGATTCATACTTAATTACTAAAGATTTAGTTCTTTACTGAACTGACTAAAAACTGGCTTCTGTCTTACCAGATCCATTTCTGGCCTGTATGGCAGCAGTTCTGGGTTTTTGGCAGGATTTTGTGAGACACCTTTGTTGACCAAAGATGTTGCAGCTCTGGAGTGAATGATCACTTCCCTGTTGTTTCATCCCTGCAGGGCTGTTAAAGGTCGAATTCCAGTATCTTGAGCAAGTACTGGTGGAGAAGTGTGTGATAAAGCACACCTTGACTTTGAGATGCCTGGTTTGGTGTGGAGACCTCCAAGGGAGCTGGTCCCTAAATCACTGATGCCCAAAGAGAAAACTATGCCAGTTTTGTGCAGTCACTGTCACTGTGGAGCAGATCTCTGCAGTGAGTTGCTAATAAACATGAGTAGTGCTTAACTCCTTACCTCATGGCAGTTTTTCCCATGTAGTCGAATGGCTGATGGTTTTATTATCCTTTACCTCCCAGAATGATTAAAACTATTGAGAAGCTTTCTGCTAGCAACAATCAACCAGAACAATTTGTTTCTTTTATAGACTTTATTTTAAAGTATTACCAAAATATTTGGCAACATTCAGTAGAAGTCTGTTAATACTGTGCTTCTAGACTGGTCTCTTCTTTAATGAAAAGCATCAATCACTGAAGCCTTCCAAGAATCCACTTTTAAATATGCTAAAAATTTCTATATGGTTTTTAAGTGGAATTGTTGAGTTTGGTTTCTTCTCTGCACTTAATGCAAATTTTTCCATCTTTCAATAGCTTGGTATAAAGTTGTTCCTGACTCTGTGTCTGAATTCTGTGATTCTGTATTTTGCTGCTGCCTCTGGGCACATGACATTTCAGCAGTACTGCCTTGGACTGAGTTGCCCATGTTTTAGCAAATACTCCACTGACTACAGCTGTGTTTTCCATCCTCATTTACTTTTGGGTGTGCTTTAGGTTTGAATTGTTTTCTCTGTGTGTGATACAAGGGCATCTGGATGTCCAGGTTGAAAGTAATTTGAGTTAGTGCATTTACTTGGAGAGTAGCCCTGCTGTGGAGTGCTGATGGCAAAATGGCATTCTGCATTTCTCCTACTTACAGCTTCACTGGCCTGTTTTATTGCTGTATGGTTAAAAAACTATTGGATACAAAAACATAAATGCTGGGAGGGGACAGACTGCAGACTGCAGGCATCAGTACTGTCTCCAGTGCCAGCTTCAGAAAACACAAGGATGCAGCTCTCTCAGCCTGTAATTATTTCCATGCTCTGAGCACCTTCCCCTATGCATTGGTCTGACGTTGCTCCTTGGAATTGTTTGTGCTGCCCTTGGCCATGTTAGATCACTGAGCACAAGCACTGACACCCATTCCCAAGGCTTTTAGCACAAGGCTGGAAACACTAATGGTGTTCTCCCTGTAAAATTAAGGGGTCTTACCCTGTTTCCATTGAAAACAAAGACAAGACCCCTCAGTCTTCACTGGGACCATGACTCAGCTCAATAATAGGATCTGAACATCATTTTGTACTGTAACAGAAATAACCACTTCAGCTCTTCCTTGATGTTGTTAGTCTTAAATGTACAGTAAATAAAACCAATATTATATAAAGGGATGGGTCATGTCTGTTCCTGCTCCCAAGACAGCCATTCCCCAGGATGAGTATTGCATACACTGTACAAAACCAAGCTGTGATTCTGCCTTCTTATACACCCCTTGAGTATTCTCCTTTTGTCAAAAATATCTATGCAGATATTTTAAATAGAAGCTTGATATATTAAATATATATTTTTTTAATTCGTTGATTTGGGTAGGGGTGGGCATTGTATGAAAACACTGGAGGGAGAAGAGATTAAATGACACTAAGCCAGCCCTGCCATGCAAATCTATTCCCTTCCAAACACCTTCTGAGAGGAGAAGGAAAAATATAAGGATAGCTAGGAGAAAACAAATCAATGAATTTTCCTTTTCATCCCTTTTAAGTTAAAAAGGCATCTTTCTTTCTCATTATCATTATGGAGGCTGAGCATTCTTTTCTTCTTTTATATACATATGCCTATATATATGTACAGACGTGTGTATATAAATACATACACACACACATATATATATATTTGTACTGCTGTCTTAAACTAATAGGGTGTAGCTGTAAATAAAATAGCTAAGTAGTAGTTGTTCAGGGATTCCTGTTCAGCTTTAGTAATTTATTGGTCATCAGAAGTCAAATGTGCAAAATCCTTTGTTGAAAAATTCCAAATCTGATTTCTTGTTTTGTTTTGCAGCTGGACTTGTAAATACAAAAGAAAAAATGTAGGACTGATTTAATGTCCACTTTAAACTGGGCAGTTGCCAGCTTTCCCCATTTTTGTATGTACTATAGATTAGTGTGTGTCTGTGTTAACTGTTAGTGGGGTTTTGTCTGACAAGCCTGGAATTTATACTTTGAAATAAAACTACTGGGTTTTTAACATTTTGAGTCATTTGTGCTTAGTTCCTGACACCACAGGAGGCAATTCTCAAAGAGCCCAAAGCCTGCTCCTCCTCTCCAGAGGTGTTGCCACCTTGCTCAACCAACATTGAGCAGCAAGGCTTTGGCTCGTGGTCATTCCCAGGAAGTCACTGCATAGTGCTGCCCTCACAGAAGCAAAAAACCAAAGCAATGCTGTAACTTCTGGAAAGTTGCCTTTCATGCACTTCTGCAAGGCATGGACAGAGAGAATAAAGTGACCTGCATCCCAGAGTTGCCCCAGATGAATTCAGGAATGGAAATCCAGTTGCTGGTGCTGCTCTCCTTGCCCTCCAAGATGCCAGGTTTGACCACTAAAGCAATGGTCATTCTTTCAGCAAGAGGCTTTGGTCAAAGTACTGGAGTTTCTCAGAGCACCCTTCAAGCATGAAGGCCCACTCACCTGGCCAGGAAGCAGCTGCTGTGGACAGCACAAAGTGCATCACTCAGGGTAATGAAATCAGGATTCATAAATTATAAATAAATAATAAAACATGTCTTAGTGCAGGCATCATGAAGGGCTCTGCCCCCCCACCCAGCTGCCTCAAGGGTAGAAGCCAGGAGCAGCACCATGGCAGATGTTGTGCAACTCGTTTGGGACCAATAAACAGCTGGACTAGAAGGCAGTCTGGGAAAATCTGCCTCTTGAACCCAACTCTGCTGCCAAACTGCAGAGAACTCAAAGTACACAGAACATGGAGTTACTGATGTGCCAACCCTGCATTAGTGCTGAGGCTGTACTTTGAGGGTATATAATTAATTTGTGATGCTAATAATTAGTTTCCATGCACTTACTAAAATTTGCCTCAAGTCACTGACCAGAAGATGATGGACTCTTGAGAAGTGATGCCTCAGCACAATCCCACTTGAAAGTCCTGAGTTTCTCAAACTGCCTATTTAAACTACAAGTATATGTACTGCACATAGTGCAGAACCTATGTTTTATCATCAAATACAGCATAACTACTCTGCTCAAGCACTGCTGTAATTGCAGTTCCTGCTGAAGTAGAGCAAAGTGAGAATGTGAACGTGCAGAACACACTGTTTGCTGCAGAGTAGCTCTGGCACACGCTCCATGGTAGGTCTGGAAAGTGCTACAGCCCCAGAGCAAAGTCCATTTCTGCACACCACTGATGCTTCTAGTAAGGAAACTGAAAAAACCCCAGCAGTCAGCTGAGAAGCAAATCTGAGCCAGCAGCACAGCACCAGGACACTGCCAACACAGTGCTGTTGGCTTCTCCCTGAAGTACTGTGCAGCCTGGCCTGGGCAGGCACTGGTACCATGCCCAGGTGTCTCCTGCTGTGAGAGACTGTGGCCCCTGTTAGAGCTGAGGCTGTGCAGGGTATGACCACTAGAACCAGGAGGGGCAGGTTTGCTACTGAATTTCAGAAAAGGGGGATGGTAAAGCATGTGAAAACTTGTGTTCATGTGACAATTTTGATGGTCCTGCTGAGAGAAGTCATTTCCTCTAGGCATTGACTGAAGAGTATTTTTTCATTATGGCAAGAGAGATTTATCACTACCACCTCCCACTTCCATCTCCTCACCAACTAAGTCCCTCTTCAGCCAGACCTGGAAACCTGAAGTCAAAGAATCAGAAGCCACAAGACCTGGAAAAACCTGAAAGCAGGGTATGAAAAAGGTGGCAACTTCTGCCACAAATCCTCTGCTTAGACCATACCTTCATTTTTTTTATTCCAAGTGGCATCTGCAGAAGGAAATAAGATACTCAAAGAGACCTTTAAACTTCATGTAGCCGTCTGTCAGTTCTTTTGCACCTGCCTACAGGGCCATGCAATGCTGTCAAAGTCTCCTCTGGCCACTGATGCAGCTGTACAGGGAAGAGGAGCTGGACCTAGCTGCTGTGGTCAGGACTGGCAGATCAGCCCTGGCTGGCCTGGCAACAAAGGAAGCACAAAGGACAGCACAGCAAGAGGAATGCAGTGGCCTTTAGCAGAACAACCAAAGGCAAAAAGTAGCCACAGTCACACAGACTGGAGTCCAAAGGCTCACAAGGTCCCATTGGTGTAAATATCTACTTACAGAAAGGCACTCTCAGAAGAGCTCTGATTTCCCACAACTCTGGGTTGGAGCACAAAACAGGTCATACCTCAGGGCAGGAGGCTCAAGGTGACAGAAAAGCAAAGCTGCCATTTCCAGGCATGTTGTTGTGTCATGGGCACATCACAGGTGCCACACAGCTCCACTCCCTGCAGGTGGAAGCGTCTAGCTAGCCGTGCCCTCGGTCAAGAACACTGTTCACTGCAGCAATCCATTGGCAGTTTCCTGGTCCCTGGGGACCAACTTTTAAACAGTACTTCTCCATTTGTATTTTTATATAAAACTGTGTGAAAAAGCAGTAAATTCATGCTGCAGTGTTGCTGCATTGTCTAGGAATGACAGTGAAATCAAGCCATCCTCCAGCCCCTCTATGCTTTCAGTTTCAAACAAGCAGCTGATTCTTGGTCCTCTGCTTGGTGGCAGCTCAGATCCTTGCAGTGTTCTTCATGACCCAGATCCATTCCCTAAGTGTTCTCCTTAATGCCTGCTGCAGCCTGTTCAACCCAGGTCAATTCAATCCAGTCTGTGGCAGTGGCTCCACCACCACATGGAGGAGGTCTCTGCCCACAGCATCTCACACCTACCTCCTACCTCAGCAAACAAAGCACTTCAGTCCCTTCATGAATTTTTCATCATCAACAACAGATTTGCTGTAACTGCTGGTCTCCCTCTTCCCTTGGCAAAAATCACCCTTACTCTGACAGCCAAATATTTAGCTAGAACCTCACCCAGTAACTTGCTCCCTTCCCCATCACACAAGCTAAACACTAGAGGCTTCATTAAAACCTCACACTGCTTATCATTCTTCACCTTCATAACACAGGGCAGTGCTGTGCACTATTTAGCTTGGACCATCAAGGACATGAGGAAAGAGCTGTTTGTTTTATTTAATTACACATAGAACATCTAGCACAAAACAGCCTAGTGACTCGACTCCTTGGTGTAAACACAGGTAGCTAAGAGGCTAAGAGTAGCCCTGGCCCTCACAGCCATCTCACTGTCACATTCCCCTGCCACAGCTGAGAGAGCAGACAAAGATGGCACTGAGCAACTGCATGGGCTGATCCATTCCAAGAGAGATCCCTTGTAAGAGATCCATTGCATCACATTTTTGTCCCTGCAGCCTGGGGCGGAGGCATTTCTAAAGCATCAGGCCGTTTCCCTTCACCTTCTTTTGCAGCCTGTGCTGCTCTGGCCACACAAAGGAAGTTTTGACAGTGCCACTAAAAGTCACATCCTGTACAGATCTGCCATGGAGAATACACGCTTGATGGGAAGCAACTTGCAGCACACTACTCAGAGAAAAGGCAGACATCAAGCCAGCACTGAGGTAAGGCCATCACGGCCCAAAGCAGCCACCTGGTTTGGCCCAGCTGCTAGAAACAGATCACTCTCACTGGTGGCATTGCTCCTCACTCCTGCTCTGGGAACAGCTGTGATGATGGCTCAGATCAACAGAAAGCTCTGCCACCTGCTTCTCATCAATCCCAGTCAGAGGAAGGGCCACTCAAACAGCTCAGAAGAAAGGAACTTGCTTTGGGCTGCAGAGAAGCAGCCAATATCAGTACAAAGTGCCCAGCAGGCAGACATGGGAAGGCAGGTATAAGGCACAGGGATGTGGACATCCAGGTCGATTTATTACACAAGAAATAAAATTTCCATTAAAAAAAAAATCCACTTGTGGACGCTGGCGCTGGTTTTACAGGATGGGCCTCATGGTGACAAAACCGAAGTTGTACGACTCGGGCAGGCCCTGGTGCCGCGTGCGGTTGAAGCGTCTCCAGCTGAAGACCGGGAGGCCGCCCTGCACTGGAGGGCCATTGATGGCCGAGGCCGTGAATGCTGCAGCCAGGCGGAAATCCGACACCTGGAACAAAGGACAGGAACCCTGGGCAAAAGGGCAGCGTGAGGCTTGGCACATCCCCATCCCAGCCAGCAGGAACAGCTCTGGGAGATTTGATTATAAGGTGAGGGAAGAGAGCAGAGGGAAACACGCACAGGTAGCAATTCCTCCCCTGCGCAGAGGCACCTCCAGTCATGCAGCAGCCAGTGCTGAAGGACACCAGCAAACCACAAGCCCACACTTGCCCTTGCCAGGCTGAAAGAGCCAGAGCATCTGCCCTCAGGCCAAGCCTCCCTGATTTTATGGGGCTGCAGCAGGCGGATGAGGGGTCTGCACTAAGCTCTGCTGCATGTTGAGCACCTGGGCCATCCCCGGGGCATGTCAGGGCAAGTCGGGAATGGAGAAAGGCAGCAGAATAAATATTGCTACCCAGGCTCTGCACTGCTCCTTCATAGTCTCCAAAGAGGTCCCAAGCCTCCTCCATCTTCCAGAACTCAGACACTAAATGTGTTGGTAGGGTTTATAACTAGAACAGGTTTGGCCTGTGCTCTGGGTCATTTCTTGCAATGCCCCTCTTAAGTCCCCCATTCCACCTCCAGCCCAGCCCATTCCCCTTGCCTAACTGTGCTGGCTAAGGCACTGCAGCAGGCATTGACCACTCCCTTACCAGACCCCTCTACAAAGCCATTTTCTACATTCCTCTTGTATTACCCAGCTCTGGGAATCTCCCACTACTGTCCACTGCAACACACAGCTGGCTGGACACAGCAATGGAGATATTAAAATAGGCCCCCCCAGTTCCATCCTAGCAACCAAACTCGTAATCCAGAAATGCAGCAAGCTGGACCCCACAGGATAAAACACTGAACAACTTTTCAGCACAGCTGCTTACTTGGGCATTGCTCTTCAGGGTGAAAATCATATAACCTGCCTAAGATGCATGCTGTTTTCTCCAGGACAGTGGGTCTAAGGATTTTCCCACATACCCCTAAAATGCAAAGTGATCTTCACCAAACTTTTCAGAAAGCAGTTTTGCAGAGAGGTGGAGCCCCAGAGCGGGGTGGCTTACTAGAGAGCCAGGCTTTTGTAAATGTAAACCTAAAGTGAGACTGCAACCCCTTTCCTGTGGGCTCTGGGAGGCACCCACAGAGTTCTAATGAACAGGAGGCTGAGGCTGTACCACAGTCTCCTTCCCTGAGTGAGCTGAAGACTCATTTCCTGCTGTAAGGATTTGGAGTTTAACCCCTGAATGCCACAAGCTCCCATGGATTAAGTTGTTTCATACATCTCCCCCTGTATCCTGTGTCACTGTGCCAGGACTGATGTCAGGGACAGGAAATGAGACTCTGCAGAGAATTCCCATCTGAGGAGGTGCCCAAGCACTGGGACAGCATGAAAAGAGGGAACAGACATGCCTGGCCATGTTGGCCAGGCTGCAGCCAACATTCAGCAGATATTGGAATTGAGGTAATTTACCTTCGTGTCATAGCAGCCTGCAGGCACTGGTATAGAAGGATTCAGGTCTTCCCGACAGCAAATGGTGTTGCAAGGATTGTGTTCAGCATAAGGATCATGCTGATAGTCTGGAGTGAAATGTGGTGGGAAGAGCAGAAGAAAAGAAAAAAAGTTAGCCCCCTCACAAAAAGCTGATGCCACGTACTGGAGCCACTAAAAACTGGGTAACTGCACTCTGTCACATTGCTTTTGTGCTTCTCCCTAGGTACCAGCCACAGGACATTAAGTAGACAAGCTCCTAATTCAAGACCATACAGCTAGTTCTGCAACCAAGGGGCACCATTGCCAACCTCTAACCACAAGTGTCTGCAATTCCACCTGATGAAATTCTACATGACAAAAGCTTGTAGAAACTTTGTCAGGAGAGAAAAGCAGAAGAGAAAGGGAAGTGGCAGGTTGGGGGGTGGGGAGAGAGAGAGGGGGAAATGAGAGCCTTTGTTTTCCTGTTCTGGATTAAAATAAGTGTAAAGAAGCAAAACCTTTGAACACCTACTGCAGTAACTGCAAGCCAGGAGGGGAAGGTGGTGAGCTCAGCATCTACTCACAGCCCAGACAGGAATGACACCCCACCCTGGGAGACGCCTCCCAAACCTCAAGTTCATTAATCAGCAAGCTCCCTATAATTGGGAATAAAAATATAGCATCTAAAGCTATCAGTAGTCTGAGATGGGCTTAGCCAGAAGTTAATTAAGCTGGGTTTAATCCAGTTAAGGAGAGCCCTGTCAGGAAAAAACAACAGAGCATTATCTACTGTCCTGGTTCAACCCCTGCTGGCAACTAAGTACCACACAACTGCTCATCCACATCCCTCCAAGCCTCACCCCTCACGGGATGGGGAGAAGAATTGGAAAAAAATAAAAACCATGGGTTGAGATAACAACAGTTTCAATAAGTGAATTGTTAATAATAAAAATTAAAAAGGAGAGGGAGGGCAAGAGAAAAAAACCCTTAGAGAAAGAAGTAATTCACAATACAATTGCTCACCACCTGCTGACCAATGCAATGCCCATCCCTGAGCAGGGATCAGCCCCTTCCAGCCAATTCCCACAGTTTACACAATAAGTATGAGGTTCAATGGTATGGAATATCCCTTTGGCCACTTCAGGTCAGATGTACTGGCCTTGCTCTGCCAGCTTCTTGTGCACCTGCTTGCTGGCAGAGCATGGGAAACTGAAAAGTCCTTGACTTACCAACAACTAAAACACTGGAGTTAAAATAATAGAACTATCAACATTATTCTCATACTAAATCCAAAACACAGTACTGTATTAACCACTAAGAAAATTAACTCTATCCCATCTGTAAAAGACCATTTGCCTGCACATGGAAAAAGACCTCAAGTTTTACACTAAATTCTCTGGTCTGATCACATCTAACTGTTGCTTAGGATTTAAGGTTTTCCAGATTGACAGGCTGTAGATGTATTTAGGTGACAACAGTCCATGAGGTCTCTTGGAGTACTCTCTTGGAGTCAGAAGCTTTCTGGAAAAGTCAAATAACAAGCCCAAGGGGCCTTGCTCTTGATAGAGCAACTTTAGCCCAGTTTCCTACCTCCAAAGTAAGCTTGTGTTACCTTTTTGCCTTGTGTGTACTCTGCATTTAGGACAATATAACTGATCTGTATGTGAGGCTGCAGCTTACCACTATAATCCAAGACATAAAGTAACTTTGCTTATTAAGATCAGCTCCACAGCACACAAACAGGTGTCTTACTGTTGTATCTCATGATGTACTTCATGCTTTCCAAGTTGGTCACCTTGCCCTGGTCTCGACGGAAGATTTTGGCTCTTGGAGCAAGGTCATAGGAGAAATCCATGCCATACTTGACAACGTATGATGCATACCCACTGAGATTGTAAATCTTTTCATGGAAAGGGATATTGTATGAAGGCCAGTAACCTGTCAGAGACAAATCCCAATCTGTTAATCACTTGGAAAAGCTGGATGCTCTTGCTTGTATCAGAAAAGAAAAGAATTAATTTTCCATGTTCTATTGCCTCAGCAGCATGTCGAGGAACAACACAGAAAACTGGTTTGAACACACTAAGGCAACAGTCACTGGCATGACCAGGGCTGACTCCCAGCGTAACATCACCGGAGACTGCGTACCCAGGCAACCCGCCCCCAAACTTCCAGCCTCAGGACTCATCCTGCAAAACAGCTGAGATCAGACTTGCAGGAGCCTGAACATGCAGCATGGCCACAGCCCTCTGGCAGAGGTTTCCCTGCTGAACCTTAAAGGACTGCAAAATCATTTACCTCCACAAACTTCACAGTGAGAGGCCTGAAGTCACTCTGGTTTTGCCCCCTTCCCATCTCACCAAAGCAGAACACACCATGCTGAGATGTCAGGGAGGGACTGACACACACAAACACATGGAGACCACAGACACTCAGCGTGAACAGGAGGCAGGTCAGCACACACATGCTTTGTGCAGTGGGGGTTGCACATAGCTATAAAGAAAGAGGGGGGATTGCTGCACATTTGGCAGTAGATGCCTTTGAAGGTTAAGAAGTGATCAGCAGAGCAGAGCCTTGCTCTAACTTTTCCAAAAGCAATCCTGCACAAAACTGCCTGAAAGAAGACCGCTGTGGAAAGCTCTTGTAAAGAGCCAGGAGACCTTCCAGGTCAGAATCTGGGTACAGGAAGTCCTAGAATATATAAAAATAGATAACTATACCTTAACATTTAAATTTTTTCTATTGTTTAGGCAGCAAGTATATAACATGAGCTAGGCCCAAGAGTAGCACACTTTCAAGTTGTCTCCAAAGCACTAACATTCCCTTGTTGTTCATTCTCAAATCACACACATTAGGATTTGGTTTAGAGATTTACTATCTGGGCACTGGTAAATGCAGGCCTCTACATATTAAAATCAGCCCAGCATAGTGTGAGGAGTCTGGTGTAAGATGCTCAAGAAAATCAACTGGAACTCACTGGGAGCAATACACACAAATACAAACTGAAGGATATGCAGACAGCATAAGCAGTGGAGCACTGTCTGAGTGGAGGCCTCACCAGCTTGGGTCCTGCCTAGGATAGGGAAGACAGGGTATTCCTGTCTGCTGGCATTTGCTTACGTGACCTAGAGCCTACCTGAAGGAAACAGGTTGTGTACAGGCTGTGTTGTAATACAGGCGTCCTCCAGAAATGAGCAACTTGCCAGCCTGTAACGACGCAGGCCCGAGGACACGGATACATCAGTTTCCAAACCAGTAAGGTTTAGCTGTGATTCAAAAAGTTGCTGCTGTCTCACATGAACACAGTGTGTACAGATGACCTCTTTCTCCCACCTGGAAAAACTTGTTAAAATTGCTAAAACAGAGAAAGCTATTAAAGTTCTCCTCTAGCAAGAGCTCTTCTGTGTCTCAGGCTCTGCAAGACTGCAAATCCCATGCAAAGAGTGCAGCAGACAACCTAAGCCAGGCTTTACCCAAGGGCTGCTATAAGCCAGTGAAACCTGGCAGGGTGCACAGTGACAAAAAACAAGTCAAGAGAAACTGCAAAGTTGAAAGGAAGGGATGACATGAAGACAGCAAAAAATCCCTGAATCAAAATGCTTTCCTCCTCTGCACTTAAGAGAGCAAAAGGTATCAGCAACATGGAGAGACAGAGCAATAAGAATATTGCACATATGGCAGAAGACACTCAGATCCCAGGCTTTGCTCTGATGTGTTGATTTTGATATATTACTCATTCATCATCAAGAAAAATGAAGTGCAGCCTATTCCTGTGACCTACTCCTTCTCTTCAGACAGTGTTGCCCTCCCTCACCTTCTCTAAAGGATTTCTGAGCTTTCTTTGTCAATATACAGAAAGCACCCGGACATCTTTGCCTGGAAAGGGCAACGTAAGAGATTCCTGGTAGTGAGAACTCATCTGCACTGCCCTACAAAAACAACAGAAGCCATAAAAAAAAAAAAAATCTTTCAATTTTCAAACCTGCATAAGGAAATGCTTCATTTTTCCTCAGTACAATGTTTACTACAGCAATACTTGCTTTTGTTAACCTGAGATTTCAATTCTCATTCTCTGTTGTTTCTAGGTTTTTGCTTCAAAGAGACTTAAAAAGCAGATGCTGATGGCAAACTCACCCTGACCAAACTAGCGTGCCCAAAGTGCATTATCTTGGGACACCTGCTACATGGCAATGATGGAGCTTGCCAGGGTCAGCTATTCTACAAAGGCTTTAAGCCAGCAGTGGTCTTGAGAAAAATAAACCTCCTTCACCTGAGCTGCTCCAAGCACCTGGGAACAGGGCAGGGGCCTTGATGGGACTTGCCTGGTGTCCTGCATGGCATGGAGGAGTTCAGATCTGCTGCTTACAGCAGCTGAGGTCTCCAAAACTGCACTTTGGCAGGGCTTAGCTCACCCTGTGCATTGAAGGCTGTCCTCCTAATGTTTAAATTCCCAGAGACTGACTGCTCTATTATCCAGTATGCACAAGGTACACTTAGATATCTGGGAAAAGACATACTGTAGGTATGAAGTGTAACTTCTGTAGGTAATGTGTAACTACTAATACATGCTGCCACCTTTGAGAACAGAGCAGCTACAACATCTCTGAGGGAAGAAATGGTCACTGTGTGCCCAAGCCCAGGAGTTGGGCTGAGTCCTACAGAGAATGCTACACAGCTGCTCCAAAATCATTGCTGAAAAGGAACTCAAGGTATCTGCCAAGCCTGGCCTCTCTGCACAGGTATAGCACTGCCATGCTGGGGCTGCAATGTTTCCAGTGCCAGAGCTAGAGGGTCTCTGTCAGCTTCTTTGTCTGCATCCCACGCACAACACAGCATTGAGAAGCCCAAGGTAAAGGAAGACAAAAGAGACTGACAATGTGGCAGTGCCTGGAATAAGCCAGAACGTTCCAAGAAGCTAGACACAAGGAAAAATTTCAAAGAGAACCAAGCCCAGCTGCTAACATAGACAAATTTCCCATCATTTTGATGATGAGCAATTCATCAATTTATCCCCTCAGCATGTGATTAGGGGAAGGAGCACAAAGCACCAGACACACTTAAGGTTCAGGCTTTTTGTTGATGTTGTAAGTGTCTAGTAAACACTTGAAATGAAACCTGACAGTGAATGTTCTGATTGACCAAGATTTTTGTTTGTTTTCCGTCAAGTTCTTGCTAGTCTTGCTAGGGAATTAAAGAACCTTTTAAAAAGCAAATATTTATCAGAAAACAGAGATCCAGAAAAGTTCAGGAGATTAATTTAACGTAGAACTTCTTTGGTATTCAAAGATTCATCTTCTTGCAGGGTGACCCACTCAACAATCATTTTGAGTAGCCCACAGCATCACAGTTATTTAGTACTGCCCCAAACAGATCTCACATATTCCCTCATTGGTCTCTACAAAAGGGCAAAATAATACCAGAAAAAAGGCAAGGATGCAGATAAGCAAAGAGATAAAGTCTATTTTTCCCTCCTCTGCTTCTAGGAGACACAGATGTTTACTGCATTGCTGCCACAGCATACCAGATAAATGAATAGATTGCAATTCACCCAGATGCAGAGGGATGCTCACACAAAGCTGAGGGTTGCTCACACTAAGCTTCCTTACTTTAAACTCAGGACTGGTGTTCAACAAACCCTTCCCTGGTACAAAACACAATTCTCAGTCAGCATAAAGAGATGGTTTTCCTAAGCCAATAACTACTATAGGAGCTATTACCTTTCCGGAGAACATTTGTTTGATCAGAATACTCCACAAGGGTTGGGATCTGCTCGACAATGTACAATGCACCCTCATCAAGGCTCCTCTGCAGCTTGACCTTCTTCAGGTCTAGAACCATGTACTGATTGTTGTAGGTTCCTGGGTACGAGAACAGAGAGAGTTACATGTCCTGCCAAGGGAAGGAAACAAGCACAAGAGGTAGAAGGAACACATCTTTTTTCCTAAGATGCACATACAGGTGTACTTACCAGAGTTGCACTTGGAGAAGGTCTCTGCCCAAGTTTTGCCATCATTTGCCATCATGTTGGCAATGCGGACCCTCTGCCAAGCTAGCAAGGATTCAGGCACCACTTGCTTAATGAGGGTTTCATTATAAACACTGTTGGTAGTCTGCAACATTACCAAGCCGCTGCCCAGTATGTAAAAGTCATCCAGGGACACCAAAAAGCCTTAAAAAGCAGTAACACAAAACCTGTTATCTTTGTGAACCTTTGACATACTCATAAAACAAAACAGAGATAAGTGATGAGGATATGGATGAGTCCATGCGTGTGTGTGTGAACTGAAACTGTACAAAGATTAAAGATGAGGTAGTAACTTCTGCAAGGGCTTTGGGCCCACCTGTCAACACAGTTTGAAATGAGAAACTGTCACGATTTCAAGACACCTAATTCTTTGTCTAAAACATTTGCTTTGTGTTTGTATGCCAAGCCTGGAAGCTTCTCCATAAGTCAACCTATGCCTTATGCTAAGGATTACATACCCTAAATGCCTGTCAAGTGTTTGTTTCTAACAAAGAAGTGAACTAAAAAAATATAAAAATTCATCAATGAAAACCAAAGCAAAGTACAAACTCCACAAAAACACTTTCATCAACCAGTATCAGTTTTAGATTTTTACTCTGTAAAGACAACATAAATTCATTTAATTAATTTGAATTAATCCCCTTAATTAACTCCTTCTGTATTAAATCAAGCAGAAAAATCCTCCTTCTAGTTTAATCTTTTCCTAAGTATTCTTAAAAGCATCTCAAGACACGGGCATCTCTTAAATCATAAACCACATCCTGTATATGAGGAGAAGCTCTACCTACTCATCTTCCTGACATATTGTCACGGGGGTTTTTTATTCCTGCCAGCTCTGCAAAGTCAATACAGTGATGGATCTGTGGGCAGGATTGCCTTCCAGGTTACATGCCAACAGAAGTGCTAGGTCCAGTTGCAAACCCTTTGCCAGGAGGTGGCATACAGAGCTGCAAAGGTCAGCTATATGCCTTGGATAGTATGGGGATTACTTGTACAGCAGAAATAACTTGGCCTTTAGATTACTCAGCAGAGACATGGCTGCCAGGCTGGGGAAGAAAGGTTGTTAACCAAGCTGGTCATGGGGAAGTCATACAGAGCCTAAACTCTTGTTAAGAAGTTTTTAATAGCATCCATCTTCAAAGAGTACAAAATGCTAAAATGCTGTGTTACACCATAATAGTTGAGCTCCTCTATGAAATCTTCCACAGCAAACTTTATTAACACAATCTGCAAAGGTCACCAACCTATGACAGCAAGTGAGACAACCCAGCTTTGCCTCCTACTCCTGGGCTTTTATCAAAAGGCAGACCACCTTCAAGCAAAAGTAATCTTTAAGGGCTCTAGTTCAGCAAAATTTCTTTAAAGAAGCAAGTTCTCAAATTAGAACAGATCCAGGAACATACACTGTGTGGACATCTGTTCTCTAAAAAAATATCAGTATAGAATAGACTGAGCACCCTGGCATCTGGTATTACTCATGGAGAGAGAGGCAGTACATTATGTACATTATCAGCAGAGATCTCCCTCAAATAAGTAAGGAAATGAGAAACATCCTAAACTTGGCTCTGCCAGTCTATTTTATACACAGACTTGGGATACTCTAGCAATAATAACCTGCTGCATAACAAGTCAAGTGGTGCTTGCCCAAACACAGGCAGTAATTGAAATTGTTGAAACAATTGTGATGTGAATTGAGCATCAATTCCTGTGGATGACAATGCCCAGTGTCCTACTTCAAAACAAACTAAGTAATTTCTCTCTTCAATTTCAATCAACAGCTGAGATAGAACAGAAAAACTTGACTCAAAACAAGTGCTAACACAAGGAAAGATGCTGAATGAACTGAAGGTTGAACTCTGTAATTCAAATAAACTGCAAAGCTCAGCTAAACTGAAAAGAAGGGGATTTCCTTCTGGGCCTTAGTATTTACCAAGTTTTATCCTGAAATGTTTTATAACACAACATGCCCTCCATGATACACCATTACTAACTTAATAATTCCAAGATGGCATTTTGATTTAAGGCATAGGCACTGAATCAACTGAAACAAAGGGAAGCTAAAACACAAGCAACAGGTTACCCATGGTAAAGACATCCAGAAAAATAAAACCTGGGTAGAGAAGTCTAGAGATATCAGCAGATGTTTGATGTCCTCTTGAGCCATTCTTCTAAGTGTGTATGAGAATCTGTGGTATATGAAGGTGTTATCTCACTGTATGCTTCTTCTATATTTTTCCTGTAAAACCATCTCTGCAAACCCACTTCCCATTTCTGTTAGGAATACTCAATCAAATTTGTTTTGTTTCATTGTTTTGGGGGTTTTTTTTAACCCCTCCCTCCAATGAACCTGACAACTCTACAGAGAAACAAGCAAAAGTACTTCTGATTGCATATTCTGGATCTGATCCATTTAGATTCCATTTCCAAATGCCACTGGAAAACGGAAGTTTCCAGAACATGGAGTTTCACTCACCATGACATTAATCAGCTAAGTAAAGCACAGAAAGTCAGCACATCAAAGAGCATGTGGGTGGCAGCATGTTCTGGGGTACTATTGTTCTGAAAGAGGTAGACTGCTGCTTTCTGAACCACACAGCATCAGCTTTTTTGATGTTTTAAAAGGTCACTGTGCTCTTTCAAGTGTAGCAAGGGTCAGCTTTACAGGCTGGAAGTCAAAGCTATGAGGTCTAGCCCATCTCTCAGGGCTGGGAGTAGCTCCTAGCTGAGATGCCCAATGCTCTAGTGTATAAACACACTTGAATATGGGAACATAAAGGTATTCTCTGGATTAGCAGAAAATCAGCAGCTGCTTCTCATGTCAAGACTGAACACCCATCAGCTGCCTCCCTTCCACTTGCACACCTCTTCTAGGCACTAAGAAATGGCACACACCACACTACAGCTCTGGTCTCATCTCCAAAGCTCACCATACCTTCCTTTGCTTCCCTCCAGGTTTTAAACAGATGCTGGAGGAAGCAGGAAATGGTCTGGGAATATCTCATGAGCAAGGTAGTCCTGAGAACAAAGGCTACCATCTTTTCCATGGTTTGCTCCTCCCAGCTCTTCCTCAAGCTGTGGGGAAGGATTATGCTGCATTAACACCAGATTGCTTCAAAGCAAGGGACACAAACTACCTCTCTCTCCTGCCTTAGCATGGATAGATAGATAGATAGATAGACAGATATGTATATGACGTGTATAGTCACCCATCAAGACAACTTGTGCCATCTTACTCCCACATCACCACCTAGCTCAACCCAGAAAGATCCCAATAATGGACCAGAGGAGGAGAGGTGGAAGTAAAAGTCTTCAACTGTTCTTCTTCAGCTGTTTTGTTTAAGCTGCTAAAATCAAATTAACATACTTTAAAAGATCGTGTCTCAACACAGAGAAGGTAGTTCACTATCTAAACCAGAGTGCTTAGTCAAAATGGCACATTCCTGCTTTTAAATGGAGTCCAAAAGAGCTCCATCCAAATGGATGAAAATCCTGGAAGCTGCAACCCCCCTGCTATCCAAAGAAAATCATAAATTTTATCAGTTAGTTTGGCTCATTTCTTTGAATGCCTCAATGGGCAGTGTAAAGAACTGACCAGAGGTGAGGAGGGAAAGGGGCACAGAGGGAGGAGAAGTGCAGGTTCCTGTCTGATCCACCACTGGATATGTGGCACAAAACATAGAACCTACCTTGTCTCTATCACTTCCTTACTCCCTCACAGGAGCACAGCTTCATTCAACATTTGTGAGGAACAGTAACATTCTCTGTACAATTTCAGTTCTCTCTGCTATGCATTGATTCACAAGCCACAGGAAGTACTCGTGTCCAGAGCTTGAAGAAGACAATGAAGCTCAAGCTTTCAGTTCAGAGACATTCCTCCTTTCCAAAGGTTCACAGAACTGTCTTACGTGCAGCTTTGCAGACAAAGACTATGAGCAGAGTTCAAGTGAGAATTCAGGTGAGTTAGTGTGGAAATGAGCAGCAAGTACAGAAATCATTCTGCAAAAACAGAGATTACAACTCCCATTAATTCCCACTTGACTGTGCCTCTGCAGGACTACTGCTGCTCTGAAAGGGAGAAAGCAGCAGAGAAGATATGCTGTTAACAATGGACATTTGAACTTGGTGGCAGAACACTGGTAACTGCTGGGGAAGCTGGGATGGACTCTAACTCCTGCCTGTCCTCCTACCTGCTCACTCACAACATGAGCGAAGAAGTGCAAGGCCCTCCAGCTGCACCACAATGCACACCCTAACACAAATCATGGTTAGTCAGTAGCCTCAGAACCTCTAAACTGAGTCACAGCTAATACTAATTTTTGCAATCTAGTAGCCTGTCTTTTGAAATTCAGTAAATAAAGAAATAATATAGATAATTTTATTCTGTGACCCCAGGAGAAATCATGGATTTGGCATATTCCTTCTCAGAAGACAAATGATCCCTTAACATTTTCTGACACACCTTTTGGACAGCAGCATAATTTTACTCTATATCCTATCTTACTGGATGACAACAATCTTTGAATAACTCAGTTAAGTGTCACTGAAGGCCTAGAAGGGCACCTGTCTTTTAGTGCTCTCTGTTTCCTCCAGAAGTTAAAAGTTCTATGTCCATAGGATCATGTTACTGTTCAGGTGAGATTACTAGGTAGGCCTTTCTTACTGGTTCTTATGTCTATCAGGACAGAGACTAAAAGCCAGAACATTTATGCAAGTAGACATTACAATTGTCAGGCTGAACCATGGCCAGGAGCTGCAGATTCCAGAGTCAGATGCTCTGAAAATATCTCTCATCATAACATGGAGCAGAGGAATTTGGCAGTTGCCTCCTTCCTACGTGATGTCCCTGGAGCATTATTAGGCCAGTGCTTACTCATGCCATGGAAAACTGCAGCTCTGTGAACTACACCCACAGCTAATGCAATTTGCTGCAGCCAATGGACCATGCTTGCCTAGTGCTTGTGATAGCATGGTGCAATCAGTGAGCACCCTGTGCATACCACAGGCCTCTCTAACTTCACTGTAGCCATGGGAACTATGCTTTGCAACAGCTCTCACTCATCTTGTTGGTAGAAGTACACCTTCCCACACCACTATGCCAGAGTCCACATGGCAATAGGAGGCTTTAAAATCAGCCACCTCTGCAGACCTCAGCCCTCTCAGGGAAGCACACTGGGATTTTGTATACCAATGAACAGACCCCCAACTGTCGACCTGATTTTTTAAGATTTTCTAAGCCTTCTGATGTTTACATTCTTGTAGCAAACTTTCTCACACACTTCCTGTAAATAACTTATTGTTTTGCATTCTTTTATGGAAGAAGAGAAATTTGATGGACCATAGGTTTGTCCAGTGTCATTGGAGAGGTGGCACTTTCCCCCTCCAATCCACTGTCACTTTTGGAAAACTGTAAGTGTTGGAGTCAGAAAACAAACTTTCCCTTTTCTTCACCTTGAGAGCAGCAGTGTATGCGCTTGTGTTGTTTCGTGTCCTATACTGAAACCAACCATTTCAGCAAAGCAGTAGCTGATTTTCAGGTATCCTGCCACACACTATGCTTTGCCAGTCTCATAAAACCATAATATTTTTATTTCCTTATACAAAGAATCCACAAAAGGGGACAACTGAAAGACATCACCACAGGCATCCACTAAAATTAAAATAATAAATGCTCTGTGTGGCTGATCATGATCCCCAATTTTGAATCTGCAGCACAATGCAGCATACAACAGTTGCTAAACAGAGCCACATTCTTGTCAAGGGTAGTGCTATCATCAGTATTTCAGCTGAGAGATATGAGAGCCAGAATAACCTCATGAACATTTACGTGATGAACAGAGCTCAGAAACCTTTGCTTTCAACCAAATTACACAGGCTTGGCAAAATTCCTTGCAACAAGCAAGTGAAATTCCTCCAAGGCAATCACAGATAACCCAAGCTCTTCAAAGGCTGTGCACTCAAGAGACATTCAAACTACCCCTACTCCCTTCCTCAAATTAAAAATCTCAGTTGTCAGAAAATGCTGCATTCC
Source organism: Agelaius phoeniceus (assembly GCF_051311805.1). Classification (NCBI taxonomy): domain Eukaryota; kingdom Metazoa; phylum Chordata; class Aves; order Passeriformes; family Icteridae; genus Agelaius; species Agelaius phoeniceus. The sequence goes on along the minus strand of NC_135269.1, from coordinate 25,699,794 downwards.
TGAGGAGGGTCAGACCCTCACAGAAAAAGTCTTTTTTTCAATGTGAAATGACTGCAACTGCTTTTCAAAACATTCTCCCAGACGCAGTCTCAGGAGACCCTGCCATGAAGAACCCTTGCCCTTACAGTAAAGCACCATTACTCCACAAAGCACATTTTGAAATCATTAGCCAACAAAATTTCAGGAGAATGAGAGACTCTGCTATGGTACTTACTTCATTTAAAATGTTTTATGAAAATTTTTGACTGTTTAGGTATTTTGAACTTGAAATTTCACCTCTAAAACTTTACGCAGTGTCAGCTCTAAGAGGGAGTTACAGATTTGCTTCGGTTTTTCACACTCCCATTTCTTGGTGCTATTCGGTACTACCAAGAGCACATATTATGCTCCTCAAACATTACTTGCTGGCAATTTCTAACATTTGGTCTAATCTTCCCAAAAGAATATTTTTCTAAATATTTTGGCTGGCTATATTACTAACGTACCAAATAAGCATTAAAACATACTCTCTTCTGCAACAGCTTATAGAGAAGGTGGAAAAGGAAGATGTGGGGGGAAAGGGAAAAAAACCCAAAAAACAACAAAACAACTGAAGGCTCCTGAACTCAAGACCAAAGAAGCCGATACACTTTCAAACAGCAAGTGTTTGATACTCAGTAATAATCCCATTGCAGTAGGAGTCACGTCACAGTGGTAAACAGAAGCACTCAAAATTGTCGTTACCAAACATGCAAATGCTACAGGCATGGTGAAGAGTTCAGCACTTGAGATGACTGCAGACTACACAAGCAGAATTCAAAGCAGCATGTTTGTGCCAGAGGTAAAATATTTAACCAGTACTATTCAGAACACTAAAGGTGATTAATCAACAACAAAAGACAATGACAACAATATCATGTTCAAGACAGAAAATTCAAGCTGGCATTTTGTTCTCTTGGTGGCTATAAGTTCTAAGGTGGATTGAAGCCAGTGCTTGTTGAGTTACCATCCTTTTCACAGCCAGGACAGCTACAAGACAGTAAGGTGGTCCATGCTAAATTGAATATCTACATATTTTTGGTTTTCTTGACTTTACCTGGGTAACTACTGAATGAGACACGGCCGGTGCTGGTATATGGATCAACTATATTGAAGTTCCAATGCTTATATATTCTCAGTGTGGCTGCATAAGTAAACCAGCTGGAATGGGCAAAATATATATTCTCATATCCTGGTAGAACCTGGAAAACAGAAGCAGAAAGATTAATAATTTCAGACCTCATGATATTCTGCATGTTTTCTACTTGATAGAAACTGGGAGAACTACTTGTTTTAAGTAGTTTGATTAATTGCATTATTGAAGAAAGAGCAGATTCTTGTGCTTTTAGCTGTGTACTAAATGAAATTTCTGAAACCTATAGAAACAATTCTTGCCTATGTGTTGTTTTCAAAATAAAACATCGTGGGGTTATTTGGGATACCTGCATCACATGGTATAGGTTTTCCTCCAGTTTCATTTGGCATATTTCTATTCACACATTCAAATCACATATTTTCAAACATATCTGACATCAATTTAAAACATGCCATTTCTGTGAGAATTCCTCTGGCTCATTTTGAAGTGAAGTACAGAAAGAAATGCAAGTAAATTTAATTTGAAAAGGTAAATATATATGTTGATAGTACATATATTCAAAATACTTCCCTGGTTCTACGATTTGTTGTTAGCTCAGAAACCTCTTACTGTAAGCAAATACTTTAGTTCACGTTTCTCAATTTAAGGTGAATATTGTTGCTCTGCGATACATTGACTCTCTGGATGCTGATTAAATCTTCTTAACAATTTTAACTGAAAAATGTAATTGCCAACATGATGCATCAGTCACTTATATTAAAACTGTGGGGTTTTTTTCTGTCATCGCTCCTACTGAAAAGCCATTCAAAGGTATCACTGTTAACAGAAAACATCAGCCACTTGCATCCATTTGTTTTTATGTTAACACTACCCTTTAGTTTAAATAATCCTTTTTTCCCCTGCTTATTTGCCCAATGCATTTGTAGTCACCCACAACATCCCTTTTCAGACTTCACTTCTCTAGGTGAATGAATTATTCTCATTTAGTCTTCCCTCCCTGGTAGTTCCTCATTCCCTAGCAGTTCTAGCAGCTTTTCAACATCCATCTCTGTGGTTTTAGTTTGGTCTTTTCCCTCCCCTTGAACACAAGTGAGAAAAACTGGACTCAAAATCCTATAGAGGCACAAATGACAACTGTATATACGCATCTTGATCACTGACAGAAATCTCTTTATGCACATGCAACATGAACAGGGAAGACCCCAGAAATGCAGACTCATGACACTGCAAACCAACACAGTCACTGGAGATTAAGTTCTGGTGCTCACCTTGATCAGTGCAGAGCAGTGTCCCATGTCCCACTGGTATCTCCCATGGCCTCCTGAATCCACATTGCATTGTCCACCTCGTAGAGAATAATCAAACAATGCAGGAATAAGGTCCAACAGGTCTCCAACTGCATTCAGAAACTGGACATCAAAGTTGCTCAGTGGCTGAATAAAGGAGAAGATGACAAAAAAACACTTTGAGACAGAAAAACATCAAGACAGCCTCAGTGGTTAGAATTTTTCTTTTGCTCCAGAAGGAAGCTCTCGTATGGTCTATGAAACGCCTACTGACAAGGCCCAGATGCTCACACTCACTATGGCACCAGGCACTGAGGAAGCTTTCAGGACCTGGCCCTTGTAAGTGGCATTACCAATGCTACAATTTCTGAGGCAAAAAGGAAGATGTAACTGTAACTCAAGAAACCTGAGTGTGTGTTTGCAAGCAGCATGTCAATCAGTCTGTTATGGATTTACTGAGATAAAATTTAATTTTTTTGTTTATCTAGTTGTCTTTGAAGTGTCTTCCACTAATGGTCTTGGGAGCTCTCAGACTTCTATAAACACTGCCATTTAAGACATCCTCAGGACTGAGGAGGAAGAAACAAATGAGGGGAAAAATGATAATAAATACCTATCAAATAGCTGAATAAGGAAAGTCAGTCAAAAGACACTCTGCTATGTGCTTTAGAAAACTCCTTATGGTTGGAGGTAGCCAGGGTTAACAGGGTTAACTACACACAGCTGGTTGTGCAACATGCTCTTTAGAACCTCCTCTTACTTTGCCTCTTCAAAAATAAGAGCTTAATAGCGGTTTAACCTCAACCTTCAAATACCGTGTTCTAAATCTTTCCTGTTCTTGCTTTCACCATGCCTTTTGTTAAGGCAAGGCTTAAGAAAAAAGTCAGAACACACATCACTGTGGTGCTGTGAACAGTTATTTTATAATGCCACATAATCATTTAGCAAAGAAGCACATTACTTGCAATATAAATCACTGTTACTAAACCATATAGCTGACCTCTCTACAAACCCCAGTAAAGGGGGACAAGGAAAAATGAAACAGCATCAAATTCATTTACTTTTTATTCAGAATAAACGTATTCTGAATATTTTTTATATTGAATGTAATATATTAAATATAAAAATATTGAATTCTGAATTCTGTGTTATCCATCTGCTGCTTCGGCAGAAAGAATAACCAACAGGAAAACCAGAAATCATGTAAACTCCAGTCCATGCATCCCATAGGAAGGAATGAGACCATCCCACAATGTTTACAGACAAGAGAAATAAGCCATTCTGACAATTAAAACCATTCGTGGCAGAAAGCCCCAACAGCAGCTATAGTTTGAGGGAGAAATCCAAAACAAACTTTCATGTGTTACATCGCTTTAGTTCATCATGGTTTTGCTGTAAGGATCCAAACAAGGGAGCAACATCAAGAGATGTGTCTTTGGATGGTTTAAGCAACTTAGAGGCATGAATCAGTTACAAACCAGTCACAACTTCTACTTCATTGGAATCCATGTAGAGAGACTTGGCACTGTTTAAGCACCATTTTCCCCTATCCAGCTGCACTGAAAACCCACCACACAATAAGAAAAGGCCATTTTCCAATGTCTGATTCACAAAGGCATCACTGTACAGTACCACCAGGAACGGAGCAAACTGGCTTGCATGAGATTGCTCCAGCAATCAAGATATTTTAATTGTACTTGACACCCATTTGCTACCACTCCATATTCTCCTTCATAAAAGCTGCTTTCACTGTAATATCTACAGGTAGCTACATTGATACTGCAATGGTCAGAATTGCCTGTGTATTTTTAAAAAGTTTCACATTTCTGTGCTTTCTTACCATCACTACAAATTAAAACTTCTGTAACTATTAGGAAGTCCATTCAAATTAGAACAAAAGTGCCAAGCAATGAAGCTTTCAGAACAATAGGCATAGAAAGGTGCCCAGAGAGCAGGAGGAAAGACCCACTCAAAGCACAGGTTATGCAAATTCCTAAGGCACTGGGTGAGATTAGGCTGCCAGCTGCCAAAGCCAGCCAAAATATCAGAGATGCAAAAGAGGACTAGGTTGTTGAGCATCCCCTAGAGTTCTGTTTTCATCTCCCTTTTGAGGGTCAAGAAAATTTTGTTCTAGTTTATTTCCAAAGATTCATTACTCTCCTTGAATAAACCTGGTTTTGTGTTTAAGACTGTCTCATGTGACATCACGTAAGCACTGTGCTCCTCTGGAGTCTCAGTAAAACAATGCATTCAAACAGAAGACACAAGAATCTGCACTGCAGACCCCATCAGGAGTGGTCTTAAGCATCTGCCACAACACAGCTGAGAGTCCCAGTTTTGGAAAAACTACAGCTGATTTCCAGGATATATGAAGAAATCTTCTCTATGAGGAGTTAATCAGTGTCCACTAGCAAGAATTAGACCCAAAAAACTGCATCATAACAATGCATGATAGAGGGCATATTACAATTTTTTGTAATCACTTTTTCCCATCTCATTCAGCAATGTCAGAAAAACTCCTTATAAACATTATTTAGATCCCGAAGAAGAATGAATGAACTAAACTGACAAGCAGAGAGGTGGTAAAGCCACATCAAAAGTCCTTTTGCTAGATTGTCTGTCTCCTCTAGGGTGCTGTCCTGAACAGCAAAACAAAAAATCAATTTGAGTTTGAGTTACATCCAAGGAAGGAAGAAATAAACTTACAAAGGGCAGCAGAAAGGAGAGAACCAGCCCTAAAGGCTTGGTTACATGGGACATTAAAATAAGCAAGTTATTCTGTAACAATTGTTTTCCAGTAACTTGTCAAGCCTGAGCACTTTGAGTAGAAAATAAGGAAGTATAAATAGAGATCTATCCTGGAGTCATTCTAGCATTTAAAACTCTGACACCTCCTTATTCAAGAGTAATATCCCTGCATAGACAAGCCCAAGATGAATCACAGTGTTGGAAGAGCATTAGGCAGATGAAAAGGCTTTATGTTGTTTCAGTGCCCCTCCCTCAGAAATTGTCCTGACAAAAGGGTTGGGTTTGTTTACTGGATATAAAATGTTGCTAAACCAGATGGAATAATGTAACATTTTAACATAGAGATGTATTCAAATTTTGACATCACTCTTAATGATACTTGTAAATATCAAATTCAAAATACAGAAGTTTGCAATGTACATTGCCTTCATGCAGGTCTTAATGGAAGAATCTACCTAAAATAGTCCTCAGGACTCCAAGCAACAAAAACCCAAAGTTTAGAACAAAACAATACAAAGCATTTCCTTCAGAAAGAATAAAAAATATATATACTAGTGCTACTACCAAATCATTCAAAGCCCAGATTTTCTTTCTGCAGTAAGGCTCAGTTACTTGTGGCAGACACAATGGTTCTACAATATTCAAATAAAGCAATCTGAATTTTAGGTGAGAGCAGAAAAACAGAACATTTCAGAGTTACTTGTGTGCACACAACCCAGCTCTCACTTAAGAAGTATCTGGCTCTAGTTTCAAACTACCATGCATAGTACCAGAAAACAGAATTAAAAAATTAAAAGCAGATTAGTGATGCAACAGCTTGTTTTCATTCTCCTGAAAAGGAAATAGTTCTATAAAACTCTGCCCAATGCCCAGTGTTACAATTCACAGACTCCATATACACAGTTGCTTTTCTTCATCCCCTTTATCTCTTTTAGCATATCCATGTCAACCAAACACCTTCCCAGGGCTCAGGAGACCATCCTGTCTATGTCTGAACAGTCATGCTGCAGGGAAACATAAGAACCTTGAAACTATCTCCTCTTCCCCTTCTCTTTCTCACGTCTCTGGTATTTTGGGAGTTAAGGGGAAAACCTTCCTAGCCTTTCTTCTACAGCATTTACTCTTATATAAGCTTAAGCCAGTGGGAACAATTCTCCTCTACATATGCAGAATAATATGTTGAATTTAGAAGTACACAGAGCTTTCCCAACAGCAAGTAGAACATCAGAACATCAGGCAACAAAATACAGACTGTCATATGTTGAGTTTTGGTTTGGTTTGTTTGGGGTTTAGGGGGTTTCTTTTGTTTTGTTTGAGTGTGGGTAAAAAAAAAAGGAAAATAAAAATGCCCCAATTCATACAAGAGGTATTTTTTAATATTTCTGATGTTCATCACCACCATGAATTCAAACTATTGAACTACTAGACATCAAAAGATAGACTTGTTCCTGATGATGATAATTCAAAGACAATAAACACATGGAAAGGATTCTTTTATTAATGAAATAAAATAGTATCTACTAAAGGAAAGAGGTAAGAAGAGACTTCCAAAGCACTGAGGAAAATGTGCTATAGGAATTAGATTTGATTTTTAAAACATACAGAATTTGTTACAGAGACTTTCATTATGAAATTTCTTTGATTGTTTTATTTTGAGAATTGAGTAACAGAAAAGTATTTGTTACTGGAGTTGTTGTCCAAAAAAAGCCAAAACCAAAACAATTGGGTTAATAGAACTAAAGTACAATACTTAAGAAAAAAAGTAATCTACTAGGTAAATTTATTTGCACTTTGGATGGTAGATTTCTTTAATCACAAGGAATAAGGAAGATACTGGTGGTGTTTTTGCTTGTTTGGTTGGTTTGTGAGTTTAGTTGGGACTTTTAAGTGCCAACAGTTTACAGAAGCCAAGCTGATTCTCAGGTAAATGGATGTGCCAAATCTAGAATACCAGCCAGAAGCTTTGCAGCTGCACCTGTTTTTATTGCCCATGTAAGCTCACAGCAACAGCCTTCAAGGTCTGTTTCCTTGGACATCCTAAGGACATCCTAACAGCAATAAATATGCACACACAGTGGCAGCCTAATCTCTCAAAAGTATACTTGAAAAGTATCATGGTGTCCAACAAAATGAACTCCCTGTACTTTTACAGAATATTTTACAGAATGTCAGGTATCATTCTGATGCCAAGAAAACCTAAGGACCTGGCTGCAAGAGCAGCTGTCCAAAATGTACTCAAAGAGAAGGACTCACGTTAACTTAGTGGCTGTGGCAAAGAGAGGAAACAGCAGCACCATTTCAAGTAAGAAATACATACACAGTGAACATTTTTTGCTTGGAATAAAAGTATATGCATCTCAACATAGGTGATAAAGTCCAAAGCTAAAATTGTGCCTGGCATGGAAAAGAGTCAAAATAAATCCCACCAATTGCTGCAAGTATGTCCAGGAAAAGAAAAAATATTTCATGCATATAATTCAAGAATGGAGGACACATATATTTCAGCCTGAACCACACATCTGAACTTTCACCAAATGCACCATTCTTATATAGACATGCTAGTGAGATCTCTAAAGAGAAGATAAAAATTATTCAAACACTTCAGAGGTCAGTGCTTTTTAGTGCATAGTTAAATAAGCAAGCATCAGGGAACATACTTTACAGGCAGGACATGCCTATCACAAAGAAGTAACTCAGACACAAACCAGCACTTTTCCCTTCTCCTCACATGAATCTAAAAGATTCTAAAGCAGCAAAAAAGCCAAAAACCTGATGAGCTTGACAGGGCTCTTCATATACAGGAGTTATGAAAGGATATTAATGTGTTCTTTTCCTAAAAGTCAACGTTTCTAGTGTTTTCTCCTACAAACTCAGGTCCCTCAGGATGGATTATTATTATAAACACCTTTTTTTTTTTTTTCCAGTTTGAGCTGGCTCCCCATCCATGAAAGCCCCAGAGTGACTTCTATGCAAGAAAGATGTACATTTTACTAAAATGCAATTGTTTACAATTCAGAGCTCCCAACTTCTCAAAATTCTTGGTATGATTAACCGAGGTAAGAAGGTCAACTACAATTACTCAAGTCCTTCTTCTCACACTGAAAAACCCATTAGATATTAGACTTTAGGACAGCATTATAATTGCCATATCTCTACTGGAGTTAAAGGAGCTCTGCTATTATATACAAACTGATGATCTGGAATTCAATTCTAATTGAAATTAAAGAAAAACAAATGACGAAAAAACATCAAAAAACCCAACTAAACCACCACCCAACAAAACCCCAAAATCTATCCCTTCTGACTTGCCACAACACAGACCACATCTTTTGTAACCATATATTTTTGAGACTTAAAAGACAGAAAAGGAGAAGTATTTCAGTAAAGTAAAACATACTCCAAGATAGAAAGGCTTTTAGGATTTGAAATCTAATGCTTGGAAAAAAGAACGAAAGCTTTAATTCATGCTGTTGCAGGTATACCTAAAGGGTCATTTGCTTAATAACAATTGTAAAGTGACAGCAACAAGCACTTTAGAAGTGTCAGTCCTTCAAACATTCACATGGATACAAAAGCCACCCCCAACTTAATCATCACATGAGTGCTCAGGGTTCCAAGCCCCTTGTGAGGAATCTGTGGTTACATGGGCCAAGGGCTCAGTCACATTATCTACACTGAACAGCCACTAAAGATTTTGCAGAATGACATGCAGAATACATACTTGCCACTAAGTAGCCTATTTCTGGTTTTTATTTTTAAAAAGTGGATCCCCTTCTCCCATGTTTGTCCACTGACATCCCAGCCCCAGCTACTAAAAAAGATGTGCAGTAGTCTTACTGTTAGTTTATGTAGTTTAGCCCACTCGAGGGCTCCCATGTACAGACCATCCAACTGTTCAATAATATAGCCAGCATGCCTCCAAAATGGGTCATCCTTATTATTTCTGATTTGTTGTCTTGTCCATTGATCTTGCTTCCTGCAGAGGAACAAACAGGTTGGGGTTTTCTTGGGTTGTTTTAGAGTATAATTGATAATGCAGGGAAGGGACAAATACATTATGACCCAGATGGTCCAGTCTTACTCAAGATCTGAGGCAAATCATGCTTTGGAAATCCTGCAGATATAAGCATTATATCCTCCAAGTGTAAACGTTCAGACTTAAGCAAAATACCCTACAATCATGTGCCTCTACCAGATTTTAGTGTCAAAGAAGGAATTGAACTTTGTGTTTGTGGAGGATTTTGCTATAGCAGATTTAGTCAGTAAATGGAAACAAGTGTTTGATAGGTTGGATGAAACATTCCCTTTTAAATGTCTGTTTAAGAATAAAAATAGACTGACATTTGAAGGGCCTCCTTCTCTCCCCCAGGTTCAAGTGCAATGAACCTTTCTGAGCTTTCTGCTGGTGGTGCTCAAACATTTCCTGAGAACCCTGTCTTTGCTCCTCTGAGTAACAGGTGGGAGGCCAAACTATTGTACCCTGTGCCAGATCCAGTCAAGAGCCAAATCACTCAGGTTTAGGGCATGAGGCAACACAAGCTGAACAGACCCTAGGGCAAGAGCCATCAACATTGTAAGGATCTCTCAGAATTCTCTCTTTTGCTGTGCAAAAAGAGCCACAAAAGAACCCCAGGAAATGAGAATCGGATGCTAGCCTCTTCCATCCTCTTGTATCTATCCATCCAGCACTATGTAAAGTAGCAAATTGAGAGGACAAACCTGTAAAGGAGGCAAACTCTTCCAGCAACATATGGTGAGAAAACCAACCAAAGTTAGCTTTCTTGAAATGACAAGATGCAAGAAGTATGTCCAAGGAAATAGGGATATGGTCAGAGCATCTAGGGCTAAGGACTTCCAAGACAACACAGCAATCCATATTACAAAACTGCTATAAAGTAAAGCAGTGATGCAGGAGTTGAGGAAAGAGGCAATAGAAAAGCAATACAAGGCCACCTAGTATTGCCCCCCTTCATCCAACAATGCATCTTGGAGAATACAGCTGCTTTGCCGTGTCATTCTAGGAAAAAACACATATACACTGATACAGCAGCTATCCCATTTTTCTCATAAGGAGGAGCACAGCAATGCTGAAAAATGATAGCAAGGGAGCACTAAGAATCTTTGTTCTATGTTTTAGATAAGCTAAAACTAATTAACTTAATATATGCACACCAATAACAGTCAGATATTCAACCTTTTATGGAAAGGGCAAGACATATTTTCCAAATATGGAAAAATTAGTCCCCAAAAGTGACCATTTCACACAAGTATTTGTAATGGAATAAAAACACAAGCCTAATGAGATTAAAATAATTGGTAATCATAGCTGAGTTTCCCAGTACCTGGCCTGGTTCTTCTCCTATTGTAGTTTCCCCACCAGTGTAGCTGCATTATTCGAGCAGCTACACTTTTTTTTTACTTTTGATTTTTTACAATTAAAGTGAAAAGTGAATCACAACTTTTGTGATTAGAACAGAATTTACACTGGTGGTAGAATAAAATACTAACCTAACAGAAGAAGAAAAGGATACACAATGCTAAAAAGATTAAGGTGCTAGGAGACTACTGTTCAGTGTAATATTGAAAATATCAACTTTGCAAAAAAGGAATTTTACTAGAATGACCTTCAGAATTCATTGACATTTTTCCCACCCTTTGGCAGCAATGGTTTTAAACATTTCTTGGAAAGAATCAGAATTAGGGAAGGGTATATGTACTTCTTCATGTATATTTAGAATTTCTTTTAATAATAATGGCATTCAATCAGAGGGAAAGGAAGCATATGCTTCCCTCAGCCCATAGGAAGAGAAAAAAAAAAGGTTGAAAATTCTGTCATACTCCAACTCCAAGTTCTGATTGATTTATTTTTAGCAAATAAATACATACGCCATAAAATTCTGAACTCCTCTTCGAATGGTGGGAGTCTTAATTAGCTGTGGATACATATTTGCAGCATGGTCATACATTTGCCTGAAAGAACAAGAGTAACAGGAGTTATTCCTTTGCATCTTCTGTTTACCAACCAGTTAATTAACATGCATTGACAGCAAAAGCAACACAGTCCACAAAGTAAGTTTTTCCTACTCACAGAAAACACTCCAGGGCATGACAAAGAGCAAAAGTAACACAAAAGGATTGTTAAAATGTGACTTAAAATAAATTACTTTGTCAATGTCTGCTCAAACTGCTGCACAATGGAAAGAAGATAAGCAAGAATGAGATTGAACTACTTCATAAAAAAAACTGCACCTTCAGGGAATAATTGTAGGCCAGAAGCATCTTGAAAGCATTATCACATTAATTTAAGCACAACAAAAATAGTTTTCTGAAGACCTATGCTATTTGGAATCACAAGAAACACAGAGGCAAAGGTAATATAATTTGCTGATTCAGTTCATTTCACTCTTCAGAGAGAATTTCAGCATGATATCTAGCAGGTTTTACTTGTCAGTAACCATGTTCCTTTCTGTTTAAGCTAAATATCTCAATTTTTAAGCATGTATAAAATGATCCTACATGTTACCACAGAAACTCCCACTCATGGCAGTCCTAAATAGATTCAGCTTCATAGAGACCAAAATTCTTGTGGCTTTTTCTGTTGTTGAATTCAGTTAGCTGTTTTATCCACATTAACTTTTAAAAACAGAAGTTGAAAAGGCTTTGTTGCTTGTTGGTTAGGGCTTTTTTGTTTGTTTTCTTGAAGTGAAGTACTTCAAGACGAAATCAACTGTTAAAAAAATGCTCAGGAGCCCAGAATTAAAGGCACCCTTCCTTTTTAGCTGAAATGTAATTGTCTGATCCAAGCCAAAATAAAACCTCAACATTTCTCTTAATGTGAGTCAAACTTAACCAACATTTTTTTCAGTCACTGATTAAATTGTAAAAAAAAAAGGGGGACATCAGCAGAGAATTATTTCACTGAGGTCTGGAGTTGATAGAGATAGAATTACATCCGTCATCAGTACATTTATCTTCTAGCAAGTGCTGAGAGAAAGAAAACAGCACTGAGAAACAGATACCAGCCTCAAGGAAAGCATATGCCAGCAGGGCAAAATTCCTGTAATAAAACTTGTGAGAGCAGCTTTCTCTGGGAGGGATGCAGACAGGAGTTCTTCCCAGTTTCCCTCTGGGCATAATTAAAGAATACAGATAGAGAGAATGGTTTGCTGATGACTACAGAATCATCTACTGACCTCTTCTTCCCTCTTTCTGTCCCTTGCCCCATTCCCAGACAATTGCATGAATTTGATAGCATGATCCTGCTGCTTCTTATCTCAGTTCTGGTACCATTCTGACAATCAAATCTTATTGTCTCACACGTTCAGGCAAAACAGTAATCCAGCAAAAATGTGATTTGTTTTCATTTGTAGATTGAATTAAGTTGTGGAAGGGAGATGCTGGGACAAGAGGGGAGCATTCAACAGCTTTGCACCATTACATTTCTCACAAAACTGCAGCAACAATTTTTAGTTCTAGAGTTTTCTGTCTCCCATGTAAAGCAAGACAACATAAAATATCATAATCTACTTCCAGAAGACTGCAAGAAAATTGGAGAAACAGATCAATATTCTCCGCCCCTGCATATTCACAGAGAATTTGGCAAATAAAAATCCCAAGTAATTTTAGGAAGGGAACTAAAAACAAACATACTCTATACTAGAAATCATACAAAACATACTCTATACTGGAAATCAGAGCTCTCATGTCACTAAAGAGGAGCAAATAGCACAGGTTGGTCCATCTGGCAGATGATAATTTAGTGATTAGAGCCAGATGAGGAAGATAAAATCCAGCTGGGATACTGGCCTAACCACTGCCTAAGCCAGGACAAATGATCAGGCTTCCAACTCAACCATCAGCTCTACTCTCTATTCTGCATTCAGAGGTTATGCAGATTTTACAGCAGTAGTATCTTTAAGCTGTCATGACTGATGTAGAGACTGGGTTAGGTTAGAATTGTGACTGAAAACACCTTCTTTAATGGTTTCACTCTTATTTGCTAACAGAGGACAAACAATTCCTGGAATTGATTATTTTTTTTTAATGATCAAGGTTATCAAGAATTTTTCCCCCAGTTGCTCTCTTCAGTTTTGGTTTGTTTTTTTTTTCTTTAACAAAGCTTCTATGTGCATGGCTTGTGTGTTTTGCAAGGGCATTATTCTCTGAATTAAATTAGATCACTACAGTAAGGCTTTGCAACTACATCTACAGCCAAACACAAGGCAATTGCAAATCTGGGACAAGAATTCCAAACCTAAAACCAGAAAAGCAGAGTCCTCCTTCTTTAAATTAGCAAGGAAGACGACAGGACTCCGGTCAGCTGAGGCTATATGAGGAAGAGTAAAATTAACGTTGCTTCAAATTTAAATGCTGTTTTTAGGCACCTGGCATGTCCCAGCTGGAACTGATTTAAAATAATGTCACAGATTTAGATGTGTTCTGCCACTAAGTAAAGTCAGGCCTCATTAACACTTCTCTGTTAGAAATGGGGAAAGGAAATTCATACCTAAGAAAGCCAGAGCAAGTTCCTTGGCCAGATGATATGACTGGACTTTGCAGAAAGGTGAGAGATTTGGGATAAAAACAAGTGCTTGGATCCCCAGACACTACAGACATTAGGATTCAATTTATCCAATGTCTAACTAGGCATTTTAAAAACATATGGATACTCTCATACTCTGAATCAGGTGTCAACACTAAGAAGATGAAGCATACTCTAGAGAAGACTTACATTTCTGCCATCACTGGAAAACTGGTCTGACTATTGTTTTCTCTACCACTGACCTATACAGTTAGAGCTGAAATTAATTATGCCCCAGTAATCCAAGATAAAACAGTTCTAGCATGTTTCATATTTTGATTTTTTTTTAAAATCTCATTCTTTTACAGACTGTTTAGGTTCCTACTATAGGCAAGGCATATACTTTTCAGAGAGAGACTTTATCACTCTTTTGCTTATATGCTAAAGGCCTAGCTGTGTCTGGAAACTCTCCTTCATGCCCTACAAGTAATGTGAGATCTGAGCTAGCTGAGAATTCCCGAAGGTCTCCAAATTGCAGGCCAAGTTGGACCTCCTGCTCATCCAACAGCTTCTGCAGGAAGCTGTACTTTAACATGGGTTCAGGCACCAATATTTCCATCCTATCAATGCATCACATCAGAGCTATTCCGAGCACAACTTCTAGGATTTCTGCAAAGAGCCACCCTGGGTCTGCTTCATGGAGTCTTTACAACATATGGATGCAAGACAGCTGGAGACCATGGAGATGTTCAGACTACAGGTAGCCATGTATTAAAAAGCTCTTCAATTACCAAGCACACCCCATGTTTTCACATTGGAAGGCTGTGCCTGAACGACCTGAGGTGCTTGTACAGGTAAGTCACATAAGGGTCTTCACTGCAGCAGCTAAGTGGTTGACAATGCAAATAAAGCCTTCCCCAAAGCTAAACACGTACCTACACTCTCCCTTGTTCTTACCAAGAACTTAAAAGGGAAGCTGGAGCTGTGGACACTAATGTGTGCAAAAGTAGAACAATAGTGTGTAGAGACACCTTCTCTAAGGAGAGTTGTGATGGTGCTAGAGTTTCCTTAAAACAGGCTAAATGGGCCAGGCAGTCTGATGGGAATAGAGTTACTGATTGAGAAAGGCTGTTTCCCAGTTTTACTCCAGAAGACTTGTTTAACTGTTCCACAGAAAGAACATCTGCCTGCATGTTAATGAGGATTCTCTAAATTTCTAAGCTAGATGAAGGAGAAATGGAATTCTGAGTGCAATCTTAACATCTGCAGACTCAGGGAGTTCTCACTTCTGCAATTTAAGAAATTGCAAATACAGTCTATAAAAGGATTCATTAGTTGCAGTTTGCCAAATAAAAACCCACCAAGGTCATGCAGCTAAAACCTGAAGTAGCAGGTTCTCTGTCTTATCAAGGGTCAAGAAAGTATATCACTATTTCATCTCTGTTCCTTACCTGAAACATTTTCAGAAGGTATTAGCTTCTGGAGAAGCCTTCTTTATCCAAAATAGCTTTACACAACCTGACAGAAAAAACTTGTTTGTAACTCACAGAGAGAAAGGCGCTTGCAATGCAGTTACAGATGGACAGTGGGGCAAAGAAATAGCCAAAAAAATTAAACTCAGACAGTATGTATAATATTTGATACTCATTTTATTGACAGCAAGCAATTTCAGATTTTGCACTTGCCAGGAGATTTCTTGGTGGATTTTCTCAAAAAGTCTCCCCAGAAAAGGCAGACTTTGGCTACTTCTGATTTTGCATCTTAACCCACTCTTGCACTTAATCTCCTTTCAAACAGCTGAATTTCCCATTTTGCTTAAAAGCCTAAGTCTCAAACCATACTTTTCCATATTAATACAAACCCTCAGCTTCACTTCTGTTCATTACTAGTTCTGCTACATCCACTTCTTTACAAAGAGCCACTCAGTGCTGGAGCTTTTAGCCCTAGAGTAACAGC
Organism: Agelaius phoeniceus; assembly: GCF_051311805.1. NCBI lineage: Eukaryota > Metazoa > Chordata > Aves > Passeriformes > Icteridae > Agelaius > Agelaius phoeniceus. The sequence goes on along the minus strand of NC_135269.1, from coordinate 25,684,169 downwards.
AGCCAGGGCTAGGAACCAACCTCAGTAAGCACATAACCTGCAGAAGGCAAAAGCCTTGAGCAGAACAACTTGGGTAACTTCACTTCTGTGAATCTTCACTTAACACACATGGAAATAAAAAAGGGAGAAAACCTCCTTCCTCCAAAAGTTAGCCTAGAATAAGACATCAGATAAATCCCTGCAGACACTGTTTCAGATTCAAACCACATAAAAAGGAGCAGACACATACTTAAGTTTGTTTAAAACCCAGGAAGACACATAAATCTACTGTGGAGGCAGAAGAGGAAAGGGTGTGAGTTGTTCCTACTACAGCACTACTTGCCATCTAATTGAGCTTAACATGGACTGGGCTACCTGTGCTATGACAAAACTTAAGCTTAATCACCTATTGATTAACACACCTAGGTAAAGCCTTAGGAAAAAAATGTGTTGAACAATACCCAATTTTAACAATATTCTAGATGTAATGCTAGCATTCCCCAGATTTAGGGATAGTTTACATAAACTGGCCAAACAGGGCAAGGCAGTAACTTCTCATACCAAATAACACATCTCTCATGAGCTTAATTCCCTTTCCTGTCTGGAGTACAGGTTGTGTACTATGAATTTTAGGACTCCTTCACTCCCTCAGAAGTGTTTTGTTATTGATAAATCTTACTTTATTGAATTTCCTTTATACACTTCCAGAGACCTAGGTGCCTCACCAGTAAAACCTACTAGAGAATCACATTATCATATGCCCAGAGAACTATCCATAAATATTAACTGATCTTAAAATATCCTACTAATTAAATGAATATAATCTTGTCCAGCAGCTGTATCTGACAAATGTTCAGCAGACAACCTTCCCTTGCTGGCCTGTGCAACACAGACTATGGGTATTTATTTCAGTATTCCGAAAGCAAAACCGGTGAAGCCAAAAAGTCAAGTCACAGCAGCCATTGCAAACTCCTCCCAGCATCAGAATTTTGGCATTTTTCTCTTCCTATGAATACGTTGATAGAGCAAAAGATGGAGCTTGTTAAACAATAAGCCACGTGTCATGTTCTTAGCTGTATCACCAGCTATAGAGAATCACAGAATCACTTAGAAGATTAGAAAAGACCCTTAAGATCATCAAGTCAAACCTAGCACCGCCAGCTGCTATCAGGGAATATTTCATAATATCACTCTGTCTTCCAACTTCGCCACAGAAAGAACAAAGTTTGATTAATTTTTTTGGTTGGCTATTTTTTGGGGTTATGGATTTTTCTATTTGTTTTATTTTAGGAAAAAACCCCTGCACTGGATTCGTTAACAAGTATAAAGTTCTCTCACTTTTCATACATGTGCGCTGTGGGAAAGGCTCAGTCCCTCAGGGCTTTCAGGAGAACACTACCCCTTCTAGACACACCCCAGTCTGCCTTCAGGCCTATAGTTTTTGGGGTTTTGTTGTTGTTGTTTTGTTTTGGGTTTTTTTTAAGTTGGCCAAGACAACTCCCCATGCTGTGAAGTTTCAGTATCTGCTCTCCGGCAGTTTCTTGACATTATCTGCTGAAAAACATCCTTAAGGAAGCCCTGCAGACCTTGCTAGCAACATTTCTCCCTGCCTGAGCTGCTCTCAACTGCCTTATCAGCCACCAAACTACAAGCTGGGGAAATGACCACACTTTTTGCTACTCCTTATGCACTTCCTTACACTTACATTATTTTGTGATTACATTACTTAAGCAGTAATACAGATACAATACCCATCTATCCCACCAAGGTGTTGGGAGATGCTGCAGGATGAGAAGGGGAGGGCACATCCTGATCCCATAATGAAGAAGCTATACTTTGTACCTGCTACTAATTATAAGAATACCACACAGATGCAAAATGTATCATTAGTTTAAAAGGAAAGGAATTTAGGACAATGAAAGCAACCAAAAAACCTCACAAGTACAGAAATCCACTGGAAGTGCGATGAATTGAGTTGCTTCCTGAGGTACTTACGGAGCTGTGAGATAGCCTTCCAAGAAGCCAGCAACATACATAATATCTTCATTGCTTAAGGTCTGCGAGCCATAGCCTGCTCTGATCTCCAGGACTCCCCAGCCTGTTTTCTGTAGACTGTTGTTGTAGAAGCCATAAGCATCTCCACTCCTGTCCAGCATATTCCTGACCTGAAGTATTTTTTCAGCTTTATTCCAGTACACAGTTGCATAGCGGAGTTCTGTGGTGGAGGAGAAAGGAGACAAGGGAAACAAATATAAGAGGTGTTTACTATGCAATACTGAAATGTCATGACAGTATTTTGGTAATTTAAAAAGTTAATTTCACAGCTTTCCATCAGGTTTAGTTCTACTACAGAGATCAACGCTAATGCTAATATACTGAAAAAGGGCATAAGGACTAACTGGAGTTTTACAAGAGCTCACAGCTAAACATTCTCATGTTATTTTTCTGGAAGTTTTCTACAACTCGTTCAGTGTACAGCTCCAGCATAGCAGAGTGTTGACATGAAACTCTGAGAAGTATTTCCTTACCTGGCCCAGAAGACAAGCTATACAAATCTTATTAAAAGCAACTTTAGAAGACAGCATGCCTTAGGAATTGCAAAGGATTATAAACTACTGTTGACTTCATTTTCCACTTAAAGATTCAAAAACTTCTAAAAGCTTTCTAAACCAGTTCCTGAGATGACATAACAGAAGCAGTAGGACACAGTGGATCACAAACTTAAAGACAAAAGCACAGCAGGTATGCAATCCTTTACAAGGTACACAGTGTTTATCATGCATCTGAAATAGAATTGATTCCAAGCATGATACAAACAGGAAGGAGGGGAATAGACTTCTCAGAGTTCCATTTGGACTGCTGTTTTAAAAAACATTCTTGATTACTTGTGTTTTAATCCTGCAAAGCTGAAGAACAAAGAGCAAGGTAAACTGCTTTCTGAAAAAAAAAAACCAAACCAAACCACCAAACCAACAACATCAAAAAAATCCCACACACTACAATTCTAATTGACTTCTCTCTAAGAGGGGCTGTGATTACATCAGCTCTCTATGCATGACTGATCAAATCACTACTACATCACTGTGGGAAGAGTTTAAAAATTGTATGTCAGAGGTCCAAGAATCATTTGAAAAGTTTTAAGGGATAAATTCATAAACAGTCCTTCTGAATGACTGCACAGCCCTCTGGCATATCACCAGCTAACTTGCTGAGGGAACACTGCCCCATCACTCAGGTCATCAAGGAAGATGCTGACCAGTATCAACCCCTGGCACAGACCACTTGTTACCAGCCTCCAGCTAGGCTTTGTACCACTCTGCACCAGGTCAGTCTTCATGACATACTAGAGGCACTTCTCATGGGAACAGTAAATGCATTGGCAGAACCAGAATCTTAGTAGTGAAAGAACTTTGCTTTTTCCACATTCTATGAAAAGAAGTTGTTACATGAGTCTATTCAGAGATGAAGTAATTCAGGGACTTGGAACACAGTGTTTAAAAACATGTTTTTCATCTGCCAGGTACTGAGGCTATTTAGATTAAAAGTAAACATGGGAATCACTCAGACTGAAAAATCTGTGAACTGAAGAGCAGGCTGATAGGGGTCATCACTGATGAAAGCCAAAGACCACCTTACAAAGCTAAAGCTTATATACCAAAAAAGTCAGGGCAAAGGAAGTTCTGTGAGGGGGTGATGCAAGGGGTCAGAGCAGAACTCTGTCTGTCCAGCAATAAATGGGAGGCCTGATTCCAACCAAGAAGCCCATTGCAGGGCAGAGGAGAGACTACTTGCACAGTAAACAAAGATGTTGAGGAACAGATAAAAAGAGAAAGAACAAACTAAGGCAAACCATGACCATCTTTCCATCTCTTCAGGAGGCTGTGGAGAGGTGGCTGGAATTCAAAGGGAATCAGGGCAGCTGGGTATTGCTATTAGTGCCTGCAAACTAAATAGTGATGTCAGACTACCTATTAGACCTATACAGAAGCTGTGTCTGCCTAAAGCAAAAGAGCTGTTGCTTTCCTTTGGAAAAGAAAGTTGATGCCAAAGCCAGACAGACCCATCTGACACAGGTACTTGCACAGTGGGCTGGGTTCCCTTGTTTTATGCTCTGCCAGAGCAGGAACGCACAGAGCTATTTTCAAAAGTCCAAACAAATTTTTGAATTACCCCTGGAGTCTGCCCTGTCCCAGCTTCCCTACATGACAAATTTAATCTGAAGAAAACCAGGACTCAAAGCCAATGAGAGAGAAGGGGAAACATCAAATCACAGGAGAACTTGCAAAAAACCTTGAGAGGCCTTTAAAGGAATACCATCAAGGTAGCTGTTACAGTTTTACAACAGTGCTGCAAACCACTATTTCCCATTACAGTTTTTTCTTTTGATTGACTCATTTCAGCTTGCAGCTGGAGTTAAAACTACAAGCTTATAAACCTGTCTACACTACAATGTAATCAAAGCATTTAGTACCACCTAATTGGTACAATTTTATTCTTATTCATCTAAACAAGCAGGACTGCCTTTGCCAAGAAAACCATCCAGAAATATAATATGGAATACAGATATACCAGAAACATGTGCACATTTTCAAACAATTCTGTTTGAGTTCTGAAGAAAACAGAAGCCTTCCTATTGAATAACATTTATATTTGAATTTGAATATTACATTTATTTTTGGAGGGTGAGAGAGGAGCCCTAGCACCTCTTATCCCAGCAGTGATATTGGTCAATTTTTGCATATAAAGCAATTGCAATGTCTCCATGAACCTACAACTCATCCTTTCATCACCAAAGTTAAGACCTCCAAATGTTCAGCCTGCTAGAACTCCAACAAATCAGAGACTGTGATAATCTCTAACTATTCCACAACAGTGTTGCTTAGAATAACCTCAATAACACACCAAAGCACACACTATCTACGGCAATGAACAAGTCAAAATCCTGGGGGATGGGGTGGGCCAGTGGAATCATCCTTCCCCTCCATGAGCCAGCCAGGAGAACTGCACAGCATCAGCAATGCAGTTTCACCACAACGACCAGTGGGGTGGGAGAGAGATATGCAGAAGTGCAATGACAGAATAAGCCTGGAAAAGAGTTTCTTCTCCTTTCTGCAGGAAAGGGGGACTGGGAGGAGCCTTCCTTCAAGCTGCCTCCTTTTAAAGATACATCAACCCTTTTCCCAAATATAGATCCAGAAACAGAGATTACAGCTGGGAGAGTGCTGTACAGCAAGTGAGAAATATCAGCTTTCTGTCAAATTTATTCTCTAAATAATGGGAAAAGGGTATTCAGCCAGGAAAATAGGAGGTGGTAGCGGTCCCTTTGGGTTTTAAGCTGAAACACCAAATCTGTTCTCTGCCTTTTGGGCTCAGTACAGGCATTTCAAAAGTTATGTTAAAACAGTATATTGTCTTTTACTTGGTGGCAGCTGGAGAGTAGAAATACATACATGTGCATTAGAATATGAAACAAGCAATTAAAGGAAATACTAAGATAGAGGACTGGCATGAGATGAAACACAAGAAAAGCAGATGGTGAAGAAGACATGAAGGAATAGCAGCAATCTGCAATAAAAAAGCAGAATTGACAGAGAAGATGAAAAATGAAAGAAAAGCAGTATGGAGATGGCCCAAGACAATCTAACAAGCACACTACTAGTAATATTTATTAGATAAATTAGAGCCAAAAAAGTAACACCTAGCATGTATAAAGAACACCAGTAAGATTTATTTGGCAATATGCAACAGTTGCTTTTCCTTAGGCTTTCCCAGCTATAAGTTGTTTTTAAAACATATATATATCAAGTTAGGTTATTGGACTTTATAATTTGAGAAATGAGTAAAGCTCTTTTCCTTGCTGGATGAAAGAACTACAAGGTCTGGGGGTGAGAAATAATATTCGTATTTTTCCTTAGTCTGCCAAGCAAGCCAACTCACAAGCAATGGAACACTGGTTGGTTTACACGTAACAAGCTAAATTAACAATTGTGAGCATCTCCTACTAATATGAAAAATTAGTAGTTAAGGAAACCAGTAGTTAACTACTAAATTTTAACTGTGGCTTTCCAAATGTGAAGCTATTTTTTTGTAGAGGTGTTCTTCATAGATTCTGCCCATAAACTTTCCACTAAATAGGGAAGATAGCGCTCTCCTGCTTCACCGAAAACTAGTTTTGCATCACTTCAAAATACAAAAAAATTTAGAACAAAATTGCACATTTGATTTCAGTATACCTACCCTCACCTACAACTAATGTTCAGTAGTAAAGATTATATTATCACAGTATAGCATTTAAATATTTAAGGTCAACCATAATAAGGGTGTTTCTGTTCAATGTTTTAATTTGAAAGACCTTGACCTACTTTTCCATTAAAAATTTTATAGAATCATAGAATGTTAAAGTTTGGAAGTGACCTTAAAAATCACTTAGTTCCAACCTCCCTGCCATAGGCCTCATCACCTTTCACTAGTCCAGGTTGCTCAGGGCCCCATCCAACCTGCCCTTGAACATCTCCAGGGATGGGGCATCCACAACTTACTTGGGCAGCCTGTGCCAGTGCCTCAGCACCCTCATGGTAAAGAATTTCTTCCTGTAACTAATCTCAATCTGCCCTCCTTCAGTCTAAAACCACTACCCCTTCTGTTCTGTCACTACCTGCTCGTATAAAAAGTCCATTTTCCTCCTTTTTATAGTCCCCCTCTGGGTACTGGAAGGCTGCAGTGAGGTCTCTCCAGGATGAACAACCCCAGTTCCCTCAGTCTGCCTTTGCAGGAGAGGTGCTCCATCCCTCTGACCATCTTTGTGACACTCCTCTGACCCTGCCTATCCATGTGTTTATTTTTTTAGAAGCAGCAGTTAAACTATTTTTGAAAGGCTGTATAACTCTAAACAAGGGAGATTTCAATATATGGTTATGACTGGAATCTATTACAAAACAAAAATATTTCAGGGCTTCTTTAGAGATTAGCTTAAACCCCACAAGAAATTAACAAAGTCCAGTAATTTTCAAATAAAGGAGAAAATGCTTTCTTGATCTGCCTGAAAATAAGCTATTTGTGTTTTCTACTCTACTGGCCTTAATTAATCCTATTTCCTCATGCATTTTGGGTCTAAGTAATTTTTCAATTTGCTTCCAAAAGGCCTGTCCTTTGAAGCCTAATGCCTTGATTTGTGCTTACATCAGTGAAAAGTAATATTCAAATGTGACCTATCAGTTAAGAGTTTCAGAGTCTTGTATGGTTTTCATGTTCACAAGGATACTTACTAGTAAAGCTCAGCAAATTTGCCAAAACAGTTATAGGTACCTAGTATAGGTCACCCAGAGGAAACAAAACCAGCCATTCAACAAGTAGCTTCACTAATGTCAGAGCACCTCAATTTAAGTCATATTAAAGAACGTTCTCTAGAAACATTTTCCAAAGTGTATGATGAATAATCTTCAAGGCATTCAAAGTGCTAAAGAACAATGAACCAATTTTTAAAAACCCAAACAATGGAATCTAGACAATTCACAATGTTGAAAGCCATTTACTCTATTAAATAGCCTAAAGGCATTTCTATTTGCTCCTTTGTAGCTTTCCTAGTAACTCAATTATGATGCTAGAAATCAGTTGGGCATTAGATGAAACTACTTCATAGCCTAAACTTCCTTTCATTTCCTCTAGATAATTTACAGCTGACCCTCCCTTTCCTCTTCCTAACTGAAGTTTTTGCCGATCCAGGTAAAGGTTTTGACAGTATGTCTGCAAGATGAGATAGGACTGCCCACAAAACGATATGCTTATAATATTTTGCACACGTTGAAACAACTGTTACATGAATTTCTCCTTGGTTTGCGGCACTTCATACATTAACTGGGAAATTCCTGGAAGATAAGCACCAAATCCAGCCTTTAAAACCTTCAGAATTTATTGAAAGCAGCACAAGAGTGAGATACTCTGTCCCTGCCCGAGGCAGCGTGGTTGGAACAAGATGATCCTTAAGGTGCCTTCCAACTCAAACCATTCTGGGATTCCGTATGAGCGCTGAAGCACAGACCATGACCTGTACCCCACAAGGCAGCACTAAAACTCTGCTAGTCACAAGCTGCAGCACGCTGTAGGCCACAGCACCACAACGAAGTCTTCATCCCGAACGATTCCCGTGCCTGCATATGACATTGAAAACCAGCTCGGCTGGGAGCTCAAGGCAATTTACCACCTGTTGGATCCTCAGTTTAAATCCCCGCGCCCCTTCTGGGAACTGGGAGCATGTTTAGAAAGCGCCGGCACCGAACACCCACGAGGCAGCACGGCCGCGCCGGCCCGGCCGCCGGGCACGAGGTGCTCGCGGAGCAGCCGCTGAGGGAACGGAGCCAGCCCGGCCTGCGGGGTCCCGCCGTGGCGGCGGCCTCGCACCCGCGTCCCAGGCAGCACGGGGCGGATGCACGGCTGCCACGGGCGGGGCGCGGAGCCCGGCGGTACCCCGGGAGAGCTGCAGCCTCCGCCGCAGCCGAGCCCGGGCCGGGCTACCCTCCCGACCGCCTGGAAACACTCGCGGGGCAGCCCCTGTGACTCCTGTCGTCCCCCCCACCACGGCGAGGGGGCTCTGGCCGGCCGCCCCCCGCGCCCCCGCTCGCCTCACCTGCGCGGCCGCCCACCGCCGCCCACAGGAGGACGAGCGCCCAGCAGCAGCAGCGGCACACGCTGCCGCCCGCCCGGGCCATGCCGCCGCTCCCCCGCGACTCCTCCGAGCGCCGGGAGGCGGCGGGACTTTAAGAAGTTCCCTCGCTCAGGGCAGGTCTCGCCGCTGCCCCCGCCTCCTCCGGCGCCCGCCCCGGCAGCGGCGGCCCGTGCTGGAGGTGGCCCTGCCGGGGACGGTTGTTCCCCGCGCCGGCCGCCGGGATGTGCCCCGGGAGCGGCGGAATCTTTCCTCCTCCGATACGGGTTTGGAGACCCCAAGGCCTGGCTGAGGTGTGGGAATCACCCCTGGCCGAGGTCCGGCGTCGCAGGGTAGTGAAGGCGGGTCCCCAGGCAGGTGCCTGTGGCGCCCCTGGACTTCCCGAGGGTGATTAACCTTGAAGGGGCGAAAGCAAGAGGAGTTGGGCGATGCCTTATCAAAATATGCGTTTTGCATCACAGCATGAGAAACGACAGCGAAGGGCAGCTTTCAGCCCTGTAAAACAGTAACTGCTGTGTGTGTCCCAGCAGAAGAAATGAGGGATAGAACTTTTCCTAAAGTTTTCAGATAGAGACAACATTCCTCGGGGTTTTCCTTTGCACCCGTGATTCAGACCATTTTGAGGCACTGCGTTTTTGTCTCACCCAGTGTTGGATATTCTGCCATTATCTGAAAAGGGCCATTATTGGGTCTTTGTGTTTCAGTAATTGTTTAAGACAGTTTGAATTTGATACTGGTGCCTGTAATAGCCCTATATAACACGATCACATGCCAACCAGTTCAGGCCAAGTAGCAAGCCTTGGCCCCAAGCCCTGGGTAAGAGCACCCAGGCTGCAGGGATCCCTCCATACCTATCACCGCTTTGTTCTGGGCTACTTTTCACTTAGAGAGAAGGAAAAAACAGACATTCAAACCAGAAACCAGGATTTTTTAAAAGAGTAGTCAATGTTGATTTTATTGTGGTGTGTTGGTAACAGATATGTTCAGGGACAGAATCATGTGAAAAAGAAATCTACCAGAAAATGGGTCCATCAACTCATTGCTAAGGTAACTATTTCTCTTCACAAAATGATACAAACTATATTGTCTGAAGAACACTGGAAAGAGAAGGGCTGCTGAAAACTAAGCACTTTTTTTAAAGTAATTTTCTCAATCAATGTCAGCAGACATGCTCTAAAATAATTTGTATCTCAGGGGTGTCAAGGAACCCATAAAATTCTTCTTTAAAAAGAGGAGGTAGGTCACTTGTATCACTTCAAAGATCAGAACAGCTCTGCTTGGGGTAATCATAGTGGTCATCTTCAGGCTTGACGAGTCCAGCGCTTGTCACTACAATACAGCTCCACTTGCTGAGTGTTCCAGCCACAACAACCAGAATAGCCCAGCAGTGCCCAGTAGCCCAGCAGTCACACCCAAAAACAAAGACATAGAGACAAAGCTTGTGGATTGGCACCACGAGGTAGGAAATAGCTGACTTTATATTTTTATTGTACTCATACTCTTTTCAATACATACCAGTTTTAGCACATCAGGGTTTGTGGGATTTTTTTTCTATCCTCACCCCAATGAATGTTTCCATTAGGACACTGAGGATGGTATGGTATTAATGCCAGTTTGAGTTTCAGATTGGTTACATATCATGTGAAAGCTGTGACTGTTGGGTACACACTTTCTGTTATTTGTCTGTATCATGTTCCTGAGTGTAGGAATATCCATCTGTTAGATAAGAGTATAAGCCCTACAGAACCTCATTATTGAATTTTTCCAGTAATCTTTCACTTCAGATCTATTTACATCTATATTGTCCTTTTAACGTGTGTGTGTTCTTACAAAGCCAGCTTCTCTTAGAAAGAAAAAACAGAAGCAACTGGATTGCTCTCTTTTAATTCTTTTTATGTTATTTAGTTGAGCAAAAATGGTGTTCAAAACTATAAAAGAATGATTTTGCACCAGTTTTATTGTTGAATACTGACCAATATTTGACAATGGTGGAAGTAGTTCTGCTTTGAAAGCCAACAATGCACAAAAGGCCCTTGCAAAAGCAGATATTCTTCACTCACTAGATGTTATTTCTTCATGTGAATGCTGATTTTCTTTTACATATGACCCCTGTGCTTTTGTTGCTTGTTAAAGCTGTTTATTAAGACCAGTACCATGGTGTCAGTTGAAGAATGAGTCATCTGAGTAAAATTTGCTTTACAGTAAAACTGCATCCAAAAGTTGAATTGCAAAGGTTTGAGGTTAAGAAATCCAAATAATTTTATTTCCTTAATTTCTGTTTCACTTCTGGTTTGGGGGCAGAAACAGAAGTAGTGAAAAGATATGAAAGTGTCTTGTTTTGCATGAATGAGTTTCATTTTTCAGGCCCAGGAGATTCAGCTAAACTTTAGAAACCATACTTCTGGAATAATCTCCCAATGTAAATAACAGAAGTGTTGTCTCTTGAACAAAGTCAGCTTGATTCAAGAAAGCATGTGAAACACAGAGGAAAATAGCAGAAGAAACAAAATAGCAACATAATCAGGTTTTACATATGATATATTTAATTATATTTTCAAATATAATACACCAAATCTTTCTTCACATAAAAATTACAAATTAAATACAACATCTAAAGATCATGGCAAATTATGGTTTTCCTGTGAATATTTTCAGAAGTGGATTATTGAACAGGCTATCACAATTTAAAAAAAACCTAACTAAAACAAAAACCCCCACTATTTTCCAGACTCAAGTGCAAATATTTTCATTTACCTCAAATCATGCTGCATGGGTCCTAACAAAGTCATCCAACAATTTCAATGTTACAGTGAGGAGTGGTTTGATTTACTGATAGCAGGTTGGATGGTAAAAAGGACGCTTGAGAAGGTGTTTTCTTTTCCTCTAATTGTGTCTACAAGCCTCCAGCCTCCACATGAAGTTGTCCAGAGAGTTGCTGCAGCTTTTGAGTCATGCTAGATATCCAGTTTTAAATGTAAGTGGTGAAATTCTCTGTGCTGACCAGTTGCAGGTATTCCAGGGTACCTGATCGGTGGCTACCTACCCGCGAAAGTTCCTGTGCCTTGGATCCTTCATTTTCCCTTTTCTGAAGACTGTTGGTTATCATCTCTGCTAAGTCATCGTGTAACCGCTGCTGATTCTCCCTAAAATCAACAGGATGGGGAAAAAAATTCAGTGATTCACATGTTTTTGGTGATCCTCAGGTCCCCAAAGATTTTTAAACATTTCTATTCCCACGTTTATCTTAATGTCATTCACACACTACTGATAAAAAGTGGGGACAGGACAAATTCAGGTTCTGAATTTAGGAACAGAAGAAGGATTTTCATGTGAGTTTTCCAGATAGTATGGATCAGTGTCTTTGCACAAGAGGTCTGTAGCTGTGTCATTATTGACCTTAAAAAGTCATGATCACTTGCACGAAAAGGAAGACACAGATTCAATCCTAATCAAAACAGTTTGTAGCTTTCAATATCATTACTTTATGACACCAGCTCTCAATATCATTACTTTATGGCACCAGGACTTTAACTATTCAACTTCAGGTGGCCTTCAGTAATAGAGTTGCCATTGTTTCAGAAACTTCTTCAGTATATTTGGCTTTTGCTGGAGTACCCCACATATGACAATTTTTAAGGGGCAATCATATATGAAGAAGTGAAAACAAAAGCATCGTGTGATACAGCTCAAGAGGTACTTTAAATTGTTGAATTTCAGAAGATTGCCAATTCAATAATTCTGATAGTCTCAACAGATCATATTAATTTAAAAAAAACAGTTCTGAATTTACAAAAGAGATGTATCATGAGGTAGTCTTGACAGTATTTCCTGCTCAGCCCAGACTCTTGTACTTTCCATTTAAAAAAACAACAAAGCTCATGAGATTCTGTAGCAGATTAAAAATTTGATTATTTCTGTTTTGTAAATGCCCTGAGAAAACCCTCATATTCCACTTAATCTCCTCTTTTCTCTTAGGGACTGAGAAATTTATTTGTGCAAAGGACACACTGTGAGACTCAAAACTTGCAGTAGGAGCAAGCTGTAACATTTACTCATGCATTTCAGGACAAGGGATCCCCATGTATCTGGCAAACACCAATTTGCAATATCATTACTTCAATTTGTAAGGAAACAATGTCATTTCAAAGCAGATGGCAACAAATTCCCACTTACTGAAGAGCAACTGTACACAGGTGTTAAGAGCAGAAAATGAGGAACTTCCACATTTAGTGAGTTTGCAGGAAATAAAAAGATACTTATATGCAAAATATACCCTAAGAAAATGCAACAAGTTTTCCTGACTTCAATTTTGCATAGTTGCTCAAAAACATCACTTCCACTATTGCTACATTTTATTCAATTCTAATGCAAAATGATGGCTCAGCTCCAAAACATCAACCTCATATTTTTTTATTACTGATAACTTCTCTAAATGTTAGAAAGTAATCTCTTGTTTAATTTTTAAAGGCTTTATTCCTGTGCAGTACTACAGTAACTTTGTCCACCTCTTGTAGCAGAATAGTGCTTGAAATCCTGCAAGTTTCCTCTTACAAATTCCTCCACAAGAGTTCACAGGCACAACAGAGCTGCACACTCAATTATGGTTATCCTCTTCCTGTAGTGTGACACACAGGTGCCACTAGGACTAAACTTGTGGGAATATTATTTTTTTAATTTTCCAGTCCATGTCTTGCTTTTATCACATTAGCAACTTGTCCTGTAAGTCTTACAACATTTCCAAGGCAAAGAAGCTGCCAAACATTTATATAGACAACCTTCAGCACACACACAGTCCCACGTAATGAATATTTACATGTTTATATGCATATACACTATCAAGCCTCTAACAACTGAAGGCAAATTCAATGGATCCACAAGTGCAAAGAATGGGAACTTCTTCTCCCTTTTCACATAAAAAAACCATCTTACACAGAAGGAGGTGTTGGGAGATTGTATTTCTTGTCCTCAGTACCCGTCAACCAGTAGGTAATTTCTGTTCCTCTGCCCTAAAGAAGAGAAAGCACAATTTTGGGATTAGAATGCAATTTCCTGTAGTTAATTTACTTAAATAATACTCTCTTGCACATTGCCATGTTTGCCTTTGCTTATTTTCAATAATTGATGCTGACAGCAAAGGATTACAAATTAGATGTGAGAAGAAGGAGAATGGGGCAGATGCGGCTGCACTCTCACTTCCTTGTTCCATGACCTGAGACACAAACTGTGGGAGAGGTGAGCTGTGCTGCCTGCCATCATCTCTCAAGGACAGACAAATAGAATAGATTGAAATAAATGGATTGGTAGATATTAGAACATGAACAAATTAACACTAATATTCAGCTTCCCTTTCAGCAGATGACTTCATTCTACAATCTTCTGTTCCACATGGTATGTTTCATTTATTCTCCACATCTTTATGTTGCTTTAATTTATGAATTAGGGAGCTTTTCATTGCCTGAATTGACTTTATAGAAGTGTCTTCAACCACTAGAGACCGTAATACCTATTTTGATCAGTAATCCTTGTTCCCCAGCTGTTAATTGAGTTCTGGGGTACTCTCAGCTATTCAATGCTTTTTAAAATTCCTCTTCTCTGTGTCCATGGTTGCACATGGTAAAGGTTACCTTCAAATACGTTTCTCCTCTCTCTTCATACTGGAATTGGCAGTCTGTTCTTTTCAGGATGTTAATTGTGGAACCACTTACATGAATCCTTAAAGCTAAAAAAATAAAGAGACAATGAAAGCTCAGCCTGGAAACATCTCACACATATTAAGCATATGTGAAAACTGGTGCTATAACAGAAGCTCCTTCAATTGTTATCATCATAAATTCTGAGAGCCAGATTAAATGAGAAGCAATTACACTGCTGTATGAAAACTCTGACTGCACTACAGAGCATATCCAGGCAGGAATAGCTGGTACAGCCCTTGATCTGAAATACAGGTGACAATGGTATCTGTAGTAGTTAGATGTCAAAAGGGAAAAGAGTAATTGTGAGTGACCTATATAGGGAATGCTCATGTGAAGACACTAGGCAGAAGGAGGAAAAACTGGCTCTTGCCACAGTTCCCTAATGGTAAAGTTGATGACATAATTGCTTCAACTTAAAATACAGAGTCAATGTATTTACACAACAAAGCTGTAATACAATTCTAGGTCAAACTAAAATCTATGGTTCATAGAGTAAAATTAAATTCCAGACACATAAGTATCATATCTTCCAAAGGAACTCAGGCAGTGAACCAGCCTACAAACTCCCTGTTACCAGCACTGAAGCATGAACAGGGAACAACTTTCATTGCCCAGTGAAGTGCCCACTGTCACTTTGGACAATTAAATAATTGATAATCAAAACAAATATGGCTTCTTTATCTTTAAAACTTCTGCAAGCTGATAATATATTGTTCTCATCTGGAAACAGACACTTCAGTCACAAATTAACCAATAGCCTTTGGTCCTGTTACACTGACAGCTAAAATTAACTCCTTACGCAAGCCTGTGGATTCCATCCGCGAAGCTGTGTTTACTGTATCTCCAAACAAACAGTAACGAGGCATTTTTATTCCAACCACACCAGCCGCACACGGACCTGCAAATGGGATGCAGAGAGGTAAAAAGGGTGAATCAAAAGACTTGATTTATTTGGCACGTGTCTCATTGCTGCAAAGCACTGCAATGCCTGAGGGAACTCTGCATTCCTCACCAATGGCAATACTTTCTACCTCATTTCCCACAGTATCTTGTGGTCTCCCACTACAAACCAAGCCTAGCTCTGTTATTCTTGCATAATATAATAATATAATAAAAAGGACAGAGCTGCACAGTGTTAATTGTATTTAAGAAGAATTTCTGTGCAGAAAAAAATAAGTACATTTATTAACTGTCACGTTTGGAAGCAAGAGAAAAACAGAATAAGCTTTATTTTGCAAGGGTGAAGAGTAGTGCCTCAAGAGGCTTCCCAGTGCCTCAGTCACTTTCTCTGATGTGTTCCTCCCCTGGCAGTTGGTGTGGAAGTGGTTGAGGAATTTCCCAAAGTTGTTGCACTATCTGGAGTTCCCCTTTGATAAAAAGTATTTTTATAGGTAAATTAAAACATTAAGTCCCACACAGACTCAAAAAAAGTTTTGCCTCCAAAAGCATAAAATGCAGGCTTTCATCTTTTGCCTAGATAAGCATAGCTGGCCATGACTGATCTCCACTTCAGTCAGAGAGAAATAATCTGTGAAGGCTTATTTGATACAACTGGTTTAACCACACCAGGAACAGTGGCTGTTGCTCATGCTAGCTACTGACTTAGGCTGTCAATTAATGGCTATGGGCGATTTCACTGCAGCAGGAGCAAAACAGTGACTTATTTACTTCTGTTACTCTTCCTCTATGAACAGTTTTTTTCAACCTGATTCTTCATGAGGAGTGCTGTGGTATCAGCACTGTGTATGGCGTATTACCAGGTCTTGTATGGGTGTTAATTCTGTGCAAAACCAGGCAACAACATTGTCACTGTTGATGTAGCATTACTGTGTACCAGAGTGAATTCCAATGCGAATCCAAACAGGCAGTCCTGGCAGATGTCTCAGTTCAAAAGATCCCATGAAGCTGAGGATGTCCAGAGCCATCATGGAGATGTCCACTGCGTGCCGGTTGCCATTCCTGTTCGGCAAACCACTCACCACCATGTAAGCATCACCAATGGTCTCCACCTGTGGAAATAAAATCAGAACTCACTATTTCCAGACATAGAAGAGTACATCTTTAGTTAAAAGCAGAAAGATTTTATCAGATCCTCTTGTTCATGACTAAACATGTCTTCCCCGAGAACAGGATTTTTTTAGTTTAAGGTAGCTGACATCATTTGGGTATATAAGTGTTTATAACTATACCCAGCATTCCAATTAATGAATGTCTGACCACCCACTGTAGGAAATTTGGTATAAGTAGGCACACTGAAAGCATATTTAAATGAAGTAATCATTTAAATATGACCTGGTTTTCTTTCTTTTGCTTTGCTTAGAAGGCAGATTCCCAAATCCACCACATCATGCAATTTGATTTGTGTGTCCACTGGTTGTAAATTAGCAGAAGTACAGAGCTAATCACCTTGTAAACATCATGATGGTCAAGAATGTGGTCAAAGTTCTTGTAGATATCGTTGAGCATATCTACCACCTCCATAGGGGTGCTGTATTTGCAGAGCGTGGTGAAGCCAACAATGTCACTGAAGTAGATTGTGACTTCTTCAAACAGCTCTGGCTCTACTAGGCCAGTCTCCTTCAAAGACTTTACTACTGGCCTGTGGAAATAGAGAAGGCAGGAACACAGATGACTAGGGTTTACTATTAAAGGTATTTTTTAATGCAACCTAATTGCAGTATTGCTTTCTGTGTAGGAAACATTAAATAGTTTGCTGAAAACTGCCATTGTAATCACATTTTAGATGCCCATAATGCCTTTCAGCCAGGGACCTCAAAGCACTTACTAATGGTAATTAATGCACTACAGACTTTCAACATCCAAGTGTGTGACTAGTCATGAGGAAACTGAGACCCAGGCAACTGAGCTTCTTGGTTAAGGTCAGAAACAGGGATATTGAGTCAAATTTAAAACTGAAATTCTGAACTTCCTGATATGTAGACTACATTCTACCCATACAATAAGTAAGAACAGACATATTTTTCTGTTTTCCCAGCAGTAATTTCATTATAATAATTACATCAACTCATCCTGATTTCAGATGAGGTATCTTAGTCTGGTAATTTATGGAAGAAAAATTCAATACCATGATAGTCAATGTCTATTCAAGAGGGACCTTCTTTTTCTTGCAATTCTAAATCCAGGGAAATATCTGTTCCCAGTGGTGATACAAGAAGAGAAGAACTGAAAGAGACCCAGAAAATTATAGGTTTTGCACAATGCTGTGTTCCTCTACAATGAAATGGTAACAGACTGGTAGGAACAACAAAGAGTGGAAGGAGACACGAATTCCTTGTTGAACTATCTATACAGCCAGATCATTCCTGATTTCCCTAAAAACTGTATTCAACACACACTTTTTTTTTTACTTTATTTTTTTTGCTGATGAGTCATAAAATCAATAACTTGACTACTGAAATACCCTTTAAACTAGTAATGACATACCAGGATAGTTTTACTATTCCAAATGTGCGCAATACCAAAATTACTGGTATTGCCAATATTAGAATGTCAATAATACTTATCCTATAGCATACTCCAGAGAATCCATCTAACCCATTATGGCCCAGCCAACCTCAGCCCCTCTCTTGCACTGCTAAACCCCAGCCTGAAGTTGGACTCCACTCAGTGCTCTTTAGCTGAAGACACTCCTTCTAACCAGCAGAGCAGAGCTCTGTGATGTGGGATCACTGTAGATCCGTGTTCCCTGGAAGGCAGTGAAAGAGAGGCTTGTGCTGGAAAGGGGGATCCCGTGCATGAAGAAATGTTGAGCAAGATAATGGGTCCCAATACCATCTTGGCATGAAACTCTACCATAGAGTGGAGAGCTCAGGGCAGCTCAGGGACAGCTGCTTCTTCTTTCTTTTCTCTCAGGATTAGATTAGATGGGAAGAAAATAGAACATAAACATTAATCCCATCCCTTACTCTGCAACAATCGTATGTATGTAAATAAAATGCCAGCAAAAATCCTCCTGGCCAGTTACCTTGGAAGTAACATGAAATTAAGCCTGTCTGCTCTGTCTCTCTCTGCTTTGTACAGCTCTGTCCTTTCCTCCACCAGGTGTTCCAAGTTCCGAGAGTACAGCTGTAGACGCCGGATCAGGGTATCCATATAGCTTTCATTGGTCTGGCCATGGAAATTACTGCAAATAACAGAATTACACAGGAGTCAAGAAGAAAGACTGATAGATGGACATTGTTGAGAGCAGCTAAAAGGAGGCCAAAAAGCAGCAGCAGACAACTTCTCCAGTGTTTGACTTCCCTGTAGTTAGAGTGCAAAGTGCCTCAAGTGCATCGTTCTTTTGCTTGCTTGGAGGCCTTATGTAGATGAATTGAAAGCTATAATCCACACTTGTCAGTTGGAGCTGGTAATTCTTAAAGCACCCTTCAATCACCTAATATTGTCTCTTCCAGATTACTTTACAATCTGCTAATATTGTCTATTCCAGATTACCTTAGTTAACCCAGGAGCATTCATTTATAAAAAGTAACTGGGAAGCTCAGATTCTGAGAAGAAGCTAAAAATAGTAGGTAGAAAACTGCACATAATGTTTAGATGGGGACTGCAGCAGAAGAATTAAGACAATTTGGGGCTGTCTGTTTAGAAGACCAAAGAATACAGTGGAACAATGAACAGCCCCAGGGCTAATTTTACTCACAAAATCCTGCAGACTCAAGCCTACTAACCCCTGGAAGCAGAAGTGTGGTAACATGAGCCACTCAAACCCATGTTTGTCTGGGCAGCCTGCACTCACCAAAGCAGTCTGAAAGTAATTGGGACCAGGCTGACTGGAAGAGTCAGATTAGTATTGTATCCAACAGGACTTCAAAATCACTCTTACTTCAAACAAATTTTGTATCAGGGATTCATCATCTTAGACCCACCCATATTGCATGTGACAAGAGGTAACCTCTTTGCTTTTGTAGGATGGAGGCTTAGGAGCTGAACCTGGAGGCCTTTATATTCAGCTGCAGAAAGTTTATTCAGCTGATACATTGTTATGCATAGTACAGCTGTCCTGCCCATGTAAAATGTCAAATGGTGCTGTTGGGGTTTGTTGATTGGGAGAGCCTTAAAAACTGGAAGCAATGACCCAGGAGAAGTGATTAAAAGCTCATGGTTTGGTCATTGAAATAATTAATTCAGACCAGTGTTCTGCAGGAACAATGCAGCATTGTCCAGGTGGAAGGCCTGTGTAACCCCACTGGGTTTATCCAGCTATGAGCCTTATTATTTCCCCACAACTTTGTACCACCAGAGCCCTGTAATTAATACTTGTGTGTTACAACTCAACATTTCTAGTCAGCTTAATTTGGGACCATCCAAACTTTCAAATCATCATTCAAACATCTATGTGCATTCGTTTACCAAAACTTAAATGACATGAGTCACTATCCAACTCTTGACTCGAGATGAGGAGGGAATTACTTGATTGGTGAAAATCCCTAATTATCCAGCTTGCTACTTTCATAATGTACCAATCTGAAGTATGGTGATCATCTCACCCTCACTCAACTAGGAAATTGTACACAGGTGTATGTATACATAACATATGCACATGCTCACCTACTTTTCTGCCAAAGAATAAAAGAGGACCTAAATGAAGACATTAAGGTTTTTCACTGACTGAATCGTAATCATATCAATTTACACACTTAAAAATATGAGCTTTCTAATAGAGAAGGAGTTTGGAGCATCTTACAAAAAGCCCCTGCTACTCACCTGAATATTTTAGCCAGAGTACTCTCAATTTTCTTAAAGTCAGGCCTTTTCTCTGGATCCTCCTCCCAGCAGTTCTCCACTAGTGTATATACCTTCAAACAAAAATTTAAGGAAAAGTCTACCTGAGTAATGGATATTGACAGACAGTAGTGCTAAACAGCACTAGTTAATTACGGAATTTCCGGTTACTCTTGACTAGCAACATATTAAATTGGGTGACTAACTGTCTTGAACCTATGGTTACAACACTCATTGCAGGCATCTCAACTCTGTGATGACTACTGACATGATCTTAACTCGAATTTGCAATATACAAATGAAAGGCAAGTGAATGGATCCAGTCTTGCAGACTGGTGTCAAACACAGTTACTGAGATGGTGGTAAATGCTGTGGTAATTTCCAATATCCCATGTTTGGGATTTTTCTGAAACTGGTGATTCAGCCAAAAAGAATGGGGCTGATTGATGAATATGTGAATATCTACAATACAGACATTTTCATCCACGCAAGAAGCCATAGGGACTACACCAGTGAAAAGAGGTATACTTGAGGTGTAATTCATCCCATCTCAAAGAAACCTAGAAGAGGTCAGAAGAGTGAGAGCATAAATGTCTATTTGTTTCCAGTGAAATAATTTCCATGACTCGTATTCCACATTGCTGCTAACAACTATAGAATGCAATTTCTTGCCACAAGTTAGGGCCTTTGGAATAAAATGCATAGCTTCCACCTTCCCATGATCATAGGCTTTAGTTTGGCCAGGACTTCCACTCTTCACCCAGAAAATGGCTTTGTTAATTATTAGCTTACTTCCGCCTGCCTTTCTCCCACTGTTTCCAAGGTCAGGTCTGGTCGGAAAGGTTTTACTCCTTTGCAATTCTCCACTCTGTAAAGTTTCTCTAGTACACAAAAAAGATCAAAGTTTTAAACAAAAAAGCATAAGAAGGACATTGTCATTGTCTATAGTAGTCTATGATGTTACAAGGTACTGTACAAACAGAACTCTTGACCACAGTTCCCTCATTTTGATGTGAATTTCAACTTTGAAGCTTTTCTAAATATATGGCACAAGACCAAAAAAGGTTGGCTTGAAGGTCCCTGAAAGCAAAACAAATAGAAATGTACATGAGTATTTACTGGTCACAGCAGATACCATGGTTATGGCATCTTCCCAAATGAATGTTGGGCATTATTAGTGTGCCTCTCAGCATGAAGTATAATTATAGTCAAAAACAATGTGAAAAGCCCATTGCAACTTGATCAAAAGTGTGGAGACATACGCCGCTCATTAGAGCAGTTCAAATCATCCTGCAGATGCTTAACTTCCTTAAAACTAAGCTATTCATATAAATGGGTTAAAAGCATTGCATTTGTTAACTCATTTGTACTCCTAGTCATAAAACCCATTCTATGAAAGTTATTTGGAATCTGAACACATCAAAATCAGGCTGCATTTGCACAACTCAA
Source organism: Agelaius phoeniceus (assembly GCF_051311805.1). NCBI lineage: Eukaryota > Metazoa > Chordata > Aves > Passeriformes > Icteridae > Agelaius > Agelaius phoeniceus. The sequence continues at coordinate 25,662,647 of NC_135269.1, read as the reverse complement.
TTTAAGCACAGTAAGAGAGAACTAAAGCAAAAACATCTTCCTTTGTCTTTTTCCTGCAGACTTCAAGAATTCCAGGGAAAGGAAGGTGTTTAAAAAAGAGAAGTAATTTTTTACCTCTGGAGTTAAGGGAAATTGAAAGGGATTTGTGAATCAGAACAGATTATTTATATTAATAATGTCTGATTATATTTTGGATACAATTTTACTGAAGGAAGCATATAATGACATGGGGAAGATCTATAATTGCACTGGTCTAGGGCAGCTACAGATGCCTAAACATGCCAATGTGCATGATCACCCCAAAATGATACAGCAGCTTCCGACTTTTTGGTACAGAAATTACAGACTAGAGAAGGAGCAGGAAACTTGAGTCTCCCAAATGCTATAGAGGAGAGAAACTGCTGAGAAGTCTTCTGTGGGCTAAGAGACAAGAAAGTCTGTGTAGGGCTCATGTATGCAGGAGGAATGTGCTGGCTTTCCATGCTTGGACACACACCTGAGAGAGGAAGTAACAGCACCTATTAGCAATACTGCAATTAGCCAGTGACAGAAAGTAGTGGAACAAAAAGGCAGCTTGAATTGAGCATTGGTACGTGGCAAGATTTCAGAGTCTTGAGCAGTGAATGAGGTGTTTCTGCAGAAGAGTGGAGTAACCAGATGGGGAACAGCTTCTTGCAGAGATGTCAGTGAAAAGGACTATGACCTACTTCTACACATTAGAAATCCAGTTCTGTATACCTGTCATGGGACTTCTTCTCTCTCATTAGCAGTAATATTATTCTACATTAAGTTGATTGATACATATTTTCATGTTGAGAAAATTGGCTCACAGAGTAACTGAAAGTAGAGTTTAATTTTGCTAAGTTGGTGGATGGAGCTCAGGTGTGGGGTTTTTTAAAATAAGTCTTTTAAAGTCTGAACACAATCTTTGCTACTGTCATTTAAGCCTGGAGAAGTAGTTATATCAGTTATCCTGAAATATTAATATTATGTCTTCTAATTTGCAGAGACTAACTTCTGATAGCCTAGCCATTGAAAGAGTTTCTCTTGTGACTTAAAAACCAAATTAATCTAACATACAACAGGGACATTTCTTCATCCACTACCACTGACTCTAATTTGGTACTTTTCCCCCTCTTTTTATCTTGGACATTTGTAAATTAATGGTCACCCCAAGTTTAAGCTACTGTCTTCCAAAGTTAGATGATGCCACAAGCAAAATGCAGGAGTGTTTGAATAAGTTGGTTCACTGTCTTGCTCATCTTGGCTAATGAATGAATCAGGCATTTAAATGAGGAGCGACTTCAGCAATATGTAATAAAACTAATTCCTTTCTGTTACATGAAATTTGATGAACTGATGAACATTTTACTCAACTTGCATAAACAAAAGTCAAGAATAATACCAGAAGCCATTAGACCAGCAATGTGTATCTAGACATCTAACAATGCTTTTATGGAAAAAAGATTTTGTGGAGAAAACAATCTCCTTGGTGAATGGAAAATGTAAAATTTCACCTGAAATTTACAAAGCAGATTATTTTTTACGTTACAGTGGACCCAGACTTAGCAAACAGATTTCACGCCTAGTAAATTTGTTGTTGTTTTACCTCACATGCTAATATGTAACCATCTCCAGCAACATCACTTAGGTGCTGTTAGGTACCTAGCTTAGGTGCTACAAAATCTTTAAATTCCATTGATTGCCCTCTTGCTGTTTGAAAGGGACAGTCTTTCCAAAAAGACAGAATACAGCATTAAGACACAGGTCAAATATAAAACAAGGAACCAGGTTCTGGCTGTGACAGCCAGGGTCAAAGACAGAGCAGTGAGGATGCCACCACATCTCAGAAAAGCAAAGAAACACTATGTCTGAGGCTAACTTAATAGCATTAACACAACACAGAAAGACTGCAAATGCTCAACAAGCCATTAAAAGAATGTAGCTTGCTATAGATTTGCTTTACAAGTCAAAATGAGCAAGGCAGGGCATTGCACTTTCTACATGTTGGCAATATCTGTAAAATTCTTGCATTCATAAGGATTGTGCCTGCCTCTTCCCAAGAAATAGGAAGAGAAAGGCTTTATTTTCTCTACCTTTCATTAAGCATGGAATCCTGAACAGTTTGGTTTCAGGAGAACAGACATTTCTAATCTCCATTAGATCTACATTTCTATTATAGAGTTGGTGATGTCAAAAACTGTGTTTCCCCAAATATGAACACAGATTTGTGATAGTGTAGGACGATGAAGATGCCCAAGAAATTATTCTCAAATGTGACTCAGTAAAAGGGCTATTAGGCTGTCGAGCTGCTGCTCTAGATGTTTTAACAAATGTGAGGCGGATCTAACAGAATGACTCAGAGGTAAAGGCTATGTCTAAATTTGTTGTTAGTAACTGTTGTTAGTCACTAGGAATATCCCAAACCCACACATGTTTCTCTGTCAGTTTTAGTACATAATAATGCCTGGATCCTGGGAATTGGGATTGACTGGGCTGGATAGGAGTGGATATTGTCCCCGTTTTAGCTAGGCTAGCTAATTTCTTCTCAGAGACTGTTAGCATGTTGTGTTTTGATTTTGGAATAAGAATGGTAACACACTGATGTTTTGGTATTTTGCTAAGCTGTATTTATCCTAAATGAAGGACTTTTTTAAAAACTTGTTTCAGGTCCCCTGCCAGTGAGGGGTTACTTTATTTTCAATTATTTAACTGTTCTTATCTCAACCTGTAAGTTTTACTTTGATTCTCCTCCTCATTCCACCGGGGGATGGACGGTACAGAGGGGAGGTTGAGCAAGTGGCTGCATGTTGCTTAATTCCCAGCTGGGCTTAAAACCACAACAGCTACTCAAAAACAATGTCCTAAAATGCACAATACAGGGTTTAATAGATGCACTACAGGAGGAGATTATTTTTCTGACAGAAGTTAAATTGCTAAAGTTAATTATAACCAGCTTGAATGAAGTCTGAATTGCCAGTTTTTAAATGCCAACTGTTCTTGTGTCATGCAGCTGAGTTTTTTTTTTCTGTGTTGACAATGCTGATTTATGCTGCCTAAAATAAATGGCATATTACATGTTGTTTCCAAGTCAAAATAGAAAAATCTTTGAGGCCTTTAAATGTTACAGTAAGTCTGGACAGCATTGTATAATGTTAACTTCTGTAATGCTGGGCTCAAGGTGAGAAGGAAGAGGAAGGGCAAGAAAACTCAATGCAAACTTTAGTTACAGAAGTAGGGACACTTGCCCCCACAGTGAGATCCTTCAAACAGGCTCTTCATTCACCACAGAGAAAGGAGCAGCTGTTCAAGCAGTTATCAGAGACAGTGCCTTTCAGAAAACATGGAGAATGGGCCAGTTACAGCTACAACCATCCCAGAAGGCTGCAATAGAGGGGAGTCCAGTGGAATTACCTCTGTTGTCCCAGCAGTGTTTGGTGTAGAAGGTCTCTCTGCGCAGGATGATTTCTTGGGCAATGATCCCATAGCTGTACACATCACCCTTCTGAGATACATCAGCACGCCGGAGATGCTCAGGAGCTGTCCACAGGTCTGAGGATACAGATGGCAATGCAGGATGATGTAAAGGGGAAAGGAGAGAAACAATTGCAAAAAAGGGTGATCCTTCTCAGACCATCCACTGGCTATAACGATATTTCCTTTTACTCTTTTCATATCCAATCCAGAGCCCACTGCTATTGTGTATTTCCTACTTTAGCATTTTTCTTGAGAAGCTGACATCAATACAGGTTAGATAAAACTCTGATGTAGTTTTCAGTTTTCTGGGATTTGCTGACCCTGCTACTTTCCACTGTAGATGCAGACTCTTACACCTTCAGAAAAGTTATGTTTATTGGCAATGAACTTGCTCTTCTTAGCTACGTTTCAAAGACTTCTTAGAAGTAGCCTATGTATCTGGATAAGACCAAGGAGTGCCAGTGCTATAATAAAAATACTCTGAGCCATAAATTATTGAGCTAGGAGGTGCAAGGAGTTTTTATAAACAGTGTCTGATAAAAAGATGGCAATATTTCCCAATGACCTTGATATCATGAAGCTATTGAAATAATTTTCAAGTGCTTTTGAGTCTGACATAATATTACCTGCTCATAACTACTTGCCTTCTACAGAAATTATTAATCTGTATTTCTAGTGTAATGAGTATACCGCTGTACCTCAAAACCAGAATGCTGCCATGGTACAACAGCTGTGACATACTGGTGACATAACATAACAGAGACCTGAACACAGTGACCATGAAGACAGTGTTATGATATTAGGCTGTAACGTCCAGCCACAATGAATCTGTGGATCTCTTGTGAAACACTGAGTTTTCATCAAGGACATAGACTGAGTAGCCAGAAATTTTGAGTCTGTTTACAAGCAAAAAAAGAAGATAAATACATTACAATGTACTACTACTACTACTACTACTGCTACTACTACTACTAATAATAATAATAATAATAATAATTTTTTTTAAATTTAAATTAAGAATTAATAGAATATTTATGTTCAGTGAACTTTTCTTAGTCCTTTTCAATGTTCTTATTGCTACTCTTGAGTATGTTTGTGTCTTAATGTAAAAATTTTCTGCAAACCTGTTGCAACCAGTTTCTTTTCAGGTCATATGCTGCAGTTGCAGCACAATGCTGTGCTTATTATACTTCAAGCTCTACTCTACATATTCATATGACATAATTTCAGATGGGCTCATCTTTTCACTCCAGATCAAGTAAGAAGGAAAAGATGAGTAGAAAGGAGTGTTCTATTTTACAGAAATATTCTATGAATGTGAGGTGAATAGAAAATGTAGAGAAAAGCCATTAATATTATTTCAATGTGGCTGAGCATATATTATGAGATTCCTAACTAAGGAATAAGAAACAGAGTTATCATCACATATCAATACAGATTTTTTCAAGGATTATCAGAGTCATGTCTGTTACTGTTTAAATGATATCAAGGAGCACCATGGTAACACATGTATCTAGTCAATTACAAGATTTATGGTAAATTAACTCTTTTTTTTTTCTTCACACAGTTTCAGTACTACTGCTGAGAAGAGCTGTTTGCATGACTGACTTCGATACTGAAAATGTTTCTCACATCTCAATCACAGGTGAAATCTCTGTTTTCTAAACTAAAAGCTGAATATTCATCTTTCCTTTGTTCTCACACTGTCTGCTAGTAATTCTTCCATTGTGCTATGTCAGTTAAAAGGATATAATGGCTGCTATAATATGAATCAAAGTTGCATTGTTTTCTACTGTGTACAAGACGTAATTAGACCCTACTGGTCTATGAAGATAAGAAAATTCCACTGGGTTGGAAACTGTGAAGGAGAGTCCAGTCAGGCATTTTTTTACCTTTCCTTGGAGGCAGAATTGAATTACAGCCAAAATCAGTGATCTTCACTACCATGCGATTGTCTACTACACAGTTTGTGGATTTGAGTCGACCATGGACTTCAGTTTTGCTTGAGTGTAGGTAAGACATCCCCTGTGGTTGAGAATAAAGGAGAAAGAAAGCACAACTACATGTGGGACACTCAGATGTTACCAGACTCAACAAGAATGTGAATATTAGCATAATATCTGTGCAAGTAATTAGATGGACTTCATCTGCAATGGATATGCATAAATCACAATTCCCTTTCATATTATTATTTTACAAAGGAGACTTTCCAAGGTCTTAGGAACAGTCAATATTGAGAAATGAGGAAGTGGGTCATGGGAGGCTGTTCTTACTCTTAGTTAACAACAATCTGACATACCATCTTGGTTTTGTCAATATTAGAGCACATGTAATTAAGGAAATGTATTTCCTCCCACAAAAGTTTTAATTTCACTTGCAATAAATGTCTTTGGGTAAATTTAATATAGATTTCTTGGAATGTCACATAAAAAGTGCTTCCAACTACATGTTCATCCAACGGACACAAGAAGTGTGAGAGGAATTGCTTCTTATGTCTGTATTGTCTTTGAAGATCACCATACATGAGAAATGTTTTCTGAAACATTGCAGCAGATCCTGTAATTGCAAAGCAGAGGGCTCCACAGCAGTCAATGGAGAGAGTGTCAGATGATGCACTAGGGCTTAGATCAGACAGAGGATCAGATTAGACAGACATAAATGTCTCTGCTGACCTGACTGTTTATGGTTTTCTCTGTACAAGGCAATACACAGCAGTTATCCATGAGCTAAACCTGAAGTGAGCATGAGGCCTGGCCAGTACAGTTTCATCTTTATCTCCTGAGATTCAGACTCCTGACTCACAACACACAGCGGCATACAGAGGTGTGTAGCTTGCCCCTTTTTACTCATTGCCTCTAAATTATCTGATCTAGCCTAAGACACTCAAATATGGTGCAATGCATGAGAAGGGGCTAGCACTGAGGCACAGCAGGCAAAGATTATTAAGTGGGTGTCAACTGAAGAAGGGAGTAGTTATGCTAATTTGTACCATCTTGCTATTATTTATTCTGTTTCATTTCACTCTTCTGAACTACTTAAACTCACACCATCTTATAACCTACTGCTGGTTGTTCTTCTTCCTAGAGCCCTCATTTCTTCGTGCTCAGTATATGAAGTGCAATCTCTATCCTGTGGAAGTTAGAACAGGTATGTTATATCTGTTCAGTTTCTTCTCTGAATGATCTTCCACTTAGGCTCCTACATGTATAGCTCATCCTTTTCTATAACTGGTAGAATCTCATCAGGGTTACATGGCTCATGTGGTCATGATACACTGTATGACATGCTGGGTTTTCTTTTCAAATACTGGGTTACTCCTAATTGGGAATGGATCAGCAAATGCTACAAGAGATCACTGAGATACAAGCTGAGTTTTGGGCAGAGTAGGTGTATGCCTGAGACACAAGCTGCCTGCAAAAGATGCAATCTCTGGAGAATGCTGTTGGACTGGTTATCCTGGACCTATCTAGACCATGCCAAATTTACAGAGATTGTGCACACAGTATACCCAAGGAACAAATTTCTTGATTAAGCAGCTTTTAGCATGCAGCCCTGATGACACTACCCAGGATGTTTTGCCTGCTTTAGGCCCTTTTTCCTCCAGCAACGCCTTCTTCCAGCTCCTGCTTTCATTAGCCACAAAATATTTCCATTACTGCAGCAGAATTCCCAATAAGTATCAGCATCAAATGACAGGCAAAGGTAATTTAGATTTCCTTACCCCAAGGCTTTCTTGTTAACAACTTCTGGAGGCAAAGGTCTTGTAAATCTCCCTGATAAAATTTTCCTCTTTCCTCCCCACTAACATAGGCACCTACCTGAAAACACAGAACCTATTAAAAACCCACAATGTGATTTTCAAAATTTATAATGGCTTTCAGTACAATAGTTCCAAATATTTGAGCATTCTTGTAACCTTTGCTCTGGAGCTCTGAAGCTTTAGTTCTGACTGACAAACCTTTTCCTGGCACAATGCAAGAATATTACAACCCCTTGCACAATATGCTGCAGCAGCCACTTACTTAATAAATAGTATTGCAACGACAGTGTATGCACTAATAACTACAAGGCTTGATTACTGCAATTCCCTCTCAGCAGACCTTACATCAGAGCTCTTTGGGCACATGGCCAAATCCATGTAGTTATAAGGTGGTCCCATCAATCCAAGAGGCAGCTACAATAGCAAGAAAGAAAGAAAAGATGGAGGGGGGGAAGTAAACTGAATAGATTTAGGGCTTCCTCTTTGGCCACATCACCTTTTCTATTGAATTAGAGACTGCTCCAAGAATAGTCATCACTTGGCTGTTTGCTCCAGGGAGTACATGAGACCCAACCTTTGTTCAGAAACAGATGCAGCAGCTTCTCAAGCAAGCATAGTACAAGGACTGTTTGGGCCATGGTAAAAGCAGAGTGTATGAAAGTGGCGGTGTGGAGAGGGAGAAGCATCTCAAAAGGAAGGCAAAGGAACACCAAGTCATAAGTATTTTAATAGCCTGGAGAGCTGCAGCTGGACTTGAAAAGGACAGATACTGAGATGAGAGGAGCTGGAGTTGAGAGGCCATGAAATTACTTCTTTAAAAAGAGAAGCCATTCAAGTAAATATAGACATGGTGCTTGGAGGTTTAGAAGATATGGTTTGGAAAAAGCAATACTAGAATTTCATGGAAATGTGTAGGTCCCAGAAGCTTCACCATAGTATCAAGGAATAGGAGAGTTGGCAGGTCATCCAAACAACAGTAATTTTCCTGATAATCCTAGGTACATACAAGTTTTCATGAAGAGTTTGTGAACCGTCTCTCCTAACAGCTAATAATGCTCAGAAGCCATGCCACATAACAGATGCTTTGTGCCAATCCATCCTCAGGTGCCATGTCCCCTTTACCAATGGTGCAGCAAATGACTGGCTGTGCAGTCTCAGCATAAATGGAGTCATTGGGCATTTGGTCACTCCCTTCAGAGGGACTGGGATTTCTCTTTCCTCATAAACAGAGACAGTACTAATCATTATTTTCTAAGGAAACATCTGAAGGTGATCTGAGCGTACAAAGGGTTAAAAAATACCCTGGGTTTTGAGGAGGAAGAGAAACTCCTCTGCTATTTTAAATGAAACTTTAACTGAACGTTAACTGAACTTGAAAGTCATTAACAAGGCCAACAAACTGTGACAATTTGGATTAAGTGGGCTTTAATAAAGCACAAGATTTTCAATATCTCTTTAGAACAGACACAGTGGAGTCATTCATAGTGGAGACCAAATCTGAACTGGTGCATGTAGGAAAATAGGAGGCCTGTTCAACTCAAACCAGGTATAGGAAGAGGAGAGCAGCTGAGCCCTAGCAAAAAGACTCAGACTGTGGAGGGGATTCTCTACATTATCTGTAGAGGCATAATGAATTATTACACCAGTGAATTACAAAGGGTCCTTACCTACTAGCTAAACAGTTACAAGTGTCTAATGTAGAACAGAATTTCTTTTACTGTGCATATTGATTTTTCCTACCACAAGGACCTAAAAAGCAAAGATCTGTTGAAAGCTACTGAAAACCAGCCTTGGTTTCTGTACATGACTAATTTTTTCCCTCTCCAACTGCTTGAAATGGATAGCTGTAGTGAGAAACTAGAGTATTTCACTCTAATGAGAAAATCACGATGCTACATGAACAGCTTGTTTAGAAAAAGTTGATCCCATCTCAGGATAGATATTAGAATAAGTCTGTGATTTGAAAAAATACAGTTTTGCTCTGTATGCTTTACCTGAGGTTACAAAGCAGTGTGTTTTGCAGAGCTTGTGACTACATCAGCCCTACTTATCAGAACCACTGGTCAGCAGATTGTAACCCTCTGATCCCTGGGCCACATTTCTTTGGGGTATACTTCATTTGTTTATTTATAAATAGCCCCAGGCCAGTTCTGGCCCCTATTTCCTCCTTCAGTCTGAAAGCCACTGGTTTCTCCTGCCTCAGATAACTGTCCCCAGAAGAGAACAGGCTGGAAGGGCATACAGCTCTAGGAAAGAAGAAGACTTTGAGAGCTACACTCCTCAGAGGATCAGTTCTGCAAGACAGGACAGGCTGATTTACATTGCACTGTCAGCAGTCCACTTACCTTGGCAATATCATACATGACAGAGATTTTAAATTCCCAGTCCATGAACGTGCCATCAGGGTAGGATATTTTATCATTTAAAACATCCTGTCAAGAGAAGAAAATTTTTTCAGGGAAAAAGCAGAAGATGAGATATGGGTGTACAAATTGCATGCCTTTCAACCAGCAACTTTGGTTTTTATAGAGAGTACATGCACTAGAACAGAAGTTGACTCAAAAAATAGGGAATATTAAATATATATTAAGTTTAGACAGAGCTAGAAAAGTGGGGACTACAGAAAAGAGAGGTTTCTGCAACTAAAAATAGGTTGTGAATTTGGTTTTCAAAACAAGTTTTTAATAACACAAAATAGCTGAGAAACAAATGGTTAAGTTGTGCAAAAGGAAGGGAGAGGATTTTCCATGTTTTGTGCTGACAGTCCATTTCCTACCAATTTACTCCTAGCCTAACAAGTTCAAAGTAAACTGTTGCTTTATCTTTGCCTGCCAGTCATTTGCAGTTCTTTCAGCCACGATGACATCCATTGATAAAGGTAAACTTCCATGAGTATGCCAGTTTACCAGAAAATAACTTAGAGAACAATTATTTTGCTGCCTTGCTGTGAGTTTGTTCCAGAGACCACTGCTACTGATGACAGTCTTTGTATGATCACAGAAGCAGAGACAATATATACCCTCAGAAGAGCTGATGATTATCACTTCATGATTGGCACTGAAATAATATTGGTAGTAATAAACCAGTAATAAAGTAGTAAGTCTTTCCATATTCTTGATGGCATCAATTTACCATTTCTTTTTATAAACAAAAAATAAGGGTTATTTTCCCTTATAATGCAGAACTTGCCATTTTTCTCCCTTACTAATATTGAATATATTCTTTTTTTCTGTCCTTGCATACTGTGGTACACAAGCACATCAGCAGAGACAACAGCTACAGATTGGAAAATGAAGAACAAATTAAATCCTATATGCTTCCAATAGGGGACACAATACCAATACTGGCTGTTACTGTGGCCTGGGTCTGTACTTTTCCTTGGCTCGCCCTCACCTCATCCTCTTGCTGCTGAGAACCATCAAAGTGACACAGCAGAAACTGGGGAGGGACGGAGAGGGCCAAGCAAGGGAGAGGAAACTTAGAATCAGAAACCTGCCACCTCTTGCTCAGTCCATGGCTGCTGCATGAGGGTCAAAGACAGAGAGATGGGGATCTCTTTTCTTACTTTGAAATTTGATAATTTGGGGGTAGAAGGAGACCCTTAAAATTCTTTACCCGCAAAGAACCTCTTTCGCAGTATTCAATCACCCCAAAGATCATGGTGTCTATCTTCACAGTGCCATAGAACTTGGTCAGGTTGTAATAATCAATCTGTAGGAGCTGGAGCAGAGACATTTAATCTGTTTTTAAAAGCAATCATTTTTAGTACAGAAACATAGGACATGGATATTTGTGTGACATGGCTTTTTATCTCAGGCCCTGATAAGATGTATGAGTTTCCCTTAAACCAGAGTATGCTAAGGCACTGAGTGAAGTACTTGAAGACATTTGTCATTCCAGAATCTTCTGGATTAGGGAGATAAGAGTGGCTGCTGTTGGGTACTGCAAGTTAATTTTAGAGCCCACTATAGTATCTATTACTGCCTCTCTATCAAACCTCCCAGCTGACCAGAATAGCCATTATGAGTGACAGAATGATGTGAATCAGTCAGTAAATGAGCAAGTAATAAGAATTTAATGATGCTGCATGATATTATGGAGTTTGTCCATTTAAATAGACAACAGTAGTTTACTTTGAGGTATTTTTAGAGTTTACTGAATTCACAATATAGCAGTGTTGTGTAACCATTCAAAAAAAGATGCAGTACTGCAGCCAAATTAATCTCCCATGCTGAAAGAGTCTGTATGCAGAAGTCAGCAGAGAGTAACTTATATTTAAAGAGCTGCACTTGGCATTCAATAATAAGATTTAACTACAACATTCCACTACTGATGAATTAGTATGATATGAGCCAAAAGAGTGCAGTGCCTTTTAGCATCAGCTATAAAAACTGATTAAGTAAGGCCGTATGACAGCACATCAATTACTTCATTCGTCCTCAGCTTGACTGGCACACAATTCAGACTCTGAAGTGGTGATGAGATCACATAATAAAGATAAAGTTCATCAAACAATATCCTTTGAGGAATTCATTACCTATCCACCTCACAAACATGCACAAACATAGGGCCGTTGGAGTTGACAGTGGAAAGCAATGACTTCACTCATAGACCCCATCCCGCCCTGCTGTGTCCAGCTTCTATGTGCAACAGTTACCTTGTTCAGTTCTATTTTTTGCTTTTCTGAGAAATTTCCATCACTGTTTCTGAGATCCTTTAGGATCACCACCTGAAGGAAAAATACCAGTTGAGGAAAAAATCATATGTTTAGTACAACAGCAATTAGTCTTTCTCTTCCAAGAAATGTCTATACAAAGAAATACTTCAGAAACACCTGCCTACTGCTTCACTGTTGGAGTTTCAGTTAATCAGCTAATAAGTACTGGAGTTATATTTTCTTCAGAGGATTTACATCTATCAGTTGTGCAGATTTTAACTTAACAAGAATATACCTCAATCAGGCAGATAGCTCTACTGAATGCAAAAGAATTGGCATGTAAATGGCCTGTCCTCCATTGACCTATTCACCTCTTTAGTACCAAAATGTATCAGATTTCTGGTCCCTGTGTTTATGCTGCTGTACTCCTGGGCTAGGGGTTCGTGGAGTCTAATATTTAGCCTTCTGTCAGTAAACAAAATACATAGCAGAAGATTGGGAACAAAGGGCCTACTCCTTCCATAAGAGCTAACCATTCTAACCATTCTGCAAGGTCAGGGGAGGTGGAATGACCTCCTCCCAAAACGTGCCCTCCTAAAGTTGAGGAAGGGAGCATGGACACTGCAGTCAGGTTACCTTCTTGTCATACTTGCCCTGGCGAAGTCTCTGGGTGGTGTCACGTCTCTTATCTTCATCAATCTGAGAACAAAGAAGAATAATTAACTTGCAATTATCACCTACTCCTCACTTGACAGGTCCAGAGGGATTAGTAATGTCTGTGTGTGCTACACAGAGAAGCATAAACCTCTCTCTCTAGGGAGGATCACTACATGCCGCAGAAATTGTGGGACATCCATGTCACTCCCAGGCCCTCCACCTGCTGTTTTCATGCTCTGGCATTATAGAGACATAACAATGCACAGGAAATAATTTGTAACAGAGACTGGAAGTCAATACCCAGCCCATTCCCCCATCATAAAATGAGCTTTACCGATAGGAACAGGTATATTCTATTAGATGGGGAATGATCTCTATTTCTTCAATACAGCAAGTGTGGGTTAAAAAAAAAAATAAAATTAACAGGTCCCCATCCTACCAGAGCCATAGGATGCTGTAGTCAGAACATGTCAAAACCCCAGCATTGATTGTCCTTAGGAGACAGAATCGAAGATCCAGCTTTGGACACTGTGCTTCTCTTACCTTTAAACTAACATAACTTGTCTCACTGGTCTCTAGAGGCAGGATTTCCTCAGGTGGTATATGGGACCATTTCTTCCACCGGCGCTCATTATCTCTCCTGTACTTCCTGAAGAACAAGAGAAGCCTTCTGGAACATCCTCCCAGGGAACCGAAACCCACAACAGGAGATTAGGACAGGGAAGCATCTAGCGTCAGGATGACACAAGGATGGTGTGACAGGTTGATGAGACTTGAGCAGAAGCCCTGTGGCTCTCATCCAGTTTTCCAGTTTGAGGAAACTCCTTCATTCTCCTAGCTTTGGGAAAGCCTAAATGCTCATTCATTCTGTAGCAGAAGAGAAGAGATTTAGCAGAACAACTGCTAGGCAATTGCCAGAGTCTTGGGGGTGGTCAGAAGAATTTAAAGCATAAAGGACCATCTGGATTTTATCATTATTAAATGTACTTGGAAGAGAGGTCCCACAAACAAATGTAAGCCAAAGGAAGTCCTGCCATCCACAGTGGTTAGTAAGAACTGCTGTGAATACAATGCCAGGAGAGGAGGTGCTGAGTGATCAAGTGCCTTTTTGTGGGTATCCCTTGTATTCTGCACGTTTTGTAAAAATGAGGGAAGAGTCCTAGGAAATGGGAGAAAGAAACGGCTGTCTCCCCTGCAGAAATTCAGAGCAAGCAGTCTTAGAGAAAAGCTACAAGACAGCTAGTGCTCATCAAATGGTCCCCTTACTTGTGTAAGTCCTTCCTCGACTAAAAAACTGCACAGGATTGACTGGAGAGTTTGCAGGAGAATCCTAACACACTGATAACTGCTGGCAAATGCTCCAAATGGCAGAACCCATACTACTGACTAATAACACAAATATTCCCTTGTTCACTACATTTTTTTAGCATATATTTTCTTAAGAAAATGAAGACCAAGAATTGCAATAAGAACTGTTTTTCTCTGTTCTATCTTGTAAGGTGTGTCTATGTGTCATTAGGATGCGCTAGAGTTCAAACTGGTATCAGCTGGTTATTAAGAACATATCAAACTGAATTAAAACCTACTAGACCTAATATTTAGTTACATGTTTTTCAGGACTTACACTTTTTACTTTGCAGTCAGAACTTCACAGGTAGCTGTGGAATAGTTCAAGTGTGCTAGAAACTTAGGAGATAAAGAACAAATAATGAGGCATTTTGTTGATTTTCGTAGGAATTTCTCTTCTTTGCTTGTTAGGGGACAATCTTCAGTAGCAATTATATTTGAGAAGTTTACTCTTGTTTTGACACTAAAAGTGCAAGTTTTATTCTAAAAAAGTCTCAGAAATCTCTTCTATATTTGATGCTTGGGAATATCACAAAGATATGTATACAATAATAATCTAATAATCTAAACAGAATATTTAGATTTTATGCATCTGCAAATACGGAGGAGTATAATATATTTTACAAGTCCCTGCTTTTGTTTATTAATTTTCATAGGCATTGCAAACTTTACTGTCTGTATGTGAGTGCTTAGATGTGGCGATGATTAGCTCCTACATATCTTGAGTACAACTGGATGTATAAGAGTTGTGTATCTTTATCTTTGATTTTTCCCTTGTTTTAGTTAGCAACACAGATTGGTCTACTCAAAATAAGAGAGCCTGAATGGCATCTGTTTCTAATAAACTTTTCTTAAGATCTGATTTTCTTGGTTTTTTTCTGAAGTTCTCCGATACATAACAAAAATACAGATTGAAAAGAGAGGCACAGGTAAGAAAATTTTTTTAAAGATTAAAGAAAATCCTATACTTTGGAACTGTGGTGGGATTTCTTCCATCAAAAGGAGGCATCAATTATTTCTATTTCTGCTTTTTCCATAATGATAATGCTGCATGAAATTCCAAGCTGTTAAAAAAATTTGTATGCAGGGTGTTGACTGAGTTGAAGGAATGGATCCATGCAATGAAAACACCAAAACCTCATGGTGTTCTGACTCCTACAGTGTCTCAAGAGAAACACCACCTTCTAGATTGAGCTTTTATGTCACCAATACATTAAAGAAATATAAGTGAAGAAAGAAGAAAGCCAAAGATGGGTCATTGGAATAAGATCCCAATATTACCAGGTGCCTGGGCTCTTCTGGCCCTTGCTGCTTGACCAGAGGCGGCAGCTGTGGTGTTTTCACTTCAGAGACGCCCCTGGCTGGCTGTATGTTGCAGCTGGCACTTGGAACAAGTCCAGGCAAGCAGGAATTCAGTTTTTACCTCTAATGGAAAGGCTTTAGGTGAGGTGAAGAGGAAAAGGAGATGGATTCTGCTGGAGGGTTAATCCAGAGTTTTATTCCATGGTCACAGATCTCTGAATCTTGGTAACAGCTCCAACAGAATCCCGACCGCATGGTCCCGTGTCTTTTTAAACCCAGGGAAAGGGGGAGGGGAAGG
The DNA here is from genome assembly GCF_051311805.1 of Agelaius phoeniceus. NCBI lineage: Eukaryota > Metazoa > Chordata > Aves > Passeriformes > Icteridae > Agelaius > Agelaius phoeniceus. Next base: position 25,647,149 of record NC_135269.1, on the reverse strand, counting down.
GGTAGGTGAGCCACCAACCAGGTGGGAGGGGGGCAGTCTCAGGCGACAATGACACCTAGATGGGTCAATGACCCCAGGGCTGGGAAGCATCTTTTGAACTGCACCAACCAGACCACGCCCTTGCTGGAATGTTAAGATTGATGGACAGCACTTAGCAAGGGGGCAAGGGGGAGGGGAAGGGACACCTGAGGGACTGGGAAAGGTGAAACAGGATATTGCTTCACACCGCAACAGGTATTAAAGTGGAAAAATTCTGAAGATTGGTGTGAGACTTATATTTCTGTGTATGTATAGGAATCACAGCTTTTTAGCAGATGCAAGAACATTGAACCTTGCTGCATCTTCTCCCTTGATTATTAACCTGTCATAACAACACCATGGATGCAAGCACTACTTGGCATATACCAGAGTTCACACTAGGGACAACCACACAGGTCTGCAAGGTAAGCTAATGAATGGCTCTTCAAGGAGGGATCAAAGGCATTGTCCTAGTGGGAAAACTGTTCAAGGACAAACAAACAGAAAGCCAAAGGGGTTGGTACCTTAGAATCAGCAAAGAGATGATGAGAACTAGAATCACAATTCCCGTGAGCGTAAAGACAGCAATAGTCAAGATGTGTGGGCCTGCAGAAAAGAAAAAATGAAAGATAACTTCATGGAGGATGCTGAAAAACAATATTGTATTTAAGAAATTACCCTCATACACACATGGAAATCACAGTAGCTGACCAAGGATACTTTTTTGGTCACATCCAAATTGAGAGGCTTTGGTAAAGTCCAGCACTGCCTTGGAATGACACTTGCCTCTTTCAATGTGGGATGAAGCATGACCCAAGCAGTGCAGTCTTACATCCCCACCTGAGGAATGGGCAATCTGTGGGCACACCCAGGCAATGGTGCTACTGTGTGGACTGTACTCTTCAGTAGGAAATTAATATCCTGTAGAGGGAAATTAATCTGGTGGCAGCACAAAGCCAGTAAAGTACCCTTGGAAGCTGCTAGGAGCCAAATAGTTTGAAAATCATGTTGTTCAGGCATCTGAGGACTTAGATCCCAAACCTACAGAGCCCACAAGGGTTCTAATCCTGAGCAGGTACACAGGATGAAAAAGGCTGGGAACTGAATAAGGTTTTAATGATTGTCTTACTGTGGAAAAGCAAACTGAAGCCTCTCTCGTGTCTGTTCTTGGAACTTGGGGGTACTGGGAAGGAAAGTTGGTGGCCACCAACTTCATTTGAAGAATAACAGGCCATTGTCACAGAGCTTCAGCTGGTGGTCACATGACTAGAGTGAACCTACTTTACTGAGCAAATGTCTCAGGCAAAAAAGGCAGAGGAGAATCCAGTTTTGCAGATTGCCATGTTGATTAAGGACAGTAAAAGAGCTGAAATATTCAGTCTTACTGAGGCTAATATACTTCCGTCTGTGCCCAGGAACAGAAATGAAGGGACACAGGAAAAAAAAATCAAAATTAGTAAAGAAATAAAAACCAAATGTACACACACTAGCTGCCTTCAGAATCAAGCAGCAATTGAGGAAGGATTTTCAACATACCAATTTTTGTGCCTGTATCTGACATAGGATTCCGTTTATGAACTCCTCTAGATTTTGGAGCCAGATTTCTGTTTTGATTTTTCTTGTTCTGGGTATCACATCTCCCCACTTTCTTTCAGTATGTTCATCAGGGCCTCTTCAGTATGTCTAAGGGCCTCATGGTAATTTAGTATTAATCTGATGCTCTCTGATGAAAACCATCAGTACTATCGTTCTCCTCCACAAGTTAAGTCACCACTATAAAATGAGAGATAAATGAGAATGGGCGAAATACTTTTGCATGAAAATTGTCTGAAACTTCAGGTTTGTGAATTGTGGCATGCAGCTTCCACAAACAGATTACAATTTTCCGAGGAAGTGCTGTGGGACCGTAATTTCCCTTCCCTGAGGTTCTGCTGCCACCTTCTGGCTCTTAGATTTACAAGAGGCAGAGGGAGACATTAACTGGTCCTCTGGAACCAGAAACGTTTTTTTATTGAAGAATGATCTTATCTATGTTTAGAATGAGGGTTAAAACTTTCTGAATAAGGGGAAAATATGGATGAGCTCCCGTTTTTTTCACGGAATACTAGGAGGAAGGTAGGCAGCAGAACTGGGTCAGCTGTTCTCAGTTATGGCTTAGGAAGAAGCAGGGCTCTCTGGTTGTCTCTGCTGTTCACCTACCCAGAGGAAAAAAGATATTCCAGGATGGAAAGTTTTGACTGGCTTTAGCGAGACACAGTGATTACTTAAACTTTGACCATTCTCCTTTTTTGGGGGGGGTATATTTATTTAGAATCACAATGAAGGAAGGTTTATTTTTTTTTTTAATGTGAAACAAAATAATCAAGTGCCTTTGGGTGGCAGTTTCACTTTAAGTTTAGTATGGCTTGGCCACAGTGTCAGGCTTCAGTTAAGCACTAGATGTTAAGCTACTGACATTTGTAGACATTGGCTTTCTGCAATTTTCTTTCCCCCTTGTGCAGCAGCTTCAAACAAGGACATACTGAAGAGAATATTTGAAGGATATTTCAGATCCACTGACAACACAGCATGTTATGGGGCACAAGGGATGGATGAGAATGGGACTGGAGCAACATCAAGAAGACAGGAGCCAGAAAGCACAAAGCTCATGGAGCTGGTACAGGGAGACCTTGTGGCTGATGTGTGCAGTGCTGCTGTCTCTGCAAAAAAACAGCACTCATAGTCAAACCAAGGGAGACCAGAGACTTGACCAGAGATGAAAAATGAAGCTCCACTGAAATCCCTCTGCTCTTCCCAGAACTAACTTGAGTCTTATCAAAGCTGCTGCCTCCCTTCTCCTGGTAACTCCCATGGGTCTCTGGCAATAAACCACTACTCCTGCCTCTCTTATGAGGGATAAAGCCTAATTTTAGGGCATCTGATTTACTTTACTGAGGAATAAAAATGTTTAAATTTTACCACCTTATTGTGAATGGACTCTTAGTTAGCAGAAGATGTTTATCTCTCCAGTTATGCTTTGCCTACTCCCTAATGGAGGCAAGCAATACAGCAAATTAATGGGACTACTTTAGCAGAGACTTTTAACAGCAGCATCTCTAGATTCTTACTGATGGAATGACTTAGGTGAACACTAACCTACTGTGCACTAACCCTTGCAATTACTGCCACTGCAATAATTTTTATTCTGCATATCATACCCTGAAGCATATGCCCTTCCATTGCCAATCACCATGTGGCAGCAGTCTTAAAGGGGGAAACAATCTCAGTCTGATCAGACTGCCGAGGCTCTACTCTGCTATGCTGAATAACAAGGGACTTCATCCATTCTATCCAGGAGTCACCAAAAACTCAAAAGGAAAGAAGGTGGTGATTTCTGAGATTTTAGATTTGAAGTATGGGTGTAAATAGAGCCATAACCTAGTTTCCCATGGTCTTTCTTCAGAGTCAGCTCTTCTCAGAGCCCCCTGAATCTGCACAGTGCTGCGTCCTCTCCCCAGCTCCCTGCAACAAGGATAAAGCAGCAAGAAGAAGCCACCATGATCCATCAGATACAGAAATGCAGAGTCAGATAACTCATCATAACCTTAATTCTGCTGCCTTTCCTGGACACTCTTTCAAGCAGTTCACACCACTACCATATTCTAGTGAAGATTATTCATTTGGGGGTGACTTCTTCTGAAATACCCCATGGTATTCCCCATAATCACTGGTACAGTACTGAGTTTTCAAGAGACTTAGTATCAGCACCAAAACAGAAATAAAGGTTTTGAACTGGACTGGAGGCAGAGAACATGGTGGGGATGAGGCAGGAGAAGGAAAGACACTGTTCTGCACCCAGCTCCTTGCATCACTGGCTGGGGGCAGTGTGAAAGTAGCATGCTGGATCACACAGCAGGTGGATCTCAGGACTGTGTGACTTGTCTTCAAAGAGGTAGGTGGTAGGTTTAATAGGTGTCTCACCAGTGCCTGGAGTATCACTGGGCAGCTTGTGATTCTTCCAAATAAAATCCGGACTGTTAGTCGCCGCGCATGTGCCATTGCTTTGAGTGTTGAAATACAGGAGAGGTTTGAACTGCGGATGGGAGGAGGGAAGAAATGCAGTCAGCAGGTGTGTTCTCCCTCTTTTGTCCCTTGCTCCAGACTACCCTTAATAAATACATTGCCCAAACTCAAATTAATTTTCCTGCTATAGTGGTGCATTTCTCAGTGTAGCCATATGCTTGGCTGCTATATTCTTTCTCATTCCTCCCCTCTCTCTGAAAATAAATTTACCAATCCCACAAAATACCAGCTACACTTCACTTACTGAATCACCAGATTACATCAATCCTGTCAGTCTCCAGCACACCTCACATGACCCCTTTCTGGCATGCACAGAATGCCTTGGCACTCCACCACGCCTGCTGCAGTTATTTTCATCATTCTTATGCAACAGTACAGGGCATTCTGTTTCTCCTTTCATATATAAGGTTGAACAGTTGCACCCTGCACATACGTACATAATTTGCAGTCCGTGATGTGTACAGCACGGTCAGATTGGTATCAATGTCTCCAAATTCATCCAGAATCACAGGACCCACTACACCTGCAGACACAAGGAATTCGTTAGAGGGCTTGCATTTTCAGAAACACAAATATGGGGCAGGAGGGATGGGATAAAGAAAAGGATTTCTGATACTTAGGATACTTTTCTTCTTCAGGTATGTGCTAGATACGTATCAGCTCAGTGTGGTGCTTTTAACTTTTCTTTTAATACCACACTACACTTTCTCTACAAAATCCAATAAAAAGTGTTGAACTGACAGCACTGAAGAGGAAAGTCTCCCTGTTGCTATAACAAAATATATTTGTCAGATTTCTTCAGCATACCAAGAATGTCAGAGTCACCTCCCTTGAAGAGACCATTTTGGAAGTGAGAAGCAAAATAGTCTGTTTCCACCTGCAGTTTGAATCTATCTGCAGTAAAAGAAATACAAGGATACTTTCATTCCCTTTATTCTTTTGAAAGCCTAATAATAATGTTTTTACCATGTTCTTTTTGCCTTTAGCCTCCTCTCTCTGTACATCAGCAAATGTGCACATTGAGAAATTGCCTGTGTAGCACATCACAAGGATTTTAAGGTGGAACTTCCCAAATCCCTCAGCACAGCTTGACTCAGCCTGACTGCATAAGTCAGTTGCCTCAACATGAGCACAAGCTTAGCCAATATCCACTACTCCCGAAAGTCTCACCTTTGTTTTCCCCTTTTTTTATAAGAGGATTTTTTTTATCAGCTTCAGATTGTCCTTTTGCTGCTCTTGATGATGACTTGTTTTATTTCTCCTAACTTCAGTATCAACATTATTTTAGTTCAGCAATTACCTTCTCCCTTTTCACCTCAAAAACTGATGCTAACTTTTTCATGGTCTACCTTCTTAATATCAAAATAATTATTGTATGAAATCCCTACTGTACCAGACTCCATCACAGGAAAGAATGAAGGTGGTTCAAAACCTATCACTTTCAGAATTTTTTTTAACTAAACCTATAAATTATGACGAACATTACAGTGCTGTATTTTGGATGAGTAAAAACGTTTGTGCAACTTAACTTTTAAACTTAAGCAGAAGAGATAAGTTTACTGACGTTCAGAAAGGGATGCTGTCTCCAGAAGGAATTAGTAAACTATATTTTGCCAGGTATTAGATACCATGGTTAAAACAAAGATAAGCCTGCAGCCTTTCCTATCTTAGGAAAATCTGGGAAACTTCTACACACATATTTGCTGAATGTAGGTGGGGCATAAACACAAAACTTTGAGTCATCGTTTTGGTACAGATCTCTGATATGAAGCAACAACTGGGACTATACTCCCGGAGAGATAACATTTTCACTTCTTTGTATAAGTTTTGCCTCTGTCTTTTCCTAATGATTGAATTCTGTGATTTTAAGCCCATGGCCTACAAAACAAAAGCCCACCAGTGCTAGACAACCTGTGAGAGGAACAAGAAAGTTGACTAAGAGGAGCCAACCCACTGTCAGCTGGCCTACACCCACACTACAGGCACCCAGGCCTACATGGCTTTGTAAACTGGAAAAGGTTGAGACTACTTCATTAAAGCTCAGCCAAGTGACTTCAGAGTCATTTTGAACATCAAATACTGAAAATATTATATAAAAAAAAAAAAAGAACATCAAATACTGTAAAAATTATATAAAAAGAAAAAAGTCTGCGAATAAAACTCATTGAAAGGCTTGGACTTGTTTAGGGTAGAAGTGACTTGTCCTAAAGTGTTTAAAAGAGTGTTTAAAATGAAATTTCTTTCCCCTCATCAATTTAGTGAACCCTGCAAAGGACAGTACTGTTTTTACCTTCAAAAGTGGTATTTCGGAATTCACGGATTAAATTGAAAGGTGACATTGGGCTCTGTGAGATGACAAATTTCTTGACACTATGTCCAAACAGCAACACTGCATTGAAATAGCCAGCAAGAAAGTCATCTTCCATCTGGAACAAAAGAAAATAAAAATGACTGTTTGAGAGTTCCTGTTTCCGCCATAAGGCTATAATAACCTTGATTGGCTCCATTTGGCAGAAACTCCAGCAGAGAAGACCAGAATCTGCTGAACACTGTGTGAGTAGATGGCCAATGCCACATGAGCGTTCTCATTTCAAAAAAGAAAGGCAAACAAAATATATTTTTGATGTATGAAGACAGGAAGGTGCTGAAAACTTAAAAGAGGCCAATAGGTAAAGGTCTGGCATGCTGATCCTGGTGCAAAGGATTCAAGAAATCCTACACTGTAGGTTCTTGGCAGTTCTGCTTTACTAAGTGTGTCCCAAAGACCCTGGCTTTGGATATGAGTTTCTGTGCAGATAATTCAGTGTGGTGCCAGCAAGTTTGGGCTTCCCAGTGGCCACAGCTCAGGGGCAAGGAGCTATGCCAGAATTTCCAGCAGCCTGCCATAGAGCTGGCACCCAAAAAGCATTGAGCCCAGGCTGGGGGATCTAGAAGCCCTGTAAATCCAGCCAGAACCTTCAGGCTGCCTGCTGGAGAGCTGGAGCTCAAAGCCACAAATCCTGGGATGCAGAAACTATACAAGAAGGAGCTGGTTCCTTTCCTGGGCAGATGGCAGGAATATCAGTTTCACTAAACAAATACAGCATATTCACAGGTTCTGCTTTTCTGGAAATTAAAAAAAAAACTTTATTTCCGATGGAAAAAAAAAAGTTTCCTGTTTTTGAAGCTTATCTGGAAAGCCACTCAAAAGAAACTGCAATGGTTGTCATCTCTTAGACATATCTGTGCAAATTATTCAACAATTATTAGTTCTGAACTTTCCATGCTCACATCTCAATTACATGTACAGATCTTTCTTGAGTGATGCCTTGCAGTTACATGTAAGAGTGTCAGTCACTCAGATGTGGAGTGGTAAAAGCATGTGCCTGTAAGTCTCCCTCATGCCCCGTGAATAAGACACTTGCAGAACAAATTAGAAGTTTGAGTTGAACTTCACAAAGTAGGAACATGACATCCTGCAGATTTGCCTTATGATACTACATTTTGACATCATTACATCAGGAAAAAAATACCATCCTGCAATAATATAAAGGAATATCATCTTAGAAGCATGACAGGGGATGATTACAGCTGCATTTTTAGTTTTCATTTCCTCATACATGAACAGGAATGAACCAAATGCAATAATCAGATATAAAATAGTGTTCTTACCAGGATGTCGTCCTCCATCTCTATATAGTCTCTAATTACAGTATTGTAGCTGTAATTAGCTGGTGGCAGAGTCAGGACAAGTACATTGTGCATGTAATCAGCTGAGATGTTCTTCTTGAAGTACACGTTACTGCAAAGCAAAGCACAAGAGCCCCATGAACACTGAACAACAGGCTCAGTAGTATCCATGATAATCAGTCACTTGTTCTCCACAGTTCTGTTATTTAACAGGTTAAAACAGTAGTTCTAAAAATAAAATTTCATAATGCACACAACTCTACATCATTCATTCCCTGATGCTAGCTTTTGTGCCTAAATATATTAAAAGGTAGTATCAAGGCAATCTCCCAATCTGACACTCAAAGGTTGTTGTGAACTACGGTTATTATTGTAACTGTTTGTTTTCTACCCTGCTTATTTCCTCTTTTTTTTTTTCAAGTGGAGTTTATATTTATTAAAACTCAGTTTCTCTTTGGAATCTACAATATCACAATCATAGTTTCTTCATGTTACTGTGCCTGTCTCTGAGCTCTTCCGCACTCTTTTTGCTTGTTCCTCTAATTTTGATATTTCCTGCTAGAACTGAGCACAGCAGGAGTTGCACTAAAAGCATTTAACAGGAGGGAATGAAACAATCACAGAGGTGCAGAGAGCAGATTATTGATTCATTTGTTTAATCCAGTGAGATAGGAAAATCAGAGGAAACTGTGTCAACTTGAAAACTCTGCTAAAACAAGCAGAATATGTTGTAGCTTTCAGGTATCCTTGGTTTCATCACTTTGACAGGCCATCTGGAAGTGCTTCACAAATTGGCCACCACCAGATTCACATGTTAAAGAAGAATTTAGGAATAGATATTAGTGTCAACTGGCAGCATCTGTCATTGCTATGGCTAGATTAAGAGAAATAAAATAATTGAGCCTTCTCCCATTATTCATGTTTGACCATCCTTTTATTTTGTCAGTCAGTACTGATTGGCCATCTGATTGGATTCTTACACCACAGCCCTGTACCTGCCTTTCCCTGAACCTTCTGACTTTTACAATGCACTTTTCACCCTAAAGAACTTCAAAATGTTTCTCCATCCAAGCTTGGGCTGAACTAGCCAGTTGAAAAGAAAACCTCATTAATCTCCACCAGACTGGATAATCCCCCAGCATCCCACCTCTCTTGAGGGAGACTTAAAGACTGTGTTTGTGTCCTGCTTGCCAGACAACTCGGAGCTGAAGAAAATTTAAATCTACTTTTTCAGAGGCACTTCACCCCTGGAGAAGCATGGGACTTTGCCTATTCTCCCTCCTACAGCTTCAGTTTTCATCTGATACATCTGTCTGTATTTTGTTGGGCTTTTTTTAAGAAAAATAGTGTGATTCGAGATACTCAGTAAAATAAGGGGTCTGTAGAAAGCTTAAGAAGAGCAGCATATAAAAAAGCCTGAGGCAGCTGGGTATATCAGCAGGATGCATATCACAGCAAAGAATCCCCTAATCACCCTCACCTACTGTAATGCAACATCTATACCTACAACACCAGTGGTAAAGCACTCACATACACTGTTCCCATTATGCATTTGCAAAGAAAAAGAGTTGAGGCCAGTTGCCTCAGGAAAAGCAAATGGGAATTTCTAATGCCTGGATAAAATTGTGGAATGCAAAAGCTCTTAAAGGCACTTCTGAAAAATAGATATGGTGAAATTGAAAGCGTACAGGATAGAGAAGATCCTGGTAAAACCTGAACAGGATCCACTTAGGAACCAAAGGTTAAATCCCTGAAATCATTAACCCAGAGTTTCTTAGAACTGACCTGTTATGGTCACCTTTAGACACAAGAGCTGGGAAGTCCCACTGGCCCTAGAAGTTCATGGAATCTTTTTACTACACCAACAGTGAAGTAACTTCAAGGCATGGGCACACACATTTGCCTTGCATTCATCCATCCATCCATCCATCCATCCATCCATCCATCCATCCATCCATCCCACCAGACTGCCCCAGGCAATTAACATTCTCCCAGACTGTGACTCGCTATGGCAACTGGGATTATACCCAAAAAACATTTGGTTTAGGTATCTACACTTAGTTGTACCAATGTAATCTCTGCTGTGTCACATAGGTTTAGGGCCAGAGATCAGTTCTCAGTCCTCGTATATAGCCAAGGCTTTTGAGGATACCATTGGTAAAGCAAATTTTTGTCAGACATCTTCTATAAAGAGTTTTGTAATTAGCAATGTTAAGAGAAAATTAAACAATAGAAAACCAAGGTTGTATGCTAAGAAGCTTCTCTGAGAAGTTATGTTTCTGTGGTTATAGAGATGTTGAGGAGATGGTTATAAAGTGCAAGAGTTATAAACTGGGAGAACAGTTATATCACATAAATAATTTAAAAATTGAATAAATGGAGTCTAGAAAAATACTGTAAGTCTATTTACATAATTGTCTGGTTGAGCAGAGTGTATGAAAAATGTACCATATCTCAAATGGACAATATCTCACGTCCATTCTGACTTTGGACTCTGTGCTTCTTTCATGGTTTCCTGCACTGAGGAGCCCCAGGAAGGCATTAAACCTACCTGCTCTGTCGCTGCCTTAGAAAAATATTATATGAACCAAACAGGATTTTGTAGAAGATGTGCCATGAATTAAACACTACGCATGTTATAGAAATGGCAAGACATGAGGAAAGATGGCAATAGAAAACATTTTGTAAAAGAGCATTTCTTCAACAAACCAGTTCCACTCAGACTATTTCCATTAGCTATATCCATCAGCAAATTGCAGAGAAAAGAAGAAAAACAAAGGTGATACTTTACTTGAAGAGATCTATCAGGATGATAACGATGTCATTATCCACCTTCTCCGTCCCTAGGTCTGAGCTGACATTCTCTGGAGAGCCACACATGATGATCACTACAGAATGGGCAAAAATGGAGAGAGATTGGTGAGATTTACAGACAAGAAGATGGTGTTTGCCTGCTCCCCCATGTTTGAGTAGCAGGCAGTAGAGCAACTCTGGGCTAAGGCACATTGTCTGTGCTGTACTGGGGCCCAGGCACAGAGCTCCAGCCTCTCTGCAGTAAAGCCACAATATCTGAGGGGAAGTGGTAAAAGGTGCTTCAACACCTGCACCATTTTCTGTCTGATTGCACCAGAGCACTACCATTATCCCACTCAAATAAGCATTAGGAGTTGTGGTGCCATAACAGCTACTCAATATGAACATTTCTGGGTTAAATAGCCTCCAAGTAATGATTCCATTAGCTTGCTTACTCTCACAGTCACTTGGCCTGCTGATGACAGGTGCTTAGTCTTAGGAGAAGATGAGGTATTTATTCATTCATTTTTCTAGTTTCGATTAATCATTCCCAGAAGTGCCCCTTGATATCAAAATGAGGTCCATGAATGTACCAGGGCTGCAAACACATGAGTGATAGAGAGCTTGCAGTATCTATATTCTTGTAGTATTTAAAGCCCTTCTTAGAGAAATTGTGATACCTGGATTTCTGAATCTCTCACAAAAAAGAGCTTGTGCTTAGATGGGATAATGTTCCCCAAAAGCTCTCTGGAACCAGGATATTCCCCCATATTTTATGAGGACGAAGAGAGGAATCTAGGAACTTTGTGCCATTTTATCTTTACATCCATGTAAAATGGCGTATCTTTGTTTCCACCATTTCTGGTGAAAGGCTTCCCCTATAACCTAACTAAGGGGTGGGTTTGAGTTCCTTGGAAAAGCAACTCACTTGCTGGGACAGTGCAGCCTCAACCCCTCCTTACCATTGCTCTTCCGGTTTGGATTTTTCACAGTTTTTCTAAGCAGCTCTGGAGTTCTCAAAATATCCTTGAACTTGAGTTTTTCAGAGAACTCTGTGATTCCAGCATCTAAAGCATTCATGTACCTGGCACAAAGGAGCAAGGATATTGTCAGGAAATTGCTAACTCCTCACATTTTCCTAAGATGTGCAAGATAGGCTGTTCAGAGCACACAAGAGTGTTTATAAGCTGGTATGAAACCTTTTCTGCAGCAATAAAAGTGGAAGAACCAATACATGGCATGAAAGATGCAGAAATGCTTGGAAAGTCTACCAGAAGTATTTGAGCGTGGTTATAGAAAGGGTGAATTTGGAAATTGCAATAATCTAATGAGACATTAACAATTAAGAAAAAATAAATCAGGGATATGGGAAACTGCAGGAAGTGAGATTAACAGGGAGGCAGAGCCAGGACAATCTGCTATTTAAGACATCAGTGGTAATCTAAGAAGGCACATGTGAAGGTCCAAAGGACTAAACAGGAGCTACAGAAAGAACTGAGATAAAAATCACACATGTACCCTGACTGTGAGAGAAGCAAAGGAAGAAAAGCAGCAACAAGAAACCTATACAGAATCACTTAAAACTTGAAGGAAAAAGTGAGCTCAGCAAAAAAAGCAAGTAAGTAATGTTTGGTAAAAGATTAAGGAAAAACAGTCAGCTCCTCAATTTTACTCTCGCTTCTTGAGAAGAGATATTCTATCTGAAATAAAGTTAATGCAGAGGAGAAACCAAAAGAACTCCCTTTGTTTTTAAACTACATGACCTTTGATCTACCAGCACTGAGATCTCAGTCCTATGAGCTACTAAATACCTTTTACTTCCTTTTTTTCTCCAGGAACAGAATCATTAACTGCTAATTACAGAAACATATGCATAGTTGAAACATAACCTGATTTTGCTATCACTGTGGGTATTCATTTATTTTTATATGTATATGGGAAAAAACAATTAGCTCGTACAGTAATACTTGTGCTTTAGAGAAAATGGATCTTTTCAAATTAGACTTCAAAAACCTTTACGTTGACAGTTTCTATTAGGGCAGGATGAGATACATGGTTACAACTAAATTAGGATGAAAAGTGGGCAGAGATACAAAATTAATTTTTTTGTTGTTGATTCAACAATAAAGGGACTTGAACAATTCTGAAGTCATAAAGAAGGTCCTGGCCAGAAGCATTTAAAAAAGTGAAATAAGAAAAACTTGGAAAGGTCAGAAATAGCTTCCATGCAATTATTTTACTGAAAGGTATGAAACCTGCAGAATTAAAGGGATTTAGCTAAAGCGTGTGTAGTGCATTGGCAATTACAGCTGCAAATGTGGAGGAGTAGGGCCTGTAGTAAGAGGTGAACGAAGTGCACTGATATTTCAAAGCATCAAAGAGAGGTAATCATAGCAATTATATCATGTGATCAAGTTGCTATCTATACTAAGAAAGAAGAAGGAAAAAATAAAAGTCCATAAATACCTACAGAAGAGTTAAATGGAGATAAGGGTTTAGGTTTCCTAATTCAGAAAAAAAACTCTTTAATTCTGTATCCAAAATAATCCATAAGTATATGCTTCTATCAATCTGAAGCAAATACAGTCATAAATTTTGCTTAGAATTCTGCAAGTCTCTCAGGTTATAAATTAGAAATACATATAATAGTTATTGCCATGAACTCTTTGCTGCTTCTCAGCTACATTTATAAAATTAGTAGGAGAAATTAGATTTTGTTTAATAAATCAGCTTTTAATATCCCAAAATTGGGGAAAAAAAATCAAAGTAGCATAGACACACTCACGTGAGCTGAAAGTTAAATAAGACTCAATAATAGAAAAGTATTTATAAATACCAGTATATTAAAGAGTCTATTTGTCTAAAAGCAGCCTTTGTTTTCAGGCAAGGAGAAAATCCAGCATTTCTGAGAACCAAGCACAACCTGATGTTTCAGGTCACAAAATGAAAGCTGTCTCCTTTGCTCCAAACTGGTGAGAATATAGCTTAAACTCTGCAATCACTGGGGTAATTTTGCTTGAAGAAATGTAAAGCTTGAATTTTGGAAATAACACCTACATATTGAGGACATTAATGTGGAGAAATATTTTAAGAGCTTAGTAAGACCCTGACCTAAAAAGGCATCTATGGGGAGCCTATGGAGGAGCCTCTCATGTCCCACTGTTTATATTAAGGAGGCTGTAAACAAATATTTTCATCACAGACAGCATGTGGGTTACATTGTCCAAAGGAAAAGAAAAGGCTTGCAAATATTTAAAACAGACTGAGAGAAACATTCAGGTAAGTCCTACAGCTAAAAGCTACAATCCATCTTTTCCTTCTCTTGTTCCTTGGTAGTAGTAAGGCACCTCCCAGAGTGTAGGACTGAGAGAACACTTTGCAGAAACCATGTCTGAGGGTGGAGACAGCATTTATCAGAGGTCAGAGGTGGATCCAGATCTTACCAGAGGCATGCCTCTGAGGTTTCACTTCTCTTGTAAATGTAGACAGATTCCCAGGTTGTGGTTTTGAATGGCAGCTTAGAATGTCTCCAAAAATGGAAGAAGAATTGGTTCAGTTTCCTGGCTGGGGTCAGAAGGCGGGTTAGGTTTTCTTTGTAGTCACAGGACAGTCCAAAACTCCCTACAGAGATCATAGGCAGGCTCAGTATTGTTTCAAGTCTGAAAAAAAAGATAAGAGGACAAGTCTGAACAGATTGCTGTTGCACCAAGGCAGCTACCGATTTCCATCCTCACCTCCCTCTCCTCTTGTGCCCTGAGTTAGTTTAACACAGTTAATTTGAACCTGAACCAGAAGGTTCCTCAAGGTCACAAGCAGATTTCAAGCCTGTATTGGTACCAAAAAGCCCTGTTGAACTGCTCTAGGCATCTTCTTGCACTGTTCCCAGTTACCCCTACCCTTTTGGGTACCACACACCATTTCACCCCCAAGGGTTATGACAGGAGTCCAAAGGCTCAAGACAGGCTTCTGCTACCTGGATGCCATTCCCATGGGATGGATTTAATCTCCCTATTGGGACAGTGCTGCAGGGTGACAGCTTTTTGCTGTCAAAAAAGCTTTACTTCTACAATTCAAAGGAAAAATCTTTTTGTTTCACAAAGGTGTATTTTAGGAGCTGTGCAACAGCAGCAGTCAGGGAGAAAAAAATTAAGGCAACCCTCTGCTGACAAGGAATTTGTAAAACAAAAATCATTTTATATACAGAGACAGTAAGCTTTTAAGGACGAAAGTACATTTCTGGATGCTGCGATGTTATCAGACTAAACTCAAAATGCTTTTGTTCTTGTATGCTGTTTTCTTATAACAGGGAATTTTGCCTGCAAAAACCATGGCTGTAAGAGTTGTTGGCATTATTGTGACAAAATTTTATTTTCCAGGTAAAGTTCACTTACCCAACTACAGGGGTTTTACTTATTGCAATAGAAACAGACATAGATGATGTAATATATAATGACAGGGGGAGTATTCACTAATTAAACAGGCTTCTTTTTTTTTTTTTTTTTTCCTGACAGACTTAGAATAGATGAGAATAGATTATTTTGGTTAAAAGGGACCTACAAAAATCATACTGAAATAATCAGGACTGACCAAAAGCTACAGGATGTTATTCATAGAAACCTAGAATGGTTTGGGTTGGAAGAGTCCTTAAAGATCATCTAGTTCCAATCACCCTGCCATGGACAGGGACACCTTCCACTAGAGAACTTACTAACTGCATTGTCCAAATGCATTTTAAACTTGACAAGCTTAAGGTATGATCCATCTGTCTAGGAAGGCTGTTCCAGTGTTCAGCCATGCTCCTGCTAAAAACACACTTCCTAATGTCCTACCTATACACACAGCTTTGAATCATTCCCACTTGTCCTGTTGCTGAATCCTAGGAAGAAGACATCAGCACCTCCCTCTATACTTGCCCTTTTCAGGAAGCTGTAGAAAGCAACAAGGTCTCGCCTCAGCCTCCTTTTCTCCAAACCAGACAAACCCAGTGCCCTCAGCTCTTCACAGAATATGCTTTCCAGCTCTTTCAACAGTTTTGTAAGCACTCAAAGACCTTCACATCTTTCTGAAATTTTGTGGGGCCCAGAACTACATAAAATGCTCAAGGTGAGGCCACACCACTGCTGAGTACAGCTGGATAATCACCTCTCCTGACCAGCTGGTGATGCTGTGTCTGATGCACCCCAGGGTAGGGTTTGCCCTCTGTGCTGCCCGGGCACACTGCTGACTCTGGGGGTGCCAACCAGCACCCCCAGATCCCTTTCTGCAGGGCTGCTCTCCAGCTGCTCCTCAATCAATCAATCAATCATTCAACTTACTGTCAGGAGTTAGCAACTTCCCTACTAAAGTTGGGCTTTGGAAGGGTTTTTTTTCCCACCTACCAAACAGAGTGGCTATGCATAAAAGTCTTACTGCCTTGACTGTAGACCTCGAGGTGTCTGATGTACTCTAAACCAATGTCTCTGCAGGTTTGTTGCTCACAAAACAACTTTGTTCAGCAGCTGACATCTTTAACATCACAATATAAGGGGGAAGAATTGGTACTTACGAGACCATTTGGAAGGTGGCATAAGTGCAAGCGGGTCCTATGACAGCACAGCCAAGTGTGCCGTTTTCCTGCAAAGAATCAAAAAGGGTCATTTGGGATAAAGCAGAGGACTGGCAGAGAGAGGAGGATGGGAGAATGAAGAAATTTGTAGGATATGAGGAGTCACAGAATTTACCTAGCAAAAGCAAGAGAAGAGAGGAGCTACAGAAAGTTTAAAAGAACAAACATGAAGGGGAGGAGGAAAAAATCTCAGAAAGTCTAAAAAAGATAGGGTACAACATTTGTTAAGACACAGACAGCAAGTAAGGATTAAAATATTGTTATAGGTGCACATTTGAGATTAAACACCCCAGAAGAGTTTGCATTTGCTGAAGACAGGGTGGTTGGTATTAGAAGGTCCTGTGTATCAGAAAAATTATTACATAAGTGTATATGAAACTATTATTTAAAAAAATCCTTCCATGACCATCAAATGAGGCCTGATCTGTATCTTTGTGTGTCACGAGGGACAATTTCTTAGCAAAGACTAGCGCATAGACATAGATTAGTAGACTTAAAAATTCTCATTGGATTGACCAAGTTTCACTCAGAGGTGTGAAAATCTTCAGAAACTTGGCTTCTTGTAATGCACTGATTTTAACTGAAGCTTTTCCTCATATTAAAGTATTCACATAGTTTCTCTCACGTGACTTCTGTGATTTCTAGTGAGAAGCAAGCACTTCATCTTTGCCCTTTGGGCATAGTTCCATAACCACTGAATTGGTAACAGTGCCAGCCTAAGGATTTCTCTGCCCGCGTCCCCATCCTCACCACAGCTCTCTCTTTTGTGTATTGTGTAAACTGATGGTGAACCAGATCAGGATCTGATCCAGTTAGAAATTGACCTTTTTTCTCTGCTCGGGCTGTTTTGAGAGTTTGAGTTGCTGGTTTGATTTTTTTAGTTAATTGTTATTTGGGTTTTTTTTTTAATGGATTGCTTTGGCTGTCTGACCACACAAAGAATTGTGCAGATATAAAAAGAAGGTAACTTAAGCATAGGAAAAGGAGCCAAAAGCTGAAGGCAGTCTCTTGGAAGCATTCATAGAATCTCTCTTCAGTATTTGCCTACTTCTTTTCACAAAACATACAGGAACATCTTCTCTTTAAAAACTTCACTTCCCTGTCAAATTTCTTTGGAACTGAATAGCAGGATCAAAGGTTAAGAAGGAAAGACAGAGACACACATGCACACCAAGGCAGAAGGAAAGAAGTCTGCTACTCACATAAATGGCTTTGATGAGCTCCACACCTTCACAGGTGCTAGTACGGCAGGCTTGTGAGACATAGAAGGATGAAGTAAAGGGGTGGAAGGTGGCATTCACTGTAACATTTTCTCCTGTAACACAAATGGAAAAGCAAACAGCATCATGAATTGCAAGTAACCACTAATACACTATTATCCCTCTCCTTCTGACACAGGTCTGAGCAGCCCTATACTCTAAGGTCGCCCTGCTTCTGCAACGTCTACCTACAACCTAACCCACACCCCCACTACTATGGATGTGACTGTGAAGTTCACTCCAGGGTGGACTGCTGACTTCTGTTGAGTGTTAGTACTTTTAGTAAAAAGTACTTTTAGTGTTGACCATTACTAGACAAATTTTTTAAGGCTCTGTAAGAAGTAACTGAGACACCACTTTCCAATAAAATTGGACAAAATCTCTTAAACTAGAGGACAGGTAGGGAATAGATACTATTTCTTTTATTATTTCCTTGGAATCTCTTTTTCCCATGATATTCTAGAGAGTGACAGTAGATTGGTGATGTTGAAAGGAGAGGTAAAATATCAAAATAAATAAAAGCAATATGACTCTAAATGAAGAAAAATATGGACTGCAGATTCTTCACACTTCAGATCGTGATGTGATCAACAGATAGGATCAAGAGGAAAATTATTTTCAGAAAGTAGAGGCTAATCCAGTCAGGAGAGGAAGCAATGGCAGCCCAATTACTGCACGAGATGGATCACTGGTCTTGTCTGATCCAGTTTAATAATTTCCACATTACCAAACCGAGCTGAACATCTCCAGAGAGGCATGCAGGAAGAGTCTGCCCAAACACCATGAAAATATATATGGTTCTGCCCATTTGTAGAGCATTTCAATTTATACAAAGAGAGGTCATTATTTCCATAAGTTCTACATAAGATGGGCAAGCAAGGAATCTGTCTGAGAAGCACCTTGCTAAAGGTCAGATGAGTAGGAAACTGTGACACAAAGTGTGACAAGAAATCACAGGAAGAGAGGGATAACCAACACCCATTGGCTTACCTGTCATCTGGAATTCCTTTCGTACCCTTTCCAAGGCTTGTAGCACAGCTAACTTCACACCATCAGTACTTGATGGGAAATCCGTGTAATTCATGAGCATCACATTGATCACATAACTGTTGTTGTTACACTGATCTGAACCCACTTTCTTCAGCAGCTGTAGTGAGGAAAACAAAGGCCAAATGGCCAGCACCAATACCAGTTCCTTCATCGTTGCTCAGTTTAGACCCATTGTGTGTGCTCTCCCACTTCTTTTTGTCTTCTAACTCTCTTTCTTTCAGATACTCTACATTGATTTTGTTCCTGGATAGAAAGAAAAAGAAAGAAAGAGAGAAAGAGAGAAAGAGAGAAAGAGTGAGAGAGAGAGAGAGAGAGAGAGAGAGAGAGAGAGAGAAAGAAAGAAAGAAAGAAAGAAAGAAAGAAAGAAAGAAAGAAAGAAAGAAAGAAAGAAAGAAAGAAAGAAAGAAAGAAAGAAAGAAAGAAAGAAAGAAAGAAAGAAAGAAAGAAAGAAAGAAAAAAAGAGATTTCCAGAGTCAAAGACAGGCTATGCGATTCTCTCTCCTGCACTTCCCTATTCCCTTCCCTGCCTTCACCTCTGCCCGTCCCTCTAGTGTACTAGGTGGCACTTCAAGGTGAAAACTAGCAGTAGCAAAACTCAGGAAAAGAGAGAGGCTAAAGGTTGCTGAGAATGTTTGCTCATGGAAAGGCTGAGGCTATAAACTGAAACATTACCAGAAACTTTGTATGATAAGTACACTAACTCTTCATCACATGCATAAGCTGAGAGAAGAAAGAGGAGGGGACAAATGAACCATAAGGACAACTCTCCAAAATGGAAATAAAATATAAGGTTTGTTAAAGCCTAGAGAAAAACAGATGGTTACTTCATGTTTGCATTGCCCTACATCTCTTGATTACATTGCCACACCATCTCTGCTGATTGAGCTCATAAATTGAGGGTGTATTTTCTTCTGAGATAAGTTACCAATTTCATTCCTTTAGCTTATAACAGTGAAGTACTTTTTGTGTTGGCAAAAATGTCTCACTTGCAGACCTTCAGACCAAAGCCTTTCTTTCTTCTTACAGACTCATACAAGGCTTGTCCACTTATGCTCGCCCAGCACTGTGCATCAAAGTGCCCTGGGTCTGCCCCTGCTCTCATCACCCTTTCTCACCCCCTCAAATAGGGGCCCCAGATATTCATACTTTATGTGATGAACCTCGCATCGGGTAAGGATTAGCAAAGCTGAAGGACTCTCAGACCTACACGACCAAAGCTAAATTTTAAATGCCATCACAAAAAAAACCCCACAAAACAATAACAAACAACGAACAAACCCCACCAACCCACAAGCCTTATGGAAAATTCTAGGCATTCTAGGCACAAAGGAGACAAATTTAAATAAAGTATAGAGTTTGCTTTTGCTGAATATGGGGTGTTTATGCACACATACGAGAGGTTCTTTTTTTCTACTGAAACCTACACTGAGGCTGTCAGATAATAAATCAGTTAACTTTTGTTATCTTCCTGAAATAATTTAAGACAAATAATGAAAATAATCAGAAACAATGTAAGTAACAGGGCTTGTGATATAAAACAATACTGCAATTTCATGGCTTCTTTTGAAGCCTATATTTAGAAGGTATTGAATACACTTCAGATATATTTGCCCAGACCTTTTTATGTGATTCTGTTTTAATACCAAATTACTATTGCTTGAATCTAATACCCAGAGAAGACCATGACCCAGCATTTAAAAGTAGTTCATAAATATCTCTGCATATTTAATCTAGCATTTGTAATTAATAATACAGTAATTCTAAATTAACAGTCTGTCATGTAAACATGTGGACTAGTATGGTTGGCTAGAGCCACAGACTGGGAATGGAACATGGCTTTTCCTGTGGAAATCATCTGCTCATCACTGGCTCATTTTATAGGTATTTCCAATGTCCTTGAAACTTATCCAACATAAGTCAATAAGAGATTTATCATTAACTTCCGCAGAGCAGGATCTGCATTTTTATACTCTTCTTAGCCTATCTGGGAGAAACAGTCAGCATGAATAATGCAACTAGAACTGAGTATTTTACACAGATGGTCACACAGGGAGTATGTAATGGCACTGAAGTCTCCCTGGTTTCATATCTATTAATGTATTTATTTGGTTCTCTTAGCAGGTTGAAACTGTCCTTTAAAAACAAAAGTAAAATCAATGATAGCCTTATCACAGCATTTCTTTTTACTCTCTCCCTTGTCCTACACCATCACAATGCCACAGCACCAGCCAAAATATGATATAAATTTAATTGTTGACTTATAAACTTTCTAATTTCCTGGTGTGTATGTAATCTCTCAATGAATTCCCATGACAGAAGAATCTGGTGACGTGGAGCAGCAGGGAGTGTGGCAGGAGGCAGCAGCTAGGATGAAACTCTCCATAAAACCTGCCAAACAGCACACTTTCCCTTGTATCTTGGGGCTTTGGACATCAAACACAGTTGCCTGGCAGACTGATCAGTAACATCTGCCTCATGGCATAAGAGAGACAAAGAAAAGCTGTGTCATTGCACTGTAAATATGACAGTTACTGTTACTATAGATGTTCATGAGGGTGGAGAGAAGAAAAAGTAAATAAATGAGTCAGATGTGTAAAGGACAATATTTGATAGGCTTGCCACAAGGAAAAAAAAAACCATCTGTAAGTTTGTCCTCGTTGCTGCCTCTGCTTAAGGCATTGTTAGCCCTGAGGAATAGAAGAGACACAAATGCCAGTCCATTCATAGTGTCCTGGCTGCAGAACACAGTTAAGCTCCCAAGGAGCCAAACAATTCCTTCCCAAGGTCCAAACCTAGCAGTTTATAAATCCAAGAGGTTAATAGTGATACAAACCAGACAGCTACTCAAAAAAACCTTGTATATCTCTCTAGAGCACTCTCTCCACTATCTCAGTAACTTTTCTCCAACCATGAGCCAGCTCTCACACATCCAAGATTAGTCAATGAAGGATAAGTTCAGAAGTTCAGAAGACAAATAATGTGTTGGAGGCAAAAAGAAAGCTTTATGACTCCTGAAGGTGACTGCAGCTTTAACTAGAAATACTGGCTTACAACAGAACTACAGGTAATGGGATCATCCTGAAAGCACAAGCAAATAACTCTGCCTTCCTCTGAAAGAGTGTCTCTCATGCATGGAGAAACAGAGCAAGAAATTCAAACACCAGCAATATCCTGCCTAAGGTAACCTCTCCTGACAATCCACAAAATATTTTTAAAGCATATCTTGTAGAACTATTTATTCTCCCTTAAAAGTTCTGAGATTTAATCACTGTCTAAGGAATAAGGTGCTAAAACCCAGCATCTGACA
Source organism: Agelaius phoeniceus (assembly GCF_051311805.1). Taxonomy (NCBI): domain Eukaryota; kingdom Metazoa; phylum Chordata; class Aves; order Passeriformes; family Icteridae; genus Agelaius; species Agelaius phoeniceus. The sequence continues at coordinate 25,625,386 of NC_135269.1, read as the reverse complement.
TCCCCAGTGCAATTCTTTTTAGCTGTTGCTTCTAGGCATCAGCTACTGCTATAATATTGGCAGAAAGGTAAAAAAGATCCTCAGTGTTACATATCTTCACTATGTGCAAGTGTCTATCCAAGAAGTCAGTTCTTCAGTGAACATCAGCTTCAGACCCTCATCTTTGTAATCCTAGCATGCTTAACAGCTCGTGGAGGTCTCCCCTTCAATCACTGTAGGTTATCACTTATTTTGGCTTCAGCAGCACAGGGATGATTCAGATTCAGATAGGCGGGCCTTGTATTTATTTGTCTGAAGAAAAAAATTCAGTTCCTCCCCAACATTACCTGTCCATATATTGTATAGATACAAAACATCAATATAGCTCTCTTTAGGCAATCTTATAGTCAGTGTTAGATTAGAAATACCACCTCAAATTAACTCACCAGAGAACTGTATCATTTGTTTTTGTGAAAAGTGACTTTCAGTGCCTGGTTCTACAGTACTTTAAAGCACTGTATTTCTTCTGCCCTAGGATTTACTGAATAATAAATTACTAGATATTATAGGGTGTATTTGCAACTGATAATCAGCACTGACTTCCTGATCTAAAACTAGTCTGAGAAGTTCTCTCTGTCTTCTGGAAAATTCAATGGTAGTCAGAGAATGAAAATTCCAGAAATCTCAGAAGAGCCAAAGACTTATGTGACAGTATCGAGTACCTGCAGTCAGTCAAACTGCTATTAGTAGTACTTAGTAACAATAGTCCTAATAAATCTGAAAATAACACAAACATGTTGTCAGCTTGTCTTCAATTTCTTTGGCACCAAAGACAGCCAAGGTAGCATTTTTCAAGCCACTAGTTTGTAAAGAGGCATGCATTGTGATACAATCATCTTATTTTGCAGATTAACATATTTTGACAGTGTCCTTCACAATGGAATTTTTCCCTGAATATTTTGCTACAATTATTTCTCAATGTCATTTAATGACAATTGTTGCGATCAGCTTATGTTTTTCACAGTTGCACATTATTTTTTATTTTCTCCAGAGCCAGGAACTTTGACAGTACACAAGAATATGAGGTTACATTAAAATAAAAGAGATACTGTAAGTCTCCAGCATTGCAGAACTGAGAAATGTGAAAAAGGGAGAGACAAAAAAAAATCTGAAAATATTCTAAATAAAAATAACAGTAGATGTACTTATGTTCTTAATTCTCACTAACTCTGAAAACAAATTTCCTTGATTTCAGTGGCACAAAATCTATCATCTCTATGTTTTTGAATAAGCAAGGCTGTCAACATTGTTTGCATAAAATACAGAGTTTTTAATAAGAAATATGCATGAGACATTATATGTTGTATAGTTCATCATATTTAGCCAACAGGATAAATGCTGAAAAACATCGATGTTGTTTTCAAGTTCTAACCCCTATTACTAAGTCTGATTCCAAATTATATTGATTGTCTGGGACTTTACCAGCACCTACGCAGTCTTTAAAAAGATTCCAAAAATCAGATTGAAGAAAAATAAAATAGAAATGTTTCAGTTTCCCTTTTCTCAGTTTTGTTAGAAGTTGGAATCACAAATATGGTTACAGACAGAAAAGGAAAAAATACAGGACTGTAACATCTGTGTTTATTTAATGTCAGTAACTTAATGGTGTCAACTGGAGAACATAAAGATGTCTTCTTTAACTTTCAATATTAGAGACAGACCAGGGGTATGAAATAATCTTTTCCCATATTTTAAATTATTTTTACAATACTTCTACTATCTAGGCTTAGAGGACAATAATGTAAATTATTATTAATATAGTTGTATAGTATACATATATAGCAGCTGTATACATAGATATAGTATTCATGTATAGAAGCTGTATAGCAGCTATATTGACTTTTCAGAACTGATCTTTTTTTCTTTCTCTTTTACTACAAAAGAACATTAAGAAAGATTTTGCAAACACTATCCTTTGGAACCAGCAACTGATAAGCAACAAGCCTGTAAACCAACATAAAAACATGTGGGTCATGTGATGCATGATCCTGATAGTTGAGCATGATAATATAGCCATTCCCATGGGTTATTGAGAGTTCAGGTTCCTGCCATAATTTAGTTGCTGGCACAGATTAGAATGAAATTACACTGCAAAGCACTGACTGTTCTCATCAGAAGTTATCACTCTAGTAAGAGGAACGCTACAGACAAGGATAAGGAAAGTGGAATTGCATCCTATTACCAACAGCTTGGGTGGTGGCCCCATCTTCCTATTGATCTATTATGTTGCCACTACCAGAAGGTGAAGCTAAATATGTGATGTGTCATAAACATCTAGCTCAATTAAGAAAGTCTTCTTCCTGTTAACTCTTTCCCAACACATATATACATTTTGATGTGAATATTTTCTATCCACCTAACTTGTATACTACAAAAATAAATAGTAGGAAGTCTTTCCTATTAACTACTGTTTTCTTTCTCTAAAGGACTTTGTTTCCAGAGTGACAGGACACATTCACCTTTTCAGCGTACTGATTTGCCTCTTTCACACACTCAGCAGGATACATCTCTGTCAAGAGACAAATGTAAGCTATCCTTAATGGACAAACATCTGTTCTGCTTATCTTTACAAAGGGAAATGGCTTGAATGTGTAATAATTTATGTCCTGGACATATATTTCAGTTTTCTTAACCTCTTTCTATTAAACATTACACATGTTTATACTATGTGCTGGGATGGAGTTATGAGATATTCAAGCTAGTGCACACTTGATCCTGTAAATCCAGATGGCAGCGGAACATTGTGCAGTTATATAAGCACATGTCCTGGGCCAGTACAACTGCATTCTTTGGGACACAGCACCTGCAGTGATGTGGCTTTCTGGCTTGGATAAGTTTGTGCAGACACAGCTCACCATGCATTCCATTTTCAGTTCTATCACGGACTCATACTGGACCAGTGGATTGTCTTGCCTCCCCTCCTTTGGTTCTACATATATAAACTTCTAAAAACTTACCTAAATGTAATGCTAAAATCAAATACAAGAACAGCTTTTTTATTAACTTGACTGAATCTTGATGTCAGGTACATGCTGGAAATATCAGAAAATTCTGAAGGTGCATTTTCCACAGACCCATAAAAATAACAGACATAAACATGAATGAAAACTAAAGTTTCCCCTTTCCAAATAAAGTTTAAAATGATGAATTTTCATGTCACCATTTGGAGGTCTTTAACTGACACAACATTTGTTTGCCTTCCTGAGCTGGGTAATAGAGACAGAACAAAAGCATTAAAGGTACACATGATCCATCAACTTACGTGTTTCAGCTTCTCTCATCATGGGTGGTCCAGCCAGGGTAGATCAAGACTCAGAAGTTGCTGGTGCCATGAAAAAAAAGAAGCAAGTATTGTTCAAGTTCCTCGCTTAAAAGGAATCATTTCCCATTTTCTCATCTCAAGGGATTGCCTTTGTAGCTGTAGCAGGGGAGCATTTCATTGCTCTCACTTTTGTGTATCATTTATCTTGAGATGTCAGATGTTGTCAGGTGCATTTTCAAAGGCACAAGACACAGAACATGGTGAAGCATCATTACTGAAAGAACATGATCTTACCCAGATATTGTGGAAATTGAAGTACACGATTGTTGCTGATGCAAAGGTCATGTCCTAACCTCTTGCTTTACTTTATATTATGATAAGGTTTTTTCCACTTCTTGCTTTTGCTTTCTTTCCCTTTTTAAAATTTCCTTCATCTCCTTTTCTTAGATCTCACTTTCCAGTCTCTGTTTTTTTATTTAAACACTCATTGCACCCTCTGATGATTACCTTGGTGTTTAGTCATGAATGCATGATTTCCCTTTTGCTGCCATTAGTGTGAGTAAATTCCCATTCTCCCAGCAATTCTGTGTGGAAATAAACATGATCATTAATAATTTTAGAGCTCGTAGGCTCAGGATAATGGCACTGGCTAAAAGAATAGTGGAGGTAAGAACTGCAGCAGTTTTCCAGTATTATTCTAGAGTAGACAAACTTCTTGACTTGTCTTTAATTTATGAATTGTCATCTTAGTGTTTCAAATGAGGAAAAACTATAACATTTCCACCTACTTTGTATTGCATCTTAGTAAAAATTTCTACACCAGACATGCTAAAAATATTTTGGTCAATTTGATGCTGCTATCACTTTTTATCACAGCTGACATTGTCATTCTTGTGCCCACAGCTAACCCACTGACACTGTGTATGTTAGCTCTTGGACATTCCCCAGCTTTGGATCCACCACATACAAATTCAGGAGCCACTTGGAAATGGGAGAAACCAGTGGAGCAGCTGAGAGCTTTCTTTCATTTGAGTTAATATTTTAGCTGTATTTATGTTGATCCTTAGAACAACGGGGTCTTCTGAAAGAATCTGTTAAAAACCAGAAGAAAGCAATGTAGTAAAATTGAATTTTCAGTTACTTTTTCTTCAAAAAAAATAAAAGAATCTTACCTAATTGTACTATCTGCTTGACCACATGAAATCAAACCTCTGAAAGGGCAAATAATTTCAGAATTATTTATGGATATTAATTTTCTCCTGACAGAAATAATACCTTACGTAATAGAGAAGAGCTATAAAAGCAGACTAAATTACTTGCAAACATTCTTTATCACTTTGACTAAGTAATTAAAAATTAACTTCTTGCAGAGAAATCCTTTGTGGGAGAGTGGAGTATCTGCCTTCCTTCTTTGTGGCCTGTGGTGTGAAAGCACATTCATCATCAAGGGACACCGTCACAGTGCTGTTCTGCTCCAGTGGTTTCTGGTTGCAGAGCAATCTCTCAGAGCTCCAAGCTGGGTGTATCATTCCTGGGTCAAGCCATCTTGAAGTGAGTGGGACACAGTAAATATGGAACCCACACTCTGAAGAAGCAGCACACAGTTCTTTACTGCTGGTCTGTATTACAGATGATTGCAATCTGACAGGATATATTTATTCATACCAAAAACAAAAGCTGGGGTTTTTTTCCCGATAAAGGTAGAAATGCAGATACTTCATTAGTTCTGTCCATGGATATGTTTTTTTTTAGTTAGTTGAGTTGTCAGCAGTAGTGTAATGTTTTAGTCCCCTGCACTGACATTTCTAATCATAGAAGGTTGGAAAAGATCTCTATGGTCATTGAGTCCAGGCATCAACCTAACACTGCAGGTCTGTCAGTTCCCATGTCCCTAAGTGCCACATCTACTTGTCTTTTGAACACTCCAGGGATGGTGATTCCACCACTTCCCTGGAGAACCTGTTCCAATGCTTGACCATCCTTTCAGTGAAGAATTTTTTCCTAATGCTCAGTCTAAACCTCCAACAATATAACTTGAAGCTGTTTCCACTTGTCACTTGGGAGAAGAGACCAACCCTCACCTTGCTAAAACCCCCTTTCAGGTAACTGTAGAAAGCAGTAAGATCTCACCTGAGTCTCCTTTTCTCCAGGTTAAACAACTCCAGCTTCTTCAGCCACTCATCCTTACATTATTAATCTTATGAAAATATGTTCTTTGATGTTTATCTTTGTATACTTTCAAGACTAATCAAAAAGAGATTTAATCTGTGAAAAATCTCTTTTTAGCCAGGGAGCAGCTAACAAGCAAGCTCTAAGTGATGTCCAGGTTTTAGAGAGACAAATTAGTTGTTGGTAGAACTGCCTTGTCAAGGTTTAGGGCTTGACATATTTCAATGATCTCAGACCTATATGGAGGTTAACAAAGCTTGGGAATAAGGATGTACCACTGATAGTGGACACAAGGAATGTAGAATTTATAGGCCACAAGGACATTTGGCAGAACCCCCAAGACAAGGAAGAAACTAATAAAGACAGCTCAGCGACTGTGCTGAACCAGCCCCAGCTGGGTACAAGGTAATTGGCAGTAAATTGTGACCACTGACTGATGGCCACTCACCCAAAAGATTATGTGGGCTAATCAGCATTAAAAGTGAGAGACTCATTAATCAATAGAAGAAAGGCTACTGATTATTATGGGAACTTTGTAATTTGCGGACAATGGACCTTAATGCCTTTGTTTGCTAAAATGGATAAACAATGAAAAGTTTTGGTAGTTGTCATGCTGGCTTTGCGCGCTTGCCACCCAGCACCCTCTTCTGTGCAGAACTGTAAATACATCAAAGACCTTGTGTGTGGACTGGCCTCTTGAACACCGGGTGAAAAAAAACCCTATTTTAGGACAATTAGACTTTTGTTCCAAATCTCTCAGCAGCTTTGCTGCCCTCCTTTGGACAAGCTCCAGCCCCTCAACGTCGTTCTCGTCGTGAGGGGCTCAAAATTGGACACAGGGTTCGAGGTGTGGCCTCACGAGTGTACAGGGGCTGGCCACATTTTATCTGACACGATGCCACTGGCCTTCTTGGCCACCTGGACACGCTGGCTCGCTGTCAGCCAGCACCCCCGGGTCCTTTTCCACCTGGCTGCTTTCCAGCCACTGTCCCAAACCCGTGGCATTGCTGCGACCCAAGCGCAGGACCCGGATGTTCAGGCCAGGGCCCAAAGGCGAGGAGAGGAAGCGCCACGGGCTTTGGGGGAGGAACCAGCGCGCTCCTCACTGAGGCGGCCTCCGCGGAGATCGCTGCCCGCCGAAGGGGAGGCGGAACCCTGGGGACGGCGCCGGTCGTCAGCCGGCGCCCTTTCGCCGCGGCCTTCCGCCGTCCCGCCGTTACCCCGGCAACGGCGCCGCCGGCGCAACGCGAAGCCCGGGCCCGGCCGCAAGATGGTGAGGGATGGCGGGGCGATGAGGGATGGTAGATGGTGAGGGATCGCAGGATGGTGAGGGGCGGGAAGGGATCGCGGGATGGTGAGGGGCGGTGGGGCGGTGAGGGATCGCAGGATGATGAGGGGCGGCGGGGCGGTGAGGGATGGTAGGATGGTGAAGGATCGCAGGATGGTGAGGGGCGGCGGGGCGGTAAGGGATAGTAGGATGGCGAGGCGCGGCGGGACAGGGGACGCGGCGGAGAAGGCACCGCCGAGGGAGAGCCCGCTCTGAGCCGGCTCCTCTTTGCTCTCTGCTCAGATGCTCTCTCGGGCCAAGCCGGCCGTGGGGGGTACCCCGCCGCCGGGAGACAGACGGAGGAAGAAAGGGAAGGAGGTGCCACAGTTGGAAGAACTCTTGGCCCAGAGGGACTTCACCGGCGCGATCGCCTTGCTGGAGGTGACGGGATCCCCTCGGGAGAGCGGTATCGTCGCTGTGCCCTCAGGGCTGCGGGGCGAGAGCATCCCTTCCCCTGCCTTGTGACCCTCTCGCCCCCTTGGGCCCTGCAGCGGCACCTGTTGCTCCCCGCTTCACAGAGCCGGGTTTGGCCTGTGAGGGCTGCCTGCTGCTGCTGCCCTTGGAAATGTGAAAGCAGCTCCATCCCAGCAGCATCCACAGCTGTCAAAACGTCCGTGATATATGATAGCCTAGTATTGCTTTGGTTATCTGTGGGGTTTTAGAAACTCTGGCAGCTGGCAAAATTCTTATATTCTTTATTCCCTGCAAAGTTTAAACAGCACGTAGCGGAGGAGGAGGAGGAGGATGGCAACCTTTGGATTGGATACTGTGCGTTTCATTTGGGTGACTACAAGAGAGCTCTGGAGGTAAGGTGGGGAAATCCTGCTTCCCGAGGTTGGAAACTGGGATGTTGTGATAAAATAAGGACAGCAGGAGGAAGATGGTCTGTAATAGGGAAAAGCCCTGCTAGCCAGTTAAGGTACAAATGTACAGTAATGAGGCAGATGCTCTGGGAAGCAGTTTGGATTGGGGGAAAATATGGTATTTTGCCTATGAAAATAGAACTTGTTAAATATTATGTACTGACTTATTTCATACTAGGGTCAGTAGCCTAATTTGTTCTGTTGAATGTCATTGTTCATGTCCTAAATCCATCATTCCCTTTTTGCAGCTAGGTTTCCACAGTTTCATTTCTGAGGTTTAATAATATTTCTGTCTTCATTGTGTAGCTTATCTGTGATAGGTATGAAAAAATTCTTTCTTTAGAGGTTGATGCCCCTGACTATTTAATGTACTTTATTGGTCTTCTTTGCATTTTCTTGTATTAGGTAATTCAATTAAATGAGGTGGCCTTTTTTTCTAAAAGCTTTACGTCACTAAAATATATGGTAATTGTTCAAATATGTACATTTTAATGTTTACCTCTTACAGTTCTGTTGTGTCCCTTCACTGTGAAATGTAACCGAAGTATAGCTGGTTTTGCAGTCTGTGAACTTGCTTTCCCCAGAATCAATATTAAAAACAGATGTTAAAGTATTAACAAAAGATAATAAAAAGAAAAGAAATAGATTATAGAACAATGATGATATTTTCTCTCTTAGATAAATGGTCACATGCATAAGATGCATACATGAGCTGAAAACTCTAAAGCTTCTAAGTAAGAAAGGCACAAGGCACTCTGCCCTTTAAAAATTGACGAGAAAAACATCTGTTAGAGTTATTAGAAATGCTCAGTGAATCAAATGGATGGTAAACACAGTATAGAAGTAGTGCAAGACATCACGGTAAATTAATATTCATGTTTAGACTTGTGGAATTTAGATACTATGAATACAACAATCAGTAGCTGTAGTTAATTTACATCCATGTATTAGGTGTTAATAGGCAGTGCAAGTTTAAAAAAAGAAAAATGTTCATATACAGATGGAAAATAACTTGGAATTTCTTTGAAATAAGAAACAGTTTGAAAATAAATTTGAAATAAATTCTGTTTTTTAAATACCCAGTAGATGCTTTTATAGCCAGAGTAAATTTTACATGTTCCCTTCAACGAAAAGGCAGCTGCTTTTTTTTTAAATTTTCCTAATTAGTTTTTGCATGTGGTGTTTGATTCACCACTAGGTGATGCTCTTGATTCGGTCTTTTAAACACTGCAACATAGCCTTCATTTTCCTGGTTATCTGCCCAAGAAGGGACAATAAAAGGTTTGTATGAGCGATTTGTAGTTTGATTGATTGTGTATGTTTTAAGTGAGAGATCACAGGGCTTGTCTTCCCGGATTTAATGCTGGTTTTTTGCACAGTGATAAGTCCTGATAGCTTTGTAATTTTGTGGTGGCATGTGGGAAAGGAGCCTGTGCATCTCAACATAGTTTCTCTGGGGACAGAACACTCTAGTTTTAATTTCTAAGACTGTAGGTCTCATTCCACCGCGGAGGCTGAACTGCCTTTTAGTTATCAAATTCTATGTTGAAGTGTAAAATGCTGCTATCTCATCTGCTATGTTCCAGAGGTGTTGTTGCTGTATTCTCAAGGACAAATTCCTTGATAATCTACATCCTTGAGATCTTGGAGCACTCTTTGGGGAGTGCCAAAAGCACTGTAGATAAAATACTATGGGTCAAAGATTCTGCTGAATTATCTAGATGACATTGCATATAACCTAAATGATTTACACTGCTATGTGTTCCTGCAAGTGACAACACTTAGTATGTGTCACTGTATAACAGTTCATGGTCCATGTACCTGATGAGGGTCTTCAGAAATCACACTGTTCCATGCTTTTATTAATGATGATACTTTCTTAGTGAGCCAGGCGTGTTGGTTGCATAGCAACTTTTGGAGAAGCTTGGGAATTGTGATGAGGTGGCCATCATGCACCACCAGGAGAAACAGGGAATAAGTGAAAAACACACAGATGTCCATTCCAGCTCCAGAAATATCTTCAGAGAGAATGACAGCAAAATCTCTGTCACGTTCATGTGAGAGAATTCACATTCTCTTATCACAGGCACACCAACAACTGTTAAGCGTCCTCTAGGTAGGGCACTAACCTCAGCCTCACTGGGGTCATACTTTCCCCTTCTTAACAGCAGATGCCTTTCTCAAAGGTTATGCCACTGCCACTGGTCTGGTAGGGATCATCCCTACTGCTGTACCCCAGTTTACAAATGCTATTGCAATAGGCTTGACTCTTCAGCAGTGATGGTGCAGTTCTTCCTGAGGGACTGACTAGCTTCCTTCATGGACAAACTTATTTTTTACTGAGTAGCTTGTGTCTTCCTGGCATCATATGGCAACCAGAGCTTTCGTAGTATATGGTGACATCTAATTAGTTTTCTGGAATCTTCCACATCTAGTGTCCATAATGGGAAAAAAATCATCTGTCTTTCTGCAGCAGCTGCCATTTGTTCATGGCTCAAATCTTAAATCTTCTGAAAAATTTCCCAGTGTCACCCAGGTACCAGAACTAGAGCATCAGGCCAATTATTCTGTTTCTGAGCTGCCTGGTCTTATAAATTGAATCAGCTGGGGCCTTAAGAAAGTGATGGTTTATTAAATTTTTAAATATCTGTATCTACATCTATATCTATACGTATATTTAAAAAAATTTATGAGACAAATTGGCATGGGCAGGTGCTTTTCTTGGTTGGATTCAAGAACAAGTTTCACACTTGCAGTCTGTACCCTCTGCTTCTAGGCACACATGGTGCAGCTGCTGGACATGCTAATGCCATTTTGGTTCATCAGCTACACACATGAGAGCAAAGAATGATCCCTGGGCCAGAGCCTTCAATGCATTGTTTCTGTCAAAATCCTACAACCAGCCAGCAACAGTCTCTCCAATCTGCCACCTAGCAGAGAAGTAGGAGCAGTTCCACCACTTCACTGATCAGGACCTCCTGCCAGCTTGGCTCAGGATAATTTTAGTCGAATCCTAAGTCATGGAAGGACCAGGGCTGTACTAGGGTAATTGTTCATCCATGGTCAGTGTCTGGTCATGCTTGAGTAATTCTGTGAGAAGTGTGAGAATACAGGTACACTCCAGTTCCTGATAGGTGAAGACAAAGTAAAAACTGGATTTTTTTAGCTCTGGGAGTTCTCTAGGAGTCTCTATGATGTCTGTAGCCAGGTTACAATAAGTATCTCTTTGACCACACGTTGAGCAGCCATAGATGGCTTGTTTATTGGCTCTTCAGCATCTGTGTTTATGGGCTTGAAGAATCCAGACATGTAATAAGGGCATTAAGCTGGCCCTCCACATGGTCAGTACATGTCCATAGTTGTGGACAATTGACCCGGCAGCCTGCTTTTGAGGAAAACTGCATGTGTCTAGTGATAGAGGTATGAGGAGGAGGACAGTAAAATAGCAAGGAGTTGTTAATGCTGCTGGATGGCAAAAGCATGCCACAGGTTGACTCTTAGGACAAGTTTGAGAGTATTTAGTTTGTTTGGGTTTGTTGGTTTATTCAGAAAGTAGGGGAGAAAGTTCTTGTGAAGTAGTCTTTGAGAGACTGATGTTGAATGGCTTTCAGTGAGGAAAGGGGCAACAGCACATAGTCCAGACACATGGCCCAGAACTACAGGGTAAGGAGCACTAATAGTCCTAATTTTTATTTTATATTTCCGTAGATTCACATTGGTACTGGTAGAACACTCTTTATATATTGCTTACTTTGAAGGGCCAGGCCATAACATGACTTTTGTTTGTGCACTTTGTCTTTTCTAATTAATCTGCCTGAAGCCCTAGTCAAGAGAGACCTTTGGGTGCATTTAATCTGAATGAATTTTGAAAGATTCCAGATGGTCCCAATACACAGCAGTGGCCTATATCTCAGAGCTCCTTGACAGGCCTACATCAAGATTAAACTGGCCTCAGTAGGAAAGGTTGGCCTCTATGAAAATGTTTTATTTTAAAAAATATTAATCATTATTATGATGATGTTTATGATATTAATATTTATTTATTGTAAATATTGTTGGACAGCTAGTCCCTGAAATATTAGCAAAACTGAGCTGGCTTTTAAGGTGCTCCTTACGAGTTTCTTCTCTGTTTCAGAGTGCAGTTTACTTTTATTTGGCAACAAAAAAAATTAATTCTTTATGCTTGCAAGCTCAAAACTTTATTGTTATCAGCATTTTTGTGTTCCTGGGATTTTCTGTCCTTTGGGCATGGCTTATTTTATCTCATTATGTATATATATCTCTGTCCTTTTCCCCAGAGGTAAGAAGTCTCCCACCCACAGAGGCTCAATCTGCTAAACTCTCCCTAGGCAGAGGGAGCTTCCATTTCATGTTTGGGGAACAAGTACAGAGTCAAGAGGCTGTTTTGCTGGGAGGGATGAGTGGCTTGCAGTGATCTGGAGTACATGGATGACATTCCTTCAGCAGGTCTGATGAGAACCTTGCATGACCCTGCCTGCTTTGCCTTATGCTTCATGCCTCCATGGCTGGATGAAGAGTAGGAGCACCAGCAGCAGGCACTTCCATTGGGATGGTGCTTCCTAGGAATCTATCAGAACAGTGACACAGGAAAAAAATGGCATTTAGAGATCTCCATGCCTCTGTTTTTAGTACCTGTTGTTACACTGAGAAAAGATGCTTATCTTCAGGAGTATAATTGTTTAGTGGCTGCAAAGTTTTTTTGTTTAAAAGAAGTAGATTGAAAGATTGATCTGTTAAGTTTTGCTGTTTCACAGATAACAAGAAATGAAGAAGTTTGTGTGGCAGAATTAAAGCATGTGTAATCAATGTGGATGTGTAAGAAATATCAGAATATGCTATCGAGCCTTTCTATAGCTGTTGGCTGTAAATCTTAAAATGGGAAATGGTAAAGTTAGGAACAGGTTATTAATATTTACTACAAATTACTAATCTTCATCTATAAGGAGATCTTGAATTTGCCCAATACCAATTTTTAGGCTTGCATTTTAATGTAGTGGTCTCCAAGCAATTTTGCTGTACCCCTATTAGTAAAAAAATTTTGAGTACACATCCCCAATGTATATACACACATCTATACATTTATAAATTATATACATGTACCACTGTACTCATATGTAATTATAAAACATAGACAAAAATAGGAACTAAAAAAAGGATGTGATAAAATGAAATACAATTTAAAATACTTATTTTAGTTATTAGTAGTACAAAAAATTTTTCTTCCTGCACTTGATGTTGTATATTACATAACCTCAGACTTAACACACACTTCCACAGGTTTAATATACACTAAGACACTACCTACAGGTTTACAAAAACACATTTAACACTTGCACCAGTAAGTATTCACAAAGAGATTTCCCTGGTGATTATGGCTCCCAGGCTTTGACTGGAGGAGAACTTAAGAAAGCAACAGAAGTTGATTATATTGATGCTTTTATAGCTTACTTATATTGGGGCTTATATATGTAAATAATATTTTTATTATAATATATTTACAATATAAATATGTTTTATATCTCTGTAACTTCAATATTGACAGAAATCTTGCTTATATGTGATGATTTATGGCACTGCTTGTCCCTGTGGTCCGTTATATTGTTGTAAACAAAAAGGTGGGGACATAGCTTAAAATAACAGTTTTGTTGTAAGGACTGCAGTGAACTTCAGAATAAATTGTTTGATTTCAGTAATTTAATGATACATTGTAAAATTGTGGAAGAAAGAATTATATTTAATACAAGTATGCGCTATTACACATTTTTTTAAAATCAGCCCTCTCTTCTGTTACAGGAATATGAGGCTTTAACCAAGCAAGCAACTTGCAAACCAGATGTTTGGGTGAACCTTGCCTGTACCTACTTCTTTCTGGGGATGTACACGCAAGCAGAACAAGCAGCCTTGAAAGGTGAGATGTGTTGCTCTGTTATTGGTTTGAACACTTAAAGTAATTTCCAGAAAAGGATGCAATCAAGGATACTTTAGAGCAAAGTTTTTTGGGTTTGGGGTTTTGTTTGAGGGTTACTTAATTTTAACTTTCATTTAACGGGAGAATTATGATGCAGTTTCCTTCCTAAGAATACCTTGGGTGTGTGGAGCAGCTGGAACTAAAGGAAGCATCTGGAAAATAATTTATCTTATTAATTTCTAAATGCAAAACCCAGCATATGCCAACCAGCAACAAAAGGTTACTTTTCTTTTGACTGATTCTGTGTCCCTGAGCCAGTGCAGATGAAACAAATTAAGCCTGTGAAATCATAAAAAAATAAGCATCTGAAAGAGCTAAGCATTCTCCCTGATGAAGACAAGAGGTCTGTTTATGTAGTTTGAGTGACTTAGTAGGTGGTCTCGTTGCCTTGTAAGTCTGATGTTTGGTATCTGGTTCTTCCAGGTACAGAGTTCAATAGTCACATTATTACAATTCTACTTAAATCTGAACATGCATGGGTTCATTTAAAGAGGAGGAATGAAAATTAGATTCCAGGGCAATTTTTACTGCCTAAAAATGTTTCTGTAGTTTAATTTTGTTGCCCATCACTTTTTATGTATCTTAGTGATTTAGATTGTTTTCTATAACCATAGTATCTCAGTGCTTTTTAAGTAAAATTAGTAGTAGTGATATCCCACTCAACTTCTGACCTGCCTTCTTAGGATAAAACTCTTATTGAAGGATGGGTTTTCTCTGTTCTTTCATTAGTCTTCTTGTCTTGGACTGCAAAATAGAGTAGGAAGAAAATAGTAGTGTACTTTCTTCTGCTGTGGAAGAATGTCTTCCAAAAGGATAGCTTTGGATCATTTAAAAAAAATAATTAGGTTCTCATATCCCTTTAAAATCCTCGAAAAGATCATGCTGAGCTTGAATCCCACAACTAGAAAAAAAAATGTTTTTTTTTTATTTTCAATTGTAAAAAAACCTCATGCAGAGCTTTGTGTTTTGCATTGTTCCAGAGGTGTGTAAATTTCTAATATTCACAAGTAATTTAATCTTTAATGTACCACAAATTTGAGCTTCGGAGATTGCAACCTAGAACTTGAAGTGAATCTAAAAGTAAATGGGCAATAGAGCTTTGAGGTGTCACTGTGACCTAAGGCATGGGGGAAGCAAGGAGCTGCATCCTGTACCAGTTGGAGCCATTGTCGTCCGCTTCACATCTTGTGAGTTACAGCAATCCGTTCTAGAGATGACATATACACAGCTGGCATGCACACTTATTAACTGTGAGCTGGAGGAGAGGGAAGGTTGGTGTTTGTCATGCCCCTTCAGATTAGTTAGTAAATAGAATGGTGAGTGGCAGAGCAAGGGGTGCAGTTAGTGGTACTTGGGTGCTGGAGGCAAGGGTGGGAATATTAAGAAAGCAAGAGCTGAGGGAGGGAACAGAAAATAATGGAGTGGTCACATTAGTTCAGTTCCTGATCAATTCTTGATTTTACATAATTGTTTAAGAAGGACAGCATGCCAGTTCTTATAATGAGGTGCCAGACCTTTGTTGTGAGTACTGTAATCCTGGTGATTTCTGGCTACTTAAGCTTGGTGGGGAAGCAGTCACAGCTGAGGATTTGTAATACTTGTCCTTTCTCCACTTGTTAGCTTGTAAGTGTGGTATATTCCCCTTTCAATCTTTCTTATATTGAGTTTAAAGCTTTTTATTTTTAAGTCAGATCCTCTTTTAGGTTTTTTTAACAATTTGGGATTGCATCAGTGGTGGCTGTTTGCAATATAGTGTTGACAGCTGAGGCCATATTGTCTTGTGCTCTCTTCCACACTTTTGCAAAGACCTTTAAGAAAAATAAAAATACTTCCTTTGAAGAGGAAAAGTCTTTAGAAGAGCACCATTTATCTAATATTGCCTTGAATATCACTGAAAAAATGATAGGTAGTGTTACTATTAGACTCTTTACCATTGCTATTTTGGGATTATTTTGCCTGAATTCTTGTGTAGTGCATGCTGTTTATTGCTGCAGTTATGCTAAACCTATGAAAGTAGCATACTGCTAAAACAAATTCAGGAGAACTAATTTAGTTTCAGCTATAGTTCTAAATTTCTACAGTGACAGAATATCTGTGTGAGAGGGAGTATAAATATCAGCTAGCTTTCTGGAATAGATTTGCCACACAAACATGTAAATATCCTGAAATCAAATCAAGTTCTTTCTTGCCATATACTATTGTTGCTTAAGGAAATTGTTGTTAACCATCATTCCATTAATGAGGAAAAATTAGCAGGATACGTAAAATTTAGGAAACGATCATTAAAAGCCATGAGGTAATTAATGTGTTCATACAGATACATAGTCCACAATCTCTTGTGGAGCAAGGTTTTATCTTTATTTTATAATAGACATGAATTGATCTCTTAGCTTGTTGTTGTTTAATTCAAACTTCATGGAATAGAGTGGATGGGGAGGTCATTAAGGACTGCCAGCACAGCTTCACCAAGGGCAAGTTCTGCCTGACCAACTTAGTGGCTTTCTATGATGGAGTGACTCCATCAGTGGGCAAGGGAAGGGCTATTGATGTCATTTATCTGGACTTCTGTAAAGCTTTTGACACAGTTCTTCACAACATTCTTCTCTCACAATTGTATAGATATGGATTTGATGGGTAGACTGTTAGGCGGATTAGGAATTGGTCAGACAGTCACATCCGGAGGGTAGTAATCAATAGCTCAGAGTCCCAGTGGGCATCAGTGACCAGTGGTGTCCCTCAGGGGTCTGCATTGGCATCAGAGTTATTTAATGTCTTCATTAATGACACAGATGAAGGGATCAAGTGCACCTTCAGCAGGTTTGCAAATAACACCAAGCTGAGTGGTGCTCTTCACGCACCTGAAGGATGGGATGCCAGCCATAGGGATCTGGACAGGCTTGAGAGGTCGATCTGTGAGAACCTCAAGAAGTTCAGCACGACCAAGTGCAAGGTGCTGCACCTGGGTTGGGGCAACCCCTGGAATCAACACCAGCTGGGGGATGAAGGGATCAAGGGCAGCCTTGCCAAGAAGGACCTGGCAGTGCAGGTGAACAAGAGGCTGGACACAACTCAGCAATGTGCACTCAGCCCAGAAAGCCAATTGTATCCTGGGCTGCATCATCCAAAGGAGCATGGGCAGAGGATGAAGGAGGGGATTCTGCCCCTTTGCTCTGCATGGGTGAGACACCACCTGTAGTGCTGCATCCAGCTCTGGGGTCCCCAGCGCAGGAATGACATGGACCTACTGGAGCAAGTCCAAAGTAGGCCACCAAAATGATGAGAAGGATGGAGCACCTTTCCTACAAGGAAAGGCAAAGAGAATTGGATTTTTCAGCTTGGAGAAGAAAAGAGTTCAGGGAGACCTCATTGAGGCTTTCCAGTACCTAGACAGGACTTAAAAGAGAGCTGAATAAGGACCATTATTAACACAAGCATCTAGTGATAGGACAAGGAGGAATGGCTTTTATGAAATGAATGAAAGAGAGTAGGTTTAGATTAGATACAAGGAAGAAATTCTTTGCTGTGAAGGTGGTTGCCCAGAGAAGTTCTATCCCTGGAAATGTTCAAAGCCAAGCTGAACAAGGCCTTGAGCAAGGTGTTTATGGCTACAGCAGGGGTTGGAATTAGAAATCTTTAAGGTCCCTTCCATCTAAGCCATTCTATGATCCTCTCAGGAAAGAATAAGACTGAATGTAAAAAGTCATATAAAAAAGAATTACTGCAAATATAACCTAAGAAGTAGAACAAAAAGGCAATAAAGAAAAAACCCTCCTTGAAGGTTTTTCATTATAATTGTATTTTACCTCCTCTAGGCTTTCTTCCAAAATCCTTTCAGGTATTTCCAGCTTCTCCTTTTCCCCTGTTGTCTGCTCACATTGCAGTTACTAATGTTCCTAGTTCTGAGGTGAAGGTAGAGTTACTTCCAAGTCAGCTACTGTTATTTTGTACTCATCCCATAATGAAGCTCTCAAGTGATGCTTTGCTGCCTCCTTTTGCATCTGTGTTCTCATGCATTGGCTGAACATATGTTTTCTGTGCTCTGAGTAGTCAATCTTGTCTTGAGAGAATGAGGCTTAAACTATTGATCTTGATTAAGAATATAATAATAACAACAAATTATTACTTTTTCATTATACAAACTAATACTCTTATGTTGCATTTATAGTTCTTTGCTTTGCAAAGGCCCAAGAACAGAAACTCAGCCTGGCACACTTGGACTGTGATCCTCACAAGTGATCCGAGTGTTTAGAAGTCAGCATAGTGCTTTCAGAAGCTGTTGGCTTGCACTGAGAAAGAAACTAAGAACTAAAGCATAAGAACTAAAATTGTTCTTTTAAACCACAAAATGTGCACATAAGTGGGGCTACAGTTAAGTCTATTATGAAAAACAGTCTTTTCAGGATAAATGGAATCTTAGAATTAAATTTAAGATTCATGCACAGACAGGGTTGTATTGCTGAACCATTCATTAAAGTTGGGGGTTTTTTTATCCCTTCCAATTTTTGGTGGGAAAAGCTTTGTAATTACTTTTTTTCTTCACATCTCTGCATGTGTCAGATCTGAATGTGGTTTAACTAAACAGAGAACTCATTTTACAGCCTATATTGGAACAAGCAATATTGTACAAAAGCCGAACAGAGATGGGTTAGTAAGAACAATGATCTTTTCCAAACCAGTTTTTCTTATTTGTGAAATAGTGTTTTTCAGGTGTGAAATAGTTATCACCAGTGAAAATGTTCAGTTACAAGCAGGCACAGAATAGTTCCTGGGTTTTTCTTTTCTTATGATTGCATGTTCAGCTACATGATTTTTATCTGCTTTGTTGTTTGTACTCTCTGTCTTGAGAACAGTAGTTATTTTTGGTGCATTTTAGCTGAGGTTTTGAACCAGCCATTTCATAAATGGCATTCCAAAGTGCACAAGTGAAAATATTACATGTTTAAACTCTAAAAGCTACTAACCTTATTTTCTTGGCTGGTTTTTTTAAGTATAGTGGAAGCTACAGCCCAGGAGTAATTAATTTGATTATCTTTAATTTACTTTGTGCTTAGTATGACTGAAATTAAATGTGTGTGTGTTGCAAGTAACTGAACATGGCTGAACTGCCATTTAAGTTTTGTAGGAATGGAAAAATTTCAGTGAATATCCTCCATAAATTTCATTCAAGAAAATTCTGAACAGTTGAGTTGTTCAAATGGGTTTAAATGTAAACCTCACTGCTGGCCCATGTTTTTTTTTTAACATTTTTCCCATTCCCTTTCATTTTCCCGCTCCAGCAGTGAAGCTTTGGTTTTGAGACACAGGGGGCTTCATTCAGCTACTGTGTTCAGATGAGCAGAGTGTTGTTTCTCAGGGACAAGGAGAATAAGGTTTCCTCTGGTTGTATTTTCTGCTATCAGGATGGAGCCTTCTAAGCCCTGCTCCATTGCTACCAGCTCTTGCTAGGTGCGTTAAACATGTGTTCTGTGCCTGTCGATGTGTGAAGGGCTGCTATAGAATATGCACTATGTGCTAGATGGGATTTGTTAATGCTGGATGCATGACCAGCAGTGCCTTGCACTCTTATGAGAGGGGACAAATTCCAGATTGTCCATGACTCTATTTCATCATCTTTTTACTGCCTGGGACAGCAATATGGAACCCACAAAGATCTGAGCTGCCATTTCTAGTAAGTTTGACATTTTGTTTAATAACTAGTGAAGACGTCTTCAACAATGTCTTCATTCTTACTGTAATTGCTTATTATATTTTAACAAATACTTCAGTAGGTGCAATATCAGTGTTAGCACATAAAAATATACAGAACACTTTTAAGATCTATGACAGCTATGATGCAAGTGCCTGGAAAAAGAGCACTGATCACAACAAAAATTCTGGCAAAGGAAGATCAATGCTTTTCCTAGGTGTAAAGAGATAAATCTCACCCAGCTACTTCAATGCTTGAGTACAAGGCCAATACTAGACCTGAAGCAGGGTCCAGTTTGTTGCCATGCAGCATTATCATCATGTATGTTATGATCCCAAGATTTCTTAGTACTGATTTAAAAAAAAAAAAAAAAGAGTCATTGTACATTGAAAAAGTACAATGTCATCTACATTGAAAACGTAGAACAAGAAAAGGAGATTGTGCTTCCTTGTAGTATTAATATATCAGTGACAATGAAATTCAGTAGCAGTAGAGAATAATAAAAAGCAAACTAATGTCCTTTAAATGTCCCTTAAAAATCATTGTCTCTGATGAGGCAGTTGTATCGCTTCCTGCTCCAGTGATTGACAGCGTCTTTATCCAATATTCATGACCCCATTCTTTCTGAAAACTAATCTGACCTTGTTCATATGTTGCCTTGTCTTCCTTAAAGAATGCATTTGACACTGAGAGAAAAGAAACTGCTGATGTTGAATGTTTCCATATTTCTGCTTCTATATTGACAGGGCTATATTTGCGTGGGATTTTAAGCAATTTATTTTAAAGAATATCAGATAGCTAGTATCATATAATACCTTACGAAGCAGGACACTTTTCCACCCTACATATATCCATGCACACCATCAAAACTCAGATTTCATCTTTCGCCTGTTTTTAAGTGTTAAATAATGTGGGCTAATGTTCCAGCTTTTGCCAAGAAGTAAATAACAATTTTGATGTCAGATCAGATGCCAGGTTTGCAAGGGTAGCCTGCACTCACTGGTTGACCAATGAAACAAAAATTCCTTGGTTTAGATTCTTGAAGTATTGCTTGCAAGTCATGGTTTTCACGGTGAAATTAATGCTAAAACACACTCAAAAGGGGAAAAAAAAAAGGAAAACCTACTCAAAAAAGGAACATTGGTGTCTTTACCCATGGTTCTGTGATTATACAATATGTTATTTTCAGTATAAATCCCACAATATGTCCTGCTTGTATTTTTGGAGTCTTTGATGACCAAATGTTTTGAGTTGTGAAGGATGGTTGTGGTTGAAGCTTCTCACAAAAGCACATGTAGGGTCCATGTGCAGCCCTTCTAAACTTTGATATAGAAACCTATCAATTAATGCTGGGGAACATGTAAGAGTAAAGAGCATGCATTTAAATTAAGGTACTCTTCACTTTCTAACTCGCTGGATGAAATATACATACTATCATGTCAGTTATACTACTACAGCTGCCTATGCAGTATTTATTGTAAACTGGAAATTTTCTGTTATTTAATAAATACCCTAATTCCCACATATATCCTAGGCTGAAGACAATTTAGCTCCTCAGCAACTTGATGCTCTGTTAGAACTATCTTACAAGATGTTGTGGTCTTGTGAGAGTGCTTTCATACCACCTTTGTATTTTGGTCTTCTATTCTAGTAGTTCATTAAAAATACAATTAACTGTCCTAATTTTTCTAGAAACACAGTTGAATAACACAGCTTGCTAAGGAAAAAAGGGAAGAAATAGTTGCTGTACTTACAGAAGTAGGTGGGCTGCCTTGTGCAGGCAATTTTATCAGAATGGCCTGGGTTTTGGCACTGTCCACTGTGTTACAAAGTTTACCTACTATGTGGGGAAAGAATAAGAAACCTGGAAATCTCTCCCTAAATTGCTTAAAAAATAAATTCCATCTTCAGGGGGTGGTGGGGAAGAGGGATTGGTGGTTTGAGCCCTCTTTTATGGTTTAGGATGTCAGAAGAATTACAGCCTTGTGTTACAGGCTATTGCTGTGCTAACTCTGCACTTTTGTGGCCTTATAAACACAGTAAGTAATTCTGCTTTTTGTAAAGATTCCATGTACACCCCTTCTGTGGAACATGCTTTGCCAGCTGGTTGGTCTGAGCAAGAATGAGAGTGCTCATTAGGCTAGGAAAAGTACAGGAAACAAGGGAAGGCTTTTTGGAAGATTGCTTGCAAAAGGAATGAATAGCTCTGTTTGACCAGGACATGTGTAGCTCTTGGTGAAGCAAAAAGCTGTAGTGACTTAAAACTCTGCAGTTTACAATTTGTGTCATATGGAGTGAAATCAATGGAATTCCTAATCCTGCTGGAGCAAGAAATTTCATTCACTTTACTGGCTCTAGTAAGAAAATATCCCTCTTCAATCTCTTGCCATATCTTAGTTTGAATCTTATCTGCTCTGTCCCTAGAATTCTTTTCTGTGCCTCTCATTCCTAAGGACAGAAGAAATATTAGAGGTATCATGTAATGTGCGTACCTAACAAAATGGTAGCAGCACTGGGTTTTTCAATACAGTAGAAGTTATCGAGATTCCTGGAATTATAAATCAAAACTTATTCCAAATGTGACACATATAAAAGGAGCCTTGAGTTTATCTGTTGCTGCTTTTTATTTTGAAAAAGTGTCACAAAAAAACCCCCAGAGAATGATTGAGAAATCGCTGTAGGGAAACAATAATGCAATTCATAGAAGTTTTAAGGCTTATTGAAGGTAGAGGCCAATGAAAAATTTTTTCAACAGGGATTTAAAAAGAAATAGTCAGGGAATGAAGATAGGAATGAGGAAGACCTCTAAACCACTCTAAAATTGGTAGAACCTCCCCCAAAGTATGATCTGCAAAGGACTTTCAGTGAAGATCTGTACTTGGGCTAGTTAATGAAAGAGTAGGGGTGCATTCATATCTATTGAGAAAGAAAGTTAAAAATAAAGAGATACCCTGCGAGTAGTTCATTATAATAATACTTACTGAATTTCCCTTTCAGCACCTAAGAGTGGTCTCCAGAACCGTTTACTCTTTCACCTGGCACATAAGGTATGATGTCTTTCCTTCACTCCTGCTTTGTTTTTTTTTTCAATTTACTAATGTGTAATTTATGCTGGCAGCCTGGCAGAATAATTAAAATGCCTGTGGTGGCAGAACAACAAACATCTTTCATAACCACCCTACTATATTAAAATGTGGAGGAGAAAGCAAGTATGAAAACATGATCTCAGCATGTTTCTAAGGAAAGTACTACCAGTACACTTCACATAAGTCATACAATAGAAATGTAGTGATATCTTTGATCATGAGGAGCCTGAAACCTTAATAGAATCAGAAATTTAGAAGCCACTATTTTACTTTTTTTTTCTAAATGTACCAAGTTTTCCTAACTTGCAGCATTCTTGTATGTAGCAATTTGACCAAAATGGTTTATATGCTGTTACTGGTCCTGATTCAGTATCCAGGAAATCATATTGTTAATAGCATGAAATTTAATTTAATTTCAGCAACAATTAAGTGCTTATTTCACTTACTACACATAGCTATCTTCCCTTAAATTAGCTTTTGTACCATCCTGTACCAGAATACATAAGAAGCATTCTGCTACTAATGATACTGACTTAAAAGGAAGTATAAATCTTGAATGTTAGCTTTGATGTCAGCTTCTCTTTACTTAGATATCTGTTAGTTTTAAGAGAGAAATCTTAAAGCCTTTTTTTCAGTGGCATTGGCACTTACAGACATCTGTGATGAACTGGGAAATATGCAACTTCTCTTTATCTAGTTAGTTGCTGGAAATAAACAGTTTTACCAAAGCTATGAAGCCCAATGCCTTTAGTTCTGTTAAGCAACTTATCTTGCCTTTAACTTTGTGATTGGCTCAAAGAGGGAGGAGAAGAATTTGAAGAAAAATAGCAGATAGGTGGAAAAAGAAATATATAATATTACAAATTGTGTCTAAGAGAAATTCATAATTACTGTTGAATCAGCAAAACCAGCAAAGGGAAGCAGTGGAATAAGTGATTTAAGCAGACTGATTGGTAAATAGCCTCAACCTCACTATTGTAATACAAATATAATGGGCACGTTTAACTCTGTTCCTTGTTTTTAGCCTTCTGTGTGTGTGTTATATGTGCTATTCAGCAATGCTTTTAAAAATAATAATTATTTACTTAAAGAAACTAGAAATTGGAGGCTGGTGACAGTGAACTTGTTAGTGCTGTTAAGAAGACTAGTAAAATTAGGGCTTGTGTGTTTGCAAGTCTTGTGTTTTTCTGCTATGCATGAGACATTAGATTTGGATCTACAAACAGCAAAATTTTTGCTGGCTTAAATAATTACAATGAAATTTTGTGTTGCGAAATTTTATTTGTGAAATAATTAATTCAGCTCTTTCCCTCTTATCCATCAAAGCACATGACATGTAATTATATCTAAATCACACCTTAAAGGAAAATGTGTGCTTAGTTTTAGCCTAACATTTATTCAGTTTGAACTCCATCTGCTTCTTTATGTTTGTCTTTCTCTACTGGTCAAATTAACTTTAAAGTAACAGCAGTTTTCCAGATATTTAATGGTGTTTACCAGCAAGGACAAAACTAACCTGTTTAATTAAAAAGCT
The DNA here is from genome assembly GCF_051311805.1 of Agelaius phoeniceus. Lineage (NCBI taxonomy): Eukaryota > Metazoa > Chordata > Aves > Passeriformes > Icteridae > Agelaius > Agelaius phoeniceus. The sequence continues at coordinate 25,601,431 of NC_135269.1, read as the reverse complement.
TTTTTTGTTGAACTCTTCTGAGAATGTGTCCCACTCTTTTTAGTTCAGTGATGAAAAGAAACTGATGAGCTCTCACCAGAACCTGCAGGATGTTACGGAAGATCAGCTTAGCCTGGCATCCATCCACTACATGCGGTCCCACTACCAAGAAGCCATTGATATCTACAAGCGCATTCTGCTGGACAATCGGTGCGCATCTCTAATCCCTATTGAAGCATCTGTGTTATTGGTGGTATTTAAATTCCAAATGGTTGCTTGGTTTCTGAAAGTAGACATTTTTAACAACTGCTATGTCCCTTTCTCATCACAGCATGTGCACCAGTTGCAGCTCCTTAATTTTATTCATTCAAAGTATCATTGAAAACCCCACATTTAAAAAGAAGTCTGCACTCTCTTGTTTTCTTTTTGTGAAATTGTTGGTTAATTCATTCTGATATCTTTTTTATTTTGTTACTTTTTTCTTCTGAAATGATATATGGTTATGTACCTGCTTTGTCTTTTTATTTTTTCCCCTCTGATGGCCAATCTTGGGACTTGAATTATTGACTTCTCCTTCACATCTTAGCCTTTCTTAGAAGGGTCCGGTTCTTGAATTTTATGTAGAGTTCCTTGGAATCCTTTAAGTCTGAAATCCTTTCCTTCTCTGTCTATCTTCTGTGATACTTGTTGATGGGTTTTTCTGTCATGTTCTGCAAATTTTTAATTCAGAATTTAACAAGGAACAAACTTAATTCCTAAGTGGCTGGAAGTATTTTTAAGAAAATAGAAACTGCTGTCCCAGAATACTACTATATTTTGATCTATCTCCTCTTGAATGTTTCAGAGAAATTCATCATAATGTATGTATCATGTCATGCTTGGGAAAGAGATTTTAACCTCCAAGTCCTGCAGAAATAATCACTCAAAGCTAAATGAGTAACCTTCATAACAATTATCCTTTTCCTTAGAGTTTTCACAAATGCTTGTCTTTTTTCTGTCCAGTTCTTCTGGCTTGACTGCTTGTAATGACAAGGATTTTTTGAAATAATTGTACTTGGTACAAACTTTTATGTGCACATTAAATGTCTTTGAATATATTGTTTAGAAAATCATGTTCTGCCAGGCCAATTATGATGCTCATGGTCTGCATGTTTCCTTGGTGTGAAGTTGCCACTGAAGTTTCCCATTATTGCAAACCAGAAGTTTTGTTGATAATTTTTAAAAGCTGCAGTAGCTGCTGTGGAAAAAAATACTGTGAATGTGTCCTAGCTGACAAACTAGAGAAGCCCTAAGCATTTCTCAGAAGCCCCAGTTTTGATGTGTTTGTAAAATATGTATAGTTGTGAAAGCTTTCTTTTTATTTACTGATTTTAATGCACTGTAGTGGGGAAATGTTAAACTATCTGGTGGGATTTAAAGGTTCTCTTTAATCCTCTTTCCTGCAGGGAATACCTGGCTCTGAATGTATATGTGGCCCTGTGCTATTACAAACTGGATTACTATGATGTCTCACAGGAAGTGCTAGCTGTTTATCTTCAGCAAGTTCCTGACAGCACCATTGCTCTTAACCTTAAGGCTTGTAACCATTTCCGACTTTACAATGGAAAGGCTGCAGAGGTATCTATTGGACAGTCCTTCAACTCATCTTTATTTTAGTTTAAGATTCCATACATGTTTCTTTTCCTTTGTATTAATCAGTAATGTTGATAATGGTCTTTACCTTGTCACTCTGTTCTTATAGGAATGTCACCTATTTCAGTTTCCCTGACATTAACCCATCTGTCCACATATGTGCCCAGTGGTCTTACCATTTTCCCAGTACCCTTTTGGTTTTGTGTTTATATGTATTACCCAATTGCTAAAATAACTAGATAGAAGTGGAAAGGCAAAATCTTCTAGTCATCCAACACCAATGGAGATGTTTTGGTGTCAGCTTTGAAGCTCATTTGAAGCTCCACTTAGGCTTCTGTGCTTTTTTGGTTTTATGTTAAAATTTTGGAATGTATGTAATTCCAGGCAGAGCTCAAAAACTTGACAGACAGTGCCTCATCATCTTTTGAGTTTGGCAAGGAGCTCATTAAGCACAATCTGGTAAGTAATGCATTTCTGGGATTTAATATGAACTGCACTCACTTGTAGAGCTTTTCATGATGATTAATAAATTGGAATATTTTGAAAAATTGCAGATTTGATTGAGTCTCTGCTGCCATATAAGTCCCATTCCAGGAATCCTACCAGTATAATGAATGTGCTATCAAGTGTATTTACTTTTTTCCTGGAATTTCTCCCTGACAGTTTGAGACTGTGTCAAGAAAATAATAATACTACTGTTGCTTTTAGTCTTGAAGGCATAATAAAATAATGTATGTTGTGTAAGAGTACCTATAATAAAGACACTGTAGAAACAAGTCAGGATGACCCTGAACTCTATTTAGTACCAGAACAATTTGACTGGAATGAAGATAGCTCATGAAAATAGCTTTCATCCCAAAAGTACTAAGGAGGGAGTTCTAGGAAAAAAGATTCTTGTAAAAGCAAAATACTTTTGTGTTCTGCAGTAAAAGAGTCACTAAGAGTAACTAATGGTTAATTTTCCTTTCAGTGGTATTATTTTGCTGAACAACTGGTAACAGTAGATTGCTCATCTTTAATGACCGGCAGTTAGTTGCCTTGTCATTTTTCAAGAGCAGTCATCACAAGCTAACAGTTCTTTCTCCAAAGTTAAAACTGCTTTCAAACTGGACTTTTTTAAGTTAGTGTTGTTTATTTTGTATGTTGGTATTTTTGTTAGTGCTTTATTGAATAAGTACATTAGATCTTGTTGGAGGAACTGTCATGTGAACCTGGAGTATAACCAACTGCTCCTGATCATTTTAGGACCCTGTGTCACTCAATCCTGTGTCAATAAATGTGGAGTTGTTAGCCTAATTTTTTCATATGAAAACATCATAAGCAGTTTATAGTTTTGTATGTGTTCACTCAGACTATGTTATTCTTTTAAATCTTTGATATATAATGTATCACTCTTTTGAGCTGCTAAAAGCTGAAATAAGTTAATCTTTACGTATGGATTAAATACTTATATTCTTCAGAGTAAAGATTGTCACACTGTGTAATTCTACAGCTATATAAAAGCAGGAACTAAACTAATGCCAGAGCCACTGACCTTTTAGTACTGTTTATGCAAGAATTTAAGGATTAATTTCCTTGAATTAACTTATCATAGAGGAGATTCTGATACATGATGATCAATATGCTGCTTTTCTCTTCAGGTGGTTTTCCGAGGAGGAGAAGGGGCTTTGCAAGTCCTGCCTCCTCTGGTTGATGTTATTCCTGAGGCAAGACTGAATCTTGTGATTTACTATCTCCAGCAAGGTAAATACACCTTCCTCTGGCTCTTTCATATATTCAGTCATGACATTAATTCATCTTATCTCAACTTATTCAATGTTTGTTTTTTTTTCTTTGCAGTAAAACGTAATTTATTTCACTTCCCTTCCAATTTATTTTCACTCTGTAAAATAGCAAAGTAAAAGTTCCCATGGTTTGCAGAGAAGGCTTTAATACTGTGCACTCCAAAAAAGCCTACTTCAGCAGAGTATTGGAGTTTCTGGGTTGCAGGAGATGGCTTTGGGGATGGTAGTGTTTATTTGTTTCTAGTGAGGGGACCTCCTCTCCTCTGCCTGAATATGTGAGAATGGTAGGCATATGTCCTGTAAAGGCAAGGACAACCATTTCTGTAAATACAGCACAAACAAAATATGAACCAAAGTGACTGTGAACAAGATATTTCATTAAAATCTACTTTACAATTCCTAAAGAATGCAAGTAGGTAGCCAGAATCAGTTGGTAAGGATTTTCTGCTTGTATCTCTCCTGTGTTTGCTAGCTTCTTTGAATTATATCTGAGCTTTTCAGAGCTATTCCTATTCTCCCATTGTGTTCTTTTATTCAACAGTGGGTTGACCAGCTGTGTGATTCAAGGCAGGTCCAATTAGATAAAGCTTTGTCCAGACAAGCAGCCAGTTAGAACTTCCTCTGTTCTACCTTGAGTCCACTGCCTTTCTCTCACTCTTTGGAACCTGTTTACATCTATTCTATATCCTCTTATCAGTTAATTGTAGACAGTGGGAAAATCTCCCCTGAGATCCTTTCTTCTGAAGGCTAAACAAACTCAGTTTTCTCAGTTTCTCCTCAGCCCTCTTCCTGCCATGGGAGCCCTCAGGTGGGCTCAGTCCGGTGTTTCAAAGTCTGTGTGGATTGTCAGATCCCAAACCTGGACACAGTACTCATGTGTAGCCTCACAAGTGCCAAATAAAGAATTCCTTCCCTTGCTGTGATGGCTCCATTCATGCTAATATGATCCAATGTGCCTCCTTTGCTGCAAGGCTGCACTGTCTGCCAGACTGCTTTTTAGCCAGTTCACCTGCTCAGGCATGTTTCAAACCAAGCAAGATGCAAGGCTTGCATTTTGCCTCTACTGAACTTCATCAGATTTCTTTCAGCCCATTTTTTTCAGCCTACTGAGCTACTTCTCCATATCTGGGAGCGTTCTTCACAATCTTTCATCATTTGCAGACTTGCTTCGAGTACTCTATGCTATCATCTGGATCACTAATAAAAATCAGTTATTCAACAGTATCAGTCGCTGGGGGCTTTGATTAGTGATGAACCACCTGCTGGATTTTGTACAACTGGTCACTGTTCTTAGGTAGTCCAGCCAGTTTTCCATCCCTTTATAGTTTTACTTAGCCAGTCCTATCTTTCAAGTTTGTATGAGGGATCATTTCAAAGACATTGCTAAAGTCAAGATATACAGCATCAACCTTTATCTCCTTATTCACACAACCAGTCACGCCTTGAGAACATTTTGGCATTGGTAAATCCATGTCTGCTGTACCCAGCCACCTTTCTGTCCAGTATTATTGTTACCAGTGTCACTTATAGGCAATATTAGTACTATTACCAATTATCTTGCACAGCAATATTGTTGATAATAACTTATGTGTCAAATTAAGTTCTACTTACATGGAAACAAAGTGCATCTCATGCATCAGTTAAAAATCAGTCTTGTTCACTCATATGCTGTTAACCTTGCAGTAATTTTCATTAGTTAGGTTCTTTTCTTTACTGTGATATACAAATGACACGTGTACTGATAAAGATCAAGGGGAATTTGGACTAAAACCTCTTTTCTGGTTTGTCTAATTTTCCATTTTTAAGTCTTGCTAGGGTAGCAACTTTCTTAGGAAAGTGAGAAATCCTTACTTCTGATTACTACAGCTGTCTCTCCAAAACTGAAAAGGTTTCTGATAAATGTAGGGTTGTGCTGATGATATATGCTCTGAACTGGAATGACTGAAGCACGAAAATGAATCCTGTTTTTTCAACTCTTCAGCATAGTGACTTCTAACAGGGTTTGAGGTCAGCTGGTATCCTGGTGTAATCTGCTGCCGTGAGATTTGCTAGTCACTTCTGTTGGAGCCTGAAGAGCATAGTTCTGTGTTGATAGTCTACACTGGATTAATAAAAATAAGGGTTACTGTCTCTTTTTTTGGTTTGGTTTTTTTTTTTGGTTTTTTTTGTTTTTGTTTTTTTTTTTTTTGTTTTTTGTGGTGGTGGTCTGAGCTAGCCAAAAATGTATTAAAAAAAAAAAAAAAAAGGGAAAAAATAAAAGCAAAGGTAATGCTGCCTTACTATGTGAACTGTTCAAGGGAGTCAAGGGAGTAGATAAGAAAGCAGAGGTTATGGATGGGAGCCTGGCAGCTCCAGTGCATATTGCCTTAAATGGCTGCATGGATCCTATGTTCTAGTGAAAAAAAAATTTGTTTGATAAGGCTTATTTGTATGGGCAGTTGGTGTAATGCTGTATTAACAAAATTTTGCCAGTAGCAGAGGATCTTCACTAGGTTGATTTTCAAAGCCAACCATAGTGCCAACATATTTTTTAATTCAGGGAAAGTTTATGATCTATTCAGTTTATATAATTCTTGTGTGGAAATGAAGTAATTTATGGATTTTAAACTTCACATTTAAACTTCAATACTAGTAGTGCTTTTTCCTTTTTAATTAGGATCTGCTGGACAGATGCTGATATATTACTAAGGAAAAGATGAAGTTTTCCTACAGCATCATGTTACCTATTCTCTTTGTGGGCTAAATAAATATGAGAAAACAAAATAGAGGAAGATGATGGATTTATTATTTATTATTTTATAACCTTGTGCTGTTGAGAAGGCAGCCACTGCATTATGAACAAAGGGACCAAACCATCTCTGCTAGGAAAACTGTAGTAATAAAGCAGATATTACCCACTGTGGTTTTTATTTGAGTTATAGAAAATTATCACCATTGTGATAGAAATGCACAATGATTTATCATTACCTTTCTCCTTCTGTCTAAGTGGTTTATTTCTTAGTCTATGACTAATAGGGACTGTTGTAGATGGTGAGTGACTTGTTCTAATACAGTGTGCTCTGGCTTGTCATGCACTCTAATGTCTGACATTTCAGATGATGTGCAGGAGGCTTATAACCTGATTAAGGACCTGGAACCTACAGCTCCACAGGTAATTGGAAAATGATGTCATGACACATAAAGACAGAGGTTATAAACTAATATGAAATCTGCCACATACAAAACTGGTGTCCTGAGGACAGCTTGCCCCATTTCCACTTTTAAAACTCTTGTGTTTTCAGCCCTTCATTAACAATAAATTTATGTGCATGCATAAAGTAGTATATAGGTGCCTATATGAGTACTTTGGCCTGTTTATTACTGTAGCACCTGGGTTTAGCTAAGAATACAGCTCTGTTGTGCGCAGCCTTGATTTTGGGAAATGGACCATTACTGCATAGGTAAAAGCCCCCTTACAACTATAGCTGGTTGTCTGCCTGGTGTGGCTTTCATCCCTCAGATTTGCTAGCTCAGATGCTCATATAGGTTGTCCTGAAGCCATTTCAATTAAAATGAGCTAGATTAGATGAAACAGTTTTAATAACTGTTTAAAAATGGTATTTTCTAATCCCATCACACTTTGGCTGCCATGAGTGAAAGCTACAGTGTCCCTTGGCTGCTACTGTAATTTTCTTCTGTGGCTGTTCCAGCATCTTTAGTCTCTGATTTATTCCTCTTTGCTGTTTATTTTCCAAAGGTCACAAAGCTGGGCATAAAAGGGACCTTTCATGAGTCTATGTAAGGAATTAGATGGAGAGGGGGGGGGAAGGAGGGAGGGAAGGAAAAGGAAAACCTCAAAAACACAGATCTGGTGATTCTGTGCTGAGGAGTGAGGAGTTTTACACTTTACGCTTTACACTTCTTGCACTTTTCAGTATAGCAAAACTTACTTGAATGGTTTTCTGAAGCTATTGTTCCTATTGTAGGATATTGTCCCAATATACTTGGCTTTTAATTCTTGATCATATTTTGAAATGAGAATATTTGTGCTTTTTTTTTTTCCCATTTCTCACTCACACTTTTAAAGAACTCCCTGCTAACACTTGCAAAACTACTCATAAAACCTACTTGAGTACTTCTCAAATTTCTTCTTTGTCACGATGCCTGTAGATAATAATTTGGCATCTCTAAGGCAGTTGGTGTCCTAAAATGATTTCTTACTATCCTGGGTAGTACTCTCAGAATATTTCTTTACATTCTCTCATTGGTCTCTTGGTCTCTTGAAAGATGTCTCTTCTTCTGTGTTTACCTCTGTAACAGGGTCGTCCTGGTTTATCAGGAGTACCTACTAAAACAGATTTATAGATATAACTCTTAATTATAAGATTTGGGTAGGACAAAAGAGTCTGTTACACACTGAGAAAAATTTGTTCAGAGAAGAATTAAACTATAGCTGTTTCTCCTACTAGAGGTTACAGGGTACTCAACTTCTGTTCCTAATTTCACTGGAGTAACATGGCCACAGAGCACAAACCTCTTAACATATTTGCCCTGATGAGAAACACTATGAATTTTGCAGCAAGGATGTCAGTGGTTATGGTTAACCAATGTGCATATTTGAAAGGGGATCTGTGCTTTAGTATAACAATTATGCACTTCTTGGTGATATGATGATGAAGAGGGCATGAAAGGATGGTACCATGTTCCTCCTGGTGCATTGTCTTTGACCATAAGACTTACCAAAAAACACAGTACCCCTTTGCATCTAACATATTTAGTAGAAGGGACTACCTAGCAAATAGAATGTATTTTGGGGGACTAAATTAGTACAGTGCTTAACCAATACCACACTAACCAGCTGCCTACCAAACCCAGTTGTGATAGAGTTGAATTAATGAAGAATAATGCACACGGAGGCTTTTATGTGTCTTCTGAAATCTTCACCATGTCTTCTCTGATCCCTTTAACTTTTTTTTTTTCCAGGAGTACATCCTCAAAGGGGTGGTAAATGCAGCACTTGGACAAGAAATGGGCTCGGTGAGTAAAGCCCATGAGGTTCTCCAGCTTCTCCAACAACACAATGTGAACAGATCTGTAGAAACTGGAATGGAGTGAAAGAGGCAGTAATTTCTTATTTAGATTGCAGGATCTCTGAGTGTCTTAACTTCCTGTACAGTAATCAGTCCAGAATGAGTGAAATGCAAATTTCTGTTGCATGCTGGTCTTAATAGTAGATCAAGATGAATTTGATTTCTCTATTCTATTTCCAAATCCCCCATTTGCTTTGTATGGTGTTCTTCTTTGTCTAGACACATAGAATGGCACATTTGCCTTTTCTCTTTTTGCTTCAGCCCTGGTTTATTTGTTAGTTGCTCCCTAAGTGTTCCTCAGACCGTATTTTCACTGTGTATTGTAGCATCAACCCTGTAACTCATCTTGGATTTCTTTTTTATTCTTCTTCCAGAGAGATCATCTGAAAATTGCTCAACAGTTCTTCCAGTTGGTGGGGGAATCAGCCAGTGAATGTGGTATGTTTGAAATGTTCTTTTGCCATTAAGTAAGCAATCTTAAAATAGCCAAGTATATACCATCATATCTGTGTCTAACTGCTGACTGTTAGCAGGAATATTGCTAGGCTTTTGTTTCTATAGGATGAGTTTCAAAAGGACTAAAACAAATTTGAAAGTTTAAATTAGAAGTCTCAATTCCAAACCTTACTGTATGAATTCCTCTGGAGAAGAGGCTGTACTGCAAACTGCAAGTCTTTGTGAGAGACTCTGTGGCAGCTTGCCTTTGCCTAATAATCCCATTAGAGAAACAGAAGAAACCAGCCTAATTAATTAGATGAAGTAAGCAGCTGAAACCTCACAGGCAGAGATACACAGGTACAAATCTAGGACCACTAATGAAAGCCTGTTGAGTACATAGAGTCCTAGCATGGAGTGTGCTCTGAAACTGAGGGTCATAAAGATGTAAAGAGGACTTTGGCTACAGGGATAAATGGAAGCTCTGGGACTAACTTCTTGCTTGAATAAGAGAGAAAAAAAGGCATTATAACCCACCCACCACCATGCCCCAAAATCAGTATAGTTTCAATATTTATTTTTACTTATTCAATAATAGACCAAACCAAGTTCTTCTTTTCCCTTCTCTTTGCCAAAACCAAAATTCCCAAATTAAAAGAAGTCAGTAGTTGTAACATAGAAATACAGACTTAATGGGGCTTCCCAGTTTCCTTTGTAGGCATTGTCACTTAGTAATGTTTCCTTAGGTGGGTAACTTGTGCATGTTTATGGTGCAGACAGCTCATGGTCCTCAGAGAGTGAATGCTGTCTCCTGTGTCCATGGTGACTAAAGAGAAGGAGCTCCAGAGACAGAGTGGCATCACTGATGAAAGAAATACTCAGAAATACTGTTGAGCCATTCTATTCTGTTCCCCTTGCAGCACTGGTACTACTGAGGTCATACATCAGAGAATTTCATGTTGGAAGGCTGGAAGTGGTTCCATAGAGGAGATTTCCCTAACTCCTTCCTTTTGTATAGAAGCTATCTCTTTAGAGTTGGGATCCCAGAAAACAGAAGAAACAATATGAGCTATAGCAGTGGAGGACTCGGGGGAACATCTTAATGCCTGTAACAGTCATGCAGGTGTGATGAGTGACCAGAGCACAAATGGACAAAAATAATACAGAGATAGTCGGGGAAAAGATAGTCAGGGAAGGATTTCTTGCCAAGATATAGCCCAAAATTGAAATTGTTAGGAAGCCAAAAGTCGGAATTTTACTGTGAAATACTTTTAAACTCATATGCAAAATAAAGATAGAGAGGCTGAGACTTCAACCTTGCAATGGTAGGGGGAATGGCAGTAGAATCCACTCTTAGGAAGGTGGATTACTTGGAAAAAACAAACCTATGGGAAGGATTGGTTCCAATCAGAGGTAAAAGGAAGGATCAGTACTGTAAGTATCTGACCCTTGTGGTACTTCCATATAAGAACTGTTTTCGCATCTTCTTAAAAGTTTGTGGGAGGAAATGCCATAAAGAAGACCACACAGTTCAGGGCAATTCCTTTAAAGGTAAAATAGTGTGAGGGGTTTTGTTTAACCTCAAATTAATAACAGATGGAGATCATCAAACTGTACATAGGAAATAGAAGAGGCAAACAGTTCTGTTTAGGTAGGATATAACAAAAAACCAAGCACATGAAGCCCATGTATGTAAGTGTTTTTATACAACTATTAGATGTTTTTAAAGAATTTGGATAAAATGGAATGCCTGATTTTAGGAGAGGAAGCTAAAAACTAAAATTTTTTTTATATGATAGGAGGAAAGTAACGTAGGATATTAATGTATTTAATGTCTATGGGATGGGATTTAATGTACAATAGGGATTGTACATTAAATAAACGTAGGTTGTACATAAACATACATAAATATAGATAAGTAGGTTATGCCAGTGGAAAAATAGTTCTAAATATTATAGAAAACTTCTCTCAAAATAAATATCTTTTCTTTATCAGTGAGTAACATAATATTGTTTTCAATTATATGTTTAGATAGGCAACTCACCATATTGAAGCCAAATTATTCACCAGCCAGCCTGGATAGGAACAGTGAGTGGCATATTAAACAGATTACAGATTTTATATAGAAAGATAAATAATAGCTGGAGACTTTTGTTCTGCCCATATCGACCTAATAAATGCAATTACATGGCATAATAAACAGCATGAACTTTTTGTTTCTATCTTTCTTAGAGAAAGAACAAGTGAACAGGTAACTCTGGACCAATATTGAATTACATAGCACTTGAGTTGAAATTTTATTATGAAATTACAATTGTACTACAGTCATTTGAGTATAATCAAATTCAAAATCTGCGTGTTAGCAAATACCTCAAAAAATGTCCACAGTAGTAATCCTAAGAAGAGAAGCTACATAATAACCTTCCTCATTTCTGGCAGAAAATTAGAAAATTTATAAGGAAGAAAAGGATAAAATGCACCTGATTTGAACACTTGAAAGAACCTTTTGTTTCTTTAAAGAAAGGGCTTGTATTCATAATTAATGAGCTATAGGAGACAAATAATGACATGACTAGGTTTGCCAGTGGTACAAAATTACCCATAGTAGTACAAATAAAAGCTTCCACAATGATGAAAGATGTGAAAGACTATACAAGACTGGGTAATAATATGCAAATTAAATTTAGCAAAATTATCTGAAAAGTTGAGGAGGATCTTAAGAATTGATGAGGAAAGTGAAAACAAAAATAATTACTGTCATTGTATACAGTGTGATTCTTTTCCTTGAATCATGTCTACAGTTCTGGTTCTTACATTTCTTTTAAAAAATGGTAGATCAAGAAAGGATACAATAAATATAGCAAGGATGATCAAAGAAAGGGGATGGATTCTTGAAGTAGGAGAAAAGGAGAGATTAATAAAGCAGAATACATGGGCTGAAAATGATGACTGAGTTTGATTATATACATCACAAATGACAAGGAAAAGAGGAATAGGGAAGAATTATTTACTGTACAATACAAAAATCAAAGACCATTGACATATATTATCGCTTAAGACAATAAAAGTAAACAGCATTAATTACTTTTTCAGATAACACAACTTATTTGATAGAGAAACTTGTGAGAACCAGAATGTATAAAATGTATAAAAAAAGTTGTCAACCATTGGCTGTTTAACACAAAATTTTCAGAGGTGATTAAGAAGTCTTCAGTAGATTGTTGAAAGCTGGGATAAACTTCAGCAGAAGTGCCATTACATACCACAGTATGTATTGTATGTGAAATTAGAATATCTTCTTTCTATAGCTGCATATTCTCAGCCAGCAAACTCTGAACTAGACAAACCTTGATCCAATATAATAGGTTTTATGTTTTTACGTAGCTTAGCATATTAGCCACTATGTTGAATACTTGTTATTTGTTTTGCTGGATTTAGAACAGAGAACAGAATTCCTCCTGTTTTTATACTTGGGCTTTTCCTAAGTAGCCAGCCATGCTGTTAAAGCATGTACATCATGCTTCAGCACTTCCCATCCAGCTAGTCCTTCCAAGGACCTTTAAGGGCTTTATCAAGTTGCTTAGCTGCTTTGCAGATTTATAATACAGAAGCAGGTAGTTTTTTGCTAGAGTGAGGAAATCCATTGCTGTGTCTTTGCTTGCAACTGGGCCTATGTTCCAGTTTAGCCTGGGATAGAGTTACATTTCTTCTTAGAGAATGGTACAGTGCTGCATTTTGAATGTAGTATGAGAATAATGTTAATAACACAGTGATGTTTTAGTTGTTGCAAAGTCAAGGACTTTCCAGTTTCCCATGCTCTGCCAGGGAGAAGCTGCATGAGAAGTTGGAACGGAGCATGGGCAGGACATCTGATCTGAATGAGCCGAAGGGTTATTTCATACTGTAGAACACCATGCCCAGTACATGAACCAGGGGGAGTTGGCTGGGAGGGGTGGGCTTACTGTGCTCTGGAGAGGGCCTGGGTTGGTGGTGAACAATTGTATTCTGGGTCATTTGTTTCTCCCGAGTTTTATTCCACTCTCTCTCTCTCTCTCTGTCCCCTTTTCATTTCTATTATTACTATTATTATTAATAGTAATATTTTCTTTCAATTATCAAACCATTCTTGTCTTAACCTACAAGCTTTACTTTTTTTTTTTAGTGGAGGGGAGGATGGAGTGAACAAGCAGCTGAGTGGTACTTAGTGTTGCCAGCTGGGGTTAAACTGCAACAGTCTACAAGGCTTCTTCTTTTAATGTGCGTTATCAAGAAATAATGGATTAAAATTAAGATGTGGAATATTTTTTCTGGCTTGCATTTGTTAACTGTAGAAATCCCATTGACTGCATTAAGAAAAGCAGTAACAGGAGTTTAGGAAAAACACAGTGTCATTTATTTGTAAAGTCATTTGTAGTCATCAATTAAGCCCTTTGCTTTTTTTAATTAGATCTCTGCCTTGGAAGTTCAAGGAACATGGAGTAAACTGAGTTAATGTGCAAGTCATTTCCATTAAATGTACAAGTTTTATCTCATCTTGGATGTTGTGCACTTCAACAGGGGACAGACAAAACAAAAACTAAAAAGCATCCAAGTAGCACTTAGAGTGTAGGAGTCAGTATTCATTCTCTAGCAGCAGATATAACACCTAAACAGCAGCTTGGGGTTTTTTTCAGCTTGATAAAAATTCTTAATTCTAATGGCATGAAATGATATTATGAAGGAGGATATAAGTAGACTTTTATAGCTAGTTCTCATTCTTTTCTACTAGGGTATCGACTGGATGGGACATTAAACAGATCAGATTTCTTTTAAGGAGGAAATGGGGCAAGAGGAACATCAGTGAAAACAAATTAATATTCCCAATAAATGCAGTGTTTCTGGTGCTTAGCATAAGTCTTACAAACTACCCAAAACCAGTGCAAGTATAATGAAAAAGAGCACCCCATTTGTTTTCAGTGGTCTTCTTTTAGGACCAACTCAGGCATATTTGATGTTGGGTGAGAGGAATGAAACATTTCTTCTTAACTTCATGCAGTTTTTTTCTTTAAGGTTCTCTTAGGTCACCCTAAGTAATTTTTTCAAGTGGTAATTTTTTCCTCTTTCTGCATGAGCCACATGGGGTGAATTAGAAAATTCTAGTTTTTCTGTCACTAGGTAGTGTTCATTGCTGAGTTGTATGAGATACACAGATGTTTAACTTGTTTGGTTTTTTAAACAGAATCTTTCAGTAAAATATATGGAGGATGGTGTGCTGGGATAATAAAACTTTCTACCAAAATGTGGACATAAGAATAAATACTAAAATTTAGAAACACTTGAATCATTTATGGAAATATTGTGTTTCTAATATTTTGTTACTGTGATTGATTTTTACTAAAAATGCATGCTCAGTTTTAAGTCTTCTTTGCATGTTTTGCATTTTTAAAATTTTGTTCAAAATAAATTGTGATTTTATGAACTTCAGAAATCAAATTTCAGAGAAAAGGGGCATTTTTGACTTATCTCTAGTCTTGTTAATCAATGTTTCTTTGCTCTTTTTTTATAAAACTGTTTCTGTTATTGTCTGTGAAAGGCATATATTTGTCATGAAAACAATACCTGCATGTAAAAAAGGACAAATAAATATACAGGCGAGTTTCTGCTCCCAAGTGAACACTTCATAAATAACCAAATAATCTTCCGAGGTTGGAGAACTGAATGATATGGTTCAGACACAGATAAGGATTGATTGTCTCCATATGGAAATGACAGGACATCCAAGCTCACTATATCCTAGTGCTGAAAGATAAAAAATGAGAATATTTTGCTTTTCTTTGAAATGTATTTTGACATCTTATATAGTGCTTTCCAGGAATAATTACTACCTACCATATTTAAGGGAGAATAATCTGTTTTCCAGATGAATGCTCAATTTTGTATAGTGGTATGGAGTCAAAATATTGGTCTTTTGTTACATGAAATTTCTTCATACAGAGAAGTTATTTTAATTTTTTGATGTGAATGGATTGATGGTAACCAACAGTCAGGAGCAGATTATGTCAGGGATATTGGTAGCCTTAGATCTTATCTTTTGTCACCTTTCCAAACTGCACAGAGCAGCATCCTCTCTAACGATCGCTTGATGTAGTGGAATAGTACTGATTTGATATCACTTCCATTTAGGCCTTCCCAGCTGCTACCTGGGTTCATCCATGTCTGCTGGCTGGGTCTTACAAAAATTAGTCCTAGTGAGCTCACTTCAGAATCTCTAAAAAAGCTTTGTGATAGTTTTCAGTGACACAGTTTGAATGTCAGAGTAGGTGACAGCATAAAATGGTTGCAGCAGAGTTTATGATGACATAGACAGCAGCAAAGTTGTGTGATGTTCATTCCAACTGATATGTCTAACTTATTTATGGCTTTACCTCTTGTGAGCAATAGGGTAATCCACATGCATGGACATTTATTTCCATACTGTCTGATATCACTTAGTATTTTACCTGTTCCTGTATTAATTCTTTTTCATAACAATATTTTCAGTATAGCAAGTTTACTCTCTAACTCAAACTAAAATTAAAATATGTAGAATTTCTTTGTCCGGGATAACTGAAAAGCGTAATTTTGAAGAAAGAAGGCTAATGGTGTAAGAATAGCAAACCCAGGCTTTGTGTAAAGGGTCATTTCCTACAAATAAGAATAATTCATGGTAAAATTATACTGTGTAAATTGCGTCACAGGAAAGGCCTGTGGTAAAATTGTCATTTGTCTCTGTAGAGTTTGCTGTTGAACAAAGTCTTGAAAAAGTTATTGGATACTGTAGAGAGAGTTGACAAGATGAACAAATGGTTTTTCCTAACCTCCAGTATGGTCCTTTGCCTGAAAAGGCAAGCTACACTATTTTTAGAAACTCGCTGCTTTCAGAGGTGCCAGCAATCTTGGCAGTGATTTCCATTACCATGTGTTTTTAAATTCTACAAATTTGCGTTTCTCTTTTGAATTTTAGATACCATTCCAGGGAGACAGTGCATGTCCTCCTGCTTCTTTCTTCTTAGACAATTTCCTAATGTCCTAATTTACCTCAACTCAATCAAGGTTAGTATTATTATTTAGTATTGGTAGTATTGTAATGTATGGAATCACTACTTTTAGACTGTACTATGTGAGACACAATGGAAACATAAAAAGATACAGAAACAAATCAGTGAAAATAAAACACAGGAGTGATAGCAGGACATAAGTGGTCAGTACAGTAAATGGATTAAAAGGTAAAGAAGCAATTTAGAAAGTACCATGCAGCATGGTGAGCATGATGGACTCATCACACTTGTAATCTAATCATTATCAGGCTTTCTGGGGGCATCACAGAAGGTAAGAAATATAATTAAAGGAAAACAATGAAAAAAAAAAAAGTGTATATTTATGGGATGGGCAGCATGGAGGAAAAAACCCCAAATGTTTTCTGAAGACTTATCAAGTAAGTGATGGAGATTATTGTCACTGGTTAATAACTGGGGACAACATTTTAGTGAACAAGAGTGTGTAAGATAAGGCATGAAGGACTCTGAAAGGAATAACATTTACATTTTACAGAGGAAGCAGTCACTGAAGGGCTAAAATAGGGCAGTATTACCAAAGAAGTAAGTTAGGAATGTTATTTTTGTAAAAGTTATCTGAGTACCCTGCAGGCAATGTTGCATTTTTCAAAATAAGAGAAGCTTGAAGTCAACATGCACCATACCCATAGAATGGGTATAACTTACAGATACACACTTAAAGTCAGATGTGAGGAAAGAGGGAGGCTGGAGTGTAATTATGGATTAAATGATTGCAGTCTTGTTCCAGTGGTTTGAAAGTAGAGTTGAAACAACTCTCTGTTTGGTAGTGTTATAGATGATCAAATCATGAGCCAATCTTATAAGAAAATTTAGCAAAGATTTATTAATTTGTCTGCGAGACCGAAGGTTGGTCGTCGAAACCATCACAGCCAAAGAGTCAGCATCGAGCCCGGGATCAGCGCCGGGTGAACACGGATCTGACCTCTGAGTGTCAGAGTCTCCCCAGTTCACGAATGCTGCCTCGTGCAGCGAGTTTTTATACAGTTTATTCTGCCCGAGGCAGAGATGACCAAATGTTCTTTGTGTCTCTTCCCATGCATCGTCGTTGATTTACATGTGCAGAGGTGGACAAAGATCCAGTCCATGTGTCTTGATGTTGTCCGTCGACCCCGGAGAAGCCATGTATTCACATGTATCAGGGTGGCGCCGTTGGTTATTTCGACAGATGCAGTCGACAGGGCGATAATTGTTTTCAGGTGGGCCCGGCAACCCGGGGAAGCCGACGATTATTGACCTGGAAGCTTCTATTCTTATGTTAAAGCGTCTGTGTTTATCTTAACACACGTCCAGGAACTAGATGTAATAAGACAACTGCTCCCGGCCAGGATGGTCAAAAGACATAGTTTGGATTTTACAATATTTTATACATTAATAGCATGAATTATCTCTACCATATACTACAATCCTTCCCCATTTATATCACCAATTTAATTCATGCTCCCAAATTGCTAAATTTCTTTCATTTCTACTTCTACCCACCACCATTAAGGGTCTTTCACAAACAGAGTAACCTTTTACATTATCCTGTATTCTCCTTGTGGAACACCCTGATATCCCATATTATTCTGCTCGTTTCTCGAACTTTGCCAATACTTTGGCAGCGTTGCTGGCATACTTTCTTTCTCCCAGTCTCATGATTTTAGATGTGTTGCCTCCGGAAACCCCCTCCGGATCCATGGAAACTATTGCTATTTGCATTCCCTGGACCACAGAATGGATCAGTCTAATAAAACACAGAATTAGACAAGGCAGGAATAGGATTCCGGCTGCTGAACAGAGCACAAAAAACATCACTTTGTTCCACTGGGCCCCATCGAAAAGTTTGTCCCACCATGAAGATTGTAAAATCAAGTTCCACTTTTGAACAGGGACATGGGCCACCTTTTTGATTTCAGCCGCCAAACCTCTTATGGTTTCCCCATAATTATCAATTTCAATACAACATTCTGATTCATTGAATTTTCCACACACTCCCCCTTCCTCGGCCAGCAAATAGTCTAAAGCTACTCGATTCTGGTACACAAAGGCCCGTACCTGGGTGTTCTGCCGACTCAGTGAATCCAGGGCCTCAGAGGTGTGATTCGATACAATTTCCACCACTGCCTGCAGCCGAATCAGTCTGTTCAGTAGATAAATTGGAGTCCTATACCCGTAGCTTCCATCCTGAGCCCACGTGGCCGGCCCATAATAATCAATTATTCGTGCCGCTGGCCACTCTTCCTCCCCCCAGGTTTGCTTACCACTTATCACAGGTATCATCTTTTTCAGGCTTCTCCTCTCCCTTCTCAGGGTCTTGTACAATGGAGCCCCTAATAGGTTACTTTTTGTTCTCGGGAGAGTAAAGAACACTGGCCGGATCATGCCTAAAGTGCATGATCCCTTCCATCTTGGGGGTAACTCACTGTATGCCTTCTTTCCACAAATCCAATAAATTCCATCCAGGCTTTCCATCCGATGTTTATTCTCCCTGGGTCTCCCCAGTATTCTCTCATGCCCTCCAAGGATTGGAAAGGATTTACTCCTGGATTTTTGACCCAACACAGTACCATTCTTTTGTTCCATCCACAATTTGTCTCATTCTTCCAGCTCCAGTACCCTGAAGGGGGTTCTGGCTGCCAGACCTTGCTTTTTGTGTTTGAGTTCACCATCAGGGTAGACACACATGGAGTGTATCCCACCATTTCAGTGTACTCCTTTCCTTCTCAACTGATGCAGATGGTTCCAATCACCCTCTGGTCCAAAATCCATCCCTCAGGTCTCTGTGCCGATTTTGAGACCCTCAGATTGTCCCATTTCAAAAGCTGTTCTGGAGCTGAACCTTCCCCTTTCCAAGGCCATTTTTCTACTGACTTCAGCCCCCCACAAATCCAACAATTTGACAATCCTAATTCAGTTGCAATCTCTTGCATCAAGTCAATGAACAGGTTCCTGTCTGGGGAAGGTAGTTCCCCATCAGCATATTGTTTCTCCAGCATTTTGTACTGTTCTCCCAGTGTTTTCAATCTTTCCTGTTCAACACTTTTTCTCCTCAATTCTGACTCCCTTCATCTCAGCTCCTGAGTTATCTCTCTCATTCTCCCCTCAGGATCCTCATCATTTTTGTTTCTTGTGAAACAGACAACCCGGTCATATTGCAGACACAACCTTCATCATTTGCCTGTGCCAAATCCAATATGAGTGGGTCTCTGTTCAAGGTAAATTTGCTGTCAAACTTAGCATTTCTCGCCATCCAGTACATTTTCCCGTTCATCATGCATATCCCCAGTCTCGCATTGTCATAACACAGTGGATTCACCTGGTGGTACATGACAAAGATCAATTCTGTCTTTCCCCCAACCCACGTGGTCCGGTTACATTGGTTACAAATGGGGACTGACATTGTTTCTACACTTTGTTTCCATATTTGATGCTCCTGCTCATCTGACTGCCCCTTGGGATTGATACACCAAATCCCTGTTTCCAATTCACACAATTTGACCTTCAAGCCATTCTTCCAACAGTACCTGTCAGGTTCCCTGAGACATTCTTTCGGGACTTGGTATGTTGAGTGTCCCCCGTCCCCTGCGACTGGGACCACCTGAGTGCACTTTCCGCACTCATCTGCGGAGCTCTTGTTTCCGCCTCTCATTGGGACCTCACTGTGCAGACTCTGCGTCCCGCACACAACAAGGCTCAGGCCAGTCAGGATTCCCACCAGGCGTACTCCTCTGCCTTTGCCTCCACCCTCTGGGGTGCCACCAGACCTAGCCGCATACCTCCTCTTAAAGGCGCCCCACCGTAACACTCTGATGGCGTCGGAACTGCACGGGACCCTGATGGATTTCCGGCACTCCACATCCAGAATCTCTGCTTTTGATCTAAGCTTTCCACGCACCCTGTTTTGAAAAATGTGAAACACCTCCTGTGAATCCAGTTCAGTGATACCCAAATTGGTGGCTAAGGTTAGGCTACGGTCAGTCAGCCTAAGCTCTTCCTTCAGACACTGAGTGCACAGCCCCTTCAGCCTCTGTCCCCTTCTACAGTGAATAACAAAAACTCCTTGACAATATTCACACTTAAAGTGTACAAACAGATAGCATACACAATCTGACAGTATACAACCTATCCACTCGCCATCGGTCATTTACAAGGACGTTGGAGTCTGAGTTTCAAGTCCCCTGGGGAAGAAGTGACCTTCCACTCGGGCGCTTCCTCCTGATGTTTGACTTTTCTTCACCCTGGACGCGTGTGTCCAGCCTTTCTCCACCGTCCAAATGGCCGTGTCTGTTGTCAAGAGCACAAGAAAGGGACCTTCCCAGTGAGGAGAGAGGGGCAGCTCCTTCCACACTTTCACCAGCACTCTGTCACCTGGTTGGATTTTGTGGATAGCAAATCCCAGAAGAGCACTCTGGGCCACTATCCCTTGTTTTCTGAGTTCCTGCAAATTTTTGTTGATTGCAACCAGATATCCTCAAACCTGGGGTGTTCCACCGGCATTCTATGTCTATATGGCATTCCATATAACATTTCAAATGGCGAGAGCCCCATCTCCGAGTGAGGCATTGTCCGGATATTAAGCAGTGCCAAAGGCAGGCATTTCAACCAGGACATCCGAGTTTCTAAAATCAATTTAGATTACTGGACCTTCAAGGTCTGATTCATCCTTTCCACTTGTCCCGAACTCTGGGGATGTCACGGAGTGTGGTATTCCCACCAAATGCCTAACACATCAGCCATCTGCTTAATAACCTTTGATGTGAAATGTGTCCCTTGATCCGAATCAATGCAATTCACCACCCCATATCGGGGTATAATTTCTTTCAACAATTTTCTGGACACTGTCTGAGCCGTTGTCTCTGGGCTAGAAAAAGCCTCCACCCAATGAGTCAATTTGTCCACAATCACAAGCACGAATTTGAACCTCCCCACTTTTGGCAACTCCGTGAAATCAACTTGAATTCTTTCAAATGGTCAGTACGCAAGGGGCAGTTCCCCAGGGCAGCCTGTTTTGCCCTTGATTTGTTAACTTTCTGACAAATCAGGCACCCTTGTAACTCTTGTTTGACCAATTCATAAATTCCCTTGTACCCGAAAAATTTCAAAAATTATTCTGCCAGGGCCTGTGCCCCTCAGTGTGTTCACTGGTGCCATTTCCGCAAAATCCTTCTGGTAAAACCTTTTGAAATTAATTCTCTCCTGTCAGGTAGTCTCCACTTACCTTCTTTCAATTCTCCCCTGATCTTCTCATAACATTCGATCTCCTTTTGGGAGGGCTGAGGAGGAGCATCGGGTACCTCAGCCCCTTCGATCTCCAGGGTACTCACCATCATCAACGCCACGGTTTTGGCTTCCTGGTCTGCCAAATTGTTTCCCCTGGTCCGGAACTGAATTCCTGCCTGGTGTCCCTTTACATGGACCACCGCAATTTCCTCCAGCCCCCTTAGAGCTTCTAAGATTTGCCAGATTAATTCTCCGTGCATCAGTCCCTTTCCCCTCATGTTGATCAGCCCCCTTTCCTCCCAAATTTTCCCAAACATGTGAACCACCCCAAAGGCGTACCTAGAATCTGTAAAAATTATTCCCTTTTTCCCTTTCAGTCCCTTCAATGCCCTCAGAACCGCGTACAGTTCGCATGCCTGTGCTGACTCGCACTCAGGGGACCTGCTTCAATCACCTTTCCCGTTCTCCCATCCATTACTGCGTATCCTGATTTCCTTTTTCCCTCAACTACTCTGCTTGATCCATCCACAAACCACTTTTCTCCCTCATACAATTCTTCCTCTTCTAAATCCTCCCTGATCTTTGTTTGCAATTCAACCACCTCCACGCAATCATGAACCACTTCCTCTGAAGCCTCCCCAAACAAAAATTGCGCGTGGTTCTGCGCAGTCGTGGTTCTCAACTCCAAGTCCTGCGAGTGAATCAAAATGGCCTCATACTTTAACAACCTTGCATCAGTGAGCCATTTGTCTGCCTTCTGCTGTAGTATGCCCTGCACGTTGTGCGGTGCAAATACTACCAACGGTGCGCCGAAGGTTACCTTCTTTGCCTCCTCCACCAGCAATGCTACAGCGACAATCACCTGCAAGCACGTGAGCCAGCCCCTGCTGACCGGGTCCAAAAGCCAGGACAAGTAACCCACAGGTTTCCTGACCCCTGCCCAGTCCTGCGTCAACACCCCATGTGCCGTGTGACTGCTCACATCCACAAACAACTGAAAGGGTTTCCTCATGTCAGGGAGGCTCAGCTCTGGTGCTGCCGTGAGTGCTTCCTTGACTCCCCTGAATTCCTCTTCGTCCGCCTTTGTCCATTTGATCCAGTCCGTGGTGAGTTTCTCATATAGAAACTTCACCTTTTCACTGTACCCTTCAATCCACTGCTGGCAATATCCCAACAACCCCAAAAGCTGCCAGACCTCCCTTTTTGTCCAGAGGGTGGTAAGGCGATAATCCTTGCCACCCTCTCTGGATCCAGTTTCTTTTTGCCCTTGGTTAACCAGTGTCCCAAGTACCTGACCTTGGGCTCTGTGAATTGCAGCTTCAACTTTGACACTTTCAACCCCTTTTCCCCCAGAAAGTTCAAAAGTTCAATTGTGTTCGCCCTTATGACCTCCTCCCTCAGACCTGCAACCAACAAATCATCTACATATTGTAGCAGTTTTGTTCCCTCTGATGGTACAAAATGACTTAAAACCTGCTCAAGTGCCTGCCCGAATAGATTCAGAGTCCACGAAGCCCTGAGGCAACAAAGTCCACCTAAGCTACTGCTTTCTGTTCGTCTCTGGATCTTCCCACTGAAATGCAAAGTAATCTCTGCTGTCCTCGGCTAGAGGAGAAGTCCAGAAAGCATCCTTCAAGTCAATCACACTGTACCACATGTCCTCAGGAGAAATGTTATTTAAAAAAGTGTAAGGATTTGAGACCGTGGGGAACAAAGTCTTAGTTCTCTGATTCACCGCCCTTAAATCTTGCACCAGCCTGAAGCTGCCATCTGATTTTCTCACTGCCAGAATTGGGGTGTTGTGCCGAGACATGCACAGTTCCAACATTCCTTTCTTTATTAATTTGTCAATCACTGGCTTCAAACCCCTCCTCTCTTCCATGGAGATGCGATATTGTTTGACCCATATCGGGTCGTCTGGTCTCTCAATGTCGACACGAGTCGGCTCTATGTCCAGCCTCCCAGCCTCCCTCTGAACATACCACACCCTCGGGTCTATCTTTTCTTCGTCTTGGACGGTGAGTTTGTACATCCTCACCTTGAGCCGGGATTTTTCCACTGCCAACCCAATCTCCAGAGCAACCATCATGTCCCACCCCAGCAAATTGAAATCAGCATCCCATATTAGCAATATATTTCCTTTGCACTTTTTATTTGCTGTTTCTATTTCTACATCTTTTATGATTGGAACCTCGAAAGGTTCCCCCTTTGCCCCGATTACCATCATGGAATCGTCACTCAGAGAGCACTCTTTCGGCAGCTATTGCACCACTGTCCGTTCTGCCCCCGAGTCTTTCATAAACCACATCTCTTCCCTCTGGTGTCCAACTTTTAATTTTATCAAGGGCTCCCTCGGTGTTCCGGACCCCAAACTGAAAATCTCCTGACACCCCTAATATTCTTGAAACATCGCCTGGTCCTTGGCTTTGTTGGGACAATTCCTTTGGATATGTCCCTTCTGTTTGCAGTAATAGCACTCAAAATCCCGCCTTTGATCGTTCGATCTTTTTCCCTGTAAGGACCCTGTTTCATTGCCAGCGCCTTTTTCACCGCGTCCTTACCTTGCTCCTGCTTCCCTTACTCCGGCTTCCCTTACTGCAGCCACCAATACCTTGGCTTGAATCTTTTGTTTCTCCTCATCCCATCTCATGTAGACTTTCTGGGCTTCCCGAAGCAGCTCCTGCAATCCCTATACCTGCCACCCATCTATCTTTTCTAACTTTTTCCGAATGTCTTCCCAAGATTTCGCCACAAATTGCATTTTCAACAAAACCATCCCCACCGGAGAGTCAGGGTCCGTCCCCGAATACATTCTCAGACCCTTGCAGAGTCTCTCCAGCCATTCCGTGGGGGTCTCATCTTTCCCTTAGCACTCTCAGAGTACCTTGCTCATGTTCTGTCCCTTGGGTACCACCTCCCAGATATCCTGAATTATCATATTTCTCAGATTTATCATTTTCTGCCTCCCCTCCTCCGTCTGGGCTTCCCAAGACGGTTTCTGACCTGGCCATCTCTCCTCCCCAGCTCCCCCGTTAGGGTTCCTCTTTTCCCAATCTTTGATCCGGCTTGCCTGATCATGTCTCTTTCCTCATTGTTAAACAGCGATCTTAGAATTGCTTGGAGATCCTCATAGGTGTATATGCTAGTTCCCAGAAACTCATCCAACCTTTCTGCCACCCCCAAAGGATCATCCATTAATTTTCCCATCTCTTTCCTGAATGCCCTAACGTCATTCGTGTCGATCGGAGCATGTACAAAACCAATCACTCCCGGAGCCGTCGGCACTTCCCGTAAAGGGAAGATGCAGGCCTTCTCTTCCTCATGCCCACTGTCTCCCATGGTTGCCCTCCTTGTTCGCCGCCTTGTCCGATGGGCCAGGGGAGAGACGTCTCCAGAGATGTTTACCTGTTTCTTGTCAGGTTTGGGAGAGGTCTGTGGCAGCAGCTGCTCACATGGGAGCGGGTCTGCCACCGCCTCTTGTCCATGTGGAAAGGAGAGCACCGCAGCCTGCTCCGGTGGGAGCGGCGGCGCCGTGCCCTGACTCAGCAGGACCACTGCCTCGAGAGGCATCGCAGGCACCAGTTGTGCCTGCACTGGTTCGGGTTGTTGCAGAGGAACAAGGTAAGGGGGTGGAAGATTTTCCAAAGGTTCCCACTCCTTTCCCCTGTTTGCTGTGCGTCGGAGGGCTCATATCGGGTATAAACTTGTACAAGCATACCTCCACATCTCGGCATACTCAATTTCCTCAAAATCCTGTGGGCGGCGTTTAAACACGTGATCGTACAAGGACTCGCAAGTCCAAGCTTCAAAAGTGCCAAAAATCAGCCACACCACATATTTTCCGATCTCCTTCCCTCCCCATTTTTCTATGCAAAAATGGATCATTTTCTCCTTG
Source organism: Agelaius phoeniceus (assembly GCF_051311805.1). Lineage (NCBI taxonomy): Eukaryota > Metazoa > Chordata > Aves > Passeriformes > Icteridae > Agelaius > Agelaius phoeniceus. The sequence continues at coordinate 25,576,344 of NC_135269.1, read as the reverse complement.
GATCTCCCCACTCTCCTTGGACTTCTGTCCCAATGTTCTAACATCCACCCCAACGGACTATCTCTTGGGATTTCTGGCAGAACTTTTCTGGGACCCTGGGGAGGTTTTTCCTGGGATTTTCTCTGAAACCCGCTCTTTCCCAACCCCATTTTTCCAAAGATTCCTGCAATTTTTCTTACCTTGTCTCCTCTGGCTGGGATATTCGCCACAAGTCCCATTTCTTTGTCCAATGCTGTCTTCTCGGGTTTGCGAAAAGCCACCAGTCTCACTCAGTCGAGCAGAGAACCGTTCTGCTGACTTTTTGACTGATTCTTACCTGTTTCCTCTGGATCAGAAGGAAGACGGGCTCCTAGAATTTCTAGGATCCTCTCTTCTCCCTCCTGACCCCAACCATGACCGATTTTCCCCCTCGAACTCCCCCCGAGCCTTGGGTCCTGAATGTGTTAAACAAAAACGTTCTGCTTCCCCCTTGACCAACCACGTCTCTCGCGGGATAGTGGAACTGCGATCGTGGGGTCGGCACACGCCTCGTGACAGAGTCACGTCTTGCACACACATTCGGTCACACCCCACTCAACCGCGCGATACTCACGGTTCATTTTCCCATGTGGATTTCTTCATGCACATCGATTTTTCCGAGTGAAAAAATACCCTCAGGCTTGGGGATCCCTCTGGATCATTCCGAGTTTTCCGAGAATTGGGCCCGTTTTATCCCTCTTTGGCTGTGGCTCTGGTTTCAGTTCTTGTCAATTTGATTGGTCTCACGGACTCCAATCCCGCTCAGACTACTGTAATCAACGGGGCGCCCTCCGGGTGGGAAAGGGGTCCCAAACCCCAATATCAAATCACGACAGGTTGTCACCAGATTGTTATAAATGATCAAATTGTGATACACCACCACCACCACTCCAAATTGGAGTATGTGTGTAATTGAAGAAAAGGAAATGAACAGTAAGAATTGCTTTGCCTTACTTGAGCCATCTAAAAGCTGGATTTCTAGTTAGAGCCAGTCATCTGGTCTCAGTTTATTGCCAATGGGTATAGATGGTAATTTCCAGAGAATTAATTCTGTGTATTTCTTACATTTATTATGCAATTAACTACTCCACAGATAAGTTCAGCTCTTTCCATTTCCTTGAAAAGGTTCTTAAACAACTAGTTCTAAACCGAAAAGGTCAAAGTTAAATGTGATTACAAACCACCTCCAAGGTATATGGGACAAAAATTTACTGCCTACTACAACTTTTCCTTCTTGTTTCTTTTGAGGTAATTGATCATTTTCATAATTTTGCAGCTGAGACTAGACATGCTTAGATTTACTTCAGTCATTTCTCTTCTTTATATGTCACAGGAATACAAAAATTATTTCTGTACCATGTTATAGGCAAGGTGTACGTGGATTTACTTTTGTGTTTCATTCACAGGAATAAACTTCAGTTGAATCTCTGCAGCTCTTAAAATAGAGCTGCCCTCTCTGAGGATTATTTGCTTGGTATTCTCTCAAGAAATACCACTTTCATCCATGACCAATTAACACTGCTTTAGGCATCAGAAAGCCTCAGAGGACATAAATGTATTGCCAGCTGCCCCAAGGGTGACATTATAACACTGTCAGGGATTAACTGAGTAAAAAACAACCTGATTCAGGCTCTGCTGAGTTGTGGCCACAATGGGAATTCCTAATTTTTAAGCTGGGTATCTGAGTATGTTATTGAAGTAGATGTCACTCAGAGCACAGTGGGTTTTATGAAAACATTGAAGATCTTTAAAAAGACCACAAAAGAGTAAAGTCCAGTACATACAATATGGTTAAAAAATTTAAAAAATAATTAAAAAAAAAATAGCTGCTGTGTATGTATTATCAGCAGCACTTGTTAATTTCTCCTGGGTTTGGTTTTGCAGTAGGTCTGGTCTCTAACACTTATATGGCCAGGACAGAATGACACGTTTTTTAAGTTTGGTTTTTGACAAAGGTTCTTCTCCATTTTAATTTAAAAATACAATGGGGTCTACTTGAACAGAAGAAGGCATTCATGCAGTAAAAGTAGCATCTGGCTCACCAGCTTTGCTTAACCTGGGACTTGTGCTGATTCACATGAAACTACTGGTGGGAAAGAATGCAGTAAAGTGTCATAATCCTCATATGGTGAAACCCATAGTTAGTTCACCATAAGGCACTGAAATATTTTCACAAACTGAGCTTAAGGTTCACCCCAATTGGTTCATCCTCATGCTGTCACACAGCTTGCTGTATTTGCTGGCTTGTGCATGCTACCGTAGACTGTTTGGGTGAAACCTGGACATCTGGCAAATAGTGGCAATCCCTCACCTTTCCTTTCAAGGCACTAGCTTGATGTGTGTGGGTGAACTAAATCAGTACCCTTTGTAGACTGCCTGTGACAGTGAAAGGAAGATGTTCCTCTGCCTCTGTATCCCTACATCACGAAAGAAGATACTACTGGGAAAGGGATTTGTGCCTTGCTTCATTTACCTTTTGTACAGTTCCAACTATGCTTTTTACTTCCTTCTCACTCTGAAGAGGGGAAAAACCCCAAATTTAGATCTACCTACACAAGTTCCATTTCCTTTATAAATATTGTAGAAGGAAAAACATTTCTCTTCCCTACACCTTGCTGTTATGCACACAGAGATGCTTCCTTGCAGTAACCATATTGGATAAACCACCTATTTCTCCATGCTCTCTCATAAACACTGCACTGCTGCTGGGCAGGGATCCTCAATCCCATTCATGCTTGCATCTGTTATTGTGTTCTCTCTTACCTCTGCCACCTCTACTGGTCCAGCAGTGTGGGACAGTGCTGAATGTAGAACACAGCTGACTTTTGGTCATCTGAGTTACACTTCAGACTGACTGTGATCAGGTCAACCCCAAATACCAGCCTAACCTGTACCTTGAGTAACATTTCCTGCTTTGACCCATGTAGCTTTTCAGAGAAGATACAGCTAGTTGAACATGATGTGCCCTAAACCAGATGTTTCATATCTAGTGTTATGGGAGGGAAAAACTCAGTGTTGCACTTCAACTAGAGAGAAGGGTATCTTTAAGCAAGGCTTGCTTAAAGAAGTGCTATTACCTGGTGTGCTGCCTGGTACAGCCCAGTACTGTGGCTTCACCTCCAACATGAGATCCATTTTGTCAGATTAGCATCCATCACATAACCAGATGCACAGGATCTCTTGATAACCCTTGACAAGTCTTGGAAGAACAAACTGTTTTGTTTGTCTTAAACTGCCTTTAAGACTCAAGGAAGTCACCTGCCTATTTACCCACCCTAGTGGTGAATAAGTGCTTGGGAAGTGAAAGAGGCCATGGCAGCACAGCATGTCTTCACATGCCCCCGGTGAAAATTATACCCACAAAAGCTGCCACTGCAATTTTAAGCTTGGAACATTTTCCTGATCTCTCATAGTTAATATTGTGGAATGTGTCAGCAGTGTTTGTAGTCATGACTGTAGGATGGAAAAGCTAGTCCATAATTTTTCTGCCCACTGTTTAAAAATACCGTATGTTCCTAATGTGGGATTTTCTTTTCCTTTCCATTGTCTTCTTTATATGGTCTGACTGAGGCGGGGGGATGTATTTTTAATGTTGTTTTATCATGGGAGGAGGTGTTTTTTGTTGTATTTATTTGGGGTTTGTCCATATTTTTCAGAGTTACTTCTACAACAATGACACTTTTAACTTCAACTACGCCCAAGCCAAAGCTGCAATGGGCAATTTTAGTGAAGCTGAAGAGGTATGTATTTATTTTCTTTGAAAAAAAAGCAATGGAAACATTTCCCCCATATTCCCCTTTTTCCTTCCTTTTCTTCACCCAGATCTTCATGTTGGTCGAAAATAAGCAGGTTCTGTGGAACATCTTCTTCCCCTTCTCAGGGGAACTGAAACTCTCAGTGAGCACTATTCAGAAAAGATTATCTTGCTAATCTTGTAATGTGAGGTATACAGGGAGTCATGCTGCTTGTGGTGCATCACAAGAGTGCTTGCAGCTACCTCTAATTGATCAAAGAATGGCCTCTTAATCAGATTTTCTACGCTTTGTCTGGGATCCCAGGCACTCTTTCTGTTCAGACTGAGTAGGGCATGCTAAATAAAAGACACTGAATGGTTAAGAGCTTCTAGGTGTCCCTAGAAATTTGTGGGTTTTTTTAAAAAAATCTTCCTCTGGGATATGTGGGAGGAAAAGAGGAAGTGCTCCAGTATCTTATTCAGCAGCATTCATATGCAGCTGGAAGAGATTAACTTCTACACCCAGTACTTTTTTATGTCTGTGTGCAGCAGAAACTTAATTACAACTAAAATATGCAAAAGCAAATAGCTATTATGAAGGTGGAAACAACATTTTCCACAAGACCAAAAAAGAAGACAAGCCACAAAAAAAAATCCTACAGCACATAGTCTAAAGTGAATCCTATAGGTTTGGTTGGTTTGGGGTTTATGTTTTGTTTTGTTTTTCCAGTCTTTCTAATTTTTTAACTATCCAGGTTTGTCAATAATAGAGCCCCCCAGGCTTTATAACTTGTCTCTCCCCCCCATACCTACCTTCCCATCCAGCACCCTCACCCCTTCATTTCTGTGACCCAAAATTGCATCTCTCTTTAAGAAAAGCATCCAAGACTGTAAGGAAGATGAATATCTGTTTGAATTCAACAAGCTTTCAATTCACTTAGCATCATGAAAATCTTTCAAAACTATGCTAGCAGGCTATGCTCATTCCTGAAACTCCATAAAAATGATAATGCTCTAAGTTTTAGCAGCAACTACACAACAAAGAAACACAAAGTTGTAAACTCCTGTTAATCTACATTTTTCCTCTTATGTTTTTTAGAAGCTGTTCTATAGAAACTTGTGTTATATAGGTGATGCATTTAAATACCAGAATTATATAATTACATTGATTCATCTGGCCTCATGTCTGATCTTGGGTCATGATGACAGTTCCATATAAAGCTCAGCCTTCCCCTGTGTCTCATAAACTTGTAAATCATCTACATATAGCACTTACGAAGTTATTTAAAAGCATACCTCCCTGGACATAATAAAATAAAACGTGATAAAGTGCTACTTACAGCAATAATGCTGCTTTCTTTTAATTTCTTCCCTATTACTCCTTCTCCTCCCCTTCTAAATTCGGGGATCAGGAATGTTTAAGCAATACAAATGTCAGTAATTTGTATAACTCACTGTTCCAGTACATGCATCTATTTCTATAAAGGTATTTTGATTTTCATCAGTAGCATCCAGTATAGTTACAAATATACTTGAGAGAGGCATAAATAGGTTTTTTTTTTCCTTTGAACAAAGCCAGAGTACATTTTAAAATGTATAACTTCCCCCACATATCCCTTTTTATGCAGAATGTAACAAACCTGTATTTGTTCAGTAAGGTACAAAAGATGAATGCTTTGCCTGAGAATCTTACTGAAACCAAAATGGTTAGAAATGGCTTATTGCAGACCTGGAATGATCTGACATGTATGGAAGGAAAGTCTCATCTACATGTGAAACTTGTAGTATTTCAAGAAGATGCTAATACAATTGCTTGCATTGCTTTCTAAACAAACACATTCCAAATAGCTTTTCCCACAGGCCCAGTGTTCTTTTGTGCTGTTTGTGCTGCATGGCCGCCCACTGGCGCTTGTTCAGGGCAGGCCGCACCCTCTGCACAGCTTGGTGTTCTGAAGCTGCACAAGTCCCCTGACAAACAGGGCACTGTGTGAATCCTCCACCTACTCCACACAGAGGGATGCCCCCTGCACTGCAATTGCATACCCAAACTCTTCTCATGACCAGTTGTTTGTGTGACTTAAACCTTATCTGTGTGTTGAAATGAGGAAGGTTTGCCTTCTGTTTGTTTAAAAGTACATGCGTGTATAATCTTTCCTTTTCCTTCTTCCTGCAGGTGTTCCTTTTGATCCAGAGTGAGAAGATAAAAAGTGATTTTGTTTACCTTAGCTGGCTGGCTCGCTGCTGTGAGTCACTTTACTTTCAGCATTGCGGAATACAGATCCTCCTCTATTGCGTCAGTCCTGGCAATCCACTCTCCTAATTGAATTTAATGTTGTAGGAGGATTCAGGACTATGAAAGTGAAAAGCTGATTGCACTAGTTATAGTGTGGGTGGTTATTGCACCTTTCATACCTCTGGCTTTTATAAGCAATTACTGCTTCAGTGCAATGCTGTTATAGTACTGTCAATGCAGCTTTGTCCTGACCAGTGACCCTTTTTCCTCTCAATTGTGTACTCAATTGCATGAGTGAAGACTTTCTGTCTTAAAACACTGAGTTACAACTCTAAAATGTTCCGAGTAAAATACAAAATAGAAGCATTCATACTGGGTCAGGCTCAAGGGTCTGTCTGCCTTCAAGGTTAGCCACTGTCAGATGTCTAGGGAAGAGAAGAGTCAGGCAAGCATACATGGTATTTTTCTTCCTACCATGTTACTCTACATGTTGTCCAAACTGCTGTGCCTGAGGGATATCCTTATAATCTCCAGCATGTGTTTTTCTTCCAAAAACTTTTAGAAGAGTTCTTTCCTTGAATTTCATTGAATCCAGGAAACTTTTGCCGTGTTTAATATTCTATAGCAAATCTTATTTACCAGTTTTTAAAACAGTGCAGAGTACACCTCAGTACAGAGACAGCTGCTGTGCCACATGCAAAATAATATAGAAGTGGGCTCTTCTGAGGACTCAAGTCTGAGACTCCCTGGGCTAATTTGTTTTCCTTACAGTGCCTCAATATAAAAATGTTTTCTTATCAAACCATTTTCAGCAGTTGTACCTGGAATGTAAATATGTATGTTTTGGGATGTTATGCCATATTTTAGATGTAGTAAACATCTCCTAATATGATCTTTCCAGACAGGCACATCACACATAGGGATGCCTATCTATGACTCTGTTTTAGGATGTGCCAGTTTATTTCCTTTTTAATTAAGCTGCAGTACCAGATTGTGTTTGTGAATGTTTTATTTGAATTTTTTATGGGAATGATGAATATAGTTATCTTTTTGTGTCAAGTATGTAAATTACTAACAGATCACATTATAATACATTAATGTCAGAGTATAATTAGGGATTGAGTATTAAACAATTCAATGCTGAAATATTTCCAAGGGGCAAAGTACAAGAGATGCATCCTTTTACATGACAGAATGTAAGATTTGTTTAGTATGATAGTACTATTTATACCAAATTCTTCTTGAAGGGAAAGTCAAAAAACCATTGGATTAGCACAGAACTGCATTGCTCTAGGTAGATTGGTGTTGGAAATTGAGAACTGGCTGTTTACCACTGTATGTGGTATTTGGAGCTGATGAGAGATAAATCCAATTTGATGTCTTGCTGCCTCCTAAATGAGAAGAATCTATAAATTCTGTGATTTGGTGTTATATGTTTGTTGTTGATTACCACCCATTCTACTTGCAATATAAGTATAGACGTAGTGGACACAGATAGAACAAGCTAAACAGTCTCTCTTTTGTAAAAACACAACAGTGATCCTTATGTGAATAGCCAGGTACTCTCAGAGCAGCTGTTAAGGCTTGAAAAATAAAGGAAAACTTACTTATATTTTCTTTTCTCCCAGTGTTTGAATGAACCTGGAATTATGAATACCAACCATAGATTCAAGAGAATGGCTTCTTATCACCAAGAAATAGAACCTTTGTGTTTAAACACCCTAGTAGAATTTCTACTCATCAAGATAGAAGATTCAGATTCATTTATTTCTAACTGTGATATTTAAAGACCAATGAAAAATTCTAGTCATATACACAAATTTAAAACCAGTGTGGGATCTAGAAATTTAGAAACATTTTTTTCTAGCAATGACAAGTTTTGTTATGCTTGGAGGGGCTTCAACCTCTGCCCTCTCCTTTTGATTTGTTATGAATTCATGGGAATTGAAGGTTTAGACTGACATGGGCACCAAGTATTAAAGACCTCAGTTTGGTGCCAATTAACTTTTTTTTGTCTGTAAGGACACATAATTCTAAATCTTACCATATAAATGGATTGCCATTTGTCCTGCATAAAAAACTTCTCTGATGCTTTCCATTCTATTCGTTAATCACATCTGAAATCATGAGAGTTGTTCTTGTTGCATATCTGTGAAATATAAATTAAGATGTAAACACTATAATTATTCCTTTTGACGCTGCTATTCTCTGCTGAATTGGCTGTTATCACTAGTAAGGCAGAAGATAAGGACGAGTTCCCCTTCCCAGCCTCATGCTCATGGCTGAGACATTTACACTAAACAAAGAAATACAGGAATATCTGTTCCACCTGCCACTGAATATTGTGCATAGCATATTCTTTTCACAATTCCAGCTTTTTCTTGTTATTGCAGATATTATGAATAAGAAACCACAGCTAGCCTGGAAGCTCTATCTGAAGATGGAAACATCAGGGGACTCCTTTAACCTATTGCAGCTCATTGCAAATGATTGTTACAAAGTGAGTTTTCTCTTTAGAGCTTGGTGTATAACATGTTAATTCAGTGATTGTATCAACAGTCATTTTTTGATAGTTTTTATCATTGTCATCACTAGTGAATTTTCTGTTGTAATGGCAGGATGTCTAATAATGTGAATGAGTTGGCAAGGATTAGTCAGTATTTTAACCTACAGGCCTTCTTGGTAGAGAACCCATTGATTACACTGTTGGTAAATTACTGCATGCTTGAGCTATCAATAATGATAACACTTGCTTCTCCTACTAGGGATTCATTATGGGTAGAAAGGACAAAAAACTTTAAAAGAAAAAAAATCTAGCATAGATTCAGCAAGATGCCTCATGCTTCATGCTGCTTTTTTTTTTTTTTTTTTTTCAGGACAGTATTGTTTTCCTTACAGTTTGCAATGGGAGTTACTCTTTGTGATCTCAAAAGCAATATTCTAAAACTGAAAGAATTATCCCTTGTACTTCTTTCAACTACTCAGTTACCATCTCACCCTAAAAGTCTAGTTGCTCAAGCAAGTGACTATGCCTCTGGTGTTTCCCATAACTGCAATTTGTGAAAGCAGGTTGACAATCAGACCTCATGTAAAATCTCTCTCTAGATCATTTAAAGTCTCACTTAAATCAGTTGATTGCTTTGTCTAAATTCTTTTCAAAACCTTCTTGTCCTGAAGAGGAGAAGTAGCTCCATATTTTGGATTTATCTAGAGCTCTTAAAAGCTGCATATATAGAGCTAAATTTTTCAGCCTAATTATATGTCTACATATGGCCATAAATGACTGCTCCAAAGTTGTTACTTTAGTAATATAATTTGTCTTTCTACACTAGCAGCCATTTTACCTCTTGAACTAAATAGCAAGGTCCATGTTGTTTGATTTTCTGTGGCATTTTTCGGTTGTTTCTGAAACATTACATTATATTGGAGATCCACAGACAGTGCCAGAGATGTGACTTAAGAAGGCAGTTGCATTAGGCTTTGTTCAATGGAAAACAGAATGAACATGAATGGAACAAGGTCAGCAGTGTCCTGAGAGGTGGTGTAGCTGGATGCCTGGTTGCTGTGCTGATAGAAATTGGTCAGTGAGGAAGTTGGCACACAGTATTTCATGTTAATTTCTTGATGCTTTTTATGCAATAGTCCATCTTGTCCATATGGGGAACAGCACATGACTTGGGGTGAAGCATTTCCTAGATTTATGTCAGATAGAAGGAGAACATTAAACCTGTACTTGCTTAGTGGAACTAGATCAGATACTAATTTGGATAGATCAGTACTCTAATTTTTCTTCTTCTTTTGACGCATCTGGTAGTGTTCATACTCACTATCTTAACTTCCCATACATTGAAGTGTTTGCCCGTCACCAGTGGTTAAAATCAACATTTATGTGAAGAAATGAGAATTATTACTCATCCTGTAGTACCAGTGTTTCTCTGACTAAGGTTTCCAAATGTAGCTCCCACAGCCTGCACTTTTTTCTCTTCAGGCTTCCAGCTACCAAAGGACAGGAGGTTGTGCTCAGTCTACCTTCTGTGATCTTTCATGGGAAAATGCTAGTCACAAACAACATTGCCCTTCAGGCTTGCTCAAGTGGAGAGCACTCATACAGCCCACATGAGATGTGCTATGCTGACTTCAAAAGCCACAGTTAATCTGGTCACTCCTTTTGCATTGACTGTTGCCAAGCAACTTGCTCCTGGTTCCCAATTACAAGTAGAGAACCTAAGGCAGAAAAAAGATAGGGCACACATAGGGATTTTCCTATGCTAAGGAAAATTTTGGATTATAGAGTCACTGAATCTTCTTTTGTACTGTATTGTAACAGTGAAGAAAAAAGATTAAGTTAAACTCAGAAGATAAACAAATATGTGGCCATGTCTACATGAGGAAATGTGGTTTCATTTTCAAATGTCTGGACTAGTTGGAGGTTGATATTCTGTCAAGGGTTTTGGTATAGTTGGTACGACACTAGATAAGGGCACCTCAAAAAAAGATGTTGTAATACCACCTCTTTCCCATTTCTTTAACTGCAGTGTCCCTGTTCTGTGTCACTTGCTGCCTGCAGAAAAACAGGGAAATGCACTTTGCTTCTACAGCTTACTGCTGATTTCAGAAAACTGGGTTCTGTGTTTTTAATCCCCTTCTGAAAGGTGGTCAGGAATAATGTTTCACTTTCTGTGCAGATGCGTCAGTTTTACTATTCAGCCAAAGCCTTTGATATTCTGGAGAGACTGGATAATAATCCTGAATACTGGGAAGGCAAGAGAGGTGCTTGTGTGGGTGTATTTCAAATGATTTTAGCTGGACGAGAAGCAAAGTGAGTATTCTGTGTTGTATCTGAATTTATATTGCTCTTTTCCTATTTTCAGCTAGCTATAAACCAGAATTATAATCTCAGCTTTAGGACTACATATCACCTTCCAATCTTCTATTGAGCTTTCAGAGAATAGACATTCCATCCAGATGCTCCATATGCAGTCTTCAGCTGGAAGTCTATCTTCCACACCAACAATTATAGAATATATGGTAGAGAATAATATATGAGCAAGTGCCGTGGACTATAAAATACCAAAATACTTTAGTCATCAGCACTCAGGAAAAGCTAGGTTATAAGTGTAGTAGTATGTTCATGAACTGGGGGAAAACAACATCATTTCATCTTGATGGTGTAAGAATGGAAAACTATCACGTGACATTTTAAAATGCATAGAACAGAACTAAGGGAACATTTACTCAGCACTGTAGGAAGGACATGATTTCTCTAAACAAAGAGTAGATGAGACTGTGCTTTCATTAAAATTTACCTTCTGAAGACACTGACCGTGTCACACAAATATACTTACTTGATGAAAGCTTAAAGGAAATCATCTGTGTTACTGATAATTTTGTTTTCGGCCCATTTCACTGGATGGGGGAATGAGAGAGAGTAGTGAAGCTGTATTTAAGAACTGCTCCCTTGTGAATATTCTGCTGTGATGCCAGATGGCCTTTGTCTTCTGGCCAAAGTTGCTGTTTCCTATATGACTGGTAGGTGTGTATCTTGGCTTCTACACCTTCCTTCTATTCACTTCTCTGCTGGAATAATCTCATTAACTACTATACCTTTCAAGTGTCCTTTTAACAATCACTGCAGCAGATGCAGTAAAATACACATAACTTGCCTGTTTTTCAAAGTATGCAATTAAGTTCTTATTGTAAACTAAATGGCAAGCTGCAGCAGGATTTATATAGGTTTAATAGTAATAGGTTTATTCTATTAGGAATGTTGATTTCCATGTTATTTGTGTTTATGTGTATTGTGTTATGTGTAAAGTGCTTTGGCAGCATTAAGCTAGATGTTGCCATACTAAAGACTAGCAAATAACATTAAAGATTTTTTTTTAAGTTTGGTTTGTTCTGGGGAACAATTTTGCAAGAGTGAGGGTATGTATACAAATACACACATATGCAGACACTAAACTAATTACATGTTCATGATTTTATTTTTTAACTTATCATTTCTTTACAATTGTATACAAGACTTTTTTGTTGATCGCTTTTTTTGTCTCTGGGATTGCATCTATCGTGCATTTTAACCTATTCCAGCACTGTAGATGAATGGACCTCTCTGTCTCAGAGAACCTATGTTTTGTGAAATAGTTTGATGTGAGCAGTTTATTGTATCAGTTGAGTCTAACCCTCACTTAAATCTTCACTTTTCACCCTTGTAGAGAGACTCTGCGGGAAGTTCTGCACCTTCTGAAGAGCACTGGTAATTCTCAAGTAGAGTACATTGTTCGCGTCATGAAAAAGTGGGCCAAGGAGAACAGAGTCCCTGTTTGAGTCAGTGTCACAAAATGAACCAGGTCAGTTGCTACTGTATGTCTGGCTGGAAGACAAAGGTCTTGGTTTCTCCTGTGCATTCTGGGTATCTCCGTCCTTGCAGAACTTTAGGCATTCAAGCAGGTTGACCCAGCTGAGGAAGAATGTCCTGCAGCGAGATTCAAAACATACAGCAACTTTATTGGCATTTTTTCTGTTGTACCACTCTATTCCTGAGAGATTTTTTAATAGTAGTTCCAACTGTCTAAAAAATCAAGGTGCTCCTCAAATATTCCTCCACAAAAGTTACTGAACTGCATGGTGGGTTTTTTCCCCAGCAAGCCTTTTGGCCTCTGGAGAAGAACAATTTGTTACATGACTCAGACAAACCTACTTTAGCAAGTGATGGAGTGAGGCAAATAGAGATGGTGACAGTGATACCATTAGGCACTGCTAGGGGGTATCAGATAATACAAAAGGCTTAGCATAGAATCATATGATCATAAAATGGTTTGGGTTGGAAGGAACATTAAAGATCACCTAGTTGATGGGCTGCCATGGGCAGGTACCTGCCATGGGCAGGTACAGCTTTCAGACAGTTTTTTTTACTCAGAGCTCAGGTTCCTCAATACTTTATCCAACCTGGCCTTGAACAGTTCAAGGGGTGGGCCATCTACAACTGCTCTGGGTAACTTGTTCCAGTGCCTCACCACCCTCACAGTAAAGAATTTCTTCCTGATACCTAAGCTAAACATAATCTCAGTTTGACACCGTTCCCTCTTATCCTGTCATTACATGCCCTTGTGAAAGGTCTTTCTTCTTTAGGACTTTCAAAGATTATCTATCTGGGTATTCTGAGGAGTATCCTTTTCTGGATGAATTTCAATTCAATATATATATATATATATTGAATTTCAATTCAATATATCTACCAATACCCTAATTTGTTTTTTTTTTTTTTTGTCTGTAAGGATTGTTTTCTCTCTTATCATCTTTTTCAGAGCATGGAGACTTATTTGACTGATGGAATTGTTCAATCTCACTTTGAAATTTAACACTCAGAACATTTCTTCATGTTAATATAGTTCACATGAGAACTTTAGCAATCTGATGGATAAAAAGATCTTTTGAATTATTTTGTTCAGCATTTACCACTGTCATGAGCAATATATTCATTATACTTATGGATTTATTATACTGTCCTGTTTTTTTAAGGAGAACAGTTCAGGGAATACATAATTCTAAAAGAAGGCAACAGTTGTAACAAAATTGTCTTATACATTTGATAGTAAAAGCATTTGTATATTATTTGTAAAAGAAAACTTTACATTTTATAAATTTGTAAAATACTTAAGTATTTTTTTATCTTTTGAGGGGAATTGAGAATACCATATTCCCTACTGTCTGTGCATTGATTAAAGCTCTTATTTGAATCTACAGTTGAATGTCTGATTGGTCTGTGTTGCTTCACATTGCAGAAGTTGAAATAGCGTATTCATTTTGCTGTGGAAGAGGGCAGGTTTGTGGCTGATTGTTAAGTGCATGTTCATTAATCAGTGAGAGACAGGCCAATGGCCTTGGTCCTGATCTTATAGTAGTTTGCTGAAACTAAGGCAGCTGGATGTATGTGGAACATGCACACCTTTCTGCCATATAATGTGTCTGGTTTTACTGCTTTAAGCAAAAATGTGGGTATCATTGTTCAGGTGTCTAGAAGTACATTGATAGTTGTGGTTACTTGCACTTAAATCTAGAAACTGATCCATCGCACTAGCAACAATGAGCCTTTCAGCAGGGCCAATGTTACACTCATTCAAAAGAGGTGTGAAAGGAGCAGTATTTTCACTGAAAGTAGTTACAAAACACTTCACTCATGAACAGCATTTTTCTTTTCCATCTCAGTTTAATTAACTTGGAAACAGATTGGGAATACAATTATGAATCTTGGTACAAAGCTTCAAAAAATCATGTTGGTGACTTTGTAGCAGATGTTAAATGCATCTAATTACTCCCTTTATTGAAGCTTAACCTGCAGGAGAGCTGAAGAGCATCCAAATCCATTACAGACCATTTTACATGTTGGTTGAATCTTCTGAAATAAGTGTGATGGTTTTGCAGCATAAGGGCTTGGGGGCCAATTTTAATTTCTCTTGTCTGTGACAAGAAGTTTTAATGCAGAAGGGAAGAAGTTTGGTTTTTAAACTCACCTTATTTACTGTAGCCATAATGTCATATTTGATATGCTAAATAACGTGGGGTTTAGCACAGCGCATTTTATTGACTGGCAATAAAGCTTTTATCATTTAAGATAAAACGGGACTGCAGGGCTTTGCCTTGAGCAGTGATGAAATAAGGTATTTTACATCCTGTCTTACCATTTTTAGGTCTCGGTAATAGAACAGATATGTAGGTACTAGTAAAATGCAGAACAAGAAAAGTACTGAAATACTGGTGTTTATAGAAATACATCTAGAATGTGTCTTCCATTGTTTAATCTGAGGTCATATTCAAAGAACAGAGATGAGAAGTTGCCTTAGCTGATACAGAAATGAAAGGTAGTAAAGAATAGATAAAATTTCATCCCTGTCCATTTCCATATTTCCCTAAATTGTGGAAATTTAAGGAGTCGAGGTACTCTAAATAGGATGGCTAGGAGTGAAGGCAAATGACCTATTGAGCAAGCAGGCAGTGAAGAATGCATGTGAAGAGTCAGTGAAATGGGTAAATTTATTGGGTCAGGAGTAAGTGAATATAAAATTGAAACAGTGGCATTTCAGATAATGTAATGAAAGGAAGACTAAAGCAGAAAGAAATTGCTGCATCATTATAATTTCAAGGAAGAATATGGAAATTAGAGTTATACTCCGAATAAGCATCTGATTCTGGAAAAATAAGTTACAGAGAATGCACAGAAGCTGCTCTGCTAGCAATCATAGCATTAATAGTCACTAGTAGAGAAAGCCAAACCCCAAATAACATGTAACTGCTTTTAGTTGAGTGCTGACCCATTCCTGATGGATAAGAAAGTCAACCTTGAATTAAACTTGTTAATACCTGAACAACAGCTATGACAGTAACACCTAAGTGAATTAAACTGGAGGTGACAAGTTCACTGTGAAAGAAAAGTCATGTCACATTATAGCTCTGGACTGTAGCAGGCATTTAGGTTTATGTGGTTCCCTCAGCTGCAAGCTGGCTCATTGATCTTCATAAGAAAGCTGTCTGAGTGTGAATGAGGAGCTTGGCTAGTAGGCAGTCAGACACAAAGTAAACAATTACCTAAATGGCTGCTGCTATTTGTAGCTTCACTATGTGGGAGCTATACATGCATTGAAGAAAACATCTAGATTTTGCCCACTGCTTTACTCTTTGACCATTTTTCCTCTGTATTATCTCCAGAAGTAACTTCCACTCACTCTTTTTGAAGTTTCATTTCCAAATTTCCCTCTTCTCTTCCAGTCTATGACATGGTGATTGAATAAGCAGACAATGGCATGAAAGTGTTACCAATAACATTAAAATCAAGTCATTAATCAAGTGATAGATAAGCCGGCCTAAGACTATGTAGTGCAAGATGGTAGATTTCACCAGTGTTGAATCCAATAACTAACTCGACTTACCATAAAATATTTGCCAGAAAAACTTAAGAGTGTTAATTTGAAGATGGACAATGAAAAATCCATAGTTTTATTTTGAAATTTATTCAAATGGTTTATCATATTTGCTTTTTTAGAAATTGTACCTTAATTCTAAATTCAACTTGTTTAGCTTTGTTTTCTCATAGTCAGTTCTTCCAATGTTCATCATTGCTGTTAACCATTAAAGCCCGGCATTCTTTAGTTTGGTTTGGTTTTTTTGTGGTTTTCTTTGGAGTTCTTTTTTGTCTTTTAAAGTGCAGCAAGTCAATTCTTGTTTGTATGAAAGACAGATTCCCCTGTAAAGGTGTCTTGCTGGCTGGAACATTGGCAGTTGGTTTGCCAACAGATTTTTTTTGAAAACATGGCTGCTTAGCACTGGACAAAATTTATCTCTGTATGTAACATTAGAATATGCTTCTCCATAGAGCTGCTTGCTATTCTTCTGCAGAGGTACTCAAAGACTGCATTCACCCTTTTGGCCATATTATCACAGGGGAGCCTTGCACTAAACTGGTTCTTAGCTGGGACATGATAGCTAGGATTTTTCCAGAATTGGTATTTTCCAGAATACAGTCTATCCTTTGGAAGAGACAGCCTACCTTTTGTTCTACAAAAATACATTTTGTTCAAATTGGCTTAGTTTTCCACCTTACGCAGATCACTCTGCATGACTGCTTATCCCCACTAATTACTAGTTTGTTTTTCTGGAGCTATTTATTAGCACGGTTTTACAGCTATATCTGAGTCATCAAGGGGTTTGTTGGATCCTCCATACTTGCAGGATCCCCAAGACATTGTTATTGATGACTGATGGCTGCTTTTCATCATTTATCATTCTCAACTTATTTAACATGTACCTTTCAGATATGGTATTATGCTATTTTTTAAAATTAGGTATATGACATCAGAAATGTATGCATTGCACTTGCAGGAACTGCAGCACTGTTATATTCAGCTAAACTTGTAAAAGATCCATGTCATAGGAGGTATTTCCCATTCATTCTTTATTAAAGAAGCCTTTCAGCATCCCAGAGAGACTAATAGAGTCCAGTTGCTCAAGTCCTTCTGCATAATTTGAAACAACTCTTTTTTTGACCCTGCAATCACATTTAGGCACACACTAAAAGGTTACCTTTGACTTCGTAGAGTTTAAGCTTTCATTTGGAACAAATAAAGCAGGCATTTCACATCTCTGGGCAAGGGACAGCTCCTAAATTCCTGATAGGTCTTGCTTAATTGATGAATTACATTAGCATCTATTTATAGATTTAAAAACAAAAGTAATGTCTATATTTAGTAAGAGCTGTGACTTTTGATAAGACACAGTGACACAGTGTATTCTTCAAATAAAAAGAGAACTTCTGTTTCAATTCATGTTTACATGCTTGAATTGTGCTTAGTTGTTTCACATGGTATTATTCTTAGTAATTCTTGAGAAGAATTTAAAATAATGCAGTAAAATAAATAATGGTCTTTAATATGCTTTTACAATAGACCTTCAAGACTATGGGTCTCCAGTTATTTGAACAGGAAATATGCTGTCTCATAGTTTGTAGTGATTCTCAGATACAGCTAAATCAAACTAAAAAGTGGGATACTACGTATGCTGTTCCATGAACCTAGGAATTGCATTGAGTTTTTTGCAGTCCTTAAACCACACCTTAAGCTGGTCCTTAACTGGAGATGAGTAATAAGCCTTAGACTCCACCTTGATCACTGTAAGAAACTTCCATGTGGTCAGTTCTGTGGAAAAAACCACACACAACAGTTCAGAATTATAAAAGGTAACTTTTTAAGAACACATATAATAATGTTGACATGTTTACATCATGTAGTAAAGAACCATGCTCCAATTCCAAGAGCTCTAATTCCAACATTATTGTAACAGCTACAATTTTCTTGGATGATTTTGTCCTTCTTAAGCATGATGGGATCATTATGCATGTCTACTCTAAAGCTATTTGTACTCTTTTTCTTGCCTTACATTAATGGGTGAGGCCATTATATGGGGAGCCATTATGTGACAAAACTCAGTGTCTTATTTTGCAGAGCTGTTGAATTTACTCAGATCACATGAGTGATTCATCTGTCTCATGAATCCATGTGTGAAAGCTGTCTCTAAGAAACTGTTACAAAAATTAAATTACAAAACCTGATAAACCAAGTCATAAACTGCCTGGTATATTCCCATATGGATCATTATCTATCCTAACGTTTTCATTCTACCAGTTCAGTATTACTTTTGTCTGACTTATTCATGATGCCACATGTGCTGAACTTAGTCATTACTGAACAAACTGAGAAGCTGTCTATATAAAATTGTGGTGGTTTTCCCCACCATTTAAAGGCATAAGAGCTATTTTCTGGTCACAGCAAAGTAATTTCTGAGGCAAGCTTTACAAGACTCCTGACTCAGTTTAGCCAGTTGTTCTCAAGCAGGTTTTATCACTTTTCATTCTGCACATCCTAGTTCCCTACTGAGTGTTTTCCCTTCCTGTCTCCCCATTAATGTGATGGCCTTACAGGACTACTGGACTACTGTAAAGTACTGATGCTTTCCACTTCTCTCTTCCTCCCCTTGCACCACCTCTGAGCATGATTTGCATCACTCCCAATTCACAGGCATTCAAGGCAAGATATTTTCAGATTTGTTAAAACGCTAAGTCCTGTTGTTAAAAACAAGAGCAGGCTCCTTGTACTAAAGTGATTTCAGCATTTATTATAAGAAAAAGAAAAGCCTGATGCTAGGGGGCCCGCGGGCCGAGCAGGAGCATTCCCGTCTAGCATGCTTCAACGCCGGCGCTGGCTCTTATTGAGCAGCGATGTCCTCGGTGGAGCGGCAAGCATTCAGTAGGTCAGAAGCCCCTCTTTATCCTGTTTTTTGTCCCTTTGGATTAGTTTCTTTTTGGATCCTTCATTTGCATGAAGGTTTAAGGGGCTTGATTGGCCCATGACAATTCTGTCCAGGCTGGCTCGTTTCGCTTTGGGTGGGGCACTTTACTTAGGTGTATTATGGTAGGTTGAGTAAGGTGTTTCTTATAACTACCCTTTTAAACCCCTTTTACCATAACCAAACTAACAGTACATGCTTAACAATCTGTCAACTATTTTACAACAGTTTCTAACCTATTTTTAACACTGTGGAAGACTAAAAGTCAACATGACACTAAGAATAACTCAGTCTCTTAAAACAGTGAGGAGGTGTTCAGATAAGAGTAGACTGTACTATTATTTACCAATGTCAGGGGCAATTCTTTTAAGGTCAGAAAAATGAAATCTGAAATAGAAATGTTATACAGAAAATGTAGTTTGTTTTCACAGGCATTTTGGGTATGTATCATCCAGTCTGTTCTTAAAATCACCACTTCTATTGCTGCTATTCTACACTTGTTTTAATATGCTCCAAAAACTTCACATCATGTCTTTTGAAAATCCAACTTGAGGTGGAAAAAAAATAGTTTTAAAGAATTTCATTTGTCTATTTAAATTATTCATGTATGAAAAGTCGTTTTTCATATGTAATTTTTCAGATGCTATTTTTAATACTGTGGCAAATCAAAAGCAGCTTTGTGTTGAATCTGCAAGTTTGGTATGTAGTTAATTCTCAGTGATAAATATGAGCTTTGCTTTTTTGAAGGCAGTTTGGCTTGGAAATAAAATCGTGGAAGTATGAAAATGCTGAACTGCACATGCAAAGTATGCTTCTGACTATTCTGATCATAAGCTTGTATGAATGTTAAAAATGTAGTAATTTGTTTATGCAATCACTCTCAGCTGTCTGTGATAATGTGCACTTACCTAGGTGTGGAACTTACATCAGTAAAAACAGTTTCCAAAGTGCTGAGAGGCATTGAAAAACTTGGGTAGGAAATTGGAGTTTTGGTAAAACCAGCTTGAAAGTGAAAGGAGAAACAAAAAAGAAAAATATTTCTTCAAGGTCACAGCAAATATTATGTTGTATGTCTTAATAACTTTTAGAAGGTTGCTTTGCCATCTACATATATGCCATCTACATGAAATTCTCCTTTTTGGAAGGATGATCATTGCATGACAGGTGTTGCCTGAACAGTAACTATAATAATTTAAAATATATTACAGTATTTAATAAAAATAGGTTTCCTATAATTATCACAATATTTATATTTCACTAAAAACTAGGAAATAGCACCATGGCAATTGACCAAGGCTTCTTTAGCCAGCACTCTGCCTGAGTCCACTCTAAAGGATGCCAAGAGTGTTCGTCTTCTCCTAGGTCAGCACCCACAAAAGAGACCCTGAGAGGGCAAATCTGTGGCACATTACCTTTTGTACTTCTGAGAATTACCTCCAGACCCTTTTAGTTCATTAAACAGCATTACTACTGCTTTAAGTGTAGAAATTGCAATTCACACTGAGAAGTCCCTACCTGGCTAGTCTTTCTTTCTCGTTTTACAGGTGGGTGGCACAGCTACAGGAAATCATGACTCATATTCTTGTGTGGCTTTCATTGCTATTGGGAGAATAAAACCGGCAGACAACAATGCAGAGATAAGACAATAACCTGACTCCAAAGTTTCAGACAGCCTGTTAATCTTCGGCTGCCTCCAGGGGTGCTGGCCTGATGGAACAGGCTTTTCATCGGAGATAAGCATCCCGTGCCACAAATATCTTTAAAGAAATAGTGCAAATGAGGAAAAAGTGGGGGAGAACTCCCCAGAGCACATAATCCCTCACAACCTCTGTAAACGTCTAGGTGTTTTTACACTTTCAAATGAGCAGGTGTGAATCATAAAAGAGCTACCATTAAAGCAGTCTGCGCTTTTCAAAGACAGCTCCTCTTCAGCTTTAAATTCTGCTTAGGTACAGTTTAAGTGATTGTCACAATCAACATGTAACAGGCAGATGCTCCTCAGTTTAAGTTTCTTTGTCAGTTCATTGAAGTCTGCTGCCTTTCTATATGCTTGTATTTTTAAGGAAAGTGTGTGTGTGCCCACGCATATTACTGGGTACTCCTCTACAAAATCCCTTCTGTGTTTATTTCTGATTAATTTTCTTGCTCTTCTTTCTATCTACAAAAAAAAAAAAAAATCTAGGATTTCAACGAAAAGGTTATTTTAAAGACCTATTGAATCGTTCAGGTTGAAAATTACAAGTTTAAGTTCATTGAATCCAACCATTTGCTCAGCAGTACCCTAGCCACCACTAAGCCATGTCCCTAAATGCCACATCTACGTAGCCCTTAAATACCCCCAGGGAGTGTAAGCCAACCACTTCCCTGGGTGGCCTGTTCCATTGCTTGACAACCCTTTTGATTAAGAAATTTTTCCTAATATCCAATTGAAACCCCCTTTGGTGCAATTTGAGGTCAACTTTTTCTTGTCCTATTGCTTGTTATTTTGGTAATTCAGTGGCTTTAATTTTCTTGTGATCACTTAGAAGGTAACTAATTTTTCCCCTGTTTTTTCTTCCTTCTTAGAAAAGTAAAGAATAAACCTGCAAAGAGGAATTTCCTAGGGATCCACTGCTTGGCAGAGAAAACATCTCAAGGGCTGACATCCCCAAATTAATGTCATTTAAGACAGAGTTCACACACCACCTGGAATCATTACTACTATAGAAGTTTACAGCTTATTTGTCATAACTCTACTGAGCTCACCCTTAGCACTAGGACAAAAGTTGCATGCTTGCTCCAGCAAGAAATCTTGACACCAGAAGCAGAAACAATTCTTAACAAGTAAAAAATAAGAAGTAACTAGAAAAGGGTTCTTATCTTGTTAGTTACAATTGATTTTGCTACTGTTACCCAAAGGAACAACTGACCCATATTCTGCTTGGTAAATGCACCTACTTAAGAGCTGATGTTTAATGTCTTAATATTTCATCTTCTCTCCAGGCTCAAAAGATGTTCCCACAACTTCTCCAAGCAGCTTGCTCTTCCTTGACAAGGATGCAATTCTTCTTTCCTTTTTCTCTCTCTGCTTTTTCTTCCTAACTTGCAACTCCATCTAAATGAAGCTCCTGAGGCTTTGAATTTTCTCTGAAGTTTCTCTAAGTCAACAGTCTTATCCTATGTATTAGCTTAAAGAATGTTACAATGTTCTGTAGGCCATAAAAATCACCAGTCATTCAGAACTTGTGTCAGCTTTAAATTTCTCATTGAGAAAATTCTTCTGAACAGCAGGGATGATAACACCCTCACCTTTGGTTGAGGAACTCACACTACCATGACACATCCCTTCCTGTAAATCCCTTGACTTCTTTCACTTGATGACTTGCCCTGATTTCTAGCTTAAGTGAGATAAAAGCCAACATTTTTTTTCCCATCAGCTACCTCTGAGATACACAGTCATGCTATTTATGTTGTTCTGGCACAAAACATGGTGTTGGAAGACCAACTCCTCATCTCAGCAAGTGAGCAAAAGATGCACCTAAATCCACTTCTAGGGGTAAAAAGTGCTGTGCTTCCAGTTAGAGGAACAGTAACTACTTGTTGCATAAAAATTGTTACCATTTTTAAAACTTCCTACTGCCGTTGAAACCTTGCATTTTTGTCAATTTGTTCAAAGCATTTCTTAAAGCTCTGGAGAGGAGTTCAGTGTCTCTTGGGCTCAAATTCTCCAGTAAGTGGGGCTTGAGCAATTCACAGGGAGCAAATAAAAACATATGGGATAAAGTTCATTATCACAGTTCCTCTGCCTTGAAATTGTGACAAATTAATACTACTGCCCCATCAAAGGAGATCCTAATTACCTGAAGCTAATGCACACAGCCTTCCTAGAGTGAATGTGGCATTTCTCTACCTGCCTACAGTCCTTCCAAACAGTTTACCTCACTGAAAAGTGTACTTCAGACTTCTCAAGGATGTGGCAGTGCTGCTGATAACAGCTCTTAAATACACATTCCTGAGGAAAGAAAGCTAGAGGTATATTCTTCTGGAAACAGTATTTTTACTTAAAAGAACAACAATAATAAAAATATGAGGGGGCAGGATCCTGCAGATAAATCAGTTTTCTGAATGGTATGAAAGGCATTGGTGTTTCATTTTGGAAAAAAAGCAAGTGGTTTATTTCTTGATTCTGGGTCTAGCAGGGAGCAACTTAGTAAAGCTATAAGAGAAAAGAGAAATTAAAAAAAACCACAGAGTTTAGAAATCCTCATTAAACAGTAAACCAGCAACCATATTGTTGGTGCAGTGGATTCTTGTGATGCAGCAGCAGTTCTAGTAAAAGCTACATAAACACCAACCAACCTGCAGGCTGTATCATCTCCTGACACAGAAATAGAAGCTGCAGCTGCTGTGGCAGCAGTTCCAGTGAAAGGACCACAAGGATCAACAAGATGTGTGGTTGGACCATAAGAAATCAAGGATATAGTGAGGAAGCAGCTCATGGTAAATGAGGATATTCTCTCTCTGTCTTGGAGACTTTTGAGCAGTGGAGATGTGACTGCCACTGTTATGAGCTGGCTGCCACTACAGCTGTTACCTCTAATGTAGCTCGCAGTGCTCACCTTAAGGAAAGGAGAGAACAAACTGCCATCCCATGCCACCTAAGCTTATTATGTAGTAATAGCCTTTGAAGCTGAAAACAAGCTCCTTGGAGACAGATATAATTGATGATAAGGACAGCTCTGCTTTCTGGTGTGACCCTGGGCCTGCTGCTGTGGGGTGTCCAGCCCAGAGGAAGCCAGAAAATGGCTTCCATGAGGTCCAGGAGAACAGTGACCACTGGTCTGTAATGAAACAGGGTACAGCTCTGTACAGCTCTACCACAACCAACACAGCCCAAAAACATGAGAGTGCTGCAGACAGGGAAGCCAGTCCAAAGCAGAGCAGGAGGATCCAACCTGCACCAAAGTAGAGGCCTCTGCAGTTTGCTGGTCTGTCTCTGTTGTTTTCTGTATTTGAAACTTAAGTCAGGTCAACAAACTGCTGCTCACTGATGTGGCTGTAGCATCTGTAGTTCCAAGCATCCACTTTGTCTGATCTACTCATACTGGTTTTCACCAGTGAAATAAAAAGCTGTTTCAGTATCACCTCTCTTTGTGTAGTTGTTAAATTTTTTAAAACTCTTAATGTGCCTCTCAGTGTCCTTCATATAACATACAAAGGGAAGGAATCTGTATTCAATGTTGGACTATTTAACATGGCCATATCCTGAGAGAAAGCAAAGTAACTGGCAGCACATCTCTAGTTACTTTTTAAAAATGATACTTGTTAAATTTGGTGTTGCACTGACAAGGGCAGCACATTATACTATGTACAGACAGTACCTGAGATGAAGCTTAATGACAAAGAACAAAACAGGTAGGAAAACAGAATAAAAAGTATGGATAAATTACAAATCTGACTCCTACTGAATGTGTTTGAAATGGTACAAGCCTGGAACTCTTATGGTGTATTTAAAACCAAATTCCTTGAGGTTATGATCTAGTGAATTTGGTTGTTTTCTTTTCCAAATGGTTCTAGTATGTCAGACCAAATGTAACATTAACATATTCCAGTACCTACTATGCTTGGCTCTGCTGCCAAGGTTCTTTTTGATTTAGTTCAGATACACAGGGCAAACTGTCTTTAGTGACTTCACTTTAAATGCAAAGATCCAGAACTACTGTTTGTCCAGTTGCATAAACAAATACTAAGCCATATAAAAATGGTATGTGCACTCTAAGATGCTTAGAGATCAGATAATACAGAAATAGAGGGTTTACTTGTCTAATTAAAATCCTAGGAGAAAAGGGGGCATATGAATTACTATTTCATAGTAACCTTAGATGTGAAAGGCTGCTTCTAAATATCAAGGTCTACAATCTCAGAACAAATGGCCACCTGAAACTATTTCCAAGAACTACTTCTGGTTTTCTCTGTAACCCTGCTATGGGTTGAATCATGATTGTTCCTTTCCAGCTTTTTTTTTCCCCCTACTTTAAAAGCATGTTAAAAATCTGACCAAGATGTAGTTCCAGGTCTACTCTACACTGGTCTTCCTTGTATCTACACTACAAGACAATATGAAGCACTGGATTCAGGTACTCATAAAACTGATTTTATTCTGGCATGCCCTACATTGATTACTTCTGAATATAGTCCCCTATATCTTAGGAGACTGAAAGACTGAATGGAGTTTTACATTGGATACTTAAAATACATAGTTTATCACTTTCCATGGATATATCCCAGTATTATCTGTCAAGAAACTACCTGTTGTATTCTTGTATTTATTTCAAGGTCTAGTCACCCATCTGGTAATTGAAAAAAGAGTTCAGCAGAGCTGCAGAAGAGCCTGTGACTTCCACATAAGAGTTCTGTTTGATATGCAATAAACTGCTCTTTTTCTGAGGAAAGGCCCGTTTTTACCATCACAGGATTTAATGGCACAGATTACACAGAAACTTTGATGAGAATCAGAATCTTCCTGGCAGGGTCCAGAGGTCTGGAGCTTACGGCTGCTCACTCAGTTTGAATCCAGAAATACATTTCCTATTTTGTGCATCAGCTGATAGCTGTATGAAATTCTCAACAGAGAACAAGTGCAACTACCAAATCATGTTATTATGATGCTGAAAGCCAAAACATATTTGAGGAATACATCCACCTCTACTAAGCTTGCTAGTTGCACCACAACGTGCAAGGCTTTAAGATAAAACAAGTCCCTTAGACTATAAAGCTCAACAAAGTTTCAAGCCTCAAAAGGAAAGTTTACATTTCTCAGATCGGGTCAGTCATTGCACTGACTTGCTGCTGCAAGCAGTATTCTGGAATGCCCTCCATTCCCCGTTATTGATGTTATAACTTTCAGTAATATTGTTCTAGTGTCACGGATCTTCTCTGGAGTCTAGATGAAATTAAAAAGTCAAGTCAAAAGGCTTCCTATGCAATGACAGGAAAACATCAAGCACAGTGATGGATGTAGTTTGAAAAGTGGAGTAATGTGATGCACAGAATAGTCTGTTATCATTATGCAAAATAATAGATGTAAATTGCCTGCTTTGCATGAGTACATTTTTAAAAAAGAGAATAGACCCACTCCTACCTAGTATTTCTGAGACTAAAAAATGCCCCCAAAATGGTAATGTCTTTTTCTCTGCTCCAATGCAGCTAGAGGATACAATACTCATGATGTTCATAAGCTTCCTGAAACTTCACATTGCCTTGGTGGCATACCTCCATCTGGAAATACCAGCCATCAGTCTGTCAAAGTAGGTGGTGACAGACTGAAACACTTGCAGTATTTGCAGGCAGCTCCTGCTCATGAGGGAAGTCTCGCTGCTGCTCAAACCCTGCCTTTCTCGCGTCGTCCCCTCTCTCTCTCTCTGCCTCTCGCAGCTCTTTCCCAACAAGCCACAACTGCTCCCTGCAGTCAGAGCGGGTGCCCTCCAGACCAGGCAGGGCCACTGAACAAGCTCTGTGCCGCGGAGGGCAGACCGGCACCCCGGGCAGCGGCTGCTCTTCTGTAGGAACAAGGTGCGATCAACCCCGCCATACGGCATGGTTTTGTAAAACCCCGATGTCCTCAGCTGTTCCACTCAGCGTGGGCTGATGCTACCGAGACACGGCGCGTCCGCGCCGTTCTGGCTGGGAACGCCGCTCTCCCCGCACGGGTGGCTTTTCTCTGGTGATTGACCCGCAGCCGCCGACTTTGGGGACCTCAGCGGACCTTCCCCTCAGCGGGCCCGGTGCCCCAGGAGGATGAACGCTGCGCAGCCCCCGCGGCTGCAGGCGGCGGCAGCGGGCCCGGCGTGCGCATCGCCCCGGCAACCGGGGGCGGGCCCGGCGCCCGCGGCGTGTGGGCGGTGGCGGCCGCGCTGACGTCCGGGGGAAGCTGAGCAATAACAGCAGCGACGCGGGCCCGGCTGCGCCTGCGCGGGCTGCGGGGCTGCTCTATTTATGTGGGGGGGCGCCAAGATGGCGGGGGCGGCGAGGAGAACGTAGGGGTAGCTCCGACCGGGCGGCGGAGCGGGGAGGAGGGAGAGGGAGGAGCCGGGGCCGGTGGGAGGGAGCGCGGAGAGCGGTGTCACCGAACGTGTGAGGCGGGGGCCGGCGGACGGCGGGTGGGGGGGGGCGGCGGAGGATGGCGGAGCCGCGCCGGGTGCCGTTCATTAGCCTGTCACCCGTGCGGCGCCGCGAGGGCGAGAGCCCGGCACTGGAGCGAGAGCCGGCGGGCCGCGACCCGGAGCCACCTCCGGCGGGCCGTGAGGCGCCACCGCCGGAGCCGCCGCCGCACGAGCCGCCCGGCGACAGCGCTGCCCGCCCGGAGCCGCCCCGCGACCCCGGCCGGCCCGAGCAGCCGCCGCAGCGGGAGCCCCCACGGCCCGAGCCACCGCCGCTGCCGCCACCGCCGCGCCAGAGCGGGCGGCAGGAGCCGCCGCCGCCGCGGGAGGCGCTCCCGCTCCGCCAGACGGTCCGCCTGGAGGTGGTGCTGAAGGACCCCACCGAGGAGGGCTGCGTGGAGTTCAGCTACCCGGAGCTGCTGCTGTGCGGGGACTCGCGGGTACGGGACTTCCCCTTCTTCCCTCCCCTCCCGCCGGCACGGCCGCGCTTCCTCCTCCTCCTCTCGGCTGCCGGCGGCCCCGGCCTTGCCGATGGTGTTACCGGTTACCCCTTGCTGCTCGGGGGTGGTCCCGGTGCGGCGGGAGGGGCGGCGTCCTGGAGGGAAGTCCGGCTGCCTTGCCGTCGCTGCGCGCTCCTCCTGGTGCTGAGGCTGCGCCTGTGCCCGTGCCCGTGGGGGGAAGGGGAGGCTTCCCACTTGTCCCTGAGCTGGCCAAGGGCTCCTGGCTTCTCCTGCCGGCTGAGGCGGAGAAGCGCCACTGTCTTGTGTCCCGCTTACCCCGGCTCACCTCCCTGCCGCTCCCCTTCCCTGCCCCGAGAGGTGTTGCATCCTCCCTTCCTGGGAGCCCTTTACCGGCAGCTGAACGAAACTCTGACCACGCCGGTCTGTATTCCGGGTTGTCCCTAGGCTGTGTGCAGGTAAATAAAGAAAGCCCGGCTCTGCTATAAGCCTCGAGAAGCAGGGAAGTGATCATTAGCAGACTTGGAGAGGAGTTCTTGTAGTCTTGAAGGAGACAGGGATAAATGAGAGTTAAGATTGAACTGGTAACCACACCTGTAAGTGTTGAGAACTTAATTCAAGGAAGAAAACTAAAGTGTTCTTCCTTTCTTGTTCCTCTCAAGCAGAAAGTGTTTGATACTTGAACTACTTTGTTTTTTTAAGGATAAAGCTTCTGCAGACTTTAGGAAGCAAGCAGTGTTAGCCAATCAACAGGGCCCACTGTTCCAAGTGGGAAGGAGAGACACATGTCCTTAAGCTGGTTACGCTTGAGCTGCTCATTCTTAATTGTACTTAGTTGAGTGAAGTTGTACTTGATTTAAATAGTTATGGCTTCTCTTTAATCCAGTGCACAGTTTTAGAGAAAGCTTGTCTCTTACTGGAAAAGGAAGAGGGCAAGTAACTACTACTTAGAAGGTTGTGGTAGATCTGGTGATAAAAGCAAGTATCAAATACCAGTACAGATAGTGCCACGGGATTTTTACATACAGGACAAACTTGAATACGGTTAAAACTTTTCTTCTGCACCAAAGTGTTTCTAGGAGATGACGGTGCTGTAGCTATACTTAGCAAGCTGCTCACTTTTTCTGCTGTAGGAGGAATATATACACATTGGATTGTGTTCAAGTGTGGAAGGCAGAAAAATCAGTGACTGATTTTAATCCCTCAGATCTTGTCATGCAAGTTAAAAGGTTCCTTCTGTTCATCCTGTCCTACAGCTGTTGTGGGCAAACAGTGCCAGTTATGACTCCTCAGAATTAGTGTAGCATAATCATGCTGCTCTCTGAAGTGCAATCTTTCTGAGCAGTTCTGTGAAGGTGAAAATTGTGTTAGTGTTTAGAAGTGGTTCAGTACTTGAAGGCTGACTTTTCCCTTTGGCAGTTCCCAGTTCCATAACTGCCTCTTATTCTGAAGGTTGCCAGTATCCTAATCACATACTCAGGGAAAACGGGCTCTTTCTCATGTAGTTCTGATGCAAATTCCATGTCTTCTGGGGGTGGGAGAGCATTTATTTAGGGGATTTTGGTACAGCTGGGATCAGAAACTGCTTTTATGGTAGAGACAGTGATAGTAATGCTTTATAAGAAACTTTGTGTATTTTTCAGCTCCTTAGAGTCCAAATTAAAATGAATGGATCATAATGGCACTTCTGTTACTGGGTTGTAGAATAATCAGCTGATTTACTATGAAAACAGTGTCATAAACCAGGATCCTTTTAGAGTGATTCTGAACTTTTACTCATGTTTAAAACCTGATGTATACTTGGCCCGTCAGTTTAATTTCTTGCTTGTTATATGGTAGAACCTGGAAAAGCTACTCTAATATTAGCGAAGATTTAAAATCTTGAAATTTGCTTTTTCAAAGTAGGTAGTTACTAGTTGGTAGTTAATTTTGTGGTTTTAAATGGAGTTTTAGATTTCAAAATTTGTTGTTTTAATAATGTTTCAATTTAAAATTAATAGTTCAGATACTTTACTATGCAAATTTTTTGTAAGGGTGAAAATTGATTTGGTTTTCTTGAAGCTATTGTTGATTCCTCCCCTATAAAAAGTTGCTCAACTTTTTTATAACATTTCCCATTAAAATTTAACTTTACAAAGTCAGGAGCTTCTCTTTCTATCTTGTAGTATTCTTGTAGGAACTGTAGCAACCAAGAAAAGCTCTCCAAAGGAAGGCAAGCACTGGTGCATAGGCATAACTTCAATTATGGCTTTAATAGGCCATGATAGTAGTAGTTATATAATAATGAAGTGATAGAGAATCCCAAAACTGATTTGGCCGTGCAACTTCTGTCTTTTTTTAATTCCAAATTTAGGTTCCTATGCTGAATCAGAAACTAGTGGAAATGTTTATTTTAAAAACTTGGGCTGTCCTTGTCCTTTTTTACCTTGATAAAGAGAACATCCTTTGATAGGGTTGTTTGTAGAGTTCATCTTCTGGGAGGAATTATGTAAAGTTTTGAATGTGAGTAATAAGTTGGTGTGGTTGAAGGGTTTATTTGCCTCTTAAATACTGGCAGGAGTGAAAGTGCGCTCCCATTTCTTTTGGGGTGACTGAGGCTTGGTACGTAAAACCCAAGTCAAAGTGGATGAGTCAGAAGCTCAAGTTGGCTTCTGTTGAACAGGCTCCAAAGGTGCTGAAGTAGTAATGTCTTAGTTCAAGAGCCATCCATCCCTTAGAAACAGTCAAAACTAAAATTTGCTTGAATTTCAGTTTTCAATACTGCTTAACTAAATAAATTGCTAGTCAGCTTTGAGTGTTTGATGGAGAGAGGCAAGTTAACACTTAAGTACTAAGTTTCATTGAACTTTAGGCTCAACCTTGTCTCCTTTCACAGTTAGAAAAAAGCCACATATGCCTAGCAGAAGATGAGGAATACCTTTTCCCAGCTAAAAGTAGAGGAAATGATGTTTCATGAATTGAGCAGTATTTTATATTTAATTATGCCTGCAGGAAATAAGTAAGTGGCTTTAATTTGTTTTAGGAGTAACTATAGCCTCTATTAATTTTTTCTCCAAATACTCAGTCTGGAAAATGTATTGTAATTATGTGGTGTTTGCAGTTTTGCTTAGCTTACCTTCCTCATTACATTGGTCTTGATGCTAATGAGCTGGTTTGGTCACCATTTAGTCAATATTCTGGCTTCTTAAACCATGGAGGAAAGATCTTGCTTTTCTTAACTTGTTTTTTTTATTCTTCATAAATCCTCATTAATTCATTGGTGAGTAGTCCATATGCAGTAAAATCAGTTGCCATCCATAAAGTTCTGCAAAATGGAATTCCATTCCACCATATTTTAGCATCCTAGTACCTTCCTCCTTCTGGCAATTACTGTATTTATGTGAACTCCAATTTGAAGGAGGGCAGCCCTGTTTTTCTGCCATCACTTATTAAAAAAAACAAAAGCACTGTGTATACTCTGTTCATTGACTTTGTCTCAGTGAAAACCTCTTTCTAAAAAACACCAAAAAGTAAGGGGCTACTCCCTCCTTGTATGTATAGCTGGAATATTAAATCTTTTGTGGCTAACATAGTTACTATTACTGAAATTAACTCTTGCGCTGTAATTTTTTTCTTTAGATAAAAGACTTACATTAATTATGGTTATAATTTACTGAGCTTTTTAGTCTTCTGGCTGCTTCCTTCCTGGTTAACACATCATGTACATCCTGTCTGTTATAGCTAGAAGAATCACAACAGCTGTTAGAGGGGCCAGTGAGTGGAAGAAGGAGGTAAAAAGGAGTTGTGATTAGAGATAATTTTTTCTAAAAAAATAATAATTCTCTCTTATGCTTAGACTTAGAGTTGAGGTTGTTGTGGAATGCTTGGGAAAATACAAATCTGAGTACCTTAATTCTTCTGCTTTTGTTGTCATCAGAAGAAAAGTAGCTAGATGGTAATTCAAAGATCTAAGTGATTTTTAGAGATTAAGTATAAATTTTGACTACTTAGTCATCAGAGCATTGTTTTCTGGCATTTAATAGGTTTTGAGATGCACTCTGTTTCTTATGGAATGAATGTGTAACTTTTGCATTTTTCAGAAGAAATCAGTTCATTTAGAGGATCCATATAATGATGAGCAACGTGAGCGACATGAAGTAGAAATGCTTGCCAAGAAGTTTGAGGCAAAATACGTGAGTTACTGCACTTTGTTAAAAAATACAAATATTTAATAGTGATAACAGATAATGTTGGTGGGTTTTTTTTCCTGAATAAGGTTGCTAATGTAGTGTCAAAGGACTTCTGTACATTTCAGCCATGACTGTCTCACATTATTTCATTTAAGTACCTTGAAGCTGCCACAAGCTTATCAGACAAGTCTGCTAAATAGATAGCAGACTGTTATAGCTTGTGAAGCTATTCTTGGAAAAGAATAATCTTGGTAATCTTGGTAATAGATGCAGGTCAATATTCATGCTCTACACTGTGCTGGAGGAAAAAATTTTTATCTAATGCTGTTGTGTATTATTGAACTGGTCTTCTCTTTGGGCTAAGTACTGATGAATCTTGATGTCCTGACTAGTTTGGAATGTTTCCATAGGAAGTTATTTGTTAAATAGTAAATCATTGCTCGATAAATGTCTGGTAGCTGCCAACTGCCTGAAGATACTCTACTGGCTCTGCAAAGTGTAGTGTGAGTGACTTGAACAACACTAGCTAGCAACATAAAGAACCTTTCACTAGTAAATGAAGGTAGAAATCAGAAAATGTTGACAAAAACCACACCCAAACAGGTCTTTAAGAATTCATATGGGTAGGGTTGGGTGATTAAGTCTGAGCTGGCAATCAGAGCTCATCATCGTGCTGAGGCATGTTGATATTCTGGATTACGAATGGAACACCTCAGTAATAAAGAAGGGAAACAAGAGCAGTCATTTGTATCTTTTGCTATTAATATACATATTAAAATCTTTTTTGTCTGACTTACTTGGATTTTTTTTTCTGGCAAAGGCAGATTTTTCTACGTGCTCAGTCTATATAGTCTGTCGAAATAATTACTACTTCAAGGCATGCTAGCTGTGATACATAACAAAATCAGCTCTTAAACTGAAAAGAATTATTCTCATCTTTTGGAGAGATTGAGAGAACCCAATATGAATTGAGAAGGCTGTTCCAAAATGCTGTTTTAATTTGAATTATAAATAATTTTTTGAATGTGAGAGAAAAATGTTTCAGTCACACTTTTTTAGAAAACTCATTTCTGTTATTAAAGTGGTAAGGATTTTATAATGTCTGAAACAAGTTGCTTAACTACAGTTGATGAAAGTCAATGGAAGTATGTAAAGCAATGTATGTAGGAGGGAGTGGTAGTGGAAGTAATCTAATTTTACATATATGTTTATGCATCCATCAAAGCTGAACCTGTACATATATGGACAAAACATTTTATTAGACTTAAGAAAACCATGGTTCAGTGTTCAGTAGTCACAGAAAGGGACGAATAGGTGCTTTTAACCATTAGAAAGCAGTAGGTAACAAAAAATTACAATTTTCAACAGTTTAAATTTGTGGTACACTTGCATCTTCATTACTACTTGCACTTCTGATTCCTTGCCTTTCATTCTCTGACTTGCCTTTTGTCCCTTCCAACCCCTTGAAAGGGAATGTCCTCTATATAAAGAAGCACTTACTAGGTTAGAACCACTAAGCATGAAGGGTGATGAGGGATTAAGATTCCTTGTGTTAGAAACTCCCTGTCCTTTCTCTTCCAATGTAAGAGCCATCAGTCTCTTCTTGCCATCCATGCTTAGAGGAATTGTATCTCTGAACGCTGACCCAGTACAATTGCTCATGTTCTGACAGCATCCAGCCATCTTCTGCCTCTTGTGGTGAGACATTCACTGCATAGCTTCAGTTGGAGCAGGGATCCCATGTAGTAGATTCCCATTCTCCTCAAGTGAATGACTAGCTGCAGGATACTCTTCTGAGCTGGAGTTACACTGTAACACTCCTTAACAGTGCTTTACTGTAAATGAAATCAGTGGTTGTATAAGAAAAAAATAAAGGGTTTTTTTTCAGGTTTGCAGAAGTGCTGTATCCTCCTCTAATTAGGTATTACTTATCTAAGATATCTGTTTAAAATGGAGTCAAACATTGGTTTTAATCATAACATGTGACAGTACTTCTGGAAAATTTGATGCATGAAAAGCAGTCTGCCTTGAAGACTTTTTACTTCTTTTTAGATAAATTGCTGTACTCATAACCAAATCAGTACAAAAGCCTATGAAAAGTGTCTTTTTGTAAAACAAAATGCATGAAGTACCATTTTTTACCTGATTATTCGGAACTCTCCTGTAATTGTGCACATACTAAACATCAGCTTGAAAAATCTGCTCTGAAGGGTTCCCATTTTCATTGTTTTGATTGCTGTTACTCTCTAGATAAAATCAAACACTGTTGTGAACACATACTGAACCTTGGAGAGTATTGTACATATGTAAGAGCTTTTCTTGGATCAAAATGAAGATCCATCTAATGGATGGTAGCCTAGTCTCTGACACTAGTGGAATCTCATACTTGAAAGTATAATAGAGCAAGTGTTCATTGGTATTACTA
This sequence comes from Agelaius phoeniceus, assembly GCF_051311805.1. Classification (NCBI taxonomy): domain Eukaryota; kingdom Metazoa; phylum Chordata; class Aves; order Passeriformes; family Icteridae; genus Agelaius; species Agelaius phoeniceus. The sequence continues at coordinate 25,542,339 of NC_135269.1, read as the reverse complement.
CACTGTGCCTGTCTGGCAGCCTGTGTTGTATCTTAATTTCTCTCAAAGCCAAAGGTCACATGTTTAATCTTTTTAAAGCTTTCTGCCAGAAATCTACCAGGTTGTGACCGTATTTCTGTGTTCCACAGCACTGGAGTATCATGGTGACTGTCCTATAAAAACATGCTGTGTTTAAACCTGATGAGATCTTGTAGCGCTCCATAGTTTCTGTATTGTAAGAAACAGAGAAACACTTCCAGTTCTTCTGCACATTGCATGTGATTTTGACGTTATCATCTAAATCCAGCCCTTTAGTTCTCCAGCTGTAGTGTCTTAACATTGTTATTATATGGAAGTGGTGTTTTTTATCTTTAAACATCCTTGTTGGCTTACTGTTCTCTTTTTTGTTCTAATTGTTTTTTTTAAATGAAAGGATATTAATGGTATGATGCCCTGATATTTCAGTGTTATAATGATGACTTCTGGTTTGGTTCTCTGTTCCGTTTTTTTTTTATAAGTCCCAACTCATTTTTTTGATCATTCTTGATTAAGCAAATGTCTGAACTGTGCCTTGCAACTCCAATGGTTCCTGAGCAGCATAACAAATTTGCAGCATGCTGTTTGTTTTGTTTAGGTTTTTTGCTTAGGTTGTACTTACATTATGTGGCTTACCTTGCTCTATTGATGCTGAATTTAACTGCCTATTTATCATACTAAATTCAGAGCAACTGGAAGGTCTTTAGTGATTCTTTAGTTGTTTTCTTTTTCCTTTACTTTCCTCAGTAAATTGTCATCTTAGACCCCATCCTTCCCAACTCTTCACCTGCTCTGTTGCTTCTAAAGGAATGAATGCATATTCCATAATAATTTTGCTGATCACTTTTGCCAAAATGAGATACCTATTCTTAGGTGTACCTTTTCTTTCCTAGTTGTAGATCAGACATCAGTTTGAGTGGACCTTCCTTATCTAGTGAGAGTTTCTTGTTTTTAAAGATGTTTGAAACACTTCTAAAGCATTCGAAATGCTTTCTTCTACCAGCATTTCTTCCTGCTCTGTATATTCTTGTGCCTGCTGGTTCTTTTGTTTATAGCTTTTATTAGTGTATCCACCTTAAAGATCAGGTTTACTGGTTTTTAAATTCTTCTCTTCAAGATTCTTCAGGTATTGGCATTTTATTTATCACCTACCTTCTAGTCCTGTTGGGCAAAGTTTATTTAAATGCAAGGTTTAATGACACAGTTAATATCTTAAAGTCATCTTTGGCTTTTCTGAATAGTTGTATGAGTAGTATTTGCAGCTTCAGGAGCCAGGCACCTTAATTTGCTCTAGTATTGTGACTACTTATGTTCTAAGACAAAAAGATTGGAGGAAAGCTGCAGTCATAAAAGTTCCCTGAAGTGCTGCATGGTGGACACTGACACAGATAATCCCTTCATTCTTCTGCTGCACTCTTGCGTCCTTAACATCTTGATCATATGAAATCTCAACACAGATCCTTGAACAGAACTGGGTAGAGCCAGGCCTGAAGGAAAATCTCTTAATTATGCACACAGTGGTTCAGATATTTTCATATGTCTGAATGCAGGTTGTATTTTAAGACTGCTTTTGTTCATTCAGCTATTTTAAGACTTTTTTTTGTTGCTACTTTGTTCTATATCTGGTTTTCTGACAGTCAGAATGTATTGGAAATTTAAATTTTTTTTATTGCCCTTTATTATACTGAAATCATAGAATCATAGGATAACCATTGCTGCAAAAAGATTTTAGACTTGCAAACAAGGATGTTGATGGTTACTAGCAAGATCTATGTAGTACAGAGATGGATTGCATTACACATTAGTGAGTTCAGTACAGGTGAGGTATGGTTTATGAAGCATTCTTAGCCTGCTGGCCCCTGAGTCAGAATCATGAATTATATAAGCTTTTGCACTGGAGTTTAATCAGAATTCTTAAGTGCTGCCTTTTTCTGACTTACTTTTCCTTCTCTCATCTATCTAATGTAAACTTTCTTTTTAAAAAAAAAAACACTGCATGTTTTGGAACTGTGCTGTCATTCAGATGTTTTTCCAGATGAGCGATTGTAGGAGATGATAGGAATACTTAGCTTGGAATGTAGTTTGGAAATGTGAATTAAAAGTTGAACTTACTTTTGAGGTTTTTCTCCTAGGACTATTGCATTTGTTTATTTAAGTATATGTGAGAGATACACTGCTTGCAAGAGCACATGCTTTACTTTGTGACAAACTTGCATGTTCTCAAAATCTTGTTAAAATGGAGGTGTTGAGACGCTTACACCACTCATAAACGTGCAGGGGTGAAACCACGTTTGGGCAGTGGCTGCATTCTCATAGTAACCAATGGACTGTGATATTTGGATGTCACACCTAGAAAGACTGACTTGCTCTAAGAGTGCTCAGAGCTGTAGGGTGCAGGCAGAGAAGTTTCAGGAGCAAGTCTTGAATTCATGGGAGTTACCATTTAAATGAAGGGAGTGCTTTTTTGTGAATTTGATCTTTTAAGACCTTTATTGATTATTTTGACAATATATGTGAGCAAGATAACTAGGCCTTATATCCTAAGATTTTTGTGTAGCCTTAAGTTTTTAAGTTTAGATTTCCTGAATATTTGAGCTAGCTGTGAGTCTTTATTTGACTTAACAATGAAATTTCCACATGAAAAGAATACTTGCAGATTAAAATTAATTTTATTAGCTCCTGGAGCTAAGTTAATCCATCCATAGTTTGTGATGCAGCTTCTGGTTTTAATACTCAAGTAACATTTTATGGTTTTTAAAACTCAACTTTTTATGTGTAATAGAGAATTAATCCATCTTGTGTAGGGAAACACTTTAATGAACTCTAGGCTATCATTATTTTCCCTTGTAATGACACTGTAATATGACACTGAAAAACTTAAGACTTTCTAAATTATCCCAACCCTTCTATCATTAGCAGTCCAGTCACTATATACAATATTCATAGGACAGGAAAACCTCTCTAAATAAGAAATGTGAGGAAGATTTTGGTCTTGCAGAAAAAGGTAGCTAGTGGCTGCCTTTCAGGGATGATTCTGGTGAGGCACATTTGCCAGAATGCATCTGTGTGGAAATTTTCATCAGCCATCTAGACCATCTTCAAGGAAGCATTCAAGAAAGCAAAACTGCTAATTCCTTGAATGACTATTCCTCCAACGCCTTATGCTTTGTAGGCTTTAGAACGCTGCTTTCATGTTTCCTAAGTGGTGTAACACTTGCTTTGTCTTCAGGGTGGCAAGCCCCACAAGCATCGGAAAGATCGCCTGCAGGATCTGATCGACATCGGTTACGGCTACGACGAGACAGACCCTTTCATTGATAACTCTGAAGCGGTAAGTAACCTTCACCATAGCAGCAGGAAACCGTGAGGCAGTGCTTTATCTTTTCAATACAGAGCAAAGGTAAGGGAAAATACTTTGTACCTGTTGTGAATGCAAAGGCCGTACTACTTTGGGAGACTGTGAATTACTGTATTTGTAGTCTTACTCAAGATATTATGCACCAAAAAATTAAGAAAGCTATTCCTAGATCAAATAATTTTCTAGCTTTAGAAATCAATTTTTTTATGTGCTTCATTTACTGTTGACTGAAATGACACTTGCTCTGTCTAGTTTCTTGTACTAGCTCTCTAGTTACTGAGGAAAGTAAAGGATTATTAGTGGGTTACTGGCATTAGATTTCCTGCTTTAGATCACGAAGCTATTCTCCTCTTAAAAACCAGTAAAAAGAGGATGGTTATTCTAAACATTGAATATGTCTGAAAAATTTGAGACAAAACAGGTTAAACAGCAGGATATTACTGCTTACTTTGTCTGAATATTTTTTAGACATGAAAACACATCTTCGAGTAAAAGAAAAAGGTATTAGTTTGGTGCAGGCAGTATGAGGGATATCAGAAGGTTTAGAAGAGGGCATTTGAAGATAATCTTGGAGGTGATATATGAAATTACAAAAATGAGAAAAAAGCCTGGGGAAAAAAGTGGATTATCTAAAAGCTCAGAAACCTCCTATAATTCTTCCTTATTAAATGTCAGGAAGAAGTATGTGTACAGTTTAGTCAAGTAGAAAAAAACAAAAGTAAGAGCTGTCACTTGCCAGCCTTCAGTTTCCTCCAGTGCTGAGTGACACTGGACAAAACAGCAGTGATCTGCTGTGAGAAGGAGTGGGCTAGAATTGAGTGGGAGAGGAAAGATTATGAAAAGGAGTTGAGAGAAAAGAGTAAGAAAAGCACATAAGTGCATTGCTTAGCATACATTATGTCAAGCCTTCATTTAAATTCAAAAGCTTTACAGAAAAGAACTGTAAACTGAGCTGTGAAGTTTCTAGCACATAGATGTTGCAATGAGTGATCCTATGACCTGTGTGAGGTGCACAGAAAGTGTCTGCAGAGCTGATAACTTTTTCAGCAGAAATTGAGCAGTAAACCACAGTGCATAGCAGGCTGAGCTTATCTGTGTGCATTGGTAGTTTTTGAAGCAGGTCTGAAGCTGTGTGGAGAGAGCTTGCTGTAAAGTGCTTTTTGTAACTTGTTAGTCATTTTTCATTGTCTAGAAACTTGAACCTGCCAATATTAAGCTGTTTTATCATTATCCCACAACTTCTGGTTGTACTGCTGGAACAGTATTGGGGTCTAAGCCTTCATATGTCTTTTCCAAAGGTCAGATTCAGCTCTTCAGCTTGGAAGGAACAGATGTGCTTCATTTCTGCTGAGAAACCACTTGAGCCTATAGGTTAATCTGGTTTCTCACTGTTGCTTAAGTTCATCATCTTCGCTTTTAAAATTTAATGGTACCCAGCCCAAGTTCTAGCTAGGTTTTCCTGGATTTACTGTGACCCATCACAGATCTGATGGGAGATTTGGAACACTGGCGGTACTCAGAGCACAGGTCTCTGTCAAAGTACGAGTCTGGTGTATTAATACTTAGCATACTGTGCCTCCTTCCAGCACTGGTGGTGATACCAGCAGCAGATCTGGTAGATTTGCAGGAGCATTTACTTCTGTCTCTTGCCAGAGTCCTTGCAAAATGTACAAAAGGCAGTTGTTGGAGAACCAGATGGTTGCATCGTGTGCTAGCTGTGGAAGCTATTGGAGAGAAATGGTGTATTCTCTAAAGATTGCTCTCCTCAATAAATCATTATGCCTCATGTCTGCCTTACGAATACAGACTAGTGAGAAACCATCTTTGTTTTGCTTTTGTCTCCATTTTTATATAGAAAAGAAGAAAAAATATAGTGGGCCAGCTGCAGTCCATGTTGTTGTTGCAGAGCTTAAGGGTTCTGCAATGTAGGAGTTGAAGTTCAACAAAACCTCTAATTCCATCATTCTGCCTTGGATACAAGTGTTCAGAAAGAAGTGTTCAGAAAGAAAGTCTACATGTCTGGCATGCTCATCTTTTGTATGGCCAGCTATGAAATTGCTGTGTACCCTGAGATGTGTTAGAGCCAGGCCCTGGACTACTTCTTAGAAGACACACTTTCTTACACATAAAAAGCTATAATATCCTGGGGACAAACACTTGAAAAGTGAATAGGAGTGCCTCTTTAATTGCTCCAGGATTAGCTTGTCTCTATCCCAGAAAAAAAATTTGAAAGCTTCCTCAGAATTTTAGTCCTTTTTTTTATCATAGTTGTGAAAGAAATACTGAGCTCTTTGGCACCGAAACAGATTTATTCCATAGCTTTAGAGATACTTTCCTTTTAAAAACAGATTTTGAGGTAAATGCATTTGCAGGCAAGCAGGAAATGTATGCAAGCAGCTATTCTTGAGTTGAGCATTTTGACTGTAGTCAGTGGATTGTGATAATTCCAGTAAAAAAAGAAAATCACAAGTGACTTACTGTTGTTTCTAACCCCTCTATAGGGGTTAGCCTGATGGCAAGTCCTAATCTTTGCTTATCTTAATAGACCTATACAAAATGTTCATAACCTGTGAAGAAAGCTGCCCCTCCTCAGTGTTTCCACTGCTTTGATGTTGAAAATAGGTTTTGCTGTAGTGTAAGCTGCCCAGAACTACATTCTTTATGAAGTGGAATTCCTGTAGAATTTTTCACCCACTCTATTTTTCCTGCACACACATTCATGTCCAGCCAGATCAGGTTGATTACTTGCTCTTGTGATGACCTCTGATTATTTGGTTGGTTGAATGTTTTCCTGGCAATGTAAGCTTTATATAGGTAGAGACTGCAAGGGAACACAGTACTTTCTGAGCTTTCTGTTATGCTATACAGAAGAGGGAATTTAAAGTAATGCATAGTGTTAATGAAAGTGTATGCTGTTTTCTCTTACTTGAAGGTAACGAGGCTTGGATATTCAAACCAAAGACTTCCCTCATTTCAAGTAGATGCATGTAGAAAAAGAACTGTTGACCTACAAATCTATAAGCAGTGTCTTTTGAAGCAGTGATACTAGATAGCTATACTGGCAGGAATTGAAGCTAAATGTGAATGCCAAGAGCAGTGGGAAGCAGGCAGTTCAGCTCTTCAGACACCCAGGCCCCTGTGTAAATATTTGACCTAGTCTGTTATATTCATAGTTCCATAGTAGCCTTCTAAACACTGCTGTAAAAAGTCCGGTGCTGGTCGCTGGAGAAAACCAGTGTATCAATGGTTTCTCATACATGGATTTTCATTCTCCAAAACAGGTACTTCAGCTAAAAGGAAGATCTTACTTTTTCCTTTGCTACATCTTGCCTCAAGAATTCAGATCATCTTTAAAGAAAACCTTTCAAAGGTTTTGTGTTGGTTTTAGTAATTCTGGACACACTGTTAAAAGCATTGCTCTGTTTCTATCTGGGTTCCCTAGAATACCTTCCATAATTTAAGGGCTTGGTCTCTGCAAAAATTCTGTGTCATGAAACACAGTTTTCACGTGTTTCTACAATAAATTTGTCCTCATCTTGTATTCTCCAAACTTAAATAGATTTAATATCCTCTTCTCTCCTACCCTGGCTTGCCCCTAAAACCTGAAGCTAATGGGTTATCAGTAAGTTATCTTGGACAAAACTTTTGAATATCTTAGAAACTTTTTCCCAGCAAGAACAGTATCTCTTCAGGGAATAGCATCTCAGTGTTTTAATGGAAATTTTTACCATTTTTGTGAGGTTATGGGCCAGATGTAGTTCCAGGCCAGCTTGGTACTGTTCTCTCATTCTTCCTACTCTAAGGAGCTTGTTTTATGCTAACAATGGAAAGGAGTGTTGTTGTTTTAAAAAGATGACTGTCTCTTAAAAAATTCTAACAAAACAACCAAGCTATCAACCTGCAAATGTTAGAGGCAATTACAGAAAAACACTCCATAGGTTCCATTATTAAAAATACTTTTGTGGTGTATTGAGAGAAGTTGAACACTGTGGCATTTTTCATCTGGAAAAGGCTGCCTTTGTAGACCTCAGTCACAGACCTCATCCACACTGAATACAGGAGGGTGCATTAAAGCTTCTATTTTTAAGAGGTTCACTTGCCAAGTGTTTTATTGGCTCTGGATTGGTGTGTTTGTATTAGTACTGTCTTCCTTGTTCATTGTCACTTTGCCCAGGCTTGGAAGTTGTGTGCTTGGGGAATGGTGCTCCCTTAGCCGAGTGTGCGGTGTCACCTTTAATAACGCGCCGTGCACGCTTCCCACGTGTCTTCAGGGGACGCCTGCCAGCTAGCCCCTGACATATCTGTGCCTTCAAGTGAGTACAAGGACAAGCTTCAGTTTGGAGATTCTTTGCTTTTTATCCTCCTCACCCCAAAATACATCTAGGTATAAAGGGGAGTATCAAACCAGTAGATACAGATGCAAGAACTAAGCAGGTACAAGAACCAAAATGGCTAGAGGAACAAAGGTAGTTGAATTTGCAGAACACATCTGGTGTTTGTTAAAGCAGTAATAATGTTTTTGTGCTCCTTCTGCAAAAAGGCATACCCTTCTTTAGGAAGGAATGAACTGAATAAACCGAATGAACTGAAAATTCAGCACCTGCATAGGTTCTTGAAAACACCTGAGACTTGTATCTGGCCTGTGTAGTATCACTCTTTAAATTTGTAGGAGAAGGAAATTATAATGGTTGTAGCAGCATCCTGTATTTTGCTAGACTTAATTTTTTGAAGAGCACAAAATCACTTTTCAAAGTAATCTGAGCTACTAGAGGAGTAGAACATAGCCTAGGGTCAGCTATTTAAGTAGATGAATGTGTTTAAGCAGTACAGTGAACCTAAGTGTTTCCCAAAAAATACACAAACAATATGATTACTAACGTAATACAAAGGGAGGTTTATAACATGCCAGAATAACAGATCTTTGATAAGAGCATTTGTCTTAAGTGTCATATGTGGAAAATCTGCTCTTCATGTTAAATGAGGGGAAAAGGAAATTGTAACTTTTCTGCAGAACCTTCTCGTAGTTCTGTAACATTAAACCTGGAGAGATTAAGGAATATGTTACATAATTATTTAACACTGAACTAGATTTTCATTGTGGGTCAGGTCAGAGCTCAAGCTCTGAAAGAATTGAGTTGCACAGATCAAAGTGGTCACATGGCTGGTCATACATTTTGTTACTTTGGCTGAAATGTTTTCAAGGTGAGAAGAATGTAATCTCTGTGAAGTGAAGGTCACTTAAGCTAATAGCATAGCTCTGATGGCTGGTGGAAAGGTATAAAAGGTGTTGGTTGAGATGGGAACAAAACAGGAGAGTAGATGTGTATTGGTACTTCTCTCAAGGTGCTCAGGTAGGCTGATGGATTATGATATCTTGACTACTAAACTAGGATACTCCTATGAGACTACCCTGGGCTAGATATTATATCTTTTATTATCTCTTACACTTTTTTTTCTTTTGTGCTCTGCCAGCTGTCCTTTTCCCCAGGGTTAAAAGAAAAACAAACCAACCTGCCAATTTACCTGTGCATTTTGGAAGAGAAACCTTCTTTATCACAGGAAAGCTCTTTGTGCTTGCTTTTTGATGTCTCCTTGGATTAGCAAAGCAATGCATTGCTTCCCCTTAACCTTGTTCAAGATTTCCTTGTAGGTTCTATTATACTGTAGTTTTTGGAAAGATAGTTATGTAGTTTTTTGAAAACTCAGCCTTAAAGGATGCTAAAGCCAAAGAGTGCATTTCAGTTCTTTGCATCTTGAAGAAGCATAGAGATCAATCAACTCTGTATTTTTGAAGTATCTGAAGTGTGTAGTGAAGTGTGTAGATGTTTAGTCCATTTCACTGGAGGAGCTGTATTTGACATCATTTCAGTAGCTTGGCCTTTATTCAGTGGGCTACTGATGATCAGTATCAATGAAACAGTTCCTTCCACCCCAAGCTGGTTAGACCTACCTCAAAAATAAACTAAGCAAGGTCCAGAAATTATCCCTGCTTATCTTTTAGGTAAGTATTATCTGTTGTACAACAAATAGCAAGCTACATTTGTTAAACCATTTGGACATGTTTGCACCAAATCTCATTTCTAAGACTTAGTACAGAAGTGTTTAAAAACTTTTTTACGTGTGTACTTTTGGAAGTTATTGTCCGGAAGGGAGGTGAATGAGAAGAAGAATCACAGTAGAATATCTGAGGATTGTGGTCAAAATACCTGGACTCAAGAGTAGACAATATTAATATAAGATAATGCTGTGGGTCTAGATTTCAGAACTAAATTGGTATAATCCATAAAAATTCACTGTTCTTGGTATAGTGATGAAGTTAAAACCAGTTAACTTATTTTATAAAAAACTAAATTATTTTTCATACCAAAACATTTAACTAGATTAATAGCACTAAAAGCATAGGAATGTAGCTCAAGGACCATAGTTTAAAATAACTTACATATGAACCTGCTTTTTAGATGGTCAGACAGTTATCAGTCTTATTTTGTTATCTGCAGGATGATTCCATAATCAGTTGTAGGACAAACCTGTGTTCACAGGAGTCAGTCAAGTCCTGTCTCTGTAGGTCTGAGATTTTTTGATTCTTGCCCTTGAAATGTGTAAGGAAGAGCAGAACACTGTAAAGGGCTTTAAACTTATTTTTGTTCATAAGATAAATTGTGTGATTTCATACACAGAAAAACTAGTTTAAAGCAAAGGTCTTGAAAACAGTAATATTTAGAATTTTCAAGAGCCATGTTCCCTTTAACTGAGAGTTCTGAAAGCACTTGAAAATGAAGCTTAATCTCTGTTACTAATACCTTATGCAAACATACTCATTTGCTGTTTAGGTAGGGCACTAGAAAATAGTAAGCTTAGCTCAAAAGGGGGTGTACACTAGCTACACTTGGTCTGCAGGCCCCTATGTCTAAAATACAACATTGAGTTAAAAGTTATACCTGTTCAGTAGGTTCAGGGTAAAAACAGATTTTGATTAAAGAAAAATAGTCTTACTCAAGGGTTAAGAGGAACTGAATATCAGAAAGGTCTTTGAAGGTCTGATTAAATTCATAGTCCTAAACAGAAGCTGTTGAAACCTCAGCTGCTTAGTTATACATCCACATCTTGCTGATCTTACTTGCCTGTTGACTATTATGGAATACATTCACTCTGTATATTAAATGAATTCTGCCTTTCTTGTTGCCTTGTTCCAGTGGATCTGTGCCACACAGCATGTTGATCATCCAGATAATTTGCTGTGATTCATGTGATTCATGATTCCTCATTTGTGAACTCTCTTTAATCCTTACTTGTGTGTTACCTAGGCCTTCCTGTACTGCTCTGCATCTCAGTTTTTACTGTGTTGGCTTTTGCTTCCTATGATAATGGTCCCAGCTTTGCCTGTGTGCTTTTTCCTTCTAATTTGGCAACCACTGTGTTCTTCAGTTTTGATCGTTCTGCCCCACCCTTGCTAATTCAGTTCACACCCTCTCAGCTCAAATGGGAAATGTCTGCTGTGTCTATTAAGCACTGTGGATAATAATTGCTTTTCTCTGCTTTTATTTGCCTTGCACTTAATGAAGCTGGTTCTGAGAGCTGTGGAAAAAGCATGAATTTTCTCTGAAATTCCTACACAACCTCCACTCTCAAGTTTTCTCTGCATGGTCCTCCTGGTCTTTTAAGATGAATGTCAAGTCCACTATTAAGCCACTTCACTTTCATTTTGTTCCATTAATAGATTCTCTCACTTTCTTTTGCTAGCTTTTCAGATCATCTTAGGGTACTTTATAAATGCTGTCACCACTTTTTCTATTTTGTCTTTCTGTACTGCTTGTTAAGTTCTGTGTTCCAGGAAGATAAAAGGTGATGAGTCAGGGAAGTTTCTAACTACTTAATCAGATTAAATCCCTGTATAGGACTCCAGCTCAGGCTCTTTTTCCAGCTTCCTTGTTGAATTACATATTTACTGTTATACTTTCCTGGATAACTCTTCTTCCTGTCTAAAAGTTTTTGGTAGCCTAGACTTCAATTCTTAAACCATTTTATATTCAGTATATTTTACATGGCATGGAGGTTGTTTGTTGCATGTAATAATAGAATTAATATTGTCATCCACTATACTGATTATTGACCACTTTTTCTATGTCTTTGGATTTTAGTATTTTTGAGATTCAGCTTTATGATTCTAACTTGGAAATTTCTTCATAAATACTAAATACTTTTCAAAATAAACTATTGATAGTTTGAAGCATGTTGTAGTTTTAAAATTGTCTGAACAAAGTGAGAATGTTTGCCTTCAAATTAAAAAAGTCCTGGCATTGTGGTATTTAAGAGGCGATGTTGTATTAAACATCTAAAATTGGAAATAAGCTAACAGATACTGTGGTGAAGTTTATGTATGGGATAGCATTTTTAACAAAATAAGATTTCAGAGAACTTTTAAAAAGAATTAGGGTTTTGAGCAGGGCACTGTGGTGAGTTGTCTTGAGAAAGCAGCAGTTTTAATGCTGTAATGCTGCCTTTTGGTTAAGAAAAGAGCATTGTGTTGAAAGGATACTCTGTGTTATTAATGTTCTCTGCTTCAACCAGTTAATTTTCTATAAAATTGCTCTCCTGTTTCTATTCTAGCAAGCTGTGCTGTGAATTGTTATATATACTTTTATGTATAGGGACTGGTGAATGAAATACATGTTTAGTTTATTAAGAAATGCTGATAAGTTCATCTTCCTTTTCCTGCCCAGTATGATGAATTGGTTCCTGCATCCCTGACAACCAAATATGGCGGGTTTTATATCAACACTGGTACACTGCAGTTTCGCCAGGCATCTGAATCAGAGGATGAAGACTTTGCAGATGACAAAAAGCATAGGCCACCTAAAGTGAGTGATTTTAATGAAGGCTTTTTTACAGAAATAGAAGCTAGGTGGACATTGGAAATATTTGATACACTTGGAATGGCTCAGATGGAGAGTCCAAAAGCAGAATGATGCATGGTACTGTTTTTTATTGCATTTTGTTTTGTGGCTCATGTATTAGCATTCAGTAACTAACTCAGGATGTCCACAGGCTATTCAGTCTTGTAAGACTAAGCATCTGTTTAGGCAGCCTGACAAGTTGTGTCCACCCATCTTGAACTGACAGATGATTCTGTAATTTTGTAAGAATTTTATTATACAAGATGAGACCTTAAATTCATCAAATTCATTGATGAATGAATTCATTCATGAATTCATCATTCATCATGCACAAAGTTTGCATGATATGAAATTGTTCCTAATATTGAGAATTTTAAACAAAGTTTAAACATATTTACCAATAAACCATATTTTAAACCAAAATACCCGTTAAAATAAACTCAGTTAATAAGAATAGCTATATTAAAATTCTATACACAATCTTTCCAAACAGCATGCTGTTCTATAAACTTTGACAAGTTACAGTCAATGCAAACATAATTGCAATATGACATTTACAAGTTGCATGCTATTTCTGAGAACTTAGTGCTTCCTGGTGTCCTTTTCTGCTCTATAACACTTAATTTTAAGGTTCTTGTACTGACTCTCTCTGTGATGCAGATAGTGTTCTTTCTAGCAGCCTGTACAATGGTTTTGATTTGTGACTAAAACAGTGTTGATGACTACACCAGAAGTTTGCCTGTTGCTGGCTGATGCTTGCACAGTCTGAAGGCTTTCAGTTTCCTTGCCCTGCACCCTCAGATAATCTAAGGATGGGCAAGGGAGTGGAGACAGATGGTCTGTATTGACCAGCAAAGATATTTCATAGTGGTCAGCTTCATAGTCAGCAATGGAACTTTGGTAGCAGAAGAAGGTGCAGGAATTCCATCTTCCAAGGTAGCCATTGGCCATACTGGCTGGGCAGCACTCTGCATGTACCTTAGAGTATTTATATTACTAAAAACTCTAAATTTCATAGCTGTTTAAAAATGATTAATGATTAACACTTGTCAGTAACTGAAACTGCTGCTAGGAATCCATGGTACCATTTGCCTTTACACACATTAAGGTGTTTTTCCTGGCTCTGAATTGGAAAGTGTAAAGAAAACTGAATGTTTCTTGCTGTAGAAGTCCTTTAGGGTGGAAGAATCATTGTCCTTTATTTGATCTCTTTTCTAGATAGCAAAGTTGAAAGAAAGTGAAGATCGTGGAATGAAGAAACGCAAGCGAAAAGATGAAGGGACAGAGAAGGAGAAGAAGCCTCGGAAAATGAAAGTTCCTAAGCAGTTGGGGTGGGTTTCTTTTTCTTTATAAGAACCCTTCAATTATATTTGAGGTTTGGCTTTGAGACTGTGGGCCATAGCAAGATCATTATAACTCTTTTGATTATTGTACTTTTAAACTGTAATTAATAGCTTATAGATTTTGTTTCAGAATTTCTGTGGGGTTTTTATATTACTCAGTCCTACAGGCTAAACTTTTGTCCCCCGAAACTTTGCACCAGGAATAAGGAAAGACAAATCACAGAAAATAAATTTTGAGTATTATGAATAGCACAAAGTGTCATTGTCCTACCCAGCATCTAAGCTGGCACTAGGGATTGCATCTTCTATTGAAAAATAATGTTTTTACGTTATTTTAATTTAAAGGTTTTAATGTATTTAATTTAAATGTTTTTACATTTAACAAATATCTTTGTTTCTCATCTGTAAAGCTGTAAATACAGTTTAATTATTCTTCTATGTATTTCTTACTGACTTTGTGCTTTCCTCAGTTCTGAGGCTAGCATAGAAAGATTAAGGTGGTGGGGCTAGATTAGGTGGCTGCTAGAAAGCTATTGCTGAGTGGATGGAGGCTGTCTTACTGTGAATATTCTCATTGAATATTGAAAATTTATTGACTTAATTTTTCATCAAGGTGAAAAATTGGTGGAATGTTCTCAGTTTAAAAAAAATATAGATTTTGAGCCTGCATTTAAAAATTTTTAGCAATGAAAAGAATTTTTTTAAAATATATGCTGTACAGGCTACCTGCCACCATTCAGCAGTATTGAGAGGCAAATTTAAGTATTTTAGTATTGTAAATCTGCTGTGAGTTTTAACACTTGTGCCAACTTCTCCATAATTAAATTGAGAAGTCAAAATGAAGTAACCTTTGCCTTAATGTGTATAAAATGTAACAGATCAATTGGAGAACATGTAATCACATGACCACCTAAGGTTTATGGTAATTGATAAAATGATCTGAAGATGGAAGCAGGAAGAACTACTTCTTCCCCCTGATAAATTTTAATTGTACTAAACTTTGAGTTGTCTTGTTAAAGGTTACTAAGGCCTCAGAAGTCACATGCTAATGAAAGGTTTCTTTCCTCTACAGAGTAATGGCCTTAAATTCACACAAGTCTGAGAAGAAGAAAAAGAAATTGTATAAAGACTCACTCTCTCTGGCTGCCATGATCCGTAAATTTCAAAAGGAGAAGGAAGCCATGAGGAAGAAGGAACCTAGTCCAAAACCTCCAGTGACTGTTGCAACCTCTACCCCTAGTAAAATTCCTTCCTCCTCTCTCAGTGCAGGAAATGATATCTCTGACTTGAATCTTAGGATCAATGATCCTGTCCTCTCCATTTTTGGTAGCACAAATGAACCTGAGCTCCTGCAAGAAACTGAAAGTGCCCTGGAGATGTTGGGGGACATTGACTTTGACAAGTTGCTTGATGGCACTTCTGATGGCAGCCCGGTCTCTGAGCTGTCAGGAGAGAATGGAAATGTCACTCAGGCAACCTACACCTCTCAGGTCATGACACCCAAGCAGGTGCCTGCCCTCCCTGAAGGTCTGCCTGTGCTACTTGAAAAGCGCATTGGAGACCTTCGAACAGTAAGTATGAATTCGCTGGTAGTGGATTGCATTCAAGAAGCTGAGAGAACAAGGAAGAACAATTAGGACCTTGGGTGTCATTCTTGAATTGCTGGCTGAAACTTTAGAAATGAAGAATAATGTTATTGGCAATCTTAAAGGCTGTGTTTATACTCAGATGAAAACAGCAGAGATGATGCAGGTCAATTGTTTTAGCAGTGTTTGTTTCACATTGGAAACAGGGTTTTCTAAATCTTTTATGTGCAATAACTTGTAATTTTCATTTATTTATGGGTTTTTCTCCATAATGGAAATACCAGTGTTATTTTAACTTGAATTATTATTTGATAAAATGGAATGAATGGGTGTTTTCTTACTTTGGAGGAGGTTACCTGACATATGACTGCAGCTTACAAATCCATGTATTTTGGATCCAGGTTTTTTGGCTTTCACTTGCCAGTTAAAAAAAAAAAAAAACTGAAAACAAAAAAAAACCAACCCAAGTAAAAAAAGCCACCAAAACCAGAAACCACCACCCAACTACAAAAAACAAACCAACCAACCACAAAACTGAACTTTTTCTTCTGGGAGGTTAGAATGGAATCTGAACTTCTCAAAAATTCAAAAATGGGATGAAAGATGTTAAATTAACAAGTTACAAATATTCCAGTAAGTTATTGAAAGGGATCAGAAGTATTAAGGTATTACATACTCCTTGTTTCAGTTATGGATGTTATCCTAAGTTGAGAATAAATTTGTTGCTTGTTCAAATTTTTATATTAAAGCTTTTCCTTACTTAGAATAAAGTGCAGCTTTTCCATATTTAGTATAAAGTGCAGCTTTTCTTTACTCATAGTTAACTGCTTTTTCAAAACATACTTCCTTTTTTGGACAAAAAATAATTTAAACAATTCCAGAGTTTGCTTTGCTCTTACGTCTATAGAAATGTCTTCTAGTTTTCTTATTTATTTTTAAACATACCAAGCTAAATACAGCCAAGGAATTAATATTAACTGAAGTGAAGGAGCTTCTGTCTACCTTTCAGTATGCAGGTTAATTTTGCTATGAATCAACAATAAGCTTCTAGCAAAAGTGCAGAAATGGATTAGGCCAAAATTCAGGAAGTGTTAGTGACCTACCCCAAGTTAATTCATGTTGCTTCTCTGTATTACAATCTCAAACCAGTTGGGAGGCATCTTTAATTCAGTGGCTCTTAGAAAACATAACTCCTCATAGAATCATAAAATGGTTTGGGTTGGAAGGGCCCTTTAAGATCATCCACTCCAATCCCCCTGCTGTGAGCAGGGACACCTTCCTCTAGACCAGCTGGGAACTCTTCCATTTTTGACAGTGTCTTTTGAAAGATTCCTGTCTAAGCAGAGGAAGTTTAAGTTTATACTTGGGGAACAGCTAGACTGTATGTTGACTTAAAGATTGCGACTTCCATACCTCCTGTAAATTGCAATCAGACATCTAAAAAGCACCAGACTCTTGCAGCTTTAGATCTCTTTAGCACAAAGAAAAGTTTCTAAAGCTGTAGGAAAAAGCCTATGCTCCATGGATGGGGTACAATATATCAAAATTAAAAAAATAATAAGATTGGAAAGCCACTGTCTACAGGCAATAAAAACTTCCTGACTTTCTTTGGTAGATTCATGTGTAATAGTTCCCCAAGTGGGTTATTCTGTACTACCCTGATGGAAGGCAATATTGTATACAAGCAGGAAAGTAAATAAAAGAGGTTTTTCCTCTGTTTTTAAGGTCACTGTCAAGATAATCACTCTGGAAATAAACCCCAACCATAGTTAGTAATCGTGATGAAGTTTTTGAATCTGCCGGTGTTGCTTTTTTTAAAAGCCAGCAGTGCTGTCCAGCATAATAGTATAATGCTGGAATTGCCTTTCAAGGTCTACCTGGGACTAAAATGTCAAAGCTTTTTCCTTCTGCTTTATATAAACCAGATGACTCTAATGTGTCAATTAATGTGTCTTGTGTTAATTAAGCATAAAGGTCCTGGATTTAAGACTTTCTGACTTGTCTTTTTGGTACCCTATCACTTGAAGGCATCCATAACCTTTCTAATTTTTTTAGCAGGACAAATGCTTCAGTGTTCTTAAACAGATAGTACCATCCCCACAGCAGCTGTATTTATGGTAGAAAGCAATGAGTGAAATGCAGTCCTTGCAGGAACTTAAACTCCAGTATCAGTGTTCATGACTGAAGTGATAAAGCATTCAGACAATGGGCTACCTTACAGCTTTGAGTGTCACACTCTTTTCCTGTGCAGTTCACACAGGAAGAGAGGTAGAGTTCACAATTTTTAGAAAACACTTTTCTTTCAAATTTAAATGGGCCAGTTAAAAAGAGCAAGAACAGTAAGTATTTAATAGTAATAAATTAATCATGTTAACACTTGGACTTATTTGTAGTTTTTAGCTACATTGTTGCAAGTCACTACTCTATGGGTTATTTTAAGGGCTTTTTTTTCTCAACTTCTGAATTTCTGCAGAGTAGATGTACACTAGAGAAAGGTTCTTACTGATTTTTGTAAAATGGTAGAGGGAATTGGCTTTGTCCTATAAGCTGCCATTCCTTGTGGAGAAAAAAAATGTATCTAGGTGATAAGAACAAAGATAAAGGGATTCTGCATGGGAATTGCTGGGAGATCAGTAAAAACTTCTGATAAAAAGAACAAAAATACCAGACAAAATACTAAAGGTACAGTCTAAGGATGGCAAGAATGCTGGACAGCAACAGAAAAGAGGGATGAGGTATTCCTCTAGCAAATATAATCCTATTGTAGAAATTGCAGTGAAGGTTTGAGAGAGCTCTAAGCTGGAAAGATGCAACTGGATGAGGCACATAACAGGTAGAAAAAGATGGAGTAGAAATGTGTTAGTTAATGCTCTTGCCTTCTTGACCTGTCAAACAATGCTTCTCTTTTTAAAACAGAGATAGTAGAATGTTGGTGGTGTTGATGGTGATAAAGCATCTACAATTTTCTTAATGGTTATTCAAAAGATGAATGTGTTAACATCAGTGATCCAGGCAGATCCTAAACAGAATGATTGCCTGCCCTAGAGCAAGGTGTGTATATTGAATATAACAGTAACAATCCTCAGTTTTTTCTAAACAGCTGAGAATAGCTTGGTTTTCGTTATTCTTTTCCAAGTAACCTTTTCTGGGAAATAAGAATATGATGTGACTGTAAAAGTAAAGATACAAAGATTGTTGGTTCAAAATACTCTATGAGCTTGAATGCCTTTTTTTTTTTTTTTTTGTATTTTTAGGCTGCCAAGATGTTTGATGAAGAAGGCAGGAAGAAGTTTTTCACACAAGACATGAATAATATCCTTCTGGAGTAAGTGCTTATCTGTAGAACCTTCCCTTTTTGGAAATGGGGTGAAAGGAAAAGTACAGAAGAGGAAGTATTATTGAGGTTGTTCCAACAAATCCCTTAAAAGTCAATGAAGGTAGATCAGTCTAAGCTAGTTATTAGCTAAAGAGACTTATGTATGTGTACAATTCCTGTCATGCCTGTCTGTCTTTATCCAGTGTAAAATGTTTTGCAGTGCCCTGGTCCTTGACTTCATGTGTAAACTTCAACAAAATTGCCTTTATTTACTCCTATCTCCCACTTTTGTTACTCAAAGGACCTTCAGCTTTCATGTGGGCAAACACCAGATTTTTTTTTCTCTGTAATCTTCAATTAAGGGTTTAATATAGAAAGTTCTGTGTTCATAATCTAGGAAACAAAAGTAATCTCTAGAAGACTATCACAAAGTCTCTCAATTTTGATTCACAGTGGTGGGTGTAAACTAAATTTGAATTATTTGAATTTTTTTAATGTTTTCGAATGTTCAACATTGCTGGACAACTACATATGTGAATGGTTTCTTGCCATTGATTAGGACTTCTTCCTTTTATAAAAAAGCTTATCTGAAAATATCTCAAGCTGCTATTTTTAATATGCATAGCTAGAATATGCTATGCTTCCAAAGCTTCCTTAGGTTTTTGTTCAGAAGTCATCTTTACCTTGGAGTGTGTCTGACTGTCTCCTGTTGTTTGTCAGTATTGAGCTGCAGCTGCAGGAGGTGAATCCTGCCATCCGCAATGGAGTCTACTCACACCTGGAGGCTTTTGTGCCGTGCAATAAGGACACGCTCATAAAGCGCCTGAAGAAATTACACCTCAATGTCCAGGTAAGGATGGGGAGAGCAGCTCCAGCAGGAGGCAACCATATGACAGTCAGTTCTCCTTGCTGCAGCAGAGTAGAGCAGTAGCCACACAGCCTCAAATCAAGAAAAATGTTTTGGGTCAGTTGCTAGATAAGTTTAAAAGCTTCCTTCCATATACATGATATTGTCACTAGGTTAGGAACAAATATTAAGTATTTCAGTGTCTTTAGTTGAGAAGAAAGTGTTTTCATCTTGAAAGCTGGATACAGGCTATTAAGGAGTGTTTCTGCTGTCATCACTAAGTATTACTGTATTCTTAGGGTACATATCAAAGCAGCAGAATTAGAAAGCCACAGTAATAATGGTTATGATAGGCTAAAAATACGTACTTTGGTTTTCACTTTTCTGTCAAGAAAAAAGGAAGGCAATGTGGATAATAGATGACCCAGCCTGTATTATTTGTTCAAATTTCCTTTTGTGGCTAGGTCTTACAAATACTTTGTATGCCATTTTCAGTTACTTTTCTTTTGAAGATTATTTTCCTGTTGAACAGAAAAGTTATCTGTGGTCTGAAGTACCCTGACCAGATTCTTTAGATAAAATCCAGGACTAAATCTTCCAGAGGATCTGAAAATGAATGCTGAGATCTCAGTGCTTGCTAACAAGGCAAACAGATTCAAATGCTATTATTTCTAAGCAGATAAACATAAAAGAATATTCTAGTTCTTTTCAATAAGCAATTAAAATTAATAATGTAAAGTCAGAAGATGTAGAAAGTGAATTTAAAACATGTAGCGAAGTGTATAGTATATTACCTTAATGTTTGAAATTCTTAGTATTTGGAGATTCTAAATACATAGTCCTTACCTTTCAGGCACATAAATTGCATGTCATAACAATCTACCACTTGGATAATATAATACATATTCATATTTTATTCATTACCTAGGATGTTTTTATACCACAGTTTTTGGAGACCTGATTAATAGGCTATTTATTTGCAAATGCTGAGATATTGATTGGTCAGTTTATTTTACTTTTTCCCCCTTAAGTTTTTTTCCCTTCCCTATTTTAATTTAAAAGCATTATTTAAAGAGATAATGCCATAATGTTTTGGGATGTTCATGACACATTTATTTGTGACTATTTTTTGTTGTTTCTCATCTGAGACTTACATGCATTTATATAATGCTGTTGCACCTAACAGGATTCAAGTGCCATGTAGAAGTATGTCTGTCACAGTCCATAAGTAGTACTGGGAATGTTACCTTGGGAGTAATCCAGAAATTTTCATGAGACTGTCTGAAAAGGTCTTTATTTTACATCTAATAGGATTATTTTGGTTCTCCTCTCTTCACAGGATGACCGCTTGAGAGAGCCATTGCAGAAGCTGAAACTGGCTGTCAGTAACGTCATGCCTGAACAGTTATGCAAGTATCAAGAGGACTGTCAGGCCCGCAATCAAGCCAAGAATGCCAAGTAGGTTACTCTGGAGGCTGTGCAAGCCTATTTAGAACCCAGCTGGAAGTTTGTATCCATGTTGTTTATTTCCTTAGCTTAGAAAATCACTCAGCCCCAGTTTAAGGGGGTCTTTCTTTAATTGTACAAATTACTTAATTTTGTGTGTTATTGTCTAATGTCAGAGAGAAATTCCATTAGCTGAGTGAGATAGGTCTTTATAGAAAAAATAATCTGAAGGATTACTGGTTGATTACCTAACATGGTGGAGTAATGGAGGAGGATGGTGTGTTGAGGTTGATATACTTTATCTTTGTTCATTGTAATTGTTTTGATCATAGTTAAGTAATTTTAGACTTGGAGAGGTATTAATAGTTTGATAAGTACCCTGCCAGTTCCCAGTAGAGGAATTGCTGGCTTTCACTGATGCTATAAGCTTCATCTGTAGAGTGTGTCCTTTTCACTTCTCTGAGAAACTATAAAGCAGTGGGGAGAGGGAGATTACACTGTTTATCTTATAAGGAAATGTAGCAAAAATCTGAAAATAGGTCCTCTGTGGGTTGTTTTTCCCCCCAACCCTTGAATGACACTCCTTTTTAATGAAATATTTTGTTTGTGTAGTATAGTTCTAAATAAAATAATTGTTCAAACTGTAGGTTGCAAGCAGAAGATGAACGAGAGAAAAATGGATCAGAGGAAGACGATGATGAGAAACCTGGAAAGAGGGTAGTTGGACCCAGAAAGAAGTTTCACTGGGATGACACAGTGAGGTAAAACCAAGAATTTTCACTGACTTTATAAAGGGATCTCCAAGAGGATGTTATTACATGATACTGTTGAATAAATAATTTTCCCCGGAATTACACCTTGGAGGAGTTCTGAAGAGTGTTGGTGTTAAATAGACAAACTGGAATTCTGTTATGGTGAAACATCTTCATCTTTAACTCAAAAGGAAAATAATCCTGTGTCCAACCCTTTCACGTTTCACTGCTTGTTTTTTTCGCTTTATCCAAATACATGAGAATTTTCAGACTCCAGGACTTTGAGCTTCTTTAGTCAAAGAACAGGTGTGTAAGCAGTGTTATAGCTGCTTTTCACCTTTCTAGAATACATTACAAAACACCAATGAGCACTAGAGATGTCTGCCACAGGAGGACAGGCCATCAAGATTGGTGATACTGATTTGGCAAGCCTCCCAATCCAACAACAACTAGAAAAATGTATTAATTTTAACCCCTTCTGTTCCCTCTGAACAGAAATTCTTTATCTCTCAAGAGCAGCACAGATTCTTATCTGAAATGATCAGATACTAGAGTTTGGTTTCCTAGAACAGATTTTTCTGAAAAACTGAGATGACTATTATTTAAGTAATCTAGACTTTTAAGCAAGCACATCTTTCTGAATTAGTAATTTCTCACACAAGATCTAAGATAATTTTAGTACAAGTGTGTATGCGTGTGTATATATATATGTATGTATTACTAAAAGGGGCTGATGGACTTCTCTCAACGAGTCTTTTTGGTATGTGAAGACAACAGGGAAGAAAGCTTCATAAAATATGTACTAGCAATATAGCTTGGACTGACCTGGAGGGGAGAGATACTTAAATCTGTTGCTTTTTTCGTTCAAGAGTCTCTAAAAGGATGATGTTACTTAACTGTGTGTACTTTTAGATTTTTAAGATCAAAAGATAAAATCCCTATCAGAAAGAATCCTCTGAAGTACTCAGTGTAGGATGGATTTCAATGGTAGAGCATACGAGTTTGTAATAGCAATACTTTGTGCAGTATAAACTTCCAAAAAACACAGTTGGAACTGAGCACTTCCTACAACTATCAGTAGACAGCAGCTTCAATTTCTTAGCCTCTTTCTGCTGAGCTTTTGAAAGGACTGTGTCTTTCAATATATTTATTTTGTTTCTTTTTGCAGGTCTCTGTTGTGTAATCTTGTCAAGATCAAGCTGGGATGTTATGAGCTAGAGCCAAATAGAAGTCAGTCTGCTGAAGATTACCTCAAAACCTTTATGGAAACAGAAGTGAAACCACTTTGGCCTAAAGGCTGGATGCAGGCAAGGTAAGATAACTGCTTTAGGTATCTACTCATTATGGTGTTAATGATTTCTTCAGTTCCTATTTATTGTCTTACATTGACTCAACCATGTACTATTGATATTGGTTGGAACTTAGGAGTATGTTTGTGAAGCTGGAATAGTTTAGAAGAACAAATATTTTTCTAAAATTAATTTTCTGTGTTGTTTGTAAGCCTGAGAGTGAAAAAAACCCACTGTTTTCCTTGGACAGCTATTTGCTTTTATCATCTCCTAGAAACTGAATTTGCCACTGCTTCTAACACAGCGTGAAGCTTCATTTGAGGAGAAGTATGAGGTGGGAGGGTAACAGCTTGGAAAGTTCTTTGTGATATAGAAAGTGATAATGATCTGGAAATCAGTTTGCCTGTATGTTGGAACACTGCATTATCAAACTGCTCACACGGGCTTTAAAATTATAAGCTAGAATTTTGATAGCGGTGTTCACAACAGACTTAAGGTTCTTGCTCACTATGTCTTGTTTGCAGTTGGGATGCTTTGTTTTACAGCAGTTAAAAACACACCGGTTTCTAGACTTGCTTGTTTTACACTTCCTGGCATACAGCTGACTTATTTTGGTGCAATTATTTAGTTTTTTGTGTAAGTAGACTAACGACTTTGATGTTATCTGTTACGAAGATTTTATTGAATTAGATGAGACAGAGAATCCCAGTTTTGTTTAAGAATGGAAGATAGGACAGAAAGATCACTGATGATAGTGGAGAAATAGTCAAGAGATAGTGAAGTGATTCAAGAATACATAGAAGTGAAGCATGTTTAAACTTTGAATTGGAAAGCTATAAAATATACGGTTCTCTCCGTTGGATAAGTCTGCTGAAGATTTCCATGAGCTTTTAAACTATCCATACAATTGGATTCAACAACAAAAGACAAAAACTAAACAAAAAAACAGAATGCCCCCCAAAACAAACCAAAACCACCAACAGACCAAACAAACCCCAACAGGTGACAGATCATAACTTCCTGTTGACCACCAACACTTCATTT
The DNA here is from genome assembly GCF_051311805.1 of Agelaius phoeniceus. NCBI lineage: Eukaryota > Metazoa > Chordata > Aves > Passeriformes > Icteridae > Agelaius > Agelaius phoeniceus. Next base: position 25,518,449 of record NC_135269.1, on the reverse strand, counting down.
ACTAACTGGGTGGTTTTAGTACCATAATGACTTACAAATTGTCCTGTATCTACTGGGTGGCACTTTTTTGCTTTCTGTTAAGGAAGTTATGTATTGTAATTTGTAGGCAAACAGGTTTGCTTGGAAAGAGGAAAAGAAAGTATTTCCTGGAGTCTGGCAGTGGTAATTCTAATAGACTACATAGTTTGTATTCTGAATGCTCATTTTGTTGGGATGTTATGTTAGGGATTATGCTGAAGGCTTATAATTTTTTCATTTTTATATGTGGCCTCAAGTGAGAAGGAACTATATAAACTTGAAAAAAAAATAGGTATTTAATGCTAAAACTGATCTATTGACCATGTATTTTTTAAGGAATTCTTACTGATCAGGATAGGTCTATGGTACCGGAACTTTGTGGGTTCAGCTTAGGAGAAAAATTTCTTGCACTTTCAAAGTTAACTGTATTTAATGTTTCTTATAGCTATATAGGGAAGGAAGAGGGAAGGTATTGATCATAACTGGAAATTACAGAATGTTAAGGGTGGAAGGGACTTCATATACTGCTCTGTCCTTTCTTTGTACCATGTCTGATTTCTGTCCTTTTATAGTACCTAAAATTGTGTCTTTACCTTGAAGGATGATGCTACAAATTACTGGGGCCTGTGATTAGTTCTGAATTTTCATTTCCAAATTGAAAAGATTAAGGAATGGATAAAGCACCAAGAAGGAGGTGGGAAGGGAAATATTCTGAAGAAGCTGTATATGTCAGGAGGTGGCACGTTAAACATGTAACGATGAATGTTGGTTTTGCTCCATGATGTTCTTCATAGGTGTTCAGTAGTCTCTGATGGAACAATGCAATACAGATTTGGAGGTTAGTTTGGTGAAGAAAATGTGAAAATGGAGCTGGAAATAGAATCTGAGAAGTAAGGCATTGAACTGTAGTGAGAGGATCAGTGTTTTCTTACTAGATGACATGAGATTTTTGGATACTCAGATTTTTTGTAATTATTGCAGCTCTGCAGGTTATATTATCAGTGGTGAAAAGCTCTTGTTTAGACAGCTGTTCATGGTGTGGTCAGTGTCAATGTGATGGCAGTGCTGTAAGAAAATATTGCCTTTCCTAGTTTGCCTGTCTGGAAACAAGGAAGGGGACCAAGTGTTCATTGTCTATTCATAGCTGCATTTGAATAGTAAGCTGTAGGATAGATACAGGTCAGCAGTCATTTTCACTTTCCACTTGGCAACTAAGGAGCTGAAAACATTGAATAAAAGCATGGCAAGTATTGAGATGTGTCATACTGGCTCCTGCCATTCCTTGGCTCTGTAGTAATATGTATGTGTCAGTCCAGTGTAACTGAAGTCAGAGAAATTATACACAATAGCCTCAAGTTTTTCTTTTACTAAACTTTCAAAAACTTTAGTAAAAGTTTATTCAGTACTAAAAGTACTGAAGAAAACTAGAAACAAGCTTGGCTACTGTGTTCTGACTTTTATCTTCTGTGCTTTAAAAAAACCCCACAAGAGATTAATAACCACAAACCCAAGACTATGGATCAGTTTGTTGGACTGTAGTGTGAAGAGTTTACAATAATCTTTTATTTTATATTTGAACTATTTCATTAGTCTTTGAGGAGTGAGCATTCAAAGTGTATTTCTTCTGTCCAGTTGAAGAAAGTAATATTCTCTTATGTTGATTTTTGCTTGGCCATTTACTGAGGTATTTTGAGCACAAATGCAAAGTATTATAATTTCTTTAGATCTTCTGTTTATGGATGCCAAGACCTATACCATAACAGCACTGCAAAGTAATCATTAGTTCCCTTGGGGACAGATAATCAAAGGCTGGTTCTGAAAACCAAAGGATATTTGGGTATTTGGTGGTCAGAGGCTGTTTGTCGCTGTAGAATCATTTCATGTTTCTTTTCTCACCACTCTTTTAGGATGCTTTTTAAGGAAAGCCGAAGTGTTCACAATCACCTCACTTCTGCTCCGTGAGTATAATAGGGACAATTTGCTTTACAAGATCTTTAGGTTGTGCAGAGCATCTTTTCTCATCTTCCTGCTACCTGTTTTAGACAGAGGGAAGGAAAGGGAGGTACTTTGGGATTTGTTTGAAGATACTTACAGTGATGCTTATAATCTTCTTTAATGCTTTAATTTAGGTATATAACTGTAATGTTCTTGTGGCATTATATTTTAACTCACTTGTGAAGTGGCTAGATAACTCCAGGGGTATTAATTCTTGAATTAATACCTTTTACTCAAAGCACTGCGCACTGCCTAAATTTTGGCATTCAACCTATTAAACTGAACTCAGAATGCAGTACTTCCTGCTTTTTTCTTTTCCTCAAAAATATCTCTAATCACAGAAGTCTGTGTATCTTAGTGGGATTTTATCATCTTCATTTTCAGACAACGCTGTGTGCCTCTCTGGAGCTGTCCACATTCAGTCAGAATTCAAATAGATTGTTATGACTTTAAATAACACCACAATTGCAACTTTTGTGATAAATATGAATAACATAGGGTATTTTTCTACATAACATCAAAACTGAGTCATGGTCCACCTACATTAAAATCTTTTTTTAACCAGGTATTTCTAGTTGCTTAGGAAAGGATCAAAAATTGCCTCCAAGATATAAATCTGTTGATTGCCCTTGAAGAAATAAAGTGTGAAATGCTGAATCTCTAAGTTGAAGCCGATAACTAATAATCCCTAATGCTGTCCTTGCTTGCATAACTACAGTTTGTGTATGTTGCAGAAGAAAATCTGACAGTTTGCTAAATTACTTCTTGCAACAAACAAATTAGATACAACTGTTTTAATAGTTGATAAGCAACAAACCACTTTTGTAGGGGGAAGAAACAGCTGGTTTTATCCAGTTTGAAATAAATGAGAATAGGAGGCATCTTCCTCAGGGACAAAAATGTCAATGTAAAAAGTGAAATTCTATTGCTATTCTAGAAGACTTCTGTGTAGACAAAGCAAACTGATAATATTGAGAGGCTGAAATTAACTGATATTTTGATGTTCCTCTAAATCAGAAAAATAAAACCATCTCTCTGCATATACCCTGATCTATATGTCAGGCTATGTCATCAATTCAGTTGATTTTGCAACTAATTTACATAGAGATACATGACCAGGAAAATGAATTGATAGTGTGCTATTTTTCTTTCCCCCTATATTTTAAACCATTTTTCATTTCAAGGATGTTTTATTATTTAAGCTGGATTCCTGTAGCCATCATTCTAGTTTATTGGGGTATAATCAAGGTAACACTTAAAATGAAAGTTACTTGCCTTTTGTTTTGGTCTTCTGATGCACATTTATCCCTTCTGTTTTAGGGCAAAGAAGAAGGTGATTCTGGCCCCTAAACCCAAAGTGAAGGTAAAAGCCTATTAAAATATCTGAATACCACTTAATGGTCCAGTGTGACCATTTGATACAACCTGTTTCTGCCTCTGATCCTGAAAAATTCTTGCAGAAAGTTTTTCAGGCAGTCCTTATTGGCTTGGTGGTGCATTACTTCAAAGACTGTAGTACAAAATACCTCTGTGTAACTTTGCCACTTTAGGCTATATAGTTTTTTTGAAAATTGACTATGAAGAGGTACTAGTTGCAGTGATGTTTCGCATTTTTGAATGTGTGCTTTGTGTGTTTTAAGTTTAACGTAAACTTAGCATCACTGGAAAACAGTGTGGTTGGAAGGATACCATATATAGTATAGAGGTCCTCATTTGACATGACCAGGTGTTGTCTTAATTCAGTAGCAGTTTTAGTAAGTGATCAGAATAGTTACCCTATTCTTCACAATATTGGTTGTTCTTCACTGTATGGACACTTTTAGTTATGTGGAGCAACAACACTAGATTTTTAAATCCAAATATTGAATTAGCGCACAGGGCTCCAGCACCTAGTTATCATAAGTATCTTAATATGAAAATTTCAGTAGTAGATCTTTGGTTTGTCTGAATTTACTGAAATGAAAGTATTACAGTCTTTTTTAAAGTATTAAAAGTCTGCATAAAAGTATTACACTGAAGATTACCTTAAATCAATTTCAGGAAGACTGTTGAACCTGATGTTTCTTATCCTTTCATTTTCAGGACTCCAGTCCAAAAAAAGAACAGAAAACCTGTATGTCTTCAGTCAATTCAAGTTGTGCTCCTGTACTGAGTTCCAGTGCAGCTGTGTGCACCCCAGCCAGCTCTAGCTGCACAGCAGCTCCAGAGACCATCTGCTTGGATGACTCACTGGATGAAGACCTCTCTTTCCACCCACCCTCACTGGACTCTGTTTCTGATGCTCTGGCAGTTATCAATAATGGTGCCAAGGGATCACCTCTTGGGTCCACCATAGACACACCAACATCCAGACCTCGCCCTGGGCTGAGGGAAGAGAAACTAGCAAGCATTATGAGTAAGTTGCCTCTGGCAACTTCAAAGAAAGTAGAGCCCACTCAAACATCCCATTCATCAAGTCTTATTGCTGGTCACACAGGGCCAGTACCAAAGAAACCCCAGGACTTAGTTCACACTGGTATCTCTTCAGGCCTTATTGCTGGATCTTCAATTCAAAATCCCAAGGTTTCCTTAGAGCCTTTGCCAGCCAAACTACTTCAACAAGGACTACAGAGGTCAAGTCAGATCCAAGCTGCTTCCTCCTCTTCTCAGACTCATGTTTCTTCCTCTAAGACTCAAGCAGCTATTTCCACCTCCTCTCAAAGAACCAAGGACATCTTGGTATCATCTGCTGAGGCTCAAGGTGGTACTTCCTCAACATCACAAGTGACAAAGGTGCACCAGCATTCAGCTGTACAACAGAAATACGTATCTCCCTTACAAGCAACTATTAGTAAATCACAGACCAATCCTGTGGTGAAATTGAGTAGTAATCCCAAACTCTCTTGCTCATCACCAGTGATCAAGGCTCAAGATAAGTCTGTAGTGTATCGCCTGCCTTTGTCTAATCCCTCATCCGGAAGTGGCTCTCAAGTGTCTCACCCACTGGTTTCTCGGACAACATCCAGCACCTCTACCTCTAGTAACTATTTAGCCAAGGCTATGGTGTCACAAGTTTCTTCCCAGGGTTTCAAGCCTCCCTTCTCCATGGCTGCCTCTCCCAAACCTGCTGCCTCTCCCAAGCCCACTTCATCTAAGCCCTCTGTGACACCCAAGCCCAATGCATCACCTAAATTTTCATCCAAGTCCACCTCATCCCCCAGGCCTGCAACAACACCCAGTTCTTCCAGTTCAAGTGCACTAGTTTCCCAGAGTAGTCACTCCAGCAACAACCCCCTTCATAAACAGACCAGTGGTGTAAATATCAGCAGGCAGTCTCCCACAGTGAATTTGCTGTCCTCTAATCGCACCTCAGGCCTTCAGCCTGCAAAAAACCCTCAGGCTTCTTCAAAATTGCCCAACTCTTCTCCTTCTGGAACTGTTGGTAAAAATAATCTGGGTGGAGTTGGAATGAATGTACCTGCCAGCAGAGGCAGTAACCTTAACTCAAGTGGAGCTAGTAGGACTAGTCTGTCTGGGGGAGCAGGAAGTGGAACACAGGGTGCTACTAAACAATTGTCAACTCCACACAGACCATCTTCTGCCTCAGGGTCTCCAGTTGTAGCAGCCAGCGTGCAGGTATGCATCAAACAAGTTTACATTTGAGCTGTACATTAATGTTTATCACATTTATTTTGTAAACATTCTTAGGATTTTTTACCTTGATTTGTAAATGTCATAAATTTAATTTTTTGCCTTTCTAAGCATAATGCTGATACTGATGAAACTGTTTCACACTAAAGAATATGTATTTCCAGCTGATGTGAAATGCAAGGATCAGTGTGGAACAAATCCTCACTGTAAACTGTTTGTCAGTCTATACTGTGGAAAAGAATTCACTTTTTTTTCTTTTAACAGCGCTAGAAAAGGTAAGCTTTGTGTAACCATATTTTCAGGGGATGTGGTATGTACTTGCACTATTTGATTTGTGCATTCTCTCATATTTACATATTTATAATGATGGTGGTCATGTAAAAGGTATCTTCGTACATTTGTTGTCAGACTTCATGATTACTACAAAACTAGAGTTCAGTTGCCCGTGGTTGAGTGTAATTCAAGACTTGTAATTAACACTTGCAAGGGCTTTTCTTTTGTATTGTGACTGTATTTTATTTTGTAGGATCTAGTCAAACTGAATGAGACACCCCATTATTATATAAATACCCTGGAAACTGAAAGCTTATACTATCACTAGAGACAAGACAAATCAAACAAAACAAATATTTTGAAAATACTGTTGTTCTTAAACCTATAAACCTATTATTTACTCAGAAGACAACCTGCTTTCCTAGGTTGTGTTCTTACTGGGAACTGAGATGATTTGATGTTTTCCTCTTTCTAGTGCTCTCTATGCTGAAGTCATCAATACTTACAAAAAAGTAGTATTGCTTTAAATTATATTCTTGGTGTACAGCAAATCAAAAACTTAGTATTATTCTAAATAGTGAAACATTTTGAAACATTTCTGTTGCATGGGAGTGATGTATACTTGACTTCTGGCAATATTTTATAATCTTTTAGTTTGCCATCAAATTCTTCTTAATGCAGCTGAATAACAGGAGGAAGATGATTTTTACAAGACACTTCTATGGTCTTTCATCCTACTGTACTGAAACAGTCAGCAGTAAATGTCTGGCAGGCTCTGACACAGCGTTCACTTACTCTAGGTGCTTTGAATGGCAAAGAGATCCACAGCCTGTATGCTGTGTACAGGCCACTGAGGTACCACAGAGGGTCTGCAGAAGAGCTGAGCCAAGTACAGTGCAGTTTGAGTACTCTTGAAGGTGCCTGGAGGAGACAAAAAGAGCTACAATGAATGGATTGGGAAGAGGGTTGTTTCTTCCTGGTGCAGTCAGCAGAATTCAGTGGATGCAATGGCTGTGATGTAGAACAAAATGTGAAATGGGTATGGTAGTGCTTTAACATGACTGAGAAGGGAAGTAAGCAGTGCTGTGCTGGATGAGATGAATTCTGGCAAACCCTCCTGTAGCTAAAGGCAAGTAATTTTTTTGTTAGAAACACTGGTCACCCAAGTAATGAAATGCATTTTGGCCACAGTCCTACTGAAGAATTGTGGCACTGAATTGTGGGGGTGTGTGGTGTATAATAAGTAACATGAGTCCGTAGTAGAATACAGCAAAATAAGGTGTGTTGGTATATAGAAAGGGGTAAATCAGCTAAAGGTACTGAGCAGCATACGGTATCACTAAAATAATTATTGAGACCTTTCATGTGGGCTTTCTAACACTTCAGAAATTACTTTCATAAAAATGGTTCAATCAAAGAAGATAAACCATGGAATAAGGCTGTTGCTGCTGTGCACTGTGAAGCTTAGTCAGTGGAGTACATTCAAGGAAAGATGGGAATTAAATTATCTCCCAGTTCAAGTACACTAAAAGGGAAGAGATTTGTGATAACAGAGGTTTTATTTATTTATAAATAAATGCCTAATGGCTGGCTGCTGAGCCAACATCACTTCCAGGCTAGTTTTTAGGAACCATGTACTAAGGACTAAGTTACTCCTCTTACAACTTCACATAAGACTGAAAGTGAATCTCCTTTCTTTTAAGCCTTAGGAATTTAATTCCTATTTGAGATGCTGTTAGAAGATGAGAATGGTACCTGCATTGCTCATTACAATATTCTGGTCTGCTTACATGAAAGATGAAACTAGATTATTTCATGTGATAATAAAGGTGTTCTTAACTAGGAAGCTTCCAAGAAGTGTTTGCCTCCTTTCCACTTCTGATTTACACCATTATTTACCAGAATACAAGTTTATACTTGCTGAAGCCTCACAGAAAGTTACATCTTAAGGACACAAAGCCAAAGAGTACATATGTGATTTCCTTAAAAAGCTCTAGCTACCATTAGTACTCTTGAGCAGAATCTACCTTAGACTTCTAAGGATCTTAATGACTCAGATCTACATGACCAGGATGAGCCCTTTTAAGAACTATTGTACATGAGTTAAATAGAACCATCTGAACTGCGGTTCCTTTAGGGTGTGCTCTGTACCTCTTTTCTTCACTGTATTTCTCTCTTCTTTTTGAGGGAGTAAGCAAGATCTTGGCAGAGCACTTTACAAAAGTTTGTTTTGAGGCATTTTTTCAACAAATTCACAGTTGCAAAACATTACTGTATTGCTTTTATTTTGTTGCCCTTTACTAGATTACATAGACAATGAACAGTTGTCAATTTTTTGTACATAAGCTTATTGTGAAATTAGTACTTTTAAAGGCAAAAGAGAATGATAGTGTGTTGATACTTTTCATTCTTTTTTTTCCTACTTGTGGGATAGAGTATGTTGTAGAAGTTGGTACCTTTAAGATGACCAACATAAGCACTTGCTAGGAACATCACTTGTAGGTAAATGCCTCGGTAAATGCCCTTTACAGGGCCACTGTTCTGAAATACTGTGTTTTCTCATGAGAAGAAACTGTCCTTCCTTTAGCTGCTTTCATTGGAACATCTTAAGACCAAAACTGGTTATAAAAATTTATCCATGCTAGGAGATTTCATCACTTTGCTTTTTCTGTAAGTTGTTATTACAGAACTCAGTGAAATGTCATTTTCATTTTATGCTCATGTGTTCATTAAAATGATTCTAAATTTTGGGTGTAGTTGAGGCTTACTTGTACAAATGCACAGATTTGTAATCCTATTCCGTCTGAGTCTTTTAATTCAAATAACTACAATATCTGAGTTGGAGTCTGATTCAAAGTGCTTTCTATACTAAGTGTTTTGTAGTAGATAATTAGAGAACTGAACATCAGCATATGAAATTACTGTATATGCAGTGAAGGCAAGATTGTTAAACAAGAATAAGCTGATCTAATATTAGGGGAATTAATGTGATTTGGGAGCTGTTGTAGCTAAAATGTTCTGGCTAATCTTGCATTTTTATTTTAAAGCTGCAGTGAATTTAACTTCATTTTGACATTTAGAGTGGAGAGATTATTTTCCTTTGTCTTTTCCTCTGACATGTGCATACACACCTCTACATATGTATGTATGCATTTTGCTAACCTGTCTTCTTAAGTTTGGGGATTCTTACATATGAATCTTAATTTTCAGAATTCATTGTTTCTCTGCAACCTCTTTAGAAATAATGTTCTGTTAAGACCCAGATTTGCAAAGGGGAGAGGTGTAACACTGTACTTCTGAAGAACCTCAGATCTGCATTGGATAATTTCATATTATTAATCTAATAGAAGATATTGCATTACGTTGTGACTGTAGGCCCAGTGCATAATAAGAAAGGAGATCAAGGAAATTAGCTGTAAGGCTGATGAGAAAAACATTATAGATGAACCATACTTTTATGTCTGAATCTGCAATATAATTGTGCTTGCTTAGCAAATGAGCACTGGGAAGACTTCCTAGGTGGATAACTGGATATTCATTAATAGTTTAATATACTTCTCAACAGAGCAACACTTAACAGGGAATAGTTGATTTTTATACCCTTAAAGAATACAATTCAGATCTTTAAAAATCTTGAAGTACTGCTTCTTTTTTTTTTTTTTGCATAGTCAACAGCAGGAGCATCACTACTGGCTAATGCCTCACCTCTGACTCTCATGGCATCACCCCTGTCTGTGACCAGTCAGAACGTGACGTCTGCACCATTAACTCCTTTTGGGATGCTGGGTGGCCTTGTTCCTGTGACTGTGCCCTTCCAGTTTCCCTTGGAGCTGCTTGGCTTTGGGACGGACACAGCTGGAGTGACAACCACCTCGGGATCTACCTCAGCGGCTTTCCACCACAGCCTAACTCAGAGTGAGTGGAATTATGACACTGTGCTAAACGGAAAGATGCATCCTTAAAATGGAAATTGAGTAGTGAAGCAATAAAGTCCTCAGACACTCGGATTTGCTTCATAAAAATCCCTACAGGAGAGTAAATGGGATTCCTTCACTGGTAAAAACTTTCTTTACATAATACCTATATGTTATAAATCACCTTTGATAAGCTTAACTTCATTATTATATTCATGGTATACGTTTAGTTTTGAACATACTTTTTTTGGGTTAACTTCTAATACCTTATTTTTAGAAAGGAGTTTAAAAGTCTTCAAATGTCACAGTTCAAATAAGAGACTTAAGGTGATTCCTCAAAGTAGCTTTAACTCAATAACCTCAGATATCAAACAGCTCTCTTACAAAGAACTGTCAACCACAATGGCATTTACTTTTTCATGCTTATAAGGAAGCTATTTATGTCCTTAAGCTATATGAAATGTTGGTCTTTCTGCCAAACCAAATTATATGAAGAGTTGCATCCCAATAGCAAGGCATGGTCCTTGCTCTGACATTTGACTAACTGTATTTGAATAGGTTTGTCTTTGTTGACTTATTCCAACCATCAGAATGCTATCGGGTATTTATTCTTTGTTGTGGAGATAAGCTGCTACTGCTAGACTATAAAAACCTTTATTTCACAGAGACTGCCTCTCTCCTCAAGATTTATTTTTTATCTTTGTTCTCCCTTTTTTCCCTCTCCAGACTTACTGAAGGGTTTACAGCCAGGTGCTCAGCATGCAGCAACGCTGTCTCACTCACCTCTGCCTGCTCACTTGCAGCAAGCTTACACAGGTAAAGACATGATATATTTCTTATTTTTAACTTATTTTAACTTAAAAGTCAGATTTCTGCCTTAGACTGAAATATAATGTACATCAGCACTTAGTTTAGAGAAGACACAACACAGGGACAAACATTGGGAACAGCTGGCAGAACGTACTCTATTGTAGCAGTATTTTTTGGAACCTGAATGATTTTTTTTCCCCTACTACTCTTCAATATCAGGAACAAAAAAAAACCCAAAAATTCCAGTACTTTACTGCAACAATTCTAGAAACTGAAGTGTACAAATTCATCTAGTGGGGAAAAAAGGAATAGTACTTACTGGACAGTAACATGATTGTTTATAGGCTGCATAAAGTTTTTTCCCACTAAAAATTTTCATTTCCCCTTTGAAGGAGAAACTGACCTTCCAGCTAAAAGCTTTTTTCATGTTTTTTATAAGACTATATTCACATGTAAATGGTGGGATAGTTTCTTAATGGAATGTCTGCTTTCCTTAGGAATTTTATGCTTAATAGAAGATATTTTTATTGAGAAGAGAAACTTGAAGCAGAGCATTTTATTTTTCTGTTTGTAAGGCTTAGAGCAGGAAAATTTTCAGAAAGCTTTAGAGGGTGCATTTTAGAGTGTACACCTTTCTTTGTCACCTGTATGTGTTTTCTGGGGGCCAGGAGAAGGAATGGGAAGGGTGGCAGCTTGGTGGGCATTCTTCATTCTTTATTTGAGAGGTTCTCAGTACCAAAAAAAAACTGGGAAGTGTTTTGGTATGAAGCTTGATATATAATAATGCGATTTCTAATAAATGACCTACAAAAAAGACGCAAAGTCTTCCACTCAGTAAAGACCATGTACTTTTTGGTGATGCTAAAGTTGAACCTGCCAAATTCCTGTCTCTCCTACTGCAAGTTACAAAAGCAAAAGTTCACTCATGCTTTTATTCTTCCCTTTTGTTTCTGTCTCTCAACTACAGATGGAGGCCAAAGTAAAGGGGACACTAAGTTACAGCGGAAAAACCAGTGACTTCTGGACAAGCAAGGGAGCTGACGCAGTTCTGGTTGGCTGACAGAATCTGCCCAGTTGGGAAAGTGCTTATTGTCACAGGGCTGCTGTTTCTGTCAATGTTTACATATTCTGATCCTAAGCACTGTGGTGAGAGGAAGAAGAAAAATAAAACAATACTTGATCAAAGAGAGAAGGAAAAGGAGGACTGGTCCTCCTGGTCATGCAGACTGGTCATAGTTTGATATTGCCTAAAGAAACAACCTTTTTTTATCTGCTCTGATTGGCTCTTAAAAGAAATTGATCGTCAAACCCACAGCAGCACCAACATTTTGTTTCTGGGTGAAGTCCAATGAAAAGTGGAAATGGTGAAAGGTGCTAGAATAGGTTTCTCCATTCAAGGTGGAATCATCCACTTCCTTAGTGCCCAAAGTGCCCAGTATAAGATTATGTGTAGGTCCTGAGTGTACTATATGGTTGTGGACCAAAGGTTATGTAGAATAGAGATGGTGCTGGGATACTTTGCATTATAATTAAACCTTTAGACAAAAGCAGTTTCTGATAATGGGCATTTATCCAGCTTTAGAAGGCTGTTTGGCTTTAGGGAGCCTACCGATGTATGCAGTCTCAGTAGAGAATTGTCTTCAAAAACAGATCTGGTACATCAATATGTGAGACACAGACTATTTGATTTATTTTCAGGGTTTTTTTAATACAAAAGTTCTTATTTAAGGGAGGAAGGGGATGGAAATTCATTTACATGAAAAGAAACACACATTTTATTGGTCAGACTAGCATTTCTTTCCCACATTTTTTTTTAATCACACTAATATTTCAGTATTTTCATTTATTAAACTTTCTTTTACCTTGTGCTTATTTGCTACTGGAAAGATGCTCTATTCATGTCTTTCATGAACCAGAACCAGTTCTTTTCTCATTCTCAGGCTTCATCCTTTATCTAACTCCTCCCAGAAGCCATGCATTATATTGATTTGCTAGTTAAAGAAAGCTGATTGTGACCTATTCCAGAGTCAGATTAATACTGCTTCAGGCATTAGCCAAAGAGGAGTCGTTCAAAAGCGACCAGAGGTGCCTTCTCTTCTGGGGGCTGAATGGGTTGTCTCCAGCATTTCCAGCCCCTGCTGGCCTGGGGAGTTTGACCTGAACTCTTTCTTACATGGTAGCACAAGACTGCAGAGCTGGCTTTTTGGCTTTTTTGTTTTTTTTTTTTTTTCTTTGATAGCAATACATCAACCAGTTCACATGTAAGATTAGGAAGCATCCAGCACGTGTTGCACTTTCGACACTAGGACAGAACTTTGCTGTTGAGTCCCTTGAGCTGTCAGATAAAAGGTGAGAATGGCAGAAACTAAAATAAGTCATAGGGAAAAGGAGCAAATAAATCAGTATGACGCCCTTCTCCTTCAACCCTGGAACATTCCTTTGACCAGAGATGCTGAAATTCTTAGTAGATAGTTCTTCTGGTAGTTTGACTCAGAGACTGAACCAGACACTGCTGGTTATCTCACACCTTTAGAGAGACTTTGACCCCTGAATAATGACTCTTCAATATATTTTGCTAGATTACTTAGAGCTTGCAGGTTTCTTTTACATGTGATTTATTTTTCTTAGATCAGACAACAATTTCTTTTCTATTTAGAGCTCATTTTAATTTTATATAAATATATATGCATAAATTTAAAATAATATATATTGTGTATTTAGTATAAAAATGTTGGGTTGAGCTCAGCAATAAATGTTTTTGCACAACACTTCTGTGAAAGACAGACTGAATTAAGATGCATTAGTTCATTAGTTTCACTCCACAGCATCTGCCAATTAAATGCTTTTGAGCTGGCACTAATGTTTTGTATGTGGTGTGTTGATCAGACAAGCTTGCATCTCCATCGAGGTTTAGAGTTGAAACACAAACACTGTGTAGACCCTGGCATTAATACTGCACAAATTCTGTCAAAATACCATAAACTATTTAGAGTGCAAGCTTCATCTGATATTTTTTTTCTTTTCTCCAGGAAGGGTTGAAGGAAGCCAACTTTGTTTTTTAAAGCCCAACAGTTCTGACAGGATGTTAATTCTCTGAACTGTGGCAAACCTGAGAACTTTAACAATGCATGTAGCTAAGGGAGTTGTGGCAGTGAGCCATTGGGCAGCAATATAAAGGACCCCGTCCTAAGAGAGTTCTACCTCTTCTGTGTTTTCCTCATCAAGGCATCCCATTCAAATTGTCATCTTTTGTCTTCATACTTACTGAAATTTTAGACTGGGAGACTTGGAGCCCTTTATAACTACAGCACAAATTCCCTTTCAACATTCCTTTCTTTCTGGAAATATGCTTCATCTTCGGTTGAAGAGTATCCTCTCTAAATCTTGAGGGCAGGAGTAGTCCTACCTCTGTGTCCTATTGAGCTTCTCAGTCTTGGGAAACAAGTAAACTAAAACTTATTGTGGAAATAGATACTAGGGTGATGAAAATAAAGATGACCATACATTGTTTGTGACATCAGTTCAAACAACCTCCAGCAGGTAAATCTTTTCAGTCATTATACTCCTGTTATTCATTATGCTTCTGAGTGTCTTTTGAATGAACAACACTGGAGATGGGGACCCTTTACTTGCTGTTTTCTATTCTGCTTGGTTAAACCTAGCAAGGCCAAATCAAAGGAAGTAATAGGGTGGTTCCCAGAGACCTTTGCAGGTGGCATAGACAGAACAGGAAAGATAACTGCAACGTTTGAATGCAAAATTAGGTTAATGTTTTACTATCTTCTGCACAGCAGCTCTTCTGAAGACATTTCCCCCCCCCCCATCCCGCCAGGTTTTTACTACTTTTTAAGGGCCTTTGTTAATAAATAAACTGTAGTTGTACATACTAAATAAACCCTCAGTATTCACAAGCAATAAGAAAGCCAAGTAGAGCTGTCTTTTCCGGCAGTAGGGCTGAACTTGGTTTGGGGATTGTGTATGAGCTAACGTGTCAAGCTCTCTGAAAGCCCCAAACAAATGCAAGCAATAACTTCAAACATAGGTTTTAGATGTTGAAACTGTCTGGGTAGTATTCCCTGCTACATGATCCAAAGTCCCAAAAACCATGGTAGCTATGTGAAATCATTAGAGACTCTTGCAAAGAAAGAAGGCAGGCTAGATGAAAAACAGGCTGCAGAGTTTCCTGATACCTTGGACTATAACTGCAGTGTTCTCCCATTCCAAGACACAAATGGCCTAAGTCACTTTGTCCAGCCTTCTCTGTTGATTAGAGAAACATGTCTAAATACTGATCAACTGAGTCACAAGTGCGGATGCTGTGGGTTTCACATCTGTTTTCTGCTAATCAGAAGAAACTTTTAATTACCTGGGTTCTGCTTTGTGTTTGAATCTGATCAAAGTTGTCTGATGCATGGATTTAAGGGTGGGACAGGTGCTAAAAGCCTGTTCCTTCCTGCAGTCCCATCACCTGACCCTTCCTCCACACTCCTTCTCCACTTGGTGCAAGACCCTTGAGGACATGAAAACAGAGAAATCTGCAACTCTCCCAAGCTGCCATCAGTTGTGCAAACCAGTAACCCTCTGGGAGTCACCTTGGACTCCGACTAACTTTATCACATTTGCTGCTACATTCATAAAATGAACTTTTGGCTGTATTTATTAGCAGATTTTAATCTAGTTTACAGGGGTTTTTGTTTTCTTTTGATTAGTTTTTGCCCACAGTTGGATTAGAAGCATTCGGGTGTTTGGGTTGATGGGTTTTTTGTTTTGATTTTTTTGTTTGTTTGTTTTTGAGTGAATTGGTGAAAGCACAGTGGTCCCTCTTCAGCTTTTGTTCTGGATTTTTTTTGAAGATGGCATTGCAGGGAAAACCTACAGCCAAGCCAAACTGTGGAAGGCTTTCTCCCACACCTAACTTTCATCTTTTGCTGAACTGGGGGGGAAAATCATTAAAGGGACACTTGGTTTTTTGTTTGGGCTTGTTAGTTGTTTTGGTTTTGTTTGGTTTTTTTTTCATAAAATGAACCAGAAAGTTAAAGCATTAGGCAAACAACTGATTCATTAACACTTTATGCAATTTTAATTTTATAGAAATTTTTAAAAAGGTTGGTAGACTTTGATTGGTCCAAGCTCTGGTGAAATGGCTGTTACCCTTCATGACTTACTTGATTCAGGCCTTTGTCCTTTGTTTAAGTGCCTTTTTTGTTTTTTTGTTTTAATTTTATTTCCCTACCTTCTTTAAACTTTTCTCAGCGATCCTGAAGTGCTGGAAAGCATTTTGGAGGAAAATCTTAAGCTTGCCAAGATGGCTTTATGCTGTTAAACTGGGGTTTTTTTCCCTTTTGTAAAGAAAAAAAAACAAAACCAAGTGTGTAATGTGTGTAACTTCATAGCTGCTGTACTGTGGCATTGGTTCTATGTGCTTGTGCATTCTCTCTCACACGTGCACACACACACACACACACACACACACACGCAATATTCCTGAAACCTGTTCATCTTTCTCCATTCTCCTGGCTCTGTTAAATGCTACTTCAAGATTGAACATTTGTGCAAAGATGACAGTACAATAAAAGAGTGTGTGCATGAGTGTGTGTAAATGTGCACGAGAGAAAGGAAGTGGCTAACGGGAATGAAACTTGTTGCATTTTTCTCTGAAGAAATTGAATTTATTGAATTTATTTCTTAATTAGGTCATAAGTAAAATGTTATAGGCCCTTATTAATGACTGGACTGCTTCACACAATCACTGAGTCTGAGGCAGAGATGTGTGGCTGACAGCCCCAAGGAGCTGGGGGGTAAATAAAGTTAAAATAGCAGCTTGCAACATATTTGAATTGAGATTAACTGCAAGAATCTTGTGTGCAGCTGGTCATATCTGCTTGACAACAGTTACTGCAAGGATTTTCATACTTACCAAAGTTGTCACTTTCCACCATGCATCCTATGTAAGAATGAATTTGGTAAAACCTGCAAGAGTGCAGCTGCTAATTGAGTTTAAAGCTAGCTATGCTTCACATGCTGCCTAAGTCATTTGTCATATTGTACTTTTAGAGTTGTACTTTTCAATTTGTTGAGATTTCATTAGTGGTTTCTTCTCTTACTGTAATGAACAGTAAGTTCATGTGTTCTTAGCTGCAGATAAACCCTCATAACAGTATCCGTGCTTGTTTCCTTCTTCTCAGACAAAATTAGCTATCTGCAATAGATGATCTAGTGATTTTAACAGCTTTGTGCTGAGGATCTATCTAACTTATGATTATTATAAACATGAATACCTGAAATTAGCACTTCATTTGTGGACCAAGTGCTAAACTTAAGGTAACATGTATATGCATCACTAGACTGTTCTAGTTCTGTGATGTGCTTCCCCTAGGGAAGATTTAATTTTGAGTTGCAATATGAAAAGGAAGCATTTATTTTACAGAGTTGGAATGGAATGATGAGTCCTTCATGGGTGGAGAACCAGTGTGGAAAGCAGAAAATATGGTACCAAATACGTTCCTGTGGCAGAGAAAAGCTTAACTCAGTTCTTGGCTTGTCCTCACATGTTCGAGTTAACCAGTTAGGCAAACTATGCCATAAGTGGATTTCTCCTACCAATCTAACGGTGCCAGTCAAAGATAGGACTATTGCTGGTAGCTCAGCCAGTTGGAGTGGTAGTTTAAGGTGCTTCTGAATCTGTCTTAGGTGCATCAGTGAAGTTACTTCAGTGAAGTTTACCATATTCACCAATTACATTGTTTAATTCCTTTTGAACACATGCTCTTCATCCTGGGCTGATCTGTGGGATGAGGAATCTACAGCTGGTGATGATGGCTGACTGTTGCAGTCTTTAACAAATGGCACTGTTGTAAAAATCTGTGTCTGTCTACTGCTTAAGAAATCACTGCCAAAATAAGCAGCCAGAAGTATGCTTACTGGGCCACTGGAAAAATAACTGTTGTGTAGGGGAATGCTTTGTTTGTGGAAACTTCTGGTGAGGCTTCATTGTCCTTTTTCTATGATGCAGTGATCCCTTGCTGCTGTAATAGCCTTTTGGGGCTCTAGAAAGCCCTGGTGCTGCTGTGAGTTATGCTGAGAGATCAACATGGCCTGGAACTGGCCCAGAACTGGGGAAGTACAAAAATTCCCTGCTACTGTTTTTGCACACTCCTAAGTAAAACTGCTAATCTTGTCAGTAGTCAAGGATATAGTCCTGTCTTTTGTGGCCATTTTTGACAGCTGTAGTTCTACCCCAACCACCACCATGTTTTGTATCTAGAAGTGTGTGTTAGTCTCTTCCATTGCTGTCATCTCCTGCTTAAACAATAACCATTAGCTACTAAGATTTTCTTTATGGTGAAGTAATCCCAACCAAGCATGTACACTATGTTTGGCTCCTATCATGTGCAACACTTAAAAGGGTTTTTTGTTTCTTCTTAGCAGTGTGTGCAGATGTGTTTTATCAATAAATAGTCATATTTGCTATTGTCTAGTACCAAGAGAAAAAGAGTGGGAGAGAATAAACCAAAACCAGTCAGAAGATGCCACTATCATAGGCCAAACTGAACAGTTGCTGAGGTAGACAGAGCTTCATTGAGACTTAGCAGATTTCACCAGAGTGGGGGAAGAAACTTTTTTGTGTTCTCAGCTTTTTCCAGCTAAGGCCTTAGTTTGATTAGTAGTCACTAATATCAACTATGCAGATAAGTATTTACGTGTTTCAGTGTTACATGCATTCCTTTCCCCAGTGACCCCTCTTAACACATATTGAAATTTTACCCAAAGAAAATGGAGTATTTTTGAATGTCTGTAATGCAGAACTTTTTGCTAACATGAAAAAAAAATGTATTTTAAAAAAGAAACCCTTTCACTGGTGCAACACGTAGTGTCAAGTGTCATGAAGTTGCTTGAGAGGGAAGCTAAATTAACTTCTTGTGACAGGTTTTGGTCTGAGAGTTTTGTAGAATAGTCAGCTCTCACAGTTGGATTAAGAAGCTGCAGAAATGTTTTTTAATGTACAGATTTGATTTGGGAAGAAACTCATGAGACATCCCAGGTTTCTTTCCAGCATCAGAAGTGAATTAAAGTAAATTCTCATTGAAATGAAGTTGCTTCTAAACAAGGGGAGTTACCAGCTCAATTAAAACTAAATCCCAGTCCCCAGGTATTTCTCACTGGTCTTTTAGTCTTGTTGTATGTAACTACAAATAACAATTTAGCTCAGAGGTGAGAATTGTAGTATGTGTTTTATTGCCGGTGATTCCATCATGTAGCAATTAGTACCATGTTCTTGCATAGTTATCAAGATCTGTACTGGAAATAGATGGAGAAAATTTATTTTTGGACTACTGTAAAAAAAAAAAAAACAACAAAATTAACTACTACTTTTTACCCCCCAGAAGTCTACTGAGGAGCACTATATTTTAGCAGTTAAACTAGTATCCTTGTTAATGTGATTTGTCTCTTGTAGTCTTTTACTGAGAGTTAGAAGCATTTAATGAGTAATCCTTAAAAAGTTGCCATTCTCTAGCTTAAGATCAGGTGCTTATAATAAAAGGGCATCTGTGATGATAACTTCTGATGATACAAAATCTCTATGTTCATTGGGGGAAAAAAAACAGGTGAGGGTACAAGGCCCTGTAGGCCTGTCTGTTAAAAGAGGGTCAGTGAAGAAGAGTGCCCTGCACAGCTAATGGCAGTGGGGAACATCCCCTCAACAGCAGTTTGGCCTCCGTATCCTTTGTTTGGTGTAACTTCTAATCTATATATCTATATATATTTTAGCAAGTTTGGATACAGTTTAATTCTACCTGACTTGCTGTGATCCCCTAGACAATGAAGGGCTGATAAACTATTTTGCTGCCTTTCACTGGGGAGCTCAGAATAAAAAGCTGGAGGAATTTTTTTTGTTATTAACACATGTTAAATCACAGCTAGAATTCTTTGCATTCTTCGGCTTCGAACAAAGGAGCGCACAGTTACTGGGAGATGGCAAACCTGTTTGAGTTGGTGGTTCCTGTGATGCTTTCCTCAGTCCAACATGAATTTGTACAAGGTCACCTTCCTCCTTTTAACACTTGAGTTCCAGATCATAGGGCTTAGCAATGGAGAGAGGATCCCAGCAGCCTTGTGCTTACCTGATGAGCTCTCCAGGGAAACTGCCCCATTAAATGCTCCCCTCTTGTGACAACAAGCCTGAACAACCAAATGCAGCTACATTTGAGTGGTAAGCACCACTTTCACTTGGATTTTTTAGGGAGGTGTGTTCCAATAACTTCAA
Source organism: Agelaius phoeniceus (assembly GCF_051311805.1). Classification (NCBI taxonomy): domain Eukaryota; kingdom Metazoa; phylum Chordata; class Aves; order Passeriformes; family Icteridae; genus Agelaius; species Agelaius phoeniceus. The sequence continues at coordinate 25,498,544 of NC_135269.1, read as the reverse complement.
GGGATACTGTGTTATCAATGTGTGGTTTCTTTCCTCTCTCCTTATAAAACTGGACCTGAACACAAGTTTTGAGTTGTTGGGGTTTGTTTTTGTTTTGGTTTGGTTTTTTTGTAATAATCTCAGGACCTGAAAGATTGTAGCATTTAGTGTGTCTTAAAAATGATGTACTGTACCAGCCATGGATTTTGTAAATACACCTGTCTCCCTTTTTTGTATTTTAATTTTTTAAAAGTGTGTAAGGCTCTTTGCCAGAGGAACTGGTGCCTGCTTTATCTCCATCCTGAACTGAAGCAGGAAAAGGAAGAAGCTGCTGCCTCAAAAGCCCGCGTCAGTTCCAACGCGTTATAATATTGTTCTGGTCAGTTTAATGGCTGTTAGTCTTTTGTTAGTTGGGAAGCTGGTTAGTTCCTTGCACATTCCCAGTTGTGGCTAGCAGAGCCCTGTCAGGGAGGCTAATTTTAACTCTCTTCTGTGTGACTACTTGACGTTTTCACTCCTTCCAGGTACTCAGGTTTCCTATCCCTGAGCAGTCCAATGCTTTCAGAGGTCAGGACTATTGGCCCTCTGTGAGAATAACTGGAGAGCACTTATCAGTGCTCTGATCCAAACACAGTCATGGGGTTCGTATCCTGCAAACCTTGCAGGGAACGCTGCCTTCACCTGTTCCGGAAGGGACTTGCCCTTTTCTGCTTTCCTGAAAGGAGCACAAGCTTTTTTAGGCAGCAGACTTTGCTCTGGGATCCACCCTTGCCGGCAGACCCCTGTTCTGCAGTAGGAGCCTTACTCAATTTGGCGTAGCTGTTCCCTGTCCCTGACTGCGACAGGCTTTTTCATGAGTGTACTTTTCTGTTTTTCTATGTGTCACGTGTCTGTGCTGTATTAAATAAAGAGGAATGTACATATTAGCCCTGTGTCTGTGATTTCTCACAAAAATAAAAATGGGGAAAGGTTTCACTTGAAGGGTTGGCCCTCTTGGGGCTTTTGGTCGGGATTTTCTGTTTGGGGGTGGGGGCCTCCTTCGGTCAGGGCAACCACCCGAGCAAGGGTAACACTGTGTGCCAGGACCAGCGCTTAGAAACCGCAAAAGGTTCGTTGGGGAAGGAAGCCGTTCCATGTGGGAACACAGTGTTTTACCGAGCTGCAACCAAACGCCATTGAGGGACCGCACCCCCGCCTCGGCCCCGGCTCCCAGGGGGCCGCGCGCAGCCGCGCCGGGCGGCGCTGCCCAATCACTGGCCTCCGATGCACGCCATAAAAGGAGAAGGGGCGGGGACAGTGGATAACTAAGTGCACAGACACCACCCTCCTGCGGCAGCCCCAGTGGCCTAATGGATAAGGCATTGGCCTCCTAAGCCAGGGATTGTGGGTTCGAGTCCCATCTGGGGTGGGTAATTTTTTTCTCACTCGAGCCGTGCAGCCTCTCCTCACGTCTGTGAGCCGCTCGCTGTCTCGAGTCTGCAGCTCCTGAGCTTCCCTCCTGGGCGTCCCCTTCGGGTACAGCGGGACCCGAAGCGTCTTTTAAACGGAGACCCCAGAAACTGGCGGGGACGCGCCCGCGGCCAAAGCCGGTTTCCTGCCGTATGATGCGCCTCTTGGACGGCTCCCGGTGCTCCCGCTCCGTTACCACAGGCCGGTTACGAGGCGTGGGCCGGGCACGCCCCAGCCTCGGCGCTCGAACCCCAGCACTTCACCAGCGCCGATTGCAACGGCGCGAGAGGGCGGCAGAGAGTAGGAGGAGGCGATCGCTCGCTCGGCGTTCGACTGCCCGCACTGCCGGGGCGCGAGGGCGAGGCCCGGCGGCGGCGCTCGATTGGCCGGCGCGCCGCGCGCGGCTCGGAAGATGGCGGCGCTGGGAGCCCCGCTGCGCACCCTGCGCGCGCTCCTGCGCGAGCTGCGCCACGCCGCCGGCCGCTCCTATCGCGACAGCCCCGCCTATCGGCACGTGCTCGCGGCCTTCCGCGCGCACCGGGTACGCGCCGCCTTCCCCTCCCCGCTCCTGCCCCCCCGGCAGCTCCCGGGGCTCGGCGAGGCCTCGGGGCCGCCCTGACCGCCGTTCCCCGCAGGTGACCAGCGAGAAGCTGTGCCGGGCCCAGCAGGAGCTGCATTTCCAGGCCGCCACCTACCTGTGCCTGCTGCGCAGCGTCCGGGAGCACGAGGCCCTGCACCGCGAGTACCACGGCAGGGGAGAGCGCTCGCCACAGGAGGTCGCCGGGCTGGTGGGCTTCAGACTGCCTCAGCAGCCGGGAGGGAAGGGCTGAGGCGGGACTGCTGTGCTCAATGTTTATTCCTCAATAAATAAATATATATCCTAGAGCTACTGGAATGGCCTGGGGTCTCTAGCAGGTGCCTTTTTTCAAGTTTAGGTTATGGTGTGAAAGCCGTAACTGGAGACAACCAACCCCTTCTGCCTTCATCAGGCCTCCCAGACGCCCACCCCGACTTTGTGAACGTGTGTCCTGACCCGTCCAAGGGTTGACAGAGAGGTGGTTTGTAGTGGAAAAACATGTCAGCCTTCATGATGAACTGATGAACTGCTTGTCTGAGGGGTTGCAGGCGTTCGTGGTTCCCCCACGTGATTCAAGTGCGGTAGGTGAGAGAATTTGTCCAGTGTTTACTGAGGCATTTCCCAGCCATATTCTGTGTATGTGGAATTCCCTACTCTCCCAAGAACAAAGGTCACTTCTGTGGAGCGTCTGTGGGTTCTGGTGAGCACTGCAGTAGCACAAACCTCTTCCACCTTAAAAATTCTTTTGAATTTTACCATGGCGGTGAGTGAGCAGTAGCGATTCAGAGAGATGAGTTACATGTTTCTCCCTGTCCCTGAGAAGTGACTGCCAGCTTCCTGTGCTTCCCTCTCCCTCTGAATCTCAGAAAACCTGAAGGGAACTGACTCTAGGCAGTCACGGGAGGTGCACAAACGGGACTCACCTCACAAATCTGGAGCAGTGAGTTTCTTTTTATAAAAGGCCTTGAGATGTTGCTGTTCGCAAGAGAGTGTTGTATTGTGTGCAAGATATGTAAGAAATCTATAACAAGAAGGACTTTAAATGGCTAAAAATGTGAGGTTTATCTGGGGAGAAGCCTGAGGCAACTCCAAGAAAATTAGAGTGTGTTTGTTGGGGTTTTTTTACTGACAGGGAAAACAGTGTTTTGTCAGAAAAGCATTGCAAAGAGAATCAGTTCATCTGAGTCTGTTTCTTCCTTCCCCTGTATTTAAAACTTGGGAATGGTTTAATCCCCACAGTATAGTGGATAGGCACAACAGATCCTTAAAACAGGGAAAATTTGGGCTGCTTAGGTAAGGCAAGGAGATGTGAACTACAAGTTTTAGGGTTCTGTTGACCAGAATTCCAGTTTGCAAGTCGCACAAGTTAAATGGTGTTTTTTTCCAAAAGCCTTGATATAATGGGTGGAAAAGTATCAACCTATTTTCAGCTCAGTAGATAAAGTTGTGGGATGTCACCACACACTGAGAATGGCTGTGACACACTGCTTGTTCAGCATTATTTAATGAAAGCCGCTGCATTCTGTAGTATATTGCTTGAGAAGGGAAATTTAAAAATAAAATTTAAAAAAAGAAAAAAGTGATCATTTGGCCAGACACAGATGCTCTTTAAAGAGTAGAAGGAGCTAAAGTGTGTATGGTGTTGGTGTAAATAATCACTAAAAAGTCTAAATTTCCCCTAAGCATACCAAGGTACCTAAACAGACACTTCTAACAAGCATTGGTGTCTCTGTGTCTCTTCCATTTACTTCCCCTTCAATCCAACGTGATGACTAACAAAAGTAAATTTAGATTTTAAAGAAAAAGCAAAGCCAGGACATATCCTAATTAGCTGAAGAGCGCTGGGTAGAGAATCTTTTCCTGAATGTGTTACAGAAGAACATCTTCTCTACAAGTCCTTCTGAAATACAGATAATTGGGGTGAGGGGGGTTATTATTAGGGAGGTTGCGTGTGGCCCTTTTTCATTCGTATGGAGCTAACCTTGAACACGACAACGCCTGGGGACGATTACAACTGATCTTTGTGACGGGTTTGGGCACTAGATGGCAACACGACGGTTGACAAAGGAAGAGTCACAAAATGCAGGCGTTAGAATGGGAAAAATTCGTTTGGGTTTTTTTTTTTTTAATGGACCTTGGTGCCCTGTAAGTCGAATTATCAGCCAAATAGCCTCAGTTTTAAGGGAGGTTCTCCAATTAGCGGGGTATCAGAGTAACTTGTCTCACCACGACTGTACCCATACTTGAGGGAAGCAGGGGCCGTGGCAGTGGTGCTGCACGCCAGTCCAAGAGGGAACTGTCCCCAGACGGGAGCTCTCCCCCCGCTGCGCTCCGGGGCCGCCCGGGACCCCAGCCGCGCCCGGCGCCGCCGCTGACCCGGAGACCGTGACGTCACACCGGCCACGCGGGCCTTTCTGGCCAATCAGCGCGCCCCAAGGGCCCAGACCGGCGGCCCAATCAGGAGCTTCGGCGCTTGGTGCGTCACTGGCCGAGCGGCGCAGGCCGTGGCCAATGTGCGAGCGCCAAGGCCCGTCCGTGCTGACGTCGCGGAGCGGACGAAGGAGCGCAAGGCGCGTGCGCGTGGGTTTCCGTTCCCGCCGGCACGCGCGCGTGGCGGGCGCGGGAGGGAGCGGGAGTGAGGGAGCGTGTGGGGGCGCGAGGCGGCGGCACCGGCACGAAGCGAGTTTCCCGCTCCGCTTCCCACCGGGAAAGCCGGGCGGGGGCAGCGCCCGCTCCCTCCCTCCCTCCGCGGCGGCGGGGGAGCGGCCCCGCCTGTGACGCGAGGGGCAGGGCCGAGCGCCCGCCGCGCCTCGGGCCTTGTAGGCCGCTGTCGGCGTGACTCGGCCGGGCCGCGCCGGCCCCCCCCGCGCTCAAGATGTCGGCGCAGGCCCAGATGCGCGCCATGCTGGACCAGCTCATGGGCACGTCCCGGGACGGTAAGTGCTTCCCCGGCCGCGGTGGGGCGGGGAGGAGGGGGCGGAGCCGCCGCCGCCCCGGAGGTCACGGTGGTACCGGCCGGGCCGGGCGGTGTTCGCCGTGATTGGCAGGCCCGAGGCCCGCTGCCCGCACCCCTCGCGGGGCGGGGCTGCCAGGACCGTCGGCGGCGGGGTGGGGGGAGCCGGGCGCCGCCTCCCCCCGCGGAGCTGCCGGCGCCGGCTGCTGTCCGGGCGGCCGCAATGGCGGTGCCGCTGTTATTGGAGATCCGCTCCTGGCGGTGTACGCGGCGCGCACCCTTTTCGCCCGGTCACCATACAGGGGCACACACGCTTGAGAGACTCTGATCATCGAGGGGAGGACCAAAAAAATCCCCCCAGACCAACAGCCCCTTCAGCAGAGCAGGGTGGGGTTTTGTGTCGTTACAGAGTTGTCTAAATTGTGGCCCGAACCATCGTGTTAGCCAGCAGGCGGGTATGGCTGTTGCTTTCTGAAAGGCAATGTGAGATTGACCTAAGTGGACAAACTGTAAAAAAAAAGCGCCCTAAACAGCCAAGTAAAAGCTTAACGTCTGGAGGCAGTCACTCTCAGAGAGAGATAGGAGATGTACGGTCAGGTTTCAGGTCGCTCTGCGATCACACAGTGGAGAGTATTGCTGCGTAAAGCTTTCTGCAGTTTTTGTCGGAGTGCATGGCGATCAGCTTGAAAGTCTGAACCGGCGCTCGCCCGTAAATCCAGGTAGTTGGGGGAGCTGCTAGAGAAGAGCAGTTCCGCTTAGGCTGTGCAGTTCTTAACTTGCAAACAAGAGAATTCTGCACCCGAGGGTAGGCAGCAATTAGAGGTAATTTAAATGTTCTGCATGTGGTACTCATACTCTGTACTCACTCTTGCAGATGTGTTATGTTTGTGGAATTAACTTGTTAAATTAATGGTTACCTGTTCCCCCGTGCGCTGACTAGGATGTGGAAGTGGGACGTACCTTGTATGTCCTGATCATCTCTGGGTACTGGGCTCATGTGAAATGACAGCTTCTTTTAGTATAATCTAGAATTTTGAAAAATGTAACTGGTTTATGCATACTCCTTGTATCGTGAATGCTTTCTGCAGAGTTCTAAATTACTGTTCTGCGAAAATTGTCTTCCAGAGTAAGGCTGTTTAGTGAGTTGTCATCATACAGGATCTAATTTGGGGTGGTTTTGTCTTGCTTCAGAACATTTTCCAATACTTCCTGTTGTGGCTGCATATGTCTGAGTGCTTGGCAAAGTAACATTGTGCTTATAGAACTCAAGTCTTCCCAGTGTTGGCACCTACATCGCTGTCTCAGTGCTACCCTAACATTACACAGAAGGTTTCAGGCGGGTGGAGGAGCCGTTTCAGTTTCTGAAAGTATTTTCTGTTGTGTGATGGGAGAAGAGTGTCATTTACTTGAGACAGCTGCCCAAAAATGTTAAGTGACTAAAATCTAAACCAAGAATAGCCATTTCAGGCTATATTTTCTCTGGCTTTGTAAGAAGGCAGTTATTGTATTGATAATTGTATTCCCCCCCCTCCTGCTCACCCTGTAATTCCTAAACCACATGTGCTGAACTGTTCACAAACTAACTGGCTAGAAAGGAAGCATTTAAACAAAATGGGTAGGATGGGGAAGGATAAGGAGAAAAGATGATTTGTAAAGCTGGTTTCCATTATTGGATTGAGGATCTCTGTGTAACACCATTCTAGTTTACAAAAAAAAAAAAAGTCCAGTGGAGCTGGAGCATCAGCATCATTTATACTGAATTGTACACAGGGATTGAAAATGAACCTTTTTTTGCAGAGCTGGTATGTAATAAATCCAAGGCCAGGCTCAAGGTCATTGAAATATTGCTAAGCTTGAGAATAGTGGGGTTTGTGGTCGTTAGGTTTTTTTATATTCCTGTTACCTTTGACAAATAGTCAATTTCTGTTAACATGCAAATTGCAGCTTTTCATTAGAATGTGTCAATTTTTTAATTTCTTGGTAGGTCAGAACTTTATTTTCGCCACTTATCCCCATTGCCTTTGATTTTGCTCTCCCTGGCAACACATTAGAGTTTAAAATGCAATAGAGTTTCTGAAAAAATAATCTTTCTTGGGCAATGTTTTTGTTTTATACTATTCAATATTACAAACGTGCTTTTTAGTTTTATACTTTACAAAGTCTGGCAGGTCTTTTTGTCTTGGTTGAGGTTTTTTTGAGAAGACTAGAATATGAAGGCTTAAAAATCTTACCTGTTTTAGAAAAAGTAGATCAAACATTTGATCTCGTCGGTGGGAATAGAAAAAACTCAGAGGTAAATTTAAAACCAGCAGCCGTGCCTGAGTATGTGTAGGGGTTTTTTTCCCTTTCAGGTTTTAGTATCATTTGTAGAAAATATGAACATGCTCTGAAAATGATTTTGAAAATTCCACAATCAGATGCTCAAACATGGTTTTAGGAGATGAGCTGTAGGCTGTAATTTGTGGGACAATGTGCATACTCATTATGACTGGTGTCCCTAGGGCCAGAAAGGAAAAGCCTGGAAGGTGTAGTGATTAAGTGTTTTTATAGATTTGCTGTTAAGCTCTGAGAACACCTGGAAAGCACAGTTCCTATTGATCACAGCGATTCAGAAAATACCCACAAGGCTGTAAGAATATTAATGAAAAATCATCTGTGCTAGAGAGGAGACTTCTCTGTCAAACGGGGCTGCCGAGCATGTGGCCACCCAGAAGCGGGTGTGCTGCCCCTGCCCCTGGCTGTGCCCTTTCCCAGAGGGCCCTGTGCTTGTGGGCAGGGACAGCTGAGAGCTTCCCCACTTCCTTGGCAGCCTGCTGCCTCCCTTGGCTGAGTTTGGGCAGCAGGATGGATGCACTTGCAGTCACAGGGCATTGCTGGCTGATACCTGCCAGGATGTGGGGCTCGGCAGCCTCTTGGCAGCTGCCAGGCCCAGTGCTCCCTGCTCCGTGCCTGCCTTTGCTCATGTGACAGACACCTGACAGAGAGTGGAACTGAGGGGACTTGGCCGGTGCCTCTCAGGACTTGCCAGTGAGTTGCTGTTCTTAGAATACAGCTGGGTTAACTGAAAAGCAGTTGGGTTGGTGATGTCAGTGCAAAGAAATGTCTGAATGGCAGGAGTGGTTATTTTACACACCTGAGAAAAACACATATTAATTATTATTTAAAAGCACGTGAGTTTTTTAAAATACATTGCATATTACCTAGGTTAATCTTCTCTTGCACACTTCTCTGACAAGTGGAAAGCTGAATTGGATGTGGACAGTGCCAAAATTAAAAAAAAAAAAAAAGTATCTTTGATTTCGATGCTAGTAAAAAGCTGGGCTTTTTTTAATATAGTCATGACTTCAGGCTGAAAAAAAATCTCTGAAATGGCATTCCAAGTACTGATAACCTGCCATACCTAGAGAGGCTTTAAAAATAAATTACTGAATATATAATCTGGGTTTTCCAAATATTACGAAATAAGTGGTGCTGAAAACCAGGTGCTAATCTTACGTGCTTATATATTAATATTTTTGGGGTTTTTTTGGGTTTTTTTTCTGTTATCACTTGAACTAAAAGAGTTTTTATTCTATATATCAATAGTTAAAAGGTTAGTTCAAGTTGATTTTTTTGTTGTTTACCGGAGCTGCAGAAACTTGTCATTTAGGAGTACATAGCCCATAGAAAAGTATTACTTTTATTTTTTAAAATACTGGTTTTGAACTGTAAAGTTGAGTAAGCTTTTTTTAATAGTACGCTTAGGTAAACCCTGCTTTTGCCATCCCTGTTCTCCAGAAAACAGGAGTGAACCTTACAGACAGGATCATAACTATAAATTGAGTCATTTGCAAATTGAGTGAAATGTTAACAGTTGATATTAGTATCCCCAGGATTGGGTCTTCTTCCATAATATAGTTTAAATGGGCAAAGATTGAAAAAACTTTTCTGTAAAAGGCCTTATGGGGAGGATCCCATTTGATCTTGAATCAGTTTATCTTGTGCAAGTGTTTGATTTTCCACCAGGTCAGTCATGTGCTGTGCCTTGCTGCAGGAGTGAATGCTGGAGTCAGCCTGAGGAACTGGTCGGAAGCAGAGGCTGAAGCAGGATCATTACTTGTGACAGTAGTGCAGACACAGCAGATCCCAATGGCTCTGGTGCCACAGAACATCTTGGAGCTGCTAAGACTTGGCTGTTGCAAAGAAATGTGATGGTGGTTTGAGTTTTTAAAATAATTGCCACCGCTTCAAAATTAGACCACAGTCTAGAAATATGAAAATCTAGCAAAGTTAATTAGATTCTTGTCTTGGTTTGGAAAGACAGGTGCTTGCTAAGGAAGGCAGGAGCCTCCCCTGAAATGGAAAATGTAAAATATCCCCCCTCTGCTCCGAATTGCTATAAATTTTAAATTAAGGGGCTCTCAGGCAAAAAAAATACGGGCACAGGCAATAACAGTTCTTTAATAGGGAAGAAAATAAAATGATAAAATAAACAATGCTGCAAACTAAAACAACACTGACAGAGTCAGAACACAACCTGACACCCTGTGGGTCAGGGTGTTAGTAGCAGTCGAATTGGAATTGTGGCTGCAGTCCTCCTGAAGTGTCAGGTGTGGTTCTCTTGAGGCAGGGATCCTGTAGAAAGGTGTATTCTTCCTCTGAAGATTCAGTGGAAGAAGAGGCAGCTGCTGTCCCCTGGGAAATCCAGTGAAGAAGCCCTGCTGGTGTTCCAGAATCTCCAGATTGTATCTGGGTAGCAATGCTTGGCTCCTCCCTCATGGGCAGAGCATCTCACAATGGGATGCTGTAGTTCTTACCAGTCATGCAGTGACATTCAGTAGCTGTTATCAGCAGATGTCCCCCGGAGGGAGGAGTGGTTGTGGAAGAGATAAGGAAAACTGCCTGCTTAACAGAAGACAGATGGCAAATAGAATACATCTTGCCTTGCAGTCTGGGACAGTTCTCTTTAAAAACAGGTGCATTGTGCTTCTGAGACTGTGGTCATGAAAAGGTTCTCCCAAGCATCTTAACAAATACTGTGCTATGTGACTAGCAGAAAAATCTCCAGAGCCTTTAAATAGAAGCAGTATGTATAAAGTGCCAGTCAGCACCTCCTTTTGCTTCACCTGCCAGCTTTTTGAGCTGAGCTGTGTTTGAAGTCTTCAACTCAGTTCTTCAGCTATTACTAGCAAACACACTTTTCTTGTTGTAGATCATCTTCTTCTTCCTTTGAAGCTTATAATACCCTTTTTGCATCTGTTCACATCCTAACTGGTTTTTCTGGGTTATGCTTCAGTTATCCTTAGTAGTGGTCAGTAATCCTGTCCTCGTTGTTTGGAAGGAATTGAAGTGACACTCCTGTGCTTATTTTATTCATCCTATGTTTGGTGGCACGCTTTATATGGTAACAGAGGTGTAATCTGGAACTTGTAACCTATTTTGTAATTTCTTTGTTTTAGTATGGGATTATTGAAGAAATTCTGTGTACTTAACAATGGGTGGAGTGTTTATGTTGGTATTTGCAGGGTTAGGTAGATTTTGGTTTCCACTTTGCTTCATTCTTGGAGGTAGAAGGTGGTATGTGTGTTTAAACTTTGATAGATCATTGCTGAGAATTTTGTAGCCATTTTGGGTAGCTCCAGGCTGAGAGCCAGGCTAGGGTGCCAAGAGTCTCTTCCAAGAGCTCTGCTTTCAAATACAGAGCAGCAGCAAAGGTAGAGAAAAATATTTCATATACAGGAATTTCTGTAAAACCTCCCCAGAATGTTGAACTGAAATCAGCTCAGAAATCTGAAAGTAGTCAGAACACATGAACTTCATGAAAAGGTGCTTTATTTGTGTCCAGGACAATTTGTCAATCAGGAGTGGTCAGGTTTGAAGAGCAATGACTGTGTTTAGGGAATTGTCTGTATTTTCTGGCTTTGTTATAAAGTTCTGATAGTTCAAACCTTAAAAAATTATGGGAACAGTGAAGAATTTGAGGAATTATCTCTACTTGGGATGCTGTCTAAAATGGCATTTATGAAGAAGCAAATGGGCATATTCATACCTCAAGGAAGACCATTCCTGTATTTGTTTGACTTGTAATGCATTGGCTACAGGATGGTCTCATTATAGTCTGAATTAATTAGTGTTGCTTCAGTCATGGTGTTAAACAGAAGCAGTCCTGGTTAGAAATATGTATTATTCTAAAAGTGTTAGGATCAGGACATGAGCAGTGTTTAGTGAGAAGAGGATCAGAACTAGCTGCCCTTTCACTGTGCAGCAGGAACAGGATCTTCTGTGCCTGCATAAGCCTCAGTTAAATAATGGTGTTGGATACTGGTTAGACAGGGCTTGCTTTGCGGGTGGAATTTGATACACAGTTTTTAAACACATACTCCACCCTGTTAGTAGCTCTTGAATAAAGCTTTCAGAGTCCTTTGCCAACATGTTGGGACTCATGCTTAAAAATTTGAGTGGAAAGTTAACCATTTTTTGTTGCTGTATCTTAGTTCAGGAGGTGAACAACATGAAAATGAAAATTCACTTGGTTTCCTTTGCATGGATTGCACCACTGGTTTACAATTAGAGGTTACAGTTGGATTATAAAGGGTTATTCTCACTAGTGCTTTGGGATTGTTGACAGTAGTGTATTAGGGTACATCAGAATAGTAAGAGATCCTGCATGAAAGAAGTCATTGTCATGAGTGTGTTACTATGCTAAGCATTGTTGATGCATTAGTGCTCGTTCTGCTCCTTTGTGATTAAAATATACTGAACAGGAATGACATTGTGGTGGCCTGCTAATAGATTAGACTTGGGAGTTCAAAGTGAATTGTGTAGTACAAGTGCACATTGTAAGCTTAACCTCTGGATGTTCTTTAATCAGCAGTATGCACTGGTCTTAAATATTGATGTTAATTTTGTAGTCAGTATGTTTTATACAAAATAGAAAACTTCCTTTAGAAAGTTTACATTACTGCCATAATCTCTCGAATACTTGTATATCTTGTGTGCAGCTTCCTTATGCTTGTAAAAGATATGGAATGTGCAAGTATAGAAGTTTCCTTGGTGTTTTGCTTTTTTTCTTTTCAGTTCTGTTTCAAAGTTCTCTGTTTACTGGGAAAGTAGTCTCTTAGAGAAATGTGGTTTGGGACAGGTACTTTCAGTAAAATTAAAGCTGATGCTTCTTGGGGAAAATTTAATTTATCTTTTCTCCATATAAATTTTATCAACTATACTATTTTTCTTTTAGTGGAAAAAAATCAAATTGGAAACACAGGGATGGCTTACAGTAATAGATGTTGACTCCTGTAATGCCCTGGTAAATTACTTTCATTTCTGTAATGAGCATAAGTCTTAAAGATCAAGTAGTTGAATATTGTGCTATTCTTCAGAGGCAGGGTTAAATAAACTGCTATTCTGAGCTGATTTAATTATTTACCTATTAAAATAGAATTTGTAATAAGGTCTGAAATATCAGTGATTGTGTCCTCTTTATAGATGTTCAAGAGTACTTCTGAAACTTAGGTGACTGCAGCCACTTGGTGCCTGGGTGTATTACTTTCTTATTACAGAATACATAAAATATATTTTTAAAAAAATATTTTTTTGATACTCATTATTTAGATTTAGTATTCACTTGTTTGTTTGACCATACAGAGAAGGCATCAACTTCCCTATAGTTTGACAAGCAGAAGTAGCATTTTGGTTACCTGCTGTACTGCAGAAGTCCTTGTCTTAAGAACACATCTGTTTGTGTTGTTTTAGTTCTTAGAAGGCATCTGCATAAATCTCATTTGCTCTTGTAGGCAGAATATCAGGTGCATAGTGGATCCACAGATTTTATTCTTCCCTCCCCCCCCTCAGCAACCTATGTAGATCCCAGGCCATCACACTCTCAGGATGATTGATGTGTAGGTCAGCAGCAGAATAAATCCTCTGTCTTTGCCAAGAGGTGTGCACTATTTAGGAATATTGGAGCTCACAATATTCATGAAGGAATGAAAGCATTTTCTTCTGAGGCTATCAGACTTGCAAATGAGCTGCCAGAGGGACACAACAGTCAGTCTCTGTTAGAATGTGATATACGACACCTTTTTTTTAAATAAACTTTTCCTTCTGAAACAGCATATATTAAAAAGAAATGCAAATGTATAAAATTGCTTTTTGTAGAAAAGAAAATGTAAATACCCCAATCATATTTGTAAGGGAACCTTTCTAAAAGTTTTTTAAATGCTTAAATAAAGGCACAGTGCAGAAAGAATAGAAGTTTAAATACAAATGTGTAAAGTATTCTTTACGTTGTTGTTGATCAGTTTCTGCCACTTTTTTTTTTTTTCCCTATGTTGTCTTCCTCTGGTTGGTAATTGTGATTATCATTCTAGTCACTTTGATGAAAAAGGACTGTATTTCAGCTGTAGTATCAGTACCTAGTTGTGATAGAGGTGTGAAAAAGGTAATTGGAGGTAATGTCTGTGAAAATACTATTTGCCAACATTACTTAAGGAACATGAGTCTTTCAGCAATTTTCTGGTCTTGGTAACTCCTTGACTCCTATGGCTATTAGGCCATCAGCTTTGGGGTTTTTTTAAAATACTTTATTTTGTTGATGTGTCTTTATATAGAAGAATCTTTACAGTCAACATGTATTTCTAGATGCTGTGTTAAAATTGCTGGCAGAGTCTATTTTTCTATACAAACTGAACAATCTGGCCCCTTGTTTTATTTATAAAGGTTCAATGTATCTTTGCCTGCCTACATCAATCTGCAAGGGAGTGTCAGAAAGGCCCCGCATTCGCCGAGCCGTGAGTTATCAATAACTTTTCAGATGTGTTAATGAATGTGGAACAAACGCAGTTATGTGTTTAAAAAAATAAAGATCCACCTCCTAAAAAGAAAAAAAATAAGAAGAGCAAAACTCTTTACTGCAGTAGTAGGCATGATTATAAAGAGATTACTCTGAATTTTTGGTACTGTAAGTATAACCAAGCAGTAAGGTTGCCCTCTAGAAAACCTATTGTTGAACTGCTTTGAAGCTCTTTGGTGTGTGGGTTACAGGTTTTACCTGTTGTATCCTGCAGGCAAATTAAGCTTGTGCTGTTTATGAAAGTTTTTGTTTACTTAATAATCTGAAACATGGCCCATCTGAAAATGCTATATATTAGCATCCTACACATAGAATGAATATTTTTAAATCTGATTACATAATAAGAAAGGTTTGACTAAAATTATACAGGTTTTTTATTCCTCTCTCTTGTAGTTAACCTCAGTAGTGAATATGGCTTCTTGAATTGTTTAAGAGTTTCAAATCTAGAAGTTTAGAGTTTCAGATCATGAAGCCATTAAAGAAAACTTGAATAACTGCAAAATGTATCTACACTCAAAAATATTTGATGAAATGGAAGAGGCTGCTATCTGAGCTCACTGTATGTCCCTTTTTCTCCCAGCAGCTCTTTCTGCTTCAGTAATTCACCAGTAGGTTTTCAATTAAAAGAGATCATCTCAAATTATGTTAAAAAAAAAAGGCTGCATCCTTGGAGAGATCGAGGTGTTTTATCATGCCTGTGTCTTAACAAGAAGAGAGCCATTGCAGTGATCTCTCTTCTGAATTTCAAACAGTGACAATTATTTTACTCAAAGGGAGACATGTTCAGCCCTCATCCCCAGAATACCAGCTGGTTACTTTGTTCTGAAGACTTCAGGTCTTGCTCCGGGAAGGGATTATTTAACCTTGCAATTGAACTTCAGTGTCTGGGCACGTTGATGCTTCTGCTGATGCAGGAGCTGCAACCCGCCACAATGAGATATAATTAAGATGTTCCAGCCCAACAAACAGCACATAGAAGAAAAAAGAAAAAAGGTTTATCATATGGAGATATGCAAACACCTCTAAAATATTTTGCATATAGGCTATGCCCGTATGTTTGATTTTTTTTCAGGTTTGTAAGCATTTAAAATCATTCTTCTGCCAACTCTTTATGCTACTCCCATCAGATGTTAAAGGGTGCATTGCATCCAAGAGCAAAATCATAAAACGAGTATCAGGTGGGATTTGGTGAAGACTCTATGTGTTTCATTTTGTGTTTATGAGGCTGCTTTGATATGCTAATTCTTGCATAGAAATACGTCACTATTTCATGCAAAGTCTGAACAGAGAATTATATAGCTCATTTAACAAATGCTATTGTATCAAAGTGTTTTTAAGCTAATACTGACTTTCTGGTTTCAAGCACTTTTCCTGCTGCATTTTTGAAGGGGAAGTGTGAGAGGATTTTTAAATAGCATTATAGAGCATTAAAACACACATTTGTGGTTTTGGTGTTGTTTGCCAAAGAAGCATAGGGTGTTTTGAGTTCTAGTTTCCATAGACCTTCAGTATGTGACAGGGCACTGTTAACGCTTTGCATGTAATTTGCAGGACATGCCTGACTGCCACAGGTTTCTGACCTGGAACGTGCTGATTTCTATATTGCAGGTGACACCACCCGTCAGCGAATCAAATTCAGTGATGACCGAGTGTGCAAGAGCCACCTTCTCAACTGTTGCCCTCATGATGTGCTCTCTGGAACTGTACGTAGCTAAATTTCATGTTTTATTTAGATAAGTGCAGAAATTGGATTATATTTGTTCTTTGTAGTATTTCCTTAAATTTCATGGGTTTCAGGGACTATCTAGCACTCTCTGGTAGTTCAGAGGAACTCTCAGGAACAATTAATTTATGGGTTTTGAAGTTAATTTTTAGAATTCTTCTGTTCTATGTGCTAATTATTACCTAAATTTCATCGTTTACATGAAAAGCCACATAAGGTTACAGATGTGAGTTGTGCTATAGCAGAGTGGCCTTACAGTGGTACAGTTGCAAGTAATAGAAAGAAATAAAATATATTGTATGTATAAATTATGAAGTTACTTTCTTAAAAATGGATGTTATAGTGGGAGAGTATTCCAAAGATGTATTTGTATAGAGAAGTACAGAGATTTTTCTCTTCAGAAATATTTTAATGAAAATAATTGAAAGTTCAAATCATTAAATTTCTAAAAGTTTAGATATGTTTAATATGATAATGACACTTACTGTACATTATACAGTTACTGTGCCATTGTCATAAATTCTAAAGCAATTTTTAAATCTCAATTTATGGCATATTAATAACTTGTTTGACTTGGACATTTGTGCACTCTGTAGTAGCAGTTCCACTACATGAGGATAGGAAACAAGGGGCTCTGACACAGGCCAGCAGCTTTTCTTTGTCAATGTGCTTGTGCTTTACCTTGTGATCCATATTTAAGGTAGCTTATTATTTTGTGAAAGGCAGGTGAGTAATATTTCATTGATTATTTGATCTAATGTTTGATGACTAGAATAATTAGTGGTAGAGAGATAAAGTATGATGATACAGAGTCCCACGTGCCTACTGTTCTTAATGCTGCTAGGGTAGCTTTTTTCATTCATGTTGGCACATTTTGTTATCCTTTGGCATCAGGGAAAATAAGTACTGAAAAATCTGTCTCGGGATTATTTGAAGTAGTATTGTGTCTCAATGTGTATATATAGTTTTATTTTGAACTATTTTGTGCATTACTGTCCAAACAAAATGGGGGAAGGGGAGAACAGTGTGTTTCTTTTCACCATCAACCCATCTGTTAGGTTGGATGGTGCTTTGGTTATGTGGTGAGCAAAACACCTCCTGCTTGGGACATACTGGTATGCTATCAAAACATACAAAGGCATTGGTCATAATCCACAGGAAGAAACTTGTCAGAGATTTGTTTGACAGCTTTTCATTGTGATCCAGTTTCTATAAACAAACATTTCTTTAACAGCTGTAAGTGAAGAAGTGTTCATTTTCAGAACTATAAAAGTCATAGGTATCATGCAGTAGCACCTCTTACACTGCAGGTTAGTCATGTTGGCTGGGGCAGCTGACACAGTTTCAGTCCTCAATGGAAGTTTTCTTCAGCCTCATACCAGATTTTGCTGCAGCAGCTCTTGGAATACTAAATGAAACTGCTTCTTTAGAGAATATCAGTCTTTTCCTTCCTCATGCAATTACTCATCATACCAGAAAATGTGTTCCACAGTGTAAATCTGGATGCAGAAAAGCAGTGACTAGTTTAATCCTTTTAGTGGGAGTAGTAGAAAGGGGACTCAAAAGAGACAGGCTTTACCTAGGCCGTGTTCTGCTGTTTACCTGGTTGTAGATATACAGGAATGGACCTTCTCTCTTAACAGCAGTTTTTAAAAGGGCAGGAAGCATGGAGTCTTACTGAGCAGTTTGTCACTGATTTAGAAAATGGCTGTGAAGTTTTCTCCAGAGTTTTGTTAGGAAGATCTTGATGCATCTTTGCATTCAAGACCTATAGTAGCAAAATTTGAGTGACTTCTTTTTTTTTAATTCAAGTCTCTGAATGCTCCTGAAAGAGTAAGTTCTCTGGGGACATTTTATGAGGTTAAGTCTCTATATTGACTAGATTATCAGTAAAATACTGGATATGAATTGCCTTTTTTTGGTGTGTCACAAGATGATCTACAATTCCTAGATACTGTTTATTACTGTTCCTCACTGCAAAATGCAGACTTCTATACATCTCTAGGCCACCCACTCTTTGAAACCACTCAAGGAGGACATTCACAGATAACACAAGACAAACAAAGTGACTCATATGAGTAGGCCCTGTTATTTTGGTGTGTTCTTTCCCTTAATGGCCAAATTTCCAAAACTCTGCAAAGGCTTTGATTTCCCTAGACAGTAAAAACCCATGTTCCTCAGGTTGCAGTATGTGTTGGTAAAGGTGTAGTATGTTTATACATTTTTTTAGGGATTATTTTATGGATATGTTTTTGTGCTACTAAGATGCTGGGTTTTAGACTGGGAAATTTCAAATCAAGCAGTCAGAAGTATCTCTGCCTGGTGAAGGTGTTTTTGCGTTAATGATCACTTGGACACCAGTTATATATAAAAGTCAGTGGTTTACGAGCTTGCTCATTCATTTTGAACTGAAAATTTTACAATAAGAAATTAGTAAGACTTTATAAACCCTGGATGATGAGACAGTGAATAATTTTCCTACTTGCAGCTACGAATTTTTTTTTTGTGGGTTTTTTGCTTGGTTTTTTGGTTGGTTGGTTTTTGTTGTTAGGATTTTTATTTGTTTGTTTTTTGCCTTACAGGATTAACACTTTTACTCTTAATGATTGCAGTCTTTTTGTTGTTTTAGTTTGGGGTGGGTTTTTGTTTGTGGGTGTTTGGGTTTTTTCTGTACAAAAAAGTTTGTTAATCCATATTCTGATATTGGGGACTGAAGCTGCATGTGTAGGAGTAAGATGACTCCCCCATAATGGTACAAAACTGTTAAGCAGTTCTCTGGATGTAAAGAATAAGATGTCTGTGTTTCTCTATCTTTGTATGTATGTTCCTGAATGAATAGCAGAGTAGTAATGAAAATGACAAGGTGGGAAGATTTAAAACTAACACCTTTAATAAGGCTATTAGTAAGTAGCAATGTCCTGAATAGTTGTAACCCAGTAGCTGTCTTTGAAAATCCCAACACTTCTGAATTAATCTGGCTTTCTTACCAACTCGATGGTGCTTCCCTGATGAAAAAAGTTTCACAAATACTATTCGAGGTCTTGCAAATGATGGTTCTGCAACTCTTATCTGCTCAATGAATTAACTTAGTATTTATGTGTATTTATTGAGGAAAAAAATATATTTCTTGCATTTTATTTATTAAAGACCTGAAGATAGGCTCTGTTGGCTCATCCTGCAGTTATGCATATCTTTAGATGCTCCTAAATTTATTGCGTGGAGCTCTTCGGGGCTCTTACTGACTAAACACCACATTAATCAAGACCCTGGTTTAGCAATATACCTGGCTACATTGCTGACTTTAATCTTATTAGGAGTGGAATTCAGCTCCAGATTAAGACATCTAAATTTAGATTTCAGCTGAGGAGCTGGGTGTTGAAGCTTGCACTGAAGCTAGAAGGTTTCTAGGCAGTGGAGCCTAGAAAAAGATGGAGTTCACCTGCCCATGGGTATCCCTCTCACATTGGGCTGAATCCATTTAGGCTCGCTTGAATGTACTGTCTGCATCTCCTTTTACTGTATAAGAGAAGTTTGGATAGTTCACACATGTGCAAATAGATGTTACTAAGGAGTTTTAATCTGCAGTTAATTTATTTGCCAGTAGTCCCACTGGCTCTGGAGCTATTTGTACGCTTAAAACTTGTGGTTTGGCGTGTGACTGTGATTTTATGCTGTACTTCTAGAAAAAGCATTAGAAGCTGTTAAAAGGCATTGTGTCTGAGGGTATCAGCTTTTCAGTTCAGGACTGATTTGATCATGTGAACTGTTTCAGCTTGGCAAATCACATTAAATTAGGCTTGCATAAGCTACCTCAGTTCGAAGCCTTCAACCCAGTGGCGATGAATTGTGAAGTGCACTGCTGTCCTCTCAAGTGATCATGTCAGTCTCCTGAAATGTATTCTTGGTTTCTTTGGTCAGCACCAGGAAGGTGAACTGAGTGTGCCACATTCCATTTTAATGGTTTTAATTTATTGAGAAGGGGAGGGGGGGTTGTTACTTTCTGCATGGTTATCATTAATGTGGTAATATA
The DNA here is from genome assembly GCF_051311805.1 of Agelaius phoeniceus. Taxonomy (NCBI): domain Eukaryota; kingdom Metazoa; phylum Chordata; class Aves; order Passeriformes; family Icteridae; genus Agelaius; species Agelaius phoeniceus. Next base: position 25,479,003 of record NC_135269.1, on the reverse strand, counting down.
TTTTATAGTCAGGCTAGAAGAGCAAATACTATGTAAACAGTGAAATATCTCATTTGATAAGAAGAAAAGAATAAATCATCACTACCAAAACTAGCAGCAGTCTAATTTGAAGTCTTTAGAAATGAGAGTATGGTTACATGGAGCAATGTCTTTTAAAAAGTATTGTACTTCAGAAGATACCTGGAATTCAGTGGTTGCTAAAGACTTCAACTTAATAATTTCTGCATCTTTTTTACTTAGCATTTCTTTCCTGCTAGTGAAGTCCTACAAAAGTTAAAACTCTTAGTGGAGTCAGAGAACTTAAATCCCCTTCTAAATATGTGTTGCCTACAAGAAAGGATGGGTTTTATCACAAGTCTAGAAATCTGTTCAAAATAAAATTGGTAGTGCAGCTGAAGAATGCGTTCCATAATAAGGAAGATTTCAGCGGAGAGTCTGTCTTCAGCTTCTTTTTATCAGTAGTAAGTGTTCTCATACAGACCCTGGTAGTGCCTTGACAGTTTGATAGAGGAGGAGATCTGGTTCCTCCAATATCAATTTTTCAGCAATGTCAGATCTTTCTAAGCAAACAAACAAAAAATTTTTCTCTTGCTGAATGTGAACTGCTTTGGTATCTTTATATCTAAAAAGAAATATCTACACAAACACTGCCCAGAGTATTTTCTTTCAAAAACACATTAAAGATACCTGCTGGTTTTAAAAGTAGTTGATAGTTTGTGCTCCTGTGTCGCTTGGCTCAACATCAGCCCTTTGTGTTTTAAGTACCTTCAGCTTTTCTGTGCTCTTTCTGCAGTCTGTGTAGAGTATATTCAGTAATCAAATTTCTGCTGTCAAAGGAACTTGTAGCAGTTGTAGAAGTGCTAAAATGAGAATTTTGCTGTAGGTAGGTAGCTCAAGAGCTAAAAAGGGGCAGAAAAACCCCACCTTAATTTCAAATTCCAGAAACAGCATCACATGAGAGTTTAGTTTCCTATTCAGTTATTTGTCAGCTACTCAGAGTGCAGATTTATTTTGCAGATAAACTCTACAGATGCTCTACTCCAGATTCTTGGCCAGCTCTTCCTTGTTAACTTGTAATTAATTCATGTGGTAATTTTTTTTACCTGATTTGATTGAAGTAGCACTATGCAAACAAAAAGTAATCCATATTTCTTTGTTATACCAAAGACATTCTATTTTGTGGATGGGATGACAAAAATTATTACTAAATCATTTCAATACAATGTTGTTTTTTTTTATGAAAGACCAGTTTTTTAAACCTCAGCTCTGGGAAGTCAGTCATCTTTTATTGCCCATCTAACACTAAGAAATAAAAAAAATATTGTAGAAAGTGCTCAGCAAGTACTACAATGCACTAGTTTCTTAAGTAGAACTCAGCAATAACAAAAGGATTCCTGATACACTGCTTTATATGTGGTTATGTAGACTAATCTTTATCAATAACTTTCATGTGAAATAAAGAGTCTCCAAATATATATAGGCTTTTCTTCAGATTTTAATCTCAGTGCGGAAAGCCCGAAGCATGGCTTAGCTCACTCAATGAACTTCACTTACGTCTAGCCTGGGGACTTGGATGATTTCACCTTTCTTTGTGTTGTTCATCTGAACTGCTCTGTAAATCACTTTTAGGTAGTGTAATTCTGTCTGAAAGTCAGTGTATTGATAGTGAAAAACAGTGTGTGTTCTTTTTAAGCCTTCCATTAACTCAGTGTCTGAGCATGAGTCTCCCTCTTAGCCATCTTCTGTTTCAAATGTGATTGATCTTTAAATGGCAGACTACCAATGTTTATTCTTTGCCTCTGGGGGAAGAGCATGTCTTGGCACCAAATTGCAAGGTGGACTTGTGGAAAAGGAAAATAATGTGTCTTATTGTATCTTCTGTCCACTTTCATCTGCTGTGCATCTACTTTGCAGCTACCCATACGAGCCAGATTATACTGCAAACTGCTCTGTGCTTGTTAAGGTTCTTGGCGGTCATGACCCAGCATAGACTTTTGACAGTAATGAATCATCCCCAAGATAAGTTGTCTTTGCCTGATGTTGCATAACTTGCACCAGCAGAAGTGGTTTTTTGCCTGTTTTTGCATTTATTGTGCAAACTTATTAAAGAGTTTTAAATGTGGTGGGTTTTTTAGACCTCTGTACATTGGAGTTTGCTAAAGGAACTTTTATGAAAGACATATTTCCGTGAAGACTTAAAAAGGATTACCTAGGACTAGTATAGGCTGTGTTGAGGAGCAGTTCCAACAATGATGTAATTTCTTCAGCAGCAAAACTAGTGATAAAGAATCCTTTTCTCTTGTACCTGCTTCTTCTTGCTCCCTGTTGGGTCAAAAGGGGGAAGGGGAGCCAAAATTTCTTCTGTTGTGATTGAGGCATCTAACAAAAAGGAATCATAACATACTCCCTGTCTCCCAAAATTTCCACTAACATTACTGAAGGTTTTCAACAGTTTTTGAATTTGCCATCTTAATACTGTAAGACACCCCAGCTTCTCAAGTTCATTCACTACTGTGTTGTCCCCTACATACCCTCAGCACATCGTTTGTATGGCTGCCCAACAAGTTGGACAAAGGTATGCTGATGAAAAATTTGCCTCTCTGTTTGGTTTGCTAAGATGTTTTTTACCCTGTCACTACCCAGATTGTGTTCAACAGCACAGGCAGATGTGCCAGCATGGAAGTGGCACAGCACAGGGAGAAGGGGAGGACAGAATGTTTCTCTATAGTAATGCTGGCTCAGACTAATTAGCATCCTTTCAGGCTTTGGATTTACAATTCCCAGTAAGAGGCAAAGAAATCAGAAAATGTACTGTTTTGTGGAGGTTGAATCCAACCTAAATAGAGAGAAAGAAGTATAAAACGCATGTAAAGTGAACAGCAAGTCATGGTAGTGTTACGTGAATTATGAGGGTTTTTAGTGGGTGATGGAATTTTATTTTATGCATTTATTCAAAGTGTATGCAGATTGCATGTTAGAATAGCGGGAAGGTTGTGTGTGGTGGATGTGTTTTTGTCACTATATTCAGACCTATTGAAGTGTGTCACTAACCTTATCTATGCATTTATAACTTCAGAATTGTCCTTGAGTTTTACAGTTTTAGCCTTAAAGACCTTATTCAGTACAAGAGATGAATTGGCATAAAGTCACTCTTACAATTTTAGGATAATTTTCAAGTGTCTAATTTTCAGATAATTTTTTAAGGTTCTTTTGCATTGCTCTCCTAGTATTGAAGTACTTTCCTGAAAAAATGCTTCAGTTTAAATAATGTCAGCATGGCTTGGAAAGAGACCTCTATAATACATTGCTCAGCTTCAAGGTCTTTGTGGATTTGCATCAGTTAACAAAATTGCTGAGGTCTTGTATAGTTGCAAAAGGAAAAGCTAATCTTTTCCTTTATCATTGCAGTCAGATGTTCCTTATTGCAATCAAATGTTTTCCGGAAAACAGATTTATGGTAGCTGAAGGGGATTTAAATAACTGCAGTTTATAAAAAACCTTTTCAACTTTAAAATTCTTTATTTTACCAATGTAGGCTTTTTTCTCCATCTGAAACTTCTGTATGAAATAAACCAACAGCTTCCATAAAAATTACTTTAATGGTTTCATTGGAAATCCAAGTAAAAATTTGAAAGACTAAAATAATTGGGGTTTGTTTATTTTACTGTACGTATGAGGCTTTGATTGTTTACTTAAATCCAAGTATTTTATTAAAAACAAGCAAACAAAAACTCAACAAAACCCTCACTCATTTGGCTTGCAGCATATTCTGAGTTAACATTCATCTTCTATTTACAAAACTCACAATGCAAGTTATTAATTATTTTAGGTTTGGATTTTAAATTGTTACTTAACTACAACAGTAACAGCTTTTTCTATCAGAGTTCAATTTTCGTCATGTGCTTTCAATGTTAAGAAAGGATTAATTCTTCTTAATATTAAGTGAGTGCTGCCTTAAGCGCAGACTTAACTGAAACTGCTGGTTTTAAGTGCTGTAAATAACAATCACTTCCAATGATTCTGTATCAGCCTGTGCTGTTGCACAGAGGCTGCTTTGGGTTCATTCAGTTTTGTTTCCATTACAGATTGTTTGGGGGTGGTGGTTTGGGGTTTTTTCGTGGTTGTTTGTGGGTGGAGTTTTTCGGTTCGGTTTTTGTAAAGTGCATGTTGCCCTGTCACCAGACCTGTCGTGACCAGACTGAATTAGAATTTCTTGTGCTGTCTCCTATGCAAAATTCAATTTAAAAACAGTAGTCGTTACCCAGTAAGATTCTGGGCACTCTCCTCAGCGGCATTGTATGCAAGATAAGTGATGCAGCCTACTTACTTTTTACATCCATGCTTCCTTCCTGCCCCTTCTAGAATGGTTTTAGATTACAAGTGAAGTTTTTTCTTCCCTGGTTCTTGAACATAGTCCAACATTCAGCTCATCTTCCCTCATTTGCAAAATGTTTTGCAGGGATTTGATTTTTGGTTGTGCTACTTGAAATGCTTCAAGAATGTTTTTTAAGCAGCACTTAAAATGGTGCTGTGGTTGTAGCTCTTTGAGGTGATGAATATAATGGTAACACATTATCATGGACTGTGCAGACAGGTTCAGGTCAAGAATTTGACCATTTAATTACCAGTTATTTTCATGGAACTTGGCTCTACTGAACTGTTTAAGTTCAATACGTGATGTTCCACTTCAGTCACTTTTTTGAACTTCTAGTAAAACAGCATTTTTGCAGGACATCAATGATACTTTGTAATGCAAACAGCCATCATGATAAGATAAGCTGTTCATTCACTCTGCTGTTATTATTTCTTGATTCATGCATGTCTATCAAAGACCTGGTATAATCTTATAGGTTTGTTAAACTCTCATTACCACAGGGGAGATGACTTGCTTCAGAATATTTGACAGTTAAAGAAAATCATGCTACCCCTATTCCTTGTAACACACCTGAAAAGTTAAATCGCATTGCCTTTGTCTTTTCAGAGAATGGACCTTGGAGAATGCCTGAAAGTGCATGACCTGGCATTAAGGGCAGACTATGAAATAGCATCCAAAGATCAAGATTTCTTCTTTGAGCTTGATGTATGTATTTTGTCTTAATGCTGGAGAGAAAGCATTAGTTTGTGTACTTGGGTGGATAAATTGAGCAACAGATTTTGTGTTACAGACTGAAGGAAGGCTTTTGGAAAGCAATTTTATAAAGAGGCAGAGAAACTCTTGTCACAGTTACATGAAAGATACTTGCCTCTTCATTATAATATGCTAATTTGGTAGTCATCTCTAGGAGAACTGTTAACAGCCTCCCAGAGTATGATAAACCTGAGTGCTGTCTTAGTGTTGTCAAATAGCAAGCATATGTTAAAACTGTGTATGCATGCTTTGAATGGAGTTTTAAATTCTACACTTAACAAAGAAAGTAATTTGATATTGCAGATAACAAATCATATACTGTGTCTCCATACACTGTAGTTTGTTTTGAACTCCCAGCTAGGAAGTTAGCCTTTGCTAGGACAAAAGGGTTTGGGTTTTTTAATTGTTATTTGGAGGGATGGTTAATATACCTACTTAAGCCCTAGTGAAAAAAGTTTCAGTATTGCATGTCACGGCTGGATGAAGTGATCCTGAATAGCCTTCCAAGAATTTTAATGCCACTAGAAATACTCACTGCTACTCCTTCTTCTTCTGTCTTAAAACAGATTCACTTCCAAAATTCTGCAAATACTTAGAAACTATGGCGATGTGTAGATTATAATTTTTTAACCATGTCTATGAATATGTGTGATTAGTCAGCATAAACCGGTAGATTATTGTTCACTAATCACTAATAAAAACTTGTGAAAGTGAAGCCTTAATAAACTGAAGAAGCCTTACAGCTGATTTATTTATATTCTTGACAGCATTGATCCTTGTTCTTACTGATGTTTTAGGCAATGGACCACCTGCAGTCATTTATTGCAGACTGCGACCGGCGGACAGAAGTGGCTAAGAAAAGACTAGCAGAAACCCAGGAAGAGATCAGTGCTGAAGTTGCAGCTAAAGTAAGCATGGCAGACAAGTTACTGCTATTTTTTTGGAGGCCATTTTTTCTAAGGAGACAGTTTCAAGTTTTGAAAATATATCAAATCTGAGAATTCCTACTGAAGAGGGGGAAAAAGTAATACATTTTTTCTCTCCTTGCTAAAATTGCCTTTTAAGGCTCAGAAGAGAACAGAGGGAAGAGACCTCTCTGATATTTTTGACCTCAGGAAACTTGGTTCTGAATCCATGCTGTAGAAATGTTAGTAATTCTTTCACTTTTTGATCCAACCTTCATCTATAAAGTAAACAAAATCCATGTCCTTTTCTCTGTATCTTTTTTTGAATGAAAAACCTATAATGTTTCTGCACATATATGCAAATGCTAGGAGATGGTTGTACAAATATTAATTTTTCAAGACTGTTGTGGATAAGTGTGAATTATTTGCAGTTTGCTGAACAAAATCCTTTTTCTGGAATTTTACATAGACTTGGTAACTTTGCCTTTTTCTGTGTTCTTTGCAGAGAGGCATTTTCTGTTTTAGTTCTAACTGGAGAAGTTCTCTGTGTGTGTTTCTTTTAATTCTGTCCTTCTAATTTTGCATATCATAACTCAGTAGTAGTTCAGATTGTTCTCCATAATTAAAAGTATTTCCTGTGTTAAGGCTTTTCTTGTCTTTCAAGGCTGAAAGAGTTCATGAATTGAATGAAGAAATTGGGAAACTGTTGGCCAAAGTAGAACAGCTTGGAGCTGATGGGAACGTGGAAGAATCTCAAAAAGTAATGGATGAAGTGGAGAAGGCTCGGGTAAAGAAAAGAGAAGCAGAAGTAAGTTGATTGTGTAAGGACTGGGGGATGGAGAGGGCAGGGTCAAACATTAAATTGCTTGGCCTCCGTGTAGTGCAAGACATCTTATTTCTGTCAATTCTTTAGCTAATTGCTACATATAAAACTGAAGAAATTGCTTTGTGGCAACCAGTTAAAGTTTCTACCCTTCAATACATTCCTATACCATTAAAATTGTACTTCTTCCACAAATGATGCGTTTATCTTAGTTGGGCTGTGTTGGTCAGGTGTATCTGTGAACACTACCTTTGTGGCTGTGGTGGTTGCACCTGGTTTGGTGTCATGGCTCTTGCTATGGCAACCCTGTTGTAGCCTCATGCTGGAAAGCTTCAGTGCAGTGATCCATTGTCTTCACTAAAAGAGAGTTCATGTCTTGTGTATCACGAAAGTCAAAATGATCCTGGTAATTTTCAGGTGACAGAATTCACCAGGAGCTTTTCCATATTGTATTAGACAAAGATACTGAAATTTCTAGAAACCAGTATCTGCAGCTGTTTCAATAGTACCAGAAGGATTGCTGGCAGTCTTGCTGATCTATCATCTGAATGTGTTTAGGTAAATTTTGCTCAGGTAATGTGTTTAATTAGTGTCTCAAAAGCAGGTAAATTTCTCAGGAAACTAATACTGTTTTAAATGGGATTCAGAATTAAAACTGGTGTCATATTTTCATAATACATCAACATAGTAATTGTAGTGTTACTGTTTATTCATTGCTGTACATGAAAAAGTACATCATCCTTCTATATAATATATACCCAACTTTTTTTTTTTATTTGCAAAAACAGTTGATGCCCTGCTTCTAAATGTGTTCAGTTTTCAAAATAAGGAAACATGCCCTGTATCTTAGTGATACACTTGAAGTATGAATAGTGTGAATTAACTAAAGGGTGTTCTGGTGTACTTTGAATTTGGTTATTTGTAGTGTATCTTCAGTAAAGTGTCATCCTTGTGTTTATGTGCATTTTGAAGTAACAGCAAATGTTTTTCTTTTCTAGGAAGTATACAGGAATTCTATGCCTGCCTCCAGCTTTCAGCAGCAGAAGCTACGGGTTTGTGAAGTGTGCTCGGCTTATCTTGGTCTTCATGATAATGACCGACGACTTGCTGATCACTTTGGAGGAAAACTACATTTGGGATTTATTGAAATAAGAGAGAAGCTTGAGGAACTCAGGGTAAATCATTCTTACATTTTTTGTGTGTGCTCCTACTTAATTATTTGCCAGGCACCCTTAATGGAATATTTCTTTCTCTGTGTGTGATTTTTTTTTCATATCACTTTAAACTTTGGGAGTTCGTTAGCCTAAAAAGACGAAACATTCTAATTTAGCATCAATTACCTGGATAGATTTGTAAGATGACCTCTTTTGCACTGAGGTAGATTAAAACGCACATTCAAAGTAATGCATCTTGGGAGCTAAGAACTTGAATCTCCTTTTAAAATGGAGAACTGTATTTTGAGTGAACAACAGCGATGTTGAAACATACTTAGCAGTTATAGGAGATAGCCAAATGAACTTTGCTTTTAGCCAGATGATTGACTAAAAGTAATAAGGAGACTCTTGACAAGAGCATTTAGTAAGGAGGATGATAACACTTGGAAAAGTTTTCAAAAAATGTAAAGAAATGCTTGGAACTCAACCTGCTGTATAATGAATGACTAAAACTCAAATTGTTCATTTTACCTGGAGAAAGATTAGGAAATTATTTTGAATAGAATCCAACAACTCAAGGCTGTAGCTATCCAAAATGGGAACACCAAATTATGTATATCTTGAAGTCAGAAATAATTGCTACGGGGAGGTTGCATGTTCTCTGTAGCTTGAACATTTGAAATCCAGTTGGAATATTATAACCTATCTTGACCAGAAATCATATGCTGGGAGAAAGACTTATGGAATGATATTCTGGACCTCTGGTTTTCAAGAGGATGGATTTGAACACTGATGCCATTTATGACCTTAATTTATGACAAATTATGGAGTTCACAGTTCAGTTAAGCAATTTAACTGTAGAAATCACCAAAGACAGTAGCTAAATTGGTTGAATTCCTAAGAGCAGAAATTGCTGCTACTGGATTTGAATAAATGGACTGGTTTATGTTCTGTAATATTCCAGCTGTCTTGCATGGATACTGTGACTTGCCCTTTGGAGAGCTAACTCTTCCTGTTGATGTTGCCAACTCAGGCTCCTAACTATAGCTGGTGTAACTTAAATCTTAGATGCCTAGAACAGGTCATGTGTACTTCCTCTCATCCCTCCATGAAATTATGCAAAGAGTCACTTGAACAAGAAACCTTGCTCGTAGTTAAATTGCTGATGTTGTACAAGGAAATATAGATATAATTTGACAAAAAGGGTTGAAGTAACTAATTATTTACATCATTTGGAACAAAATATGCATGGATAACTATTTCACATTCCCAAAGCATCAATAAATTAATCTTTCAAAGTGCTTTGCTGATAAAGAAAGAAAACAATAACTATCCCCTCCTTCCTCAGAGCTCTCCTCAGAGATCTAATCAAGATGCTGCTGGGGCAATTCCACCTCTCAGAAGAAGGTCTTTACAAAGAGTTGAATTTCTTGCATCATGTCCAGAAGGTGGCAAGACTTGGGTTTGGCCAGATCTCCAGTTGTGAGTTGCACACCTGAGGGCCCTCTACTGAGCGTGCCTTGTCCCCAGTAGTAGTGAGTTCACCCTGGGGGCTATCAGCTGAAGCATCTGCTCTAACTTTATCCCACACTCATAATACAGAAACAAGTAGCCTCAAAACTTAGGTGTTGGCCCAACCAAGTCCTTTAAGAAACAATTAACTCTCCCAGTTCTGATTGCTTTCTGCCTTTCCCCAGTGTCCAAAATATGATAGGATTGGCATGGAAACTCTCACATTAAAGGCATGACTTACTGTTCTGAATTCCCCTTTATTAAAAACTTAATATTTAATTGCATATTTCAGGTCTTCATGTAACACCCATGTGCAGCTCTTCTGCAATAACTTCTGTTTCTTCAAGAAAAAAAATAAAATATATGTATCTATCCTGAGGAAGAGAGTGGGAATAATATACACAAGGGAAGGGATATGCCTAAGGGAGAGAACTGAATGTTAACTGTCTAGATTATTTTTATAGCACCTTCATGTGAAAAATTTTTTAATACAACTTAATATATTCTTTTACTTTCAGAGGATTGTGGCTGATAAACAGGAGAAACGAAATCAGGAACGTCTGAAACGTAGAGAGGAGAGGGAAAGAGAAGAAAGGGAGAAACTAAGGAGGTAGGGATCTGTTTTAATTGCATGTACATTATGACCTATTTATGTTTAATAATAAAACTGATACAGTTCATACACATTTCTAAATATGCAGAATTACAATAGTTTGCATTTCTTGGAAACTTAGAAGGACTGAGATGGAATTTCATTCTAAATCTTAAAACATGGAATTGTTCTCATAAAAAGCATTTTTAAAAACTGCTGATAGTATTGTCTCTAGATATTTCAACAAAGGGCCTTTGGGATAATTTTCAGGCTTGTACTTTGTTTTGAGACCTGACAGATGTGAGCTTACATGCATATGATCGCCTTACATTTCTTAACAATTTCCTTCAGAGATGTTAGAAATTTTTCTTACTTGAAGCAGTTCAGTGTATGATTAAGGAAAGCAGTTCCCTGTTCTTCTATGGAATAGTAGCTTCCAGGCCTGGTGGGGCTGGAGTGGAATGGAACCTGAGTTGCAGTTCTCTTGACACGTTAAGTTTCAGAGGTTAACAGTGAATTTCTGAAATCTGTTGCAGTTTGGTACTATTTGCCTATCAGGAAATCTGGGAATACTGACATCCCCTGGAAACTTTTTCTGTGGGAGGGATGTAAGTTAAAAAGCTGGTTAGATAATCTTCTGAGCTTCTAGTAGAGTTGTCTCAAAAATAAATTTTAAAAGACCCAACCAACATGAAACAGGGATGTGTTTCCTGATAAACGTGTTACAAAGATGTTGACATCAATTAAAAGGCCTTTAAATACTTGCTGCTAAAGCAAGAAGTACAATAACAGGTCAGCTAGTCTGGTTTATTATTACTAAATTGCACTTTATTTGATAGTGAGATTCTCTTAAGAAAAATTACTATTTTCCATTTATTTCAGGTCCAGATCCCACAGCAAGCATGCCAAAAGGTATAAAAATCTGCAGACAAGGAATACCAGCGGTGAAGTTAGCCTTTCACAAGCTGGAACATTTTAAGACTGTCTAGCACTGTTAGTTTAAGATGACCATCTTTACAAACAAAGCTTTCTGTTACATAGTCATCTCTCTGTGTGTTTGTACACTATTTATCACCATGCTACTCAGTTTATACATCTACATCTATTTTGTGGCTATTACAATGCAGCTTCATGTCCCAAATAACACTTAAAACACAGAGAATTGCTTTTTCTTTGCAAAAGTTTCTGGCTAATATCTTTTGGTGAAAGCCCATGTTTTCAAAATCCCTAAGCACCAGGTTAACTCATCAGATCACCCATGAATAGTATGAATGTAGTTTCAAATCTACACAGTTGAAGGTCACCAGTGAGGTATGATTGCAAAGTGATTTGGAGGGGGGAAAAAGTAAGAAAATGCCAGATTTGTGTAGTGTTTAGAACCTTCCAGATTAGTTTTGTTGTTGTAGCTATGGGGAACAATATAGTCCAGTTTTTAAAGAACATCATAACACACAGATTCTGGCAGATGATCCCTGTCACTGCATCATTAAGTTCTTCTTTCCCTGATACAGATACTAGTTTAAAATGTAAAAAGTAGATTTTTTTATATTTGTATTTGCTTTCAGGAGCCTGAATTTGCTATGCTGTAGCCATACAGTCATGAATTAACTATAAAATAGTCTGCATTAGTCAAAAAGGAGTTTGTAGGCTTTCTGATGTTGCTTTCCCCTGTCTGTTTGCCTGTGAATCAGACACTGCAATGGTTCTGAACACTGCAGGCCATTCATTCTCTGTCCAGATGTGCTCACACATAGAGTGTGTAATGTTCACAGCACTCTGGTGAGAGTGGCTGGTGAGAGCAGTGTGTGCTGTAAGCCCTCTCTGTTCCTAGGTCCAGGTCCCGGGACCGCCGCAGACACCGCTCTCGCTCAGCCTCGCGGGAACGCAAGAGACGGACTCGATCCAAATCCCGTGAGAAACGGCACCGCCACAGGTCCCGCTCCGCCAGCCGCAGCCGGAGCCGCAGCCACCATAGAAGCAGGCACAGCTCCAGGGAGAGGAGCCGAGAGCGCAGCTCCAAAAAGAGGTGAATGTTGCCCTAGAAATAAATGGCCTTTCCCAACACACAATGAGAATGTTCACACTAAATTAAGTTTATGCTTACCACTTAGTAATTTCAATACATTTCGAGTCTGTCTCAGATTTCAGTTACAACTTCAGCATATTTATGATTTGACACACCAGAGTGCTTTATTCTCTTTTTTTTTTAATATATCAATAACAGAGTTATATATTATTTCTGTTTTGGATGAGTGCTACAGAGTATTGGTGTCAAGTTGATACCAGTTTCATGCAGCATAGAAAGTGAAAAAGCTGATTTTCATTTGAACCCAGGGATATCAGCAGTTATCTTACTGTCAGTGCATTCAGGTTTTCCCTCGGGCTGTCGTTCCCAACACTCATCTGTTGTGAACTGCACCAGATGAAAGTAGGTTTAGGTATGTCTGAAAGTAAACTTTTTACACTGCAGCTGAAGATTGTGCTTTGCAAGGATCTCTCGTGGAAAGATACTGCAGGGGGCAGGCTGGGGCTGTTGCTTTTGAATAATTCAGTTGCTGTCTGCTCCTGAGGATTGGCTGACTTGTTTACATGAATGAGGAGAGCATAGCTTAAAAGACTTGGGATTGCACAATGAGGCATTTGGTAGGGAGGTCTTCTCATAAACAGAATTCCTGTCTTGTTTAGGTTACCCACTGTGGCATACTTCGAGAGCAGTACAGTGAAAGAGTGCTCAGTCTTAAAACCCTGGGACTGTTCACCTACAAGAACATAAAAGGTCAGGTTTTGAAGTGGCCACACATGCAGGGCTTATAGTTCAAATTATTTCAGGACTTAAATCATAGTTACTTCTGCAGGGGACTTGGGCACAAGGTACTTGATGAACAGTTGAACTAGATCCAGGATGAAGTTCTTATTTGGCATGTAGTTTCTCTTCTTCTGTGACATGTAGTTTGTGGAATAGGGTAATGCCTGTGGATCCCAGTGTTTTTTGCAAGTACTAAGTCTTGCAAAACACTACATTGTAGATAAAGTAATTTTTTCAGATGAGCAACTAATGTGAAAGTTCACTTATTTGTAAGCTTACAAAAGGAAATTAGTAAAAGATTTTCAAGACCTTAGTTTTGAAGCTTGGAGGTTAAGTGACAGTTACTTTCTGTAAGTGGGGAGAGTACAGTCTTATGGTCCAGAGTACCAAAATTTTTGACTAGGAATTGATTGGCTAGCTGTTAAAATTTTTCTGTAAAAATCTGTATTAGAACATTTTGTGATTGCAGTATATGGTAAAATACAGATGGAATGTTTTTCAAAAACAGACCTAAGTGCATCTGTAAGGGAATATATAGGAAGATGTCTATTCCATTTTTCTCCCATACAGGTAGCTAATTTAGTTTAAAACTACCTAGTTCATTTAACAAAACAGTCTTTTCTGTCTCCATCATAAAGGTTTTGAAAATGCCTATTTATCTATATCTAAAAAGAACACTACCCCAACCTTTCAAAGTCACACAAGGGTTAATTCTTGTAACAAAATATGGTCGTAGAACAGATTCCAGATTTGTTTTGTGTTTGTCATTTAGAGCCTCCCTTCCAGAATTATGCAAGTTTATTTCCTGCTTCTTTTAAGCAAACTCCTGTTTTTAAATGTGTTTTTTAAGTTTGTAATTTATAGTCTGAGAAAGGCTGGACACTGTTCTTAAACTAGAGACTGCAGATGAGAAATTTCCATTCAACTCCAGTTAATGTAAACTTGGAGGTGGAAGCTGAAAGTAAGAGATGTAGTGAAGCACATTGAACTTAGTCTGGGCTCTGTAGTAAATGTAGATAGAAGACAAGTACTTTGAGGTAGGATTTAAAGTAGGAAAGGTAGAAGGGTAGAATGATTTGGTGTCTTCTCATACACTATTGTTTATATAAATCTAAAGCTGGGCTGGAAAAAGAAGAAAAATGTAAAACCTAAGTGCTGATTGATAGCTACCAGTTTGTGTCTAACTTGAATTCTCAAATGCACCGCACTTTCCAGATCCTCTAAAGAAAGATCTTCCAGAGACAAAGAGCGTTCAAGAGATCGTGATCGAACATCCCGTGACAAAGACAGAAGCTCGAGGGAGAGGTCGCCGCGGGATTTCAAAGACAAGAAACGCTCGTACGAAAGCGCTAACGGCCGATCGGAAGAGCCGAGGAGCTCGGAGGAGCGTGAAGCAGGGGAGATATAACTGGCTGTATATTCACCTGATCTCTAGCTTCCTATGGAGTTGCATACTTTGGTTTAGTTTACAGTTGTTCAAAGGGACACCAGTGAGCAGTTCCAACACTGATACAACTAGGGTAGATGTACAGTATATAAAAGTGGTTATAACAAAGTCAGAATTAAACCCCATGAATTAATGGTGCCTAAAGCTGGGTCCTGGACTTCCACCAAGTTGTAAAACTTTTCTGAAAGATTTCTCTCTATTCAGGACAACAGTTTTATGTACCAAGACGCAGATCTCAATGTTTTTAATCTCCTTTCCAATACAAGTTAGTGAACAAATTATATTGTACTACTTGCCTTGGGTGCTTTTGAACCTTTATAAATTCTCCAATTCTGCTCCAGTCAAAACAGCAGCATTGAAAGGTTGTATTTGGGGGGATTTTTTTTTTTGTTTGCTTTTTTGTAAGAGGGTGGGTGGATGGATATTAACTTTTACTCTAAGATTATGTTCCCAGTGTTGGGTTTTATTTTTGTTTGGGATCCTAGGAGTTGATTACAGTGGGAGCATTTAGACAGGAATGTGTGCTGGAGAAAGCGGAAATGTCTTTTTACAGTGCCTACTTAGACTTGGAAATTGAACAGCTGTTGCATTACATCTTTTTTTATTTCTACTTAAATTTTGAAATCAAAGCCAGTCCCATATCTGTACCATTTGATTGGTATGTGTTCAATATATTTGTTTTTTTCCAGAAGGACTCTTTCTGCTTTTTCTTGTGGAGTACATCTTTAATTGTATTAAAACAAACAAAAGAACCAGCAACAACAAACAAAAATTAAGAACAAAAGAAATAAAAAAAATTTAAAAGAAACCATATTGTCCAATAACTTAACAAGGATATACTGGTCTGTTAAGGTGGTTAACTAGCAGTTCAGTCATTTTAAAAATACCTGATTATTAGTTTTTAACATACAGATGTGCTCTAGGAGAAGCAGTCATTCCTCTTACAATCCTGATTATTCTAGAATGTTCAAAAGCAGAAACATGTGGAGACAGAATCATAGAGCAGTTTGGGCTGGAAGAGACCTTAAAGATCATCCAGTTCCAACCCTCTTGCTGTGGTCAGAGACACCTTTCTCTAGTCCAGGTTGCTCAGAACCCCATCCAGCCTGGCTTTGAATAGTTCCAAGGATGGGGCATCCACAAGTTCTGTGGGCAACCCCTCACTACCCTCACTGCAAAGAATTGATTCCTAATATCCAGTCTAAATCTACCCTCTTTCAGTTTAAAGCCATTCCCCCTTGTCCTGACACTACATGCCCTTGTAAAAAGTCTCCCTCCATTTGTAGGCTCCCTTTAGGTACTAGAACATTCTGTAAGATCTCTCCAGAGCCTTTTCTTCAGGCTGAACAACCTGAATTGTCAGGAGTGGTGCTTAATCCCTCTGATCATCTTTGTGGCCTGCTGTGGGCCCACTCCAATAGGTCCTTGTCCTTCCTGTGCTGAGGATCCCAGAGCTGGATGCAGCATTGCAGGTGGGGTTGGTGGGCATCCCACCAGGGCAAAGCAGAGGGGCAGAATCCCTCCTCTGACCTTGTTGCCCACACTGCTTTGGGTGCAGTCTAGGACACGTTTGGCTTTCTGGGCTGTGAGTGCACGTTGCTGGGTTGTGCCTAGCCCCACATTCACCCCAAGTCCTTTTCAGCAGGGCTGCTCTCCATCTGTTCATCCTTCAGCTTGGATTTGTGCTTGGGATTCCCTGGCCCAGGTGCATCACCTTGCACTTGGCCTTGTTGAACTTCTTGCGCTTTGCACACACCCACCCCTCAAGCCTGTTGAGGTCCCTGTGGATGGTATCCCTTTCCTCCAGTGTGTTGACTGCACCAACTTGCTGAGGGTGCCCTTGATCCGAAGGGGTTGCTGTCCATTCTGTTGGATTTAAAGTGCTTTGGGGTATTTAAGCTACTCAGATATGCCCTACTCCCACACAGAAGAATTTAGATATTGGTAAGTTTTCCTCATTGTGATCACACCACTGAGTTACCTGATAGTGATGCTTAAGAGCAGTGTTTGTAATGATCTGTTGGCATTTCCAGCAGGTTCTGCAGCCTGTCTCTCCCTAGTGCAAGTGCCTATGACCGCCTGCTAACGTCCTTGTGTAATACCATTCACTCTGTGCATCCCTCCTCAGTGTCATTTCTATAGCATCTTCGGTATGGTCAGAGCACACGGGTGATAATTCTAACACTGAAGATAATTTAGCAGTGTATTGACTGGCAGTGAAAGCTAGAACAGGACATTTACACCTCTGCAAGGACTTGGATCCAGCACTGCACATTCCACTTTGAATTCACATCATTTTAAGCTGCCAAAGTGATGATGACTAACTACTTAAACATTTATTTATTTATCCATTTGAATTCTGAGCATGAGTTTCCTTCCTGGGACTGTTTTTTGATTTCCTGGATGGCCCAGGTGGTTGATGAAGGGAAGTTACCAGTGTTTGTCCATCTGCTACAGACAGAGTCTAAGTGCTTGAAAACATCTATCATCACACAGTTGTTAATGGAATTCTAGTGGTGTGACAAAAGGTGACCAGTCATTTCTAGATATATCTTACATAGCACAAGTGCCAGTGATTCCTTTGGAATTCCTTTCTGGATTATATTCCAGAAATACTCAGGACCTGTCTCCGCCTGCAGCCAGCAACTACAAATTTTGTATTGTAAAAAGGGGGAGGAAGGGAGGGTGGGTGAAACTTGCATACTGTGACAAAACAGTGCCTAGACTCCACACTAGCAAATTCTGGATAATATGCCATCCACTTTACAAATGGCTTTTAAATTTAAATTGCAGAAGGGAGATTGGGTTTGGGCCTTCCCTTATGTAGAGGAAGTACCACGCTAAATGTTAAGCAAGAAGGTATCTCTGATTCCCTCATAAAATAATCTGAATTACTTGTGAAAATACAGGACTGAAGTGCAGTTGGGAAGAAAAAATTAGGATGACTGATGAAACACACTTAGGATGCAAAAGATTTGGAGCATCTATCAGAAGAGGAGAGTTGTGCCTAAATACGGATCTTCCACTCATCAGAACCCAATGACCTTAATTTCCAGGACTGAAAAACTGAGGTATTCATCACCTGTAAATTTCCTGCTGGACAGCTGAAGTGTGGTATGGATTGACCTTAGTCTTCATGGTTAAATAGATTGTGAGATGGAGCTCTTGAGAGAACCTAGGGGTGCTGTAGATGAGCATCAGCTTTTGAGATCTTGGAAATTTTGCTAATGCAGTTGTAGCTCTATAGCAGTTTTTCTCAAACTGAAGATGTACAAAATGAGCAGAAAAAGTAAATAACTGATTTAAAGTGTTTGAACTGCAGTGAACTTGCAAGCATCATTCCCATATCTTATAATCAGTCCGGATTAGTCAGGGGAGTGCAAAACAAAAAGGTTAAGATGCTAAGGAGCTGGAGAATGGCATATTACCAGAAATGAGATCGTCTCCTGAACATGAAATGGTAGAATTGGTTACTTTGAAAAAGCCCATCAAGAACATCGGATCCACCCATTAACCCAGCACTGCCCAGCCCACCACTAAACCATGTCCCCAAGTGCCACATCTTCCTCCCTTCTGAGTACCCCATGGATGGCAACTCAGCTACCTCCCTGGGCAGTCAGGCTCAGTGCCACCACAGCCTGCGTGTTGCTTTTCCCACTGCAGCAGGAGGAGCCACACAGTAAAATCATTTCCATGACATTTCCAAGCAGAAGCTTGGCCTAGTGCCACTGTATCCCATTACCCAACATAAGACTTGCCAGTGGAGCTGCCACAGGAGGCTGTTCCTCTGTCCCCATGCCTTCCATCAGCTGTTGGATCTGGGAGTTACCATCCCATTACTTCAATGATAGCCCTGCCCTGGAGCCCCTTTCCCTGTCCAGCCTATCTTGCACCACCCATCCCCAGGGGGAATGGGAGAAAATAGGTAAACCAGCTCTCTAAGCCAGTGCAAAGTGATGACTGAGCAAATGTTAAATAGCCCTCAAGCAGGGATCATCTATGTAGCTGAAGAGAGAATGGTAGCAAGACTTGACCCCTGGGGCCAGTGCAAGGCACCCAAGGGCATGGGTGGCTACATCCAAAGATAATTTAAGCTGTACAGACAGAGAAGTCGGGGGCTGCAGTCAACATTAAACCAAGTATAAATGCAGACTGAGCCACAGTTCAGAGGCATTGGCAGTGTGCAGAGTGTTGTGTAGGGGTGTGCAGCACCTGATAACCCCTCCAGTTTACTGTTCTCTGTCCCACATTTCACATGCCACCTTCCTCAGTATCATTTTCCTTTATTCCAAGGCAGTAGAGATTAGTTTCTTCTGATGTAGGGGCTTATAAAAAAGGTTAATGCACTCTTCGTCCAGTCCTGCATGAAAGTTCTTTCTCTTTAGTTTTATGCTTTGATCAATTTTATCCACTTGCTTAATAAATTCATGCCCTATTACTACTCATGTGATTATTTATTATTTTCAGTAAGAACTGAAATCTGTCTTTCCCTGCAGTTTGCAAAACAGGGAAGCAGAATCCTGCACAATGCGGAATTTCAGGAGCCAGCCAGCCGCTCCAGGCCACAGGACCCCAACACCAACACCAGCCCTTTTCCCTGGCAAACAAAACTCACCAGGCCAGGTTCCTGATGGCAGATTGCAGGAGCCACTTGGCACTGTCAAATCAGCCCCAGGTGCAAGTGGCGCCAGCTTGGGTCCGGGAGGCATCCTGCACAATGAGGAATTTCAGGAGCCGGCTGGCCACGCCGGATAAGGCTGATTCCAATGAAATGGCTTTGGAGGAAGCCGTGTTGTGGCAGTTTTGTGTTGCCCTTGGGATGCCTTTTGCAGCTGCAGTGTGCCTGGAGCTCTGGGCTCTGTGGTTTGAAAACCCCAACCCTAGCTGGAACCCTAACCCCAGGTAGTAAATGTAGGCTTAGGCTAAGGCTAAGCCTAAAATGTCCTAAGAAACTCTCAAGAATCCCCTATATATCCTTAGAAGGTGTGGAAAAGTCCTGAAAAAAACCTGCTCGACCTCCAAGCCCCACCTGTTTCTCTAACCCTCAGATGTCTTCCCTACCTTTTTTGCAGTGGATCTTGTCCTCAGAGGGTTCTCTCCTTGTCCTGGTGTGAGGGTTGCTGTCCTGTCCCATCGGGAGGGTTCCGCTCTGGTCTCGCTCTTAGGGTTGCTGTGTTGTGCTGCTGTTGGGGGAACAGGCTGTTGTTAGGGGGGCTGGTTAGGCCAAGGTTAGGGCTGGGCTGAGGGGTGCTGCACCTCTACCTACCTTGCCTCCGAAGCTGCACCCTGTAGCAGCCCTGATCTCCACTGCACTGTCCAGTCCTTAAAGCCCTCTCCCTTTACCCCTCAAGCCCCCTCTCAGCTGCCCCTCAGCTCCTGTGTGTCACCCTTAATCCCTCTCCTTTGCCCCTCAGCCCCCAGCTTCTCGGTGTCACCCTCCAGCTGCCCCTGCCACCCTGTGTGGCATCTCTGTGTGTCACCCACTGTCCCCTCTCCCTACTCCTCCCTCAGCTCCCAGCCTCTGCCACCCTCAAGCCCCCACAATACCCCTCAAGCTGCCCCTCAGCCTCTGTCATGCCCTGAAAAAACCCTAAAAACCCTATCAATTCCCTAAAAAGCCCTAGTTTTCAAAGTGTCCTAAACACCCCACAAAAACCGAAAAATAGCCTCAGAATACACTAAAAATACTCTACTTTTAAAAAGCCTCTAAAACACCCCTAAAAATCCCCAAAGAACCTCTAAAAAAATCTCTAAATAGTCCTAAAAGAGCTCTAAGAATACCCCTAAAATACTTAAAATGCCCTGATAAGACCCTAAAAAAGCCTAATAATTCCTTTAAAAACCCTAGAAATACCCTAGTCCTAAAAAGTTCTCCATATACCCTCAATACTCCTCAAAAAGCCCTAAAAACTTTTAAGCAGTCCTAAAAAAGCTCCAAGATTACCCAAAAACACCCCTAACAATTCCAATTAGTAGTAAGCCCTTAAAACACCCTAAAAATTCTTTTAAAAGACCTGAAAAAGCCCCAAAGGTATCCTAAACAATCCCAGAGAATTCCTAAAAAACTCCTGCAAAAAAAAAAAAACCCTAAATATCCTTAAAAATCTCTGAAAAAAACCTAAAAAACTCCTAAAAGACAGTTTAACTCCTACCTGTAACTCTGTGGCCTCCAAACATCATCTCTACCTTCTAACTGGGGTAATTGCCTGCACCTGCTGGGAGGGTTCTGGGGCTGTCCCACCATTCGGGTTCACCTGTACCCTAACCCTACCTGGTACCCCGAGTCCTTTGCACCCCTAACCCTCAGTGTCAGCTCTCCACCTCTCAAGCCCCCCCCCTCTTTGCCCCTCAGCCCACAATGTCTGTGTATCTCCCAAAGCCCGTGTTCGGGATCCCACGTGCTGCTGCAGGGAGTCACCGCTGGGTGGTGGGGGAAGTGAGGGATGAGGTGACCTGCATTGAAGAACCCCAGCAGAGGGCCAGCCACTCAGCACCAGAGGACCCTGAACACCAACACCAGCCCTTTTCCCTGGCAAACAAAACTCACCAGGCCAGGTTCCTGATGGCAGATTACAGGAGCCACTTGGCACTGTCAAACCAGCCCCAGCTGGCACTGGTGCCAGCTTGGGTCTGGGAGGCATCCTGCACAATGCTGACTTTCAGCAGCCAGCTAGGCCAGGCTGGGCCACAGGCCCCCAAACACCAACACCAGCCCCTTTTCCCTGGCAAACAAATGTTGTATCAGCAGCTGGAAATACAAGGAAAGAGGAAGAAATGTTTGCTTCTAGCCCTGGCTTTCCCTGCTTTCCCCTCTGTGGGCATGTAATGGAGTCGGCAGGCAATTAGAAAGTTGTCTCATGACCTACCTCTCCTGGCCCTGGCTTTTCAGTTCTTATTGCTGGGCAAACTGCAGTCCCAAATCCCTTTCCCTAGGCTCAGTGGTGCTGCCAGACCACTGCAGGCAATCAGAGTTATAGGAGATGCTCCATCAGAAAAGCAGGATTAACTAGCAGCAAAGTAGGGCTGGACACCAGCAAGGTCACAAAGGGCCTGAGAGCAGCAGGAGCTGCCGTGGCTGTACAGCCCTTTCCCACTTTCCCAGGCTGAAACTATCTGACAAGTGCTGACTGTGGTAAAGTATTGATGGTGATGCTCATTTAAGTGCACAAGGGTTAGAAATCGTTCCAGGTGCTGGCTCAGAGGGGTTGAAAAGAAGGCACTTTTACAGCACTGGCCCTCAGGCACCTTCAGCCCGGCTGGAGCCTCTGTCTCCATCTCTGGAAGGTGGTAAATGGGTGGGGACTTTGCACTGGAACCACTGTAACTTTTCTAAGGGCTGCCTTCAAATCTTCGGAAGCTCAAACTGGTTTGCAGCAGAGCAATGGGAGTAAAGAACTGCCACCGCCTCTTTTCTGAGCTTTAACTACTTGTACTCCTTCAGAGGGATTTGAGACTATAAATAGTTTTTTACACATATTGTTCTTGTTTTACAGTTTTTGCCAGTTCTGTGCAATATGCTTCACTTTCTCCCCGAGCTGAACAGAAAACTGAAGCAAATAAAGCAGCCTGCCCCATCTTCCCCTCTGGCTAGAGTTCCTCTTCTGGACTTTGGGATGAAGCATCCTTTGCCAAATGCACTGGGTGATGAAAGCTACATGTTAAATGAAGAAACCTCTGCATTTTTACTTGTTTACAAAACTGTTGCATCATGGTTAAGTGGAATCCATGAGAAGCCTGACTGCCACAAGTGTGATGAGTGCCTGGGTGGGAGCTTGAGGTGGTTTTTGAAATCCCCCAGTACCACCAGTAAATGTGCACTGAAACCAGCTGCCATTGCTGCACATCACCTTTTCTGTGAAGCAAATGAGAGGGCACATCTGCTTTCTCTGTGTTTATTGCATTACACTGAAGCAAACCAGCATGTGGTTATTTGCAGTTATTAGCTGATTATTTCACCAAGTCTAAGGAATACCAAGAAAAGCAATTAAATAGTTCAGGACCCAGTTAACACTGAAGGGAGGCTGTGACTGGACAGAACGAGTCCTGTGCCAGGCTGAGGCCCCTGTGCTGCCCACACAGCAAGGCAGCAGTCTCCATCAGCTGGGTGCATTCTGAGTGCACCAGAGCCAGTGAGCTCTACTCTTGCTTCATGGGGGAACTCAACCCAAGTAATTTCCTGGGAGTAACACAGTGAAATCCACACCCTGGAGACGTTCATCCCTGCCCAGAGGGGTCCAGTGGTGACCACACTCAGTGTTGTCATCCCTTGTGCTGAAAGCTGCTCTGAGAAACCAAGGCTGGGTGAATCTCCTGGCTTATGCAAGATGGGCCTTTCCTCATGTCTCTCCCAGATGCTGGTCATTCCCAGCACTTCCCCCTTGTTTAAGTTCAAACACAAAACAAAACTCAGGCCTCTTAAATAATGACCTCTACAAAGATTCTAGAGATGCTCCAAAATGTCCTGTCATTCATGAGGATAGAGAGGTGGTAGGTGAGCCAAAGAGCTGCTGGTGCTGCTGGCAGGAGTAAGTCTTTCTTTTAGGAATAGAAAGTTTAAAGTCACCATCTTAAAATGCAGTCTTCAAGGACAGTGGCCAGAGGAACCCACCTGAAACAAACTGCAAAGCAAATCAGGATTTGTTGGTTGACTTTGATGTATCTGCAGGTTTTGTTTAGCTGTAGAAACTCAGTTTGCTAAGGAAATTATTGACATTGATATTCTATATTGTATAAGCCTTTTTTCTTGCTTTTTTAATTTTTAAATTTTAATTTTTCCAGCTGTGGCTGGGGGCCCAAAAGCAGCAAATCGGTGCTGGCAAGTTGTTTGAAGAGCCTGGAGGGTGCACAGCCTCACCAACCCTCCTCTTTGTAGATATTGTTCAGGTGGGTACAGATTTCATTGGTGACCTTCTCAAAGGAAGCTTTGCAGTCTCTGCCAAATTTCTCCTCCATCAGTTGTAAGATAATGTCACAGATAATCTAAACAAGGAGAAGGGAAGAAACAACCAGGGTGAACTTTTCTCCATTAGAGGCATAATAACTTATGTATCTTTAGCCGGGATTCTTGGAGGGCAGAAAGGAGTACAAGAACAATTCAGAGCACATGACCTGCAGAGCTTGTAACAGGGCATGGAAAATAAGCTGCATTATAGAATTCACAATAAAACTGCTGCTGGTGTTTTTAACTACCCCAGTTAATGCTGACTGCACCTATCACTTAAGGATAGCTGTATAGGACTGATGTGCTTCATCCATCCACTGCAATCCTTCTCCAGGCAGGGGACTGTCCCAAATATTTAGAGGCCATGATGAGCCCTCTGTTGGACACCTATGGAAAACATACATGGCTTGGGGGCTAAGTTTTTCCCTGACCTTTCCTGCTCGTTTGCTATCCAGCATGCTGTAGCAGAGTTCTTGCTGTAAGGTAGGTGGTATACTTTGAAATGCCAACTCCTTTCCTCTACAACATTTATTGTTTCATGTGCATTTTTACCCTGAAAAAGTATTTTCAGCCATAAATCATCACTTATTTTCCCACTCATTGAAAATTGGGCCCACTGCTTTTGAAATCACCTTCATTTGGAAATAATCTTTGCCAGAAGGTGCCTCTTTTTGCTGTGTAAGGCAGACAAAATAGTTATAAATGCACTCTGCTAGTGACCTTAGGTGGATCTGGGCAAGTAATTTGATCCTGTATTTATTATTTGAGTTTGTTTAATTATGACAATGCTGTTGTCATTGTTGCTCAATAACAGCTGGTTCAGTTGTCCTGGAAAATCTCAGCTCCTGTTACAAGATAAAAAATACATCAGGGACTGAGGTCCAGTGTTAAAGTCCTTTTCTGTATCTTGTTATTAAATGGCAGGTATGGGAATCGTATTGCTCTGAGAAAACCCTCTACAACTCATGGGCAGCAGTGCAGCTCCCACCACATCACCTGCCTGCACCACATCTGCTGTCCAGCCATCTTCCCCACCAATGCCAGATCTCTCACTCCTGCCATCTTCCACCACCAACCTCCTCACCTTCCACCACCTCCATTCTCTGAGGCATATATATGTATTCCTACATACAAAGCCTATGTTCCTCAGTTCTGCCCCTCAAAGAGGAAAACATGCTCTCCTCACAATTACACCCTTTGGGAAGAGGGCTGCTCACTCACCCTAAAGTTTTTGGGGTCAATCTTCAGCTGGGTGGCATGTTTCTTGCCAAGTGGGGTCACTATCCCAAGAAAAGCCTCAGAGTTGTCCAGGTGTTGCACCATGTCATTGATGGCACTGAAAACCTTCTTGCCATGGCCCCTGACTTGATCTGACTGTTTCATCTCTTCAGCAGAGTCCATGCCTTTGAAATGTGTGAAGTAGGACTTGGTGTCTGGGTGCTCAGTAAACATCCTGTTGAGGAATGAGAGACATCCTGACTTGTGAACCAAGCTATTAATGCAGATATAGCCACACATTCCAGGCCCTGCCTTCCACATTTATGTCTCTTTTCCCCCTTCTCTTTATTAGAACAGACACTTCTGCATTCCTTGTTTCTCCTTTGCCTTTTGCACCTGTGCATAACCCCCAGGCACATAGCAGCCAGTCCTCTCTCCCTTGCCTCTCCAGGGCATTTCCTTTGCTCATTCCACCTTAAAACCTATAATGAGCTTATTCCACTCCTTCTAAAGATAATATATTCTCTGTGTTACTTTCACAAAGAAGTGGCAGCACGTTCACATGACTGTGACAGTTTAATATTCCCAAAGATGTTCTGGACAACAGATATGACCACTGTGATACTGGTGGGTGTTTTCATAGAGAAACCCTACTATTGGTTTTGTTAATTAATCCCTTCCTAGAGTCCACTGCAAAACTTTCTTACTGCCTGTGACAGACTGTTGTCTGAGTATGGGGTACTGCTCATTCCATTTATTCAAAAGTAACACAATTCAGTGTGTTTGAAATTACCTTCGATCAATTACAGTCATCTTGGTCAAACTCTTTTTAAAAAAGCAGTTTACTCCTTTGGGTAAACTGGTTATCCACCTGAAATATCTATAGCAAATTCCACACTGCATTTCACAAAAAAGAGTCACAAAATGGTCGGGCTTGAAGGAACCTCTGGAGGTCATCTGGGTCAATACCACCGGTCAAGCCAGTTGCTCAGGACCATGGTCAGATGGCTTTTGAGTATCTCTGTGTATGGAGACCCAACAACTTCTTTGGGCAATTTGTGCCAGTGCTCAGTTGCACTCAGAAGTAAAAAAGGAAAAAAAAGTTTCCTGATGTTGAAGGGAACACCCTGTGTGTCAGTTTGGGCCCATTGACTCTGGTCCTGTCTCGTGGCTCCACTGAGATGAGCCTGGCTCTGCCTTCTTTGCTCTGTCCCTTCAGGTTTTTATGTACACATTGACAAGATTCCCCTGAGTTCTCTCTTCTCCAGGCTGAGCAGTCATAGCTTTCTCTGCCTTTCTTTATTGGAGAGATACTACAGTCCCCTCATCATCTTCCTGGCCCTTTGTTGGACTCTTTCCATTATGGCCACGTCTCTCTTGTCCTGGGAAGCCCTGACCTTCTCTATAGGCAGGCCTGGGGCTGTAAGACACTAAAGCAACACCTTCTAGAGTAAATTAGCCCAGGGAGGCAAGCTACTGGATGCTACTAACATCTTATGGCTGCATTTCCGACCCTAACTGTGCTCAGATTGTGCCACCTGCAGAAGGAAAGAGCAGCATGTAAGGCTTTGTGAGGGTAATCCAGGCACAAGGTGTGACATACAAGGAAGCTGGAGGGAGGGGTAAATGTCTGATAACTAGAAATAGTATTTTAACTGATCCATGCTTATGGAAGTGATGTAAGTCCCAGATGAGAGTAGAGTATGTGAAAGGTGAACAGAAGAGAGGGAAACAGGATGGAAATTAAGAGAGGAAAGTCCACAGAAAGGTTATAATACAGTGGAACGGATGGACTGAGGCTGAAGGAGAATCAGAAGTGAAATACCGAGTTTTTAAAAAGCATTAAAAGAGTTTAGAGGTAAAGAGGAAAATAACACCCATATTTTGTTCCCATTCCCTTTCATACCACCTTTTCTTTACCTTACATGGGTGAAGATACTGTTCTTGTCTCTTCTTCTTTTCCCATCCCCTTACCCCTTTGTTTTTATTTTTCCTTGTGTGGATTGCTCCTCTTCCCAGCAAGGGCTGCATGAAAAACACCATGACATGCTCCTAGGCAGTAACTCCATCCTTGCTGTTCCTCCTTCACCCCTCCAGGGCAGCAGCTGGATGGGCTCTTTCCTTACCTGACCAGCACAGCTGTCCCATTGTCCTCAGCATCCACATATATCTTCTCCCAGGCACCACGAGCACTTTGCACCTCTGCTTCAGAAAGTGACATGGTGGAGGAGATGTTGGCAACAGAGGGTGCAGCAGGAGGGAGAAGGACAGGGAGGTCCTGCAGGGTTCTTCTGCTCCAGGTCTCTCCTCAGGGCTCTCTAAATACTGCCCTGGGGATTTAAGAGATCTTGAAGGGTCTCTTTGTCTCTGTTACCCTCAGTAACATTTCTGCAGGTTTTAGAGCTACCTAATCACTTTTAATCAGGAAAGAAACCAACCACATGAGGAAGAGGACTAGCCCTGTAGTCATAGGTCAGGTGCCAAAGCAAAGGTCTCACTGTCTGAGGACAGAAGGGAAAAAAGGCAGTTTTCAGTGGGGGAAAAAAAGATAAATTCTCTTCCCCTCTCTCCCCTGCCAAAGCCAGTGCTTGGCTCCTTTTCCTGAAGGTGATCCTTGCCTGAGCACTAATTTTCCTGGTTTTCTCCCAAGAGTGCTGCTGTGCTGAGGGCACTGTGGTGCCCTGCCATCCCCTCTCCCTGGCACTCTTTGGTCTTTCAGTCAAAGATCCTGTTTCTAGTCCAGCAATTCTCTCCAGTTCCTGCCTTCATGCCACAGTCTCTGCTTTCCCCACAGCTCTCTGGTTTTACAGGGGCTCACCCCACAGCTGCTCCCAGCCTTGGTCCCATGAGGGTGGGAGGCTTCATCAGCCCAAAATCCCAGCATTGCAGGGATGGTGATGGCAGCGTGGCACAGCATCCACAGCCATAGTGCCCTGCAAAGCCACTTCCTTTTAGCACTGGAGGTAAAGGGTGCACAGGACCAGAGGCATTTCACTTTCCTAACCCTCTTGGCTGGCAGCTGGGATCTCTGTCCTGTCTCTGAGCTCTGACTGCCTGGGAGAGAGAGAAGGGGTGGAAGAAGGGCCAGAGTGGAGCTGCAGACAGAATCTCTGGACTTGTTACAGTCACAGTCACTTGGAACTGGAGGCAAAAAGTTTTCACGGATTATCCATGCAATGCCTGGGCTTAACCTCTGTCAGGAATGTTCTGGTTAAGTCCAGGGCATGCACGCAAAATAAGGGCTAAGGGGCTTGAGAAACTGCTGCTGGATGCTGAGGGCCGACAAAACTTTATATTGTTTGGGATGGTTTAGAGGAGGGAAGGAACAGGTGTGAGGGGAAAATATGCAGCATGTCAAGAAAAACCAGCCTGATACCCCAGGGCAGAAGGAAAGTGCTGGATGCAAACTCACAGAGACTGACTGGTCTTGGTGATGGTTGTGTCCCACTGCTGCTGAGGGAGGCCTCAAATGATCTCACTGAAATCTGTCCCCTCTTGCCTCCCTCTCCCTTTTTACCACACAGCAAACAAAGAGCAGTCTGGTAGAAAGCTGCAAAGCATCTGTGGGTGCCCCATCCCTGGAAGAGTTCAAGGCCAGGCTAGAGGGGACTTTGAGCTACTTGGTCTAGTGGAAGGTGTCCCTGCCCATGGCAGGGGGGTTGGAACTGGATGATCTTTAAAGTCCCTTCCAATCCAAAACATTCTATGATTCCCTAGTAGACTTCTCCTCTGCTCTCCCCCATTCTCCTCTGGGACACTGCAGTATGAACATGCTCCATCCCTTGATATATAGTCAGACATGCTGTCATGGGCCAAAAATACCTATTTTGAGTTGAGAAATTTCAATCCAATTGCCTTATTGCCAAGTAACAAAAACAGCCAACCAACACTTAGATGCCTCACTTCTCCCTGTCCTGTTTCCCCACCCCATGCTGCAGGTTACAACCAGACCTTTTGGTGAGGCCATGGGTGGTGCAGGAGCTGGGATTGGTGTGTGGGAGTCCCTTGCTCTTGCTGCTCCTTGTGTCCCACTCAACTGCTCCAGCATGGGCTCTTCCACTGGTCATCATCCTGTTGGATACTGTACCTGCCCTGAACTTTTCTCTCCCTTTTCAGTGTTCCCTGCCCTTTCTGAAACACATTTCCATGGAGGCACATTTATCTTACTTGGTGGGACCAATTCTGGGGCCAGGGTGACAATTTTGTCTGTGACCAAGCAGGTGTCAGCAGCACAGGGCAATCCCTGACCAGACAAAGCAATGACATCTTCCCTGAAGCACGACACCATGCTCTCTCTGTGACATGCTTTTCTATTCTTCCATCCTCTGGTGTTACTTTTACTGTTTTGGAAAATTATCTTCTGTTTTCCCCTTGCATGATTTTCCAAGTCCTTGTAGATGAATACAATAATTCCTCATAAAGTTTTGATATCTCTAACAGGGTTATATACATTTATTCAACATCTCAGCAATCTCTAGCAATTGAAACAAAAAAGCTTCAGAAACCCATTTATTTTGGCCTGGAAATGGAAAAGCTATGGAAAATGTGCTGTTTAATCATGAAGTCATTGCTGATACCTCCCCACATGTGAGCAAGAGGATGAGTGCTTGGTTTATTTCTTTTTCCTCTCATGTGGTTTGTTTTGTTTATTATGCCAAAGGAAGTGAATCCTCTCATGCATAATTTCTATTGCATGAAGAGACATATTTTCTAACAGGGGTGAAGTTCCTCTGGATGCTATCCCTAGAGAAAGGAATCCTTGTGTGCAAGAGCAAAACAACACATTGAGTCAAAATATGACTTTATTACAAATCTGAAGAACAGGGGGACAGGCCAGGCCTTTTACAACCTTTTGGGAAACAAGCAGAGTCCTTTTTACAAAAAGGTAACCATAACCAATTCATATAGAAACAGGAGATTGGTCACTCATGTTTGTGTTACAAAATTGTTGATGTGCATGTGCTGATCTCAGTCCAGTTTATTATCCTATCATTTCCACATACAAATTCCCCTGGGGATGTGTTCTTTAACATTATAATTATCTAAGGTAACTTGAGGTTGTCTTTACATCCTATCACCTGTTGCTAAGTTATCATTTAATTTTATTTTGTTAAACCTCTGTTGCAGTTTCTGCTTGAATCTATTTGAACCATTACTTGTCAAGGACATAAGGATTTATAGCATTCTGTTCCTAGGGTCTCTTCATGGTTCCATTCATCCAGCACCCCCCTGTCATGGTTTCAAGGCTAACTTATAGTGACTGCGAACTTGTTGTGAATCTTTAATTTCCTCTGACATCCAGCAAGCAGGGTGAGCCAGATGGCGCTGGGAAATCGGGAGCAGAAAGCACAGCCACGGTGTTTGGGCTGTGACAAAGCTGCTCCTCTTTCTGTCCCCAGCAGGGGGAGAAGGGGATGTGCCTCTCACCTCGCTGCCAGAAGTGGTGTCAGTACTGCAGAAGGGGGGTTGCTTTCTCTCAGTTTCCAAGAAATCACGTGTTTTAGGCAGAAGGCAGCTGGCAAGATCCAGCCACGGAAATGGGCGACACCTTCTACTCACTCAGCTATTTAGGATCCAGCAGCCATCACAGCTCTAGAGCTCATTGATGTCCTGGCTGGAGGCACTGCAAACCTCAGTGTCTTTTCTTATCCTTGAAACTTGGGCATCTGTGATTCTGTGTTTTTTAGCATAAACACCTATTTGTTGTTCAGCAGGGTTGATTCCCAGCTCAGCAGACACACCTGTTTCAGAGGATGGCTGCCAGGGGCTCAGCAGCTGTAACTCTTATTTTCCCAACTCCCATGGTGGTGTCAGGCTCAGGGTGGAGCCCCCCACATTGCCAGGTTTCAGGGACGCTTAGCCCAAGACCCTGACACTCAGTGCTGCTTTCACAGAAAGGACAAACACCTGCATCTGCTCATGCTCAGTGTCTGAGGTTATCAACATAATCAGCTCATCAAAACAAGCAAAACTAGGAGCTGCAGTCACAACTGTTGGTGTTGTTATAAATTATCAAATCGGTAGCCAAATTTATTAAAAATTTAACAAAGATTTATTGGATCGATAACAAAAAAAATAGAATTTCGGAAGAGAACCACCACAGCCAAGACAGCATCAGCCCTGGGCGCAGGCGCTGGGTGAACCAGGGTCCACTGACAAAGTGACAGCGTGTCCCCAGGAGTTCACCCCGAGTGCTTCCAGCAGCCAGCTTATATACACTTTATTCTGCCTGAGGCAGGGATGACCACATATTTCTTTGTGTCTCTTCACATGTAGAGTTGGATCCATACATGTGCAGGAACAGACGGAGATGGATCCGGAGACTCAGACAAATGAGTATCCAGGCAGAAGCTGCATTCACAGGTATTCGAATGATACCAGTTCCTGAGTACTGCAGATGTAATCATGCCCAGGTGCAGGTCTTGTGAGCTCCTTGAGACATTCCATTAATCATGGTCCAGGAAGGTCCAGATGCTATCTCCCAGGTATAGATGCCAGGGGAAATCATCTATGATGGTCCGGGACTGTCCAATTCATACAGTTGTTGGATCGGCAGGAGAAATGCGGCACACAATATGAGTGAGCAGCAAGTCTCAAACTTTATTGATAGTCACACATATTTATATTGGTGTTAATGAAGCTCATACATATTGCAAAGAAGAGCTCATTATTGGTTAGTTACTTAGCCAACTACACCTACTTCTGCATTCTTAAGGTTATTCTGTTACTACTTCTACATTCTTGTGATTATTCTGCTGAAACTATCTTCATATTTTTGGCAAAAGATCCTCTTCCCTATCCTGTTGTTGCACCAAGGGCACAATGTCCTTGTCAGTGGTTGGACACTGACTGCTGAATCCTGGACTTGTCTCCTTCTTGCTTAACCAGCAGTATTATGTAGATGTGACCTTTCTCAGCTAGCCAACTGTCCACAAAGCTCTCCACACTTCCCCCGTTTTTCTGTTGAACAAGCATGGTCTGATTAAATGCAGCAGATATCATCTTTTGCACCATGTTCTGTAGGCACATGCAAAAACATGGCAAAATTAATACTACTAACAAAGCTATGATGCTTACTATAATGATAACCTTAACAATCGAGCGTAACCATGATCCCAGGCCTAAAGATTTGAGCCATTCATCAATACCAAAACCCGATTCTACCTGCAGGTTTCCAGTTAACTTCTGCAACTCAGAGAGTTGGGAGTGGATGGACTGTGAATGGTCAGAAAGGTTCATGCAACACATGCCTTCAAATTCTTCACAACCATGGCCTTGTGCAAGTAAAAGAAAATCTATTGCAGCTCTATTTTAAAGCGTTGCATGACGAATAGAATCAACATCAAGCAAAAGGCTAGAAAGTGCCAAAGAGGTGGTATTGGTTTGCTTAGCAAGCCAACATCCCAACTTATTTAAAATGGCATGGGCACCTGCTGCCGATACCCCTGGAGCCAAAAAAGATGCTGCAACTATGGCCTCTGGGGACCAAAATTTTACATCGTCCTTGCAGTCTACAGCAAAATTTTACATCGTCCTTGCAGACTGCAGTCTACAGTCTCCACATACGGTAACAGATCTGATATTATCTTAACGCTGTCCGGGAACTGGTTACAATGAGAATAGAACTCTGCTCCCAGCCAGAGTGGTCAAAGGCATAACTTTGGACATTCACAATATTTTATACACACATATATCTATCTATATAGCATGAATTATCTATACCATATATTACAGTGTCAACGTCTGAATCCCAAAGCCCACCTAGCACATGGGTGGGAAAGGCTTTCCCCACTGCCACTGTCCCAGACCGTACTTCTCTTCCCATTCCAGGGCCTTGGTGAGCTTGGGTGGAGCTGTGTTGGGCTTTCCACTGGTGAAAACACCAAATGCAAAGAGTAACAAAAAGCAGGATTACTCAGCTTCTTGGGACCTCGCCCCCAGAATAGCCCTTATGAAGTGTTCTGAGTGGTACCACCTGACATGGTAGAAATGCACATAGGTGTCTGTTATGAATATTTTTATTGCATGCATAACATTTTAAATGTGAAAGGTAATAATTTCAAAATCATTTCACTTTTCTATATCATAGGGCATAGTAAATATGCAGGTTAGTCCTCTGAATGCTGCTCTCATGATTAACAATATTCAACACATGGCCAGCAGTGACTCTAACATGATTATTCAACTAATAAGGATGACAGGGCTGAGTTTTCTTGCACTGTATCCAGCTAACCAAGAATTTGCATTCGTGGAGGCTGGTGTTCAGCAGAGAAACTTTACATCCTTGGTAAAGGGGAAGAAAGCCAACTCCACAAACCCCAGCCCACCCCAAACCATCAGTGTGCTATCAGCATCATTCTGGACCCAAACCACACACCAACATAAGGGTTGCTATGAAGAAAGTTCACTGCACCTCAGCCAGACACAGCACACTGCAGGACTGCATCCTTTTTGTGGACAAATTCAGGCTCATGAAGCCTTCACACTGCTCAATTTTGCACAGGTGCTGCAGGCAGGAGGAAAGAGATCAGTTTTTACAGATATAGAAAATATCATGCCCAAATCAGAGATACAGAGTACCAGGGCTGGACAGAGGCATCAGGCAGCAGCATATGCACTATTCACATCTGTAGTGTTACAACTGGCCCAATTGATGAGATTGAACCACCCCATCATTTAATGGAAACAGACTCCCATAGGTTTTGGACACAAGCCCCTAGACTGGTTCACTCAACTCCCTTGTCTGGGACACTGGAGCTTTAATTACATAGAGTTTATATAAATCATATTCTGAAGAAAACAGAAATCCACTAAATATCACCCCCAGCAGAATTAAACCTGGACTCCAGATAAAGTGACCTGATGTCGGAGAAACAGAAGGTGTAGCTGCAAGAAGACATCAGGCTAAAATAAACAGCTATGGGCTGCTTTATGTGGAAGTTAGACACCAGTCCAGAGACTTTCCATCAAATACAGGTATGTCACAGATGACTGTCTTGATGATATGGACTATTGTGTTCAGAGATGCAAGCTAAAAGGGCATGAGATAAAGCAGCAGGAAAACCTGCTGTCAGATACAAGAGAAAACGAGATGTTGAACTGTAAGGGCAGTTGGTGAGGAATGGAAGGAACCAGAGAATCAGACTAGTACTTTTCCTGCGTAAAAAGAAAGTTGAATGATGAACTTACTGTCCAATTGTCTCCTCTATGGTAAAAGTCATAGAATTGTTAGAATCATAATGGTTGGAAAACGCATCCAAGATCTGTTCAATATGATGAGTGATAATTATAAGATAAAAAATCTATTATAACTGTACGACTTTCTTGGGAAGTAACATCAGTACATGTGGCTTTAAATTCAGTGAGCCCAAACTGAATCTCCACTTTCAGCCTGCGATTTAACCCCAGCCATGTGGCTGGTGATGGCACTTCACAGGAGCCAAGCATTTCCATCCCTTCCTCATCCACATACTGAGCATTCTGTTTTTTTGTACAATAGAAAGTAAAGGTTACCTTTGTTTGATCTGGTTCTATTGGAAAGAAATCATAGTGGGCAGCTTTGTGTATGTTCACTGACTCTCCAATTTCCACCAGTTTCTGGAAGAGTCCTGTGCAATAAATAAAGTCACCAGCTTTCGAGACCCTCCGTTTACGGATGTCATGGATAGCATCATCAAATTTCTCACACACACTTAAGCCATATGTCCTACAGCTGATTCTTGAGGTAATGATGTGTGGATTAACTCCAAATAAAACAGCCCCTTTTGCAATGGCTGCCTGGGCCTCCATGGGACAAAGGATATGATACTTGCTGCTAAAGGCCTGCCTGACTGCATCTCGCAGGATGATGCTGCATGCAAAGCCTCCCACAAGTAAAATGTACTGGACTTTGTCCATCTCAGGTTTGGAAAGAATTTCCCTCAAAGCAAAAATTATATTGTTGACACTGTAGTCAAACAAGCTCTTCATTTTCTCATATGTAATCATGATTGTCCCATCACACCACACAGCTCCTACTGCATTTTCAAAGAACTTGGAGATGTCCTTCTTGGACTCTGCCACTCTGGTCAGGTTGTAGTAGCAGCGTATGTAGACTGCCTCCCTGCTAGCAGAGCATTTCTGTAAGCTGAAGTTGTACATCATATTTTGTAATTCAGTAGGGTGCTTCTTCACATATTCATCCCATACGCCATCACTGAATATTTCCTTGAGGAAATTGGTGAAGTTTTCATCCACTCTGTTGCCTCCCCATCCACCTCCACTTGCCTTATGTAGCTCCTTTAGGCAATGGTTTTCTTGGATCTCGTGTACTGTGATGTCTATGGTGCCACCTACACGTGCAAACACACACACAGAGACTCAAATTAATTGTGCTGTTTGCTTTAAAGTGCACAAGTTTCCACGGAATTCAGTCTTATCTTCTGAATTCCCAATTCACAGATGTGCTTTTCTCCTGCTTTCTTTCCTCATCCTCCCTCTTCTGCTATTGCCTGTACTTCTCTAGATTTCTTAAATTTCTGCACTTCTGTTTAAAAGCCTGGTCTCATGAGGCTCCTACAGTTATTTCTGATAAGAGCTGGATGCTCCAGCTTGCTCACTGAACAAGCCAATCTCCTGTCTGATCACAAAGCGAGCCTGGCCTCCTCACATAGGTGGTTGACTCCTGAGCAGTGGTGAGAAGACTCTCAGGAACTTGTGGTCCTCTTCATGCCTTTCTGTTGCAGTGTGACACCCTTTCCTGTTTCACCTATCCCAACCCCCCAGGTGTGCCAACCTCTCCTTTCCCCTCCCTCTTTGCCCTCCTGCTGAGAGCTGTCCATCAATCTTAACATTCCAGCAGGGTCGTGGTGTGGTTGGCAGAAGTTCAAAAGATGCCCCTCAGGTCCGGGCTCATTGGCCTGTCCCAGTGTCTTTGTCCCTTGAGCCTTCCCCTCCTCCCACCTGGTTGGTGCCTCACCTGTCCCTTCCCTCCCCCTGTCCCCGGGGCTTAAAAGGAGACGGGACCATGCGGTCTGGATTCTGTTGGGAGCTGTTATAAGATTCAGAGGTCTGTCATCCTGGAATAAAACTCTGGATTAAAACTCCATGGCAGAATCCTCTCCTTTTTCTCTTCATCATCACCTGAACCTTTTCCACCAGAGGTGAACTGAGTTTCCACTATGCCTGGATTTGTTCCGAGTGCCCAGCTGCAGCATCCAGCCGGCCAGAGGTATCTCTGAGGTGAAAACACCACAGCTGCCGCCTTTGGTCCAGCAGCAAGGGTCAGACAAGGCCAGGCACGTCCCACCAGGTAATATTGGGATTAATATTCCATACCTTTCTGTATTTGTTCACAACCACCAAACTGCTCTTGGCAGAAAATTCACATCACTCCAAAAAACCTCAGGAATCTAGAGAAATTACTGCAAAGTGCTTCATCAAATATTCTTAATGATTTACTCTCCGGTGCCTGCTAGCTCTTCTCTTTGGTCGCTTCACTGGGCACTAACTACAGCTGCTTCTGGAGAGGAGGCTGTGAGCTCAGGCTACACAAGAGCCGGTGGCTGATGCTGGGACACTGTGCCAGCTGATCTGGTGTGAGGGCAGGGCCTCGTGTTGTGACTGTCTGGCCTGAAGAGCACTGCAGTGTGAGACACAACTCTGTTCTTCCCTCCTATTTTTCTGCCTGCTCACAGGATCTCATTAGGTGAGAAATAACATTTAAAAATCCATGACAAGCACAGCAGTGGCGTCCAAGCTCTGGGACCTTCACTGTTGGGAAACAGGCATGCACCATGCTCAGCAAAGATGGTACCTGTTGAACAGGGAAAATTTTACCTCCACAGTCAACGACAATATACTGGATCCCAGGAGAGTCTTCAAACTTCTTCTTGTCACTGCTATCTGTCATAAACCCTTCCTGTGGAAGCTGCTTGCACCACAGCGATGCAGCTTCTGGCTCCAAGGCAATGATCAGGTTCCTAGAGAGCATGCCAGAGATAATTCCTGCCTAAAATCAAAAAAGAGAGGAGTCAGGTCAAGGAAAAGGAGTGAGATTACTGCTGCATGAACACCACCTCCTAGGGAGTCTGTTCTCACCCTAGTGGCTCATGCAAGGGTGGTGGTTCTTGCACTGCTGATCTCTGTGGGGCTCATTTCTACCTGGCGGTGGGGAGAGAGGGCAGAGCTGTTATAGTGCCATTTGGGGACATCCTCTCCCTCACCACCCTCAATGTGGAAGATTTCTCTGCCCAATGGGCTGAAATTTGAAATACAGGTTGTTTACATATTGAGGAGTTCCTATGGTTCAATTGGGCAAAGAAACCTCCAAAGGTAATTTGAGGAAAGGGGGTAACCCCCGCTTTTACCTCT
Source organism: Agelaius phoeniceus (assembly GCF_051311805.1). NCBI lineage: Eukaryota > Metazoa > Chordata > Aves > Passeriformes > Icteridae > Agelaius > Agelaius phoeniceus. The sequence continues at coordinate 25,442,126 of NC_135269.1, read as the reverse complement.
TTTGCTGCCAGGCGCATGAACTGCTTGGCAGCAGCGCTCCATATGGCCGGGACAGTAATGACCCAGGTGATCTCCTCCGGGTCATAGACAGTTTGGGAAGAGGCCTCCTTGATGGTGTTCAAAGCATGTTCCTTCATGAAGCGCAGGCTTTCGGAAAAGACTGTCAAGGCAGGAAGGAACTTTCCATTGGTGGCTTTCAGCTTCATGCCAGCTGTGACGTTCTACCAAAAAAAAGGCCCAGGGTCACATGGTGCAGTGTCAGTATGAGACCCTTCACACCAACACTGCACTACATGAGGCACCCAGACACCCCTGTCTCCAAACCAAACTCCCAGCACTGGCTTCACTACTGTGGCTGAGTCTAAGTGGCACAGGTCAGCTACCAAACTGCTCACCCACCACACCTGTGATTCAGAAGGCAACATGTCAATGTGGTTGATAATTCAGCTCTTTCTCCTAGGCCAAATTTTGTAAAGACCCTGTAGATCCTATAGATTCCTCAAGAGCCAGTGGGGAGTGATTCTGTAATGAAATTTTTCTTCACCATTTGCTCCTCAGATGCAGAGAAATATTTCTGAACTAAAACCTCTCTCCAGCCCCTGCTGAAAGTGAATGAGAACCAACCACTCCAGAGGTGACCTTGTGACAGACCATGTCATTCCCAGCTGTCCTGGGGAGGAAAATCTTCTAAGAGGCCTCCTATCCACCAAAGAGAGGACCTGAGGCTTTTGCTGGGACTGGCCTTGTGCTCTGGCTTATTCTATGCTTGAGAGGCCCTGTGGGACCCAGGAGCCCTAGGGTAGTCTGGTGTTTGGCTGAACAAGCAAACACAGATAAAGCTGTGAACTATTCTAAACCAACACAGAGCCTTCAGAGAGAAATTTGATAAAGCTACTGGAGGCTTCAAGGACAGCTGGACATCTTTATATTAGCCTCAGCATCACATTTCAAGGGAGGAAGAGACAAGCTAGGGGGAGCTGTATAACATGGGATGAGATTTTAGGCAATCCCAAAACTGCCCATCTCATTTGAATTACAGGAAATTTCACTTGATCCCTGTTTCTTGTTGAGGACTAAGGTAGGGAGTCCCAGAGGGAGACCAGTTTCTCTGTCAAGCTCGGAAACAGGGCAGCTTTTTATTAGGAACCGATATTTGCCTTCACCCATGTATACAGTCACGTTTTATTGTCTTTAGACAAAAAAACAACATAAAGGAAGCGCCTGGGAAGCTTTTGGAATTAAAAAAAAAATTCTTCTTTTGTTCATCAAAATACTCTCTGACTTGCATTTATTCATTCTCATCAACCAGACTTACTCAGCCTAACCCCCACCCCTCAAACAAATGAATAGCTCCAATCCCCATTAGTAGCAGATCTTCCACCTACCGTGCTGTACAGCTGCATCTTGAAGTTCTGGAAGAAGTACCAGCGGTCAGCTTGGCTGGAGGGCAGGCTCTTGTACTTCATCACAGCATCATAACCAAAATATTCAAACTCCTGCTTCTGGTTGAACAAGATGCTCGTAGGTGTCTTTGGGGTCTTTAACCCATGCTCTGCTCCCCAGTAAACCTGGCGGATTTGGTCTGTACCTGAAGCAAGACAAAAACAGTACCCGCTGTAGGATGTGCCAAAATCTATAGCAATGACAAAGACTGACTCGCTGGCCATGGCCACGGTAGTGCAGAGGCGTGCAGCTCTGGGAGCAGAGAGGCATAAACAGGGACTGGACTGAAACGAAACTGAAACGGACTGATATTGCAGAGGGAGGGGCAATTTCCCCTGATTTTATTGGCTGGAGACAGATCTAACTCTAGACATCCTGTAAATTGTATGTTTTCCTGTAAACCGGGGGGGAAAAAAAAAAAAAAGCAGGGCTTTTTATAGCAGCAAAGTGCCTTTGTTGGGGAACTGTCTTATCAGGAGCTTTCTGCACTCCCAGCAGTATCAACAGTCCTCAGCGCTGCCCACACATTTCAACAAACATTTTTTGCTTCTGCATGAACAGACACAAGGTTTCTGGCTCCAGAAGAAGAAAAATGTGGGCTACTGGCAGTCTTTTTGGTGACAGAAAAGCAGAAGTGCCAGATACACCTGATATTTCTGGCTCCAGCAAAGGATATGTGTGGCATACACCCAGTGGTTCTGGCTCCAGCAGACAAGTGTGGTGGACATCCAACATTTCTGGCTCCAGAGGAATAGAATCATGGCATGTAAAAAAAGGAAAAGAGGTATTGGAAAGAAAGTGTGAGGATACTGATCCCATAAAGACAACTGCAGAAGGCAGCAGGTAGGTTATACAAGGGGGGTATCTCTGGATAATATTATTTAATTTTTCTAGGTCTGAGCATTTCTACAAAGTTTCTTGGAGAGTTGCATGAGGGTTGCTGAATTGCAAACATTTTCTGACTGTGAAATATTCAGTAAGAGCTCTGTTTTCTACTTCCTAACTTTTCTAGTCATCACAGAGATGGTTACTATCCCCAAATTCTGCTCAAGTTCAACTCAACAGTGGGAGGCAGATCTTAAATTGGTGCAAGAGGAAGAGAAACTAGAAATATCAGTATAAAGAGTGTGACAAGATCTGGGATTTCATGGCTCTGACTCTGAGCTCATCAATTTTGCAGGGAAAGGTGGACTAAAATGTAATTTTTTTACTGGATTGCTTAGCTTAAAGAAAAAGGTTGTGTCTTCAGTGAAAGACTGAAAGTGAAGTAATTTACCTGGAAAGGAATCAATCCAAGTAAACAAAACCAAAATGTGCTTCAGTGGGAAGGAGTAATGCTGAGAGGGGCAGCAGGTTTTTTGGCATAAACCAAAGGTAAAGCCTCATGCTAAGGCTTGCTCTGGCATCTGGTTGTGGGGATGAGCTTGCTCTCTGTTCTACCTGGATCCAGGCTGCAGGAGAATCTTAATCTGGGACTGTTTCTCTAATAATAGCTGATATTTGGGATCCTCGTGAGGAAACAGGACACAGCAGTTGTATAAATAAAAAATTACCTTGAGAACACAGAGCTTTGTACTCCTGTGTTAAAAAAAAAACATACATTGCAAAGTTGGTTTTAGCAGAACAATCACCTGCATTTGCTGTTCTCCCACTCTCTGCAGGTCTGGGTTGAATTTGTTTCTCAGGAGCTGTCCTTGTATCTTGCTTACTTTATCCAGACCTAATGATTAGTCAAACCCCCCTGGTTTTGGCATACCTTGGTGTGGGAAATAGTTAAAGTAAGATTTCTAGAAAGCCTTAAAAGCAGGCCTTAGAAACAGGAAGAAGAGAAAACTTAGAGCTAGCTGCAGCTGCAAAGTCTGAAAGTAGAAAAAGTTACAATAAGACAGCAAGCAAGGACATGAAACAATAGCTTGAGTTTTAGGCTTGGCTAAGATAGACAGCCTGTGGAGTCCTCTGAGCTGTACCAGGCATTATCTGGGAGAGTGCTAACTCACTTGTGCCACACCTGCACCCGTGTGCCCTTTTCCTGGCTCTGATCCTTTTGCTGGCATGGACGTAGCCATGAAGCCGCTGCTTGCAATTATAAAGTACTTTTTTGAGGATGTGTTCTTACCCCACTTCATTATAAGAATTCCTTTTTCTTTTTTTTCCTCAGATATATATCTGACACCTCACGGCAGCCATCAGCCTATGGAGACCAGACTTCTAACATGAAGGAAATGTTTGAAATTATGAAAGAGATGTACAAGAACACAAAGGAAGTATTTGAAATGATGACAAAGATGGACAACAAAATAACGTGAGAGTCCAGTGATCAAAAATGACACTGTTTAGTGTGGCATCTGACAATGAACTGTAGCTGGTGCACACTAGGATGGGTGGGACAGAAAATGAGCCAGACACAGGGAGGGCTCTGCATTAGCAACAAATTTTGCCCAGGCTATACTGGGAACCCAGAGCCAATTTACAGAAGTTGTTGGATTTGCACCATGTAATGTGCAGGTCTTACACTTTGGGTATTTCATTTGAACTGTTGGTATTGACTCACAGAGTCACATACTGTGCACCTGGCAAAGAACAGCCTTGACAAGTTTTGGTCTCTAAATTTCTTTTCCCTATGGGCTGATCAGAAATTGGAGAGGAGAAGTTTAGCTTGTGCATTTTTTAAGACTTTATTGCATACTTGCCCACTGATTGCAATGTGGTTTATTGTTTCTTTCTTTCCCTTATGGATGGATGGACAACGAGAACAGAAATTTGTCCGACACTGTTGATACTCTATTTCACCTTCTGGACAGTCACGTCAGGTAATGGTGATTCTCTACATTAATAATCAGTGTAAGAGGGGAAAATCATTATGATCCTCACAACCACACCTCTATTTCTTCTGATGTAAACAGCTTCCCACTTGATTTGAGCATAAATTCTGGGTGGGAGCTTTTAGGGGAGGTGTTCAGCTCCCCTGGAGTTTTCCTGGATGCTCTTGCACTTTCCCACCTCAGAGCTTTTTTCCTTGAACTCAGATTATTCAACAGGGGCATGTCCACTGTTGTGCCAGTGTCCAAGTACAAATAAAGAGATTTCCCAAATCTGTTTCAGAGAACTTCCTGAAAAGGTAATTAAAATACTGCATAAGGAGAATGAAGAAAATGAGAAGCTGAAAGAGAAGAACAAAAAGCTAGAGGAAAGGTAAGGCATTTATTCATATTTCAGACATAGTGTGTGTTTCTACACTGAAAAACCACATGCTTCTTGCTTCCTCCAGTCCTTGGGGACTCTATTTCTGACCAGACATCCATGACACCTTCTTTCCAGACTTTCAACCTGCCAGCATCTCTTTGTAACTGACTCTGGAAGATGGTTTGGGTTGTTCTGCAAAGGGAAGAAGACATTCTGCAAAGGGAGGAAGACAGTTGGGGTAGCCAGTTAAATATAAAGAGTAAAAGAAACCAGTCTACAATGACATAGTCAAGATGCCACTCTGATCAGATGCTACAATGATCATGCAAAACTAAGCTGAGAAAGCACTATTTTCCACAAAAAACTGCTTGCCAGCTATATAATATAAATGAGAAGTGCATCATAGAAAACATGGGATTCATTAAACAGTTTCATAAGTAAAATATTTACATTTGCTCATTATTTCATCTTGACTTAGATATGTTTTTAATATCCCCCTTGACCTAGAATCCAAAAGCTGTTGGCTAAAGCGATGGCCATGCACCAGCACTCTGAGGACATCAATGACCCCTCACGTTTGTCTGCTGTGCTGGAGAGATACGAGATTCTCCGGCTGCAGGAATGGGAGAAAGTCAGGTGCTCCATGCTCCACCGCTGGACCTATGAAGAAGGCAGTGACGCCATCAAGGTTTGTTCAAGTCCATTTTCTCCATCTGATCCTTATCACATCAATTATGGTGTAGCCATATAGCAGCCTTTGAGTATTTGTATTTCTGTACCAGACAGGGTTTGGGCTAAGTTTGGGTCTCTGATTTTCCAGCCCAGCAGGGCCTGTGGAATGCTGTGGAGATCAAAATGACAGTGACCTTCTTCCTCCTGCCTTTCAGAAGGGCACACTCAAATACTAGTCCCATCTCTCACAGGTGTTAAGCACAAGTGGGAAAACAATCCACTTTCCTTATGTTAGTGCTTGAACTGATAGCTGGGAGACCTCATTTTGATGTCTGACTCACTGCTGTGATGCTGCTGGAGACATCTAAAGGAAAATACCACCAAAGTGGTATTACCTGAAAGGACAAGACTGAGATGAGGCCATTATTAGCATTGACTGTGATGATAAGGCCCCACAGATGCTGAAGAATGGGCTCCAATATGCAAGCAGCTTGATGAAACAGTTTGTTTCACAGCTATTGAAGACATGTTTCAATCAATTAGCAGCCCTACAATTTACTCTAATCCAGTTGTTTTCTTAGCCTTGCGCACCACACCTGTGGTTTCACTGTGATTGATGCTGTAATCAGTTGTTTTTGCACTGCAGAAGGTGTTTGATGCCTGTGAAAAAGATATACAGCAGAGAAGAGAGGACATACTTAAAGTTCTTTACGTTCCACCTTCGAATAAGGTAAAAATATCTTTGACCAAGGTATCTTATGTTTCTGTAAAAGGCCTGTAAAAAGGCCTTTTATGGCCTGTAAAAGGGCCATTGGCACCTGCCATTTCATTTAGAACTTTGTATCTGCTAAGGACGCCTCTCAAAATATGTCAGCAATGACACTGGGGATACCTTCTGAGCTGAGAGGTCTGGGGCCAAGCTCTAGCAATCCTAGGTATGAGAGCAGCACTGGATAAAAACCAGGTCTTTCTCTCTAAGAGTTAAGCTATTCCATGGAGAAGCAGGGAGCTGGAGTTGAGGATCCTTGTGGGAGCCTTCCAAAATTAAATTATTCTCTGTCCCATGACACACAGGCATACACTGCATATCTGAATTGTCCAGCTGGATGAAGCACATATATGAGTGCAGAAAGCATTTTCCAGCCCTGCGTTGCTTTTATGGGACCCTCCTCCAAAGCCTGAAATGAGTGACTTCCCCATTACTGACTGACCCAATATGAGAAACAAAAGTTCCCAGCGTTTGCCTTACCACATGGTAACAGCCTGCTTTGTGCTATGATTGTTCTGTAGGTGATGATGCACGACATAATGAAGCTGTTAAGGCAACACTATCAACAAAACTGGAGTGTTTACAACCAGATTGTCCAAGTGAGTAAAGATACAGCCCAGGAACCGGGGCAATGGTCCAATTGTCTGTGCAGCTTGTTATTTAAAACATGAGAGGTCTCCCTTCTGAATGAGGTTGTTTTCCACTTGAGACCAGGTTGTTCCAGTCCATATACTCCCAAAATATTCTCCAGTACACATAACCTTGTAAGGGGAGTACAGCAGGATGGGCAGGGTCGTGCCCCTACCAACAAAGGCACAGCCCTACTGGACCCTAGCAAGGAGCAAAGAGCAAAGGGCCAGTGGTGGTGACCAGGGTCAGCCACAAACCAGTGACCATTGGGCAAGCTCAGCCAGGTCAAGACCAAGCTGTGAAGTTGGTCTCTGGGTCAGGACCAGCAAGACTGGGCACAGGCATCCCAACACCACAGCTCAGTCAAGCACCCAGCCACCACTCAGCTCCTGGGTCAATTGGTGGCCAGTTTGTGGGTGAAGATGAGGCTTCTCATAACTCCTTCTCACACCACCTTTCTGCCAGCTTGGCTGTTACTGCAGGAGTTGCATACAATTTCATATGGTCATGCTAAATCTGAGCTGATCTTGAACACAAGCAGCCAAACCCCTGCTTGTGAAGGGGAAGGCAGAGGAAAGTGTGCAGAGGCTGTTGATGAGCACAGAGCCCTGACACCTGCTATCCACATGGACAGGTCTCTAGTGGGCTTTTTTTTTGTGGAAGATATGACATATATATCACAGATATATGAAACTTCCAAAGAGGAGCTTCTTCCTTTTGCAGCTTTCTGGGTTTTTCGAAGAGCTTGGTCTTACCAAACTCCTTGCAGATCTCTCTATGAGGAAATAGAGACAGGGGCTGGACAGTGGCACAATCCAGAAGTCAGGACTTGGTAAATAAAAGAACTTTTAAAGTGGCCCTGGGACCCCTGCATGTCCCACTCAAGCAGCACCAGCAGCTTTGACCAGTGAAGTTTTTGAGTGCTTAGTTCCTGTGGAGCAGCTGCACAGAATGAGAGCGGGGAGGCAATGTAACAATACATCGGCATAATATTACAAAGCTTTGAAAACTGTTCTTATTTGATTTTCAGGAAGCTGACATTCACGAAAGAACTGAAAATGAAAAACAGTTCCTGCTGCAGTGCTGCCAAATTTATTGTTTGCTGCTTCTTCAGGATCCACCAGTTAAAGCTGAGTGGAGCATAAACAGCAGGCATGTAGAGCATGTGGACAAGAAAGATGTAGTGTACTGGCAAAATGCATCATTTCTGTGGCCCATAATGAAATGTGGGGAAGAAATTATTGTGAAAGGTGTAGTCTGGGACCAAAGGAAAATGACTTGAGAGTCAGGCTAATTACTTACTTAGCCATAAGATGAAACAGCTGCTATATAGTACTCTGCTTTTCTTTCTCCCATGAATTGCCTACTTTTCAGAGCTAGTAAGTTAGACATCCCCCACTTGGGACACCTAGGATAAATCATCATTACAAACCTGTATTAAAAATTGAAGCTATTCCAATTGTCTCCTCACAAAGACCACCTGTCTGTTAGCACTCCTCTGCTTCCTCACATCTTTACAATTTACCTCTCCCAAAGTCCTTCAGCTACACATGTGCCACAGCTCTGGACCGAAGAATTCCAGAAGTTGTATTCTGTGGCATAATGGGCATGCAATGAGGCAAATGCATGTTTATGCGATTTGGTGTGATACAGTATTCTGTGAGCAACTTGAGAATTACCAAATAAAAAAGACTTTAAATTCTGCTGTGTGCCTGCTGTTGGAATGCATGGAATAGAAGCTTCTCTGAGTCCCTCAGAGAGAGAAAGGAATATAGGAATTGAATTGGAACCTTTAGAGAAACTAAAATATATTAAACCACACAGACATGAAGTAGGAGTGTAAGTTTTAATTTTAAGTAAGGAGAAATATATCTTAAGTGCCTTAAGAAACTGTATTAGCTAGTAAAAAACCCTAAAGCCTAGTTTAAAGTTCAGTAGTGTTATCTTTCACAAAACTAACTTAGCTCCAGACATAACAAAACCATAGCAGAACATTGCTTACATTCCTAAATAGAACAGATAGAACTGTTTGTGTGAACAGATAGAACTGTATGTGTAGATTTTGTGTAAAAACTAACACTACTTTCACACATTAGAATTAAGCTTGGATAGGTGTAGAAAGAATGTTTTAGAATTGTGTTTTTAGCTGATGAGATTATTTATGAATAAATTTCCCCTATATTGGGATACAAAAAAGGTGCTAATTGCTTCTACTAACTACTACTACTTCTGCTGCTTCTACTCAAAACATCAAGACTCCATACCAGAATGCTTTTAGCACAAACTTTAATACTGTAAACTCTTCACCTTCAGTACTGATGTATTCATACAATAAACAACTTTACAACAACGAACAACTACTCCTGTCTCTTTGAAGACCCAATACCCACTCAAGACTGAACACCTGCCAAGTCCTTTTCTCCAGTTTTCCTTTCTAATCCATCAGTTTCCTTGGCTGCACAAACTCCCTGGGATTTTCTCAATGGGCCCCCAGAAAGAAAGGCAAATTTCTGTGCAGCTCTCTGCAAGCAAATTGCTCTGCATCTCTCAGGAATTCAGTATTCCCTAAGCATATTGCAGGTCACTGACAACATAAGCTGGGATACAGGTGTGTTCCTTTATTGGAAATATCTATTATGGAATAGAACAGGTCAAGTAAAATTACATATGTAACATATTTCCTACAATTTTCACAAAAAGAAAGAACTATCATTGTTGGTTTTTCATGCTTTTTAAAATGTTGCAGACTCAGATGAACACTGCAATAATATTTCATTTTTCCAGGCCGTAGAAGGTAAATGAGAGGTAAGTTGTCCAGTACAGGCACTTGACGTGACGTGAAGTAGAAGTTTCAGCATGACCCTGAGCCAAATGCCATGTGATTATGCAGGTATAATACTACACATATGGCAAGCTGCCGTGCTCTCTTTGTTACCTGCTTAGAAAATTTTTAGCCTATTTTTTATGGTAGCTGCCTGAGTCTGTCTGGATCCTATGCTGTGCATCAGTTTTATCTCTGAAGCTCATCACTTCTGCATCTCCTCAGGTGTGTCCTCTCCTTTGATTTTTCTCTCCTTAATATCATTTTTGCTAGGCAAAAATACTCATCTTTCAAGGCCTTATATTTCAAAGACTGATTTAAAAGTCTTCAGAAGGCTAAAAGGCCTAGGGTTCAGTAGTCCTGAAAAAGAGAACGAACTGCTAAAATCAGAGATTTTTAACCTCTCACTACAAACCGGGTACTTCCGCCACTGTCGCCACATTTCTCTTCACAGACAAAAGCAAGGCACAATTCTTCCCAAGGATATTCTGGGATTCACATTTCCTGAACCTCAGAGAAAGGGAAGACAATTCTTATCTCATTTGCTGTGCCTGTGTTTGTGCCAAAGTAGAATGCAATATGGAGATTGTTCACCCAGAGTGATGGGGTTTTGTTTCCTTGGCCTATCGGGGCCAAGCGTGTGTGTGTGCGTCAGTCACGAGATGCTGTGCAGTTGAGTGCTTGGCAGATTCAGTTTAGATGTAATGTAATATAGTATAGAATAATATAGTATAACAAAGTAATTATTTAGCTTTCTGATATCCATGGAGTCCTGCTCATCATTCCTTCCTTCGTTGGGGGTGCCCTGCTTTTCCAATAATATTTTACACGAAATTGGTGCAAGATGGTCTCCTCTGGTCTGACTTCCATGCTGTGGGGATCCCAGAAGATTCAGGATAGGGAATCTGCCTCTGGAAAACAAGGGCAGGCCTGAAAGTTTTCCAGCACACTGGGACAAGGAGCCCTTTGTAGAGATCCCTACACTCAGGGAGATCTCTTTGTTGCTGCTTACACAATTATCCCTCTCCCAGCCACAAGGAAGGAAGCAGGGGCCCAGGCCCTTCCTGGAACAAATACTCGACTTCCTATACACAGCTCAGAGAGGAAACCATGAAAAAACTGAGCTACAGCTTGTGTCTGACAGAAAGAGCAAAACAGTCAGAAAAAGGAAGAGAGAGGACAATCTTGATGTTTAAACCCTTCCTTTCTTGCAACACCATGACTCATGCCCCCCAATCAGCCTCCCACAGAGACAACATGGGAAGGTGGAAGCCTGCAGAGGGAAGGGAGCTTCAACCTTCACCTGTAGGAATGTCTGAGCAGGCCTGGAATTCTTCACCTGGACAAAAGAGGACTTCAGGGATCACAGGTGGAAGAGAGGGTGGGTGGCAGCTACACACACTCTCTTCAGCTTCAGTTGCAAGAACTAGGCTGATGGAAGTAAAACAAACAGGAGGATGCAGAAGAAGCAGAGACTGGAAGTACTGCCTGAAGGAATCGTGGCTGCACAAAGAGCACTAAAGTTGGTGGCGTGTCTGGAAGCCACCTCCACAGGAGTCCTTGCAGGCTGGAAACAGGATACTGGCTAGGTGGCCCTCTAGTCTGGAACCACTTGGGCTGCTCTTAAAGTCAAATGAATTTGCTTAAACAAACATTGCCTGTTGGTTTTGCAACAGCAAAACAAATATCACACATTACCCACCCCATTGCCTCAGTTTGATCAAGTACCTCAACAGCTGCAGAAAGGTAGCACAAAAAGGGCTGTATTTTGTGTATTCCTTTGTAGCACTGCAGCCGTGTGCCACCCTGGAGCTGGATCAAGCACCAGTGCACAACCAAGCAGGGACCTGGCATCACCACTGGTATGGCTTCAGGCTCACAAAGGCCTCCTGAGAGGAAATCAGTGCTGTGGGGGCCTGAGCCTGTGTGGCTGTGAGCAGCTGAATCAGCTGCGTACATCTCCTCTGTGATGGTCCCCAGCCCTCCCTGGCAGCTCCCGCACTGTTGGAGTCCAGGAGCTTCCCCCTGGATCTCATGGAATGTGTTTGGGCCGCAAGTTCCACAGCAACACGATGGGTGCAGCAGCACGCACGGCAAAGCCCCAGGGCTACTGCAGCTCAGGATTCCGTGCTGGGTAAAGGGCAGAACGGGAACAGCGAGCAGGAGAAGGGGTCACAAGTGAACCTCGTGACAGAGCTGCGGGCGGGAGCAAAGCTGCCTTTTGGAGCATCTGTGGCTGTGACGTGCTGCAAAAGGGCGTTTTGAGGGAGGACCAGCAGCACTGGGGCCCAGAGACCCAGAGCCGCAGTCGCGCAGGTTATGACAGGGCAGGACCCCGGGAGCTCACCGCTGCCCGAGCTGCACAAGGCACCCTTTCCCTTTCACTCTTAGCTTGATTTTAAACGGTGTAATTGCTCCCTCAGAAGGACAGAAAAGGAATTGCTTCCTGCAGACACATGAAGTATTTATTAGGCTGGGTTGGTGGTTTATTGTATTAAGCCTCGTGGAGACCCTTAAGGCACCTCAGCGAACAGAGCGACAAAGGAACAGCACAGGTTAACGCATTTCTGTTCTTCAGGCCGGTTGGAATGTCTGAGTGCGACGCGCCCTCGTGAGGCGCTGGCGCTGTCCCGCCACCCGAGCTCCCGAGTCACCCCGGTCGCGGCAGTTCTGTCCTTGGCACGAGCGCCACGGAGGTCGGGCAGATCACGGCACCCGGGCATCCCGCGAAGTAAGCGGGGCACCCAGGGGCGACCTGTACCCGCGCAAAAATTGCTCTCACATTCGGAGTGAGGACCCGGGCGTCACCCCGGGTCGTTATTTTCCTTACTCATAAGTTTAAGGCATGACCAAAGTCTCGCCGCGCCGCTGGGACAGTGCTCTGCACTAACTCCACAGGTCAGGGCGAGCGCCGCCCGACGTGGCTTCTGGGTGGCCTACAGTGCCCTCAACACTGCGCTCGGTTCTTGTCCCCTTGCGCGCCGCGGAACCACTGCCGCGGGCCGAACCGAGCCGCGACGTGCCGCGCCGTATGCAAATGAGAGACCCGGCGGCCGCGGGGAGTTGTGGGGCGCCCCGGCGCAGCGGGCGGAGCCCGGCAGTGCCCGCCGTACTTCTGAGGGCGGGGCGAGGAGCGGAAGTCGTGCGGTGTCACTTCCGGGACTCGCTCGCTGCGTCTCATCGTTGGGGCCACGACAAGATGGCGGACCTGTCTCTGGACGAGCTCATACGGAAACGCGGTGTGACGGTGAAGGGGAGGTGAGAGGTTGGCACGGCGACGCAGCGCCTCGGGCCGGCGGCCCCCGGCCGCTCTTCGAGTGTCCTTTCGCGTGGCTCCTCTCCGTGAGCTACGGGCCGCAGCTGTCTCGGCGCGGCCCGGCCCTGCTCCCGCCCTCGCGTTCCCATTGGCTGAGCTGCGGGCCTGCGGGACCGCTCTGCCATGCGATTGGCGGCGGCGGCCGTCACTCAGGGCCGAGGCGGGGGTCGGGCCCCCATCTCGGCCCCTGTGCCTGGCGCTGCCCCGGTGGGGCAGGAGCGCTCAGCGGCCCATCCCCTCTCGGTCTTTTTGGGACTCCTGGCGCCGTCCCTTGTCTCACTGAACCTTCCGACTTGCCTTTTGCTTGTCCCCGTCGATTAACCCAGCGCTGCTCCCTGTAATGGGGTGGGCGCCCCGAACCCCGCCGGTAGTCGGGCCGCAGGTGTTATCGAGGCGGTGCCCGCGGTGCCCGGTGCCCTCGCGCTCCCGGGCGCGGCTCGGTGCTTTGTGGGAGAGCCGTGGGAGGGCTGCTGGTGATTGGGGAGCCGTAACCGACCGGAGCCGCCGGGCACCCGCGCGGGCGGGGCTGCTGGGCTCGGGCCGCAGCGCTGCCCGGCTCTCGGAAGGTGCCGTCCCTCCAGCGTAGTTAGTGGGGCTCCGACCGATTGCTTGCAGTGGCTGAGAGGACGTGGAGCATGTTGCAGATCGGAGCTGCAAGGTCAGGTTATTTCTTTGCATAGAAGATGTCTCCAGTGTAGGCTGGGCCATTTACTTCCACAGTTGGCAGTTCTTACTTGGGTTCTCCTTCGGTAGCTTTTCATTTTCCCTTTTGCCATAGTCTCTTAATGCTTCTGAAGAACTTGTCCCCCATCTCTGTTAGCTCAGTGTGCTCTTGTTGTGTTGGTTGGTTGTTCCCTTCTGTTTTTTGGTTTTTTTTTTAATTTATTAGTCTTCGTTTTTGACTCTGAATGTGTATACATTTACATGTCTAGAGTAATATTCTGAAAGTTATCTGCTAACATATACTACCAAAACATTCAAACATATTTAAATCCTAGTCTAGACAAAGCCTTGGCTTTGCACTTTCATTCATGTTACCCTGCATATTTGGAAGAATCTTAGTCTGCTGACTATGCCCCAAGTACCTCCTTTATCCCTTTTCAAATCCCTCCTTAACTCTCATTTCTTTCAGGAATTTTTCCTGCTTTTTTTTTTTTTTTTTTTTTTTTGCTGAGCAATAATCCCTCTGCAGCACTGTAAGAATTGTTGTGCCCCACACTCTTCTTGTATGTTTTGTTGAGCTCACTTTATAAATTCCTGAGGTAGCAAACTTGGCTTTGTGAAGTCTGGATAAACTGAATAAAGTTAAATCATTATATCAATGCTATTCAGTAGTCTAGATGAAATAAAAGAAAAAATTTCACTAATAAAATGTGCTGGTCCATAACATATTCAAGCCAGAGCTTGGTATCCTGGAAAGTGAATTAGATTTTTGAGATCCGCTTTTATTTCAGATGCTGTGGCACAAATAGCTAAGCAGTTAATGCTCTTGTAGGGTAAGCAGTTACCTGTGAAAGAGTTGCTTATTAGGGTAAAGACACCAGAAATGGTGTAATCTTCAGTTCAGTTTCTTAACCTATTTCGTTGGGTTTTGTTATCAACAGTCTTAACTAATTCTAGTTTAAATGTTGACACATACATTTCTGGTTTTACTCTGGCCTCTCTCATGAACCACTCATCCAGCCCTTTGCAGCACTCCAGCTGAATGCTTCCAACATGGCTAAATAAACGTTTTTTAAAATTGCAAGGAAAGTCTTGCTCTGTCTCTGTTGCTTTATGGTATTGTTAGGTTCTTGTGTTCTGGGTTTATTTTCATAGATGGTCTTAATAATCCTCCTGTTTCTTCTAGCTGTTTTGCTTTGGCTGTAGGAGAGAGCAGCTATAGGACTCTTAGGTAATAAAATGGGATTCCAGTCCCAGCTTTCCAGACATTTAGACACAAGAATGAAAGAGGCAGAAGCAGAGGTTAAGTCTTTCATCTCTCAGTTGGTTGGGGTTTTTTTAAAGATCTCTCCATTGAAAATACATGGCTGTAAATAATGTGAAGGTTGTGGAGTTAGATCAGGAAATACTAATATAAGGGTGCATGAAGAATTGAAATAGCATCATAATTTGGTTTTGTGATACTAACGTTTTGATTATGACAACAAATTCCAGGTATCTACTTTTAAACTTTGTAATTCTGGACAACACATTTTTGAAAGCAGATTAACTTTGTAGCCCTATATTTTGACTTTTAAAAAGTCAACAGCAAGAATATTTTTTCTCTCTCTTTCTACTTTGTCTCTTTTTTTTTTAATATGAAGAAACCCAGTGAAAAAGAAAAAACTTTAAAAATACTCATCAGAGGAACTCCATTAAGAAATTAGATAAAATTTTTTTGTTCTTTTGGCAGGTTTTGAAAAAGTATATCAGACCTGTAACAAGAAGGTAGTTCTAGCTTTCACCCTGTATTGTGCTGCTTTTTAGGAATACTTGTCTACAAGTACAAATGCTGTCATTTTTGCGGGCTGTTGTCTTTCTGTGCTCAGTATTGTAATAATGATATGCTTAAAAAGTAAAGGCCATAAGTGCAGTAGTTCTTTTATTAGATTAAAGAAGAGGCAGTCATGTTAAAAAGTAATTTGACTAACGACTATTCTTGCTGGAAGCTAATCAACCTTGAAACTGGTGGCTTTGAACTAAGATTGTTACTGGTGCTTGTACATACTAAAATTTGAGTTGCTGTGCTCCCACAAACCTGAACTTGCTGCCCAGAATTCTTGAATTCATGTGTAGTTGCATGTTTCCTTCATATCAGGATGTATTAGTGAATTACGGAAGATGCTTTAGCAGACCTGTTCACTCCTAAAGCTGGAAAGTCTGTTCCTGTTCCTCTTTGTCTTCAAAGGTTGCCCCAAAGTACCTGAGTTGTTGAATTTTGTGTAAATGTAGTATGTACTTAGCACAGCTAAAGTCAGACCCTTTAGTTTGTAAATGTGAGCTGAAGGGTGGATTTTGGAAATAAGTTCCTTAGCTGATTATGTAGGAAAAAAAAATCCAGCATAAAAGAGCTTAGGAGTTCTACTGTTGTATTTGGATGTCCAACTGGAGTGGATTTTTGTGCAGTAATAATGAACTTTTGTTTGCAGCAACACAAATACTTTCATTGACACTGTATTGACACATAATGCCTGAAACTTTCTTTTTTTTTCTTTTTTTTCCCCCCACAGACTTAACACAAGGCCAGTGTTTGGAGGTGTAAGATCTCGCATTGGGATCCAGCAAAATCTTCTGAATAGACCATCACCAGCTGTGAGCTTCCAGCAGACTTTTGATGCCCGACAGAAGATAGGACTCACTGATGCCAGGCACAAACTGGGGGTGAAAGATGCCCGAGAAAAACTGGTTCAAAAGGACGCTCGCTTCAAAATCAAAGGGAAGGTTCAGGATGCTCGGGAGATGTTGAATTCCCGTAAGCAGCAAAGTGTTGCTGCTGAAAAGGTGACCAAAGTGGTGGATGCCAGAGAGAAGATCAGCTTAAAAAGGAGCACTCCAGCTGCTATCAGCCCAGCTATGGGGACAGTAAATCCAGCCGTGAAAATCACCAAAACTATTCAAGTAGGTGAATGAGTCACCTCTGAGCCCCTCAGTTACTCTACAGCAGTGCAGTAGACATGATACTACTTCAGTATGTTCATATGGTTACAATAGAAGCAAGGATGATACAGTTCATTCCAGCCCATGGGGTGGGATTCTGATCCTTTTGTGTGTCCTTGCAGCTGCTTGGGACTTTTTGTAGAATCACACCTCTCATTTAAATTTTTGTTTTAATTTTGGGCCCAAAAAGACTAAGGGAGAGCTCCTGTCAGCATTAAAAGAGATGTCTTGAATGGTTAAGTAGTCTCTTTCCTGCCTGAATGCAAACAAAATGATGCAGATTTTTTGTCATTCTTATACTGCCCCTCTTTGCAAGTCTGATGTTGTGGATTGTCCTGTATAGATAACTGGTTTATCCTAGGGGTGGAATAGCAGTTTAGAATATGCAGCTGTGTTTGTATCTAAGAAAATTTAAAATTCAATGAGCCGTTCTACAATTTTCTCTTTTTATACTTGTCTGGTTTCCAGGGATTTGCCTGATCACATGAAGCATTCCTGCTGAGGTTCAAGATTTATTTCAATTGTATTATAATCAGTTGATCACCCTGACCTGCTGATTTCCTGGGCCAGTTTTCTGATTTCACTTTGCTGTGTGCGTGGCAACTTGATTCTTAGCCAGCTTCTCTGAGAAACTACTGCTCTTGAGCTGTGTCTGTTAGATACAATGTGTAGAGTCAGAAGAGAAATTTCCAGACTGTTGGGATTGTTGTTTGAGTGGTTTTGCTCCTTACCTCTACAAGCATGTAACTGAAGTTCCTAGTCTACCTCTTTCATTTTCAGTCTCCCAAAAATCAGCAGTGTGCTCACTCATACCCAGGAATCTATTGTCACCACTTTGAAAGCCTAGATGAGTCTGCTTTCTGTTCAGCTGTGGGTTTTGCTGAAGAGAAACGTCAAACATGTTTCTTCTGCAAATGGGCCTAGGAATTTTCCCACTAGTCTGCAGGTTTCCTGCCAGGCTGATGTAAGAAGGAGAAAGGGCTCTTGAGACAGTAAGAAGGGCTAATGGCAGAGCAATAGAGCAGTCTGTTCAGCAGTTGTTAATTAGGAGGGTGATCAGTACTCTTGCTGTCCTTCTGAGCCAAATCACCAGCATCAGCCATGAGGAATTGAACATCTTCTACAAAGTTTCTAGGAGTTAAAGTAGTTTCTACTACTTTAACTTGGTGCAGTAGCTGTTTGTTCTGACCTGGTGTTTTGTGGGGTTTTGTTTGACTTGTTTTGACCAATAGTATTTTCTGTTTGCTAGACAACATAGTGCAAGGGAACATATATATTTATACATAGGGTATCATGGTGATTCAGAGTGTAGACAGAACCTTGCACATAATCAATTATCTAAAAGATTTTTTAAATATTTGTACTGAAATTCCAAATTGCCCCTGACCCTCCTATCTTCCCAAACGTGGGAGTGGAATCAAACTAGTGTGTCTTGATTGAAGGTACAGCACACAGCTCCAAATGTGCTGTCCTGAGGTCTTGTTTATCATGAAGCAAGGGAAAATCTTTGAAACCAAAAAATTACAGTAGGTCTGCTGGTGTTTCTGTAGGATGGGTATCCTTGTTTCTTTGATTAGCAGATTGAAACATGAGGTGCTATACTATAAGTTGCAGTCTAGAGAAAATGCTAATCTGAAGATTTTATTACCTGTGTGGACTATTTTTTCCCTGTTTCATGGTCTAATGGGCTGCACACTACCCTGTGCAGCATTTTATTCCACTACAGCTTATTCCAGCTTTAGTGCTAAGGGACAGTGAATACTTCTCCTTTTGCTTGATGGAGATATGCATGTTTAGTTACCTGTAGCATGAAAGAAGACACAATTCCTTTCTGACTTAGCCCATTCATGGTTTTGTATTGGCAGAAATGTAGACCTAATAGTCCTGATAGGACGGAAGTTAACTTCCCTTCCCAGCAATCTTGGACTAAACCCTAACTAATTTGAATCCATTTCTTCATGTGGTCTTAGATTTTAATTTAAGTGAAGCCATCTCATATTGAACATATCACAGGAAATACAGGTGTTACCCAGGAGCATGTTGTGGTAATATATTTCAAAGCAGGGAAGGTAAGTTTTATATAAGTGATCTCAGGGTATTCAGCTAAAGCTTTGATCTTCTGAACCTGATGGACTGTAATGCTTAATGCTTTGGTTCTTTATCTCTAACTGTAGCAGAAGGCTCCAGTTCCTGGACACTCTCATCCAGCAGGAATGAGGATCAATGTGGTGAACAACCATACACATAAACAGGTGTGTACCTGCTCTGTACTCTTTGTTACCTTTAACAGGGAAGAAAATCTGTCCATAAACATTGGCAGGTGCAAAGAAAACTCCTAAGTAGGAGAGACGAACATTTGAAAGTTCTCCATCAGCTTAGCTTCCGTGTCTTGTGTGGTTAGAATAGTTTCATGGTAATTGAGGTTTTCATTTAGTATCATTTCTCTTGATTCCTAGTGTATTATCTGAATGAGATACAGGAATGAGAAGTAGATATTCCCAGTTTTATCTCTATGCTAATGGTATATTTTTTCCCTAGAGGCTGACCTCTAGCTCCGATATTTTTGTATAAATTTCTTATGACATCACATCAAGTTGTTGGCTGTTTTGATTCACCATGCTGCCAACCTCTTCAGAGAGAGGATGTGACTGTACATGGTCAGATGTGCTGCAGTGAGGTGGGAAGGGCCACTGCTGGAATCCTGATAGGGAGTGATGTTACCTAGTATTCTGATGTACTTCCAGAGTTCCCATAGCCCTTATCAAGCAGATTTTGAGAAAGACCTTAGGGTATTGTCTTTCTGGGATCAGTTTTAATGGATTTTGTCAGAGCCCCCAGCCATTCAGCCACCCTACTACCTTGGGTGTTTTCAGAGAGGAATTGGATATTTTTATTACTTATGTTATTGTGTGTGTATACACAAAGTATTGCATGAAATACTGGAAAACTGACGTTCACGATATCATGTCAGGTGACTTTTTTGCCATGATTATCATAATTTTAGGTATTTGTGTATGTTACCTTTATGCTGGCCTGCTACCATCACCTATCCCAGATGCTGTTGTTTAAGGAAGTGTCTTCGTTATTCTGACCTTATCACTGTAAACGTGGAATCCTTTCATTTTGTCTCAAGCTCAAGTCCATTGTCCTGCTCCCTAGTGTTTTTTCCAGCTCTTTTATTTTCTGCACAATTCTCCTCTGTTCTCTGGCCATTTTCAGGTTTTTTTCCTTCATAGCATTTCTGTCACTGGAACAACTTCCTTGTTTGTAAACCAGAATCTTGCTGACTAAGGACAACCCCACTGATTTTGCAAGCTCTCATTGCTAATCCCTCCAGTTTTCTTTACCTTTTTAGTGAATTAATGGGAAGCTGTTTGCAGTTGTGATTTCTTATGTTTTGGGCACTGCTATTTGTGTCTAGACTTTTTCTTAACGTTATTTAGAGTCAACGAAAAAAATGCTTGTGTAGGAGCTCACCTCAGTATTTTATGGCAAGGCTATGAGTGTTAAGCTGAACTGGAAAATGAATTATTCATTCAGTAAAGCTCTTAGTGCAGTGTTTTCTAGGGCCAGATGGATATGTCCTGTGGTAAGGAAAGCAGGCTATTCAAAAGGAATGTTCTGTTTAGATGTATTCAGCAGGCACTTGTTTAGTTGAAAAAAAAAAACCAATGAAAAACCCCAAACAAACAAAAAGAAACTCCACCTCACACCCCAAAATAATTTAAAAATCACATGCACGGGTGTCAACTGTAAAGGTAGGAGGGTGCTAAAATATAAGACACTGAGGCTCTATTCCAATAATGTAGCTTCAACAGTCCTAATGAGGTCCAGGAGAAGAGGGATCTGTATGTGATTTCAGTATATCTTGGGAAACAGTTTTACTGTGATGTTTTTGGAAAGAAAGTCCCATAGTTTTCATGCTGATGTTTTGACATGGACTTGTATACCTGAAACTAAAATGCAGTGTAAATGTTTATTAGCTGAAGATGGTTGAAGGCAGGAGAGAACTCCCTATTTTTGAAATGTCTCGATGAAGTCTGCCTGCATGTAAACTATTGCCTTCTTCACTTCAGGGTCTGTATGACACAGAAGATGATGAGGAAAGTGTCTCTCCCCTTCCTAGCAAACAGATGAAAATCACCACCACAAACAGTTTCCTGCACAACTCGGTAAGGGGTCATCTGGGCAGTCTCCACCATGCCATGCTCACATTGCATGGACACAGAGGCTGTGTCTTTACAGGACTTACCTATCAGACAGTTCTTTTAAAGTCTGTAAATGAAGTTTTCTCCTCAAATATTTGGTCTTCACCCCACCCTTCCTTTGTGCCAATGCTTCTACTGTTATTTTTGGAACAGAGTTCTTTTAGGGTAACTGGTTTTATGGGCTCTCAGCAGCTAGAATGTGTGCTTTCTGCCCTGCTGGCAGGTTGTTGTATCCTGGCTCTTTCTTGTTGAAGTGCATCAAACCGGTTCTGTTACTGTTTGAGTAAACCAGCAAAGGAAGCTTTCTGCTGCTGGAGACTGGGCATCAAAGCAGGAAATCTCTTGCCGTGCAAAAATCGTAGTAGGCATCTT
Organism: Agelaius phoeniceus; assembly: GCF_051311805.1. Lineage (NCBI taxonomy): Eukaryota > Metazoa > Chordata > Aves > Passeriformes > Icteridae > Agelaius > Agelaius phoeniceus. The sequence continues at coordinate 25,421,073 of NC_135269.1, read as the reverse complement.
GTTGGGGAGGACTGTTGCTCTAGAGAAGATGGAATTTCAGTACAGACAAATGTAAGGTCCTGCTTTTGGCATGGAATGGCCCTCTGCTGCTTAAACTGAGAACTGACTGGCTAGAAAGCAGCAGCAGCTCTGTAGGAAGGAGCCTAGGGGTCCTTACTGTGTGATCTGCTAAGAATGAGTGAGTAGTGCATCCTTCCAGAAACAAAGGCCAACTTTAGATAATTAATCAAAGAAGATAATTATTCCTGTTTGACATTTTGAGAATGTATCCAGAATTCTGCGCCTGTCTTGGGGCTCTGCAATACAAGAAAGACTTGACTGGAACCAGTTAACAGGGTGGTCAGAGGGCTGCACCATATTGTGCACGAGGAGAGTGTGAGAGAGCAGTGTCTCAAGGCTGAGAAGGCTATAGCGAGATCTACTGTGAGAGTGAGTCCACTCGCACTGCCTGGAAAAGTCAAAACCCAGGTTCTTTTCAGGAGTGATCACAGAGAGGACAAACCAATAAATCTGCTGCAGCAAAAGAAATTTTATTTGGTGAAATTCTCACAGTATTGATCAGCATCTGGCACAGGGACCAAGAGAGGTTGTGCAGTCATCATTCTTGAATATTCAGTGCTTAGCTGGATATGGCCCTTGCCAGCCCTAATGTTTGCTTGAAGTTAACCCTGCTTCAGACATGGGAGTTGGGCACAGGTTTGGGCTAAGTTATTCTCTGGTCTTGGAAAAGCAAATTTATGTGGTTTTACCATCATGCAGGCATTGTAGTACAGTGATTACCCCAGGAATTTATTTCCTTGTGTGGGTATTCAGAATGGAGCTTCTGGCTATTTGTGATTCTCAAATAATCTTATTAAGGTTTTTTGAGGTTTTTTTGGGTTTTTTTTTCAGGAGTAAATTTGTTCTTTCCAGTGTTCACAGCAGCTTCCAAGCACAAGTTTTAGTCTGGCTTTAAACTCAGATATTTCAGCCTAAGTTCCATGTGTTTGTGTGCCCTACCTTGGTGATTCTGAGGAATTACTGCTTTTTGTTCTGTGAATTCTCAATCTTACTGTTAATGAGCAATCTTTGTGAACTCTTTATAAAAGTACTTGAAAGTCCGCAGATGAAAGGAGCTTTTCAAATTCAGATCACATTGTTAAAGTTTGTTTATGAAAAGTATGAAACCAAAAAGTGCTTATGAGGGAAGTGCTCTTTCTGGATAAGCATACCTTTTTATGTTTATGCCCAGAAACCTGCACTGATTTTTTTTCTCTGAGCCTTTTGAAAGTCTCCAGCACTGTGTAGTGGTTTTGGCACTGGGAAGGACATGCAGTGCATACTAGTAATACTCTGGTGGTGGTGCTTGAAGAAAAGTGATGGGTTTTGTAGGCTGTAGCTCTGAGATACTTTCTTTTTTCTTCCTGTAGACTGGTCTGAGCAGCAATAAATTCTCTCTGTCCAAGACTGTTCCCCTGACTAAAGTGGTCCAGAACGATACATACACAGCTCCACCTGCAACCCTCCCTCCTATGCGGACAAAGGCCTTGGCAAACATGTCCCGGACCTTAGTGACAAAGGAAGTGCCTCCAAAAGAGCCAGCACCTGTTGAGGTGAGCTCAGGGAAGGGGAAAATGCTCTTTATAGAAGTCTCTGAAACATCTGAAACTTGTTCATTGGACATGTGAGCAGCTAATTTTTTCCTGGCTTTCATCATTAGTTCTGGGGTGTCATCAAGGTTATTCTGATAACTGCAGTCTGTGTCCCAATAATTTGAAACCTGTGTAAACATCCTTTCCCTGCACATGATCCTGGAGGAATCCATATTATAGGGAGGTGTTAGTTGTTGTTTTATACACTCCTGGGTGGCTTTCATGTCCCTAGGAGTAGTGTTTTAACACTGTTTGATACATTGTATGTTGCATGTCCACTCCACCTAGCAAGGAGAAAAAAGAGTTATTCCAAATGTACGCATTTTCATGTACACATGAGACCTCCCAGGCAATTTGTAGACAGCCTGCCTGGAATTGCTTTGCCAAACTGCCTGATGTTGGGTACAAGTAACCCACCAGGTGTTCCTAGGTGTGCTGAGTTCAGCATGCTCTTGAGAGGCTGGAGCTGTGTATTGGGGTTTGCTGGCTGGTGTAGAGTACAACAGAGACAGGCTATTAAAAGTGTGGGCGTGACCAGAGTACTGTGTATGCTGATTTGGTTAATGTTATTCTTGAGAAGAGAATAAGAGTGAAAAGTTATTTCAGAGAAAAACTAGCATGGAAAAGAAGTTCCTTTTCGCTGTCAGATGAGCTGGGCTTTAGTAAACATTGATATTTCCCATTACTAGCTTTAGCTTTCTCCTTTGTGTGTGTGTACAGACATTCCCAGACATATCCTTAGAGACTTTTCATTGCTTTCTCTGCTGTGCTGTATTTTGTGCCATATTTCCGTGATGCATTTGTTTGTGTTGGCAGCTGGCGTTCAGTCCTTTGGAAGGCACAAAGATGACCGTAAATAATCTGCATCCTCGAGTCACAGAAGAAGATATTGTTGTGAGTGTTGCTTACTGCCAGACTGTGCATGAGTGACACTTCCTTTCTGTGTCCTACCTCTTCTGATAAATCACTTGATCTATGGTGAATGCAATGAAGAGGGGTGTGATGTGGGTTTGCTGTCCATGCAAAAACTTAGAGGGTTCCTGATTGTTTGGGGACACTTCTTGCTTACAAAAAGTTTGTTTACACTTTTTTTAAAAAGTGTGTGCATAAGAACATGGGACAAAATCCCACAGAGTATTTTGAGATACCTGACATCATGTAGAAGAAGAGTTCACACCAAATGATTCTTCTACCCAAATTTATGCCCCTATCCAAATTATCTAGGGGCTTCCATTCTCACCGGGCTGAGAATGAATCTGGTCTTTGTGCCTGAAAAACATTACTGGGTACTGGCCTTGAACTTCCCTGCTTGTGTGCTCTCTATTACTAGTGCCAAGTACTTATACCATAACAAACACAGTAAGACAAGTGTCCAGATCCTGTCAGGTATTGAATAAGCAGGATGGGTGGTGTGATGAAGCAAGTAAACCCTTCCCATGCGGTGCCTTTGATGTGACTATGGTCGTGACTGACTCTCTGCCCTCAGGAGTTATTCTGTGTGTGTGGCGCTCTGAAGCGAGCCCGGCTGGTGCACCCTGGCGTGGCTGAGGTAGTATTTGTGAAGAAAGAAGATGCTATCACAGCATATAAGAAATACAACAACAGGTGTTTAGATGGTAAGTTTGATGCCAGAGTTGCATGTAGGATAAATAAATCAAGAATGGCTTTTCCACTTGAGCGGAAGGTTTAAAAGTATCTTAGATGTTATTATGCTAGCAAGAGAGAATTACCAGAAAATCAGTTCAAGAGCTAGAGAAGACAATTATTGCTGTGTAACTAGCTGAATATATGCATAGTTTATTTAAATGCAATTAAAAACCCCACCCACATTTTCCTAGAAAAAGAAGGTTGAGAGCTGGAGGCAGGGTCCTGCTCTAACTTTCAGATGAAATTCCTTGTGTTTCTGATTTGGTACCAAGAGCTGGAAAGTTGTCACAGTTGAGACAGACAATTCAAAGCAACACACTCCATTTTCAGAAGACTTCAAACTGTTTTTTATTATAGCATCCATGCTTTTTACACATTCTTACTAAACTCATAAGTTTACACTTTACTCATTGGTCACAAGAGGCAAAGTGCTTATTGGAATAGGCAGTTGCAGGTTTCTCTTATTTATCCTTCTTTCTTTCTTGGTTTCTATGTCAACGACCTTGGTAGAAAATTCTTTCAGGGGTAAACATGGATCCTCTTATCAAACATCTCTCTGGCTCACAGAAGTCGCTGTAAAATCTCTTCCACAGAAAGTCCTTAGGAAGGCTTTACCTGCTTGCAGAGCTGCTTGCAAAGTACAAGTAAAACTAGTATTTGCAATAGTTTCAGGGTATACTCAGAAACATTTTGAATTGGACTTGTAAAATAGTATCAGATTCTCCATAAACTTTGAATAATGCAATTTTATATTTTAACCATGTTAAACTGAAATTATTGTTGAACTGTTAATTTTTAGCTGGAAATAGGTGCTTTTTCTTTCTTTAGGTGAGTGACGTGTTATGGATGTCAGATGGGGAGCAGACAGCTAAGAATGGGGCACTTATGTCACTTGTGTCCCTGCTAAGGGCTTCATACTTGTGTCCCTGCTAAGGGCTTCATACTACTGTGTAACTCGTTAATTAGTATGATCCTTCCTATGGTACGGAGTGTTACAGTGGCTCTTCTGTTGCTCTGATTCTGCAACAAAAGATTATCAGCTGTTTTTTCTCATGTTTTCCCAGCATGTTGAACTCTGTTGCTTGCACTGTTGTGTGATGTTTCAAGGATCTTGCCTTACCCCACTTCTGATAGAATGAATTTTGTGTTTTGTTTTTATATAGGTCAACCAATGAAATGCAATCTTCATATGAATGGGAATGTCATCACCTCAGACCAGCCTATATTGCTGTAAGTGTCCTTCAGTGGGGAAAAGGTCCAAATGCTTTTGGAGGTTCTATTTTGAGAATTATTGTCCCTTGAATTTTCTTTCTCTCTCCTTCTGTGGCACAATATGTTGAGTGGAGTGCAATGTAGCTTGACTACATAGTGTTCTCAGCCTTGAGGCTCAAAAATAATCTAAGATGAGGATATTTTCTTGTGAGAAAAGCATATTTAAAACCTTTATCTCTGATGTTGGTAAGGGGGAAACACTGATAACAGTAAATGCAGACACAGTGTTAAAACTTATTTCTCATAAAGAGAGGTTAAATACTGCCTTTTAAATTCTTTTTTTTAATCCTCCAGCCGATTGAGTGATACCCCTTCAGTGAAGAAGGAAGGGGAACCACGCCGGTCAAGTGCAAGCGCGTCCTCAAATCCCCCAGCTGAAGTGGACCCTGAAACTATCTTGAAGGCACTCTTCAAATCCTCAGGGGTCTCTGCCTCTGTGCAGCCCACAGAATTCAAAATTAAACTCTGAGAGGGGGGGAGCAAGCAGTGGACTGGAAAACTCATATAAGCTGAGGGATGAGGAAAGTGCAGGAGTGCAGATGTTGTTTGCATTTGCCTGTCCTGAAATTTTTTGTTTTCTATGATCGCTACCTTACTGTACAATAGTGTTTCCTCTTGTGTGTGTACTTTCTGTTTTCATAGTTGGAGTTTTCTTCCATGATTTTTTTTTCCCAAGAGAATAATCTTCCCCTTCTGCCAGTTATGTATTACCAAGCATATACCATGTAACTCCATCCTTTACTCCAAAGCCCCCAGTGGCCATTAAAAGTGCACATAGACTTTGAGGGAAGGAGTGGTGATCTCCTTCTGTTTTCTTCTGACTGACCTTTAACTCAAGGGTGCATCCCCTTGATTGTCCACAGGCAAAACACCACGTTGTTTCTGAAGTTGCTGCGCTGGGTACAAAGGCAGGCTGGGCTCCCTCCAGAAAGGACTTGTGTGCATTTGGTGGCATAACAACCATTCCTTCTGGCTGTTGGACGCTTTCCTGCTCAGCAGCTGGGACGTTGAGAAGGAGCAGGAGAAGCCGAGCTGCCCACAGTGTGCCAGCAGAGACATCAGGCAGGAGGGACGTGTGTGCGGGAGCGCCGGCCATTGTGCTACAGGCAGGGCTGTTTCAGCCCTGGTAGTGCTGGAGGGTTGTTCTGGCATTTGTACAAGGAATATATTTGCTCTGGAGAGTCAGGCTCAGTTGCTCTGCTCTTTCTGGACTTAAAAATTAAGAACCAGTCGTGTTCAGAGCTAGAAGAAACCCAGTTGTTTGACTCCCATTAGATTGTATTGCCTCCTCCTGCTGATGCACAGACATGAGTTTCTTCCTTGCCTTCTAACTCAGCCAGTCTCCTATAGAAAGGAATACCTGAGACCCTTTTCAGATCCTAATACACACAAAGTCGTGTGTCTGAGAACTTTGAGAGATGCTATTTGGGCATTGTTTGGCTGCTGTGCGATTTATGCTGCTGGATTTGGAGGACGATGGCTGCAGTGTGTGGCCTCAGGGAGAGGTTTAGGAGCAGCGGGCAGCGCTGTGTAAGGAACACCGGAGAGCAGTGGCAAGTCCCGTGCAGGGCGGCGAGGACGTGGCGTGGGCCAGCGAGTGTGTGTGACAGGCCACTAGGTGGCACTTCCAGTTCTTCCCGTTGTTTGTACCGCATTGGCGCCTTGGGTGTTGAAAAGTCCCTGTAGCTCCACTCGTTTGTGTTTGTTCAGACTGTGTTGGAAGAGAGGAAAGCTGAGAGCAACTTCCAGAACTGGGTTGGGGTTTGAACTTGATCCTACTAGCTGGGAGACTAACCTAATCCATTCTGTTCAGCTCTGCTGAGTAGCTCCTGTAAGTCCAGATTCTGTTTCTTGGACAACCCCATGTTTCTTTTGCTTTCTTGTTCTGTATGAACTACTTCTTCTATCTAGCTTGTGCAGACCATTCCTTAATCTCACTGTGTCCCTTTTAGCCATGGAAATAATAAGGACTTGGCAGGACTTGTTTTTCTGGAGTACTCTCTTTGGTTTGAAGGGCAGTGACACCATGATTGGTGGGGTGCTTCATGTGAACAGCAGATGTTGGTAGGGGAGGGGACCTAAGACAGCTATTGTTCTCCTTTTTTAGATTGCCCACCAAATACATGTGTTTTAATTAAAAAAAAAAAAGGCGGGAGGGAGGGGGAGGAAACATTAGGGATTGGAGAAGATAATGTATTACCTGTTTCTGAATAAAGGTTTGTTATACAGAGAGTGGATTCTAAGCCTTTTTAGATGCTGTGAAGCAACTAAAGATAAGTGGTGGTGTTCCAGTATTGAGTCAATTGCTCTTTCTAAGTGAACGTGGAAATTTCAAAACTGATAATGTGATGAAGAGCAAGAGGAGCTTATGGGTAAGAGAGCTGTTACTCATCCACCTTTTAGTCTGGATCATACAAATTAGCAGCTGACTCCTGCTAGTAAATTGAAGCCGTTTATGTGCATGTAATTCCAATTCTCTTTTTACAGAAAAAAAAAGTAGCCTTTGTTACTGACAGCCTAGTAATTTAAAAAGTAATTTTATAGCAAAAACAGCTCTGAGATCAAGGTGCCTGTTCTAGGTGAAGTGGATGCTTTCATTACCAGCTAGACAGGTGTGTAAATGTGAAACATGTATTGGGAGTGCATCTCTTGCCTCTTGTGAAAGAATGGGGAGACTCAAGGATTTTTTAGATTAATAGATTCGTGTCCGTCTGAAAAGCCAAGTAACAAGATGCATTTTAACATACTGTTAAACTCTGCCTTGTGTTTAGGCTATCTGAGAGTTTATGATGACATTGAGATACTTCCTTGGAAGAAGTACTGTCTGCTCTGTTCCAAAGCTCTGTGATCTGTGGCACCATATTCTTATTTTTTTACAAATCAGTGAATTAAGTGGGTGTCCAAACACAATGTCTTGGTGTACATCGGTGTTCTGGTCTTGGTCAGCTCTTTAATGCACCATTGCATGGCTGCTTCTGCTGGGCACTGAAACAAGAGTAACTGTTTATTCCCGGTTCTTATCTGGCTATTCCCAGTCCTTTTCAGGTAGTTCGCCTTGGTTCTCCAGTTTCTCCTGGATATCCTGCAATTGTCATGCTAATCATGATTTCGAACCTACCACCTTCTGTCTAGATTTATCATCATGCAACATGGTTATATTCTTGTGTTGTTTTGGGGTTTTTTTTCCTTCTGGGCTGGCAGAAATTATAAACTTGCATTTGAAATACTAATTGCCTCCACTCTGAATTCATGTGCATTAATTTAGACATTAAATTAAATGGCTGGCCAGGACAGGTGGTAGGTAATTTGTAATGGTGTTTCTTTTGTTTATTTTGGATTTCTTTCTTTTATTTCAAAAACGTGAGGACTTCTGAAGTGATGCCACAATGTGCAAGTTTGGTATATTTTCATGGCTTTTGCATGTACCTTCCAATAATGATCACTAACTTGATATTTGGTTGGATCAATTCTCCATATCGTGTCATATTTTGTCACCTCCTACATTAGCCTTGCTTCAGTATTTTTAAAATGGTTCTGTCTTCCATTACAAGTTCGTCTGCAAAGGTTTTTTGAGTTATTTTAATTAACAAGAGTCTTTAAAAACAATTCCCTTTGAATGTTTCTTCATCTCTTTAATATTTACTTGCCTCTCTCAGATTACAGACACTGCGTGAGTTTTACACTCAACCTCGCGGCTGCGGCGAGTCCAGCCGCCGCCATTAGCGGGGCCGCGCCGCGCCCGGGGAACTACAGCTCCCGGCGGCCCCTGCGCCGCCGCGCGCAGACAAGATGGCGGCCGCCACGGGGCGTGCGGCGGGAGCGGTGCCGGCGGGATACACGGGTGAGGGGCAGCGCGGGGCACCGGGAGCGGCGCCGGCGGGATACACGGGTGAGGGGCAGCGCGGGGCACCGGGAGCGGCGCCGGCGGGATACGCGGGTGAGGGGCAGCGCGGGGCACCGGGAGCGGCGCCGGCGGGATACGCGGGTGAGGGGCAGCGCGGGGCACCGGGAGCGGCGCCGGCGGGATACGCGGGTGAGGGGCAGCGCGGGGCACCGGGATACGCGGGTGAGGGGCAGCGCGGGAACGGGGCCGGGGCGTCTCAGAGCGGTGCGCCCCTCGCAGCTCTGGCGGTGAAGTTCGCGGAGCGGCAGCGCTCGTACCACTGCCTGTTGGTGAAGGAGCACCAGGTGCGGGAAGGGGCCGACACCGCGCACCCGCCTCGCCGCACCCTCTTCGTCCTCAACGTGCCCCCGTACTGCGGCCCGGTGAGTGGGGGCGGCTGGGGGCCGAGGGCAGGGCTTGGGGGCCTGGAGCCGGCGTGTGCCTCGGGGCTGCTGCGGGCGGAGGGCCGGGCTGGGGCCGGGGAGCCGCCCGGAGAACTGTGCGGGCTGTTCGAGGGAGGCATCGCTCCTGCTTTACTGAACCGCGTGTTTTCTCTTACTCTCCCTTTTAAGGACTCTTTGTCTAGGCTGTTCTCCCGCTGCGGGCATGTGCAGTCTGTGGACATCTGTGACAAGCCAGGGCCAGGAGAGAAAAAAGATAAACTGGCATCGAAATTCTTTGACCACAAAACTCTAAAGGTAAAGCTTGGGCAGGGGAGAGGAATCCTGATAGTTCAGTGGGAAAAGATGGCAAGTACTGAATGGTTCTCTTCAGAACACGAGGCACAGGAAACCATATGGGGCATTGGGTGCATGATTACTTACTTAAGTTTACACGGTCTTTTTTTTTTTTGCTATCCTACTGCCCCTTGTGGGTTTTTTTTTTTAAGTTATTTGTACTGCAGTTCCTTGCTCCATTGCCAATTTCTCTTACATAATCTGACTCACCTGTGTGGTTTTTTTTCTTTTAGGGATTTCAAGTAGCATATGTGGTGTTCAGGAAACCAGCAGCTGTCCAGGCAGCCAAGGCTCTATCACAGGAAGGTCCCTTGCTAATATCAACAGAGAGCCACCCTGTGAAAACCGGCATTAGCAGTATGTCAGCTCTGGCTATCTTTCTGTGGGCTAATGGTGGGCAAGAACTATACTCATTGCTTGCTGAATTCTACCCTGCATGTCCCATTTTGTTCTAAGCTGGGGGATGTTCAGTGTTCAGTGTTCTTTTATTATTCACTGGGTAGCAATCTTTTTGAAGTCTGGACCAGTAACCCTATGGAAGAGTGGGGACACTTGGAAGGGTCCTTTTTTCCTGACATTTTTCCATGTCCCTATTGCATAGATTCAGAGATACTGTCTGAATCTTGTCCTCAAAATGGAGACCAGACTCCTACAACAGGCCCCAGATGTCTGTCAAGTTGACAGCACTTCACATGTAATCGCTTGATAGAAGCACACCCCTGAATTTTGTGCCCCTTAGGCTTAAGGCTAGTCCACTTCTGCCTGGGCAAGTTGCAAACTCTTCCCATGGCATATTGATTGTGCTCACAGCCGAGTCTGTTTGAGCTGTAGCAGGGGGGAAGTTGAACACAAATGGGAACAGTACGTCCTTCCCCCATGCTAGAGTTCCCTCTAGAGCTGCCCAAAAGCACCAGACTAGCCTGCTTCTAACAGCAGTTGCTGCTGTCTTGTGCCCTCTCTGTCTCAGAGTGGATCGCCAGCTATGAGGCCTCCATCGTGGATCCAAAGGAGCTGAAGGCTGAGGTGGATGCCTACATGCAAGACTATGATAAAAAGGTGGCAGAGGTGAGGCCAGGCTAGGGAGGGACCCCAGCTAAGCAGATTTCTTGGGGCAGAGGGAAAGAAGAGAGATTTCTCAGTGTTCCAGCCATAGTGGAAAGGGCTGAGGGTCTCTCTGTTTGGCAGAGGTTTTTTTACTCCCAGTTGTTGGTGGGCAGTCAGACCCAGGCTTGGTCTGCAACACCTGACCCTTCCCCTAGGGCTTACAACAGATAACCACAAATAAATTGGTTTGTGGCTGACGAGCTGAGAGCTGAATGCCTGCAGCCCTGATCCCATGCCTTCCTTTAAATCTTGTGTGGAAGCAGGAGCTGTAACTTTGCCTGTGTTTTAAGGGAGGGCTGTGGGGAGCTGTGCATTAGGCTGTGCATCTGCACTGGGCTGCCTCACCCTCCTGTCCTTACAGGAAGAAGCCAAAGCAGCCATGGAGGAGGGTGTTCCGGATGAGGAGGGCTGGGTGAAGGTGACGCGGAAGGGCCGGAAGCCTGGCCTGCCCCGGACAGAGGCTGCCAACCTGCGTGTGCTGGAGAAGGAGAAACAGAAAAGAGCCCGCAAAGAACTGCTCAACTTCTATGCCTGGCAGCATCGCGAGACCAAGAGAGAGCGTGAGTGTGCAAGTCTCCTACCCCTGCCTGGGCCTTGTCTCTCACACCATGGTCCGAAGAGCATCTTTCTGCCTTCAGGGGAGGTGACATCCAGCTGCCACTAAGCAACTGGCTGGCTGGATCTGAATGGCCCCTTGCCACCACCTGTCCTAGCAAGGGCTACTGGAATATTTTGTGGGAGGGTGTGGTTTTCCAAAAGGTGCTTATTCAGTCTGTACAAAGGCAGCGATTGAAGGGGGAAACTAGCCAATTCCTCCCCAAGAGGGAGCTGCAGCACCACCGGAGATGAACAGCTGAGCCCCAGCTTGGCACTTAGCTGAGGTGTAAAAGGACCTGCTCTGGGAAGTGGCTGGGACTGTTGGGACTGAGCCCCTCCAGTGTGTGGAAGTGAAGCTCCCAGGAGAAGGAGATCTGTTGCTCTTGTGTGACCTGTTCTTTCTCTTTTTCTATGTTTTAGACATTGCCCAGTTGAGGAAGAAATTTGAGGAGGACAAGCAGAGGATTGCACTGATGCGAGCCCAGCGCAAGTTTCGGCCATACTAGGTTGTGCTGAGCTGTTCTTCTTCAGGTGCCTGTGCTGGAGAGAGTAGGAGAGATGCCTACTGACTCCATTTGTCAAAGGATTTTGAGGAATTAAGGCAGCTTTGGGTTGCCTCTACCTTTGGATCTGAAACGGGAGGTCCAGCAACTGCTGCTGGAGGAGAGTTCCCTTTACTTGCACCAGTATCTTCCTGCTCTTTTGTCATTCAGCCCCATGGCACCACTTCTCAAGGTGCTCAGGTCAAGGGGCTGAGGCATATCCTGTGACAACCTGTATCTCCCTGCCACCCAAAACTACACCTCCTAAAAGTTGGTGAAAACTGGGATTGATCTAGCACAGCCTCTGCAGGGGCAGGGAATGGCTGAAGAACTGTAAATAAACTGTTGCTACTGTTTTCAGAACATGGGAATGCTTCTCTCTCCCCTCTGGTCTCCTGTGGGAAACAGCTTCCTGTGTGCTGGGGTGGTGGTAAAAATTCTGGCTTGTAACCTGGTGCTCCTTTGCACATTTTTTTGAAGGAATGAGGAGGGAAGTGACTTTAGGAAAAACCTAACTGTGACTTGTCACAAGGAAAGATCAGTGGTTTGGTAGAGAGCCCTACCCCTTCTCTTGGTGATTCCCTCCATGGCCAAGTGTTGCAGTGCCTAGTCATCCAGCTGTGCATGGAGCTCTGCAGCCATGTCTAGGCCATGGGAATTTCCTAATACCCAGCACTGTTGCAAGAACAAATGTCACTTTGAGCAGCAGGTCTGAAAGGAAAAACCAGACTCTCCACGCCCTGTTTCCACTTAACCTGTCCCCAGCCCACAGAAGGCAGGTAAGGATGGCACCAGCCATGTTTAGGTGTGGGGCAATGGTTTTGTGCTGCTCCTATAGCATTTGTGCAGCTCTGGAATAGTGGGAGGTCTGTGATCAAAGTAACCCACCCAGTCCCAGGCTTTTACACATTTATTTTACAATCTGCAGCCTCACTAGAGATGTGACCATGAATGTAAGGTGGAAACGGTGGTAAATTCCAGAGAGCTGAGATAAAATGTATTTACCCTCTCCTAAAAAACTGACTGCAAATACAGTTTGCATTGCTTGCAGAGATGACAGGCCTGCCTGCTTCAGTGGGATTTTGCATCAATTTAACTGGGTGGCAGATCCTTAATAAGGCCTACCTAAGGCAGACAGTGTGTAAAAATGCTGCCTCCCAAGATGCATTTTAGCTGCCTGGGTGAGCGGCCTGAAAGAGAAAGGAGGTTTGTTCTATAGAGTCAAGAAGATGGACTTAACATTGGAATATTAATCTTTATTTAGGACAGAAATTGTCTCTGCCAACTTTTCCATAATTTGTAGTTCTCCCAGCTGCTTCAGATAGAGGATTAAGGATTCTCTAACATTCATTAAAATGGCCTTCTCTGCACGGGTGAGCTCTTATTTAAGCCGATTCTTAAACAGTAGTTCTCACAATGGAACAGAGACACTGAGGCCCTCTAAGCTCAGGCATCTATGGAAGTAAGCAGAGAAACAGAACACTTTCCTTGTTTTTCAGCAGGTTAAATCCTGGGAGCAGCCTGTCTGCACCATCCTCAGGTAGAAGGCAAGATGAGCCACCTCTATTGCAGTGCCAAAGCTGGGGAGCTGCTGCTGTCACAGATGATGCCTCTGCCTTGTGTTCTGCTCTGTTTCAGGGTACACGTTTGGAGTAAGCCATGGGGAAGGCCACTCTGGGCCTCTATCCCTGTACTCACAGAGCTGGAAGTAGAGCAAGGATTCCTTCTCCCTGTGGCAAATGAGATATTTTGCTCAGCTCTCCTTCAGAGTACCCCTGGCAGACCTGCTTCCACCCTGCAGTGAGCTAAGCATAGGAAAGATTATCACAATCTAATGCTGGATGTGAAGTAGGAATGGTGACAATTCTAGAGCTTGCTTGTTAGCTCCCAGTTCTCCTGGACTGCTGCAACTGTGAGCGCTTCCTAGAGTCTGGCCCTGGTGTTCTGTGCTGTCAGGAAGTTGCTGATGATCCCAGATACCACCTCGGGCTCATTCAGGTGCACAAAATGACTCCCAGGCACTTCTGCTAGCTGGATATGCTGGAGGGAAAGAACACAAGAAGATGTTAAGATGTGGACCAGGAAAGTGTTCCCTGAAGCACACACTGCTGTGTGACACTCGTAGGAAGGGACAGAGCAAGTGAGGCAGGACGGAGATGGGAGGACCAGGGAAGAGCTGGATCCAGAGGGCAGTACTAACTTGGGACTTTGGCAGCAGTAACAAAGTTGACTTCCTCCCCTGACTGCACACACTCCCCCACCCCCTTCCCCATGTGAGGGCTGTGCTGTTCAGGACAAATCACCTCGTGGAGGGTGTCCACCAAGGTCAGCTGCTTCCCAGCTGCTGCTCCCAGGTTGGTGGCCAGTCGAGGTGCAAGGATGACATTTACTCTCACCTCTTTGAGGTTGGACTCGAATGCCTCCTGCAGGGCTTTCACAAAGTGATTTCTGCTCGGTAGGTTGTGTGGTACCAAGAGTCCATCTTGTGATCTGAAAACAACAGTGAGGCTCAGTTCAGCACCCAGTGTGCCTCCATTTGTCTTTGTGGCTGTCCTGGGCAGAATCCGTGTTCCCAAGACAGTAGGGTGACAAACCCAGCTGTTCTTTCCAGGCTGCTCATAAGCAGCAGGTGACAGGGCCATACATGGTAGTCAGAGTGCACCACACAGCTTGGCTAAGCAGCCATTTTATATCAAACTAAAAGGTGTAAAACCTTGGGTGACTGCCTAGTGGTATCAGAGTGGGGACTGGCTAAATATTGGCCTCCCAGGGCTGGCTCTGTAACTGGTCTGAAAACATCATTCCCTTCTCTGCCTTCTGAAAACATCATTCCCATGCTCTGCCTTCTGCTCTTAACTTCTTCCTTCCTTAGAGTTTCCACCTCTCCCCTCAGTCCATTCTGCCTCCCTTTGCTGCTTATTTAACCAAGTTATGCCCTGCTCAGAGAGGGAGGTACCAGGGCAGTTGCCCTGGAGAAGTCAGCATTACATCTCCTGCAGAGCTAAGATCGTGCTGTCTCCTACTGTGCTGGTCATGGGACAAGCAGACATCTCAGGCTCAGTGGCATTTCTGTGGCACAGAGGACTTGACCGCAGCACAATATTACATTTCTGGACAAGCAGGAATAACCTGAAGCAGTTAGGATATTAAAACAGATCAGGGAAGTCAAAACTGTACCTCTTTTCTCAACTGCTAGCACTTCTTGTTTTCTAGACAATCTTCTAACAGCACCCCACCAGCCAAGATAGCCAGAACCCTGCACACCTTGGCCTCGAAGGAGATGGGAAAAGGCAGAGGACGACTCGCAGAACAAGCTGCGCACCCAGACAGCTTAACAACTTCGCAAGCCACTGGCCCTGTCCCCAGAGCTGCTCGCCCCAGGTGCCACAGGAGAGAGCTTGCAGGAGCTTAGTCAGACCAGGGGCTTCAGGAGCAGCTGGAGGAGATGGAGACTGCTGTAGTTGCACCTGTTTGCTCAAGCAAGAGGTTTTGGAGTCTGGAGAAGGGGGCAGGCTGGGTTCCTGACTGGGGTAGAGTCAGGTCAGGAGGACAGCAAGCAGGTGTGGTGCTGTGGAGGGTCACGTATTTGCCAGGGTGGCCCCTTGCTGCAGTGCCAAGGAATGGAAAGTTGTGAGGTGGGATTGTGAAGCCAAGATCATGGGGAAGATGGGGCAGGACTAACATTTCCTCAGTCAGCCTTGCACCAGGGAGTCCCAGCCTGAAAGCAGAGTGCCAGGCTGGGAGGATGTTCCAGTTGCTGTCTGCCTTCTCCAGGAGCCTACCCAACTGAGGGCAGTGGTGGGGAACTAGGAAATACTTTTCACATGTGAAGCTGTACTGTTACACCAGCTGGCCAAAAGCCTGGATGACTAGTGTAGAGGAAGGGGTAGTGGAGGACTCCTTCCTAGCCTTCATTCCTTCCACTGAGGGAGATAGCAAGGGTTGGTACGGTTTGCGCCTCACTCACATAATGATGAGAACACGGTCCTGGATCTTCTGCAGGAGCTTCACACACTGCTCCACTGTGAAGAACTCTCGACTCTGCTGCAGGTGCAAAGAGAGGGAAAGTGTCAAAGCTCAGGGACAGCAGCTGGGGGCAGAGGGTATCCCCAAGCTCTCCTGCACAAGTAGCTCTGAAGGTGGAAGTAACTGTGGCCCTGAAGCTTCCATGCTGGGACATGACAAGCATCCAGGCTGCACACAGGAGTAGATGGCTCTGCAAAGGCTCCTTCTGTCCAGCTGTGTTTCAGGGCTGCCAACAACATTGCCTGCTGGGCTGCAGCACATATGGGAATGATCTCATAGAGAAAAGCTTTAAAAATCATTTTACTAAAAAAGAGAGAGTACATTACCGTGGCTTCCATATCTTGGCAGTAGCACAGATAGAGGAAGCCCTAATTGCTTAAAAGTGGCACAAAACTATCAAAATAGCAAACCTAAGGACTTTGTTCCACTCTCCTTCTTATTCAGGTCACCTGACAAGCTGACAGAAAGCATCCATCCATCTGCTGCCTGAAGAGTTATAACAGTAGGAAAATGTGGCCAGGAGGCCTTGGGGCAGAGGAACTTCTAAAAAAACAAACAGTAACATTTTCCAGTGACTCTGTAAGCTGAATCAATGATCAAGTGCAGGCTCTTTTAAAAGCAGCATTTAAAGGACATGTGGGAATTCGGGAAGCAGAAAGTAAGCAGCTGGGTGGAGGCAGGGCCTAGCTCGGTGAGCAGGCATCCTCTGTGTGAGTGTTCTGTAAGCTCAGGGCTCCGAAGTAGCAGGGGGCATGTCAGAAGAGCAGTGCTCACCGTACGGACTCTCATGTCTCTGTTATACACCAGTCCTGGAAAGAAAAAAGCAGAAGGTTTTCTTAGGAGCAGGAGTTGTTCGGTTTTAACTCACTTTTGGGGTCTGCCCAAGACTTTCTGAGATAGGAAGAACAGGATTCAAATTTCTCCTTTTTTAAAAATTTATTTTCTTTAGCTGTTTTAGGATTTGAGCACCAAACCCAGCTGCGGGGAATGGAGAACTGTGCCTCCAGACCTAATTGATCCCATCCAGGCTGTGTAAATCTGTAGCTAGAGCACCCTGTACCCTAAAGAAGACAATGGCTGTTGGCACCAGTCCCTTCCCACACCCAGCAGTGGCCCAGCACCACACAGCCCCTTACCAGCGGGTGTCTCAGTTGCTCCTCGCTGCAGCAGGATTGCCCCACCCTCTGCTGTCAGATGGCTGTTTGCTTCTAAAAGCCTGAGGGAGACATGGCAGAGAGATTGTGACACTGGAAAAAGGGATGAAGTGAAGCAAAAATGCCATGACAAGGTGACAGTGAGCTCTCAGGCTGCTTCAGAAAGGAGCAGGAAGAAGCAGCAGTTTCTGGCAGCAGAAGCAAAAGGTCATGCTGGGATTCCAGAAAAGGACTTGAAACGTGAAATGCAGGGATAGTTTTCCTTTCTCATTTGTGCAGCTGTAACTCTGTCAAGGTGAGGGCAGGCAGTAACTGAAGAGGATGGATGGGAACCCACCTCTGCAACGCTGCTTCGGGGCTCCGTGCTTTGGGAGTTTGCTGCTTTGCCTCCAGACTCAGTAGTCTGTCGATCACCCTCCTTTTTGATTTCAGCCATCCCTCAGTGTCCTGAAACACAGAGAGGTAGGGAAGAGGAGTAACCCCTTTCTTCTGAGTGATTTTACCCCTTATTGGAGAGCGGAAGAGAGAATTTCACTCTTCAACATCCCTCAGAACTGGTATCAGTTATGGGTATCTTATTAAAAATAACTCCCATAATTTCTGGGAGATAGTCCATTTTAAATAAATACAGCAATAGTGCTGTAATTAACTTATTAACCTTTTATCCTTGCCATCTTTTCTAACCCTTCCTACCTCACTTCTGAGTTGAGGACAACTCTCCAAAGTTTGGTATTTTTTGTCTCTCTGAACTAGTTTTGTCTCTGTGAACCACTATTGCCAGCGAAAGCTCCAGCATCTGGTAGCAATGATGGCAAGGTGGGAATGTAGCTTTAGGAACAGAAAAAAATCTACCAATCTTTTACCCAGGTCACCCAACATGCTGTTGGCAAAAAGATAACCTTAGCTGGCAGTTGCCTGGACAGAGGTTCCAGTTTCCTTTGTTCAAGGGCTTGGCACAGACAAGAAAATTTCAGTGCTAAGGGACTGCAGGATGTGGAGCTCTAGCAAGTGTTCCCCAAGGGCCACCCTAAGGACAGACTTCAGTCTGTGCAACAAGGAGCAGATCAGTGCCTGCCAAAAGGAAGAGCCCTAGGACTTGTGTGACCTGCCAGGAAGTGGTCACATCAGTGCTTTCTCTGAACAAGTGAGGAAAAGAAAAAAACCATATTTTTATATTTTAAAAAAGTGAAGGGAAGGACACATGAGCTCTAACCTCTGGAGCTAGAAGAAAGCCAAGACTTTCCAGCAGGATCAGCTTGTCCACCATCTCAGGATAAAGGAAACAGAACTGAGGAGAGATGAAACAATAAGAAAATGAAAAGCTGAGCACTGAGTGATGTCTATCCTGCTGCATGGGAGAGGGGTCAGGGAAGGACCTCTCCTCCCCTGAGATCCAGGTCTGCCCTTTCATTTCTGTCCTATTTGTTGTTGCAGCTGCAGAAATCAACCCCATGAAGAAATGGTGCTTTACTCACCATTCCTGCCACAGCCCCACCTGCAAAGAAGAAAAGTGTGCTCAGTAATGCATAGAACAGCCCCTGGTAACAGAAATTCACCTTCTTCACAGCAGGAGCCACCTCAGAAATAAAAATGTGCATTGTACCATGGGACAAAACCCCAGTACAGAGGAGAGCTCTCCCAGCCCGCAACATGCAGGCAGAGACCAGGGCTGTTGACCTGCTGTGTTCCCCATCTTGTGCCTCATTTTCACCTCCCTCAGACAGCAAAGGCCAAGGAGGAGTTACTGTTTAAAATGTTTTGGTGTGCAGGTCCTGTTAGCTGTGACCACAGCAGCCCTGGGAAACAAACTCCAAATTGCGGCAAAATCAAATAATATTCCAAGCTCAAAGGAATGGATCCTGGAGTCCAGTTCCCCTCATGCAGCTTTACAGCCCACCAAATGGGCTGTCTGTTCCCAGGCTTTGTGGGGACCAGGCAGGAAGGCCTGCTGTGAATTCTCCTGCATAGACCACCCCCCTTTGCCAATCACTGTTCTGTCCTGTGAGTGGGGGAAATGCTCACAGCAAGAGTTACCACTGTCTGTACTGCAGGGTCTTGAAAACAGGCATTTCAAACACAGGCAGAGATTTCTGAATCACTCAAGCAGGAACCTTGTACTTGGCATAATATAATAAATATTCCAACCCAGCTCCTAGCAGCATGTCTTGGAAGTTAATTATCTACTGCTTTCTATTAATCTCACAGTTTACAAGGACTAGAGCCACTTACCCATACTGTGACCCATCAGGGTGAACCGTCTCCACTGCAAGGCTAAATGGCAAAAGAGAAAAACAGACAGTGCTGCATTAGAAACCAGAGCAGCAATATCTTGCTGCTTCTCTACTGACATGGGCCCTTTCTCCCAGGAGGGCTTTTGCACTACCACATTTGCTTCTTAATCCAGAAACTAAGCAGCTAAGTGGGCCGGTTTTGAAGAGCATTTACCACCTCATTTTCATGGTAGTTAAGTCATACAGCTCTCAAGTTCTCTCTATATGTCAAACAAACTCCAGCAAAGTCCCATTCACGGCCAGATACTAGACTGGCAAGAAGCAGAGGAGCCTGACTGGGTAGCATCTGGTGGAAGAGAGAAACCTTTACAGAGCATCCTGCTGCAGGGCATTCTGCAAGACATGTGAGGACACAGAGCCAGGTATGCTGCATTGAGGGCAGTATGATTCAAAGTGAAAGCTTTCTGCACCATTTAGCACATCAGGCTCTTCAGTCCATTTTTAGGGCACTCTGGGAGGCTTATAGGAAAATACAGCTTTATCAGTGCTGCCCATCTGAAATAGACCTCACTGAAAGATGGGATTTACCCTCTGAGAGCTTCTAGAGGCTCTTTTGTGTACTGAATGCGGAATCTAAAATCACACATGCCAGATATGCAGATGGACAGTTACAGCAGGAATTATTAGGAGTACAAGACACTTTGACTTTCAGATTTCTTTGCATGGTACTAAAGCAAGTAGTAGACTGCCATCAGGGAGAACCAGAAGTTTCCAATTTACACCTAACACTGGTTAGGGGTCACTGCTTAAAAAAAGCCAGTCTGGCATTTTTTTAGTTGCATTGCAAACCATTTAGTTGCATCCACCCCTTCACCACTACAGCTTTTTTAGTACAGAAACACACTAGCAGCAAAGTGTGGGGAACTGAAAGTGCTGCTTGCTTGTTGGAAAGAGCAGGACCAATACAGCAGCCCCTCTACAAGCACCCCTCGAGGGTTCCTTCCAGTACTCACCTGCTGCCACCCGGCGCACATCGATCACATAATCTAGGAAATGGTAGGGGCAGCCTGCAGGTCGGTGGGAGGACAAACCATGGCCAGAAAAATCCATTGCCACATAATAACAACCTGAAAGGGAAAGAGGATGAGATGTGCAGCCCAGCCACACAACACAATCCATCCTGACGAGCCACACCTACCTCTGGGGAGCAGTGGAATGAGCTTGTCAAAGGTGTTGGCATTGTCCAACCAGCCATGCAAACACAGCACAGGGTGTCCCTCTGAGGGTCCCCAGGCCTTGGCTGCCACATGTCCCCAGGGCACAGGGAACTTCAACTCTGAGAACATGCCCAAAACAGGGTGATGTCCTTGGAGAGTCACGTACTCTGAGAAGGTCCCAGGGGTCTTGTTAATGGTCTAGAGCTCTGAAAAGAGTAATACAGGTCTTTAGTAACTCACCAGTCTCCTGTGGTCTTAATTAGCAGCTTGATGATTTATAGCTCCCCATTCAACATCCCAAGCTGCCGTTCCTGACTGTCTGTTTGGGGAATCCTCCTCCCAGCACGTACTAGCTATGCTCCTAGGAAGAAATAAGCTTTCCCTGTGCAGGAGGAGAAAGCCTTCTCTGTGTCTCTGCAGCAGCTGCAGCCTGACCAGAAGGCACAGGAGATCTGGCAAGAGGGAACCATGCAGAATTCCCCCAGCTAGCTGCAGTCAGCCAGGCACCTGTCCTGAGCCAAGAAGACAGTTTGGGGAATAAGGATGCTGCCTCCAACATTAGATTGTTACCACCTTGCCCTCTTTTACCTTGGTGCTTCTCTTTCGCTCTACTGCTTGGCAATTTGGCTGGAGCAGCTGGCTCCATGCTGCACAGCAGGTCACTGCTGCCACTTGCCTGTGCACCCCTCAGGGTCAGGGATTTTGCATGGGAAATGGGTCCACAACCTGCCAGGCAGTTGCTCAATCTCAAACCATCTCATTTACCTGGCAATTACTGACCCTTGCTCAAGTACCAGCTCCTGAGTGAACCCAGCCTCTGGCGACCTTCCAATGGTGGCTTAAACATTTCCCTTTCACCCACAAGCCACAGGCAACCTGACTATCTCCAAGTCTTTCATGTCATATCCCCTTCCAAGTGACTTGTCTTGCGTATCTGCTCCCTTAATTAGCCCTCTGAGACTATACAGCAATTAAATCACTCTACAGCAAGTCCCCCCGGAGCCCATGCCTCTCTAAGGAGTGAGGATAGAGGGGGTCGGCTGCTGTCAGGGCCCTGATGGTCCCAATGAGCCAAGCCTGGGGCTCCCCATGAGTGTGTTTAAGCTCGGCCCAGGACCAGCCGCAGCAGTGCTGCAGCAGTGCCGGTGTCCCTCAGCAACGCCCTCGCCGCAGGAACCGTGGCCCAGCCTGCTGATCACGGGGCTGTGTCTGATCCCAGCTGCCCTCGCCGGGCCAGATCCTGACAAACAACCGTGGGCTGACTTCCCATAGTGTGACCATGGACCTGCCCTGTCCTGAGGGCCCAGGCTCCTGGCAGAGCCTGATGGCCCTCCCAGGCAGTCCTGTCTGGGCCCAGCGGGGCTCCGGCCCTGGGATCCCCCCGGCCCCGGGCTAAGGCCTCCCTGGGCGGGCAGGAGGCGCCGCTAGACCCGGGCCTTCGCCTCGGGGCGCCCTGGAGCGCCGGCTCCCGGTCCTGCTCCCGGCCCCGGGGAAGGGCTGCCCGGGGACCGACCTCCGGCCGGCGCCGAGAGCAGACCCCGGAACGCCACGGCCGACCCGGCCCCCTCTCCCCTCGCCGCCCTCCCGCGACGCCCCGGCCCCCTCCTACCGCTCCGCGAGGCCGGACCGGCTGAGCAGAGGCGGCGGCAGGGCCGGGCAGGGCAGGGCCGGGCCGGCTGCACCGCCCCGCTGCCCGCCTCCCTGGGGCGCCCGGCCCCCGCCTCTGACTGCGTCGGGCTCGGAAAGAGGAACGGGAACCTAACGATGGCTGTGGGGTCTGGAGCTGCGAACAACCTCCTGGGCGTGATGGGAATCTCTGAGGAGTCGAAATCAAGGAAGTATGGCTGCATCCTTGACTACCTCCAGGACACAGTACTGACGATGGAAACTGCCTGTACTGTGGTGACGCAGTGTGAGATGTTTTAACTGTGACCCAGGAGCTTCATATTGACATCAAACGGGCCCAGTGCTTGACACTGACACTGAACTTCTGTCACTCTCTGATAGAGAGACTCTTCTGAACTCCTAACGCTTGCCAGAATCGTGTTGCTTCAGGGACAAGAGTCACCCTCCCATACTGTGACCCATTGCAGTGAACTGACTCTACTACAGGGCCACAGACACACAGGAGACAGCACTGCCTCAGCCACTCCACTCCTCTTCTGCAAAAACAGAAAAAAAACCAGACCCCTCTCAGATGGAGAGGTTTTTATATGGTTTGCCTCATTAATTGCCCAAAAAGGTGATGTCTGCATAGACCAAGTTTCAAGGAAGCCAATACCCAAGTATGGCTACTTGCTGGTGCCTCTCATTCATCCAGCAGGCAGTCTGCTAAGCCTAATGCAGACCACAACCATTCCTCTTCAGTCGAGGACTCTGCGGTCAAAGTAAGCAAAGTCAAATCGCACTGTGAGCAGTGGGACCCCTTGCTGGAACAGTTGAGGGAAGCAGAATTAATGTATGTTCTTAGGGAATCATTTTTATATTGGTAACTGGAAGCCCTATACTCAGTTCAGCACATCAGTCTCCTAAATTACACAATATATTTTCAGAATAGCCTAAAAAGCTTGAAAGAAACCAGTGTAGAAGCTTAGAGCCCTATTTCTCCTGCCTACCTCTAACTCATCCTGGCAAAATGGGCTCTGCACCACAGCAGTTGAAACATAACCTTGGGGATCCATCACTGAGAAGAAACAAGAGCACTATGCAGCTCACAGCCTGCTCTCCATGTGAGCCATTAGAAAGGAAATCAGAACATGAATTTTTACAGGTTTGCAACATGAATTTTTACAGGTCCAGTGCCTTGCTTTTTCTTAAGCCTCCATACTGAAGGAGCAAGGAAAGCAGACTACAAGGGCTGCTTGGAGAAGGGCTACAAGGAGAAGGCCACAGTAGCTTCTACAGCTTCTTTCCTACAACTTTCAGAGGTGGGTGGCTGATTACAAAAGGTGAAAAGCAAGAGACAGCTTGGCAGAACAGATTTGTAAAATGCACTCAATAATAATGAACAATAATCAAATAGCGGCTGTGGCTAATAGAGGGCAGGGCCCTCCTGTGAATTCCTGGAATTCCTCCTAAAGAAGCCACCAGACGGCAGTGTAATTGTTAGGCAATGTAATTGTTAGGCAGTGGCTGCTGCTAGGCTTGTGGTTCTGCAGTGTATGGCATGACTGATAAGGAAGAGGACCTGCATCATGAGAAGTTATGTGGACTGTTGGCACACACTCCAGTGGTTGGTGGGACAATGGGTCATGGCCAGGAAAATCCA
This sequence comes from Agelaius phoeniceus, assembly GCF_051311805.1. Lineage (NCBI taxonomy): Eukaryota > Metazoa > Chordata > Aves > Passeriformes > Icteridae > Agelaius > Agelaius phoeniceus. The sequence continues at coordinate 25,397,764 of NC_135269.1, read as the reverse complement.
TTGCCACTCATGAGCCAGACTCACTTCTGGGGAGCAGTGAAATGAGCCCACTGAAGGTGGTGGCAGTGTCCAGCCAGCCATGCAAGCACAGCACAGATTGTCCCCAGGCCTGGGCTACCACCTGTGCTTGGAGCATAGGGAACTTCACCTCCAAGAACTTGTACCCACAAGGAACATCCCCTGAGAGCTACATGCTGGAGCTCTACCTGACCTCTACCTAATACCAGTTTTTGGGCACAAGCCTTGTTTGGGAGAATCCGGGGATCCTGCTGTAAATGCTTGCCCTGGCAGTATATGCATCACCACCCACAGGTCTTGGACCACCACACTGGGCTCTCTCCCCCATTCCAGCAGCCAGTAGGATCCGGGCTCTTGTTGCTTTGGGTCACAGAGATTATTCTGGGACTCAGGTGGGAATAATGCACTCTCTAGTGACACTGGACTCCTGTGACCTGCATCCTAAATCGCTTCTAGTAGGAGGCTCCATCAGCAACCGCCTGATGGGAAAGGAAGCATTCCTCACAGAAATGATCAGGAGCAGGTGATTTCAGTTAGAGCTCCTAGTGGAGAAGATTGCACTGGGATGTGCTCTGTGCCCTCCCCTCAGTGGCAAGACTGTCACCCTATCAGCCAAAGCCATATTGTTGAGCTGTCCTCCAGGTCCCTCATACCTTCTCTAGTGATGCTACTCACCCCTCTAAAAGAGCAGCCCAACATTCTACAAGACTGTGCATCTCCCCCAGCACAGCCTGGAAAACCTCCCAGGGGGAGGGCCCTATGCAGGATGCACAGCAGAATTTGGATGGCTCAGTGAATTCATTTTGCTGTCTCTACTTCTAGTAAGTGCCACAGGCCACTGCAGTGGAATTGCTGCTTGTAGAGAACCAAACTGGATTCCACCTGGAAAGGTGCTGAGGTGTTGGCTGGGCTAACTGGATTGGTGGTAAGAAAGGCTGGTTTTGAGTAAAGAACTGTGAGTTAGTGTGAGATATCCCATGTGCTTAGCAAAGGGTAATTTAACCTCTGTGTCCTTGCAAAGGAGCAGGGTACCTGCAAGGGTGAACACTGAGACATGCAAAACTGTTATGCTCCACTGACTTGGAACAGCATTGATCAGTTTGTGCTAGCTGCAGATCTGGTGAGGAAACTTTAAGTACAGCAGATTGATTGCTACCAGGGGACAAATTCCCCATAGCTGGTTGGATTCGAGCACTGAAGTACTGACATATTGATCTATTTATGTTGATTTATTAGTCATAGTCCTGTACCCCAATTTCTCTTGTGTGGTTATACAAATAAAAAAAAAAAGCATGCTATTGCTAGCTTAACTGATTTCTTTCAAAGGATATATAGAGGACACACCTCTATATAAAGCCCCATGTTGTGAGCATATGCTGCAATCTATAGGGGACAGGAAAATTAAAGTGATCACAGGCAAGCATGTTATCATGCAAGCAGCTCCAACATGCTGGCTCACAGGCTTAAGTTTGAGCTCCAGCTACAAATCTTGCTTGCCTTGGAGATGGTCCCAGGAAGTCTCAAGAGTTTAAATGAGCTCCCCAGGTAGGAAGAGATGGGGTAGGATATCATTCCATGATCTCTGGGCTCTGCTCAACAGCAACAGACTCATCCAGGTACCTTTTGTGGTGTACTTTTTCTTTGGTTTTCCCTAATTTCTTGTAGAATTTCATTTATGTGAATTTCTGATTGAAAAAGTTGCTTACATATTAAGTGCAAAACAAATGCTGTGATGGCTTAGATTGGTTTCTCCCCCTTGCTTCAGATCTGTTGTGTTCCTTGTTTATTGGCATCATGCTGTAACCAACTGAGCTAAACTCAATTTTTCCAGAGCTCTCCAGCTGTGCAGAAGGTGGGAGAGACAAAGAGATGCTGGCTCTTTACCCACCACAGTCTGAGGCCAATATGATAATTTAAATGGAAATCTTTGTTTTAAGCCAAGCAATGAGTGGTTGAAAAAGTGAAGTGCATCTACTTCAGGGATTCACCTGCAGCATAATTTGGGTAGTGGGGCTGCTGGGGTGTTAAATCATTCCCACATGAACCACTACCATTCAGCTGGAAGCAGCCCCAGGCACACACCATGCATCAGGTCCAAGTGGTGCACATTTATATCACTTTATTTGCAGCTAATGAAATGGCTAGAAACATTTATTGCATATAAATTATATATGAGCACCCATCATATAAATAAACTCTTTCCAGTCTCTGCTTTCCATTTCCTCCTTAATCAGAAAGTCTATTATATTTGGGACAGATTCAGGAGTCTCTGCTGGTTCCCATCCCCTGGGCCTGTTTAGATTAACTTGAGAGGTGAGCTACTCTCCAGATCTCTACAAACCCCATACCCACCTTTAGAGCATGCACCTATTTTAATGTATGAAGTGGCAGGGGAAGAAGAGAAGTTTCTCTCCAGCTCTTGTCTAGATTTAACCATCTTTCACTTGGAAAATCTGGCAGATTCCCCATAGGCTGAGATTAAATAATAGTGAAAACCATAAGTAATCTGACACTTGTAATTACAGGCCTACCAGCTCCTTATTGACCTCAGACAGAATAAGGAAATAGCAGGTACTAGGATCATTTAAAAACAAGGGAAAAGTTCTAGTTAACACTAAGTCTCATGTGTTTATGGAAAAGAATCTATAAAACTGCTTGGGAAGTTTTGGAGATATAAGTTACAGATTTGGGTTATGGATTTGGCTGACAAAAGTAAAAACTGTTGAAGTAATAGCTCTCCAACAAGGAAATGGATACAATCTTACACTGTGTTTTGATTTTTAAAACATTGGAATGATACCAAATTAACACATTTTGTAGTAATCGGACTAAGAATGGACTAGGCAGCAAGTGTCAAAATATTAAAGTTGATACAAGCATGTAAGGGGGGATTTTGAAACAGTCCAATGGTGAGTTATTCCACCCGGGCCACACTTTTGATCTGGCCATGCTGTTTGTGGAAGAAGTGACTCTGGTGAAGGGCTGACTCAGAGCAGAGCAGCAGCTGAGTGTGAGCCCCCAGTGCAGTCTGACAGGCTCATTCCATTCCCTGATGTACAAGCAGGGAATGAGGAACAGGTGTAATGAGATTATATTGCAGGAGATTATATTGTGTGTGCTAATTCCATGGAGGTGATTACTGGTGTGAAAGAACTCCCAGTTTTGACAGCTATGATTCAATGAGGAAGGGAACAAGTTGGAGAGGCTTCCTGGCAGAGCTTTAAGGCCTGTTAAGGAGTTGGAAGACATTTTATGAGAGAGAAGCATTTAGGACCAACATGATCAATGCCTTGGTATACCTATGTAGCATTGCATTTTTGCTCCTCCAGTTGTCACACTGCCTAACAATGGCACAAGAAAAAAACAGTCTAGAGACAAGTTATACATTCGATAATGGAGAGAGGAGTTAAATACTTGAGGGGTTTACTTAGGGTGCTGGCAGCTTTCCAACCATTGGCAGTTTTTTAATGAAGATGGGATGTTTAACAAAACAACAATGATTAATGTGACAGAGTTCTCTGTCCTGTGATCAACTGGAAAGCAGAGTGGTCTGGAAGTTAGTTTACTGCAATAGACACTGCTGTCAGATGGTACCAACCTGCAATGCTTTTGCTACAACTACTCCCAAAATTATAGTCCATAGCTGTACTCCTTGCATTTTACATTGTTTTACTTCATTTAGAGGCTTGGTTTCCTCAGCTGAGGAAGCCCCTGTTTCTAGGCCCAACAGTGACTCAGGACCTTTCTGCTATGGAGTCTCTGTCTCAGGCTGCTCCCTGCAAACAGCCTCTCCTGGCTGTTTTTGTCTGTTTTGGAGAAAAGCCTGAAGTGAGTGAACTTGGTGCCTGTGTCCTGTGAGTGGGATTCAGCATCACCACATGCCTCAGTGTGGGGGGGCAAATCTGGGAAAGCATGGGCAGGACTGAGGCTACATGTTCCAACTGAAGGATTCTGAGCAAAGGGATTTGGGCAAGATCCACCCATTTCGACTTCCAGTAACATGTCCTGAAAAGGTGGGATAACAAGGAGAGGCATTAGACCTCAAGGATACAATGAAATCCTTAACTGAGGATTTCACCTCCATGTCTGTTGGGCAGCAATGTTGGGAGAAGTCACCTGGGGTGGTCATGGATTTATGTGGCCACAAAGCCTCAAGGAGCTCACACCTGAGTCCAGTGGTGTGGTAGGCTGGTACCTCGTTTCCCCTGTCCCGGATTGTCCTCTACTGCTCCAGGGTGTTTGGCATGTAGGCAAGATTCAGAGGTGAGGGAATGGTTTGCTATACAGTTATAAAAGACTGCAGCTATTTAAATCTGGCCTAAATACCTTCCAGATTATACAGCCTGATCTTTGTTTGAAAACGCAGAAGTCGCTGTGTGCTGGGGTCTTCCTCCCCAAGTGACCCAGGGGCGTGGACTGGCAACGAGTGAGAGAACTCGCGCTCTGCGGCGGCCGTGGGGGAAAGCCGTGGCGGGAGCAGAGGGTGTTGCAGACTGGCACGAAGGCGCGCTGGCCGCGGTGCTCGCCGTGCCCCCTGCGCGGCTGGCTCCGGCTCCCCTGGCTCCATCCGTGCTCCGGGACACGGGGCACGGCCGGGCACGGCAGCGCCGCCGCTCCGTGCCGGGGCTGGCAGCCCGCAAGCCGCGGCACCCGGCTCCCGCAGCCGCGCTGGGTCACCGCGCTCCGGGCAGCCCCTGTACCTTCGCTTTCCTGGAAAGCAGTTTCTCTTCGTTACTGAGAAGAGCCCTGCTCTGGTAGAGGAAGGAGGGGCCTTGCCACCGCTTCATGCAAAGGGGACACTAGTTGTACTAATTTTTCTCATAAGAGTGGAACAAAACCAGCCTCTGCTCGCTCTAAACCACTGAAGGTGTTTGGTTTTGTTTGGTTGGGTTTTTTTGGGTTGTTTGTTTGTTGTTTTTTTTTTCCTGGGAGAGCAGAGGAACAGGGCTGGGGGATTTTTGTGTGTTGGTTTAGTCCTCCTGGCTCTCTCTTTTTGTGGTATTGGGTTTTTTTTCCTTCTTCTTAATGTTTTGCTGTTAGCACCTCCTAAAAGGAGGCTTTTAGCAAGTTAAAAGAGAGACCATCTCAAAAGGGGAGGAGAGGTCAAAAGGGAAAAACTACCTAAGACTGAATGCAATCAAACATTGTGCATTTTGTATTCTTTGCAGGTTGGACTTGCAGCACATCAGGAGATGGTGGCAGTCATTTCCTACCCACCCCACAAGCATCCTTCCATCCTCCTATCTGTACAAAATCTCAGGCACTGCCCACATCACCTCTCAACCCAGGGTACCCAGGCCTTCCGGTTGCTTTCTTCTCTCCCTTTCTTTCCCATTTAACCACCTGGCAGGAACCCCCCAGCTTGGGGCCCCGTGTCTGGGCCACTTGGTCAGCTACATTGTCAGGGCAGTTTCATATCCTACTCACATCCCATCCAGAAAGTCAGTGTCCACATCAGTGGGCAACAGCATGTTTGGGTCGTTGGAGCCCAGTAAGGCACTGAGATCCTAAGTAATTGGTCACCTGTGATGTGGAATTGGTGTTCCAGCCCCAGCTGAGCTTCCACACGCAGGTCTGCAAAGCTGAAGGGCAAGTCAGTACTGGATGATCTAATGTGTTCACTCATCTTCCCTCCTCTCTGCCCTCCATGTTCTTCTCCTTTGGTCTTTTGGTATCTTTTTTCCTTTCTTCTACAGATTTTCAATGTTTCATTATCTCCAGTTCTTTCCCCTCATCATATTATCCTCTCCCTTCCTCTGAGGCAATGTTTGCCTTTTGCTTTCCCAGAAAACCATCTTTATTCAGTAGTTTGCAATGACCTGACCCAAAATACTGTTCTTTTTCCCACACCTCCCAAAGTGACAGGAGTAAATAGGCAGACTGTGGCTCCTTCTACCTTATGCAAGATGTAAGGAATCTGCATGCTGAGAAGGAGTGAAGATGTTGGGGTGCTACTTACCAAAGACTTGGAGATTGCTGAAGAACAAGCAGAGAAACACCATAAAGTAGAACTATGATCCAAAGGTAGAATGAATTCAGACCTACTGCTCTCAGCAGCAGGACTTCAGAAAAAAACTCTCTGGAAATGGTTAATTCTGTCAGCAGCTCTATCAATTAATGCTTTCATGTTTAATGTGGTTTAAAGGGGATAGTGAGGGTATATGTATCAATATGCAGGGAAAAATTGAGGGGTAGGATAAAACTTGTAAATCCTAAGAACAAATCCTGGCACCTTCTTAGGAGCTATTCCTTGTCACACTGTCATCAGCATCCTGGGCATCTCAAAAACTGTTTTTAGGAGGGATCCAGAGATGCAGCAGTGGGCAGTGTTCAAATTAGCCTGCCTGTATTCTCACTGTCATTACACAAAGCCTTTCAGCTGATTGCCTTCTCCTCCTTCACTGCACCGGACATAAGCTATTTCAGCATTCTTGTGTTTTCCACCTATAATGAAGCCATCTCAGAGGTACCTTGATCCTGAAGACATTTTGGACCCTGTGGTTTAGATTTGAGCTTTGGAAAGCTGCGGTCAATGGTGCCATTGTGACATGTCCCACTGGCTTTTATGGCTGAAGATGATTGCTGAAATACACTTCAGCTGTAACTGCTGCCAGGTCACAGTTTCGAGTGGATGAGAGAAGTATGAGCAAGACCCACAGACAATCTCAGAGCAGTGAGGCTGGATGTTAACTTTTCACAGGCAAAGATGAAGAAGAAGAATAAAAGGTAGAATTAGACTAGGCCATTTAACATTAAGGCAAGGTGGCTGGAAGAGTCTATGAAGTCACCCAATAAATGTTATAAATATCCACAGAGGGAAACAGACTCCCGACTAGGCAACTGTAAAGCAAACCACAGGATATTTTTGAAGCTGCCATCCAAAAATACAAAGAAAAGTGTGACAAGCCTACTTAAAAACCAAAAATGGAACAGATGAGCATTTCATCCCTGCTGTGATTTAGAGCTCCAGTGGCAGGTCCTCCCACTGAAGCCGCTCTGAAAAATAATGAAGTGCTTTGCCCAGATTCTTATGGAAGTTCAGAAATTCTTCTGTGGTCAGCAACATCTTCATGTTGGTTGAAAGAAAAAACAAGAACTGATGTCTCAACACTCAGTGGAACTTCTGGCGAGGCTGAGGATCAGATTCAGCAGCGTTTCTGACTGCTTTATGCTTCCCGGCAATGCCAAGCTGCTGTAAAGCTTTTAGTCTGCTGCTCAAGCTGGAATTACAGCTGCTTTGCATCACTAGGCTAGTATAGAGCAGCCAGAGCACATCTGCGTTGGGCGTTTGTATAGAGCTTCTTCAACAGGGCAGTTCACCTGGTATGCACACACTAGGGAATGTGTGCAGCATCTAAAGAAAGTATGTAGGTGAAAAGAAAGTATGTAGGTGAATGAGAGCTCTGATGACATGATCAAATCATAGCTTCATTACAGGCTAGGCCTTTAAACTGTGAGGTTTGTACTCCAAAGTCTGAATTCCAAAGTTTATCTTTTCTTCTATTACATCTATTCTCTCTGAGCAGCAATATGCTCATATATTTAATATCATAACGTTTCTCTGCATTTGTAATTTTTTACGTGATTTCCAATATTTTAATTTGACCCACCAAGGCAACAGCGTACGTTTCGCGGCACGCTCCTCAAATGCGTATTACCCTGCCACACACGCTGTGCTTCCAGGGTGCCCGGTGTTCTGAGAGCTCCTGCAGTGTCCGAGAGGAGCTGGGAGAACTCTGGCCGGGAAGGTCGGGGCCGGCTCTCTGTTTTCCGCTGGTGTAAGAGCCCTCTGCGCCCCCCTCCCCGCCCCCATCGGCCCTGGACATTGCCCCTTCCCCGGCGCTTGGAGCCCCGCTGCCCCAGCCCCGCGCTGCAGGGCAGGGGATGGGGGCTGGGAGGAGGGGCAGAAGCCCGGACGGGCCGCCGCCTCCCCGGGCCGACACGTGGCTCCGGCGGGTCCTGGGGCTGGCGGATGCTGCGGTGCCGGCCCGGTGGGGTTCCTCTGCCAGTCTGCGGCGGAGGGGCTTTCACGGCATCCTTTTTCTTCCTTTCCTTTTTTCCTTTCTCTTTCCCGCCCCCCCCCCCCCCCCATCCGTCCAAGTTTTCTTTTACAAAAACCCAAACTTTTTTCTTCTTTACTTTTTTTTACTTTTCTTTTTTTTTTTTTTTTTTCCCTTGCAAGAGCCACGCCGTGGAAAGACGGCGTGGTGGAGGGAGAAACCCCTCCCCTTCCCCTCCCCCCGTGGCTCCTTCCTCGGAAAAGAAACATTTTGGGGGTTTCCTCCCCTCCTACCTCTCCCCTCCCTTCTGTGCCGCTCCGCTCCCCCGAGCCGAAGCCGCCGCTGCGGCGCCCGCCCGCCCCGCGGCCGAGGAGGGCCCGGCGGGGCAGCCTCGCCGCCCCCGGTAAGCCGCGCACCGGCCCCTTTGTGAGCAGAGGGGCCGGGGGGGGATGCGGGGAGCGGGGCCGCCTCCGTTTGGCTTCGGGGCGGGAGAGCGGCGGGGGCCGGGCCAGGCAGCGCCGCTGTTGCCCCGGCACTGAGCGCTCGCTCGCACCGGAGGCAGCGCCGCCCGCCCGTGGCCTCGGAGGTGCCGAGAGTAAGTTGTGCTGCGTTAACTGGAAGCGGCCTTTTTGGGGGGCGGGCTGCGAGGAGTCTGTCTGTCTGTCCGTCTGCTCCGATCTCCCCTTGGCTTGCGAGGAGGTGCAGCCCCCACTGATTTGGCTCCTGGGGGTGTTGGGGCCGCTCTTGGCTGGGAAGAAGAAACGTGTTGGAGCTTGGGGGGCTTTTCCCGAGGAGTCGAGGGAGATTTGGGGTGCCGGGATCTCACTGCCGGTCTTGAAGGGAGCCATGTGCTGTATTGGGGTGGCGGCGGGGTGCTGGGAGTAGCCTGGGAGGCTCCACGGGGACTGTCCTGCTGTCAAGGTGTTCTTCACGGCGTCAGGACAGGGAGCTCTTTCTTTTAAAGTGAAACCTGCAAATTATGTAATGTCTTAGATGGGTCTGTAGGGAAGCAGCCGCACAGGTCTGGGTAACTTGGTCTTCACAGCACTTCTTTCACGTAAAGCACTGGAGAAGCGATGCTCAGAGTGTTACACTTCGTCTTAGCTGGCAAAGGGAGCTGCCTGCCAGAAGTGAAGGCGTTACAGGGAAGAGGGGTAACTGTGAACCGGGGGTGTACATGCCCGGCTGGGGTTGCCTTGAAGGGCGGAGAAACTCGCCGTCCTCCAGACCTGGCACAGTCAGAACGCAGCCTCACACCTGCTGTTTCTCAGAAGATCAGTGCTGCGCGCCCATGAAAAGCCTCATCGCAAAGGTTATCGCTAAATCCTCCTTCTTTATGCAATCTGAGTCATGGTGCTCACAGCCATGCAGGATCCGCTACTCACTTTTTCCCACAAACACACGCGCTGTTACTGAGAATTTTGGAATGGTTACCGTGTAAAACCTCAGCTCATGCTACTCTTAGGTTTCTTTTTTTTTTTTTTTTTTTTTTTTTTTAAATTTAGTTTAAGTGTATATTACTTCTTGCTAAAACAGGCTGGGAAACAGGATCTGGATGAATCCCAGAGGTAGCTGAGAAGAACTCAAGAATGCTAAGTTAATGTTCCTGGCTTTTTTCTTCTCCTACATGGTGAAGAAGGGAGATGTGGCTTGACCATTGTTCTGGAAAGTTGAGGGTAAAGAGTATTGTTAGCAAGCTGCTATTTAGGACTATGTGGTCCAGACAGTGCCATTTACTAGTTCTAGTCCTTGCAGCTCTCAGAGAATTTAAATGAAAAACCCAGTCACATGTTGACCATACTCAACTCTGTAAAATGGTGTGGAATCGGAAATAACTAGTTTCCTGATGTTTCATTCTCTACTGACTGTGTCCTTAGGAAGGTATGCAAGCATATCTTCTTTCTCCAAACAACTGCAACTGCAATTCAGATGCTGTGTGAGTGTCAAATGGCCCATTCAGTCACAGCAGGGCAATGGTCATGTGCTTTAAAATCATGCACATGCACAGAAGTTTGTGAGACTGAGGCTGTATTATCACATAATGTTGCTTTTAGTTGAATCAAGTTACGATGAAATGTGGCCAGTGGCTGCAGATGAAGCCAAGCTTTGTTTCTGTGTTCATGAGTGATTCTGCTGGGTATGTGATTTAAAACATAGTTGTTGAAGTATGGATTCTTGTTCCCTTCAGAGGGGACGGCTCTTGGGCACAAACCCGCAGGATTACTGGGATGCCAACCTCCCACACAAGTTCCCATCTTTTCCTGAGTTAAACTGGGATCTGGGCCTTTGTTATTTCTGTGTTCCTTGTTAATATTCTGTATGTTGCATGTCCTTTAATAACCTGGCTTATCACTTACTTAAAAGTGGGGTTGAGTGGCAACACAGGGGTTTCCTGTAAGATTGTGTTGGAAGGCACGGGTAAACTGTGCTTGGGTCCCCAAAAATGGGCATAGAGGAGCACTAGGGAGAGGCTGAGCTTCTTCAGATCTTTCCAGGTGTGTGCCTCTGTCCTCACTGTGTCTGCTCAGAGAGGGCCAAATTCAGTTTCCAGATGACAGCTTCAAACATGCAGCCAGTGCCTCTTGCCCTCCTCAGTCCAGCTGGGATTTCTGTGAAGTTGGTGGTCGGTTTGTGCAAGGATAGAGCTGGGGCTGGGTGGTGTAAATTCTTAATTGCTGTCACTAATACTGTGGTTGCATTGCTGAGAAACAAAAAGGAGAAAATGTGCCTTTAGAGCTGTATTTTTTCCCTTGTTTCTCTTTTTCTCTGTCCCCACTGGGAATGTTTTGCTCTTTTCTCCTAGTTTTTCCCTGCAGCTCCTTGCCACCCGCTCTCCCCTTGCCACCCACAGGCTTCTCTGTCCTGATTTCTCCAGCCTTGGTTTGGTCAGCAATAAAGAGATAGTGCCAATACTTAAATATGACATCATTTGGTTCGGGTTGATACTGTGGTTAGATTAATAAAAGCTGTGGGGAGGTGGTGTGTTCCTGAGTTGTTATTCCAGGCCACTGCAGACCTCAGCTAGTGCTGCTTGCCAAAAGCTCACAAGATGGGAGAGGAAGGCACATGCATCTCTGTAACTTAAGATGTAGATGGTGTGAGAGCTGAGTAAGCCATACAGGAGCCATATATTTTAGAGAGTAAAGGTGTTAAGCGTGTATGTCATTAGGAGGCATATTTATTTAAAATAATGCAACTAAATGCTACATTAATTAGATCCTTGGTTACGTGTAAGTAGAGGCAGAGGCAGGTATGATAGCAACTTATCCCCTTTATCCTGTCAGTCTACTTCATTACAACCTACTCTTCTGGTTTGCATTTGTGCATATCCTGCATCCTTCTGCCTCAGTAAGGTATTTATTAGCTCACCATTTTGCTGAAATCTTTCTCAACCTTTTAAAAAAAGGTGCAGTGCTGTTTGATGTAGTAGGATTTGGTGACTTTGTGTTAGTGAGTGATCAAAATGATGAGTAGAATTCTTCCCCCTCTCCCCTCACCAAGTGTCAGGTTTCAAGTTAAGATTTAGAAGTGCGAGGTGTAGAAAATCCTACTTTTTAAACTTCTGGAACTCAATGCTTCTGTTCAATCAGTACTTAATAGTGTAAAAATGTAAATTCAGTTTCAGTAGAATGGCTAAATGCTGGTTTGTGTTGTCTTTGGAGACTTCAGGGCTGCCCCTTATTTTCATCCTCTTCAGTGGAGAAATGAAAAGGCCTGTGTGCACTTCACAGGAAATGAGTGTCTGATACAGGCTCGCAGGCTGCACATTTCCAAGAACCGCTCTCAAGGTATTTTGATAATGCACATTCTCTCTGCCTTCTCCCTTCCTGCTCCTCCTGCACTTTGTGTGCTTCTGCTTGTTCGCAAACACATGCAGAGTTGAGGGGAAGAATCAAATGGTGCCACTGTTAAGTTTGCAGATGGGTTCCTTTAGCTTTGTACTGGAGCAGGGGCTGGGAAAATTGGGACAAGCTGGCAGCATTCGGTTGCCTTTGTTGCAGAGGGTTTTTGTCCTTCCCCTCACTCCCTGCAAATGCTGAAAAAAATTTTGACTTCAGAATGTGACTTGTGCAACGAAGGAGTTTTTGCATGTATGTGATTCTGCAGTTCAGAAACAGTTTGGATCTACTTTCGTACTTCCTCAGTAGCAAAGTTTATTTGAAAACTTAGGCTAAAGCTAAGAAAATGAGTGTGGCTGTTAGCAGTTGGAAAATGCCAGAGATCTGCAATCTGTACTGTGTAGCTGGGCTTCTGCACATCCTGCTGAAGGCCCCTTGCTGAAGCTAAGGGGATTCAGCATAAGTTTGCCTCGGTTCGCACACCAGTGATGATAGCACAGGTTTGATTGTGCAGGAATGGATTGTTTGTGCTTTTTGACAGATCACCAGTGTTGTTCTTTATCCATATTTTAGTTCTACCTTGTATTCCGGTGAGATTTTGTGGTGTGGAAGGAGAGAAGTTGGAGCAGGAGAAACATTTACCGCTTTAGCAGTAAAGACTGAAATCTGCTGTTTGTGTAGGGTGCATGCCGATTTTCACGTAAGCAGATCCAAAGAAGAGGTGCTGTTCTTTTTAGTCATCAAAGAAAGAGGAAATCATGGACAGAGCTATTTTAACTCTGCACCAGGTCCATCGTTGATTCCTCATATTGACTTCATATGCCCTTGTTTACTACTTCAGTTTTGCACAAAGGACATTTATGCCTTGTGCTGGGCTCCCCTTAGTGTTATGTCAGGTTTGAATGGTTAAGAGATGTCTTAAAAAGGTGTTGCTCAAAACCCCAGCCCTTTGCTGCTGGATTCCTCTGCCTAAGGTCTGCTAAAGCATGACGTGGTGGGTACAGCATAGAAACAAAGCAAAGACATTTGAGAGGGAAGAGAAATGAGACTTCTCAGATCAGCTCTCTCACTTTCCCCAGTCTACATGATTGGAGTTTTTCCTTTTATGAGTTTTCAAATTAGTTACTTTTCAATCTTGGTTACCTTTGAACTTCCTCTCATCTGGTTTTCTGAAAGAATACAAAAAGAATGTCCTGATTGTACTGTATCTTTCTCTAGCATCCTCTTGTATATATATCTGCTCTCTAAACTGAGCAAGAAATTTCTCCAGTCTCTCTCTGTACAATTACATGTTGCTTCTTATTACCCATCTTCAGGCCTACCCTCTTTGTTTCAGCTCTGTATGTTTTTATTTCAGGTAACTAGAACTGACTGTATTCTCTTAGGTGGTGACATTATCGTTACATTCCCATCCATTTTGCACCCTCCCAGTCCCGCTTGCCTCTTGGTTTTTAAATGACTGCTTTTGCATTCGGAGCTGGAGCTTTCCTTAATGAACCCTCAGCACTGTTACTTGGCTCATTGGTCAGCTGCACCACTTAATTTATTGCTCTTGAAAAGATAGACCCAGCTGGTTTTTCTACAAGCCTGCGTGCATTTGCGTGTGTCAGGTCAGAGTCCTGCCTGACCTCCTGCTGCCTTCCTGCTGATGAATTTTTAATGACCTCTGACTTCTCTGTCCTGCAGGGAGTGAAGTGATTTTGTCACTGTTTACCCTGGGAAGGCAATGGAGAGGGCTCGCTACATTTTGAGTTGGATTTAAGTAACATGAGGCTGTGAGCTGTCTGCTGGGGAGCAAGGTTAGCCTCGGGGGTGTTGTGGGTAATGACAGCTTGAAGATGGAGAGACAATTCTAGGAAGAGACCTGGGTCAGCCTGTGAGTTTGCACAGTCACGGGGGAGGGAGCTGCTTGCATAAAAGATGGGGGAGCCTTTGGGCTGCTTGTACCCACCAGCCTGTTGAGGAGTGAGGTGGGCTGCTCTGCAAAGTGGGCTGAGTCAAACCAGGGGGAAGATGCAGTGGCTGGGAGAGTGGCAGAGAGGTGACCAGATGTGCAGGGGCTGAAGTCCCTTGGTTTCCTCCGGCCACCCCTCTTCTACCTCCCATTCACCCTGTGGCATGACTGCCCCATGTCTTCTGCCCATCTGCTTTACAGGTCCTGGCATGTTGCTGGCTCTTTAGCTTGTGTTCCATGTCTTGCTTTTTGACTTGCTTTGAGGAAGCACAAAATGTGTCCTGTCATCTGTTGTTTCTTCAGGTGCCATCTGCCTGATGGGGAACTCTGCCTGGGGGTTGGCTCTCCCCCCACGCCAGGTAGCCTTGTGCTGCTCCTGCTTTAGCAGCACATGTCAAAAGAAGTTCCTTCCAATACTTGCAGCCCTCTGGCAATTGCTAGTGCAGCTGATTTGCTTGAGAGAACACTTGCTTGAGATGGTCTCTTTGTATCTCAGCCATCTATTTCCAATTCCAAATCTCCAGGTATAGTCCACCGTGCCCAGCTGGCTTTCTGCTTTAATGTCACTTTTCCCTATCTCTTCTGATAGAGCCCCCTCTTTTTTCCTTTCAGGTTAATCAGCATTAAATACTGGGAAATCTCAACATCCTGTGCAAGAAAAAAATAATACCTGCTTGCTTGTGTAACTTTTCTGCAGTGTCTCTGTCCCCACTAGCTGGTATCCCACTCAACTAAATTATTCCCCCTGAGGTTTTCTGTTTTTGATAAACTGAAAATGCCATATGTTTTCTGGGTTTTGTTTCGTTTGTCTTGGCCACCTACTGTCCCAGTTTCATAACAGCCATCCTCATATAAATTTGTTCCCTACTGTCAATAATTTATATTCCTTTATATTGACTCCTCCAGGATGATTTTTTCATCTTCTGAAGGATTATTGAGGTTGTAGAGAGATTTGTATAGGGACTGTGGTTTTGTAGTGTATGTGTGTTTGATGTCTCTGATCCACAGCAGAAACTCTTGCCAGCTGTTGCACCTACAGCGATACCTGCAGTGTGACCCATATTGTCCGCCAAGCCTGTCTTCTTAGCCAGGCAGCATCTCTGCTGTCATTTGTGGGAGGCCTGCACACTCTGTCACTTAAGATTTCCTAAATAACTTTTTTTTTTTTTTAATTCTTTTTACTTTTAACTCTCAGGACTAGTTTCTTTATTTTGCGTGTTGGAAATCCCCCATTATAAAATTTAGTGTTGTGGTGTGTCTGTGCTTTCTGACCCTTGCCCTTTGCTCTGAAGGCACAGTAACTGGTGCTGCATAATGGCCCCTCACATCTTTTGAAGCTGGTCCTCCTGAAGAGCCAAGGCAGGGTGTTTCCCTTGTCCCCCTGTGGTCCTGTTGGTTAATCATCTGGGACTCCTCTAGCAGCAGAGTTCTGGTAAGGATTCTGAGCCAGCTTTAGCTGCAGACACTGCTAATTCCTCAGAGTTAGCTGCTTCTTTGAATTCCTTTCCGGCTCAGTGTGATGGTTTTGATAAAAAGCCGGACCACTGATGGCTTTTGTGTCTCAGGATTTACTCATTTCCTCAAACAGGGTTTTGGAACAAAGTCAGTTCAGTAGAGAGAGGCAGAGGAAATGTACCTGTGCTGCTGGTCTGGGGGTGGGGAAAGCTGGTAATGCTGAGGAGCCATGATGGGTTGGAGGCAGCCCTGGGCATTGCTACCCCCTTCCCACTGATCCCTCTCTCAGCAGGGAGATGGGATGGAGCATTTCAAGTAGGGAGACACGAGGGACTGCTGTTATCTTGGCATCTTTCTTCTTCCTCCTTGTGTCCTCTCCCTGTCTCCTTGTTTCTGCCCCCAAGGTGGGGAGAGCTCCAGCCACCTTTCCAGAGGGCTGCTTCCTGAGCTGGTATATGGTGTGGAGGGAGGGATGGCAAGGCAGCAGCCCAGATTCTGTGTTCCCTGGCCAAGCACAGGGCTGAGGTTTTGTGTAGCTGTGCAGCACTGACATTCACAGGAATGGCTGCTCACTGTGAAACTGCAAAGGTCAGGAGCAACGCCACTGGGCTTCCCTCACTTACCAAAAATGCTGTTGGCCAGAGGCAAGCAACAACTCTCTGCTTAAGCCAAAGCAGGATAGGCTCAGCTGCAGCTTTGGAACTTAGTAGTAACTCCTCCTGATTTCCTTTTTCTATTTTTTTTTTTCTTCTTGTTTCCCCAGTTACAGGAGAAGGCAGAAATAATTTAGTCTTCAGTAGAAGATGTCTTTGGCAGAATTCAGATGGTAGTTTTGGTAGTTTTACTTGCTGTGGAATAAGCTGTAGTTGCTTGTGGCTGCTGCAAAGCAGCCTCTGAGACCAGGGAAGTGATAAGACTTCTCTGTTCTGAAATGGCAGGATTACAGTTTCACATTGGGCTATTTAGATGAGGAGTAGGCTCTTTTATTTGAACAAGTTTCTGAAAGTGCATAGTATTTCCAAGGCTTGAAAAGGGGACCCTAAAAATGGATGTCTTTCTTCTAGCTCCTTCAATTAGCTCAGTAAAGACAATTGGTTTTTCCTTTAAACTGCCACCTTGTTGAGTTTTTATTAACGTGTGTCATGGAGAAACCAAAGTGCTTGCAGACTTCCCTCCCTTGAAGAATATTTGTCAGAGATCACACTGTCTTGTGGGTTTTCTTGGAGTAAAAACCTTTCAGCCCCTGTCAGCAAAGTGCCATATTAATTCAGAAAACATGTGTCATAGAAAAATATGTTGAGAAGTACCAAACATTAATATCAGATCCATGCAAAGTTATTTGTGGGTTTTGAAGTATGTTCTCCAGACCCAAATGTCAGGAAGTGTTTGATAAGACAAGTGTTCTTGCAAGGTGTCCAACTGCTGATTCCCAGAGCCTGCATGCAGGATCTTCCTGCACTGTGTCTCTGCTGTGCGAAATAGGAGCTGCCACAGTGTGTATGCTGCCTCAGCTTATTTTTTTAAATATTGCATCCTTGGATGCTGGTTGTATAGGGAAATGCAATTTTGGTTTGGGGTATGTATTGTGGTGTGGTTTGGTTTTTTTCCCACATATTCTCTCATGTGTCAGACATAATGGCACCCTCACATCAAACTGCCATGGCATAAAAGATAGAGGGAACTGCAATGTCTCCAAGGCCTGCTTTGTGCTGGAGAAATTGGCTGTGATTAACACTGGTTCTCTTGGCTGAGCTGGGCCACATTCTTCCTCTAACCACAGCTCCCTCTGTTCTCTTTGGCATGTCTGTCTGTGCATCTCCTTTCCCTTCCCCCTCCATGATCCTTTCTGGATCAGCCCTGGTCTCCTTGGCTGTGGCAGGGTGCTCATTGGTGTGACCGTGCGCCATGGCACGGTTCAAACCTGTGCCAGTGTGTGGCAGGCGGTGGCGGCCTGAGAGCCAGCCTGGCCTACCATTAAAACCCAGAGCTGCGTGCTTGGCTCTTACCAGGGAGTTTTCTTCCAGCCCTTTGCTCAAGCTTTCCTTTGAAACAGCCTTCCCAGCCACAAATCAGTGGGCAGCACATTTCTGTGGGATGCAGACGTGCAAACAAGCGATGTCTGCTCTGGCGCTGCTGCCTGGAGTAGGGACGCTGTTGCAAGGCCTTGCAGGGTACGTTAGGGAGAGCTTTTCCTAATCCCAGCCTCCATCTAACTGCTCTGGGAACTGCAGGGTTGATATCTGGGAGATGTCAAAGCCAAATGGAGCAGGAATGGAAAAGTGTAATAATGGGATGGTAATAATGTGTAATAATGGGATTTTGCTAGTGGCAAGTCAGTGTAGCTTGTGGGGTGTGTGCCCAGTTCAGACTGGGCTGGGGAGGATGTGGAGAAGCGATGTTACATAGCTACAAGTGAAGCTGTGCAGGGCCTGCCTCTGAAAGGCCTGCAGAAAGCTGGGATTGTTTTTTCAGCTTGCTGATGGATCCACTGACAGACACGTGATTGCACACATGGTGGTCTGCAGCTCCACCAGGTCAGTGGGTTTACTTTACCATCTACGAGGTGAGGAGGAAAAGTCTTGAGAACTGGGGAAGCAGGGCAGAAGAGTGTGGGCCAGAACAGATTGGGTCACAGTGAATGGATACCTATGTGGTATCAAATTAGATACTCTAAATGTTGTGTTTTGTATTCAGAACAAGTTGGGACTTTGCTGTTCTGAATCCTTAGGTTTATTTCTGTTGCCATCATCTCTTAATATTTGAGTTTTATGGTTCCTGCTTTTGGAAGATGATGGCAACTTTATGGTCTTTCCACTTGTCCTTGGGCCACGTGTGAGCTGCCTGGACCTACTCAGCTCATGGCTTTGTAAATAGCAATAATAACTACAACAGCAACAATCTGCTGTCTCTGTTGCTATCTGAAGTGCTGTATACGTGTTTCTACAGTAACACAGATCAAAGAGATAGAGACAAACAACCTGTCCCCAGATTTGTTGTATTTTAGATCCACATTACAGCAAACTAATGGGCTTAGTCACCTGCTTGATGGATGTCTTTTTCTTTTCAAAGGATGGATTTGCTCTTAAGTAAAGCTGTGCAGAAACTGGGAAGTGCCGCATCAGAGCTTTTGAATTTGGACCACTTGCAGTCTTGACATTCAGAAACTCATCCCTATGGGTGGCAAAGACAAAGAGGTAAGCTTTTTCAAGTGTCCTAGAAGAAGAATGCGAGGATGCATCATAGCTGAGTACTTGAGGCTGATGTTGAACATGCCAGATTTGTCAAGCCCCAGGGTGCAGGGCTGGCTTGGCTGACACCACACGCTGTGCACAGTCCCCTGGTTTACTAGAATTGTCTACTTATATAAAACACCCTGCCTTGCCTGGGTCATGAGTGAGGAGGAAAGCAGAATGCCCTGTGTCAAGAGCACTTATTTTGAAAAGCTCTTGAACTTGCAGTAAATCAGAAAGTCTGGGGAAACTTATCCAGCCTTTTAATTCAGCAGGACACCAGCTTTTTAGGATATGTTGCTTTGGCTGCAAGCATTGTTCTGACTTGCAGTAGAGAGGTAGTAACTTGTTTGGGCGTTGGGGTTTTTTGGGGTTTTTTGGAGGGGAAAAGAGGGAAAGCAAATCATGGTGTGACAAGTCAGCAGAACTAATTATGCATGTGTGTTTATTACACCCCTGGCTTATTCCTAATCCTGGGTCTGCACATCCTCCGTGATGTGGAGGCTGTGTACGCCTAGGACCTGTTGAGCCATTAAAAGTGAACCTTAAAGGTAGTATCAGGAAGCACTTTTAGGGCTAATATTACTGTAACTAATGCTGTGCTGCAGGCCAGGCACTTAGCTCTTGGAAATGGGTCACTGAAGCTAAACAAATTCCCCCCATCTCAGGCTCTGACCTATATGTAGATTTCAAACTAAATGAACAAATTGTCAAGGTGCTATTTTTGCATTTACTTTGAATTTGAAATTATGACAGTCTCAGTTCTTAGTCAGCCAGATTTCTAGTAGCAGTGGATTTTTCTTAAAGGACTTGGGTGAATGACTAAAGGTTGAAAACTGGGAGAAACCAGTTTGGGTTTTTCTTCTGTCAAATAGAATCTGCAGCCCCATACAAATTATATATTTGTTGTTATTTTTAAAACTAGCCTGGAATTGAAAGACAGCTGCCTGCTTCTGTTTTTTTGGTTGAATTAAATTTCCAACCTCGACCCGTGAAATTGGCAAAATTTCCATTTGGACCCAAGAGAAATTGCTGTTTAGGAAGGTTCTTTATCACTCCTTTTGAAGCTACAGCCACAGCCCTGGAGGCACCTAGCAGATGACCTTTGTTTCCTATAGGAGCTGATGTCAGAGGGCCCTGTAGCTTCCTCACCCAGCAGAGAGAAGAAGGAGAGGAGCAGTGATGCTACAACTCCTTGTGGTGCCTTCTATGCTGAGTTTTCAGTGGTGATAGATGGCCCTTGTTGCTGTAGTGGTGACTGTGTGTGTTTGCATCCTGCTCACTAAATCACCTTCACCTAAGATTTATTCTGACTTGCTGAATAGTCTAAGCAGCTTTCAGCTGCTGGGTTTTTTTTCTTTCTTTCTTTTTAAATGGAAAAGAAAAACCCAACTTGATTAACTCCTTCCCACCCCTCCCACCTTTCTCTAAGCATGGAATTTCCCTCCTACTATGAAACTATGTAGAGGGCAGGATCAACAGCACTCAGAACAGTACCAGGGACATTAGCAGCTTGTGGACTGCAAATCACAGGGCAATAAGCTGGATAAGCTTCCCAGGCTGCTCTTGGAAAGGATGCTTAGGGCTCCATATATGAAATGTGCCTGGCAGTTACATTATTCATATTACTGTTAAGTATTGAGAGAGATGTTAGACTAGAAAAGGTATCTGTGGTAAGGCACTGCCAGGCACATGCCTGCTCTCCCTAACTACTGTGCCCCTGTGAAGGAAAGATGTGTGTCCTCTCCTGGGGTGCAGAGTGGCCACCAGCATAGCCACCCCGCTGGCACGAGCACCAAAAGGAATGTGAGGCTTTTGAATAGCTGGCAAAGGGGAACCTTGCAAGGAGCTAAGCTTAATTAGAAGCTCTCCCTGCAGAGCAGGCCCAGCACAGGTCCCTGCACATTCCCTGGGGGGCTGCCTGCCTGCCTGATACAAGCCCTGAGCCCCAGTGCTCTGGCAAGTCTGTGGTGGCGGGGGGGACTGCTGGAGATGAAGTGTGTCTTCCTCTGCTGCAGGCTGTGCCAGCACTCTGTTCTGCTCCAAGCATGGCTGTGCTGTGAGTGAGTATGACTGGGTTAATGGAGTATGTCAAGGGAGCGAGGGCAGCATTTGGCAGCGAGCTACTGACTTGTCAGGCCTGGGGAAGTGGTATGTTACAGATCAGCTTCTCACACAGAATGAGCCTCTCTGGCTTAAGGCTGTGGGTTTTTTATTTGTGCCTATACAGACACACACATTTAGAATATATATATATTTTTAATATAATTGAAGTGACTTGGATAGCTGATGGCAACAGTGGGTTCAGAAATGCAAAACAGCCTGGTGATAACACAAGGTGCAAGAGATGAGCAGGGTCATGACAGTACATTAGAGGACGGTGACTGGGAGAGGGCAGCATTGTCTGCAGGCAGGGGGAGTTGTCCTTCTGGGAGAAACAGAAGTTAAGAGTCTGGAAGGGCATCAGCAGTGCCTGGTACCAGTGTTAAGTGAACTCATTCAAGGTAGTTTCAGCTTGAAGTTGATGTAACATTTCTTGAGTGGTCTTGATCTGAGACCTTTGCTTTCTCCTGACATAGTGAAACAGGCATGTCTTGGGACAAGGGAGTGGTTCCTGGGATTTGGTGAGAAAGGCTCATACCTGTCTTCTGCTTTTGCTAAGTCCTATTGTCAATCTTTTTGCCAGAGAAAGGGTTGGAGAAGTGTGAGGAAACCTTTCTACCTTTCACTGAATGACAAAGTAAATTATACTTTCCTCCTTTAGGAAATCTTTCCCTTTTCATTTGTGGTGTCATTTCACCTCTCCAATCTCAAGGCCACTCTGAAGAGTCCCGAATGTCTATCAGAGGGAAATCTTGAAATGTTGAGATCTGCTGGGTTCAAGCTAGCCTGCTGGAGGGTGTGTAGGAGCCCTTGGCTGTGAATCACAGAAACCCAATGGATGCCAAGCTCTGTAAAGTGCCACCTTGTGCTGGTGGGGATTCCAGCTGGAGCCCTTTCTGCACATATATCCTTGGTTTTCCCCACAGCTGGGGGTTTGTGACATGCAATAGCTCCTTGGTACCCTCTTTGGTACTCGTGCTGGTCTTTCTCCCACGGGAAGTGTCTTGCCCAGGTTGAAGAAGGTATTGGGTTTGCCTCACTCTCCTTCTGTCCCACAGGCTGGATGCAAAGGAGGAAGCATGGTAAAGGCAGCATCTGTCCAGGATTCATGGGCTCTTTGAGAGATGATCAGAGGGAGGCCAGATGACCTGCACAACACACAGAGCACTGTTTCTCCTCTGCAAAGGCAGCATCGGAGCGTTCTCCCCAGCCCCGTGCCGCCCGGCTTGCCCGATCGTTTCCGGATGTTTCGTAGCTGCGAGTGGGAAGTCCTGGAGCGATCCCTCAATATCCTCCAGGCCAGTGACTTCTACTGGGGCCCCTTGTCTGTGGGGGAGGCTCACGCCAAGCTCCAGCGGGAGCCTGTAGGCACCTACTTGGTGCGGGACAGCTCGCAGGGGAACTGCTTGTTCAGCCTGAGCGTGCGGATGCCCACGGGGCCCGTCAGCCTTCGGATCTCTTTCCAGGAGGGCTATTTCCGCCTCAAGAACTGGTTTTCAGACTGCGTGGTCCGGCTGCTGGAGCTGGTGGTGGCGGGGACCCGGAACAACCCCTTGCACTTTGATGAGATGGGGGGAACTCCCCTGGTCTTCTCTGAGCCCTTGTGCCGGAGCCGCCGGGCAGTGCCCACACTGCGGGAATTGTGCCGCCAGAGCCTCCCTGCTGGTGCCACAACAGAGGACAGAGCAGGGCTGGGGGGCTCCTTGGGAATGTGTCTGAGGGAAGAGGTGTTCTCACCCCTGGACAGAAGGGGAGGGTCAGAGGGGAGCGTTGGCCCCAGCCCCTCTCTGTCCTGGGCTAGGAGATGATGGATGCATATGGGAGATGAAAGGAGATGCCACTTTTATGGCTGTGCTGGTGGGATGTGTGCCACACCAGTGATGCTGGACTGGCTGCTGGGAGAGGAAGGGGGAGGGCAGAGGGAGCAGAGCTTGAACCCAGTGGCTGTGACAGATGTGTCCTTATACATACACAGTGAGTCTGACTTTCCCAGATGTGCCTGGGGTAAAGCCAGACCTAAAGAGCAGACATTGTCACTGCCACCAAGTCCTACTCTTTGCTCCATTTATAACTTAAAAGCTTCAGAAAAAGGTGAGCTGCTCGTCTTCCCAGGTCCACCCTGTGTTCTCTTCTACCCCAAAGTGCTTGAGCTCATTCCTGCCTCACATCTGCCCTGGTGGAGTGCAGCTGAGTCCAGTCCCACAGCAGTGCAGCTTGGACATCGATGGGCATGACCCTTGTGCTGACCCACGAAGCTGTGGTGGAGCAAGAGCACGTTTCACTCCCTGCAGCACAAATGTGATGCCTGTTACTTCAGAGGCCGGTGTTTCCACCAAGTGAAACCATTGCAGCCATGTACAATACATGCAGCTTCACTGGCTTTTGCATTGCTTTATTCAATTGGATTTTGGAGAGTGATGATGGGTTATGCTGTACTTATGGGCATGGCATTCCTGCAGAGATAACCCTGGTCTGGAGAGTTGTATCTGCCCTGGGAGGGTGTGAAGAGATGGGATCCTGCACCCTTTCTTAAGCTCATGTGATAGTGTGCTGCTGCCATCTGTCGAGCATCAGAAGATGTTTTGGTTTTGCCTCTGAAAGGCAAGGAATTTTTTATATAAAACTTCTAAAATTTTAATAAAATTTTTATATTGATTTTTAAAAGTCAGTGAATACTTGGTGATAACTTCACTCCCTTCTAATGTTAGAAGCCCAGTTAGTTTAGTGCCCAGCCTTGGCAATCAAACTGAAACTGAATTTCTTATAAAGAAATAAAGAAATAAAACTTAAGTGAATTTCTCATAAAGAACACAAGCAGAGCATAAATGAGTGGTCCTAGCTGGGAACATTAAACTTAAATTCATCTTGTAGTGTAACGTAGTGAAGAATTTTCTAAACAGAGAATACTTCTGAAAATCTCAGCCCTGCATTTTTAGGAAGTTTTTTTAGTACCTCAAAATTTGTACTGAGTGTTTGAAAAAAAATAAGTAATTCAAGATCTTAGAACAGGGCACAGCATCAGTGAACTTGAACTGGTGAGTATGAGTACACATGAGAGGAACACAGTTGGCTTAAATAGGGTCATGGTTCATTTCAGGGATAATCGGTATGATGTCTTCAAAATGAGTGATTGAAAACAGCTACATGAAAGAAGAAATTCAGATACTCTAAAATTTGAGCCAAACTGTTTTATAGGCTGCTAAGCATCCATAGCTGGGCAGACAGCCTGCTTTGCTCATGCTGACTTTCCTCTTCAGACCTGTATGGAAGAAAAAAGCTGAACAGGGAAAGAGAGCACACTGAATTTGCTCTATTGTCTTCAGCTGTTTTATCTGAGGAACTAAAGTGTGTGGTCAGCACAGAGAGAGATACAGGCTGTGATTCATCACAGGAGCCTAACTTAGACACTCTGAATTATTCTCTGTAGGGCTTTGTTGCCCTGCTGGCAGTGAGGTGCCTGGCTGCCTGTCTCAGGGCATTGGCTTATCAACCAAGGTAGTTAGATTAAGTGTCAGGGAAGTGGTAATCTTGTCCTTGCTGCGTGCTCCTTCCAGCTGCAGGGAGGCCAGAGGCAGCTTGGTGGCCCTGCAGCTACTGTGTCTCAGCCCAGTGCAAAAGCAGGAGCTGGGATTGTTCATTTCTGCAGGGTGTGTGCCCTGGGGTGGCTGACATGTGGGCATAGTGTTGCTTGCTGCCAGCATCTGAGGTGGCTCTGGGCACCTCTGGGACCGTTCCTGGGCCCTTGGGTGAAGGCCCTGCCTCAGCAGGGTCAGACACACAGCTGCTCTCCCTCTCTGCCATGGAAGAGTGGGACTGGATCTGCTGGCCCAGGCATTATGTCCACCCCTCGATCCTTTGCTTTCTTGAAGGTGTCTGCTGAGGTGCCTTGGCTCCCTTCCTGCCTTCCCTTCAGAAAGTAGGGGGGTGGAGGAGCAGTATAATTTCTTCCGTGTTTAGAACTGAGCACAGGAATGCTTCTGTTTTCTGGCCACGGTTATACCTCACTGAGGGAAGAGCTTTCTGACGGTATTGCTCTGACCTGGCTGTGAACTGCTCTCATTTGGCCACAAATGAGCATCTTGGGTTGTGCAGCTGGGGGCTGCAGAGGAGCCCTATTTGCAGCCTGGATTGCACTTTAGGAAAATCACACCATAGGAGAAGGAAATAGTTTGTATTTTAATAAAGTCTACTTTATTTTGTTCCTTTTTTTTTTTTTTTTTTTTTTTTTTTGTTTAATTGCGCAGCAAGCACTTGTCTCAGTCTTACAAGTAAGTCAATTCCATGCAGGGCTGCAGCGAATTGATTTGAGATCTGTGGATGAAAAGCAGTGAATTACTGCCAAGCATTGTTACATTGTGGAAGTTGAAAGCACATCATGTGTGAGTATCCTCATTATTCCCAAGGAGAGGTCACTCTGCAGATCAGGATTGGTGCAAGAAAGGAAATCAATGTAGAAAGAACAGGAAAGTGAAAAGTGCATTGGCTGAGGCAAGCATTAGAATCCTTCATTCTCTGCTTGGATGTTGGAGGAGAAACGTTTTTTTTCAGCTCTTGAGAAAAAAGATGTACAAAGCAAAAGGGTAAGAATTTACTTCTATGGGGTAACACTATCCCGCTGTTTTCATTAGAGTGGGAGATGTTCACTTTAATGACCCTGCCTCAGAATGGGTCCCTCTGTCACGTAGGAGTAGCTCCTGGTGGTCTGTATCCAAATGTTTCTTTTGGTGGCTCCTAAGGGGACTTAAAAAGAAATTGCAAACTTCCTCACAACCTCTTGAGCACCATTTGGGGAATAGAAGAAAATTGTTTGCATTTTTATATGTTATGTTATACATTTCTCCAGCTGACTCATTTCACTTTGTCGAGGAAACTTACACAGGCTTTGCAGATGGTTTTTTTCAAGTGTTCTTCCTAACAGCAGAAGTTGAAAAGTTTAGTGCTTGCGAGAGGGGCTTCCTCTACCATGCTGTGAAGGGCCTGGATCTCAGTCCCAATATGCTGCAGGCATCCAGCAGGAAACTGCTCTTTGTCTGCTCCCAGCTAGCTGTCTGTTGGTAGTGCTCTGGGACCCCAAGGGTTAATTTCCCAAAATTCTTCACTGGAACTTGCTAATAACTTCCATATGTACCCATGTGTGTGCTCAGGAGGGGCCCCACAGCCATCAGCTCTTGTAATAATACTTGATTACCTCTGACATAAAGGTCTGTATGTTGTTAGGGATCAGGATTTACAAAAATTCACAAAAAGACACAAGTTTGTGCAAAAACACTTAAAAAATGTATTAACATTTGGTCATCCTCAGTGATTTCTTAGGTAGTCAAGCTTCAAAATCAAGTCTGTGTACGCACAGGATTGTGTGTAAGGTCTCAGTTTTGACCCTTACCCTGATGTCCCTCTAAAAATGTGTATTTAGTCTTATGTGTCATTAGTCTCTAAGTGTGCAAAACCCCTTAATTTACAACACACCGTGGCTAGGGAAATGTGATGGGTTTGTCTGATGGAGTTTGTTTTGCCCCAGTTCCTCAGATGTTTGGCATCTGTACAGTTAAAACTGCACGCACTGGAGCTTTCTGCCTGCCCTGTGCCATTCCCTGGTGCAAAGGCCAGGCAGATGAGGGCAGCCTTCAGAGAGAAAGCAGGTGTCAGAGGGAGAGGGAGATGTGGCAGAGTTGCTCTGAAACTCCTGATGCCTCCCTGCAGAGCTGCCTGGGTCTTGGCAGGCTCCTGCTGCCTTCTGATCTCAGCTGGGGCTGGCGGAGCTGAGGTTTTGATTCAGGCAAAGCAAAGTACTTCCAAACGTTTCCTATGCAAGGGCTGGCTCAATAGTAGGACTCTTCAGCCAGAAAAGAGATGGCTGAGGTCTGTGGCAGAGATCTATAAAGCCTAAATGCTATGGAGTAGGTGACCATGTGTTTTCTTAAAAATCCAGGGAGGCGTCTGATGAAATACTTCAAGACTCAAAAGGAGACATTTCTTCATGTGACGTATAGGAGCTTAAGCTCTGGAAATCCCTGCCACAGGCCACCTGCAAGGCTAACCTCTATGTGGGTACAAAAAGGGATTAATGGTGATTGATGGAGCACCTCTGGAGGAAGAAAAGCAGAGTTGGAAAATAGGGGAGAGGCAGGATCCAGGTGGAGCTTTTGAGTTCTGTGCCTTGTGGAGCAGACCTCTGCTATGGCAGGAATGTGGGAACAAGGCCGCCTAGGCTCAGCCTGAGGCTCAGCAGCACAGGGAGCAGCCCAGGCTAAGTGAGCCAGTGGCTTGGTGAGGGACAGCTGTGCTGAGCTCCCAGAACTGTGCTGGGCCTCTTGAGACACAGGGGTCTGCACCTGGCAGACCTGTACACCCTCCCTGCAGTGCAGTTGCGTGCCCCAGAGTTTGATGGCAGCCCCAAAGGGAGCAGCCCTCCGGCGCTTCTTCCCAGCTTTCACAAGCAGAAAAATTGGGACACCCATCTGATGCCTGGAGGCAAGCATCAGCACAGGCTGAGGATAAAAACATCACCATCATTCAGAATGAGTGAAGGAGCCTCAATTGTCAGCTGGGGGCACTGGGGAGGCCAGCATCAGCCTGAGGTGACGGCTGGTGGGGACAGAGCTGGGGGCTCCCAGCCTGACTAACTGCATGTCAGAAAGGAGCTGCAGAGCTTTGAGAAACAAAGCACTAGGCAGGCTGCTAGGTTCATCCATCCCAGAGCAAATGACTTGCATACACTTTTAAATATTTTTGCCTCCTGAGCTGCCTGCTTTCCCAAGACACCACCCTTGGGAGGGTGGTGTCTTGGGAACAAGACAACAAAGACTGAACAAGAGGGTGGTGTCTTGGGAACAAGACAACAAAGATTGAGAGCTCTCAATCTTTGAGCTGGTCCCAGATGCCACTGAAATCAATGACCAGATTATTGTTCCTCTCTGAAGATTTTGGATTAGGCCTCCCTGTTTTGTCAGGCTGATGTAAGCAAAAAGTGGGTTTTCCACACTAAACGTAATCAAAACAAACCCTGCTCCCACTGGTTTGTGCAACAAATCATGCTGGGGGAATTGCTGGCATTCGGCATGATTAGCCCAAGTGCAGATGCCTTCCAGCTTGTAAACAATAGCCTAAAGGATTGGAGAGGATCACAAACAAAGCACTTACAGAGAAGACAGCATTTTCAAAAGGGACTTGAGAGCTTATGTCCATTGGGGGTTTGTCTTTTAAAAATAAACTAGAAGTAAACAAATTGACAGAGACGGCTCTGAAGGATGTAGGAGAATGAAAGTGAGGAGGCTGGATATAATACACCAAAATTAAGTAGGGGAAAACTAGACAGGGCTAATGGGTCCTCTTAAACTCTTCAACAAGATATCCCACAGCCTTAGGGATGGGCAGACATTAGAAACCTCATCTGTCCTTGTGAATGAAGCCAGTTGGGATATGTAAGGGATGCAGGAGAAAACCCTTCTTCAGTTCACAGGACAAAAAAAAATCCCTAAAAAGCGGTGAGAGGAACAAAAGGATCAGGCAACTTGTGCTTGTTTTATAGTGGTTCAGTCTGAAAGGGACATTCCCTCCTCAAACTGCAAACTAGTGAGAAATTGCTGTGATTTTCAGACTGAAAACTGTCCAAGTCACGTAAACCATAGTTTTTGTATTGTGCTTTTAATTATTTTTTCTTAATCTCATTTTTATATAAGGTTTTTAAGTATGGGCTGATTATTTTCAATTATGTCTCATTTCTCCTGGCCCTGGCAGAGTGAAGCAGCAAGTGCCCAGCTTCACACTCAGGAGCTCCTGCAAGGGGACAAGGTTCGTGGCACTGATGGTCACTCATTTAATCACATGGTGAATGGCAGTTGCAGCCAGAGTGCAGCAGTGTCTCTGTAACTGAGATGTTGTTTCAAGGAATGATAAATCCAGAAAGATGTGAGCATCCTCACGCTTTCCCTGTTTCTGTGTGTGCTAGAAACACGCAGTTAATCCCTTTGTTTAAAAGGTTCAGGTAGCAGCCATGATGATCACAGAGCATGAGGTGTTTGCCAGGTCCTTGCTGCCAGACTTTCAGTGCATCTTGAGTTGTTTTGGAATCCATGGAATCTCAAGCCTAGAGTAATACAGGTGCAAATCCAGGCGTTCCTGGTAGTATCCAGACTCCATGTTCTAAGTGCTTCAGTACTGCAGTTGTACCTTCTGCAGTACCGAGTTAGGAAGGACTGATGGTTCCTTTTATCCTCGGTCTTCTGTAAGGAGCTCTCCTAGGCATTGGGATGGGAGAATGGGGTGGTGGAGAACATGAGCTGCAGATCTTTTCCTGCTCTTCCAGACTGTGCGAGGAATCAACCAGATAGGAAGGCAAGTCTAATGCACGTGCTGAGATACCTAAAATAAGCCATGCAAACAAATCAGTCGTATGTTATCCAGATGGGACTGTTCAAATCCAATAATAGCAGTAAAGTGCTCCTGAACTCTGCAGAGAGAAAGATTATAGAAGGATCAGGTATAATTAGTGCCTTATTATTACCCTTCTCATCATTCTTTCTAACAAAGCTTTTCAATAGGATGGAAAAACTTCTTGCAGGAGATCCTAATGTGTTTGCTGGCACAAACATATAAGGAAGGATTTTTTTCATTCTTCCTTCCAAGGCTGTTCAAGTCAGCCCCTGTAAGTGGCGTTACTAAATATCATAATGATCTATACTATCTTTCAGATGAAACCTTCTTCAGCATCTCTTTATGGCCTTGACTGCAGCAAACCCTTTTCCAGAAACACCTCACTGTTGCTACCTCTAATAAAAGCACCAGCAAAAATTCCCCTGTACTGCTCTGATCCTTGCTTTGATACAAGCCCTTCCAAGCAGGGTTAAGTAATACCCTTGAAATATTAGTGTCTGCAAGTGGCTTGTCTGTGTACTGCTCCATGTATTCTACCTGGAATTATGGGTGGAATCATTCAGCAAAGATTCTCTACTTTGGAGAAGGTCATAGAGCTGGAGATATATATCTGCAAGGTGTTCTCCCCTGCCCGAGTCCCATCTCCTCTGAATACCAGCAGTGCTTGTTAGAAAAGTCCAGGGTTATCAGAATCAGACCACAGGCAAAATGGGTGAGGGAAACACACATCCATGCCTGCAGGTTGGTCCCGTGGGCAGGCACCACTCAAGAGAAGGAAAAAAACCCTGGCATTTATTCAGCAGTATCCCTTCCCAGATCACTGCAGATCCCTGGAAATACTGCTGTAAGAGGAGCCTAACAGTGCAAGGGAGCCAGCTCACCTTGGAGGCACAGCCAAACAGTAGCTCTGAAACCCAGTGTGGACTTCCCAGGGAGGGGATTTTTCACAGGAGGGAAGTCCCAGGCAGCACTTCCACTTCTGCAGCTCCCCCAGCCTAGGCAGCATCTTGCTATGGGGAAAAGCTGTCGGTGAGCATGTGGATGGTAAAAACTACCAACTCACCTTGTTCTTAATCTGCAGGACACCCTGCATTGCCATCCTCATGGCCCTGATTTAGTGAATCCCTTGCACCTCTCTCAGCTTGGGGACATGCCTGTACCTGTGCCAAGTGTTGCAGTGCAGGACAGCATCTCTCCTAGGCTCCATAGCTTTATGCCCTGCTCACCTGCAAGTCCTGGGCAAACCAGGAGGAGAGGCAATGTGGTTTGAACAGATGCAGCAGGTTTGGAGAGGATGCATTAGGTTTATTTCTTGGGCTGGGAGGAAGGGGTGATTTGCTGAAATGGGTCTTCTCATCTCCCCTGAGCACCTTGTCAGAGCCTTGCTCTCAACTCAATGAAAGTAGGGCAGAGTCTAACCACATTTCAAGCTGTCTGTGTTTTTGGATTCTGGGTAACTGTGATCTTTATCTGTTCCTAGAAGAGATTTAAACAACTTATAAACCACAACTGGGCAGAGATAATAAAGGAAGTAGTACTGGGGTGGGGAAGGATTTCCCCAGAGTGTACAGAGTGAGGGGAGGAGAAACCATGGGCCCAGCTGTGGCAGAGGGTCTCAGAATGGTGGGACACAGAGGGGGTGCCTTAGGGAAACCTCAGCAATATTAGTAGCTAGGTATAAAATGTGGGTACATGTATATACATGCACATATATATATTTATATGTATAAAGAGCAGGTGGAGATACAATTAGTCACAGATGTCTGAACCCTGCTATGGTATCTATATAGTCTCAACTCCATGCACTTGCTCCTGTTGAGGTTTGTGTCTCCATGCAGGCAGGATATGCTTCCTCTTATACTCCAGGGTTTTTTGCATTTCTCATTCCCGTGGGACTCACATCTGTCATCATGCAGTTCTCCAGGGAAAGGAGACCTCCTTCCATTGGAGGGGTTGGAGGGGGTTCAGGCTCAGTGCCTTACCTCCAGGCCCACAGGGAGGTTCACAAAACCCGTCCCAGTCTCCCCATGGCCTGCAGCAGCCTTGGATGCTCCCAGTGCACTCAGCAGTGGTCTGTAAGGGTTTGAAAAACAAAACCCAATGATGTTTCTCTTGCATAAGGTCAAAACTACAAATCCTTGTCCTGTAGTTCTGTCAGCCAGGAATGTAGACAGCAGGTGGGAAATTCAGGGGTAGGGAGGAAAACAGAATGAAACACATTTCTGTATTGGCAAAAATCCTAGCAGAGATGTGGTTCTTCCAGCACATGTTTTTGCCAGGATCCTTTATTTAGTTTTCATAGCCAGAATAGGGCCTGGTGGCAAAATTATGTTTTTCTACCCTAGGAGGGTGTGCTATTACAGCTGTATCAGCCTGCATATTCTCCACAGTCCACAATCAAAGCAAAGTTGAGGAATTAATAGAAAGAAAAAACAATATATTCACTTGCCAATAAGATACTTAGCTACTTAATCCTTTCCCAGCTTTCCTCCTGGGAGCTGGCAGAAGCCTGGAGTGCATGAGGAAACCTGTGCCAATCTAAAGTGGGGTGTGAGTGCACTCCAGTGTCTGCTGTGGGGGTCCATGCTGGTTCCCAGGGTCACTGCAGCTGTGCTGCCTGTTCTACTTCCCTATGTCCTGAGCTGAAAAGCTCCTGCAGGTTGAAGAAAAGGTCCCAAAAAGATACCAAAAAAGGGGAAGACATTAAAAGGAAAAAGAAAGAAAAAACAAAAGCCAGAAAAAGGGAGAGAAAGAGCAGGCAAGGGAATGAGGTGGTTTGGGTGAAAGGGAGTGCAGGGATTTCTTGAACAAACTCAGGGGGAAGGAGCTTAGATTCAGAGTCAGCTGTGGGGCAGGCTTGGGTACCTGGGGGCAGTCAGAAACTGTTGCCAGGCTGCAGGGAGCTGTGGTTGGCACAACTGGCTGGCTCCAAGCAGGGCTGAAGCCCAAGGAGTTTTCCTGCACAGACAAGACCAGAAGGGCCATCTGGCGAGGCCATTGCTGGCAGGAGCCAGTCCTGCGGCTCCCTTGCAACTGCTGCCATCTTGTCCAACATGATCCTCCCTGTGTGTGCCCTGCACAGCATATCCAGCACCTGCCAACCTTCCTGCATGCCCCCCTTCACCCCCAGCAGGGAGGATGCACAGCCCTTCACTCAGGGCAGTTTCAGAGCCCGATGTGCACACCTGAAGGCATGCAGCTGGTGAGCCGGGGCTCAGGAGCTCCTGTTTTAGGAGAGCACTGCTGGCAGCATGCCCTGCTCTTCCCAGCATCCCACCCCAGCATTTTTGCTGCTAATAGGAGAAAGTTTGGGCTGGCCTGGTTGTGGCATTGAAGGGCTGGTGACACATCCTGTGACCGTGGGAGGGCTGTGTGCCTGCTACTCCTGTACTCATGCTCCTATGGGGGCTGTCGAGGTGTGAGAGTCTGTGGCTGTTTGTGGGGACACTCCTTTGAGCCTGCCCCTGCTGAGACAGACACAGCAAGCTGAACACCATTACCAGCACCTTGACAAGTGCAGCATCGCTGGTCACTGGGATGAAATAGGTACTTGGGCTTTGCTTGTGGTGGGAAGCATCCACGCGTGGTGCCAAGAGGCCTCTGCAAGCTGAGAACTGTCATTCATAATAAAACTGTGCTCCTCACTAGCCCAGGCAGGAGTTTCCAGAGCACCCTCGGAATAGAAGGGACGGCTGTGAGTGCGGAGGCGGTGCCAGGGCTGGAGGCAATGCTGCCGGCAGCTCCCTTGCTTTGCCCCCCGGCTGGGGCTGCTGCCCCCCAGAAGGGCTCAGCAGAAGTGGCTCGGCTGCCGCTGCCAGAGAGGGCTGCGAGGGGAGGGTCTGGCGGTGGGGCAAGAGGCGTGTGGGGGACTGGGCTGGGCTGCTGCGGGCGGGGACAGTGACTTGTGGCGCAGAGAGCGGCGACGAGGGCAGGACACGGCGGGGACGGGATACACCCGCGGCACAGCTGTTCATTTTCCTTTTCCACACCCGTCTTCTGCTGCTCCTGCCTGACGGGCGAACTGCAACTGCAGTATCTACAGCTTGCCGAGTAAAAGTTGTTCCTCGAGCTGTTGATTACGGTTAATTAGCATTAATTTTGCCTTAAATGGATCCTAGTTGTGCTCGTTTTCTCTAGGGTTGCAACTCCTCCGGTCCCCCGGTGCCCTGGGCCCGTGGTGGGTGGGCGGGCGCGGGAAGGAGGGAGGGGGCGGCCGGGGCGGCGGCGCCATCTTGTGGGCGAGGGCGCGGGTCGGCGGGAGCGGCCACCGCCCGCCCCTGCCCGCCCCGCCACCGCGGCACGGCCGCACCGGCCTCCGTGTGCGCGGCTCGGCCTCCCGCAGGGGCCGGGGGGGCTGTCCCCCGGCAAGATTTAACCCCCTGGATCAGGCGGACCTAACATGGCCCGTTCCGCCCTGGCCTCGCGTCAGCCCCAGGCCCGGCCAGGTAGATGTTCTTCTGGAAGGTGTCACCCTGAGTAGGCACAGCTCTCCCACCAGGCTGGGAATTCCCGCTGGCCACACAAAGAGCCAGTGAAGGAGAACGGGTGGGATTCGCCGCGAGGCTGAGGCACGGCCCCGAGTGTTCGTCAGGCCTGTGGTGGTAACTTAGTTCCTGGGAATCCTTCCAGCAGGTGAGCAGAGGAAAAGCAGGAGTGGGTGATTTCTAAGGCAGACTTGTTTTGCTGGTTAGAGAACTGTCCCCTCCCTTCCCCATGGTGGTGTCAACACCTCTAATTTTCTGTTTTCCCATCAAGTCACTGATCGTTCCCTACAGCATTTCAGCGGGTTAAAACGTAGTGAGGGCATTGGCAGCTTTTACCTCAGCATCATCCAGCCCTGCTGAGAGGCACTCGACACACAACAGTGGTAAAAATGCTGGCAGGGGTACGGTCCTGCTCATGCTGGCTCCGCTATCGCTCCTGCTGCCAGACAGAGGGAAACTCTATGCCCTGGAGTCTGGGGTTAGATGAGTCAAAGAGATCGTGAATCCTCAGAGGTGCACATATTGCCACTGGCTGGCTTTCCAGCGATGAGGGTTTGAGCTGGTCTCTGACAAGGCAGCAAACCCAGAGCTGCCGTGCTGGGGAATGCTCTGAAGCGCTCTGTGCAATCAGGCTCGCTGAGCTGCTGCAGCTTTTCTGTGTGCCAAGCGGTGTTTCTCTTTTGGATGGTTGTGGTGTTAAACGCTTCAGCAATAAAGAGGCTTTGTTGTGGTTTCTGCAGCATTGCTTTTTGCCTTGGCTAGCAGCAACCTTTTTGTTTGAATTAATGCTTTCCCTGGAGTTGGCTGTGGGGGCATGTGTGGGCTCGTGTGTGTGCCTTGACTTGTGG
The DNA here is from genome assembly GCF_051311805.1 of Agelaius phoeniceus. Classification (NCBI taxonomy): domain Eukaryota; kingdom Metazoa; phylum Chordata; class Aves; order Passeriformes; family Icteridae; genus Agelaius; species Agelaius phoeniceus. The sequence goes on along the minus strand of NC_135269.1, from coordinate 25,363,460 downwards.
GTGTACATTGGACACAGCTGTGAACAGGCACTTCTGGTAGGTGCAGCACTTGCCCAAACTTGTTGTTCATGCGTGCTGGAACAATGTGCTTTTCCTCTTGGTTGGGAATGCTGGCTACTATTGTGGGCTTTTTAAAGTGCTTCAGTGAAATTAATATCCACTTTTCAGCTCTAGGCAGAAACTGGCTTGAATCTACCCCAATCCCGTATTTAATTTCAGGAAGTGTCAGCATTTGCTGCATCAAAGGAAGGACCAAGCCATACAGGTCCTGGCCAGTCAGTGCTGTGGTGGGTTTACAGCTGGCCAGGCTGTTCTCTCCTCATTGTGCTGTAGAGACTGGCTCACATGCACCCATGTACTGTATAATACATGACCTGTTCCTTTGGAGCTTTTTAATTTATTTCCTTTGGCACAGGTATCTTGGTTAGCTCCACGTAAGTTTTGGGGCGATCAGTTCAGTCCTGCTACTGGCTGGTAACAGCAACTCCCCAGCTTTTCCTCATCTTCCTTCCATTTATGTCTCCAGGGTTAAAACTCAGTTCAGAATCCCCAGACCAAATTGAATTAGAATTTAACATTCAAAGATTCAGGCTCCCTTTAGGCTCTAAGGAACAGAATGTCATCCTGTCTCGCAGTTAATAGCTGCTGGGTAGTCGTTTCAAAGCCATTTCTTTTCAGTGAGCTCTACCATAGCAAATCCCAGCAGTGAATGTATTTCTGGCCTGGCTGTGCCTTTAATCCCACAGCTGAGTCTTATGTGTGATCTCTTTTGAAATGCTAGATTTTTTTTTTTTTAAATTCCAGACAGGGATATTTCTAGGACTTGGCATTTTGAGTGGCACCAGGATTGTTTATAGGAAGAGAACAGAAAGGACAGAAGGATGATGTTGACCTAGCAGCCCTACAAACCTACCTCACTTAATCCACTTATCACCCTGAATTCCTGAAGCAGATAAATGCTGATAACAGTTAAAACACATCACTGGCAGGAGCAGCATGTTCTGTCCTCTAGAAATACATCAATACTGGAAATTACAAAGCTGTGTGCTACCATGGGATGAGCATGATATAAGAGCCGAGGAAGCCCTCACTATTCAGTGGAGTTCTTCCACAGGAAGGTAGTGAACCTCTGTTTCCTTCTCTCTCCCTGCCCCAACTACCTTGAGATGCTGTTCAGGCCTGTTGTGACCCCAGAGCCACAGCTGCCTGATCTGTGCCTCCATATCTGAAATACCAAGTGGGCCCCAAGTGTCTTGTTACTGCTTTTGATTGTCCTTGCTGCTCAGCATTAAGACCTGTGAGGAGTGATTTCCAGCTGAGACCAGCCCCGTGCAGCTCACATCAGCATGTCTTGGGGAGAGGAGTTGGTTTTGGCTAATCTGAGCTAAACCTTCCCTGGAGGAGTGCAGCTGCTGCACCAGCCACACAAAGCCACTTTCTCCTCTCCCCATCTGTCAGGGTTCTCAGAGAGATACTGGAGCCGTCCCTGGGCATCATGCAGCACATGCCTCCCCCTGTGTCAAGACCCCTTCCTCCAGGGGACCTGTCCCAGGCTGAACAGGAGGAATAATGCTGTAAACCAAAGGATTTTTGGAGTAAACTTTGTTCCTACAAAGTCTGGAGGCATAAAACAACCGATAGCGCTTTTGAATACACAAAGCCTACAGGCTCATCTGCTGCCTTAGGTCTTTCCCCATGTGACCATCCCGCACCAGTCTCTGCAGCACAGCCCATGTGAATGGGCACCCTTGAAGTTGCAGCAAGTCCTTTCTTGTGGACACTGCAATTGTCCACAAGAAGTGTGAAAGGAGGAAGCTGCCTAAAGAGAAGTGAAGACCTCTCAGCCACAGGAGTTTTTATGAGTCAGATGCTGCTCAGCTGTTGCATTGCAGATGTCTTAGCTAAAAACAGGCGTTCATTGAAAATCAAAGGCTCTTCCTGAGTATAGGCGGCAGGAGCCTCCCACAAAACGTGGTTTTTCTTCTTCAAAGGGCTCTCCTTAGATTTGCCTACAATAGATTACTTAAAGCTTGCCTGCACTGTGAAGCTGGTTCAGAGCCAGCATGGTGTGGATCTGAAATGGTCCAGCTGTTTGGGACCAGAATTCGCCGTCTGGTTGATGTGAGAATGTGAGTGCCTTCCTCTGGAGGGACCTAGTGGAGAAGTTGGCTGTGGAGGGCCATTTTATGGAGTCAGGGGTACAGTAGAGCCTTTGCTCTGTACTGACTACTTGTGATCTACTGGTTTTCTGTGTTGAAGGCAGAACAGGTGATCCCCCACTTTGTGGAAGGTGACAAAGTTTGTTGTAAATGCAAGCGATATTTTACAGCCATCAGGAAGCAAAGCTCTGTGTGTTAAAGTGCTTGTGGTCTAGTCTTTGGACACCCACTAGTAGGTCTAACACCATCGTTGTAGTACAGAGAAGTCAGCCCTGGTGTAGGGTGGAGTCTGACCAAAAAGCAGAAGAGCTTGCATCTGCCAGGAACTGCTTGCCAAATGCAGTGTGTGTACATCTCGCCTGTCCCTTTGCAAACAGGAGGGGATCGACCAGCTGCCCTGGCATGAAAATACCTGACAAACCTCCTTTGCCTTTTGGATCTTTGTGTCTGGGTGCATGCTTACAGCCTTTGACCTCCCTGTCATGATCCCAAATCTAAAAGACATCTTCCTGTTACTTTGGTTGCTTCAGTGTGGAGGTAAACAAATATTTTCTTTTTAATTCCTTTTGTTTACTCTCATGTTTTTTGTATTAGAGCAGTTCCAGCTGCTATCTTTTGCTAATTTCCAGAGATCCCCTCTAGGAATTTGCACGCTGCTGCTATTTCTGTCTTTTAAGCATTTCAAAGCTAAGAGAGTGGATCCTCAAGAACGAGGGAACATGGGAGAAGGGTTAGATAACCTAAATAAAATGGTTTGGCTTTTTCCTTGGTATGTTCTTTTCAACCTAGTGGCTTCTGGGATAATATGAGAAGATGGATCTCTCCTCTCTTTTGTTACAGTAGTGCTTAGCTGTGTCTTATGTAGAAACAGTATTCATGTGTGTTCTGCTGTATAGAGAAGAGGAGAAGGATGATGAATCATTTTGAAAAATATGGCCCAGAATAAGCTACTTGGGTTATCACTCCCAGTGTCTGCAGGATTTTGTTACCACCTTTCCATAATATTATTGTAACTAGTGTACACAGGACTGAGCATGTCCCTGAGGACTGTACTGTATTTCAGTTGCTTTTACAGCCAAGAACCTTTCTCTGGTGTTGTAACCTAAGCTCTTCCTTACTGTCAGGCTGTTGTCCCTGGCTATGTGATGTGTAGAGAATTTTCCTTAACATATGGTACTTCCCAGCAGTCCTTTCGGGGCAGTAGCTGTGCCCTCTCTCCATTGTTGTCCCCCACCACGAATCCTCAGTGCTCAGCATTCAGCAGTGCTAAGTCTGAGTTGCCTTTTCCAATGCCAGCTCCTGCTGTGCTGAGGTGACACTGCTGTTGTGATGCAGCGTTAGTCCATGGTGACAGAAAAGCAAGCCTGGCTGTGCTCTGGGACAGCTTTAATACCTTGTTATGAGCCTGCTCATAGATGCAGAACTCCAGGGAATCCCATCAAAAGCATAAATGGAAAAGCCGGCCCATCCCCTACTTTCTCTCTCTACCCTTTTTTCCCTCTTCTCATTTCATGTCTCTGAAAGAATCCTTCATTTTGTGAGAAGACTTGTAAGTTTCCAGTTTCCTTTCTCAAAGAGCCTCCTCTTAAGTTGCCTTATATGTGGTTTTATATCAGTTGACAAATAAATAGATCCAGAGACTGCTTGATACTGAATCCAGATTTGGCTGGGAACCAAAGAAGTCCTGTACCCCAGTCTCCTTACTAGCCAGTGGCTCACTCTTAGGTTATTTTCCTTTTCATTAAATAAAACAGGGAGTGAACTGTGGTGTGGTTCCCCATCTTATTCGTCCTTTCTTTTAACTTCTGACATCATTGTCTACTGAGTTGCAGTGATAGATCACTTTAAACTGCCTTGTGTGTATTAGGAGGAAGCATGAGAAGGGCATGCTCTCATCTCTGCCTAAGATACTGTCACATATAAATACTTAAGATCTGCAGTCATCTGCAGATAGTTCCGTAGCTAACACTGAGGCTTGTGCTTTGCTCCCGTTTTAGAGCAGCAAAGGTTTGGAGTGATTAAGCTGTGGCTTATTTCTCCTGGTGCTGGCTCCCATACAGAACATGCAATCTCCTTCCTCGCTTGCTATTCAGAAATACACAGCCCCACTGATAACACCTGCTTGCGTACAACACCTTCTCTGCCACAGAGCCATCACACAGCCTCACGTAGATTCCTGAGCGTGGTTTATACATCAGGACACGTCCAGCTAGCGTTTATCTTGGAAAATTGCTTTCTATTCACCTGCTGTAAATACGTTCAAACACCACTGCAAAATCAGTTAACTTCCTGCTTAATTTCCTGTCTTTCTGCGTACTGCTGTTGTATGGAGGAGCTCACAAGAGAAAAGGGGAAGCCTGTGAATGCAGGAGGCTATCATGGATCACACAGCAATTACCCAAGAGATGTGACAGATCACACAGGGCACATGCTCTGAATCACTCAGCTTCTGACAAGGGCCAACACTGCCTGCTATTGGTGTGCTTCCTGGTGTATGGTTATTTTCAGAGTGATCCTGTCTTTGGGACAGCCATCCTCTCCTCACTAAAAGTGAGATTAGGTGACTGCTACCAATTATTACTCTTACAGGAGGAAATGTCGATGTACAGCAGAAACCTCCAATCCAGGTTGCCTTGCTCAAGGAAGAAATATCCATCCCCTGTAAAGTCATCTTCCCTTACATGCCGAAATACACCAAATTTTCAATCTCCTATTACTGGATTAATTCACTGGATCAGAAGACATATATCTATAGTAGGGTGGAAAATGTAGCCATTCCTTCTGGAGAAGAGAATAAGACTGCTGCCTTATGTTATGACCACAGAATCATGCCACTTGAAAACACCTCCTCTACTGGCACGTACTACTGCGAGGTCAAATGGAATGGTATCCAAAAAATAGGAAAGGGAGTGTTTTTCCTTATTAGAGGTAAGTGAAAAACCAGAAAGTAAGGGCAGGAGGTTAAAAATCAGCTGTATCTGGCTATGGAAACCTGATCTTTGCTCTTCTTTTTCGCTATCCACACATGCTATGAAGTCAGGTATGAATAATGCTTTATGCCCAATACTAATTGCCATCAGAGTTGAAATGCACTTAGCGCAGGTGTTCTGCTGTTCCCAATGCATAGATAGGGACATGAAGAGACAATGATTTATACCTGCCCTGTCAGATGGGAATCAGGATCTATCTAGGGACCCTGAGCACTGGATCAGACAGTGCTTTTAGGTGTCAGTGTTCAGAAGACAGTGTGGTTTGTTCTTCAGCAGTGTGGCAGAGGCAGCTGATAAGGTCACTCATTAGGGTGCTTGCTGTTACCACATTCAGCATGCTCAGTTTTAGGGACTCATGAACAGGTTATGGCCTCACCAACATGCCTCCCTCTTTTCCATTTGGTACAGCGAGTTGGTTGGTCACTTAATGAGCACGCTGGAAAGCAGTGGAAAGCTTGATGCAACATAAGAGGAATGTTAAGAAAAGTGATAAGGAAGTGCATGCTGCTGACTGGCTGGATGTGCATTAATGACTGTTGGATATGAAGAACTTGTTAATGTAAATGCAAAGAGCTGTGATGAAGTAGCTTTGCTATACTGGTCAGAGGATACCTGCAGTACCCATCCTCCCAGTTCATGTGGCCTGTGTGCATTCCACCATCTGTCTTTCTGCTCCTATCACAAAAAGACCTTTGCCAACCTCTATCTACCAAATTTCTTGTCTCATATCACCTCCCTCTGTGAAGTAGAGCTGCTTATACCCTGCATCTTCTATGTGATTCTGCAGCTGCACCCTGCTCTCTGTTAAGTCAGAGTATGTTTTGAAGGGTGTGTGCATTTCTGCCACTATATTCTGCACTCCTGCATTTTAGTTTTCTCAAGGCTCTTTCCAGGGTTAAAAATACAGCAGGGTTCCACTCTCACTGTGAACCTTTTACCTTCTTTCTTACAGATACAGGATACATAAATATCTTTTACAGCTGGGAAATCCTCATTACGCTTACTGTTCTTCTGGCTGTATTGAGCATCACTGCAACAGCTCTGCTTCTGTGGAAAAGAAAGGCAAGTAATAACTAAATACAAAGCAATACCTGATGCACTCTAGGAATTAATTCCATTTTTTTCTAACTTGGCTGAATTGGAAGTCCCTATGCTAAAATTTTCCATGCTGAGTGTCTGATCCAGTTTATTTTTTTAAGTTTTTCTGAGAAGAAAAGATTACAGGAAAGACAAAATAAGTAAGTGATTTGCCCATTAAAGAAATTCTGGCAATCATTTTGACTACAGCATGCTCTGCTTTAGAGCAAGGATTTGACACAGGGCAAGAAGGCACACTAGCAGTGTACTGGCTGTGAGAATATTCAAGGAGATGTAGCCTTGTGATGGGATTTTGGAAGATTGCAGTTTGTGCATACTCAGTCATGGCTTTTGTCAGTTTACCAGTTCAGTTGCCTAAAACCTCTGTGAAGAGACCAGTTAGACAAGTAATGTCCTGTGCACCCGAGCAAATCTGTTACAACCCTTATGGCAGGACTTTCCCTATTTCTAATCCTCTTTCAAGATGGAGGTTACTCTTTCAAGGAGACTGCAGCTGCATTCCTGAGCTCGGGCACCATAGCAAAAAAACTCTGCAGTGTGATGGGGATGGTGACCAAAGCCTTGGGCATCTGTTTGGCAAAGAAAACACTAAGAGATAGAGTGAGAAGGGAAGCATCAGGGCAAGGATCCCGAGGAAGCTTGTGTGAAAATTACAAATAACTGTGGGGAAAAAAAAAAAAAAGATAAAGGGACGAGGATCAGACTATACAATCTCCAGGGACACCTTCCATTAGCAGTGATTCTGTGAGGCTGGAATAATGAGCCTCAGGGGGGAAACTGGGACTGGAATCTGGAGTGAGGAAGCACTAGGAGGGTCTTAAGACTGGATTGACAGAACCTCTTGGGTGACCAGACTAGTGTCCCAGGTTGGGACCAGATTCCAAGGAAGTGGAATCTGGGAAGCTGAGAGCAAAAGGGAGATACCAGGAGTGGGGAAGAAAGGATTTGAAGAGTGGGAGAAGAAAAGCCAAAAGCAGAGCTAGAAGATCTGCATGAGATGGACCCTGTGGAAAAACCATCTGGAGTCATGATATTGGAATCCCTGTTGTTTGTGGAAAACCTACTGCTTCTAGTACTGCCACCCTCAGGTGTTCCAACAGCATCATCTGGATTCTTCCAGAAATCTCAAGGCTGGCCTAAAAATACCCTTACATCCTCTAGAATGGAACATGGGATTGTTGGTTTCTAGGTAGAGTGTGCCCCGTAACTCCTTGAAGCTGCTCTCTGCCACCGCAACAGCAGACTCTACATGCTCTTTTATGTGAAAGCTGTGCTGTGTGTACAGTCCTTGGACTCAAAGGAACATCAGGTTTCAGCACACACAGTCAGAGATCACCAGGCTGAAAACAGAATGGCAGCAGTTGGCAGCCCAGCTAATCTCGTGAGACTTACCTTGCAGGCAGTCTGACGTGGGGGAAGAGTGTAAGAGGCAAAGGGAGTCAGCTGGAGATGGGCCCCCATCTCTGTTTGCCTAGAGAGTGTCTCTGTGGGGATGAGGAGGGGAGGCACTGTCACTACTCACCAATTGGCATCTCTGGGTTTTGAGGTGGGCCAGTGAATCTCAGACTTATGGCCTCTCCTTGGGGTCTGAAGAGATTGTGCAGTCATTACATTTGCCCTCCTGCAGAACACAGCCCATATTTCTCACCACAGCTTGCTCAGACCTGCTGGTTTAAAAATGTTTATCTTTAAGAGAAGCTATTTAGCATCCTCCTTAGTTACTAATGGACTGGAAAGCAGTTTGTCGTTTTCATGTGATGTGAATATAATCATCCCACTTCTTTCTGAATTAGAACAGAGATACTTAGCAAAGCCTTCTGCCTTTTCTGCCTCTTCTCTTGCTTGCTGAGCAGAGCTAACCCTTCTCTGTGTGTGCATGGAATGTGTTCAAGGAGAACTCATCTAATGCAAGAAACATTCAGACTAAGGGTCCTTCTTCCTTCAACTCCATGCTGGACTTGTACATCCATGTATCACTGACTAGATGTCACCATTAATGATTATCTAGTGCTCTTCTGTAGACTCTTTGTATTAGGAAAAGCTTCCTTGCCAAATCCTGATAAAAGTAATTGCATTTTGCCTCTCTGAAATTCTTTTCTGCACTATGACCAGTGCCCTGCTTTACTCCCTGTCCTATAGCATTGTTTCATGCTGCTCAATACTTACACCCTTCAGCCAGTAAGGTTTTGGTGGTGAAAGTGCTTTATATGTACACACAGAGCCAGTTCTCCTTTCCACTGCTCCAGTGTAAGTCACTGGATTCTACACTTAACCATGCAGTGAGGAAAGTAACCAGCACATGTACAGACACTGCCAACACTCTTCCTTGTGGAACATTCAGGAGGTGTGCAAACAGCTGGCTTTGATATTGCATTGGTATTCATTTTAGCTTTGGGGACATGTGGTTTTCTCCAAATGTGTCATTTGGTGTCTTGTCCTGAGCAGGTGTTGTGCCCTAGAAGGAACCAGCCAAATATCCTGAGACAGAAGGTAGAAACTCAGCTCCCTTCAGCCAGCCCACCACCACTACCACCTCCTGTCTATGATGTGAGTACCAGAATCACCCTTCATCTCCTCTGTCCACAGCATGGTACAACCCTTCCTTTCCCTGCCATGCTACAGACAATGCCGGTGTCATGATGTGAAACAGAAGCAATACCTCCATACCTGCCTGCTCTTGGTGACCTTGCCCTGCTTAGCTTCTCTCAGGACTGGGTGTGTCTCCACCCTAATCCTGGTCATGGCCTCCCCAGTGCCCAAACCTTGCCCCATGCCCTGCTGAGCAGCACCTTTCCCTCTGCCAGCAGCACAGAGCAGCAAGTGTGGGGCCAGGAAGGGTTCCTGGTGGAAGAGGTAGAAGAATCTCCAAAAGTCAGGAAGGAAGAGGGACTCTCAGCCCCGCTTTGTACTGCAGTTTCACGAGGGCATGGCCTTCCTAGCTGGAGAACGATGCCTCAGGAAAGGGGCAGAGACATGATACCCTGACCAGCCCCCAGCTGTTTTGGGTCTCTGCTGTGGCACCTTCACTGGTGTCAGTGTCACAGACCGCTGCAGTCCTGAGCAAAACAACTAGCTAGCAGGGGGAAATGGGCAAGGAGAATATCAAGGGAGGCTTTTTTTAAAGCATTTCCCTTTTCATTGTATAGGATCTCCTTTTCCATTTCCCAAACTGTTCCCACTCCTTGAGCCCAGTAGCCGCAGTGTCATAGGTAGTAGGATTGAAGTGGTTCCCCTGAAATGTCAGTCTAGACCTCAGCTACCTCAAGTAACCATGACTCCTAATCCCATTTACAACCTATCCAGCTCCATTTTATATGGATTCCTTTTTCTCCTTTTACTCCCATGGGATGGCTGCTCCACTAAGAAGGAAAGGGTTTGTTGTTTTTTTTTTCTTGTGAACTGTGGGACCAACAAGGAGGAATAAAATGAAAGTGAGTAGAGAAGGATGTTGCCTGCATATTAGGAAACCTTTCTGTCTGTGAGGTCTATAAGGGCTGGAAAAGTCTCTCAAGGAAAACCTGTGAGTTCTGCTGCATTAATCATTTAAACTAAACAAAGCGAAGCTCTGGAGAATGTACTATAGAGAGGAGCAAAGATCTGCCAGGGAGGCAGGAGACCTGATCAGGGGCAGATACCTTCAAGAGGATGGGCCTGCCCCTTCTCATTCTCACTCTGTGGGGGGAGGGGGGGCACTATTTTGTGGCCCTTTAATTTTTGGAGTAGCAGTTTAAAAGAGAGCACTATATATTGTATGTCATGTGTTTATTCTGGGCAAAAGGCAATGCTTTGGGTAAAGGAGGTTGCAGGTTTTAAACCTTTTCATTTGTATCAAGTAATTTCTTTTTAATTCAGGCTTATAAAAATCCAAATGGGTAGTTTCCTGCTGAAGTGGATGATTTCTGCAAGGAGACAAAAAAAAAATCAAATCCATTTCTCGCTCAGTCGGCCTCGTCATGCATCCTTAGCTCCATCTTAATTACATGTTTCATCATGTTATTCTGTTCAGGCTCCACTAAGGCTAATATAGCAAGCCAGCAGAGCCAGCCTTAGGCACAGGCAATCCCAGGAGCTGGCTGAGCCCCTGTGCTTGCAGGAGCCCTATGGACCTGGCCCAAGCAGCCTTCCTGTGAAGCCTGTTAACCACACACCAGCTGTTCAGGGCTCCTGCCAGCCCAGTGTGCAGGGCAGGTGGCTTGGCCCTCTTTGGCAGGGCTGCAAGCAGCCTGGGACCACCTCCTGCATGCTGGGGGTACGAGTCTGCCCACGGGAGTTCCCTGCTGTGGAGCAACTGCTGCAGTAGGGGGGCTTGAAGCAGCAACTCCTGCTCCAGACAAGGCACAGGCTGAGAGCAGGGCTGTGATGTGGAGAGCAGCAAGCACGACCCTGCATGGCATAATGGGCAGGGGGGGAGGGAGGGTGAGAGCCCTGGGATGGAAACCTGCATTGGATGGGCCCTCAGGACAGATGAAGGGAATAGAAAGTTGACAAATCTTATTTCCTTTGAATGATAACTCTGGTGCTCCACGGCTAAATTTTACTGGGGCTCTGCGTGGTGTAAACTCAGCCCTGCAAACTGTGTTTGAAACTAGGTGAGTTGTGAAAATCTATTGGTGGATGTTGACCTCAATACTTAATTCATGGGGAAGGGAAAAATCTGTGATCAGCGTTGGGGTAATCTAAGGCAAGGAAAAAAAGGAAGGACAAGTGAGAAGTAGCTCTGAGTGATGAGATAAAGAAGGAGGTCAGAGATCAGGGGCTGGACAGGAGACCAGCACATGCTAGCTATGTTGTCTGTGTGGGAAAGCAAGAGGTTGGCGTTTGGAGGAAGGTAAGGCCAGGGAAGCACAATGTCCTCCCTCCCTGAAGCTGGGAGCAGAAGCAAGAGGAGCCAGCACTGGACATCAAAGTAACAGATGCTATTGAAACTACATGGCATAGCTCATTAAATGCTCTGTGTTATCCTACATGGCAGCAAGGCTCATCCCTGGTGTGGGAAGGGTCCTAATACACCTTCTGCAAAGCTGTCCTGCTGAACATTCCTGGGAGAAAATACCTTCCCCAGTGGCTCTTCTAGGTGCCACTATGTATTTTGTGGTCCTTGGGGGTGGCTGTATGCAGTGAAAAGCATACAAGGTAGAAAAAGCCTGGTAATAAGGGGGCAGCTGGGAACCCCATTTGTTCTCTCTATAGTGCCTTCCTTGACCTCTCTGTCCTCCTGCAGCTGTAGAGTAGCTCTACCTCACTGCACTGGCCAGAACCAGACCTGTATATCCTCTGACTTCCAGCTTAGCTGCTCAGTTAATGAGCAGCTTGGAAATAACAATCTGAGGTACTTGCTTCATCTGCTTTACACTTCAAACAAGCTTTTTTGAGCAGCAAACAGAACTCCTGCAGTGCAGGTGCAGTCAGGTTCCAGAGCACAGGAGCTTTTCCAGGTGTGAGGGAGACCGGAGGCTGTGCAGGGATAGGAAGGCATCTGTCAGCAGGGAGGAGAGAGGCCTGTGTGCCTTCACTGTGACAGTAGCAGGTGATCAGTGATCAAGTAAAAGTAATTAACTTGCAAATGGTGGTTGGAGACACCAGCTCTCCAACTGACCTGAAAAGGACCAGCATTGTAACAGCCTGCATGGGAAGAAGGCATGTGGAGGGAAGGGAATCGTTTCTGGTAGTTAGACACCTTGCTTGCAAGTAGCTTCAGACTGGAGTAGAGAAAGAGGCTGCCTGTCCTGCAAGGGGACATGGAGCCAGGCTTCTGGAAGCTCAGCACACAAGACGAGGTCCTCACTGTGAGCATCACAAAGAGAATTGAAAACGAGTGTGGGGAAATAGAATTTTCTGTGTGCACATGTGCATGTGCAAATGGTGGGGATGTCTGAGTAGGCAAAGCAGGTTTTGGGGAGCAGGAAGCAGACAGGTGAAATAATTTGACTGTTTCCAGAGTAGCAGTGGGAATGTGAGAGCCATGTGGTACCCCATTCACTGTGGCCAGCTCATGTTTAAGTGCCTGTTTATTCCGAGGCTCATTCCCCAGTACTGCTTCTGTATGCTCTGGCCCTGTTCAAAGCACTGTCCTGCTGGCCATAATCCTTAAAGATGCTGAGTGTTTGCAACTCTGCATGAAATTATGAGGGTTCAAGTGATTGGCAGCCCCCAATGAAGCCTCCATGTTTTACTCATCCTTCTCACTGCATTACAGGGTGCCTGGCTCTCTCCACTAATACCATCTGCCCCTCTTGCAGCCAGAGCTCCTCCCATCTTCCTGTTGCCAGAGAAACAGCCACCTTGGCAACCTGCTGTCATCCTTGAAACACACATGGAAAAGTCCTCATGATTGTTATGTTTGATCCTTCAGGCAGATCTGGAATATCACTCAAACTGACATGCACCTCCTGTGACACAATTACCTGGGGGACAACGGGTGGATATGCATGCAGGGCGTGTGTGTGTGTTTCTCTGTGTAGCTGAGTGGGACCATGGTAATATTTGAGGGCCTGGGAGCATATGGATTTTTTATTATTCTTTGCTCACTCAAAGAAGAAAGGAGAGTTCTGGCTTGGAAAAAAAAACCAAAACAACAGACAATAAACAGAAATTGTATTAATTTTCTGCAGGTTCTGTGCTTCAGGACCCCCACCCTCTCCCATTTTGTCACTTTTGTGTCCCTAGAATAAACATGAACAAGAACTTGTGGTTGTCAGGCACCTAAACAGTCTTGGGTGGTGCAGAGCACTGCTTCTTACCTGTGGTCCCCCCGGTGCACAACTTTGCATTATGGGACAATTTTGAAGCAGAGCGAGGCAGAGGCATTGGCATTCTTCTCCACTGCATTACAGAGGGTAGGCAACATCAAAGCCTGTCTCTGTAAGCCTGGAAAAAAGAAGATGATGCAGCTGCACTGTAGGGATTTCAGGGGAAAAGGATTTTCTGTTTGCCCAAGTTAAGGTCGGGTACTTCAAAATTTTGGAGGTGGCAGGGGTCCCTAAAAAATGTCCGGCATGATATGGGGAGCAACCCAGTGGGTAATTAGTTATCTTAAACCTAAGTATTTTATTTGACACCTAGTTTCTTTTCTCTTCTCTGTGCAGAGCCTGGATGTGCAGCAAGTTGATGTCTATTCTAGCCTCGAGAACAACACAAACAACCCATCACACAGAAAGAATCCTCCAGGGAAGGTAAGGGCCAGGGCCGTTCTTGGAAAGTTCCCATATGCCCTGGGCATCTGGGGGAAGAAACCCCACACAATCTCATGACCTAGCAGTCAGTAAATGTGTCTGCAGTCCCACCAAAAGAGGAAAATGAGATGTGACATGCACTCACCAGCTGGGCTGCACATGTAGCCTCTCTTCCCTCTTCCAGCAGAACCTTGGCTCCTGCAGCTCTACCAGTTCTGGCACTCATGGTTTTGTGCAGATGCTTTTCTGTGTGACGTGTGCTGAAAGGCACCGAGGGGTTTGGTATTGCTGCTCCCTCTGAACAAGACAGGCATTCATGAAGAGTTGGGCAGGTGCTGGTCCTGTTATTGCCCTTTCCAGATTATTTAGGCAGCTGAGACATCCTCTGGGCTGAAGGAATCTGTGCACCAGCAGCAGACCCTGAACACAACTTTCCTCTTGCCAGCATTAAGGACCTGAGAGCCATTTCATGGTAGCAGAAGCTAAGATGGTTTGAGCAGAGGCTGGGCTTACACAGTCTATGCTGTCAGCCCTCGTGCTCAGGAAAAGGCAGTGTGGATATGTTTTAGACTTGGATCTTGTTGGGCTGAGAATTATGAGTGAGAGACAAGGAACTAAATTCACTCCCAGTGAAAATAGAGGCAACTAGGAATATGCAGGTGTAAATCAGTTATGGGGGCCACATGAAGCAGACCAGAGGCCCACAGAGCCTTCTACCCTGCCTTTGGCAGGCATCAGCTGTTTCATATGGACAAAACTTGCATCAGGCACCCCAGGGAGCATTTCCTTCCTGTCCTCAGAACCTAATTTTTCTTTTCTTCTCCAGACCTCTTATCTGCTTAAAAAAATATATCCTCTTCCAGTGCTAGAAAATGTTCCTGGAAAACATCTGCTGCTCTCTCCCATTAAAGTTCTTTTGGGGAGAGTTGCCTTGGTTGTACCAGCCCTCTCTTTCATTAAGGACATGTGTCTAAGACATTTTCCCAACTCCCACCTTTTAGGAAAAGGTGGTCTAAAATCAAGCAGCCCCCTTTGTGTCAGAGCTACTTACTGTGTGGTCTGGTCCCATGGCCACTGGCCTCCTGCAGTTACTGCTGTGACACCACCATGGTGGTGGTAGCAAAAGCAGTGGCAGGCTCCTGGTTATTGAGGGGATGGATGGGTTGTTCTACATGGGCTTGTCTTATCTGATGCACTGGAAAAGACAGCATCCCTGCATTTGTGTTTTGCTGCATTTTGAATTATTTGGATAGGGGCCCTGTTTCTGATCCTGTTTATTCTTCTGTATACCTTTACCAGCTGTTCCCTCTGAAATGATTCAGTCTGGATGGTAAGATGAAGTATGTGTGGGGTTTCTCCCTACCAGGGAGCTGTCTAGGCTGTGCTGAGTTGCTTGTGTGTGGCCTACACCATTCAGCCGTTGCTTGGAGGGACAGAGGGTCTGTAAAACAGAGCAGCAGCAAAGCAACAGCAGAGGAGCATCTGTGTGTGAGTGGGTCTGGCACTGGCAGCCTCAGCCAGGGTGGGGTAGAGGTCAAAGCAGAGATGGGAGAAAGAGAGGAGAAAGCAGAGAGGGGATGGGATGAACTCTCACATTGAGAGCAGACAACTCCAAGTGTCCTCAGTTCTTGTGCTGCTCTGGAGGAAGGGAAGTGTGAGTGGCAGGATCCCATTAGCTCAGCACGGGAGAGTTTGCACTATCCACTATGGTTGCAAGCACTTTGGTCAGCTTCTCTTAGTTATCCTGGGCTGTGACCACTTGAGACACTTGTCCTCCAGCTGTCTTTGCCAGAACATAGGAGGGTGTTTTCCCTAAGAGTGAGACTTGTGGGTCAGTTGGTTTGGCCTGTGAGTGGGAGCTGCGATTGCTGAACAGTGGCTCACTCTGCTTCAGAGGGTCCAGCCCAACCCTTGCTGCCAGAGGCTGCACAACTGAGGGGGATCTGCAAAGGGAAGCAGGGCAGAAAGCCTCTGTAAAGAGCATTTGCATGCTGTCACTCTGGACCGGTGGCCAGTTTGGATAGCAAGGGGTTAATCCTGCATGCTTTGGAGTGCCTTCACTCAGCACTTTTGTAGTGTTTCCCTTTGGTGCTGGCAACAGAGAAAATGCCTAGTGTAGGTAGGGCTTAGTTCAGCCGGTGGCGTTTTAGCTGCTTGCTGTGTAACCTTGCTTACGCAGGCCTGTGCCACACAGCACTTAAAATATCAGTCTGTCAGCGCCTTGTCTACACAAGGAACGGTCGTGAGGAATAGACTCAACTGTTGAAGAAACAGGATTGAGGAGGTCAGGGAATTCCTCCTTCACAGAATCCAAAGTGATTTATTTTCTTACTGAGTCCAATTTTCCCTCCCCTCCCTGTCTGACAGTTTTTTTGGGGAAGAGTGACTAGTAAAGGAGGCATCTTTATCCCTTGGGCTGGATTAGTCACGTTCGTCTCTGGTGGAGCAGCATTTCTCACTGTAGTGGCTTCTGTTTCAGCCGATCACTTATAGCCATTTCTAACAGAACAAATGTCAGTGTCTGCTTATTAAGAATTAATTCATCATCTTTTGAATAATTTTCCTCCATTTCTTTTTTCTCCTTTTCATCATTCTGCAGACACCTAAGAAGCAAGAAACTCTAGAAGAATCCTCTGATACATTGTATGAGAATATTTAACAGGGAAGATACCTGACCCTATGTGGACAAGACATCTCTCTGTATAGCAGAACTACTCTCTTACATCCCTGATGAGATGCAGATACATGGAGAGATCCACACTGACTTCAGAGCACAACCACGAGGGAATTGTGAACCCCTTGCCCCTTCTAAACTGCCCTTCATTAACAACAGAATGTATCTGTTGAAATCCCTCGGGGCTCGGTCTGCATTGATGCAGCAAAGCTATTTTGCAGCAAAGCTGTTTGCTGCAAAAGAAAAGCTGCTTTTGTCAAGCACTTATCTTGGGAATGGGCCATCTGTGAAGGTTTCTCTCACCTGCCCCAGCTGAAATACTTAACTGTTGATCCTCTGCAAGTGGTAGGACAATCCGGAGATTTCCCTGCGTGCTGGCTTGATGCTCCGATCCCGACCTGCAGCCGCCCATCTGATCCTGTGCTTGTGGCTTTGCTGAAATAGCCATCAGGACTTCATGCATAGTTTAATCAGATCCAAGCATCCACCTGCCCATTTCCCTTTCTCAGGAACCCCACAGCAAACAGCTTTCTCATAATCTGCTAATCCCATCAAGTAGTCACAGATGCCTGCTGCGACCTTACTGGGGCGACTCAAATCAGTGCCTCTAAGAAAATGCTTCCCCTTCAGCACTATCAGCAGTGAGGGCTGGATGCACTGATGGAGATAAAGGTGGAGAAAAGGAACACAGAGAAATATCCCTTCCTGACAACATGTCTCAGTGACAGTGCTCATTCCAGAACAAGAAAGAGGAACAAGGAGGTGGGAACATGAAGAAACTCCCTTGCTGGGGCTGCATAAGCCAGACGGGTCTGGGGCCAGGCTCCAGCCTGCAGAAGTCCTAGGGGAACTCCCCAGTTTCCCTTTCTTCTTGGCAGTGGGCATTGTTATCTCTTGGGTTTTTGAGCCTCTGTGGGAGCAGGCATGGTACCTCTGCCCCACCAAAACCAATTGGTTGGCCTTTGTTTCAGCTGGCTGTTGTAGAGTGTAAAGCTCCTTTACCCCTCCACCATACATTATTGGCCAGGGAGATCAGTTCTGAAACTTAGAACGACTGGAACAAGGAGGAGGGAGGCCTTAGAAGTGAATTTGCTGTCCAAGTTCTTTCTCCCCTGTCAGCTGGAACTTGCCTACCGTTTGTGTTGATGCATATTCTGGTTCTGATAGGGAAGGAGTTACATTAAATAGCTGTATAACATGATCAAACCAGCAGATTAAAAAGCTGAGGCTGTTTTATCTCATATTAAAAAACAACAACGAAATAACAACCAAACAAAACCAACCCAAAATAAGAGTATGCAGCATAACTTGAGAGGAATTGTAGAAACCTCTTTAAAGAAGAAGATCAAATTAAAATTGAGCTCCAGGGTCATAGGACCCTCTCTAGCTGAAGATAATGTTGCTATGTATCAGAGATAGAGGCTGTGGAAAATATCTCCGGGGCCTCCAACCTTCCTATACCATGTTTAAAGAGATAATCCGCTTATTGCTTTGCTCTTTTTATTAGAAAAGATTTCAAACATGCAATTTGGACTTTCTTTAACCACAGAAAAATGTTTTTTCTCTTCCCAGCGCTGAGGAATTCATTTCAGAAAAGGCAACGAATGGACAGCATGTCTTATTAGATCCATTTATAATTTGTTAAGTGATCACAACAATTATAAATATTTTTGAAGTAAAACGTTTTACATTTTACTAATATGACCAGGAAATATTTGTGTTTGCAGAAGAATTTACAGAGGATTGTACAGGTATAACAATTCCTTTCCTTAACAAATTTGAAGAAATGATGAGATGAATTATAAATATGTTGCAGTATGGCAATAAAATATTCAGCAGATGCTGGTGGATTAGATGAAAAGTAAAAACTTTCAAAATAATGATGGCTAGGTTTTGTGTTTTGTTTTTTAAATTTTATAAATGTTAAAAATACTGGATGCTACTGGAAATTTCCTGGCAAGGATCTCTCTTTGCAGTGAGTTGATTTGTCTTGTGTTTCTGTTACCTTTTAAAGTAGCATGTTTCTTACATTTATGCCTGAACAATTCTATATTAAAAAGCTGAAGCTGTTTAAAATAAAACATAAGAGAAAGAGCAGTATTTGGAATGGAAAATGCTATTCTAGAACAGTGAGTGCTACAGTACTGGAAGAATCATACCAGGTTCTGATCAATTAAGTGAAAAATTAAAAATTCCTAAGAAACACTGGCAAATGTGAGGATTTGGGCTGTGTGTCAAACTTTGTCAAAATCAGGGTGGGGGTCGCTGTGTTGATTTCAATGGCTTTTGGGTTGGCCCTGTGAGGAAGGCTAAAAGGCTGCTGCATGAGAAAAAGGAAGTTAAAAGTTATGAAGCCACAATCTAAAATCACTTCTTTAGTATTATGCACCATGGGCAGCCACAGCACCAACAGCTTGTGTCAGAGAGAAAAGCATAAAGCAGAAGTCTGTGAGAGCAGGGATGTTTTTAAATGGTATGGAGTTTTCCAAGGTGGTATGAGGAAATGCCTGAAGGCACAGGTAGGAGAGACTATGAAATATGATTTATATAATATTGGTATAACTACTTTGTAGCAGAGATTTGTTCAGGGAAAAGGCAGTCACTTGATCTTTTTGTTGTCATTTGGTCTTTTTGTCTTACCTGGCTCTGTGGCCCATGAGGATAGGTGCAAAAAATGAGTGCTACTAGCAAGAGGAAATGTATTCATTTCTAAGTGTTAGGCAATTGGGAAAAAAAAAAAATAAAGGAAATTATGGCTCAGTTTCCCCAGCTCCACAAATGTGAGAAGCAGTGACTGGCTTATTATGTTCACCCTATACATTTTGCTTTAAACTGAATGCTGAGAAGGGATTCCTGTTAAAAACTGTGTCTCTAAGGGCCTCAGCTTCACTTGCTTCCCCCAGCATGGTGCTGTTATGCACAGAGCAGGCTCCCTGGTAGTGGTATAACATTTGATTCCCAGGTATTGAATTATCCTTTTCTATTGACAGGATTTCAGGGAAGTGGAGGCCTGTTATCAAAGTAAGCAGTGGTGTGAGGTGGAAATGCACTGCCTGCCTTCTTCTAAGGGAGGTGCTGTGTTAGGACTAGGATCCTCATCACCAGACATGAGCCTTTGGTCCTGAGAGTGCATTGCTACAAAGAGTGTTGGTGACACTGAAGTCATCTATTCCCTTTAAATGGACTCCTTCATAATGCTTTACAGCAAATCCTTATTTAAGAAGGCAGAAACCAGGGTGCACTTGAAGGTTTGTTGATTTGATCTTTTTCTGCAGAGGACAAGCTCTTGCATGGGTACTGGTTTGTCATACGAAACAGTGCAAACTATATTTTGCCTTTATCTGCAGACAAGACCTTACTGTGGTGGATAATGCCAGTGAAACGTATCCAAAGTGTTCTCCTTCATCACTTCTGTCTTCTTTCCTTTAGCCTTCTCAGGGGTCTCTACTGCAAATCATCTCTAAATACCCAGCTAGGGCTGGTTCTTTATCAAGGGAAGGGCTTGACTGAACAGCACCCAAGAAAAATGGTAACCATGACTCTGGTTTGCACTGCTGTCCTACCCAGCAGTGCCTACAGGTGTGCGAGTCTGGGCCAGGGGCAGGGGTCTCTAGTTCCAGCTGGGCTGTCTCTTGGGAAGACTTGGTGTTCTTTCAGCCCTTGGCCATGCCATATGATGACCCCGTGAGACAGGGATTTAGGGAAGGCAGTGAGTGAAGCCACCAGATGGTGCCCTAGGTCCTCTCTGCTCTCTTTCCTGTCCCCTGCCCCCGCCAGCTTCCCTGGTAACCCTCAGACCACAGACTCCCCGGGGGTGGGCAGCTACAGCCTCGCAGAACATCCCCAGCCAGGAGTGTCTGCTGCCCCTGAGGCTGGTGACTCTGCCACTCCTCAAAGGTCTGCATCTTGGCCCAAGTGCCACCAGCACCTGTGAAGAGATGGGGACAGGACAGGCTCCCCTTTTTTGCATCCATGACATCTGGAGCAATTGCTTCATCAGGTACCAATGTGTTCGCACAAGGCTGCCCATGCAAGGAACGGGAGAATAGCTGCTGACACCATCGCTGGGTCAGAGTGGCATCTGAATTGCAAAATTAGACAGATGTTGGGGGTTGCTTGGAGTTTCCACCACTTTCTTTCACCATTTGGAAATGGCATCTTATCTTGGGTTTGGGAAAATTTACTGTGTGTCTGTGGTGAAAAAAAATCATTTGCACCATATGCTGCTTCTCTTCTTCACTATGTCAGGAAACTGATGAAGGGTCAGATATTGCTCTTTCTGTGTTTTGGGATTCTGTGGTGGTCAAGATGTGCAATGCACAGTGAATTATCATTGAGAGTTCATAAAGAAAAAAGGAGCAGCTCAGAGAGCACCAATGATCTCCAAGAGAAGAATGAGAATCTTCAGTGTCTTCTCTTGCTTAATTCTTGGGCAAGCCAGGCTCCACTTACCGTGAGGGATGAAATGTTTTTCTTTCTTAATGATAAAGTAGAAATGCAAATCACTATTAGTAACTAGTATGTCACTAGGTCCTTCACTATTAATAACTAGGCCTGTAAACTGCTGGAATGTGTTGTGAGGTGTGGATCTTCAATGTTCACAGCATCTGTGCATCACAGAGCTGCCACTATGCAGCTGCTGGGGGACAAAGTATGATGGTGCCCTGACAGTACCAGGCAGGTTCCTGTGGGAAGTGACATGGAGAAGCTGATTCTCAGGGAAGGACTGTTTCAGCAGGAGGGGAGGGCTCCTGTTCCAGGAGGAAATCTTTCTCACTAGCTGATGAACCTCTCCTAGAGCTCCTCTTTTCCTTTTCCTTCAGCTTTTTGAAATATGTGGGTTGTGTTGTATCACT
The DNA here is from genome assembly GCF_051311805.1 of Agelaius phoeniceus. Taxonomy (NCBI): domain Eukaryota; kingdom Metazoa; phylum Chordata; class Aves; order Passeriformes; family Icteridae; genus Agelaius; species Agelaius phoeniceus. Next base: position 25,342,511 of record NC_135269.1, on the reverse strand, counting down.
CTGGGCCACATGAAGATTTGGATATACAGCTGGTAGGGCCAGGCAGGTCAGCCACCCTGCTTTAAAGAGTTAGAACGTAATTATCCAAATTGGAACAGGGTGAACATGAAAAAGCTAACATATGGGCTTCTTCAAAACGTTATGTCTTTTAATAACCTGTCAGGGCCTCTGGTTTCTATCCCATCTGAAAGATTCATCTGCCTACAATTTTGTGCAATGATATCTGAGCACTTCCAGGGGTAATAATTGTATCCAAAATACCTGTGACACAGTGGGCTTCCCTCTCTTGTGAGAGAATTAGTGCTGTAATGCCCATAATGGTGCTTTTGGCACTGACAAGTACTATTAACATCAGAGGTTTCAGAAGTTCTTGCAAGGCTCAGTATGTCATTTCAGCTTCATGCATGGAAAAAATGGAGACTCAGGAGCTTAAATGACTTTTCCAAGACTACAGAGCATCAGAGGTGAAGTTTGGAGCAGAATTCAGGTTTGTGTGTTCTTAATTCTATCAGGTTGTCCAGGAAGAAGCCAGTAACTGGGTAAGTAAGAGCTACTGAGCTACTTATAGTTTAGGGGAAAATGAAGTTTCTTCCTGAGTCACCAGCACTGGGTTGTGCTGCACTTTGCTTTTCATTTTTGATTTCTCAGACCTGCATCTGCCTAGCTGAGGTAGCAAAGCTGCAGAAGAAGTTACTCCTCTCTTTTACAGAGGCATCCATCATTTTGACAATAAGGAAAGCTCATCAGATCCAAATTACCACGGAAAGTCCAAATATGTATGCTCCAAATAAATGTTTACAGAGGGAATGTGATGAGTGAATGTGCTCATCCAACCCATGAAGTCTTTCTGATTGCTGAAGGAGTTCCTGAGCTCATGGAGAGGAAAGCAAATGACTGGAGCTGAGTTGCAAAGGCTCTCTCCACTCCCAAGGAAGGAGGCAGGGAAGTCCCTACCATCACAACAATTACATGCTGGAGAAGGAGGTGTGAGGAGAGGTGATAATGCTGATAGTTATGTGAATGGAAATGCTTGTCAGTCTTTTTAATGTTTAAAGGAAACCACAGTTTTGAAGTGATGTAATTCCTGCTCATTTCGGTTGTTTATTCAAGCAGTGCAGTGCAATCCTGTGCTGGCACATGGGGGAGAGAAAGCAAAACTTCATCTTGGCTCTCTTGGGATTTCTTTACACTTTCAGACTCATTCAGGTAAAGGCAGGGTGTGAATCTGAAGTATGCAGCTCTTCAGCATGGCCCTCTGTACAGGCTGGCCCTTTGCTATAAAATGTGCAGAACGCAGATGGGGGTTTTGAAGGAACCACTTTAATAGAAGGAATTGTAACTGTTCTCCCCATAAGATTTAAGATCTTGCTGTCCATAAAAATCAGGTTAGCTATTTTGGGTTCTTGCAGAGCTAAAAGGAATGCAGCATCTCCCATTTCCAGTCATGATAAGTCACTAGATATCAATTCTTAATTGCTTGATTAATCTTGAATTTTCAGAGCTGACAGTGCCTGTCCGAGCATTTAGACAAGAGCTACATTTAAAAGAAAGGAGAAAATGCTTCTTTTTTCTTATTTTTTTCCTTTTCTTTAAGCATGGTCTGCAAGGTAAGAGACCAAATTACAGAGATTTGTAACATATGTTGTCCTGAGAAAGATGGACCATTAAGCAGAGTGCAAATGAAGTAGTCATAGGTTTGTGATAAGCTGGGGGGGTGATGAATTAATTTTAGCATACGCTTCAGCAATTTCTTACAAGATTATGTCAAATATTAGTACATTTTTGCTGTATATTTGTGTGTTATGCCATGTTTTTATTTACATAAATAAGCAGAAATGTTTGCTTCATGAAGATCATGACATTTCTATGTAGAGAAAGACAATTTAAGGTCAACACTTATGGGGGACTATACCTTTGTGTGCTTTGTGTATGGATGAGCTGATAATGATCACTGCACATGCCTCCCTAAAGGGTGGTGTTAAAAAAATATAGACCAAATTAAAAAGACATTCAGACTCCCTACAGAACATTTATAAAATTGTTTGGGCTTTTTTTTCCCCCTGTTTTTTCTTCCTCCCAGCAATGAGTGTGTGGCACATCTGGGCTTAGCAGTGACGTGGTGTATCAGCCCTTGCTTTGAAGCAACATATTAAACTGTCAGGTCTCCTTTTCTGTATAACAGGCAGGCTAGAAAATATGATGGCACAATGTGATGGAAAGGTGCTATGGGTGCAAGCTTTCCTATGTTACATCTTTTACATCCTATCTTGGTTTCATCCCTCTAACTATGGAATATTAAAGATTGTTTTCATTCTAATTAAGTACTGTATCTGCCACAGACCTTGGAAGAGGTTAGTGCTGTCCAGGGCATCTACTCAAAGGTCTGTGTAATCCAAATGAATGTATATTAAAACATCACTGCTGGTTTTTGCAGATGGTGAGCCAATGACATCTCAAGGAAGTCATAGTGATAAAAGGGAAAAATTCTGACAATAGACCTTCCTGCCCACATCCCCTCTGAATACAAGACTGTCTATGGTTACCCACATGGTTATTTTGGTCTACAAGTGCCTCCAGCAATGGTGTGGAGAAGGGAGATTTCCACATACTGGGCTGGCACCTATTGCTCTGCAGATGTGCCAGTCTGTGAGCAGTTAAATGGTCCCAAAGGCATATTGTCCTCATGTAATCCTTTTCTGCAGTCAAGATTTCTTTAGTGGTTTCTTGTGTGCTTTGCTCCGTAGTCTTGTGTGAATCAGGTGATGGGAGCTCCTGTGGGATGCTATCTTGCAGTCTTGTAGATTAATGTTTCCTTTACTTAATTTAATTTATATTTATACCATTTATACTCACTCAGACAACCCTAAACATTGTCTTGCTCCCTGGTGCTTCTGCACCCCTGAAGTTCTCACCTGCAATTCCCATGATGCTCTTCACAGTTGTTATTTGGCCAACCTACACATGCTGTAATCCCTTCCATCTTTTTATGTTCCTCTTGTTTTATTTCTCTCCAAGTTGTTGACATGTAGCTAGCACTGCGTTGTCCAGAACTAAACATGTCTTCGAGCTGCGGTCTCACTACTATATTAAAAAATGGGACTATTGCCTGTATCTGTGAGAAGAGGTCTCTGCCTTTACAACCCCAAATTAAATTAACTGCATGATTTTTGCTGCCATATCACATTGCAAAAACATATTAAATCTGCTGTCTACTGTCTCCCTGAGGTCTTCTGGCATTTCTGCTTTCAGTGCTTGAGCACAGATGATTCCTCTCTTCACCTCAGTTTCTGTCTTTCAGTAGCTCGTATGTTGTACCTACTGCCTTTGTAGACACATGGGATCGTTCAGGGTTCCTCTTTGAGGAACGGCAATGTGATTCTTTACACATAAGTAAATTAAATTCCCTCTCTTTTTTTAGCATTAAATAATCTGTCTCCACCATTTCCCTTCCAGGCTGTCCTATGATAATCTGCCTCAGTGCAATTAAAAGGCATGTTACTCTTTTTGGTTTCCAGATTTTCCTATTTATAACCGTATAGAGCGCTGGCCTGTATGTTAATAATCTGCCACAATCTGTTTGAACGTCGCATACTGAGGATCACAGGTTGAAACTCTTTTTCTGGAGAAAGGAAAATGCTGTTCTTGCCTTAGGAAGTTTCTGTCCCAAATGTCAAGAATATGGATTAGCTTTTCTTTGGTGGGGAATGACATAGTAAAATGTTGCTTTGTGCGGGAGACTGTTTCTATGGGTGGCACCACAGTCTGAAATTAGCTTCCTCGGGAAATAAGTCTGTCTGTCACAGAAACTGCCATTGTCTTCATTTTCTGTGGTATAAACACAGAGCAACATGAGTAGAGGAAAGGGGATGAAATCATCACAAAACCATAACTTTGCTTCATGCATCGTTTTCTTACTGCGGAGAGAACAAAACAAACCCCAAAAACCAAAAAAAAACCCAAAAAACAATCCCTTCATATGCCAGAAGGTAGTTAGATCAGCTAATGCAGTCCTAGAAGGTACTTGAATATTATGTTTATGAAAACAGTGTAAGTGATACAGAAGGGAATACATTTTATCATATTCTACTTCATAGATAAGAGAATATGGAAGAATCAGTTAAGGCAAAACATTAAAATGGTATAGCCATGACGGTCTAAAGATCCTAGGGAAGCAAGGTTTGTGGTGAAAGGTAATATCTTGTATTAGATCAACTGATAGAGCTAGAAAAAGCAAACAGCTATTGGGCTCAGGGTCTTTTTATCAGATCTGACAGAAAACAGCAATATTCAAGCTAGCTACAGGTTAGATGCAATTGCTCTTAGTTTAATCTAATTATATTAATCAATTGGACCACTTGAGAAAAAAAAGAAAAAAAAAAGGAGCACCTATGAAGAGGAAAGGGGTGTAAACATCAGTGACTGGCAGGCTGCTGGTTTTCTCATGGACCTCAAGTGAAAAAGGGCTGTTTGTGCTGGTGACAAAGGAGAGGTCAGCAGGGAGGCTGTAACAGGCTAGGCAGGCAACATCTCCCTTAAATCCATAGCTTTAGTATCAAGGGATTGTAAGTTTTAATGCCAAACTTTAGCTTTTGGGAAGGTTTTGGTCTCCTTTGGGGTAAGGATTGAGGTGTTCATGTTGTTGCTGTCTGGGGCAAATACTCTCCTAATGTCCTTTGCTGACTGACTATATGTGCTTATTATAAGACAGCAATTATTTAGTTTCATTCACATAGTTTCTGTGGGGTATCTCATGTGCTGGATAAAGTGATGAACTGCAGAGATTTGGGACAAGTACATGCAAGAACAAAGAATTTCGGCAGATTTGCTATGGGAGGAAAGGCATTGATTATGCTGTCTGTGAGGCAGTACTGACATATTTCATATTTGATGCTCCAGTGGTATCTGGTTCTATTTCTTATGTTTGCATCTGTGGATTTGCTTCCTGTAATGAGTTGCAAAAGGGAGAGCCTGAAGGTTACCAGGAGAGATATGTGGGAAAAAACACCCTTTCAGAGCCAGTAGTTTAAGAGATTATTTTATGAGTGGATTTTAGCATGGAGTATTATCATCAGCAGGAGCACATGGTTGCAGGGGAGAATGCTACAGCAGAGACTAAAATAAAAAGCAGAAAAACAGATTGACAGAGAGCTAATGTGGTTAGACTTTGCCAATCCCTGCTAATTTTGGTAGCATTAGACAAACACCAAATAAACCTTGATTCCTTGAAAAGTTATTTTCCAAAATTGCTGTTGTTGCTACCGTATCTTTATTGTAGTAAATTTGTATCTATTTTATGGAAGAGTGACCTTCCTGTATAAAGCAGATCACCGGTGTTCCCCTCAGAGCAGGTGTAACAGTATCTGCAGGACTGACTGAATCTCACAGCCTTTTGTTGTGCTGTGCATGGCTGCTGATCTTATTGCATCTGCTTTATAGAGCAAATTTGATGGTCTGTAGGTTCTCGTGTATGTGCTGGCTTTTGGGGTGCAATTTTTAATGTCAGCTGTGGTGTCTAGGAAGGTGATTCCCATGGAATAGCAATATTGGCATGGCAGGGAAGCTGCTCATTGAATTGGTGGTTGTGTTTGATGAGGGAATCTGAGATTTTCTGAGCTGTCTGCATTTTTGATAGAAATCTCACCCATGTTTCCTCTACAAGGCCTGGCTTGGTGGTGCTTGTTTTTCAGTCTTGGATTGTGAAGAAAATGGCATATTGGGGTTTTAAAGACCTGCAGGAAGGTAATCTCTCTCTGCCCCCTACCTAGAGTTTGGCAGAAAAAAGGAGATGATTAAATGCTCTCTGGAGAAGAAAGCTGGATGCTTGCTGCATGATGGAGCAGACACGAACATTTCAAATGGTTCAAGACCAAAAATACTGAATGTATTTAAAAAAAAAAAAACAAAAACCAAAACCTTTGAGAGCTGTTAAATATGAGGACCCCAGCTATTGGTAAGTCCCTGGTCACAGGGTCATGGTCATGGTCATAGTCTTCTGGGGCAGTGCCGTGGTCTGTTTCTTGTAGCCAATTCCTAGGGTTTGTCTGTTCAGCAATCTCAAAGGCAGGATGCTGATCTGATCCAGTACTGCTATTTCTCAGATCTCTTCTCGAGAACACGAGGGGTTTTCCTCTCTTTTGTTGCGAGCCTCAACTAGAAAGCACATAATTACGTTTTTATTTACTTTCCTGACTGCAGCGGCAGGCCCGGGCCTGTGCATCAAGGCCCCAAGCGCAGCGCCAGCAGCCTCAGGAGGGGAACAAACCCCCTGCTCGGGGCTCCCTGTTACCCCTCCCGGAGCGGGGCTCTGGCGCGGAGGCAGGACGGCCCTCAGGGCAGCGCCCGCCCGGCCCCTCCGCTTCCCGCTCCAGGCAGGCAGCGCTGCGCCGCGCTCCGCTGCCAGAGCCCTCCTCGCCCTCCTCCGCACCCGGCCCCGCCGCCGAGCCCGCCCCGCCGCCGGCTCCTCCTCCCCCGCCGCTCCGCCAGCAGCCCGTCGGGCCTGAGACCCGCTCCCGGCTGCGGGGCCTGCGCTCAGCGCCGGCGGAGGGCGGGCAGGGGAGAGCAGCGAGGAGGGGCAGCGGAGACCGAGCCCGCCGCGTCACATGAGCTGACAGGACCCGTTCCCGTTCCCCTCCGCGCAACAAAGGCTCGGCAGCTCCTGTGCCCGCCGCGGGACGGGGCGGGGCGGGGCGGAGCGGGACGGGGCTGCCATGGGACCCTGAGGGCCGCCGGCCCGCACAGGTAAGCGGCGGTGAGGGGACGTGTGTGTGGGGGACCCCGGCGTGCGCGGCGTTTGCTGGGGGTGTAATTTGCTTTCCACACCCTCCCTCCCCCGGGTCCCTCCGCCGCCTTCCCTCGTGTGAAGGGCGGGCAGGGGCTCAGGCAGCCGGGCAGTCCTCGCGCGTGGGGGTCTGTCCGTCTCCTAAGTCTCCGGTTACTTCATGTTATTTCATTTTTTACGGCAGTCAAACAGTTAAAACCGTGGGGGTTTGTGAATTGCCACCCCCCTCCTTCCCCGCTCCTTACCCATCTCCCTCCCCTCCCCCCTTTATAGACCTCCACGTCGTGACCTTTCTGGCTGTTAAGGATAATATTAAGGTGATCTTTATTTTTGTTAAAGCGCTGTCCTGCTTACGAGCGGCCTTTCCCAGGGCAGGTCGCTGCTGGGGCGGCAGGCAGCCCCCCGCCCCCGGGACTTGCCCACTGGGACAGCGGCTGCAAGTTGTTGACAGCGGCGGGCGCGCACGTGTGCCACATGCTCTTCGAGCCGCCGAGGTTCAGGGATGGAAACTCCCGCTGGGAGCCCGGGCAGCCGCACCGCCGGGGGAAAAACACCCCAGCAAGGCTGGCAGCTGCAGCCTCTGCTTGTTTGGGAAGCCTTCTACCCGGCTTGAAGTGGTCCCGGGGGCGTAGATGTCAGGCAGAGTTTGTGGGTGGCTGAAGGCGGTCCTGGGGATGTTTGCTGGAGGTGCAGGAGGGGCTTGCAGGGAGCTGGCACCGTGGCACGGGTGATGGGAATGAGAAGCTGTGGACAGCCTGGGCAGGGTTCTTGGCCCCTCTATTGTGTGTGTGGTTCAGTGTGATGCTGCTGAAGGGAACAGTGTGAGGGATGGTGTGGGGGTTTTTTGTCTGGTTTTGTTGTTAAGTGGGATTTTTTTGTTGTTGTTGTTGTGGTTTTTGTTGTTGTTGTTTGTTTTAAAAAAAATATATTTTTGGCTTGTGACCCAGTATGCTGTGATATGAAAGTAATCTCTTCTGGGCATGGTTAGCATCTTCCTTCATATGCCAAGTGACCACTGGCTTGAGTTTTAATGGAGGCGCCCCTAAACCCTGGCTCTGTCCAACTGGGAGTGTCCCTGGGAAGGAGTCTTCCTCTGTGTGGTTATCTTGGCTTGTGTGAATGGAGAAGAAAAGGCAGTTCCCTTTCAAAGGGAGATGCTTGGCCAGCCTTTATAATTGTGTTAAATCTCTTCAAGTCAACATTAAATGTAAGTAGAACTATGAAGTGAGGAGACACAAGCCACCTGCTGTACTCTATGTGCCAGGTGCCGTTTGGGGCAGAAATAGTTTCTGGCAAAGCTGTTTGCATTTGGGTGGTATTGCAGGACTGTGGTTCAAGCAGTAGGAAACTGTTGGCATGCCAGGGAAGGTGCTGGGCAGTGAGGAAGCCAAGGGTGTGTAGCATCTTCCAGTGCAGCTGATGTGTCCTGAGGTGTTTCACAGCTCCTCTTGCTGCAGGGTTTGGTAAGAAATGAGGTGCATGAGCAAAGAAGTTGGGCAGATACAGCTGTTAGCCTTGACTGTTGAGAAACTATGAATTAGCCCACATGTGCTGCCCCCACCCTAGCATTTTTAAGGAATTGGTGTCCTTCAGGGTGAACCAGATTTGCAAGTTTATGCCTATCTTCATGCAGACTTGGACCTGGAGTTTATTTTTAATGGAAGCCAAACATCTTAAGCAGTGTGACTTTAGTTAAAGCAGCAAATGTTCCAAAACTGGGAAAAACCGTGAAAACAGAGAATACTAATTTTAATTGTGCATTTTTCCACAACTCCCTCTTTTCCCAAGATTTCTGTCCCAACTCTCCTCACTTTGTGGGTGTTTCTTGGTCACAGTGGAAAACAGAAGGTAACTTCTCAATAGCTGCTCAAGTTGGGCTGCTGAGGGTTGAGAATGTGACTGGTTTTCAATGTAACCATCTAGCTGTGTCACAAGGGTCTGATCTGAGACCCTGAGAGTTTGTTTCATGGGGGTCATTAACTGCTCTGGAAGACCAAATGATTGTGGCTGGTAACTTGTGTCTGCATGGAATAGGAGAAAAGGTTGGCTTTTTCTCTAGCATGGATGGGAGGTTTGAAGTGAAAGTTAGTTCATCTGTCCCTTCCCTTTAAAAGAATGTACAGCACATTTTTGAAACTGAGTCATCAGGTACAGTTTACTTCAAGTATTTTAAGCTGTTATGGATTTGATGCTCCTTGGCCACATGCTTACTGGAAGTTGTTAGACAGTCTTGCTCAGATTTGCCCTGGCTGGGCTCAAAAATGTGATGAGGGGGTTTCCTTGCTGCAGCCCTTTTAGATCTAAGCAGAGCAGAAGTATCTTAAAAGGGGTGGAATATTTTGATGTCCTGTGCTCCAGACAAACTGGGAAGGGAGCGCGCAAGGCTCTTGTCCACCAGCCAAGCGTGGATGTGCTGTCAGCCTCCCACTGATAAACCAGAGTTACTTTCTGACTCTCTCTGAGCTGTGCTTCTTGAGAGGTGTAGCACAGGATTGGGCACTCAGTGTGTGGAGGGCAAATTCCCTCCAAAGTCACTTTGTCATGGAAGTCATAACAAGGATGCACAGATTCAGGAATGATTATTAGTGTCTGATGACCTGACCAGCATTGTGTGATGACACTGAGTAATAGATAAAAGGTTTTATGTCCCATAAACTTGGTTCTAGCTTCAGGGTAAACTGCAAGGCTTTTGAAAATGTCTGATGACTCTCCGGTAACTGCAAATAGGTGCAAGCATTAGTTGCTTGAAACAAGTCCTTAAAAATAAGAACAGATGCAGGCTATAGGTAGGAAAGTGAAAGAAGAGCTAATTGCTATTTTTCAGTGTATTTTTCAAATCACGTTCAATCCTGCATATATGATTCTGTGGGTGACCCAGCAGCTCCAGCAGTTTATTCATTTATTTAAAACAGCTTTGTAGTTCACCTTGAAAACCACTTCCTGCCATATGGTTATATTATTTCCCTATGCCACATTTTTTGCTAATTATCAAGACCATTTGCTTTAAAATAGGTGTTTTTAATTTCACAGCCTTGTCTGCCTCTCCTGCTTGATCCTGCCCTGGAGTCAAGAGGCCGTGTCTGTTCATTCTCCATGGCAACAGGCTGTGATTTACTTATTTCAATTTAATTAAAAAGCAGATATCAAATTCTAGGCATTTTATATGTTTCTTATATTAGAAAAATATCAGTGGATCAGTCTCCACAACAGATCTACCAGTCTCAAAAGTAAAATTTTTGACCTAAGCCACTGGTTTCTTTCTCAGTCCACCCCTTTGGGAGAGTTTAGGAGAGGGGGGAGTGCTGTAACCTGTCCTCAGGTGAAGGAATTTGTATGCAGGCTGGAAATGAAGGCCTAAGTCCTAAATTAGGTTTTCAAGCTCTGTGATTGTACAAATACTAATTTGTGTTAGTCAGGGATAAGGAAACAGGGGCAATGATGGGCAGTTGCTGGCTAAAGAGGAGATTAGGGTCAAGAAAGGACCTTGGGGATGGATGGAGGAGCATGCTGAATTTACTAACCTATAGGTGTTAGGTTTGGTAGAAAATGGATGGAGTGGAAACAGTGTAATTAACTGCCAAAATTAACACTCCTTTTTGCCTTCAGTACCAGCACACCAATTCTTAATAGGATTATTTTCGCTTGAAGGGCCTGTTGAGATGACTCAGCCTTTGGAGTACCTGCATGCCAGTGGTGGTTGCTTCCTAGGAGAAGCTGTGCCTGCTGAATTGTATAACTAGACTCAGGTGCTGTTTCTGAGCTCTGATAATGTGTGGAAGAAGACAAGTTGGCTGTGCATTTTTATGAAGCCTTAAGGAGCAGTTATCATCAGAAGCGTGCCTGCACAAAACTGCACCTTTGGATTTTTTTTTCCCCCTTTAGTGTTGCTACTCCCAGTGCTTTTTCACAGTCATGGCTGGCAGCTGTAACAACAGACACTGGTTCTTGCTGCTCCTAGCCCTGCCAAAGCCCATGAGGCTGTCAGATAACACTGGACTCTCTCCTGGCTTGCTTATCTGTATTGATTAAAATGATGTCCAGAGTTTCTAGCAGCAGATTCCTGGTGACCATGCACCAGCTGGTAAGAGAGCCTCTCTGAGTCCTGAGGTGAGCAGTCAAGCAATGTTTACTGGTAAAGCCAGCATGTTTGGTCTGTGAGCAGTATATCTGAAATCTCATAATGCTCTTCCTAATAATAACAGAATAAACCCAAGCAAAACCTCAAAGCAAGCTTTTGTTTGTTACTGTGTTTAAGCAGATACATTCAAAGAATTTATATCCAACTGACAACATTCTTAATCCTTTATTACTAGTTTTACTAGAGTACAGTCATGATCTGTATTCTTTAAGAGTGCATCTGTTCCTCTTGCTTATCCAGCTTTGAAGTAGACCTTGCTGATATTAATTTCTCTATAGCCTGTAACCTCATCTATAAAATGAAGGGAATACTTCATACAGGCAGCTGTGAAGTTACATTTATTGTCTGTAAATTGCTTCTAGTAATTGAGCAGAGGTGGAGGAGAGAAATAAAGACAGTGGAGTTAATATGGGCTTGGTTGTTTTTTTTTTAATAAAGGAAAAGCATAATTTTTGTTCATCTGATGATGTATAAGCTAATGGGAAAAGAAAAATTCACCCTGAAACTAACTGTTAAGTTTGTAATGAAAACAGACATTTCTTTACCATAGTGATGAAGGCAGCCATCTTGTTTGATAATAACAAAGTCCAATTTAGAAACAGGGAAAATTATTATTGGAAATCCTGCAGTACCTCTTGTATTTCTGTCTAGTTTGGGTCTGCTCAGTTTTAGTGTTGTTTTTCATGTGCATGGCTGCCTTCATAAATGCTACTGGTGTGGACACCAGGTAAAACTAGGTAAATAGGTAAAACTACCCGGTTTAAGAGTATTAGCAAACACCTCTATTGCAGGCTTTTCAGCTAGGCCACTTGTTTTGTGCTGACCAGTATACTTGTTGGATGAAACTGCAGTTTCATGTGCATTAGGATGGATTTTCTTGCTGTGGCTGACCCAATCTAACCACTTGCTCCTCCTAAGAGGGGCGATCATGCGTTGCTTCTGGCTCTGTGGCCATATTTCTTGCCTTGTGGATACAGCTTGTTCAGCTTTTGGAAAGCTGACTTGCCCAAAACAAAAAAAAAGTGAATTGTTTTCTCCTGGGACAGAGAGCTGAACCTGTTCACCAGGTTCAGGCTCGTATCAGAGCTGCCGCTGAGGAGGGGCGAGATTTGTTTTGCCAGCAGTGAAAGGTAAGGAATGAAAGAAAGGTGAAAATGGGCCCCCCCCCTTTTTTGGCAGCAGTGACCTATTAGCCTGGTTCAGTTGTAATGTGAAGCCTCACCCTCAGCTTTCATTTTCAGATCCCTCCCTTCCCCCCTGCACCTCTTCTGTCCCTCAGATATGCTCATGTGCCTCCAGATGCCGACTTCATTCCCAAGCAGTATTTGCAAAAGGGGAAAAAAAAGGAAAAGGTTGAGTTTCATTGCCTCTACAATTGGAGACATACTGTAGTTCCTGAGACCCCATTGCTGGGAGCCTAAGAATTATTATTATTAGGCTCATGTATTATTATTAACAGGCTCAGAAAATAGTAGCTGTAATCATTCTTTATGAGAGGGCAAAAGGAAAACTGCCTGGTGGGACAGCTGTAGGCCAAGTTTGTAAAAGAGCTTCTTCCCCAAACCTGGTGATGGTGGCTATTTGGACCGAGACCCTGGCGCTGGTGGGTCAAGGTGGTCTGGGGTAAATGACAAGGAGAGGAAACATCTGGAGAATTTTCTGCATGCCATGGTGAGCCAGGCCTGCAGCTGGGTACCATGGCACCAGGAGGAAGTCTCTCCTTCTCCGAACTGTGGCTTGCAGTTGTTCCAGGTGCTACTGCCTAACTAATTTCCAGACACTAGCAGAAATTGTCCCTTGCAGGACACTGCTGTGGTGTTGTAGAATAGTGCTGTCTTGCTCAGGGATATGATGAAGCCTGGGGTGAGATGAAGCTCAGGCTCCATGCAAAATGGCCAAGGCAAACTTAGCTTCTGCTGACTGGCAGGGGTGGTGTTTGTGCCTTAGCTGTGCCAGAGAAGTTTTGGTGTAGCTGCATTAGCCCGTGCTGGCTGCGAGGAGGACGTGTGTCCAACGAGACACGTGCCCAAGCATCTGCTTAGCAGGAGCACAGTGCAGGTTGGAGTGTGGATTTGGAGATGAGATGGAGGCATCTGCTGGCCTACAGCAATTGCCCTGTGGCTAGAGGAGCAGAAACAGTGCCTGCCTGGTGAATTTTCTACAACATGAAGGTGGAGATGATGTCATAAAGAGCAGTGTGCCAGAGGCAGCAGGATGCAGTGAGCCTGTGCATGTGTGGACTGACCCAGCAGCTGTACTTGGCAGGAGGGGCAGGCTGCAATTGGTGTGGTGCACAAATTAGAAATGTTTGTGCAGCTATTTTCAAATAAGGAGAGTCATAGGCAGGGATGAGAGAATTCACTCCAGCTTTGAGAGTTAGAGATTTGTTTCATGCTGTACTGTAGTTGGGTTGGGTTTTTGAAGCATTTAAACCTAAATTCTTCTCATTGGTAGCCAAAGACATGGCAAAAGAAAGGTTATTGTAGGGTTGTGTTGTGTTGAATGGTAAGATTATACACTGGGTGGCTGTTACAGTGGTTTTGTGTTCCAAGGATGGAGTGAATAAAGGAAAGAATCAGTGCATTGATATTAAATAATGATGCCACTGGATATGGTGAGTACAAAGTGTCTTTGTTTTCAAGGCTATGTTTGGGTTTTTAAAAACTGACACATTTATAAGCCAGCTGCAATATTTTTTTTAAAGACACATTTGTAAGAGTGGGGGCAATATAGAAAATGTTGGAAGTAATCTCATTGAGAGATACGGTTTTTTTCCATTCCTTTGCACGTGCATGCAGCCTCTGGGGAAGATGTTAGTGAAGGAGCTTGGATAATCAGGGTCTTCTCTGGAGCTGCCATTGTTCTGATTGGTGTAGTGGGTATTAGCTGGGGAATGTGTACAGATGCACAAGCTGATGGGCTGTCTGGGGTTTCATCTCTGCAGTCTCCCTTTTTTTCACTCCTCCTGGATAGAGATATGTATCCTGGCAGATTTGTCTTCCACCTACATCTCTTTCTCTTCTCGTGTAAATACTTGCTGATTTTTTTTTCTTTTAAGTTGTTGTTCTTCTGGCAAATCTTCTCCTGTGCTTGTAATGGGTAACTTTTCTCCTCATGATGATGGGTGTTCCTGTAAACCAGTCTCTTCCTGGATTTCCTGGATCACTTTGCTGAATTTTCATGCAATCTGCCCTGTCTGGGGGCAGCTTATCTGCTCTTGTGATGGTTGCTCTAATAAAGATCCAGGTGTTGTAGCTGACTCCAGCAATGCTCCAGCTGCCCTTTGGAGTGCAAAGGAATGCAGTTAAAAAGCAGCCTTTTTGGGGTCCTGTTTGTCCTCAGACCTGAAATGCTGAGAGCATGTTAGAGTTCCCATGAAGGACTGTAGTAATTAAGTAGTACTGGAGGGAGAGGGAGTGGCAGAGCATGTGATGGTCATTTCAGATAGATTAACAAAGAGGGGCTATTACAGTACCAGCAGAAGACATCCTAATCTGGAAGTTCCTAGCCAGCA